>NW_027269263.1:56085022-58795022 GCF_023055355.1 Agelaius tricolor
TAATACAATTTAATACACAATATGTATGTGTTCATATACCCACTAATTAGAAAGACATGGAGCCTATTTTTGTCTGCTCCATAGTAAAGAAGAGAAGATGGTGTGTGTGTGTGTTTTCTTTTGTGCAGGGATTTCGTTTTCCTTTAAATGTGGTGATATCATGCAGAGAGTTTTCTTTGAGCTGGCAGTGTGATGTACTTCTTGGAAGTTCTGCACAGAACTAGAAAAGGGCATGTTATAATTTGTGAAGCGAGACATTTATGAATAGCTAGAACTAAATCTAAAAGCCAGGTTTTGTCTTTGGGTCTAACATTGCTACTCTTAGGCATTCTGCTTTTGAGTGGCTGTGGAATTGTAACAGAATAGGTTTGTGCTCCATTAAATGCCTGTAGTGCCATGCTTTGTTTGAAGGCAGGGCAGAAAACGTGCAATGACAAGCTTGGGTTTTATTTGATTGGCCTTGTAAACCTCATACAAGCAAAGACAATGGAATGATCTTTAAATTGACCTTTCTTGAATGTTTCCTTGCAGCATTGGAAACACAACCATAACAGCCTTGTGCTGGTATAGGAGAACCAGAAATTCAGTTGAGTAGCTCATTGTCCAGTCTGAGTCAAATACTCAATTTAAATGACATTTGAGAGGAGAAGGGAAACTGTCCTTTTAAAATCCTTTAACATACAGTTTTAGGAATACAGGTAAAGCAACCTTCAAATATTTTTCTTTGAGGCTGTCGGAGATGTGTTTAAAAAAATCAGGACAAGAAGGGAGAAACAGTAAAACTATCCCTTTTCCAATTCCTTGTGGCATTAGAAACAGAAAATTTTAAGGTTATTTTGAGTAAGTAACAGCAGGAAACATATAATGAATTAATACTCTAACCTGTAAATATGGGAGTTTGAAAAATATTCAGACAGGAGTTTCCAACCATTTGAATTTTGTTCTGATGCACAGTGGTGCTTTCTCAGTTGTAGGAACAGTTTTTCCTTATTGAATGTATAGACTTGTTCACAGACTTCCCATCATAATTTAAGAAAACTCTTGATACCTTCAACTTTGGGGATACTTTACCTTGATTTGTTTGTTCTGTAATTTAAACATTGATAGTGCCAAGTTTCTGTCATTGTGTATTCTTTTTGTTCAGTATGGAATTAAGGATTTTGCATGGAGTTTGCTTTTTACACATTAGGAGATGAAATTGTACAGGTTTAAGGTTTTAAGTGTTTATTAGAGCGTACTTGTTTCAAATGCTGTTATTACTCAAAGTAAATTTCTGGCTAAATTTATTATCAGGAGCTCTGAAAAGCTGTAATAGTTGAATTCAGCTCAGCATTATGTGTTTTATGACCAGTTTCCATGTAATATAGGCAGCAACTTCTCATGTTTCCTTTATGTGAACTTTTTCAAATTTTGAAAAAAAAGCCCATTTAGCAAACTTTGTAGGGAGGCACAAACCTCAGGTAGATTTTAGCAGCTTTACTGACAGTAACAGGTTTGTGAACTGGCTTTGGTGTAACCAGAGTTTGAGAGACCCACTCTGCTCACTGGGAATGGGACACATGGCTAAAGGCCATTGCCACTGCCTTCTTCAGTCAGGGTGGCTTTATCTGAGCTATGGGATGGGGGGGCTGCAAAACTGAACTCAAATACAAGTAGGTGTTTGGTAGTGGCATGGAATTTTGTGCTTCCTGCAGCTATTAGGCTTGGTGTGCTAGAGCAAAAACTGACCTGGCACATTGGCACTCAGGGCTGCTCCTGAATCCTAGCCAGAGTCTTTCCCAGTTCATCAAAGCCAGGTCACCAGGGGAGGGGAAGAGGAAAGAAGACTTGATAAAGAAGCAAGGAGTAACAGAGGGAAGACAGTCCTTGGAACTGAAAATTGAAAAAGGTTAAAAGCCTGGAAATTCTGTAAATACTTGTGTAGAATGTGAATGGATAATAATCACAGTTCAGGAGAGCTGGGAGTTATATTTAAGCTTTAATGTACAAATATGATTTCTCTTGTGCTTTGTAGTGATGTTTTGAGTTCTTACTGAATTTTTTCTTGATGTAGGTTACACACTACAAGCAATATCCACCGAACACAAGCAAAGTATATTCCTACTTTGAATGTCGTGAAAAGAAGACTGAAAATTCCAAATTAAAGAAAGTGAAATATGAAGAAACAGTTTTTTATGGCTTGCAGTACATTCTGAATAAATATTTAAAAGGTAATTGTCTTAAATTCCAGCAAAACCTTTTCTCTAGTTAAATGTCTAACTTTTTTTCAAGCTTGTAGTCTTACAGTTGAAACAATTTCAGGTTATCCTGATACACCACAAGTAGTGACATGCATAATATCTTATTTATGTGATTGTGAAAAAAGCTATCCACCCTCATAAATTGGTATTAACTTCTTAATCCAGACACCTCTCTATTATCTTTATTTATGCCAGTGGTGTATTAAAACTGAAAAGGTGTTCCTGTTCCAACTTCAGGGGGCAAAATTGAAATGAATGGAAAGAGACCAAAGCTGTGCATAGAGTCACAAGCAGAGAGAAGATTTGATGGAAAATACACTTTGCATTTTGAACATTAACTTCAGTTCTGTATTTGCTGGTTTGTTTACTGTGTAAACCAATAATGGTTTTAAATTTCCTTAAATTAAATTTTAATTTTCCTTAAATTTTGGATGTCGCTCACCTTAGATCATTGAGTATGGCAGCTACATGTGAAAATGGTTTCTATACTGATAATTTTAAGAGTAACATCTGAAAATTCTTTGGTGAACTTTAAAATCTTTTTTGCTTTTTTGCCTTATGTACAAATATCACCTGTTCTGACCTGAGTGCATGTTGCCTTCTGCCAAGTTTTAAAGGAAAACTTTAGTTAAATGTCTTATATGTTTTTGTCTTGATCCAATCAACATCTCTGCCAATTCCACCAAAGACTGAAATTCCATTCTAATCAAAACACTTGATAATTTTGTTTTTACCTTTAGCAATCTGAGGGTTGTTCTCTAAGGCAGATGACTGCCCTACAGCAGCAGCATGCTAATTCAAATAATGTGGGGAGTGTGCTGGTTCCTAGCACAAGTGGTCAGTCAAAGGTTGGTTGCAAAGTCTCTCCATGGGGATTCCCCCTGGAATGGCACAGCCTAACCCTTGTGCTAGATATGTCCTTGCTGCATGTACCAGCTTGCACAATCAACACATTCCTCTGTGAAAAGCACTGCTGTTCAACCTCTTGACTGGTTTTTGACTGTCATAAAAGAGGAACAATCTCAAAATTTTCCTGAGTCATCTGCAAACCACAAAGTGTATTTTACCCTCATGGTTTCTTGAGCATTCTAATCTGTATAATAAGTTAAAGTTTGATTTAAACATTCTGCATTTGACGTTTCCTTCATATCTCTGTTGAAGGCAAAGTAACTTTGCTGTGCCTGAACCTTTTTGTTATTTATTTTATCAGTTGATGAATATTGCAAGTTTCTAAGCTTTAATCTGTTTCTGAAACTCCAGGTAAGGTGGTGACCAAAGAGAAAATCAAGGAAGCCAAAGAAGTATATAGGGAGCATTTTCAAGATGATGTCTTCAATGAAAAGGGATGGAACTATATTCTAGAGGTAAAAAAATTTGCTAAAATAGTTGGAGATCATTGTGAAGGATTTCTGAATCAACAGTAGAATAAATATGGCAGTCCCTCCTTTTAATCTTGATAGTAAAGACTGGATAAATTTAGCTTTTCATGTTTAGAGTAGAGGGAGTAGCAGCTGTCAAAGAATAATCATATAATTGTAATTCCTTAGAGAAAAGTAATTTCCATCCTTTCCGATGCCAGACGCGGCTTTGCAGGTAATGAGGATTTCTGGCTGCCGTCAGCCAGCTCCTGAGTGAGTGGGGGCTCATTGGCAGCTCTCCATGTGTGATGCAGCACTCAGTGCTTGCCTGCATCATTTACATTTCTCTCTCTAACTAGTCATTACAGTGTTTAATGCAGAAAGCATTGCAACTTCTTGGCTGTATAAATAGTTGGAGAAAATACACATTTGTTCGGTTGTTTTATAAATTTTTCAGAGATATGAGTGTGGATTTTATTATAAAATACAAGGCTTGAGCACTTCTGACACAAAACCTTTCAACTTTAGTCTTTTCACAATTATCCTTTTCCCCTTTTGTTTAAAAAGTGTTAGGCTTCAAGTAATTGCAGATATCTCTTCTCTGTAAAAGCAGCAGATTCAGACTAATAGCATTTATCAGAGATGTACTAATCTCTGCAGAGTAATTAAATGCTTAGTTACATTGTGGGTTTTGGTGAGTGAATATTTTTGGCATTTGAAAGCCCCTTTTTTAGTCCTCTGCATTTATATTTCCCTGGATACCCTAATTCTATGTACTTTTATGGTGGCATCTCTTTGTTAATGTATCTGGGTGTTACCCTGCCACTGGGGTGGACCATAGGTGGGCAAGAGAAGAGTGATTTTCAACTAAGTGTTGCAAATGGCAACAAGGTAAATAAACCCACAGTTTTCTAAGAGGGAGTTATGGAGAGGTTTGTGGAGGACTTGCATCCAGTTCAACTAACTACAAATGTGAATTCAATCCATATTTGTGTTTAAGCTACATTATACATTGTGAACTGCTTTCATCTGTGTTAAAGTAAGCTTGATCCCTCTTTGGATAAACAGAATTAATACACTTTTAATTTTGCATGTCTGTCCTCACTGAGTTGTAATGTGGCTTGACTAAGTCCATTCAATTTTTGTTCTAGTCAAAATAAACATTCCTGGATACCTTCTGTGTATGTTTATTCCTTTGTCAAATTTTCTTATTAAAATTGGGTGTGTGTGTGTATTTATATATATAAGAACCCAAATATGGTTTTCATGTCTTGATCTCATATGCTGGTGGCTCTCAAACTGGAAGTGTATGTACTCTTTGAGTCTGTGTGTGCCCTTTATGCACAGAATCCCTGCTCCCTGAATTCTAGTGTTTGTTCACACACCTGCCACTGTTCCTCCCTAGCTCAGTTCCTCAGGTGAGGTAGGGAGAGTGGAGGGTGCAGTGGCTGTGGGAGGGAAGTGCCAGGATGGATTTGAAATGTACACCCATCAGTTTGGACTTGAGAGTAAGTGAATGGGTAAATACTGAGAGGGTGAAGGGCTGGAAGGAAGAAAGGGATTTCCTGGAGAACAGTGGGCTGGTGTAAAGGCTGGAAGTTGGCAGGAATCAGTGATGAGTGATAGAGACAGAAGTCCTAAATTGTACAAGTCAAGTCTATCCAAAATTTTTGCAAAGGGCAATAATACAGAGCCATGGCATGATACCATTTTTTCCATGGGCAAAATCAACACCTACAGCAACTTTGAAATCTTTTTATTCTTTTTTTCACTTAACTATATTTTTGCCTTTATTGAATTGTGAATAAACTATTTTGAGCCTTTTTGAAGGCTTTGTTGTCTTTTGTTAATCCATTATCTTCAAATCTGACAACTAGACCCTGTGTGGTATATAAACACAGTGTGCTTCAGGTTATTACATTTTTGAATAAACTTTTAAACTGTAAGGTAGAAGAGATTTCTGATGTCTGTTGAGTGCTGGAGAATGTTTTGGTGCTACTTATGAATCTGTAATTTCTCTGAATTGATGCAATTTTTGTTGCCTTTAACAGGATATCTCATGGGAAGCTTTCTGTCAAAATATATTACCATCCAAAACATTTTCAGTATTGCCAGTACAGCTTGCAGAGCTCTTTCAGAAAGTTATAATTAGTCCTTTAGAGTTGCTATTTGCAACTCTACTCTTTTTCAAAGGGTATATTTTACACAATGTTTAGTCCTTTGGGGATAAAAGACTGACAAAGGAATGACATTCCAATGGAAGACTTCATGTTTAAGAAGTTTCAGTAATTAAGATGAAAATATTCTCTAAAATAGTTATTAAATGGATCCTGCTGTAATAAATGAACAAAGCACACATTCATACTAAGCAAAACTAGTGGATTTTAAAAAAATATGAATAGCAGCTAAACTTTTTTTAGCTTACTACATGTCAAAGCATTGAAGGAAATGAGTAGTGAGTATTTCTCATTCTGTGGGTAAAACTTAGGTATTTTTATAAATGCTTAAGTTCTCTACCCTTGGGCTCTATTTGCCCAAGGAATACAACTGATAACCATATTTTGTTTTGATAAAGAGACTGGGGTTTAAGTTACATGATTTTTGTCCTTTTTTAAAAAATATGGATTTTTAAAATTTATTTGGACTGGTGGGTTTATTTTTAGAGTTGAAAGAAATTAAGAAGAAAGCTCTTATTTACTCCTAGCCTTCTGTTCATTGTGGTTAAATCAAAGAGCTGTAGGTCCTAATCTTTCCTGTTGTCTAACAACATTTCTGTCCCTTACACAGAAATATGATGGCCATCTTCCCATAGAAATAAAGGCTGTTCCTGAGGGCTCTGTAATTCCCAGAGGAAATGTTCTTTTCACAGTAGAAAACACAGATCCAGAGTGCTACTGGCTCACAAATTGGATTGAGGTAAGTTGGAAATTTAACACCATTTTTCTAAGTAAATATTAGTGCACTTAAAGCTTGAATCCTGTATTGTTTTACGGGAAATCTCTGGCAACTTTCATTTTCTATTTTAGTTCTTCTCTGTAGTCATCTTACACAGACCTTTTTCCCCCACCTGACAAAGGATCATGATTACAAAAATATTGTACAGGAAATTCACAGCAGTACTTTTATCCATAAAAAAGGACCATGGGGGGAACTGTGTGTCAGTAGTTAGCTAGTGATAACTCCTGGGAAGGGCAATACCTTGCCTACCTTATAAAGGCTAATTACTTAAGCCCTAAAGCAAACTGTTGGAGGCATCAGTACTTTCTGAACAGGGAATGAAAATAAATAGACCTTTTTGTGCCTGAATGAATGCCAGCTGGACATTGTCAAGCTCTAAACAAATATGCAACTAATATTATGATGGATTTTGTTTTAGACAATTCTTGTGCAGTCATGGTACCCAATCACAGTGGCTACAAACTCTAGAGAGCAGAAAAAGATTTTGGCCAAATATTTGCTGGAGACTTCTGGCAGCTTGGAAGGACTGGAATATAAACTGCATGACTTTGGCTACAGAGGAGTTTCTTCACAAGAGGTAAAACTGCTTGTCTAACAATTGGAAAAGTCTGATTGTTCCTAGTTATGAGGATTTGTAGATGTGTCTGTTAACCCCTGTGGCCCTGCTCTGCCCTGAAATGGTGAATGCACAGAGCCCTGTGTTTGGGCTAAGTGTGGAGGGGGAGGTCTGGCACAGGGGTGGATGCAATGTCTGAGCTCTGAGCACTGGACTGGGAGAGGTTTTCTCTGTGTTCCCAGTGTAAGTGAATGAAGGGAATATTGGTGAAGTGGGAATTGAGTCAAAGTCTTGCTGTTACAAACTGGTGCTGGGTGGTGACTGGAGGCTTCTGTATCTGGTATGGAAACTGAGAGTTGCATCTTCTTCAGACTGCAGGAATAGGAGCTTCAGCTCACTTGGTGAACTTCAAAGGAACAGACACTGTAGCAGGAATTGCACTAATTAAAAAGTACTATGGTACAAAAGATCCAGTTCCAGGATATTCTGTTCCAGCTGCTGAACACAGGTAAGATACTAGTCTAAGCTTTTGTAAGAATAGCTTAACAAAATGTAATTCTTTTCTTACCCCTCTTTGTATCCAGAAATATATCATACAGTATTAGCCATGACTGATCCAACTGTTGAAGCTGCAGTTCTGTACTGATGTCTCTGTATGTTCTAGGGGCACATAAGTAGCTTGCTTGTTCTTAGCTATAAGTGTATTTTAAATGTTTTTAACTTTAACCTTCTTATCAGTTCTTTTTAGAGTAAGCTTGAAGTCTATAGACATTGAGAATTCACACTATGAAGTTCAAATTTTGTTTTAAATATTATTTAAATATTATATTGTCAAGATAAATTGACAAACTCTGTGAGTTGCAGTTCTGGACTCTTCACTGTTCATGTTCTCCCTCCAGAAGAGGCAGTTGCTCTCAAGCTTCTCATCAGTGTAACTTGTAATGGTAAATCCTTGCTATATCACTAAGAATGGTGAATGAGTTTTTAAGAGTAAGGAAATTGGTCTCCAACATTTGAGAGAGAGAGTTCTTACTTTTTTTCAAGTCCTGTCCTGTACAAGGTTGGGAGTGAATGCAAATCCTTGAATTTCAGTTGCATGTCTATGCACTGAAATGAGAATATAAAACAAGGTTGGTTGTGTGTTTCACAGTGAGCACAAATCCCAGTTAAATATTTACTATTGATTTGAAATAGTTGTTATTCACTTAGGATTGCCAGAAAGGCTTACATGAATAGCCCTTCTAGGGTAGTGATCATCTTTAAAGCAGCACTGCTTCATAGAACTTCTGTACCATTGCTGTAGTGCCACTCTAGAACTCCTGCCTGACCAATAGATGTGACAGTTTTTGTCTGAAATATCTGATGATCAAAACTACTATAAATTTTTTTGTAATGAAAGCAAAAACAAATACATGGAGTCAAGATCAAGTGTCTTTTGCCCAGGGTATTAAAGTGGTGGCATTAGAGCAGAGACTAAACTGCCCTACCTAAAGTTTGCACCACCAAATGCAGACTGCAGTCACCCTCTCCCAGTTAATACACAGAAAGAGTCTCATACAAGAGACCCAAATTTTTACAGAATTGTTTTACTGTTCCACAAGCTCCAATACAAGGTGGTGTTGTGAGCATGGTGCTTGCCCTGGCATGTCAGTAGGGCTCTTCTGAGACTGCACCAACCTCTGTGAAATAAAGCTTGTTTGTCTCCCTCCTACCATGATCTGGGGCTTGGCCACAGAGCAGATAATGCTAGAATTTTAAGGTAAAAATTCAATGCCCACTGACTCTTTATGTTGTGCATAAGAGCATTTTTAGGTCTTTGCACACAAGTTACCAAAGCCATTAATGTCAGCTGGTCTGAGCAGCTACTGCAGATCAACTGCATTCAGTAATTTACTACTGCTCTCAGCAGCTCTGTTTTATGTGCTCTCCTGTGGCCTTGTACCAAGGGTAATGCTCTGAGGTTCTTCTAGAGGACTGTTTGTATAAGTGAGAATATTTGTTTTATATCACTATTAAAAAAGAGAATAAATTCTGTTTTCTTCTTTAGATTTTTCTAACATATGATGAGGTGCTTCATTCTTGATTTTGCATTTTGTAGCATGAAGTTGTCAGAGCAGATGTTCTGTTCTTGCATCTGTAGTTCCCTAACTGTCTGAATTAAGCCTGTTTATTTAGCATATAGTGTCTTTATAATCCATGCAACACAGACCTGATAAGCACATAGTTTCTGCTGTCATGTAATCATACTGCTTATCATTGCCTTGAACAGTTACTGGTAGGAAATGCCGAATGACATGTAATTCTAATATGAATTTTTCAATTGCCTTTGCAGTACCATAACAGCTTGGGGGAAAGATCATGAAAAAGATGCTTTTGAGCACATAGTAACACAGTTTTCTTCAGTGCCTGTATCTGTGGTTAGTGACAGCTATGACATTTACAATGCTTGTGAAAAAATATGGGGTGATGACCTAAGGCATATAATTGAAGCCCGAAGTCCAGAGGCACCACTTATTATTAGACCAGATTCTGGGAATCCCCTTGACACTGTTCTAAAGGTAATCCTTTCTTGAAGCCATTTCTATACAAGATGGGGAGGGCAATTGTTTGGTTTTTTGTAATGACTGGCAAGCAAACATATAGGGCTCTAACTTGGTATGCATTGTATTTATTTGATGCTGGCTAATTTGGACCTATGAAATACGTAAATGTTTACTTCACCTCAGTGTTTATATATATGGAAACTCTTTTGCAGTCCAAATAGTTTCATATTTTTCATCAATCCCATTCTTTCATATGGTTCTTGAAGCTTTTTGCAAGTTATCAGTTTTGCTGATGTAGTGATACTGGAATGCTTTTATAAAGAGAAACTTTTATCACTTAACAAATGCAATGGGAAATCACTTCAGTGCTAGTAAATGCCAGGCCAATAACAATTCTTACTACTAAGTTTAGGGATCTTGGCATCCCATGTTAATGTAATTCATGATTTTGTGCTATAAATACATGTGTAGCCCTCTTCTCTCTTTAATAAGATGTGCATTTAAGTCAGTTGTACTGAGTCCACATTGAAAAATGCTTCTTGCCTTATTGCTCTTTAGAAAGCATAATGATTGTTTCAGTTTCATAATAAAAACTGTTGATACCTCTGAATTTGAGTAACTGTCAGCACTGGCAAATGAAGAAGGTTGGGGCAATGTTAGTTACATTAGTACTCTATCAAATTAGATCTACACAGATTTAACACTTTTTTTTTCTTCTGGGATAAGTGGCATATCACAAATAGGAGCTCTGAATGATCTTTATCAGAGCTGATAAGAAAACCTCCGAGCTGAAGTGTTTAATTTTAAATATCCGTGCCTTACAAAATCATAAAAAACTGAAAGGCTCATCCACCATCTTAAGGGAGGGCAAAAGAAGGGCAGGATCTTCAGCTGACCCATTTAATAACAAAATCACATCAAGCAAAGGGAGAAAGGGTGGAAGCATGGTTCTGATTAGCTCTTGGGTGCAACTTCTTAAAGACCATATTGTCTGTGACTGCTTTAAGGGCTTCCACCACAATGGCTGGCATGCTTTTTTTGTGTGTGGGTAGATTTAGAGCATGTTTATGTGGGTATATTTATGGACTTATTTTAATTTTTTAGAAAAAGCATGACTCAAATGTGGAAATTGTTTTTCTATTGGAATGGCAGGTTTTTATTTTAATTTTGAACTATCTTCTTTCCACTTTTCAATAGGTCTTGGAGATCTTGGGGAAGAGGTTTCCCATTACAGAGAATTCAAAAGGCTATAAGTTGTTGCCACCGTATCTCAGAGTTATTCAAGGGGATGGTGTGGATATCAACACATTGCAAGAGGTAGGAGATCCTGTTCATGTGTCAGGGTGACACTGATGAGGTTGATATTTAATCTGGACTCTGTTACAACTAGTCAGATGTTGCAGCACAGACTGCTGACCCCACCCCTGCCCTTCATTCCAGACACTGGCAGTGATATCATAATGCATAAAACAAATTCATTAATACTCCACAGGAAATTAAGATGCATAAAAAACCCTAAAAGGCATTTTCTAATCCCCCTGTTGTAAGCCTTCTCTTTCCACTGTCTCTCCTTTTGTTTGCTTTCATCATGCTTGTCAAGTCTCATTGAGATCAAAATGTGGCAGTGTTTGGTCATTTCATTGATGTCTCAGGCACACTGCATGATCACTGTGCTGCAGCAGTAGTAATTAACTGCTTTGGCTCATTAGTTATGTATCTGAAGTCTGCTTGTCCTCACATATTGAAGGTGTAGTTTTGAAGGAAACTTTTTAAAACCTAGGGTAAGGAAAGCAAGTTCCTTGATTGAGCAAGTAGTGGACTAAGGATTAGTTGAGAAGCCTGGAAATATGTGTAAAAGGTTAGGCTATAGTCTGAGTCAAAACTGCAATTTTACCAAAACATAAATTATTTAGTAAATTCTGTATGCTTGAAGTAAGTCATAAATTCACCACTATTGACTAGAGGTAGATATGGAGTAATACAATAT
This sequence comes from Agelaius tricolor, assembly GCF_023055355.1. Taxonomy (NCBI): domain Eukaryota; kingdom Metazoa; phylum Chordata; class Aves; order Passeriformes; family Icteridae; genus Agelaius; species Agelaius tricolor. The sequence continues at coordinate 56,096,665 of NW_027269263.1, forward strand.
GGTTATAAAGGTACAAACTGCAGTAACTACAGATGACAAAGGGCATGGAAGAGAAAGAGGATTTGACTTTGTCTGGTTTGTCCTGAGTCTTCATCTCCAGCTGTATTAGAGTTCAAACCCAGAAATAAGTTGAATTAAGATTAATTTTACTTGAATTTATTGACACTTGTGTTAGCTTTCTAGACTGACACATCTTTAGGTTCTTCTCAACAAAGCTGACTTTTGCTGTTTCTAAAAATGATGAGCAAGGGAGGTATCAGTTTTGGGTTTTAGTTAGTCTGAAGCCATCTGCATGTCTAATGTGGGCACATAATGTGAACCTCAATGACAGAACTGAGATTTGTCACTCAGATCCCTAGGGAGCAGTTAATGCTGAGATTGTAATCTGATAGACCAAATGGGGTGCAGTCATGCTCTGCAGGTTTTTCCCCCTCCAATGGCCTTTAAAGTAAATTCTATTCTATTTTTTTGTCCCATGTGGCTTTTTGAGAATGTACAACTATGCTAATATGCTTAACATAACACAAGCATGAGAAGTTAATAGTTGGAAACAGAGTGTAATCATTAGATAGCAGGGGAAGACACTCTGTTAAAGAGAGCAAAATCCACACAGAAGAAAAATATTTCTGCTTGTTCTGACCAATGATCTAACAGGGCTCATGGCTGTGTTAGGCAAGTGTGTTATGGCTGAGATTTTCATGAGTTGTGAGAGGACAGAAACTGGACTATTCTTTCTTGTAAGGAACCCTGGTTGCTTTTTCTAAGTTATACTGGACAAAATACAAGGATGTCATATAGCATCAATTCTAATTAAATATTAAAGCAAGTAGTTTAAAATCTTTGCACTAGAGGGAAAAATGCTCTGCTCTCCAAGTTCTAAATAGAGCAGTAAAACAATTGCAACAGCTAATGGGAGGCAGAATAAGCAATCCTTTGTTCAGGTGATCTGCCTGTTTATTTGCTTTATGAGGCTGTAATTGATTATGAAACAGCTGCCTGTAACATGTAATAAAAGAGAGCAGAAGATCCAGTTCCCCAAGACATACAGAAGAAACAGATCACTGCTGCCCAGTGGCATCTTCTCATTTCTTCCTGACTCAAATCTTGCTGTGCCTCATGTCATGGAACCACTAGTCATTAAAACAATTTAGTAGCAGCAAATTAACTCAGCCAAAAGGAGATCACTTTTGTGGTTTAGTGAATTAAATTGTACCCCAGTAAGGGGCTAATACTTGCCAGCACTATACAGAAGAAAACAAACTTGTTTTGAGCTGGGAGAAATGGGCAGGAAGGAAAGTGGCTTTTTTCATTTGACAGCAGCAAATTAGGTTGGAGCAAAATGACCATGATTTTGCAACCTAATTTTAGTTTTATTTAAATATTGTGAATATCTTCATCCTTTTATGTCAGCAAACCCCAGATTTTACCATGCTGACTTTTAGAAGATTGTGTAATAGCATAACATTTTTAAAAATCCCTAAAACAACAACCAAAACCCAAAATAAAACAACCCACCAAAACCAAACCAACACTGAAGTATAATTGATTCTTTTCCAAAAGGAGTTCACATGAACAAATACAAATGTATCACTGTGGCCATCGTTTTTCACCCTCTTTTTTCTCTTGTAGCCTGTGCAAGATTTTTATTCCAAGTATTCTGTATCAGCTTTCAATTCTAGGCATGATTTATTGTTACAGATCAGATTGAAAGGTAATGAGTACAGTAGGAAAGTCTAAAATGGGTAATGACCAATAATCTAATTTAGCTCTCCAAAGTAGCTGAAACAACAATATAGAAAACAACTCAGAGTATAAACTGGATTTTAAAATTCTTTGTTTTAATAGGGGATGCTGGTAGAACAGGTAAGGAAACTTTTTTGACTTACTTTGCATTTTCACTTTTAAAAATCATTCCAATCTGCTAACTCCACACTTTCAAAGGATTTTCTTTGAACATTCAATTTCCAGATGTCTTTAAATTTTTATACAAAATTAATCCTCTAATCTGGAGTCACAGTTCATGTATTAATTATGCTCATAATGCTCAGAGGAAGCTGGTGAAAACCTTGACACCTGAATTGTTCTCCCTGTATAGGTTTGAAAGTATGAAGCAAAAAATTCTTCTGTATTGTTTTCCTGTGGGGGAGGCTTCAGTTGTTTCAGATCTCTCCCTTTTCTTCCCTACTACCACTGCTGTTTGCCATCTCTTCTCCATTCCTAAGGAAGAAATAATAATATCTGGGCCTTGGCTGTGGGTCACTGGTACAGTCAGAGCTGCCTTTCAGCTTAGATTGATCTTTGTCTGGTGAGGAGGGGAAGGGAAATCCAGCCTGAGTAAGGAAGTCCCTTGAGAGAATGGGAATAGAAGCAAGTTTTTCACCCAGAGTAAGTGAGGAGTTGTGCCTGTAGCACGAGGTGAACAAACCATGTGTAACTGAGAGCAGGAACAGGAGCTGCAAGGGGGCTCACGTTTCCTCTCACCCAGGCACGAGGGTTAAGCAGCCATGGCCAGCTCTGCTGTTCTTGCACTAACATCTGTTAACCTGCAGGTATCAATTAACAGGAAGCCTCAGCACCACGTGCCTTGGTGTAGGATGTTGTTTGTACAGGTAATTGTTACCTTGCAGCTGTGTTCAAGTGAGTGCAGTGTCACTCCTGCCCTCTGCAGCTGCACATTGAGGTGGGCAGAGCACCCTGGCTCAGGCTTGGCCAGCAGCTCACATGGCTTCAGGCTTGCTCAGGGTCAGGACAGAACCATGGGGAGCTTACCTGTATTCACTCTTTAAAAGACAGCACTGATAAGTAGAGTCCATATCCAGGCCCAGTTAAATCTCATTTCTTATGGCACCACTGGGCATTGTTCTCAAGTAAAAGGTGTACAAAATACCATTTCTTAGCCTTCCTTTGTCAGCTGTAGTTACTTCTGAGGTACTTAAAGGAGAATTTAATTAATTTCAATTGTTTATCTTCCTGAGTGCCTCTTTTAACTGCTTCCAGGAGAGACTAATTACCTGAAAACAAACATAACTTTTGCTCTTGTTCACTGAGAGTGTATGATGTCTACTGCTAAAATCCACAGGACTGTCATGTATTTAAGAGGGCACTTATTCAGGATATAAAGCTTACAGAGGGTTCTCTTAAGTAGAAGTCATGGTGGTAGAGCTTGACATTAATTTTGCTTGACTTGGCAAGTGAGGCTGAGTAAGTTGGTACCATTGGAATGATGGAAACTCACTGATAAGATTTCTCCTGGGGAAATCTGTGACAGGAGTGTAGTGGGAGGGTGTTCCCAGCATGTCCTGGGAAGGTGATGGCCCTGCTGTCCACGTGTCCTGTGGAGTGGCCCTGTCAGGCATTCAGACTGAGAGTACCTGTGAAGATAGTCTGCATGTGACTAAGTGCATAAGCAAAATACTAGTGTGCTCTTTTGTTTGCACTACCAGTTTGTTACAGTCTGAAATTGAAATAGTGTTTTCCATTTTTTTTCTCCCCTTCTATGAGCCTTAGCTGTCCCTTAAAAAAGCAGCTTGACATCAGCAGCTCCTGAAACAGTCCTGTTCAGTGTTATGCTGGCATTTCTTCTTGATGCAGGACACTAAGATTGCCCAAAATATTACCAGATTTCTGACTATGCTGATTTTTGAAACTCTGCATTTTTCCCCATAGATTATGTTCTTCCATTCTGCTTCTCATCTTCCTCTTTTTCTGGATGGATGGTACTTTGCTGTCTCACCCACTCTGGTTTTCTCACCTGCTTTTGATAGTAAAATGTTAGAAGAAGAGAGTTTGAACTCCTGTTTTGGGGCTATAGGCATCATTTCAGGCTGTCATAAGAGTAACGGGTCAGGGAAACAAATCTTGGCCCTTTATGAGCATGACTAAATGAGCACCCATTACTCCAGGCTAGAGGATGTCACATTTGTCAGGGTAGAATCAGGGTGGAGGGAAGTGGTACAGTAACTTTTACCTCCACTCTTGATAGAGTGCAGTTCACATTCATCTGTACCTGCTGGAGAAGGTGGCAAAGCAAACTCTGTGAGCAGTTTTATGTAGTCTCATTTCCCATCTTTGTCTAGAGTAACATCAGCAAGTTCAATGAGATTTTCAAGAGAATTGCTCTGTTCAAGTCATTGCTCAGAGAGGGTAATAACTTTCTGGAGTAGAGCAGGATGGCTGCATTCTCTCAGGATACAGGCTCTGCTTCCATAATTCTGAGAAGTTGGAAGGCTCTGAAATACTCCCAAGAAGTGTTTTATTTTTTGTAGAGCTCTGTTTCTCTGGGCATTGCATCACTGTGCCACCTTAGTTTGGGAAGTGTATGTGCTGGCCTGGTAATTGTGCTACAGCAAAAGCTTTCCAGTTCCACACTGGAGCTGTAAATAAAAATGCAAACAGTGTCCCAGGTATTGACCAAATTATTACATACATCTCCTGGAAACTGAATGTTAGTTGGCTTAATTGTCTGTAAAAGCATCTTGCTTAAGTAGTATAATTTTATGGGAAAATGGCACGGCCTAAAAGTATGCTCCATCATAATTTTCTTTTTTTTTTTTTTTTATTAGATTGTGGAGGGAATGAAGAAGAATAAATGGAGTATTGAGAATATTGCCTTTGGATCTGGTGGAGCTTTGTTGCAGAAACTAACCAGAGACCTCTTAAACTGTTCCTTCAAATGTAGTTACGTGGTGACCAACGGCCTTGGGGTATGTCTGTGTACAGCTTCTACCCCTCTGCTTTCTGGAGAGGCCTCCCCATTTGAAAACCTGTTTGACATTTCCTGTTCTGTTACCACCATCTGCATTAGGTCCCACAAAGCCCTTTCCTCCTAAAAAAATCCTCTTCATTTTAGATAAATGTCTTCAAAGATCCTGTAGCCGATCCCAACAAAAGGTCAAAGAAAGGCCGGCTGTCGTTGCATAGGACACCTGCTGGGGAGTATGTGACACTGGAGGAAGGCAAGGGAGATCTTGAAGAGTATGGACAGGTATGAATTTTCAAAATCTACACCATCATTCTTCATGCAAAAATACACTGAGATAAAGCAGGTTATAACTTAATTTCAGAATTTATTTCTGCTCTGTCATTTTGTTCAATTCCCATCTTATTACCTCAAAAATGATCTCAGTACCAAATTTGATGACAGCAGAATGTTAGAATGACAGTAGAACGTTCAGGCTTTACAATTACAGATCTTTGTCTTTTTTTTGTTTTCAGAAACATGAGACCATTACCACTTCTCCTCAAAACTAAAGTCTCATTGTTGCCTAATATATACTGGCCAGGTAGTTTTGTTTGGCCAATATTGCACAATTTGAGTAGTGACTCTTGGTGGAGGTGGAACAGCTGTAACTGCTTTAGCAAGAGTGTAACTTTAGTTACACCTGGAACTAAAACGTGTTTTACTTCCCCACTGAGATTTTTTTTAAAATGGTTCCTTCAGGAATTAATGCTCTGTACACAGAGTAATTCCACAGTTTTTAAAGATTCAGGAATTCAGTTTCCCTGTGAATTCTTTACAATTGTAAAATGGAATGCTATTTCCATGAAATAAGCACAAACTTTATGCCAATCTCAGGCTTTCAGTTTGATATGTCTTGTGTTTCAGCATCCAACAGTGAATCCTTAAACTGCATGTTGAGTCTCTTCCCAAGTTAAGAGGACTGAAAATAAGTTGTCAAATTGCACTTCTGCTCTTAGAAGTTGAAAGTTTTCTGGTATACAGAAGCTGGTTTTGTACCACTAGGCAGAGGGTACTTACCAGGCACACTGCTTTACATAACTATAAGCCTAAAACTTACATCTCTGAGAAATTTCAAGATTAAAAAAACCTGATTTGCACACACTGAAGATACTATGCTCTGGACACAAAGATATTATATACATTTGTAACTTTTCTATGCACATATTCCTGTACATATGTTAATTATGAACATTCATATATATGTAGAGAGGGAAGAACCTAATGGTGAGAAATCTCTTCAACACAAACTGCAAGACTTGGGCTCTGAAATTAGGCAATATGTTGTCCCTTCATTTTTGACAGGTCAAATTATTCATTAAAATGTTTTGGTCCCAGGAAATCAGAGAGGGTCATTGGTGTGGTACCAGTTCTGGGGCTCCCTGGAAATGCCAGGGAAATGTCCCCTTTTGTGGGCCCATTTCTCTAAAGGTCCTTGCAGTAGGTCACCAAATGCAGGGACTGCTCAGTGTTACTGCTGTGCTGACTTTTGTTGCCAGCTGTGCTTGTTGCCCTTGCAGTGTGCAGTGTGCCAGCCTGTCCTGATATGCTGTTTTACAAAATATATGAATAAAAGGCACAGTGAAGAAATACTTTTTTTTCTAGAGGTAGAAAATACTTCATATAAACATCTGTAATTGAATTGTATTTGACTGGTTGGTTGCATGTTACCTTTCTTACAAACTGCCCTAGCAAGGTGTATTTGGTGTGTATTTTGCTTTGGCCAGGTGTAGATACCACACTCAAGGGACTAGGGAGCACAAAGCTGCTGTCTGTGCACAGGATGACCCAAGCCCTTTCTTCTGTGTAACCATTAGTGAAAGGTGTCAGAAAAGGCTGTAAAGATTCAGTATCTTGACAGTCTAAAGTTCCAGCCTTATCAGGCTGGGTTTGTGTGCTTGCTTTGGAGTTTGTGTAACCTGTGTTTGCCAAATCACTCTTGCTAAAACAGTGGTATTTCTTGCAGGACCTGCTTCACACTGTATTTAAGAATGGAAAGGTAACGAAGTCATATTCATTTGATGAAGTCAGACAGAATGCCAGGCTGAAGAACAGTGAATTACAGTCAGCATCTCACTGAGTTCCATTCCATGTCTGTGTACGTGTGTGTAACTAGTTCGTACTGCATAGCTACTGGTTTATTGTACAGATTTGTGTGTTTGTGTTTTATGACATTGTAGCCAAATTATTTGTTGGTTTATGGACATACTGCCCTATCTTTTGCCAGTCTTTAGAAGATGAAATCAGGAAATGGTACTTACCTTGTAAAACATATTTAATGCTGAAGTGTGCTTTTTAGGGCCCTTTGCCAGTAGTGATTCAATCTGGTATTGATCTTTTCACAAATGAGACAGAGCTGCGAAACTTTTTTATATGTAACAGAATATCACAAAATGGATTTACATAAAATTATCATGATTGCTTTATGTTTATATTTAACTTGTATTTTTGTACAAACAAGATTGTGTAAAATATATTTAAAGTTTCAATAATTAAGTCTTTCCAACTTTTCATAATTTTTATGAGCACAGACTTTCAAGAAAATACTCAGTGGGGGGGGGAATCCATTGCCTTTTGTCCATTAATCAGCAAATAAAACATGGCCTTAAAAGTTTGTTGTGACATTGTTCCATTTGACAACTAAATCAGGACTCGTATCTCCTTAAGATCCCATAGAGTTGCTGACCTCACCATTTCTTGTAGTTGTCTGTATTAGTAAATCTGCATTAAACAAAATTACTGTTCTTTCTAGAAGGTTTAGGTATTACTGACCTTGCTGGCACAGTAAGGTATGTAAGTGAAATGCCAAATTTGAAAGGATTCTCTACTGCAACTTAACTTGCCAAGTCTATCCCACTTGGTATATGCACCTCAATATTTTAAGAGTAAAGTTTTTAAGAGATCTCCTCTTCCACTATAGAATATATGTGTAAAATACTGAAATACGGAAGCGGTGTATTTTAAAGTAATTACACTTCTGGGTTTATTTTTCATATACTGTAAGTGACATGAATTTAAAGCAAAATACTGGACTGGGTAGTGCACTTTTTTACTTTTTTGTATTTTTTTCATTGATTTGCCTTTTGTCAGACTGGATGTTAAATTGTAAAAATGTTTAACTATTTTTGTTAACAACTTTAATAAAACTATGCTAGCCAAACTCCTACATGAATGGCAGACCTGTTTCCCCTTCTCACCCCATCTGTTTGGGGTGAGGAGGGGCTTTTATTTTGCAGAGGGTAACTGTAAAACAATGTGTTTGAGAGATACTTTTGAACTGTCTGCACTTGATTGTATTTGCTCTCTGCATATGCTTGGTATAAGTATCTGCTGGAAAATGAAACTGTTGAGGATTTTATTTGAGAAGCTATGTAGTAACCTCTGAAATATTTGATAGTACTGTAGGATGGCTCTCACTAGAAAAGTACCTCCCTTAAAGACAAAAAAAACAACAGCAAAAACAAACAGTTCCTGTTCTGCTGGTGATCAGCTATCAGCCAATTGCTTAATATACTGATGTAATTAATGCTTCTAATTAGTAGATGATGTTACTGGAAAATGTTAAGGCCTAAGATAATTTAAGCCTACAAAATTTTATAAAACATGCTTTTAAAGGAAGATTGAAAAGCCATACTTCATTGTTCTTACTCTCTCACCAAAAAGGGCCACATCAAGGCATCCATACTATTTCCAGGGTTTGTGGTTAAGATGTTTATGCCCAGTCTCAATAGTTCTTGTTAATAAAAACCTGTTTTTCACTTGTAGTGTATGTAATTATACATTTAAGTGATGTATTGTTTCAAGAATAGTGTTTTAGTAAAACTAATGCTGACCTTTCACACTGAGGAACTGCCTTCCCTTAGCTATTAATTACATTGTTTGGTTTTGGCCCGGAAAGATTTTGAATCTGGCCTTAGGATCAGTAGCAGGTAAATAGTACAGAGCCTATTTCACTCCTCCACATGTGTACTAGGGAATTTTATGATGTATGGTTTAAAAAACAATAAAGTAAATGCTGCTTTCATTCTGTACCAATAAAAATTTTGATAACTATTGACTACCCATAACTGATATTTTTGTACCTGAGAACTGAGGATATACTGTGGAAGCACTGTTTTCATGTGTACCATGAAATACATTATAATTGTTGAGTATTGTCTAAAACTTTTCCAGCTTATTAGTTGGAAACTCAAAGCAAATTCTCTACTTGTGCACGTCACTTTCAGAAAGTTGTAATGTCACTCATTTTATTAAATGTTAATAACTTTAAAAGGGGGAGGGGGGGGAAGAAAAACACCTGGTGCTATTCAGACCTGAACACTTGTCTCTTTGTGTTTGGCAGTTTGACATTCTGGGCATCAAGGAGTTGACAGAAATTACTGCAGTGCTTGAACCATACAATATCCTAATTCTTCCACATGAAAGCAAACAGCATGTTTGTTTGCTTTAAATTACTAGATTTGTAGTCATTGATATATTTTAATTATCCCCATTTCATAATATAATACAGTATTTGTATTTAAAAATAGGAATTGGGATTTTTGTGTTTAATACTCTGATTTGTAACCATATTTAGCGTAAGAAATGGATTTTGTAAGACTATTTTTTTTCTTCAGCTGCATGATTATAAAAAAAAAAATTTACTTTTTTGGTACTTTGAAAGATCTGAGGAGAGAACAGAAGAGTACTTAACTGTTTGGTTTGCCAAAATCAAAACAAAGCTTAAACAGTTCTTTTCTTATAGGTTTTTACATTCCTTCTTGTTTAGTGAAGAATAAGTATTCCTCACTTAAATCCTCTGTTAAAGTAATTTTAATGTACTTGGCATCAAATACCAGTATGTAATACACATGGAAATAAAGTTTAGTTCTGGCAGTGAAAATCATAGCCATGTGACTGTGTCTTCAAGTTCTGATGTTGGGCATCAGAGATGGCATCCTGTGCTCTCTGTTGCCAAGCCCAGGCCAGAGCAGGGCTGTGCTGCTCTGCATTCCTTTAGGGAGAGCTGCTCAGCTGCCTCAGTCGGGCTTACATTGACAGCCAGCTCAGCTCCAGAGAAGAGAAAGCAAACTGAGCTCTTTTTTTCTTGTTTGGGGGGTGTGTGTGTGGTTTTGGGGATTTGGTTTGGTTTCTGGGGTTTTTTCCTCCCTTTTTTTTGTGTGTGTGCGTGTGTGAGTACATCCATGCTTCATTTTGTCTGTGTTGAAAAGTAAAGCACTTGGCTTTGAATTTGATAGAAGAGATTATCCTCTATATTTGACATAATCCTTTCTCAAATAAAGTTTCATTATTTCAACTTTAAAGTCACTAGAAAGCTTGTCTAAAGGCAAATCAACCATCAGTGTTGCATCCTTCAGTTTGCTGCAGCACTGTCAAAAATAATGTTAGCTCTGTAGCAGAGAGAGTCCTTTGGACAGGATTTCTGTAACTGGAGGAAGTTACACTTTAACTCATGCAGGACTTTAAGTTGCAGGTATGGTACCAGCAGGAATGTGTCAGTAATGGTGGATAAAGCACCTCCTGTGATGCTGTCACCATTTGTTGCTGCTCCCTGCAGCTCTTGCTGTAGCAAGGGGCTCTTATAGCCCACAATAAAGCTTGAATTTAAAGGTTCTGTTCCATGATTTACAGAGAGCACCCACAGCCCAAGTGCCAGGGCTCCCCTGCCTCCTTTGCATGGAGTTAAAACCCAGGAGCTCCAGCACTGCTGATTTCCTCACTCCTGTCAGCCTTTGTGCAAGTCAGGTCACTCACCAGCCCTGAATGGGTGGTGATGGCTCCCAGGTCAGCTGCAGGGAGATTCCAGGCCTTGGCCTGTGCAGAAGGCAAGGGATTCACAGGAAGAGACCTATTTATGTCCTCCAATCCCACTGACAATTAAAATTATAACTGCTGAGCTGCTTGAGGCAGGGGCTGTGAGGGTGCATTGGTGTGATGGTAATTGCATTTCTGCATGAGAGTCCCATCAGGGTCCTGTAGGTGCACATCTCCATCAGATTTGTAAACATCTGAGTGAGAGATCATCCTCTTAAACCTGATGAATGTGGCCTTATGTGGAGAACCACATGCCTTCTAAATTACCAGGTGATAAGGAAATAATGAGATTAAAGATGCTTTGTAAAGTCATGCCTACTAAATCCCAGTTGCTAACCATGGATATTATGTTCTTGGGGGGATCTTCCTGTTTTACTAGCAGCAGAGCTGATCTTGGTAATGATTTTAAAACACCCTTCACAGAAAGGCATTTGGTTTCAATTAATCCAAAAAGCACTTAGCAGTAGATAATTTCCAAAAAGTATTTGACTGTGGCACCATATTTTGTTGAAAGGTACCCTGATGTCTGGTGTCATCCAATCCAGAGCAATCCAGACGATACGGGAGAGAATCACCAGGATTCTTCTCAAGTAACATATTTTGTTCCATATAATTTCCTTACTAATCTTTGCATGAGTACTCCTAATTGCTTTTTGAACAGAATTTCTAGAATTTTCAAGTTACAGTGAGGTTTCCTGACACCAGAATGGCAGTTTTCTGCTTCTGGCTGGAGCAGAGGTCTTCTAAGGACAGATGAGGAGCCATTGTGCCCCTAGCAAAGTTTTTAGTTCCTCTTACACAACTCCTCTCAGTTCAAGGGCAAATTTATTGGTTTTTTACCATTGAGAAAAAAAAATCAGTAAATTTGGGTTGTATAATTCCTTTTTCCTTCCAGCAGTTTAGTTTATGTGGAAATCAACCCAAGATATTTCACAGGATCATTAGATAAATTTACATGAGCATACTCTAATTTTTAGTATATGTATTTATGCTTCATTGATAACTTGTTAGATCTGAGGATCTGATTCTTGGTAGTTGATCCAATGCTCATGTCAAGTAATCATACTGCATATAGCCAGGTAATTATAAATTGCTGAAAATAGCTTCAGAATCTTCATATAATTACAGTGCTTAAGAAATTCAAGTGGGTAGATAATGGATGCATGGAAGGTTCTGAGGGCTGGACATTTTTACTTCTTTGTCATTAATTTTTGTTATTAATGTAGCTATTTAAAGCTTCTACATCATCTCTGCTAGGAAACTTGCTTTATAATGTCTGAGTACTCTTACCATCAAAATATTTCTATAAGTAGTACACATGTCAAACAAGCTGCATGGACTCTGAACCTTATAAAACAAGGGGAGAACTTCAGCCTCAAGCTTAATTCCCTTTCCTGCAAACAGGAGAAGAAAGGAGCTGTTTTCTTCAGCCTTTGGGACATGCTTTCCTCAGTTTCCTGGTAAAGAACAAGGCTGGTGTGCTCTTCCCTTTCAAGGAAGTTTTCCCTATTCCAAAAGATGCCGCCCTATTTTAAGCATAAGGAATTGCAGCTCGTTGTTGGATGTGTCAGAAGGATGACATAGCCCAGCAATTTAAGAGGATAATCTCTGGGTGAGGTGGCTTTGGGTAGAGATATGTCTGTAAGTCACAGGAAGGTCAGTCAGAGCATGACAACTAATCTCCCTCTGGTGGAGGTGCCTCCCTGCCATTTCTGTCTCAGCTGAGCAGGTTCAAGTCTATCCTGTAATCTGCTGTGAAAACATTTGAGTCTGTTCAACCAAAACAGTGCTGCCAGGCCCCTGTGATTACAAAGCAGTGGTCTGTTAATGTGCCCCAGTCTAACCTTAATCCATTTTTCAAGCCTTGTATCTTGTATCTACTTAGACCAAATGCCAGTGACAAACTTCATAAAGCTCCTGTTCCTCACCCACACTGTGGATTTTGCAGCCTCACCTCCAGCACTGCTGCTTAAAGACCATTATTTGTTTTTATTGCTACTGTAAATCTCCAGAAGATAACAAGCATTATTTCACCTCTGTACAAGGTTTTGCAATCATTACACCTTCAAATCAAAGCAAATAGATTCACACATTAAGATCAGAGAGAGGTGACCCTTTGTTACCTTTTGTGTCCAAGTTGTGACCATGAAAATGTTAACAGACATGAATCTGGCAAAAATAAGGATATATTCTCCTGAAAACTGGTTTCCATGTAAAAGCCCTATACTTTTACATGGAAACATACATTTAGAACTTTTATAGTCATTAATGAATCACTGCTGGATACTCAAGCACTGTAGCTTGGTTTCTGCAGGTGCTTGACCAAATGCCAGTCCCACGTGGGTTGCCCACAGGTAATCCCATCAGACAGGGGCTGCACTGGCACATGGAGTAGCAAGATAAAGTTCTTGAGTTCATGGAGACCACAATCCTGGGCCTTGTGTCTGCTGGGAAAGTCCAACACTCATGAAATAACCTGTCCCACTGCCATCCCAACCACTAAAGGTGGGTTTGCTGAGCCTAATTCAGCTCCAGCTCTGGTTGTAGCTGTGCAGACTTCCCATGGCTCTTTTCTTTGGAGAGAGCACACATGGTTAATCCCTGGTCTGCCTTTCACAGCCCATTGTGGATTAGGCAGGACCTGGGAAGAGTTTCAGTCCTTTCTTCTCTGTTACAACAGAGTCCTGCCCAAAGGCATTTTGAGACAAGAACCCATATGGTTATTGAATATGTGGTGTGCTGTAACCCAGCATGAGAGGAGGGAGTGACTTTGGGGCTCGTGGTATGATTGTAAATAATAATTACTTCCCAAGTCAATTGATTAGACACAAGTGCTGTCACTGGGATGGTTGCTATAAAATCACAGCAAAGACAAGGCAATTGTGGCAAGTTAGCTAAGGCCTCTGGTTCTTTCCCAAATGACTTTCTCTATCCACTACTCTCTTAAAACACATGGAATTTAGGAATCCATGTGTAATTTTTACCCATGTGTAATTTTCCTACAATGGCATAAATCTCTGTGTCACACTCTGTTCTTGCCTGGCCTTGGAATTGCCAGGGTTTGGTTTGGCTTGGCTTTAGTGCTTCTGCACTTTGTACTGACATTTTTATTAAGCTATTTTTATAACACCAGGACTTTCTATTTAAGAGGTAGTAGATGAATCATAGTATGTCACTTTATGCAAGGTTAGGATTATTTTCTTCTGTGCACATTGGTTTATGCCAAACTTCATGTCCTATTATAATTTACATTCACAGAGTTTCATAAAGTCCTTTTGCAATTCCTCCCAATCAGCTCCCACCTTTATTGCTGTGCATGACTCAGCACCTCCAGCAAGCTGTCACCTCCTTACCCACCCTTCTCTACATTGTTTAACATGATAAGCAGCAGGAGCTCCAGCAGCACAGATCACCAAGTGGAGTTTCACTCTCTGAGAAAGCTGAGTAACTTCCTATTATTTTCTTTGATCAATGTTGTGTTCATGTAAGGACTGCTCCTCCTGTCTCAAAACTTCTTAGCTTCCTTGAAAACTTTATTATAAATCTTGTTGAATGCTTTTTTTAAATTAAAGTAGGTTATATCCACACACCTATTGACTCCTTCAAAGGACTTCAAAGAAGGTAACTTTCTCTTGCATTTATCAATCAGAATCTCCCTCAGGAGCTTAAATTCATTCTTTCTACTGTAATTTCTCCCTTAGTCTTACTGTGCCTTTGTCCACAAGATCAAAAGTCTTTTGAAAATTTGGAAAATCCAACTCCAGGCAGCTCAGGGAATTTTGTGAAATGGATTCTTGTTCTCATACTGTCTTTGTCCTTTTGCAGTACAGTGCTTGATGGTGAATGGCACAAGATTCTGCAGTGGGGGACCTTGGGATAAGAAAAACAGTGAACCATTGGGACAAATCTGTTCTTCAGGTTTGGATGAAAGAGGGACAATTATCAAGGGACAGACCAATTTATGGGAGGCTTCAGCTGGTGATGCCTCTCAGGGACTTGCATGAGCAGGAAAGCTGGGCATAGTAAGAGACAGCCCCTCCAAGCACTGTGGGCTAGAGGCAGAGATAACCTAGTTTGCACAGTGCTCATCCTTGGACTCCAAAAAAAATTCTGTTCAGCAAGGGACTCAGGATTAAACCAGATTCCAGAATATTTTGAGTGAAGAGCCATTTGTTTTAAAACCACAGGCATCATCTTCATGTCCCAAAAAGATACATATATAAACCTGGTCACCTCTATACTTGAAACAAGGATGTATTGGAAGCAGTAGTTCCAGTGTGGGTGCCTCTGTCATGTTTGTGGAGCATCAAGTGAGCCCTGGCATTGGTATTTTATATAATACTCATTGTATAGGGATCACATACACATCTGTACATCTGTACAGTTTCTGCACACAAAGATGCAAATCTTTCTATATATGAATAGACAGATGTTTACAGATGTGTATATATTCCAACTATAGAAGGAAATATCCATAAATACTAAGGACATTCTATTAGTGATTGTTCATGGACTATGATCTTTCATAAACTGTTTACCTGGATCATACTTGCTCTGCTTCTTTCTGATAATTTCATTTTATACATCAGAGGGTTGTGTAAGCAGCCTTCTCAGGCACCAGCTGACTGGCAGCTCGAGCTGAAATGATAATCTATGGTTACTCCCAACTCTGGCTCTGAATTGCTTCTTGCCAAGACACTGCATATCTGTCTCTGGAGTTGTGTAAGTTGGTATTTGGCTACCTGCCAGTGGATGTCATGGGACTGTGATCAGGCAAGTCAGGTTTAAATTGCAACAACCTGTCTTTGCTCCTCTTTATTACCCCTGATTTTATCAATGGAAGGTTTATGTCATTGTCTAGGTCACCACTGAGCAAAAGAATTGTGGCAAAGAGATCCCAGTCCTGTGGCATCACTGCTAAATGTCGTCTTGCTCATTGGTGACCTGCAATGATCAATATTTTGAGATCAATGAAACAACTGGTTTTTAATCCACATAGTTAATTACCTGGCAGTTATATATTATTTGAGCTTTCAAAATCAAATGCAGTGTTGTACTAATGCCTTGGAGGAATTAACATTGCATTAAGATTTTTTTTCTTTATTCAACAGACCTGGAAAAATAAAATAACAAAAGAAAAAACACCAGCCCAGTTTCATTCCCTTTTTACTACCAGCTAGCAAAATGCTGTGAATTGCAACGTTAGGGAGAATTTTCTTTCTCCACTTGGGATCTCCTCCTTTTAGCTTTAAACAGGACCTGCTGCTGGCCAAATCCTTGTTTCTACTGCAATACCTAACGATGAAAAATAATGTCTTTAGGTAAAAAATGCGTTGGGAATATTTGGCCGCAGAAAACACAGCCCCAGAGAAGTGGGATCTGTTCATTGGCTGGGTAAAGTCACAGGAGGAGCAGGGTGACCTGGGGACAGCCCAGGCCTGTTTTGTCAACCATCCCTGGAGCCTGAACTGCTCCAGCCAGGACCTGACAACCCACGGGGGCTCAACAAACCTCTCTGGGAGAGGAGCCTGTGCAGCTTCAGAGCAGCTCAAATGCAAGTGTGTGCTGGATTTAGGGATTACCTATGGTGCATCAGAACAATGCACCATAATACACCTCCAGGGCCTGCCCTGGGTACCTGCCTGGTTCCTCCAGCCCTGCTTGCTTGCTCAGAGTCAGGAGTGTTCATTTTCTGCAGAAATACTCAGATACCCACTGCAGCCTCCATGAGCAGCTTCCTGGGGCCTATGAGATCCATAGGGTAACAGAGAGCTCTGCCTGGGGTGGTGTCCACCTGTGCAGGACAGACACAAAGCAAAGCAAGGTTGTGCAGAGCAAAGGAGCCTACAGGGAGCCAGCTCTGGGAATGCCAGATCCCTCTGTCTGCATCTAAGAAAAGCCAGAGGGATGAGCACTGCTTTGTGTATCCTGTATAGCTTTCCTGTATAGCTTTCACTGGAGACTTAGCAACTTCTCAAATCTTGGTTATAACTTACTGAAATACACTTTGCCTTTACTATCACACCTGTGCAAGGGAGGGAGGGAGGGAGGGAGGGAGGAAGGAAGGAAGGAAGGAAGGAAGGAAGGAAGGAAGGAAGGAAGGAAGGAAGGAAGGAAGGAAGGAAGGAAGGAAGGAAGGAAGGAAGGAAGGAAGGAAGGAAGGAAGGAAGGAAGGAAGGAAGGAAGGAAGGAAGGAAGGAAGGAAGGAAGGAAGGAAGGAAGGAAGGAAGGAATCAGCTGAGCACACTTGGAGCATGCTGTTGCTGCCCTGGAGATGCCAAGCTGCATCAGCAGCATGGCCAGGCTGTCCTGGGCCCTGCAGCAAGTGCTTTCCATCAGCTGTTACCACCCAGATGCTGCTCTCAGGAGGGGCCTCTGAACCAGCAGCCCCTGGGCTGATTTTACTCCCAGATCAGCACAGTCCAAAGGCTGGTTCAGGCTCCAAAAGGAGAGCACACCCCTGGCTGATGGGCAGGTGTGGCACAGCCCATGGGTGTACTGTGTACTCCTGCCTCATTCATTGGCACTTCCTTCCAGATAAGATCCTCTCCCTGTCAGCTTGGTGCTGGTCAGAAATGGGCAGCAGCAACACCTGGAAGGGAAAATAATTTCAAAAGTGGAAGAATCCGGGATTCCCTGATGTCTTTCTCTGCTGCATGAATAACACACCACACAGCCACAGTGTTTGTAAGTAGACTCTCTGTATTTTTAGCAACTGATCTATGAGATCATTTTGCTATTTTCAGTTGTTTGTGACTTGGGATTTTTCTGCTGGGAACATAGTGAGTGGGAGGAGCACATACCCTCAGCTTCCAGTGAGGGCCTGAGCAGACCCTGTGTACCCAGTAAATAATACTCATTTTCTGAACAGCTCACCTCCTGGAGCATCATCAGTGCAGGGCATCTGCTGCAGTCTAGAGATGCCCTGAGAAATGCCACCAAGCTGCAGGAGAATGAGCACACAGCCAGGAAAAGTCCAGACAGTCTCCAGTGAGTTGACCAATAGCTTCCATAGGAGCAGGCAGTCTGCCTGAGGGCCTGGCTGGGCTCTCCCATGCCCCATTCGCAAGCAAACAGCCTCTTGCTTAAAGCCAGAAATACAATTCCTGCATGTGCCCTTTGGTGCCTCAGTGGATTCAGTGCAAGGGGTCTCACAGCACATTTCCATATCCTGCACCATTCCCAGTGTCCACACAGTGCTGGCTACAGCACCCATGTCTGCCAGCTGGGCACCATGAGCAGGCCTGGCCTTCCAGAGGGGCAGCTTGAGCATCTCCTGCCCCTCTGCTGCTGCTCTGGGGCCCTGCAGTGTGCCTTTACTGCATCTCTTATCTCAAAGCACACAGACTGTGACCCTGAGTGCTGCTGTTCATTCATCGAATAGGGATGCAATAATTAATTGACTGAGAGATAAACCACAGATTTAATTGTATGTTAAGCCTGCAGGATTCCCTCAACACCACCCACACTGTGCTAAAACTGTTGATTTTGCACTGATGGCAGAATTTTAACATACATTAGACAGAGACATCCTTTTGCCCCCAGAGCCAGGCTCAGAAGAGGTGATTTACTGGGGCTGCCTGTGCATGGCACAGCCCTGGCAGGGCAGGGGCTGGAATGCAGGGCTGCCAGCCACAGCTCCAGGCCCTCCTGCCTGGCACCTTAGACTCTGTCTTAGCCCCTTGCTCCACCCAACAAACTTGTTTCACATTGTAGATGTGGTTTCCTGGTAGCAGCCTGAGTTCTCCCTTTCCTCCCCCATTGGCAAGGTATGGACATCACCCACCTCTCTCATGGCATAAATAATCTCCCACTGCAACAGGCCCTATAAAAAGCAGCTTATTCTCCTTCCCCAGCAAACCTGCACCACATCAGCCACCCTGCACCAGTCCCTGCAGCCATGGCCACCAGCACTACCATCCTCTCTGCCCAGTGCTCCCCCAGCCAGGCCTGGGGGGGACACTCACAGTGTCTGTCTGTCCTCACAGGGGCTGTCTCACAGCAGGACATGTGGGCTTGGCTCACACCCCAGTCCTGATGACCTTCAGACCTTGGCAGAGCAGCAGGGTTTCCAGCCAGCATGAAATTCTGGCTATGGACACCCAAGGGCAAGCCTGGGGCCAGAAAAGCTAAATTTCACCTGTGCACACCCCCAAGTTCCAGCTCATTTTTGCAGGTTGAGAGCTTTGGCAGGACTTCCATGAGTGATGTCTGAACAATGACCCAAAAACCCCACTGGAGCCCCAGGGCAGTGGAGGAGCTCCCAAGCAGCCTCATGGCCTCCTCTGGCTTTCAGTGAGAAACAGCTGAGCCTTGGCACTTTGGTGCTTCCACAGCTTCACATTCACCAGCTCAGCCACAGAAGTTTTAAGCTACTTTACTGTATTTTTTATAGAGATTATAAGAGTACAAAATGGCACTTTTAGTACCAAAAGGAGGCTGTTTATCTATTTTTGTTTCCTTTGGGTTAGAAAATGAGAATGAACGAAAACATGAACTTGCTTTCTCCAAGAAAACAAACTGACCTTTGAGTGTTATAAAAGCCTTTATACAAGGATTTGGCTGAAGGGGACTGGAATTTCTTCTGTGAAACATATTTTTCCTTAAAAAATGCCAGTTTGCTAAACCAGAACAGTTTGCAGAAAGGCTTGGTTTAAGTGAATCTGCCCATTTGATGGCTACTTAGAAAATTTTTGAACTGCTGAAAGGCTGAATTTGTCAGTGTAAGTCTTCAAATATGAAATTAATCTACAGGTAGAATTTTAAAAAGTAGAACTTAAAAAAGTAGAAAAAATAAATACGATTTAAATTAAAATTAAGTATTCTTGCATTATTTAAATCCAAAATGCTTAAACTGACCTGTTCCAAAACACATTGTGATCATCACAACAGCTTTGAAATGTGCCTTTCTGGGGAGTGGGAAGTTCACTCCCTCCCAGGTAAAGCTGCCCTGGAAAGCTTCAGGCAAGTGTAGACCAGGCTGTGGGTGGAAGTTGTGCTCAAGAGAAAACTGGGAACCTTGCTCAATGAAACAGGTGATTCAAGGGTCATAAAACATTCATTCCATAAAAAATAAAAATGCCTGGAGCTTTTGGAGTAAATCAAGTACAAGCTCAAAGATCATCAGTCAGGGATGCCTTTAATAGATATTTAACTAATCACTCATTGGATCATGCAATTCCTAGTTCCCTTCTAGTAGACATTTTACCTGTTAATAGTTTATCTGTGCACTGATCTCACACCACAGCCCAGCGTCTCCTCCTCCTATTCCTGTCCATCTTTCCAAACTCCTCTGTTGTTAGATGGAACTTGTTTCTTTCAAGGACCATCTTTACTTTAACCATTTATTTAGTAGATTTATTTTGACAATCAAACTAGCATTAAAAATGCTGGTTTTAATCCAGCCCCAGGGTAACAGCTTTGGGCTGAGCTGCTTTAGATTTCAGACACAAGAAGCCAGTGCTGGGCTGGCTGAGGGTGCTCAGTGGCAGGATGTATCACACCCAGCTTTGCCTCTTGCATCTTTTCTCTCAACAGGACTACAAGGTCTTGTACAGGGAAATTATTTATAACCTCTACTATCATAAAAGAAATTAGGTAGAAGCCCACATAAGAACACTCTAGTTAGGATCTAGAACTGCATTTTGCCAAAAGAGAGAGCTGGCATCTCCTGGAGTGAAAGATTGCATTTGTTCCTCCTCAAAGAACAAGAAGATACAATGATGCCCCCACCCCTGTGGACAGATGGACAGGTATGTCCATCCTGCACCTCTTCAAAGGTGCAAAGCCTTCGTGCCCAGTGGGGGGTTCACTCTCTCTGTGCTGCTTCCTGGAGGCTGGGATCTGCTGGAGCAATCCCATGGGCACAAGAGCACGTTCATGTGTTTTGGCTCAAGGGTGACGCCAGAATGCCTTCACAGCAATGTGTTGGAGCGAGGCTGCTGCTCAAACTTGCCACTGTGTGCTGGGACTGTGAGCTTTGGGAGAAGCCAGTATCTATCAATCTCAGCACCTTCAGCACCAGCCTCTGTTACAGGAAGAGCCATCTGATTCTGTGAGCACTTTGCCCACATCCCACTATGGTGCAAGGAAATTTCTTAGCTGCCTCCTCACTCCTGTGCTGGGGCACTGTAGTAAACCCCATAGATTTAGGAAAAGCACCATGGAGAATATGAACAATAGGAATGCTGAAACAGCAAAAGAAAATTCCTGTTTCCCTGTCCTCTGCCCTTAACCTATCTCTGTAACCCTATAAGGCAATGTCATGTTAACCCCTTACCATTGGTCAAGCTTGGATCCTTTCCAACCCTATAAAAGCAGCATACTGTACCCCATTAGGGGAGAAAGAAGAAGAGCAGAGACCCTTCACGGACCTCCCCAAATAAAGCCATCTCTGTGGAACAGCCTGCGCCTTCTCCTTCTCCTCTCTCTCCGTCTGCTGCAGCCTCCAGCCCAGGGCACCACCACCTAGCAAGCAGAGCTGAAATCCTGAGAGCTTGCAATCACTATAGAGCTGATAATCACCATGCTTGCTAGATGGCAGCCCCGCGGCGTTGGCATGAGCGAGCCAGCCTTGGGCACCCGGTCCTTACCCAGGGACTGAGCCCCTGAGCCCTATTGCTCTGCTTTATGATAACGCCAATGAGAGGCTATTAGGGCACTTCTTGTTGGGAGGGTTGTTGGGGATAATGTCTCTCTCCCTCTGTGCTCCCAGGCTGAGTAGCTGCTCCCCAGCTGGCAGGGACACTGCCACCCCCATCCCCACCATGGAGCTCCCTGAAGAGAATGTGGCAGCACCAGTGGCTGCACAGCAAGTGTGTCACACACGTCACCATGTCACCTGTCACCCTGCTGCAGAGGGACTGCTGATCTCTCACTGATTGTAATTCTTTTTAATGAGAGTAGATGGACTTCAAAGTTCCAAAGGAGTGATTTCAGGCAGGGGAAGGTCAATGCATGGCTCAGTCTTGCTGAGCAACTTTGTGTGCTAAGGCTAAGATGAATTAACTGGTGGTGGGTGAGAAATGTGTGGATGTGCCTCTGCTCCAGGAGATTCACATCCTGCAACCCAGGCAGCCCCTGCCTGCTGTGACCTCCCCTGGCTCTATGGGGATACAAACACATTTTCTATGACTTGCCTTAGTGGCAGGATGCACATCTGTGTTGGGCACAGTCACAGGGAGGGATTCCATGAGGCTCCCATGGAATGGGAGGGAACAGCTGGCAGGGAAATACTGGCAGGGAGCTACCAGAACCACTGGAAAACAAGCCAGCACAGCTTGGCCACTGACCATCAACCTGGTGAGGCCACTGCAGCATGTGTGGGCTTAATGTGTGGGTGCAGGTATGGCTGGGAGGGGTTCAAGCAAAGCAGAAGGAGATATCATGCAGATAAAAAGGAACAAATGTGATTTTTTTTCCCAAGGAAAAACTACTTTTAAAACAAAACCCCCTGGAGGAGCTGGGGTGCTGCTGCTCTGCCATCCTTGCTGTGAGCAAGGGATCTGGAAAGCAGCTGCCAAACAAACCCAGGGAGTGGGAGTCCAAGGCACGTGGCAACCACAGCTGGCACCATCTCAGCCCCCAGGCTTTGTTCTCCTGGGACTGAAAACCCATAGGGTGGCTGTCCCTGACTCTGCTCTCATATAAATCACTACAAATCAGGCACAGAGTGACATTGGTGCCATCTGTACCTCATTCTCAGACTCTCATATGCCATTTCACAAGGATTCCCTAACTTCTTGGTGCAAATCTCCTTTTCCACACATTTTAAAGTAAGTTAATTAACCTGAACCTGTTAATGTGTAAATCAAGTTGAAATATTTGCTGGTAGAACACAGAGCTTGGGTTAACACTGACAGCTATAAATGGAGCTAGAGCAAAATGTAGCATTTGGAAACAGAACACCTGGGTATGCACATGAGGCTGAGCTGGTTTGATGGGAGCCCTGATTTTCCCCTACAGTCAATTGCTGCCATGACTTCTCAAATACTCCCTGTCCCCACTTTGTTCCAAAGCCAAGAACCACCTGCAGCACTGGAGAAAGGATGGATGAAACAATTGCTCTTTTCTGTTCTTGGCAACACAGGAAGAGCAAATTGTGAGGGGGAAAAAAAAAGAAACAAGTACATCCCTGCCAAGATGAGATTTGTCCTTTTGGCCAGTGGGCTGAGCAGAGCTCATAGCATCTTTTTCAGAGGAATCATGACTGCAGTGAAAATTACAACACAGGTGTCAGGAAATTCAAAGCTTTCCCACATGAAATGACCAGAGGAGATTTTTTGTCACTGAAGACTATTAGCCTCTTCCCCAAAGACATCACAGGATTTAAAAGTGCAAGCAGATTTTCCCAAGTGACAGGATATAAATCTCTGTCTCAAGGGCAATAGAAATGGAAGTACCTCAAGTACAATTGGAAAATCTTTCATTGTTTCTTACTGGGTACAACCAAACAAAATTAAATGTCTGTTTTTTTCCTTACTCAGGGCTATGCATCGTGTAGATAAAGGAAGATAAATGTACAACCATCCACCTCTGGCAGCTTGTGTGGTTGATACTCTGTGCACAGGGGCTGTAGAAAACCAACTTGCAGAGTGAGGCATTGACTCATCTCTACTGAAATCAGGCCCTATTTTTCCTTTCAGCTAGGGAAGATCCAATATCAACATTGCTGTCATAGCAGTTGCACAGGGAAATAAGTGATTTCCTGTCTGAGTGTGTTCCATCACTCAGCATTTTATTTTTGTGCTGAACCAAAGCCAGGCATGCCACCCCACCCTGAGCTGGGGCACTCGTCCCCATCCCCTGCCACTGGAAAGACACTGGGAAAACATCACAGGGGTAAAACCTGACACAAGAAGCCCCCTCAGTACCTGTGCCAAAGCCTTCTCCAGAAGTGTGTAGCCAAGACAGAATTTTTTTTTTTTTTTTTTTTTTTTTTTTTTTTTACTTCTGGAATAACCAAAGACTATTCTCTCAGCATATACCCCTTTCTCCCAGAGCTATCAATCTTGTGCTGGTTTTGGCTGGGATAGAGTTCATTTTTTTTACTTAGTAGCTAGTACAGTGCTGTGTTTGGGATTTAGTATGGGAATCATGTTGGTATCACGCTGATGGTTCAGCTGCTGCTCAGTTGTGCTGACCCCTAAGTCAAGGACCTTCAGTGTCCCGTGCTCTGTCAGGGAGCAGGTGCACCAGAAACCAGGAGGAGCATGGCCAGGACAGCTGACCCAGACTGACAGAGGGATATTCCATACCATGGGATGCCATGCCCTGTCTATAAATGGGGGGACTTGGCTGGGAGGAGCCAATCACTGCTCAGGGATGGGAGAGACATTGGTCAACAGGAGGTGAGAATTGTATTGGGCATCCCATGTATTTTCCCTTGGATTTTGTTCCTTTCCCTCTACCTCTCTTTTCCTTTAAACTGGTTCTGCTAATATATTTATTATAATTTACTTTATTTCAGTTATTAAAGTGTTCTTAACTCACAGGCTCTACTTTTTTCAGATTCTGTTCTTCATCCTAATGAAAGAGTGGGAGGTGAGCAAGTGGCCATGTGAGGCTGGATTGCTGCCTGAGGTTAAACCATGACACCTTGGCACATCTTCCAGTCCAAACTTGCTGCAGAACCCAGGAGATAATGAAACCTTCTGTCTGGCTGTGTAAATAATGGAGGAAAAAAAACCCCCAGATATTGTCCGCTCTTATTTTATTGTTTTTTTTCCTTTCAGTAGTAATAATTCTTATAATAAGACAGAAGGGTTAGCCAGCATCCTAAAATCCTCCTGCTTGGGTGCAGTGCCTCTGATGTCCGTAAGAGGGCTATGGGCAAGCGCATGGGTGTTTCACACTAATACGGAAAAATACAGAAAAATACAGAAAAACGCTCTGCCAGCTGCTTGCAAAATCCACGGGCAGCCCCTGCTGTTGCACAATGCCTGCTCTCAGCGAGGTGCCCTTGGGGCAGAGGCAGCTGCTGGGTGCAGTGTCACCTCCTCTGCCCAAAGCAGCCCTGGCAGCAGCAGCAAATCCATTAAATGACTCCATGTGTCCAGGGGTTCTGCTCCCACTCCGGCTCCCCACAAGCTTCTGGGCGATTTTTAGCATTGCCAGAGTGTCTGAGACAAGTGCCAAGGATTGATTTTCTTAATATGGCAGTTGAAATAAACCTCATTTTTATCACACGCAGCTGAAAGATTCTGTCAGATCCAAAATTATATGTTTTGTGTCTGATCAGGTAAGAATTTATTCTCCTTATTAAATAAAGAACATTTCAGAATAAAAAGTGCTTCCACGGTGGAAAAACTAGAGCATTTGAACAGAAAACATGTAAAAGTGGAATCTTGTCTCTAAATAAAAATATTTCATGCCTTTTTCTTCTCTGTATATATCATACCATTACCTTAATCCAAAAGATGCTTCCTAAATTAGATAGAATTTTTGGACAACATCTGAGAGGTTTTGGGTAAGTGATCTATAAGAAGGAAAAGAAAAAAAAAAATAAAAAAGGAAAACACAAACCCCAAAACCTTTTCTAGATCAGAGACTTTGTTTCCATTCACTTTTGCAGGCCCCAAGAGAGCTGTTGGCTCTTTTGAGTGCACCTTGAAGGAAATTCAATCCAGTCCTGAGGTCAACATGAATGTCAGCATTACCTAGATGGACAGGTCCTGCTTGAGAGGGCCATGATCTATGGACTTTGCTGCTTGATTGCAAAGGGCTGAATGTGCCCTTTAGATTGCTCCTTCATCTCATCTGAGACTTTGTACATTATTTTTGGGAATTAAGCGCAGCAGGATGAGTCCTCCAGGGAAACTGTGCCAGCATTCTGATGGCTGGTCCCCTGGAACTCGGTGTACTGCTGTCTCCGGCTTCAGGAGTCATATGATTATGTGAGGATCTCAGCTTTCACAACAATGAAAAGCAGGGTTTTAGTCATTGAGACTGTGGAGAAAAGCTGGCAAATGTGACCTCCAAAAGGTCATGGATCAAAAAACAAATCAAAGGGATCTCAGCTATATCAAGCGCCTGAATTTTAAATGCATAGCTTAAAAACAGCATCATTTTGAAGACTACTGTTAAATTTTGAATAGTTGGAATTTTTATGAAGAGGGAAAAATTGCTTCTTGCTTTTTTTCTTCTTCCCTCCTTGCACTCCTTCCTTCCTTTCTAAGGCTCCATCCTGTTGCTTATGCTCCTTGGCTGCTCTCAGTCTGGAGCTGCCAGTGGACACCAGTCAGACAGAGTGTGAGTACTGGGAATTTTCCAGGTTTACAAAATGTTTTCCTTGCAGCTGCCAAAGCAGACGGCAGCCGTCGCTGAACACGTGCCGCTGGAAAATCACAAGCGGGCCGGCTGCCAGGGATGCAGGGCTCTTCGGACCGAGGCACGCCGGGTGCTGCGGGCGAGGAGGACGCGGGGCAGGGCCCGAGCAGCGCTGCCGGCCCCGGGCGCGGCTCCCCCGGCAGCGCCTCCCGGGAGCACCGGGAGCTCCGCCTGCCCTCGGCAGGGAGCCTTCACTTGTATTCAAACAGCTTAACTGGGAGTAAAGGTTCCGCAGGGAATAAACAATCTCAGCAAATGGCTTGCTCTCGGGGTCTCTAGCTGCTCAGAGTGACCCCGAGACAAGTTCGAAAGTCTCGTTCCCAGCCCGGCACTCGAAGAAGGAGCCAGAGCTCTTCACTTCTCGGTCTCAAGGTTGTTTATTGTTCCTTATCCATAAAATTCTTTCTCCTGTCCTGCCGAGGTCCGCTCAGCAGGACAGTCAGAGGCACTCTGCCTGCCTCTGGGGTGGTGTTAACTTTTTATACTAAAAACTACATGTACAATATTTACAGTGACTTACCAATCCCTATCACCTGTGTTAGACAGTGAGCTTCTACTCTAAACCAACCTAAAAGTGCCAACATCACAGCAGAAGATGGAGGCCAAGAAGGAGAAAGGCAGGACACGCCCAGATTCCTCCATCTTGCCCCCTGAACCCCCATTCTAAAAACCCCAAAAATCTATTTTACACCCCGTGATAAATTCACTATCATTCTACTTAAACTTTTGTGGCTTGTAATCCTTCATACAAGGTTTGTACAATTACAAGGTTGGTAATTGTTTTTTCCAAGGGCTAAATCAAAGGCACAGGGGTCTTGGGCTCTGTGCCAAGGTTTCTGAGCCCCCTGGGCAGGGGCTCGAGTCCTCCAGGGCAGCCAGAGGAATTTCCTGGGTTCCACAGCTTGCTGACATTCTATCACAGTTCAACAAGGACATTCCCAGCACCCCTTGGATCTTGTGCCAAGCCATTAAACCCTCTCACTTGGCGATGGGCGTTTGCAAAAGGAGGCTAAAAAGGAGGCTGCAGAATAATTATGTGTCAGAACCCAGGAAATTCCTCTGACTGCTCTGGAGGACTCGAGACCCTGGCAAGAGGCTCAGAGACCTTGGCACAGAGTCAAAAACACCTGTGCCTTGGATTTTAACCCATGGAAACAATTACTAACTTTATGCAAAGTGTTACAAGCCACAAGAGTTTGAATAGAATGATAGTGAATTTATCACAGGGTGAAAATGTAGAAGTTTGGGGTTTTAGAATGGGGGTTCAAGAGGCCAGATGGAGGAATTTGGGTGTGTCCTGTCCTTCCTCCTGCTTCCTCTTAGTCTCCATCTTCTTCTGTGATGGTGGCACTTCTGGATTGGTTTAGAGTAGAGACAGACTGTATAACATAGGTGATAGGTATTGGAAAGTTATTGTAAATAATGTACACGTAGTTTTTAGTATAAAAAGATAACACCACTCTGAGGGGAGGTCAGTGTGCCACAAACCAACCTGCCAGACAGACCTCAGTGGGTCAGAAAGATAATGTATTAGATAAGAGAAAATAAACAACATTGAGAACCAGGGCCAAGGAATCCTGTCTTCTTCTTCAGTCTCAGGGCTGGGAAAAAGAGACTTTCTTACACCTTGGGGTCATCTCAACACCTCGTCAGTTATGTACCATGAGTGCAAGAAGAGGTGTGGTATGGGAAATTTAAAATTTATATTGCCTGTGTATGCCCACACCATCTGGCAGTGCTCAAAACTGGGGGAAAGGTATCTAAAAGTATGGAAGTTTTTGTCCCAGCCTTAAATGAGATGTGACACACATGATTTGGTGAGGCAGTCCATTTGCTATTTCATTTGTTATTTTTATAGCAACTTAATGAATTTATAGCAACTTAATAAAAGAAAATCAAATCTATCTTACAGAAGGTTTCATCAAAACTTTTAGGGCCTAAATTCTGCCTTCTATTAACAATTTTCATTTTAAATAGGTGCTTGAAGTTCATATCTTAATGTAGATTATGTGCACATATATTTCATGCTAAGCCTATATATATATATATATATATATATATATATATATACCTGTTTGAAGGAGATCCTAAAAAACCCACACCGTCTGTTTTGGATGTTAACAGGAGAGCATGGAGAAGGTAGAAATTTTAGGCACTATGAACAGCCAAGAATTTGGTGCATGCTCAGTGCAGAAGGGATGAAGGGAGGAAGTACAAGTGGATTTATGGCTCTGCACCACCAGCCTAACTGGGACAGCCTCGCAGTTTGCTGCCTGTGCTCCTCAGAGGCTGTTGCAGCTTTATGCCCCAAAACGCTGCCTGGGGTGACAGACTTCCAGCAGGACCGATTAAACCAGCTACTGGAAAAATCCCCGGGAACCTTGTCAAAACACAGCATTTCAGCCCTGAAACACGAACTGTGTTAGTGCCTGGAACCACCTCCCGGGTTCGGCTGTTTGAGTTTCCCGATCACACAGGGAGGTGGCAGCGCTCGGGTGCCACCCCCAGCACAGCTGGGCACTACTGACAGGCTGAAAGACACATTGCAGTGGCACCAGCAGGTGTGTATGACCCCAGAGTAACCACATAATTCAGAAACACAGATCTTCCTTCTCAGCTTTCTGTCCTTCAAAATTTTCTCTGTGCAAAGGGCTCGTTGGTGAGCATGATGAATGGCTCGTGAAATGGCTTGTACAGCAGGATGCTGACAATAAAATGGATTTGGAGCATAAAAGGCAGTGTTGTTATTATTCCTGTGCCTGGATGGCTTCTTGCCAGCCTCCTGCTGCCTTCTATCTCCCATCCCGGGAGGATCCCCCAGGATCGATTAGCATGAGAGAGACCTGTGAGAAACAGAGGCGGTGTGAAGGAGGGAGGTGATGGCTGGAAGGAGAAACCAGGCTTGCAAGCACTGACACAAGCACCACAAGAGGTGGGAGAGTGATGAGAGTCTCTGCGAGAGGGAATGAGAAGAAAATCCCAGGCAACTCCTCCCCCTATGGGTGCTCCAGCCCTCCCAGAAAAATGCTGCTCTGATATGAGGAAAAGTCAAGAGTGGCAAGGGGAGCCACCTGCCCTGGAGTGCTGGCAGTCAGCAAATTGGTGAGGCACCCCAGGGCAGGAACTGGCCATGCAGACATGCTGCCAAATAATTGCCAGGCACATTTCAGGAGTGACAGTGGTCCAGGCATGGTTACAATCAGCACACAGAGCCACCATGGGTTGGAGGCTGAGGCTTTATGAGCAGAAAGTCACAGAACACCATGGCAGCTGGCTCAGAGTTCAGGGAGGCCCCTGGCCACATTTCAGTTACTGCAGCTGAAACATCTTAGGAAATGAAGGTTTTCTGCTGCATTTTCTATTACATTTTACTCTGCATTCGTACTGGCACATGCTGCATTAATAAGGTCTAGAAAGTTAAAAAAACTTTTTTGAAAATTGAAAAGTCTTAAAGAAACTCTTACACATGACTTCTAAATTCTTTCTATAAGGCCCAGCTTTTTACAGCCCAAATACTTGAAAATCTGGACTTCTCAGGTCACATAAAGGAGATTTTTTTTCTTTTGTTTTCCCTGTGATATTGCTTTCCTAGGATAATTTGCCAACATTGCAATTTCTCTTTGCTCAATTTTCCTGCCAGAGGTCATGCTCCTGTCGAACCCTGCAGTGTGACAGGCAGGTAGCAGTCGTGGCCCAATTTATTCCCTGACTCAAAGAAGCAAGAAAAGACCAGGATCACTGTGTGCCTGCTTGATTTGCTTCTGCTAAATGTCAGGTGGTGAAGCAGTCTTGAGGAAAGATGTTAAACATGCAGCTGCCAAATTGCAGTGCCAAAAGTGCAGTTTGCTTTTTCTACCTGAAGATGATCTTGGCCAAATTCTTGGCTTGCACCAAAAGACAGCTCACCCTTGCATTTGAAGGACTATGAACTTTTAGACTAAGGATTTATGAACTGAGTAGTATTTGCATTTAATGACATTAAGAAAGGCCTTTTCATTTACATGGGCTGCTTGAGACTTATTTAGTTTCTGTTTCAATTTCTAGAGAATTTAGTCCAATCAGATAATAACTGAATTAACTACAAAGTGACATTTTAATTTTCTTGCATCCACTATTTCGGTTTTCACTTTACTTCTCATAGCTGTTTGCATTTTATTTAACCTTTATGTATTTTTTCAATTTATGATCTAAAATATATTATCTACTCAGTGCATTTCATTGCTTTCAATTTCTAAACAGACTCTGTAACAATATCTATTGTGTCTCATTTGGCAGACAAATACTACCTATTTGACCATCTGTATTCCTGTATAATTATTCCACCCAACTCCACAGACTTCCTTTCTCACCATTTAGAATAAGAAATATTTGTACTGTTAAACAGATTAATTTTTATTTTGTGGCCCGATGTCCATGACCTGGATTTGAGTTATAAACCTGTCATTTGCCAGGGCTCATTATCCACTGATTGCATAAGCTATTGTTACCAGGATAAATTTCAAATTCATCTGAAAATCACAGTTAACCAGTTGACCAGCTCTACAAATAAGGTCAGCCAACATCTCCTGTCCCTAAGTTCAGTAAGCTCAGAAGCCAGACTGACTTCTGAGTTTTAGCTGCCTTGATTTGTGTTATAATGAGAAATATCTCATTTCAGATTCAAATTACAACATTAGCTCAAGTGTGTTGGCAAGTCTTTTAAAGACTCTCATATTCTAAATATGTGCATAGATGATAAAGTAGCAAGATCTGAAATAATTGTTATTTATATCCTTCCGTTGTTTCCTCCAAAAACAACACTTTAGACTTAGATATTGTTTTCAAAATGATTAAGCTGACTCCTAGAATGTTTTTCCTAAAATGTTTTTGTTTTTTCAAGTCCAATAATGCTTCACAACTATTTCCATCTGGTAGTAATAGTCTTGTTTATTCTGGAACATCTTGGTTTATATTATGCCTCTGTGTAACAAAATCTATTGAAATCATGCAAAACACCAATTTCTCTGCCAAAGTCAATAAAATTACTACTTGTTGAAGAAAACAGTAAACAACAGAACTTCATAATGATGTCATTAGCACATACTTTGTCAACACTTGGAAAATCTGGAAACTTCAAGAACAATAAAGAAGGAAAAAAAAGTAATGCTTTCAGCTCAGCTGTATAATTAATTATACATAAAGTTTTAATGAGGTTTGGTTAAAAATGCAAACAATTTTATAGCAGCATTTGCTTCACAGCAGCATGGCAGCAGTAGTTCAGCAAGCAGAGTGGATGCTGTGTTTTACCCATCCATCAAATAAGTGGGCACATTTTAAATCTTCTGTAGTGCTGAGGGTCAGTGTGCTGCAGCAGGCCCTGAGCTGGTCCTGAATCCAGTTCAGGAGTCCAGTTTGATACCTTTGGGAGCTCCAAAGGCATTTTGTCCTGCCCTGGACTTTCTGCTGGGAGCAGAATTCTACTCTCAGCGTTCAGATGCTCCTGGGACGTTCCCTCAAAACACCTTCTGCTTTGTGCATGCACAAGATTTTTTTGCATCCATTTGGTACGAAAAAATACTATTTATGGGTTTATTTTTTTGTCCTGATCAGTTCAAATGCATGACAGAATAACCTTGTGCAGAAAAGAGTGCAGCCATGGGTGGAGCATGTTTATTTAGCTGTCAGTGCCAACCAAGTAAACCATAAAACACCACAAAACCCAGAGGATGGCTGAAGCATTAGGGGCAGATATTGCCTAAAGTGGCATGATATGGTCAAAACTTAATTTACTAGATTAGTTCTCAGAGATTACTCTCAAGAAATGAAGAGAAGGAAAAGGGGAAGGGTTTTTCTGATTTCTAGATTGATCAAAAAGTAAATTAATAGTAGCCTACAGAGTTGTGCTTTGCTGTGAGGTACAGATCACACGTAGTACTAAATACGGTGAGACCAGTGCATATTCAGAGATGCTGCTGGTGATGCACACTGAATTTAATAAAGATTTCTCCTGAGAATGAGCCCTTTGCACCGTGTGCGCTGTCTCAAGGCGCCACTAGATGGTAGAACAGGACTCCGCACGGTGCCGCCCCGACAAACCAGAGAAACCAGAGAAACCCTTAAAACCAGAGAAACCCTTCCAAACCAGAGAAACCCTTAAAACCAGAGAAACCCTTCCAAACCAGAGAAACCCTTAAAAACAGAGAAACCCTTCCAAACCAGAGAAACCCTTAAAAACAGAGAAACCCTTCCAAATGCCCAGACAAACCCTTCCAAAAAGCAGCCGAGTCAATTCTGCCTGAAGATTGACAGCTCTACAGTACAACGTAGCATTTTTATTCCAGCTGCATACATCATATTCTTTGTCCTTTACAGCTAATTCATGTCTTCTAGAACTCTCTCTTCAGGGACAGTTTTCCCAGGAGTGCTTGGAGAGCAAGGCACACCCCAGCACACTGCCCAGGGGAGTCCCATGGCACCCAACCAACACCTATGCTGTGATAAATGATGGAAATTAAGCCACAGGACTGTAAACTGTGATCCCCTGTGTAAATCACATTGCCTGGGAGGCAAGGGCAGGTGTAAGAAACTTCTGCTCAGAATCACCTTCCAGACAAGCCACTGCCTCTCTGGGCAGGGCTGTGTGCCCTCCTGCCCTTTGGAAATGGGCACAGAAATGTGGGGGTAGGGGACAGGACCACCTGCTCTTCTACAGGTATCCAGGAGAATAATGAGAATTTTTCCAGTAGTAGAACATTTAAATTCAAGGCAGCAAGGATACCAGTAATAGTTCAGAAATAACTAAGCTGATATGAGTAAATGAAAAAGAGGCAGTGGAAATTTATTAGTTTTTTTTTAATGGTACAATATCTTGTGAAATCTAACTTGTATTAGCCACAGAACTTAAAACCTGCTTGGATGTGAAAGATGACTGGCACATGTGGTGAAATATGTCTCAAGGACTTTCAGCAAAGATCAAACACATTAACAGTGATTTCCAACGTTTTGGAGTAAAGGCAGAGGTGTGCTACAGAAGTCAGGGAAAAGGAAAAATCTAACTTAATGTTGCTGTTAGAGAGCCAGTGAGAAATAAACTGAATAATAAATGTACCTACAGGTCTGAAGAGGAAAGATTTAAAGCATCAGAGTGAACAAGCAAATAGAATTATGCAGGTACTTGAAACATACAGGAAACTAAGAAAATGCAGATTATTACATGACAAGGAACTATCTGCAGACAGTTATGTGGCAAGTTTTAGTCCTTTTCTTTCTCCCATAGTAAATTTCTTCACCTGGTGCTTCCAGCCCTGCTGAATAGAGAGTGCTGGGGACAGAGCAGTCCTGGGCAATGGTTCCTCCCCTGACAGATAAGTATTAATTTAATCACCCACTTTGCTTTATCTGCAAACACAGAGCTCAGGACTTCCCTGAATTAATCCTTGTTTGGACTGTATAGGGGATTGGATGGGCAAAGAACACAGTGAACCATCAAGGGTTTTTTCCACTGCTATCACAAACAACAATATTGCAAATATTCTGAATTCCCTATAAAACAACCTTCAGTGTTTGTCTTCTGTTGGAAGATATTCTCAGAATCTCACACTTTATGTTCAATATAAATTATATTCTTTGATTACATGCAGGATCCTTTTGATAAACCTGTCTCTTTGTAGAAATCTCTGCCTTCCCTGTGTGTTCTCCCTTGAAGGCCAGCAGTAATACCTGTCAGTTACCCTTCATTTTGCTAAGCCACTCAAGTTCTTTCAGTCTTAGAAAATGAGCTCTCTGTGACTCCTCATCATCCAGGTAGTTTGAATTAATCTTCTTCAGGCATTAGTAATGAGACTGTTGCACAATGCTTCAGGGGAAGCCCCTCTCTCCTCACTTTGCTGTCTCTGTTGCACACACATTGGGACAGCCAGGAATCCCCTTGGTCTCTCCCACAACTTTGTCAGACACCATGAGGCCAGATATATAGAAGCCACAGGTTTTGTCCTTTTTTTAACCCCCAAGGGATGGGACTCAGTATTCTGAGAAATTTTTTCAAATTTTTTTTCACTAATTATATTGATTTTCAGTGAAAGTGCATTTAGATACCTGTTTTCTAATTAAATCAGTGATTACATGAGTTTTATATCCTTCTAGAGTCACCCAATAACAGGCCAAATACCCCACAGAACCTGAAACTACGTTACAGTGTCAAACACTATCTGTCAGCCCAGCCTTTTGATCAGCTTAAGCACTGGCTAAACCTGACTCCCAAATGACCCTGCAGCCTGACATCACCTGCATTGTTCTAATTTAATTCTCTGTCAAGAGGGTTCTGCATCAGTCCCCCTCCCTCTTTTCCTAGGAACAGAGATAAATGGCTAGGCCAGTGCTGCCATGGCAGGCAGACATGTGGATCTCAGGGTTTCAGAGATGACCTCAGTCATTGTCCATATTAAGAGAGCTCCTTTATCAGCCCTGTCCAAACTGGGGGTGCTGGGTATTGACAGCTGATATAGAAGCTTTAGCAGATGTGACTCAGCACTCCCCTGAGCCCTGCTGGAGTGGAAAGGATTTATTACATGATTAGCATATTAATACTGTCCTGCTTTTTCCCAAATACAGAGTGCAATACTGGCTGTTCCTGCTTAATCTTTTTTTCCTCCTTTTTCTTTTTTTTTTTCCCTGTAGTTTTTTGTACTTTGATCGCTTTTTTCTCTAAGCCAAGCAGATTTTACAACCAAAAGAACTATTCTTTTGTAATTTTTTTAAGTGAACTTTTTCAGTGCTCCTTACAAGTATGGAGTCTTTCTGCCTAACCCTTTCCTTGCAGAGACTTGATCCAGAGCTGCTTTCAGGTTATGAAATAAGGTATTTGGAAGAACCACCTACA
Organism: Agelaius tricolor; assembly: GCF_023055355.1. Lineage (NCBI taxonomy): Eukaryota > Metazoa > Chordata > Aves > Passeriformes > Icteridae > Agelaius > Agelaius tricolor. The sequence continues at coordinate 56,131,401 of NW_027269263.1, forward strand.
TTTAAAATGTTTGGTATCACCCTTGTGGAATAAAACCCTCAAGCAGAAATGTTCCAAAATACTTTTAAACTCAGGGAAAAAATAAGTTATATGGAGTGAGAAATTAAGAACCTTTCCAATTTTGAATTAACGAGCCCAAGCTAGAACATTGTATAGAGTTCAGAGTACATCCATACTGGACATCTGACATCTGAGAAGGCTTGAGGAAGAAAAAAACATCAGGACTGAGAAGCCTTTCTGAAAAATGCTTTAAATAATAAATGATTTTAATTAACTGACAAGTGGAAAAGCAGAGTAATCAAACCAATGTCTATATATATTTTAGGGAGATACATTGCTTGTAGGGTTTAAGTAAAATATGCAGAAGAAGGAAGACAGAAAAAATTACAGAGGCACATTGGATGAGAGGACAGAGAGTTACTTGGTTCATTTAGGCTGAACTAAGATTGTATATGCCACATATATGGAACAGATTTTATTTGGCATGGAGGATGCCAAGAAGATGAGCAAATAGGCATTCCACCTTTGTCTATCCCTGGTTTTATACTCCTGTTTTACTCCTTAAAGGCACTGGCTATCCAGGCAGAGAAGCTAACCAAGGTGGCTTGAACCCTCAGCACTGCTTGTCTGGATCATGGTGGATTTTCTGAGAGATTCATGTGCTAATTAACAAAGCAGCTAAAGAAAGGAAAGAGCCATCCTTTCCACAGCTTTAGCTTGTACTCCCTCAGGATGTGCAGCAGCAGGCAGATGTCAGCACCTCTCTGGTCATTGCACAGAAAAATTCTCCTTGACTCGTGTGAGGATGGCAGAGCCTGCAGCCACTCAGGCAGTTTGCAGCAGTGCAGCCCAGGCCAGCTGAGCACTGGCTTTGTTTCCATTCTCACAGGCAGGCCCCAGCCTGGAAACTTCCTCCTGTATCCCACCCTTGGCTGGCCTCCCATGGCTTATCCACAGCAAGAGCATCTGTTACACAGCAAACTCAGCCAAGCCCCCATCCTCCACAGCCTGAGCAGTCCTTCCTCACCTGCTGGTTCCAGCTCCATAGAGCACCTTGTGCTGGTGTTCACAGGGGTCCCAAGAACAGGGAAGGGACGAGAATCTTGACTCCATGTATCAGAAGGCTTGATTTTATGATATATATTATATTAAAACTATACTAAAAGTATAGAAGAAAGGATTTCATCAGAAGGCTAGCAAGAAAGAAGAAGAAGAATGGAATGATAACAAAATCCTGTGACTGACAGAGACAGTCTGGACAGCTGGACTGTTATTGGCCATTAATTAGAAACAACCACATGAGACCAATCACAGATGCACCTGTTGCATTCCACAGCAGCAGATAATCATTGTTTACATTGTGTTCCTAAGGCCTCTCAGCTTCTCAGGAGAAAAAATCCTAAGGAAAGGATTTTTCATAAAACATATTTGTGACAGTACCTCAGCTTGTCAGCCCCAGGACTGGAGAGCTGCAACCCCTCAGCAGCTCCATCTGAACCAAGGGAGAGCTGATCCTGGCAGTGCTGGGACTGAGACCCTCAGCACACCTCCACCACCACCATCACCACCACCATCACCACCATCATCATCATCACCACCACCACCACCCTCACAGCTGAGCACGCCTCTGCTGCTCTGTGGAGGCTGCAGGCCCCCTTTGGCACAAGTTGCTGCAGCCTCTAACTACAGCCAGGAGCTGGACCCAAAGCCAGCTCTTCCACTGGCATCTCCTCAGCACCTTCTGCAAGGCTGCCTGGCAGCAACAGTGGCACTCAGCTGGGACCCAGGGCCTTTGGCCAGGATCTGCTTCAGATCTTGCTATAAACTGCCAGGTCAGCTGGATCCTGCTAGAAGTGTCTACAGCCTCCTGTAGCCACCCCTTCCCAAGAGCAGCACCTGACATTCTGGTGCTCCTCAAAGGCCCCCAGCAATCCCAGAAGAAATTCCTACAGGATCTTGAATCACAGCCAGGAAACTGGCAGTGAGTGCTGTGCCCATGGCCACCTTGGCTATCCATGGTCTCTGGCCAGGGAAGAGGGCAGCCCCTCTGACATCCTCAAACCTTCTTCACCATGAGCTTTAGCTCTTCACTTTTACTGATGATTAACATATCAGCAACAAAGTGCAGTCACAGAAAACAATTAAAGCTTAAATAGTCAAAGGCAGTCAATGAGATTCTGGCAAGCACATAGACAATTAAAGCTTAAATAGCCAAAGGCAGTCAATGAGATTTTGGCAAGCACACAGACTGTCAGGTGCTTGTGCCTCATTTGCCATCAAATCATCAAGCTCAAGGTACAGCACATACAACTGTCCAAAGCGTGCTGGGTGGGAGAGAGGGAGAGGAAGGAGCTGAGGAAGAAGTCACTGCTGCCTCACTGCACAAATGGCCAGTGCTGTTCCCCTGGTGACAGCCCCAGCACCATTTCCCCAGGCTGAAGAGCCCCAGCTGGGTATCTGTGGGTGGGTCCATGCCCACCTCCAGGTGAGGGGTGTGGCAAGGGCTGCCCTTATAGGGACGTGCCAGGGATGCTGCAGCAGTTGGTTGGTGTAGGTGCTGGTTCCCTTGGTCCCTCCCAGGATGGTGGGCTTGAGGATGGACATCAGCATGCTCCTGGAGCCTCTGGGCTTTGTTAAGGTCCTTGAATGGGTGAGTGGAGCTGGGGGGGCTGGTTCCTCTGCTGTCCCTGGGCTGGGTATCCCTGGGGAGGTGTGAGCCCCTGGGCTGACAGACCCTGCCCCAGGTTGCTGCTGCTAGGTGTCCAGCACTGGGCTGCTCTCAGCCTCACCCTTGGACTGCAGATCCATAAACTTGATGTGGTAGTTGCAAGTGTGTTACAGCAACACAAGCTGCTGTGTGTTATGTGTTCTGATGACTGGGGATTTAAGGTCTGGATAGTGAGAAAAGAGTGTGGTAAAAAGTGATAAAAGCTATTTAGAGAGTAAAGTTGATATGTGATACTCTGAGCATGTACTTTCTGTTTGAATTCATAGTTGTGGATATGCAAGACTTGCAAGAATACTTCCTGTATTACCTGCAAGAAATACTATGCTGGCTGTTGGCATACAAAAAAGCCAACAAAATACAACCCCCAAAAATTTTTCTATGCAACTAAAAATAAAATATACAGAAAGCACTTTTAGATGGGCTTTGGTTAGCAGTGTTGCTTATGCTTTTGGATTTTAGAAACTTGACATTTTCTTCTTGACATCATACTTCAGCTTTGCTAACTTTGTTGCTATTTCTTGTCTTTAGCTATTTCAGCTAAACGTTGAGTTTGCTCCCTTTGAGCTCTAGTGGTGTGCACTAATGTGTCTGTGTATCAATTCGTACAGGTTCTTGCCATCTTTGTTTTTGCCACATGCGGAGGCTTTCGAGGTGAAACTGCTCTTCTAGTTTCCTGTGAAGGTGTGGTAAACAAAACAGTTACAGCTGCTTTTGCTTATCCATTCAGGTGAGCATTAGCTCTTCAGTTATTACTTGATAACTACTTTTTATTCCCCTTTTCCCTATCTGCCTCCTTATGAACATGTGCTTACTGTATAAGTGAAGATGTGAAACTTCTGGCTTGCTCTGTAGCAGCAATAAAATATTTAGTTGAAGTCATTCAAAGCACTGAATTTGTTAGTACCTTATAGAAAGAGGTAGTTAGAAATGGCAGTAGGCTGTTATGCTCTGTATTACTCTATCTTAAGCTCCAGTCTAGCAGTGCATGAATGTAATTAGTAAGACAAAAACCACAATCCATTTTAACAGCCTAATTCTTCATCAATTTGTAGCTGCTTTGGCGGTCCAGATAAGATTATTTTGAATGTGCCATTATCCTATTTTTGTTCAGAGACTGAATGGAAGATTCTTTTCTGTTTATTCCAGTATTATCTTGGTGAGGCTGTTGGGCACAAAAAAACCTAAATACTTCAGTGTCATTGCAGTGCTCCTGTAGAGAAAAGCTCCTTTCCTGGAGCAGAAGGAAAAAGGCTTCCTCTTAGCTTTTGCAGCAGTGCAAAAGTGCTGCAAAACTGCACAACTGCAGAGTGCAGGGTTGGTGTTCCATATGTGTTCAATAAATGTAATAACATAAATAAATATAGAGATTGATTCAATGGACAGTCAGTAAAGAGCACTACAACTGTTTAGAATTTTGTCACAAACCCCAGCATTTGGAGGGGAGAGTGAGGATCTGAAATAATTCTGTGCTGGTCACAGAGTGGTCAATGGTAGTCATACAGCTTTATTTATTCAGCTTCAGTGTTTGTGGGTTTTGTAGCCATAATGCCTTTTAAGTCCTGATCACCTTGTTTAACTGCAAGTCTCTCAAGCAATGTTGCGAAGTCTACTTCCAAATTGGGAATTTTTTGTTCAACTGCTCTAAAAATGCAATTAGGGTTCTTCTCCTGAAGGTACTGTTGTATATCTTAGTGCAGGATTGGATACAATCTTCAGAGAACTTGACAAATCTTTGTGTTGCATAACTGATTATTTATATATCTATAGTGTATCTTTCAGAATAAACTTATACAATCAGAATGCTGAAGCTCTGTTGCTGAAGCATGGAGTATAATTAATGAAGTATAAAAAATGAAGCTCCCACTGCATAGCAAACTCTGACTACATGGATATAATCTTCACAGGCTGAATACTGCTGTATTTAGTGCACCAGACCCAAAAGGCTGTGGTGGCACTTGGACTGATGTCTGCCTCACGGGTGACTTCTCCTCTTCTGCACGCTTCTTTGTTGCACTGGCAGCATTGGTGTTCCTCTACTGCGTTACTGCCCTCGTGGTATATATTGGATATAACCATGTGTATCAGCAAAATAACAAGTTGCCACTAACTGTAAGTAATACTGAGATATTTTAACGCTTTGACTTTGAAGCTGCAAAGGGATGAGAACTTTTGCTAATGCAAGAATAATTAGTGAATATCCAGTAGTTACAAAAGTTAAATGAAGTGTGAGCACAAGTATCTCAGAGTGGTCCCTACAGGGCTTGAGCAGAAAAGAGGACCCAAAGCCCTTGGCCTTCCATGGCATCACACCTTATGCAGTTATTGAAGCAGTGGAATGAACTTTCACTTTTTCAGGTGAACAGTATCTTCACCACAACTTTTCTTTTGTATCATGGAATTGAGTATATTGTTCCATAAGTGGGATGTCCTCTGTTAATCTGACATTTTTCTCTGTATAGAGGACCTGCTGCAATTGGCAGAGGAAAATAGTTAAACAGTTACATTGTGAATTTTAGTCACCTTCAATATTGAAGCTCTGAATGAGAAAATTCATAACATGCTTGAAAATGGACTTAATGACTTTTCAAACCAAACTTTAGCCCATCAGCCACCCAGATTTAAATCCTCTGCCCTTTTCCCATCACCCTTGCTTTACTTAACTTTTGTTTAAATTCTCATAAAATAGGTGCTAGGCATCTGCTTTTAGAAACAGATTTCTTAGGTTAAGATTGTCTTTTGCATCTATCAAGCACAAGCATATAGTTTTGTAGCTGGTTATCAACACTGAGTTGTAACTATAACATTGTTAATTACTAAATTGGCTTGTGATTGTTAGCATTGATGCAGTTATCTTGGTGATATAGCTCATACTGTCCCTGCCTCGCTCTCATGTATATGCCTGAATTTTTTTTTAACCTGTTAATGAGTATTTCTCTTGTGTAGGACTTGGCAATCAGTGTCTTGATAGCCTTTCTGTGGCTGGTCAGTACTTTTGTTTGGGCAAAGGCTCTTGCTGACATCAAGGTGTCCACAGGAGCCAGCATTGTTCCAGGAATTGAATCTTGCAAAGCACCAGGAACAACTTGCCATTTTCTTTCTGTGACCAGCATGGGAATTCTGAATGTGTCAGTGGTATGTATGCCTTCCTCCATATGGGTACAATAAATGTGTTGGGAAACAAGAAATGGCACCTGAGAGCCCTGTTCTACTGATTGCATGTGTTGCTCTGTGTTAAGATTTCTTTATGGGTTATTTGTCATTCAGGTCCATTAATACTGTGGTAAAACACTGGGCAAATAATTTCTTGGAGGAAGCAAGTTTTTTTCTAAAGGAAATTAAGAGAAACATCTTGCAGGATCTGCCTCTAGAGCTGTTACATGCAGCATTTCTAGACACATTTGAGTGTCTATTTATGCTTTTAGCCCAGAGCAACTTAAAATATCTTACTGAGCCACCCACGTGGTTTGATGACTGATATAAGTAAAGAGGAAATGCTGTGCTGGTGCTGAACCTAGCTTTTTACTCAACTGTGAGCATTTTTACACATCAGATTGAGGTTCCTTGAAACATAATGGTATGAAGCTCATGTTCATACAAAGAACACTTCATATCAGAGCAGATTGGGCTTATTGTGTGATCTTCCTAGTGAATCCTACCTTTCAAAACTCAGGCTGTTTATTCATTGGCCTAATAATCAGTCATTTGGTATGAGAGTGCATATGTGGGGGTGCTCAGTGACTGAAAAGAATTTGTCTAATTCTGTGAAAAGTATGGAGTAAGTTTGACTATCTGGCCTACAAAGAGCTCTGTTAAGAAGCTAAAATAGCTTATATTACTCTGAAGAGTTATATTACTCTGAAGAGTTTGGAAATGTCTTGTCCAAATGAAAGGGGTGCCAAAAATAGTGCTTGTTACTGGTTTGTCTTGAAGAGACTTTCTGGCTTGTTTTTAAAAAAGAAAAACAAAACCCAATCAAACACAACAAACTTAATATTACATTTCCCCCCCCTTTTGCTTTCTCTACAGGTATTTGGCTTGCTTAATATGATTTTATGGGCAGGAAATGTTTGGCTTGTATACAAGGACACCAACCTGCACAGCCAATGGAACAGAATTTCTGAAAGTACAACTGAAAGAGTATAAAAACAAGTTGATATTTTGAAGTGCTTCTACTTTCACATCACACTACCAAGAGCATGAGGCCATTAGGATTCATTTCAGTAATGACTGATAATTCATACAAACTTCTATTTTGTACTATAGTTTGATGGAAGGTCTTGGGTACTCCAACTGAAGTGTTTAATTATCATGAAATATATTGTGTCTTTCAAGGCTGTGCAGCATTGTATTGCAGTTTTTGAAGAGCAAAATGAAGAGGTTATCTGGATGCTGACCCTTTCTGGTTCTTAAATTAACCTTATAGGAGGCATGGCTGAGAAGCAACTCTATCTGGGTTATTACTGCATCATGTTTAGTTCTGCCAAGTCTTCTCTGAAAAATGGAAAATAAATTCACCCAGGGCAGGTGAAAATGCAGTTTCATTTCTTCCTGCCACTGATACCTAGCAAAAGTCTCCTGAGTAGAATTCATAGCTCTGTCAAAGTTGCAGCCAAGATGTGTAGGTTTCCAGATAGTCCTATCAGATCTGCTGCTGAGCCTGTCAGGAAGGACATTACTCCTATGTTTAATATGTAGTAACTGTTTAATGGTTTGTGACAATCTCTGAAAAAGGCAATTTGTTGAATGAGTTCATAGCTTCTAGTCTCACTAATACGAGAGTTTGTATATGGGTGCAATAGATGACTTCAACCCTTGAAGGAGGTGGGGGAGGGAGTAAAAAGAAAGTATGGCCCAAAACACAAATACTGTAGAAATCAAAGTTGATATAGTCTGCTACTTCTTGGGCTTCTCTCTGTTACTTTTGAGGTGCATGAGCAGAGTTTGTACATGAAAGGGTGTAAGGGGAGATGTCTGAATATAACAAACTCTTCATTGATGTTCAGCTCATTCATTAGGAATGGTATTTGGGTCTTCTCATGTGGACTTCTTTATTAAGGTGCCTGACTCCCTGTGAATTGCCCAGAGAGAATGCTTCAACAAAGTTAATACAAAGGGTGTTCAGTTCTTTTTGTTTTGTTTAAACTGTTTGTGATAAACATAGACATAGTAGTGTGTATATAATGCAAGTTGTAATTGTTTGGTGTGCCAGAGCTATTGACCTTCTGATAGCAAACTGTAGTGTCAAAGAGTGTAATAAAGTCATGAGTGCTGGTGAAGGAACGTGCCTTGGCTCCTTGCTGCTGCAGCAGTGCATGCAGATGCATTCATTGGCTTTGCAGTTTCTGGGGCAGGGCTTTAGCTGTGGCTGGAGGAGTTACCTGTGCTGCAGGAGGGGCTCTTACATTGGGGCCCTGCAGGTTTTTTGGTAAAGAGGGCTATGTATCACTCCTGCAGGCTTCTGCTGCTCAGCACTTTTCTGTCTGTTCAGAGCAGGGGCTTTTGTAACTTCAGAATTTCATTTGAATTGCCTTTTGTAAGAGGTAATAAGGGCAATTTTCATTTGTTTGCATCATTGTGCAGGTTTATTTATTTAAAAATACATATTTCATCCTAAAATCTGAAACTCCTATTTTCATGTTGTCTAAGAAAAAAGATGGTAATTATACATTAAGCTTTTCAATCTTTGGGATTTAAGGTTATAGATGATGTGGCTAAACTTTTTTTACTAACCTTTAATATTTTCAACAGAACTATGTTCCTGTCTATTTCTTAGGTGCTTATCTATTTTATCACAAACAGATCTGTTAGTCAATGGTGTGGCCTAGTTGTAAAATGGTAATAGTGAGTATTTTTGCACACATGAGAGGTGTAATGGATTAGATCAGTATATGCCTTATTGATGGCTGAGTTCTAGCCAACAAGTGAAACAGAGCTGGAAAGCTTAGCACACTGATTGTTCCAACAAAAACTTAAATTTCATACTCACTCAAAAAGACATCCCTTGTTTCCTTAGGCTGAAATCTACCTTTATGCTTTTTGTAGAAGAAACAACTGTGTCACATCCCCAGAGTGCTGCCCTTCAAAAGATGAGGTGATGGAAGAGGCAGGGCTATAGTTTGTAAAATAGAGATTCAGAAATAAGGGGTTGTGTTTTGTACAAATTCAGGCTGCACGTGTTGTGTCTGTTCCATAGAGCTAAATGCAGAGCCAGGTTGCTGTTAGCAGGCCAAGGTAAGTGTGATGTGTAGACCACAACAAGCAAGATTTTAAGAAAGGAGAAGTAACCCCGTGTGCACTTGTGGCTCGTTAGGATAAAACTGGTTTCCCTCTGCAGGGGGAGGGACTGATCAGAATCCTGCAGGCTTTGATGGCTGCTGGGTCCTGCAGCTGGGATGGCATGGGAAGCATCCTGCAGCAGGGGAAAGCAGCTGCTCTCATTTACCCTGGACACCCACAAAGGGCTGAGCAGTCCCTGCCTTTGAACTAACATCATGTTTGTGCAGGCAGCACCAAAACACTCAGTGTCTTATTTACTCATGCTGGGGGAGGGGATGGCTGTCTGATTTCCCAGCTTTATCTGGAGTGCACAAGAGTCACCACTGCTATCAGGGGATGCAGTGTGCTTGATCCCTCTGTACTGAGGCAACAAAGGGCCTGGATCTCTGCCAGCTCTCTACAGGTTTGTAATCCTCAGCTGGCAGCAATTTTACTTGCAGCCATCAGTGGAGCAAGCTCATCAAAACCCTCTCATACTGCAGGAATTATCCTGGTAGCAGGCTATAGTTCTGCAGCCCTAGCAAGTCAAGTGCTGTGTGATCCCTGGTGTGATGCTGGAGAGGGGATTTTGATCAGAACCCCATGGTGGGGAGGAGGGCTGTAAGGTGATGGTGAAGGAAAATAAAGCTGAGGGGTCAGCATGGGGTTACAGCAGAGAATTCCTTAGTGAAGAATAGAATCCATTAGCATTAGGAGGTGTTTAAGGAAGCAAATATATCGATTTAGGCTGCTGTGACCAGTGCTCTGGGATCAGGCCTCTGTGACAATGCTGTATATTGTGCATATTCTGCATATGCTGACTCCTGGGAGTGTCCCTGCTGTGGGAGGTGGCACGGTGACAGTGCTGGCTGAGAGCTTTGCCACCAGCCTGCAGGAGAAGCAGTAGGAAATTAAATCCAAGAGAGGCCTGGCAATGCCAAATCCCCAAGAGCCAGTGCCAATAGTGCAGGATGGAGTCACTCTGAGGTCTGTACCTCTTTGGCCCTGTCACCTCAGCAGCAAACCCATCTGCAGCACAGGCTGGGACACTGGAACACAAGCTGACAGGCCAGCACCATTGCTAGAATGGATTGTACTGGAGCCCAACAGTGATGGCTGGTGAATTCTTCAAGGCTCTGGCTCTGCTGCTCACTTGGCTAGCAGTGGAAGGCATGGGGGTGGAGCTGCCACTGAAGAAGAGAAAGCAAACAGATGCCACCTTGATGTGAAGGGCTGTGGGACTCCGGGTTCATCACCTCCTCATAGACACAGGGTACCTGCAGCCTGTTTATTTTCCCCCATTGCCCAGAACTGAGCACCACATAAAGCTGGGGCCATGCTATGCTGGTTTGGCTGCAGGCCCTACTGCAAACTCCTGGGGAGCTGTAGGGTACCTCACTCCTGGAAACTGCCTGAAGACAGTCCCTCATGCTTCCAAAAAGGCCCCACTCCTGAGCAAGTCATGACAGCACATCAAATATTCTGGATCATCATGGATCATCTACTTCTATTCTTGTGGGAGGACTTAGTGTGTGTTCATTCCTAACAGATTTGCTGTATTGCCTAAAGCAAAACTGTTGTCACAGAGACCAGAGTCAGAAGCAAGACTTTGCTGCTTAATCACCTTGAAATACTAAGCTGAATAATTAGTCAAAAGAATGGTACAGGATAGGAGTGCATCCCCATCCCTTAACTATTAGGGAATGAGGGCATTTTCTTCAAGCTTAAGATGTAGTCCCTGTGTATTAGCAACACTCCAGAGTTGCATTTTAGAGGCTGACTCAAATGTGGAATTTGCTTCTGTCATGTCAAGTGAATCCAGGTGTACCCTTATAAACACTGCTTTCCTACAGACACTGTGTAGTTAGAGCAGGTAGAAGAAATTAAAAATTTTAGCCTTGTGTTTTTAAAAATTTTCCTTTTACTATTTAGTTGTAACTTCCAAAACTTTACCTGTACTCAGTAGCTCTCTTCCTGCCTGGATCTTTCATTCTTCATCCTGAGTTAGGAAGTCGGCAAGATAGAGCTGACTGATGTTGTGCCATCCTTAAAATTTGTGGCCACATGGACACAGTCAAAGGTTTTGCCCGTTGTTTCAGGACAAGCACTCTAGGGGCCAGGGAAATATGTGCCAACCCTTTTCTTTCATTCTTTCTTTGAGGAAATCTTATTCTCTGTTATCCATGTTTTCAGTTAATGTTTCACTGTGGGTTCTGCTTGGCTGACACAGGAATGCTTCCTCAGGCTTCCCCCCCCCACCTCCTGGACAAAACCCATAATACTCAGAGTATTCTTCTATAAGAGCCTTCTTCTAGCTCTCTAAGTAGGTTCCCTGTCATTCTGCTACATCAGTGATTGTTGCAAACAGTAGGGGTGTATTTGGACAGCTGGCTCTCATAATCCATCAGGCCCATGGAATCTGATTGATTGCTGCTGCTGCCAGGAGACTGTACCTGCTGCTTGCAGGTACCCGTGCCCTATCAGCAAAGGGTGGTTTGTGCTTGCTATTACATCCTGTCAACAATTGAGCAACTCCTCATTTATTCATAAATCTTGCTCTGTCTTTTCTTGGCCTGTGACTTCACATTATCACTGCCAGCTGTGTTTCCTCCTTACCTGTCTGTGCAGCCTTTTGACATAATGCAGTCATGGAGGAGGCTCTATGCTGATATTTAACTCACAATCTGAGTAAAAACTGGTATTAGCACAAGCTTTAATCAATTCACCTGTTTGGTGTCAATTTAATTTGAAGTTTGAAGTAGCCTGCACTCAGAGCCAGAGATGTTGCTTTCTGTGGCTTAAGATCAGCAGCTGAATCCCCTGGGTTATTTCTTGTCATGTAAAGCAGTAGTCATTTCATATGCTGCACCTGCCCTGCCTTGGGATGGTATTCTATCTGTTGTTATACATGTTGATCTTCCTAGCTCCTTTTTATTTTCTCATTTATATACAACATCCCCTAAATCATCTTCCTCTGGTGACTTCAAATCTAATTCTCCACTACTTTCTGCAGATACAGTAGCTATTTTTAATTTTTGCATCCCAATCTGCTTTTGCAAGCAACTAATTTTAGCTTAACGTTTAATATGATCAGGTTCCCTTGGAGCTCTCCTTTGCTCTGGGGTGAATGGCTGCACTGTGCATGCTAATCCTTCTGCTGGACTCTCCTGCTTTATGCTTCTGTGGCTTTTCTTTCCCTTTTTCTGAATTGAAAATACTATATTTCACTATTACCTTTATGAGCCACTAGACTCTACTCCTTTTCAAGCTTTGTAGTATTTTCTTTTTAAACAGCTTTCAGATCCAAGAAATTATTTTCTGCTTTTACACCGGCTCTAGCAGAACAAAATGTTTTAGCTGCTCCCTCAACAGTCACATTAATACAGGAATTGTATCCTCAGGTTTCATTTCATAATCACTCTAAAATGGCTAGAGAACACTTATTTCTATATTGTGCCTGATCCTATGAACTGGAATGGCACACCTCTTCTTCCACAGAGAGGTGGCTGCAGCATGGAAGATCTCAGGGGTGGTTTTTTTGTAGATCCTCTTATATTGCTCAGATTTTCAGTTGGCATTTGGGTGGCATTAGTGGCTTGTTGAGGTCTCTGCCTGCAGTTACATAAAGATTGCTGTCCAGCAAAGAAACAAAAGACTGGGAAAACTGTAAAGGACAGATGTTGGTTATCTAATAAAAAATATTTTTCTGGTACCTAGCCTAGTCTGCACAGAGCAAAAGGAAGCTGTGATGCCTTGAGACTGAATTTGGCCTACTCTTACACAAGGACTTTTGCACTGGGAGTTTTCCCTCTTTGCAGAAGGGCCACTGTTGGCTCTGGGTCCTTTACTGACATGATGTGCTTCTACTGCCCTGGAACAGGTCCTGTTTACACCATGGAAACAGCCTGAAATTCAACTGGACATTTCACTGTGAGCTGACCAGCAAAGACCCCGATCAGCAGCAGAAGAGGACAGGACACATTATTCTCATAATTGTGCAAAGGAGAAAAATGGGGATAGAGTCCTTCAAGATGCAGCAGCTCAGAGCTGAATTTGGAGTTTTCAGAGGTTCCCAGTAGTGACTGTGGATGCAAGGCATCTTTATGACAGCGTGCAGGCAATGATCCCAGGCACAACACCAGCAGTACCCCTGGAGAGGGCTCATACAAAAATTGGCATGATACTGGGAAGGTGTCTTCCTAGAAGATCATGAGTGCAGGTAGATGAAGCAATCATGGTTAGAGAATAAAATAGTATGTGCTAGTAGAGGAGACAAGGATGATTATTTTTAGCTTTAGTTTCCACAGAGACTGTGCATCAAAAGTAATGAGAAAGGACTGGCAGGCACAGGAGGCTTTTTGCATTCAGTTCCTTGAAGAGCATCTCGAGAATGAAGATAGACCAAGAAATGAATTTGAGAAATGCTTTGCTAAAGTAAAAAGCCAAAGGGCCTGTATTTCCTTTTTGTCCTGAGGCCCTGAAAACTCTTAATTAAGGAAGTAATTTTATTTTGAATTTTACTGACTGTCTGGTTTAACATGTGGCCAATGTGGGCACTCAGAGCTTTCAACATTTTCTTGCTGGAAGTTGAGCAGGAGTGCTGCAAACTTGGAAGATCTACTTTCTTCTTCAAGAGACCATGAACTTGTTTTTCCATGAGCTGGGCAGTTACTTGTATGGATTTACAGCAAGTGCAATAGGCCTCCAGGCTGGAGAGATGGAGTTTTACTGGCCATGCATATGTGCTGGTGCCCCAAAATGGGCAGAAGGATCAGTCCCTTCTGGATTAATCTCTTGAGCTACCATTCAGTTGCAACCACCTGTCATGACCTACAGCTATCAAAGCTGAAAGGACAGTGATTCTTTCATGCAAGAAGAGCCAGCAGAGTGATTACAGCCAAGTTCTGGCTGGAGGCACCCTGGGGCTGGCTGCTGCTTTATTTTGTTAAGAGAGGGTAAGTTCATGCCCTTTTAACTCTGTGGAAAAAGCTTCTGGTTCAGTGATGGGGCAGGATCTCTTCAGGAGCATGTAAGAGCATGATAGTGATTCAGCACTGGCTGTGCATGAGGAAATCCCTGTCCTGACTTACAGAGCAACGCTAAAATGCTGTCCTGAAATGTCTGTTACTCTAGTTCTTTGTTGATCATCCAGGCTGGCTCCTTCACTGCACCAGTGGGTGGGGAGGGGACACAAGGGTGTGAGGTACCAGCTGCAGGTGTGCTGGTCCTGGAGGGTGCCCTGCCATGGGTGAGCTGTCAGCTGTCCCAGGGACACCACCCACCCTGTGCAGACAGACAGGGTTACACCAATGCTCTGCCCACTTCCCCCTTCTCTCTAATCCCCTTCAGCACCAGTGGCATTGGTAGGATGCCAAAACATGTCCTGGCATCAGGCAAAGTGGTTTGGGAAATTCTTCACTGAGGTTTATATATCGCTGAGCTTGATATACTGCTGTTAGATATTGGTGGGACTTGGATCTCCCTGGGCAGGCTCAAATGGGGTGCTCAGATATTTGGGGAGGCTTTTGGGATACAGATTTACAGAACAAGGTGTCAAACTTCTTCAGACACTTTCATAGCTGGATAGCAGCTAAATAGGTGAGGTTTCATATCTGGATTTTAGTCCTTGCTTTTTAGTATTTCATAGCAAGAAAATACTGTTGTATTTGGTATAGTGACTAGGAAATACCCTTCAGCAGAAAGTCACTGGCAGAAATTAGTGTCCATTTTGATGTTTTTGAATGCTGTCACTTTTCTAAACTGCTTTTTTTCCCCCCTGAAATGTTGGGGGTGTCTAATCTCATAGATGTTTCTGCCACAGGCTGCAAGCTTTCACATCTCTAAGGGCATTTCAAAGTGTATTAGACAGCTAGCCCTGGTGCTGGTAGTTAACAGGGAAACCTCAGCCTCCTCTCTAGGTGTCAGTGTGGTTATGCTGCTTGCATGAAGTGGGACGATGTGATCAGGCTGGATGTTGCAGGGAGGAGCATTTAGAAATTCAGTGTGAAAATGGATTGAATATGGTTCCTCCTTGCTTTGGTGCCCATGGCTGTGCAGGGAACTGCCGGAGCATCCTTCCCTGCCTACAATAGAGTAGGTGATGAAGGACAGGAGCACCCATCGTGTGTCTCAGCTGAACAGCAAGGAACGGGTTCAGTTCAGTGTGGCAAATGGAAGAGCTCAAAGCAAACAGAAAATAGGTCATTTGATCGTTCCTGGAGTGACCCAATGCGCTCTGCAGCGGATAAATCCTGTAAGGGGATCATCTCTTTCCCGATAAGCCTGCATCGCTACGATGCCTGGCGGTCGGGCTCTTCTCCCCCGTTTTTCTCCAGTCACTTTTCTTTCTGCCTGACCCCCTCCCACGGGCCCTGCGGTGCTCGGGCCCCGTGCGGAGCTGGGGGAGTGCAGGCAGAGCCCGAAGGAGCCGGGCCCGGTGCCGCCGCTCGGTGTCACCACGGGGCTGGGCCGCGCTGGGGCCGCTCCCGCGCAGGGGGAGCCCGCGGCCCGGGGAGGCTGAGGGAGCCCACGGCAGGAGAGAGGCCTCGGGAGGCTGCGGGAGCCCGGGCAGCAGGAGCGGGGTCCCGGGGAGGCTGCGGGAGCCCGGGCAGCAGGAGCGGGGTCCCGGGGAGGCTGCAGGAGCCCAGGCAGCAGGAGCGGGGCTCTGTGGGCTCCCCACAGCCGGGCTGCCCCGGGGCAAGGCCGTGCCTCCGCTTCCCCGCCTCAAGCCGCTCCATGCCCTGCCTCCCTCTCTGCCAGCAGCGCCTGGAGCGAGTTTGAGCTGAGCAGCCGCTGACCGACTGGCACAGAGCCCTTCTCTGCCATCGCTTTCCGTACCTGCAGGAAAGGGGAGATGGATGCAGAGAGCTGGCACCAGGCCAGAGAAAGGGTGCTGGAGCTTCTCCTCCTCCTGGGGCCGATAGGGCCGGGGGTGCTCCTGTTGTTACAGAAATACAGAATAATTAGCGTTGGAAGGGGCTGTTGGAGAACATCAATCCAACCTTCTTGCCAAGGCTGGATCACCAAAATCGGGTTACACAGGAATGTGTCCAGGTGGGTTTAAATCTCTCTGGAGAGAAAGACTCCATGTCTGCCCTGGGCAGCTGTTCCAGTGTTCCTGCCCACAACATAAAGTTCTTCCTAATGTTGAGGTGGAATTTATTGTGGTTCTTTTTGGGTTTTTTTTATGGCCATTCCTCCTCCTCCTGTCGCTGGCACCACTGAAAAGAGTCTGGCACATCCTCTTGGCATCATTGAGATATTTATGATGAGATTCCCTCTCAGTCTTCTCTAGATTAAGCAGGCCCAGTGCTTGCAGTCTCTCTTCATAAGAGAGATGCTCCAGACCCCTCATTGTCTTTGTTGCCCTTTGCTGGACCCTCTCCAGCAGCTCTTTGTCTTCCCACCCTGTCCCCTCACAGGGTGCTGTGCCCAGAGCTGTGCTAAATGTGCAGATACAGCAGCTTGTGGGTCCACCAGCCCTGCTGCCCACATGGACAGGACCAGGCTGCAAACCCTCCCTGAGTGAGGTTCATGTGTATGGGATGCACACAGCCCCTCTGGAAGCTGTCACAGCTGCCCAGCAGGCAGTGCTGGCCACAGAGGGGCCAATCCTGTGCAAACACAGAGCTGCTGCTCCAGTCTGCATGGCCCCAGCTGGTGTCCACAAGAGGAATCAAAAATGAAGCACAACTGCATGGCCAGACCAAGCCCTGCCTTGCCCGTGTAATTCACCAGCTGAAATCCCAGGCATCTATTGACCCACAGCAGCTGAAGTTTGGTACCAAAGAACTGCAGAGTGGTACCATTCTTGAATACAATTCAGGGTCAGATGCAGTCATCTGTTTTGTTTGCAAGTGTGTCTCTCACTCAATAAAGAGCCTGCTGCAGAAACTTGCTGAAGCTTGCATTTGACGTCTTTTATCTCCTGGCCGGGCCCATGCTTTTCTACTGGGCTGCTGTGATGCACATCTCATGGCATCTGCTTCCAGATGCAGAATTGCCCCAAGACAGGTCCCAGAAAGCAGACCTTGGAGCACTGACAAAGTGTGGGTGGTGCCCCATCTCTCCCTGGGACCTGAGCAGGCAGCAGCAGAGCCTGGCTGACCTCCATGCTCAGTTTTTCCCTCATTTTCAGCTTCCTCAGGCACTGGTGCAGTGGCACAGGCCTGCCCTTGCCTGAAAAACCTGGACTGAGACTCAGCTGATTTACCTCTGTGTGCACTCTGTAGGCATTGATATCTGATCTAGGCATGCAGAAAGAGCTGCTTTCAGGGCACAGCTCATCTGATCTATTCTAGATGTCTGCTTTTCAATAAGCCACCCCCAGTGTCTCTTTCTCCCCTGTGACAACACAGGGAGCTTGCAGGGACTAGTTCAGACAAGGCATGTGCAGATGGAGGCCGGGGGGGGCCAAACCTTTGCTCAGCCTTTCAGCTGGAGCTTTGCAAAGGGCCTGTTGTGGCTGGG
This sequence comes from Agelaius tricolor, assembly GCF_023055355.1. Lineage (NCBI taxonomy): Eukaryota > Metazoa > Chordata > Aves > Passeriformes > Icteridae > Agelaius > Agelaius tricolor. The sequence goes on from NW_027269263.1 coordinate 56,148,853, forward strand.
GGTGTCAGACACCCAACCAGCTGGGGCATGTGCAGTGTGCAGTTGTGGCTGCTTGCTGTTAAAATGTTAGTTACATGATGGTGTTACAATCTGGCTCCCATAACATAAGCTAGCAGCCAGATTCTTTGCTCAGGAGGAGAACGATTACTTCCCTTATATGACCCTCCTTCTCTGAGGGGATCCAAGCTCCTATGAGGGGATCTCCTGCTCCTATGAGCAGTCACAAAGTGGCAGCCTCCTGGGCAGACCTTCTCCATCTCTGCAGCCCAAGTAGTTCTCATGTGTAGGTCTCTTTCAGATCATGAAGAAATGTAGTATCAGCATTTTTATATTCCTTGATATAAATGAAGTTACATTGCCAGAAGCTGAGACTTCTGATGTTTGTTCCAAGTGCTATTTATAACACCAGCATGAAAGCAGAGCCTTTGGAGAAAAGCACAAAAACCCCGGTAACATGATCACACATAAACTGCCTGGGGGAATTAGACCCCACCAGGAAAAGTGACCTGTGCTCTTTCCTAATCACTCTTGAAACTTTCAGAGCAATGTCAATCCACAAATCTGGAAGCACTTCAGAGATGTGTCATAGGTGGAGACATAGCAATTAAAAGCTGTGGCAGAACTCACGCTGATTTTTGTAGACTTCAGATAAAATTATTGCATAACATGTAATAGGCAGCTGTAGGTCAGGAACTGTTGCCCCCAGCCAGTCTGCCTGAACCTCCAGGTGCCTTTCCTCCTCTTCTAGTCTCAGCTTATCAGTCTCATCACTCTAAAATAAATGGCATCAAAGTTCACACTTTGTGTTCACAGGGACTAACAGAGCTGTTGAAGACTAGAGAGGCTTTTCTCATCATCTAGTCTGAGCCTCTACAGTACACAGCAGCTGTTCTTGACCTCTGAAGGCTTCAAATGATGGAAAGGGCCCATGGTCTTGGCTAATTGTTCCAATAATCAAATGCTTTTATTGTGTAGAGCTGCACTTAATCTTTGCTCTCAGTCCATCTAGTGGCAGCTCTTGACACTGACTCTGTGTTCTCAAAAGACTTTTGAATAAAAAAACCACAAAAGCTCCTCTGACAATTAGAAGAGGTTTCTAACATTTAAAGCTGTACTGTACAGCATATTATACCTTTATGAAAAAATATATGTTGCTTTTATATTCTAAGCATCTTTTCACATATTGTTTGATGCAATAAGTAACAAGCATACACCTGGGTCAGCCAGTTCTATTTTCTCTGCTTTTGTCCTACCAAAGACAAGCCAGAGACATTGATGGATGTGCTTTGGCTCAATGAGACTAAGAATTCATTATGGACTCCTTCACAGGAAGGAACACTGTTAATAGTAGGGGCAGCTGATAGGAAAATGGTAGCATAAAGCTACTGCTCATGTAAAATCTTGTTTGTAGATCCTAAGCAAGGGAAGTAGTCCTATGCATGTCCAAAATAAAGTTTTATGGGAAAGACCAAGATGAAGAATGAGTTGGAGCTGGAGATCAGCATTTCACACCAGGAGGGGTGAAACTGTGCTTTGTGGTCAGCACTCTTGTTTCCTCATGCAGGAGCTGCATGGGACTCACAGGATGCTTTACCTTGCTTAACCCTACTCCTGCAAATGCTGAGCACAGCAGCTAAACCCACCTTAACTGTGTGCAGACATTCTGGGCAGTGATAGTGCTTGGGTCTGGCATCTCTTCTATCCATGGCTCCTCTTAGTTCAGCTGTCAGCTGTTCTGAGTCTGGACTATGAGAGCACCACTCCAAGAGCAGTTGCTTTTCACCCAGCTGTTGTCCAGCTGTGGGAGACCATGGCATCAGCAGTGTTGGCCATGACATTGTGTTTGCATACATGGAGTTCAGAGCCTGCTGTGATACCAGGTTATGCTGCTGTTGGGGTTTTTTTCCTAAGAAGGAAGGAAATAAGTTTGTGCAGTTCAGTAGCAGGAGCAATAGTAAAGAAAGATGAGTATTCATCTGCCTCTTTGCCAGTTTCCTGGCTGAAACTACAGCCTGTCTCTCCCTTGCTTTAAAAAAAGGTATTTATCTCTTAATCACTGAAGTAGAGCTAGAATAATCAAGGAAGCAAAGCAGCTGCCCTAGAGAAATGTTCAGGAAAGTAAATACAAAAACCTATGTGTTTTCCTGTCATGAAAAGAATGCAGTTAACTTCTTCAGGTAACAAAATCTAATGTCTGGAGGTGCCAGGTGTGCATATGGATAGATTGGTGTCAGCATGCTGGGAAGATCAGAGTTACAGCAGCACTACCAGCTACTGCAGACTTCCTTTATGTCACTGGAAAATCACCTGAATAGAAACTGAATGTGCTGTGTTTACAGCTAAAAATTGCTAACAATGGTGGGTTGGAGCACAGAATGTGTGGCTGCCCCTGGGTGGAGGGTCAAACAAATGTTGTGACAACTGCCATGGACACAGTAAAGTGATAATGTGCTCAGGGAGTATAAATCAGTCTTTCCTATCTGTATCATTGTGGTGTTCATTACACACTGGGTTTCTGATTGTGCAATGAAACAACATTTGACTGAAGATGATTTGTGGTTGTTAGGGAAGTTGCTCCCGAGCCAAGCCACTCCTTTGGAGCACAGCAAAGAGTCACAGCACCATGACAGTTGCTTTTGTGAAGGGTAGGATCCAGTAATTTCACTGTGGATTTCTCCATCCAGGTCCTTCATTGCATGACAGAAACAATGTATGTGAGAGACTGAATATAACCTTCATTGACTGCCACTGCTCAACTTAAACCGAAATTTTCTTTTACCACCTGATATCAGTCCCTTGCTGTCAAAAAACGTTTTTGCAATCAGGAAAGAAAACAAGCCAAGACAAGCCATGGAGTATTAAGTCATCATTTATAATTACTTTTCTTCAGATTAAAATAATTTTATAAAATCTTGTCAGGTTTGTTTGTTTTATATCAGGTTTTTAGACAGCACTTACATTATACATGCTCACACTCAGAAAAGATTATATCACCCCATGTGTTTACTGTCATTATTCTTTTGAGTATATTCCACTTGATCCTGTAAAGCATTAAATGTGCCAGAGGAAATACCAAAGGTGAAGATATTGAATGCTCTTAGTGTTACAAAAGATAAATAAGCTGAAAGTGTTGACAGCCTGAGATGCCACAAGAAGCTGTGAGTTTTTTCTACTCCAGAACTGCTTTCAAGCCATGGGCTTTTCTACAGCAAGATGGGAGGGCAAGGAAGGGCTGAAATAAAATACTGAATGAAAAGAAAATATTTTTAGCTTCTACCTGCAAACATTTCTACCCTGGTGTGCTTTTCACTCATTTGGTTGCTCAGCAGGGACAGGAGACCCCATTCACTGTGGAGAAAGCACATCTGTGTGTGCTGCCATTCCCAAAGGCAGGCAGAGGATGGGGCCATGCCTGCCAGAGGTGCAGACTTTTCCATGGGGAAACTACCAGTGTCAGTAGGAGGCAGTGGGCACTGAATGCTTCTGTCTATGACTCTGTTTTGCTTCCTCTTCTTCTCTCCTGCTTTTACATGCACGTGCCAAAGGTGCATCCAGATTCATCCTGCCTTTGGGTCTGGTTTACACACCTTATGGCCACCTTTTGTTTTACAGCTGAGAGAGAGAGAAAAATCACATCTGATTCTTTGGCTGTTCAGATCGGGGGTCAGTTGGGAGGTGCCTTGGAGTCTTATGCACTCTGGCCTAATAGAAAAGCAGAATTCATTTTGGGAGAGGAGGTCAGTTCCTGCCTTAAGGGGCTGGTAAGGACTCCTTACTCAGACTCCTCTTTCTTCTGCAATCTCAGCGCAGCTTGGCCTGGTGTTTCTGATTGCCCTGCTGAGGGCTTGGCAGCTGGTTTTGTTGCTGCAGTCAGCTCTTTCCTCTTCTCTGAAGGCTCTTTTTTGCTTGCTGCCTCTGCTCCATCCACCCCTTGGCCACTCTTTTCTGTGGCACTGGACATTACCTGCATAGCCAGCACTGACTGAAGGGGCTCCTTGCTCTTCTTCCACCTCCGGGCCCCCGAACGCGTATTGAACTCATACATTCTGCCAGTAACTTGAAAGAACAAAAAGACAACAGATTAAAATCATTCTTGCCTTATCAGATTAAGACATGGCAGTTCTCAGCATGGAACTGAAATGAGAAACGTGAAGCACTTGGAATTCAGCTGAGCTGGGGAGTCAGCCCTGAGAGGGAAATCCTCATTTCTGTGGGGAGCTGGGCATCGCAGTGGCCGCTCAGAGGAGATGCTGCCACTACAAGAATTGTCTTTGCAGTTAGGGGAACAGGGGCATTTAAAACATTACTCTTCCAAAAGAAATAAATGTCTTATCACCCTATAAATCTATCCAAGTTCCAGCTACCAGGGGTTAACATGGGTAGTGTAACAAACACATCCATCGCTGTAAGGACAAAACTTCTGTCTTCAGCCATACTGAGTAAGACCATTGTAAATGTCTGTGCCTGTTTTGTCTGTAGACTTGCCTACCAGAGGTAGCAAACCCTACTTAGGAGCACAGCATGCTACATACATCTTCCAGACCATGTCAGCTCATCTGGACTGACCCAGGATTTGGAGATCCAGTGAATCTTGGTTGCACATGTTCCTTCTCCATTTACACAGAATGGTTTCTTCCAGGCTTGCTGTCCACTTTGCCATTAGTAGAGTGAAGTACTGTGTGTTTCATACAAGTACATGATTTTCTCATATAGATAAAATATTGTTAAATTTGTGTTGTTTAGCACATATGGCTATCTCTCACTGTCAGAACGACTTCTGTCTCTATTCAGGTTTTATGGGTAATTTCTACTTGTACATTAAAAGCAAAATATCTTCCCCTCCAGTTCATTGCTACCTAGAGTTAAGTGAAAAAATTTCTGTGTGTCCAGTGTGATCACCTCACAGTCTAACTCACTGTATCTTGCTACAAAGAGAATCAGGAGCTATAGTGGCACTTTCTGTAATTAAACAATAGAAGACAAACAAAAGACCATTAAGGCTTGGAAAGAAACAGTGGTTACGTGTTACTAAATGTTGCAGTTTGTATCAGAATTAATGGTTTGTGACATATCAACACAATTTGAGCAACTCAAGATGAAACTGGACCTCTTTACCTGTTTTTTTTTTTTTTTAACTGTTTACAAGTTGGGCATGGTAAAGCAGCCCAGATCAGGAAATAGCTTCTGACCATCCCTCTTAATCATGTTCAACAGATGATGTCCTGGGAATTATTAAATCTCATTTCCAAAGCAGCAACCTTTGATCCTCTAGGGTTTGCAATGAGTTGTGGAGAAGAGAGGGGAGGAGTGGGGAGCACACATTTCCCTGTTGTCACCACAGAGCTGTGTTAGAGCTTAATGTTTGTGTCAGGTATGACACAAATGCTGTGGCTCTGGATGAATGTTTGGATGGGCTCAGATATCCTTGAGTCCAGTATGGTCAGGTTTGTTGAGAAAGGGAGCCCCAGCTGTCCTCAGGAAGACTGGAAAGCAGCTCTTGCAGCAGCCTAGAGACTACCCATATTTAATATATTACAAATGCAGTTGCACAGGGAAAAAAGCAGGGGTTTTGGAGCCCATTCCTCCAGATCTCTTTATGAAGAGCAGGTGAGCTTGGACCTGGATCAAACCGGCCTTGAGCAGCCTTGTGGATGGACTTAATTGCACAGTAGGGTCCCACTTGTTTGCCCAAATTGTACTGAAGTCTCCATGCCTGGTGTTTCCCATTAGCTCAACACATCCAACAGCTCTGAGCCAGCTAATAAGAAACACAAGTTACAGGCACTTTGGTGGAAATTGGCCAGATGAATCCAAGCCTTGAAACAAGCCTGCCTTTTTCTGGATGATTTGTAAATGTATTGTTTCAGGCTTATGTTCAGATCTATTTTTTAAATACTTATTTTGTCTGATTGTCACATTTTACCAGCCCCTCATCTCCATGCTGGGGCTCTCAGCCATTAGGCACAGGCCTGGGGACCCTAATTCCAGGCCAAGAATCAAAGTAAGGGGCTCAGGCAGGGCTGTGTTTCAGGGGAATGAGGTAAGCCAGATCAATCCTCAATAAAACAAATTTTTTTTTTTCCTGTAATGAGCCCTGCTGTAGACCAGTGGCTGTCACTTGGGGAGCTGCATGAGCTCCCCAGCTCATCCTGAGGTTTGTAGCTTTCACCTTATTTTTGCTGTTCCCAGCTGGTTAATCAGATATGCCCAGAGTTTGCATAGCCTGGTGACACAGTAGCTGTTGCTGACCTTCCCTTTTCTCCCCAACAAGCAATGCCTGAGCCTTGGATAAACAGCAGCAGCAACACACTGTTGCTCTAAGGGAGGAGGTTTGTGCAGGAGCCAGTAACTCACCCACCCACTTCTCCAGGGAGAAGTTCAGGAGGTGAAGGCAGCACTCCTGCAGTGACATTAATCTCCTGGCCATTCTCCTGACACAAGATGGGTGAGACCATGTAGCTATGACAGCACCAGAGCAAGAGACTTGCAACACATTCCTTCTCCTCTCCCACCTTCCTATACCACATCCATACATTTCAGTTTAGCAGAGGAGTAGTGAACAGTCTGACCATCAGATGTGTGCTTTCAAGGGCTATAAGTATATTCTAGAAATATGAAAAGCCAATGTCAAGACATATTTAAATCAACTAATCCAGTTTGTTTCCAGCCTAATATTCATATCCTCTGTTAATTGCTTTTTATTACCTGGGTCTCTGGCTTCTCCATCAAAGATAGTGTTTAGCTTTGTCATTGTCTGTGAAGAAACACAATGTAAAATGAAAACTGTGAATTAAGTTAAGTCAGAAGGAGGAGCAGTAACTTGGAAATGGTGATTTACATGGATGGAGGTGGATTTGTGTGACTTGTCTATTACATTCCTTTAGGCTGGGTTTTATTTAAACCAGTCCAATGGCAACACATTAGACCACAGTCCAACGGCAACAAGAGCCATTTGTGGTGTAGGTTTTCCTCACTAGATATTTAAAGGAGAATTAATACGTTCTGACATGCTAAATGCCTCCACATGTGTTACCACAAGAGAATCTCCTCCACCCAGAGTAGGCTTGGGAGTTCCCTCCCTGAAGACTTTGGGGAGAGGGAGTTCACTAATCTAAGTCTCTTGCATAGTTTCTCAGAATACCCTGAGTTGGAAAGGACCCACAAGGGTCATCCCAGTCCAGCTCCTGGACCTGCAAAGGACCACTCCAGGAGCCACACCATGTGCCTGAGAGCATTCTGTCTATTTATGCAATTATGCAGCCTTTATGCAATTATGCCTATGAAAAGGAAGGAGCCCTGAGACCCAGGAGCAAAGAAACATCTCCAACAGCGGAAACATCCATGACATTTTGCTGCAAACAGCTCATCAAGGCCAAACTCTTCACAGCCTGGGTGTGCTGGCACACCTTGCTGCTTGCACTCAGGTGGCTCAGAGTTGGCTCCACAGGTCAGTGGAGTCTCAGCAGTGCACTGCTGCCACCAGTGAAGCTGGGGCACTTGTTGTCCCACCTGTGCAGCGAGTGTCCCTGTCATTGTTGTGGGCACAGCCTGTCTGACCTCCCAAGTACAGCATTTGGGCAGCAAAGGGGAAGCAAAGGGGCCCCAGTGCAGGTGAGCACCCCTCACACCCCTTGTTGCTTCCAAACACAGAGGGCAGCTGGGACAGTGAAGTGTTTTGCCCTTGAGGACAATCATTATTTCCTTGTCTATCATTTCTATATTCTCTTTGGAAAACAGATACCATCATAGAAAGGGTCCTATGGTCATATTGCATGATGGGGCTGGCAAAACTGGGGCTTCCTTTGAGGCCAGCAGTACTTACCACAGTTACTTCTTTCTTAGGCTTCTTCTTTTCTACAGAAAGGAAAATGCACATTGTTAATAATCAGAATTTTCTGATGGTGACCTTAGACACTAAAGTCAAGATTTCCTCAAAGAAATAAGCATTCTTTCTACTCAAATGCTGAGACATCTTAAATGATTCTTATTTCTTTTCAAATGCTGAGTGAGAATCCACAGTTACCAGTGACTAATCAAAAGACTAGCCTTGAAAAGTCAGTAATGAATGAATAGTAATTGTTATTACTATTACTTTCTAAATAATATGAGCAAATACAGAAATTCACCTTTGGGAATATCTGAACTAGAAATGCAGATTATTGTTTTACACAAATGTTTGTGATAGCAAAGCTTGTGTCAAATATTGGCTTGGAGACAGAACATGGAAGAGCTGCATTTTCAGTCAAGTAAGATTCAGATTGAAGAACAGTTTGGATGTGTGTGAATTTACCACACTGTTAGCTCATCCCACATGCAAACAAATACAGCAGCAGTGCCATGGGCATCTCAGCAGCACGGATTTGTGGATGGTACCCAAGCAGTTGCTATGATTTCTTCTCACTCACTCCTTGCCAATTTGTTTAATGGCCTTTCTTTGGAGAGCTGTGCCTGGCCACAAATGTGCTTTCCAGCCAGGTGTGCAAAACTCTGAAGTGCTGCAGGTGGATCTCAACCTGAGCACTGATGGGAAACCTGTTCTGTCTGGCCTTTGCTGCCCAGCATTTGGGAACCAGTTTTTCAGAAAGCAAAAAGCATTCACTTTTTGGAAATCAGCCAACACTGAAATGTCTCAAATTGGGCAACCAAGAGAACAGCTAATTTTGTGGGGTTTGTTAGTCCTGCATTTTTTCCAGTTGGGAGATACTGACTGAGGAAAGGGGAATTACAAAAGCAGAGTCCTACTCAGCCCATATGAGAAGTGTTTTCTAGCAAAAATGTAATGGGACTAAAAAGAACAAGACTGCTTAAAAAACCATGTTTTTCCATGTGTGATTTATCTCCCTGCTAGGTTATACAAACCCTTTAGAAAGCACCAATACTTCAAAATAAATCTTTATATATGTGAAGTAATGGTGCCAAGGGAGGAAATGATCAGAGATGTGATCAGAGAACAGGGAATTAGAGTGGAGAGGACTCTTGAAGGTGCTATAGATGGCTGGGATTATTTTTTAACAGATAGCATATAAATTGTGTGTGAAAAATACACTCATTCTTTAGCATCTATGCCAGAATACCAGACTACTCTGAATTTGGATTTTGCCTAATAGTTAATAGATTTGAGGACTAAAAAGGCCATGAAATCACTTTGTCAGGCCTCCCAGTTGGCCAGGATTATCTAATCTCGGTAGTTTTCTACTGCGTCAAATTTCTATCTAGAAATTAATTTACAGATTTTACACAGAATCATAAACAAGGTCTTATTTTGAAGCATTAAAATATAGAAAAGAGGTACACACCTGGAGCATTTATCCTGTAATGAACAGAAGATTAAGAATGTAGTTAACAAATGTCGTGATTTTCGCTACCAAAAAAAAAAATTATTTTCTTTCACTTGGCAAGAAGGATGTGTTTCCTCAAGTTCTGAGATTTGCTTGATTTATTTGGTTTCTGATTTTGCTTTCACAGAAAGTCCGCATCATTTAATGCTGCTCTCAAACAGGAAAACAGTCCTGAGCATTGCTCTAACACTTCTTCAAGAAGGAATGCTCTTAAAATAATAAAGTCTTGTTGATGATAGCGTAATGGATTTAAATAATCTGGAAAAATATATTTCCAGATATTGTCATTTTGTTCCATCCTGGGAGGAAGGTGAATTTTTTGGGTCTGATGTGCTCAGAGGATGCCTTTTAAAATATTTGAAAGTTTATAAATGTTTTTGAAAATACAGAAATTGCTTTTAAACCTGAGACCCCAGTTCCCAATAAATCATTTGCCCAATTAATAAATAATAGCAGTATCTTAGATTCATTTGTCTTTTTTATCACAACCTTTTAATGTCTTGCACACACAATCTGAACTATAGTCACAGTCATTTAGTAGTTCTTTATATTTAATGTAACTTCCAAATTGATGTCCAAATCCTGAGAATACTTGTAGAAATCCTTGTTTTTTTAAATCCCAACCACTTAAAGGACTGCTTATCTTTGTTTTGTGAGGCACAAAGTCAATTTAGAGGCAGTCTGGCTCCAGCCCACTGAGAAAGCAGCCAGCAGGGATCTCTCCACTTCCCACAGTGACTCAGAGCTGGTCCCAGGTGCTTCCATGCCTTTTGCCAAGCATGAACACTTAGAGGTAAGCTTTATGGGCCAGAGCCTTGTAACTGGCTTGGTAAAATTCCAGGAAATCTGCAGAAGTTTTGCCAGAACAATGAATTGGCATGAGCACCAATATTTGCAAAGGACACTGGGATCTGTAGCTGAGAGGGAGGAAAATGCATCCAATAACTACCTAGATGGGAGCTCCCTTGGAGAGGGGGTCAAATACAAACCAAAATATTTGTGGTCAGCACAGTCTGCCACAGGCTCCAACTGAGCCTCATGAGCATAGCTGCCTTTAGAGGTTACAATTGCTAATTCCACTTCTACCTTCTGCTAATGTTAATGTTACTAAACTCATGAAAAAAAAAATGCCAGGGACACATTTCCTTGAGTTCATATGATTAACACTGATTAATATCGCTGTATGAGCATTTACTGCAGTACAGCCATACTGCTAGAAAAGATGTAAAACACTGATATCATCATGGCAGAAGGGCCTGAGCCAGCTCTGTCACTGCCAGGTGGTGCTGGGGCTTGCCCAGGGTGCCCTTTGGGGACTCACAGAGGGATGCTGTGTGCCTTCCCTGCCGGGGGGCAGCAGCTGTGGAGCTGTGTCAGCAGCAGGAGCCCCAGGTACAGCCATACTGCTAGAGAAGATTCAAAGCACCGATAGCATCATGGCAGAAAGGCCATCTCTGTCACTGCCAGGCGGTGCTGGGGCTTGCCCAGGGTGCCCTTTGGGGACTCACAGAGGGGTGCTGTGTGCCTTCCCTGCCGGGGGGCAGCAGCTGTGGAGCTTTGTCAGCAGCAGGAGCCCCAGGTGGCCCAGCAGCCCGAGGAGCAGCAGAGCGCCGAGGGTGACGGTGAACGGCACGTACCACGCTGATGGAGAGTAGAGGTTCTCTCTTCTTGTCACAACAGTGAAGCCAGGCTTTTAAAACAAGACAGGATGAGTTCCTCAGGGCTGCAAACTGACACCAGCGTCACCTTTCATCTGGCTGAACTTCTGCACTGAGGCACCCCAGCTTGGCCAGAGGCTCGGCAGGTGACGGGCGCAGGGAGGTGGAGGGAGGCAGGGACTCGTGCCGTGTGCCTGCCTGCTCACTGCCAAGGCAGCTCAGATGGATGGGATGGACTGCTGAGCTCCTGGGGCAACCAAAGGCCCCAAAGAAATGGAAAACACAAGGAAAAGGGGATGTTCCAAATCACGTTTCAGTGTCTTATATTAAAACAAGAATGTCATGGTGGGGTTTAAGAGCCTCAGGTTGCCTGAGAGGCTGTAAGCACACTGGTAGAGGGTGGGCAAGTTCAGAGAATACTGCCATTACTGAGATACTGTTTTCTTTTTACCTAAGGCAAAACTGGAAGTAGGTCATCTTCACTGCAGTAATCATTCAGACTGCTTTGTAAGAGGAGTTGAACCCTAAGGAACTGGGTTATTGTATAAAAAGAAATGGAACTCCTTCTTTTTTACCCAGTGACTTGTTCCAGAAGGAAAAACCACACTTCCTGAGCAGTTGCTATCTCCCACATCTTCCTGAGTGTCAGGAGACACATCTAGGAGCTGGCACATCACTTGGTGCTAACAGCTCATTCATTAAGGTCCCATCATGAAACTATTCTCACACATTTCAAAAATTACTCATTCACTCTACCTAGTTCATTACCTAGTGTGGTACTATTAGTTTTGATCACCTACTGAAGTTTTTATTTAATTTTCTGTAAGACATTTGTAATCACGTTGAGTATGAAATTGAGCAGGGTATCTATATTTTCCAGTTTAAGGATAATTTTAAAATAATCTATTTAGTCTTGTCAAAAAAAATTACATCCAATCCTTAGAGAAACTCTCAAATAATCTCAATATCACCACCACCACTTTCTCCTCACCTGGACTGAAGTCACAAGTGACATTTTGTAATGGGGCTTCCTTTCTACACTACCAAGTTTCCAGTTTCTGACTCATCGAGCTGCTGCACTGAACACATGTAAAGAGTAGTGATGGGAGAACTTGCTGTATTGGAAGTGCTCTTCTGGAAAATAGCCTGCAAGTGGAAGGCTGATATCTCTGGGGAGACAGATTTAATGCTGTGGTATGTGGTTGAGACTGTTTGTAGTTGTGGTGAAGCAAGGGAAAGGAATATAGAATAAGTTTATTCAGCTTAACTTTTCATTTCCACATCAAGTTGGAGGAGTAGAAGGCAGTGAAAAAATCATTTATTCTTTCCCAAAAGAGCATTAGATAAGAACAGGGTTATTAATCAGTCTGAAAATTTGGATTTAAGCATGTTCATAGCAAAGCAACCAGACTTGTATGTGCTGTTTGCAGAATCCTTTGGTTCTGGCTCAGTTACCAGAAGCCTCCAGAAGATGTAGACCATTTTATAGTAAAGGCCTCTTTTACCACTTCACTTGGACATTCCTACTTTCATTCCTGCATGCAAGAGAAAAGGATAATGGCATCTGCAGGCAGGCAGGGAATGGATGGACTGTGGATGATGGAAGGTGGTGCAGCAAGGCATGACTGGTACAAGGATAGAGACAGAGTGGTCTGTACCCTCAGGCTGTGTCACATCTACAGGCAAGACAAAAGCAAACTCTCCACTCATCCTGCACCAGCCTTATGGAAATCAGAAATTGAACTGGTATGACAGAGCTCAACTGGGATGCTGTGCAGAGGTGAACAGTGCTGCTGGGACACAGGCCCTGAGCTCCACAGGGTGTGCAGGGTTAGAGCCCACCTGGGCTGCGAGAAGCTGTGCAGGCTTACTCAGCTCAGCCATGGACCATGGGCGTGGAGGTCAGGAAAGACCCATCCCACCCCTCTGGATTTGCTGTCTGAAACCTGCTGAGGCTGTGCAAAACTGCTTCAGTTCCTGACATGCTGCTCCAAGTTTGACATGACAGTGACCTCAGGTCTGGAAAAGAGACCCTTTTAAGTGATGAGGATTTGTTGTTGTTGTCTGTTTCAACTTTGATAGCCACAGATTAATGTGCTCCAATGATAAAGAAGCACACAAAACTGCAAGGCACACGGGGGAGTGAATAGCTATGAATAAAAAACGAAGTAGTGCAAAATGCATGAGGTAATTTTAAGGTTCCAGGCAAAGGTTAATCCCTGCTCTTTTCTTATTAATAAAGCTGCCAAAATCTTTAACTTTCCAGTTGTATGGTAATGGCTGCATGCCCGGTCCTTTGGCTTCCTGCCCTTTTTGTTTTAGAAACTGAAATACAAAACACATGTTATGACTCTGTACCTGGGACTAATCCTTCATGACACTAAGCACATGAACCACCTCTGGCTTCATCATAAGAGCAAAAGGCTCAGAACCTCCCAGGACTAGATGCACTCCAGGGTTTTGCTTTCCTTTTTCATACATCTACCCTCTTCTCCTTACTCCTGTGGAGATTACTCCATAAAAGAAATGCAGAACTGGACATAAGTTTTAGTGAACTTACCGTAGTGGTTGTGACAGTAGTTGGGTTTGGGATAACTCTGATGCTTAAAGTGACTGTTCCAGTTTTAGCTAAGTGTGTAGTTTTGTCCCTGGCAGATACTAAATTGTCATCTGTTATGTGGACGCGCAGACTGTAAACCCAGTTTGTATCAAGTCCATTCTCGTAGTCAAACCTTGACGCAAGAATCAGACGAGATGTGTTGGAGCCAGCAGTTGGTGAAAAGGTGAAATGATTGTTCTCATTGCCTGAAAAAAGGTAACACCAAGATGCAAAAAAATTTACTTTAATCCCACATTAAAGTAAATGTGTGTAACAAGTGGTGAAGATGGTGAAATGTCAATGACAGGAAGGGCTCCTTGATCTTCCTTGTACCACATAAAACAATTTAAAACAATACAGTCATAAAAGCATTACAATCTAGAAGAAGATCTTCTATGGGGACATAGCAGAGAGGAGGCTATGGAAACACTTCAGAGCCATAGGGCACACAGGAGGTCACCTGAATCATCTGAACTTACAACCAGGGGAGCACCCAACAACACCCAGCTGGGGTGAGGACCCTGCCCTGTGGCAGGGCTCATTCCACTACTGGGGTGTCCCTGGAGTGCTGCTCCAGCCCCTTTCCATGGCTTCTCCCTCTGCCCAGAGGCAATGGCCTTTGAAGAGAGTTAATGGCTCCGTGACACTCATTGCCTCCAGTGCTTTGTCAGCACCATGGGGCAGGCAGGAGAGTTCAGAAATGCTGCCCCCCATCCCTTGTTTTCTGTCCATTGTAGTTGGAGAGCTGCTCATGGCCCAGGATGCAAGCAGACCAGTTCCAGCTGTTAGGATCTGGACAGACCACATATACAGGATATCAGAGCCTTGAAAAGGCACCAAATGTGCTTTGGTTTTGCTCTTGTGGCCCCACAGAGATCAAGAGTTGACATGCCCTTGAAGGCCATGTCTGTTTTATAGCACAAAAAGGGCCATGAGCTGCTCTGTGGCTCAGAGGCCAATGCATGACACAGCTCAGGTCTGTACCACCAGGACTGGGCCTGTGGTCAGACACTGATTAACTAACACAGCCATGCCATTTGTATGGAATCATGTCTCAATACTATGTCTGTAGAGCCCCTCCTTGGCATCAAGGGGCTGCAGTAGGACAGAGATTCTCTCTTTTAATGTTCACAGCTTTTTACTGGCACCTGGACAATCTGCTCCCTCCTTCACAGCAGTCACCTCAGCAACAAAAGAAGGATTTGCCCCAAGAGAGTGTGTTTCCATTTTTGTGAAGCTGAGTATCATCCCATACCACTGCAGTTCTCCAAGTGAATGCAGCTGATCATGAGGTTCAAAGAAGGATTTTTAAAAGAAGGGTTTATTGTATACAGCATAGACCTATGACATGCAGGTTCAAGCAGTTGTTTTGAACACAGCACCAGCATCTATGTGATAGTGAGATATGCAGAGATACAGAACTTTCCATTGTTTCTCAAGATTTACTCAGCTGTAATTGGAAGAGAAATTTGACACTGCATATCATTCCAGCTCATTCTTCTGAAGTTCTTGTCAACTGTGTAACTAATAGCCTATTAATTAGTATGACAGGCAATGCAGCCTTGCAAAGGAGTGGTTTCTGCTGCTAGCACCTGTAGCACCAGTAACCAGCTTGTGGAGAGGATCAGTGTAATGATGTGCAGAGCTTGTGGATCACAGCTAGCTCACCATGAAATTAGCACACAAATATGTTAGATATTTGTTTATAAATATAAGTGAACTATCAGCATTTGGTATTTTTTCCCACTGTTCCCAGCTTGCCCACCGTGACACAGTACCTTCATTAATGAAGTAACGGAAAGACCTGGGATCAGAATCACGATCTTGACATTCAATCCTGAAGCCATTAATATTGGTCCCAACAGCTAAATCGACTGGGATTTGAAGTGAGAAGAAATTGGGTGAACAAACTGGTTCTTCATCATTTACCTCCAAAACATTCACAGTTACCTGGAAGAAAAGAGCAATAGCAAGCTGAAGCTGCTTCATTGTGCCAGGACAGAATTCTGCTCATTTCAGAAACTGTTTGCTTTTGCCCGTTTTGTTCTTTGATCAACAACAGTTGAAGAGCACTGAAGTCCCCTTCCAACTTAGCTCCTACCAGAAAATGTCTGTGATCATTTGTCCTTCAATTCTTCTTGTGATTAGCATCTTTCTGGGAACAGGTTCTATAACCTGAGCCATCTTCCAAAAGTGAAGGCCCTGCAAGCTGATATGTCTGTTTGAACAATCTGAATTGTGTTATAGTTAAAATGTGAAATAATAATAGTACCACAGAATCATTAAACTCCCTTCCAAAACTTTCAGTTTGCTTCACAATCATTAGTTATGCTCCTTAGCAATATTTAATAACCATTTAGAGTATGATCCATGGAAGAAAAAGTGTTTATAGACGGTTCCCAGTGAGAGAGAAATGCTGGTAATGGCCTCCTGCGTGGGTAGGAGCACCCTGAGTAGAACCAGATGTGTTTGATGTCACCTGGGATTAGTTAGCTAAAAGAAAAAGGTTACCCTTACCAAAGTTCCTTCTTGTAATGTTTGTTTGTCAGACAACAGATAAGCTTGGCATTGTTAAAAGCTTCTGATGCTAAAATGTCATTAATAGTCACCTTGAAACATTATAGATGATAAAGAGATTAAATAGCTCCTAGTAGCAACTCTATGGGTGGTGCTTGGCTGGAATGAAGAGCAAGGCTAGTACCTGTGTTACCTCCAAGAGATGTGTAAAAATCAAATATAAAGCAGTCATGTGGGAGAAAATGTGAAAAGAAGTCAAAAGGACTCTGTCTGTGAAGAACACTGGGATCCCTTGAAAAAAGTTAGTATAAAATACTTTTGTGGATATAGCATCTATACTTTTTCTTCTGAATAAAATAGGTCTGGGCAGAAAACCTAAGCCAAATCCTCCTATTAAAGCCACATCCTCTCTGTACTACTTCATGAAAACACAGCTCTGCAACACAATTCTCACATTACTTTGGACACTTTGCAGGGAAGAAAATGACAAACAAAATCAAAAGCATGTTTGAGGGCCCAGGGACACTACACAGACTCCAAAAAGAGTTTACCACTAAGCATGGCTACAATTAAATTGTGCTACCTGGCTTTTTCTATTTTCTAGTACCTCTGTAGCTATAAAGAATAACTTAAATTGTCTAAGGCAGAGAAAACATTTTTGCTGTCCAGGTAAAATAAGAAAAAAAAGTCTGAGAAGCAAACACCACAGTCAAAAATACTAAACTATGGTTTTATCCTTTTTGTGAGAAATAAACCAAGACTGAGTAAACACCACGTCTTTCATCTGAGTAATATCTAACTGGGCAGGGTTGCACTTGCCTTTTACAGAAAGTGC
Organism: Agelaius tricolor; assembly: GCF_023055355.1. NCBI lineage: Eukaryota > Metazoa > Chordata > Aves > Passeriformes > Icteridae > Agelaius > Agelaius tricolor. The sequence continues at coordinate 56,165,800 of NW_027269263.1, forward strand.
TTTGCCCAGTGTCTTACTGTGTCTTCTTGCTAGGAAGAAGAAAGAAAGATGTAGGTAAAGGCAAAGTAGTAGAGTGGATTTACTCACTGATGCTGTTGTAGACTTCTCTTGACCTTCTACAGGTCTCTCTGAGGCCTGTACTGTGAAAATATGTTTCTGAGTTGTTTCATAGTCCAATCTAGCTAAAATCCTCACATCTCCTTTCGTTGGGCTGATCCAGAAGATATTTGTATAATCCCTGGTGCCAGCTCCAGCTACAATGGAGTAAGTGATGACATTGGGTGGCCAGTCCTTGTCTGTGGCATGCACTCTTCCAATGCTGGATCCAACTGAGAGACAAAAAAATCCATATTTCATTAACATTTAAAGTAATACAAGGTACAGATGAATTTGAACTAAGGATTTGGCTGGAGTTTTTCACCCAAGAAAAATAAAGCAACTGTGTGATGAGCACTATTTCCCTGTGGTGTGCTATGGCTCCCCTGTACACGGGCTGCTAACAATAAATGCCAAAACACAGGAATGTATAGGGAACCTCAGCAGAAGTGCTCCATGGCTGGGCCAAGGGAGTCCTCACTCATTTGTGTCAGTCTGTAAAGGTTTCTGTGCACCACCACAGTCCCTCCAAAAGGCTAATTTAGCATGAGCAGAAAGACAGTCTAAAACAAGACATCTGAGTTCAGTTCCTGGCACTGCCACAGATTTCTTGTGAAATTGCTGAATTTGTCTGTGTCTCAGCTTCCATCTGTACAATTGGAGTTTTTGCCAGTTTAGTCTATTTAAGGGTAGTAGGTGGTTGTATGGTGGAGACCCTATTTGAACTGGAACTTTGAGCCATTTGCCTCATCTACATATATGAAAATTCATTTGGAGCAAAAAGGCACTTAACAACTTGGCAACATTGTTTCTATCATTTAGGTGCTACTTACTGTACCTTTAGTAATTTCTGAAACACTAAATACATAAGATAAATTACGGAAGACTGGTAAAAATTCATTCACTGGCTTTATCCTGATGTAAATGTAGATGATATCTGGAAATATAACAGAAGATTATATCAGAAGATTAAATCATAGTTAAGTATGGCTGTGAAATTTTCTCATGCATATATTCAAAATACATATGGTATTCCTCTTCCATGATGTTACAGCACAGAAAACTATCAAAAGAAATGTAAAAGGGATACTTGCTTGAGTAGTTAGGATGGGCAATATCTTGCACCCTGACAGTCAAAGTATAAACTTCAACTCCTGGATTAGCTGGGTTTTCTAGATCAATAGTTCCAGTCATCTAAATAGAAAGGAACATAATCATATTTGTACCTCTAAACATTAAGTCACAGTACACATGATGACAATTACTCTTTTCAGCATTCTGTAAGTATGATTTGCCCCTTGGGTATATAGAACTGTTCTATAGGAATAACACAGACTATTAGTCAATTCCAGGATTGAATTCCAGGCTTTTTCTACATGCTTACATTTCTGCCAACAAAATTTCTTCCCCTTTAGAGCAGGAAGTTTAATCATTTGGATGATAAGGTCTTGACCTTTTACCTAGTCAATTCAAAGCTTATGTAATGAGCTGGCTGTTTATGCTGCCCTTTCTTGGCTCAACAAGGATCTGTAATTGCTAACAGCAATAGCTTGAGCTATTACCTCAGCTCATGCTTGCAGACACTAAAAAAAAGGTATCAGGTCCAGCCATGAGTGTTTTCCCAGGACCCAAGTTGTTACTAAGTGGTGGCTCACAGAGGTTTAAATCCTAATCTTCTGAGCTCTCTATCTTGCTGTGGAAGCCCCATAAACATTGGGGCAGGGGATCTAACACAGAGGCATCCCCTGCTGGCTGTCTCTTCAGGGAGGTTCCTGGAGGAACAGGTTGCTTGGTGTAGTCTGTTACCTTGCACATACACAGGGATCAAAGGCTTGACAACAATCTTATCCTGTGCAGGAAGGAAAATGCTTTTTATGTTGGCAGATGAAGCAGCTAAGAGCAGTTCTTATTGACAAGGAAACCTCAGTTCTAAAATTAAAGTAAACCATACAAAATCATTTTACTGCTCCTGTAGCACTCTTGCCTTTTAGACAGAATGCCTGTTTTCTGTTGTTTCCTTCTTTCTGCAGTTGCCCATGGGGTTTTTTTTGAAGCAAAAAACAACCACCATTGCACGTGACCAGGAACTGGTGGGGTTCTGGCCAATGCCAGTTTGCCAGCAGCTATCAGTATAAGGAATCCATATTTTGACATGCAAAATCACAGAAGTGCAAATCCCACCACACTTTTGTGAAAATTTGCCACTCTAAGTGATTTTACAATTCTGACCAGTTACTGAGTGTGAGATTTCTCAAGTATTTAAATTCTTCATGCTGAATAGCAAGGATCTTCCACAGTCTGTCATGAGTAAATGGGTATGAAATGGCATCAAATTTCTCTGTTTATCCATATCAAAGTTGGTGCTTCACACTCCCTAAAAAAGAAATTTTTTTTAATCATATCTAGCACATTTATTTAAAACTGAAGAAAACACTCTCTGTTCACTAAATTCTGTAGAATCCTTAGAAAGCATCCTATCTAGGGGTATATAGTTCACAACCAGTCAAAACAGTCATTCTCCACATCACACCTACTGTGAAATGGATTACAGTAATTTTTTTTTTCTTGTACAATAAATTTAAAAAATCCCTTTTAATATTTCATAAGTTGACTTCTCTAATGGGGTAATCTAGCATAAAGCCACAAATGACTGACCATAAGTCTTCCAGTGGACTCCAGAGAAAAGTTATTGCTTCCAAAACCAGATAATCCAGTGAAAATAAATTGGTTGTTTGATGGATCAGCATCAATATCTTTACAGTAATTTCTAAGATCAACAAGAAATGTCCCAGGAGTGATATTTTCATTTGCTTCTTTCCTGTTTAAAACAAACAAATTTCCCGTCAAAGCAACTCATATTTCTGCTTTTGAACTCCTTGTATATCACAGGACACAACATTGATTTACTTTTTAAATTAAATCCTAGATCTAAAAATGCAACCATGGAGGAAGCAACCCAGACAGTGACCCACGTGTTGTGATGGACAGCAGCCCAGTACAATGGGCAGGCTGATGATAAATGTCCACTTGAGCCTCCAGCTGTGGGTCTGGCAATGTGCCCTTGTCTGCACACAGGCCTGGGGCAGCAAGGCAGCACCAAGGCAAGGAAGAGACTCCATACCTGAAGGAAGAAGGATTGCATTCTGGGGGGTTGTCATTGACATCCTCAATAACAATGGTGATCTCCATTTCTCTGGCATGGCCACTGCTGGGGCTGTCCTCCACCTGCACCACCAGGGAGATGTTGGGATGGAGCCGCAGTGGAAGCGCATCCCGGTCGATCCTCCCGGCCACCTGCAACTCTCCAGTTGCTGTCAGAGCAGCCAGAAGTCAGACATTCACCATGGGGGGAAGCAACAAACAGTCATGGTGTACATGCAAGAGGGCAGGGCAGCTCAACAGAAAGGCAACAGAATAAAAACAAGTCTTCTGTCCTGCGCAAATCATGGCGGGTTTAGTTAGTTTCTTAAGCGATGCAAAATGGTTCTGAACATTCTGGGTAAGATTAATGGCTAGATACCATTGCTGAAAAATACACCTTAGGAGGCCTCAGCAGAGGATTTGTAAAGCATTTAGGTCTCCCTTGCTCTCAAGCTTCTAGTGCAAGCCAGAGTTGAGTGCATTCACAGAGCATCAAGGACAACAAGCTGCTAATGCCTGTGCTGTCCTGGCTCCCTAGCTAGCAAAACAGCTTCTCTTTCCACTGTTATCATTCAAGCATCTGTCAGCACATCCAAATCTACTCACAGATCAACAGAGCTGTGACAGACTGTGCCAAGTGCTCTGGTCAGCCACTCAATACTTTTTTTTCACTTCTGTTAGCCTCTGTCAGAAATAGAAGATTTTTATGGCACAGTACTATTCCCAGAGAATAGAGGAGTTAAAAGAACAGTGCACATATCCTCTGCATTTTGGAGCGTGATGAGGAGGAAGGTGGCAATACAAGGCCAAAGAGCATAGGGAATCCAAAGCAGTTATGGATCATCCTGATCCCCTACAGCACTGTGTTGTGTGGCACTTCTTACAACTGTGATAAACAGATCCAAAGCAATAGCAGACAAGGAGCAAAGCTGTCACTGAATGCCAGCCCTGGAGGAAAAACCCCTGGGGAATGGATGTACAGACCCCAGAGAGCATGAAGAAGATGAGATCACCATGAGAAAGAGGACTCTGTTGGATGGTCTTTTCTGAGGAGGGTTGTGAATGGAACAATGAAATTGAGGTGTAGATTTGCTGTGCACCTCAGTGCTAGAGAGGATTTCAGACAGGAGGGAGGACATCACGGTCTAACTACCTGCAGATATTTCAGGAGCCCCAGAAGGGTCACTGCGGTCCTCAAAGATTAAAAATAAATCAGCAATCTTACTTCCACCCATGGAACCACCTCCTGCCACAAGTCAGTATTTGTCAAGAAGTCACCTTTGGTCTACTTTCTTCAAGATAGCTTATCAAGTCTTGGTCAGCTGACCAAAGAATTGCACCCTTATAAGGGACTGAGCATACCTTATTGCTATAGGGAGCCACTAAATAAAATAAGTCTATTTAAAACTAAGATAAAAATAATTTCTCTGATAAACATCTTTTTTTATTTTATTTTTCAGATGTCAGAAGTCACATTTTTGTTTGTCTGACCTGGATTTATGGAAAAACGTCTGTCAGATGACTGGATGCTGTAGAAAAGTCTGCTGGGAGAATCTCCATCATCAGGATCTTTAGCTGTTATATTGGCAACACTGGTGCCTGGGCTTTGCTCCTCTGGAATCCGGTATATTCTTTGTTTTCTACAAGATAAAATTCAGCAAAGCATGCATCTTGTTTGTAAGGGCAGCTGATTACAGACTTAGCTGAGAAGCCAACTGCAGCAGCAGAGCCATGGTGCTGCTGGGCTCAGAGATGGCTATTTGCATGTCTGGATAAATATCCCAGTCATGGGTTCTGCCAGATGGACATGTAGCACTAGCTGAACTGGCATGTGGTCACGAAACATGACACAGCCACACAAGTAAGTATTCTTCCTCTGCAACTTTTCCACAGTAAAAGCAATTTGACTTTCACAGGACCACAGAAGCTGAAGAGGTAGGAGGCCATTAAGTCATGCCATCCATCTCCCTAAAGAGCCACCAGCTCATAAAGCCATTTCCTTTAATTCCCTCATTTTGCAAGAGAAAAGCAAAAATTACAATAAGTTATGTAGTTAATCATCTTTTGGAATGAATGCTGGAGCCTTCTGGGGGGCAACAGTATTACAGAAAAACATGAATTGAGTTTTATAGGTCAAATATGGCCTGGCAGGCAATTGTGCAGGATTGTTTACAGTGGAGGCAGTTTGATGTTCACATGTGTACTCAGGTGGATAATTTCAGTACTTGTACCACATGTGAAGATAGGCATGGGCCAGGACAAAAATGGTGCAAGGAAATTCAGAAGACTGATTTATATAATTGAAACACACACGAACTCACATGCATCTCCTAATTCTAGAACTCAGGGGGAGTTGAAGGTCCTCAAGAGTTCAGAAACATTAGAAGTGTGTTTCAAGACTAAATACTTTTTGCACTTTTAAAATATACTATGCTACCACTTAGGTAATTGACTGCTCTGTAGTTCCCAGTACAGGCAGACACGAGTCCTTGCTGTTCTCTGAAGACACACATCATGGGGCACTCAGCAACTGGAGCAGAGAATTGCAGAGACAGAACAGAAGATCCCACGTCTCAAGATCTCCACTCACAATTTCCAAAATGGTTATGGAGACCCACTGTCTTCAACTGTTCTGTCAGTTCATATGAAAAGAGGCAAGCATACAGGAGAGAAATCACATAGGGTTTTCCCAGTAAAAACACCTGACTTACAGCCAGAAGAAAACAAGGAGGTTATGAAGCCTGCTGTGTCAGTTATTTATGAAGTTTCTAGTCTTGGCATTGAATCCCTTCCTTCCTTGTTGTCCTGCTGCTTCCAGAGTCACACAGAAAGAAACAGATCCCACTCACTCTCACAGCTCTAAGTGGTTTTGGCCCAAGGTAGGAAACTCCCTAGGCCCACTGGGAGCCCAACTCCAACCTCTCTGTGAACAGCAAATTCACCACAGCTCCACTCTCACAGCCCCACCAACCCTTCTGCAACCTGGTTGTTATCCCATCCCCACTAGATATTTTGGGAAGTGGGGCATTATTGGGCACACCTCCATAGCACAAAGCACCAGTACAGCTGGGGCTGCTTCCTCTACAGCTGTGTCTGGGACATGTCCTGCTGTCCATCTGTCTGCCACCTGCCAGTGCCTTTTACAGGATGGTTCAAGCAGACCTTTTAGTCACTGCCATGTAATTGCAAAGGAAGCATATTCTTGTTTTCTTGTCTTCTTTGTTTTCCTGACTCCACAAGTTTTCCATTGATTTTAACAGCAACAATTTCAAAAGGATGAATGCCAATGTAGTGTTGTGAACACCAAAACCAGATGTGCTTGCATATACTATGGGAACAGTTAAAAAGACTCTTTGAAACTCTGTTCTTGACAGCTATGATTGGGATAAAATAAAGGAGGTTTGCTAACTCCACAAGTGTCTCCAGCACTGATTATTATGATGTCAGGCAGTACTCAGCTCCAGCATGCAGCTATCATTGTAGCAGGGGACAGGCCATATATGTGCATATTAAGGATAGATCATAAAGTGCAATTTCATCTAAAATTCTTTACAAACTGAGCTGCTCTTTTTGATCTGTAGTGTCAATCTAAAAGGGAGAAGATTCAAACCAATACCAGACTCTATTTGTGCCATATGAGTCTTAGGTGCTACAGATTCTCAAGTCACTGTAGTTTTCACTAATTCAAACGAGTAGATAAATATTTAAAAGAGCTCTTTTAGCATTCCAGACACAAGGATAAATACACAAAAATGGCAGCATTAGGAGGGAATAATCAGTCTAGAACACAATGTGCAGACATTGGCACTGGGAAGAAGATTCCTTATGATGCCTTAAGTTTTAGCTTTCATATTTTCCAGATACTGCATTAGTTTATAACTCTGAGTTTCATATGAAGTGTTAGAAAGTTCTCTTCACAGTTTAGTTAGACAAAACAATCCTTCTCCAGCTTGAGAACCAAGGACACCATTGCAGCTTCAGACCCAAAGGGATAAAAACTATCAAATTGGGGAGAGCATCTGGGAGGATGGGACTTCAGAATCTGAAGCTGTAATTGTACAATCAACCCCAATATGTAAATGGAGTGAAACCTCTAAAAGTGTGAAAACTCATGGCTGGTTGTCCATCTTAGCTGTAGCTTTGGCTGGGCTCTTGTACTGCCCAAGGTGTATCCTCTGAAGGGCTTTTAATGAATACCTACTTTATTCCTTTAACTCTGCCTAGCCTCTGTTCCAGGCAGCCTCCCAAGGCATCACTCCTGCATGCAGAGGTACAGTAACATGGAATGAGTTATTAATGTTCTTGTTTATTGCAGACATGAGGTTCAAGTATTAAGTAGGTAGCGAAAAGAAAAATCACCAGCAACAGCAACAACAATTCATGCCTATTTCTCACATTTAATTCTTTTGTTTCTTCAGATTCTTCACCCCTTTATCCACCAAGGTCCAGATCATTGGCCTCAGCCCAGGAGCCATGCATTGCTCTGGGTTGAGACAACACCCAGAAGATTGCTCCAAACAGGTGGCTGGAACCTCCTGGCATGGCCCCAGGTGCTATCCTGTCTCCATTGTTGCAGAGATGGCAGGAGAGGAGCCATCATAAATATTCTCAGCAGGGACCTTGTAGAGTCTCACAATCAGGAGACACAATGACAGTGCCTTAAATCCCATCAGTGTCTCATGCAAGTGACATAGATAAATCAACAACAGAGTCAGATCCACTGTAATAATTGTCAAGCTCAGGAACAACCACCCATTGTGCTTTCCACAGCAAAACAGCCTGCTTGTAGCACAGGCATATTTGTTCCCATTTTTCTAAATTCTTAATATATCCTGACTCCATTAGCCTTCAAAAGCTATTTCTGACTTGTGTGTTATGACACAATTTCCTGCTTATGACACAGTAAGAGACAACAACGTTTCGAAGATCACCAGGATTGTTTACAAGTGTGTCTGGGAGGAGAAGACTGATCAAAAGGGAGACCTTTTTATGTCTAGACATTTCTGCATGAATAAACACAATTATGGTGAAATGCACACCTGCATAAGGAGCAAACCCTATGTGATTGTATGCACACTGGGTGAAATTAACCTCCTTGTCTGAACTCGTCCACAGATCTCTGCATAGCTTTAACCTCTGTAAATGCTAACAAGTAAAACAAGCTTGTTTGGCTGTTCTTAGTGTGAAGGCAGAGCCTGGAAAACTTTAAATGATCAAGAATACAAATAAGAATAAATGAGTGACACCAGGACAAAGCTTTCCAGTATAAGAATAGGAATCACAGCAAAACTAAAATACTTTTGTCAGCCGTATTTTGTTGTCATAGTTATTTGCCCTTATGTTAAACCCTCCCACAGGTGCCAAAGCAGTAAACCTAAGAAATCACCTACATTTTGAGAGCAATGGAAAATTTTTACTCACGTGGTAAAGTAAGGCCTTTCATCATTGATGTTAATTATATTTATATTCACTGTTCTAGTTGAGTTGAGTCCATCTGGATCTGTCACTGTTATATTTAAGAAGTAACTGTTAAATAAGAAAAACAGAACAAGAATCATTCTGTGTATGTCAGAAAACATTTCTCTGGATACTATAAGCGAATAGGCCATGGGAATAAAATACATTCTCACCTATGTGGATCTTTCTCATAATCAAATTCTTTTGTGGAAAAAATGGCTCCACTTTCGCTGATTGAGAATGGTGCTGTTGCAGGGAGCAGTGAATACTGAAATGAAGAGAACAAGAAATTAGTCTTTTTATCTTTAAACACCTTTCCAGTCATTCCTTGCCTTGCAGAACAGGGAAAGTTTCAGAGGGTCATGCACCAAGCAAATAACCTGCAAAATCCTCTGAGCATCTGTCCAAGGGTGTAACAGCATTTCTTTATTTGCAGCTTCCTATGGCTCAGATGTGTCAGGGGTTAGAAGGCACATGGACCTCACTGCCTTGCTTTCACCCACAGAGCAGAGCTAAACCCCCACAGCTCTGCTTCCCTCCTCACCAGCTCAGCCTGACTGGGCAAAGGCTGAGGACAGACTCAAGGTTAATTGCTTTCTTGAATAACACTAAACACTGAAGCAGCATCTTCGGGTTCAGTTCTTGAATGTACTGTATTTTATAAAGCCAAACTAAATTAAGCAAAGATACAACATAATTCTTAGCTAAATGCAGTTACTTTCCCCCAGCTACCTATGTATCATTTTCCACAAGTTCGTCTGAATACCAAGAGTATTTTCAGATCAGCCAACACATTTTCATAACTGAAGGTAGGTCACAGTTTGTTCTGGGATTGTCCAAAACCTGATATTCATTTGCCTTGTGATTTCCCTACTGTCTCATTTAAGAGAATTTAAATTGTGATACAGAAGGTTAAAAACTTTATTTACTTTTAGTCACTCTTATTTACAAGAAACATTTTTTAAGCCTTTTTTAAATTTTAAATTCACAATTTCTACTGTGTCTCTCATTAACTATATCAAATTCTGCCTTTGATATTCCTTAATTTTGGAAGGCTAAGAACTTGAAATATAGTTTTTGTCCAAGCATTAAGGCTGTTTTTTCTTAGTTTAGTATTGAGAAGGCTTCTTTTTTTCCAGATTAAAACTTTTCCTGTGTTTCTGATAAGGAAGGAAGTTGTTGAAAGATGATGGTAATTCACATTGCAGACACAGCAGATTATATAACCTCTGGAGTTTTTTGTTTAATACAACTTACTTTGAGTTTTGCATTTTCAGGATCAGCTGCATCAACTTGGTAAATGCGTTCTGGAGGTGTCCTTTCCAGCACATAGATCATCACAGCTGCATGGATGTAAGACTAAATGTTATCTGAATAAAGCAAAGGGCACAGCAGCAAAGAGACTGATGCACTGAAGCTGTCAGGATGTATTACTGCCTGCTGCATCTTCTCACTTCACAAGTGTAATTCCAAAATCATCACAAAGATCACAGATACTCAAAGGATGAAAAGAAACCAATTACATATCTGTAAACAGGCAACCACCACTGCAATATGAATTGTCCCTCCAAGGCAAAGGCTGATCTTCCCCTATGGCCTATCTTGAGTTGTTCAAAGGTTATGGAGTAAATTGTGCATTTGGGCTACATCTGTGGGGTTCTTTACTATGCAGATGGGGAGAATACGATCCTGTGCTAGGTCCTCACCACCATCCCCTTCCTGTCCACACCCTGTGCCCTGCCAGGAGAGTTCAGATGCTTTCCTCTTCATTCCTGCTTTTCCTTTACACCTGTGAAGCAGATAATTAGCAAATTGACTGCACTGAGTTAAATGCTTGCTTTGCTAAGGCCGATAATTCAGTGCAAGCTACATTCATTTCCATGCCTGGGATTCTTACAGCTGGGCTATCCCACACTGGACCACTGGCAACAGGCTCATCTCTCCTTGGGCTGAGCAATTAACAGGACAACAGATCTTCAGATCACATTATTTGCTTTATGCCCTTTTGTGTCTACTGGATCTGCTCTTTCTGGACTATTAATTTCCACTGTGACCCCTACTGACTGCTGCTCCTCATCAGAGCAATGGGAATCCCAGAGCAGCGTAATGAGTTGTTCCCAGAGGACAACAACATGAATACAAAGTTTAATGAGAGGGAGATGCTTTTTCATAAACAGCAAATGTGCAATTAGTGTCTAATTGTGGCTGGTACTGTTAACTAGAGCCACACAGTGAGACAGATCAGACATCTGTGCTCACCAATTTATGGCAGCTCTAGCTGAGAGTTAAGCTGATGCCTTTATTTGTAACAAGCTCCCACGTAGTGTGTTTCATGCTGTGTCGATCCCTCCAAGTGTCAGATTTAATTATTATTAGATTCCAGTGGCACCCATGATATGCAAGACACCAGCTATACCGAGAAGATGACACAGCCTCTTCCCTGGGGGAAGCTAATTTGCTTTACAAAGTAAGTATTGTATGGAATCAGGGATGTCAATGTGCTCAGGAGGCATCAGTGAGGAGAGCTGAATGTGAGCTGGCTGCTCTGAACACATCCCTGAGCAGCAGGCAAAAGTCAGGCTGCAGCTGGGCTTCACACTCCAGTGTGGTCAGTGCAGACCTGGGGGGTTTGCAGCCAGCTCTGAATACCTGCCACAAAGGGATCACAGTTTAGTATTTTCAGATTTTTTAAAACTGAATATCTGAAGTGTGCTTGGCCATACAGTGCTGTTAGGACAGGAAGTCTTCAAAAGCACTTTATGGAGTGAACTGTTCTGTCTGCATGTGAACACATAATAAACAAATCATTATATTCTGATGCATCTGGTACGATTTTTTCAGGTCTTGTTCATTAGTAAATAAGCAAGGTCTCTTAGAGAGTAAGACAGTTATTTCCCACCCTTTCTATCAATGGCAGTGTCACTCACACCAGGTACAGCATGACTTGCAAAGCCTGCACCGGCCACAGCTGCAGCCCAGGCTCTCCAGCCTCATTCCTAAGGCTACTGCACATTCCTCCCCTGGCATCTTTGCCCTGGTCTAAAAGTCAGCATGGTTAACATCAACTGCCCCATGTAGGAGACAGAACTCTCTGCCTCATTCCATTTGTACCACCATAGATCACAGTCTCTGAGGTCTCACTCTTAAGACTGACTTCCAACTTATTTCCCATGTGAAAGTGTAAATGCAATATGCAGATATAAAACATCTGCAAAGGAAGGTTTTTATGGTTTCCCCACAGAAGTTTTTGCACATACAATATGCACTTGTTAAAATTTATCTTGCTTGTCCAAATCAGTCCAGTTTCCAACAAACTACACACTCAATGGCTATAATCCCAGAAAACTCCAATTTTCTAATTTAAAAAAAAAGCATTTATTGGTATAATTTTTTCTTTTAATTCTTCAGCTGCTTCAAAATGGTTAAAATTTTTTAAACTTCAGGAAAAATTGAAAGGGCATTTCCAAAGATGAAGCATACCAACTCTTTGTGTAAAACAAAAGAGTTTGTTCCTCCCTTGTTTTCCTAAAGGAAGATGCCTAAACTACATTACCTACAGGCACTGTATGAGCTCAATTTTTATAAGCTGATGTCATGTTTTCAAGTATTGTTCTTTTCAAATTCTACTATCTTCTTACTTTCAATTGCCATATTTCCTCGAAATACAGGATGTTCATTTTTATCTGTTATATGAATAGTCAATATGTTAAGGTCAGTTCTTCCAGTTGTATCTTCAACAAAAATCTGCAAATCAAAGCTCTTTGGCATAGTTTCATAATCAAGGACAGGTTTTCCAGTGGTAATAACCTGAAAATAAAAGATTATTATTAGCACATGATGCAACAGATGGAACTTACAGTCCAAATGAGCGAATACAAATAAAGGGATACTTTCAATCAGTAAAGAGTGAGTGTTTAGATAATCCTGTACTTGTTGGCACATTTCTCAACAGTGGCAAAAACATGACAGAAACAGACCAAAGAGACCAAAATGTTGCGTGGCTTCATGGAGTAACTCAAAGATCCTTTGTGTGAGGAGCCCTTTGAGGAGGAGACAGCCTGGAAGAAGCTGCCCCGCCTCACAGCTTTGTCTTCAGGAGTGTTCAAGCTGTGATGAGACTGAGAATTCAGAAGAAGCTTTGCAAGACACAAGGGCAGGTTCACTTTTTCTGTGAATTAGGAACATGAGGAGGAAGATCTTTTACTTGAAATAAAGGGTGTGGAGGCAGGAGACCATGTAGTCTAGCAGCTACCAGAACCTTCCTTGTGTAACCTGAATCTGGGAGAAGACTTGCAGGAAAACCACAGAAGGAGGTTGCTTTATGGGTACATTGTCTGGGAGAGGCACCAGAATTGTTTGGGGAAAATGCTGAACTAATTGAAAAAGTAGCCTAGGCCTTGAGTTTTGCAAGATTGATAAGGAAAAAGTATTTTGTTTTGGAGATTTTATTTCAAAGGCTTCCAGCTCTGCATATTGCCTCTTAACACAGAATACGTACTAGCACAAGACTGACATTTTATGAAAAAAGTAAAGTGCGATCATTCTGGATTTAGGATGAGTCCAGAGCAACAGGAGGATGCTGAAAGTTGTATGCCTCAATCTTCACTGCTGAAGCCATTAGATCTTCCTTTTCTTGGACAAGAAAGGAAAAGGTGACAGTTAAGTTTTTTGTGTGACTAACAAACTGTGAAGCTTGAACACAGTAGCAGGGTGCTGTGAAACTGGAGAAGGAAAACTGTTGGAGCTCATGAGTGTATGTGACAAGTAGCATGTCAGTGTATTTACAATACTGCAGAATAATTAGGCTGAAGAGCATGCAGAAGGAAAACAATGAAATAAATCCCTGGGTTTAGATGAGATGCTGTGGGCCAGAGGACAAACACAAAAGTGATGTCAGCACAGTTAGAAGACAGAAGTCATAATAGAGACAAATAGTTGGAGGGGAGTAAAGAGAAGCACAAATGTTTTGTGCCTTCTGGTACATAAAACAGCTTCTGTCTGGAACCTCATGGATCTTTTTGTTACAATACTGCAGGAGAAAATAACTGTGTCCTGGATGGTCTCCTCTCTTCCTACTGTATACAGAAACAAGTTTCCCATAAAAGTGATGCTAACACAGAAGAAACATTCTAAAAAGCTTGTCACAACAGTGGAAAGCTTGATGTTCAAAATGAATGTTTGATGGAGATCTAAATACATAAACACATACAATAAATTCAACATTTTAAACAGTCCAGTTCTAAGAAGTTATGTGTTCTGGAGATTATGCCTCCAATTGACAGCCAAATATTTTCACTAGTGATGTAACAACAGCCAGACTAAATGTGTCTACATACACATCTTCCACCCTCCTTTAAGGCCTTAGAAATGAAGATGTGAATCTAAATTGTTTCTTTATAGGTTGCTTTTGAATCTTTTTGGGAACAGCATGGCACTGGTGTAGGGTGTGAGCCAGAATTCACCTTTCCTTCAGGTAGGAGCAAAGCTTACTGATAAAGGCAGGACTGCACACACTTGAAGCAGCTGCAGGCTTCATGCAAGGGGCTCTAGAGTCACCCCTGAACTATCTATCACTCATTCCACATGAGAATATCTCTGTTCCCTGCTCCCTGCTCCACCACCAATACATTCAGAGAGCACCACTACGAGCACCCAGGTAGTTTCAGGCAGCAGCAGGTTTTTATGTATTCCACACATCTTCTGCTCCTGAGAACCTTCAAACAGGAGTAAGGTGAGGAGGAAGGGACAGGACTGAGATCTCAGAAACTGTTACTTTCTCAGAAGTCTCAAAATATATCAAGAAATGTGATATTGCTTTCTGCTGTTGCAACAGGACTAAATGTGCTTCATAAATACTGAAGAGTCTATTCAAGCAGGTACTTAGTAATCTCATAATTCATTCATGAAATGCTGCCTTCTTCTATATCTAAACAAAGATTTCATGGCAGCAGGTAGAGCTGAGGTGTCTGGTTTTGGATCACATCACTTTTTGTGAAATATTGTACAGATCTCCTACAACATAGCATAAGTAATTAAAAGTAGCAATCCTCATCAAATAAATTAACTAAGAACACCCATGTATTTATCCTTGCTTTATATGTTGTAATTAGCACTCCTCTGCTAATTTGCAGAATTTTTATGTAGATTGCTTTATGATTTTTTCATGACTGATGTTCACTGGCTCAAACTCTTTGTTCTAGTCCTCCGAGTGACTTAGGAAATGTTGAAGAAAGCAATAGCTCAAGCAAAACATAGAAAGGTTCAGAGGCCATTCTGGTAATGTGGCTGTGGTATGAAATGGATACAAACTGGCACTTTGGAAGAAGCAGTCTCCAGTCTCCAGCTTTTTTGGCCATTCATTTTCATACTTGTGTCATCCTCCACTGTTCTAGAACAATAATTTCTCCATCATACTTGCCATGAAAAAAAACAAAGAGGGACTTTTTGTCTGTTATTTTTCCTCCATATTAACTTCTCAGTCCCACTCAGCATGCAGCAATATAAATTCTTGTGCATCATAACATAAAGATGGCATGGGGTGGGAGCAAGCAGGTATATAAAAGGACTGAGGGGTTTTCTTGCAGCAGAAGGGATCACTTTAATTCAAAGTGCCAAAATAAAGCCTAGGAAAGGAGTCCTACATTATGGGTTGTCTGTCAGCAAAGCCAGTTTAAGGGATGCATCCATTTCCTTCTGATTGTTACACAGGAGTCAAGGAAGGAGCATGAAGCAGAGTTCAGGGGGGTTTAGGTTACATATCAGGCAAATGTTTTTCACCCAGAAAGTGGCTGGACACTGGAACAGGCTCCCCAGGGAAGTGGTCCCAGCACCAAGCCTGGCAGAGTTAAAGAAGCAATTGGACAAAGCTCTCAGGCACATGGAGTGATTCTTGGGGTGATCCAGGAGCTAGATTAGATAGTCCTGAAGGAGCCCTTCCAACTCAGCATATTCTATAATGCTCTGATTCTATGATCTCTTCAGCTGACCCAGTCCAGGTATTTGTACAGTCCCACCGTATGTTTCACAAGTGAAAAATGGGTTTTTTGAGAGGCTTTTTAACCATTTCACTGACCTGGCTGGGGAGCAGTAAAGAGCCCCCACAGAGCTGGCACAAGTGATCTTTGTGCTCTGCTGGGAGGCTGGAGCATGGCAGCCACAGCAGCTCCCTGCAGGCTCATCAAATCCATGAGCCAATAGCACCCAGGGACACAGCCTTTTCTTTCCCAAATTTTATCCTAGAATCACCAGCAAAGAGAACTAGAAAAGAGCTGTTGTATCAATTCTGTGGAAACCTGAACTTCCTTGGAAACAGCCAGAAAAGGATATTCAAACCACCTTTTTAAGGCTCTTCACCATTTCTATCTGTATCTATATTAAAGCCACCCTTCAGTGTCCCTGTTCAGGCTCAGATGTAGAAGCAAGTTGCAGTGGGATGACAAGTTATCATGCATCTGAACACTCATTGCCTGTGACAAATGTGAGCTAATACTTGCTGATTTATTCAACAGTGAAAATCAGCCTGAAGTAATTGAAATTTCTCTGCATTTGCCATAGGACAAGAGCATGCAATGGATAGAGACAGGTCACAGATGTGTGGAAGGGTGATAACTCCTACATCAAGATAACTTCCTGATGTGTCACAGCCTTTGTTCAGAATTAAAAATTGCTTTGATCTAATTCAGCTTCATTTATTTTGGGAGTGAAACAAATTAATTTTCATTCTTGGTGAGAGTGGCCAAACAGAAGATCTATGTGGTTTAACTAAGGCACTTTCATTTCACAGTGACTTCATACATATTAAGCTGAAAAACTTTGGATAAAACCTCAAAACAGAGGCAGATCCTCCACGTTCTTCTTCACCTCTTATTTTCTAAAAATCACATATTCTCTATCACAGAACTAATGGAATTATTATGATGAGTGATTTTTCCTAGATGCAATTAAAAATCATAATTACTATTGCTATTCATCTGTCATATCTATTGCAGCGTTTTTGAATACCACCACAGTCTGCATTTAAAATTCTTTCCTGATTAAAAGATGAGATATTGTGCACTGTCAGTGCTCAGTAATCCAGGAAACATCAGCCTACAACTGCAAATTACTCAAGTTAAACTTAAAACTCACCCTGAATTCAAGGCTTCCTTTTGATTGAATGTCAAAAGCTTCTGTGAGTGGATTTGAATTTACTATGGTAGGAAGATTTGCTACACCTTCAGAAGCCAATGGAGAAAGAGTCACATTAAAGTTGTAGACTGCAACACCAGCTGCAGAGTTTTCTTCAACAGTGCTTGTTGCAGGTAAGCCCTGAAGCAACTGGGGTCTTCTTCCTGCAGATGAAAATGAATGCAAAATTACTTGAGCTAATAAATACACAGCTTTTGTGAAGAGCTGTCATTAAGGAACACAAAATGCCCTGACTCTCTTTTTACCTATGAATGAGGGCATGTGGTGTAAATCCAGTGTTAATGGCAAAAGAATCCATTTTTCTTTAATTTAGTCATTGTATAAGTATTACTTCACTGCATCATTTACTTCATATATGTCTTTATACAGAAGCAAAGAAGCCCAAAATGTTTCTATTTTTTCATTTTGCTCCCTGTACTAATTAGTGCCTCTGCTGACTGTTACATCAAGAAGTACCTTGGATCACACAGACCCAGATACCAAAGAAGCAATGATTTTTTGTAGATTACACTACCTGCAGCACCTATTTCCTCCATTTTTCCTCTTCTAATTCTTTCTACAGCAGCTGTGTGCAAGCCTGGCTCTTGAGTAGTGTGATTTCATAACATTTTCAGGAGTGTACTGTCATGTCTCCTGCTTTGAGCAAGGAAGAGCAGCCTGGAGTCTTTGGAGAAGATGCAGGCCCACAAAAGCACCCTGTGGTTCAAAACTGCATGGAAGCTGCACATGCTGGTGAGGCATCCAACAGATTTGTACAAGCTCCTTGTTTGTCCAGACCTCTGGATTCCCCAAATCAAAACTTTTGCTTTCTCTGTCATTTAGCTTGTAGCTTTTGGTCTTTTTGACAAAGGCCTTTGTGCTTCATCTTATGAACAGTGTCTAAACAACTTAAATCAGGACTGCTTTTGATGCCCTGAAACAACACTTCAGTAATCTCCCATCCCTGAACCAGCAATGTTCTTCAACACCAGACTATGGCAGGGCTGACTGTTGCTTGGGGATGCTTCACTGGCTCATCCAAAACACTCTGCAAGAAAGCCGGCTGTGTTCAGCCAAACTTCTACACACTCTGTGCCAAGAGGGAGACAGATAGTGCCCACTCAAGGGTCTGGACAGGCTCTTCATACACCAGCAATTACTGTGACAAAAGCTCCATGAACTCTCTTTTTTTGCTGCAGAGTTGCAAGGTGAAAAGCTGCTACAGGAACTAGTCTGAGACCATTAGAGCTGCATGGAGATTCTCATGCTCCCACACAGCAGATGCAGCAGGTTCATGGGTCACTGATCCAGCTGGGATCACTCTGGCATTTAGGGAAAAAATTACATTGGAGATACTCTACAGGTACAGGGTGGGATGTGGGACACTGTGAGATGGGAACTGCCTGAAAGAGTTAATCTCTGACCTGACTGAAACAGGTGTCAGTCTGGCACCCTGGTAGGGCTGAGTTCAGCTGAGCTGTTACTGATTTATGTCAGCAGGAGCAAGATACAGTGAAGGACTAAGTTTTTATTACTGTTATTACAAATTCTGGAAAACATCATCAACAAAAATCACCCATGCAAATGAGGCTGGGCTGAGAGGGGCTTCTGGAGATACATTTCCATAAGTGGAGCTGAACTTCAAATGTAATCTCCTGTGGACAGTACTTGATGAATTCAGCTCACTCATCAAGCCACAGTTCATTAATGGAAACCATTTATACAAGCAATGAAATAATTTACAGTATTTAGAAATGCAGAAAGGAGTTGCCATTTTTGTGTTATGTCCAAAGATTGCATTGGCTGTTTATTCAGAATTTGTCTTTCTAAATCAAAAGTTCTAACTTCTTGCTCTTCATTTTAACTGAAATTTTAGGTGCTGCGTCTGAATGGCTTCTTCTTTTTCCAACCAATTTTACAAAAACTCTCCCTCCATATTCACAAATCCTTGCTTACCTCTTTACTTTGCAGAACAAAATATTTCTGTAGCAATTTAACACATTATTAATCAGAATTATCAATGACAATCATTGACAAATGATGAGTCCAAGACAAAGCAATAAAGAGATTATTTTGGAGAAGTTTATGTATATTTAAGACTTATTTATCTGTGATGTGCCAGTCTTTACAGTGCGCTTGAGTAACACCTTCAAGATTTTCTCTATCCACAACCATGCAAGTTAGAAAAGTGCTGTTTTTCAAAGAAAGCTGAAAGTGGCAGGCAGTGTCCTAATCACAGTTTTGGGAACATCAGAAAAACCACTGAATACTGACAGGTATTCTGAGGGGTGGCAGAACTCTTACAGTTCCTTGAGAGCAAAATGACCCTACCTGAGCAAGTAGCCTACAGCAACACCAGTGCTCTATGTGCCACTCAGACTTCAGACAGTTTGAAGATCTACTAAGTTGCTAATGTGCAAATACTCATATTGGCAAATCTCCCATGTATTTACACTGATCAAAGTTAGTTATGTTATACTACGAATATTGTCCACAACCTTCTCTCTGTTTGGTCCTGTTTGGTTGCTTGTTGTACTTTATCAAAGAGAAATATTATCAATATCTGAAAGTAGGATACTGGAGTATAACTGCTAGTTACTGTTTCTTGGAGAGCTGACCTCCTTTCTCACTCCAGTGCTGACACACTGAGCAGTGGCTATTAGAAATGAAGTGCCTCATCCAAAAAAGAGTTTTAGCAAAGAGTCATATTCTCTTCATTATACTGCTGTAACCACAGAGCCCAGTCTATTTCAGTCAGAAATAATTGTTGCTTGATTTTTCCCATCTGTGTCTGATCCCTAAATATGTATTATAAAGTTCCCTAGAGAAAGTATAACAGCCAACAGTGTTCTAATTTTAGCAGCATAATGAAATCATGTTCTTACCAGATACTACTCCCAGCAAAACTAGGAAAAGGAGCATGCTCTTCATTGTCTTTATGACCCTGTCCTTCATGTTCCCAGCATGCAAACTGAAGGAAGATCACAGTATGTTTTCCCCAGTTTACATCAGCTCCATCTAAATTCTTCCTCTTTTTCATGTAGTGCAGTGAGAAATGAAACAAAGGACCCGTGTCTCCAAGGGAGTTTCCTAACACCATCAGCTTGTTTGCTTGTCAGGGAACTGCTCCTTGCTGACACTGCATTCACAGCCCTGGTCTGTACTTGGGAAAACAGTCATTAATTGTCCTTCCACTATAATCAGCTTATTCAATGAAGCATTTTGAAGAGAATCTAGTATGTTTTAAATCTGGAAATACCATGCTGCTTTCACCACTCCAGCAATGAGGTGCTCTCTTCATTCACCAGAATCAAATTCACATGGTTTTTACCCAAACCAAGAACCTGAAGTTTTCTTATTTTTCTGACTACCAGAGAATCTCTCAGAACACACACACTACCTACTTGGAGGTGAGGCATGAGTACATGATGAAGTTTGTACATGATGCAGCTTTGCTGTACCTGTCTCAGGAACACCATGGATGCCCACAGAAGGGCACTGGTTCCCTTAGATTAGGCATTTAACTTGCTAGCTGACAATACAACCAACTTTTTTTTTTTTAAACTAAGGATAGTCCTAGAGTTAGTTCATAGAGCATAGGAGAGAAGTGACACTAATACTGGAACTGGATGCAATAAAGGTGCATTAGAATTCACTCATAGAATAATTTAGCCTGGAAGGGACCTCTGGAGGTCACCTAGTGAAATATCCTGCTCAAAGCAGGATTAATTAAATTAATTAATTAAATCAGGTTGCTCAGGGATTCATCAAGTTGATTCTCAACACCTCTGCACTAACTTAGCAGCTCTGCTAAGAGACAGAATTTTGAGATTCAGATTTAACACAGCTGTGGAGAAACCTGACTGATTTTGATCTAAGCTGGCATCTCGATGTTTCTGCACAACCCTCTGTGGTTCTCCCACTGAAAGCTGACAGTAGCTCAGAAGGTTCTGGCCCTTGCTTCTGTGTTTTGTGTAGCATGAGCATGTTAATTGAACATGCTGAGCATGAGCAGCCAGTTTAACACCAGGGCAGGCACTGCCTGTGCCTGCTGCATTCACACCTCAGGCTGTGGTACCTGTGTGGTCTGGAGAATTCTGCTGACACAATGGACCTGGGAAAGATGCATCAGTAAAGCCTGCTGATTGGAACTGAACCATACCTACATATCAGATACTGATTTGAGGAATCATCAGAAATACTCATGTTATGGCTAAGCTGCATCTATTTTAAAGGGCTTCTAGGACCTTGCAATGGTTGTGGCCACCTTGTAAAGTGGATGTGGCCACACAGAATCATTTGGGAGCACAACCTGTAGTACTAAGGAAGCTGATCTTCCTTTGTCCCAGGAAATGTGTGCCTAGACTTCACATTAGTAGAAAAAGTGTGTGGAAAATCTCACTCTCGAATATCCTAGTTATGCTGATAATAATGTAAATATATTTATATTGTCAAAAAATTCTAACATGTCCCTTTACCTACCAGCTCTTTGCCCATCCCTTCATATGCATTTCCTGAGTTCACAAAGAAGTTTTGATGTGACTGGACACCTCACAAAGATGAGGTCTGTGTGCACAGGCATGAATCAGGCTTGTACAATGTGATGTCTTGTACAGTGATCTTCTACTAATTACCAGAACACTGTAAAATTGCTGCTAGCTTTATTCCCTCCTTTTAGTTGTAATGTGTAACCTATCCCATTAGAAGCCTGTTTCTTTAAGTCTTGAAAAAACTATAGAAACATCTGGGATAAATTTCAGAGTCTTTCAGGATTTCTAAATTTGTTTAGTATCTGCTTTGAGGGATAGGACTGATTTCATCCTATGCTCTGGATAGACAAGCCTTCTCCAGAACTCATAGGTCACAATTTTATCCTTTATTTCCTTTCTTTTCTTCTTAGGCTGGGTTTTGGTGGGGAGAAGGGGGAATTTGGTTTTGGTGTGGCTTGAGGTGTTTTTTGTTCCTATAAATATATTTCTCAGCTTCTTTGTTTTGATCCTCTTTCTGACAATGTACACAGATCTAGTTTCAGCAAGAATTCAAAGTCCATAAACATACACCAGACATTATTTATGATATAAACACTATAGAGAGCTACAGGAGACCTGCATGGGAAAGGCATCAGGACTGCACATGTGCTTGCAATGCTATCCTGTCCCCAGCTTCACCTGGAAATGCAATGGGTAATTGTTTCAGGTACTAAGTAAATGCCCATAGAGCAGTTAATTTCTGCTTTCCCTCTAAATATGTCTCCAGGGCTTTCAAGTAGTTCCTGTTAAGCCTCCTGGTTCAAGCATGTTGTGAGGAGACTGTAAAGGTGAATATGGAGATGAGGGGAGAGCCAAGCAAGCCTGCAGGAAGGGGAGTGTGGAGAGGAGCTCATATGGGTTGAGGAAGGGTGAGCAGAAAGGGCTCTGGCTCTTTCTTCTTCCTTGAGTCACTTCCAGTATGTCTCATTACTTTCCTTAAATCCCTCACTTCTTTTATTCCTCCAAGTGGAAATCAAGTGGATTTCTGCAGTTCTCTGATTCCACCTGCCAGGATGTGAGGGATGAAGTAAAGGGCAGCCAGAATTGAAAGAGAGGCTAGAAGAGGTTGAAAATCAAGTAGAGAAAAGCATACAGGCTGGTTAGGAATAGGTGAATTAGGAACAGGGTGAGCAAGGCAGAAATTCACTGGCCAGTCTAGCAACAGCAGCCCTTACCCTGTAAGGAGGTCAGGAAGGAGCTTCCTGGGAATATAAAGCAGCTAGATGAAGAGGAGTCAAGGCAACACAAGCAAGAATACAACTAGGGAGTTTTCAGGCAAAATAGAGGGAAGATTAATTTTGGAGCAAATGAAGAGGACAAAAGACAAAGTTTTTGTAATTCTCTGGTTTTCAAGATTATTTGCAACTTCATTTGGGTTCTTTGGAGCAAAATAAAATGCACTTCTGAAAAAAATGTCTTCTGGATAATCAGGTAAAGTGGAGAATATGGGGAAGATGCAATATCTTTCAAGAGATTAAAGAATCCTGGTTCCATGGAAAAGATCAACAGATGGGAGTATGATAGAATGCACTGGTCTGTGCTGGAAACAAGTTCTTCCATTACTCCAGCAGTTATACACCCAAGAGATGAAAGCATTTGCCAGAGAAGAAGGAATCCTGAATCTGTCTTTTGCAACAAAGAATTTGAGAACTGATTTTGGGACCACTGGGAATATGAAAGGCATTAAGGCAGCAGAGATTGTTCTGATCCTTCCCATTCCCTCTGCTTCATCTGGACAAGAGTGGTCTGAGGCAGACAGATGATTGCAAGGACATGAATTCAAGAAAGCTCCAGAGGTACTTGAATGCTCCCAATGTAAAGATCAAGTGACAACAGGAAAGCCACACAGAAACTCCAGAAAAGACAGAGGTCTTAGTCCCACTCCCAAGCTCAATCATGACAACTGTAAGACACCATGACTGCAAAAAACACATTGTTGCTAAATATTTTTCTCTTTAAGAAGTTCTTGTGCTGCTTAAAAATATTACATTTTCTTCTGCCTTAACAAAACATGGAAGTCAGTGATAACAAGTTAAATATTCATTCACCCAAGCAAAAGTAGATGTTACCAGCAAGTATTCTGTGTTTTGTGTTTTGGGATGAATAATGTGTAATAGAACATTTGGTGCCTGCAAAAAATTGTGTCACTTGTCCATACCAAATACATTTAACTCTTGAATTTTAATCATATCTTCCAAACTAAGTTCCATTATCATATCTTCCAATTTTAATCATATCTTCCAAACTGGTGCCATTAAAGATACAATAAAAAATGTGTTGAGGCCAATGAAGTCTTCTTCCTGTATTTACTGGTTATTGGATGAGGGCCTGAAGCCATGCAGCAATACTTTGTACCTCATGATGCAGCATTCACTCCCTGTTACACGTTTGTTATTGAAATTGCTTGGCCACCTGAGCTGTTTGGTAAATATATAAACCAGGCTGTGAATAGCAAAAGATGCAAGGGCAACAAGAAAGAATGCTCTGGGAAAATATGGGTACACAAACTTTAAGGTTTCTATGTACACAGTGTGATGCACTTCATTTAGTCAAGTATTTTATTATATCATCAAGAATTACTTAAACAGGCCTTTGCATTATGAAACATGAAAAACCTTCCCTGTTTTACCAGCAAAAGGGATTGGATTATTTTTGCAAAAGCAACCTTGCATTTTAGCACACATAAAATATTTTTGATTGACTTTGAAAAAACAACGCACAGAAAAGTGTGCAACTAACAGAAAAGGGCATGGCTGGGCACAGGGTGAGGGCTCTCCATCCATCACATGGAGATAGATGGGTTTTTACATGTAAGTTTCTCCATCCTTTGAACAAGAGGAGTGAGAATAATTCACTACTTCCTAACAGTGTGAAATTTTGTTTGCTTCTGGTTTCAAGAGCTTTGAGATTTTCAGCTGGGCTCTGTGGCTCTGCAGGGGACCAGAAGAGGGACATGGTATGTAAGGACTTTTTGTTTCAGAGTACTTAATCATTGGGAAATCATTATAATGATCGTGGTCTCACAAAAATCAATGACAAGCCTGGTTTTGAAAGGAACAATTTCAGTAGACCTGGACCTTGATAAAGTGGTACAAAGACAAAAAATTCCTCATCACCCAAAGGAGATAGACAATATTCATTGCTGGCCCTTTTCCTTGTTGTTCTCTGCTGACTAGAGAAAACCTTTAGAAATATCACACAGAGATAGGGTTAAATTCATCTGGGTACAGACACAGAATTACTTTTTTACAGTTGCTGAGTTTAGATTATGCTGATTTTATATGAGAACAAACGTGAATGGAAAAAATAATCCACTTACAATTGACATGAAGGCAACATTATATCTGAGTAATGACTTGACTGAATCTGCCACCACATTAATCCACAAAAGGCAGCAGGAAACCAGTGCAATATTCCAGATGTATATATTTCTTGCCTGTGGATTTGAGCATCGATATCACGGAACAGCCTGAGACCATAAGAGCTTTCTTAATGAAACAGAGGATCCCACACAGTAAACCTAGTGTCCAATAAATGTTTTGACAGAGAGCTATGAAGCTGTAAAGGTAGGTGGATGAATGCACAGAGATTTTAAAAAGCCCTGCAGCCCAGATTGAGTTTAGTCACATAAAACCTGGCTGTTACAATATGAGCTACATGGGTGATAACAAGGAAACAAGGTCAGGATGTGTCCCTTTGCTGTGTATGGCTCCCCTGACCATTGCAGGAGCTGAGGGAATATTGCCATCTAGTGCCACACAGAAATCCAGCTGTCTAAACAGAAAAGAGCCATTTAATTCATGCAGGCAACGGTTACAAAGCATTCTAAAAGAATATTATGGGATAAATGTGCCCGGGACACCATTTTGGTCAGTGTCTTTGCCAGGTTTATTATTAGAAATGATACATTTTCTCCTTACTGTGTTGTGGGAGCTGAGCCACAACACTTTGGAGGAAAGACCCTGGTCAGTTGTTCTGAGGTTGTGAAAAAGGTGCAAAATATTCTCATAGCAGTTTAGCAAGTAGCTGCCAGAATGATGGGGTGCTCTTGAGAATGGGATTTTTCTTGCCTGCCTGAAAACCAGACCTGTATATGTTATTGTTCTGTGGTCACCTTAGGCTTGTTTTGGAAACAAAGAGGCACTACTAGGGCACAACTGGTGTGACCAGCCTTAGCAGTTGCATTTAGGATGGGAAGTGATGTACTTCTGAAACATCTGTTTCTCTGCAGAGACAACAAGGGGGGTTTGGGATGTCTGGTTCTGATGTTCAGAGCCTTTGAACCTTCAGTGCCTGTCTCTCTGGACCATTTTTTAACCAGATAGGCAATAATTTTGAGGACCTGTTGGTGGAAAAAATAAATACCACTTTTAGACTTCTAAAGCCCATGCTCTCAGCTGTGTGATTGTCATTCAGGTTGTGAGGACCCTTGTGCTGCCACAGAAGCTCCTGCTGGCCTGTACCAGGGTGCCCTCCCTGCTGGGCAGGCACAGTGGGACACATTTCCCATTCACCTCTGTGTGCAGCAGCTTTAGGAAGTTCTTCCTGTTGTCATGCCAGAAAGGGGTGACAGAGCAGTTCAGTTCCCTCCAGCCAAAACCCTGCTGGGCCTGAGATGAGGGGGTTTTTAATCAGCACATATGCTTGAGATACTTTTAATGAGGCCATCAACTCGCTTATCTACGCCACCAAATACATGCCAGATTAAAACAATTTTCAGTCATTGCCCATCTGGAGCAGATTCAAACCAGTGGTTGATTTTCAAAAGCAATTTGAAAATCAAAATCAGTTAAGTAGTCAAATCTTCCAAAGCTGCAAATAATGTCCAGATTTTCCAGCCAGCAGCATCATGTTTATAAATATTGACTTAAAATTACTTAAATGTCCCACCAGTACCTCTGAGTTAATTGCTATGTTATTGCTTGTGGCTGTGACTTTCCCACTATTTCTGCCCCCTAGCCATGTAAAGGAAAGGATTAAATCACAAAGAGAATCAGAGTCAATAATGTAAAAGAATATTGTTTTTCAGCCTGAGGAAGTTTTAGACACCCACTACTCCTTTTCTTTTAAATAACATGAGTGCCAATTAAGCAAGAGGTTGCTAAGTTAATTTTTTATATATATGTGCTTATATTTTAAAAATCCACTATTTCACATCACCAGATATAAATCCCTACATCAAATATAAATTCTTTCCTTTTCTACACTGATTTTAAATATGCTGCAAAAAATGTGTCTCTGAAGTTCCTTCAAATAAGGACTTGTTTAGATAATAAAATGTCTCACAATAATAGTACTGTATAAAGTTACTGATGTCAAACTCTGCCAGGATTTTTAGGGTTATTTTCCTTGCTTTTGTTCATTTGGTAAAGTCCTTAAATATGGTATTTGAAAAAAAATAGAATATGTGCACTCTCCTGAGTGTCCATAATGTGAATTAAAATTCCATCTAAAAAGGAACCTGAAAAGCAAGAGTTGTAGATTAATAAGCATTTTAAAGCACCCAGAAATGTGACTTTCCAAAGCCCTCACTCTTATCCTCTCAGTTCCCCATAAGTAAGTTTAGCTAAAAAAAATCTAAGCTAACAGCTTCCAGAAATAAATAGCAACAAACTGGCAGCAAATTCTGGAACTCCCCCACACCTCTTAGTCCATGGGGACACAGACTGACCTTTCAGATGCAGCCCAAACCCAACTGATTTCCTCAGGCTTTTGCCTGACTCAGACAGTTTGGGTGTTCTGGGCAGGCAGGAAAGGATTACTAGCATTAGCTATATCCTAATTGCTGTACTTCAGAGGCTGCATACTGCTGGATCCAGCACAAAGTTCTCACAGATTTCACTGGGATCTGGATCAGTCTTTTAAAGTTTGAAGGAGCTGGGGAAGTGTCAGGAAAGATGGATGGCAGATTTTACCTGCTGGTACAAACTGCCAGGACTATACTGACATTTGCACCAGATGAGCCTTTATACCAGGACATGCAGTGTTATGCATCTGTAACATAAAATAGAGTCACAAATTGTTTTCCTGTGCTAAGGAGCAGCAGTGGGATGACATGCCAAAGCTCTTTAGGAATCAAGAGGTGAACACCCCAAAATGTCCACACATCCAGCAGTGCAGTTGGATGAAGTGTTAACACAGAGAGGTGATGTCCATTTAAGCTGAACATCAGCACCTATGGATCTTTTGTTTCAATCAACATTAATGGCAAGTGGCAGGGCTTGCCTATTTTGCTTTGCTGATATTTGTAAACATCTGGGACTGTTTCCTTTTATAAAATATTTTTCTGGGTATGGACATTTTTCTTGATGAAACCAGACTAAGCTGCACTGTCCACTCAGTTGTGTCACATCAGCCTGGGCTGTCTCAGGCTAATGCACCTGCACAATTGCTGGTGTTGCTGCACAGGGAACTGGATCCATGAATTGAGGCTGGATAAGAACTGAGCAAGTGGATGATATGTACAGGAAAAAATGGCCAGGAAATAGGGGTCTGGGCAAAAAAAATTCCTGTGGAATACAGCCTGAAACACACCTTTTGTTTATGTTCAGAGATGTGCAGTAATGCTGGTCCAGTTTGTGGGATACACCAAGGATGGGTTTTATGGCCCTGAAACCCCTAATGTTGTTGTTGTTTGTGACTACAGAAATTTAGCCTTGTTTCTGTTAAAAAAAAAAGTGCTAAACATTATACTGTTAGCTTTTTTCTGTTGAATTAAATTCTCTGTGAAATAGCAGAGGGACAGTCACCATGTCCCAGCTAAATGGTTTGTTTGTAGCAAATTATTTTCTATTCTTAAGGAAAAGAATTTAATTAAGTGTCAGAAACAAACTACATCTTGACAGATTAACAGGATTGCTGCTGTTAAAATAAATTTGTTGCCAGATTTATTTACAAAACTTATTTTTTCAGGGATGGGTGAACTTCCTGGCATTTTCCAATCTTTTGAATAAATATTGTGGAGGATTTGTAAAATGAGAATTAATTAAAACTTTTCCTGTGAGTGCAAACCAGACATTTTGCTCAGTGTAAATAAATTGCTTGAAAGCTAAAGGGAACACTTTGAAGGAGGTGCGTGGAGAGGCAAGGAAATTTGAGCACTGTCTTTCCTTTTCCAAACAAATTATGGGGTATAACAAATATGACTAATACAGGAATTGTAATTTATATATCAGATTTGATATATACATTTTAAACTTTCTTTGCAGTTCTGAATTGACCTCAAGACATTTCACTTCAGCTTTCAAGCTCCTCAGAGATTTGTTTATTTTTCTACAAATCTTTTTGGTTTGGCTGCTTCTGTATGATATGTGGCAGAAGTGCTCATTTCTGGATGTGGAGCTTTTAGATACTGGCCCTTATATATGATTTGTGTTGCTCTAAGAAGGCCTTTCAGTGTTAGCTTGGGTGGTATCACCACCTCAGACAAAGAGATAAGCTTACTGTCATCATCCATTCATTCTGTCTGAGAAAGAATCAGATCATGAAATGCATATCCAGGGAGAAAACAACGACAAGTATTTGCATTCCACCTTTTCATTCACTGCAAGTTGGTTTTATTGGTGGGATTTTGAGTGTTTTACTGTTTTTATAAGTGATCATGACAAAAATATTCTTCATCTGTGAAACACCAGACAGCACTTCTACTCTTTCATGGATAAAGTCAAGGAAGTGTCACTAAAGATCCTTAGAATGATTTTTCAGCGACTCCTTCGGAAAGGAAATCCAAAGATAGATTTTGAACAAAAGACAAACATTCCTTCCATTTAGACTAAGATTTTTCACTTTTTTTTCTCCCCTGGCCCTAATGTCCCTAACCTGAGAAATTAGTCCTGGACAAAAGCCTTCAGTGCTACAATTTGGAATACATTGTTTCTGACAAAGCCATGGGCAGATGTCAGCCTGGCCAAGGATAGTCTGCAAATGGCAGCAACAACTCGAGGGACACCAGCACTATCCAGGTTAATTAAGTACACAGGCCATCACTAAGACCTACAGATAAATTACAAAACAGTTCATGGATTTCACAGAAGACACAGGATTTCACACCGTTCAGTATTCAGGCAAGCAGTCTTTCTTTGATTCTTTAGGTATCAAATCAGAAGGATTGATTCTTCCCAGTCATCTTTCCCTAAAAGATTTCCAGCTTTTAAAATTACCGTGTCTGGTCTTAAAGGTTTGATTAGTTAGATCTACCACACACTGCTGCTGTGCTAATTAAATTAAACTCCACTGGGTCCATCCTTCCAAAGCCTTGTGCATTTGAGCAGTGTTTCCCACGGTCATATGTAGGAAGCTGCCTGTTGGCAGGAGGGATAAGCATCTCTGCTTTAGAGACAGCCTCAAGCTTCTGCTTAAAGAGGCTAACACTGCCACTAACAACTAGGAAATCCTGGCAGATAGTCCACATGAATATCTTGTTCTATATTTGCACAATGTCAAGCACACTATCAGCCCTGAATAAATAATAATCATAGAAACCTGGAGTCAGCCAGGAAATAGCTGTGAGTGAGACATTCATATTTTAAAACCTGAAACTGCAATATTATCTTGTTATGACTCTGGGAAAATGATTCTTTTCCTTTTCCCCTCTTGTTTTTTGGTTTGTTTTTTTTTCCCTAAAAAAGAAGAAATGCTAATACTGTTGCTAAAGGTACTAAAAAAACTTTATTTGGCCCTGTATTACAGAATGAAACATCTAAAGTGTTCTGCCTGATAAATAAATAAAAACCCTTTAAAGAGCAACATTGAGAACAGTGCTGCTTTTAATTCCAAAGAATTTATTTCTAAGTGAAAAACAAAATTAGAGATGGAATACAACTGCAACTACAAACTGGGATACAACAGTGATTATATGGGAGAAAAAGGAAGAGTAGCTGAAAGACAGTTTCACAAGGCAATATTTTGAATTTTTTTCTAAATTTAATTGAAAGTCCTTGTTTAAAAGCATTTATATTAGTCATAAATCTTTAAAACAATGAGCAAAATTCATGGGGAATTCAGTCTCCATCTCTATAGAAATAATAATGAAGGGCAACTCCCTGTAGTAAAACTAGTTGGAAGTGGTAATTCTTATTTAATTCAGACACTTGACAAACATTCAGAGTTACTCCTTCACAAAAGAATCATTTACTTCTCCTTTTCTGTTCAGTCTATGCAGACTAAGCATGTTTCAAGACTGTATTTTTATGGTTACAGATGAGAAGAAACAGATTCTTACTTCAAAATCTGGTGTTATAATTGATGATGGGGATACACGCACAAATTCTTTTTCATATATTGGGCACCTTTAACAGAAATCCAACAATATCTGAGATCTGAGGGCTGTCTCAGTGTAATCAAATTGCAATTAAGTTAGTCCAGAAGCATTTGTCAGAAGATATAATGGCAAGGACTATAAAGGAGAAGAATAAACTGAAAACACAGAATGCCAAAAATCACCATCTGCTGAGATGATGGGAGTATCATGCTCAAAGCTGTTAAGGTGTTACTAGAGCTGTTGTCTGTTACAACATTAAACAGTTAATTGCAGTTCATGGGTTTTAAGTAAAAGGACTGGGGACTGCTTTTTGCCATAGCAACCACAAAAAAGAAATCTCTTCTAGCATGTGTGCAACACGCACCAACATAAAAGCAAAGAAAATAAATATATTTGGAATTCAGCATTTAAACTATAATTATTTGGAGAAATTCCTCTTTCCAAATTTACATTCTGAGCATCCTGGAGAGAATTAGATGCTCATTCCAAATTTACCAAATGTCTTTCCTGAGGGACAAGAAGATGCATTACATTCTGTATCTTTTCCCACTAACAACAGTTAGGATGACTCCTGCTGCTTAGGTGAACCGAGTAGGGAAGGGAAAGAACACAGAAGAAAGGAAAACTTTATCATCTCACTAATGTGTGACCACTTGTGCTGCAGGCAGGGCATGGCTATAAATGCATAGGTCAAGATCACATGTGTACCATCACTTACCTTCTGCCACTCCATCCATTTCTGCTCTGTGCTGAGTTCAGCCTACTTGTGATCTTTGGGCATGAGAAACATGTTATGGTGACAACACTGCTGATTGTTTAATCCCAGGTCAGGTCAGGTTAAGTTTGAAAGAAGGACAGGAGAAAAGGAAAGTGACTGTTACATCATTATCATGCCTTAAATGCTAACACATAATATTTTGGTGCCAAAGGAACTTCTTATCCATGGTACTTTTCAAAATAAAATGCTGATGAGTTCAACCATCTTTCCAGACATGGTTTTATTTGGATAGAATACTTATCTTGAGGCATGATTTTTCTGAAGTCTTTGCAAAATCCAGACAGCTGTAGAAGAGAGGCAGCCCAGCAAATTACCTGGAGCAGTGACCTAAAAGGTGAGCCAGGCAGGTGAAAAGCAGCTGGGAAGAGGGACCAGAGGTTCTGCTGGTTGCTATCCCTAGAGGATGTCCCGAGGGCAGGAGACAATAAGAAGAATTGTATTTCACTAGCCCTGAACTAACTAAAGGTTTGAATATGGAAATGTTTTTAAAACATCTATTGTAGCTGCTGAAAACAATTAAGTCTGTGGCATCTGCCAATTCTCATAATTATCTGCTGTTGTTTCAAAAATGTGTATGGGAAATTTTGCAAAATCCAGGTCCAATAATCCCATAGCTGACACAGCATGCTCTTAGACTCTTACACCACAAATGTAGTGTGAGATCAGAACAGAACAGTTGGCTACATTAAGATTCAGATTGACAAAGACAGACTGAGGGGGTTTTGTCAGCTGATGTAAAAATTTCCATAGGCAAAATCATAAAGCCCTGAATAAATGGAGGGATTCACCCATATATGAGCACTTTCAGAACCCAGAGATGTCCTTCAAGTTTTCCTTCTACAAATCCAGAAGACACAGGTTCATGGCTCTATGCATCTGTAAGTTCTCCATACAAGACCAATTCTAACCCCTCCAATGTAGACTCGTCTCTCAGTTTCAATTCCTATTGTACTGCTATTATATATTGTGTTTATCAAGGCACTCAAGTTGTTAGGTCTTGTCACCACTAACACTCACTCTGTTTCCATACAGCCTCTAACACTGTATTTTTTTAATAAGAACATGACGTAAGTTTTGCTCCATTGCTTACAAACAACTTTAGAAATATTCAGAAGTGCCCAACTCTACTGTGACATGAACACATAATTCAATAAAATGCCACTGCTTATGCTACTAATAGATTTCAGTGAGTTGTATTAATTGTGCTAATTATGATGATGTGTGAGGGCACAGAAAAAGGGCTCCTCTTCTCCTGTAAACAGAAGAGTAGACACCTCTTTTTATAGAGAACTGACAGTCAAGATATGCTTAGACAAATAATCTACTGCAAAATTTTTCATCCCACTGTACATAAAGTATTCTCATTTTGCCAGCTTTCCTGTTACCACAGGCCACAACTGTAATATTTTGAAGTCACCAGTAGCTGCAGTGCCAATACTCTTCTTAGTGCAGAAGGAAAACCAGCCATTGTATTATCAGATTACTAGAGAATCCTTGAATGTCAACATGAATGCAAGTTTTTAAGGGCTCAGATTTAGTATACACAGGAAAAGACTCCAATTCCATAGAGGGAGGAAGAGGAGTTCATGCTTAATGGTTTGGATTTGGGTATTTTCAGATAATCTATTATTATTGTTATATATGATTTGGCAGAATTAAACACAGACAGGGAATCCACAGATGCCTGCTGTATCCTAAAGAAAAAGCAGTTTTTTATCTGTCAATTAAAAGATTTGGGAAACAACAGATAGTTCTGTTAATCTTGGATCAAATGAGTATCTGAAGTTGAATTACAAGACTCTCAAATACTAATTTTGTAATGATTTTCAGTTAACTTTTTCCCTAAACCACTACTGTTCACTTTTCATCAGTCTTGTAACTTTTGCATATACCAGATATCACATGCTGAGTATCTACAAAACAAGATTTGATTAAATGCACAGATCTGTACCACTGGATGTTATTAGCCAGTTAAAATGTTTGATGGCCATAGATGTACAAAGATTCTCTTAATCTGAGTCTGCCAAATCACAGTCTCAGCTCATAAGCATTTCAGAAGTATGCACCCTTCATAAGTAACATGGGATATTTTTAATGATGTCTGAACTTTTGTCTTTACCAGCTATGGTTTCCATTTAAACCCAAAGTATTATTAGTAGTATGCTTATACTTGGATTCCTTAAAGGAAACAGTGCCTCAGGAACACTCATTAAAACACAGGTTTCCAAAAAATAGAAAAGGACAATGTATTTTTATCATTAAGAGAAGGATTTAATTAAAAATTCACTCAATTGGTGAGACCATAACTGAGATCCATCCACATCAGGTCTCTACAACCACCATTGCCTTTGTAAAAGGTTGGGTGAAGTCTGATGACAGAAGTTCAGAGTGGCCCATGAGAGGTTTACACATGTTAAGTCAATGCTTAAACATCACACATAATTTTTACTTTGGTGCATTTAGTAGTCAAACGCATCACTAACTACACCCCAATCCTGCTAAGGCCTTTCAGATGCATTTTGACTGAGCACAGAACTTGCAGTGCTTATCAGAAATACTCCATTTGACTCTTCCTGGTTGTAATGGGAATCTTATTAGGACAAATCTCCTTGCAAAATTAGCACAATGCAAAGAGCTACAAGAGAATTCCCTCTATAATAGATGAGACACAATTGATTTCTGGCACTCCACTTCCAGCCTCAGCCAGAAATACAAGATGAACAGGCTTGCTTTCTTCTGTGATTTCAACACGTCTGCTTCCTGTACGAGCTGGAAGTAGGACATACCATAACAACTGTCAAAACATTTCAGAACCTCGAGCAAGGTGCGATTGGAGCCAGCCTCTAGAAGCAGACAGGACTTGGGGAGCCATGTGAGTAGGCTGGGCCCTCTGCTCTCCCCTGATCCAAGGACCAAAGGTGACCTTACCAAAGGTGTAGCAGTGTGACTCTCACTCAAACCTCTTTTCTGGCTGGCCCCAAACTTTCACAGCCAAGCTGAAGGACACTCCAGTGACTCCCAAACACTGAGGGCCATCCCTCCCAGGCTGAAATCTTCTGGCAGCCTGTGGGTGCCTCCCCTCAGCCCACTCACTCACCATGGTGCCTGGCCCTGCCAGAGCTGAGTCCCTTTTACAGTGGGGATCAGTGAGCTGCTGAGAGAGGGGCACTGACAGGGCTCCAGAACTTGTGGAAAATGGTGGGAGGAGAGGCAGATCCCTGCACTGAGGCCAAGGGGCTCCAGCCAGGGCCAGGGTTAGGCTGGGAAGGACTGCTGGCTTCCCAGGGAGAGGCAGAGAAGAGGGGAGAAGGAGAGGGGACATGCCCCAAAACAGGAGGAATTGCTAAGAGAGGAAAAGAGGGCAACTCCAAACAGCTTTGTGATGGAAGAGGCAGCTCACTAGTGGGAGGAGAAGAGGTGACTCAGGACTGGGAGAGACATGTCCTCCACTGAGGGAGACATGGGAAAGGAGAGGAAAGTCTCCTAACTGCAAAGTAGGGGATAAAATCGAGGCAGTGTGTATTAAAAGACATGGTTGCCTCTGGTGAAGCAGCTGGGCCCAAGTGGGAGGGTGGTGAGAGATGAGCGGAGAGTGAAAAACAGGCCCCAAACTGGGGTTTCCGTGCAGGAGATGAAAACACACCATGCAGGGTTAGGGTAAAGTGACAGAAAAGTGGGAACAAAACTCAGAAAAGGGAAGCATTTGGGAGAAGGAGGGATACAAACAGGACAAATATGGCATCTATGTTGAGAAGGAACAGGAGAAAATTGGCTACAATGCAATGAGGGAAAGGCAGGAAGCTGCTGTTGTCTGCTGCCAACACACACAAACATGGCTGGTGAATGGAAAGTTAAAATATACATTATTCATCAGGCAAACTTAATTTTTAATGAAAGAATATTTCTATGCCTACCTCACGAGAAATGTGTGAAGATCTTTGGGGACTCATGTTTTGTGGTTTTGGTTATTCATACGGGCATTGTGGAGAGCAAAGCACAGGAAAGCAGCACGCTATTTGAAAGCATACTGCATACTTCTCCACCCCCAAGAGGTTTTATATCTCACAATCTAAAGAACTTTGCTCTGTCTTTCAAAAATGCAGGGAATTCCTACAAATTTCTTCTTTTCTGTCCCAACTGGACAGTACAGAGCCTTCCTCTAAAATCTGGATATGACCTTTGAGAATATTATTGTTACTATTATTTACCAAAAACCACTTTCAAATTAAAAAAAAAACCAAAAAACAACACACCAAACAACAAACAAAAACTGATGCATATTTAGTAGGTATAATACAAGTGATTTGCTGCACCAGTGCTAGATATGTTTAATAATTTTAAGTAGCAGTACGAGACATGCAGTGACAATGTTTTTAAAACAATTTGTCTGTGATCTTCCCTGAGTGCCTGTCAATACAAGCAAACTGAATTTTAGCCTGCCAAGTACTCTTTGACCTGTCATTCATGTCTTTCAATTTCCAAAACATTTGCATTAGTCGTCACTCTTCTTCAGTGAATGCACTCCTCTGACCTCGTCTAACCTTGTTTCTTGCCACAAGAGCAGCTGATGAAGTGTTAGACCAGGGACTCTGGGTAGTGTGTTTTAAGGAGGGAGTTTGAGAACCATGTTTCATACAGGTTATACTACAGCACTGAGAGAGGATGTTCAGGTGTTTGGTGGTGATCAGGACATGGGGAATATTTTTGAGGGAGAGAAAATAGTGGCCACTGACATGGGTCAGAAATGAATTCTCAGAGGCTCCTGGCTGAAACCTGAAACAGTTGCAGAAAAAAAAGAAACTGTTTTACTTCTCTGAAGCAATTGGTAAATGCTAGTGTTCAGTGAGGATACATGCCTGCACTGCACAAAGGGCACCATTGCCAGCTTTGGTATCAGAAACACTCCAGCAACACTAATAAAGTAGAGAAGAAAACTTATCCTCTGGAAAAAGACAGTACAGTAGTAGGTTAATGCTTTTAGATGACAACCAACACATGAGAAAAATTGTTTAGGCACTGGAGCAAAAGGAAGTGCAATTTTTTTCACAGTGGTTGTGTAACTCTCATGGGTTTGAAATGTGCAGTAACTGTTGATTTCCATTGCTAGTTCATAGCCTTATTTTTGTATAATTTCTTCTTTAAACTTTCTAGAGTTCAATGTAGAAAGTTACCTAATTGTGCATTGTCTGTTCATAAACCTGTGTGGTGCACCTCTCTTTAGATTTGCCATTTCATCTGATTAGAGCTGCTGTAGTGTTTCAAGCATTGCTTTGTTTTGTGTGAAGCAATTTGCAACCCTTTTTTCAGAAACATGTTTTTGTTGGGATACAAGAGTATCTCACTTTGAATTTCTTTTTCAGTTCTCCATTTTTTCTGTTTCTTTTTTAAGTGCTAGTTTCTTTGGCTAAGAGGGAACCGAAAGCATAATTCAGGGGGTTTTTTCTTGTGTTATTTCAGAGGACATTAAAAATAGATTTTTCTGCTATAAATGTCTATTTAATACAGTTTTCCAGCTGAAGTCTGCTATGGTGGTAATCACATAGTGTTTGAGACACCTTCTGAAATTACAAAGAGATCAGAAATATTACAGGGACCACATTTTTGGCCAGAGTGGCTTTAGGAAGACTGGCTCATAGTGGCTTCTACACTTGTCATGCTAACTCCTGAGTTGTTTTAATGGGCATCCTGTACACATCTTTTTGCAGAAACCTAGATATAGGACTTTTTTTAAAGTATCCAATTTATTTAATGAATTCAGCTACTCTAATTATCACATAGCATACTAGAATGTTACATTGTATTTTAAAAAAGTTTCAGAATCCATTTTAATGGAGAAGTGCAGGACTATCCATTTGGTGGATTTTGTACCTTCTCAATACAAACTTCTCTGCTAACTTGAGGTGTTGCTGTAGAATTAAAAAGAAACTTCATTTATCCACTGTGGAAAGAGAGACTGCAAATAGATGACTGCAAATAGATAATCTAAAGGTTTTAAATTAGCATGAGTGTAAAAGTCCACCATAGAAATAGCTTGCACTAGTTTTGCACTCCTCAAAATGCTGAAGGATTAAAATTTCTGCACCCCTGTGACTGACAGCCAGCTACTTTGCTGGTGCTTTTCTTATGCAAATGCCATCACTACCTGTAAGAAAATCTTGTGATTCATTTACTGCTCCATTTCCACCAAAGTAGATACCTGGGTTCATAAAACTGTCTGCTATGGAATAATTTCTGCAATATAAGACAAAACCACCATTATGGTAAATCCATTGCACAACAGGATCCTGGGAAGTATTTATGAATCTCCTGCCAAACTGCTTAAATCATGACTTTGTTATAAGCATCAGATGTTTACAATCTTGTAATGATATTGAGGCCTTATACAGCTGGTTTTTTTACAATACTTTTGTAGCCAGTTTAAAGCCATCTGGTGCAGGTGTTGCCAGGTATATGTGATTTTGTTGTTGTTGTTGTGACTACACATGCACCCTCAGCACCCTCATGGTATTTTCTCAATGTGTGACAGTAGAATTGAAGTTAAATTGTGTCATTGTTTATTTGTACACGGTGACTACATATGATGTTCCTGAGAGCCACATGTGAGAATTGCTGTTTTAGTTTGTCATGTCTTCACATTCAGATCCTGAAAATTATATAAAAATGTTGGTCTCCAAATAAGCCAAATACTGATATGCAGCTTTGGATCTCTTCTAATGTCATAAGTTTTACTGTGCTTTTATAAAGCCCAAGTCTTTAAACATAATTAGAATAAGTAGGTATAGGAACATATCATTTTTATCTTTTGGTTACTTGGCAAAAAGCTTTCATTTGGAGATCATCTTATTAAAAGACCAATGATATATGGATTAAAAAGATTAGAGTTGAGGTTTTATCTGTATATTGCCATTTATTAAATAAAGGCAATAATTTGCTTATAGTTTACTTTTTTAATACCATGTTATGATTGGATCACTCTAGTACTTAGAAGCTGCAACCAAAATCAAAGCTGCATTACCTTGAATTCTGAAAAAAATCACATAAAAAAAGGAAGCTTCTGCTTGGCAATTGAAATTAAAGAATCCTCAGGGACCAGGGAGGGAAAGAAGGACCTTTCCTGACTGACTTAATTATTTTTCTATGGCAGAATGACTTGTTCAAGGTCATAGAAGAATTAAATTTCTGTATTGGTGAGCAGGTGGAAAAAAAAAACAGAGGCTGTTTAATCTGCACTTTCACGTGCAGGTCTTTTACTAATTTCCTAAGGAACAAAGTCTTCTGTGACCATGTTTGTGACTTTCCCTCACTTCTTTCCCTCTCCATCCATAAATTTTGGCCCAACTGATTAATAAAAACAAATCTGAAAGAGGAATGAAAGTCTTAAATAGGTTTGTCTTTCTATGAATTTTGTGGAAGCAGATGCCAGGAGAAGGGAAGAAGAAACCATCTGCATGGTCTGTCTACAGTAAAGCTGCAGCTCGAGCTCACATTCACAAGGCAGCACTGCATATATTCCTGACAATGGGAAAACTCATAGGATGTCAGATCAACTCTCTTCCTATTTTGCTACAAGGCTCTGGAGCACAGTCACAGCTGTCCATGCAACATACACTGGTTTATTTGACACCAATGTGGAGTGAAACAGGAGGTGTTCTTGGGGAGAACTCCTGGTGCAGAAGTGAGGATACTTTTCTGCAGCTTCAGCACTTGCACCCTACAAGACAAGGGAGACAAACTGAAGGCTGGTTTGCTCAGGGCTGGTGTCATTTCTTGGTGCAGATCATGGAGGCAGCATAGATATAATCAAAGCAGAACTCACACTCTTTAAACAAAAGATGCTGATCACAGGAAAGCTGGGCATATGTGTAGATGTGTCATTTAGGGACATGTTTCAGTGATGGAATAAGGGTTAATGGTTGGATTCAATCTTAAAGGTCTTTTCCAACCTAAATGATCCTATGATTCTGATTGTGGAACCATTTGTTTAATGATAATGCTGTTCTGGAATACAGGAGGGAGGAAAAATTCCTTGGGGATGGCTTTGGAAACCTTTCTCTTAAACTGTAAGTCGCTGGATTGTTTCTTTTTAGGAAGGAATTGGTACATCTTGAATCTTCGATTTTATGCTAATTTTCCTTCATACGGTCTGTTTCTGTTAAGAACCTAGACTGCCTGTAGTGTGTCATGGTAAGCAGCATGTAGATCAGTGCCATGTGTTAAAGCTGGAAAGTTTCTTCTTTTCTTCTTTTTTTTTTTTTTTTGCTTGGTTTGAGGCAGCTTGTATTAAATACTTTACCCCTCCCCTTTTTTCCCAGTTGTATGATTAGGAATTGCTTTACTACTTGTGCATCCCATGGTAGTGTTTAATATTAGTTGGACACTTGGCCATCCATACTTCCCTGAAATCTAACATTGGTTTTCATTGATGGGGATTTCCTGGGTGCTCACATGCCTTTCTTTTGCATCTTCTCTCCAGATCCACATCTAGGGTAATCACACCACTGTTATGGTATAGCAGTCTAACTTCTCTAATTATGAGACTATTTGGCCACTGGCAAGACATTTGCTCAATTATCTTGCAGTGAATTTGAACACAAGTGTCAAACATGGTTACTCTTAAGTTCATGTCACTTATCATTCCTTCTAAGGAACTCCATCTTCCTATTTCTGACCAAAGAGTTTTTCAGTATAGTGGGCAGAGTTTTCAACCTCAACATAAGCAATTTATGTCTATTCTTTCTTTCTTCTTCATTGATGTGGAAGGAATTATGTGTCCTTATAATTAAAAACATCAAACATATTCACTACCAGCTGAATTTTGTTAGACGAAGTAAAACTGTCCTCAAATGATAGAGTTTGAAGTCCTCTGATCTTTCTCATAACCATGTCCACACTTTTTTTTTTGATAGGAAGATAAATTTAAATTGCACATAATATTCCTAAATATATCTTGCCAGGGCTTTGTATTACATCACAACTACCCTCTTGCTTCTGGAAATTCTCCATGTAGTCTATGAAAGATCATGCATCCTATGTCTGTTTCATGATGGCTGCTAACAAGCCTGCTGTGATTGCCTGGCTTTATTTGAAGGTTATTTTGGTGAGCTTTCTGTTTCTTTGATAATGTTACTGAAGTTTCTTGTGGCTAATATTTACTTGACTGGAGGCACCCTGGCTAGGCCATACAGAATGAAAGCTTTTAGACTCACCTCTGGGCATTAGGGATGGGACTTGTATATTCCAGCTGCCTTTTGAAAGAGGTGGAGTGTGTTGACAGTGCACATAAGGCAGAGTGTCTGTCCTTTGCCCCAAATGTTTATCCATTTTAGCACTATAAAGAGCTTAGTCTTAATGAAGTTGTGGGAAATTTATTTAAATCCATTCTAGACTGCAGCACCATATACCTTCAGCAACTGCCCCTCTGGCCACAGCTCCAACTTTTGAGCAGGCCTGAAATGTTTTGGTGGGTTTTATGTTTGTTTGGTTTTGGTTTGGGTCTTTTGAGGTTTGTTGGTTTGTTGTTTTTGGGGGGTTTTTTTGAGTCCACATAAATTCCATGTTCTGCTTCAGTATTGCCTCACAATGGTTTGAACCAGCAAAAAGTGAACGAGTGTCTGGGAAAAGATGTAGGACAAGGATGGGATCATGCAAATCTCACATCACCACTGAGAGAATTGTCTGTTGAACCATTAACTTCAGTGATCACCACCCATAATGGGGCTGCAGAGCTGTATGAAAGCCACTACGTGAGGAATATGTGAGGCTGCTTAAACGAAACTAAGCCCTTCACTGGGAGCGTTTATATTTGGCTTAAGAGGTATGAGCTGAAGCAACAGGCTTATGCTGAAACTCCTAATCCAGAACAGGTATACTGAGTATAAAAATGTTCACGGATATTTTCTATTCTTACCTCAATGGTGAAATAAGCAAAAATGACACTATCCTAAATTAAAAGCATTTACGTCCCATAGGTTATGTAGAGCGAGATGAAAGCCTCGGTATTGTTTGAGAGAAGCCGGACCTGCGAGTTCGGAGCTGCTGCACCGTAGCCTAGAACACCAAGACGAGAAAAATCCCATTTGCAAACAGACGGAGCCTACTACAGCCCAGGCAGTATTTGGATAACAAAATGGCTGTGGTTGTGGCTGTAGGTGATCCACAGGAGCGCAGCTGGAAGCAGGGGAGCGAGGGAGCCCCGGCCCCGCACTCCGGGTCCGGTCCGCGGCCGCACTGGAACGCGGAGGGGCCGTGCCGCAGCTACCGCGAGCCCGTCCCAGGGACTTACTGCGGGCGCTGCGAGCGAGACTCTGCGGGGCGCGCAGCCCCGAGGCGCACAGGGCCGGCGGCCGCGCCCTCCCGGCGGGGCTCCTGTGCCGCCGCTCCCGCTCCGCTCGGCCGGGCCGGGTCGGGCCGGGCCGGAGGGGCAGCGCGGGGGCTGCGCGGGTCCGGCGCCCCTCGGGGCGGGCGCGGGCCCGGTGCCGGCGGCGCGGGGCGCAGGCGCGGGGGACCGCGGGCATGCGCGCTGTGCGGCGGGGAGCCCGATCTGATAGGGAGCAGGGGCTGACACTACCCCCGTGTGGGCGGCGGAACGTCCCGAGGATGACGTGCGGCGTTCTCGAATCCCGTGTCTCGCTCGCTCGCTCGCCGCCGCCGCCGCCGAAGGAAACGGGAAAAGCAACAAGGAGGCAGGAGCAGGCGCGGCGCCATGGCGGCCCTGGAGCGGCCCGTGCCCAGTCCCGAGGCGTTCCTGGGCCAGCCCTGGGCCGCCTGGGTGCGGGAGGCCGCCCCCCCGCACGCGCACGGCGCCGCCCCCCCGCACAGTAAGGGCAGGGACCGGCCGCGGTCCGGCTCCGCACGCCGCTCCCCCCGGAGCGGGGCCGGGGTCCGGCCGGGCCGCCCCCCCCCCCCCTCCGCTCCCCTCCCTCCCTCCTCCCGCCGGGGCCGGGAGGTGCCGCCCCCCCGGGCGCTCAGCTGACGCTCGGCCGAGCCCCCGTGCCATGTGTGCGGGAGGCGCACGCCGCGCCGCGCCTGCCGTGCCGCTGCCCCGCGGCGCTGGGCCGGCGCCGCGGTGGGGGAAGGGGGCGAGGGGGAGGATGCGCGGAGGGGCCGGAGGATGCCGCGGGCGGGGAGGGGGGGGCCAGGGTGCTGCCGCGGGGGGCCCGGCGGTTCCGCTCCCTGGCAGATGCTCCGACCATTGTGCTTTTGCTGTTGCAAATAGAAACACTGCTCACCTCCTCACCTCTCCTCCTCCCCTCGCCAAACAATAAATGCACACCTCAGGGCCCTCGGCGCTTCCTGACTCTGCTTCTCTTCTGCAGGTGTAGATCTGGAAGAGACTGGAAAGGAGGGTGGAAAAAGCAGGGAGGTTATGAGGCTTAATAAAGAAGGTAAGTGGATAGTGCTGGCACACCTCTCTACCTGTCTGTCTCTTGGTGCTTGTGAATGACTGTGGTTTGGCCTTGACAGGGTGGTCTGATAGCATATGGATTTCTCTGCCGTGAAGAACGTTTCAGGGTTGGATACATGCAGATGACTGTCACTGTGTCAACTTCTTTTGAAGTAAGGGTATAACAGGTGTATACACGCAACTGACAGACGTGGTAAAAGATGAGACAATTTTGAGGCAAAAGACAGCTACACATCAGTGGCCATATTGGATTTTTTTGTGGACCCTGTC
The DNA here is from genome assembly GCF_023055355.1 of Agelaius tricolor. Taxonomy (NCBI): domain Eukaryota; kingdom Metazoa; phylum Chordata; class Aves; order Passeriformes; family Icteridae; genus Agelaius; species Agelaius tricolor. The sequence continues at coordinate 56,208,900 of NW_027269263.1, forward strand.
CCTTGGTGCAACATTCCAGTTGCTCATGTGAAGATAAGCATATAAACTTTAAACATTATATTATTATTAGCAACTTAGTGGAGATGTTTTTCCTTGCAGCGAGAAAGGGTTTGTTACCATCTTTGAGTTCTTTCACTTTAACTCAAATCACATTTTATTCTTCATTTGCACTGCTGAGTGTGACCTACAGTCAACTGAGCAGCCAGCATCAAATATTATCTTAGGTTACACTACCCCATGCATATTATGCAAAACCAAATAAAATTAGTCATTTGGGCCATAACTTCTTCTGGTACCATCAGTGTGAACAGGCAAACTCCAGGTTAGAGGTATTTCCCAGTATGCCAGGCCTGTCACAGCTCTGTCAGCTGCGAGAGGAGAAACATTTTGTTTGTGATGTGTGCCATTTACATCATGTTGAGGTAACACCTAATGCAACTAGTGAAATAGTTCAGGATGCTTTTTCAAGTAGTTTTGTTTTTGTTTCTGTTTCATTAAGAAAGCACTTTATGTACACAACCTCTCTGTCTTGGGAAATACTTCTTGGGAAGTCAGTTCATAATGAACAATCCCATCATAGTGAAACTTTGGTGTGACTTACGCTGAGAGAAATCCCACTATTACCTGTAATGTCATAAAAAATATTCTGAAATGATGTTAACTGTCTCATTACATTACAGTTGTCATTATGTGTGTGTTCGATTTTGAGCATCTTGGCAGCTCAAAGGGATCTTATGTTTTCTAAACAAGCTCTTGAAAAAAGACTTAATTAATTAATTAATGAGTAATGTAGATTTGTGTGATAAACTATAAAATTGCATGGAGTATGCATTAAAGTTATTTAAAATACCATAAAACTTCCTTTTTGAAAGACCTTTACAGAGATGCCAAGCTTGATTGTGTTCCTATTTTGATTCTTACGTTCCTGAACCTCTCTATTTTGTCAGCCCAAAGATAATTTAGCAGCAGAACTGGGATTTTCATGAAGTTATTTATAGGTAAAAGGTTTAAGGCTCTGTACATATATCAGTAGTGTTGATTCAAAAATAATTGAACAAAAATTTTTCTACTTCAGCTATGCCTTCATAAGGAGCTTAATTTGTTGAGATAAAATGTTTTGTGCTCAGAAGTCCTTGAACACAAATTCCTGTTATAAGCATGGGACATAAAGATTGAAGTATCTCAACTCCTTAGTTATACATAGTATGCAAATTGTTTCCTAGAAAGATTCAGTGTAAATTATCAGTTCTAGTCTTGTTTGGTTTGGGGGGGGGTCAGAGACTCCATCAAAGGAACTCTATTTAAACTCACTAACCAGAAAAATTACTTCCAAACAAAGCGTAATGTCATTGCTGACATTATGATCATGACAGGTGTGAAGCATTTACTGGCTTTTATAGTACTTATGTCATAATACCGTGTTAAAAAAACCAAAATTGACTGTTATATTTAGAAAATAAAAAGCCTTAGGGATGTTATTGCTTTCAAGTAGTAACTTGTGTTAGATCACTTAGAAAGAACTTCCATGAAGTTTGAATAAATGAGTATGTATCGAAATATTTCTACTGTATTCACTTCGGCAGTCTGTTAATACAGGTGTTTTCACCACACCCATCTGTGTGTCTGAACACCCACTGTAAATCTTCCTTGGGCCCCACAGTCCTTATTAGTAAAGATGAGGGAAGATTTCAGGAGTTAGATTGGTCTGCAGGACATTTTCTCATGTATTTGCAGAAATGCTTGTGCTTTTACTCTGACCTTGCTCGTGTGTTGTGTGACATGTTGAATTTTTTTGTCTGCTTCGTTCATAGATGAGGGTTGTGGTTATGATAGTTCTGAAAACAAAACCCAACTCCTTTTTTTACAATCTCATCAGTTTGAGTAGACCTTTTTAATGGCATCTGTGGTGCCAGGAGATTGTAAGTGGTGTCTTAGAAAAATCAAATGTTACTTGTAACCTACTTGTATCAAGTAACCAGGGGCAACAGATGGACAGGATTTTAAGTATCAAAAATTACTGTCCTGTTTGATAAAGATAGTGTAAAACCTGATCTCTCTGCACTTACTTATTATTTGTCTGCACTTCCTCATCTTTAGTTGATGTGACCAGGTTTATGCAGCCATCCTTTTGTAAGCAGTTTAGCAAGAAGGCTTTTCAGATGAGTGAAACGGTGTGCAGAGCATGGTGGAAGCTAAAGAGTGGGAATATATTGGTTTTCATACCATGACAAGGTGTTTCACTTTGGTTTTGTAGAAAAACAATGGTGTTAGGTGGCTAAAAGTGCTTCCGGTTAGCGTGATCCTTGCTTTGCTGCCTCCTTTCTGGTTGTGTACCATGTGTGTTTAGAGTGGTGGGCTGCTCCTCTTCCTTGCTTTGGCCCAGGAGGGGATGTGGGAGGCAGTGTTTCCTGGAGGTGGGGGTAGGAGCACTGTCTGCCAAGTCTCTGCCTGCCCAAGGGGTTGCTGCTTGCCTCCCCGGGCAGAGGGCTCACAGTCTGACTGTGCTGTTCATTTCTGTAATGCAAGAGATGCACCGTGTGCCCCGTGCCCCATCTTAGGGGTGAAAATAAAGGCACAGAAGTATTGCCCACTGCTTTCCTTTATTCTGCAGTGTATATGTAGGCAGCATAGAGGGAGAGAAATTTCCTGAACGTTTGTTCAGTTTTCTAGACAGAATTGCTTTTTGCATGCTGACACTTACTCTGAGTTTTCCTATAGCAAATGCATTCTGTCCATGGTTGACTTTTACTGGCATGTGGATTTGTAGAGAGGGGATTACAAAGTTCCAAGTGTGCACAGAAAATGAGAAGTTTTTAATGTAAATGTTTGTGCCAGAAAAGAAACCCCAAAACTTATCTGCTTATCTAATCAGGAAACAGAAACAGTATTGTGTAACTTATCTGACAAATCACTACCAAGCAACCAGCTTAGCTAAAAGAGGGGTTATCAGAATTAGAGCAGCATTTAGAATTTATGTTGAATTTTAAAAGGTTGAATGGCATATTTGAAGAATTGAAGATTTTTTTGCAGATAGCAGGCACAGTAAAAGAAGTCTGTATTTGAGAGTTTGTGTTCTGTAAAACATCACAGTTACTGTGTGCCTGAGGCAGGTACAGTGTTCTGTTATTATGAGCCATAACCTGTAGATGATTAGAGATTAATTTTGGAGGCTTGTGTTTTGCTTTATACAATATCTGAGAAAATAATGGATGAATGGGATATTTTGGTTTCGTGTACAGAACTTGTATTAATAATTGGTTTAGTAGTGTGCAAGCATTGATTGCTATGAGTGTTTGTAGATAGACACAGGCTGTAAAGGAGCAAAAGATATCCTTTGAATCTTTGTGAATTACAGCAGGGTTAAATATGACCTATGGCATTTAGGTCTGTGTCTGGGTACTTGGTGTCATAGTCAAGTTCACTTTCCCAGTTCAGTGGGTTTGTATCATTGAAGTTTCAATCTGATGATGTGTGTGTTTTGTCTTGGATAATCTTTTCACTAATCGTAGTGATTCATTATTGTTTGACATTAAGAATGTTAAGTAAAAAATTCTAATTTTTCTGATTTTGTGTTATAAGATTTTTATTGTTCCACCCCAAACTTGACCATTTTACTTTGTGATTGCACATGGAAACTGGAGTTTTAAATCTATTGGATAATTGTTTACAGTATATTTTTCCTATTTTGACTTCCCCCACAAATACCTGACGGAAAGTTTTTTGTTAAATCCTTTAGCAACATAAGGACAAAGTTAAAGGAATACTGATTAGTCTTGCTTTCAGTATCTTTTTAATTCTTCAGAAAAATATCTTGATGATTTTATTGTTCTTCTTGGAAAAATAAGAAGTTGAGATTAGGTGGTCATAAGGAACACTTCTATAGGGGGAAAAAGGATGTGACATACAACATTCTACTTTATGAAAAGCAAGAGGAAGAGAGCTAAAATTATTATGTTGAGATTGTGAAAGAAGAGAAGAAAAAAACAGCTGGCTAATGTAAGCAAAGAGATTGGACTTAACTTTTATTTAATTATTATTTATTTTTTGTTTATTAGTGGTTTGCCTGTGCTGCTATTTGTCTCCTTTATAAAAATACTAAACAAAAGAGAATAAAAACATTCTCATTTTACTTACTGCCTTCATCTTCCACCTTTTTGTGGTAGTAGGGAAGGTTAAAAAGGGCTGGGAGGGAAAGAAAATTATAACAAGGTTGTGAACACATACTCCAAAAGAAAGAAGTGAGGTTCTTCAATTTAGACCACCATAGTTGGTGATTTGGGGTTGGTTTTGGTTTTGGTGGTTTGGTGGTTTTGGTGCTTTGGGGTTGGTTTTGGTTTTGCAGTGGGCAAAAGAGAGTTTGAAGGTTGTATAAATTTCTGTCTCTTCTCTGTAAACTAAAATAGTCTTCTGAAGATACTGATTCTTAAACAAATGTAATATTCCATGGTGCTTGATGAATGAAAGAACTGAGAATTGGCAGGGCACAAAACTGTGGCCTGCCAATGGTGAGAAACTTTTTCTTACCATTCTTTATACTGGGAATAAGAACAGTAAGCAGAGATCCCCATGGGGTCTTTGTTTAGGATGAGACATGACAGTGGAATTGAATTCTGGTGTGCATTCTGGTGTTTAAGTGACTGATCAGTTCTATATATGATATCTGGCTCCGATATTTTTATTTTTTCTTATATGGACAGCTTCTGCAAGGGGGTGGCATGTCTCCTGGTTATGGCTGTCACCTCATTTAATGTGTTTCAAGGAATGATGACAGAGGAAGAATGAAACATTATGTATGATAGCGCCCAGAAAATTTAGTCAGAATTGTAGTTTATCTTCATAGTTACATAGTTATTTTCTGAAACCTGTCCTTTAGTTCTTCAACCCACACACTGGATAAAAGGAGTGGAGTAATGGTAAAGCTCTCTGATCAGACATTCTGTGTTTTGAATCAAGATTTTGGTGGTTTTGAATATGTATCTATAACAGTCGTACTGTAAATGACTTCATTAAAAATTTTGATTTTGCTAGGTGCACATATCTTGATAAAATGCATTATTTGTGCAACAGTTGTTCTGAAGAGGTTAGATCTCCTGTTGTTTAAGGTACCTTTTTTTGATTATGTGTGGGGAAACCATGTGTGATTCCCTGTCAACTGACAGCACTGTCACTAAGGATCTGTCTCTGACATTCCTTCTACTAGTTGTAATTTATAACCAGACTTGAGAAAGAGGGAAATTTATGTGTTTACTAGAGGGTACCCCAAGCCCTGCTGTCACTACAGAAAGTAAATGACTTTGTGTATCTAATTTTGATTTAGATATAAAAACACGTGTGTGTCTTCTTGTGGATCTGCCTCTGTATGTAGTTAATAGTTTGTAATAGATGAAATATAGATTTCTGTGTGTTAAAAAGAGACTACACAAGAGCTGAATCATTTCCACTGTGAAAGGGAGTAATTTCTTTGAAATAGGCCTTTTTTTCTAGTTAATTAAAAATAGGGCCATTATCAGGTTCTGTTTTACCTTTGGGCAAAAAAATTACTAGCCATTATACCAAGGCTGAGGTGTATGAATGAGATGAAAGCAGTGGCAAATCCTATGGAAAACATTTCAAATTACACTTGAAGTTGTGAATCACAGGAATCCTGTAGGCAGAAAGCATAAGTTTCTGATAGTCAAAGTGAAAGGTAGTCACTGCATGCATTACTAAGAAAGATCACCTTCAGTAAAAATAGTATTGTTGCTATGAGTATTTCTTGAAGAGTTAACTCCAGTATAAGTTTATCTGACTATGACTATAAATTTATCATGACTATTCATTATTAAGAGTGATTTTGGAATAACTAGCAAGAAAGCTTTTTGGTTTGTATGGGCATGGATTAAATTACTGGATCTTTCTGTCTTCCAAGTTCAGCTTGGTGCAGAATTCTTCAGCTTGTCTTTGAAAAAGCTGATTGAGGAGTTAATGGTGCAGGATGCCAGGTGAAGCTAGTGTCTTTAAGTAATTAATATGCAAAGAAACCCCTTGGCAAATGCTGTCGTGACATAGTAAGGGTGTTTGACAGAGGTCTATTAGCAAGTCTATAGCAAGAAATCTTTGATGGTTCTCTTGCTGGATGGGAAGGGTAGAAGCCATGAGAGTAAAAATGGCCCAGTTTTTTATTGCAGTGCTATGCAGCTGACTAAGCTGACTCAAACTGAACCAAGAATCCAGCACAGCTACTTGAAACTGATATGGAACAGAGGAAAAGCAACTATGGCATGAATAATTTTTCTCTTCTGTGCCCATTCTATGGTTGATTTTAAGGGACTGGTTTTGTCATAACTGTTTGTATGGCTTATTAAAAATCCTGCCCGAAAGCCACTGATGTTGGTGGGGAAGTGAACTTTCTGATTGCTCTTGGTCTTGTACTTATAGAAATGTCTTGCTTATTTCTGAAATGTTTTGGTTATTATTCAGTAAGTTCATTTTGTATTTTACTGAGTTGTATTAATAATACAGTGCTTAAGCCCAACACTATTCCTGTCTCTCTGTTTTTGTGACAGTAATTAGAATTTACAGTTATTTGGTCTTCCAGCTTCTTGATGTCTGTCCTCGTGTGTTTACAAAGTGTGTGCTGTTTGGCAAAAAAAGAAGGGGAGTTTTCCCAGATCAGATGGAGCATCAACCAGAAGTAGCAAAGAGCTTGCTGACAGAATTTCCAGGTTCTGCAGAACTGCTGGTTCCAGTATCTGTCTAGTGCAGTTTCACTTAGTCCACAGGCCCCTCCTGAATCATCTGTGAAACGGAAGCAGTTGTATTGTGACAGAGCTGTGCATGGTACACAGGGGTTAGGCTGGCTTCCCTTTCCGTTCCCTGGCAGCAGGTGTTCAGCAGAAGAGACAGAAGAGTGACTGGTGAAGAAGTAGCAAGACTTAGGAATGACTGGCAAAGGGCAAGAGTTCATGGGGTTTGATTGTGTGATCTTCTTTTTGTTCTTTATTTTGTTTATATTTGTTTCTATTATACAGTGTTTTATGTTTTCTGTCCAGTCATTCTTTCCCTTCCTTTTCCTACTACAGGGGACTAGACATAGGGGGCAGGCACAGTCTGGGAATTTGCAGTTATATTTGAACACTGCTAATGTCATATCAGTAGTTGTTGAGAAGTTTGCTGGATTGAAATTCTCTTCTTTAGCAAGACAAAGATGGAACTGTATGTCTCCAGTAACAGAATAAGTGACTTGAGCTTGTCATCATTTTGAGCTGAAATAGTCAGAATGGAAGCTGAGATTTAAAGAAATGTAAATCATTATGTGTGTTCACTTTTTAATCTGTGATAAGTATCCTGTCCTCAGGTGGCTTTCAGGCTGGCCACTTGTGATTGTGCAGATTAGGTAGATTATCATGTCATAGCACATTCAATTGTTTTTTAAACTGCTCTTAGTTATGTCATACTGAGACAGAATGATACAATGATTTACATCTGAAAAGTTTGTTGGACCCATGCCACCACAGCAAACACTGACAGAGCCAAAACCTTATTTGTTTGGGTCTGATAATGGAGATAGTCAGTGGACAATGATCTGGAAGAATATAAGTAATTGATCTGTTACTGCAATGATTAGGGAGGCAGTATTGTTATTTGCATGATCCTAATGCTTAGCAGCCCCATCAGGCACTAGATGCTGCTCTGCAGGGTACCAGCAAAGGGAGGAAGGGTGTGTGCTTGTGTTGTGCAATTGTGCTGCAGAGAACTAATTTTTGAATGTGTGACAAAGCAGGAGTTGTAATATTGACAAACAAAAGCACTTAGTTGCTCAATGTGATAGATGGTTGACTTTAGCCTAGACTAAAGTCACTTTCTTAGAACCATAGCAAGGAAAGCTTTAAGGTGGTATTTGGATGGCAGTGAAGTAATTTTGCAAGATCTTAGGAGGTATCCTTATTCAGGTGTGGGAATTGGCCTGAATGAAAATACAGGCTGGTTGTTGAAAGCTTTGTAAATGGATACTGACAATGTGAACCAACTAGAAATGTGAGCAAATGGTGTGACAGCAAGTAGGATGTGGACATAACAGAGTACATAACAGAGGAGCCTGGAAAGCAAAGATGAGTTGTTCTCAGTATTCAAATTTGGAATGGAGGATTGTGCATAGAAGAGAGAGTAAAACAGTATGACAATATAGAAGAAACTTTAGAAACAATGTAAGCAAGCAGGATAATGTTTGTCAACATGGAAAATAAGAAAATATAACTAATGTGAGATGAAGCCCCAGACAAATCTTTAGTTCTGAAGATGTTTGCAGCAGACTTTGTCCTAGGGATGCCCAGGAAGAAACATTCAGATGTGGATGTAACCTGAATGAGCAGTTTGAGAGAAGCTACTGGCAAAGATGACATAGTAGTTTATCATAGTATTTTATATCTGAATGATGGACAAGTTGATTATGCTGTCCAGGGTGATCAAGAGAGGGGGTGGAGAAAAGAGGATAGGAGTGGTGGGATCTAAATTCTGTTCTGGCTGTATCGAGCTGAAGCTAACAGCTACTCAGTGGCAAGAGGTGTCAGATAGAATGAGATTTTTTTGTTTAGATGTAAATCTACTGTATTTGAGACTGTTCTCAGGAACTGAATGTAAAATTCTCAGACATAAGAGTAGCAGCAAAAGATACAGCTCAGTGGAGACCTGCTAGAAGACAAAGGAAGAATAAAGAGCCTGCCAGTACTCTGTGGAGGGATTGGTACAGGAAGGATGGGTAGTAGGAGAGGGGAGAGTAATGGAAGTCAGAAACAGAGTTTCAAAAGGAGAAAGGTATCTAATTTTTATGAAGAACACACAAGGGGTATGTGTGATGGAAATGATGAATTTGTGATGTTGCAATAGTAAAAGGTTTTTAGACATTTTAGTGGGTATAGTTTCACTGTATTGCAAGGGTCAGATGAAGGAAGCTCACACTGAAGTTAGAGACAAAAGTGTAATTTGTTATCAAACAGAGCATAATAAGCTTAGACATGAAAGAAGGACAGGAAGAGTAATGTAGTTAGAGAATCAGGGAGTCAGAAGCAGATTTCCGAACACAGGAAAGACTGATTGACTCTTCTGCTGTTCTGTCAGAGCGGGAGGAGAAAGGATATGTGAGGTATGGGTGATGAGAGTGAGCCAAGGAGAGAGTGGAACAGATGTGTTTTACATCTATTGTACAAGGAAGAAGGGAGAGCTGTAAGGGAGAGAAAGAGAGTGGGAAGGGAGAATGTGAAATGGTTATTATGTTTTCTCGCTTTCTCTTGGAATAAATATTTGCATTCTATTGCTGAGAAAGAAATAGATACAAAAGAAAAGGTTTGAGGAGTGAGTCAAAAGTAGGAAGAAAAAAGGCTGAAATTGCAGGTGTGGGTTCAGCTCAACTGGAGGAATGGCACAGATTAGTAAGCAGCAGGAGAGAGAGAGAAAATGTGCGATAACCTCATTTTCAGACTGGTTCTCTTTTCCACTGCAAATTCTAGGACAGGCGAGAATATAGCAAAGAAAATGGATGTTTAAGACAAGAGTGAGTTCAGGATTGGTGGAGTTGGACCTAGTATTAGCAAGCAGAGCAAAAACCATCATCAGAAAAAGTAAAAAGCTCTTCAAGGAGAGAGAAGAGTGTGTGGTCATATCTATCACATAGCATGATGGACATGAAAGCAGTAGTTCTGTTCCTTCCTGCAGTGCATCATAAGTAGTCTTGTGTCTACATCATCTGTCACATTCTGAAACTGACTTGTGCTTCCTGCTTCCAGAGCTGAGCCAAGGCCACAGGATTGCATTATCGTGGACTGGGCCCCGGGTAATGTGGTACTGCTCAGGGTGTATCAGGGTGGGAGCTTGGGCACGGTGCTGCGGTAACCATGGGTGTATGGCTTGTGCTTGTCTCGCAGGGCAAAGCAGCTTGTTCCTGTCTACATGCTACAGGCAGGCATGCTTTATGATACAGCACTTTTTGTTTTCCTCTGAGAAAGCAGGACAGTCATTTTAGAGGGGTTAGATGGAATGGCTGTCATTCATGTCATTCAGTGTCTAAGAAGTTAATCTCAGGTTTTCACATCTGTTTAGTAGATCTAAAGAACTGTTTAAAGAAGAGGCAAAGGCTGTGGGAGAGATTAGTTCCTTCATGCGCAGAGCATTGAGCTGATTCCTTGACTTGGAAGGCTTTATTCATTACCTTGCCTGCCTTTCCCAAGCAACTTTCTGCATGTCCCTGTATGTTATCAATGTTCAGTCATCCCAGCAGCTTATACACGTCACCATGCAGAGGTGCTGAGAAAACAGGGAAAGAAAAAGGTCTTCAGATTTTCTCTTCAGGGTCTCTCAAGTGGTTGGTTTTTTTTGTGCACTATCATGAAGTTTTGTGGTTCTGATTGTATTCATGCTTTTGCTATATTTTTGGCTTTTTAGAAGACTTGGAGAACCTTGGGCAAATATATTAAGAAACTGGATGCATGGCAATGGAAAAACATGAGGAGAAATGGGAGAAAAAAATGTTTCAGCTCTTGAAATTATGGTGAGCTGTGTGTATAGTGCTTTTAATAGAGTCTTCGAACATTCTGTGCTTGGTGTAAGTTTTCTTCAGCTTCTCTCATAACTCACAACACACTGGGTGTGAACATTACCAAGCCTTTTAGGTATTTAAATTTTGAAAGAGGTAATGCAGCTTTACATATTTTTGGGTTTCTTGCTCATCAAGAAAAATTATTCTTGACTGCATTGCTCAATGAGGGAATGCTACGAGTTTTATTTTGTGGCATTTATTATTCTTTCCAGCTTTTCAAGATACCTGTCACTATTCTGACTGTTTGTTTTCCAAGCTCCTTGGCAAATCAAAGGTATTGTAAACTTTTATCACTTTCCTGGAAGGTAAGAGTGTATCCTCTGTAGGAGTTCTTGTAGGCTTTTCGTTTGAGTTTTTAATTCCTTGTAATTAAGTGTGTATTTGGAGAAGTTCTAAAGAAATGTGTCATATATGTGTTCAAATGATGTAACATATTTAAGTGTTAGCTTTGAAACAGGAAGATATGGTCTGTATTTCTGAGAGCTTCCAATACATTTCAGACAAAACCATAAGTAGTGTATGTTGTGAAGACAAAAATCAGTCTATGAATGCTGAAAAATTTCATGCAGTAAGCTATTTTAAGGAGGAATTTGAAGGAGGTAGAGAATAATTAGTTGATGTGGAGGAAGGAGGCATCAAAGCTGATAGTATAGCACACAGGAAAGTAGCATACAGAACAGATTTCTAGTGAAAGCAGTTCATTTGTAAAAATAAACTCTCCCTGTTTTACTAATATTGTCTTACTGTCTCGGAGCTGGAAAGCAAAACTGATTGTAATTGCCAGACTGCAAAAATAACATAAATATTGAAAGATAAATCTTAATCTTTCTTAACTCTGTTCCCTAAACATGACCTCTGTTCTCCAAATACTTAAACATTGCCTTTATTATTAGGCTTCAGCCTCATCTGTTCTCTTGAATAGTGCCCTAGTTTTGCTACTAGGCAAAAAGTGAAGAGAAACTAACACATTGTGTATGCAACAACATTTGTCATTCTTTTACACTCTTTCTTCTGTATTAGTTCTTTTCTGCCTGTTTGTTTGTATATTACAGGCTTGGAGGGTAAGTGGCATGCAAAATTCTAAACAGTTTTGACTCTTGTTCTCAACTATCAACCTTAGAGTGAGCCTGTTGTGTCCAAATTTCTCTGAAGTTTAGATTTTGTTTTAGGAGAACCCCTTTGAATGTGGGCTTTCCATAGCAGATTTCTGACATACCATGTGCAAGCATAAACAGTACACAGAGCAAGTGCTCTGTGCAAGTGCTTTTAAGAGCTTGCTCATTTTAGTACTGTATGAGGTTATGAGAGAGACTTTCCCTGTGTTCAAAATCATTCTATGGAAGCTGCTTTGAGTACTAATCAGGCCAATGTGTATATATCCAGGGGAAGGGTATGAAATAGGATTCAGGTCAATGTGAGGAAAGGCAGAGGGAGTGAGTGAATGGGAAGAGGTCACAAGAAGAAACGAGTTGATTACTGATGTTTATAGATCACCTCTCTTTGTAAAGAAGCCCAAGGTGTCCTACCACCTATGTGTAGAAATTTTTTGTCACTGAAAGAGGATGGGCAAACATGGCTGCTGCTGCTGAAGGACTAATCATACCTGCCCTGGAATTAACTGAAAGAACACTGGAAGCCTACTCTGTACTGATAGGGTGTAATCCAGTCCTCACTGAAGAATGCTATTGCGTAACAATTTCTAAAGGAAAGGGAAAATGCTTTATTTCTAGATTCCAAAGAGAATACAGGCACATAGAATGTATTTATTTATGGAGGGGGAAAGAAAAAGCAAAATACCAGAGCCCATTACCTTTCCATATGACAGATTGTGGCAGGCTTTATTGACTCGCACTCTGTTTATTGTTTCTCAAAGGTCAATGGCTGCCATTGGCACCAAATTTTGCTTACATTACTTTACTTACATTAAAGTAAGGACTGACATACTTCAAAATACATTTGCTGGGGATTATCTTTCTCTTGAAGAACTGTTACCCAAGCCACTCTTAGAAGAATAGGTCAGCTCTTATTACAGCAAAAACCTGCAGTAATTCACTATATTTTAGCAAGTCACCACATATTCTAGTACAGTGCCTTTCAATAATTTTTGAATTACTTAAAGGCAGAATTTGATGTTACTGCTCCAAAAGCTAGATTGCTTGCTCCTTTGCTGTGCAAACATTACCATCACCTTTTCTGCACCCATCCACTCTACCAGTGATGACCATGGACTTTACCAGATATGATAGGATATGATCTTATAATCTCTAATGGGATTTTTTGGGGCATTTTTCTTTTTGTTGTGTTGTGAAAATGATCATCCTAGATACTTCATGATTTTACTTGGGATTCTTTTTCATCCAGGATAGAAAGGGGAACTAGCTGGTGATACAGTAATAATTGAATATTATAACTGGCAAGTAATTTTCACTACATGGATAGATTTATAACATTAGCAAATCCTCCATGACTAGCCTGCAGCTCTGCCTTTTGTCTGGAAGAACACTGGCTTTAGCCTGAAGCAATTTTTCGTTGTGCCCACCAGATTTTGCTGAGAATAAAACCTGCTGTGACCACCCAGCACCTCAAGAGGTGAATATATAAGTGAGCATCAGAATGCCACAGTGCAAAATAGGCTGGAAATGTTCAGTTTATTGAATTAAATAGTAGTTTAAAGAGAGAGCTTTAAATTGGGTAACTATTACATGATTGGAGTGTAATCTTTCTCTCTGCAGTTTTTCTCTTGTAAAATACAGGCACTGAATTTATACGTTTCATCATTCTTGCAGTTTTGGCAATTTGGGTTAAAAATACATATTTTTTTCTTTACAATAAACATGTGAACTTGGTCGTGGTCCATTCTGAATTTTTTGTATTTGGAAGAACTAGATAGACTGTAAGCAGAGATGGAAGAATTGCTTTTGAGGGTTGATTAATTGCAGTGTTACTCCTTTTGCAGAGCGGTCTTGAAGGAGGCTGAAAGTGCATGGCTGGGAGAGTAGGGGGAGGTGAATACTGCTACATTTTATATGCTTTACTGAAGTGTTGTATCCCAGTTCTCATGTCCACATCTGTTCTTGGAAAAACTGGAAGGAGTTCAGAAAAAAGATACATTAATTTAAGGCCTGGATAATCAGCTTTAGAATGGAAGATTTAAGAAGCTCAATCTATTTAGTTTATCAACAGACAGTAGAGGCTACCTGATAAGTCTATAAGTACTTAGTCAGGGCAAAGGTATCTGACAGTTAGATGGTTCTTTATCAGGTAGATTAAGGAGATTCTCATGGCTGAAAGCTGAAGCTAGATCAGTTCAGACTAGAAATAAGATGCAGTTTTCTAATGATACAATTAAATAGGAACAGCTTATCAAGGGGTGTAGCAGACTCTGTTGCACAAAATACTCACAAAAGGCCCTGGTCCTTCCCCTGGAAGCACACAGGGCTTTAGCCATCCAGAAGGCTTGGGTTTGAGGCTAAAATAGTATGGTTTAATTCTGTGGCCTGTTTTAACATAGAGAGTCAGTACAGATCATAAGGAAGATTTTTTTGTTCTAACTCCCTAAAATTTCATGTTGTTACTGCTGCTTTTGTTAACAAAATAAGTTCATGTGAAAGATGTGGTGATAAAAGCAAAAAAAAGCTTCTAATGTGGTGAGCGAGAAGGGACTGTCCTTTAGCAGCAGGTGAAAGAGGAAGTAACGCTTTCCAATCTCACTTTGTGTTTTTCTGGTAATCAAAACCACTGATATCCCTCCAGTCATTAATTCTAAGCATAACTTAATCATTTACCAATGTAATTGTTGGCCTTTTCAGAAGCATTGCAGGTAGTTTGTGCCTTCTCATTGTAAGGTCAGGTAATTGACAGCTGGACCCAAATGCCTTCTTCAACTTTGTTTGCAAAGCAAAACAATCTTTGTCAGCAGGTTTTCCCCGGTGCTGCCTTCTTGGCCATGGATTTATGAGAATATAGCAGGTCAGTCTTTGTGGTAGAGTAAAAGGCTCTGTTATTTCTAATGAATTGTATCAGAACTCATTTTATCCTAGTTTTGTAAAAGAGTCAGTAGGAGTTGTTTGAAGGATATTGGTACTTGTATCATTTAGTTTGCCTCTTTTTTGTAAAATCATCACCAGTATGAGAGAAAGTGTCAGGGTTTTTCTTGGTTATGCTGACAGCAAGGCAAATCAGTGCTGATATAAGGTAGATTTAACTTAGATGGGAAATGTGTCTGTGGGGTTAAAGGCAGCACCTAACCTGCTTTTAGAGGTTTTCCCAACATCAGTAGTTCTATAACTCTTGTAAACACTATATACAAAATAAGTGAGGAGCAAATGTGCTGCATCTCAGGTTTATAAATTCTTCACCCTCATCCCCTTACCAGTATTGCTGCCTCCAAAAACTGTAAAAAAAGAAAGCATGAATTGGTGTTCTAAAAAAGAAAATAGGGATAGTGAATTTTATCAGGATTTGGGGCTTACACACCCAACAAAAACTAAAGAATTTCAGTACTCTGGGATAGACTTTGTTGTTGGTTTTGCTGCACTTGGAAGGGCTAAAACAAACTGTGAATTGGACAATGAGGTTTACTTCAAATACGTGTTAGTGTGTGTTCTATTGTAGAGCCATGTGAACTTTGAAGTTCATGTGGGCTTTTTCTAGTTGGGAGTGTACAGGGTCACAAATATCCTGTGCTACCTTGTAGTGATACCATGAGAAGATTCTAAAGGTTCAGGAAATTTGGTCTTCCTCAGTTCCTTGTTGTTGCCTGTGACAATGTCACACAGCTTGGTGGGTATCTGATCCGTCAGTTTTTGGCTGAGTAGTTACAAAATGTTTAGAAGTTTATGTTTGGAGTCACCTTTAATGTTTCTTGTATAATGAGCTGGACTGAATGTTTGGCCCTTGTCATGGTCTCCTCAATAGGTGTATCCTCTTACCCAGCAAATGTTGGATTAGGTCAGGATCTTCTGCAAGGCTGTGGAATGCTAACAGCCATGCTAAGATCAATCAGATGATTGGTCTGCTTGACCTTCCCAGCATCATTTAATCCATACCTGCATTCAGGTAAATTGTATTTGAGATTGTGGCAAATATAACAACAAAAGATGATATTTGCTTTGACATAAGGCACTAAAAAGAGTAATTTCTAATATGAAAGCAAGAATTCAAGAAGGAGACTTGACACCCTGCAGGAGGGAGAGATTCATTAAAAAGGAGGAAATAGATGAAGTTACTCTGCTGGCAGGGTGTGTCCAGCCAAGGCAGTGGTTTGCTGGGCTGTGTATTAGGCAGATCTGTATCACTGTTGCTGCTGGATAGGGATCTTTAAAATGTGTGGAACCTCAGTGATACTGTAGAAAGCTCAAGGCTTCACCTTCCTGTGAGGTACTTTCATGGCTGTTTCTCAAGCTGGAAATTAAGAGCACCAAAGTTCTTACGTCTCATTTCCTTTCTACAGGAACAAAGTACTTGTTGAACAAAATCATGCTCTACACTGTCATGCCACAGTCTCAAAGTTTAAATGGATTAGGACTGTCATCTTACTGAAGTTGTGCTTGCTTCAGAAGAAGTAAGATGCAGAGCTTCAGAACCTCATATAGCATATGACAGCACCAAACTATTCAGGGCATTTTCTTGCCTTTTTTTATCAGTGTCCTACCTACAAAAAGGCAAGGCATCTTGAGCCATGTGTTTCCATCTGATGTCTATTGATTACAAAAAAGCCCTTCCTCTCTTCCCCTCTCCCCTTGCCAGAATGTCACTGCTTGCTTCTGCAAGAGACAAATGGCATCATTTATACCAGAAGAGTTCCTGTCCTGAAATGTGCAGAAGCCTGCTAACTTGCTTAACACTATATTCTTGATATGGCACATGGGTCAGGGGCTGGCTCCAGAAGGGGAGTATGTCCATCTCTGTGCATCTGATGGAACTGAAACTCTGCTTTCCTACTGCCAGTCACCTGCTGAGAGAGAGCCACACTGACCTGTCAGGAGGAAAAAATGTTATTTTCACTGTAGTGACTCCTCAGGATGCTGCAGACAGGATGGGCTCTGCAGTGTGGATATGGAAGTGTGTGATTTAAATACTTTGAGCTGATGTGGGAGCTTAAGGATGAGGAGAGTTAGTGAAGAATCCTGACAGTTGCATCAGGCCATCTTTTAAATTGTGTGCTGGATACACTAGCAGCAAAGTGCAGTACAAATATACATTTGCAGTCTGAAAAAGACAAAGCATACAACAAAGTTAGCTGCATTAAGATGAGGAATGGCTGGAGTGTTGCTATATGCTGAAAATCTGCAGGCAGATTTCCTAAAAATATATGCACATGTGTACACATACATTCATATATCTAGAAGATTGTCTGAAATCATCATTGCTCTTGGGTTTCAAGATTTTTGTTAAGTATCTGGTAATTCAAAATTACCCTCTTTCAAGGTACCACTTACATTCCTTGATCTAATATTCCAACTGTTTTACAGTGTGCTGGGGCTCTTTTCCCTAAATGAAAACTGGTTTTAATCTGTGATACATTTGAGATTGTTTGTCTTATTTCGCTAGTCATATTTTAATGATTTTTTTTTTAATTACAAGAAATCATACTGTAATTTATTTATTTCTCTTTTGAGTTTCTTATTTTGTTCAGCTGCCTCTTTAACTGGTTTTAGCTATAAAAGTATGTAAGTGGAACTAGTGTTTGGGAGTTGGTAGATATATATCTGTATTTTCTATAGCTGGTATTTTAAGGCAATCTTTGGCCACCTTTGTCAATATTTTAGGAGAACTGTTTTGCTTGCCAGAAATGGCTTCCTGAGAATTCTTTCAGTGATATTGCAGTAAAAACAACAATTGAAAAAGAGCAGAAGCCTATACCTGGGGCTTGTATAGACACAAAACTTTCATGTGACATACTGGTTTGAGAGATGTCCAGAGCTTAAATATGTTTACTGTCAGTAGCTAGTGTATTGTCTTGCAGGTGTTGGTTGGGAACAGTTGGCCCTTGTCTTTATTAGCATCTGAACTGTTTCCTGCCCTGAGCAGGCAACCTGTAGTTGGCATCTGCTGTCAGTTAAACATTGTTGATTCCTTAGTGGAGATCTTTCCCTGTGGCCTCTGGACAGTGAGTCTGGCTGGGCACGTGTCACTTTGATTTGGCATTACTGCTTTGCTTCTCTCTGCTTATCACCTCCTCTGGGAGTGTAACAGTAAATGAATGGAAAGGGGCTTCAGAAGAAAATCAGATCTCCTTATGTCCTAATGTAACAAAATACCTAAAGGATGGAGGCTATTTTTCTATAAAGGCAAATAAGGTAAACATGATACTTGTGCATTTTAAAAGTGCAGCCACCTTTTAAGGATATTGTTGGTTACATTTCGGTTTGGTTAATGATTTACTCTTTCAGAACCAACAAACAGTTTTAATGCTTTAGTAACATACTTCTCTAAAGCACTTGGCAGGCTGCATAATAAATTAAGCCTCTCAAGCTTTCTGTGAAGCATCACAGATGGAGAAACAGAGAAACATGGAGAGGCCAAGTGACTAGCTCCAGATATATAAGATAAATCTCTAGTTGTATTGCTGGAATGCTATGGTTAAATGCACCTGCATATGGAGATTGTGTGAAGCTGAGGTGAATAAAAATAAATAAATTGCTGCATATAATTGCAACACATGACATGTTTTCAACAATATTCACCTTAGACATAGATCTTGTTATTTACACAACATAGCTAGTTGTATCTGCATGGGAGCTACATCCTCCTTACCACTGATACTTTTATGAAAGGTGATGGAGGACCAGGTATGTATGTGGGAACTTGGAGACTGACCAGCCACAGCTTTACATTAGTGCTGTCAAGTTAAGTTTTAATTTTCCTTTATCTGAGGAAAGAAAACTGCTTTTTGGTCTCTCCAGCAAGTGCATGTCTTAAGGACTGTCTACAGAAGAAGTTTTGTCATGGGAATATTGTGAAACAATATTTCTTATTGTTCTTGTTTTAATTGTTCTTAAAACTTGCTGTTTCTTGCAGTCAACCAAATGTAGGCACTTAGCAAAATCCAGGTCTCTTGTCAGACAGCACTGGCAAAGCTTGCCTTGGAGTATACAATGTATACACGAATATCTGTGTGCTGCACTCCAGTAACCTGTGTACTGAAACCTCTGATAACTTTGAAATGTGGGGTTCTTTTTCTTCAGAATTTGTGTTTAGATCAAAGGAGTTGGCAGAGTAGAAATTTGATGCTACTGTGTGTTCCATAGCTTGAAGGAGGCTTTCCTTCTCTTTAACAGGTATCAGTTAATTATTTTCTTTTTAAGAAAGCAAATTGACTCAGAGTGCTCCTATGGAGCTGGTTCATTCAGAGACATGTTGCAGCAAGGAACTTGCTTGTTGTGTTGTGTGTAATATCTGCTTTTACATAGTTTTGAGTTGCTCCTGGCTTTTTTTTTTTTTTTTTTTTGTCATAGCTTTGTTTTATTTAGAGGGGTTTGAGCAAGTAAAAGGTTGGAGGTGGCTAGGGGTGAGTGGAAATTACCATGGAGTAGGATGGGCAGGAGGAGCCAGGGGAGTTGGTATGGTGGCAGGGTGTGGGAAGGTGTCATCTGAAGTTTCAGGGGATGTGTCCTGCCTAGTGGTGTGACCTCTTGCCTAATTTGCTTTGTGTAAGTGCTTCAGGTATGCCTCATGTGAAGACGATGGGAGCTTTCAAATCATCAGAATCTGTTTGAAAGACTCAAGAAGTGTGGTAAATGATTAAGGTTTTGTTTGCTTAAAGTGTCCTGAGTTTTGGTGTGTCTGGGCTACTGACTGCTTACAGTTCCTTTGGTATGTGTGTTCAGCACTCTGCACAGGCAGATGAAGGGCAAAGTTTTCATTAACAGCAGCATAGCACCCATCATGAATGATCTCGCTCACCTTACATGTCCTAAATCTTCCTAAAAATTTCAGAATATTGACTGTTTTGAAAATGTGAACATTCCTTTTTTTGTGTAAGTTTGTAGTTAGTAAAAGCTTGAAGTCTTCTGAATGTAACTGAGAGCCATGCAGTCAAATCCGTACCTGTGACCTGAGGAGATCCTTATATTCTTGTATGCAGATATCATGGTGATAACACAGTAATCCAGTCATTGAAATGTACTTTGTTCTGTAACTTTTAATAAAGGAAATGCAATTCAAGTGTGTGAAATAACAGTTGACAATAGAACTGGAAAAAACAGTGCTCTATTATTTGAATTTTTTTTCTTTTTCTTTTTTTTGCAATGAAAAAATAGTCACCTGGAAGGAATGCTTTAGTTTTTTGGGGGGTTTTTTTGTATAGCATATCATTTTGGTGAAATTTTAGTAGAGATGATTTTATTCACAGTTTCATCAACGGTTTTGCAACAAGTTTGATATTTTGTAATGCTCTGTTTGCCCAGAGGAATAAGTCCTTGTAAGATTATTGAAACATGCAGTTGTAAAGCACTTGGAATGTAAACAGTGGTTGTGAGCTAGCTGTCAGTATGTTATTTTAATAAGAATTGGGGCATGTTTTGATAATTAACTGTGCATGAATGATTACTAGTGATTTTTATGGTATTACAATTTCTTTTTCATGATTGCTCTCTCTTTTTTTTTTTTTTTTTCTCCTTTCTTTGACAAGGGGAATCATCTGTTAATTTCTGGTAGCTACCCTCTTGATACTAAATCAAAATAAGTTAATTGTGAATGGCCAAGTGGTCAGCATCTAAACTGTAAGTGCTAAATAGTTGCAATATTCTCCTTGCTGTAAAATATAATTCTGAGATGAAGCTTAGTATTCCCACTTTAAGTCTGTGGAGATATAGGCAAAAAGTTTGAATCCATGGTTAAATCTTAATTATGCCTGCGTTTTCTACTAAAAGCATTCATGTATTGCTCTTGGATTGAATAGGTGATGACTTTGCTAGTGTTAGCTGTAAAATTCAGCTGGTGCATGAAAAAGAAACTGCTTTCACTTAAATGATGAAAGAATAGCAAAATAAAAACAGCAAGTTTTAATTTGTGTTTATGGAGAGTTTAGGATGATACAATCAGGAAGGAAAAAACAACTCTGTTTTTCACAAACATGAAACCATGTTGAAAAAATGTAATATTATAAGGTTTTTAGCAGTTTGCAAAATGCTGTTGCAAGTATCCTTAAAGTATTGCAAATATAGGTAGAATAATAAAGCTATAAAATAATTTTTCAGATATTAAATCAGTAAAGAAATGTATAGGTAAGGTGTCCAAACTGCCTTAATTCTATTGCATCATCATGTAACTATGCAGTAACTATGTATCCTAGTAAATTACTCAGAGGATGTGCTTCTCCTTTCTCTCTGTTCTTGCAGGCTTTTTGCATTGCAGAAACATGTTATAATCAAAATAAAAAGAGTCCAGTTTTATAAACTACAAGGAATCTTTACTCTTTAATGCTTGCAATTGAGAGACAAGTTTTAAACAGAGTCAAATTACCAAATTTTAGATATCAAAATGTGTACTGCACTTGAACATGGAGACTTCAAATAATGAAATGTGGTATGAAACTAATTTAAGAAACTTTGAAGGTGCTGTGTTTTAACACTCTGGAAGAAAATGTATTTGGGACTTAAGAGTACTCCTTAGGCAGAGGCTTTCTATGATGAAAAAGTATTTATGATCTTCTTGGATGGTATTTAATTGCAGAGTAGTTGGCTAGATCATTCACAGAAGCTTCATTAACAGGGAGTTTACATTAACAAGCTGTGTCTGCCATTCAGATACACAGTTCAACAAAGCTCACATGTCTATCCAAGACAAGATTGTTGAAGTGCACATCACTAACATGGAGGTTTTGTGAATGATACTCCAAAAATGCACTTTAGAGATGTATAATGTCATTCTATGTGCTGTGCTGAGTGGGGTGTTAGTGCTAGTTGGTGTAAGTGTTAGGTTTTTTCTATACTCAGGTATTTAGACTCCTTAACAAAGAATTTCACAGACTCTTTTGATTAGAATAATGATTCTGTCTGGTGTTGTATTCCCCTTCATTACCTTTCATTAAATCCATGCACCACATTAATTTCTCACCATCCTGCTGGCAAGATTCCTGAGGCTGGTACCTTCTACAGCTCTGGTGCTGCAATAGCATACACAGTGCAGTCCTGTGCTGGGATTTGTTGCACCCCTCAAAATGTGTATGTACCTCTTCACACTGAAGCAGTTTCAGCTCATGCAAGCAGCTCCAGAGTTTGCTTCTGGTGTGCAAATTGGAGAACATCAAATAATTTTTAGTGGACAAATGTTCACTCACATGGCTGCTGTACCATACTCAGGCTAATTTTTGTTGAGATTTTTTTTTCAGAAGCTGGATTTTGTTGAATTCAGTCTTTTGGAAAAGTAGTAATACCAGTGGTGTTTTTCCAGATGAAATGCTGTGATAGGAATTAGCTGTCACTTATGCCATTGTAATTATCACAGAAAGTTGCAGATGAGTTGTTAGCATTTATTCAAATGTGCATAATAATGGATATACTTCTTTTCTATGCTTTTCGTTCGTAAATTTAGAAGTGTTTAATTATAAGTTACAAATGTACATAATTCCTCTTGATGTACAGGGAAAGACATTGAGAATTCAAGAAATTTGTCTAAAAGCTTTCCCCACAGAGGATAAAGGAATACAGTTTTGACTCCTCCTTTGTCCACTGTCCTGTCTGTTGGATTATACAGTAATTAGTAGCAGCCCTCCAAGGACCTTTACTGTTAAAGTAAATGGGGGTAAGGTTTGTTCCTTATGATAATGTGGAAGATATTTTTGTTAAATGAGATTGGTGAAAAAGTCTCCAAAGTGTTCTCTGTCCATACATCTTGATGAATTTTTATTGCTTTATGATGCTGGAGTGTACTTGAAATCCATGAGACAAGGCAGTGTATTTTTGCTCCTCTATCTCCTTTTTTTCTGTCAATTCAAGGCACTCTTGAAGCCAGATATGTGCCAGAGAACAGAGTGTCTCTGAAAAGCTGTGTCTTGAACTTTATCTAGGAAACCTCTTGTTCCAGTGACCCTACAATTAGATAAATCATGGAGTGCTAGGGGGCACAGCTGACTTGAAGAAAAAAATGTTGATTCTAAACACATGAAGAATCAGTCTTTAAACAGAACTGGTTGGTTGATATTTTTTTAGTTGTTGAAGAGCTAGCACAACACTCTCAATGCTGGATGAAATAAATTAGCAACTGCTTCCATGCACCCCAATCCTCAGAAATAAATGAACAATTGCTTTTCTACACCCAAATCCTCAGAAAAGGATAATGCTGGAAGGGAGATTGCTTCTAAGCAAAGTTGACAGGCATCAGACTGCAGCATAAGAAGTGTTAAGTGGTCTGCTGATGTCAGTGAGCTGTTAGGTGGCTGAGATTGATGTGGGAAGCTGGGTGGAGGTGCAAGCATCCCTCAGGAACCAGGTCCTGTCAGCAGAGGTTGTTGCCGACCTCTCACACCTTTGTGCCAGGAACCTGAGACAGTCACTGAGCATTTTCAGCAGCTTGCTTTAATATTGGTGAAGTTTTCTTTGTGTGTGTTCTTAGGATGTTCTTAGCAGCCCAGTAAAAATGTCTGAGCCTTTCATATCCTAATTTCAGTCAGGTGTCAACAGCAGTGAAGCTGCAGGGTACCTGCTGCGAGGAGTGGCAACCTGGGGACTGCACTGAGAAGGAGACTCACTGCCTTCCTGGTCAAATGGATCTGAAACATTTTGATTTTTACCTCAGTGTAGCACATCTCAACTCAGCCTGCTGATACTTGATCATCAATCATCAATGGTCTTCCTTTAAAGAGAAAGCCTTCTAGAGTCTTAGAAATGCTACTTTGTGGTATTTCAAGAAGAAATGCTACTTAGTGGTACTTTTCCCCTTGAAGTACCAATCAAGTATGAACTAGTAAGTCATTGCTGCTGTCAAGTGGTGGAAGGTGAAATACTGTTGTGAAGAGCAGTGAGCTGGAAAGATCCTTGTAGTAGTCATGTATTTAAGATTCAAATTAGGAAAATCTGTTATCTTTCCATATTTTGAGTAGTTTATTTCACAAGAGCCACCTTTTTCTCCTGTCCAGGAAACAAACAAAACAGCTCCAGAGACATCTGAAGCTTTCCCAAGGCTGTGTTTGAGAACACAAAAACAAAATTGTGGCTTTTTTTTTTTTTTTTTTTTTTGTTAGATAGTGAGTATTACATATGTGGAGATGAGAATATGACTTGTGCTGTATTCAGTGTAGCAGAAATTGAAACACAACAATAATCTGATTGAGCTAATAAACTGCTTCTTTCTTTCATTAAAAGGAAAGAACCCCCACTAATAGCTTCTATTATATTAACATGTATGCCTTTGAGTGACAATATTTAACCAATGATTTGTCTCAGGAGTAGGTACTGTGCAACATAACAAGTTGATGACAGATACAAGTAGTAAGTGTGTCTTCCATTGCTTTTCATGTCTTTCTTTTGCTTCTTCAGTACTACTAGATGGGCATGTTATTTTAGACTTGCCCTGTAAATTTTTTGAAGGTCTTCAGAACTGAAATATCTTGATATTTCAGAGGAAAACACGTAAAGGTTCTTCTGCTCATTCTTTAGTTGATAAAATCTCCACAAGTTTCTTAAGGCCTTTTTTTTGCTTGGTGTAGGAACAAAAAACTTGGTTTTACTCTCATTTTATGGCAGCAAATTTCATGAGTTTGTCTTGGTAGTGGAGTTTGCTCCTTTATAGGGTGGTCACTTTAACTGCAAAGCTTTATTTTGTGGCTTTAAATTGTGGTTGATCCTGTACCTTTGAGAAAGTGTTAGTAGCACTCCTGGAGGAAGGAGGGAGGTGGAGGGAATGGAATACCTCTGAATACAGTGTGTGTGTACATATATATATATATATATATATATATATATATACACTTTAATATGTTCATACTGAAGATGTGATGGACACTTCAGTGGCATACAGACTTGTATTGACCTGAGCCCTTCATGACCATATTCTTTAAGGGTTGTGTCTGTTGAGGTAAGAGCACTCCCTGAGACGTGCTGCAGGCTCTCGTTGTGGACACGGTTAGTCCAGCAAAACTGTGCTTTTACCTCCTGCAGTAAGGATGAGACTGCTGGGCCAGCACAGAGTGCTGCACTGCCTGACTTGTTTGTCTGTAGGCAACACGTTGAACCAGCAGGAGCATATTCCTGTACTGGGAGATGTTGTGGTGTGCATGAAGTGTACTATATAAATCTCAGTGTAAGAGCTGATGTGTATATGCTTTTTCAGACAGTGCAAGTCTGAGTGATTGCACTTGCAGAGATAATTATTCCCTTGAGACCAGAATTCTTAGAATGAGAGCTGTTGTCTGGAGTTGTGTGATAGTGGAACTGTAGGCTGCTCTTCAATTTGTAGGAATTCTTTTGCAGTTTTATCGAAGTGGCCTTGGGGTAGATATTTTGTATGTTTGAATTTTGGTTAGGAAGTTTCTCATTCATCTTTCCACCTCCTGTTATTCATTAATATTTTTTCTCATGTATCTTTCCTTGGCATAAGTCATCTAACTGAAAAAACCCCACAGCTGAAAACTTTAAGCAGTAGTTTGATCTGTATGCCTACAAGAAAGAGAACTAAATCTATTTCATTTGAAACTGTGTGAAGGAAAAAGATGATGTTATTGAAAGTCTATCTGAAAGTAACTTTCTTCAGAGAGTTGAGTTACATGAGAGGCAATATTCCTGAAAAGAGATGCTGTTGCAGGTGTAGGAGGCAATACAGAAAAAGCTCAGAGAGCTGGCATAAGAATTATTTGTGTCCTTTTAGACGGTACATTTAGACAATACATTTCCATTTAATATCCAGCTGTTGATTAAGAATGAGCAGACACTTTCTGTCTTGGATGAGAAGAGAGTGAAATTAAAAGATGTTCTTGGCTGTGGCTCTTTTTGTAGGGAGAAGTGAATATCAATGAAATACTTAGCATTTTGTAAAATTACATAGGTGAGATAAAGATTTTATTTTTCTCAGTGTTTATTTGCTCATTTACTCATAGTTATCCGTACTATAAAAATTGATCATTTTCTGACACATATTTTTCTGATAATGCTATTTTATTTTCAAGAATAATAATAATGTTACTAAAGAGGTGGCCTAGAAAGGTGTGAAAAATTCATTTTTATAAGACTTTCTTTAACCTTTAATAACTTATGTCCTTACTCAAAAAAAAGGAATTTCTGTCAAGATTGTCACACAGTGCTTGTAAAACACACTGCAAGTTATCTTATTAGTTGCTTGTTCTATTGTCATGGTGAGGTCCCAGCCAAAATGAAGGGCCCCATTGTGGTCCCAGTGTATGGACAAATAGTAAGAGAATACTGAAAGGCTGCAATCTAAACAGGCAGGGCAGACAAAGAGCATATTATCCTGATTTTAGAGATGGGATACTGAGGCACAGAAAAATCTAATCAGGGTCATGCAAGAATGTTGTTTGGGAGCCAGGAATTAAGCCAGCTCTCTCCTTCAGTCCAGTTGTACTGCCTTAAACCAGAGTCACTCTTGTGCAGAAGATAATACAGCTTTGCAGGCGAGTGTGTGAGTGCCAGTTGTGTCTTGCTGAGTATTTATGAAGGAAACACCAGTTGGAGGATTAAAGTCTGCTTCATGGCAGTCTGCACAGAAGAAATAGGAATGAAGGGGTTTTTGTGGCCATGGGATTTTTCTCCTTAGGACTGTTTTACTGCATAGAGAACTTTTTCTTAGTGTGCGTTGAAGAAAATGAAAGAATTAAACCTGCTATCCTTGTAGTATTTCATTACTAGCACTCCAAAGGTTGGAATTAGTAAAAACATTGCAAACTAATTGGATTTAAAACATTTCTTTTTGCTCCAAATTCAGTAATCCTTAATATGACATATTCAATATTTCCTTTAAAAAAAAACCAAAAGAAAATGTCAGTAAATGTCAAAGAAGTTATTTTTCTTTCAAACTTTATTTTTTAGTTCACTAATATTTGTTCACTTAATATAAAATCATTGAAGTTATGAGGAAAATGGGGTAAAATAAGGAAAAACCACGTGAATACTCACTCTGACTCACTCTAAAGATGATGTGTAGTACAAAGGTACTACACATGTTGTGAAGTTTACAGATGCGTTGTTAAATTATTTTGATTCTTTGTCAAGCAGCATTTGGTATCTCCAGAGCTTCATCTTAACTGCTTCTGCAGGACCAGTATGCTCATGGTGTTTCCAAACCTGTTTAGTTTATTTGGCTGTGTATCAGAAAGCTTAATCATCTTCATGCAGAAAAATCAAAATCTGAAACACTGTGTATTTCTGTGAGTTATTGTAGTTAATTTGCAGAAGACATCTCTTCCTGTGTCAAGGTGTGTTTTCCCAGCATAAAAGTTGTCAGAGTCCACCTGCTGCAGAAAGTATGGATGTGGTGCAATCCTCTAACTGTTGCTGAAGGTCAAATGTCTGATTCCAGAGAGTTATCCATCAATCTGAGCTGAAATTTAGTGCCATCATCCATGAAGGGTACTTCTTGTGATGACATTTGCAGTGAGAATTCCTTGATACATATTTGAGAAAGAAAGAATTGTTCTGTTGCTCTGTGGTGGTTTGTGGAGACTGCCTAGTCAGGGTGCATGAGGTACACTTGGAATTATGAGAGAAATGAAGATGATTTCCAGCCATTCCTCCCTTATGTCTGCCTGTGGGATGTTAAGAAATCAGAATTCTAATGTAGAGATTGATGATTTTCCTGCACATTCCCTCCCCCTTGCATGCACACCTGTGTGCAGCCATGCTCACTCTCCAAGGTTTTTGATAGGGATATATGTGAGATCTAAGAGAAATCCACTGTATCTGCAGGGTTAGAAATCTCTGATCAGCTCTTTGCCATGCTTTCCATACTCAGGAGTCTGGGGATAGTTAAGCTGTGTGTTACATAGATGGAATGTCACTTCTTCTTCTGGATATGGAGTACATGGTCTGGATCCTTATTAATAATGTGTCTTTTTTTCCTCGCCCTCAGTAATTTAATTTTTGCTGTCATTTGATAATACTATTGCTGTCCTGAAGGTTTCCAGACATAAGCAAGATGAAATTTGTAGCTGGAGGTGATATCTTTAATTAGACTAAATGTATCTGGTTGGGAAAATAGGGATACTTGGTGGCACACATCTCCTTAAATCCCAAAAGTCAGATCTGAATGGTTGAAAATACTGTTTACATTTACATTACTCTTCTAGCTTGTTTTTAACACATTAAAAGCCTTTTATTCCTTTTATTTTGCTCACCTAGATTTTTGAGGGATATTTGGTAACTTTTGTGGAAATTTTGATTTTGTTTTGGGATTTTTGTTTGTGTTTTTTTTTTTTTTAATTTGTTTGTCTTTCGATCTCAAGATGTTTAACTGGTATCTGTTTTACAGTATAGCAGGATTTTCTTCTGGGTATTGACTGTATGGTCTTATAATACAAACTACATAAGCAGTTGCTATAGTTCCTGAAATATGTTGTATGTAAAATAGAAGGCAGTTCAAAATCCAGGTTCCTGAGGAAGAAACTTCTTTAGATAATTTCCCTTAAGTGCAAGCTAATAATTAAGGAAAACTGTAAGAACAGTTAATGATTTTGTAGCTGTTACTGGAGTTGTTACAATTGCCTCGTGTTCTTATGTTACAATTACACTTACCTTACTGAAAACTAGATACTGTGTAATTGAGTGATGTCCATTTCAATTACAAACATCGGTTTTATTGTCCTCCTCCTGCTAAACTGACATGAAAACCTGAGATTTTTTGGTGTCACAGGTATGCAGCATACTTTTTGATGTGTGAGTTTTGTGTTTTCCAGTATTCTTGTGATATGTTAATCTGCTAGCCCAGGCAATTCTGGTCCTCTATTGCCAAATTACCTTAGACTGAGATGGCAAATAGCCTACATAAATGACAAAAAAGCCTTCAGAATTATGGAAGAACAACATTGTCACATTTTTCCATGCTTATTTCATTCTTCTCTTTATTGGTATGTAGTGTCTTATGCAAAACAGTAATGTCAGTGTGGCTTAGTTTACTTTGTAATCCCTTCCAAACAATGGTTGTTACAAAAGATATGCAGATATGGTTAATCCACAACATTTGTTTAGATCACTGGTTCCCAATTATGAACTTTTGTTTTTTCTTTTATTATGGGTCTTTGGGAGTAGAAGGCACCGTTTCCATCTTGGATACCATTTCATAACTCCTGGATAAGGCCGTGGAGTACAAAGTCTTCCTGCGTCATTGGGGCTGGTATTTATTGTTTACACTATAATTAATGAACTATTCCCAGCATTCTTTAGGATTGCCACTGTCCTCATGATTGCTCTAACCTGGGAGGCAGCATACCATTCAACCATACTGGACTGGTTTAAAGGTGTCATGACCTTAACTCTTTACCACACTGACACCTAAGTCTATTTGCTGCTTTTTCCCTACTTTTTTTTTCCTTTATGATGATCATGTTTCATTTATTATTGCTGCTCCTGAGAAGGCCAGTATTTCTGTTTTCTTTATCATTGATTTTCTTTCTCACTTGACTTTTTAGCATGCAGACGCTTTAAGTTCCTTGTATTAGCACCTGAAGGGCATCAGTCAGGACTTATGACAGTTGTGTTTGTCCTGTGTTAATTCTGTTGTGTATATTTTAATTTTATTTTGTCCTTAACTTCACGATTACTTGCATGACCTGCATTTTTCCATCAGAAAATGATCTTGAGCATTACTTTGTGGCTCTGACCCTGAAGTTAGCCACAATTTCAGCAGGATTTTGGAGTAAATGACATCCAGCGATCTCTTTCAGTTTAAATCATTCTGTGATTAATTTGCAACTGTGACTGACATTTTCAGAGGTAAAATGCAATTTATTCTGGCGAACTAATTACTGAAGTGACTTACTGGTTTTTGTGTAAGAAAGGAAAACTGCACTCGGGGGAGAATAAGCTCATGTTAAATGGAAAGAGTGTGACATTTATTTCTATGATAAGACCAACCTGTCTATGCAAGTGTGTTTAACTGCTGTCTGAATAATGCCCTGAAGATTGTCTTTTTATTGTTGCAGTTTCAAGTTTCAATTCACCATTCAAATGACTTCGTTTTTTAAGTAATCTCAAATGTAGAAGTAATCTACTGCACTGAAAGATTTTGTACTTTACTCCAGTTCTTGAATGATGTACAGATTTGTTGCCTCTGTGAACAAGAGGGAAATACTGGGCACAATTCTAGACATAGAGTTTAAAAGTGTGTAGCTTCAGGAGCTGGAAGAATCATGTATATTTAGTTTTGTCCATTGCCATTTTTGCCATTGCTATTTTTTTTAGCTTTCCTCTTTAATTTTAAACCAGTGTGCAGTGTGTCTTGAATAGTCTTTCTCTTCCTCTCCTCACTCCCCTTTTCTCTCTTGGCACATAAACATCACTAATATTTTTCAAAGCAGGCTTTGTGGGTATATTTAGTGGAACAACAGATATATAAGTGAACATTTAAAGTGTGTATAATTTATAGCAAAAGATCATCATTAAAACTTGATTTCCCACGCAATACTGTGAGGTCTTACTGTTTGACAACCTTAATTCTGCAGTGGAAGAATGTTTTAGATTATTTCTAGCTTGTGTTTTATTATACAGTGGGATGTAAATGATTATGAATTATATAATAATAGAGAAGGAACTTCATGTAAGTCATCTGCCTTGGATTGTTACTAAAAATAATTTCTTTCTGTGTTATTGGAGAAGATAAAAAGTCATATCTGGCACCTGCATTTTTGTGTTTGTGCCACAATTTGAAGAAGCAACATTTTCTATTTTTTCTATGATATTTGTGTTCTTAAAGCACATTTCACCAAATTGATGTCTTACAAAGCTATGTCATATGGCTACAGCTCTCTTTTTATTTGCAAATGTTAGTAATATAACACCTACAGGCAAAAGTTGTATTCATTTTTCAAGTGCCATAGCAAAATATACACAGAGTAATAATTTAAGATTTTAATCTAGGAAAGTCATTTTGAACAGGCAGCATTCACTGTCTCAGATTTCCAGCTATATAGAATATCTTTCCCATGATATGGGCCCTTTTGCATGCTGTTAGTTCAGTAGCTCATTTTCAAGCAGGCTTTTCTCATTGAGCAGGGGCATGGCTGTGTCAGTTATGGTTCAATTTGAGAGTCCAGCACTGCAAGGAGTGAGGTATATGTGGATGGCCCTTACTGAAAAATAAGTTATCACTTCTTTTTGCCATCAAGAGTCTACTTTGAATCTGCTGGAAGTGTCTTCCAGTAAAATGAGGTGACTGGGATGGGGGCTAGGGAGTGCTTTTACCTTGTGGGAGGGCTGGGCCAGTGGGTGGTGAGTCATGCATGCTGTGGTCACTTTGTTTCACTTCTAGGGGATAGGCAGTTTTTGGTAGAAAATAAATACTCTTTACAGTTGCTTTTCTGTCCCTCCTTATTCTTTTTGTACCTTGATAATTATTTCAGTAGCATTTGATAGTCTCTCACCTTATTCAATAGTTATCTGTCTTTTTCAGTGGTCTTGCCTCTTCCCATGAAAAAGTCTTTCCTGAGCTGACTTTAGAGACATGTTTTCTTCCCCACAAGTAATCTTTTCTGAAAAGCTTATCACGATTTTTTGTGACTAAGCAGAGAGGGAGATGTGATTATTGCCTTTAGAAGACAGTTTTTTGTTTGGGGAGGCCATTGTCTTTTTTTGTTGCACACATAAGGTCTAAATTGTCAAATGGCTGCAATCTGATCTAAGAAAGATACCAGTGTCTAAAATAATCTTTCAGTCTTGGTTATTTTGAGTAGGACATGGTAGCATTGAACTGTTCTTATTAAAAACAGAAAAACCTGTATGAAAAGATATATAGCTGTTAATCTTTTCTACTTTATTTTAAATTTCAAATGTCCCTTGCTTTATTCATTGTAAATTCTCTGATCTGGATTGTATTTGTAGTATTATTGCATCTAATAAAGTGTATCCCCAGTTGGACTTTGTAGTGAGACAATATTAATATGTTGTGCAATTTCAATTGAAAAGTAATTTATATCATTACAAATCATGAATTTAATCATGAAAACAGATTTGTGCCAATCTGATTAACATGAATAAACTGAGAGGTAGTGCTTGAACTTAAAGAATTTTCTTTTCTTAAAAACTCCTGCATAGTGAGAGTTTTAAGGAATCTTAAAAACCTGAAAGATGGTGTTCAAGTTTTTATCTATTCTGATTCAATAGTAGCAGTATATTTGTGTGCTGTGATTCTTATTTTCAACCTGCAGTCTTGTATCCTTGAGATTCTTGAATTATTTTAAGTGGACTTTTGAGAGGGAGCTGATAACTTCATACAGAAGACTCACATTTACAATGGACTACTTCTCGGCACCTGCAAAATGAAAACATTTCCAAAATGCTGCTTCAGGATGTCACTGCATCTGTGCATCCTTCTGATGCTGTGTTTCTTACAGCAGCATTTTGCTGTGTTTTCCTACATGTCTGTGCAGTTTCTTTGTATATTAACCCATATGGAGTATGAAAAAAAACCAAAACCTGGAATGATGCTATTTACCTGATAGGTGCAGTGGTGTTTGCCAGGGTCGTGGAGCAAGCTGACTTTTCCTTCATTGCTCTGGCTCCTTGGCAGTGCCTGATGAAAAGATAGATGGTTTTGTGATCCTGTGAACCAACGTGATCCCTTTGCCACCCATGTCCTTGAATGGTTCTTGCCAGTAGTAATACCTTATGTTTTTTATAAGTTACTCCCTGCAGCCAGAAATCATAAAAACTCAGCCTCAGACCCAGCCAAGCTTTAGACACTTCAGAGTTGGACATGCTTTAAAGGTTAAGATACAGACCTGTGAAGGTTAAATGAACTTAAGGAATTTAAACTGGAAAACAGTTGTAACTTTTCTGTTTGTGGAGGGCAATGTCTCTACGTTTTTGTTAGAAGATTGTCACCGTACCTTTCGAACAGCAGAAAAAATATTTTGAGATGTTTTAACCATTTAAAAAATACTTCATAACTGTAATTAAATGCA
Organism: Agelaius tricolor; assembly: GCF_023055355.1. NCBI lineage: Eukaryota > Metazoa > Chordata > Aves > Passeriformes > Icteridae > Agelaius > Agelaius tricolor. Next base: position 56,241,536 of record NW_027269263.1, read on the forward strand.
TGTTTTTGAGCTGAGACTTTGTGTCAAATCATATCCAGAAGAAGTACTCCTTTCTGTGCAATTTACAGTGCTGTTATTGAAAATCTGTAGGTTGTCATCAAAACTATCCAGCTAGGAATAGCCATTGTAAAATAATTTTTAAGGCCACTTAATTTTCATATTAAAACAATAAATACAATAAAAAGGCCTGTTTTAGTGCCTGCTTAGAGGTTTATTTATCTGTTTTACCAGTAAGGAAGATTTGATTGAACCTAACTTTGGCTTCACCAGAAGTACCACAATACCTCACCACCAGCATTCTTTTAAATTTAGTCTGAAAAGGTGTCATGTGTGGTTAACCTTTCAACTGGATTTCATAACCTGGTACAAGCAGTAAAAGAAAGGAAAAGGTTTTGGTTTTCAGTGGGTAAAGGAGCAATGCACATCATACATGTGAAATACCTGCAGGTTGGTGGGGCTGGTTTGTCCCCAAGGATTCTTGAATGAGCCTCTTTGGATCTGCCTGTGGTACTGCATGTATTAGCATGTGTGTGATGCCCCCTTCCTCTGGGCTTTTTGGGAGCTGAAGACATTTTGCACTTCATCATGCCAAGCACTGCCATCATAAGCAGTGATGTTACCTACAATGCCAGAGGCCAGGGCAAAATTACTTATGAAAGTAGTTCTAGGGCCAAAATAATTGCTTTATTAAAGAACTACTGAACTAAGGTACTTGGTTGAGTCAGTTTTTGAAAGAAATCACTATTTTTTAGAAGTACATGACTTACTGGAGAAGTAGGATTTAGTTGTTGATGTTTATCAATCACAGCTGCTGTTTTACATGTTTGTTCTCTTGATTTTCCTTCTGTTTAAAAACCACCAGATGAATATTTCAGTCTACATTTGTAAGTTCTGTAACAGATTTCAGATGCTTCTGAGTAACACTGAAATTTACAACATTTTTATTTTTATAATGTGAGAGAGAGTGTGATCTGTGGGGCCACTGCTTGGCATGGGGTTAGCAGTGCAGCAGCACATTCATTAGCAGCACTGGGTACGGTGACACGATCCCACTGAAATGCGTAGAAGTGACTGGAGTTTCTGTCCTCCAAGCTGTGGTGCATGAGTGTGTGTGCTTGTTCTTAAGCTGTACCAATGAAGACTAGAACAGGTTCCCTCACTTGTAATGTTAGAGTTCTGAGGACTTCAGTTAGTAATTTAAACCCATTTTACTCTGTTTGTAATGGCTTAAGAATGCATGTATTGCATTATGTGTTTCATCTGAGAGGGACAAGTGCCTGTCATCATCTGACTGTACCTGTCTTTGGATTTCATTAAATTCCTCATACCATCACCAAGAAATACCTTATTAACCAACTTTGTCTCTTGCCACAGTATTTGTTGGGGACAAACAGCAGGGTGTCAGAACTAGGGAAGGGGATTTGCACAGAACCAGAAATTTCATATGGCATGGCATTCCTGGCTGTATTTGAAGCTGTAGGATCCTTGACCTTGGTTACTATAACCAGCTTTTAAGCAGGAGCTTTTCTCAAGCAATTTACAGTCAAGCTTAGAATATTGTAACCTAGAATATAACCTATGCAACATGTTTTCTATAAGGATCTCTAGGCAGAGATTTTTTAAAAAATATTCCTTTACTGTTTCAACATTTGACCAGTACAGAAATGCTTATTCCACTTCTTGGCAGCAAGTGTTAAGAAAAGGTGTTGCAGTCTGTGTTCTGACTCAGACTGAGGGGTGACACTGCAGCATTAGTACAGGACCTTGAAACCCAAAAGAGGGAAAAAAATCTCTTTAACATAGTAAGAAGCTCTTATGGAGCAATGTATGCATTTGCTTTGTGTCAATTAATATAACAGTAATGGCCCTACAGTATTTTCAATTTTTTTTCTTAATAGATATTTAAAGCATAACTTCTAATTCTTGTATATATTTTTAACTTTCCCACAGATATGCACTTATTTGGCCATTATCCAGCTCATGATGATTTCTATCTTGTAGTGTGCAATATCTGCAATCAGGTAGTCAAGCCACAGGTTTTCCAGTCACACTGCGGTAAGTGAATGTTTTCTTTCCTGAATTACAGTCCCAAACTGGCGTATGGCTCTCGGAAGAATCATTGCATACAATCAGAACAGAGGCATTGCAAATAGACTTTTGTGGTTATCTTGTGTTCTTTCCACAGAAAATACCAGCAATGCCTTCAAATAAGCATATTTCCTGTGGAGGAAGTTAAATTAGTTGTTCTGGAAGCTGAGCTTTTCAAGTTGAACTTGTTACACTAAATTAATGTGTTACAACAAATAAATCCTGTTAGTTAGAGACTAGCTAGACTAAAATTATTATGACCTAACATTGGATTGTCTTTTATCAAAGCTGCAGATTGAGGTCTATGATACTGATCTACATGAATTAGAAGTTGGATGTTATGGATTGTTTTCTGATGGGATTCATGTGTATCTATGTATAGGGTATATTTTTATATTTATCCTAAGTTTTAAATTCTGTACAAAATTGGCATTTTGAAACACATTTCTTAAATAAACATTTTTCTAGAGAGTCTTGAGAAGCACATGCATATATTAATTTCTCAGTTAGTATGACAACAAGGTGATGATTTTTATGTTGGCTATTTGAAAGCAGTATTCAGTTAGAATTTTTTGGTATTGATTAACAAACTACTTTCATTTATTTCTGAAAAACTTGATCCCAAGGTCTGGTTTATTTATTACTTATCTAGTGGTTTATTTGTTATTTGTCCAGTGATTTGTTTCTATGGTGATTTTTTTGTTGTTTTACTATTTTTTTAAGGCATGCAAAGAGTGACTAGAGTAGCTAGCTTTGTATGAGGTTTAATAAAATTTAGTTTAATCAAAATAATTTGAAGTAGGTTGCATAATAATGAAAGGGCACTACTACTGAGGATGGAATCAATTAAATACATTAAGAAAAAGAATAGCCCAGCAAATTTTTACTTGTCTAAATACAAGTAAACTTCAGAAATCCTGTACCTCTTTTAGTCTTTTTGGCAACAAAGCGACTTAGTAATGGAAAAATGTAAGTGGGATGGACAGAAAAAGAGTTTATTTACTTTTAAAGACATATTACCTAAATATTGGGTTGTGTTTGTATGGATAGACTGCTAACAACAAACCAGGAGTGGCTGCTTTCACCTTGGGAAGCAGTTCTAAGACTTGCCACCAGCTTTGACCTAGATTGAAATAATTGTGAAAAAATGGTTATAGTGAAATACTGCTTTCAATCCAGTGAATGAAAAAAGATCTAGAAGTATTTTCTAGGGTGAAAAAAGCTTATTAATTTAATGGTGGGGGCAGGTGTTGATTTTAGTGTGTAAACAAGCCATCATGCTATTTTTTTCACAGTCTTGTATGGTTCCTTTCTGCCCAGCTTCAGGTATCTTATGATTGTTTCAGTAACAGAAAAGCTTCTCTACACGTGGCTGTAGGTACAGCGGGCACATAAACATGGAACTTGTGCATGGATAAAATGTGCTTCAGGACAGAAGGAGCTGTGGGAGGCCTTGCTGTGGCCTTCCAGAGCTGAGCTCTTTCCTGGCCATGGACCTGGTTTGGTGAGCAGTGTGAGAGCTGGTCCTGTGTTCAGGTAGTGGGCACATAGAATAATGTTCCTGCTAGATGAGAGTAAATTCCTCTGTGTTAGAAAGGATTTTTGAGCTCTTTGTAAGTAGTGTATTGCCATCAGAGTTAGTGTAATGCATGTAAACTACAAAGATCCCATGAGTTACTGTCTGCTTTTCTCCATTATTCCAATTTGTTTACTATTCCCTTTACTTCATCTTCATTATAGCAATTCTTTTACACTGGGTGATTGAATGTTAAGTTATGAATTGCTTGATTTAAGAGCCTAAGGTCAATAAAGACTTGGGAAAAAAACTGTTAAAAACCCCCCAGAGAATACTGAAAATAATTGACCAGAGGTCTGGAAGATTGTATTTAATCTAGTCAGACTTGTTTCAGGAAAGGAATATTGAAATATTACTTTAAGGCCTGTGAAAGGGCTTTAAATAGATAATTTTTATTTTTTTTTAAAAAGAAGAAACAGTAAAGGCAATGTACTAAAATGTAAAAGTTTTAGAAGATAGGTCTCTTCAAAGTCTCATGAATTGTTGTAAAATAACTAATTTATTTTTAAAAAATTATTCTGGTAAAAATACTCTATATTATATATGTGAAATGCATCTACTAATTTATCATTTTCATTAGAAATGAGTAAGATTTAAAGAAGACCTACACAGAGATATTATTAATTGATCTGTGGTTGCATTGTCTGGTTAGGAAATCATAGAAATCTCCTGATAGAAAACACATTAACCATTAACTGCTTGTGGTTGGATAATTTTTTGCTGGATGTGTTATGGTTCCAGTAGTCCATTAAGAAAGGCCTGGACAAGGCCTCATTTGAGACATGGATCCTGGCTGCACAGAGCTCTTCTGTGAAGCAGGAATATTTAATTTTCTGTTCTAGTTAGAGTTTTATCACCTTCAGGCACATTCATTTTTGTGGATCAGACTTTCTTTAATTAGAGGATGCAGCAGAATGCTTTTAAATTCAGTGATGCCAGGCATGTCTGTCAGTAGACTTTTAGGTGTTTTAGACTCTCATATTTACCACAAAATGCATTATTCCACAGGTATTGAATTGCTGCTTCAAAGCTGTAGTACAGACAATGGAATGAGAAAGCATTAGAAGGCACTACTGGGTTTTTGGCTCTTGGAGGTTGTGTCATGGGGAGTCTTTATTGCTGTTGACAAGGGCTTGTAGAGATCTATCCCAGAATCTCCCACAAAGTGTGGTTTGTTGCTAATATCCCTGGTAAGATCCAATCCATATCCTCTCAGTAAGAAATGAGGTCCATGCCAGGCACATGCTTTATGTTTCCAGGTTCCCTGCATTGTAACTTGAAGGTCTTGGCTTTGGAGCAGCACTGGAATGCTTTAGTTTAGCAAAGGTTTTTGTAACACTTCTCTTGAGCCCTTGCTGGCATCTGCCTTTCTCCAGAGTGTAAGAGGACCCACTGTTCCATTTGCCTCTGATTTCAGACATGTGGCAGCCATCCGTGTTGATGGCTCTGCAAGGTTGTGAATATTATAGAGGCAGATGTTGTTTTAAGGGTTTGATTCCTGGAATATCAAGCAGGAAAAAAGAAAAATCTGGTTGTGGTTCAAGCTATTTTTAATGGCAGGCAGTGCATCATAGAACCTTAGCAGTAGAAATCAGGAAGGTAAAAGAAGAGATCTGGGTAATTAGAGGATTGACTTGCTGGGCTTGAGAGTGTATGTAGTGAACACAACATAGACCTTGGGGTTGCAAAGTAACAGATCTCTTCTAGCCCCTAAGTCAGAGAAATACTGAGCTGTTTTTAAGAGCAGTTTCACATTCTTGCATCTGCAGGATAAACATATCCATTTTTAAGTATTAAACCATTCATTTCTATATGATTTAAGGCTACCTGGAAGAGACTTGCTGTTACAGGCTGCTGGATAAACTGTAAATCAAATAAGTTCTCGAGGTTGTTTGGTGTTATTGTGCACTTATAAAATAGTGTATCATAATGTCATTAACAGTAGAGTAGAAATAGTGGTGTTTGCTTCTGAAGCCATTTCTTTTGAGTAACTTCTTGCAGTGGTACAGTTTCTTGGATTTACTTTTATTTTTAATGTATGAACATGTAGTTGTATTTATTCCTCCACAAAGTAGTTTGAAATAAAAAGTCAGTCTGGATATGCAGCTTGTAGCATTCCTGAGTATACTTGGCATAGTAAGGAACAGTAGTTTTGATTTTCAGAAAATTTTAATTTGTTCTCAAATGCCAACCTCAATGAAGAGGAATATCTTGGAATACCTCACTTCTTGGAATATCAAAATATTGTGCCATAGCACAATCCTGAAGTATGATAATGTTCTTGCTGTTTGTTTAGGGGTTTTTGTCCATCTGTTTTCTAGGAGACTTTTAAGCTGGCAGTCTATGCTTAACTCTGTCTCTTTGTTTTCTGTTAACTCCAGTTCTGTGTCATTGTTAAATGCTGGTGAAGATGGCACCCTGTACCATTTCCAGGAGACATTTCCATTTTTCTTTGGCAACAGAAAGATTAAACCTTCATGTCCTTATACTGCATTGTCCTTTGCTAGACTAAAGAGCATCAGATACCGTTCTGGTTATTATTTTTATGTTTTGTACATTAATAGTCTTGTTAACTTTGGTCTTTCCCAGTTAAAAGGAAAACCTCTCATAAAATGTAGCTCTGGCACAGTGAGGATCAAGCAGTGTACTTTTAGAGAGCTTGTCAAGACATCTTGGCTTTTACTGTGAGGAAACTAATTAAGGATGGGAAAGTGTTAAAAAAAAAAAAAGAAAAAGTTGGGGGGATGAGGTGGGGGAAGAGGTGAATTAGCCAAGCTAAATAATGCAGTTTGGTTAAACAACAGCAGCAGGATAACCATCAAAGAGAACTCCACACATGCTCTGGAACAGTTTCCAAAGCTGCGGATGGTATCTTAATGAATTGAATGGTTAAGATCCCCATTTGATGAAGTTGTAGCATACCAATTTTGCTTCATCAAGGAGAAATTACCTTCTTTTTTTTTTTTTTTGCTAATTTCTTTACTGGAGGCTCATTGATATCTATCCTGCCTGCCTATAAGGTTTTTTTAACAGGCTTCAATTAAGTAGTAGAAATTCTTATTCCTTAAAAAAAGAAAAAAACCCTACACTTTGTTTTCATTGCTTCTGAGTTACATATCCTTGGGTTGGTATCTTCATGTCCTCATGAAAGTTGCAAAAGGATATTTCCTTTTTATCCTTCTGTTTGGCTGTGTAAGTGTCATTTAAAAGAAAAGCAAACTAAAAAGTAATGGAGCACTGAAGAATATAAATAAATTATTTTGCCTTCCATATCATAATTATTTTCCTGAGAGAGGTTATATATTTTGAATTACTCAGACTAGCTATTTTACATTGTGCCCATAGTGCACTACAATTTAATGAACTGTGATTAAAGACTAGAAGGCTGAACTTGAAGTATTAATAAGAATGATTGGCTTTTTTAACACTAGCTTGAGCATTACTAGTTGGCACCTTTCTTGCATAGGGATTTTGATCCAAGTGTGTCACATTTGACAGATTATACTGTTTGTATATTTTCAATTATTCAGTACCTTGTTTTTTATTAAATAAAACTGTTTGGGGATTTGTAATTGTTAATACTTTATCCCCTGCATTTGACCTTTTATCAGAGACACTTTTGTGCTCTTAAAGGGCAATGACATTTTTAATTACTTTCTTGTTACTGCGATTTTCTTTATTCATGGTCTTGTCAAAACTTGTTCTATGATATCATTATTGATTAAATAACTTTCTATTTGTCACATGTTTAGGTTTCACTGCAAAAAATAATAAAAATTGGTCTCATCCCTATGGCTTCTTTTTCAAATTGGAAACAGTAGCAGCTAGACTGACAGGATTAAATTTTTTCCCTTGGTAGGGGTAGGGACAGAAGGAAGATGGATTTGAATGTTTTATGTACCTTATATGTATATTTTTATTTATGTGACTGCCTAGGATACACCTATTTTATCTGATACTCTAATTTCCATTGCTATAAATTGGAAACCCCTTGTTTCCAAAAAAAGTTTTGGTAGCTTTACAGTCTTTCTATCAGAAACCTTATTCTCAAGACAAAAAGTACAGCCAGTAGCATAAACCTCTGTCTTCTGTCAGTGATGAAAGTCTCAGCTGTAGTTCCTGCAATGGTACATGAGGGTCTGTCCTGTCCATGTCCTTGTAAGATTTCCAAGCCCAGCATAATGGCAGACACTGTGAAGCTGGGGTCACCAGCCATCTTTTGCACCATTCCTGGAGTAATTAAATACATACTTATCTGGGTCAAGCATGTATTACCCTTGAAGAGGCAAAACTAAACCAGCACTTCTTTGATTTCATCTTTTTCCTTATATATTCTTGGAGTGACATATTTTAGACTGTCAGCAATTCTTGAGGTTTTAAACAGGTACAAAAATGCAAATTTCTGGCTTTGTTTATTCTGTTACAAAATCTTACTTTGTTTATATTCTAACTGCTGATAGAGTCTGGCCAGAAAAGCACTTAGCTGCATAAAAGGCAATCAATACTTGGTTCAAATGATAAAATGAAGAAAAATCCCTCACAGCTGCTGGTATGTGTGAGAGTGTTGGTCACTTCTGTTTTGGCTAGTGTGCTCATTCAGGACTGCAAACAGTCCTGGGCTTTTTTATAATTTCACTGAAAGATATATTAACAAGACCATGTCATTCAAGAAAAATGACAACAAAATCCTTTCATCCCTGTACTTAACTTGTCCAGGAAGCAAGAGATTTGGCTTTAGTAACCTTACTGCCTGGGAGCTGTTCTCTCACCTTCCACCTCCTGAGAGAGGAAAACGCACCCAGGATAACCCAGGCTAAAGCAAGACAACACTTGCTTTCTGCAGCAGAGATGTATCAGACAAAGTGAACCTAAATGTAGAAAGTAACACCCAGATCAAAGGGAAGAACTGTGATGGGACTGAAAAATGTGCATCTGATGTTCAGAACAACAGCAACATAATGTGTCTTCGCCTGCTCAAGGCTTGAAGGAGTTTGTTGTGCTTTCCTTACTTAGTCTAGCATGTGGATTAAAAGTGGAGCTGTGTTCAGACCTGCTGACCTGTTTCCTTAGAAGCAAGTAGCATAATATTGGATAGGGTTGGCTTTTTTTTTTATTTTCTACTATCATCTTTTGCTCAAATTGTTTTCTTTCTTGTTACTAATTCATCATCAGTGACAGAGCCTAAAACAGGGAAGTTCAGATATAGAAATAGATTTACATGAAGAGTTACAAGGTCAACGAGTAGTGTAAGTAGGAAGCTGACAACTTCCCACAGATAATTTGGCCTTAAGTTGATATGTCAATAATTGAAAATTTCTTCATTCAAAAGATTCTTTGAATGAGAAAGCAGGAACACTTTTGAATCTCAAAGGACTGTGCATTGGAGAGCAGTCAGTATTCAACAGGAGAAAACATTCAGCAGTGAACAGAATGCCACACATGTATGCAGTTGCTATTCAGCATACTAACCTACACACCCTCCCCATATTTCTGGTCCTGTGCATGAAATTGAAGTATTGAAGTGAAACAGCAGTTAATTGTCTTTTCCCTTGATGTTTTCTATTAAGTTCTTTACAGTGCCTTGACTTTACAGTGCTGTAATTTTACAATGCTGATCTTAAATAAATCCACATAGGAAGAGGATTGAAAGAATAATAATGGCACTGGGCTTTTCAGTGCACTTGAAGTCTTACTAGTCTAGTTTACACATAATCTCTACCATTATAAATTAACTCATCTCTTTCACATTGTGTAGTCATTGATAGTATTTGATTAGTGAACCCTTTTTGTATTTTTTTACTTTGGATAAATTGTGGTAAATGATGTATGCATACTTGAAACTGGGTGGTGTTGTCATGGCAGTGATGGGCAATATGTATCACATGTAATTTCTTTCAGTCAAGATTTTAATGGAGTTGTAGCTTTAAATAGTAACCAATAAGGATTTCATTTAAGGAGTGTCCATTAATAGAACTCAGCTGTTGAAGGTTGACTGTAGCATTAGGCTTAAGTTTAATCTCCTACATACTATTATTTACAGGGCTGTGTTTAGTGCATCAGTCTTTTGGCTGCTTCATTGGTGGAGGGATGGGGGTTGTGATAGTGGGAGAGAGGAGAGAAGTTAGTGAAAATTTTCTGTCATAATCTGTAAAAACCTGACAGAATTAAAATTTGGAGTATTTGGCTTGAAGTCTTCCATAGCATGTCTTACTGAGTAAGGTGGATGCTTTCCATCTTAGAGAAGGAATGTTTTTAAAAATAATTTTATAAAGACTTTATGGTCTTATCCCTAGACAAAGTCCAAAATAGAATTAAGAGGTTTTTTAAGTCACTGTTTGGAGGTGTTTTGGTGGCTAAAAGATAATCAAGATCAAATTCCTTCTTATATCAAATTGTGGTGTACTCTAAAAAGAGAATATTTGAAGTGGAACCTGAATTTGCCAAATACCCAAATAAGAAGTCATTCCTTCTTCACTGCATTCAGAAGTATAGAAGTGTTAAGACCAAGTCTTGTCTCTCTGTTATCTCTTTGTACTTCCTGCTTGTGATTAGACAAAGAAGTCTATATGGTGGATTTTTTTAGTGTGGGGTGTAGGATTTTTTGTAATAGTGTTTCACTTTACATACACAATAGTGTTTACAGAAGGTAATTAACATTTGAATTAGGTACTGGCAAATATTGTAAGATCCCTTTTGAGTCTGTAGAAGTCATGTCTGCATATAGCCCTCACCATGGACCATGACTTTTAGTAGTTGTCTGAATATTTTGGGTTTAGTTAATTTTCTGAATTTCTACTGTGTTATCATTTAGCATTTTCTTGCAAAGCATTTCTCAAGTCTAGTAATTTCTTACTGTCCTGGTATTAACTTCTTCTGTAAGCTGGCTCATAAAGTTGATTCCTGTCTATTAATTATTGGGCTTTTCCTTGCATAAGCAGTAGCACTTTTTAGGGGTAGTGTCTTCTCTGGCAGCTGAGCATCTCCTGTGCCATGAGTTGTGGTTGCTGAGCCTGCAAGTGAGGTGGCAGGTGGGGCTGGAGTTGCAGCTTGGCTTGGGCGTTCAAGGGCTTCCTTCAGAGCTGGGGAGGCCTGGGAGGAGGCTGGATGACCCCAGAATGCAGCTGTGGCCCTCACAGCTGCCTTCTAATGGACACTGGTGAGTGGACAGAAAATGGAATGGCAGTTTATTAGGGTTTGGAAGTGCTGCTTCTGAGAGGCTGAAGTGCTTCTTTCCAGCAATGTTTGTGTTGCCTTTCTAACATCTACAGGCCACGTGGGGTGTAGTGAGGAATACAAAAATTCCATTGGCATGCAGGCAGATGACAGGGTAGTCTTATGTCCTTGTTCATAGATGTGCAATGGAGAGCAATTAAATTAAATATTGGGCTGTATTTCAAGAGCTTTTTTTTTTTTGTCAGACTGGAAGTAGTTACATTAAATGCCATTCATGAAGAAATATTTTTTTATTTGGTGTATTAAAAAAACTTCTTATTTTTGGTAGAGGGAAATCTCAGCTGTGATAAACTCACTAGTACAAGGCTTGCAAATTACTTTTCCCACTGTTTTAATTAGTAACATTTATCCTAGGTTTTGTATACCTGGTTTTTTTTTTTAATATTTCTTCTTATTTTAGTATTTTTTTCATCTAGTATGCAAGCATGTTTGTCACATCCCCATGTTTGAAACTATTGAGTTCTGTTTATTTCATTGTAATAATAGTACACAACCTCTTGGTACCTGACTAGTGTCAAATCTATTCAAAACATTTTATTTGTGGGCATACAATACTATACTTAAAGTTCTCATAATTTCAAATATATCTGAAGCTCCTTGTGTTTCCCATTTCATACCCCTTTAGTGATTCATATAATTATCTTAATGGCTTGTTACTATTATCTTTAACTGGTGATATTAATGTAATAATTGTCACATTAAAATGTAAAATATTGAATTAGACCTTGTTCTATTACTGCAGGTAGGTTAGACACACTGTAGGCTTCTGTTTTCGTAATACATTTTTTTGTATTCATTTAGCAAGACTAAAAAACTATATTACTCATGATGCAGTAAGAAAGAAATGTTTTAAATGTTACACAAATGATGATGGACTATTGGTTCACTTTAATGCGTGCATATTTTCATTGAGATCAATTTTCAAATACTTGGTTTAGCTTTCTGCACTGAAACCTACCTATTGTTATGATGCCTAAATAAAATTTAGAAAACTTGTCTCATTAACTATTTATGTTTGTGAGATTAGTGATGCTGTTAACTAGGAGCATTTTCTTTGACTAGTGCTCTGGGAAATAACATATTTTTCCAGTCACTTTTTTGGGCAGACTTCTTCTTTCTGTGAAATCGTGCCTAGCATCACTCTGCAACTAGTGAAGTATAACTAATAGCATATTTATATAAAATATCAAGCATTGCATGTGAGAAATGTATTTAAGGCAAGCATTAATGTATCATTACTTGATACACATCCTTTCAGTTTGTTCCCTCTGTTTTATAAGGTATTCTTTTCATGAGTATGTCATTGATGTTGTGCTTTACTAATTGGGTAACTAGATAAGTTTGATTTTTTAAAATTTTTTTTTAAATGAAGTGTAGTTTCGTGTTTTAGATTTGAGATTGGTAATTTCACTTTTTAATTCAGTTGGTTAGGATTGACAGGGAGGAGTCTGTTTTCACAGCCACTTCTACCCAAAAATACTGAATTAGGAATACATCTTTGCAAGCTGACACTTGATCCAGTAACTGGCCAACAATACTGTAAAAGTCTACATTGATTTGGTTTGTACATGATGGAGACAGGACTGCAGGAACTGTGGAGACCAGTGCATCCTTGTGTGTTCTTTAGGCTTTCTCTGTGGAAGTATCTTGTGGAAGTATTGTGTTTGTCCAAATGAGTCTGAAAACAAGTGTTTCTCATTCTGTGATTCTAGATAGGTGAAGAGTGTAAAATGTGAGTGGAAGTAATGCTTTTGAATCTGGCTAGGACAACAAAGGATTTGTTTGCAGTTTAAATAAATCTTTATATCACTGTCTAATACCAGATGTATGTAGCAAGAATGCTGAAACAAGCAGTAAAAGTTTCAGCATTTTTGCATGGGCAGGAAGGGCATAGTCAAGACCAGATGGATAAGTCTGTGAGGAAGGGCACAGTGCAGAACTGCATGTTCAGTTAAATGAGTATAGAAATGGTGCAGCAAAAAAGGAAACCTTGAAAAGAAAAATCTGGTATTTGTCACTGTGCTGCTAAACAACTCTGTTGACACAGTGGGTTTTTTGAAGTTAATAGAAACTTGAGAGCTATGTGGTCCCTTAGAAAGGATTCTTAAAACTTAGCTGTACGCTGTGTGGAGAAATACCTCACTTTTTGATTTGTTTTTGAACCAGCAACAAATTATCATTTCCTGTCCATAATAAATGTACACCATAACTCTCCTCTGTCATCACTCATCCAGTTTGACAAGTCCAAATTGGTCTAATTGTCACTTGTGGAAACTCCCTCTGTCTTTCCTGTGTGTTTTTGTATTTTGCCTAACTCTTCTAAACAATTTTTGAAGGGATGGAAGCAGTGGTGTGATGTGTTGTATTCCTTGGGTAACATTTATTTTGCTTTTGTGACCACCACAAATCATTGAGATGATAATTTCATGGAACTGTTACAAGACCAGTGTTTCATTATTGTGTAATTATAATTGAAAGACCATCATTTCATATATGAAGTGAAGATACTTTTCTTCTTCCATGTCTGTCACTTTATATTTCTCTACATTGAATTTCATTTCCTATTTTATTACACTGGTCAGTATTAGGTCTTTCTGCAGTCTGTTGATTTTCATCTTTAGTACTCTAAATAATTATACACCAAAGATCATGTTCTCTCACTAACCACAACCTTATTTCAGTCATTTCTGCATATGCTGAATAGTTCAGGCACTAATACAGGCTCTTGCTGCATGCCATTGCTAAATTATTTCTTTGAGGACCATTTTTACCCTCTTTTCCTTGGCCTGTTCTATAGCCCTTGAGTGAGGGCTGCACCAACATTCTGCCTCAACAGCAGGTATCTTTACTTTAAGAAATGGTCCTGTTTCACTTACATGTTTGAGTAGACTGTGTCAGTTGGATTTCTCTTGTGTCAAGTCACTAGTTCAATTGGAGATGGATTTTCTAAATCCTTTGGGGCATCTGGACCATAAAGATAATTTTTGTCATGACTATAAGCAAAGCAAAGTTTTATTTGTGCATAAGTGTCTATGTGTATGCATTTCTCTATGTATTCACGTGCATTGCCTGACCTGTCCATTGCACCCCAATGCAGTTGTAGCATTATTTCTGTAATAACTGCTAGGGAGTGGCTTATTGCCACTTCCTGAGTCGATACAATTGGTAAAAGAATAGGATATTTTTCCTAGAGCATGCTGAAGAATAAAACACAGAGGTTTTTCACATTAAAAAATGGCTTGAGCATAACAAATCTTTCTCTCATTTTCTTACCAAAATAATTTCCATGCCCATAGAGGTGAAGTGTTGCACTTGGCCTGAGGTAAAATCTCTTTTAAGACACTGGAAAAAAAAAAAAAAAGCCCAGAGGAAATTAAATTCTAAGTCTGCAAAATTATTTCTTTTCCTTTAGCCACTAGTGTGGTGATTAGAACAGTTAATGTGCAATGTGGGACATTCTCTTTACACTTTTCTTCTCAAATCTGAGGGGAGTTGAATCAAGCCTTAAGCAGGCTACCTGGTGTTGATAGGTGTTTTTTCTCCTTTCCATAAAGAAATGCTAATGACAATTGGGGTATCTCATCTGCCAGGGTGTGGTGGAACAATTCTGCTTGTGAGGCTTTGCCTGCTTCTCCTGTTGCATGTTTTGTATGGAAAAGGAATGCAAATGATTGAGAGGAACAGAATTACCTGCAGACTGGGGGCTTCTGCTATTGGAAAACACAAGTTCCAGTCCAATTCCTTTTGGTGTTTTTACTTTACATAAGATAACAGCAGTTGAACAGAGTAAGAGGGGGAATTCATCCCTAACTTTGACAAGTAAGATACTTGGCATCCAATCTGTGGTTCAGGAAATGTGTTTATGAAAGGCTGAAATAATTTCAGCAGGATGGAGAGAGAACAACTCCTTAACACCCTTCACAAGGCTTTATCCTTGTCAGAGATCTTTCATGAAGAGGGGAAGATTTGGGTTCAGACACATGACAAGAAGGTGAGTGCTTTAATCAGGGAAGTAGTCATCTCCCTTTCACCAACTTTGTCTTGTTTAAAGACCTAGCACTAAATGGCTTTTTAATAAGAAAATATATTTAGAAATACTTATTATTCTGTCAGAATTTTAGATATGAATCCACTCTCTGAACCAAGCCAAAGTAGCTGACTGTAAAGTAGAAACAAAGGCAGTTACAAGATTATCAGAGGATTGTATATTGATATTTGAGGGGGGAAAGCCATATTATATCAGCTGTTTACTGGTCTAGTGATAACTACTGATGAGTTGTGAATATAAAATCATTTTGGGGACAGGCTGAAGGCTCAGGCAGCAGTTACCAGCAGTGAGTTGGTTGACAAAACCTGAGGGTTCCCTTACAATTCCATGACATCATTCCTGTCCAGTTGGTCCAGTAGAGAGCTATGGGCTATACATGCACTGAGTTCAATATTCCCTAACGTATGGCTTGATAATAATACTACAGGTGCCCTTTAACTCATGCCATGTTGAGGTCAGAGTCTTTTTCTTGTAGAGATGGAAGGGGTGGGGAGGTGAGTAAAAAACAAACCACAACAAAAAACTTAAAACCCTTTATATTGTCTCCCAAAAGCAGAAGGATGAGATGCCTAAGGTTGTGACACACAATCCCAGTATCAGAGTTCACGTGTTCTAGCTTGGAATCATGAAAACTTCAACCAGTGTTTGTTAGACAGCCATGGGAAGAACTGGAGTATTTTGGCCTTTCTTCTCTTCCATGTCCCACATCCCTACTGCCCCATAAACATTATCTGACAGACTGGAAATAAACTAACTCAAAATTAGCCTGTCTGCATTTGAGAAGGGACAAGAATGAAAGGTCAATGGCAATCCTGCAGCAGTGAACACACTTAGGAGGGTTTGGGGTTTTTTTGTTGGAACTAGGAAGAGGAAGAGGTCAGGATATTTACATATCCAGTCCATGTTACCTTCACAGCTTTCACTCTAGTTAATTTTCATAAATTAGAGAAACAAAACCACATAGACTGAACTACCATGTCTCACAGGACATTAGTAGTTTTGAGATCACTATACTTATTCAGCCATCCTCCAATTCAGGAGTTCTTAGGAACAGACAATTGAAAAGATTTTATCTTATGGTTAGCATAGGTCAAGTGAAAATACTTGCCTATGCATGCTCTGAGGTTGTTCCCCTTCAACACTGCATGCCAGTGTTTATCCATGTGCTTTCCTGCCTTCTCATGGTGATTCTCTTAGCACTCAGAGTGAGTAGCTGGAGGGAGGCATAAGGGAACAAAGCTGAATTTTTGCTTCTGCCCTAATTTGAGGATGTCCAGTCATCTTGAACTTGTGAGTGGCCTGTTTGCACTCTGTGTGATGAAAAGTCAAAGTACAAAGGTAGATTTTGGAAATGCAGGCAGGAAGGAGTGAGTTGTCTTTTTTCTTTGCATGTTCATATCTGTGTCAGTGAAATGTGCAAAGCTGACTTCAGCCTCTGCTTTGCTTTCATCTGCAGAGGGATCCAAGGTACTCAGTATCCTTAGGACAGTTTTATTTCCAGTTGCTTATCATGTGATGCAGTTATATGAAGGAATTACAAAGTTGCTGCAAGCATTTGTACCAGAAGCACTCAGTAAGAAAATAACTCATGTTTAATTTTGTATTTTAACTTAGGTTTGAAAGTGACAATTCTAGCAAGATGGTATTGCTGAGGTGAAACAAAGTTCAAATGAATGATACATAGAGCTTCAAGTACCACACTTTAAAAAAGGAAAGCTATAGAACCAGATTCATTCCACTGAGCACTTAAATCCAGCTAATTTAATGCAAGACTTTAATTATTTATATTTCATTGATAAATGCTCCATAGTTGCATTTTATAAAACAGAAATATTTTTTTAAACTTAGTTTAATGTCATTTTAGAATGCCTAATGTCTTGATTTTGTTGTTTTAGACTTTAATATTTACTTTAGGGTTAGACTGACCTTTTTTTTCTTCCCCAAAACATATATATAACACAAAAAAGAAAATACAATGAAATTATTTTCTTTAATACTTAGAATTATCTGTTGGAAAACTCTGACTAATGGGCTGAGGATATACAAATGCCAGCTGACTCTCTGCAGTCAGAGTTGCATAATATCAACTGTTAAACAGGTAAAACAAGTGGTGTTTTTAGGTGTGGATGATCTAACACACCTGGCTCTGCTGCAGCAGCACATCATACCTTCACTTTGCAGCCTTTTCTTCTTTAGCTGTGGCAGATTGCAAACTGTGCTTCACTCAGATCTGTCCAGACAGGATTTTGAGGGGTCCACTGCTACTTTCATTTTTTGAAAAAGTATTACAAATGTCATAGCTTCAGTTAAAATATTCATCTGAAACTTGTGGATGTCTGTGTAAGAGTCAGCTAACTGCAGATCTAACCTGGGCATTTTAAGTCTATGAAGGAAATTAATGCATAAAGTGTAGCTTAACTCAGCATTATAAGGCATACTATGGAGTTGCATGAGTTGCCAAGGTACCATTTTCTCCATGATCTTCATGTGTGTTTCTTGTAAATTTTGTAGCAGTCATTTTGTGTTCTTAGGTTATTACAGAATCTGCTTTAAAAAGTGAAGTTAATATTTATTTATTAGGTCTAAGTTATGAGCTGTTTCATCACAAGTAATATTATGGAGCAGTTCAGGCAACAAAGATCTGAAGATGCTCATTCAAATATATCCTCTATCTCTTCTAAAACTGGATGGAATACAATATGGTGTCTTTTTTGGTGCACACATGTCTGTAAAGCTGATAGAATTGATGTTTATTTTACTGCCAGTAGAAAGCATAATAAGTGTGGGGACTTGTGACACAGGAAGGGGTCAAACCCTTGCTTCATTCAAAGAGGAAGCTGCTTGCTTCTCAGTATTTGTGTTGCAAATTGTTCCAGGCTTTTAAAGGCTCTATTTCACCCTGTCTGACCCTTCTTTTTTTTTTTTTTTCTTCTTTCTTTCCCTTTCAAGTAGGATTCTTTTTTTAGTGTAATTCACATAAGACATTTACACTGGATGAAACAGCATCATTGTTGACCTAAGCTGGTTTTACTTGTTAGGCTTTGCTTTTCCCATTTTTCTGATATGTTTCATTTTAAAGCTCAGCTTCAGCTGAGCCACACAGATCAGTCCCACTTGTGTTTTAAAATACTCCATTTAATGGTTAGTTTTAGGAATGTCAGTGTATTCCTAAATAATTGAACCATCCAAGTGGAAGCAGAACCATGGTTATAGCACAGGTTATGTGCAGGTATAGCTGAGTTCTTCAAGATCCCCTTGCTTAGCAGGATGTGTACTGATCTTATTTGGGAGAAATGGCTTGGGGATTCCAAGTCTGCCAAGTTTCTGCCAAGAACCTCCATGTAACTTCTCTAAAATTTGAGAGGATAAAGTGTGGTCAATATAACATTAGCTAATTCTACTTCTTCTGCAATTAGAAACAGCAATAGGCTGTATTAAGTGTCTCATTCAGATCACCTGAAGATATTCTTAGAAGTTTTGAAACATTGTACATTTTATTGTTATTTTTTTATTGTTATTTTTTTTAAAGTATACCTATTTAAAAGAACTTAAATTGTAGTTTTTTTAAGTAAAAGCAAGAAGTTTCTTTACATCATCTAGAAATATTAATGAGAAGTGTTGCTGGGTAAAGCTCTAATAATTAATAAGTCGTTTGAATTGAAGAATGACAGCTATGATAACTATTGTATAGGAAGCTGTACTGTGGCCTAAAACGTTTGATTTTCATGTAAAAAGGAAGAATTATGAAAGTTTTAGAATCAATATTATTACAAAATTTAAGATTTTATCATGTGGGCTTTGCACATTATATCATGTGTAATGGACATGGAGACCTGGACTTAATTTTCTTCAGGTGAATACAGTATATACATGTGTAAGAAACCCATTCAGTATTAGCTTTACATATGGAAATAAAGGGAATTTTCATAAGATTACACTAAAATTTAGCAGTTTGTTTTAATTAGATTTATAAAATACTACAGGAGGAAAGGCTGAGCAGCTTTATTTGTCTTACTGCCCCGTTTATCTCCCTGCAATACAAGAGTATCTGCTTCGCATTCCCTGCAAGCGTTCCCTGGTATGCAGTGCCTCCCCCACACTGTGCAACTGAGCTGGCCCAGCAGCGCCTCTCCCCATTAGTCATCACTGCCTGATGCTATGTGCAGGAAAGTAATTCTTTAAAGCAGTTGCTCCTGGTTCATTTTTTTTCAAAGATTATTTCATAATACTTCATTGCAGTAGTATCTTCTTGTAAGTATGGACCAAATCTTGGTCACTAAGCACAAGCGGTTTTATGTGGAATGAAAAGATGCACTGCAAATAAATCACTACTTATTTCCTTTAATCTGGTTTCCAAATTGTTTGACTTCTGCCTTTCAAACACAGTTTCCATTCATGTGTTTGGGAAACTTTTGAAAGCATATGAATGGTAATTTTCCCAGTTTTTCTGGAACTTTAGTTCCAGCAATGTCTGCAGCTGGCTGCCTAATAAAAATGACTTGCATTCCTAGAAACATTGGATTGTGCTGATGACTAAAATGACTAAACTGTTTTAAAATGTAACCCATGCTGTTACATTAAAATATGTTTTGCCTTCGGTGATATTAATCTAAAGTGAATTGTTACCTGCAGTGATGTTTAGTAGTGGTTTTATTGATGTGGATTAGCCATTTACAGAAAAGGTCTCATCTTATAGCAGTTTGGTTTTTTAACATTGTAATCCATTTGTTCTTACATTATTGATAGGCTTCCTTGTATCTCTTGCTTTCATGGTTTTTCTTTTCCTGATGTGTGGAATATTCATACAGTGTTGTAAGAAATGCAATAGTCACTTTGATTATGCTGCATATAAACATTACTAACAGTTTTACACCATCTTGCACCCTGGTTTTTCTTTTGATGGGCAACCTATATTTTATTTATTCAATGTTGTCAATTTTGGTATAGTGAAATTTCATCTAAATGTACAACTTAATTTTAATGTAGTGAGCTTATTTTTCTTAAATCTTTTATTTCAATAATTATTTTAACTAAAAAACGTGGCTTAAGTAACTAAGAAAATAAATAGTACAACAGTTGTATTTCTAGTTCATAATTTATTTGAAAACTTTGGGACAAATGAAATATGCAAAATGGTTTTATTTTAAAGTTTAGGATATAGAGAATTTTCATTGTCAGGATTAGACTGTTTTTTTAATGAGCTGTATTAGTCTCTCAAGGAAGGTACTAATATTATAATAGTGTTGAGTCCCAAGTCATGAAGGATTGTTATGACAAATTCATCATATTAATTTTCTGTCTTAAAAATTCTGTATTAATTTTCTAATAGTTGTTTCTGAGATATGCAGAAGTCACTAATGAAGTAGGTCTGCAGTGTCCAGTAGGCTCAGCAGGTGTAAATTTTTCTAGTGTTTTGTTCTTTAAAATAAGGTTTGTTTTTTCTTTACGATACACAATGATAGTGAGTGAAGTTTCTCTCATTTTTTTATCCAGTTCTTTACAGAACCCTCATCACATTTCTCAAAATATCAGTTAGTTCTTACTTATTTGTCATGTCCTCTCTGCTCCTATAACTGAAGGCAGATAGGTTAACTAAGACCAGTCAGTGTGGTACAAGTATCACACAGTTGATTCCAGACTACCACACTTGCTATTGTTCCCCAGAATAACACTGTTTGAAATAGAACATGGTCAATGATGTTTTGTGAGAATAAACTCTTAAGCCTCAGTTGGTAAAGACTGGAGGAAGAGAAGAATGGCTTGGAGACTCAGCTGTGAGAGCAGCCACAGGTCACAAGGTGCAGCAGGTGCTCTTTTACAGCAAGGACTGATAACCAAGTGGCAACCATGGTCCTTTTAAAATAAGCGAGAGCTTGTTTCAACGGCAGCAAAACCTCCAGTAGCTTTAAAACATGATCATCTCTCTGGGATGTTGTCTCTGTGGTGACATCAGTGCCCTTTCTGCAGCTCTGTTGGCTATCACTGTGGCAGGGTGTCCCAAGTGGATCTGAAGGTACCCTGCTGCAGAGGGCAGAGTGTGTTCTTCACACCCCACCCTTCCTACCCAGCCCAGGGATCCTCTTCCTTCCCTGCTGCTCATCTCACCCTGTAGTGACACTAGTCAACTTATTATCAGGAGAATAACAGGAGAAAGCTATTCAGTTATTTGTGGTTTAGCAACTTTTCCCCTTTTCTTTGGTTAGTTTTCTGCTTAGCAAGCTAAGCTCACCCATCAGGGCAGCAGGTGAATGCCAGAGATGGTGCAAGGCAAAAGCATGGTTCAGAATGCATGGTTCAGAGTGGCACTTGCACAGGAAACAGCAGCCACAATTAATTATTCATTCAGCTCTGCCTGTCTTCTCTAAACTACTACCTTAAAAGCATATATTTTGAAAAGGACACCTGACCTTGAAGATGAAAGATTTACCATTTGAATTTATCTTAAAGTGGTCTTTTTCTGGACTGTGTCTGTTTAGATCTGAGGTTTGTTTGGGTTTTTTTGATACCTACAGGCTGTTGACGTAACTAGATTGATATATTGCCAGCCGTATCCTTGGCTGCATCAAAAGCAGCATGAGCAGCAGGTTGAGGAAGGTGCTTCTCCCCCTCTACTCCGCTCTCAGGAGACTCCCCTGGAGTATTGCATCCAGGTCTGAGGCCCTCAATATCATAAGGACATGGACCTGTTGGGGCAAATCCAGAGGAGGGCCACAAAGAATGATCAGAAGGCTGAGGCAGCTCTGCTGTGTAGACAGACTGAGAAAGCTGGGGTTGTTCAGCCTGGAGAACAGAATGTTCTGGCAACACCTTGGAGCACCTTCTAGTACCAAGAGGGGCTACAGGAAAGCTGGAGAGAGACTTTTTACAGGATCATGTAGTGACAGAACAGGGGAGAATGGCTTCAAATTGAAAGAGGGCTGGTTAAGATTAGCTTTTGGAAGACATTTTATACAGTGAGACACTGGCACAAGTTGTCCAGAGAAGCTGTGGCTGCCCCATCCCTGGAAGTGTTCAAGGTCAGGTTGGGTGGGGCTTTGAGCAGTCTGATCTAGTGGAAGGTGTCACTGCCTATGGCAAGTGAGTTGGAACTGGATGACTTTTAAGGTCCTTCCAACCCAAACCATTCTCTGATTCTGTGATCTAAGAATTGGTGGCAACATGCCTTTTTTTTTTTTTTTTTTCTTCTCCCAAAGGCACTCTTCTCTAGCAGGAATTCACAGCCCTAAAGAGGGATGTGGTGAAAGAGTAGGTTTTAATGTGTGAAGTAAGCCTGTTAAAATTACTAAAAGACATAGAAAGTCTAGAAGACAACTCTAAACCTTTACTGACTGATTAGGATTAAAGTAAAATTAGAGAAAATGAGATTTAAGTGGGAAAAAAGTGGTGAGGACTACTGGACTACATGTCCAGAATATTGCTTTCTGCAGCACCAAATTCAGGAGAGAAGAAATGACAGATTGCATAAAGTTTCTGCAAAAGCTCAGTGAACTTTACACATTGCTTATGAATTGCTTTTCTTTTACATTATCTGAACAAATGTATTTAATGATATTTAATGAAACTGCACAGATGTTACAGATTTTCAAAAGCTGGGGATCAGAACAAAAGTAAGGAAATTTTTATATTTAAAACTCTTTTTCAATATTTGTTTAATTTTGGAAGTATTAATTTATAATATGCATTATATGGAAAAAAGAATTCTCAAAGTCTGAGGTGATGCATGTAGTCATACAGCAAATGACAGGCAAAAGCTGTGTTGTTTGATTCAGGAGTTAAAAATGTAGCAATAAAACCTTTATTTCTTCAGTGCATGGAGATGTCATGAAAATGTGTTTTCTGCATGTGCTTTTGTATGTTCAGATAAATCCACTCTGGACTATTTTTGAGGTACATGTCAGCAAGCAATTAAATACTGGTTTGACGGTTTCAATCAACTTCTATGCAACTTGCAGCACGTTTTTGCAGTACTGTCAAAACATGCATACCCACAGGACGTGAAAATTATGTGAATTTAATTTAAATCTAAATCACTGATTCTAATGTGAGACTAATTGAAATAAACCCTTTATTATCAGTTGAATTAAGTCAGTAAGAGATACCAACTAGTACCTGTGATTGTGGAATTTCACAGCTGAGAAATATAATGCCAGGGTGCTTATGAAGGCCTGAGCAGCATTGCACACATCAAGCAACAGATTTGTTCTTGTTTGCTATA
The DNA here is from genome assembly GCF_023055355.1 of Agelaius tricolor. Lineage (NCBI taxonomy): Eukaryota > Metazoa > Chordata > Aves > Passeriformes > Icteridae > Agelaius > Agelaius tricolor. The sequence goes on from NW_027269263.1 coordinate 56,264,696, forward strand.
GGAAGTTAAAGGATACATTTGAGGCCCTGTAACACCTTAAGGAAGCAATGTGTATATGAGGACAAAAGTAATAAATGTCAGAAACCACTTCAAGGTACAGCAACATTGCTCCTTTAAAAAATGCTAATTTTGTGTATTTTACTTGTGAATTCATTAATTCTTTGTGTATCATTTAGCTTTATTAAATTAGTAAATATTATTCTAAAATACTCAAAAACTTTTAGAGACATAGAGCAGTGGCAAAAGTTGTATGACGGAAGTACTGAAGATGTGTTGTGTCCATGAGCTCACTTGTTGAATTGAGGTTTAAGTGTAGGAGGAGGGGATGTATGTTCCCTTGGTTAGTTCCACTGGTTATCCTAGAAGTGCCTAAGCATGATGTGTACCTAAGTGAAGTACCTGAGCCACCTGCAGTGGTACTGCTGAACCCATGGCACCGGTGAGGTGCCCAGGTGTTTGAAGTCATTTATAAGCAACTGAGAACAAAGAGTGGGCTTTACATGATTGCACAATATTAACTCTAGCTGTTTTGGAAAGACAGTGGGATCACTTCTTGGTACTTCAACTTGTCTAGATTAGGTTTGAAGATTTACAGCAAGAAAGCTGTGTCCAGCTCAAAATGGAAACAGAACTTATTCTTAATTTTTTTTATTATGATAGTTCATCTTTAATAAGACAAACTGGTCATTAGGAACCCCTAGGGGGTCTGACCAAGAAACAAGAAATCCTGGGCTAGACATTAAATACTTTCTGAAAAGATGGTGTTTTCCTAAGAAAGCAGAAGGTAGGTTGTCTTTTATTACACTGTTAGAAGCTGATTTTTAAATGTGATTTGCATACATTTTGACACCTATATGGACAACACCTTCTTGACTGGATAGGGCATGAAAAAGGAGAGAACCCTGTTTGTCATTAATCTCTGTATGAGTAGGATGGAGCAAACTTCATGCATGTCTGACTAAAATCAACTGAAAAGGAGTGGAGTTCCCTGCCTCAAATATGGACAAATTCTAATACATGGAGACGATAAGCAGAAAAAATCAGGCACTATCTCAGAGTATGAATATATGTCAGTCCTTCTAGGATTTCCCAAAAATACAGTCTAATTTATAGATTTAGGAGTGGATTGTGCGGGACTAAGGTGCTCTTCAAGTAAACCAGTGTTCCTCATTTTTCCAAGAGATTTAACAAGACTCCAGAATCCTATGGGGTTTCTGGAGGAGCTGCTGTGAAAAGTTGGATTGCTGAGGCAATAGTCTCATCTGTACGGTAATGTAAGCACAACTGAGTGTCTGTCAAGTGCCTCTTGTTAGTCAGAGCTTTGTACTTTTGCTCAGTACAACAGTTTGATTTGTTTATGAAGGTCTGTAATGCTTTAAGAGTCAAAGGATTGTCTTGTAGGCCACACAGCTTTGTAGAGTGTGGTTCTGAAAATGGATCAGGTGCTTGATTTGTTGGAGGAGTTGAGTCAGGATAATTGGAATTCATAGAGATCTGGGTCCTCTGTCTTCTTTTCTGCTAAATGTGGTTAAGATAAGATGTCTGCAGAAATTATCAGCTAGAGGTTCAGAGATTCTTCTGAAATAATCTCCACATGCAAAGTCAGTACAATTTTGGCATTCTCAAGCACTCTGACTTGCATTTCTCTAACACCCCTCTTCTGTCCTTTGGTGCTGAAATATCCATGGCACTGAAACATAAGAAAATTGATTTGGGGTTCAGAATGAGATTAACATACAGATACAGAAAAACCCAAAAAGCTTCATACAGCTGCTACTCACATATACATGCTGGTGTTTTACTGGGTTAAAGTCTTTTGCCTGAAGTCTCTTCTGGTGTTGCTGGTGCTGAATTGCCGAAGCTGTAGCCTTGTTTCTAGGTGGGAAAAAAATCCTGCATGTTGACCTACCTAGCAGTACAAGGAAACAAAATTAATTTTAGCACTGTTTTAGGCCCTCTCAGCTTTAGCAAGAAACATGTGCACTCCCAACAGATTGGACTCTGGTTTCTGGATTTTAAAGTTTTAGTCCCAATACACATTCCAGAGTAGGCAGTCTCTGTGTGCTGGGTACTAAGTGTTCCTGGGTTCAGGTAGCTTAAATGTGCAAGCTGTCTGATAATGCCAGTGTCCATCAGGAAAGCACTTAATATTTAAATTTTGGGCCTCATGTTGAAAATTCTGTGGGAGTATTCTGATGCACAGCATAAAACAGTCAGCATAAAGTGCTACTAGCATATCACTTTTTTTCTTCAATAGACACAAGCCCAATTTCATCAGTGCAAATCTAACTACAGAGGTTAGATGTTTTCTTTTCAAGATAAGCTTAAATGCACCCTGATATCCTAACTTCATGCTCACATCAGGCAAGTTAATGTCTATATCTAGGCTTTGGTAAGTAGGCAGTTTTATTAATGGTTTTATATGTAGTATTACTATAACCAGAAACACATTTATAGCCTGAAAACAGGTTACAAAAGAATCATTCTTAGCTACTCCTTATTTCATAGCCACTTAATTAAAGCTTGCAAGATAAGCAAAGAAAGTGATCCCTAACCAAAAAAAATCCTTTCCCTGTATTACCTACAATGAATCATTCTTTTAACTATTGATTAGTTTTGTTCTTAGCCTTTCCCCAGATTGCAGGTTCTGTGCAGAAATTTCTGTATTAAGATTCTAGAGTTAGAAAATAATTATTTCCTATGCACTATTTTCTCAATATGATTAAATGTAGAACTTGTCTGTCAATTAGCACAAACTGTCTCTGTTAGTATCACATTGTATAAAGATACTTATTTACAGAAGTTAATCTAAGATGAATGTCTGTGGTCTTCAGCTCAACTGTAGAAGTCCTTTCCTATTTAACATTAAAAATTTCCCATTTTAGATTGAAAACTAAAGCATTGATTATCACTTCCTGAAACATTTGGTTTAGGTGATTTATTGCTGGATCACTTGAGATGCCCAATATTAAGCTACAGAAAACTGTCAAGATCCTGATTTTGTTTTCAACAAAAGCTAACATCAGCCTTGGTTTTCAGAAGATGTATTTTTATTTTCAGGTAGTGAAAGCATTACTTTAAATTTACTTCTGCTAGATTGTTTGCATGGTTACTATGCATATTCCCTACCCACCGCCTCTGAATTCTGATGCCTTGTTTTGTTTCTTTATAGAAGTTAACTCTCCCTTAACACTACCCTGTGTTATATTCTAAATCTTCATGATCACTCAACCGGCCTTCCTGGCTGTTCAAGACCTCTGATATGACCTTTATCACAAGCTGACATGGGGCAGCAATCACCATTCACTTTGCAGCAGCCTTGCAGCCCCGTGGATCCCCGGGATTATGTGTTACAACGTGCTTTGACAGCTGCTCCACAGGCATCAATCTGAGATATACAGATAGGTATTAGCAGTGTGTAATGTCCTCACCATAAAGCAATGGAGGTAGACCACACAACCACTAGTTCTTTTCAACCTTCTATTTCTCAGCTTAGCTGGAACTTTTTACTAGCATACATTTTTGCTGGCTTTTTTTCCCAGTCAGTTTTAAACATTGTACCTATTTGTCTTATTTATTTGCCTGTTGATATTACTTGCCTATTATTTCTATACCTATTATTGTTTCTTCTGCTTATTTATACTTCCATATTTTATTGTGTCTCATTATTCCTTGGCTTCAGTGATTGCCTCTTCTGTGAAGCATGTACACCTGCAGTGAATGATTTCCTAAACAGGAATCCCAGAAGCATTCAGGGCTATTTTGTTTAGCTAGGCTTATGCTTCAAAAATATAGTGGCTTATTTTTTACTACAAGTCCCATGTTCAAATTAAATAAAAACAAAGCAACCAAACAAAGCCACAAAAGAACTGGTTATGCACCTTCAAAGATCTGTTGACTAAATTTCTGGGCTCCATCTTTGGGTCCAGTCGGTCTGGATATTTTGAATCCAGTTCTTCTGTCCAGTAGAAGTCACTGCCAGGAGGACCCACACTGCCCTCTGAAGAGCTTACTTACTGTAAGTAATCTTTGAGAGTTCTGGTTCTGTTTTCACACTCCCCATCTTTTTCCAAGGCCTCAGGCAGAAGATTCTGTGATTAAGATAGAAACCTGAATAAATTGAGGCCATTCCTGCTCCTGCCCCACTGGGATCCCTGCATAGTCAGGAGGGTGCACAGCCAGGGAACACAGCACTCCGTAGAAAACTTCTAGCTTAGCTTCCTGGGGAACACCACTCCATGTATGTGCTCAAATATATGGAATTTATTCCTGAAACATTGTAAGATGCCTTGCAGTGTGAGCTAACATTTGTTGGTATGTTTCATGTTGGACACAGCTGTAAGAATAAATTTGAATTTTAAACTGAGGTCTCATGCTGGTCTGCTGCAAATTGGTGGGTTTGGCTGGATTTAGTGGACAAGCCAGCAACTCGTTGGCTGCAAGAGAAGTTGCATGTATGTGAGAAGAGCTGAATCGCTGCCCATTTAAATATAGTTGAAACAAATTACTCGTAATGGTATCATTAAACATTAAACATACTGCCATTCCAAATCTTGAGAGTTAGTATTTCTCAAGGAAGTATTTCTGGTTATTGGGAAACCCACCATTTCCAGCAGCAATCAGCTGGCTGAGGGTTTGGCACAGGGATGCTTTAACATGCAGAGCTGTGCCACAGCAAAGCTCAGCTGGTTGACTGAACTTTTTATTTAGGGTGGTGACACCATAGCTCTGATATCTGCATACTTATGAGTATGGAGTACTTGTAAGAAGAAAAATAGGTGATAAAGACCTTTGTGTTTATCCAGCAGCTGACTGGAACAGGATCTTAATCTGCTTGGTCCGCTTGTACTCCAATGTGTAAAAATCAAAGATAATCAGATCCTCAGAAGCTTAATTTTTTATTACCAGTTACCATACATTATTGTGTAGAGCTCAGAACCGAATTTCGAGTTAATGTGGACAGTATGTGTATCCTTGCCAGCAGTGGCTGAAGCTGTGGCACTGTTGATCGAAGGACTGACTTTCCCTAAGTCTTCCAAAACTAAATTAGAAGTTTGACGAGTTTGCAGGAGAAAAATCGTGTGAAACGAGTTTTGCATTTAACTCTGCTGATCCTGACCTTTCGCTGTTGGGTTTCCCTGCTCGTCGCGTGAGTAGAGCCGGTAGGGAGCAGAAGGACGGATGGCGGCGGCGGCTCCGGGAGGGGGAGCTCCGGGCCCGCCGCTCTCCCCCTCCCGGCCCTCCGCTCCCGGCAGCCTCCCGGCCGCTGACGGCGCCTGCGGCCCGGCGGCCCCGCCGAAGGACGGCCCGGAGCCCTGCAGGCGAAGCTGTCAGCGCGCCAGGCGAAGGTGCCGCTGGTGGGTTTTGCAGCGGCGGGCTGAATGTGAGTGAGGGTCGCTGCAGATGCTGCCTTGCTTTGTTGCTGCTGTGCTCGAGCGGCGTGAGAAAGCCGGTGCAGGAGCCGCACGAGGTTGTAGGACCCAGCTGTTGCTGGAGAAAAACACGCACAGCCGTACATACCTGCGCGGAGCGGAGGGAGGTGACCCGTGTGCAAGGGCTGCCTCAGCACCTGCGGTGTCCGGAGCAGCTGAGGCGGTGCAGGGTGCGGGGATGGCATCGAGCTCCCGGCCCGCTCCGCTCCGCGCCCGGAGCGGCTCCTGGGCTGAGCCTGGTGCAGCAGCCCGAGCGCAGCCCTGGCCTGCGGGACTGAGGGTGCCGGTGCCTCTGGTGCACCGCAGAGCTCTCAAAACTGGCCTCGTGGTTCACAGTAATGTAAGTGAGCAAATCAGCTGTAGATATATGGAGGAGAGGAGAGAATAGCAGTCCATTACTTCAGCAAAGAAGGATAAAATAGATTTAATTACGAGTATTTTAGACTCAGAACAGGAAGTGCCAATACTGAAACTTCATGCATAACCAGAACTTTGACCCTTGGTTATCTGTGCTGTGATTATTTTTACTTTTTTTCCCAACTATATCAGCATGCTGTTGTGCAGATATGATAGTTCGTGTTGCTTACAGTCTTGGAATCTAATATAGTCTGTGATTTTATTTTTATCTGCACAAATCTACACAAATTATTGCAAAGAATTTTAGCTTGAGAGCAGATACTAAGCTCCATTTGCTGCAGCCTCAGAAAGGTTAAAGAGAAATGCATGCAGGTAACTAGAAACTTAGCAAGAGCCATATTTTCAACAAGTCACCTTGATTTCTCCCTTAAATATGTGTTTGTATGTTCTGTGTTTTGTTTTGCCATTTTTTGGGTATATTTCACCTGTGGCAATGTGGTTAAAGAATAATGCAAACTACAATTACATTGGTAATGGGTAGTATTTTAGAAATATATAACTCATTGAGAGGTTTGGGTTTTTTTAATTTGGTTAATAACATGACAGTGGTTCCAAAGTAGTTTAAACAAAATATGTCAGTGGGGAACTGCTGACTCTTTAACTGGCAGCTGTCAACTTTTTTATGCTATGTTTTTATATGTATTCTGTAGAGCTTTTTAAATTAAGAGCAAGGCAGTTCCTGAGTGTTTGCTTTTGGAAGCAAACTCTATATGGCTCTAGATGTCTAAGCTCAATTTAAATTATTTTGTTTCATGATACTGAATTATTCTTTAAATATATCTGATACTGAATTATTCTTTAAATATATCTGATTTCTCTCAGTGTGCAGTTCTTGGAAGGAGAGGGATTACCTGCAAGCTTTAAGGGCTAAATGGTATCAGGTTTAATGTTGGCATTACCGCTTTACCTCTGCTATGCTGTGGTATGAATTACAGCTGGATTACTTGCTGTGTGCATGGATTATATTCTCCCTCTATTTGTTCTAATGAACTTAAAAGGAGAAAACCAGAAAGTTCTCTATCTCTGTTACATTTTTCTAAATGGTTATGAATCTAAGTGACACTAGAAAACTTCATTAGACTTTTCAGGGAAAAAAACAAAACCTACTTGTTTACTTGAAACCAGTGTTACCTGATAGAGGTGTCTGTCTAAGTCTGTGAAATACTATGGCTGTTAAATGAGCTCTGATTTCTGTAAAGTCCCAAGGTATCTAACCAGTGTTGCTTTATATTTAATTAAAATACAAAACCAGCATAGAATGATTTGTTTAAAACTCACTATGTACCAGATTTTGACAGGTGATTATAAAGAGGAAGACAGAAGTCCTACAAAAGCAGTCCATGTAAGTTTGATGTTTAATAATTTTACAGTTAGCCAGGAAGGGGTGGGAGAGTATGTAATAATTGCAACTCCTAAACTGGAATAAAATTACTAACAAGAGAGAGGTCCCTGATAAGGGATGAATCAAGATTGCTTGTGAAAGAGGGCTTAGCAGGCCTTTTTCAGTATATTGACTCTATGAGGCTACATCTGGAGACAACAATGCACACTGTACTTGCAGGGCAAGAGCACTCTATTCTAGGAAGCAAATGCTAAAAGACTCAAGGTTGTGTTACACAATGTGCCCGGTCTCTATCCATACACTGTAATTCAACCATGGATTAATACCAGATTGAAGCCAAAGGTGTGCCAGGAATGTTTTGAAAGGGAAGAAGAGCAGAAAGAGAAATTGCATCTCTTTTTGATGCATGGTATGACTGCAGCTGTAACATGCAATGCCTGATGCAGCTGCCACACTTCACTCTGGGGCCTTCAGGCCATAAAAGTTCACTGTACTTTTGTAAGTGCCACCTCTGATGTTCTCTGAAAGTGTTTATAGTTCATAGTCTGTTGCTAATCAAATTCTTGGCTAGAATTGATATCTTGGAGTGGGAGGAGCAGTAAGGGAGCAGAAATTTTATGTAAGTGTGGTTCGCATGTATGTGCTTGACAGATATGCAGCCGATTAGCTGGAGTTTACAGGCTGACTTTTACTGTGGCAGTAGCCCCAGATACTTTGGTATCTTTCCATACTTTGAGCAGGGCAGTGAGTTTTTTCAGTGACTGAGTGAGTTAGTGCAGTGGTTTTGTTTTTATGGTCTTCTCTAGTTTGATGAGGCTAAGAGGCGGAGGGAAGTGTTGACCTAATCTTGTTACAGTAAACAAGAGGTAAAGACTTCTAAACCTTATGTTGATGTGATTGTTGAATGTTTAACAGTCTTTTGTTCCCAGTTGTTTACAGTAATTGAGTCTTTTCCCTTGCAGTGCTTGTGCTGCTGTCCTCATTAGTGTGTATTCCAAGATAAATACCATACACGAGACTTGCAAATACTGTACAGCAGAAGATCTGTTCTCTGGTTTTGTTTGCTGAATGTTACACCTTCCAAAATATGTTAGTCCCTAATACTGAGAAGAGACCTCATGTCCCTAGGCAAAACAGCAAAGCCAGACAGCAAACCTTTTGTAACTGCCACTGCTATCACTTTTTATGCAGTAGGCATTTAGGCATCTGAAATGAAAGGAGAAATAAGAAGAAATAAAACTGCCAGAGTTCCCTTATAAGTAATATCTGTCATAGTGAATGTGCTTTTGAACTGTTTTTTCTTTGAATTACTTTTTTTTCAGACCTTAAGCAACTTAGAAAGTCAAGGAATTTGGGACTAGGGAGGAAGAAAGGAAGGGGGATAATAAAGTTGTAGATTTAGGACCTGCAGATTTCCTCAAGTGTTACAATGATCTTCTGATGGGATAGATAACCCTCTTCTTCTATCTCATCCTGCACTCAGTGATCCTCTGTTTCTTGCTATTTGAAACTACTTGAGCAGTTCAGTGTAAATAAACCTTTTTGTCTCAGAACTTAGATACAGTAGGCAAATCCCAGGGATGATGGCTCAGGCATGGTTAGTTTTGGTTCACTTGTTAGCCATTGCTGGTTAAATCTGCTGTACTGTCTAGCTAACAATAGTCAGACTCAGCAAAAAGCTTTAGAAAAGACTTGCTCTGTGATCCATTTGCCAAATACAGAGTTTAGTTCCTCCTCTGTAATCAAGCTGGAGTCAGTTGATTATAGCTGAGATTTATCATGCCAGTATCCTGCTTGTTGTCCTTTCCCTGTCTCTTTGGTTAAGTGACTCCCATGGCTAGAAAAAAACAAATTGAATCTCAAATTCTTCCAATTTAGAAGTATCTTTTATTATCTCTAAACAGTAGGATTTCTTTCAACTATAGAACATGAATTTGATGAGAAGGGACAACTTCCAGAAGATCATAGTCTCTTCTGGAGTTTGCTGTCTCCTGACAGATGGAGAAAGGTTTCAGTCCTTGAGCAAGAACACAGATAGTCTGATTCAGAGGAAGCAATTGGTAGGTAAGAAATGTCATGTTGGATTTTTTCCATTTCCTTCCCTTTTTTAAATCTACCTTTGTATTTCACTGTCGATTACATTTTTGGCAGTGTGGCCAGGAAAACAGCTTCAAGCTGGATTGATATTGCTGTGGCTGTGTTTTTCTTGAAGTTAGAAAAGTACTTATTTTAATTTTCCTGTCATTTAGAATATCTGGTTTAAATGACTTAAGTTTAAATGGTAATCTGAAGGGATCTCACAGCTCAGTCCCTCTGCACAGAGGCCACCCCAGCTGTATTTGAGGTGCCTGCTGTTTGCCATGCTGGCTGGTGCCTGGCTCCTGCTTTGTCACAAGTATCTGGTGCTTGTCTGCACTCAGCTCCTGCCGGAGGCCGCGGCCCTGGCACAGAGTGCAGGAATGCACGCAGCCAGCTCGGGCTTGACGCTGGGCCTGAGTTCATGAAGTTTCTTGGGACCCAGAGCATGGGGGTAACACTGCCAGGCAGTGGCTTTGTCTGAAGTCTTTGCCATTTTCCCCAGTGCTCTTGCCTTTGGAATGCTATACAGAAGCAACCCAAGTGACTCATTTAGTTTGAAAAAAGGACTTCACTGTTATGCTGAAAAAAAGATGCTGTGTAATTTTTAAACCCACAATGTCCCTAGAAGTGTAGGGACATTTGCACCGAGCTGCACCTCTGCTAATGAGCCCAGCTGGAGCTGATTTGTTTCTGCATCTCTGGTACAGATAATCTGACCATGGATAATTGAGTGTTGACTCTATAAATAACCCACTTTGAAATCCTTGTCTTAAAATTGTTTTCTCTTCTTCCTGTTAATGAGCCCAGCTTACTCTCTGTAGTCATTTCTTGGCTGACCAAGGGTTACTCTCATGTCTTGGCAAACATATGTCCTATTCATATCTTCCCACCTGAAGTGAAATGTTACACCAAGCATGGTAAAGCCAGGTTCTAGCACTATAAAAAGCCAGCTAAGTCCTAGTAGGAAGTAATCATCCTAATGTTTTACATATGCTCCAATTGACTATTGGGGTTTAAACCAAAAATGACTGACACACATGAAACATTTGATACCTTGGAAAGATACTTATTGCATGCTTCTTCTCAGAGGTATCCTTTTCCATTTATAATAGTTAAATGTCTTCAGGTAAAACTGGTTCATTCGTATGAACTTGCTTCAAGTTGGACTTCTAATCATCTTGGTTTCTTTGCTTACTGTCCATGTTAAAATTCACAAGAATTGTTCTGAGTTGAGTTATGCCTTGCTTTAATAAGATTGTCTTTCTATTAGCTTATAGAAAGTAATTAGAATGCCTCCTAGGAAAAATGTCCTGTGTCTTCAGCTGGTGAGCACCTACACCTTTTCTTTTCCAAAAGTTTTTCTAAAATATGGTACATATATGCTTCTGAGCAGATCCATGGAAAGTTAGAGCCATCCACACTGGATTACAGTTTATTCAGGGCATTGGCAGTGTGAGAAGGGAAAACAGAATTGCACAGCTGTGCTGTCACAGCAGTTCATGCACCTTGGGAGATAGTTGCACTGGAAATCACCTGTCCCTTCTCTCTGTGTCATTCCTGCCCTATTATTCTAAAAGAGAGGCAACGTCAGTGGGTGAATAAACTTGGAATGCTTTAAATTAAGATCTGCACTCTAATGGCTGTGTGGCCTTGGAAAATGCCTTTCTTCACACAGCATCTGAAACACTGACCATGCTTCAACAAACTTTGGAAAACTCAACTTGAAAAAAACTGAGCAAATACCTATCTGAGAAAAAAAATCATAACTGTATGTATATGTAGGTATAGCAGACATTTAATATTTTAGACATAAGAAATTCTCATCACAAGCAATGAAGGGAAATTTATTAAATTATGAATGGAGAAATAGTTTATCCAAAAGAATGTGTAGTATGAGAAGTTCATTGCAGTGATGAATGGTCAAGAGGTACATGAAGAGACAGAATATGAAGTAGTTGTCACTTGGACTCTCAGAGGTTAATTTGCATTTATTTCATTCATGTGCAGTTAGTCTGAGTTTCTTTAGTTTGCACAGTTAGAAGTCATAAATGATGCAAGTTAAAGTGAAAACCAACTTCAGAATTAAGAAGCTGTATGTAAATACAGAACTAAAGAGTTTTTTAAAGGGAGAGGAACAAATTAAAAATGCCCTACAAACCCACTTTTGTATTTGGGTATGTTTTTTAGTGTTGTCTCTTGAGGTTTTTTTCTGTAGAAGGTTAAGAGTTTGGTTTCTTTTTTGTAAGAGCTATTGTATGTAATGAGGGAAACGTGAACAAGTGACCTCTTCAGGAATTGTTTTTCCACATTCATTTTGGAGGCTGTGTGTTAAGGGGTAATCACTTGTGGTTATTCATGCAGCATTTTAAATAATAGATTTTCTTAACTCTGGCAAATAATGTGCTTAAAAGATGAGTGAACTGATTTATCTAAAATGTCTGGAATGAGGAAATATTCTGAACTGACAGTTATGCTGCTTTTGTAGCAGGTGTTGATAAAGCCAATTGAAACTTAAATGTAGGCTCATTCCATTTTTCAAAACAAAACAAGTGCCCCTAGCTCTGTATGGTTACCTGGATTTTGAAATGATGTCAGAATATTCCAAGGGAATTAATTTGATGCCTTGGAATACCCATGAGGAGTGGCAAACAGAGAGAACCAAGTAAAAACAAATCATATGTAGATTTTAGCTTGGATTTCCTATAATATTATAATTATTGTAATAATGCTACTAGTAAAAAATAATAATAGCAATAAACCTTATGTGATTGTATCTATTTTCTGTTTTGTTTGAGAATTTTTAGCTCTTTGCTGATTTGGTTCAAAAATCCAAAGTTCTAGCAGTCTTAGGAAAATCAGCAAGTGTGAGGAGACAGCTTAAATAATGTGGCCCAGAGAACAGTATTCCATGTGGTAGTAGCACATTTGCAGCTTGTACTGACAGCTGGCACATGTCTACCTGCAGACCAAACAGAGCTTATCCCTTGGGAGAGGGACAAAGGCTGTGGGTACAGGATGAAATGATGAGGCTGCTGGAGGACAGAGGAGCTCGGGGTAACAGAGATGGAGCAATTTACCATGCAAACCTGTGAATTTATAGAAAAAAAATCCATTATTTCTGTGCTTTAAAAAAAAGCTTGCTAAGAAATGCATTGATTCACCAGGTGCTGGGTTTGGATCCCAGGTCACAGAAAAAGCCAGAAGGTTTAAACAACAGCTTATAAGCAAGTCCTGCAAAGATGTTATTTTGGGCTCATTTCAGTGAAGTTACTATTTCTTTAGAAGTTATTTGTACAGAATGATAAAATGAGATCATGATATGAGATCTTGATATTGAATAAAATCTGGTGCCATGTTTTTCACAGAGCCAGGTGAAGAGTATGTCACCTAAAAATGATAGCCTGTTTTCTCAGAATCATAATAGAGCATTGGTTTTTTTCCAAACCACCCCAGTAGTCCCATCTCACTCTGCAATGGCTTATCTTTTCTTAACAGTAAAAATGAATGACATTATATATTTTTGGAGTAAGTAAAACATTAAAGAAACATTAAACATTTCTGGTTTATAATAGATGAAGGGAAAGATTTAATTAATTCTTAAAGCAATAATGTACATAAATTATTTTGTTATTGTTATGTAAATATAGTTAAGGGAAATAAGTAAAGAGGGAAATAGAGGTACAGTGAAATATTTTACCTCAGAAGTATAAATGAATAAAAATATGTGTCATTAGATGACCTTGAATGTGAAAGATCTGCCTGAGGGAACAGGTCTGTTATATGGTACAAAGCATAAGAGGATGACAATACTAAATTTTCCTCTATTTTGCAACAATCTGGAGTGTCATTATTTAAGTCGGGTGTTTGAATAAATGAATAGATGATTTGTTTATAGATTTGTACATTTAGCCAAATAAAAGCTTTCTCTTCACATATAAAATCACCCACAAAATTCTGATTTCTTGGCAGTATTTACCTTTGAGAGTACTGTGGCTTGATTGCTAGAAATATTTTAGCATTTCACCTGATATGTCTGTCCTAAGTTTAGGGCTGGTAATGCATTTCCACCCTGAGTACAAAAATAGTGGGAATGTGGGTCAGCAGGTAGTAAGGTACCAGTGCAGAAGGCTGGTGAGGGCTGTCCTTGTGGTGCTGGACAGAAGGTTTGAGGTGGTATTTAGCTCAGACTCTCATTTCATGTTGGACTTAACTGTGCATCTCCTCCAGCAGAATGTGAAATTTCTGTGCATAAGCTTTCCTTGCTTTTCTTTGGTAGGCTGTCACTCACAAAAGTGTGTACCCAAGATTCACTTGCTCTGTTACTTCTTTTTTGCCTGGGGATTTTTGGCCTTGCTGAGCTGAGAAATATGGATTTGAAAATTGTCATTTTTTCTGCAGTAGCAATGTGTCAGGTGGCAAATGCTGGTTACACGTGTAGAATTGTGTCATTACAGGAATGATGAATTCCTACTTAAGTCTTCAATTCTTTTTTTAATCAAGTTAATACTCTAAATCATTAATATCCCCTTTTATAGCTGTAGAAACAGACCTTGACATTACAGTTAAATCTAGGTCTTCCTGCTCAATGATGTGAAGACTGACATTGTCACCAGGGCAGGAGTATTCACACTTCTGACGTTTTCCTGTCTGTCTGATACTTCAGTGATACCTTGGAGCTTCATATTTATATCTCAGAATCCTTATGAAAGAAGTAGGCAAGTACCCAGAAGCTTCAGTTTACAATTGGGATAATTAATTGCACTATTTGAAGCATTTTTTGGAGTTCCATTTGATCCTTCTTTCTTTTCCTGCTTTTTACTCATGAGGAATAATAGTGTTCTGGGAAGTGCTGTGTGTGGCTCTTTATGGAATTTTGCCATTTTTAAGATATTTGGCCACGTAAATGTAAAACAGTGATAGTCTAGAGATTATTTTTCATGTGTTTTATAATCATCCTGACAAATGCCAGGTTATTCCATAAATAAAAGAATCTTCAGGGAAACATCAGGTTCATCCTACTGTGTTGTACACAAACACTCTCCTCCTTTCCTGCATCAAGGAAGTAAAAATTCAGTGTCCTCTTCTAAATATACACTTGGGGGTTTTGCTGCTTTCAATTTTGCACTTTGGTTCCTTTCTGCAGTTACTTGAGTTGTATCAACAATTATTAAAAAAAAAGAAAAAAAAGAAAAAAAAGAAAAAAAAAGCCCTGCAGCCGTTTTCAGCTTGTGTTGTTCTTGGCACAGGTTCAGTTCTGGTGTCCAACTGGTAGGACCGAAACTTGGTGCTTAACAAGTGCCTGTAGTCAAAACAGTTGGTGTGAGTGAGCAGAGATGTGTGTTTGCTGCGGCAGGTCATCTGCCGGAGTTCCCCCCGTGTGCAGAATACCTAATCGCGCTGCTGTGCTTCTCTGACGGCATCTGTGGCAATGTGAATCGCTTCACGTTCCAAAAGTACATGTTTACAGTCGTCGTAGAATCAGATTAAGTTGGCAGCCTGCTCCTCTCTGTAAGTGGCTCAGTTTACATTTCTTCTTCTAGCAGGATGTTTTGCATAATTTTGCTGATCCTACTCACTTGTAGACTTTGTGAAATGGAGAATGGTTTTAGTGGGTTTCTGTCAGAAAGCGAAGCTTGTGTTTATTGTAAATAAACACCAGCGGAACGGTGGTTATTTTAGCACTTGATAATTTCCCAATTATGTCATTTGACCTGGAATGAAGCTTGTGATTGTTGAGCAGTGTTTTATGCAGCAGATCAGTCCGGGGGTTGGAGCTGGCAGTTTATTTCCTTTGTCAGTTTACAAGAAGTATCAAAATGAAACCGACTGTGCTGTTTCCTTTCCAGTGCGCAGTGCAAGAAGGGTGGAACGGTTTGCGGATATTATTTCCAAACTTTTTCAGCTGGACTTGGAATAGTGTTTTGTCAAAAAAGCTGGTAAAGTTATCCTTCAATCTTGCAACATTATGCTGTAGTTTGCTAACATCAAATACAATTTTAGTTTTGTTTAACCTCACGTACCGGGTTTTGCTAGTGTTTTTTCAGACTGTGGCTGCAAAATGAAAGTGCTTACAAGGTGTTTATGAATTCTTGTTATGAACCAGCTGCCAGTTCCTGCAAGATGACACATTTCTGCAAGAGTCTAGGTTGTTCATTTTCTGGTTGCTGGCTGTTGCTTTTCGGGCATGTGTGGGTTTTTTTCTGTTTTGGTTTTATTAGGATTAATGCCAAGTACATTTGCAAACTTTGAACTGGGATCGGTACAAGGTGGTAGGTTTCACTTACCATTTATTGAAATTGTAAGTATACATTGCTCAACTTTGCACAGTGAAAGGCTGTGCAACAAAGCACCTCAGGATATAATGTAAATAGAAAAACTGTAATTTGTGCTAAGGCGGTGTATGAGTTACCATGAGTAACATCTTCATCAACAAGACTATGAGATACTAAATTTCATTACCATCTGCTTAAATATTGTAAATGGGGAGTAACAGTATTCATATTGTTTTAAGGGCAGTTGGATCATTTACTTTATGCTATTCCAAGTAAAAGGACTTTGAACTCAAGTGTTGTGATGAATACAAGCTTAAAAAGTAGTTTTATTATTCTATAAATGTTTACTAGCAGTAAATAACTTTCTTACCTTTCAGAGTTTTAGCAATTAAATTTTGTTTGTTTTTACCAAGTGTAATACCAAGCTATAATCCATAACACTGGGTCTTGGAGTTATTCATGGGTCAACCTAAAATTGATTTTTACTTTAGGCCTCTTGTACACAGGAAGTCAGATCATCCTGTACAAGAGTAGTGTTTCAAAATGACTCGTGCTGACAAAATTTTAGTGTCTGTCTTGTGACAACATGAAGGGGCTTTTTTTCCTTTTTTGTTTCAAGTATCTGGAAAAAAAAAGCACTGAAAGATGAAAGACATATCTTTCTCTATGCTCAAATTATATCCTTACATTTTTCCTCCATGCTTGTCTGTCATATTGATGGAGAAGGCACTAACTGGGCAAAAACTTTTCACTTGATTTGATCAATTTTGAGTAGCATATGTTGGGTGAGATTGTGGATGCAGGTGGGATATACTAAGAAATGGGATTTTGTTTCCAGTCCAGATAAGAGATAATCTGCAGTTTCAGGATCACATAAAGATCTGTTTTGGTAGGAAACTGCAATGTTTGACATGTTTTATGGGCATCATATTTGCTGTAGTGTCATTGTAAGGTTTGCTGTGTGCTGACTGCTTGATCTTGCGTATAAGAGTCAAGGCAAAAATTTGAAAAGAGACTTTCTACTCAGAATGTGGTTTTGCCTCATTTTCCCACACGCTGTGCTTGTGGCTCTGGAGCCTGTTGCCCCTCTATTGCTTTGCTTTTTTTGCTTATGATTAGAAGATGTGGCGTTTCCTGCAAAACAGCTGCTAGTATTCCCTGGTGACCCATCAGAGAGGATCCAGTGGAATTACAGATTTAAAGGCAGACCTAGAGGACTTTGGCAGCTGCAGCAGAGATTTGGGGAAAGGCAGGGCGTTGCATTGTGCAGGAGGCAGGAAGGAGGATTAAAAATGGAGTATAAGGGCATAGGAGAGAAGCTCTGGAGATTCAGGGACTGGTAGGTCTCCAACAACATAAGGACTTCACATCTACAAACAATTCAGATTTGGCTGAGAAAGCTGGACTATATCCATGTTTCCATAGGACATGGAGAATCTCCTGGAATAGTTTAAGATCATTTGCAATGCTACTGATGCAGAGTTTGCAATGCACCTTGGACCTATATGGAGCACCAGGCTTTTGGACACTTGCCACTGAATAGAAAATGATATTGATCTGAAATTGATTCTATAGAAAGTGAGGTAATTCAGTGAGAGTGTTAAACTCTCCTCTGAGATTAATGCCATTAATACCTTAACTGTTTGACAGCAGAAGTCACGTGTTGCTTGTCACTTGCTTGCAGTGGCCATGCTGAGACAGCTGAGAGGTTGCAGAAAGATTCATGTGGTAAAGAGGATTGTAACTTTGATTGTGCTCCTGTGGTCTTGGATTTGACAGCACCTGGTATTTAGAAACAAAACAGAATATGTGCTGTTATTTATGGGGAACGTAAGCATTCATTTGGAAGTATTTAAATGAATCAGAAAAATTATCTTTTAAACTGGAGCATGTATTCATAGCATTGCTGAAAACTGTACAGAATTTAGGTTAGTATCTTACCAGTGATTTTCTAGTTGCCTCACTGCATTTAATCATTTCTAGGGGCAAAAACTTTCATTCTTCTTTAGTTTCATCAATGTCCACTGGCTGTATCACTGGTGTTTGTGAATAGGGACAACCATGTCTAAAGCAGCTGAATACAAGTTCACCTGCTTAACTAGATCTAATCTGTCTACATAGGAACTGCAAATGGGTGTAGAAAGTGTTACACAGATAGCTGATTGTCTCCTGAATATGGTAGTATGTGAATATTTAATTTTATGACAACTATTTGATGTGCAAATGTCTTTTATTCACACATTAATTTATTGCATAGGCTGTATAATAGTAGATTTGGACATTGCGTGTCATTGCTTTTACGTATGTAAAATAGGAACAGACAAATTAGTAAAAAATGTTTAAAACAGATTTGACCACAAAAGTCAATTTGACAGAGGAGGCCACCCTGGTTTAAGCAGTTGATTCTGACAGCTGATGGCCTTTTTTTGTCATATATTCCCATTATTTCTCTGAAACACATTACCAGTATCTAAGGGTGATTGACTACCAGATACATTGTAAGGAATGAAGAATCAAGAGGCAACTTGATAGTTTTTGAGAAGGAATATACACCAATACTTAGTCACAATTTATGCCCTCACCATTGAGATTTGTCTGAGAATTCACACCTTTGTCAAATACAGCCTCTTGCAAGCAGCATGCTTGCCCAGCTCAGGAGTTTATGCCCCTTTGGAGGGAATTACTCTTCCAGCTCTCCATTGTGCCATACTTGCAATGTGTTGCTGCCATCTTCTTCTGCTGACATTGAAGTGACATTAATTTTTGTGAGGAAATGCACAGATTTTACCCATCCAAGCAGTGTCTCAGAACACCTCTGGTTGTGTGACACTGTCTATTTACATTCTTTCTCCTGTAGGGCTTTACAGAGGTCACAGTTTCCATTTCCATTCTAAGAAATTTGAAGAAAATCTGGGTAACACTGATAAAACTCAAATGTGTATTGGAGTCTGTCTAAAAGGTGAAAGACTTTCTGTAGCCATGTTTTGGGGGAAAAAGGGGAGTTTGAGGAGTTAAAAGGAAATGCTAATTATAGCAGTCAGTTCTGATCACAAGAATGACCACCAATCAGTATCTTGAACATTTGTCTTTCCAGAAGATTAATTTTAATAAGAGTAATATATTTCATTTCCAAACATATCCATAGGGCTCATATTGATGACACAGTTTACTAGAAAGCAGTCAGGTTTAAGAAAACCAGTAGCTGGGTTGAAAATTGGAGTAATTAATCTTAAGTTTATATAGTATGTGTGTGGAAAACATGTTTTCTCCCAAGTTTTACTTTATATACAGTTTGATTTTGTTGGTAGCTTAACATTTCCTTTTCATCAGTCCTCCATTAATTAATGGGAAAGTTGGAAATTTTGATTAGCCTACTTAAAATTTATTAAATAGGTGCTGAAAAGATTGGTAAATCTTGAAACAATAGCTATTAATTAATAAAATAAATAGTTTGTGAATGCAACTGTGCATTTCAGAATCAGATGTGTAGCTTACACAGGTGTTACCACAAATACGAGGTGAAATGAATGTAAATCCACTGCATCCTGCAAAGGAGTTTTAAAGGCAGAGGCTGCACACTGAAGTGTGTGGTAGGGTGAAAACTGGCAAATGATAGGGGACATTTTGGGAGTAAGGATAGATACTTTTGTATTTGAAAAAAAAATTAAGTCTGTTTTGCTCTTCAGTTGCCAGAGAATCTGGAGGAAATTCCAGCACTGGTAATTAAAGCTGTGAATGTGCAGATATGGAAATGCTTGATCTTAAATAAAAAAATGTCTTTACTCAGTCATTTGAGATCTAATAGAAACATTTTGGAATTTTTTTAAGCATTTCTCTTTGTTCTTGAGGTATTTGCGTATTGCAAGTTAATCATGGATGAATCCTTCTGCTCCTGGCAAGTTTTTACTTGTGAGGATGCCAGACAAATTGTCATGTTTTGATTCTCTGTGAGAAAATTTTTCTTAGGTGTCCTTGAAATATCAAACTTAGCGAGTGCAGGGTTGATGATGCAAATACAAAACCTTCCCATGTAGTAGCAGGTCACTGGTGCTTCCTTACCCTGCTCTTGGTTGACTGTGTGATGGTGGTCAAGCTCAAAAGAGCAGCACCCACTTGGATTCTTCAAGTTAAGTGCTGAAGGCTTTAGATAAGGAAAAATTGCTGCATGTTGAATGAGAAACTCCAGCTTGTCTGAAGTACTCAGCCTATGCTTACATTCTGCTTGCTACATTTGTTTACTATGTTGGTTCTGGGGGTACCTTTCTGATTTCTAATCCCTGCTGTGATCAGGCTCTTGGTGTCTGGGCACCAGCACACTGCAGTCAGTGCCAATGAGCCAGGCCCTGCTGACCGGAAAATTCCTCTTCCCCCAGCCCGTCCGTGCCACCCGCTGCTGCCTTTGGCTAGGGAGCACTGGGGCTGGGAAAAGGGTGCTTCACAAATGGGGCCAACAGGACTGTTCAAGCTTTACAGCACCCCTCTAAAATCTTACAGCAAAGATCAGCTCCTGTCTCTTGTAAGATTTTGTAGCTGTGCTGAAGTTCACAGCACACGCCTGTTGTTTGCTGCACACTGGTGCAGCCGGCTGGCCAAGCACTGGCACTTCTACCCTGGAGAAAGATATAATTAGTAAAGAATGACCAAAACAGTCCTTTTACTTAACAATAGGAAGGACAGGACATTTATATTTTAAAAAATACTAATAATGGCCCAATCAAAACAATTTCACTGAAGCCTGTCTGTCTTGTGCGGGATCAGTCAGGCCTTGCTTTTTTGCAGTGCTTGAGAGGCCTCTGGTGTCAGCGTGAGCAGTGCTGACCTCAAGATTTGTTACTGAGACATAAATTTCCTGGGTTTTTTGCACATGCCATTTTTCTCTGTGTGGAAGAAGCCCCAAACTTTTACCCTGAATGGTGCTTGGAGATAACCAAGCAAACCAGGCAGAGCCTGCCTCTCTGGCAGGGCTGGGAGCATTAGACCTTTTGCTACTTTCCAGTCTTCCTGTTGTTTTCCTACAATTTCTCATTAAAATTGAAACAAGATAGTCATAAAGTAAACTGCCCAATAACCAGGTCAGATGAATTCATCATGAACCATTTTAGGAGCAATCACATATCTGTCACAGAGCATTTTACTGAGTTGTGTTAGCTGTTACATACTCTCCTTTCTTCTTGGCATAAAAGACTTGGGACACCAAATACAAATTTTCTGACAGATTATTGCCATTTATTTTACTATTTTTTACTTTTTTTTTTTCAGAGCATTTTATGAAGCTGACTTTTGTCTAATTATCATTTGGCTTGATTACATTCACAACAGTAATGAACTGGTGTTCTTTGGAGTGATGAAAATCATTGTACCTGGCATAAAGAAAAGAACAATTTCCTCTTTCCCAACTTGTATTTTTAATTTTAGCCTATGACATATTGTAAAATTCATTCCTTTTCTGTTACAGAACGAAGACACAGTTCAATGTGTAAACCTTCCCCTTCTCCAGCTTCTCCAGCCTGTAATTCCAGGACATCCCTAGTACAGATGAAACCGAAATCCTGTATCAGCGGCCATAACCCTGTCAGCAGCAACTCAAAGCCATTCAAAACGCCCAAAGACAATCTACTTACCTCCAGTAGCAAACAGCACACAGTCTTTCCTTCAAAAGTGTCACGGGATAAACCATGGTAAGTACCAAAATAATAGTTACTAAACATGTTGGTGTTCAGAATCTCTCTCTCTATATATATAGATATATCACAATCAAAAAAAAAAATCTGAATTCTCATTTTACCTAAGTTTACAGTTTAAGCCTCTATTTTTCTAAGGGAGGAAACTGGGATATTTTTAAATGAAGAAAAAGAAATTATATATAGGAAGTGCAAGAAGGACTGAATTACTTTTTCAATGTTCCATCAAATGTGTTTTTCTAAGATGCATATAGCAAGTGAGGTTTTGACCCAGTTTGCTATCTATAAGGTTCATCTTCCATTACACTATCAGCCCTTAGAACTGATGCTTTTAAACAGTTTATCGGGATAATTTTTGCAGAGTTCTTAATATTGGCTTAACTGATGTTCATGAAAACTTACTGGTTATAGTCAATTATCTTCAATAGCAGCTGCTTTTGGAGTTCATTCTGTGTTTTGATAATGTTTGATGCCTTACAAGATGACAAGAAAATTCTGGCTGCAAAAATCACTATTTTGGGGGTGTCTTACATCATGTACTGTGATACATGTACACATACAGGCTTTGAGACTGCCGTGCCCATCCTCCTGTGACTGTGACGATAGCAGCAGAGTTGCAAAAATATAAATGACAGCAGAACTGGGTCACTATTTTATCCCTTAAGAAACTGTTTTGTCTTCATTATCTACAGGAAAGATGCTTTATGATTAGGCCATTAGGTTGGTGACTTGAGATCTGGGTTGAGTTCCTGGTTCTGTTATGCCTCGGTCCCTTCAGCTTCAGTTCTCTGTCTGTAAATTTGAGATAGTGAGACTTCCTTTTTTCTTAAGATTTATCTACTTACTTTAGGGATCCTTCCCTTTTCTATGTAATACCTAGCATAAGAAGGTCATGATTTTAGGTAGGGTTTCTGGACACAACTTCCTTAAAACAGTAAATCATTTAATGCAAACTATTCACTCATGAGACTAACAATAAGCTCAGATTATGTTAAAGGCATAGCTCATGTTTCTGCCTGAAACATGCACATGTTGGCATGATTTCAAAGACAGGAGCTTCTGCCTAGCTGTAGAATTTACCTTGCCCTGAAAAAAAATTTATTCTTCCTATAAATCTGGACCTACCATCTTTTCAAGCATAATGAGTATTGTGAGCAATTATGGTATGAAATTCTGAAAATAGGAAATCTGATTGGTTAGACTTTACACTCACACATTAACTAGAATAGCAAAATAGCCTCTCAGTTGTGTGTAAGTACCTCATTAACTACTTGAAACCAAATATTATTGACTGAATGGTGACTTTTTCTTCTGAATGTTGGAGGGGAATTTTATACAAAAGGGAATTCTTTTATAAGTCTAATTAAAAGAAATTCAGAAAGAATTTCAGAGTATTAACACTATTGACTATAAACCTATTTTTCATCATGTTACAGACAGCAACTTACATATCCACATTTCAGCAGACTCAATGAATCTATAAACAATATCTTCCGTTCTGGCAGCAGATGTCGTTCTGGCAGTCAGTAAAAGCTGGAAAGGAACAAAATAACTGAGCATTTCCACCAATCCCTTTTCCCTTTATTGGTAACATCCTAAATATTTGCTGATGATTATTGACAAGGTAGATTAACCATTCAGAAGTGTTGTACTGCTCTGTTGATTGTTTGGCAATGAATATGACAGTAGTTGTACCAAGAATTACATCATTCTTGCAGCCGTGCTGGGAGATCATACTGCAGTTTTGTTTTGTTTTGTTTTGGGGAAAAATGAGGCATATAGTAGTTAAAGATACTGTAATTACCACATAGCAAATCACAAACAGTCTGAAGTGAAGATCAATAAAATTCTCTTGCAAAATATAGTGTTAAGTGCCTTAGATTAAAGAATAAAATCTGTCTGCTCATCATCACAGGTTATAGAGAGCTGACAGTGTCTTGTTAAAGAATAAAATCTGTCTGCTCATCATCACAGGTTATAGAGAGCTGACAGCTGAGAGCTGACAAGTGTTTGTTCCTATTCCATTAGAGGATTATAATATTTATTTAGAATACTAGAAAATATTCAGCAGATCTGACTTAAGGTGAAATTATTAATAAAATTTATTCTTTTTTAAGATTCTGTTTTCCATTCAATTGTTCCACAAGCCATGGAATTTCTTGTCTTAGATTTTAGAAAGAAATACTCAATTGACACAGAAACATTTGTCTCAAAAATGCAAATAGAATTCATGGTGCATCCAAGTGTGTTGTGGTTTGTCATCCTCAGAAGCTTCCAGGTCTTCAATGCTTTTGCCTGTTACATTGTAATCTCATACCGAGCATTTATTTGACTTAAGTTCTTCCAGACAGTTATCAAATCAGCTTATTTCAGGAATTATATCACTTTAGTGATTGCTTTTCAGACCTGGAACAACTTTTGTTGGGCTTGCCGGATTGTTTTGTACAGCATCTCCTTTAAATTTTAGTTGTTACAGCTAGAATTTTGCCTCTGCAACAGCATAGCCCAGTAGATCTGTTGCTGTGCCTGCCTTCATGTAGATCCAACTTCTGTTGTTATATTTGTAATAGTTTTGGTTGAGGCATCATCTTAGCCATTGACCAAGTAGCTCTTTCTCTTGTTTATGTCCTTTGTTGTACTAAGATGTGCTCCAGAGGTTCTGGTTGCTCCATGGCTAATGCTTTAAAAATCATGATTGGAATGATCAGATAAAAGAGATCTGGAACTGTTTAATTTTTTAGCTGCTGTTTTAATACCTCCCTTCTTGTAGTTGGAATATAAAGTATTATTGTGAATACATCATCCAGAAATATCTGTCAGTTCTGATTTTTCCCCCTGTATCTCTCTGTATCGTTGCTATTAATACAGCAGTGCTTAGAGCTGGAGCAGAGCTGGAGCACCACTGCACTGTGCACAAGATAAATGCAAGCCATCATTTTCTGCAGCTTGCAGTCAAGGTGGTAAGAGGTATAGCAGAAGGGTAGAAACTGGGGAGAAAAGGGCAAAGAATTTGTAGAAAAAACAATAATAATGAACAAGTGATCATAATTAGTAAGCATAGCTCAGATGCTTACCCTTTATAAAAGGAATTCCTGCAGCCAGGAGCTCTTTTCCTCATTGCTGACCTTCCCAAAGGATGCTGCTTCACTTGCTGTGCCCCAGCACAGCTTCTGGGTGCTGCCATGGTGGATTTAGGTGTTGTGATGCTACAGGGTGTTCATTTCCACCTATCCCTGATCCTAAGGCAGCATAAAATTGGGGTAAAGTGTTGAAGTAAGCTAGTGCTGAGAAACCAGCTGAAGCAGATTTCCTTGGCCTCCCTCCACAAAGTTTAGCCTGCCAGAAGTTCTGAAAATGAAAAAAATGAGATGGAAATTATGTGATTTTCACCAACACAGAGAAAACTGACTCTTTCTGTAAACAGAAAAAGGATCCCAAAGGTATACCTCTGGGCAATCCTTTAAAATTTATAATGTCACTTTTCAAAGTATTTTTAAATAATCTCTTGGCCTTTATTTCTATAAGGAGATATCATTCTTCATACTGAGGCTGAGAAAGTGAAGATAGTTATGATATAAGGATATTCCTATTGTAGCATGGAAGCAAAACTGAGCAGGGTTAACTTGGACCATAAAATCTAACATTAAATCACAAACATTTTGTACATTGTAGAGGCAGTTCCAGCAATGTAGAATAGAGCAATGTTTTATGTTTTTAAATGTTTGTGAATTTCTTTTCTCACAAATGGGAAGAGTTGGATGAGTGGCTGAGCTTTTAGAATTAATATAGTTACAAATGACCAAAACATAAACCCAGCAAAATTACATAATAGGAAGGAGAAAGCATTTTTAAAAGCCAAGAGAAAGGAAAACAGAAGTAAGAGGAGCTACAGGTATGAAAAGTATTGTGACATACTGCAGTTATTTTTCTTGCATGTTGGAAGGGACCTACAATGATCATCTAGTCCAACTGCCCAACAAAGCATGAGAAAACAGAAGGAAATGTTACCTTATTTGAAAAGAGAATGAGCTTCTAAGGCCTGTCATGACCGTGCACTTTTTGTAGTCCTCATTTCTGGGCCTTTACTGCTTCCTTTCTAATTCATCAACACTGGTATTGTCCCACTGGTCAGCAACACTAGAAGCCATAATCCAATATCACTATCACCAAGGACATGTGAAAACTATTTCTTACTTGCCATATCTCATTGTTGATATAAGCACAACAGTAAAATAAAACCCCATATTGCTTATTCATTGTGACCACTAAATATTTGTGTCACTGTTTTCATTTATGTTATTTCCCTGTATTTCACTGCAGACTGAACAGCTTGTTATTTCATGTGTAACTTTACATTCATTTGTATTAAAATGTCTCTTTGAGTTAATGAACTTTACCAGACACTCCATACTGCTTTTTATAGCTTTGTCTCTTCATTATTTAGTTCCTGTCAATCCTGATTTCATCAGTACATGTTATCACCAGCAATCTTATCTTTAGTTCTCAAGTCCATTGAAGTTTTTGGTCATGTCAGACTTGGTAATGATGGCTAAAAATGCCCCTAGCAACACACCCCTAATGAATTTCATATTTTTAACATTTACTTTTAAATCATTCTTATTTGTGTTTTATAATGCCTTTCAAAAACTGGAACATTTTCATAGTTATCTTTGTCAGCTTAACTGGCAACTTCATCAAAATCTGAAACGATACTTGTTTGCCAGAATCTGATCCTCAGCAAAACCATGTCAACTTATTGTTTATCAGTTTATTTTTATTAGCTTTTTGAATATTTCTTCCAAGACACTTTGGTTTGGGTTTTCAGCATGGATGAAAGAGCAGCACTCAGCTAGCTTCTCTAAGATTCCAAGATTCAATTAAAAATTAATATGCTGAGACCCAATATTGCTCAAACTCTTTTGGAACCCATTGTCACATTGTGCAGATTCTCTTATGTAAAAAGAAAAATATCAATCATTATTTTTCAGCTGGCACTTTGCACTAACTGAAGGAATCAAAAAGTATTTTTATCTGACTGGAGAGAGTTATCCTATTTCCTTCTTAGTTCAGAAGAAATAATGAATGTTTCTGACGTGTTTGCTTTGGTAGTAACTTTTATTGGCTATTAGGTAGATACTGCTATTCTTACTAGAGTTTTTTTGTCAAAAAAAGTCTTTACTGAATAGATTTTTTTGCTCATTTTTTATGTTGGTTGCATGTTGCTTTTCTAATTGTCCCCTTCAACAGCTGTCTTTAAAAAAATCTAAACAAGTTTATTGTTAAAAAGCTCCTTTTAAAATACAGTAAATAAGACTAAAAACCTGGGTTTTTTTCTTTTTCTAACAAACTTTGAAATAAACCCTCAATTCTTTACTCAAAAAACTCTGTTTGGGAAAAGAATTCATTCTAACTACCAAATATAAATATGAACATTTATGATTTATTTACTTTTTAAGACCTTAATAGTTTACTCCAGTCACTGGTCCTGTGGACCTTCCAATTTGCCATTTGGTAATAAATTACTCTTTGTATGTTATGCTAAGACTAAACTAGAGGTCCTCACCATTCAATGCAGTAAAAGTGAGAGAAATTAAAACCTGTAGCTTCTGAAATCATAAATAATTTACTATAGAGTACCAGAAATCCTATAGAATGTGTACACCCACAGGTACTGGAGTGATGCCTAAAGAGGCCAGGCAGAGTTAAAGGAATAAAGTAGATATTTATTGAAAGCCCTTCAGAGGATACACCTTGGGCAGTGCAAGAGCCCAGCCAAGGCTACACCCAAGGTGGACAATGGTCACGAGTTTTCACACTTTTAGAAGTTTTGGTCCATTTACATATTGGGGTCAATTGTCCGATTACAGCTTCAGGTTATGCACTCCCATCCTCCCAGATGCTCTCCCCAATTTGCTGGTTTTTATACTTCTTGGGCCTGAAGCTGCAATGGTGTCCTTGGTTCTCAAGCTGGAGAAGGATTGTTTTGTCTAACTAAACTGTGAAGAGAACTTGCTATTGCTTATTGTGAAGTTCAGAGTCACACACTAAGGCACTACAGAACCTAAAAAATACGAAAGCTAAAACTAAGGCATCAGGAGTATTTTTATTTTTTCTTCTACACTACAATGAAATGGATAATGAAGGTTGACTTGTTGATCTGTAACAAAATGAAGCAAAAATATTCTCTCCCCTGGGCATTTTTCATTATCACAGTGATCCCACCATATGTGCCCTAGGATCTGAGATTCTGAACACTGCAAAACAGAGAAACCCTGTCCATTTTTATTAACAATATTTCACTACTAAACAAGATCATACACTTGATTTGTTTCCCTGAATATCAGTATTTTGAATTAAGATGGTTCTTAGAAACTGGGCATGAAGATTTGCTCATATGTTTTTATATAGTTTATGTATAGTAGAACTACTTAATGTAAAATTCTCCTATTTTCAGAAAATGTAATTGCCATCTGTTTAAAGACAAAAACAAAATAATTCTTATGCTGAGGTGTTACAATTTTTGTCTGCCATTTGATAAATTCAGAGCAGTTTAAAAAAGGAGAGAATCAAACCCTCCCTTTCATAGCTACATGTTTGCATTCATTTCTGATTTTGTGAATAAGGTACATTTTTTGCTTAATTACTGGCCACTGCTCTACACATTACTTCAGTTGCATCTGTATTCTGACTACCTGCTACATTTATAGTACCACAGGAGACAGGAGTTTTATACAATTTAATTTCAGCTCCAGAAGATGTCTTGGTGTCTAAATCTTCCTCATAGTTGTGTATACTTATTGTTTATATCAATGCTGGTACATTTTCCTATGTTAAAATACCCTTAGAATAAGGTTTATGATCTTCAGCAGCTGCAGAGAAACAGAGGTTTGTAGGAGCCCAGGGAAGTCAAGAGTTGAGTTATTTTGAATCCTGCTTTGATGTTTCCAAAGTGTGTCCCATGGAGAATGCCACCTCAAAGTCATCTTTTTCTGATTGTGAAAACTCCACACCTGTAAACATTCCTTCTGTAGAAAGGTGCAGCAAAGGTGCCATTTTTCAGACACAAGAGACTGAAATTGTGTGAGCTGTGAATGGGGGGATTTCCCTAACTGTACATGCATTAGGTTATCTTTTTTATTTGGATTTGTTTCAGTAGGGAGGGGTATATAACTTATGTATTAATTGGTGGTCACAAGATATCGAGTTTTGGAGTTGTTGAGTAGATAATATCACTGGATATTTCCTCGTGGAGATAGAAATGTTAAAATACTGTTGCAGCTGAAAATAATTTGTCTCAATCTGTTTTGCTGCCAAATTGAGAAGGTAGCATTTATTAGTGTCACAAATCTGCAATGGTGGTAGTTAAGTTAGAGTAAGTTAGTTACTGCAAACTTTACTCTGAAAAGGGCCAAGTAAGTTAATAACTATATGGAGAATTTTTATTTTTAAGTCCCTAAGATTTTATTAAAATACATTGTAGTATTGCTCAAGTCATCAAGGATTTTAATACTTTCAAAGGGACAGCTGTTAATATTTCTATGCTTAAAATCTCTTTTCTCCTTGTTTCCAGAACTTGTATGTCATTTAGACACATCTGAGCAAATGAATTATTTTTGTGTTTGTTTAAAAATATTAATATTATTAGCAAACTGCTTCGTTATCATGGTGAGTTTAGTACAGCATACACATATCTGGTATGTGCTTGTGTTAAAGGCATGAGACCGTATTTGTAAGGAGTGTGTTTTGCTTGGTACCAAATACTGATCTTGCTTATGAATAGTAGGGGATTGGATCTTAAAAAAAAATACAAAGGTTCATTTTCATAATTCTCTTCATTGCCGGGCTTTACAGATGCCTGGCTTTGTAAATGCTTGATTGAACAAAAATAGTCAATACTGGTACCAAGTATTTCATTTTAGTCTGGTCTTAAGATGCTGTGTCACTTGCATTGAAATTTTTGTATCTGTGCAAAGGGATTAAGTAACTGTAAATCTTTGGTGCAGAAAATACCACATGAATATTTTCCTTTGATCTTGCAGTGTTCCTGTTCCAGTAGTCAGTCTAGAGAAAATTCCTAACCTAGTGAAGGCAGATGGTGCCAATGTTAAAATGAATTCTGCAACCACTACCACCATCACTTCCTCCTCAACTTCTTCATCCACCATACCTGCTCCAACTTTGGTTAAACCTGGTTTGACATCCAAGTCAGTGCCACCATCACCAGAAAAGATTCTGAACGGCAAAGGAATTGTAGCTCCATCAATAGACAAGAAACACCAAAATGGCACTAAAAGCAGTAACAAGCCTTACAAAAGACTTTCAGGTACGTGATGTTGTCATTCACCTTTTGTGGCAATCTGTTTTTCTTTGTTAATGCTTCTATAGCTCATAATGCAGCGAATAAAATGCTGGGTTTGGGTTGATTTTTTTGCTCTAAGATGCTGGGTTGCATGTATGAAAATGAAGGCTTTCACACTCTTAGCATGTGTAAAATATTTTTAAAGTACACATTCTGTTTAGCTTGAAATTACTGGTCAACAGGCCAAATAAATTTTTAAGGAAGTAAATTCATTAAAACAGAAAGGCAGAAAACTTCTTTAAGCCATTATGGGATTTGAGTCTGTTTACAACAAAGGAAAATGTGCCTTAGTTGGGTAACTTTAGTTCAGTCATGATCAAGTTGAACAGGTTTAAGACATTGGTTTATCTTCCAAGTCATGACTTTTTTAAAAACGCTTTTTTTGTTGTTTTAGATATGAGAAAAATCTTAAGGAGATATGGGAAATGCTGGGGAAGTGTTAAAAGCCATAATTTTCTTTCAGCCCTCTCCCACTGCAATTCCCATATGAGTGGCAATGTTTCTAGCATGAGGATCTTTGTCTTACTCAGGAAAACAGGACAGTGGAGTTGAGAAAATGACATTAAATGGGAAATGCCCTGGATGGCCTTAGGCAGGGTAGTTTTGAGGATGTAGGTCCCTGTTCAAACCTGCCACCAAAGCAGAGACCACCACATTGTGGGAGGGCAGAGGCTCTGTTAGAAAGGTTATTTTCCACTGGGAGAATTATTTTTGGTGGAGTTCCCTAGAGGTGACCCATGTCAGCTGCTGGGCAGCAAGAAGAGAATTTACCCCTGAAAGCAGAAAACAGCTTTTTGCTCTGAATGAAGGGAAACGAAGTGTTTTGAGGGTTTTTATTTTATGTTTTTTTAAAGCAAAAGTAACTGACTCAAATTTACAGCTGAAGAAGCTGTGCAGGGTCTATTCATCAGCTGGCAGTACTTTGTGACTCGGGCAGGAACTTCTTGTGTGTACTGAAAGGCTAATTTTGCTAATGGCAGCATGAGCCACATTAGATCGTCACTTTGGCACAAAGTTAGTTCACGTGATTTCTAAATGTGCACTAGTTATGAACCAGTATAAGTTGTACAAGATAAGTGCTTTCATTTCCAGTTAATGAGTGTGTCCTATTTTTTGCCTGAATATCAGGTTTATTTTGTTCATTTTCTCAGATTTGGCAGTTAGCCTATGGTGCTGCTACCTTGGCTGGATTTCAGACCAGTGTGAGGTGTTTGCTAGGGCTGTGTGGGGCATGGAACAATGCCATTGCCTGAAAGGATTCAGTACACTGATTGCTTTCTTAACTAGTTGAAGGTGGCATATAAGGAAACACAACCTTTTTCATTTATAGCTTTTCACAGCACAAAAATAAGAGAGTAACTTAAGATTAGGCTTTAACCCTTACATTTCACTTTTTAATGTCCAATATATTATTCTAATAAAAACTCTCTATATTTTACAGTTAATTTAGAATATTGCTTCCTTTTAACCTATTATTTCCCATAATGGGTTAGATGCTAAATTTAACTAATTAAGTTAATCAATTCAAAATTCCTTCTTGAGCAATTTAAACTGTTAGTGGTTTTCCTCATGTCACCACTTACCACTGCAGGGCTGCGGGTGATATTTGTACATTTTCGTGCAAGTGCTTGCAGAAATGTCTTTATAAAGGAGAATCAGTTCTGTAGGGCCTTCCTACAGCTTGCTGGCTTTACTGTGGAGGTGGCTCTGGCACTGTTCTCTCTCTAAGCTCTGACTTGCAGTGTCTTTAAGGCTGGGGAACATGGCGGAAATTTCTGCACTGAACTGATTGAGCACCTGGATAGGCATGTGTTTACTTTTATATGGTTAACAAATACACAGAACTGAGACTTTTCTTTGACAGCTTCTCTGTCATGATCAGATTTGTGAACTGTTCAGTCTTACTTCTACTGCCTTGAGTATTGATGCAGCAATGCAATAATTTAGGGATTATTCACATCGTAGAAGTCCTGAGAGCCCTGGAGATGAATTGCCTGTAGATCGTGTGTCACTATGATGTATTTCTCTCTATTATTATACAGGACTGTGCAAAGCCTGATAAAAAGATCTTGGAAGGTCAATGAGATGATTATTTGAGTTATCCCATAATTTCATTCATTTCACATGAAAAGGATGAAACTGCAGCCAAGGGATTTAGGTTTCCCTCAGTCTGCTGCCCTAGAGCTGTACAGACGTTACTTTTTGAAGCTCCCTAATAAGTTTGGCCCGTTTGCATCTGTTTCCTTCCCTTTTTAGCAACCTCTACTGTCTCTCACACCGTTTCCCTGACTGTGATAGAAGTTGGTTTTTTTCTTTGCTGAGAGCTGGTGGTTGTTTGTGTGATGAATGAACCTGCCCTCTTTTCAGGAGCACTGTCCTTGTTGAGAGAGAGGAAACAGCTTGTGGAACCACAAAAGACAGTCTGTAGCTGCCCAGCATAAGTGGATCAGTGTTTCCTAGTAGCAACTGCAAAAACAATTTTTTTCTAAATCTTCCTTAGTTCTTGTCCTCTCTGGGGTGATTTTAAAGAATGCAGGTGTCCTGTGTACACCAAGAAAAACTGTTCTGTTGCAAACAGAAGTTTCTGACGGTTCAGTCTTGGCCCTTGCTCTTCTCTTGGTGAGGTTATAACAAATGTTCTTCACTTTGTCCACTGAACGTGAAGAAGTGGAATCCATTCCAGAAAAACAGCTTTCTCAGGCTGTGCCTGTGCACAGGGCTCTGGGCCTTGCCACACTCCCCATTTCCTAACACAGTGAGCAGAAGCTGCATTTTGTTACTGATAAGAAGGTGGTAAGTTTCATGTAGTGTGTTGCCCAAACCAGGCATGTCTGTAGCTGGCAATTAGATGTTCATGATTTCTCTGGAGCAGCCATAAATGCTTCAGCCAGGAGAAGTAGTTTCCTGTTTGTTCAGTATTTTCTGTTTCTCAGGGAAACAATATTATTTTGTTGTTCAGTCAATGGCAGAGACTTCCACTCTTTCTTCTTATAACTCCTTATGTTGATTTTTATCTGTATATGTTTTCCTAATAACTGACTTTGCCATAATCAGTCCTACAAGTCTTAGTCGGGCCACTTACTGTCAAGTACCAATCTGGACCACTTTGGATTTTTTAAGTGTTTCCCTTAAAACAGTCCTTGCTTGGTAACTTTCAGAACATATTCCATAGCCTTACAATTGTCTTCAGGACTTTTCATTTGAAGGCATATTTATTAGTCCATATTGTCTCCCTAGTTTGTTTTTTTCAATTTGCATTGAAGGTTTTAGGTGGGTCATTCAGGAAACTGTAATAGGAACATCTTACACTCAAACCCCAGGAGCAACTAGCTCCTTTAGTTCATGAACATGTGTTTTCATCTATTAAGTAGAAAAAAATAGTTATTATATTGAGTCACACACTGCTATTTTTGTGTTTCTGTTGTGTTGTAAATGCCAAAGGAACTACAACTGCCTATAACATATTTCAGTTCTTTTCTAGATTTCACAAATAAAAAACTATGCCAGCTGGTTTTTCCAAGCTCCCTTTTTTGTATGGCTCTGCTAATAGGTTAATAATATAACCATTGAATGTTTGCATAAGCATTTTTAAGTCTAGATAGCAGAATACATAAAACTGCTAGAAATTGTGCTATCTGGAGGCGAGTTGCTGTCCAACATAAGCTACTTCTCCTTACTTTTCTTATTCCAGCTGTTCTTCTTGCTGTGATGCTGTCATAGCATTGTAACACAGCTGTGAATCACTGTGTTCCTCTTAGCTCCCATTTGTTTGTTTAAAAGAATTTTTACATCCTCTGATTAAATGTTGTATTTGAGTACAGGATGTTTATTGTATCTGAATGTAACACCACTGTATAGTTAAAATAGGATTTGGCAAATAGTTTGTATTCCCCTACCAAACAAAGGCAAACTCGTCTGCCAATTATACCATAATTTGTCACGGTCTGTGAAGGTAATGGTAAAGGGTTTTGATGGCATAAACTAAAAAGTGTATGTCCATAGTTTTGTTACAATTCTTAATGCAAACCCTAAAATTATATTCACATAACCTAAGGGAAGTGATGCTATCTGTGGTATAGAAATAGTAAATTATTAATGAAATGAAATATACAGATACAGCATATTAAATATTTATGCCCTTTTAATGTTAATCATGAGTAGAACTCGTGTAAATGCCTTTTCTCATAATCTCTGCAAACTTTAAATTCCATCTCTCCCTTCACATGGGAAAATAAAAACTAACATGCATGTTATTTTTATAAAGATTTAGATAAATTTTATTTTTAAAATGCCACCACTAATCAGCCATGGGTTGTTTTCTAGAGTTTTTAAGTATGTCAGAGAGATGTTGTTTAAAGCACTTGTGATACCATTTGTGTCTTAGCCCAGCTCTGGAGCCAGAGCTGCAAATGCTGTGTTTTATGGCCTCAGAGGCAGGCAGAGTCAGAGAGGGAACTGAAGTCACAGGGAATTGGCTTAGTCCTTTGTTTGGGCCACTCCACTGTAAGCAGACTAATTTCCATGAAGTCTTTGGCTGAAATCCTGCTCTAAATGGTTTTAAACATGCAAGGACAAAAAAATACATAACTCTATGAGTGATGCACATAGTACTGTTATGGGATGCTGGGGTTGGGGTCACTGGTTCAGGTTTAACCTGATTAAACCAAATTCTAACAGGCAAAAATTATAAGGTACTCTGGTTAAAACTTCTATAATAATGTATTTTTTTCTCATTTCCCATTCTCGCACTTAACAGAAAGAGAATTTGACCCAAATAAGCACTGTGGAGTACTGGATCCTGAAACAAAGAAACCTTGCACAAGATCACTCACCTGCAAGGTATTTTTCTTAGAAGATAAAATATCAGATGCTTTGTTATAGTTTAAATCCTACCACAGTAGTTTGAGAGGTCATACCTGCTCCTGTCTTACAGACAATGGGTATGGTATTCAGGCGCTGTCTTCAGGTAATTCTTTTGTGTAATTCTGTTTCTTTGAATCAGAGCATCTGCATTATTCCACTGATATTTCTAAAAAGATTTTTTTCATGTCATTTTATTATGCAAAAAGCATTAACGTTTCATGTAGAAGCCCAAGTGTTATTTTAAATGCTTCTTTTTTGGTTCATGTGTGCAACAATGTTAAAGTATAGTCAGTTTTCAGTAAAAAAAAATTACCATATTTTTGTATAATAAATTACTTGGAGGCTGCCCTTGTGATAGTAATAACTCCCGCATCAAAAGTAGCTGCAATGTGAGACATTTCTAATGAACATTTGTATGTGTATGTGCTGCCTGTCAGTAGAGATCATCAGCTAAATTTGCTTTAAAATCTATTCATGTTTTTCAATCCAATGAAATCAGTTTTTCATTGTAAGTTAAAAGCTACAATGATTTTCTTAATATCTTTAAATTACTGCAATTCTATTTTCCATCTTGAAAAAGGTAAGTCGATAGTGTCTATTATATAGATAAATTGTTGCAAAAAGTAATTTTAGCCTTGATGTTGGCATTTCTTAAGAATGACTTTATAAGTTATCAAAGATAATGTGGAATAGCAGCTTTATTTCCATAACTGTGGCTAAAGTTATTTGAAGTAGATTTTATCTTTTAGAGTAGTGGTGTATCAGAAGTATAGAGGACTCATAAACAATGTCATGCACACACAAATGCTTTTTAACCACCCTATTTTTAGACTCATTCACTTAATCATCGACGAGCAGTTCCAGGCCGTAAAAAACAGTTTGACATCCTTCTAGCTGAACACAAAGCTCGATCCAGGGAAAAAGAAGTTTCAAAAGACAAAGAGCATCCACCATCTGCAAGGGAAAGCTATCAGAGCCAGCCCACACCAGCACAAGACACTCTGTCAGGATCCTTAGTGAACTCTGGGCAAGAATCTAAAGTAACATCTCCTGCAAAATCTAGACCACCAAATTCTGTACTTCCAAGGTAAGCAGTTCTCCTGTGTGGAATGTTGCGTTCTCAAGGTGCTGCAAGAAATTTCTTAGATGTTCATACAGCTCATTTTAGAAGTATTTAATGCTTCTTTAGGCTATTACACAATAAAACATACTAATATAAGAATTTCTGCTAGCTTATGTTAACTGAACTCTGTCCATGGTAGCCTGTGATCTAACTGGGAATGAAGAAAGGAGTAGTGTCCACCCTTGGCTCAGAATCTCAGACTAACTGCATTTTTTTGCTAAAATGGTAATTAGGAAAGATTATATTCAAGTCATTTGATCACAATTGAGAAGAAAAGTCTGTTTACATGAATCAGTGTAGGTATTAGTGGTAAAATTATGTACATTTATGTAGAATTTTTCTCCAGAAATACTTTTCCAATTACGGTGTAATTTTGTGTTGATTTAAAGCTATTGATATCAAACTATCCATAGCATGTCTTCCCTTGTTTTGAATATTTTTAGAAAGGATAAAAACATTCTTCAGAAGGACAATGAAAACTTCTGAAGGCATCCTTTTGCAAAAAACAATGTGAGATATTTGATCTACTGAATTCTAATCATCCTCTGGAAAACTTCCCGTATATTTTGTTTATTTGTGGGACTTTTTGGTACTAATTTTGGCTGGAGTGCATCGAGCTAAATTAGTTGGCTTTTTTCATCTTTATATTTTTTTCATCATTCATTTCTTTGCCAAAACCTTGGTCAGGACTGGGTGCTCATTTTGTGACTGTCCTACTTCCATAGTCCTTATGAAGTACCAAAGAGATATTTGCTATCTCAGACAGGTATTTGCTATCTCAGACAGCTGTTTCCAATGTTTTCTGTGTGGCCACCAAGCCTGAATGTAGTTTCATTCCTGCGGTGGCAGAGATGTGCCTTGCAGTGTTTGAGCGAAAAGACAATGAAAGAATACCCACGGATGAATTGCTGCTTCTCTGCCTAATTCTTGTAAAAGCAGTGACCTTACACAGAGAGCAGCACAGACAGACAGATAGAAATGGGGTTTAGTAGGTGTTACAGTCCAAGTAGAAAAACTGGAGTTTTGATTTCATAAACTTCCATGGCAATTCCATGAGAGTCAGCTGCAGAAACTGCAGAGGTAGCAGTACTCGAGGAGGAGGAGGATTTTAGGAGTCAGACATTGTGTTTGTAGTCTGCATTTCTGTTTCTGCTGCAGTGCCTCTGTTGGGCTGTCCTGCCTGTTTCAGAGCAGCCATGGAAGCCTTGTGGCCTCTCTGTGTTGGCCAGCGAGCCTGGGGCTCTGCTGCTGCTGCTGCTCAGGGGCTGCTCTGTCCTGAGACCAGGAACTCATTGAGGCTGAAGATATCTACAGATTTTGCCCAGTGTGGACATCTCCTCCAGCCTCAGAGTTCTCAATACATACTTGGTTATACAGACTGTAATTGAGAAGCTTTTCCACCCCCACTTCTAATCTAATCTGTTTTTAAACTGCTTTTGAAAGGCAAGGCACCATCATACCCTGTGGTGCAAAGACATTCCTACTTTGTTTTATTGCATTTTAGACAAAGTTAAAGAAAACCTACATGCTGTGAGGAGCTCTCCCAGTTATTGCACTCACTAATCTACCTGTAGAGGGGGTCAGCTAAACACTCTTATATTTAGTACATTGATTTTAGTAGGATTTTTTAATTGGACCCTTGGGATTAATCAAGTGGCAAAGTCATGGTTCAGTGTAAAAATATTTTTTTATACCTGATTTTTATTTGTGTTTTAAATATACTTTGTCTCTCTCAAGATCTGAAATCCAACTTCATGGCAAATTTAAAATTTCAAGCAATAGAAGGGTGTTTCTGTTTACATGAACTTGGTGACAACCTGTCATGGCTTGACGCTGGTGCAATGCCAGTGCCCCCATGAAAATATATTCTCCTGGTGTCTGCTGTGAGATGTGACCAGGAATAGAGCAAAGCAGGCTCCAATTTAGGAATAAAGAAAAGCTTTATTAACCTACAACTATATATAAAAAGGAACACACACAGAACTCAGAATGAAATCTTCCAAAAACATTCCTCCTCCCCCCACCAAATTTCCAGTACATCACAGTAGTACAAAACCTTGGATTCTCAATTCAGTTACCACCCCTCAAGTCACCAACTCTCAGTCCATCATCACCCTTTAGATAATCAATTCAAAGTTCATCAAGAAGAGAGAAGTCCCTCTTGTGCCATAGGCTTCCCCTGGAAACACAGTTGAGACCTCTTATGTTTCCCCCGGGAGTTCTCTGCTTTTAACCCCCTGTGTTCTCAGAGGCGTATCCGTGTCCTCAGTGGCCACACCAGGTGCCAATATTCAAATCTGAGCACCCATTGGTTTGACCACAGCATCCCAAAAAACCTCACTTCCTTTTCAAACCAGGACACAACCCCTGAGTGTATTTCTGACAAGATGAAATGTCAGCTATTCAGTGTCTTTTACTGTCCTTGTTTACATTGATCATTTCTGGCATCATTTGCTTTGATGCTTGATGCCAGCAGGTATGTTTATAGAGCCTTTGAGCACTGATGATTTAAATGTATATTCTCCTACTAGACCTTCATCTGCAAATAGCATAAACAGCACCAGTTCTTCAAACCACAGTGGGTACGTACCAGAACTGCCACTGCCTTCCATGGGAGGAGACATCACAAGCAGATTGTCCAGTGATGAAGGAGAAGCGGATGGAGCTGAAGAATCTGAGAAATTAGACTGTCACTTTTCTGGACACCATCCCAGACCTCTTGGGGTATGTGTCAGTCTCTGGCATGCCTTGCCATTGTTCTTGCATAATTAGGGAGAGGAGAAAATATGTAATTTAATAAGAAGGTAAGGAATGAAGACCTTACATGCTGAAAAGTGTTCTAAAGAGAAAAAATACATTTAACAGAAAAGGGTAAGGATGGGATAAGGTAGGAGGAGACCACTGGTCGGTACACATGAGACTTTGATGTAGGACAAGATGGGCAGCAGAAAATCAGAATTTCTATTTTTAGATTGTCCTCTCAGTAGACCTCAAATTGGGTGTAGTTCTGCTAAACTGAGGAAAGTTGCATTGCTTTAAATGTGACATGAGGAGATATTCTCTTGGTTGCA
Source organism: Agelaius tricolor (assembly GCF_023055355.1). Classification (NCBI taxonomy): domain Eukaryota; kingdom Metazoa; phylum Chordata; class Aves; order Passeriformes; family Icteridae; genus Agelaius; species Agelaius tricolor. The sequence goes on from NW_027269263.1 coordinate 56,303,335, forward strand.
GTTCCTACAAAACTGTACCTGGCAGTTGGTGGCTGAAGGCTAGTACAGTGCTCCATTGATTTCTGTAGTCTGGTTTAAAGCAGTAATTAAATGTCAATTAAGTGAGTGTATGTGGACTTAGAAGCTATTGCTTCATTTATCTCAAAATGGAAAGGCTCTGGTGGTGGCTCAAGTATGTGTTTGAGCAGCTGGTTTTGTCTTTCTCCTGTGTTAGTGAGAAATTTCATTGTAAGTAGTAAAAGCTGCTTTGTGGTATTATCTCTGCAGTGTGAATTTCTTTACACTGTTCAAACCAAGAAGCAGTGGGAGAACTCTTGAAATTCTTAGAAGCTGTTTCTCATAAAAATTGAGCCAAGGAATACACTTACGTGTTTTCCATATGATATGCAGAATAAAACAAACATTGTGATAACTGGTAGCATTGCTTGTATTCCCTAGAGCAAAGGAGAACTTGTTACTGTCAGACACCAGAAAAAAGCATGACCCAAACATTAAATGACTGTCAGACAAAATCCTGTATTTGGTTCTTACAGAGAAAATGTGAATTACTGTAGTCCACATAATACTATGATATGCAGAAACCTCCTGTTTCCTTGCTACTATTGTATGCTACTTTGGTATTGCTGACTGCTTCTCTATGAATTAAAAACTAAAGGTTCACTGCATGAATGCCCACACAATTGAAAAAATAATCTAAGTGCAGCCAGTTCTTGTGCATGCCTCAGCAGTGAGGCATGGCTGTCAACAGCCATTTTGGTTTAGGATCCTAGTTCTGTTTCAAGGCAAACCCACTGACTCATCTGTTCTCTGAGATCTTAGCATCTCTCAGCTGAAGCAGTTACTGGTAGTGAAACTAGTTCTTGGTCTGTATCAGTGTGAAGTCAGAAAAGATAATGTAAATCACCTCCAAATCATGCTAAATTGCTGAATTTTGTATTAAAAAATACTATTTTCCTTACTAAGTCCCTCTCCTGGCCAGGTGGTAATAATTAAACAGGGGGAAAGTCAATAGCTACTCAAATTGCCTCTTGTTGGTACTTGATGTTAGTGGTAGCTCACTGGGAGCTGAGGCTAGTTTGTCAGCTTAGGTGGTGGTTTTAATTAACCTATTTAACCTTGTCATGAAACAGACTTAAAATGAACAGTTGCAGTCTCCACTTGCTGTCCATTAAGCTGACAACTACTTTGAATGGATGCTCTTCTACCACATCAGTGCTTCTGCTGTCAGCCAGAATTGCTGTGACTGGGTCCCTTGTATGATGGAGAGTTGTCTTGTTTTTTGAGGATGGTTTGTAACAGGTTTCTCTCCTACAAGCAGTCATTGCATCATTTAGATCAGTAAGACTGAGCTGAAACAAGAGCAGATTCCTGATTGTCACATTTGAGTGTAGTAGGACTTTTCAGGAAGTTCTCCAGAGGAAGGGGTGCAAGTACTCCTGAGCTCTGCAGAATTCTCTGAATACTACTCCTCCAGCTGATTTTCATGCACTGTGAAGAGTGTATCTCATGTTCTGTTGTAGCACAGATGCCACGGATGATAATTTACTTTTTTACTGAAATGTCAGGGGTTTGTTTATTAAGTAGATACTAAATATGCTCCCATTGCACTTTTTTTCCTCTTCAGTTATATTTTTATTGCTGTCATACAATTATGAGATTTAAGACACCCAGAACAGTGTAACTTGTCTTTCTGAGGCAGTAAGAATTTTTTCTCTGAAAGTACCTGAACAGTTACATTCTTTCTCTGGCACGGATTCATTAATGAACTATGAAATATACTTTACACTAAGCTGAAATACTATGCCCATATTTCATAATTCTTAAAAAAACTATGCTGTAGATCATGAAAACCATTTTTTAAAAGAAGTTTTATATGCATGATACAAATTACAACGGTGTTCCTTGATCAGTAAATAAATATTTCATGCTGTAGAAATACATTTGTATAAGCAAGATTGAAATACCTTTTCTTTCAGTTCTGCTCATATGGCAGTCGCCTCATGGGAAGAGGGTACTATGTCTTTGACAGAAGATGGGACCATTTCCGATTCGCACTGAACTCCATGGTAGAAAAACACTTGAACTCACAGATGTGGAAGTAAGTGGGATTTTTATGCTTGGTGGGTAATTTGCATTTTTTATTCTGCAAGACTTCTAAATTAGGCACTCCATGGCCAGTGTTTGTAAAATTACCTCTTAATTAATTACCTCTTAATTACCTCTATTAAGGTATAGCAGTAACCTGTATACAAATCTTCTCTGTTAAGAAATATACAGTCCAACAGAACAATCTCCTAGTCTGATGTAAGTTTCTGCCAGATTGAAGACTCTTTCTGGTCCCTAAGAATGAAGATTTTTGCTTAGGATTTTATGCCTTTATCATGCCCCTGTATCACCCATTCAGGCTTTGCTGTGCAAGACACAGGAGTTGTAAGATAAGGAACTTGGTGCACATCTGTCTGTCTGTAAGATGGAGTATGATAGGTTTTTAATTCATAGTGCCCTTGCTGCCTCTGGGATCTTAAAATTCTGATTATTACTCACTGTTGAAGCACCTCTCTATCACATATGCAGGTTCCAAGCACTATAGGTTTTACTACACAGAGCCATTGTAATAGACTGCACTTCTAAAACAGATGTTAGTTCTTTAAAAAAAAAAGTAATTAAAAGTTAATGGAATGTACAGATAGGATTGATTTTTTGGGGATATTCTGCTGCAGAATATGCATTCTTCTTCAATGTAATGATGCTAAAGTGCAGTGTTTCATGTCACTGTTTATTATCAGGACTGTGTTATATTCTTTGGATGCCAGCCATTAGATAAACAAGGTTTGATTTTTATTTAAATATATATTTTTAAGCACTACAGCTTGGCTTGTCTGACTAACCTGGTAACTTAATGATAATGGTGCCATTGTGCTAGGAGTTTGGAAATGCTTGGTTCTGCCATAAAAGAGCCAATTTCATGTCTTTTCAGGGATTGATCATGCTCAATCTGTTTTGTAAATTCATAAACTAGTGTCTGTCACCTTCCACAAATAAAAATTTTCGTTTCCTTATATAGGAATATTAAATTTTTTTACCTATTGGCTTTGTTTGTCAGGAGAAAAGATGCTTGAGCATCTGAAAAAATATATACCACCACTAGTACAAACTAGTACAGAAAAAAAAACCTCTATAGTAGTTATTTGAAACCAGAAGTAAACAGGCCTTATCCTGCTCCCACTAAATCTGATTTTAAAAGTTTTCCCAAATTTTAGCTATTTATGTAATCTCTAATACTTCAATGAACTCCAGCCATACTCACTTGTCTGTGTAACACAGGAAGCTGACAGTGCTTTACCCCAGTATTCCTCTGCTGTCCTCAACCCTCCTCTGGGCTGACCTTTCCCTGTGCTCCCCAGGCAGAGCTGGATGTGAGGCTGCTGTTCCATAGCTCTGCAGCTGTGGCCAGAGGTGCAGGCATGCAGGGCCATGTTCTCAGAACTAATATTAACAAAGTACTTTTATCTTTACTTCTCAAAGTACTTTGCAAATGTGGGTAGGAATTGTTGGCCCTTCTTTAAAAGGAACCTGAAGGACAGCTCTGATAAGCAGCTGTGTTTGCATTGCAAGTGGCAGGCAGTAGGACTTCCTCACTTCTGACAGCATGGACCTGTGTAATCCCTTATGGAACTGTGCCATAAACTGTGTTCTGTCCAACAGTGTCCAGAGGAGGAATACCTGGAGAGAGCACTTGTAATTGGGATTTGATTTATGATAAGACAGCACACTCAGGGCTGCTGTTTTATTGTACTTCTGTGAGGGCAAGAGTAAGCCTTTAAAAATGGGAAAGGTGTCACTAGTGAGGATAACAAGGGCAGAGTTATGGGGCTGTACAGCTTCTTAGAAAAGAGAAATAGGATTAAACTGTGAATTAAATATAAGTCTAAATAATGGGAAAAGATCACATAACAGTTTTCCAAGAGACATTATGAAGGTCTGGTTCTTCAATAACACCACATTAGATAAAATAATAGGTGATGGCTGAATGGAAAGGAATTTGAATACATCCTACTGATTTCACAGGTAATACTTATTGTACTTTCTTCTCAAAAGAATATTCAGCTGTTTATAAAGCTTATCAAGCTCTGTTTAATATTTTGTCAATTTTTCAATATTAGTGAAAATTAATCAATGATTTGCCTGTTTAATCCCACCTAACCAGCTCTCAAATGAGCTGTTGGGAATAGCACTGCATTTGGAAAGGGGTGATCTTTCCTCTTTGTGCTCAATGATTAAGTGCTTCACAACCCCCCAGACTGGCTCATTTACTACCTTAATGAAATCTAACCTATGAGTTTAGGTTGATATTGAAACTGTTCCACAATCTGAAATTTGAAGCAAAAGATATGTAATTAATGAAACCTAGTGACTAGAATATGTATAGGTGCCACTGTCAGGCATTTTATTTGCATTTTTTTAACTGTTTGGTAAAATAAGAGAAGGAAAAAGGAAATGAAATTTGTAATGCTGTGTTTAAATTGTAATACTGTGCACTTAATTGCTGTATGTGATTAATAGAATAGATTAGGAATCAAAATTATAATGAACTAGGTTTGCCTTTTTGAATAAGTTAATGGAAATTATTTCCTATCTGCATTTTTTGGATGGAATTTTTTATGTATCTCCTTTTTTTTTTCCTTTTCTGTTTAGGAAAATCCCTCCTGCAGCAGACAGTCCCATGCCTTCTCCAGCAGCACATGTCTCCACTCCTTTTCCAGCATCAGTCTTACAGCCCTTCAGCAACCCCAGTGCAGTGTATATTCCTTCAACACCTATCAGTTCAAGGATCACTTCTTCCTACATAATGACATCAGCCATGTTATCAAATGCAGCCTTTGTGACAACGGCAGAGACGAATTCCATTATGTCACACACCACAGCTTTTCCTCATGTGGCTGCAAGCCTAAGTATCATGGACTCAACTTTTAAGGCACCATCAGCTGTGTCACCAGTGCCAGCAGTCATCCCTTCCCCATCCCACAAGCCATCCAAAACAAAAACCAGCAAATCCTCAAAAGTGAAAGACCTGTCATCTCGGAGTGATGAGTCTTCAAGTAACAAAAAGAAAAAGCCGCAGTCGTCGTCTTCGTCGTCGTCCTCATCCTCATTATCTTTGCAGACATCTTCCTCATCTTCATTTTCAGGGTCCCACAAAAAGAACTGTGTCCTGAACCCCAGTTCAACGTTGAACTCCTATCAGGCGACATCCTCCTATAACAGTGTGTCTGTGCACAATACCAATAATGGAACAAGCCCACTCAGTGCCAAATCGGAGCCCTCAGGACGGACTTCACTGTCAAGTAGTTCAACAGACTCAGTGAAACACATGAGCATGGTAGTGAGCAGTATTGACACTTCTAATCTGTCTGTATCTTCTCTGGTGCACCACTCAGGGGACCACTCCCTGGGAGCACATAATGCAGTGTCTTCTCTACCCCTTTCTTTTGACAAATCAGAAGGAAAAAAACGTAAAAACTCTAGTTCTAGTAGCAAAGCCTGTAAAATCACTAAAATGCCTGGTATGAATAGTGTTCATAGAAAGAGCACTGCCAACCTTATTTCTGCGGTGCCAGATCCTACAAGCAGCTCCATCTCTCGGCAGGTAAGGGACTCTTCCAGTTATTTCTTTGCAGATCATGTCTGACTTCCTTGAAATATTTCATCCATTCTGAAAAGAAAATACCACATTTGCTTCAGATGGGTTTTCATCACACAACTTACTTTCTAGGTTAATACAGAAACATATTTGTATTTGTTTTGTACCAGTCATAGAAAGATGTTTTGAGAGTTAAAAAAATTTTATATATACATACATACATACATATGTGTATGTGTATATATATATATATGTATATATATAAATACTTTCTCAAAATATTTTTATGAGATTTTTTTATTCAATTATTAAAGTACCTATTTGTATCTCTAAAAGTAAAAATGAATGCCCAGAATTGATAAAAAATTTTTAGAAAAAAAAAATTCTTAATTCTAATCTCTCTGAAATAAATTGTGTTATTGAAAACAGGAAGATGAGAGTCAGAATTTCTGTTTATTTCTTTTCCCAAACTTGTTGCTGGTTAATTTCCTGATGCTATGCTAGTCTCTTCATATCTCTTCTGTAAAACACATCTACCTTTCTCCTGGAGAGAGTCTGAGGTGTTCCCTGTTTGAAACTGGAAAAATTAAGAAATTAAGTTCTTAACTGGATGACCTTTAGAGGATATTTGGTTACTTTTTCAGTGTACCTGTGTTCACAGACTATTGAAGTCAGTGCAGCAGATAAGGTTACACATGCTTCCTTCATTGATAGCAGCAGAGCTTTGGCTCCTCTCTCAGTGGTGCTATACAAGAACAAAAGTGTATGTGAAGTAAGATCTGCTGGGAAAGCTGCCAATATGATCTTTATAATGATCTACTCTTTCATTCTGCTACTGTGTCCAGTGCTGTGCAGTGCACACAAAACAATGCTTGGCCCTGGCATCTGGAAGACAAGAAAATAGAAAGAAAGAAAATAGGATACCTCAGAGAAACCAGAGAAGGTAGCTTAGGAAATTTTGGTTTGGTTTGGGTTTTTTTTGTTTCTGAAACTCTCATTTCCTAAGGATATTGCACATTAAAAAAAAAAGTGGAATTTTGAAAAGAAGATGGTAAGGGCAAAGCAATCCATAAGTAATGTGGCAGAAATGGCATAGGAGAAAGGGAATAAATGAATACTAAAGCTGCTGTAGGAGGCAGAATGAATGTCTCAAAGAATGCCTTAGAGGTATATTTTCTCTTTCCTACTTCCAGCAGAGGTGCAACAGAGATTACTTGTTTGGCTTTTTAAAAAGGGAAGTGGCATTGTCTTTCTATTGTAAGCCTCTTAAATGTGTCCTGCAATCAGAACTGATCTTCAAGTAACTGAAGTCAGCTGTAAATTCTTCCTTCTGTTACTCAGTCTGAATTTTGAAACATGTGTCCCCAAAAAGATTAAATTGCCCTGAGGCTTAAGGTGTCAAATGGAAAGAAAAAGTAAGTACAAATTGGTGCTTTGGTGCAAACATGGGTGATAGGAAATGAATTGTATCATCTTTTCCCAGGACACAGACCGTGCCTGTAGCTAGCACAGGGTGAGGAAATCTTACAGAGATTCTGAGTTCAAATCCTGAGCTCCCTCGGGATCAAATCTGTTCCTGTGTGTCATTCCTGTTTCAATTTGTGATGTATTTCATCATGTTGCACAGCAATAGAAGTAAATAAACCACAAGAAATCAATCAGAGGTCTTTGCTGAATATTTGTGAAAATGTAATTCTGGCTAGTATTTTTTTCTTAAGTAAGAGCTTAAATACTTGTAATGAGTGTTACAATATACAGATATTTAAACATGTTAAAACATTATATTTAATATGATACAGCTATTAAAACATGTTACCTCCTCAAAAATAGGAGGTAAAATGGAGTTAATTGTATTTCAGAAATCTAGCTGGCAGCTAATTGTCTTTGTGACAAGGATACTCTATGCAATACAAAATAAATTGAATTTGAACCCATTTAAGCATATGGGTCAAATATTACATACTCTACATGTGTATATTGAAGCTCTGGAGAATACAATACCTAAATTCCCTTTTAAGCTGTGCTGTTTGACTTGATGTGTTCTAGAAATACATTAAAAATCCCACCCAAAAAAAATGGTGTGGCTTAAAATCTTGCTCCTGTTCCTTCATGTAATAGGGGAAATTGAAGATATTAAGAACACAGCAACAGTTGATAGGCTCAGGTATATTTTCTTATTTAATTCAACTCTAGACTGGATAGATGGTAACTGGAAATGTTAATCATTAAGTTTTGAAGTACGCTTTATTTTTAAAGGACACTGGCAAAAAAAAAAAAAAAAAATTGAGTTTTGGCCTCCCACATATACTTTTGAAATTATATTTCCCATCATTAAAGACCCAAGACATCTGGGAAACTTTCTTTCTTTTCAGAGTGCTGTACCTGTTCAGCCTGTGTGGCTATTTCTCCATTTAAAAGGAGGACATGTATTTATTATGGAGGGGTTTATGAATGCTGTTATGGTGTATGCAGAGAAGAAAGATTTGCAGATGTGTCCCAGTGTTCTGAATGACCAGGAAAGATAAAAGGTTGTGTGTCTTTAGTCAAGATTTGTAGCTGAAGAATGTTATCCTCTAGAGAACAGCTGAGACAGGCAAAATAAGCTGAAGGGAGCAGGACAGGAAAAGACCCATCCTTTTGATCTTCATGCACCATGGGAGCACCTTCAAAAGTAGCTGTAAATAAAAACTTTAAACGTTTATTCTGGACAGAGTGTGAACAGAGAACACTGTTTCAAGCTATCTCTGTGTGAGAAAGGGCAGGTCTGGAGAGGAGGAGAGAAGCTACCTTTCACTTTGAACCTGAAATGGCAGAATAACAAACCATGCTGCAGAAGGGAAGGAGAAAGCTGCTCTTGTGCAGGCCTTGCCAGCCCATGCCACAGCCCCAACAAGTCAGTAAGAAACTGGCTGCTGCATTTCTCAGGGTTTAGGAGCCAGGTCCTTGCTACCTCTCCATCAAAGGATTAAAATGATGTTACTTGAAGTCAGTGACTTTGTAAACAACTATTCACACTGCAGTCATCTGCCATTTACAGACAGGTGTCCATGGTTAAATTTTATCAGTTTTGTAACCCCTGAGGAACTGTTCCTGTGACTCAACAGCTGTGTCCCTTCTTGTATCACAACAGAAATATCTACACCATGTTTACAGGTCATTGTACAAAAACCTATAACAGGCTGCTCTTGCAGAGTGCTGTGAACTCACAAACATCGAAACAAGCTGATGGAATATTTGCAGCATTATAACAAAGTACTTTTAAAATGTATGTATGTATGTGTACTACAGTTTACACTCATTCCCAAAGAAATTCTCTGATGCAGTAAATGGATACAAATGCAAATTTGAACCTCTGGAGTTTCATTTTTGTGATTAATGTTTGCTTTATTGAGTAATGATATATGGGAAAAAATGGAATAATTTAGGGCATGCTTTGGTGCTTGGTCACTTGGTTTGAGCTCCCCAGGAGTGGGGAAGGTCTCCTGGGGAGGATCCCATGACTTGGAGCAGCTGCCCTGAGTGACTCCAGTAACTAGAGAAACCAGTATTTCAGTCTAGAGAGGTGGGGGGTTAGAGCTTATATTCCTTCAGCTAGTGTTTTCTATGTTATTTTCTGACCTGTAACAGTATTTATGTGCCTTTTAAGACTATTAAATTATACAGGCTCTGAGAGATAATGATGATTCTATCTGAAGTGTATCTTTTGCAATAGCAAAATACCTGTGTTCCAAATGCAACACGATTAGTACCACGTTACACAGGGAAGGGAAGGCCATCACCAGCATCTGAATTCAACTGATAAATATGCCTCTCAATACTGCTCAATTAATGTTTTTCAGATTGGAAAAAATAGCAGTGTAGCTTTGTCACAATCCAGTCCTTCGAGTACATCAAACCCAGTACACAACAGACAAGTAAGTTGCTTTTAAAAAGTGTACTTAAGTAGTCTGTAAGCAGTTTTGAAACATTTTATGCTATAAAACCTTCAAATTTTATGCTATAAAACCTTCAAATACAATTTCTTTATGAATCCAGTTCTTTATAGAAGCTGCCTTTTGGTGAGCTAATGCTAGATTTCTCCTCTCATATAATTTTTTTCCATCTATTTTCCCTTCCAAGAATTATGAATTACCCTTTTTTTAGTTGTTTTTCACCACCTGTATTACAGCTCAGGTTGGCTCATGTGCTGCTCACTGGCTGTTGCTTTGGTGATAGAGGCTCAGCAGCAGCAGATCTCTGCTGTTTTTTCTATCCCCCTTCTCCTGCTGAGCAAGATGGCACAGCACAGTCCCCAGACTGGCACAGGAGGGACAGCATTTAAAAATAGGCCAGAAGTGAAGCAGCAAAGGGAGAGCAGAAACAGGACAGAGAAGATGAGGTACTTTACTATTCAGAGAAACTAATCTGAAAGCATAACTAACCCATGTGTAATGTGAGTTCTTCTTAAACAGGCTCTGAGTTAGATAATGATAATAAATGCTGTAACTCGTCTTTTTTGGTCCAGCCCTCATCTGTCTGGAGGACTGCTATTATGGTTCCTACTATTTGATTCTCCAAGTTGAGTACTTTATCAAGAATATAATATCAAATTCTTTAGTGTGAAAGAATTTGACTGTACCTCAGCAAGGTATAGTCACAAGTAATCCAGAGGTTTTTCTGTACAGCTAGTGTCTTAGAGTTCTGTTATGTATTCTGGCTAAATTATGCATGAGTAGTTATTCCAAATGGCTGTGCTGTTAGTTTCTGCTGTGTAGACACAGGAAAAGAATAATAATGATAACCCTCACCCACACTTTATGCCCATTCAAAATACTCTGAATGGCTCATATCTTGAGATGAACTGCCAAACAGTAAATTATTTTTTTTCTCTCACTGCTGAATGCAAATACATACGGAAGAACTACTGTGAAGGGAAAAAAGTGGAAAGTTTCTTCATACTTCTAAGGAGTGGCATTCCTGTGTGACACTGTCATCCAACTGCCAGTGACAAACTGTTCTGAAGTGCAAAACTGTTTTTGTTTTAACATCTTGCTCCTGTGTTAGTATAACATAGACACTACCCAAGGAGCAGAACTTGTTGGGATCTGTTGCCTAGATCCCATGGGGAAAACCTCAGAGTACAAAACATTAATTTGGTGTCAGCTCTATGTAAACTGAGATTATTGCAGAACTTTTCAGCTGCCTGTTTTCATAGCTTTATAAAAATATAAATGTTTGCTTGTTTTAAGCCCCACAAACTCTTTCTTTTTAAAAATATGTTTGTCAGTTTGGTAGTTGAATGTGGAGCTCAAAGTATAAATACAAAAAAAAAATCAAGGTGATACTAAGTTTTATTAAATTTTTTTTTTAACTTACACAGGATTTTAGTATTTGGAACCATGAATAATGATTCCCTATTTAATAAATGCTTGTCACTGTCAAATCTGAGCTGCTTTGTTGGCAGCTTTTATCTCCAATCTAGCAATTGAATAGTCCCTAAATAAAATTTCTGCCTTAAACTATGCTGTAATATTTCATTATAAAGGTGTTAATAATTAGGTAACAATAAGTGGATCTACAAGTAGATGCTGTGTCAGTAAAGGTATTACTGTGGAAGCTGAGCTCTCTTGTTTGGAATGTTAGTGTAACTATAACCATGATATGATCAGGGAGTCCAAGTGAAGTAAGGTCTGTAGGCAGAGACAATCTCTGCTATACACCAGGGCCTATGGTTGGAAAAATCTGGCAACTTTTCATGAATACATCACAACAACAGACTTGTAACAATGCAGTTGGAAGCAGAGTTGCAGCTGCTGAGTTAAATGTGCATATGGAGCAGTTCCTCTGAGCTGCCTCTGCTCTGTTCCCTGGCCAGGCAACCTGGCGGAGCTGTCTGCTGGCTCAGAAAGGAGAGGATTGCTGTTCTCAAGAGAAGGGAGAGGGTCCATAACTCACCACAGGGCTGAGTGGCTGGGTGAGAATGTGGCTTTTGCAAAATTGTGTTGGGCTGGAAACCCAACCCACACCCCAGTCTCGTTTGTGCCTGTGATTGCCCAGGTGCAGTCCAGCGGGAGAGCTTCCAGTGGCTTCCCAAAGCAGCCAGTCACAGTGAGAGACACATGGCAGTGCTGTGAAAGTCACCTGCCACCCACAACTGAGTGTTTCTTATTACTGAGTTGTGAGCTGAAGGTGGCCTGTAGTTGTTCTGATGTCACAGGAGTAGCTGCTTTTGACCATTTGCTCCATGTGTTGAAGTTCACTCAGGTTCTCCCATGGCACTGGTGGATGATGAGAATTGTTGTGGGCCTGTCAGTTCCATCCCATTGCATTAAACTCCATCAGGCTGAATTCAAACAGATTCTTCTCAATTAATGTTTAATATCAGTATTGCTGCCTCTCTTTGAGAGCTGGATTAGGGATTGTATACATAAAAACATGCCTGTTTTTCCAACTATTATTGTTGCTTTAGTAAAAGAAATACTACTTTTCCCTACAAAAACTACTTGATCTTTAACAGAAATTAATGGAATGATAGTTTTACAGTCAAATTATTTGTGCCTGTATGTATTAAAAGTTTGTTTTCTCCAGATTTTATTCTTGTTCTAGGTTTTTAACTAATCAAGTCTTTTTGTCTTCATAGTGCTTTTAGGTGCCTGAAAGTGTTAACACTTCAAGACCTCAGTATGCGGTGGTTTTTAAATACTGAATAACTAGATCATTTTATTAAGGGAAGGTGACAACGTGTATGCTGTGTGAGGATTCCTTGTGCATGAAAACATGCTGTGTAGAGGAAAAGATTCTTCAGAGTTGTCGTCTAATTGCTGCTCTTTATTTGTAATGATAACCAAGTTAATGAACATGAAATTCACCAAAGCTTACTAAGATCAGACCGTCCCAAAAGGAAATATGCCGTTTATTCAAAGCAGTTCCTTTTCTTAAAGGTCTAATGTAATCAGTAAACAGGGAGGAAATTTAGTTCAGGGACTTGAAATAAATTCCTGCTTTGAGTACTGTCAGCCACAGACATTATTGAAGTGTTTTATACCAAAAGACATTGTGTGATTTTGAACCTGGCTCTGGTTTCTCTTTTAGAAGACATCAAACCGGACTGGTAGAATAAGGACTCTTCCATAACAAGGAAAAGGAACCAGCCTATAATCTCTAGCTCTCAGCAGCCCTACTCCACAGGGTTTTTCTTTTCTATGTCCTGCAGATGGATTTAATCTTTTATGAATTTGTGGTTTTAATGAGAATTAAATTTACAGAAAACTGTAATAGTGATTTGTTTAGTTTTTCCACTTGTATTTGCCACTGATCTGTGCGTTCTGCTTGGTTATGTTTCATGCCTTTTAAAGCTGTTAGCGTTGCAATGCTCCCTTTGTTTCCTAACCAGAACACAATGGACATTCCAAAAAGAAAATCCAGACCATGATTTGAATTTATTTAAAGGATCTCCAAATTTTTTTCATTAAATAAAAATTACAGTAATTCTGTATTTAAGCTTGTCCTATGGATAAAAATTGAGTGCATTTCTTAGTAATTTGCAAACAGCTGGGGCACTGCAACTTTAGGGACTAATCCTGATTGGTGCTCTGTACCTACAGCATTTAATAATTTCAGTGGGAACTCTGAGTGTTCAGCCTCTTCCAGAATCAGGCTCTTAAGGAATCTATACTTCAATCAATGCATAGCAGAATTTTGCACCAAACTGTAATTACTGTTATCAGGGCCCAATGTGTAAAATCCCCATATCCTGGGGGATTTCCAGACCCTTAAGAACACAGCACTTGATAACTTCAGTGAGCAGTTTGGGTTTGCGAGGACAGGAGTTGAGCAGATTGGCTTGCATTAATAGAATTGCACTGACAGTGTTTCTTATAGGATTACTGAATAATTTTTTAATAAAATATAGATTTTATAATCAGGAAGCCAATACTAGGTACTGGAACAATAGTACAGAGGAGTTAATTTTTATTTCTACAGTGTTAAAAGTGCACTTATATGCTGGTTTATTTACATCTTGGGGAAAGGCGAGAGACTGCAAATAGGGAGATTATTACTACTTTCTTTTTTAAAAAAAGAAGGGTTAAGGCAAATTTTAAGACTAAAAATGTTTAAGCAATTATAAACAAGGCTAGACCCTTTGAAAAAAAGTTTAGAAATATTCTTAAAATAAATTTTTATAGTGTTAATTTTGTAATAATTTATGTTTTGCTATACTTCAGAGCTAACTGACCGGTATAGTTTCAGAAACAGTATGAAACTTAGGAAAGTTTAAGCAATGTTTATATTTTTAAAATGTTCTTTGAATTATGTTTTTATTGTACATTTCTTCAGACTGAAAAATGTGTACATATCTTTGTTATTTTTGCACAATTTTTGTCTTGTTCAGTTTTAGGAGCAGTACTATGTTGATTTTTTTTTAATTTATTTTGAGTTATAAAACTGCAGGATTTTAAAAATCTCAGTAACAAAGTCATCCTCTGTAATCAATGAACTGCTATTTCTATTTGTTGAGGGAAAACAGTGGTTGTGAGATTCAGTGGTTGCTTCTGAGAAATAATGCTAATCAGTGACTGAAGGAGCAATTTTGTAGTTTTAGGAAGCTTTAGCTGTTTCCATGCATCTTTTAATTGGAAAGCTGAATTATGGAGCCTGTCCTTTGAATGCTGCTTAAATTTTATTTTCAACTGGCTTACACCTGACAGCATTTCAGGAAAGTTAAGCACGAAGTAAAATCCCGTGGTGTTCTTTCATCATCAAAGAATCATTATTTCATTAAATGTATCAGAAATTTTAGCCTGCAAAATGAAATGGAAGTAAACTTTTGGAAAAAAAAGTGGATACAAACTGGACCAGCCTATAATGCATTCTTAGTGTAGCATTCACTTGTAGTTCTTTTTCTTCCCCATTTGCCTGAAAACCTTGTGATTTGTTTCCAGCAATAGAGGCTCAGAAGCTTTGGTTGTTCCACATACGCAATGCATAGGCCCGTCAGCCATAAAAAGCGACTTGGATAACTTGTATGCCTTCTTTTGTATCGATGTAACAATTGTAAATAGTGCTGATCGACCTTTGTAGAGAATAGTTTATACAGCATATTCTATTATTGCTGATTCTCAGTGAACTATTGTTTTAAAAAAAAAGAAGAAAAAAAGAAATTTTTCTATTTACACCTTATATTTTGTTATGCTGTTGACCCATGGCACTTTAACAAAACTCTGTGGGTTTTGCATAGCTGGTCAGTCATGGGATATATTAAATAACTGTTGTTGCACAGAAATGAATTTGCACCTGCTATATTGTGCTTTCCTACTACAGATTTTAGAACCTTTTCCAGAAGACTTTTGAAGAAAGCATGTCCAATCATTCTAAGAAAAAAAAAATGCCATACTTGTACAGCCAATTTCTTTTCTACAATCCATATTTTGTAACACTAAGTATTTTCATTCTTTGTCCTGCACCTTTATGTATTAGCAGTATCAAATAGAATTCATTCCATGCTTGTGATAATTGTAAGCAGAATAAATGTCTAAAGTAGGTGTAAATAGTAAATTCTATGGCTTACAGTTTAAAAAAGGAAAACCAGAACAAACATGTATCTGATTGATACTGCCATGGTTCAACACCGGGCCTGGAGATATTCTCTAGTGAGCGATTGTATTTTTTGTTTTTTGCTTTATTATTATTTTTTTTTGTAACATGGCTTTGTAAATAAAATAATTTATATGTTTGTAAGAAACAGATGGGGTTTGTCATTATTTCCTTTGCAAAGCAAAAATGGTGTGTGTTGCTTTCTTTTCCCAGAGGCTGAAATACACTTTGCAGATGCCCTGCACTGAGAATTCCACGGTAGTTCAAAAGATCTGCCCAGCTTTCTGTACAGGGCTGAATTGCCCTGGGATTATTTTTGGCATTCATGTCTAAAATATTTCTGTATTTACATGTCAAGACACGTGCAGCGATCAGCTACTGAGGTTTTTTGCACTGATAAACCATTTTTAAATTCCTTTGCTTAGCTGAATGCATTTTCTCATTCCTTATCAGTGTAAGAATTAACTTTGTTACAGCTGCTAGATTTAGGAATTCTCACTTCAATGGGCAGTACAAATTTATAACCAGTCTTTTTATCATCATTAATACTAAACCCACTGCTCTTATCTAGGCGTTAAGATTCTTGTTCTGTGCAAAGCCTGTTCCAATTACAGATCAAATGAGACTTAAATTGTTCATTGGCTCGACAGCTCTGCAGAGAGGATTGCAGTTTTTTCTCTTGCAGCCACCCTCTTCTGCATATCTGGGGAAGATGGACATTTTCATGCTCCTTTCATGAAGTAGCTGGAAACTGTCTTGGAGATACTGGAGGGAAGATGCTCACAATTACAGTATCTTTTTTAAAAGCAAGCAATTGGGATTGCAAACTGCATTTTGTGTGCACACACTCAGAACTGCAGAGGAGATAGGAAGCTGGCTGCCTTGCAGGAAAAGGGAATTGAAAGAGGGAAATTTTACCTTCTAGGTAAACAGCTTTTTTTATAATGTCTTGCACTTTCTGATTCCTGTCACAAAAGCTAATCCTGAATTTCCTCTTTACTGTCCAGTTAATGCCTTGATCTAAGATACTGAGATACTTGTATTTTGAAAGCTTTTTTTTTTTTTTTAATCTTTAGTTTATCTTTTTCAGTACAGAAAAAAAATAATATCATTAAATAGTAGTAGATGCTGAAGTTTCATCTGATAAAAGTGGTCTCCATGTATGGCTAAAGATAACTCTGTGTTTATAAGATGCTTTGCTATTTCTAGCAGCCATTAGAAATTAAAACTACAGCCAAGAAAACAGAATATGGCTGATACATTAACTGCTTGCCATCACTGCCTATGGCCAGCAAAGGCTGAAGACCACTCACTTCCCAAAAATGAATCACTAGTTTTTTAGCTCTTTTGGGTGTGTTGAATTATCTATAAGCTGTTCTCATATTTGGAGCTGGGTTTCCCCTCCTTTTTTTGGTTATGCACAAGTGTTCTGCTTGTAGCACTCCTCTCCTGTTAGTGTTCTCTAACATGCTCTGAATACCCCCCATTTTAGAGAGAAGCAAATCACACTGTAACTTTATTCATTGCACTCTCATTTTTATGCTTCTGTTTTTACCATGGAACTATTTATTTTAGAAGGAAGTCATTGCAACCAGGATCTGGTTTATTCTTCCAAATCTGTCAGGATTCACAATTGGAAAAAATGCCAAATACTGATTCCAGAAATATTTGGAGGAGAGTCATACAACACATTCAGACTTGAGAACACAAGAATGTTTATTTCATTCAAATCTTTCTGTGCTGTTTTGCTCTTTGAATACTTCCTGAAAGCAACTGTTCAAAGCAAATGCAGATCTCTTTTAAAAGACATTCTTTTTAATTTTCTAAGTAGAAGAAAGCTAAAGCTGATCATTGAGCAGCAGGTGCCAGTCTGCCCTTTGCCTGGAGGATCCATGGCAGGCGGTGCTGAGCTCTTGCTCTCATTTTCTAAAGCACTACAAATGACACAAGCTGGATTCTTTTCTGTGTGGGTATTGTTGTTTATGGCTGACCCAAAAATATTTAGCTCTAGTCTGTGATCTGCTCTCCCTACAGAAAGGAGAAGAGAAGCTTTAGGAGAAGTTTGCCAGCAACAATAATCAGGTTCCAGGAGAACTTGACTCGAGGGTAAGGACACCAGTAGGGATTTGAGATGGGGCACTACCTTCAGCTGTGCCCTTTGCCCATTTCCCAAATGTGCCATATTGAACTCTGACATTCAGTCTGGCTTTGATTAACTTGGAGCAGTTGCTAACATGGTTGATGTGACACCACAAAGATAGTTTTTCAGAAAAGCTGTTTATGGTGTTCAAAGTGCAGAACCCACAGGTGTGAAGGCCTTTTGGTATAAGTACAAAGAATGGCCAGATGAACACGAGTGCAGCCCTGGGAGCCCTGTCTGTGTCAGCTCGTTTCCAGCCTGGCCCCACTGAGGCAGCAGATGAAACTGTGATGGAGGAGACATCACTGTGGAAGAGAAACCATCATCCCTTCCCAGTGGGAAACTTCCTTAGTGCTGATTTGGAGCACTGTGGCACAGGTGAGTGAGATACGTCACTACTGGGAAATGACCACACAGGCTCAACCTCTTTGCCTTTTCCACCACAGCTTCAAAATATATATATATATATCTTTGTATATGAATATCTATATATATCTTGCCGCAGTTCTAAGTTCTAAGGTGTTCTCAACAGCCTTCCCCTCTGGTCAACTCCAGTCTTAAATTGCAATTATTTGCCTTCTTGTTTCTTTAGTTTTCTCTTATTTTGATCCATAATCAGCTGGGGGGTTTTGTGGTCTGGTTTCTTGGGCATTTGGGGGTTTTGTTGTTTTTAAAATCTTGCCTTGAGCTACTCCTTCCATGTTACTTTTTTTTAGGATTTGTGTTTGTAACACCAAGAAGTGCTCTTCCTGGTAACTCTGCTTTTACAAAGGACTGACTGACGTGACTACAGTTAGAGCAGATGTGTGGATTTGCAATCAAGTACAGCAAAAGACAGGGGTTACTCTTCAGAAACACAAACCTTTGGAGATGCACAATCCATACTTCTGCTTCCTAACTGCATGCCCAGCTTTTTGTTGCTCAAAATGTCAATTTGAACTATGGGGTGTCAGAGACACTGAGGCGATGGAGATGGACCTTGATCTCTCCCAGCCTGTGTAGTGTGAGCTCATTCTACAGATCCTGCTGGAATAAAAGTTTCTGTGCTTTGAAGAGCCATGGGCTCAGAGCCATACTTACACAGGAAAATATACTGTGTATCTCAAAGAAAGCAGGCTCCTGCTCAAGTAACTTCTTTTTTCCCCTCTGCCTTCAGCAGGAGTCCAACCATAGTTCCAGGAAATCAGTTTTGTGGCTTTTCAGCCCACTGAGAAGTGGACAGTTCTGTTACAGTAAAGTCCTCTGATATCAGTCTAGGCATGTTGTGACTTATTCTTCTCCTTCACTCAGAAACAAGAAGTATTTTTGTAATTCCTGATTTATTTTCCCCAGTACATGATTTCTGATGGCAGGTTTCACCTTTATTTTGCAGCTGACTGGGAGAAAGGAAAAAAAAGCCAACATTCACAGCTTAGACTGATGACTGTGGGCTCTTGTTCTTGTGGAGAGGACTGGGATGGCACAAGTGGTGATCCAGCTACTTCTGCAGTACATCAAGGACAGTTTTTTGACAGAAGGGCTCAACAAGCCGAGTGGGGCTATGCTAGACATGCTGCTCACACATAAGGAAGGGCTGCTGGGAGCACTGACACTGCTGGCAGCCTTGGCAGCAGTGACTGCAATGTAGCAAAGCTTACAATTCTGAGGGAAGTGAGGAAGATAAACAGTTGAACTGCAGTCCTGGAATTTAGGAGAGCAGACTTTGTTTCCTGCAGGCATTTTGTTGGCAGAATCCTGCAGGAGACTGACCTAAAGGGCCCAGGAGAGCTAGCAGCAGCACAGGAAGAGTCCATCCTGATCTGCAGGAAGCTGGGCAGACATGGGAGAAGGCCAGCATGGCTGAATGGAGAGCTCCTGACAAAGTCAGAGGCAGAAGGCAAGGACACAGACTGTGGAAGCAGGGGTGGACTACCCTAGAGGAGTAAACACTGCCCAGGCATGCTGAAATAGGAACAGGAAAGCCATAGCCCAGCTGCAGTTGGAATTAAAGAGGGATGTGAAGGACACTCCCAGTACATTAACATGGAAGGAAAAGTAAGTAAAATGTGGGCCCCAGTACATGTGAGGACAGGGAGGTGACAGAGGTACACCCATTGCTACTTTTGCTTCAGTTTTTAACTGGAGAGGTCTGTGCTTGGAGCTTTGGGCATAGTTTGGGCAGTGAGGTGCTATCCCCAGGACATCTGCATCTCTGTGGGAAAAGCTGGGCTTGGTTCAAGGATACAGGCTGGTACCATTCCTGTGCAGCTGAGCACTGGAACACAGAGCAAATGATGCTGGGGAGTCTCCATTCTGGAGACAGTAGAAACTTGACAGGCTGTGAACAACCTGAGCTGGTCTTTGAAATTAGCCCTGTTTGAAGAGGAAAGGGAGTTTACCACATGATCTCCAGAGGACAATTTCAACCTAATAATTCTGCTGTTCTGTACAGTAAAAACAACAAAAATGTGGTTCTGGCTGCTGCGATAATCAATACTCAGAAGCTCAATATTTCTGTAGTTGAGCTCTTTCCTCTGTAAATGTACAATATAAAATCCCCTGATGAGGAACTCACCTGTACTTTAGAAGTCCTTGGGGGCACCCAGAGGGAAGCTGCAGTGGAGCTCTGCCAAAGCAGCCACAGCAATGGCAGCAGCAATCCCTACAGCTCACCCTTTGCTCAATAGCTGAGTGCATCCCAAAGCTCCTGCCAGGGAGCAGCAGAGGGAAGCAAAGCCTTCAAGGAGCTGCTCTCAGCAGCTGTGTGCACAGGAAGCCTGTGGCACATCTAGGGATCCTTCCCAGCCTGTATTGCTCCTGTCTTTTCCCATACCCCAAGACTTCAGTCCTCTGGCACTCCCATTTGAAAGAGCATGTCCATCTGCCTGTTTCCCCCTGCAGGACAAATGGTTGTTCTGGAACCAGCTGCATATCTGACCTGCAGCCCCTGTTTTTCTTCATCACAACTCTTAAAGGTTCATTGTAGTCTATTTAGCCCTATTAAATTAGATAAAAGTGATATTCTGTAGAAGGCTCAGCTTCTATCACAACAGGTCTTAAGCCTTTTAAAGAAATCTAATTTATACGACCAGGATGCTTTAAAGAGATGAAAATAGTTTGGTCCTTTGGTTTATTAAAACTTATTTAGCAGCATCTCTATAATGGAACCAGAATACTTTCAGGTGTTTGTCAAATCCTGTTTTTCTCAGCCACCAGAAGTTCAGTTTCCCTTACAATAGCTCATGGGAGCTCCTTGCAAATTATCCTGAAATATCATACTTTTAGGATCCATATATGTAGCTGGTACTATCATTATAAGAACTGAGGATAATAACTTATTATGTAAATAATAAATACATGATTCATCATCAGAATATTTTTTCAAGTAAATAAATTGTGCTTCCCTAATAGTGAAATAGAATTTTAAAAAATACATTTCTACTTGTAAATCAAATTGGGATTTGCTCTATTTAGTGATTTTTATTTTTTTTAACCATTCCTCAGTGAGATACAATTAAATCCATAATTCCTGTGCTTATTCTTAAAATTTTAGCCTTAACATGTATTTCCTACTGTTTATCTTTGTTGATTACTAAAGGAGAAACGTCCTTTGCCAGATGCTGGTTTCCTTGACCCAAACACTAACCTACCTACCTAGCAGTATTTCACTTGCTCCTTCTTTTCCTGTCAGTCTTCCTCTCCTTAGGTTCTCATCTTCAAGAATGTATTTTCCACATCTTTATTTCTCCTCTGCTGACCAGCCCTTCTCCTGCTTGTACTTCTCCACATTTCAATCTACACTTTCTCCTATGGCTCTTTTTTAGGAAAAAAATTTTGCTAATGCTTTGCAAACTCTGCAGAAAGGCATAGAAAGACAAATGCAGGAATGGATTGAGTAACTATGGAATGTTTTACTCAGGAGAAGGAGGTTTCCATCGCTGCCTGGCAACTGTCATAAGAGGCAACTGTTAGAAACCTACAGTTCCTCTAACCTTAATTGAGACTAAAAGCAGGTAGCATAGTCAGTTTAAAATAACAGAGAATACAGACAGCACATGGTTGTACAATCTCTGCAGGTTGTACAATCTCTGCAGATGCTGCCTTTCTCCCACTTTATCTAAGAAAAAATTAAGTGAATTCTATTAATGTCTAGTGCTATTTTAGTTTTGGCAAATAGTTAAATATATTTAGCACTAGACTTTTCACAGGAATAATATTCTGCTTTACTACATGCTCATTTATCATTGTCTGATTTTATTTGATGGTAGATAGCTATATCTTTGTAGATTTCCTCAGTTTGTTTTTTTTTTAGTGGGATGGTTTACTTGATTATGGTTCTCCTACTAGCAGTGGGTAGTACAGTCAAAAGCTTCTTTGATGTCTCTTCTCTTTTGTATAGGCTATGTTGCAAGACTCAATAATGGCTTTAAAATGTAAACTCTCTTACTCTCAGTTGCTGGCCACTGGTTTTGCCCCTCGTACGGGTGTAGAACACCGGGAACATCCTGGCAGCCCCTCACAGGGCGGGGATGAACCAGGGCTGTGCCTGGGAACGGTGGGAGGTGAAGAAAGTGGAACCGCCGGTGGAAGGAGACGTGGCTGGAGGCGAGGACACAGAATCGCAGTCCCTGGAGATCACCCGGCCAGCCCCGCTGCCAGGGCAGGGTCACCTGGCGCAGGTGACACCGGAGCACAGCCCGGCGGGTTCGGAATGTCTCCGGAGAGGGAGACTCCGCCACCGCCCTGGGCAGCCTGTTCCAGGGCTCTGCCACCCTCAGCGTAAGGAAGTTCTTCCTCATGTTGAGGTGGAACTTCTTGTGTTTTGTTTTATGGCCAGTGCTACCCGTCCTGTCGCTGACACCACTGAAGAGTCTGACACATCCTCTTGGCACGGCCCTTTGAGACACTTACATGCATTGAGGGGGATATCATGAGTCTTCTCCGGACTAAGGGGCCCTCAGCACCCGCATAGGTGTTACAAGGGACCGACCGCGGGTCATTTGCTTTCCCCACGAACCAAGGCAGAGCCGGAACCCAGCGGGGAGCGAGGCGTGGCTGTTCCGGTGCTACCGTGACGACTTCCAGGAAAGTCACTCAGTTCTTCCTTCCCTTCCCGCTGCACAAGCGGAGCGTCCAGCGGGCTCCTCTGCTCGCCCTCGTCCCGCCCGTGCCCGCTCCCGCCGCCGCTGCTCCCCTCACGCCGCCGCGGCACCGCGGGATGGCGGCGGGCGAGGAGCAGAGCCGCGAGTACCTGCGGCGGCACCGGCTGCCCGAGCTGCTGCACCGCCTCGGAGCGCTGCTGCTCTTCCACCGGCCCGGTGCGCGCAGGCCCGGCCCCGCCGGCAGCGGGGACAGCGAGGGCGGCGGGGCTGCGCGGCCTCCGCGCCCCGGCTGAGGCCCGGTGCCCGCGGGCACTCTGACCTCCTTGCAGAGCGGCCACGAGAGTTCCTGATCCAGGTGCTGGAGCGGGTGAAGGCTGGCAGGCGAGCCGAGGGCGAGTACCCGTTCCTCATGGACGAGGCCAACGTGGAGGCCATGTTCAGCCTGCTGGATGTCCTGGGCCAGGGCTCCATCCGGGCCGCGCAGTACAGGGAAGGTGCGTCCGCCTGCACCCGGCCACACCAAACTGTTCCCTTGCACAGAACTGTTCAAATAACTTCAAAGTTACCCATCTGTATACTTCAAAATTATCCACACAGCTGCCCACACAACCTGGAACTTGGAAAGTTAAAAAAAGTTACATGTGGTTAAGTTTCCTAGTTTAAGTTACATGTTGTTATCCTCACACATTTACTTTCTATTAGATCTAGGCATCTTTAAATTTAAATTTGGCATTCTAAAAACTCGCATAAGAAATTCTCTTTTGTTAACTTTAGCCCTTAAAACTTTGGGACTGAGCACTGAGGATTTAGAGCTAAAAGATGATGTGGAGATCACACTGCATGAATTCAAGGAAGGAATGTAAGTTTAATTGAAATTGTGGTATTGGTTTTTGGTTTGTTTTTTTTTGGGGGGGGCATATGCATAGGAGATACTTTACTGAGATTTATTTTTTATTTACAAAGCTTACATAATTAACAGATGGTTTAATTGCTAGTTTAAGCTCGACTGTGTCACTTTGCATTGCAAGATTAAAAAAGAGGTCACTTAGTGCCTGACCTTGCCTTGCTGTAAGGTGAACTGAACTCCATGCCCTCCACTACCTTAGTTTCAGGATCCTCTCACAGCACCCACCCCTCAGGTCAGAGTGAAGTCATCAGGCAGCCCAGGGTTAAAATACTGATCTAGAAATGTGGAACAGTGAGACCCTGTTGTCATCTTTGTCAGGGGTGGTAGCACAGCTGGAGATGAAATAGGTTCAGAGTTCAGATAATTCCTCACAGTCAAGGTATGGTTCTAGGAGCAATTTTTTAGTAACTGTTGCAATTGCTGAAACATAAGGAACTAATTATCCTCATTATCTAACTAGAGATTTTCTTTTTCTGTCTTAGGAAGAAAAAGATGCTGGAGAGCTGGTCTGTGTATTAGTTTCAGCAGTGGTCTGCTGTATATATTAAAAACAGGCATCTTCCCCTAATTTTTCTTCTGGTTTGTCAGCTGTGAAGAGTTGATTTTAAGCAATATTCTCTTTTCTCTTTTTCTCATCTTCCCTGCCCTTCAGTGGAGCAATCAGCTGAAGAGGACAAGTGACAAGAACATGTGCATGTCCAGCAGGCACTGGAGGGAGTATAGATAAGAATTGCTCTTCTTAATATAATTAGATGGTTTAAAAAAAAAAGTAGAGATCTCTTTTGCAACTGAAATAGTATTTTGGAGTCTCCTCCTTCAGGTCATAGTTTACAGTAAAGGATTGTTACCTGTTGGCTCATCAGCACTGAATAAAATAAAGTTGGTTTTTGGGCTTGTGCTGCATTTTGGTTTTCAGGTATTTTTAACGAAAAAACAACTCCAACAAGTTATGACAAATGTCCACATGTAAATGACCACATGCAGGTAGCACTTCCAAGTGGTATTTTCAAACTTAGCACACAATGTTCAATTTATAAGAAGAAACTTTTTTTTAAAAAATTAGGCTATTGTTTTTTCTGTAAAAGACTATCTTAATTTGTATGAAGAAAACAGTGACACATTCCTTCCTTCTGCATTGATTATATACATTTTAATACAGAACATCCATTATCTGGAATTTGGAGATCTAAAACATCTGTGTTTAACTCAAGACTGAGCAGTTCATAGGGAACATTAGCCCACGTTGTACAAAACTGCATTTACACTGAAAATACTCTGTTCCTTAGAATGATGCAGACAAGGCAGACTATTCCTTAGAGATGAACAGTTTTAGCTTCCAAATGCAATGGCAAGGTGGCCATGGAAAATAAGATCTGCACAGTTCAACACCAAGGCAGTAGCATTTTGAATTTTTTCTTTGAACTGTATAGAATAAGGCATAAGATTCAATTAAAACAATCTCTCAGCATATAGAAATGAAAGAAAGAAGTATATTACAAGATATTCACTTTGTTTTCTCTTGGAATAAGTAATCTAGACCAAGTTATTAACCATTTCTGAAGAAGTCTTTATTTTCCTGTATTTGGCCAATTAGCTCTCAAACTGAGAAGAATCTCAACATCCCTTTGAGCCAGTTTATAAACTCCAAGTTCATTTAGTGCTGCTGTTGCAGATGGCTGGCTGGGCTTTAACGGTTCATTTTCTGAAGCTGACTGCAGGACATCCTTCAGAAGCAAAGCAGAGCCAATATTCAGGTTCAGGATAATGCAGGCTTCTTTTATGCTAGAGGAAAAGTTACATGGATTAATGTAAGCAGCACAAATTTAAGTGTAACAAAAAACCCTTCCATGCTCCATGTTGGTTTAGAAATATTCAGATTTCATCCTCAATCAGCTGAGGATTTTGATGCTGGACTATTTAGGACACTCTGGGCCAGTGAAATAGACTAACCAGAAATAAAGTAGCAGCTTCTCATCCCTGACAGCAACTAGACTGCCTCACAAGGCAATCCTGAGTAAAGTAGTCCTTCTAACAATAGTTTGTTATATTGTAACTGTATCTTTGACTAGTTTCTTTGGCCCCAGATTCAGAAGTTTGTGCCTCTTAATATTCCTTCCATGATTTTATCTAGACATCCTGACTGCACAAAATACTCCAAGACACATGCCATAGCCTGTTGCTGTGTGAGTACATGCTGCAGAATCACTTTCCTAGTTGAAAATATCAGACACACAAATGATCCACACATTTAAATTGTGGATCAAAACTAATTGAAAATATCTTGGTTTTAAGTAGAACACTTGTATATCTCTAGACACACACTTCTGATACCAGTAGATCAGAAGTTTGCCAACTTACTGCTTGAAGTAGTTTTCTGGCCTCTTGCAGTAATGCGAAAATAGGGGGAACAAATTCCGACTCATGTCGAACTGGAGTTGTGCTGCTCCTCCTTCGTTGAAATGATTTGCCATAATGATCTGCAAACACAAAGAGGTGCATCTGCTGTTTGAACCAGTCACTGACACCTACAGGGCACTGCACAGGTCACACTGACACCCACCTCCTGATAGATGTACAGATCCACTTTCTCTGCAAGCATTTGCCAGAAGATTTTGAAGAGTGAGTGGCAGAGCTGCTGCTCCAGTTGCAGCAAACGGTCTCGCAGCGTCTGCAGCATCGGGCACGCCATGCTCGACAAGGACATCACTGCTTGCTCTGCTTGGGAGGGTAAAGACAACCACCTAAAGAAACCATTGCACTGCAGTCATTAGAGTGAAATTATTCATGTTACAACAACTGAGTTCAACAAAGTACAACAAAGTTCAAATTACCCTTTAAAAAGAAATCTTACCCATTTACAATGTTCCAGAGAATCCTTTCCCATTTCTAATCTAAAAGTTATCAGTCTAATGCTGTGTTTGAATTTCATTTCATATTAAACTCATGCTTTAGTTATAAATCTCTGAACATGTCATTCTAGGGAACCCCATCTAATCTGAAAATCATTGAGTTCTATTCCTTTTATTAAGTACTTCAGAAATTCTACTCAGAAGAAAATATTCAAGAAGCCCTAGGAGTCTGTTAAGACAGAACAGTCATGACAGGCCATTTTGCATAAAATCTTCAATACCACTATGAAGAAAATAATTCCTGCTCAAAATGGAAAACTAGAATTATCCAGAATATTTCCTAGGATTTTAAACTAATACATCTAACTAATTGTGGAACTTCTTTAGAAAACATAGCATGACAATTGTCCCCAGGTAAGAATAAAGAGTATTTTTCAGAACTTACTACCCTGCAGCTTTCCTACTCCAGAAAAAAAAAAATTACTGCCTATTATCTATTCTTGCCTTTACTTACCTCAATATTTTTAACAGGAAATAATCCTGTAACATGCAAAGAGATTAAATAAACAGAATCACCTCTCTTTTTTGTACAGCTTTGCAGCATCCTTGACCTCTCTGAAGACATGATCTACTTGTCGTGTCAGCATGTCGTGCTTGAGGCGCTCCAGGAGGTTGATCATGTCATCAAAGACAGAGCTCTCCATGGATGCCAGCTGTCCCAGCTGGAGCTGGCTCATGGTGTCACTTTCTGCACGGACCTCTAGCTCAGCCTGCTGCAGCTGCAAGAAGAACTAGGCAAACAAAACCAGAGAGGAACACCACAGAAAATAATCTTTCTCTTTGAACTTTTCATTGGTACTTTGTTCACACAGTTGTAGAAAACACTCTCCTCTGGCATATTTATAAAGTTAAAAATTTAAGATTTTAAAAACACTTTCTTGTCCTTCCCTGTGGTCCGGATTTAGTGAAAAACAAAACATGGTGGCTTAATCCTAGTGATGGAACTGATACACATTTCAGATACAACAGCAGATAGGTAAAGGGAAGAGATCAAAAGAAATACTGAAAAGATATTTTAAGATTGACAGCAGCATGCTTTTAAAATACCCTACCTTGGTCTCTTTAAGATCTGCAAAAATAAACTTTAATTGTAATTATTTAGCAATGATTATTCATTTGAATCATAAATTTACTGTGCTGACAACAGCAAGAAAATTAATTTAGTTTATTGAGATCAATGTGACATTGTAGCAACAGCTTGTTGGTTTTGCTTTTAAGCAGATCAAGACACTAGTAGATGCAGTTAAACAACATGAAGGCTGCTATCCTACCAAGTCAAGATTATCCCCTGCTAGGGCCACAGCTTCCTGTGAAGACAGTAAGAATTTGGAGGCAGCCCACAGCCCACACAATGCCTTATTCTGCACACTCCATGTGTAAAAGGTTTTTTGACCTTCAGCAGCAATAGCTGCAGAAAAGCTGCAATTCCTCACTAGGCCGTGCTGCCACCAGGCTGTTGTACAGCAGTCACTAATTCCCAGTTATCAGTGAGTGGCCTTTCTGGGCCACACCTGAACTGTGCTGCAACACAGATACACACATGGATCTGTCTAAGCTCTCCTGCCATGGGAAGAGTTCAAGGACCAGGCAAAGGCTGCTGCTCTGGTTCAGAGATCTTCAAAATCAATTCACCTTTTTTTACAATAAAAAGCATGTAAAAGAGACTAGGTTTTTTGGTCTCTTCAGGTTATTCCATTTCCCAGGCTCTCTCTGCATTTCCCTAGAAAGTTTATAATTGACAGCTTAGGCTTCAAACAGTAACCTGTCCTTATTTATACATCTTTTGCTAAATCCAAATTTATATCTCATTCTACTTTTTCAGTAATTAATTCTCCTGAATACACCCAAAAAGCACTGAAAACAAAATGTTTGTTACAAAACAAACATCCCAAGTCCATTTTAAAGTATTTTTTTCCTAAAGAAGAATATTTACTTTTACTTACTACATTGTCAGCCCAGTCTGCCAGCACTGTTGCTATGTAGTTAACAGCATTAAGGATTGCGCAGTATCGGAATCCCAAGGAAGCTCTTGTCTCTTCCTTCATCACCTGAGTTAATCGTATCCTGAAATCATCCACTAGCTCCTTCTGTAGGCCCAGGAACTGGAGTTTTCTGGAAGCTGTTGGAAGATTCTTATACCTGTCTGGAAAGACATTAATAAAATGGTTTTAGGCTTTCCAACATTAAATAAAAGCTTTTCAAAAAGAAACATCACAGGCATCAGGTACATACATGCACCACCTCATGCCTGTGAGAACATCAAAAAGTCAGTATTTAGTTGTCAGTATTTAAAACAGCCAATATTTCAATGTTTGCAGGGACACTGCCCATACAAAAGCTAAACATGCAGACTTTCTTCCCCCTCCTGGTTCCACGAGCAGTTTGCACTCTAACACTTGAGGCAATGTGTGATAACACCACACCCTCCAGCATGGCCCCTAAAGCATCCTCACACCGAGAAAGACAAAGCCATTGGAGATGCAATGGTCTCCTGAAAACAAATAACAAATTCGCTCTTATGTACTATTGCAAAAAAAGAGAAGTTACTTAATAGCTTCTGAATTGATACAGATTCAAAAGAACTATTAGGATTTATTACACCATTGCAACAAAGTATATTCTGCCAACTATGAGAGAATATGGTAAATATCAAATGTATATTTATAATTATTATTTTGCAAACATGTCACTAGGTCAAGATTACTCATGCATGAGTTAGTGTCCAAAATACAAAACAAACAGGAAGTTTTTATTAAACTGCAAATATCACAGCTTTGCAAGTTTATTTGGTGACTGCTGTTGACAATGAATATTTAGTAAACTATTTAGTAAAGAAGTCTGTTAGTTGAATGTTTTTTACTGCTCATTACAAACAAGAGCAATGCCCATAGATATAATTACCTGTTATAACTAACAAGAGAGTCATAAAAGTTTCAGCACAGTCTGGAACTTTCATTTCATCTACATCAGTGATATCTTTGTACTGTGATATCCATGCAGCCTCTGAAGAAAGCATAGAGTCCATTTTCTGAAGAGCAACTGAAATGCAAAAAACTTATAAGTTAAGTTTTTAATTAAAAAAAAGTCTAACAAAAGCTCCTCTAAAGTATACTAACATAAAAGCCTTATCTCTGGTAAGTTAAATTTTGCATTTTCAGTTTATAAAAAATTACTGACAAGTCGTTTCATACAAAACCAGCTTTAATGTATCTGTTTGCAACACTGTTAGCAGAGTTAAATGCCCGAATTGATTGGGGGGTTGGTTTTGTTTTTTAATAGTTGGCTTGCTCTTTTCCAATATATTTCTTCTTCATTTCTCAAAAACTAATACCTTGCCCTTATTTCAATTTAAAGTCCATCTCTGTCTGCACACACATAACATTTGTCTAAAAATAAGCCTACTTGATTGCATACAGCTTAGGGACAAGAGTCCCACAAAATACAGAGGCACTGTTGAAACCTAATCAATTTTTATTCAGAATAATTACAGAGCATAAAAATACATATGTTTTTGGCAGTAGCCCTGTCCAAGTGACTTATCCCGTTTAAGAAGGGTAGCTGTGTAAGTAGACACATACTTTGTGACTGTTAAATATAAAGGCCAACAAAATGCACTGGAAGTCTTACATTTTTTTTCCACTGTTAGCCACCTCTGGAAGCAGGATTCTTCTGACAGAATATGCATGCAGCTGGGAAGGCTGCTGAGATAACCATGGACACTGTATAACTCTCTCTCAAATAGAAGGACCTCATCCACGAGGTGACAAAAGAGTGTATCATCATACAACAGGCAGGGAATATCAGCAGCCAACTTCTCCAAAATCAGCATTACTAGAGCACGAGAGAATTCAAGCTTTGGAAGGAAAGAAGTGAATGTCAGAGACAGGAAGTACTGACACGTGCAAACATGTACACAAGAAACTGCTACTAGACTAAGTCTCACCACGCACACATTTCAGTGGAAATAGGCCAAATATCTATCAGAAGCTGACTTTGATATTTATATTCACATTTACAATCCATTTCATTACTTACCCCAGCATTCACTGATGATCCTGCCTTGTCCAGTATCGGCTGGATTTTGTCATCAAGGAACTTTGAATGATTTCCAATCCACATAAGTACTTGTGTTAAATACCACTCAGGCTTATTTAAAAAAGAAAAGAAATTATTAAATGCATCCAAACATTTACTCAAGAGCTACTAGTATTTTAGGACAAATTTCTAAAAATACTACTCTCTTCCCCCACCTGAACTCAGGTCACACAAGTCTTTCACTCTGTTTTACTTAACTTTCATTTATAGAAAAGCATTATCAGAAAAATGTTTCTGGATTTGCATTGTCTTAAATGTAACAAATATTGTGTTTCTCAAGCAAAAGTTACATTATTATTTCTCCTTTCTCTACTGCTTTCTCACTCATGAGAGCCTTGTTTCTGCTTCATATACTTCTTCCTGTTCTCCTGTGTGGCCCTTATTTCTTGGTACAACAAAAAGGATGTGCTCCTGAGAAAAGCTCTGCTCTTACTTTATTGTTATTGTACCTAACCTCAGCCCCACCTTGCCCTAGAAGCAGGGAATCTATCACCCTCTCATTTCACATTTTAATGCCTTTAAGCTTTTTCAAGTTTCCACACCTAAAAGTATGGGCTGCAGGTTTTGATGAACTTCTTCCAGTGTTAGTGCAACTGGAAGCAGCTCCTGTTTCCTCACTCCCAACAGCTAAAGAACCTTCTGCTGAGGTGCACTCACATTCTGTGTGTCTGTTTCTCACCCCTGTATTCATTTTCACTTGTCTCATTAATTTTATCATGCTTGGGTTGTTGAGTTTTTTTGACAGTCCTTCCCCAGCTGGGCAAGGTCATTGTGAACTCTGAGCCTCTCCTCTGAAATACTGTTAATCTTGTCCAGGTTGCTGTCTTTTAAATATTTTACACTGATATTTTCTTTATTGCATTTCCCAAGTAATTACTAAACAAAAAACCCAAACCAAATTTAAGCAATGGCCTGTTGAAATATCTTTCTGACCTGACACTAGATTCCCTGTAACATTTTTTTAATAGGTTCTTATTTTTAAAATAGTTGTTCACCTATTGTTGGCAAATTCAATGTCTTCAACAGAAATTTTCCATTTGCTTTTAAAATAATTTTGTTCATATCTAAAACATGTTTTTCCCACTAACATACACAACAGTATTTTAAAAAGATCTGTAGTAGCATCTGTCAAGATTGCAAATGTATTTAGATTTACACAAGATGGTGATCATAAGCAGACCCGTGCAACAGGACTGTTACAAAACAGCTCCTAAACTCTGCTCCAGATGTTGCAGTGGCATCAATGCAATGAAACCTATTCCAATGGTAATTCTCAGATAAAAATCCTCAGTCTTTGAAGGCAATTCACACAAGAAGTGAGTCAGTTTCCAACTGATAAACTCAGCATCTCTTCTTTTATGTCAATTTAAAAATTCAACCCATTAAAAAAAATAATTATTTAACAGTATCTTTAGACTAATCACATTTCATATCCAACATTTTCAGTTACATGAAGGTAGCAAAACACAGTGCCAAAAATCAAAGTCACAGCCTTTGAGCTCAAGAAATACAGAGCAGTGCAAAACCACTTGCAACAAGACAGAGGAAATTAATCAAAACCTGTGAACAGATGGGAGTCAGTCTAAGACTGTAATGATGCCTTATGAAGGGTCTGGGCAAGTGAAAAATATTGCCTCACCCAGAGAAAATGCCTGTGTCTCTGAAAGGTCTCCAAGTGCTATCTTGATGTCTGTCCACACTTAGGTAGGCACAAGAACTGCACTGTTTTGAAGAGTCCTAATTTTGGAAAATGTGAAATCTATACAATTTAAACACAGCAATCTAGAGGTTGCTTACAAAGCAATTTAAGAATGTCAAACCACTTTCTCCCATACCTTGTTAAGGACATTGGTTTGTTTATTTCCAGTGAAATGATACTTGAATCTTTTCTGAAGAGGATTCAGCATGATCTGTATTGGAAGGATGACTGGTGGTGAAGGGGGTAAAGAGTACTTTTCTGGCAATTGTTTGGGTTTGGTTAACAGCTCATCTCTAAGATTGACAGTCAAGGATGGATGTAAGTGTTGAATTACCCCAGCACCATCATTTCAATAGAACAGGTTTATAAAAATGAACACTGCTTAGTTCTACACTATTGACTGAAGGCAGTACTATGAAAAGAATACAATTCCTTATAAAAGATACTCAAAATATTCCACTTTATTAGTATTAAATATAACTCAGGCCTTTAGGGTTTATTTTTTCAATGACAATATATGTCCCTTAAGTCTGTTTGATTTAGGAAACTTGCAAGAACCCAACAAAGCACCATTTTCAGAAACAAACACAGTGGCTGTCCAAGAGACACACTTATTCATATTTGTGAAAGGAGGATGAAGACTTCTGGGATTAATAAATGCAACACATGATTTCCCATTTTTATGTAATGGATTTAAGTGAGCCAAACCTGCCAAACCAAAATTGTTACCAACTCAGGATTGTGCACAATGGCCTTGCATCTTTCCACTATGTGATTAAAAAAAAAAAGGCAGCCACAAGCCACAGTCACACACACACACACACATAAAAAAAGGCTTAGTTGAGCTTTAGTTTTAACTGATTTTTTGTGAATTAATCAGGGACAGAATGAGCAGCAGTGCCCTCTGAGCAACCTCAAAGGCAGACTATGATTGCTGCACAACAGAAATCCTCCTGCAGTCTCCCCTTTTTGTAAAGTCTCCTTCCAAGATATGTATGTTTTCCCTTTTTTTCTTTCTGGGGTGGGACATATTAAAGTGATTAAAGGTTATTTCACATAAGGCTATAAAAGGAAAAGAATTAACTGTGTCTAATAAAACACACATCACCATTTTTTCATTAACATGCATGGGTAATGATTCCAAACAGTGTAAGGCCAAATCCTCATGCAACCTAAACTGTGAGCTACCATGAGAGCATTGGATCTGATGACTTGGAGTTAAAATGTTGCTACTGACAAAAAGGACAACTTTGGCACTTGGCATTTTCTAAATGTCAACCCCCCCCCCCCCCCAAAAAAAAAAAAAACCCAAACAAACAAAATAACAAAAAAAAACCCAAAACAAAACAAAAAAAAACAAACCACTACCACCACCACCACCACCACCAAAAAAAAACCAACAAACCCAATCCCCACAACATTCAATTGTTAATACAAAGTAACATAAATTATCTTCTGTCTTTAGGGAAAATAAAATTTAAAATAATTCTTCTTCAGGACGTGCATCTCTAACAGTTTTTATTCTTGCTAAAATGCACTGCAAGAACTTAAAGGATACGAGGTTTGCAGTTTCAGAAGCTGACAGAAGAGCATCTCCAGGTTGCTGTACACCTCAGGAGCGTTGGCTGGTGCAGCAAGGCCAAACGCCTGGGACTGAGGTGGCCCCACAAAGGGCCAGCGGAGCTGTGTCAGCACCTCCTCAAAGTCACTACAACACAAAATAAGCACCTGGACACCAACTGACAGAACAACACAAAGATGAGGGAGTCACAGTATCTCTCTTACCTTGTCAATTTGTCCTTAAGGATTTTATGCCAGAATTTAACAGTGGATCTCACAAAAGCAAGAAGATGAGAACAAGATGACTCCTGAAGTTTAATATCCAGTTCTGCCATGAATGCTAGAGTACTGGCTGCCTCTGGAACATTGTTGGTCATCAGATATTGCTGAATGCTATCACTATAAAACACCAAAAACACAAGGCCAAATATTCATTAACAATAACAGAAAAGAATCATTCAGATATTGAAAAGTAAAGACAAAACTTTCTTGAATTTGAAATATTTTAATAAGGGGATAAAGCAGGTCACCAGCCTCAGAACATACATGCAGCACTCAGAACTACCTGAGCTCTTCTATGCGAGAAATCCACTGGAGGTAGGCCAGGTGTCGCTCGATCTCCTCCACCTGACCTATCAGCACATCCAGATCCTCCATCCAGGGCTCAGCTTTCAGCAAGTGGCTATTGATGGACTCTGACAGAACAGTTTCCTCCTCCAGAAGCTGACTCAGAGACTTTTTGGAATCTTCTGCATTCTTTAAGGCATTCTGAATTCTTTTAGGGACTTCTGACGAAACTGTAAGTACCTGCATTGACGGAGATGTGTTAAGGCAAACATAAAACCACTGCACTGTGTAGAGCAGTGCCACTGTATATCAGGCCCACTGATACATTTAATTTAGTTAGAATCTCAATCAATCATACAGTGTGTTCAGAAGAAGAAAAAAAATGAAACAGAAAGATGCGTACCTGTTCTTCTAAATGCTTTTTGTTTTCAGATAGCTTTTCAATCAGGCTGTCTAGCTTCCCCAGGGAATCATAGTCATTTCCAAGTTCTCTTTCCACAAATTCAGAAACATAGTATGGGATATCACAGTGGTCTAGATCTCTAGTGACTTCTTTCTTTCTAACAGCAATGCTTGCCATGGCTTCTTCCTCTGCAATACTGAGTATATGACTTCTAATTAGCCAACACAAAGACAGAACAAACAAATATTATCTATTGAGGAACAAAACTCCATGAAAAGCTGGGCAATTCAATTTAAACTGAGACTGAAGTGCCATATTCATGAATTATACTGTCTTAAGTGAGACAATTTGCTGGCTTAAGTCAGGTCTGACAAAACCTTGCTGACATATCCAACTGGTGATTTATTATATATTAACTACCGAAGAGAAACACATCTGTTAATTTCTTCCTTCCCCAAAAGCATGAATTTTATTTAAAATAGTTCAAGAAAGATGTAGTTCCTACATATATAATACAGAAAATGTAATGAAAACTAAAAAAAAATTGTAAATGCTAAGGAAGATAATGTTCCACTTTCCCTTTTCACAAGTTTAGGAAATTTCAGAGTTACCAACTCATGACAATTGTATTACTGGCAAAGTACCTATGTGGGCCTTAAAATAATTTGGAAAGCAAATACATCACTGAAATATTTACCAAAAAAAAACCCCACACAGCATAACATAAAAGACACTTGCTGATCCACACATTTGGCAGCATCCAGAGAAACCTGACAGTGAGAGGATGTTCACAGCGAAACAAAAAAGGCAACAATGACAACTGTTTGGCTAGTTCAATCCTCTACTTCTTCGTGTTACTTTCTAAGCACAATTTGAAAATAAAACCCGATACACTTGCACTTCGTCTGCTACTACCTTTAATTAAGTTAAAATCCCTATTAAAACGACAACAGCAGTGAGAAAGGGGCGCAGCTGGTGAGCCTGAGTTGCAGAGGCAATAGAGAGCAGCAGGCAGAACGAACTGGGTGACCAAGGGTGCTGCAGAGGAATAATCGAATACAGAAAGCCGAGCAGTAAAATTCCTGTTTGCAGCAATGTAAACATACAGCAGGAAAAAAAAACCTAACCAAACGGTGCTCTTTGCATACGGAGTGGAAAGGATCTGGTTACACAAGACAGGAACAGGTGTGTGGGCGCATCCCTCCCGCCAGCTGCCTGCTCAGCCCCGCGGCTCAACACCCACCTGGGCCAGAGGGCCGGGCCCTTCCAAGGGCCGGCTGGAGGCTCTGCGGGCTCCGGGAGGCTGCGAGCGGAGCGCCACCGACCGCGGCCCGGGCAGGGCGGCCGGGCAGCCCCTCAGCCGGGCGGCAGCTCAGCGAGCCCTTCCTCCCCGACCGCGGCCGACGAGCCGCCGCTTCCCCTCGCAGGACGGCCCCGCGGGAACGGGAGGGTGCGGGAGCGGCCGCCCGGAGCCCTCAGCGCGCTCCCCGCGGCTCCCGGCGGCCGCGGCACCGCCCCCGCCGCGTCAGCAGCGCCGCGGGTGACGGAGCGCGGGGCGCAGGCGCGGCGCGGCTCCCGGGGCCCCGCTCCCCGCCCGCCGGCTCGGGGCTCACAGAGACACGGCCCGGAGGAGCCGCGGCCCGCCGGTTCCAGGGCTGTCCCGGCCCGTGGTCACAGGGACACATCCCGGCGGAACCACAGCCCGCCGGCCTCGGGCTGGCCCGGCCCATGGTCACAGGGACACATCCCGGTGGAGCCACAGCCCGCCGGTCTCGGGCTGGCCCGGCCCGAGCTCCCAGGGACGCGGCCTTGCACCCTCACGGCCTCCCCGCCCCTCCGCTCGCAGCCGCCGTGGCGGGCGACAGGATTGCAACACGGGCTTTGCACTCGGTTGAATAGGCCAGGTCTTTTTAGAACAGCTGCACAATATTTTTTTCCCAACAGGAAGGCCGGCTCGTTCCCCGCCAACAATGGGCAAGGGACAGGCGCAAAGGAAGCACTTACTGCTCAGAGTTTCAGGTTAGTTTATTTTTAGTACCTGTTCTTTGGTACAGGTATTAGCTGGAAAATACAAGTATTTTCTCAATGAAAAGTCGAACTATTTAAAAGAGCTGTACAGCTTTACAGCACACAAAAGCCTTGCTAACAGAATCTGCTACTGCATCAGTGCAAATGCTACCAGCAGAACTCCAGCAATACATATGTTCATCAGTATCTTAATTTTATTGTAATTCATCTTTCCCCATGTAATTCATTGTATTTGAAAAGACTTCAAGGGTGGCTGAAGTCTTCCTCGTGAAAACATTCAGTGCTTGCCAAAGAAAGCAAGCTAAACATTCTTGCAGGTCTGATGCCATTATAAGCACAATTCTAAAGATGCACCCATGTTACAGCTCAAGTAACTTACTCATTCAGTAAAAAGCACCAGTCACTAAAATCTGTATTATATTACTGTCACCATCTTGCAAAGGACTACTGAAGTTAAATGCTAGCACTAAAAAAACTTAAAAAAATACAAATCTCTTACTGTGACTCTTTAAAGATTTGTACAGAACATGTAAATAAGAAAACACTTTGTTAAAATTAAGTCATTCTGCAGTTCATTCAGCGCAGCCAGGTAGTATTCAGTTGTGTCTGGTTTTTTATGCTTGTGTCCATTTTCAAAACTTCTCGAATCGCCATGGTAGCATAAGTGGATGGGGGAAGGGAGAACTCCATCTTTAGTGCCCTGAATTTGCCATCTATCAGAAGGTATAAGAGACAAAAAGCAAGAATAAGTGGTTATGGTAATATATAATGCTTATTCTGGATGCCATCTAAACTGAGCTAACAGCTTCCACAACCAACTTCCCCAGCCCATAAAGCAAAACAACCACCACCATCACACTCCTGTTTATAATCCACAGTGAAAAATTTATTGAAACAATTTTTAACATTTTCTCTCAGGACAAAGTGGTGGTTTCAGAGTTTTCTTCTTCTAAAAACAAACATTCATTCTTTCAGACTCAATTCCTAGCCTGTCTTCACTTTTCTGGAAAGCAGTGTCAAAACACCTTGTGACCAGAGTTAAGTATTTCAGTCATCTGTATTCAGCACCAATAATACAAGTTCAGTATATAGACAACTTGTGACTTAATTGCACCTTTGTTAGTTGCAGACAATTTCTGTAAAGCATTTACTTGATTTTACAGATGCCTGTAAGAAAATGTAACAGTCAACACAGATGCTGGAGGACTGGCTTGCACCCTTGAGAAATTAGGGTCCTTATTTAGATGCCTGGCCTTAGATGTCCTTGTTACCTGCTTAACAGTCAATAGTTGAAAATGAAATAGTTGAAATGAAAGCTCTTCCTTAAAGGAGCTTTAAATATGCAGCAGTTGAAAGCAACAGCCAGATCAAACTTCTATTTAGCAAATCAGCAGAAAAATCAACTTACCTGTAGGGAGAACTGGTAATGGTTTTCCTTCCAGTTTATCCAGATCCGTAGTAAATAATGGGATTTTAGGATCATCATATGCAACAACTTCCCTTTATAATATACATAAAATTTATTATTATTTTAAATTATTTAGGTTAACACATTTTATATAAATATGTATTATTATAATACTATTTTGTTATTATTATTTCAATTTGGCATTTACAACTGAAATTGAATTAGGCAAAATAATGGGTAGAGCTTTATGTCGAAGACTTGCCCTGGCTTTATGAAGATTATTAAAAAACAATTGTAAGTTAGTGAGAAGTTTCTTTGCATAATTCATCTGTTTGCCCTTGTGTGCTGTCAGAATTTCCAACTATACAAGAAGTATAGTTCATGAAATTAAGGGAAGAATGGTGTCAACTCCAAGAGTAGCTAGCAGGAGTGAAGCTTTTCAATAGTCATCCAAACTTTGAAAGGGCTAAGACACATTCCATGGTTTCTGCCATTCATTTAACAGAAATCCCATATGTAACCATGAGGCTGAAAAACTAACTGGGAAGTAGACAAGCTTAATATTAATTAGTGCTGTTTCAAGTATATAAATATTTCTATTTCTGTGCTCCCTCCTAAATCCTCTATATTTAATTCTATGCATCACTGATCTTGTCTTTCTGCACATTTGTACAGTTCCCTGTTTAAAAGGTTGCCATATGAAAACTAGGTTGTATCTCTAACAACAGTGATTAGTAGGGTTAAGTGATACAAATTTTTCTGACTGACAGGTAATTGGAGACCAACTTTCTCATAGCAAGACTACAAAAAACTGCTGTTTGAGTATTATCTATCATTTTCTCAACATAAGTAATTACCTATGAAGTGTTCAGGCAAGCCCTTGCAAGGAGTGAACAACTAGATAAGATGTCTTGATACTCCTCCACCACAGAACGAGAAGGAAGAAATAAGGGTACAGTTCCACTTCAGCTGCATTAAAAACATGAGAGAAGTGCAGAGAGATTCCTTTCTACCTATGTTTCAGTCCGTGTGGATGTCCCATGGATCAGTCTCATGTTGTTT
This sequence comes from Agelaius tricolor, assembly GCF_023055355.1. NCBI lineage: Eukaryota > Metazoa > Chordata > Aves > Passeriformes > Icteridae > Agelaius > Agelaius tricolor. Next base: position 56,342,408 of record NW_027269263.1, read on the forward strand.
TGTACTCTATGCTGTCAATTCAATGTAATTTCCTTTATGCTCCCACTCACCAATTGACATTCTGAGGCCGAATGATAATCTTTCTGTATGCTCCAGAAAGTGAGTAATCTCTGATTTTATGCCTCATGTTGTTGATATCAAGGTTGTCAGCTACCAGCATCTCTTTGTAGGCCTCACCAACTGCAAGAGAGGAAAATATTTAATAGGAGAGAATGTAGTGTGGCAAATTTAAACTGTTTTCATGGATTGTTCCCTTCCCTTACATTTAGTGGTTTTCAGCATAGATGGGATAAATGCTACACAGAAGTTTAAAATTACTGCAGATCTTATTACCTGTTTACTTCTACACCCTGATTAGTAGAGGCAGTAACACAGAATGCATCAAATCAAATTTCAGCTGAAAACAAAATTTACAAAATACTTTATTGACATTTAAATGCCATCTCATATATGCTTTCCCGTTTTCTAGACTTCACAGGACTAATCTCAGGTACATAGGAAAAAAAATAAAGGGCCAGACTACCTATTACTCTCATTAAAAAGCAGCAGAGAGAAATCAGTTGACAATTTGACAATACAAGAACAGTTCAATCCAATATTGAGGAAAACGTGCAGGGAACTCATGATTGACCTCATCTATAACACAGAACAGGTGAAACCCAGGGCCAGCTACAAAGAGGGACTATAGCAGCATTGTCCAGGCACACAGAAATGGTGTTAGGAAAGCCAGAGCTCAGCTACAGCTGAAAGCAGCAAATGACATCAAGACCAGGAGAAGTTCAGCTGCAACATGAGGAAAGGAAAGCAATGGCCTGGTGCTAAACAGGGCAGCTGGTCTAGTGACAGACAGCAGGCTGATGGTCTCAGTGCCTCTTCTGCCTCAGCCTTGACCAGCAAAGTGCCCCAGGCAACTTCTCCTCTTAGAGTCAAGGTTAGGAAAGAGGGACTACCAGCAGTGGGAGAAGATACAGGCTGAGAGAGCTGGCTCACATCATGGTGATGTTTTTCTCTATCATCTCAGAGATTGTGCACATCTGGGGATGTCCCAGACAATTGTGGAAAACCAAGTGCTGCACCCAACTCCAGAAAGAGCAGGAATGATAATCAGGGAATTACAGACTAGTCAGGCTCACTCTGGCCCCAGGGAAAAATAATGGAGTTAATCTTCCTTGGGCACACAATGAGTGTGGTTTTAATATGGGGGAGAAAAAGCAACACTACTGTCTTCCATGATGAAATTACTACCCCTATGGATGAGGAGAGAGCAGGGATTGTTGCCTGCCTTTAGCAAGGCTGTCAATGCATTCCCACAGCATCTTTGTGTCCCAGGTCAGAACATTACAGTGGGTGGACTGCTAAGTGGGTAACAGCTGTCTGGCTCAGCATCTCAAAGTACTACTTATTACAGCTCTACCTAAAGCAAAGTTTCTCAAGGAACTGAGATGTGTCCTGTGAAATAGTGGAGAAGAGCTGGAATTCACCCCAACCAATCTGTGGGCTAAACCAAGCTGGGGTGGCTTCAGTACATGCAAGGAGAGGACTGCCATTCAGAGGGACTGAGGCACAACAGAGGAATGGGCCAAGAGGAACCTCATGAAATTCATCAAGGACAAAATCCTGTACCTGATTAAATCCTTGCAGTGGTACAGGTTAGTGAGAAACTCTGCTCTGCAGTCGTCTGGGATTCCCAGTGGGAAGGAGACTGAGCAGAGCACCCTGGCAGCAACAAAAGGCTGACATTAATGTTTTAGAGATCTGAAGTGATGTACTGCTTTAGAAGTCACCAAGGTTGAGTAGATCCAATCTTCCTTTTAAGAACAATCTTAAAGAAGACTTATGTTTTCAGAGTAAGTACTTCAGTTAACAGTAAGACTTACTTTTATGCTTTGGATAAATAACATCAAATCCAGGCAATGGCATCACTACATCATGGATAGTGTAGTTATCAACATCTCCTTCTTCAATGTGAACAGCTGTGGCTAAAGTCAGGACAGAAAAATGAAGTTACCAGTATAGATGATGCCTGTGACAGTTAACTTCAGCTAAATTTAAAATAAAGCCTTTGATTGAAATAAGCTTACTCTGAGAAAGATAACTACCATGTTTTATCTCCACTTAACAGACAACATTTCTAAGAAAAGAACTAACAGCCTCCAAGGCTGTCACAGTTACTGGCAGAATCACAGCCTGGCTTCCAGTGACTTAAAACTACATGAAGGAAGGACTGCTAGAGGAACAGCTCCTTCCATGCACCAGGCATACATAAAGGAGAATGTAGGAAATGCCAGAGCAAATACAAGCAAAGAAAGTTTTAACTGAGTGGAGCAATCAAAAACTTTTGAAGTTAAAATTTCATAATGTCCTTCCACAGTCCTTCACAGCTCAACTAGGTTTGAGGTCATTTTTGAGAATAATCAGTCCTCCAGAGTCTCTCTTCGCTATCCAGTTATTGGAAAAAACAGGCTAACAAACAGCTCATGGAAGTGTAATACCTAACTTCCAATTCCTTGCACAATTTGCCTAAAACAGGCCAATGGATTCAGCTATCACTGGGCCAAAACTGGTGAGAAAAAAGAAACTATGTAAGCAGTATCAGACAAACACTGACACAACACAAACTACGTGCCTTGTTTTCCTAGGAATCTGAACTATACAGCATCACTGGCTTTGTCTGATTTTACCTCCTTTAAGTATGAGATCTCCTGGTACAGCTCTAAGCCCGTATTCTTCTATTCTCTTGCTCACCATATTATTCCACACATAACTCTGGTAGCTATGAATATACATTAAACGATTATTTCTTGGTATCTAGAGGTAAAGAAAAAAAAAATTAAACACTAGATAGATATATATTTTTTGGTTTTTCTGACAATCATAATCAAAGAGGTGCATATTTGAAATGTTACCTCATCCAGCAAAAAGACATACACAATTTCTTGCTGTACATATTTGATTTTTGTTCTTTTTTTGAGAAAAGGATATGTGAAGAAATAATGCTTTTACACATTTGAAATCTGCACAAAAAAGAACTGTGCTTAAATTTACGAAAAAACCCCGATATTTTTAACTCTACAGGTCAAACATACAGGTCTATTATAAAACACTGAATTCATTTCAACCTCCTGAAATCTTAAGTAAACTCTGCAGCTGTGAAAGCACTGTGTTATTCTAATTATCTTCTTCATAAACAAGAAATTATCCCCCAGATCCTACAATGGGCCCTGTAGTTTGCTAGTGATGAGGTATTTTCTCCAAAGACTTGATCTTGATTACAGCACTTGAAAATGACAAGTGGATCCATCACCTCCATATCAGGCTGATTCATTAGCCCACCATCAGTTTGATTTATACTTTTAAAGCAACAGGAAAACACAAACTGAACATTTGCACAATTCTCAGATCTGTATTATACATAGCTACTAAGTATAGCTGTATTGCTGCCCACATACCAGAGAGACTATTGTATAAATTGGAAAGCTCATTATGCATACATTAATTAGAGATGTCATCAGTTACTCCACAGCAGTACTTCCAGCAAAAAGGCAGGATAAATGTAAAGATTTTTAAACTTGACTTTAAACTCATCAAGCATCTATGAGTCTATTTTAAATTCATCCTGATACCATCAAAAGAATGTTTATTCAAATAAATACTGCCCAACTTTTACACTCACTATGCCAAATGCAGAGATTATGTTCTTCATTCCATACTTTAAGAGTCCACGTAGAAGCTGTCCTTCCACGCACCTTTTTACAGGTAGTTTCTTGAGGGCTGCTGCTGGATCTTTAGTCTTTGCCCATTCTTCTCTGCATTTGACTAAGTATCCCTTTTCAGCTAGAACAAGGATGTAAAATAAAAACATTTTAACTATACACCAAAAAAAGCATCCATCTCACCTTTTGTTAAAACAGTTGAAAAATTAAAGTTTCAGTCATGGTAATTAGAGACGAACAGAATCATAGAACACTTGAGGTCACATGGAGCAAACACCAAGTATTCAGGTCCCTTTTTAGCCCCACTGCAAGAAACTGCACAGCAAGGAAAGTGAGCAGAAAGGGAGAGTCTGAAGATTGCTTCTCCACTGCTAAACTGCTCAAGCTTTTCCTAAACATATGCCTATTGGAGAAGAGGCAGAAACACAGGATGTATCATTTTTCAGTTCTCACCTCCTGGTCGTGGTTTTAATATCAAATCCATTACTTCATTCCAGTTGTTCTGTAGAATAGCTCTAGGATTCAAACAAGAAAGTGTATTAAGAACTGACTAAATCTATTTTAAAGGGATTTAGCCAACTTATCAAAAAAATATGTATTAGTGTTTAGACTTATGCAATATTAAAAGTAGTGCTATTATGCAAGATAACTGCTGAAGCAAGTTCAGAAACAAGATCTTTCTTGAATCTAAATTTAAAACTGGTACAGGCAATATGTTAGAAAAATGTTCCCAAAAATACATTAAGTTACATGGTGATAAGAGTAAAATTTAAAAAAAAGAAGGGGGGGGGAAGATGAAAGCAATACATACCTGCCAATTTGATAAGTAGGAACAGCTGTGGTTCCAAATCTTTGCATTCCATAGTAATTAATGAATCCAATTTCCCTGAGTGAATGCATTGCTTGCTCTATCTGCTCATCAGTTCCTGTTATGTTTCTAGCATTGAAAAAAAAAAAGTTATAGACAGATTAAGAGTTTATGCTATTTTGAGATGCCCATTATATTAAAGCTCAACATCAATATTATATAGCATGCATCAAATTCAACAGTCTCCTGCCAACAGGACTTATTTTTTGTAACACAAGTTGCACTGATATGGATTATCTATTTAAAGAAAAAAACTCTAACAGAACCATCTAAATACGTACTAACATACTACCTGAGAACAACAGTGAAATGGTTCCCCTGCAGTTCTCCCAGTTTCAGTGGATGGTTCTTGTAACTGAAATTTCCTAATTTGAAGTTCATCAAACATTTATTCAAATGAGCAAGTCTTTGTGCAGTGATTCTAAAAAGAAATAGACAACAGTGACCAACCTATGCTTAGAAAAGCAGATAAATACAGAAATGCTGCCATTACAAAATGAAAAACAGTGAGTCCAGTTTCCCCAATTTTCTACTGTTGCCTTTTCAAAATACTTTAATGAAAGAGCTAAAGGAAGATAATACATAATTCTTAAGGGTACTCATACAAAAGAAAATGTATACTGTGACAGACTGTTAGCACTGTCTTTTCACATCTATATTAAAACACATACTCCAGAAAAATTATATTGCAGTATTGATGTATACTGTACCCCACAAGCTGAACTCTGCATTCATTGAGTAACTACTTCATGAATACATACACCCCAGTCAGCACAGTTATAAATACAGAGTTAAGTAAAATTAGCTACTGTGTATGCCTAGTGCAGATGAAGGAACATGGAATCCAATGTGTCACTGATTTCTGCCATTTTTGCTGCTAGTATTTTTGGAAGCATACCCTGTTCTTTGCATCACCAAGCTGCTCTTGGACATTTCTGCTAAATTTTTACCAGGATAGTGAAGTTTATGAACCAGCATGGCCAGCATACTCAGCTTAGAGCAGGCTGGCAACTGGCAATGTCCCCTCTCCTGTGCAGGAGAGTCAGGGGCTGTGGCACCACAGAACAGACACCACACAACACTTACAGCACTCTGGAGCTCTTGGATACAACACTGAATTTGATCATGTTGTAAATGGAACAGCAGCTGAGATGGCTAAACCCACAACTGGTTAACTATTACCACTTTGCAAAGCTGCCTTGCAGCAACACGAATCTGGGGCTTCTCACAATTGACAAATCAGTATTTCCTTTATATGTGCTAACACACACACATACAGAACATTGGGAGGAAATATACAAACAGTTCAGTAGTGGATGCCCTCCTTTTAACAAGGATTTGATCAAACCTCTGCCTTTCAAGCTGTGAAGTCCTCACTCAAGGAGTTTGGTTTTCAGAAAGTTGTGAAAAGCAGTGCAGGCGGGATATTCCAGCTAGCTAAAATGATATTGGAATACATGACTGGGAGACATCTGTCATTCTCAGCTATGGATCTAACACTAACCTAAAGTGCCCAGAAACCATATAATTATCTTAGACTATGACAAAGTAAATTTTATTTTCTCTTAGAAGGTGACTTAAGGGAGTAGGTTAAGGCAGGAAAAACTCGTCATCATTTTTTTGCCCCTTCTGGCTATTCATAGATGAGCAAGGGCAGTGTTAGCCTTCTCTGGCACTGTTCAGAGAGCGGAGTGGGAAAGAAAATAGGGTTCTAGCTGTAGAAAGGGGGAAACAAAAGCCAGGAAGAAAGTGGGACATGATTTTCACCATGTCATTCTGTTTTTCTGCTGTTGCATGAGATCCAAGCAGCCTAAGAGCAGGCAGGCAATCTGTCCCACTGCCTCGGCCAAGTACACGTAACCAGCCCGTGACTCAGAGCACCACTGACTGAAAATACCAGCAGTAATCACAGAATACAAAAGGATTGTGGCATCTTCCACCTGTGCTTTACAAGGTCAGGACCTGTACCTGCCATTTGTGCCACTGAGTCCTTTAGGTATTTATCCAGGCTACCACAGCAGAAGTGCAAATACTCCAGACTGTACTTTTACTCACCTGAGAACAGCGATCTCTTGAACTGTTATAGCCCTTTTATCTTTAGTTCCCATGTAGGAAAATATGTTTGGCTTCACTCTTAAAAGCAACAGTAAAAGATATTATGTATATTAAAATAGCAAGAGATCAAACATAATTTTAAGCATAAATGCCTAGACTTATTAATCTTATAAATTAAAAACAGAAAAATATACCTGCATTCCTCAGAACTGGGTTACAATTTGACATGTGTGTGACATTTTCTAATCTCACCCATAAGTACATAAAACACAAGGAAACTTCTGTTTTAATTATATGTAGACAACTTTTAACACAACAGTGCTTGCAAAACGTGAACTTTGAAGTACTTCTTTATATGCATTAACTGGATAAAGAAATGAACAGCCACCACCAACTTCACTAAAAAAAAAAAAAAATCACGTCCACTTTTTCCTTAAACTTCAAACCTATCTGTTTGAAGACCATGCCTGCGCATTATGAGAGAGTATGAGAAGTTAATTTAAAATTTGATCCACTCCTCTCCCTGAGAGGAAAACTTCCTTTCCTTTTCACTTTGTACTTTACAGTTTGTGTTAGATGGAGTATTTCCAGTTATTCCAGTTAAGGGCTCCAGGGGGTAGCAGGATTGCCATTACATACAGTCTTACATCTAACTATGCCCTTGCCATTCTGTTCTCAATACCAATACCAAGTAGTTCACTGGTTAAGGTCTAGATTACAAATTTTTTTTTTTGGACAAGAAGGGCAAAGGGAAAAGTGGGGAAGTTTCCTTATGAGTAGATCACTGAACTGACCCAATTTTAAAACTGTTCTTCCTCTGCAATTCACTGTGCTCATGTCACGCTTTGGCAAATCTTTTTGTTTCTGCACTTGATGGGGTGAAAGGAACTAAGTCTGTGTTGCCATGGAGAAATTAATACATGGAACAACAGTTTATCAACTGTAACTGCTTAGGAACTGATCAGCATATTATCACAACAATATCTGACAGGTTCATAACATACTTGCATATATTCACACACTGGGGAAAAAATGGCTTTTAATTCATGTTACGTACATTGAGGCTTTCAGCTGCCAAGCCTTTCTCAGATCAGCCAATGTAAATTGTGGACTTTTTCCATTGAAGCAGTAGAGTAGTCTTTAAAATTTCTTAGGCTCATTTTGTTCCATTCTCACCTCCTCACAAAACTTCGATATTTTAAATTTGATATTTTAAAGTAACTTTTCATTTTAAGCTGTCTACAAATTAGAGAACAGCAATCACTTGTGTTGCTCTTACATAATTATGAAGCACAACATTTACAGCAACAAGAAACATGGAGGGAGAGGGCTGCATGCCAGCCAGGATGGCAGAAACAACGGCCTTACCTTAAAAATTTGGATAGGACATTGATGGCATCCATAGTGTCCTTGTTCTCCTTGTACAGTACAAAATGGCAGTAGCTTCCCCTAGATTTTGGCCAAGAGTGCTTTCTTGGATCTTTAAAAGCAAAAAGGTTAAAGTGTCACTTTTTAAAAAATTAAATATTTTTTGCCATTACAGCTACATTTACTTTAAAAATGCAAGATTCAATTTCTGCTAATTTCCATCTGCTTTAAAAAAATGAGAAGGAAAGAGTTAATTACTGACAGCAAAAGCTGTAAAGCACATTGAAAAGACCGCCCCTTCCACTGGACTGTAAACTTCTCTTTAATCAGTTCTGTCACCTAGAAAATCCTGAATGAAATAGTGACAGATCCTTTATCATGAAATTATCTGAAAATATAGCCTAGTCATTTAATTGCTGTATCACCTGATTAAATTTCTCAAAAACATTATCATTATACTGACTTTCTGCAATAGAAGCTACACCACGTTTCTTCTAGCTCCTTCTATAATTAATAGTTGAGAACCACTGGAGTTCTGTTTGTGGGAAGACTACCATTATTATTTATAGTACAGACATACAGACATATTCTTTATTTCTGTAGTATTTTTTCTATGTGTCATACAAAAGAATGAATCATATCACTACAAAACCCTACGAAATTATGCTCAAAAAATTGCTTAAAGATGGTTCTTTTTTAAAATCCAATGGGACCAAGAAATCTGGTACAAAAGAGACTTGAACATACAATTCATGGCAGGTATGGTGCCATGCTTAGAAAAGGCCAGAGGTTGAAATAAGTTCAGATCCCACAGATTAACAACTGATTTACAATTCTGTGCTACTATTTGACATTTTCTGTAGAAGGAAGGAAACTGTCAATGATTTGTTAAGGTCTTCTTTGCACATTAAAAACCACCAGAGATAACACTTTCAGTTTCCAATAATCCACTGTCGATGGCATTAATGGGAAGGCAGACTGATTCTACAAAGCTTTAGCAACCAGCTGTGAGGTTCCTTCAATTCTGAGGTTTATCAATTCCTTGTTATTTAAGAAGAAAATTAAGAATTTGCTTTGTTTTAAATAAGAAGTCCCTTATCTCCTGCTGGCGACTAAGCAGACATACCTGGTTTTATAAGAAAAAGCCCTAAGCATCTTTCATAACAGGAAAAGCTAACTGAAAAAGCCAGCCTTATTTCAATATACAAACACCAATGCAGGAAGGAAGTTCTTGGGAAATACTGCTCTTTTTTTTCACACTGGTTTTACAAAGTCCAGATACCCCACACAGATAGTAAGTATGTTAAATTCTTGCTTGTTTTTGAGAAGCTGCCATTCATGCACACACTTCTGCAAAGACAATTTTGGATGGTACAGTATAAAACACTATATGTACAGGTTTTAGTCACCTAGAATTATTGCATCACTTGCCTTGCACCATCAGTTTCTAAGCACAGCCCCCCTCCCACAGAGTTTCATTGGACCTGAACTGAAGACCTCACACTCCTGCTGGTCTCCCCTTCTGAGCCAGCACTACTCAAACTCAGTCAATGAAACACTGCATTCAGCTGGAAGAGCAAAGTTCTCCACTAAGATCTCAGCAATTAGAAGAGAAGAGAATAAGGCAGAGCTCAATTCACAAAGGAGAACCCTCTCCAGCTGGAACCATTCTTTATGTTTAAGTATTACATCTTGCACGTGGGCATTTCAACACACATCAAGAAGTGAGCCCGAATGTGATCTACACTAAAAGAATTCTGTAGGTACCACACAGACCAATGGGCTCCTCATGCTTTGGGCATCACAGCCATGACCCTATCCAAAGGAGGCTGCAGCCACAGTCCTGATACTCAACCATTCCTCACCCAATACTGCAAAGCATTCAACTGGGTAGATGGAGCAGTGGGACAATTTGCAGTCCTTATTGCTGTGTTTCAGAGTCATGCTACATTTCTGACAATAAAATCGTATTTCCAAACTTTTTGCTGAAACTCGAAGCTTGGAAGCTCTTTTATAATAGCAGGGTGTGTGATAAATGCTTTTAAAGTTCTATAAAGACAGATAGTAGTGTCTGAAATAGGGGCTGAAGGGCAAAGGCTTCACTAACTGAAAACCATGGAAAATTTACTATAGTTGTCAACATGAACTGAAAAAAATAGATAATTCATATCACTTATTACTAGCAGACTTTCTCTGGACCAAATGAATACTGCCTATACTGCACTACAAAAAAGAGGCAGAATAAGCCTAATTCTTGGCTGTTTCAGGGTATTTAAAGTAATACTTATGTGTAGGGATTTTTAAGAAATTGTTACAAGTTTGGCCAGCCCTGTTGCTATTTAGGGGGTCATAATGGTTGGCATTTCATTTTTGTTAGTATGAAATGTCAACATCTCTTACCTGTTGCAGTTCTGACCTCTGTCCCAATGCAGAGCATAAAGAGTACAAAAGAGTAGCATTTAATTTTTAGACTGTCAAAGGGTTTTTAGAGGTGAACATGCAGGTTTATGGTTATGGGATTGTTTATGCTTCAGGGAGCATCCAACAGCTAGGTGGTGGATGACAGCAATTTAGACAATTATGGAATGGAATCGTGCAGAGGCAAACAGTGAACATATGGAAAGCTTCAATTGGAGATGCAACAAACTTAATTTGTGGACAATGATGGAACAACAGTTTACTGACAATTCAGTAATTTTAAGTATTTGGAGGATAAACTGACTATAGAAACAAAGCAGCATCTGATTTTCAATTTTAGGAAGCATGTTTGGTAATGCTTTATGTTATCAACAAAGTAATCAGGTATCTCAGCTAATAATCCAATATTCTACACTTCTGAAATGTTTCTTGCCTGGGGAGCCCATTCATGGCTAAGACATGTTTGTGCCTATATAAACAAGAAAGATATATATAATCTTGACTAAAAAGAACTTCAATCTTACATCCATAAGCATTTGCACACACTCACAGAAACTGACACCTCCACCAACAAATGCACAGGTGCCTGCAGCATCACAGCTAGGGAATCCAAGTTTAAATAGATGATGCTTCTCTACATCACAAGATGGTGCTCCACATAATGTTTTAATCCTAGAGACACACCACTAAATTCTTTTCAGCATATTTCAAATACTTAAATTTTTTATATAATATCCCTTAAATCAGCTTAACAACATCCACTTGATTGTAAGAGTGGTTAAAGAATAGAAGCAGCAGAAGGAAAAGGTGGAGGAAAAACCATTACAAACGAGCAGAACAAAACTGGCTGAGGAGAATTCTGTGCTGGTAGGTATACATACTCCATGCATAAAGCATGCAAACATACACATTTTCTAAACATGACTAAATTAGACACAAACACATTATAATTGGACCAATAAAAATACAACATTCCCATATTTGCTTATAACAAGCCTTAAACAAACAACTAAATAAAAGGGAAGGTTACTTTATTCCCCATTTTAAATTACTCTATTTCTTTATCGTTCTTCCATCTCCTTTGTCTTTAAAATGAAAGGGTTAGGTTTACATACCATCATTTGTAGTAAGTTGAAATGACAGAGGAATGCAACAAGTTAAACCAAACCTTACTATCTTTACTTAAATGTGCACCATTCTGTGGGTAGATAATCCTCTAACCTTACAGTAGCAACAAATTTTTAGTAACATTAAAATATGTAAAACATGTTAATTTATTCCCAGTATCCAAAACAGTATTTTGCTAGATTAAAGTGGATAACACTTCATTTCAAAAATCCTTCATTAATTTGATTATTTCAAAAGATTAACTGTGATCTATAATGAATAAAGATAATTTTCTGCAAATATCATTAGCCTTGGAAGCAGAAGTAATGATCATGGTAAGCTATGTTTATATGAAACTACAACTCTGAGAAAACAAAAAGATGTTTGTCTCTCTTCAAGTCATTGAGAATTTTGTCACTGGTATTCAAGAGAGTCAAGATTACACCATTTATCAATCTAATGTACATTTTCCAACTACAGCCTCTTACATCCACAACACACACTTACACACACAGTTAAGATCATGAAAGTTAAATTCAAAAAATACTGAAAATAAACCCTCTGTTTTGCCTATTCCTACAGAAGTAGAAGATAATGTTCTCTCTTCTAATATGGTTGTAGTGGATGAATTATTTGGAAAGAAAAACAAGTAGAAATTTAAATTTAAAGCATTTCTTGTGGTCCTAATCATTTTAGATGCATAGCATCAGCTGAAACGAAGGAAAAATGAAGTAAGACTACATTAGGAAGCACACTCACTTGAAGTACTTACTAACTATTCTTACTTTGGGGATAATTTTAGCATTTACTTTACCCATCTGCTGTGATACTGAAACTCACTTGCCAATGCTTTTTTCCCAGCAGCATGATAAGCAATAATGTATTTCTTTCCATCTCTATCTTCTGTTTTAGTCTCTAGTCCTGGAAACAAGGACTTCACAGCCTGATGGATGATGGTTCTTTTTTCTTTGGTGTCCTCAATTACCTGTTTTAATGCACATACATGCAGAAACCAAATAAATTAATACAAAAGGGGAGGATGCCTTAAAAGAAAAAAAATTAGCTAGATAAGATTATTTAGTGTGTGAATGCTTATTTAAAACTACCAGGTATAATCCTACTCATCTCCGTGTCCCAAATTTAGCTCAATAGTTACTCTTTCAATATGTGGAATATTTGAATGTTTAAAAATATCAATGCTTTAATGTCATTTTCTTATCTTTCTTGTTACAGAAAAGCATATTTATCTTCTTTTTTATTAAACCACTAAACGCTGACCTTGAAAGTAGTCTTCCATCAGGATAGATGTTTTATGTAAACCTTCTTGTTCTTTAAAACAATAAACTAGACAGGAAACCAAAACACTGCAAGGTAATTTTAACACCACAGGAATTAAAACCTATATTTAAGTTCCTGTGTAAAGTCTCACCAAAATCAAAGTAACAACTCACACATGCATGAAATCAAGAACATCTGTAAGACTTCAGAGAATTAAACCCTAAACTGGACTCAGTTTGGTGTTATCTGTCACATCACATTCAAATTGCTCTTATACCTTACACACATTAGAAAGGATGCACCTTCTACTCCCTCCCTCCCTCAGCCTCTCTCTGCTCCATCCCAAACTTGATATCATTTCATAATTTTAAACTTGATATCATAATTTTACCTCTATGGCAACACTAGTTTCCTTATTCTTAAAAAGCTGGAGCTCCTCTAAACGCTGCTTGTCTTCGTCTGACAAAACTGTAAATGTTTCTTCTGATGGGTCCTAATGCATATTTGGGGAGAAAAAACAAACATCCAATAACTCTCACAGAGTAACTTCCAGTCTTTCAATGTTCTTGCTTAAGGAACATTAAGAAGCATAGTCATTACCAAATCCATCTCAGAATTTACCTCATCATCCACTGGAACAGAAAAGTCATCTAAATGGCTCACACGTCCATCTTTGCCTATTTCATGGACAACAAAGTCTGAGTATCTGATAGAAAGAAACATGCATTACATTTGTAATAAAAATCCCACATCACATAAAGTCCTTTCCTAAAAAGCTATTAGCAGAATTCACTGAAGAATTCTGAATTTGTGTAGATCAATTCATTCATTTTGTAAAACAAACTTAACAGCCATGAGAAAGCTGTACCTATTCCCACTCCCCAGAAGGATACCACAGGAACACACAGGCAAATGCAGCAGACTTCTTTGCAGATCACCAAACACCTGCTGTAATTTCTCCAAGTCATTCTCTCACTAGTTTGACGAGATCAGTAATGCTTATCCTCAATCCCAGTCATTACTGGCAATTAAGACTCTAATGCATTGCCACAATGTCCAATGCATTAACTACTGCATTATCTCTGAAATAACCTGCAAAATAAAGTGCATTTTAGCCACTCTACAGAAGGCAGAACAAATTCAGCCTTGTTCATATATTCAGTTGTACAGAACATCATTCAAATAAAGCTACTCTGCATACTTTATGACAGCAAAAAAGAATTTTACTTTGACATTTTCAATCCAGTCACTCGTGTCTAATGATAAAAACAGCCCAACTATAACAGAGCACAGTCAGTTTGTGTTGCAACTCTTAAATTATTTTTAAGCAGCATTTGCTAGCAAAGTGGAAAAAAAAAGAGAATAATTCTTATTCTATCAATGCTGAAAGATGAATAAAACTTCACCATGGGAAGCTTTCTACTGTACCTCACCCAAGCCCCCTTTTGCCATCCCTCGGTGCAGATACACAACATATTGGTAGAATTCTTTCCTGAAGAGTGTCCTCTCCTGTATTATCTGCAGCTGTCTAGACATGCTAGTGATGGCTCCATAAAAATGCCAAGAGTGAATTAATAATAGGTGTTAAAAACTAGAATAAAAAAAAAACCAAACCTATAAACCCACGAATCTTTTGCCACATGGCTACCTTTGGCCAACCAAAATTGGCAGATTTCCCAGAAGAAGGTTCAGCACAGACTATGTTTCCTAGAGAAGGATTACACTAGCTGCTTAATGCTGCACATAAAGATTAAATCCATACATATGTATATATCATTTTATTTAAAATTATCCATGTATGAAGCCAGTATTTAAACACAGGAACTTTTCAGTGTGTAAACAAAACAACCTGAACTGCTTTGCTAAGTCAGAGAAACAGTGATTCTCACTTCAGTGACCTTTTGTATTTGCATTCTGTTTTACTCAAAGCTATTCTTTAATTTTAAAAATCTAGAAGTTTCATTTTAAAAAGCTACTAAGCACCAAACATCTTAATAAATATACAATGTATATGTATAATAAATTCCATACCCTGAATTTTGAAACTCCCTTCTATGTAAATGACATTAGTGAGCAGACAATAATTTAAAGCCTAACTGAGCAGACAATAATTTAAAGCCTAACTATCCTCGTTTACAGACATTAGGACAAAAGAGTCAGAGAGAAACAAAGAACCAAAGAAAGATGGCTTTGATGCCATTTTTCAGTGCATCTCATATCAGCACTGAGAAGATGTACAAAAGGTAGGTGTACTGCATAAGGTTTTATGTTTCTGCTATTGCCAGAAAGCAAAGGAAACAGCAAGGTCAGTGTAATCATTTATCTCTACTCACACACAGCTTCCTTCTTCAGAGCTCCATTTGACAGGAAAATAAATTAAAAAAACAAACAACCAAAAACCAAGAAAACCAAAAACCAAACACACACCAAAAAACCCCAAAAAGCCCTAAACAAACACACAAAAAAACAACAAAAAACCAACCCACAATCTAGAAAAGTCCTAAATTAAACCCTTTCTTAGCAGTCAATAAAGTAATGAACCTCACTTAATCCAGCTGCAATCTGTGAGTCCAAAAAGGAAAATGGAGAACTACAGCTGTGTTATACAAGGAATTAACATATGAAAGAAGACAAAGAGTTACCTCTCTTTTAAGATTCCAGAAAACCCTTTGTGAGAGCTAACAAATTTAGTTATGCCAACATCGCTTTCTGTCAGCCCATGCTTCATCATGTCTGCAAAGCTCTCTGGATCTCCATCTTCATCACTATCCTCTAGTTCCTCCTCTTCCTGCTCCTCACTTTCCTCATTGGGGATTATTTCACTTTTTGTGTCCTCGGGTTGTTCTGTTACAGTCTCAATACTCTGCCCAGAGTCGTTCTCTGCCTTGGATTTCTCCAAGGTCTTCTGTCTTTTAATTTCATCTGCATTGGCCACATCATCCTCAGGGCGAGGACGTTTCAAGGATACACTATTCATTTCTACAGTTTCCATGTTTAAGGCACAGGGTAGGATAGGAAGCCCTGGAAAAAAAGAAGAAAGGCTTATTTTCTGTCTGCTAAGAGCAATATCAATACATAGGCACTTCACTCCAGGACTCTGCCCCCTGTGATTTTTCAGGAAAACCATAAACTTTCTGCATTTAAGTTAAACATCAAGTAAAAATTTTGAATACCTAGAAACAATATGTTCTTGGGCAGAGAGAAGGAAGACATTGAGGGCAGCATGCATGCTGGACTACAGCAGAGCAGGACTCAGTACTACACTGACCATTTACCACCATCACCACTCTTGCCCACCCTTACCATGGCTGCCTGCAGGCCTGTGCACACACAGGCTCTGCTGTCAGCAGCAGTTTAGTGCCTAAGAAACTGTTTGTTCCCAAGCCTTCTCTTAAACATGACTACTCTCAATTATTCCCTTTTCTATCAAGATTCCATCTTGCAAAGACTGAGAGAGAACAGCTGAGTTCCCACAAACCTGAAATCTCAAGTCTTTGTTTTCTATGTGCTTCCAACACACACAATGCTACACAGAATTCAAGGTGGCATCAATTCAGCCCAAAAGATAAGAGGGATGAGATACCAAAATCCTTGAATCAGTGAGACAAACAAAACAAGGAAATTTAACAATCTCTGAGAAGAACATGACTACTCACACTGGTGGAATAGGGCTCAGAGCTGCCGCCTTTGTGTCAGCAAAACCACTGCCCTCAGATCTGAAAAAAAGAGGAAAATAACTCTTTGAGAAGGTTTTATGGAAAAAAAAATTATGAAAACACATATGAATGCAATCACATATGGACTCAGACAGATATGTTAATAAATACAACTGCCAAAGTATTGCCATCCTAGTGACACAACATATTATTGCCATTTAGCAAGCTTTGATTTTATTTCTAAGTGTATAAAAGGGAACTGGGGTTCCTATACTTAGGCATGGACAGGACCTTTCTTCCAGCATCACCCAATTGGCACAGGAGTGCACTGAGGACAAAGTGCAGGTTTTGGTAGCAGGAGGAGGCCATAAACTGCCCTGTGTGGGCCATGGCCAGTTCAGCTGGCTCCATAAACCCACTGCCTTGCCACCCCCCAACTCATCCAACTAGCACATGGTTCCCCTGCTCAAATTCATCTGAGAAAGGGAGAAGCAAAGGCAAAAGAAAGCACAGGAGGGGACACGTGACAGAGTGCTCAAAAAGGCACAGGGAAGCATGCAGAAGGGGACAACAGCTGGAGATGCACTCCTGGAAGGAAACTCTCCACACTGGAGCAGCGACACCCCTGATGGGACAGTGGCCTGTGGAGGTGCCCACGCTGGGACATGGACACCCTTGAGGGGCCCACGGAGAGGACCCACATGGGAGTAGAAGAACTGAGCAGCAGAAACAAATCTCCATGTACCAACTCCAACCTCCTGCACTACCACTGCCTTGTCCAAGGGCCAGAGCATAACCTAAGAGCCAAGGAGGAAAGGGGAAGAAAGGAGTTTTCTCCAAGTCTGTGTTTAGGTAGTGGTCTTCTTTGTATATCACCAGCCAACTGGTAATTAAAAGTTAACTGGTAATAAATTAAATTCCCCATGTCAAGTCAATTTTGTCCACAACAACCAAGTTTCTAAATTAATAGGATTTAGCTGTTACTGAGAAATTAATCTAGGCAGGGAAAAGTATTTTAGAGCTACATACATCACCTTGTATTATTTCTCCAGCCACTAAATAGTATAATCTATCCAATTTTAAAGGGTATGTTAAATTAAGTCCCACAACTAACTTGACAATCAGCATTTGCTGGGTTGGTAAGTAATTGATACCAGTTAGCTGTTAGCCAGGGCTGACTTCATGGCCTGGACACCTCAGTGAAGAGATTACCAGATTAGGCTAAAAAGGCAGGAACAACTGTTTTAGAAATGCCTGAAATGTTTTGCTCAAGTGAAGAACTGAAAATGAATGCTACAAAAATAAATGAACAAAAGGGAAGTAAGGAGAGACTTATAAAATTAACTGTATGTATGGTGTGAAGAGTGATAAGACACGCAAGAAAGCGGAACAATTAGCAAAACAATGTACCTTCAAGCTGAAAGCACCAATTTTAGTCTGTCTTCAAATAAAAGTTCATAAAATCCTTCTCTCAAGAGGAACAATAAATAAAAGTCATAGCCAAGTGAAGCAATTCACCGCTGTTTCCAGACTCTTCCCATGTACCAAAACTTATAGAGGCTGGGTTATAAAGCACTGAAGTGGAAAAGGCTTTTAGATGGCTTGTATCTTCACACAGCGAACAAAATAGCACTCAGCACAGTGAAATCCTCTGAGACACCTGCCAAAGGGAGTAAGAAGAGAAATCTCGTGCTTCTTAAACAAAACTGTAATACCTAGTTTTTGAATTATACAGACTGTTAGAAGAATTCTTGGGCACAAACACTCCCAAGTTGTCACACACAGACTATTCTTCCAGCAGAACAGTACTCACATCTTACAGAGTGCTACCCTGTGCACAAAGGCAGCCATCGTGGGGGATAAATTCTGCAGGATAATTGCCTGAAGGAGCCCGCTGAAGCGAGCGGGGCACACACTGCCTCACTTGTGCAGGCTGCTTGTGAGAGGCTCCTATTATTTTTTGACAGCTGCTCAATTGTCTCGGACCTTTTCCTAACAGGTGTTTTCATAAAAGCCAGAATCTGCATAAACATCAACTCCGCAGCAATTTCAATGTTCTAACAGAGACTGAGTGTATACTACAAATAAAACACTTGACTCAACACTTCTTGTTGAACCGCCGAGCGATTATTCCTGGCGCGGTACCAGTCAAGAAGGCACGGCGGGGGCTGCAGGGCACTGAGGAGCCGAGGTGCGAAGCCGCTTCCCCATGAGACGAGGCACGTGGGATTAAAAGGCGACCGAGAGGAGGGCGATGGTGCCGCAGCAGCGCCCCAAGGCCAAGCCTAGCGCGGAGGGCGCAGGCGGGGAGGGCAGCGGCGCTCGGAGCCCGCGGGCCGGGCCGGGCCGAGCCGCCGCCACAGCGCTGCGGGCGCCGGGCCGGGCCGGAAGAGCCGCTGCGAGCGCCGAGGCTGCCGGGGCAGGGCGGGAGGACGCGGCGGGGCCGGGGCAGGCGGGGCACGGGGGCGAGGCAGGAGGAAGGGCTCCGCCGCGGGGTCCCGGCAATACGCGGCGCAACACGGGAGCGGCAGGGGATGGCCCGGCGCCAGCGGGGGCGAAGTTCCCCGAGGCGGAGCCCCCCGGCCCCGCCGCGGAGCCCTGCGCGGCTGCCGGGGAAGGGAGGGTGCGGCTCCGCCCGCCGCTAGGCAGGAGCCACCGAGGGGGAGCCACTTACCCGCACGCCGGCACGACAGGACGGCCCGGGCGTCAGCGCGGCGGGGCGGGCGGCGGAGGCGGCGCGGAACGGGCCCGGCCCAGCCCCGCGCGGGCGGAGGCGGCCCCAGGCTGCGCCCGCCCCCGGCCGGCCCCGCCGCGCTGACGGCGGGCGGGGAGCGGAGCCGGGCCGGGAGGTGGTACCTGGCGAGGGGCTGCTCCTGCCCGCGCTTCCGACACCGCCGGCCCGCTCGGGATGCCTGGGAAGAGGCTGGGGTGGGCAGGCGGGGGTGTACGGAAGAACTGCAACTGTGCAGAACAAAAGTTTGATTTCCAAAAGGCGGCTATAGGCAAAGCAGGGAATCGTGAACACGAGATGAGGCCTTCCCGAGCCTCCCGGCATCTGAAACACGTGGTGCTAATTGAACATTAGTCCCACGACAAGGGAATGTACCATTCAAAACCTACACTGCGCCTATGCAAATCACTTTAAAAACCAGGCCAGATCTGTGCTATCAGTCCTTTCTGATACAGTCAGAATGTCATCTTCTACCCTCTTTTCTATTTTCAGCACTGGTGCAAGGAAAGTATTTTCATTAATTTCAACACGTAGATTTGTCCTTATTTTTAAGACCCTGTGTGTCATGTCCCAATCCCAGCCTGTCTCAGACTTCCTCTGAGCCAGGCTATTAATAATTTAGTGTCTCATACTTATTCTCTAGTTGTACTGTATTCACAGTCTTGGTGATGAGACAACTGGTATATGTATATGGGTAACTTATTTTCTCATCTCTTGTACTTACCTTCTGCCTTGGAGTAGAATAAGAAAGTAACACAATGGAGTACTTTGCTTGGAATTTAAAAAATCCCAGGTATGCATGAATTCCTCAATGACTAGCTTATAAAAGACCCCATCTAGGAAAAAAAGAAGGAGCAAAGATGCAGCTCTCCTTAGGTCTGAGCAGAGATGGATCCATGGAGATTTATTTTATAAAGCCCTAGGGGATCAAATCTTTGTCTTTTCTACAGAGCTTTAGTTTACCCCCTCTCCAGCCTTCACACTTGGAACTTAACCTACCAAATACCAATAGGGATATCAGGAATGGCTTCAGTGCACTTCTGAGGAGAGGTGAACAGTGGACTGGAAGCAGCAATGGAGGTTAGTGATTAACAAGGCAGATTATGGCACTTCTGACAGCTGTAGTGCCAAGGAGGAAGCCAGGGCTAGGACATCACCAACTCCAGGCTGTCCGAGTTGTAGGGGCAACACAGAGAGATCTATGTGTCCTTTGAACATTGCTGTCATTTGGCCATTGACTATGGCTTTTATGTTGGAAAAATGTTTCTTCACTTCTCCCAGGCAAAAACATCTGGCTGGGGGAAACCTTTAGCAAGACTTCTACCATGCATTGGTCCAACTTTTTCTGTCGTGTAACTTCTTGCTTCTTCTATCTTGTGCAGGAGAGCTTCCCTAAAATACTTATTTTTCCTCCTCCAAATTCCTACATTAAGTACCTCCTTGTCTTCAAAATCCTTGTCAGTAATTAAGTAGCTTCTATCTTACAACTGTGCTTGGTACAATAATTACCCTTCTCTTAGTTTTCCCTGTTGACTACATGTTCATCTATCATCTCCTACCATCAGCTCAGATGGAATTTGGAGTGGTGTGAAGTACCTCATACACTGAAGAACCAGCATTTTGAAGGACCTGCAGGTGCTACCACAAGGTAAATAGATTATTAATAAGATCATTCCTATGTGTTTTCCAAGTCTTCTAATATATTCAGAAAAATTTATCAATACCTTTCTCAATACCAACAAGATTCTCTGACATATTAAAGAATTGTCTGCCTGTGTCTGAGAATCTACAAATTGACATAATGCACGAGATCACCCTTCCTATGATTCAGGGGCTGGAAAGAGGGAAATGCTCTGAAGATCTGCTTCAGAGATAAAACTGATCCACCCTGGCCAGTAGAGACCATCAGTAGAGTTCACTGAAGATGGCTTGCTCAGTCACCTTCTGTTATGATCTACCCTTAACATGGTTTCCAGTGTAAGCTGGCAAAGGGCTCGCAGTCATGACCTCTTTCTCTTTCCATTAGTCGAGTGCTCCTTTTACATACAGACTTATACTGTAAAACATAAAAAGAAAATACTAATGTGGTTTGAGCTTGATTTTTTTTCCTCTGGTTCGTTTAACAATTAAAACCCCTTCTATTATAAATGATCTAATATATCCATTGGTTGGTATCATTAAAATATTATCTTAATCTCTATTACAATGTATCAGTATATTCCCATAGAAACTTTGTTAAACATAACCTAAAGGAGGTTTGTTTTGTGGAAAAAAAATACGAGCAAGCTCTAATAAGTTTGTGATGTCTTCCTACTCTCAGGCTCCCCAGGAGGGGAAATCAGGATAGCACATCTCAGCAGATGGGAGCATAAATCTGGCTAGGAAGAGAATGCAAGTGAGAAGCATCTTGAGTCAATCTCCTCCAAAGATGCTCGTTGAAAATCTGAAGGTACAAAGTTGAGATGTTCCCAGTCTATAGAAAAAGCTAATAAAATAGAGCAGCAATAACTGCTCTCACTCTTCTTCAGTTTTATGCCTCCCAAGGGCACAGGCAATCAGGCAGATAAGTTGTAATTTTACACCCCTTTGCACCAGCTGCACTTAACTAACCTGATTTTTACCTGCCACTAATAGCACCACAGAGAACTAAAATCAAAGAACTATTAAAAGCCTAATGTATTTTTCTTATGTAGGTTGTTTGCATTTTTCATGCTTATTTTGAGGCCTTGCATGAAGCAAAAAGTGGGGGTGATAACTCATTACCATACAAAATTTAAAAATATAAAAGTATGAAGAAGAGATTTTTTTAAAAATACAGAATTTTATTCACAACGCAATTTCAGCAAGAAGGTTCCTTGAGGAATTTTGAAAACAGTCCAAAATGAATCATACAGATTTCCAAAATAATGACAAAAATGGTTTTCCAAGAAAACAAGTTATCAGTTTATAGCACTTTAATAGGCCATCACCTTTAAGTTGATGCTTCCCCTTTTCCCTTCACCCATTATTTTTTTAAATAAAAAGCAGCTTAGTTTTGAAATTAATCTCTAAATCCATTTGTCAGTTATTTGGCAATAGAAGAAAGATGGAGAAGGATCTTATCTAGACAGATGAGGAGAATTTTAGGCAGAGAGTGGGTTTTTTTTTTTTTTGACCAAGTCAGTTCATATCTAAAAAAATTAATGTGCTCTACACGTTGATTTTAAAATAAGAATGCATATGACTATAGAAAATCAATCTTAAGCATAGGATTGGGAGGTAACTGTGAAATATGTTTTCTCTTTTTACCTTAATTTCACCATTAGGCAATTGACTCAGGGGTGTGTAAACCTTTGCAGCAGTGTAGACAAAACAGGACGTGATCACCCACAGATCAACTGCCTGAGTGGCAGCCTTCAGCTTTTGCAGAGATGGTAAAGAGCAAACACAATATGAGATAGGGATCTGTGCTGGAGGAATAATTACGTATTTCTGCCCCTATTCACAATGATCTCAGAAACCTTTAAGGGGTGAAAGACCTTCCTTGTATTTGTGCAGAGGAGGAGGGAACAGCTGGGATGGGACAGAGGCTGAAGTGTGGGCTGCCCACAGTGCTGATGAGGGCTGCAGAAGAGCAGGGCTGGGGAGTGATGCTGGGTGGGACCCTCTCTTGCAGCAAAGCTGCTGCCTCACACACACACAGCAGGAAAAGCCAAGGCTACAAAGGTGGAGGGAGGAAATGAGCTCTCCTGTCAGCTCATGCTGCTTGAATGCTGGCCTGCAGGGTAGCAGAGTGTGCTCTTTACATGCCTGCCTGCCTTGCCTGTGCCTGCTGTCACACTGGGTTTTCCATGAATTATTTTAGCTGCCTTTGATCACTGTTATTGCTGTGAAATTTTGTACCTTATTAAGCTCCTGGTAAAATGCCTGTTTTCCTCAGTGCAACTGGATCTGGCCACTAAAAACTGTTTAGAAGTCACAGCATTCATATCAAAGATTCACAGATGTGAAAGTGAAATGGATTGTGGGAATACCTGGGGTATTTTTTACTCAGAGTTATGAATTACTTTAAAATCTCATTCCTCATCATCCATACAGAAAATCCTGGTACCTGTGTTTGGTTAACTCCCAGATTATAGCCACAATGTAGTACTCCTTCTTTATGTGCCTAATTCTGCATGTAGACAATAAAATCCAGAATACAAATAATCTTTCACCTTTCTATCACCCATCACTTTCCTGCAGTCTGAAGATACTGGGATATATGAAGGAGACCTCTGGCATTCATCATTCACATATGGAGTTGTTCAAACTGATTAGCAGTGGCAAAAGTAATCCCTGGGTCCTCCTGGCTGCTCGACAAAAAGAGCACAACTGACTTCAGGCTACTCTGTAGAAGCAGTACAGAAAACATTCATGGTTTCCAATAGGAAATAGGTAATATTCAGTGTGTCATTTCACAGCAGCTTGTTTTATCTGAGCATTCACTGGACCAGTGCAGCCATACTAGGAGCACATAAATAAGGGGTCCTATTTCAGGTACCTGCTAGCTGGTCAGCTGGGAACATGGGATATGTTCTGAGAGCAACCACCTTCACTGTATTTTTCAGTGTACAAAATGATCCTGTACTATTAAATAAGTGCAGTGTTAGGGTTAACACTAAGTTGGCTGTGGGGCACAGTGGAAGCTGGATAGTGGGCTGCTACAGTCGTTTGCCTGATTCTGTTCCTTCTGTCAGACACTTGTCAATGTTGCTGATGAATAGTAAGGAGGAAAGAAATCTGAAAAAGCCCTAAACCAAGTGATAAAATAGAGTATTAGTTTCATATTTAGGCTGCCAGTTTGTCAGAAAATCCATGGAGTTACTACACAAAGTTTAAAAAGGAGAGAATTCTAAATATAATTTTTAGTATCCAGATAACCTCTGAATGTAATAAAGCTTTTCAGCAAAATGATACATTAAATGCAGACTGTTATGTTACATTTACTTCTCCAGAAAGGCACCCAAAACCTGTGCTATTTGTGCTGCTCTGTTTCTGTGGAAACTGTGTGTTGAAGTGGAATAGAAAAAGCAGGGAAAAGAGAATGAGAGGTGAAGTGTTTTTGGCTGAAGTCCCGTTGGCCAGTCACAGTTTGAGCTGGGCAAGTCAGACAAGCAAGCCCTCAATGCTGAAGTCCAGAGTTTTTCTTTCTTCTTCTTCTTCTTAGCTTGTGGTGAGGGAGGAGCCTGGTTCAACAGACACCATTCAGAAAGTGATTGCTTAAGTTTTATCTGGGTTTTCCCCTGTCTTTTACTCATATCAAAGAAGTAATATGTACAGATATTTTATGCAACAATAATTTTAGTCAATTGTGAATGTTAGAGAATAGCTACCTAAAGCAGTAGAGTGAGATTTGCTCTGAAAGGAGCCTTCCATTGATGGACAAGTTTCACAGTCACTGCTCTTTTGAAAAGCACCATTGTATCCTTGAAAGGACAGTCTCCTCTTCCAGGACTGAAAAAATACCTTTTAATCTTTCTAGGGCTTCCAACTCATGCATGTTTTTGATGAATTGCTATAAAAGACAAACAGCCTTGACTAATAAACTCAGCTCCTTATTTTCTGTTCCCTGACAATTGGTTCACTGCCAGTCATACTGCTTTTTCCAAGAATAAAACCCTTTCTTTAAAATAATATCTAAATGAACATCTTAATATATTGTTATTTTTTCCTGTTTTTGACCAATATTTGCCTGCTGCCTGTGGGTGTGGGTCCAGGTAAAAATTCTGTGCTGATACAGTTGGGATTGATGGCTTTATTCTGTAGAAATAGAAGCAAGGGTGGATCTATTTCTACCACATACACACAAAAAATGACCAGACTATCACTGCAGTCTGGTGCTCCAGTTTGGAAAGTCTGGGCATTTTCCTGTCTAGCCTCAGTAAAGGATGCTACAGAAAATCAAATAGAAATGTGCAGCACATAACATTATGTCCAAAGTAATTCTGAAACTCCTGCTGGAAAAGATAAAATAGTTTGGAAGAATGCAGATTCTGGAGGAAAAATTAACTGATAAACTGACATTCGCTTTTTACATTCAGATATAAATGTGTGCATACTCAAAAATTTCAGAATAATTTCTCACAGAGAGGAGGTGAAAGGAAGGGCCAAACAGGGAGAGTACCTGCACATTTTCAGGCTTCTGCATGAAACAATGAGCACCTACTTCTTGCTCTGCTGCTGCTTCAGCTTCTTAATAGACTTTTAAATCTATTCCAGTCTCCCTCTAATCTCTATGCATGGGAGTTAGCAGTCAAACATGAAGAGAGTTGACTGGAACAATTCAAGGAACCCTGCAGCCCTTTCCTTTTGTATGCTTGTAGTGTGTTACACTGTGCATGGAAGCAACAGAAGGAGAAAAAAGCAGAAAAGCAGGGAGTTGTTACCAGGCACTGGTGCTGCCTTCATTCTTTTGTTTTCTTATGAAAACATTCTTAATGTTTTCATAAACTACAGCTGAGTTGCAGGTCAACCTAACTTTTCAGTTTTATTTTATTTGTAAGCCATTCTGCATTTTAGAAGTATTTATTGTTTACAGTTGGCAGGTCTGAGTTCACTTCTCTTTAGATTATTCAGGCTTTCAGTTTGACAGCTTAAGAAATACCTGTTTGTTGAGCTGCTTACTGCTATTCACCAATTTGTAATGAACAGGAAGTTCAGGTCACACAAAGACATTATGGATACGGTCAGAACGTGCCAGAAACACAATACATTGGAGCAACACTCCATTAACCCAAGTTAGGTAGTGCAGAAAATCACATTTATATCAATATATGCTTTAGGAGACAAATTAGTCTGTTGTTCACTGTAATCCATAAAATTCTCCAGGCACAGAAGAGAAGGCCTTGATCAGCAGCTATTTGGCTCTACACACCTACTTACAATAGGGTCTGGAACTGCCTTTTACAAACTGAGCAAGTGTGAAAAACTCTTTGCAGTGCATTAGGAAAGTCCCATTTGAAAATCACGATAGCCAAGCTAGGTAACCAGCCTCCCCAGAAACCCTGTGCTCCCTGCTGCACTGTAACACCACACAGCAGCCCTGTGTGGGCAGGTTCTGTACACAGACTTTCCTGTGGACAGCACACTCCTCTGCAGACAGAGTGTTCTTTCATAGGTCCATTAAGTTTTCATGCCACTGTTAGTCACTGCAGGTCTACAAATAATAATTCCACTCATTTTCCTGGTGTTACTTTTCCCATTACAGAAGTACAGTCGAGGATAGAGTGGCAATTACAATGTGAATAATCATGTACAAATGCATTGTATTTCTAATGCTTTCTCTCTGACAACCATACAGTCTAATAAACCACCAAAGCTCCTTAACACATTTTGAAGCATCCCTCTACAGAGCTGTTCAATCACATACTTCCTTAGATACATTCAGAAGAGATTCCTTAAAAAAGCCTTCCTAAGTGTGTATTTTTACAAAATGCATTTATGTAGTGTGTGAGCAGCATCTGCATCCTCTAGCAGCACACAGTATTTGCCATTGAACTGATACTGAGAAAAAGAATCTCCTGTAACACACTGCAGACAGATTTTCAGAGCTGTTTAGCTCCAGATATCTAGATCAGCTCCAGCTAGCTCAAGGTAACCAGCTCACAGTGCTCTACCCAAGTTAAAAGAATTTAGTTTCAGGATTTTTCATAACTTTTTTAAAAACTGCAAAAATTACAAGGGCGAGTCGCTTGAATCCCCCCATGGTCAATAATAGCATATTGATAAAGGCATGCTCAGTTTTTCTCACCAAAAATAAGACAGTGCTGAACCATGAAACCACTACTGTGTTTCATGAGTAGTAAAACCAATGTAGGTTGTTTTTTAATAAATTTGTATTCTGTGTTCTTTACAACTTCCCACCATGATGCCATCAAAATATTTTTCCAGCCTTTCTCTTTGCTTCCTGTACTTCCTTCCAATACCCTCAGCTCCCTTCTGTATCTCAGATGTCTTGCCCCACCTTGTAATTCTGGTAATTTGTACATCATTCCAGTCATTTGTACATCATTTGTACACCCTCTGCTTGCCTTTTCCCAGCTTGTTGCCGGGACCACAGTAGGAGAATGGGTTGACTCATTCAAATCCTGCCAAACAGAGTCGAAGGCTTCTCAGTTCTCCTTCATTTGCTGTCAAGAGACACATTAGTAGTGGCTATCCCAGTGTCCTCACAGTAATTTTGAGACTTAATAACTGGCAGACAAACCCAGCTTCATTTGAAATCAGGCAATTAATTAAAAATATATCAGAGGGAGACCAACCCTTCATAAAAATCTTGTTTTCTTGGAAAATATGCTAAGAAAATACTAATAGAAATCCCACTAAAAATTAAAACAGGAGTAAAAAACCAATTAAGATAGCTGTAGGGATGTTTCATGTAGATGTTTTAATTAACTTAGAGTATGGGATTGCTTGCACTTAGTAGAAACAAATAATTTTCCACTTCAGAAAAAGAAATTAAGAAATAGGTTAAATGAGTTATGAGATGAAGAAGTTATTTAGCATGAAAATTCTCTAAAAACTTAACTAAAAATTTCTGGTATTTCAAATGTTCTGCTGCTAATGTTTCTTGACATTTTAAAATTACTGTTTTGCAAGTTAAGCTGTAGTACTTTTTCAAAGAAGAGCAATTTGACATATATCTCTATTTAGGTTCCACATTTTGGGCCCTACAAAAGGATGATTTTCCAATTTAACTAAATGCTACTTGATTAAAAAACTGTGTTTGTGGTTGAATGTTTGCTCTTCATTAATAGATGTCTTTGTTGTATTGCTTAGGAAACAAACATAAATGCAGCATGACAACAAACATGATACTTTTTAGATAGGTTTTTTGCAAAGTTTTTGAACATTGCAAACAGAAGTTGGGAGTTAGGGTACCATGATCTCATTAATTAAATTAAACCTTCCTTAAAAGATGAGGGTAGTAAAAATAGAGATGTTTAAAGTCTAAATGCTTAAATATATGGGGTGAAATGTTGCTATATACAACGAGGGGTGATTATCCAGAGGTCAAGCCTAGAAACCTCCACAAAATAACTCTTAAGAAACAGGAAATTAATGGTACACTATTTTAAGGAAAATGTGGAAAGAATCTAAATTGTTTATGCTCTTTTACTGTTGCTGGAGAAGCATGATTAAGCAGTCATTAAATTTAGAAAAGAAAAAAAGGTTTTTATACACACAGTATTCAATATGTTATTAATCTAAAACAGTCTAAACTTTCTCAAGTCCAGCCTAAACTGCAGAGTGTAGTGCTGCTCAGCATAACCAAACACTAGCTCCTTAGTTCCTCCAGATCAGAGACCATACCAGAGCACAGCATTGCTGCTTGCTGGCCTCGTGCCCAATTCTTATTCCACCCATGAAACCAGGTGGTGGAGAAGGTCAAGCTTGGCTGGATTTCATTTCAGTGTAAGGCTGAGAAATAGCTGGGGATTCCAGGTCCTGAATTCCAACTCAGTGGTCTGCTGGCAATGAGACTGTAATGTATTGCTAATGGCAGAGTGTAATTTAAGGTCCAAGATCACAGACACATTTCCCAGTTTTGTACAACTTTGTAGTGGTACAAAACTACAGATTTTCCAAACAAATTTAAGCTAATTTTAACTAGTTGACTTGCATTTATCCAGCAGTGTAGCCTGCTAATTTTCTAGGTTACTAGTTCATTAATTCATTAATTTAGCACAGAGTAACCACAGGTCCCCAATAACAGGCTGCTGCTATAGTACCCAGACAGGCTCATTTAGAGCTAACATAGACCTGCTTATGCAAGTTGCACCTGGATCTTTGTCTGCAGTGGGCTTTTAAAAAAATTCAGGAAGGCATGTTTGTTCCTGACAGCAAAACCCTAAAATTACTGTGATGAAACTCTGAAGCGTTCCTTCTCAAAGAGATGAAAAGTTAAGGCCAGTGATGTCCAAAAATAGGGCAGGAGAGGAAGCGTGGCTTATACTTTTATTCCTTGCAATCTCTTCCTGAAAAAGTCATATTAGGAAATGTTCTTGAAATCCCCTGAGTCTAGGCTTATCTGCCTAGCTAAGTGGATAAATTAAAGTCATTTTGTACCCATCCCACCTATTTAGTGGAGTGAACGTCAATTGCAGCACTATTCTGTGGCCTTGCACACTTCAAGACAACTTCTATTTTTGTCTGTCTGCTTACCCATTTTCCATGAGGGACCATACAGCAGTTTAAGTCCCTGTTTTCACATTACTTTCTCCATTTCTTTACAGCTATTTCATTTAAGCAATGCAAAAAGAGACTTCTGGGACAGCTGTGCCTGGGCATGCTGTGAGCTAGCTGGAGATTTGCACAACCTTCTAGTGGTCCTCAGGGTGAGCACAGGAAAAAAGATAATTCAG
Source organism: Agelaius tricolor (assembly GCF_023055355.1). NCBI lineage: Eukaryota > Metazoa > Chordata > Aves > Passeriformes > Icteridae > Agelaius > Agelaius tricolor. The sequence continues at coordinate 56,371,987 of NW_027269263.1, forward strand.
GGTGGTAAACTCTTACAGATAAACACTTTTTCTAAGTCTGGTAATAAAAGAATCAAGCAGGGAGCCATTCAATATCAGGAAAATAAAATAAGGTACATCTGCATGTCCATTCACACTGGACAGCTTTTGAGGCAGAACAGTTTGTATCAGATTTTAGAATGGGGCAGAAAGGGCTGTACTGTAAGAAATTCCTGCTGCAGAGGTAGTGAAGTGGTAACTGTGATGTGGAGCTGGTCTCAAAAACAACCAAATGTACAGACACCATGACATTACCAAAGGACAGACTGACTCACACAGAAACAGAACTGATAACAGCCACTGGATAGAAGATGGATAGAATTACAGCATCAGCACAATATAACCTGTGCAGGTATTAATTGGTGTGGGGGATAGCAGATAGCATAGTATGACTGTTCCTTTGGTTATGGGCAGGAGTTGTAACTTCTGTCTCCCTTTTCCCCTTGGGACCCTTATTCTGTTGGGTATGTGCACATAGAATCCAATATAAATTCCAGTTGGTGAAAATTTACCTATGCAATTAAGTATTTTCTCTAGGCATGGTTTAACTATTAAACTTGCTGAAAGCTGGGATTAGATGCTTAGTGAGAACCAAGTGCCTGCCTTTTTATCTACATCTGAATTTTGTGAGTGTCACACAAGTGCTAGCATTAAAGCACTGTTCCAGGGAGTGCCCATGCTAAGTCCCATTTGTGTTAAGTGAAGAAATAATTTTGTATTTGCCGTGTCTGGTCTCTTGTCTCTTTTAGTTCACAGGATGCCTTCGAGCCAAAAAGATAAGAATCAGATTTATTTTTAGCTAGGTTTAGCATTATAATTCAGGATCTTTTTAATGTTCAACTGTGTATTTTCCCTGTTCTTGTTTGATGAGTCTTACAAATGACTGAAATATGAGGAAAATCACAGTGGTCAGTGAAATTGTTGGAGAGAACTCCCTGTATCTATCCTAGAGCTTACTGTCTCTCTCCATTCAATGGCTGGCTAATTGCCTGCTAGACTAAAATGGTCTTCTACCAGATACTGGGAAAAGTTGTTTCCTCTTCCAGTCTGAGATCTCCAGCTGATTAATATATTCTCATGGCACTGCTGTTTGAAACCTTAACTGGTAAACATCTCTTTTATCTGACAGCTCCCGTCCCTCAGCAAGGGCCTCCCTAACCACCCCAGTCCCTGTGTAAGAATGCATTAATATGAAATACTATAGGCTCTGTACACTGGCAGCATGGGATACAACTGTTTCTGAACAGAAAAAAAGAGATGAAATGAAAGCAGAGTAAGCACATAAAATATTAATTTAAGGCTCAGCATGATACAAAGTGTTATAGGGTGACACTTTTTTTTCTTTCTTCTCTCTGTGGGCCAAATCAGATACACATTTGGTGAAAAGGACCCTTATCCAACAACAATTAAAATAACCCCAACAAAACAATACCAACAAAGATTCAAGGATAACTTGCTGCAAACAAACCTTGGACATGGGCCTAATGTGCTTCTTGAGTTCTGAAAAGGGAGATGAGCAGTAGTTGTCAATAGTTTGGAGAACAACTGGAAAGTTAGAATGCATATTACAAATTTCCAAAAAATCAAGAGGTCAGAAATTCCTCAGTTTAAATTCCTGGCTCATTCACTGATTCATTGTGCCCTTCCTAAAGCAAATTACATGACTCACCTGACTAATTTTCTTCATCTATAAAATAGAAAATTCATATTACAAAATAGAAAACAGTTTCTTGAGCTGCTCTTTCCCCTCATGTCCAGTAAGCTGAAGCACCCACATTTTTACCAGGTTGTATGTGATATACAGTGGACCTGTACTTCCCATAATCAGGTTCTTCAGCTGGCTAGGCAATTCCAGATTTTAAAGAATCACAGCCAATCATTAAATCCTGAAATGAAAGACTATTTGGACATATGTAATTCTTTTATATGAGGACCAGGCTAAGTCTAGAGAAAAAGATAATAGTATGCTGGCAATGCAGACTTCCATTGCAATTGACATTAATTTCACTGCAAATAAGATTTCTGCAAATTTTTTATGTGCGGGTAAATTCCCAGTACTATTTCATACAACACTTCAGTTTGTAACAGAATTCTTAATCTTGAGCTATGTATTATTTTGAGGAAAACAAAGGACAAGGAACCTTATTCAAAAATTTGATCAGGGCAGGCAAAGATCATAGTCTCAGAATTGTTTAGGTTGGAAAAGACCTTTAAGATCATCAAGTCCAACCATTGTTGTTATAACCACAACAGTTTTAGATAAATTGCTGGCTACAAAAAGCCATCAACCTCATCATATTTCCGCATGCATTTCAACTACAGTTCAAAGGAAGAGACAGAAAAGGCCCTCTGTTCTCCTGGCTTTTCAATGATAAGAGGCATGCTGTGGGTGTATTGAGTTCACAGTATCATTTCTTGCTTCTGTTCCCATAGAAATGGTCCAGTGCATTGCTCCACTGAATGCAAATAGTGCCAAGCTTGTTGGTAAACATGGATGTATCCTACCATCAACTAATCAGATACAAATTCTATCTCACCATTTTGCCATAACTTCTTGCCATTCTGCTTTTTCTGCAGTTTTCTGCAATTCTGTGCTTACTTTAAGAATAATGCATAAGTCAGGATAGAAGAGGAGGTTTTAGGAAACAGACTTATATACCTATTGCAACTAGTGTTTGAAGAAAGTAAACCCCCTTATTTTCAAAACAAGTTAAAGTCAGGTATCTGAAGAAAGAAGAAATCATTGTCCTACACTGGATTTCTTCCTCACTAGGGACTGAAAGAGCCATAATCCTTTAGTTTTTGGTTTATCTGTCCCAGGGCAGCCCAGCTAGTAAGGAAAGAGTATCCTGGAAAAAGGGTAAAAAACTTCATGGCTTAGAAGTTACTGTAAATAATACAGACTTATTGTGTGAATGTATTCCAACAGTGTAGTGATTTTAAAGGCCTGACTTGAGTAAACAGTGCAATGAAGACATACTCTTTGGTGACAATATTTACATTCTTAATGTTTATTATAATAGTTTGCAGCTCTGAAGGCAAAAGCATGTGAATATTTCCTACCACAGTCATTTGTATTACTACAATGAATGGCAAAGTGGGCGTAAAACATGATTAAATCAAACCCAAAAAATCAAGCCCACGGAATTAATTTCTAAGAAACAATGAACAAGGCCAGATTGCAGTAGATTATTTCTCTGTGATTTGAATGAACATAGCTGACTGTTTATAATATTTTCACTGTGATTTGATGTTATGCATCTTTCAGTAGGAGCACAGGGAATTTCCCATGCCTAGAGGTGGATAATCAGTCTTTTCTCCAGTTCTTTGAAAATAACAAGGTTCATTCATGAGTGTTCTTTGTGAAGGCTAACAAGGCTGGCTAACAAGTTAAGCTATTTCTGCTTTTATTTTAACGATTACTTGTAAGATTTTCAGCTTTTGAAAAAATTCCTGTAGCTCTTTAACATGGTATAGATATGTTATAGACCTATCTAGAGAGAATGAAACTGAATGGCTAGTTCATACCAGTTATGAACCAGGCTGGTAATGCCTATGACTATGAAGCTGGCTGACATTTCACTTTGTAAGATCCAGTTACTGTTAACTTTGTAAAACTTTAATCATATGGAATGAAATATCCCATGCTGAGTCATGAAATAATACTTTTAAAAGAATGCTGTTTTGATAATATGAAAAGAATCCTCAGCCACTTCTTGGAAATGCTCCTCTGCCCCAGTAGTTCCTTGGATTCTGTATGTAGTCAAAACGAATTGAGCAAAAGAGGCAATGTTCTGTGCATTAATGGCAAGCAATAGTACACTGATAACTGGGGCTGCTAGTGCACGTTGCTAATGCTAATTGCCAGTGTAACTGGGCCATCCTCTACCAAATGGTTGCTTCCTTTGAAACAGGACAAATCTGCTGCCAAGATGAAGCTCTGGAACTGTACCCAGGCAAACTTGTTTGGTTTCTTTAGGGGCCATTCCCCCCCCAGGAGCTGATTTCAGAATGCATTGTAATCTGGAAGTTTGCAGAGGAGCCCTGGTGCTGACTGAGCAGCAGTGGGGTAGTGGCTGTGAATGTCCCAGGAGGGTGTTGGTGAGGGCGTTGCAGCGATGTCACACTGCAGGATGTGTGAAGAAAGGACGTTTGGGGTACTACTGACATAACATGGCATCATCCTACTAGTCAGCTGGTGTCTGATTTTTCTGAAGGCTGTGAAAACATCTTGTATAAAGTAAAAGTACAGGGGAGGTTACAGTGAAGAAAGAAGCTTTATTCTCCCAGAGAAAATGAGTCCATTTCTTCCTCTTACATTGTGCTTAAGTTTATGGCTTGTCCCTTATTGTTTTCATTGTGATGTTTGTTTGTGTAGTCCAAGCCAAGGGAAAGGGAAACAAGGTAAGCCCTGCATCTGATTGCTAATGGATTCTCATCTCATTGGTTGGCAATCCCTACCTTTGAGTAGGAGGCTGAGATTTCATAGAAAAAGGTCTTAATATCAAAGATGTGCCATTGAAATCCTTAGGAAAATCTGCTTAAATGTGGGCAAATGATGAGATTTTGTAAAAGAGCATTTTGTGCATGTTGGAGACATGTGAGTGTTTAATAATTAAGTTTGAAAATATTCCATGCTTACTTAGCAGATGAATCTCACACATGCACAACCAGACTGCATAGCTGCCAATCAGAAAGAAGTTGTAGGACTGAATCCAAAACACCACTGCATCACTGCTGAGAAACTTTTGCTGTAATTGCTTGTGTCTAGGTTGAACAGAAAACTGAGAGCAGTTGCTAATCTTTCAGTGATCCTTTCTTCCCTTGCTGACCTCTAATCAGCATGAAGGAAGAAACTATCCAATTTAAACAGAATTAAAAAAAAAAAAGACAATATATTTGAAAAAGGAGATGATGCAGGTCAAGATGAGAAGGGCAAGCTCGGTAAAGAGCTGGGAACCAGGAGTGGAGTCTAATGAGGAAATTTAAGACAAGGACCTAGGAAACTGGAGGGAGTTTAATTGAAGGGGTGTTTGGGAGCCTGCTGGAAGTAATGGGGGAAGCTAGAATGAGTCATTCTGAAAACCTGTGTGCTTCAACACTAGAAGAAATATTTTCATAAAAATATTGCCAGAGTCTGTTTTAATTCTATTTCAGATCTGATTTAAGTCATGCCAGTTCATGCCCTATTTTAAACAACATTCAATACATATCTGGGTTGATGCAGCTATTTCTGGGCACAGGTTAGTCTTTAATTTCATGTCAAATTGGTGTTAAACCGGTCTGCTTTGTCCTTTATGTCTTTCTTCTTTTATTAGTAATCCAAATTAACTTGATAAACAAGATTTCTCTACCAATGTAAATGCTGTGTAGCTGGCATGCACTGTACCATTTTATAGATGAAGAAAATTAGTCAGGTGAGTCATGTAATTTGCTTTAGGAAGGGCACAATGAATCAGTGAATGAGCCAGGAATTTAAACTGAGGAATTTCTGACCTCTTGTTTTTTTTGGAAATTCCAACTCATGCTTCCTGCTATTTTTTCTCATTACACTACCGAGATAATAGACTACTTTTCTTGTTTAACTTGTGCAATGCTCCTATTAATGTTAACTGCTTATACTGAGGCACTGATGAGCCAATAGTCTTGACCTTACAAAGAAACTCAGCTACTTAGTTACTGTTGCTTAATCCTTCCTATCTGTAAATTTGTTGTTTGTGTTGCTCAAAACCAAGCTGAGAATTGTCCTCTTTGCTTTGTTTACATACTAGAAAAGGGAAAAAACACTTTGGTAAATAGAAAATTCTTCAAGTGAGCAAGAGAAGGACAGACTCATTGTTTGTATGCCTACTTGGGTGTGTCATACTTAAAGAAATTCAGAGTGGGGGTGGGAACTGAAGGAACAAGAGACAACAATGAAAGGCGAGAGGATGAGAAGGCTGGACTTGCATATTAATGAGAGCTCGCCTGTAATTGGGAATTTCCTTTCACTACATTTTTCTTTTTCCTTTTTCCACCACTTATCGTTTTGCTGGGTTTTTTTCCTTCCTCTGCCTTATGTGTTATTTCATGTTTGTTCCATTCTGTGCAAGAGCAGTGTGAAGTTGGCTCATATCCTGATTTCTGAGAAATGCAGAAATAAGAATATGAGCCCATGCTACTACAGAGTGGGAAAAGCAGTGCTAAAAGGAAGTGGTACAGAAATCAGGGCAAAATTTTCTAACATCCCTCTGCTGAAGGAAGAATTTTCAGTTATTCTCAGATGGATGACAGTATCATGTTTACAGGACTGCTGCTAGGTAACTTCTTATTCTGTACAAAAGGAAAAGTTAGTTTTCATATGTAAGGGAATATTTCAAAGCTAGGTGAAAATGAAACAAACCAAACATCTCTGGGTATCAGATCCAAGCTATATTACAGACAGGCAAAAATACCATTCCATAATTTGATACTTAATTCTTCTTCTCTCCTGGTGTTTGCACCTAAGATCACCTAAACCTGCTCTCGTCCCTCCCTTCTGCATGGGTCATATCACCTGAACCTCACAGTGCCTTTCCCCTGAGTGAATGAGCTCTGTGGTAATCCCTGCAACCAAACAGACACCTGTTCCCATAAAGTGTTCAGAGAGAGACAGGCAGATACATTCTGGCTCAGTCCACCTTTATGTTGTACACTGATTTTGCAAGTGCTGCCTTTTGCTATTCAGTTTGTCTTCCCTCTTGGCTCATCATTTCCTTTTGAAAAAGATGTATATTTAAATAAAGATGGAAAATTTCCCTGAAATGAGTGGATTAAAATAAACAGGCTAGACTCTTTCTTAACAAGCACATAAATAAAATGATTCTTTTAATTTTTTCAAATTTCATTTACTATTTGTCTTCTCAGGGAGTTATTCTCTTGCGTCTGAGAAATAGGGCGGGGGCTTGTTGGTTTTTGTTTTTTCATTTTCTGAAATATGTTTAGCCTCTACTGACCTTAATTTACTCTCCAGCCAGTTAATTGCACATGGTAATCCTCTATACATACATAGAGAGTCTCAGCGATTTTTTTGCACTTCTGCATGATCATCCACTGAGTGATGCTTGGCAGGGTTGGGAAGGAAGAAAACAACAAAACCCCGATAAAATACAGTCCCAAAATATGTTTCCACTAGAACTGAATGAAATTGTGTGCATAGTATACACCTACCTAGTCCTAACAATTCCTTTCTCTGTGTGCTGGCAGATTGTTCCCTTGCCCTGATTATGTTGCTGACATTATGCTCGTGGGGGAAATTCCTTCCTGACTCCAGATCTGGTGGATTTATAATCCTGTTGATGTAAGCAAAGCTCCCTGTACTTATCTAAGACACAATTGTCCAATCAGTTCTACACATAAAACTCCTGTTAAAGCAAATAGAATGGCACAAGTTGCTGAAAAGATGACCATGACCCTGGTATGGTTTCTGCTCTAGAACCATAGCTACAAGATAACTTTAATGCAGCACTGCCCTGACAAAGAAAAAAAGCAAGTCTTACTCTTTTGTCCATCATCAGCTGCTCTTGCCTGTCATTTGCTACAGAGGAACAAGTATTCATGCACACACACAATTTACCAGTGAAGTCAAAATTAGCCTGGAAAGAATGAGTAAATACATAATCTGCTTTCTTAACATTCAGCTATTAGTAATTTTCATGCACCTAAACTTTCTCATCAGAAAGCCTTCAAAATTTCAATAAAGCCTTCTGTAAACTAAGCTATCACACTGGACTAAAAGACTAACTACAGTAAGGGAGAAATGTAACCTACCAGTGTTGCATATTACTGGTAGCAGTTTATACTGAAAATGTTTATTTCCTGTGTACTTTTATGATGGAGGATGGGACACAGAAAATGTTTTGATTTAGAAATGCAGCTGGGGTGCCTTATGAGAGCTGCAGTTTAGAAACTTCATGGTCCTATTGTTTTCTGTTCAGAAAAAAAGTCAGGCAAAAAAGCATTATACAGTGTAGTGCTTCCTTTTTGGGTTGTCTGGTTTTATGCTTCTGTGGCTCTACCCCTCCTAAGCTGAACTAACCAGACCTAGGGATTCAATTTTCTGTCTAAATGAAATCTGAATGATCCAATTACCTAAGACCAGCAATTACTGCTAGTTCCCTTCACTCTCATAATGCCTTGACTGTAGCTGCTTTTAGGATCTTCATCCTTATGGATTCTTTGTGTTGCCACTTAGGGAGGCAGTTCTGCCTCAAAATTTAATGAGCATCCCCTGTTACCTTTCAGTTACTATGCCTTGGAATTGCACTGCCACGGGAAGATAACCCAGACAAGCCTCACTCTTGTTCTGGAGCTTTGACTATGACCCAGATCATGTTGGCCCCAGGCACTAAGGTATAGATGGCACAAAATTTCTGTCATAACACTGTCAAGCACAGCTCAGGTAAGAAGTGGCAGTGTTCACTGGGTCATGACTATGCCGAATGAGAGCAGTGTCTGGTACCACGAGCAGCAAGATGCCGTTGGCAGGAAAAAAACAATTGCCAAGAGTTGTCCGTCATGATAATCAAACAACTTAGTGAGAATCAGAATTAAGGAAATCTAATTTCCCTGGATTTGGCCACGAGGTTAATAGGTTCTGGCACTTCACCCCACACAGGTTTCGGGACAAGCTAAAGCTGGTCTCGCCCCAGCTGCTGCCGTGGAGGGAGACTGACGCCTCTCTCCTCTGCCCCTTCCCACAGCTCCCAACGTGGCACAGCACCAGGACGGCTCGCTCCGCTACTCCCATCACGACCCAAAACTTGGCAGAATAAATTCCCCTTGGGCTCGACCGCCCGACAAAGCTCCACCTCGGCGGCGGCCGCGGGGCCGCTCCCGCCTCAGGTGCGCCCGCCCGCCGCCACCTGCCGCGCCCCGCCCCGCCCGCGCCTTTCCGGCCGCGGCCCCGCCGGCTCTCCCGCGCCTGCGCAGCGGCGGCGGCGGCGCGGGGCGGCGGTGCCGATGCTGCCGGACGGTGCCGGGCGCGCGGTCGCGGCTGGCGGCGGGGCCGGGAGCGGGAGCGGAGCCGGGAGCGGAGCCGGGAGCGGAGCCGGGCAGCGGCGCGCCCGCCGAGCATCGCGCGGCGCGGGGCGATGAACTCGCGCAAAGGTACCGCGCTGTGCCGGGCGGGAGGGAGGGCGGGAGCGGGGGGGGCTGCGCGGCCGCCGCTGCTCACGCCGGCTCCCGGCTGTTCTCTTCTCCCGGCAGTGCTGGCCCTGCAGGCCCGCAGGCGGCGGCCCAAGCAGTCCGCGGCGGCCGGCAGGAGGGACAAGCACTCGGCGCCCCACAAAAAGTGAGTATGGGGACCCCCGACCCGCCGGGACGGAGCCGCCCCCCGCGACCCCTCCGTTGTCTGTGGTCCCCTCGCGCGTCGCTGCCGTAACCCCCGCGGGCCGTCCCGGCTGCCCGGTCCCGCGGCACCCACGGCGGCTCCCCCGGCAGGGCACAGCACCCGCCCGGGCCGGGCTCTCCCGCGGGGGCTGTCGGCACGGCAGCTCGGGCACCGTCCCCAGCCCGGGCGCCGGGCTCAGCATCCTTCGGGCAGGGCCGCCCGGTGCCCCGTGGAACGCGCCCGGCGCTCCGGCCGCCGGCCCTGAGAGCCCCCGGTTTGTGGGGGATCTGCCCAGCCCACGTGCTCCTCTTGGTTCTCCCTCCAGTTCTCTCATCTTTGTGGTCTCCTTTCCCAGCGCTTTCTGTTCCGAGGTTTCTGTCTGCATCATTGTCCCATTTACAGGCAGTTCTTTTTTCATCCTCCTCGGTACCATCAGACTATTTCCCCTTCCCAGATGTGTCTAATCGCCAACGATGCTGATACCAGTATCTCTTTGGTTTGTTTTAAGTTTCTGTGAATCCTACAGATAAGAACAGAACTTGTTCTCTGTTTTCCCCTTCTTGTCTTCTTCCAGCCCTTCATGTTCTTGTCACTGTCCAGTTGATCTTTTCTCATGATGCTTGTTCACTGAACCACATAGGAATGTTCTTCCATCTCTGCAGTGTTCACACTTCATTCTTTCCTAGGACACTGTGGCTTTGGACTATTTTCATTTTTTGTCCTTGAAGGATTACATGCTTGTGTCACTAACTTTCACTGTGTTTTGTGCAGTGGGACTTTATTGGTGACTCATTAAGTTGCCAATAGGCTCTTGTCTTTGTTGTAGTTACTTAGGAATCCAGTCTACCTGCTTTGTTCTGACAGGGAAATACATCCTGATGTCACTCATTCCTCTCTCCTCCTAGCTGGATAGTCTTAGAACTGGGAAGCAGTGTATGGTGAATGGATGGATGGATTTATGTGGTGGGGAGAGATGCTGCTCTCTGCTATGGCAAATGATTCAAGGGGCAAGGTCTTTTTGCGACTTCTACTGGAAGAAATAACAATTTATCTGTGACCATAAAGTGTTTGGTGTGCTTTTTTTTTTCCTAGTTACAATAAATGAGTGCTTTTTTTCCCCATTAGGATGGGTAAAAATAACATAGATGAGGTGCTGGTGTAGTGGTGATTAGACTTTGGCAGCTAACTTTTGTTCACATCCTGTTCCACTCATGCTGTTTCCTCCAGCATTGTGTAAAAGCTGTATTATGCTTTCAGTTGTTTGAGTTTGGGGTTACTGCAATGGAAACAAATGTTATGTGCAAGATATGCAGTAATTGATTCCCTTGTTTCCAAAAACTTTCAGTTTGTAGTGTTACATGGATCTGTCTCCTGCCAGTTTTAAAACAGAAATAGGTTAAATTTCACTGTAGCTCTAGGTTCAGAGTTATTTTTGAAGCTTTCAGTTTAGTGTTAACCACAAGGTTGTTAATAAACTTCTACTCTTAGGTGATAAAGCATTCAATACACCTCTTAGGGGAGCTAAGTGGGATGTTTTACTGAGTGAGTTTGTTAAAAGTTTGCTCTCACAGAGACAGAATAAGTACAGAACTGGTAGTCTTTGTGTTTGCTGAAGAAACTGGCTACTGTTAAGTCAGGGTGCACAGTCAGGAGCTGGCCATTTGCCTGGCTGAGTCGGCGTTTCCAGATGCAATGCTCCAATCTGATCAGTTGCCTTATGAAACCAGTGGTTTTGCTGTAGCTGACAAGAGCTATCTTTTCTCTTCTGCTATGTGTGTTTTCTCTTCATACCACTCCTGTGCTCTGGAGATGACCTACTCTGTCTCGTGCTTCTATATGAAAGCAAAACTCCTTTCAAGTTTTTAAGTCTCCTTGCAAATGATTGAGGCCCCCAAGTACAACCAGTATCAGACATTTTCAGTACCTCTTTGGTCCTCTTTCTAGCTTTACTTTAAATTCAACTGCTACAGCATATTCTAGTGTTTTAGAGGCGTGTGGTATGGGTGATGTGCATCAAATGCACAGCATCTGCAAATGAAAATATTGATTTGAGGGCTGGAGATTCTATACCATAGGTTCCCTGTAGTGAATTTGTTCACTACAGGGAAATTGTAACTTAGTTTTGAATCCAAAGCAGTTTTTTTTCTTTACTGTGGTTCTTATGAAAACTTTTCTATGCCAGGCCAAAGCTTTATGGAGTAACTCCCATTGTTGCTGTTAACAATGTGCTTCAAAGGACACTGCAGGACTTCTCTTGTAAAATTGGCTAGGAGAGTTACATCTTATTGTAGCTTACTTGCAGGCTTTTGTTTGAAGAGTATGAAGGTGATGGCACAAGAATAAGAAGTTGCAGTACTCTGAATAGCTTTTTGTCAGTTTTGACCTTCTTTGCCAGGGAAGGCTGTAAGATTGGTCCTGTAGCTGCTCAGTGTTGACCCCCTAAGTCAATGAGAACTGGTGGAGGTGAATCTGGGTTTGTTTAAAAAAAAAAGAAAATAGAAGCTGAGTGTCTCATATTTTTAAGAGGAAGCACTTTGTCTTGAATCAAGACTATACCTATAGTTACCTGTAATAATAAAATTTACTTTACTTTGAAATTAAGCATGCAGGCTACTGAAACAGAGTATCCCACTGTATTATGATAAGTTAGCACTTGATTTTGGTTGTAATAGATGAATTTACATGCAGTGTGTTCAAACTACTCACGTATTTTTTCAGCTGGACAAAAGATTAATCAAAATTGTTAATTTGGATCCTCTGCAATTTATTTCTCCTTAAAGTGGAGGCCTGCATTCACAGAGGTCTGTGAAATAGTGATTTTGACAGATGCCTGAGTCTGTTCAGAGATAAACTTGCTTACAGGCAGACAAGCCTGTTTACTGTCCTTCACTTAGTGCTAACAGATGGCCTCAGGTACATCTGCCTTTTGCATTCAGCACAATGGTAGGCTCTGTATGTTCAGACCAGTACAGGCTTCACCTGGGGTAAACTTCTACCTTGGATGTATTTTTTTGCTTGACTTTATTTCTAAGTGAATGTGACAAAACCCAAGTGAATATCCAGTTAGAGTTGTCCTCTTTGGCACGTCAACTGTACATCTTTAGCCAAAGTTAAAAGAAAGCATTTGGTAAGTAAAAAAAAAAAAATCAAGATGATGGTGTGTGAACCTATGGAGAGAAGATTATGTGTGCTGCATATTTTGATCCAAAAGTATAAATCCAAATACCAAGATTGATTTTGGTTTTGTTTTTAAGCAGTACTTTAGAGCAGGTGGTGTAGACCATGGGCTGTTACTTTGCAGTGGTGCAGTACATGTGTGTTGGCCAACATGGGAAGTGCCAGATTTCTGCACTGTGCACTTCCAGATGTCTAACTTCTTGAACCCATAATACTGTACAGCTATCAAGGCTTAGGATATATTACATTATTATGGAATCTTAAATGTGTAAAAGTCATGCACTGCTTTTGTTTGATACTGTTTCTCTACCACAGTGTTTTTCAGCCTCTTTCAGTAGTTTTTTTTCTTAGAAGCAGCATCTATGAGGTAGTTCCTGTTCCCATGAACACTGGCTGAATGTACTCTGGGCACTGACCAAAGGCCATGGGTGTAGCTCTTGGCCTTTCTATATGAGAGTGGCTGTACACTCCCACAGTCTGCAGTGGTCCTGTATCTGCCCTTCAAGTGCAACATTTGTGAAGTTGTTGTCTTCTTTTCTTCTTGGGATAATTGACTGAAGAGTGTCAGAGAAGCTAATGTTAAATTTTTAAAAGCTTTTAAAGAGGAGGAGTAGGAAAGATTCAGAAGAGTAGAACCCAAAGTTGTGCCAGTATCTAATGAAAGCAAATAAGGTGACTTCAGTTCTCTACTGAAGAAAATTAAGTGATAAAATGAAAATGTAACTATATAGCAGTTGTATTCATACTTGGTCCCTCTCTTATAGTAGTAATTGCTTTTGTTGTGATTCTACCAGACTCTTATCTTTGCAATCTAGCCTATATTTTAATAATCAATAACTAATTCTGTTCTAATTGCCTGTGGGGACTTTGTGAATGGGCATTGTTTTACGGGGTTGTTTAAAAAGAAAATTAAAATTACTAATATTTGAAGAAACGATACATTGTCTCTCTACCTGTCATTACAGTTCCCAGTATTTGTATCTTTAAAGTACTGTTTGTCTCATCCTTCATATATTTGAAGTGAACCCTTGCTTCCTGATTTTCCTAGCAAGACTTTTTATTTTTCCTCTTCTCTACAATCCTTATCCTTGATATCTCATTTTTCACTTTTAATCTGTGAACAGTTACAGCATATGGTAAGTGTAAGAGGGATGGTCCTGTTTGAAGTTGGGAGGGCTTCTTGTGTCCACTGTCTATCCCAGTAATATACCTTTTAGGATGAACTCTGCCTTTGTAAACTTGTGTTTGGATGGATCTCTCATAATGTGCAGAACTGGCTGGAAAAATAAGCCTAATATAATAAAGCACATGTAGCAGAACAGAATTGCAGCAGTCTGCATCTCAGCCTAAGATAACCATAGAAGAACTTTTTGTATTTAAAGAAGATATTCTGAACAAGCTTTTTGGCTGAAAAAGGTGGTGTAAATTTCAAAGTGAACCTCTGTAAAGGTACTAACTTTTTCTGCATTTCACATGTACTGTTTTTATTTTAAGTTATACATTGGGAAATCCTATGATTAAAGTAGTGTGTATGTCTAAATAACACATACTCTGATTTTGTCCAGCAAAACAGCTGGCAGACTTTTGACTTTTATATCGATGTCCTCCATAATGAAGTAATGTTAGCTAAGGAAGTCTCTTTGAGTGTTAATGCTAAAGGAATCTTATCTTGAGCTTCTTGGTTAAAGGGAAACTACTGAATAGCCCTGGTGAAATAATGCTTCTTGACAGTATTGGTGCCTCACTGTTTTTCCTCAACAGAAGTTAGTTAATTAAAAGTCGATAATTTGAATGTAGGAGATTAAAAGAACCAAGGGCTTCAGTTGCCTTGAGCTATTATCAATGCTTAGTTTGCAGTTTTCTAAAATGGAAGGGAGTATTCCATCGTTAGAGGTCAATTATATTTTCCTATCCCTGAGGAAAAAAAATTATGTCTCTACAGTTCTTGTTGCAGTGATAAAGGTCAGAGCAGTCTAGCTACAGAATATGTACCCTAAATTCCAATGTTAAAATCACTTGTTTACTACTTTTCAAACTGTATTAAAATTGTATTGGTTTCGTATTCATGTTTCTAAAGAAAGCTCTCTTGGGACCTATTTCTTCCCTTTGCACTGCTCTGCTTTTTCTGGTCTCATGTTTCACCCCAGTAATTTCTCTGTGTAATAACTGTTTGTCTGCTGCCTGTTATATTCCTGTTGCTCACCTGTATGTGATGTTATTCCTTCATCACAGACTGGGATGTAGATTTTTAAAAGCCTCATTAAAATCATTAAAAGATCCAAGTAATTAATAAAAATCATTAAAATCCAAGTAAAAAGTATTTAAAATAATGCAGTTAAGTGCAGCTGAGACTTCAGTAAGGTATCTTGTAATAAATAAAGTGTACTCTTTTTTATGGCCATTTTAATGTTTGAAAGCTAATGTTTTAAAATAAATTGTGCTTCTTTATAAATGGTGGTTTACATTTATGATTACATAGTTAACATTGTACTGTTTCAAAAAAGATTATGTAGAACTGAAAACTGCTCAAAGAAGAAGGTAGCAAAGGTGATTGAGGATATTGGGCAGCTTAATTTATGACTAGTACATTTCAGATATGTAAAGGTGATTAAGAAGCATTTTGATATGCCTAAGAAATCATTACAGGTATAGAAATGGAAGAAGAAATAACTTGCCTTTATTCATTACAAAACAATGATATTCAAAGAATGACTCCAGTGGAAAAAAGCCAACACAGCTTCTTTTTGTACAGTATGAGAGACAGAATGTGGCTTTGCAATATGTTGTGGAGTCCAAGTTACAGGTGGGTTTAAGAAGGATAAGACAGGTAAGCAGCACCATCAATAGTTTTTAAGAATGCTGTTGTCAGTGCAGTGTGATTTTCCAAGCCCCTGTCTGCTGAAGACCTGTCAGGTGAATTTGTCCTGATACAGAGTGACCCACCTGTGTACTCCTCTCCAAGCACATGTTTCTGGCACCCAGTGGTACAACACTGGCCTAGGTGTGTGTTTGACCTAAATTAGTGTGGCAGCCCTTAGATTTTCAAGGCCAGCTGTGTGGATCACTTGCAGCATCTGACAAGCCTGACAGGATCTGTGAGCCTGGATCCAAACAGGGTGGCCTAATGTGTGACACTTCTGTACCTGGCTCAGGAAGGAGCTGTGAAGTGGAGTTAGCTCCTAAATCCCAGTGCACAGTGCATCAGTAGAGGTGTGTTTGAGAAGAGCTTTCCTGCCCAAGAACAGGAAGGTTATGATGATAGGGCAAATGGGCTTTCCAGGGAGTGAAAAATACTGAAGGAATGGGCATGCTTGAAATGCTACTTTCCTGTAGGCTTTGATGCCATCTGCAGGTCTGAGTTTGATGCCAAAATGAGCCTGGATTGCTTTAAAGTTGTGAATCTAAGAATTCAGATTATTTCCTCAGTTGCTGTGAACAAGTAGCTTTACTTTAAGGTTTCAGTTCTCATGCTTATGTAATAGCTCAGTAGCTCACTCACCTGTGAAGTAAGAGTCAAGATGCCTAAGGAATTTCAGGCTTATTTCAACCTGCCATGTGCAAGTGTCAATCATGAGATTATAGGCCATGCTGGGCTTTGGTGTGTAAGGGCTGGCCAGTAGCTTTGCAGCCCTTCTGCAGCATAATCAAAAGCAGCAGACTGATGGAGTTGGAAGGTGAGTGATTAAAAGGGAAGTGTTGCTATCAAGTTTCACTGACACACAGGTATCAGCATGCTGCCTGGCTACTGCCAGGTAACTGAGTTACAAAACAATGGTGATTGGGTTAGAATGAGGCTGTATGGGTCATTAAATGATTTTTCTTTTTAGTGCAGCAGTCACAATTCAGCACTTTTATGAAAGAGGGAGCCCTGAGGAGATCAGAGGCTTAAGCTTTCTTTCAAGTTCCCTTTCCTGGTGTCAGAAGGCACATTATGACAGATCCCTTTGCCAGGATTTATTCCCTGGTGAATGTTGTAAAGCTTCAGGGAAACCTGCATACAACCAGGAACTTCATGATACTATTAGGAGTTCTGGCTCAAAAGAATAAAAATCATCTGAATGGATAATAATATCTGAAAAAGCATTTGACTTTTTTTCAAGGTAGTCTATTGCTTGGGGTGACCTGTTTTGTATATTAGTGACAGTGTCTCAGCACATGTTGGTGTCCAAGTCCATTATGCTGGTCCCTAGACATCTAATCACATTCCAGTCAAATACTCCTAGGGCATTGCCTCTCTTTTTAAAGTTAATTAGAGATTTTAGTGTTTATTATTTTTTCCCAGAAATGTTTTCTATATAGTAACGTGTAAGTTGGATTGTGTCAACAGTGTTGAGAAGATGACAGACAGAGATTTTTGGTAGTTGCTTCCACAGTGTGCAGTTCATAGAGACACTCTTTAATCAGGAATGAGCAGTGCTGGGAGTTGGGAGCTTTGTGATGAACTCAGTAATGCTGTGATGGGCAGACATGATGTGGGCACACCAGCCAGTCCAGGCTCTTGGAGAAGCAGGATGTGAAAACAGTATGTGAATCTCAAGTGGACTTAAAATGTGAGATAAAGCTTTAAAGAACTATACTGAGGCTACCACTATATTTTAGATCACCAGCTACCTGTTACATAACTGCTTTGGTGTTTAGTATGGATCAGTTACTTCTAAGTGTTGCATTCTCACTGCTAGTCCAAGCTGTTAAGTAAATCCAGCATTTAAAAACAAGGTTGAAATTATTTATTCCAATAGACAATACCAATTTTTCTTCATTTGTCTAAAACAAGTGTTATTGAGAATTGGTTAATTTATCTAAAAATGTTGCAACAAAGTTTGACTAATTTTTTACATATCGTATAAGAAGCATGATACAGGAAATAAAATTTTTTATCCTGTTCTTATAATTGAAAAGTAGTATACTTGTTTTCTCTAATGTTTATTTCTGAAACCAGAAAATCAGTTTTGTGTGATGAGAATATTTGTCTTGGGAATAAAGATGTTACTCTTTTAAAATGATCATTTTGATCTAATTTTGTGTTTCCACAGTGACTCTCAGAAGCTTGTGTCTCACACAGTGCCATATCTTGTCCTAATTGTAGCATTATGAAAACTTGAGATAAAGTTCAAGTAGATCAGACTCCCTTTCTCTTCAACTTGTACCTTCTCTGTAGGAGCTGCTTGTCTTAATCCATGGCTTGTGCTTTGCCATGCCAGTGAAAACAGAGAATTTTTAATAGCTGCCACTAAAAGGAACATTAAAATAAACTACAGCTGAATACATATATTGAAGCGAACCCACAGATTTATT
The DNA here is from genome assembly GCF_023055355.1 of Agelaius tricolor. Taxonomy (NCBI): domain Eukaryota; kingdom Metazoa; phylum Chordata; class Aves; order Passeriformes; family Icteridae; genus Agelaius; species Agelaius tricolor. The sequence goes on from NW_027269263.1 coordinate 56,389,826, forward strand.
TTTAAAGTTTTTCTGTTTTCATTATAGTTTTTTCTATACATCAGTATGTGGGATCACTGTATGTATCTGTCTGGTGAGTGGAATTCATTTTATAGTTAGAATTCTAGGCCTTTTTTAATGGATTTGTCTGATAGTCTGCCTTTGCAAATCATGAAAAAGGAACACGATAACTTGGGGCTATACATGTAAAAAGGAATAATTCACTCTTTCAATTGTGCTGAATCAATGTGAATCAGACAATTTGACATATTTGCATTGTTATGCTCCTTTCCCACTTAAAACAATCAACATTTTAGATAAGTATGTCAAGTAGTAAAGCCACTTTAAAAATAAAACTATGGAATGGTAAAAGAAGGTCCTTTTATAATGGTTTTAACACCAGAAGGTTAAGTGTCAGCAAATAGTTATCTTTTCCATTTATTTGTGAGATGCATAAATTGCTAAAATCACTTCATCTGATTTCCTCAATAAGTGGGAATTCTTATGGAAGACATGCATTTAAGTAGAAGAATTTGACTGAGATTTTAAATCAGAAAGTGGCATTATATGTATGTTGACAATGTCTCTCTTAAATCAATACAGTGTATGTTTAATTATGGCAAAAGTAATGAAAATAATGTAAGACTTAGCAAAAATTTAAAAAAGCAAACCAGTCCTCATGGGACCTCTGTGAGTTGTTTCTTAGCATCAGGACCTGATGGGCAAAGTGCAGAGAACGTGCTTGTCCTGTTGGTTTATTCAGAATGTTTTTAAGGCATAATGATGTTAATATGCAAGGGCAGTGGAGCTGAATATGTGCCAGCTTTTTCCTAATTACAGTTCACAGCCCGAGGTATTAAGCTGAATTGAAACTGTGCATGGTTTAAATTACTATGTTAAACTCTGAACTGTGGTGCACCAGATGCTGGCATGTTTGACTTAGCAATGATTGCTGCAAAAGAGCAATATCCAGCAAGAAGAATCTTAATTCTCAGATCTGCTTTTCAGACTTTTTCTCAGATTTTGTTCTGTAGTGATACTCAATGTTGATGTCATGAAATTTACATTGGTAATAAAGGAGCTGCTTTAAAATCATACTGCAGAACTAAGCAAAAGATTTTATTGCTTTTGGTGCTTGTATCCTTAATTGATTTTTTTTCACAGTCTGTGTCAATTCTGCCAATATTGTATTTTTGAGAAAATACATTATACTTCATATTTCATGGTTGATTTGCATTGGTAGCAGTAATAAGTAATAGTTATGTATGTGCATGTACATAAGCTATTGCCTTTACATAGGAAACATAATTTGTGAGTCTTTAAATATCATTTAAACTCAGTAGATAAAGTCCCTTTAATCTCATAGCAGGAATGAAGTGTGTAATCTTTAGTGTTCAGGAGAGACTGAAAACCACAAAGTATAAAAATTGGTCCCCTCCCACTTTTTGCCCAGTATCTTCACCTTTCTTCTTGGGTTTACTTCTTGTAGTGTTCTCATCAATGTATGGCAATTATAAACAAGTGAAATAAAAAGGAGTAAGCTGCCTTGTTTTTAAGATGATCTGGTTTCATTCAAACTGAGTTATTATAGATCACATGGAAATAAAACCTAATCAAGAACTAAATGCATATTCACCCATTTCACAGGATAAAATTTAATTTTGGCTTTTATCAGCAGCAATGGAAAGCAGCAAAGGCCATACTTGCTGCCAGTAAATATATATTCTGATATACCTGAAATATCAGAATGAAGAGTCAGTGAGTGTATAGTGACATTGGCTTATGTTGGCACATATACAGGAATATAAAGGGGAGTGTTTGGAGAAAGGAAATAGAAGACAGGGCAGAGCCAGAGTAAGGGCACTGTTACTTCAGCAGAAGATGGAAAGACTGATGTACAATGTAGGGTTTCACTGATGGAGGAAATATGTGCATGTGCTCCAGTTAATGTGAGCAGGCACCCAAGATGCTCTAATAAGTCTGTGAAAATTGGAAATAGGGACTTAGTAAGGTGAAGAGAGCATGTCTGTATGTTTGTATGTATAAATAAAATGGCTTGCTATTTCCCCTCCAAGTAACATATTATCTTATTTACAGGATGATACATTAATTCTGAACTCACTCTTTTCTTTATGGAGGCTGGGTAGAAGAGAATGTAATGAGTATTCCAGCTGTGTGCTTTCTCAGCCTGAAGTTCTTCACTGCTTGTCTGCCATGTTTGCAGCATGATCTGCACCCACCAGCTGCTGAGGTGTTCTATTAATGCAGCTTGGACATGCATTTCTCTGCAGGTTAAATAGCTACTAATGGATCCATCTGGATCTGCCCTTCCAAAGCTCAGAGTCTCTCCTCGCTGCTTTGTTGCACTCAGGTTTCAGAGAGGTTGTTACAAAATCTTAAAGGTCCAACCAAATAATTATTGATATTTGAGTTACAGTGATATCAGTATTTGTTTCCAGTTGCTTACAGACAAAATGATACATTCCCAAACTTTGTAGTACCTGCTCTTTCCCCAGTGCCATGCTTACCCTTCTGGGATGGATGCTTTCATCTGGGAGAAGGGAGGGATATTGCCAGGCATCAGCCTCCTGGCCCTGCTGAGGGGTCTGTGAGCTTGATGTTGGTAACTTTTTACTCCCTATTCTGAAATCCATTCGAATAATGTTTATGTTATTCTGCAGGTTATTTCTGTGCTGCCTTGTAAATCCATGTTACAATCAATGTCAAGCCATCCAGATTTACTGTAGAATAGTGTATTTCACAACAGTTTGATGCTTGTTCTTTGTTACTTCTGTGAGTGCATTCTGCAGCCAGCACCTGAACAGTGGTGAGATACTTGTAGCCCCAAGTCTTCTCTGTGTCATCCTGTCACATTCTAGTCCTTTGGAGTGGTTCCATATCTTGAATCCTTTACACTGCATTTTATTTCAGCATCTTAAATAGTTATTTACACAGAATAATTATTATTGCTCTATTAGTTCCAGATATATGTATAACAATGGGTGCTACTCTGCACAACTGTACAAGGTGAAGCAATAGCTGGAAAAGTAGGTAATAGTCCTTTGATCAGTGGGCTGTTGCTGTTCAATGCTAAAACAAATCTCCAGGCAGGCCAAATCTTCAGTCAGAATATGGAAAGTCCCAAGGCTCACCTTAGCACAAAGGCCCATTACAAACAATGGCAGCAGCATTTTTATTGGCTCCATGACCTTGCTTAGTGTGATCCATGGAGAGCAGCAATCACCATTCTCTGTTCAGGTCACCTGGATGCTGCCAGATAAAGGGGTTCTTCCTGTACATTTGAAAAATTATAAGAGGGTTAGCTTTAAGATTCCAATACAATCTGCTCTGTTTTTACAGAAAGTCTATATAATGTTAAACTATTTTATTTTTATCCTGAATTATTTCCTTGCTGGGAACTGCAGTAGTAGCTAGTGGGAAAATCTGGGTAGTGGGAAAGTTCTTGTTTGCAAATAAGCTTTGGAAAGACCTGTGAAGGTTGCATTCTGTTGAAGTACTGTCCTTAAATATTGGTGGTTTGCAGAGTAGCTTTTGGTTTCCTTTACATTTAACATGTAGTTATTCAGCACTTCATTAGAAAGCTGTTATTTCTTCTTGCAATGGGACTTTTGTACCTGCAGTCATGGAAGAAACTGTAAGGGCTTTGAGATATAAGAGGACAGAGCTGTGTAGCACTGAACTGACTAAACATTGGATAAACATTCTAGCTAAATATAGTTGAAAGGGCTTGAATGCATTTTCAAGGTATTAGCTTCATTATAGAAATACTTAGTGTCCTGTAGCAGATCAGAAACATGGCAGCAAATAATGGAGAGATCTTTCTGAGTTTTTTAGAGGATGATAGTATAAGCAAAAGACCTTGTCTGTGTATCTCTTCAAGGTTAAGGAAAATAATATTTTTTCTTTTTTTTCCTTTCCTGATTATAACTTTAGTACTGTTTTTATATAAAATGTATTAAAAAATGTGGGGTAATAACCAGTCTCTCTCTCTCTGTGTATGTAAGTATATATATTTTGGGCTATAATAATACCATTGGCCTTCTTGGCCACCTGAGCATGCACTGGTTCATGTTCAGGCACTGTACACCAGCACCCCCAGGTCCTTTTCCACTGGGCTGCTTTCCAGCCACTCTGCCCCACGCCTGTAGTGCTGCCTGGGGTTGTTGTGACCAAACTGTAGGATCTGGCATTGGTCTTGTTGAACCTCATGCTGTGAAAAATGCTTGGATGCACAGACACATGAAAATTATGTAGGTTTTTGAAGCAGCAAGGTAAAAAGAAAGTATTTTTGTCCTTTAGAAATAGGGATGTGGAAGCAGAAAGTATGAAAATTACTGTCTTGTCAATCAGTTTTTACTAATGCTACATGATAAACACCAATGCTTCCACAAGATACTGAAGATGGCTGTACTGTGAACAAAGAGCAGAGTTATCTCTAACTGTAGGACTCTATTTTGTGTGTGTGTGTTAGTTTGGATCACAATGAGCCTGTGTGTGCCTGGCTGAGGCTGGCCAAGAAAGCCAAAGGCACCCTGGCTTGTACAAACAGCAGTGTGGCCACAGCACCAGGGCAGGGATTGTCCCCCTGTGCTTAGCACTGGTGAGGCCACACCTCAATCCTGTGCTCAGTTTTGGGGCCCTCAGTACAAGAAGGACATTGAGGGGCAGGAGAGAGTCCAGAGAAGGGCAATGAAGCTGCTGGAGGGTCTGGAGCACAAGTGTGATGAGGAGCAGCTGAGGGAGCTGGGGGTGTCCAGCCTGGAGGAAAGGGGACACAGGGCTGTGACCTTATCCCTCCCTACAGCTGCCTGACCAGAGGCTGTGGTCAGGGGTTTGGCCTCTTGTCCCAGGGAGCAGGTGACAGGAGCAGAGGAAATGGCCTCAAGTTCACAAGGGGAGGCTTAGATTGGGTACTAGGAGAAGTTTCTTCACTGAAGGGGTGGTCAGATTGCCAAAGGAATGGACTGCCCAGTGAAGTGATGGAACCACCACCTGTGGGAGTGTTCAAAGGCACGTGGATGTGGCACTTGGGGACATGGTTTAGTGGTGAACATGGTGATGGTAAGTCAATTATTCCAGTTGATGGAACCAATAACTTACATACAGTCTTTTCCAACCTAAACAATTCTATTATTGTATGAAATAACAATGGAAAAGCTGCATACCTACTAAGAACTTCTTGTCTAGTTTTTCTTTTCTCATATAACTTGTTGCCATGATATTTTCTGAAAAATCTCTTTGCCAGAATTTTTCTCCTGAGAAGCCTCAGAGAAAAAGAAAAACAATAATTATCTGCTGCTGTGGAATGCAACAGGTGCATCTTTGATTGGTCACATGTGGTTGTTTTAATTAATGGCCAATCACAGTCCAGCTGTCTCAGACTCTCTGGTCAGTCACAAGAGTTTATTATCATTCCATTCCTTTCCTTCCTAGCCTTCTGATGAAATCCTTTCTTCTATTCTTTTAGTATAGTTATAATATATAATTTTCTTTTACTATAATAGATATCATAAAATAATAAATCAGCCTTCTGAAACATGGAGTCAAGATTCTCATCTCTTCCCTCGTCCTGGGACCCCTGCGAACACTGCCACGTTAACTAAGATGCACTTGCCACAGCATTGTTTTGAAAATTGTTTTCCCTTATAATAGGACTTGTTCTGCATTTTAATTTCTGTATTTAGGATATTCAGATCATCTTGGCATGAAACACAACAGCAGACCTACATTAAACTGAGGACCAGAGATGGGAAATATGTTCCTCTTCTATTTTGCATTCAAGAAAGTGAAAAAAGTAAACTTTATATATAGATTTTCGTAGTGGTACTTCTCCTCTGGAATTATGTGCTTGGAGAGTTTTTCAATATTACATTATTGCATAACATAAACCAAATGATTTTATGATGCTGTTTTATTCTGGCCATAGAAATAATTTTATTTTGGGGAGTATGTACTACCTCAGGCTTAATTCTGTATGTAGTCATTGAGGATTTCCTTTGTTTTGGGTGGAAAGCAGAATTAGATTTTTCTATACTGATGAAAACCCATATTTGATGGGTCTTGGGAAAATTCTTGTAGATGTTAATGTTCTCCTGCTGGCTTTTATGATTATTTAATATTGTTGAAACAAGCCGCTAGGTGGCAATATCAATTAAAAAATTTCCAATACATGCAGTTCAAGTTGTCATCTAAAATGGGGCACTAAGGAGTAGGTTTGATTAAAGTGAAAACATTACAACTTGTTGTATGCAAGATTTTCTTGATGTAGAGAGGAAGTGTTCTTCCAAAGCGCTCCAAAGGTGTGGGTGATTGGTGACTGAGGACAGCTGGGTGTATTTGCTTGGATGGAGAGGAAATGTGGTTTTCTCTTTTTTGTATTTCTGCAATATTTGTTAGACATTTGCAAAGGTGAACTATTATCATACCACTTCCTGATGAAACTTGTTTTAACCTCCCAGTTAGATTAAGTTGGGCTGTATCAATGTTACTTGAGAAACAAATCTTTATTGATGTGAACATGAAACATTTCAAACTACTTAATTTAAAATCAATACGGATTTACTTATGGCTGTGGGTGAAATAATGAAATATTTGTGTGTTACAAGTAGACACTTATTAATGGGTGTGCTGATTTTATCTTCTTTGGTGTGGGTGCCACTGTAGAGCACACAGGCTGGGTTTGTATGTGGGAGAGAAGAGACTTGCACAACTAAGCCATACAGAAACCATTTCCCATGTCTCAGGGCTTGTCTTATCAGAGGTGTCTGGTCCTTTTATTTAGATATGTATATCCTTTTTCAGCATGGTGATTGAAGATGCTTTTGCTGGTGTTCCTGCTCAAGCTCCTGTTTGGGTTATTACCTTGGGAATACATGTAATGAAATTGCTGGTAGGTGGTAACAGTGACATTTCTGCTTCAGTCTGGTTTTACTGGAGCTCTTGTCTGCCTGCTCCATCCTGCCTGGACCACTCCACATGCATTTTTGAAACATCTGTGTAATATGCTGTGCTCTTGTTAGGCTTTCTTCTTGGGTGCTTTACCTTTTTGGGGTTTGTTTCCAATGCTTTGTTCTGTCAGTAATGGGCATGCCAGTAACCCTGCTGTGGCCCTTGGGTAGTTTTGAGGAGGTAATGCTGTCTGTTGCTTTAATACTTAGTCTTTATTTTGTTAGGACTTATAATCATTTAAGGAGTGATTTAATTTATCTTGGAGTGATTTATATTTTGCCTTTCTTCTTTCTGTCTGCTGTCTATTAGGGTGTTGCAGTGACCGTTTCTCAGTCCTTATGTCATGCAATTTCTCCTGATCTATTTCTGGTGTGGTTGATACAGCACAAGCATTCCCTTTAAGTGCTGCTTTTCAAGTGGTATTGAAGATTCTTGATTTGATGGTCTTTGTGCCAAATAAACTCTGTCATAGATCAGACTGGACTGCTTGTTCAGAGAGGTTGTGAGTGGTGCTTCCTAAATTCAGTGGTAGTGTTCTCATAAGTTGCTATGTCTAGTATATAAGGTCTAGGCAATTAAGAATTGTGCCATTAAGGATTTTTATTTTTTTCTTTGCTTGTTGAAGTTTTTTTACAGGTTTAACTTCAGTTTCTTTTCCATTTTCTTTTTTGAGGTAAGTAATTACATTGTACATGGTGGTATTATTGCTCTAACATGGGTCTCTGTATGCACTGCCTGTGTAAGAGTAGGTGGTTTAATCTTACTCTATTACAGTAGACATTTAAACACTACTGGGATAAAAGGAAAGTATTTCCAAAACTTTGTATTGTGGTAAGACCCATGCCTGTAGAGTCTGCTGCTATTAAGGTTTTTATTAAGTTTAATAATTTATAATTTATGCACTACACTGTTAGAGGCTGTGTGAAAGTGCTTCATGGTTATGGGCTGTCTTAGGCATAGGGGTCAGTAAAGCCACATTGATATTGTATCTGGGATAACTGAGCAGGGAATGTAAATGCTAAAATTCACTTAGCAGGCAGAATGAGTTGGCAAATGCTGTTAAAGGTTTTTAGACTCTGATCCAGAATCCAATGCTGACTTTCTTGCTGTTATTCCTCTTCCTGGTATTCATTGTTGCATGTTTCTGTAGGTGAAGTATCCTGGTTATGTTTGAGGTGGCCTGTGTTAATGCAAGGCAGAAACTTGCCTGTGTTATATATTCAAGTGTATTTTCTGTCATTGTGTCAATTTTGAATCCTGATGGAATTTCTTCTACCACGAAGAAACACTTGTAATTCTCTTAGCTGTCCTTTTTCTCAGGGTTTATTTTATCCAAAAATAATGTTATGTCATTGCTGCTTAATAGTTTTTCTTCCAGGCGTGGCATGTACTTTGCACAATGTGTCCATGCCCTCCTGGCATTCTTGTTCTGAGTGCTTTGCTTTCTGTGATGGTCTGGTGTCTGTGTTACCACAGGCTTACCATATCCCAGTCTTTTCAAATAGGTCTCCCTTTAACAGTTTTCTAATACTTTTCTGTGATTTTCTACCTTAGTGTTGCTTCCTTGCCTCTTCAGGCATCTCCTGGTTCTATAGAGACAAGGAGAGCCATGACACAGCCTGAACGTTCCTTGTACTTCAGTGCCATCAGGCTTTCTTTGATGTGAATTTTCTTCCTGATATTTGAATTATATTTCATTTGAATATTTTTTTCCTTCTGATTAATCCTATTAAGAGTGAGTACTGAATGCCTTTGTTCTTGTAAAAGCTGAATTGTCTTTGACTCATTTCAGCTGGGTTAATCACTAAGCAGGTCCCTGATCACATTTATGTCTGGGAGAGCTTTTTTCCTTTGGAAACAAGAATCCTCAAATAAGTGAGAATACCCAAAAACATCACAAAAGCCAGCAGATGGACTGCTGGAACTACTTGCCTCAGCAAGTCACCCATCAGGACTGGTGCTCTGTAGACAGCCCTGTGCTTTTGTCTGAGACACATCAGAAAGTGGGATGCTTTGTGGGATGTCTGTTTTCTTGTCTGCCTCACATGCTGCAAATGCTAGCTTTAATTCCCTTCATTTAAGGCAATTTTAACTTTTTTTTTGCCGTGTTTTCCAGTTTAAAGTTTATAGATTGCACATGCTTTTAATGTTTTTTTTTGTTTTTCTATGCAAATAACAGTTTTGTTATTTTCCCATCTGCTTCTTGAAGACAGAATAAATTCTGTAGGTGTGCCCTTGGTTTATGCCTGCCAGTGACCCAGCAGAGCAGAGCCTGGTTTTGTGTCTAGCAGCAATACAGCCCTGGGGAGCAGGGACTGCAGGCTGCTGCTACACTGAGGGACATGTGGCTCCTGGGAAGGAGGAGATGCTTGGAAGGTTGAACACTCAGCACCCAGGCTAATTGATCTGTTGTTTCTTTAAAATCACCAGAGGTGTGTGAAGTAGTTCACTGATTCTTCCTGTACCTTATGATTTGTGCTCAGGAGCTGCTGGCAGTATGTGTGGGTTTGTAGACCCTGAAATAAAAAGTGTTTCTGGTTTGTCTGTTTTCCAGTGGCTCCTTCATTGTGATATGACAGGCAGGGAAAAATTATTTGCTGTGACTTTGCAGAACTGCAGTAAATACAAAGCTGACAATGAGTTTTGCTGGTGGTCTGAAAAATTTTGGAAGATGGCAGTGGCTTTTGCTCCAAAATCATCTGAATCCATCTGTTCCCCTTGTGGATTTTCATTCCTATTCAGTACTGCATGCTTTTGAGAAATGGATTCAGCAAAGTATGGATCTGTTTTGATAGCTGCAACACAAAAACATTTATTTGTGTGCAGTAGAATTATTTTCCTTACTTGTTTTTTGCTTTGTAAAAGAAGAGCAAATGCAGTGCAGTTTGGCTACAGGGCTCATTTAGTTAAATCCTGAATACAAACTAAAATAGTGTTTCTATTGTATTGAGTTTTCTCCTATATGTTTATGCTGTCTCAGGCAAATTGTCCAAGTAGCCTAGGCCCCAAGATCTTGTCTGGAAAGATAACCAAGTTATATGCTATAGAATCTATTGTGTTCCCATTATATTGAGCTTTGTTTCCATTTGTGTCCAAGTAATTACCTACATGTTGACTTTTACTTAATTTCTCCTGCAATGAAAGTGTCTGCTCTGTCAAACATGAATGAAGTTTGACAAATCATTTACACAGCTCTTTACAAGTCCTGTTTTACATGACACAATTGAAGTTTTAGCTGGCTAAGCAGCTGATTATCTGTGTGCTTATAAACAATTTGAATATAAACACAAATGCAAATAGTAAAAGGAAGTCAGTTCCACAACCATAGAAAAAAAAAAAAAAGCTGCATCTTTTAGTACCCTTTAGTGTATTTTAAATATTTTAAATTTTTTTTTCCCCTAATCTTTCCACAAGGGTTTGGCAGTTCTGTGGCAGCAAGCAGAGTACTGGCCATCAGTCAGCTGCCTGCTTGGGTTGACTTCTTTCCTCCTTCTGTTTGTATTGCATGACTGATAAAATCAGTCAAAAATGCACTATTTAGAGTGTTTCTTAGAATTAGATATTTTGTAGTTTGTTGCTAGGAGCATGGGGACTACATAATAAAAGTGCCACTGTCCTTGTAACTACTGAGATACATTACACAGCCTGATTTTTTTTCACTCGAAGAATGAGCAACTTAAGTAGTGTGCTACTTTGAGATGGTGAAACGTCCCACCTATTGTCCACCTATTGTCCTGTTCAGATTTTCTGTGAGTGCCGTCCTCTTCTACTGTGAGGTTTTCTTTGAACAAAACTTTTCTTTTTATTCTTCAGTGTAAAAATTACATTTTGCTTTGGTGGATTTAAGAGCCAAGAGGGCATTGGCTTATGCTTTTGTCTAAAATAGTCTGTGAGGTAAAAGGGGGTTTCTCTTCTTCATGCTGTGGTAGGTTTAAAATATTATTTTAATTTGCTTTAAAGTGCATCAGCTAATGTAACTAATCTCCATGTTAGCATGTTGAGGGGCTAAGATGAGCTTTACAAGTTAAGAAATCCCTTGATGTGCATATAAATTAGTCCTAGACTGAAAATAGTAGTGAATGCTAGAATACATATTTTTGTAACTTAGTACAGGTAGTATTCCAGGGAAGTTGGGAGTTTCAAAATCTTCCAGGGACCTAACATGGTTTGCGAGTGACAAAGACCAGTCTTTATCTAGACTAGTGTTAAAACCAGATCAGGAGATCTGGGTCTTAAAGACAAACCATAAGAATGCATTGGAATTGCCTGCTGGGCAGGGAGTGCTGGATGAACACCTCTGCTCTGGGCAGGTGTTGGAGTTTTGCTGTCCTGTGTCAGGAAGGTGTCTTTGAAGGGTAATGGAGAAGCTTGCAGTAACTGGACTAAGACAGTGGTGAGGAAAAAAGCTTAAATCATGGGCAATCAGGTGCTGTTAATTATGTAATTTGTTTATGGTAGTGGAGTTGTGATTAGTTATTTTTGCAAGTATTTCTCCCCACTCTTTTGAATTTTTGTAGTTAACATACTCAAAATCTCAATATTTTAACAATTTAAAAATATAATCCAAACATATCTTAATATTACGAAATGTGAAAATTAGTGTGGGAGGGAAGGTGCAAAGGGTTCTTCTGTCTTACTTAAATTGTGTAGTTGGTTAAATTTTTCCTAAAATCACCATAAATACTAATCAGAATTGTCATTAAGAAAAACCACTCCTGTATAACCTTGTTATTCCATGTCCTACTGTGGACTTACCTTCTGCTGGAGAGAGAGCTGTGCTGCTATGAAGATTTTTCTTATGCTGTGCTGCTTTGGAAAATGGCTTTTGTGTTCTGCAGACCTGGAACTTGTGCCTAACAGGGATTTGTGATTTGTGACTGCATTTGTGACTCACTGCCTGGCTGTGGTGGAATGGCTGAAGAAAGCAAAGCTTATGGGAATGTCATCACTGTGCTTTTAAGACTGGAACTTTCAGCAAGAATTAGGTATTCCTACACTGCTTTATTTTTGCCTTTAGACTACAAATCTATCAGCATATCTTAACTGCAGTGAGCAGGAGTGTAGATATGGCTTTGAAGATGTGGTGTTTCAGGACTGCAGTATGGATGTTATGGTGCACCAATGTTACAATTTCAGAGAGCCATAGTTAGGAATTTTATGCTGCTCCTTAGCTGGTGTGGTATTATTTAAGAATGCATAAAGAAATCACTAGTGTGAGTGAAGCTAATACTGTGTTACTTAGCTTTTGAATACCATTAGGGTGATGTAACTGCCTTAGATGTGGCATTTTGCACTTGGGCTGAGGTGAAAAGTATGGAGTGGGCAGAGGTGGTTGGAAGGCTTTGTATTCAGTTGTGTGAGAAGAGCAATCCAAGTGCTAGTTACATATATCAAGTTAAAACACCAAAACTGCAGTGGGACACAGCTTAATTTTAATACCAGAACAACAGGGAGACAAAGCTAATTTTACTTTAAATAAATTAGATCACTAAGGTGGCTGCTTGGGAATTTTTTTTAAAAAAAAATTAATCATAGAAATTGGCATATTAAGTTTTTCTGGGTCAGATTTGAAGTTTTAAGCCAGTCATTAGGACCTTTATTCGTATTTGGAGAGACTTCCATGGAAATAAAAACCCAAAGCAACTAGGAATACTTAGCTACTTATTTAGACTCTGATGGGAGAAAAAAGCCGCTGACTTGTAAAGGAAAACCTTACAGTAGCTTATAGCAGGCTGAAACATGAGTAATTAAAGTGCTAAGTCAATGTGGATTATTCCAGCATGAGCCAGTCTGAATTTGCTTCATTATATGATTGTGCTGCTGCTAGTGATGAACTGAAATCAAGGCCTTTGGTAATTTAATAAATCCATATAAGGAGATGAATATGATTAGATTTATAATCTCAGTCTTGTACTGATTTTTAGCTACTTGCTAAAAATACTTGAAGTATTCAAATCAAGTGTTCTTGAATCATTATTTGAAAGACATCAGTAAACCAGACAATTTTGTTTTGCATGAGACCATTTAATTTTGTTTTGGACTCCTCATGTTGTTCATTTTTGATGTTACTTATAGCACACTTGGTAATTTAAATTTAACAAACTGATGTTTTTTGTAATAACTTATGCTAGGTAAATTCAAAGTCTTTAACAAAGGTCACATAAAAATATAACCTCAGATTCATGAAAGCTTCAGGCTCCTCCTTTCAATTTAAGTGACATGCCAGAGGTCACTTGGAAAAACATCTTTTAGGTAGACAAAGGGGACCTTTCATTCCCATCTCAGACATCAGCTGATGGGGCTCTCCAAACAAATTCTTTGTTTATGTGCATTTACAGTTATTAAATTACCAAATGAAAGTTAAATACTGTCTTAGGCACTCAGAATATTTGTGCAGTCAGGTTCTCCATCAAAGCAGGAATTAATTGTAAGATCTAAAGCAGATCAAAAATAAGAGGGTGGGTTTAACACTTGTGATATTTTAAACAGAACAAATGCTTTTTATTTTTTATGCCTTCAAGTGATAGATCTGTGTACTACAGAATTTCCAAGGTGGAATTGTTTGTCAGGTTCATGTGCATTGACAAAGCTTTTATTTATCTTTTACCATATGTGTTTTAAAAATAATTTGCTTATTTTGCAACCTCTTGATACTTATGTTAGAGATGACTGAAGATGTTAGATCTTCTATCTAGCAGTATTTTTACATGAACTGTATAGTTATAAACCTGAAGCCCTTTCTCAGAGGAGAAAGCAAGCTTTTCCAGTACTCTGGTAAGAAAATAACTAACTAATAATAGCCTGTAAGTAAAGGGAAAAGAGAAATTCCTCTAATTATTCTCAAGGTGTTTAAATTTGGAGCAGTATTTGATTTTTAGTCTGCCTTGCAAAGGAAAAAATTTAGTTTGAACCTCATTACTTCAAAGTTTTTATCTGAAGGATTTCCTGCTGGCATTGATGCTCTTTCAGAACAGAGGCCACTGGTATAAGGAAGAGGCACTTGTACAGGAGCTGCCAAGCAGGCTCATCCCAGAGCACAATGCACAGCTTGCAGAGACACCTTAATTTTCATATTGTAGATATAGTTTTTGTTCTAACATGGAGAATGATGTAATTTTTTTGTTTCTTTTTTTTTCCTATACCTGTATTTCATTTTGCAGAAGTCTAAACCTGATATAGTAATTTATCTTTCAGATAATGGTAAGGTCTGTAATTGTTTTCTGTAAATAATACTGAACATTGTGATGGCTCACCATATGCCAGCTCTCCAACAGAGAAAAATACTTCACATTCTCTAAAATTGCCCTCTTAGTAGGTTTTATATTCTTTCTTGTGCTGCTTTCTTGAAAGAAATTATGGGCTGAGGGCTCTTCTAGCCCTGTTGGACATTTCTCACTCAGGGTAACTCATGAACTCCCTCATCAGTATCAGCAATTCTGAATTTTGAGATGTGCCCTTCCCATAGGAAAAAACACCTCAAGCACAAACCCAGTGTGGGGATTTCTTGTGATATTTAATTCAAAGAGAATGAAAATTCTTCTACATTATTGTGTTCTTTGACTGTAATGATTAAATATACAATAGCCAATTTATTCTTAGGTAATTACAGGAACTATTGCTTTGAAAATGAATTCCCTTAAATATGACCTTCCATGTTTTGACTAATGGTCTACAAATATTTAAACATCATCCTGTGAAACCCTGTCCTACTAGGTTTCAGAAGTTATATTTCTGCCTTTTTACTTACCTTCTTTATTTTTAATGGGATATAGGTTAAATACACTGGTCAGTTAAGACCTCATTGAAGAGGTGGGACCTTCTGAGATTCAGAGTTGTATGCACACTACATGCAATCATAAAGCCATTAGAATCTACTTAAAAGTTTTGATATAAATATTGCAGATGTCCCTAAGGCTTTGATATCTCTGACAGATGCTCTGAGGACTCAGTGGTTTGAGTTATTTCATTCTATGTTATTTTTCTCACTTCTAGATCTGTTCTCATTGAACTTGTTTTAATCAATTGTCTTGAAGGTAGAAAAGCAAGGACCTTGAACTGGTGTTTCTTTCTAGAAAAGCATTAGGTGTATGACCTTTGATTTTTTTGGGTTTTTTAAAGATAGATATAGATAAAGTTGTTTAACCTTTCTTCTGCATGATTTGGCAAGCCACATAAAGTTAGAAGTTCTGCATGCCAAATTTGTCCTTCAGATGATGCTTAGCACCCTCGCAGAGTAGGTTCAGAGTGAAGCTTGGTGTGGGTGAAGGCGACTTGGATCTCTGAAGTTATTGGAGAATCTGGGAAAGAGACCTGTGATGATCTTTTGGAGAACTAGTTGAGTAATCTAGCATCTTTTGTGTTTTGGGTTCAGCAGCAGAAAGGAAATGTTGGCATGGTTGATCATTACTAGCAGTCAGTGGCACTGTGCAGTTGCCCACTTCATGATACAGAAATGTGTCATTCAAGAAAACATGAGAATATAAAAGAAGGGTAGCAGTTTCTCTATATTATTGCATACTTAGAGGCAAAAAGCAGATATCCATAGTGTTAGATGTATGCACTGTTTTTTTAAAGGTTAAATAATCCTGAGATATCCTACGATTCAGGCATATAATTAAGTGAATACAGAATTCAGTACAGATCTAAAGAAATGTACATTTATTTTTATTTAAGAAATCAATACAGTTTTGTTATCTAATGAAGTCATGAAACCAATAAGAGGGAGGTATTTTAAAGTACATGGTTCTAGAAGACACAGTCATTTAATTCATAGTATTTTCCCATTCCTGCTCTCAGAGGCATTGCAGCAAGATTATTACCAATCCCTTCTTCAAATTTTGCATAACATTAATTCCATATGTTAAAGAACAGTGTGCTGCTAAAGATAACATATTGCAGATGAAGTTGTGTTAGACTGCTGGTTCATTCCATGTGAAGTTAGTATGGAATCATGAAAACTCTTAAAAGAATGAAGAAACACCCCTCACCCCAAAAAAACTCTGGAGTGCATGATATTGTGCTGTGACTTAAAATATAAAATGCAGAAGAACATCTTAATTGAGGCTGGGAGCAGTAAAATATATTTATATGCTAAAAGGCAGCTTCCTAAGCAAGTAGAAGAATTTATGGGAGAAGGGAAATATGTACACCTTATCTACCAACTCAATCACTGCAGAATCATCCCTTTGAGTCCCTCCAAGAAGCACACACAAATGAATTCTATTTCTTATTTTGACTGAAGTGTCCATTCAAAATTTCTTCATCAACATTTGCTCTAAACTGAGCCAGATTATTTTTCCCCTATTATCTGCACTTGCCCACTGTGTTCCTCCCTCATGTGCAAATCTGATTGCATCTTCCGTCTCTTCATATCTGTCAGCATTGTAAACCTTGCCCACTCATTCCTTATCTCGTGTAAATGCTCCATTCTTCTTCCTGTGGTGTTCCTGTGCTATAAATACCCTTCATCACGAACATTTGTAGCTGCTGCACTCATCTTTTTCAACCTCCTTAGCCATTTCTTGCCACCACAGCCATAAGGAGTTGAGGAGATGATGGATTTGGTTGGCAATTGCATTACTCTAATGATAAATGTTACTTGTGCAGATGCACTTAGAAATGTTTTTATCTTGCCATACTTGCCTTCTCTTCCCCCATGGTACACTCCTTGTGTTCTTAGCCCATAAGCTCTCCATTCAGGGAAGCAGTCTTGTCTCTATGTTTTTATATGGAACAGTGTGTTCTAACCCTATCTGAGAGTAATGTAATGTAAACTCTGTATAAGAATACTTCATTATTATGTAAGATGTTTTGGCTGGTATAGAGGGGATGGATCCTCAGTGTTTGCTGTGAATTGTGTCTGATGGCAGTGTTGGAGCTAGAATATGAAAAACTGGAGTTTTAGTAAGTTTTGAAGTCTGTCACAAATGCTCCATGGCTGTAATGCTGTAGGAGATAAAAATAAGGACTTAGCATGAAAATGTATCTCAAAAAGGCTTTAATACCATAATGTAGATACATATTTGGAACACACTTATCCTAGCATTTCTTTGTGAAGGTACAAAAAGTACTTACTAATGTGCAAAGAAAAAGAAAGTGATTTTAACTGGAAGGCAGTACAATAGTCCTCAAAAGGGAAACATGACTTGGGTCTCCCTGACAGATGACACTCTCCACAGTCACTGGAAAAATGTGCATTTTGAATTTCGAATGAACTTAACAGTGCTGCGTCAATAAATCACAAATGTATCGTGGTACTTATTGGTCATGACTGTGGTTTTTTGAGGAGCTGTGTGCAGTACAGCTGTCTCTGAGGTGAGAGGAAAGCAGTGCTTGAAGAGCACCATCAGTGCCAAGTGTCCTCTGCAGCTTTTTGCTTACAAAGAGAGAGAAGGCACTATTATAATCAGTCTGCCCTGAGGAATGCTGCAGGAAAAAGATGACTAATGGGTTTTTTTTTTTAAAACAGGAAAGCAAACTGCAAAGGAAGAGGGATTACTAGAGGGATTTAAACACAGACTGTAATAAAATATCGATTTCAACCCCTTTTCCTCTCTGCCAAACTAATGAATGTTTTCATTGTACTTTGTGAGAATGAGTCTTACAGGGCAGAACTCAGGTCAGTGATGAACGTGTCCTCCTCTTCTAGAGAGCCAGTCTAGTTCTGTGGGTAAAGCAAGACTGAAATGGTTCTGGTCTCAGCATTGGAAAGGTCCAGTGAAACCTGCTGTGAGCACTTCAGACATGGAAAACACCAGACTGACCCACAGGGTCAGGTGAACTGAAATGAATATGACTTAATCAGGAGCAATATTTTCAGGCACCTGTGGGATACATAGCTTTGTGTTCAAAAATGGAAAACACAGCTATTCACCATGCTTGTTTTCCTCATTCGTACATAATAATTTATGTATTCTTTTGATTTTTAGTAGAAAGTGGCTGCTTTTTGGGCCAGTCACAACAATGCCACCACGTAATGAAGCTATTTGAGAAAATGAACAGTATGAAGCAGACTACTGGTTTAAAACATTATGTGTTTAACATGTGTTCTCTGAGCACATTCTCTCTGGGCAGATCTTAACAGGTTAACACACAGCTTAAATATATATACAGTCTCTTTGGTATACAAAAATAGTCTTAAGGAAAGACAAAAAAAAAGGAATCCTCGATGTGATTCAAGACTATGTACTCTCAATGAAGTAAGGAAAGATGAGTAAAAGCCTGACAGAGGGCTTAAACTGGGATTGTGATTCATGACACCACATGGGAGTGAGTACATGCAGACCACATGTTTGCTCTTGGCATGTGTTAGCAGCTAATGGTATGCAGGATTTTATCTCTGCTAGTTACCCCCTAAGTGTGGTTACATTTCGGTCTCATACTTGTGCCTGTTTTAGCATTGCCAAAACCTCCTTCACTGAAAGAGGGACAAATCTTGGCTCTAAACTCTGAAAGACTTAGGGCAAAATTTGTGAAATAGCAGCAGTCTTGAATATTTGATTGTTGTGTCTGTCCAAGGGCAAGAGGGAGGAGGCAAAAAAAGGCTCTGCCCCAGTTGCACATACACCTACCCTCTACAAGTATGGCCAAGTGGTCAAGTTAGGCATTTCTGGTATTTTGTAATGACTTAAATGACTTGTAATGACTAAAAATCCACACCTCTGCAAACCGTCTGCTCTTTCAGGCTGTTTTGCAAGATACTGATGTCCCCATCTCAGAGGAGAAGTTAAAAAAAAAAAACAACCAAAAAACAGAAAAGGAAAGAAAAGTAGAGGGAAACAAACTCTCCTAGTTATCCTCCAATTGATAACTTTTGTGGGTGCTGTGCCAGAAATGCACAGAAGGTAGTTAGGGCATGGTTGTATTTTGTGTGTGTTTGTTTTTAAACTCTGATTATCTCATGCAGTTATTCTTTCTTGGACACTCAGTATGTGCATACTATTGTCAGGAGTGTAATGGAGAGGTAATTTTAGCTGCTCTGGTGCCAATCTGTATGCATGGCAGCAGGCCAGGCATGAGCCAACCTGTGCCATCGCTAGACAGCCTCTCATTAGCTTCTTTAAAGATATTTCAGTGGTCTGACACTGCAGGTTAATTGGCAAAATAAAATCATTTCTACTTTGTGACATGGCTTAATAATAAAAGCCAGCTATAAGAAAGGTAAGATTTTCACTTTAATGCTCATGCTCCTGGTTTGAATTCTAACTGTATATTTGTATTTTAAAATGTTGTGTTATTTATTTTAATATAAACATTTATTATAAAAGTGGCAAATCAGAAGAAAAAACACTACATGTCAGCACTCTGGGATAGATTTTGCCACACAGCAAAAGATGAGATTTTTGTTGATTGACCTATTTCTCTTTTGCCTGTTACTGGGACTGTGGAAGATTCAATTTTATTCTATCATTCAGCTGCCTGCTAGTAGGTTTGTTGAAACCTTAGTTCATGGAATGGTTACAGGATTAAGTCTGTTCTGTTCAGCTACTTTTCAACTGATGTTTGCTGAAATGTGCCCTGTTATAAGATGATTCAGTCTTTCTGATGAGGATTCTGCTCCTTGAACCTGCTGTGTGTCTAAAGCTTTGTCTTCTGTCAGGAATTTACATGCTTGTATGTGAACAGATAGTGTGCTATTAGCTTCAAAGGTTGGGGGGGAAAAAAAAATACATAACTGAGTTGAAAAGGGTCCATAGTGGTTGCTGTAACTGTGGCAGCATCCAGAGTTTTTCAGAGCCTGGCCCTGGCTGCAGAACTGTGGCCATACCTGTGCTGGACCACTCATGCTCTGGAAACAACACAATGGCTACACTGATAATTCTGTTGTGCTGCTAATAGTAGCAATATCTTCATTGCCCCTGAAGTTTTACATTTTCTAGGACAGTAAATAAAAATAATGATTCTACAATGGCCTTTACTTTACCCATCACAGGCTTTAAACATTTGGCTTGGTAACCAGGAGTTTCATATAAATAGAGATTAGGGGCATTATGTGTCTGAAAATGTTCTTACAGTCCTGTATGTGTCTCTTAATCCACAAATATATCTGCTTAGATTTATCCCATTTAACTCTATCAGCCTGAGTGCATTTCCATCAGTATTTAAATTTCCCTGTACTGTTGTGTACTTCCTTGTCTATCTTGCCATATTACTTAAAAAAAAATAGCCTTTTTGTTTCTTTGCATAAATATAAGAGTGATGATAAGAAGGAAATACAACAGAAATTTTTGTTTTTCCCTGTCTACTTTTTAAAAATTATTTTTCTCAGCCAACATGCCTATGTATTCTTAAAATTTTCTATGAACTTTTTAAAGCACTCCACTTTTTCTCCACTGATACTCTCCCTGGTTAGTTGTGTGCTTCCTGTTTTCAAACTTTGTCATATCCATGTTATTTCCTTTTTCATTGAAGATGAAATGTTAATGTGATTGATGACTTGTGTTTGTGTAAGGGGATTTATGTGCTACTGGAGGTCTATTAGTACCTGTTCTGATGTTTATCATGTGTGGATTGCAGTGAGTAACAGCAATTTAAAAAATTGAACAGCTGAGTGACTCTACTCTTGAACAGACTAAAAAACCATCCAAACCATAGCCTTCTTTCCCTGTTTATTCCTTATAGAAGGCAAGTGATTTGGTGTCATTAATACACAAAGATGGGTGATAACTGATATTGTAATCTCACATTAAATGGCAGCAGAAGTCGGTAACCAAATGGGTGAAAATTATCTGAATTGATACAACTGCCTGAATCTGTGCAGTAAAAGTGGGATTCACTTGATCTCATCTGGCTGTCTTCAGTGTAGGCATCCACATTCTGTCTGGTTATACTTATATAAACTTTATTGCTGGTGGGGAGATGCTGGCACGTGGGGGATTCAGCCTGTTTGGGCTTAAATTAACCAAGTAATGAGCTGAAATCTCAGGCAAGTTCCCTGCCTATGGTAAAAGGAGCATGGTAACTCAGATGAAGACACTAATAGGCAGAATTTGTTTAATCTGTCTAAAAGTTAATGGTTGAGAATTGTCATTGTGCCTATTCAGTCAGTGGAACAAGGAGAATTGTAGGAAAGCCATTTTTTCCCTCTTAAAAATAATGGTGATATCCTCAATGATCTTGACAGAATGCTAGGGATTTATACACCTTCAAATGCTGGGTTTAGTAGCTTTTTTTTGCAACAGTTCCAGCTAGATTTTTAAGAGGACTGTTGGACATACACAAGCTTAACATAAAATAATTTAATTTACACTTCTTCTGGATGTGGCCTTTTCTTTATCTAGTTCCCTTGTGTGCTTTCTCAAGGATATTAACAGAGGGATGAAATAATTGTAATAATTATCTTAGAGGGATAAAGTCTGAATATTTCATCACTTTCAATCATTTTTTCCTAATGGTATTTCTAAGTAAAAATAAACCAGGGCAATGTTAAGTCTTGCCCTTTTTTTTATTCTTGTTGGAGGAATGGTTTGCTGACTCATTTTGATGGGAAGTTTTTCCAACTTTAACGTAGCAATTTGTGGGTGTTGCATATTTAAAAAGTAAAAAAAGCAAGTTCTTTTCCCTAGTCTTCTATATAATAAGCATGAAGAGTAACTAATCAAAACTCTGAAGAAGATCCAATTTTTAAATGTATGTTTTACTTCTTGTTTCCATGATGTTATTATACTGCCTTATTCACAATGGGCAAAAGCTGAATTTTTAATGTAAAAAAAATAGATGCTGCAGGTTCTCTAAATACACTTTGTACTCTCTTAAAGTCAGGTTAAATTGTACTCAAGATACCATATTTTCAAGTGTATAGACATCTCCAAAACATGGTTGTAAATGTAAGGTGTTGGGTGCAACTTGCAGATCTGCTATTTCCTCAGCTTTTCTTGTCATTGCCTAGGTGCTTGTTTGAGTAGAAGCAGCAGTGCAGCCATGGGGAGAGAGTGCTAATGTCCTTGCTGTTCTGTCCTTTTGGGTAGAAAGTAACTGTTATTTTCCAGTGCATGTTCTGGGCTATCCTGTAGACACTGCACAGAAAAGCATTCATCAATCTTCCCTAAAATATACCAAATGCTCTTGTTGTCCATCTCCCTAACAACCTCACATCAGCTCATTTGAACACATTTGCTGCATTTAGTGTTTTCCCTTGCAAGTTTTAGTCCTCATCTTTTTCAGTTTGGTTTTCTTCCTACACTCTCCTGAGTGTTCTCACCCTTCTTTGTCTACTGTCTTCAGCTGTCTATTTTTGCCTTGGCAACATACCTTTTCTCTGTCAATGTTCCTTCTCTTTCTTCCAGAAATTTTGCTGTATTTTTCTATTGCTTCACTTTTTTCTGCTCTCGGTGATTTCTGCCCATTTTCCCAACTTTTCCTTCATGTTAACATTTCTTTTCCTTCTAATTAACATTTGAAGCTATACTGGTGATTCTCATAACTTAGGAAAATCACACTATTTAGAATCAATTTGTTATATGGACTCTTCTTATGATGCTTATTCATAATTTCTCATTATGGGTGTTAAATACCAGGAGCAAATAAAGATGATGTAAATGTAGTCACATTCCATGTTTCCATGTTCAAGTAGTAGTGGCACTTAAAAATATATAACATTGAAGCGTGTTTCCTTCCTTGTATGGGAGCCAGGATGATCATTGGTGAGGTTTGTCTGGGCTAGATTTGCCAGTCCTGTTGAAACTTGATTAATCTGATTTTCAAGCATGTATCATCTGTGATTGTAGACTTAGATACTTTAGGGAATGGTGAATAAGATAGTGAAACTGGAGGAGAATTCAGAGAGAACAACTTATCATGCTCTTTTATCAGGTTTTTTATTTTATTCAACAAGGTTTTCAGTTTGTTCACCTGTGTTTATATAAAGGGAAATGCTCTAAGGTTGAACCCTTGCTCTGAGTCCTCAGCTAAATCTAAAATAGGAGGTAGAGTGTTATCTGCCAATCTGTCTTCCCATTTTCTTTTTCCTTTTGATGTCTTTGTGATTATCTGCACCGATCAGTTTCTAAAACAGTTTCTTTTAGTTCAATAGGGTTTTATTTTTATGAAAGACGTAACTGCCACTGTAGGCAGCCTGTACAGCATTGTATATTGTTTAAATGTTGCTCTAAAAACTGGCAAACTTAGGACTGTGTTGTTGAAGACCTGTCCTGCCAACAGTTAAGTCTCTGCCTCATGTGTTCAGGGAAAGACTGTTGGAACCCAGGACATCCCTCTGGCTGTCCTGGATGGCTCCAGCTCCTGCCAGGGGGCTCAGAGGCCTTGGCACAGAACCCAAGATACCTGTGACTTTGATTTTGACCCATGGAACAAATTACCACCTTTCCATGAAGAATTGCAAGTCAGGAGGGTTTAAGTAGAATAGTAGTTTGTTTATCACAGGGTGAAAAGTAGAATTTTAAGGTTTTTAGAATGGAGGTTCAGGGTTCCGAGATGGAGCAATTTGGGCATGTTTTGTCCTTCTTTCTCCTTCTTCTGGCCTCCATGTTCTGTGTGATGCTGGCACTTTTGGATTGGTTTAAGGTAGGAGCATACTGTCTAACATAGGTGATAGGTATTGGGACATTACTGTAAATGTACATGTAGTTTTTAGGGTAAAAAAAACAATGCCTCTGAGGGTGCTCAGTGTGCCTTGGACTGACCTGCTGAACAGATCTCAGAATGTTATAGATACCAGGAAAATAAACAAGCTTGAAAACTACAGCTGAACAATTCTGACTCCTCCTTGGACTGCTGGGCTGGGAAAAGAGACTTTTAACACATCTCAGGGTCACTCTGAGCAGCAGAGATTCCCAGAAAAGACGGGCACGTGTAGAAGTCCTGAGTGCCTGGTTTGGAGATGTCAGCCATCAGTTTGGGCTCATGGCAGCGCTCCATGGGCTGGGACAAGGAGTGCAGGGAGGAGAAGGCTGGGGACAGGCTGGCTGATGTCCTGCACCCCCAGCACCATCCTGCAATCAAAGCTGTGCCACGCAGTCCTGGAGAGGATGGGAGGTACCAGAGTGACATCACCACAGGCTTGCAGAGCACACGGTGATTTCTCGCCACCTACATCGCTGTGTCTTCACTACAGAAGAAACTATTTGTAGCCAGCTTTTAGGCAAGACAATAGCAGGTTTCTCATATGATTGCTGAATAAGTGATGGGGAAGTCAGATGGAGAAGAGGAGAGGGTGTGAAAAGAAAAAAAGTAGAGCTAAAAAAAACCAACCTTGAAAGTCTTATTGTTTAAGAGGTAATTTTGCAGGCCAGCCAAGAACACTTGTAATTTTACATCAGCAATGGCTGATTATGATACAGTGTAGATGAGATATTAATGAACAAGGAAAAAAAAGGCAAGCAGCATAGATCTAAATAGCTTTACTAATTGCAGGATCAGATCTCATCAGATCTGGACAAACCTCTGTTTTATGTAAATACCTCCCTTATTGGGATTGCTTTCAACTCTGTTCTTTTAAAAATATTTTGTCCTTAGTAGCCAGAATTTTCCTCTGATCAGGTTTTAAAAAATCTCACATCTTGCAGAAAAAATTATAGATATTTCTCCAGATTCCACTTCAGTCATTTATTGTTGTTGCATATGTATAATGTTTGGGTTTTTTTTTTAAATCACCCAATTTATTTGAAGAACAGAGCAAAAACAAAGCAAGGGGATATTTTGACATGTATTTGCATGCATGTTGTATATATTATCCATAACATTAAAAATATTCCTAATAGACGTTCTTCAGGACTAGAAGGCTTTCATAGCATTCCCTTACCTGGAAGCACCTCATATTTTCTCTTTCCTTTTTTGTGAATTTGTATGTCCTTTCCAGTATTTCCAATTACAGATATTCAGTACATCTATGTATTATGTGGTAATTACAGTCAGACTTCACACAGGCAGGCATCTGAAGAATTAAAGGTATTTCCGTTCCTTACAAATGGGAAGTGTCAGCTGGCTGAGGTCCAAGTTATCAGTGTTGGGTTTTTGTTTAAGGAAATACTTTCCTGTGTTACTGCTATGTCCATTGCACTCCAGAGAAGCCCAGTAGAAAAATCCCCAGTATGTTCATGTTGCTATGTAAATCCAGAGCATTGGCAATTAAAGAGTGAAAATGGTATATGTGAGAAAAACACTTGAAATATAATTAGATGGTCCCTCCTTTTGTGGGCACTGCGTGCGTATTTAAAATTTGTCATCGTTACAATTTTATCTCGTTACAATTTTATCTCCAGTAATAATTCTGAAATTTAATTTTTCTGTGTTACAGCTTTACTGATGATACTGTTTCCAAAAGATTAAACTTGATCAAGATGTAATTTAAGAATAGGTAGATCAATTTATTTAACTAAAAAAATCTAAGGTAATAAAATGATGCTGTGTTAACAGAGAATTGTCTTTGTTCCCAGGTGTGATCATTGCAGCTTGATCTGTTACTGGGGGTGTGTGTTACAGCAGACAGTGATTTCCTCCTGTGCAGTGTCTCAGGGTTTCCTTGCTGTCAGTGGTGGTGATGGCAGCAGGAGGGCACATCCCTGTGCCAGAGGCAGGGATGGCTGCAGTCACTGCTCGTGCATCTCCAGTGGCTGGGAAGTGGTGGTGCTTCACATAAAGTTTCTTCTGCCAGTTGAGGCAGAAGGTATCTCTGCTATCTCTGGCAAAGAGATATCTGGCACTGGTGCCACAGATCCAAAGCCTTCTGCTTGCAGTAATTGATGTTGGTCTGACAGGCTGGAGCAGGATTTCAGAGCTTGGATTGGCCCTTCAGTTGTCTTTTGAATAAGAAACAAACTGCAAAGAGCATACTTGAAGGGTGGCTGACTGCTCAGATAGAGAATTTCAATTTTTGTTTAATATTAAATTTGCTGAGACAAATCCTTCCTATTTCATTCAAGGGTGTCTGGTTTGAGCCTGTACTGCTGAGTGGCCATGGTCAGCCTTATTTACACAGGAGTTGTACTGTGTCCAAATGTAGGACCTAGAGATAAAGCAGGAGTATATGATATTATTTGGTGAGTGTGGCATGGTACAGCTGGCGTCAGCATCTTTGTTTTGGCACTTTTAATGGCTGCTGAGGATGCTTCTCTTGCTCTTACTCCTTCATGCAAAATGCTTTTTGTTTCCCTTTTCTGCCCTTTGTCTCTATTATAAACAATATGGGACATCTTATAAGAAGTTTTACAGGGACAGCTCTGTAACCTGTCCAATGTTCCTCAAGACTTAGATTTCAGGTAAGCTGATCACCATGTGGGCCCATGTCCCAGTGGGGCACAAATCACTGCTAAAGTGGAAAGATTTTTGGCTTGCTTTGTGCTTGGGATGATGTGCTTTTTTGATGGAGCTTTTTCTGAGAACTGTGTGTGCTCTTATGAACCCAGGAAAAGGTGAAACAAGTCCTTCCCATGTCCTAGAGGAACAGGGCTGAGAATGTCTTAGCATCTGAAAATTCAAGGAGTATAAGAGCCTGATGATCTGCTGGATAAGAAATGTCAAAAACCTTACAAGAATATTTGGAAAAATCAGTTGTGTAGATACTGTGATAATAACCACAATATAAAAACATATTGAAAAGCATACAGCAAATGTACTAAATATCTCAATTTAAAAGTATTTCTACTGTAAGGATTTCTAGCTGTAAATTTTGTAAGGAAAAGTAAAAATATAAGGCTTTTTAGAACAGTGAATGGTTCTGAAAAATAAGACTAAGAAGAAATTTTAACCTGAAGTTTAAGGTTATAACATGTATTCAATAACTGTGACCTCATTTAATCCTTTTGGGTAAATCATGTAGCTTCATCTCCTAGGAGAGGGAGGAATCAGTGTGTGCAAGATTTTATGAGTCACTGCTTTAGTCTTTATAAGGTAACATATGCTTGATTCAGTTTGGATGAATAGAAACCTGTTTTTCCTTTAAAACTGGAATTGTCAATCTGCTACATTAGAGCAATTTTTTTTTCCTTCAATTTTGAAAATAAAGCGCATAACAAATGATGGGAAAATAATAGCAGTTGAAAATTTGAACAGCACTTAAGACATTCAGGCAAATTATAGACCTGAAAGAAAATGCTATTATCAGAAGGATCCTAACACAGTAATAATTGTACTCAAGAATATAAAGGGAATAAAGTAGAAATATTTTGGATTAGAAATCAGAAATCATTCACTCTGTCCATTGAGTTAAGATAGTGAAAATATTAGAAATTTTGTAGTTTGAGGGTATATAACACTCATTATTTTGCTGGAACTTGAAGTTTTTTCAGCTTCAGCAGAAAAGCTGTCCATGTATAAATTTTTAATTCACTCTGTCTCTAGCTACCTTGTGTTCAGCTATTTCCATATGGAAATATGGTTTTTTGCCTAGCAATAGGAAGCAATTGGCAGCTGATTTTAAAAGGACAAAGGATATGCTTTAAGATACTTAGAATATTTTGGCTTGGGCTGTTTGTTCTTTTCCCCCTAAAATTGATAAACTTGTAGGAATAAGCTTTCTGTTTTCTGGCAGCTCTACAAAATGTTCTCAACTCTGTCCCTGTCCCCTCCAAACAAAACTGTTCTCATAAACATTAAATACTTATAAATAATAAAGTTCAGTATGACAATAATTAGGAAATAACAAGCACAGATATATGTGGGGTGAATAGTGCTTTCTTTGGTGTGCTTGCTGGTAATCTGACAAGTAGTTATGCAAAATGAAGAATTTTTTTTTTTCTTTGCAGAATGGCTTTTTGTAAAACGATGGATTTTCAAAGAAACTTTGGTCAGAGTTGTTTATTGGCCTGAGATGGGAGGAGGGAGGGAAAAGCAAGGTGGTGCTGGGCATACATCTGGTACAGCAAATGCTGCCAGACCCAGCAGAACTATGAGAATGAGGAATTCCTCTTATTGTCACCTTTGTGTTTCAGTAAGCACTTTATTAAGGAATATTACAGTCTGTTAATAGGTGAAATACCAGATAATGTCAGCTGGGCTTAGTTAAGTTATGTGGATGACTAAAAGAAATTCCAATTAATAGTTATGTTTAACTAGTTAAACATAAATTATTCTGCTTCCCTATGTTCATAATGGGCCACTTATTGAGTAACTGTAGCATATAGTAATGCTTTTTATCTTAAATATCTAATACTTCCTCAAATTTATCTACAAACTTCCTTCAAAATTATTAGTATATAATCTGACTGCATTAAAAATTCTTCAGAGGTGTATCTTACATCAATTATGTATATTTATATATTTGGAAACTAATTATTTAAAGTAAAAGGTAAATTCATCTGTGCATTTTGTATTCCTTTTTCCCTTTTGGAGAAGCAGAAACAAGCTTGACTGTATGGTTGATGTTCTCAAGCTTGTTTTCACTCTTGTGATCTGCAGTGTGTGCTTCCTTCCTACCACATTTCACTCCTTTCTGTATCCTGTGTTTTTCAGTGTCCTCCTCATGGTGAAGATTGAGTGAAATGTAGTTGTAAAATGGTAATACTGCTGTTGCTGTTTTTCTTGAATGAAATACCATTGTTCTGTAAGTTTTCAATAAATAGTCTTTCATTTTCTTCTGCAAAAACAAGGCAACAACTACCATTTCAGGTATGTACTGTCTTTCAGAGCAGCTTTGGCCTCCATTTCTGTTAAGGAGAACTGTGCTAAGCAACTGGCAGTGTCATCTGCATGTGAAGGATGTCTGGCTTTAAGAATTAGGGTAGACTTAACTTTTGGGTACTAACTGGGACTAGCAGCCATTTTGAAGGAAGACATGTTTTCCTCAGAATATTTTGTTCCAGTAGTTTTAAGTATATCAGAGATGTAAAAGGTAGTGGCTCTGAGATCTCTAGGAGAAGATCAAATGCAACATATAGTTTCTCAAAAACCCCAAAAGAGTCAGTACTATTAACATGATCCATGGAATGTACCAGTAGATAGTGAGTAAATCCATCTTCCCCTTTATGCAAGAGAAAATGAGAGACTTAAAAAAAAAAATTCTATGTATTTTTTTCCATCATTAGGTCTTGACTCCTAGATATTGTCTGCTGAGCTGAGCATGAGTGGGACCCAGCTGTAGTTGAACTTGTGCAGTGTACAGAGAAAAACTTCCCTTTGTATCTGTATCTGGTCCCTAGAACTTGTATGTGGGACAAGGAAGTGTTGTTTTCAAAACATGCTGTACATTCAGTGCAGTAACTAAAACACAACTCTTACAAAAATGTTTAAAATTTAAAGTGCATTTCAATATTACTGACTTTTTCTAATACATATCTTTAGGAGAGGAGAGAGTTTGCTTTATCATTTGGAAGTAAACAGTTCCTTAAAATGGTGGTTTTCATATTACAAGTATGGTATTACCTTAAAAGTTCTAATTTCCTCATGCTCTGAGCAGAAATATTATTTAACATATTGAAGAGGAAAAATACTAAGAATATTAATGTAATCTCCTCTAGAGGAGATTGCCACTAGTTTTTCTGTCACTTATTCTTCAGTGAGGCAGTTGCTGTCTTGTGTATCAGCATTGATGTGAATGATATGAGAGACCTGAAGAAGTCCATAAAGGTACTATTTCTTTCCTCACTTCAAAAGCTTAGTAATATCTGGAAGATGATTTTATTTTAGGGCAGTTATACTCTTTATGCTTCAATACTACCTCATGTAGTATTCATATGCTTATCAAATTTAGGCTTGCTCTGTGTTTGTGCCATTTTGAAACCCATTTTAATCACATGGCCTGTGATTCTAGCAGTATTTTAGAACTATTTATTTTAAAAATATATGATCAAAAACATATAAAGCAGTGAACTTCTCAAGTTGTGTGCAAATCTGTCTCATTTTGTTTAGGGTCCAGTGCCTCATTGGGAGAATTTAAATGTATTGCCTTTTGTGCTGTTTAGCATGTCACTTGTACAATTATCCAAAGCTCAAAACATAGATCTGTCCACATAAAATCACATCACTGATACCAAAGTTCCTAATGCACTTCATGACTTCAAGGCTGAAAAATTACTTAGAATAGACAGTTTGATTAATTTCATTTGTTTAATAGTTTCAGATCTGTCTTCATAGATTCATTTGGGAAGCAGGACTATTTCTTTTAAGAATAATACTGGAAGTAGTCAACTTGCAGTAGGATGAGGTTTTATAGGCAAATTGTAAGATCCAAGCAGCTGTAATTGTGATGCAAGGATGGAAAATTCAGTGGAGAATAGACTAGGGTGGATATTGATAAGGAAGTACATGTTTAAAGATAGTGAAGAAGAAAGGCTAAAAGCACCTCAAGCTTGTGTCCTAACATACACACCACACAGAAAATGGAAGAAAAGCACTAAACCTGCTAGTTTATGATCTGATTTGACTAACAGAATGTGTGGATGAGCCTACCTATTAATTAAAAATGAAGTATATTTTTCTTGCATTTGTTTAGTATAATATGTATTTTAAAAAGGATGTATGAAAACTTGTATGGCAGGGTTTGCATTGCAAAAAATGGAAGGTACTTATGTTGAGATGCTACTTTGTCTCTTCCTTTGCTCCCAAAAGGCTCAGGGGTGGTGGGAGGAAGAAGCTGTATTAGTTGAGTCCTGCAAGAGTGGATCTCTGCCCTGGATAAATTTAATACATGCACTGTCAGTAAGATATTTTAATCTTGACTGATGAACATGTTGTAGACCATTGAGATAATCTCTTTGTGGTAGACATGATTAAATTTTTAGTGAAACAGTGACTTCTGTCAGTTGACTTTGAAATTGTGGTGACTCTGATATCGACACATATGTCACAGGGAACAGTTTGTGCAGTGCCATATACCTTGTCCACACTTCTCCATCTGTGCTTAAACAGCAGCTAGGATTTTTTTTATTTTCTTTTATTGTGGAGAGCTCTTGTATATTTTTTTTAATTGACAGAACAAATAAACAAAACTCCAGGCTAATTCTGCTCTTCTGTTCTTTTTTCCAGATTATGTAGATATCCCTAGTTCCCACATAATTTTTTTTTTGTTCTTCTTTCACACTGCTGAAATAACAGAATTTCTCTTCTTCATCTTGTGTGGAGAGTTTCTTCCCTTATAATTTCTGAGGTGTTTTGTTCTAAATTTGGTATGGAAACTTCAGGTTGCTTGGAGCTTTTGATGTGATGCTCTCTGACAAATCCCCTGTGAGTTTAGAAACCGCCAGCATCTCTTTCTAGGACTCTTCTCTCCATTTTTCCAAGACTCTGGTCTTTTTATTTTTTGGCTTAGCAAATGCCTTCTTGCTTTAACTTCATCTGATGCCTTTTTCTCTAGTCTAACACACAATTTCCACTTGAATGTATCAGAAAAGACAAACATCTAGGCTAAAAAAAAAAAAATTATGGTTAGTTTCGGCTTTCCTTTGGTTTGAAAGAATAACAATCACGATGATCAGGAAGCCATTTTGGGCAGTGTAGAGCCTTTCTGGTTTTTGTTTTCATTCAATCACAGCTTGAATAGTATGGCTTTAGAGACTTAGTGTATCTGCTTCTCTCAGGCATTGGCTGAGAGCCAGTTGTCTGCCACTTGATCTGTACACTGCAAAATGATTCAAAGTGGGCTGATGAAGTGCATGGAATGACTGAGGAGTTGGTGATACTACCCCATACCTGAATTTATTGGTATTTTGTAGCTGAAAAAATTTACTGCATTAACTGCTGCTTTGAGATGTGCAAGCTCTAATTTTCATTCATCTTCAACTTTTATTCAGTCAGTGTTATGATCTGTTCTGGATGTGGTTCTGTATAGAGTGCTGTCTTTTTTGTGGCCTCAGAAATTAAGACAACCCAAAACTCTTCAGTCAGGATGTAAATGCTTGCTCACTCAGCAGTTCTCTGTACCTCTGGGTGCTGAACAGTACAGTTATTGAATCTACTCATGAAACCCTTTAAAAGTGTGGTTCCTTGGATCTCTAAGAGGTGCAGGTCCTGAACAGCCCAGCATTTGCCTTTGTGGCACTGTACTTGAGGTAAAGTGGAAATGTTAGTTCTGTGTTAGGTTGGGGGGTCTTGAACTGAGAAACCTCCAGGAAGAGCTATTCAATTGTAAAACTTTCCTTTTTCCTCTCTTTTCTTTTTCTGTTACTTTGAGTTTAACAAATACTGCTGTAATTTGCATTCTTCTGGACTCAAAGGCCAATAGAGTGGTGCTATGGTGGCTGCAGTTTGAAGGGATTTTTCTCTTGTGTTATTTGGACTTAGGATGCAATTTCTAAGTTCTAATAAATTCTGTAAATTATCCCAGAATTCTGGATATGTAATTTATAAATAATCAAAATAAACAAATGAGAACATTGCTGTTTCTCCAGCCATTATTCTCTTATGGCCTAAAGGCACTTAGTGTAAAACTCCTGTGTCTTATTTTGGTGATATTCCCACAATCAGTTTTGTATGAGGAGTGATAGTGATGGTATCAGCCTGAGTTTGCTGGTGCCATATGGATGTGTAAAAGTACAGATTTGCTTTTAAAAATGAACAAAAGGGATCCTTACTTGTAAAAATCTCAGGTAGCAGAGACAGAAGATTGGTAAATCCAAAATAAGAAAATATTTCAAATTGACAGAAGGGAAACAGGAAAGAAAAACCACAAAACCTTGTGAAAAGAGTGTTATCTAATTGTGGATGCTCATTAAGACATTGGATTTTTTTTTCCTATGGGGTCTCATTTTATTGAAATTCTTCTTGCAGCTATATTAAATAAGTCTTTCTTGTCACTTGGTTACTAGAAGTAAAATTAAATTATGTGCTTTAATACCATCATGGAGAAATGTCTTGTAGAGAATCCAGGGACTCAAAGTTTGTGGTGAAATAACTTATATCTTGGATTTATTTTTAGCATCCTGTGGTGTACTGTTAGCAATAAAGTCTTAGTATAATAATCCATTGCAAAGCCTATGTGGAGGCTTAGTTATGGAATAAATAATTTGATCACTTCCTTCCAAACTCTGTGGATTTTGTTTTGCTATAAAATCCTGCCTTTTTAATATCTGTTTATGTAATCAATTTTAATTTATAAGCATCTTCAGAAGCAATTAAAAATTTGTTGGACTTTGAAGTTGAGGACCATGTTTATAGTCAGTTGGTGTCAAGGCTCTGTAGTAGAGACATTTACTTTAGTTCATCCTTGCATTGGGATGTGTGTCTGGGTGTGCAGAGAAGTGATCTGGTAGCTGTGACTGTAGGACCACTTGCTGCCTGGGATGGACAACAGTAAAAGAAGTTTTTTATGGTACTTGCAGTCATGTAGTGGAGCCAGTTGTGAACATAATGACATTTCACAGAGATGTTTTCAAAAATCCGAGAAGCGTCTACTTTGGATGTGAGAACTGAATACTTCTTGGAGGTTCTTCTGATCAGTATGTTTTGGGAAGAACAAGTGGCATATGTTTAAAAAGGTGCTGATCACTGGCTAGCTTGCATGCCTTCCACCAGAGCATGAGAGTGATAAACTCATTCAGATAGTAATAATACTTTTGTAACTGTGGTTGAAAAAAATTAATAAATCTAGTTACCCAGCTTTTCTTCTTCTGTTTTCAGAAATTTCTGTGGCTTTGTACCTGAGATATGTATGAAGAGATGAAGAAAAGTCAGGTTGAAGGTCTTCCATTGTGGAATGGTTAATCCCTTAGAGTTCAGGTTTACTGTGGCTGTTAACAAGTTGACATAGTCTTGCTCAGGTCTTACCAGTATTACCACAGGTAATACAGTCTCCAGCGAGGATATGGTCTTAAAATGAGGCTCACATCCCTTTGTTCTTTTGGGTTTTTTGGGTGCTTGTCTCCAGAACACCTGGTGAATTCACTTTTCAGCAGTCTCTGTTCTGCTTTGACAGGATCTTGTGGAGTGAGTGGCATCTCCGCTTGGTGTCAGCATGCTGGGTGTCCGTGCCAGGGTGTGCTGCCAGCATTTTGGGAACAAGGGACCATCCCAGGCCTTACAGGTGCTGGCCTGGTGATCACAGCATCACAGAATGTGCTGAGTGGGAAGGAACCCCCTGGATTGTCAAGCCCAAGTCCCAGCCCTGCACGGCACCATTGCCAGGAGTCACCCCATGTGCCTGAGGGCATCGCCCAAACGCTTCTGGAGCTCCGTCAGGCTGGGGCTGTGACCACTGCCCTGGGGAGCCTGTTCAGAGCCCAACCACCCTATGGGGGAATTACTAGGTGTTAAAAAAAAAGAAAAAGGAAATATGACTTTTCAAAGTCTATTTAAGGGACATTAGAGGCAGACCACTAAAAAACAAAAATCCAGGTGTGCCTAGCGTTTTCCACATCTGGTTGCTCACCCGTGTGTGAAAGTAGTGATTTGATACCTCGCTTTTTGTGACAAAAATGATTCAAAGAGCCATATTTTTCAGGGCTCTTGATCTGGAGGCTTTGGCGGGTGTGCAGTACCTGTTAGCACGGTACCCGGGAAGACGATCCGTGCCGGGAATCTTTTGTTTCGGGGTTTTTCCCCTCGGCGGGCACCCCCCGCGTCCCCCCCGCCGGCGGCAGCGGTGGCGCGGCCCCCGCGCTGCCCCCGCGGGCTCGGGCGCGGAGCGGCGCCCCCCGCTCGGCGATGGTTCCGCCCGCCGTGCGCGGTCATGTGCGCGGGCCCGGCCCTCCGAGCGCGGCTGGGCGGCCTCGCACAGCGCCGCGTCCCGGGCCTCCGGCGGACAAAAGGGCGCAGGGAAGCGAGACCTCCGGAAGGCGAGGGCAGGCGGCGTCGGTGGTGAACGTTTTCTGATTTTTCCAGAAATCAAGCAGAAGACTGAGCTGCTGATGTCAGTTAACTCTGAGAAGTCGTCCTCTCCAGAAAGGTACGGCCGCATCCCCGTCCGCATGAACGCGGGGCTTCTCCCTCTGCCTCCGCGGGGCTGCTGGCATTGTCCGCGTGTGCTGCATGCTGGATCTCGCTCCGTGCCCACCCAGCCTGCCCTCCCGGTCGAGCTTTGTGCCTTTTGGCCGCGGATGCCGGTGGCCGGCCGTGCCCCGGAGCCCGGCGGGCTGCAGCATGCGGATCCCGGCGGGGCTGGCTGGTGCAGACCCCGCGCTCCGCCGCGCCTGTCAGGCGAGCGGCGCCGCGCAGACCCCGCGCTCCTGCCCGCGCTCCTGCCCGTGAGCATCGGTAGCAAATAGAACTTGGCCGAGCGTTTCGTGCCCGGTTATGTGGAAAAGGGAGTGTCCTTTGGAAAGTAGCTCAGGAATCGCAAATCCCCCCTATTAGTCACATTCTGTAAGATAGATGTGATCCCTGTTCAAGTCTGTGCTAGGAAATGGAGCAGTCGCTGCATGCAGTAATGGTTCATGCCTGCAGGTAAGGACAAAATGACTCAGAAGTGTTTTTAAAGCAATTATTTTATCTGTCAATCAGATTAGTGCTATTTCAAGTAGCTGTTTCATTTTTAGGGAAATACTTGAAGGTACTAAATGTACATTTAAGTCTTCTGACGTGAAATAGCCTCCTGGTGATTATTTTGTTGATTTTAAATAAACCAGCCCTGCTCACTTCTGTTTTGCTTGCAGCTGCATTTTAGGGCATTTTTGGTTTTGAAACTGCTTCAGTCTAGGGAAACATAATACCATTTTCCTCCCATTATTTACAGTAAACATTTTGGCTGTATGCAAAAGACCCTCTGAATGTTTTGTTTCACCATTTTAATATTGGATGCTGGTAAAAAAATACTGTTAATTTTAAGCTCTCAAACTGTGTTAGGCTGAAATGATGAGCTGAAGTTTATTTTATTGAATGGCTCAGCTTAGAGAGACATGATAAGGCACTGAATGCTATCTTAAGGAAACAGGCTAAAAGACATCTTTCAAAATGAACGAGTGCTGTGTGGCATGGGTGGTTTGAAAAACCAAAATGAGCAATTTAATTTGATTTATAAGTATATTTAGGTATGATATGTAGAAGCAAACTGCATTGCCTTTCACCAGCTGTGGTTATAACAAAATACCAGCAATAAGAGATTCAGAAAATGGTGGGGGGGAATGGGATGTTAAGTCACCTTTCCAAAATGGAGATATATAAGAAGAGCTTTGAGAGAAATTTTAGTATTTATTTGTTCAAAATTAAGAATGAGGATAGAAAATGCAAGTGGTTTTTTTTTAACCTTTATCCCACTCTTATGCCTAAAATTTTTAAATACAAAACTCATAAAATGGTGGTGGTAACAGGGAGGATGATGGAGTGAAAATAGTAAAGGAAACAGGTGTTAACTTGATTTTTGGAAAGACTTACGTTGGCATTGCTGTGTGGGAATTTGGTGTATAATACAGATACTTATTTTATCAAAATGAGTGTTATGCAGCACCCGACACCTGATCAGTCTGGTTTTGAGCAGAACATGCTCATGGTTGAACTAATGGTAGTCCTAGATGAAGAGGTCCTTTTAAAGGATCTTAACACAATTAGAAAAAGATGCATTTGTCTGAGATTGATTTGAATGACATTCATTAAAAAGTAAGATTTTTTTTAACAGCATGATGTGTTATCACGCAATAAAGATTAAAATGTGGCTGTTGTATATGCACACAGATTTGTTCTGAGGATTTAAATATATGGTACTGTTCACCTGGAGATTGGTTTGACATATCAGCTGCATGGTCAGCTATAAATGAAAACATCTTTATTTCATAGGAGGGTTTTGTTTTTTTTTTAAATAACCACATTCTTTTCACCCATCTAAAAATAGACTGAATTTTTTTGCAAGCTGTTATGAAACAGTGCTGTCTATCCTATTAGCCGCCAGTTCCTTTCAAGGCTCTTTGAAAATGAATATATAAGATTTTTAAAAAAGAAATAATTATAATATTGAGTGTCTGAACTGTTAAACTGGCCTAATCTGCTCTGTAGAAGAATTGCAATGTGTGTTTATGCCATGCAGACATGAGAATATGCATGTTCTTGAAAAACACAAAAAGGGAATGAATTCTTGCCTATTTATTTATTGCTGGTTTTAATCCTTGCTCCTAGTGGTTGGGCTTCTTGTGAAGCTTGAGTTCTCTGTGTGGGAATGCTGTGTGGAAGATCTGAAAGAGTCCATGGCTTGTTTCTTGTTTTCCACGCTAGCAGAGGCTGCTAGACAGCGCTTGCATAGCCAGAGGGGAGGGGAGAGGAGGTGCCCTGTGCATTTACAGAGACTGATGAAATGGGAATACAGGAGGAATGAGAGAGGAGCCCATTACTTGCCTCCTTCTTTGGCTGGTCTTTGTTTTTACAAGACAGTTTGGTGTTTGTAGGTTTTCCTGCTCATTTGGCAAGTTCAGCGTGCTGTCACATCTTACTGATGAGAAGAAAGCTGGGATATAATGGATGGTTTGGCTGTTATGGAGGCTCAGCATTTTAGAAATCCTGCAGCGTTCTCCTAGGATAGTTGTTTGCTATGAATTTCAGAACCTTTTAGGAGACATTAGCAAGAAAGTTGAACCTTTTTGTTGAGGAACCTCTGAGATGTTTAAAGACATTGGCAGCCTTGAAAAGTAAATTAATACAAACCTGAGACACTTTTCATAGATTCATCCTTCCTTTCCACTTACCTTCTCCCTAGAAAAACTGAAGTTGCAGAATTGAGGTGATGAGATTAAGATACCCGTGTTTTGGCATGCTGTGGGATATTTCCTGAGCAGACACCATCAGGCAGAGTCTCTATGTCCTGAATTTCCAGGCAGTTAATGCTGCCTGGCCAAAGTCCTGGTTCCTTGTTGATAAGGTAACCCAGGTAACTGGGGATGTGAGCGTGCCCGTGGGCTGGGCGGTGGATCAGGTAACCCCCTGCAGCTGCTGGTGCTGAATTGATTTGTTTGGATGTCTGAGCCTGAAGGAGACCATGGGTATGTTTTCCTACAGCGTGCTCACGATGTGACACTCACCTGGTTTCCTTATCTAATGAGTAGTAATTAAACTCCGATGTACCTCCTTGTTCTTTGTGTTTCCCTGGAGGCTGGCTGAGCTTACTGCTCCAAGCCTTGCCAATGTCCTGAGGGAGCAGGTAGCAGCACCCAGATGGAGGAGGGATGGTCTTTTAGGAGCCCTCCAGGAAGGTGAAAATACTTTTAATTTCTGGTGTAGGAGTTATGCACTCTTCTCAGCTACAGTATAGGGAATGCTTTTGGCTGCACAGATATTTTTCCCCCCCTTTTTTGGGGCTGTGTGGAACTCTTGGCAAGTTTCTGTTTCTTTTTGAGAAAAGTTAATTCTTTCACCTGGATGGTTTTATACTCTTAAGACTTCAGACTTCCTGTATGTAGTACTTTTCTTTTTCACATTTTAGGACAAAGAACTTGTTATTTCTTCAGCTCTGATTTTGGCTTCTAAATTTGTGTCAGCAGTGCAGTTTTACCATGGAGCATTTTCTCATAAAGGTTATTAGCAAGGCTGATCACTCTGAAGTGTCTGACCTGCTCTTCTTTCCTCTTCATACAAATGCTGCATAAGCATGTTTCTTTGAAATGAGTTTCTGCTTCAGTGTTTTTTGAAAAACAGCAGCCACTTATGAACAGTCTTAAAGTAGGTAGCTGGTATGTATATAATTAAATTTTCATCATTTTGGGGGGTTTCATAAATAGCAGTAAAGAAAAGATTCTTTCAAATGACAAGTTTGTGTTAATCTGTGTAGAAGTATGTGGTGTCAGGTGGTACAGGCAAGTTTTAAGGAATAATGGTGGTTTTGGTTTGGCTTTTTGTTGGGTTTTTTTAAGCCTTGGGGTATGTATATCCCTCTACCTTTGTAATTTATCTTTGCAGAGCAAATTAATATATTTCTCACTGCTTTTACATAGTTTCTTCATCAGGTCATGCCAAGAGGGCATTCAGGGATAAAGTAAAGGAGGAAGAAATCTGAAATAATGAGAAGGAAGGAAAAAGATGGAGGCTGAGTACTGTCTGCTTCCTTTTCTGGCAGACCTAATAGGAAGGAAAAAGATGGAGGCTGAGTACTGTCTGCTTCCTTTTCTGGCAGACCTAATGTTAGTTTTTAGAGGAGGCATTGTGAAACAAGTTATGATGTTGAAAGATTCCTCCAGGTTTGGAACATCAGTGATTTTTTTTAATTCTGTTTTTGTGTGTGTGTATTTCTTTTTTAAATTTAGTTGTCGATGCACTACTTTTAAGGTAGAAGTGTAACTTGTAATAAATATGGAAATAATGTTTAAAAGTAGAACCATCAGCTAACAACATGATGTGTAAGCTGATATTGCTGTATGTCAGATAAATGGTTTGGAATAATTGTTAGATAATAGGGCATTATAAGATAATGATTCCATTATTTATGTAACTAACACTGAAAAAAAATAGTTGTCAGAATAATGCAACTATTTCATCAGTTTCAGTAACTTTTAAACACATATTCAAAGTACTGTATTTTCTTTAGCTCTCTTTCAGCTTTTTTTCTACTGGTTCTTTTTTATAGGATAAAAAAATTTTGTACATCTTCCATTTCAGCACAGTTCAAATCTAGTTTTAGTGGTCATACAACTATAACTTTTCTGATTTGTTTAATATGTGGTAACAGTGACCAATATATATTTTGCCCCCCTTTTCCTCCCAAAATTACAAGCTCATTCTATTTGTTGTATTTTATCTCATAGAAAGAAAATCATCCTAGCTGAGTGTGGGCCCTAAGCTGTTTGTCCAGGGAGGCACTTCATTCCACCACCAACACTTTTGGGGGACAGTGTACCTGTATAGCTCTCTTACACTGGGTGCTTAATTTGAGATTGCCAGTTCTGGACCAAAATAAATCCTATGTTTTGTGTGGCTATCATATTAAAGGTTCCACAGTCTCACTTGTTTTAGCATGTGAGGCTTTTAAGTGAAATATGAAAGGGATGTGGAGGCAAGGAATGTTGCAACATGCCATTGTCCTTGTGTAGGAAAAAATGGAAATAGCTTATATAGAAGAAGCCACTTGTGGAGCATGTTGAGGTGATATTTTTAGGGGACACTGTACTTTTTTTTTTTTTTAACTGGTTGTGACTCTATCAGTAGACTTTGAAAAGATTAAGAATTTTAAGTGTATTTTGCTTTCCAGGGATAGACTCAGTTTCTTTCTGCTATAAATACATTTTCTGCTCAGTTTATTCTGTCTGGAATTTCTGCTATAGGTAAAAAAATCACAAGTAAAATAAATCATTAGTACCCCTGCTACTCAGATGGCCTGTGCACTACTTTTTTTTTTCTTTAATTATTTTTTAAAAATAATTAGCAACTTTTCATCATGCGGGTATTTGTGAGGTATTTATTACAGGGAAATTTCTCTTATACTTTCTGAAAACTAAAACCTCAGATTTTGTCAGTTCCTGTAGGAACTAAAATGAGAGAATTTTGTGAAAGGGAGAGATGGAAGGTTCTGGGGCATTGTATGAGGTTTTCCTGTATGAGAACTATTCACTGGAAACTAACTCAAGCAATCCAGTGGTGGTTTGAACACAGTTATTGAATGGCTAAAAAAAAGATAAGTAAAAGATTGAAAAACCATGACTTGCACAATATACTTTCTAAAGTATTCCAGTTCTATCCCAGGTAAAATGTCTGGGAAAAAAGTAATGGATCATTTTAAGCAAAGCCTTTTGTATTACAGATTTAGTCTGTTTCATGACCTGAAACGTTTTGCCTAATCACTGTATTGGTCATGCCTTCACT
The DNA here is from genome assembly GCF_023055355.1 of Agelaius tricolor. NCBI lineage: Eukaryota > Metazoa > Chordata > Aves > Passeriformes > Icteridae > Agelaius > Agelaius tricolor. Next base: position 56,430,368 of record NW_027269263.1, read on the forward strand.
AAAATGTCCACTCCAGCCCCTAGGGGGATGGTAAACGAATGTTACCTGATAGATTGCATAAAACAATGTGTATTTATGGCCAAAGTTTGCATTTCTTTTGTTGCTGTAGTGTATTACAGGATAAACTCATCTGTGGTTTTCTGTGTCTTCATATTGTATGCATATTCATATTATATACTTACAAATTAAGAATAAAATGTTTAGATATTAATGTAATTCAGTGAATTTACTGTGTTGTGATACATGTGTTTTCACTGATCCAGAATTGATGTAGTTACTGAGGGATGCTAGGAACATATTAAGCAAATGCATGCAGATTTAAGCATTCAATTTTGTTGCATATTTTGTGTTATAAGCATATTATCAGGAAATTGTGCCATCTCTCAGCTTTTGACTTTATGTGAATCCTACTGTACAGTTTGGAGGATATCTAAACTTTCCAGTGGACTGAAAAATACCTTTTCTGTCCAAAGGGTGTTGTGACCAGGTGGTCTTTTACTAGTTCTTTCTTCAGGAACATTACACTCCTGGACCAGTGTCTGCCTTAGGTGCTTCTGTATTTTCTTCAAAACTCACCTGTAGTCTTGGGTGATCTCTGACAAAATCTGAACAGTCACTGTTACCTTAAAAACAGATGAAATTTATCTCATCTAGGATGCCTGCCAAACTCATGCTGGTATTTGTGACTAGATGGATAGTGAAGTGTGATTTCCTTTTTTTTCTGCTTCATTCTTTTTCTCTCTTTTTAGTCTTTAAAGCTTCAATTACCAAAGGAATGTGTGCAGCTCCAAGCTCTGCCTATGTTCTTCACCAAATATATCCATAGAGTTTTCTTTGTGTGGTTATAGCTTTAGGTCAGTCAGGCTGGTTGATTGCTTCTTTTTCCTGGCTGGACAAGGTTCAAAACCAGAACCACATCTCATGTAGATGTTCTATTTGTATGAAGTTTTGACCATTGTGTTTAATGAAGGCACTTTAAATAACCTCTCTGTATTAATAAAAGTGTCCTAATTTTGTCTTGATATCTGCTAATAAATACCATAAATTGGTATTTTCTTCTCTTGAGAGTTGTGAAATGTTTATATTGTAGTGTTGGGCTGGTTGATCTTCCAGACTTGTTTTCCCCAAGCTTGGTGCAGTCTAATTGCATGGAAAGGAGGATTTCTTTAACCTACTTCAATTTGGAGTAACATGAAACCTTTTTAGAATTCAGTGCTTTGTTTTCCTGAAGCAACTTCCTGTGCCCCAAACCTAGTGAGGTGGTCTCATCCTTTCTAAGAAGGCAAGGGCTCATCCTTCTGTTGCTCAGTTCTGCTGAGCATGGTGGTAGTGTGTGTCTTTTCTGGGGGCAAAGGAGGTCATATAATTGCAGCAGAAACTCCTGTTAAACTACATTTCTGTCCTGCACTGTCAAAGCTTAACTTTTACTAGTTCTGGCAGAAACTGAGAGTATTATTTTTGTCATTAATACTGCTATAAAGAGACAGCATTACTTTCTCTTGCAACTGCTGTGTCAGAAAATACCCAGCAATTTTTTTCTGGTGGAGATGGAAAGGTGGTTTGACATTTCTGTGGGTTTCAGTGGACAGCTCTTGTGTTATTCTCTATCCAGCATTAGGACCTACAGATTCTCATTGTTGTCTGCAGCTGCTGCAGCCACTGTCCACAGAAGCTTTCAGTTCCTTCTGTGCCCACATACCAGACACTATCCACCTCTGTTTATTTCATGCCATGAACTAGAATGGAAGGTTTTTGGCGTTAGCTCTGCTCTTTATGAATCCTTCTATAAAAGGATTACCTTATACCCTTCGGAGACCACGTGTGGTGGTTTCCTCAGAGTGGTGCTTTGTCATCCCCAATGTGACAGTGTAAAGCCTTTCTGACAGCTCCTGTTGCATATGTGACAAGAATCAGGAATTTCACTGCTGCTTGGTGCCTTAGCTATGACAAGTGCCAGCTTCCAAGAAGACTAATACAGCTTTGGACCAAGACTTCCCTAAGGTATGAAAAAGATCATCAACCATAGTGATTCTGAAGTACATTTTTATCAATTAAAAGCTTTCATTCTGTTATAAATAAGAGTAGAAACAGTCTTCATGGACTTAGAAATCTCACTCGGCTCCTTTCCAGGTAATTAATGTTTCAGAGTATTAGTCTAGAAAGCCAAATAAAGAGAGATACAGCCATCCTCAGAATGCTTATGTTCCACAGCTAAAGTAAAAGAATGAACTTACAGACTCCTCCTCTTTCTCTCAAGAGCTGGTGAAGGAAAAAACTCCTCCTCTTTCACTCAAGAGCTCTTGATGTTTGTGAGTGGATTACTGACACAATGAATTAACTTAGACCTTATTCCTTGGGCACCCCAACTGCAATATGCTGTCAGTGAATACATGGGGGTTTTTTGTGTAGACCATTAATATTTAAAGTGCTGTTGTTCTTTATGGAAATCTCTTCACAGGTTTCTCCAAGGCAATCTTATTGAATATGTTTCTGTAGTTGAATTTTTATGTAGTTTGTTTCACCTATATGTCTGCTTTATTTATGTTATTTTTCTGTTAAATGAATCCTGGCTTGGAAAGAAAACATACAGGAAAGAACTGGTCAAGATTCTTTTCAAATGTGTTTAGCACATAGGAATTTCAAGGGCTATTAAAAGAACCAGAAGTCATCCAGTTGAAGCAGGACAGTGTCCGAGAATGCCAGTGCATTTTTTTACTATCATTTAAATACTCAGTGCTTTAAAGAAATGCCTTAGCAAAACTGCATGGAGTGTGTTCCAACAGATGCCAGGACAGCTTAAACAGTCTGCAACTGAAAGTCTTAAAGACTACCCCAAACTCAAACCTAAGGCAGATTTAGACACTTCACCTTCAAAGTGTTACTGATATCTTTGCTAAGAAACTTGCTAAAGGTATGTGTCCTTCTAGCCATGCCAGTTGTTAGAGGTAGCCAGACATGGAGGGCTCTGTGTTCCTGGGGCAGTATCTCCTGTTGTAGCTGAATAGGAGAGTGCAGGAGTGCTGTGTCCCAGGGGCAGTATCTCCTGTAGCTGAATGGGAGAGTGCAGGAGTGCTGTGTCCCTGGGGCAATATCTCCTGTTGTAGCTGAATAGGAGAGTGCAGGAGTGCTGTGTCCCTGGGGCAATATCTCCTGTAGCTGAATAGGGGAGTGCAGGACTGCTGTGTCCCTGGGGCAGTATCTCCTGTTGTAGCTGAAGAGGTGAGTGCAGGACTGCTGTGTCCCTGGGGCAATATCTCCTGTAGCTGAAGAGGTGAGTGCAGGACTGCTGTGTCCCAGGGGCAATATCTCCTGTCATAGCTGAATAGGAGAGTGCAGGAGTGCTGTGTCCCAGGGGCAATATCTCCTGTTGTAGCTGAAGAGGAGAGTGCAGGACTGCTGGTGTCCCAGGGGCAGTATCTCCTGTCATAGCTGAATAGGAGAGTGCTGTGTCCCCAGGGGCAGGCAGTGAGGAGCATGGCCTCCCCACAGGTGTGTGTGTGCATGCACATGCTCTCCTGCAGAAAATGCATCCACAGCTGGCTGTGCAGGGCAGCAGAGACTCAAACCAGGGCTTTTATTGGCACCCACATCAACACACACACAGAGAGCATTGAGGCAAGAACTGCATGGACAGCCTCATCCTTTTCCTCCTTTCCAACTCCTTACAGTGGAAGTCCACTGGTGGAATTTTCACAGAAACTCACGTGAAAGCTCTGTGTGCTCTCTTAGCCAATTTTAAATCCTCTAAGTAGTTTCTAGCCCCTAAATGCATTAGCCTTCAAGATTCATATTCTCACTTGAGTTGCTGGCACTTGGACCTTATTTACTGGCTGGCCAGTCTGACTTGAAATTGGCTTGAGTTCACACATACACACTCCAAATAGAAAGTGTATCCACAAAGAAGACAGGTATAGGGTTTTAGTGACTGTCATGATCAAGGACAGGGCTTAGTCAGACAAAAGCATGGACCAGATGCTTATTTTTACTGTACCTGCCCCATTTATCCTTTTTCCCGGTTATTTTCTCTTATTTATTTCTCCCTTAGCCACTTCTATGTCAGTCTTCCTCCAGGCCTAATACCTTCCCCTGAACATTTCATAGCATCTTGCTTATTCTACAGTACTGTGGTAAGTTTTACACAATCCCAAAATGTTCTTTCTCTTTGCATCCCATAATAAGTCCCATACCCCTTAAGGCAATAACCTTTAGTTTTCAGGGTGTTTTTTTGGAAGAGTTTTGACTCATCTTGGTAGGTTTCACACTGGGGGAATATGGTCTAATTGATAGTCGTGGGAGTAGCTGATTCACATGCTCCATTTTTGCTCTTGAGGATATTAGGGTTGACCTGTTGTTTTGCTTCTGATCTTTGCTGGATCTGTTTCTCTTCAATCAGATAACCTAACACTGGTCTCCCAGAGGCTATTATCACTTGTCAAAACTGGATCTAGGTCTGTTTGCATTTTTGGCCATCTGATATGGGCATCCAAGAGATTGAAATTAACTGAGGATATGAAATGCACCAATGCTTTGCTACTACTTCTCACTCTCCTGGAAGTTTGATGTTACAGAGTTTTGTCTACTGTGTAACTCTATTTGGTTTTTAGACCTATGTTTCTGGAAAGGAAGAGTGATGTGTATTCCTACCATGTGTTAGATGCATTCTCTGTGCTTTAGATGTACACTGCTGGATGTGTCAAGCTCATACATCTAATGAAGGCAAAGCTCAGGCATGACCAAAACCAAGCAGTGCTCCTTACTCTGCTGAACTGGTATCTATGCTTGTCACAAAATCCATTTGAGGTAACACAGGGATGCATAATAATAGTAAACAGCTCTGAACCATAAACTGTCTCACATCCTCCTTCTCTGTGGTCTGGTCCAGAAAAGAGATGTCTGGTAATAGTGGTCAAAAAGTGCCACTTTAAAAAAGGCAAAAAGAATCATATTACTCTCATTCTGAACAAGGCTATGTCTCTGAGATAGACTGGAAGGCCAGTTGTTAATCTGAGCTGCAGGCATCAAGATACTGCTCAGTTCCTTCACAAGGTAGCTGAGCAGGCAAAAGACACAGAGCCACAATGTGTGTTAGTCAATATCTGGCTATCTGACATCAGCATTCAGAAAACCTGGCATGTATTTCTTCTACTTTGGGAGCCCAGGAGATAGCTAATACTTGAGACTTTGCCAAGTTGTTCTTCTCAGGAAGAGAAATATACGATTTGAAGGTTGTGAATGTTTGTGTGTATATGTGCAGTGCTGTTTATTTACACAAAACATGTAAACAGAGCTCATTTGCTTGAGCAGAGTAGAAACAAAGTGCAACAAGCAGCTATTTTGCTGATGTTTTCAAGTCTGCCTGTCTAGCAAGTACTGTACTAAAAAAACCCCCCTTAAAATTCAAAAAACAACACCCAAAAAACCCCACGCAACTCTCTCCTGGAATCACAGGCACAGCATTTTTTTTGCTGTTTTTTTTTCCTGCTTTTTCAGCTGTTGTGTAAAAGACCTAATGTTCCTTTTTTACTGAGAGTGAAAGGAGGGTATTCAGCCCAAGTCTCAGCCTTGACTGCAGCCAAATACTGAATGCTTAGAGAGTAGCTCAATCACAGACATAAAATTTGTATTATAAAAATGCTACACCTAAAATGAAACTTAAAAAAACTTCTTTATGTGTACTACACTACCTTTATTAACTTTCTGGACAGTGCAGTTTGTTTCCAGCTTATTCTGTATGGTATCTGAGGACTCTTGCCCTTTACTGCAAATAGTCCTTGTCAGATCTTTCCCATGGACAGGTGTGAGCTGCTTTAAGATCTGTCTTTCAAGGCTTCTGCCAGGTTTCCACTGGATTTCTCTACGGCAAGAGAGATTAAGACTATCCTGGGTTTTGGTTGTAGCTTTTATTCCCCCTTCTAAATATTGCCTTTCTTCTCTTGAAAGCTTCACTAGGTTTTCACGTGGTGCTTCATCACCCTGCTCCATTGGTCTAAACCTGTATGAGTCAGTGGAAAAAACCTATCTTCCCTAACTCCTGAAAGCTTCTGAGAGTAACAACTTCTTAGTTCTCTAAACTACTTCTAAGACCTTGTTGTTTTGTTCACAACTAGTAGTTCATGTGTGTAGTGTTGCCTGCAGAAAATAATCTGAGATTGAATTGCAGTGGGATTCTATATGGAAATAATACAGTGGGAGATTTATCATAGAGCTTTCCCTTTAGCTCCCGCTCCAGCCTTCATTCTTCTTGTCTCTCCTTTTGTTGAGTTACCATCCCAAGCCAGACATGTCACTGTAGGAGGGTATCACATTGGTCACACATTATTTCCTCTTGTTGAATCCATATTGTTTCTTCCTGATAACCTTCCTTTCCATGTTTACAGAAGCTTTACATCCTGGTGCACTTTACTTGTAAAATACGTAGCATTGTGTTTTTGTTAGGATAGGCACATTATAATAATTAGTGGGCTACAGCTATTTTTACTGAAATGTAAACCTTGGTGATTTGTATTGTGCATACTGCAATCTGTAAATGGATTCTTGTGAGTAGTTTAATTGATTGGAGGAGGAATATATTATCATAGAATCTTAGAAAATGCTGAGTTGGAAGGGACCCATCAAGATGATTGAGTCCATCTCCTGGTCCTGCACAGGACACCCCAGGAGTCACACCATGTGCTTGAGAGCATTGTCCAAACACTTGTTGAACTCTGTAAGGCTGGTGCTGTGACCATTTCCTTGGGGAGCCTGTTCCAGTGCCCAACCACCCTCTCTCTGGGTGAAGAACCTTTTCCTGATGGCCAGCTTAAACTTCCCCCAACGCAGCTTCAGCATTCCCTCTAGTCCTGTCGGTGTCACAAGAGTGAAGAGATCAGTACCTGCCCCTGTTTCCCCTCTTGAAAGTTGCAGATTGCAGTGAGTTCTGCCCTCAGTCTCCTCCAGAGTGGCCAAAACCAAGTGACCTCAGCCTCTCCTCATGTGGCTTCCCCCCCAGACCCTTCACCATCCTCATGGCCCTTCTTTGAAGGTGTTCAAGGCCAGGCTGGGCTCTGCACAGAGCATCCCCCCCAGTCAGAGGTGTCCTCACCCATGGCAGGGGAATTGAACTGATTGAGCTTTAATGTCCCTTCCAACTCAAACAATTCTGTGATTCTATGATTCTGTGAAGTGCAGCAAATACAAGGCATTACAGGAAGCTACTATTTGTTTGCACACTGTTTTACAGGTGGAATTGGTTAAGAGCATAGTTGACCTTTTGTCCCGAAGCCATGAGCGTGATGCATCTAATTTTATCTTTTGTTCCCGAGTTATTTAATGCTTTTTTAATCAAATCCTCCAGAGTTGAAAATCAGAGTTTTCTAATTTAAAATATAAGAGAAGACTGGGAGTTTTCAAGTTTCTTTCGAATTATATTTTGGCACGTTTGTTGCTGCTGTTAGTATTCAATCCCATAATTCCATAGCAATGCAGAAGTCTGCTTTTAATTAAAATGTTATTTTGTGGAATGTAGTAGAAACTGTTATAACTGGTGAAATACAGATTGGTTTCCTTGTGCCAGATTGGAGGATTTAAATTGCTGTTTTGAAGCAGTATGGGTGATGTAAACGAAATGTCAGTGGAGGTGATTTGTTGGAATTGAATCATTAACTAGGTAGGAAGATGTAAAGTTGAGAGTTTGTAAGTCGTTTTCTATAGTGATTTGACTTCAGAATGCAAGTTACTAGGAGCCATGAAGTGCACAGTTTATTTTACAAAGGAGAAAAATGAAATTTAAGGGAGCATAATGCTTCATGGAATCATAAAATGCTTTTGGATAGGAGGGACCTTTAAGACCATCTACTTCCACTCTCTCTAAAATGGGCAAGGGCACCTTCCACTTGAGACCAGGTTGCTCAAAGCCCCATCCAACCTGGCCTTGAACACTTGCAGGTGTGTGGTACATCTTCTGGTTGGAAAACCTGTTGTAGTGCTTCAGCATGCTCACTAAACCTGCTCCCCTTCAGTTTGAAGCCATTCCTCATTCTCCTGTCACAATGTGTCCTTGTAAAAAGTTCCTCTTCAGCTTTCCTCCAGCTCCCTTTAGCTACTGAAGGTTCTTTAAGGTGTTGCCAGAGCCTTCTCTTCTCCAGGCTGAACAACAACTCTCTCAGCCTGTATGTTTAGCAGAGGGCTCTTCCAGCCTTCTGATCATCCTGGTGGCCTACTCTGGACTCCTTCCAGCAGATCTATGTCCTTCCTAAGGTGGTGGTCCAGATGTGGACACAGTGCATCCATCCAGGTGGATGTAGAGTAGTGGAGTAGGGGGGGAGAAGCACCTTGACTGGCTGGCTGTGCTGCTTTGGGTGCAGCCCAGGACACAGCACACCCCAGCCCTCACTGCTCTCCTCTTGGACCTCGAGCTGTTGATCACAACCCTTGGGGTGCATCCATCCAGCCAGTTCCTTATCCACAAGTGGTCCATCTGTCAAGTTCATGTCCCTCTAGTTTAAAGATGAGGATATTGTGTGGGACAGTGTCAAATGCTTTGATTCATCATACTATTGCAATAAATATTTCATTTGGCAATAGAGTTTTCTTAGTTTTATGAGCTTCCTGCCAGTTAAATTTGGCAAATATGTCTAGATATTGCTAATTACTGTTCCAGTGTTGCTGACATGACTAGTTTAATTTTTCCAAAATCTGTTGAATATACTGTATTTTGCATAGGTCATATTGTGCACTGCTCAAGGTTTCTTCTTTTCTTTTAAAGTTTTAGTCAACTGCAAGTGGTTGTATCTGCATACTTAAGGACAATCCAGACTTCTGTTGAGCTGGAATCCATAAACATAATTAACATGATGGTGGTGTTGTGGTATAATTAGGTTCATTAACAATATAAACACGGAGTGTTTTATTCACAGGAGATTGCTACTATGTCTTTAATTGTATGACTGTGGTTTGTCTATTTAGAACTTTTCTTTCAAGTGATTTGAGTTTTCTTAAAGACTGGGATTCTTAGTATGAAAGATGCATATATGTTTCTTCCAAGCAAGTATGGAGAGACATGATATGTATATTGTCTGAAGAAAAGGATTTTTTCATTTTTTCTCTCAGTTGTTTTTTTTTTTTTTAAGAAAGAATGGTATTTCAGTTTTGAGAAATTTTTTGAAGTGTAAAGGCACAATATATATGTATAAAATTTTTATGTGTTCAGCTTAATGCTCCTGCTTTTTTTTAAACAAAATTTAAAAGTTCACCTAGTCTTCTCTTGCACTTCTTTTAAGTCAGTCCTAATACCTCAGCATTGTTTTGGTGACTCCTTATCTTGTTTCCACCGTTGTTACACTTGCAGTTTGCAAACATTAAAGCATTAGCTAAAAGAAATAGATACTGACTGAGGCTGGCAAAACTCTGGTTTCAATGAGCAGCATTAATTTATGCCCACATTGATTGAAGCTATCTGTCCCCATCTAATACTCTTGTTTCTAGCTTACTTTTAGCTGGCTGATGATTAGAACATGCTTGCCTGAGGAAAGCTTGATCCATCTCCCTCCAGGACTCATCAATAACTATTTATTTGGGTAGTCCTTAGGTTTTAAGCAGAGCACCAAAAGTCATTACTGTCCCTCAGGATGTGATTGTGCTGTGGCTGAAATGATGCCAGCCTGTGACAGTCAGAGCACAAGGCCTGTGCTTGGTTCTCCAACGTTGTTGTATTCATGCTGCTTTAACCTAAGTCATTTTGATCACTCTTGTGACCATTTTTACTGTCATTTTTATTTCTCCATGTTGTGTTGTGCTGTTACGGATCAGTGAGGAAATAAGGTATGGTTATGATAATTCTTTACTGTGTTTAACATACATTGATATACATTTTGATGAGGCTTGTGCTTTCTTGGAATTTTTTGGTGTAACAGCAGGAAACAGCAGTTGTTCTGTAGCTTTTGGCAGGTGCTCACTGTGTGTGTGCACACCCTGACCGAGCCATGCTTGTGAATGGGAGGATTGCTTGGTTAGTGTGGCAATGCTGCTGCCCTCCTTGGATCTTTGTAGGCTTGTTAGGCAATTAGTGTCTGGTAGTACTGGGATTAATGATTAATGAATTACTGGTATAGTATTAGTTCCCTGTTCTGTTTGCTTTCCTACAGGAAGGCTGATTTCTTGCACAGAAACAAGTACCTAGAGAGCTGGTGATACCTTACACTGTCCCAGCTGTCTTTGAGGTGGATAGTTGCTGGATTTCTGCTTGGCAAATCCTGTAACAGGATTTTGGTGCTGGTGACATGACAGGCTTACCCAGATTCCTTATGCTTCCCACTGAACTAGAAGGGATTAGTCCCTATGGTGGTGGCTCTGTGGGAAGGGCTCACTGCAGCCTCAGTGTTTTGCAGCCCAAGTGAGTGGTCCAGCTTTCCTCACTAGCACCAGCCTCCTGAAGTCCTCTTTGCCCCAAAAAGTTTTCACCACAATGAGCTGAGTTAGTTCACTGGTAAATCAGGTTAGTGCCAGAGCCTGAATGCTGTATGGGAGCATAACATTCATGTTTAGGTTTTTAGAACTTCACCTAGGATTCTCTTGTTACTATTCTAAGGCAGTCTTAGCAATTCACCATTATTTTGTGTCCTTTTTTCTTGTAGTCCTTGCCATTATAGCTGCAGTTGGCAATCATTATAGCATTAGTTAAAAGAAAATGTTGCAATTGAAATTTCAGCTTTTAACAGAAATTCTGGCATAAAAGAATATGATGATCTAGATGGAAGCTCATTTGTATTAAGTAAGAATATGGAATGTCTTTCAGCATATTGAATAATCAAATGCCTAATAAAGTTCACGCATAGTTCTGAGTTATTTAGCAATCCTTCAATGTCTACCTGCTATGTAGGCAGACATTTCTTTCATCTTAATTATTAGATAGTGCCATCTTCACCTTAACATACTGCGTGGGTATTTTGGGTTTAAGGTACATTAAAATGAAACAGCAGTAAGAAAAACTATGCAGTATTCTTGGGTACATGGTTCCCACTCAGGAATTGCTAAGTCAGCCACTCCTTGAAGGCTGATGTGGAAAAAGAGCTCACCTACAAAACAGGCTCATTTGGTCTTGTAGAGCTTTATCACCCAGTTCCTTCCAATTTGGGGGGATGAAAGTTGAGACTTTCATGGGGTTTTTCTTCTGGATCCTGGTTTTCTGATAGGAAGATCATAAGTGTGACATTTTATTACTTCTCTCCAGAAGTGTCCAGGACAGCTGCTATCCTTGCATTTTGATGGTTTCCCTTTATACCGTTTCTTTTCAACATTAATTAATCCAGCATCTTCTAATTCACATATCAAGAGCAACAATCAATCTGTGTGATATAAGGTGTTTGATTTCTTGTCTCAGCAGTTCTTACTGGCAGCAATGGAACTTGTTAGACTTTTAAGGCAATCTGTTTCTGTTTGATAAAATTTTGACAATGTACTCATTGATATTTACAAAAGAAATATGTAACATTTTGACCTACAGAGGTTACATGTCCAGCACATGTGATGCATCACCTCTGTTATTTCTAAAAAGGAGAATATTGCCAAATCAAGGCATTGGCAGTCCTGTTAGAATGATATGTTCAGTGTAACATCCTCCTGAATGTATCATGCATGGCAACAAATACTTATTTGTGGAATGAGAAAATGTGTTCTGATCTGTAATCAATATAACGGCTTTTTTAGACCAGTCTTGGAATGACATTTCTTTCTGAATTTTAACCCTAGTTTAACAGTAACACTGTCAAAAAAAAAATAATTCTGAATTGTAAGAGAAAACCCCACCAAAATACCCTAGAGAATTACCTTATGTGTTTTTGCCCCTTTCAGTGATTTGGGTATGTCAGCCAGAAGCTGGAGATCTAAAAGCTTTCAGAGACTCATTTGAAACATGAATGTAACTGTCACAGACCATAATAATGGTTTCAGGTTCACTGTGTCCGAAATGTTATGTTTGTGTTGCAGGAAAGGTGTTTTACTTTAAAGTTAGAACAGTGCATAGCTAGATCATACTAGTATGAAAGGACATTTGATCTAAATTTTAGTAACCCCAGGAGAAAGGGCAGCCTCATTGATAGCTCTTTATGGAGATAGAAGAAAAATATGTGCAAGTCACTGAGCTTTTGACAAGGTGACTTAGGGTAATGGCATTTGCTCTCTCTGAAGCAGTTTAAAAGGAGGGACCTTCAAGTACCAGTGACTAAAAATATTGCATGATTGGGTTTCATCCTGAGAGTAAAGGCAACACCTGGCAAAGGAACCCTGTTAAGTTAGTAAAATGTAAGTTTTACTTACTCTAAGTAATTAAAGTTTTACTTTACCTCTAGTAAATGTTTTGGCTCAAATGCATACAATACCTGTCATTATAAAATATTCACCCGTGTATATACTCTCATCATTGTTCAAAGCAGTGTCTGTTCAAAAATGCTGCATTCCTTTATCATAATTTACAATACAGAATGTTGAATTAATCAGGTAAATAAGACTTAGTTAAGATGATGCTGAAATCTACATAGAGTGCTAATGATTTTCAATACAAATCATACTGCACAGATCAGGACTATTAGAAGATTGTGTGTGTGTATATATATTTATTTCAGGATTATTGGCAGGAGAAAGGGTAGGGTGAATCACCCAGCTCACCTGAGTTTTGTTCTTCACGAGTCCATAATGAGCTATGTGTATTTACCCTTTAAGCCATTTGTACTGCAGTGTCACTGCACAGTTCTTAAGGTTCTGTGTCAAATTTTGCAGAGAAGATATTTCATATTGAAAGAACACAACAAGGCTACAGTTTCATAGTAGGCTTAAGTCTTAAAGTCTTGCCTTATACCCAGCACTGGTTTCTTCTGTTTATCTTTAGTGCTGGCACTGCTGCTTTTGATGTAATCAGTTGGATGAAGGTTTGATGAGCCTGAAAATTGCCACAGAGGATGGGAGCAGGTTTTTGTCTGGATTAGGGAGCCACATGCACAGTGGTGTGAACACAAACACAGGCACAGGAAGTGCCTGGAAAGAAGCAGAAGTCCTTTTCACTGGAAGAATTGAGCTGGATGCAAGTGCATTGTAGAGATTTTAAAGTGATAATTCTAATAAATATCACTCAAAAGATACACTGAATAACAGCAAATCCAAGAGCTCATTACAATTGAAATAACTTACCCATCCTCTGTCCACATCAGGTTATTTTTTTGCACTTTGCAACTGGCCTGTTATGTTTCAGCCTGTTAGGACAATTTCCAAAAGACACGGATAAAGGAGTGCTGGGGCTGGAGGGCAGGGCTGTGTGCCCATGGCTGTGAGAGAGAGGAGCAAACTGCCTCTTTGACAGCAGCTCTGAGTTTGGGGTGACCTCACGTGTGTGACTGAGCCACAGATCCACTCTCAGCCCCAGGAGAGGAAAAGGGGAGATTGGTTCTGCCATCAAAAATGGGAAGGAGGGGCAGGTATTGATTCCATCTTCTGGTGATACTTATTCTGTGTCTTATCTTGCTTCAGCTGTATCACTGGTGACTCTTCTGTTCACTGCATTTAACCTGTAAGAAAGAAAAGTTACCTGATTGGTTTTGCTTTGGGGGCTTTTTGGTGGATTGAGCAAGAGAGGAGGCAGGTGAAAAATTGAAGAAGGGAGTTTATGACCATAGTCATACTGGTATGGTTTGGATAGTAAAATTGAGGGATTGTTGAAAAAATTTTAGAAAAAAATGCTATGAGAGGGAAATAATATGCATAAAGGAGTAAGAAATGTGAAATGAAGCTCATGGGGGGAAAACCTTTGACATCTACTGATGGGATCTAGTGCAATTATTATCAGTGTTCAAGGAATGCTGAGCACACAGAAGTCACAGCTCAGTGCTTTAAAAGGATGATGTTAAAAACTATCAGGAAAGGAAATAGTGAATAAGCACTATTTTGTGCCTTAAATATGGTTTTCATCTTAGAATAAAATTATTGAGAGAAATTACATCAAAGATATTAAATGATGAGCGAAATAATTTTTTTTCTATTTCTTCCCACAGAGGAAACTTGCATGCAGTATTTGAACAAACAGGAAATTATTCTTCAGATATGGGTAGTTAAGTGTGTAGAAGTTCTTGGCAGAAAATGTTAAACTTTTATCAGTTCAAGGAGTGACTGAGCAAGTTTGTAGAAAAATACTTCACTGAAGGTGGATAAATATAAAGATTTTATCTGTGGCCCCTATAGCAAATGGTTGCAGAATGGGCCTGGCTGTTGTTTTGATCATTCCTGTACCCTTCCTAAGGTGTCCACTTTCAGCCACTGTCAGGAATAGGATAATGGACAAAGTATGGAACTTTGATGTGACTCAGTGTAGCTGTTCTGTTAGCAGAACGTAAAGTATCTACATGGATTGTCAAGATAAGTTTTATTTTGGAAAAAAAAGAAGTTATAATCTGTAAGTGGCATGAGTAAATCTAGATGTTTTCTTACTGAACATTAATGGACCACACTTGGCACTGATAATGTTTGAACTCTTCAGGTAAAAAATGTTTTTGAAGTTGAGAATTTGCAACTGCTGATATTTGTACCTCTACAGGTAGAATAACAGTTGTGCTGTTTTATATTAAAATTGTAGAAGATAGGTTAAATCACATATGCTAAGTGATTGATATACTCAGTACACACAGTATTGAGAGCTGCAAATTCATGCTGTGTTTTTAAGGACCTTGGTCAGGGTAGATCCCTGAGATTACAGTCTCATGTCTGTAGATAAGAAAAAGTTGATATGTGTGGGTTTGGAAGTGATCAGTAGTATATAGTAAAAATCAAAAGCTTGGTGTTCTTTTTCTGGAAAATATTTCTGTATTAGTCCTTCCTTGTGAAGACTGTTTTGTAAATGGTGAGCAGTAAGTTGTGGAAGCCATTTCAGGTGCTACACTAAAGGCAATAACTATTCTCTGTATGATGATTGTTCACTTGGACATACCATGTACAGAATAAAGAAGAAATGAACTTGTACCTCATTTTTGTAATGAATACAGAAGTTTTGAAGGTCTTCTGAAATGTTTCTTTCCTGCTCTCAGAAATGTTTTTGAACTCATTTTCTCTTAATGTTTTTAAAATAAAATTTCTAGTCTGGTATATTCTCTGTTTTGCATGAGTCAGATGTGCATTACTAGTTCTCACTGTTTTAATTAAAGTGGCAGAGTTGTTGAATCCTTATAAAGGCAGACTGAGGTGGAAAGGACAAAACAGAACAAAACTTCACATCTCATGTTAAATCGTAGGTTAATCATCTCTAAAGTCATAATCACATAATTTTAACAGAATCTTGTGACATAGATGGTAGTTTTATGTTGAAAATAAGAACCAGCAAGGAAAATATTTAACTTCCAAAAGGAGAATGTACAGATTTTCAAGCTTCATGAGGAACTTGCAGAAGGGAGGTAGGTAATCCTACATCTTTCTGTATTCTGAAGTTGTTCTGTTTTAGGGGGCATGTGTGTGTTTTTAAGTAAAAAACTCTAAGTGCAACATAATTTTTGATTACAATGGCAATGTAACTACAGTATATGTGAGATTGATGGAGGGTCATGGGGTCCACACAAAACTGGGAAAACCCCTTCAGCACTTACCTGGTTTTGAGGTTATATATGTGTGGTATACCTTTTATATGTATTTTATAGAAACAGAAGGGCTGGGAGTACATATAGAATTAATGAAGTCATGACAGTGTTTTGGAGTTCAACTTCAAGAGAACCAAAGCCAGAATTTTTCTTTTGAGAGATGAGTACTAATTCTTGGAGAATTTCTATTCTGTTGTCTTTCTAATTTACTGAATTAACCTCAGGGCTTAATGGCTTTAGGTTGCAATCCTGATTTTAAGCTGGCTTAACAATTAAGAATTTAAAAATTTTAGAAGTTTTGTTTTGGTTTTAATTAAAGATTTTCTTCTGTTACAGTAGAGAAATTTCAAGCTATCCTATAGCCTGTTCCTACAGATGAATGGAGTCCACTTTAAATCTAAGTAGATTCAACTATAGCTTTCCTGTTTTCATAACTGGTCTACAAATTCCATTCTCTGATTCTTGCATATGGTAGCTGACATCACATTTATCTTGTCACTTCTGTGTGTTTCAGATCTCTGTTTTGATTTCCTAGCTTAGTTTCAATCTCTCTCACTGAAATGTGACTACAGTCTTGCAAATAACTTCAGTGTCTGTTTGCCATAGTACTGCCATACAGTTTTTGGTTGCACCCACACACACTAATTTATTTACTGAATGCTACAAACCATTTTCAATGATGCATTGTTTGTCCAGAGCTTTAGCAATGCTTTAGAATGCTGAAAATAACCTTTGTGTAAAAATGTTAAACCACTGCTTTTTTGTAGCAATAGGAAAAACCATTTTTATAAGCTTAGTTGTAAAGTTTTTTATAGATGTTAATAGTGCCTTATCGACAGCTGAGTTCCCTTTCACCACTGTGTACGTGTAGCACATGCTGCCTGAATATTACACCCACTTGTCCATATTTTTATTTTATTTTTTTTAATCTGAATGACAGTTCATGAGCAGTACTGAAGAGTAAGATTGTGCTCAGCCAGACCCATTTGCAACTTGGAAGGCAAGTGGTGTGCCATTGGATTTGGGTGTTGTAAAAGTTGTGTGACTCTGGTCTGCAGTTTCTTCCTTCTGAAAGAAGGGGAAAAAAATCCTCATAAAAACACAGTTAATTTGTTCTGTTTTTCTGGACTCTTTCTCACAATATTCAAGGTTATCTTTAGCCTGTTTTTTACTCAGACAGTTCTACAGTGTGATTACAAAGAACCTCCTTTCTTAATCAGCCTATTGACTGTCAGGCCCTGCTAGGGATACTCGCTTTTACTTAAAAAGAACTCTTTTGATTTTGGAGAGAGTGTAATATTTTGGCAAGTGACTTAAACTCCAGGCTTTGTTTTGATGTAAGTATACATTCAGTAATTGTACCCATCTCCAGGAAATGCAATGATCCTGTTTCTTAGGAGAACATTTTTTTAATCTTAAGTATAAAATGAGAGTCTGAATTGGATGCCTTTGTGTTATAATTCGTTTCTACAGCAATTTTTTCCCCCTCATACTGTAGTTTGAGAGGAGAATCCATAATATGAGCAGTAGGTCCTTCAAAATCCATAATATGAGCAGTAGGTCCTTCAAGAGCACTCAGCTTTTATGTTGAAAGGTGGCATCTCCACTTTTCTGCTGAAGCTCCCTGGTTGTGCTGATCAGGCTGCTGTTATCTGTAGTGGTCTCACCTTGCTGTGTGGGTAGGGTGTATGACAAGACCTGATGGGCACTCCTTGAGCATCCCTCCCTGTGCCTTCTGAGTGCACCCTGGGTACCTGTGCCTGCACCTGGCTGTGCTCTTCAGCTCTTCCCAAATTCCTGGGACCCAGAGTGGGAGAGGGCTCTGGAAGTCTCACCCTGCTGGGCAGCAGCACACGGAGCTGAGCCCCAGGGCATGGCAGCAGCCTGCTGGAGAGGGCTCCCTGCAGTGAACATGGAGGTGTTGTTCTGGGGCAGCTGACACTGGGGAAGTGCTGGAAGATGTCTCCTGGAGAAGTGAATCAGATCTGTGAGCCTTTATCTGAAGATTTATGTGTTGTCTCTGTGCAGAAGGATCATGGTTGCAGCTATGCATAAATCCTTTGTCCATCTTCTGGACAGATACAGGCAAGAGGGTGTTTTCCTGGAATAACTTTGCAATGCAAACTGTTGAAATTACACAATACCTTTTGCTTTTATTAAATTAAATGACTTTAAAAAAGTGAACATATCTTTGGGCTTAGAACTTTTTCCTCAGGTTTAACAAGAACTAGCTCACTGTCAGTCTGGTCAAACAACTCTGAGCCTGAGTACTAGTGTGATTATCATTCCCAGTAGCAAGAACTGATATTAAAAGATTGTTGCTGTTTTTATCTTTAGGCCTTTACAGTTTTAACACCACTGTGGTGCACTTGCAGTTGAAGGCTGAGTCTGATAAAGAAATGCTGAGTGACTTGATTTTGCATTCTGATGTTTGACTGTCCTTTTAAAGTTTTCATGAAGTGTTTCTTTATCCTACTGTTCAGGATTACTTGTCCTTTTTAAATTACATCATTATTTGTAATGTTTCCAAATTATTGTAGATTAGGTGTGAGGAGTAAAACAGGTTAAAAGCTATTAGTGTTGTAAGTTAAAGTCTTTTTGAAGTATGGCCTGTCATGGCAGAAGAGTGTGCCCACATCTATAAGCTTCAGAGTGGATTAGACCCTGTATTCAGACCTGTTTTGATTTAACTACAGGCTCTATCCTGGGAGAATTGAGGGCAGATTCTGCTGTTTGGAAAGCAGACTTCCAAAACTGTCACTTGCTGTTCTATTCATACACTCTTGTAGCAGTAATTTCTGAACTTTCCTGTCCTTTTTGCATGTTTATTTTAGGTGGCTGGTTCTGCAAAACATGGCCTCCTTTGGTTTGAACTGGTTATTGAGCTGTAAAAGTGGGACCTGCAAGAGTGTATTTCTAAGAAAATACATTTTTAAAGTTACTTGCTTTTTTTGATTTTATTTTTCATTATTTTGATTTAGAAGAAAAATATGGAAGAACACATTGTTCATTGCCAGATTATCATTTTGAGCTTAAGCATTTAACTTCTTGCAGAGGAGTTTGCCCAGTCTTTGTAGTTATTATTGCAGCAGCTTAGTTAATTATGCAATCATTACATGCCCTTTTATTTGATTTCCAGTAATTTTTAGCTTGTAGAAGATGAATTTACTAGTTGTATTTAAGCTCATGCAATTTTACAGTTAAAAAAATTCTGTGAAGTTTTAAGTTGAGCAAATCATTGTGGGTCATTTGAGCATAGTTCCTAATTGTTACTCTGTCTCAGAAGAAGGAAGCAGGCAGAAGAACTGTGACTTTATTATCAGCCATAGGCTAAATATACCCTGTTTCAAATACCTCTGGTTTTCAGATAGATTGCTTGGTAAATCTGGGGGTTTTAACAAGAGTTTTAGCAGTTTAGGCAGTCTGTTCATTTTTAGAATTGATCTTTTCCAACAGTGAATTACTTCCCACTAGTGAATTTCTTCCAGTGTCTTTCAAAGTGCTATGTAATTTAAGTTAAAAAACCAAAATGTCAGTTTATTTCCACCACTGTAGGGATTTCTTTTCAACCTAAATCCATAAACCTTTTTTAGGCATGGAATCATATGCTCGGTTATTTAGCCTTGCAGAACTGTTAGAAGCTGAGGAAAACAAAGTGTAGCAACTCATTTCATGCATGTTGCCACACCAATATTCTATGCTTTATTAGGAAAAAAAAAAAAAAAAAGGCTTTATGTAAAAAAAAAACACACAAAAGGCTTCTGCTTCACTTGTTTCTGTCCTGGCTCCTCCAGCACTGGGAATGGAGGCAGGGCAGTCTGCAGCTGCCTTTCAGGGGATAAACTCAGTTTCCAGGGCATATATGAATAGGAGAATGCTGCAGTTTGAGCTCCCTCTGAGGTGTGGTCACATGTAGCACTAAGAGCATATGCATCCTGATTCTCATCTTCTCTTAAGAATTAAAAAAACCCCAACTCTAAAAGAATTAAACAACAGTAAGAAGAGCATGGGAAGTAATACTGCAACAGAAAAGTTATATTTTCCAATATTCTGCCTTTTCCTAAAGAACCATTCCTGTACAGACATGCAGCCTGACTGCTGCATTTGAGTTTTAAAAGAAAATCTGTCCTAAGCCTGATGTAAGTTTATAATTGACAGGTAATCTAAAGAAAATTGAAAGCTTTGCATTTCACTCAAACCTGTTTTCAGATAATTTTCTGTGTTTCTTAGAGAACATCTGGAATAAAGTCTGACATTATGATTCCTAAGGTCCTCATCCCCAGTATCTGTGTGCCCTGAAATCATAGATTTGTTTTGTAAGGAGCAAATAATGCTGTTTATTTCACTGTGGAGTCTACATAAGTTTTGCACTGCACATTGATTACAATGCAAATTATGGCCCTATTTTTTTAAAACTGTAACAGCAGTTTTGCTGACGTTGTTTCTGCTTCCTGAGAATTCCCTCAACCTGAACAGAATTTTGTTGCAAAATAGAACACATAGGGCTGTGGGTTTTAAGGATTCTGTTTTGCAAATAAGTTTTTCATAGGCTCTTAACCAGCCTATACTTTGCAAAAGGGGAGAGGAAGTGCTTAATTTTTGTCTACCCCTGACATTTTGTCAGGAAGATTGTGGTTTACTTTTGTGGGGATAATGAATCACTTAACTGAATAATAAATACAATTACAAGAGATAAATGCCTGAAATAAATGGCAAAAAAGGAGGAGCAGATGCTGAAGGGGCAAAACAGTGTAGGGCTTTTTTGCTTCACAGCTGAAGTAAAATCTTTGTACCTACACACTCTTCTTGCTGTGATCTCTACTCTTGAGGCAAAAGCCTTTTTTTAGTGGAGGCTGTGGTACCTGCACTTCCAGTCACAGTTCAAAATCAGGCAAGAAAACATGAGCTAAGTCACATTTCTGAGGTCTGTTTTCCTTTAATTGATCTAAACATTTAGCAGAGTCAGAAAATTTACAGGAAATAAATGAATGTATCTTCCTGTTTACATCCTTTGACTGTTTTCTGCTCTTGCTGGGCTGGGTCAGCTGAAGGCTCTGTGTGGAGAGGCTGCAGTGAGCAAAGCCTTGAAGATCAGCAGGGAAGTATTCCTTCACCTATCTTTGTCCTAGTTTAGATTGGTATATTATTCTACAGATTAAAAACCAACCAAACACTAAATATCCATAGGTCTTAAAACCCACCTCATTATAACAGTTTTGCTTCTGGTCATTGATCCTTAGGCAATACATTTTGAAAATATTTCAAATACATGTGATTGTGGGTTAGCACTTAAGGTAGTGTTGTAGTTCTCCCAGAAGAATCTGACAGAAAAAAATTTTTAAGAAAGAGCAAACTTCCTGATGTTTACCATGAATTTTAAGTGCAAACTAATACTTTATATTTAAAAAGCAGTTTTAATTTAAGGATTCATTCCTGTTCATTTAGTTGTATTTATTACAGTGATCTTTTCCTTTTGCCCAGTTGATCCTAAAACTCCTCACAGTACTGACAAATGCACATGGTTCATGTGCAGTGGAAAGTACACCTTTTGTGGAAGGTGCAGCTGACAAAGCTGCTGAATGCTCAGGCTGTGGACAAAGATCACTCTGGTACTGGAGTTCTCATTTGCATGAAGAGCAGCTGCTATGAAACTAGAATTGGTTTATTATTCATTTTTATAGATTGTAATGATTCATAAAGATTTTTTACTTTTTATTTAATGATAGACATAGGTAAATAACAGGCATCTTTGAGAATAGCAGTCTGTACAGAAATAGCTGAAGGGAAAATTACTTTTTTATGTTATTGGATTAAGTTGCAGCTTGCTGCAATTTCGTAGGATCTTTATTTGGATATATTTCGATCACCTGAAAAACAATAAATAGCATTATAAAGTCGAGATTTCTTCACAGTCGTAATAATGAAGTGAAATTAAAACATACTGCACTGCAAAACTTTATTAAGTTTTCAATATATTGCCTTGCTACAAACACATGGAAGCCTTCTACTAATTTATAAATTGCTTGAAGAAACTGCTATCTTCTCTAGACTGCTAAGCCAAAATCTGCTGTAAGCTTGGAGCTGTCTGGCCTACACTGATTTTTGACTTCTGCAAATAGCTAACAATAAAACCCTAACTATTGATTTTAAAATTGTTCTCAATTATCTTCACCCATTGTCATTAGGATATTTTTAGTGCAGCTGTTTTCAGAGAAGTATAGTTTTTCTGATAAAAACTTAATTTTGAGACATGTTTGATTCATTTTATTCATATTCTGGGAGTGTAAACAGTTGTTTACACCTATCTCTCAATTGTTATAATCTCATTAAAAGGAAAATTATTTTTAATGAAATTTATTCATTTACTAGTATAGCACTCATTCATTTGAAATGAAATACTTATTTTTTACTAGTCACCTAATGTGTAAATTTGCCCCTTTTTCTGCCATTGTTGTACACAGTTGAGTCTACAACACTGCATTGGGTTTCTGAGTTCTAGTTTCTAGTCTCCTCACCTTTCTGTATTAGGGAGGTATCTTTTATCATCCTGGCATATGGCTTCAGAATTGCAATTATGAACACTATTCTTTTCTAATTTAGTCTGTACTACCTGGCATTTCATGTTGATACTTTCTTCCTGTCAATGACAATTATTTCATGATATCCATAGAAATTCAAGTTTAGAGATAACTATTTTGAAGTCCCAGGTTATATTATAAATTGCATGTGTTTTTTTCAAGAGTACCTGAGTAGTATATTTGATTAAAATATAAAATTACTTTACGGAATATGTCTTCTCTGCATTATTTAGCAAAGAATATGTTTTACAGGACTGTCCAATGTTAACTAAAGCAGAGCAGGAGTCCTTGTGTATGGCTTTGGTAAATATTTTTAATTTCAGGTCTCTTTACAGTTCTAGAATCTTATTGATTTAAAATTCATGAGATACATAATTATTTTAATGTAAAATGATATTTTAAAAGGAAATGTCATTTCCTTTTAGAGCTACTGATTAATCTACTTCTATTTAAAGATCTAATAACTCATACCGTAATCACACTCTCATTATGAAATAAATAGACAGTTCTGGGGAGTCACAGTTACATGAACTAGTCATAGACCCAAGATGTTAGAAACAAATAAAAAACCAATCAAATCTTTGTTTTCCCAAAGATACAAAGAAACTTAGTTTGATTACATTATGTGATGGAAGTATGTGCATTTCTTCTCTTCCATGTTATCTTGGTGGATCTTGGTCAAAAAAGCTACATCAGGCCCAAATCACTATACTCAATACCAGCATTTTGGATGTCAGGATGGCAAATGAAATTCAACCTAACAAATGTTGAAGCAATGCACACTGAAAAATAATTGTAACTTCATATAAAGGATCCTGAGGTGATAATCATTATTTAGTGAATGCTGTTTAAATAGATGCTTCATAAAAGCATCAGCTTCGTGTTCAGTTGTGATAAAAAGAGGCAAATGCATGATTAGAAATTAAGGAGGAGACAGCATGGTAGAAAATGTCATTATACCAAAATATACACCCTCCACACATTGCCTGTGGAATATTGTGTACGAAGAGTGCAGCATGACAAGGTTCAGGGAAGAGTGAAGGGTAGGATCTTGAATTGTAGAGCAGCTTTCCTGTGAGAAAAGACAAAATTGAGTAGGAATCTTCAAGGCTGACAAACAGATGGCAGAGGGTGTACAGTAGATGTCTCTGAAATTGTGTGCCAGGAAGAAGGTGACTGCAGAATGAATGTTTGCAGGCTTTCAGGACAAAATTCTGTGGATATCAGTTGAAGCTCTGAGATGGCAGATACAGAACAAACACGAGGTGA
Organism: Agelaius tricolor; assembly: GCF_023055355.1. Classification (NCBI taxonomy): domain Eukaryota; kingdom Metazoa; phylum Chordata; class Aves; order Passeriformes; family Icteridae; genus Agelaius; species Agelaius tricolor. The sequence goes on from NW_027269263.1 coordinate 56,453,799, forward strand.
TGATCTTTTGGAAGAGGTGTAAGCATGCTCTGGAATTTCGTGCTGTGCCATCTGAGATGGATGTTAGAAGTTTCCATTTGCTCAGAGGGGAACTGGATAGATTTATGGAGTAAACATCAGGTGGGAGTTACTAAATACACAGGAATCCCATCTGGTGGCCTCTGAGCTGCCATTTTCTGGAGACCTGCTTACAGGAGGAAGGATCCCTGTGTGCTTAGTTTGCTCTTATGCTTTTCCTCTGACATCTGCATGGAGCTGTTTTTCTAAATATAGGTTATTGGTCTGTGTGGATCACTGAACTGACCTAGAATGGCCTTTCTAATATTGTTGTGTTCAAGTTCCTGCATCTGCTCCTTTTTATGGGATTTCTGCCCTCAAGATAATTAATTCTAGTTAATGTTTGCAACTTTAAAGCATTTTGTTTGGAAACAAGGCTATATAGCTGAAAAAGAGGGTAAGACTTGACTCTAGGAACAGATTCTGGGTATTGGCTTTATAATATAGGGAAGAACTAGCTACTTGAAGTAAAAATTACATTTCTGATTGTGCAGATCAAGTCAGCTTTTGACTCTTCCTGATGTTATCTACACATAGAGAATTTGTATTGCCTCTGTTGCCCACTCTAATATTCCTAGTGAGAAATTCTTCCAGACCAAAAAGAAATTGCTTAGGACCAGTAGTTCTTTTCAAAACATGTTACCTTTGAAAAAGTGTTCTGAGAGAGTCTAAGAGAGTTGAGGGAAATTAGACTTAGTGAAAATCTCTTTACCACCCCTTTAAGTATGCTTGAAAGGTATTTTGTGTTATGTCATTTTACAGTAACCTGCCTAACAAAGTTGTTTTATTACTGAAAATGTATTTTGGCCATCATTCAGTGGGTTGTTTGCTGTTTAGAAGTTGTGTCTCCTGATCTCATGCCTGGTGCTGAAAGCTGAGCACCAGCATGGGTTGGTTGCCCATGAGAGACGTGGTAGGATCTCCATCCTTGGAGATATTCCAAATAAGCCATCTGGAGGTGGTTCTGGACAGCTGGCTCTAGGTGGTTTGGCTGGAGGAGCAGGGATGTTGGACCAGATGATCTCCAGAGGTCCCTTCTATGACTGTGGGCATACACAGCTTGTATTCAGAGCAAAAAACCAACACCAAACCCCCACCAAAATTGTGGAGCAGTTTTCATGGCAATATTTTTATAGGAAATTTTTTTTAAGGGGGCAGAGGGAAAGAGAAGAAAGACATGCCATGGGAAATACTGAAGGTTAGATTGGCTTTCCTTTGTTTCACATTGTGTCACAAAAAATAGCCTTCATAGTCTCCTATCATGCCTTTTTGAGAGTAAGGCTCTTAAAGGAATAAATTAACTTCTAGTGTTTTCCAACACATAATTTTATTTACTTATGAAGTGTGGAGCTTTTCTGTCTTTTTGCGTGAAAACAAGGAGAAAGGAATAAAGTGAATTCCACATATGTGTGCATTTCCTATGCTGGGCTTTTGAGGCTGGTAATAAAAATATACTTTGAATGTCTGATAGAAACAATCTGAGACTACTTAAAGCTGCTTCAGCCAGTCTAGAGGCCTCCAATGAAATCTAAATGTTGTATATATGTTCTCTGTTGCATATTATATAAATATTACTTAAGCTCATTTCCTGCTTACATGGAACCTATGTTGGCAGTAGAAATCGGGTCCAGTTTCCATGGCAACACGGTGGCACTGGGAGAAAGGCTGATGCTGTGCTGTGGTTGGTATTTTTATGCAAGGGAAGAGATGCAGACCTACATTTTTAGACAGGAAATGTATTTCAAGGCACGAAAACATTAAGCAATTTTTATAAATTTGTTGGATAGGTAGATATGTCTAACAATTGAAATTGAAACTTACTGTTTTCTGTTTGCAATAGAAAAATAATTGTTCGTTTTATCTAATATTATAGAAAGCTGCTGTTAAATATATACACAGTTATAATTGATATATTTGCATGGAAATAGCAGTGTGTACTGAGGACAAAGGAAGTTTTGTCCTGAGGCAGAACAGGGACAAAATATACTGAGGCATAGTCTCCTAACATTTTCATTCTAGTTTTCACCCTCTCAACTTCTTTCAAATGATTTTCACAAAGAAATTAGAGTGTTCATAAAGTTCACAAAGACTTAAAAAAAAAGTTTTTCTTTTTTTATGGCAGTTCTTTTATGGTTCTGGATTTGCAAAAGATTACTTGTTTGTTTTTTCAACCCTCTGTTATCCTTCAGTGGTACTCAGTACTGGGAGTCATTTAGAGGAGGGATTTCTTAATCCTGCAATTTTGATGTGACTAGGGTGAAGCTTTGTTCATCTTGACTGTTGAGTGGGTGGTTGAGTCACTAACCCTGGAGGTGTTTAAAGATGTGTAGATGTACCACTTAGGGACATGAATTAGTGGTGGACTTGACAGTGCTGGGTTGATGATTGGATTTGATGACCTTAAAGGTCTTTTCTGACCCCAATGATTTTATGATCTCTTTGTATTTCTGTATTCCTCCTACATGCAGAGTACTGCTCCACCTCAGTGAAGTGGGATGTTCTGAGAAGTCAAACCTTCTGAGAAGATTAACCAAACTGGAAGCAGTATTCTTTAGAAGTGTGAAGGGCTCTGTTCATCCCTATGAATCATCATCTTTCTTTCCCAACCCTGGCACTATACAGTTAGTCTGTGTCTGATGTTGCCTAGCAACAATTCATCAAATGTCTAAAGGGAACTGATTTACCCTAGCTGGAACTCTTGTAGAAATCCAAGTAGATGAAATGTTCATGGAGGAATATTAGCCTTTTCCTATGTCTGGCACCCACGCTATCAATCAGGATTAAGCTCAAAGGCATTTTACAGCTGTCCAAGGCTTGCCTGCCTTGTCATGCTGATGATTTAAGAATGTCTCATTTTATACTGGAATATCTCCATCCCATCCTGCAATCAGCCTGTGCTTCAGCTATCATGTTTTCAGAGGTTTAGCAAATCAAAACTCTCGGTGATGGCCTGTGTGCACAGTGGCACTGACTGCATATTCACATCTTCATTCAGGAGGAGGAAACCAACTTTGCCTCTGCAGTAACCATAGGTACATAAGGGGAGATGATCCTTCTATGTTTCCAGTTCTTAGCCTCATCTCCTGGAACATAATGGTTCAACTCAGAGTTTTCTTCAGCTCTTTATTGTTCATTATTACTGAGAGTCTCCATAGCTTGAAGACTTCTCTGAGGCTTGTTACTGAGCCAGTGGCAGAGAAGACTTTAGCTGCCTTTGACACTGTCTCAGTGAAAGTCATGGCATTGGCACATCACAAACATATGTAATGTGTCATAGTTTTAGCACCAGTCAGATTAGAAGCTTTGTCACCACCATAACACCTTAACATTTACATTTTCAGCAGCAGTAAGCTTGCCACATTGCTTGGACCTCAGTTTCTGCTTCTGAAATGTTACAGGTTTGAAGTCATGCTATCACTGTTCTTTACTGCCATTAGAACTCAGCACCACAGTGTTTGTGATCTTTACTGTACCATGCCAATTATCCTGGACATTTGACTTTTGAAACATGGAATAGGAAAGTTGTTCAGTTTTTCAGAGCTCTGTGTGGGATCAGGTGCAGCAGACACCATTGTCCTTCCATGACAAACCCTGAGATCAGGTTACCTCTGGAAAAGAATTGAACTGGAGGCTGTAGCCTTGTGGAAGTAATAGTTGCTGTCCTGTTGTAAACTGGGTCCAGAATTTACCTTTACAAGGTGAGTTTCCTGAGCTGTAGAGTTTACTGCCCTGGTGTAGAGGAAGCTTCAGTCACAGCGTTCTGGTAGAGAGACACAGGATATGGAAAGATCCCACTCCTGGAGACAGGTGCCTCTTGAATACTTACATCTTCTCCACAAGGGAGGCAGTTCATCTGGGATATCACGACAGCTGGGATTCCTTGAGTGCTTTTCCACCATGGATGAGACTCTCTCTTGCTGTTGGAAATAGGAATATTCCAATAAGTGAGTCATCCAGCATCCATGCTGTGAGGTAAAGCATGCCAAGGCTGGGATGAGTCAGATGGTCTGATAACCCTTATTCTCAGACGTGCTGACACAAAATAGATTCTGAAAATCTCAACAGGAATTATCACAGTATTTAGTATACAAAACTGCCTCATTCAAGCCAGCTGGACAGTGCTCTGTAATACTGGGTGACTTTCCTAACTCTACTGAAATGGCTGCTTGCTTATTGAAGATCCAGTCAAATGAGACATCCTTCACTTGCAAGCTTTAAAAATAATGGAAAGGTCCAAAATTGCCTCTACAACCCCCAAGACAAATGGTTAATGTGAATAAGGGATGGAAACATCTGGAAACATCTGGAAAGACAAAGGGCACGTGGAGGAGTCTTAGAGTGAGAATGACAACCTCTTCATTGAGGGAGTGTGACAGGAGAGCGTGCTGAATGCAATGGCTTTTGGAAACAACATCTGCATAAAATAAATAAAATAGGCCACGTTCTGTGAGGTTGCTGGGCAAGAGATCAGCTTCAGTTTTGCATTAAGTATGAAAAGTAAACTTAAAAAAAAATAATCCAAGTTCTAGGTGCTTAGAAAAAGAAACTTTTTAAACCAAGGAGCTTAAGTAACTGCTTTCTAAAAGATCAGTTTGTCAAAGTCATCCAAATAAAAAGTATTTTCATGTGTTTGAAGAGTAATAATTGCTACTGCCTCTGTGAAGACAAGAAGACAGAGAGATTTAGTAAATGGTCATGAAGCTAAAGCCAGCTGCTTGTTATTTATCTGTATTTGGGTAATAATGAATTTTTTGTGAAAAACATCTGTGAGTTTTCCATTTGCTTGCTTTTGACTGCAGCTGGACTGTGCAATCTTTTTGCTGCTTTTACTTATTTCTTTTAGAAAAATTAGTGTTAAATGAACAGGAATGAGAGATATACAGAGAGAAACTCAAAGCAGACATTTCATATATTGTACTTATGACCACATATTCCCAAAATGGAAGAATATAACTGACTATTGAACACTAGCAAAAAGTTTTTGCATTATAGGCATCTTTGCAAGTTATGTCTAATAGTTAAAATGTTTCGAGTTGCTTGTTTAGCTTGCTTTTATCAGTTTTAATACTGCAATGGAAGCTGGGTACTTCCATAAGTGCTAGTAGGAATTGTGAAGAGATTTATTAAAGCTCTTGTTTTATAGAGGAAATGCTACTGGGATTTGGAAGTTTCGGAGAGGAGTTGTGTGTTTTTTGAAGGACTGAGTGCAATTCTTTATTTAGAAAGAAAACCTATTAGTGAAAATGAGTTGTGTTAATGTAAAGAGCTCATGTAAAATGCTTGTTCCGGCTTCTTGAAAAGAAGGTTAATGAGAAGTCTGGTATCAATAGAATTCCAACTGGAGCATTCAGAATTTATCACTGCAGCAAACGTTTGTATTTGCAGCAGACAGAGAGGTTCTTCTAATTGCTGGCTTAGTCATGCAATTTTGTTCTTCAGGCTCAGTTTTTTTTCACCTGCCAGTTATGTCCAATGCAAAATGCCTCTCTGCTTACCCTTTTTCCATTGCCTGAAGAATTGAGTTCCCAGACATAATCCAGAGCATGATGCATTTGCCCTTAATGGGATGAATGGGTCTTCTAAACATTAAGTAAATGTGGACATGAAAAATGCATTTTTGCACTGAGATGATCACATGAAGTCAGGATTACATTTTTCCAGGGTGCTTTAGGGGTCAGGAAAAACCAACCAATTAAAGGGAAGAGGTAGTACTCTATTGCTCGACTGCATTTGATACTAAATGAAGGGTTATAATTTCACTATTCCTATAAAATTCTTTCTACTAGGCTGTTAAATGGGTAAAAAGGGAGTGAAACACTGCATTTGTTGGTTTACTTCAGCTCATTTTGCTTCATTTGTCTTCAGTTGTATTCATATGGTTTCTAACATATAAATGGAACATATACTTCCTTGAAGGAGTTACTGTCTTGTGATAAAGACTAAATCCTGTATTTTGCAATTTAGTTATGAATTCATATTTCAGTCCATATTTGACCTCAAATGGTCAGTCACTTTAGTGATTTTGGTGCCAAATCAAGTTCAATCTGCTAACTTCTCTAGGGTCAGGGCTGTTGGAGAGCAAAGGGTGATTCTTCCCCCTCTCCTTCAAAACATGTACATTTGTTGCTAGTGGCAACTGTAGGATACTGAAGAAACAGCATGTTTCCTGAATATATCTTATTAATAGAAAGACTAGAGACACTATAATTTAACATGCCAGAGAGAAAGGCAGAAATTAAATACTACAACATAACATGCCAGAAAGAAAGTCAAAAATTAATTTCCATTTATACACTCGTGAGTCATTCTGTTAAAAGTAATCCATGGTGTGTTCATGGTGAGGGGAGAAAGAAGTCAAAATAGTGGCCATTGCTGTCACCATCTGCTAGTGTTCTGTGTCAGGTTGTCCTATTGGTCAGAAGTGGAGGTTGCTGCTCTTAGATAGAGGAAGAAGCCTTGCAGGTGAGAAGGGATTCTTGTTGCAAGAGGATTTGAAGAAGTTGAAGCTTCATGTGTGGTTTATGAGACTAGGTTATTTTTTAGCATTTTTTTATCATTGCATTGGAGTGGTAATCCATATCTGATGTACTTCAGGTGGAAGTTTTATTTTGACATGTTAGGATGTATATATAAGAAACTGTATTCTTCATTGAACAGTACATAATACATGGATTTATGACAGCTCTATTTCTCCACTTTGGCTCTTTGGAATTTCTATTTTTTTTAGCCAAAAGCCCTTGTGGGACTTCCTGATGAAACTTGGGTGTTGCCAGAGCAGTGGTTGGAGATTAAAACACAGTGTAACCACCCTCATGCCTATGAAATGCAGCCCCTAGTGAGTGCAAGCAACCACAGCAGGCAAACAGGGCATGAGGAAAGGCTCCTCTCCACAGAGACCATTCCACTGTCTGAGTGGAAGAACCAAGGATGTGCAACCCAGGAACCAGACCATGACATCTGGGGGCTGCTAACAGAGTCAGTGGTTGGTGCAAAGGGCGCAAAGAGGCACCCTCATCCTGAGTCTCAGCAGTGAACACTTGCTCAGGTTGATCTGGTCATGCCTCAGAACTCATTCCCTGGTAGCTACTGGAGTCTCAGCATCAGCTGGGACAAGGATCTCCACCCAGATACGCCTGATGGTAGGTGTAGCTCCTCAGGTCTCAGGTTGCCCAGTGCCTGATGTCTCTCTGTGAAGCTGGATCTGACAGTCACCTCTTCTGCAGAAGGTGTGTTACTGATTTCTTCACTTGTATAATCAGCTTGAAGAAATGGCATGAAGTGAGCCAAGGAAGTTTAGGTTTGATATTAGAAAAAAATTCTTCACCCAGACAGTGGCTGGGCCCTGGAACCTGAGGGAAATGGTCACAGCACCAAGGCTGACAGAGTTAAGAAACATTTGGACAAAACATTCAGGCACACAATGTGATTTCTGGGGCTGTCCTCTGAAGGAGCAGGAGATGGATTTGATGATGCTGGTTGGTCCCTTCCAACTCAAAATAATGATTTTAACATTCTCAGCCTTTACAACACTTTAGTGGTGACTAGAAAGACAGGTAAGGTACAAGCTGCTGGGTAACTATTTATATATTTTCTTTTTGTGCTGCCAGGTGGATCTGTGTTTTTTTTTTTAATTAACTGTTGACTTTTTTCCCTTTGCAAGTCTGTAACAGATACTTGTCTGGAAAATACAACTCTGTGAGAAAAACAGTATTTGAGGAAGAAAACATACTAGTTTTTAAAGTCCAGTTAAGCTGGAGGCTTTCTGGGTACATTTGGCTTCTGGTTTACTGACTTAAGAACGTTTTAACAGAATCACATTTGTTTGAGAACAAAACTTCATTTGGGACTGACTTTCAGAGCTTGAAACCAGTTCCTTCTGGGAACATGGTGTAACTTTATCAGAGAAAGGCCGTAAGAGCTCTCTCCTAAACTTAGCAGACTTTAGTGCTTCATCCTGGATGTGATTTGGTGTAGTGGCAGGCTGCTGCTGGGCCCCCTCAGCTGTGCCCTTGGCAGTGTGCCCTTCCTGTGATGCTGGCTGGGGTGTGGTACAACTGCAGCGCTTGCTGCGTGAAATGGCATTTGTTTATAGTAGCTGCTGTTTGGAACGGAAGAAGGCAGCGTTCCTTGGCATTTCACTGGCACTTTGGGTATGCATTCAAGCCCAAGGTGGCCTCCAAAAGACTAGTAAGTAAGATAGGAATGAAAAATTCATTCTGTGCTGCTGTTTGAGGTTCCAAAAGCTACCATGTCTCAGCCTGCTCCCTTCTGGGAGGGATTTTACTGGTGCTTCTATTAATGTTTGATGGTAGGATGATATCTTTGGAAGGAATGTTAACAGTCCCAGGAGGAATTATAATTTTGTTTGATAACGACCAGATGCAGAAACTGCTTCATCCTTGTGACATACCAGTGCTCTCTCTTTTTATGCATAAATTTTCTAGAATTGGAGATGGTAGTACAGTTTTGTTCTACAAAAAGAATACAAATAGTGCTTTTCATATATAGCAAAGCTGTCCCTGGAAGTTCATATCAACAATTACTTGGAGTTAGTTAAAAACACATCTCCTTATGCCCTGTTTCCTTCTGGATTTGTAGACTTTGTTTCTGAAAACATAAGATGACCTCTGGCAAAATTAAAAAGAATGATTAAATTACAAATAATTTACAATAATTTATCATTGCTATTAACATTCTGAATTATAATCCACTTAAAATCTTACTTGAAACATGGAACATAACTTTGTTCCTTGAGTGATAACTTCAGAGTTCTTTTGATCTTTCTTATGTTTTTTGTTGTTTGTTTTATGTGTGTGAATTTATTTAGAAAGCCTCCATTTAAGGCTGCCTCCGGTTCAAAGAGCTCAGTGTTAGAAGGCACCTGTCTAATTAAGCTAAATTTGCATTTGAGAAAAAAGAGCAGGCAAGAATTCAGCTCGTAAAGCAGACACCATTTGTACAAACAAGAAAGAGATCCAAATAGCTGAGACTTTCAGCAGTTAATAACAGCTGTAAGAAATTTATGTGTAGAGATTCAGACTTATAACTCTACAGAACCTTGAGAGCCTTGCCTAGGAGCATAAAAGCTTTTGCTTTTAGGAGTTGGAGAGATGGACCCACACTCATTAGTAAATTTTGTAAAGCTCCTATCTCTTAGGAAGCTTACAGTGTAATTCTTCTGATGCTCACCCTCCCCCTTGCTTCCTCTTCTTTACCACTTCAGATTGACATTTCCTGTAGAACCTCTGTGGACATGGCAAAAGATTCATATAAACTAGAATATAGTTTATTCCATATTTTATTCGATATATGAAGAATTAAGTTGACCTAATTTTATTCGCATTTTCTGTTAGCAAAAACATGTCTTTGGTTGTGTTCATCTGAAAATCTTAAAGGGGAATTTTGTTTTTCCCTCAGATTGAGGTAGTTCTTAATCTGACAAATTTCTTTCTCCCAAGTGTTTTTTCATTTGACACAGTCTGATTTCCTTCTGAAACTATGCTTTCCTAAAGGTAGGAGAATCAGGTTCAGGTTTTAGCCACTTTCAAGATAAAGCTGTGTTTACCTAAAAGTAGTCACTATGAGTGCAGAATGTTCATAGAGAGGGATTCCTGCTGTTGTGTGCCTCTTCCTCATGGGAACAGGAGGTTTTCCTCAGGTGGTCTTCTTCTATAGCAGTCTTACCTGCAAGACATTCTTATCCATTACTTCATAATGAAAACATATTTTTTTTGTCTGTGAAGGTTTCAGATAAAGAGGCCTGAAGTCTCTTTTGGTTTTTAGGAATGGAGATCATTCATTAGTTGAAGAAAAGAAGGGAATGTCTGAAGATGGAGTGACTGCATGAGGACAGACCCAAGTGCTCCTGCATTCCCTGTGGCAAGGAGCAGAGCCAGCGGCTCCTGGGGAGGAGTGCAGGGTTGTGCCCCAGTGTGCTGAATGCTGTTCCACATTCCAGGCTGCTGGCCTTCATGGCTCACAGGCAGTCCTGGGTTTGCCAGCAGTCAGCTTTTCCTCCATAAATTTTTCTGAGCCCTTTTGAACTTAAATAACTTCTTAAATAATAACCATGATACCCAAGGGAAGAAAGTTCACCTTAGTTTTTACCATCATATTGCATAAGTCTTTTTTTTGTTTGTTTTGGAGTTTCCATCAACTTGGCTCAATTTGTATGGGATGAGGCAGTGGACAGCCATTTCCTATTTGCCTTCTCTGTATCTCTCTAGATTTTGTAGCACTCTGCTGTCTTCTTTTCTTGGCTGGAGAGTTCTGGTATGTTCAGATGCTTCCCATATGGAAGGCATTTAGTGATTTTAGTCACTCTCACTGCTCTTGTTTTACCTTTTCCAGAACAGAAGAATAGCAAATGACCCCAGAACATCAACAACAACAAAAAAATGAATGGAATTTTCTGGATTTCTAATAATATAATATTCTCAGCATTTTAAGGTTTGAGTGTTAAGAGATTGCTTTTACTGTTGTCTCTTACCCAGTGGGAGCATGGAGCAACATGTCCACGAGAGAGAACAGTAAAATTAAATTGTCAGAACTGTTGTGTTTCATAACAGTGGGCAGTTGATTTTTTGTAAGATTCCATGCAGGGTTTTGACGCATTTTGCTTCAAGTTCACTGTAGAAGAGAAATACTTCAGCTTTTCTTCTGTATTTTACTAAGTATTCCCTCTAAGAGCGGTTTAAAAATAGGATTTAATTGTATTTTGATTGGACTTCGCTGTAAATTTATTTTTGCCCCTGGAAAAGGCAGTAATTAAAAGACAAAAAAATGCTGGCTAGTGTTTGCTAATTGTTTTTAGTGTTTCTTTCAATACAATTAGAAGGTTTGTCATTGTAGCTGTGAAGATGGTCAGTTCTCTGCATACCTGCTGACAAAATACTGAGAGTCTAGAAATGGTGTGTCGTCTTCTTGTGTTAATTGAGTGTTTATGCTTGGGTGGTGATGAACAGTCTAATAGTGGTAGACCACAGAGTACCAAGTGATTACTTCAGAAAAAAGAAAAACAAGTTTAATATTTATCTCTGCATGCATGTGTTACCTAATGCATATCATTACATAGCATTTTAGGAATAAGAAAGACTAATAACTTGAAATAATGGTTGTTGAATAGCTTTTTATGTTCTAATAGTATTTGACAATTATATTTCTGAAAAGGAAATGGAGATTGTGTTTGTGACTCACAGGTTTCTAAATGGTTGGATTTTTTAATGCCAACAATATTTTAAAGTCTACTCAAAAGAAAAAATAATTTACATTTAGCAGACTGTACTGGAAAAAATGAAATCTAAGCTGAATAAACTGTATATTCATGCCCTAAATTGCAAATGAAGATGTTGTTGAAGCATTCATCATAGCTTATCTTTGCAATTCAATAAAAGGCCATTCAGAAATACCAAAACTGGAGTTCTCTCATTGATGCCCTTCCTAACACTGTGAAACTATGAATTGGCAGAAGAGCCAGTTGCATTGGGAATGCCAGGATGAGTTACTCAACCTGTAGGCAGAATTTAAGCCATCAAGTGAAGTGTTGAAGACTTGATCTTTACATATATCCTAGAAAAGTAGAAGTGAAAAAACCAAAGAACGGTAGGAATCTCTTGCTAAGAATTCTGAACTAGAGGAAAAAATTGCCAAAAATGTAGAATTAGCAGTCAGACTGATGTAACTCAGTATGTTTTTTTCCTTCCCTCATCTTTCTGTACTAATATTTGATTGCTCCAGAAGATGCAAGCAAAGCTAAATGGGAAAACCCAAGATCTTCCTCAGTTTAAAGCAGTGTTTTGTTATTTATAACAAAAAATAAAAATCAGATAAAAATCATAAATAACTCCGAAAGGAAATACAGTAATATCTTTCCTTCCTTCCTGGTGTCCACAAAGGACAGTAAGAAAACACTTCTGAATATAAAAATCAACTGGGATTGAAGATAGGAAAAATAACCCCTTTCAAACCAAAATCAAATACAGTAGCTTGAGAAGGACTCAGAAGAACTCTGTTTTCTTAACCTGTTCCAGTGAATTTTTGAACTTACCACCACACTGCATTTCCCTACCCTACCCTGGATTTTCTATAGTTGTACCATTTCATGTGACCAAAATAGCAACATGGACATTTGTGGTCAGAACAAAGTGAGATGATGGTACCATCCAAAATAAGGAGTCCAGGCACTGATGGATGTGCCTGTGTTCTTGGCACCCTGCTTTCAGATATATGCATGAAGTACAAGCTATTTCACTATGCATTCTTCTTCTTGCTTGTGGAATCATTTAGGCTGGAAAAGACTTTTAGGACCATCAAGTCCAACCATTAGATTTTTATTTTTAGGTGTTCCTAGTTTTTGATCTGTGTATCCAAAATGATCCTGTGTCCAACCGATGAAATTTCAGGGTTTGTAACGTAGGTCCTTTTGTGGTGGTTTGTTGGGTTTAAGCTTCAGATCACGGGTGGGAGCTGTCACTGTCACTGGGAGCTTGCTGGCACCATGAAACCAGGAGGGTCAGAAATCTGGTTTGTAGTAGGATTAGCTGGTCAGAGAATGTGCTGAACCTTCCATTTGCAGTTTACTCTCCTCTCAGTGTACCAGATAAAGACATCTGTTGGGAGCCAAAAATGAAAGAGGGAAGCAAACAACCGACATAATTTTAAGTAGGAACACCTGCAAAAATTTTTATTTTTTATCCTTCAAATGGATTCCTTCTTTCTCTTCTGTCTAGTTGCATGTGGTACTGATGTAAATTCATTTACTTCATTAGATTTCTCATAATAACTTAAATCATTGATAAATCAGTTCAAAACACCCCCTTTTAAATCTGACCATTTATTGACTGAAGAATTTTATTATCTGAAAGGGGTAGCAGGCAGATAAATTTAGTATGCAATGCAGCTTGCAGTGATGGCCTTTTAAGCAAAGGCGTAATAGCAGCTGCTGTGCAGGTGGTGAGTGTTGCCAGTGGCATTTGTTTCTGACCAACCATGTTCTCTTTGACTCCAAATGGTCTGTCTGTCTGTCTTGAACATTTGCAGTGTGTTAACAGGAAAAGGAATTATGAGGAAGATGACTTAGAAGTGGGATAAACATAAGTACAGTTTTTACTCATGATGAAGGAAGTATTTGGATCTTTTTAGTATGCAATTTTTTACTCAAAAGCAAATTCTAAGTGCTGAAATATCAGCTAACTACAGATTTATCTTTTTTTATTACATGAAGGAGAAAATACTGCTAATACGGCGTTTTTTAGATGTGGTTAATTTGAAGTAGATGTAAATGTAAGTTATAGCAGCTTTTGATGGCACAAATGCTTAAGTTACTTTGCAAATGTATTTGGAAAGTGTATACTTTTTATTTTCAAGAGGTCTGAATACAAAAAATAACAGCATCAACCTGTTTGGGGAAGTCTTTGTTAATTATATGACAGAGAGGTCATATCACTTCAACCCTGGACTGAAGTCTGTGGAAAATAGTCAGTTTTGAAATGTGAGTAATTTGTAGTAACCAAGTACAGCTTTCTTTGGAACAGGATATAAAATATAATGTCACTTTGGTTGTTTATTTAAAAAAATAGGAGCTGCAAGACAAAAAAACCCCAACCTCATCTCTTGCCTGGTGGTGTCAGACCTTGGTGATTTTGTTTTGGTTGTTAAAAAAATTAATTAGTGCATATTAAAGCATATTATATGCCCTGAGATGAGCATCATAGACTACCTAGGAAGATGAGGTTTTTTTCTCTTACTTTTTAATAGATGTTTTCAGTATTTTGTATACTGATACAACTTTCCATAGTGTTGGCAGCAGCTACAGATGAGAAGTGCATTAAGGTTTGGGTCAGTGTCTCTAGATTGTTTCCTGATGTGTATTAATGAGATCTTTCCTCCTTCAGCTAGCAGGCAGGAGCTTTTGAATAAGTTGATATTCTTCGTATTTCTTCTCAGTTGTGCTCAAGAAGATGAGTCTAATGTCAGGGATTTCAAAAGCTCTTCTTTATCTGATTCTATACTGATTATACTGTACTTCTGTATCTGATTCTATACGTCATTTGCTCACCAGGGATTTCAAAAGCTCGTGTGTATCTGATTCTGTACTTTATGAGTCTTTGCAAGCTCTTTGACGTGAGACCTGCTCTTGGTTTGGCCAGGTTCCTCCCTGTGCACGCCTCCCCCGTGTCCCAAAGGGGATGTGAGAGGTGACAGTGAGAATGTGAGACGCTGCTCTGGTTTCTCATGGCCCTGCAGGGCTGGGCAGCCCGGTGCGGTGGCTCTTTGCTCAGTGTGCGCTATGGTTTCTCATGGCCCCTGAGGGCTGGGCAGCCCGGTGCGGTGGCTCTTTGCTCAGTGTGCGCTATGGTTCCTCATGGCCCTGCAGGGCTGGGCAGCCCGGTGCGGTGGCTCTTTGCTCAGTGTGCTCTCTGGTTCCCATGGCCCTGCAGGGCTGGGCAGCCCGGTGCGGTGGCTCTTTGCTCAGTGTGCTGCTCTCTGGTTCCTCATGGCCCCTGAGGGCTGGGCAGCCCGGTGCGGTGGCTCTTTGCTCAGTGTGCGCTGTGGTTTCTCATGGCCCCTGAGCGCTGGGCAGCCCGGTGCGGTGGCTCTTTGCTCAGTGTGCGCTGTGGTTTCTCATGGCCCTGCAGGGCTGGGCAGCCCGGTGCGGTGGCTCTTTGCTCAGTGTGCTCTCTGGTTTCTCATGGCCCCTGAGGGCTGGGCAGCCCGGTGCGGTGGCTCTTTGCTCAGTGTGCTCTCTGGTTTCTCATGGCCCCTGAGGGCTGGGCAGCCCGGTGCGGTGGCTCTTTGCTCAGTGTGCTCTCTGATTCCTCATGGCCGTGCAGGGCTGGGCAGCCCGGTGCGGTGGCTCTTTGCTCAGTGTGCTCTCTGGTTCCCATGGCCCTGCAGGGCTGGGCAGCCCGGTGCGGTGGCTCTTTGCTCAGTGTGCTCTCTGGTTCCCATGGCCCTGCAGGGCTGGGCAGCCCGGTGCGGTGGCTCTTTGCTCAGTGTGCTGCTCTCTGGTTCCTCATGGCCCCTGAGGGCTGGGCAGCCCGGTGCGGTGGCTCTTTGCTCAGTGTGCGCTGTGGTTTCTCATGGCCCCTGAGCGCTGGGCAGCCCGGTGCGGTGGCTCTTTGCTCAGTGTGCGCTGTGGTTTCTCACGGCCCTGCAGGGCTGGGCAGCCCGGTGCGGTGGCTCTTTTGCTCAGTGTGCACTGTGGTTCCCATGGCCGTGCAGGGCTGGGCAGCCCGGTGCGGTGGCTCTTTTGCTCAGTGTGCTCTCTGTGCCATTGCAGGCCCGAGCCTCAGCAGAAAGCTCCCTCTGCTCCGCCGCCTCCGCCGCCGCCCCCGCCGCCGCCCCTGCCGGAGCCCGCCCCGCCCGAGCCCGAGGAGGAGATTCTGGGCTCCGACGATGAGGAGCAGGAGGATCCCGCAGATTACTGTAAAGGTGAGTGTAGGTCACTGCTGCTGCTGCTGAGGAGGCTGAACACTGCCATGCCAGTCTGGTTCTGGTTCTTGAGGGATTTTTAAAAAGCTGATCTTTAATTACGGAATTTACTTATACAAGAATTAGGAACAGCTCATCATTTCAGGTCCTGAAACAATTATGCATCAGGACCTGAAATGATGAGCTGTTCCTAATTTATAATTGTCTTCAGGATTACTTTTTCACTTAGCCATACCTTGTTTATGCATTTTTTAGTAGATATACAAGTGTGGCATCCCTGTATTCTTCCTGATGTCCTAATTATAAGAATAGAGAATAAACTTCTCTTGATTCATGTGAGTTGTAAGAGAAACAAAAACACCCAAACCAAGACAAACAACTCATACTCCAAAATATTCTAAAATGCCTTGGTGCCTTTAGGAGCATTACCTAAATTTATTTTTCAACTGTATCCTTTATTTTTCCTTTCTTCTTTCAACTTGCACTAGCCTAAGATGTTACATGCTTCTTTTCCACATGGTGTATTTCACATCTCTCAGCATTGTCTGAGGCTCTCTACATCTTCATTTTAACTCAATTTCCTTAATTTTTGTGTTGGTTATATTCAGGTTTTAAATATGGTTAAATGCATAAAAGCATGACTGCAGTACAACAGTGTCAATACTTAAATTTATTTTAATCTCACTGCTAAAGTTGCAAGTCTGTTCCCATTAGGGTAGAGTGTACATTGTACTTAGATGAAAAATGATAAATAAAAGTTCTGTCAACTCTGGGTTACCTGTTGTAGTAGATTTCAAGAATACATACATCAGAATTTTATCTCTTCAGATCAGTATTTTTGAATAGTCAAAAAGCACTCTATGCACACTGACTGTATCTGGTATTCTGTATTCCTCATACCAAAACCCACTTCCTGTGTCAAATGTGATATTGTCTTCTTAATCAGAAGTTTCTGTGTAAGCCTGAAAATGTGCTATTTCAAGGATTCCCCTTCCTAGCCTGGAAAAGTGTTTTGCATTTACATATTTAACAATGGAAAGTGGCTATTTCATTTTGGTGTAAGAAGTTTTATTAATATATTGTATTTCAAATGTATAAGTGGCTTACAAATGCTAATAGTGAAAGCCAAACAATAAACTCAAACTAGATGTTAAAGTCTGCAGCAGGGAAGAGAAAACTATGTTGCTAAACCATGCTCAAGTATTTTGGTTTGTTTTTTTATTATTTGTGTTAAAACGCATTTGTTCTGCAAGATAACTCTTTGGGTGTCTTTAACGTGTTCCATCAGTGAATAAGGGTTTGTTGAAACATCTGTGTACTCATAAACATCTGTATTTCCTTGAGATTAAGCATTTCAAAGCTCTGACTTTATTCTTTCCTGAAGTAAGGGCTGCATTTAATTTCAAACAATGCGTTGTTGTCTGTTTTCCAGTATCCCTTGCAAAATGTCACCATCTGCAGAAGCTAGATCACAAAACAAAAAAATATTCTAAGTAGAGAGTCTGCTTATGAGTTACCTGTTTAACTAGAGCAGGTCAGTAGTGAGACCTGTATACTTCTGAAATAAACTACATTACACTAAGAATACTTGTAGGCTTCCTGAAAAATTAAAGGGAACTTCTGTATGCATAAAGGTTCTTCTGAATTCTTCTGATCCTGAGGCTTTGAATTTTTTAAAGTACATTAAGGATGGTTCAAGCTTTGGTTCATTTGGATGTCATGATCGTTACTTGTTTCTGTGAGAGCAATGCTTTTGTTGCTTCAGTAGAGGATTTGCTTATTTTCTGACCCTAATTTCCTGTAAGACTGAGCAGTGCATTTCCTTCTTTCACTCTGCTGGTGTGCAACTGAAGGGGGGGTCTCCATAAG
The DNA here is from genome assembly GCF_023055355.1 of Agelaius tricolor. Taxonomy (NCBI): domain Eukaryota; kingdom Metazoa; phylum Chordata; class Aves; order Passeriformes; family Icteridae; genus Agelaius; species Agelaius tricolor. The sequence continues at coordinate 56,471,157 of NW_027269263.1, forward strand.
AATCTGAATTCCATGACCACACTGGGATTTGTTTATATATTTTATGTTCTGTACAGGGAATGAGTTAAGTTATTTGGTGAAGAACTCCCGAATGGTTTTTAGATGCATTTTCTATTTTTTGGAGAGATGTGTTATTAGTTTGAGTAGCGTTTTTTGTTTTGGGTAGCAAGGGGAAGATAAAGATTTGGAAATTATCATTTATTACTGGAGTGTCTCTTTTATTCCTAATTTTGTCTTCAAAATGGCAGTCTTCCAGGGTTTTTGACTGAAGCCCAGAGCATACTTCATCTCTTCTCAACCCCAGTCTGAAATTTTATAGGAGGGGAATTTTGATGATGACTATATAATTATTTTTTTCAGGAATTCAACATATGGCCTTTTAGCTGTACTTCCTGTTGAGTATTTTTGTTACTACTTTTATTTTTAAGGGCATGTTACTGTGTGCTGGGCTTGCATCTTGACCACATTACATGGTGATTAGTAAATAGTCATAGTAGTGTTTTTTAATGAGAAAATTGGATCAGTTTGTATTAGCACCTGATGTGAAAGAGGCTGACTAGCAGCCATCTGTGAAAAGCAGACTGACTTCCGTTCCCTGGGGGCTTCCTCCAGGGCCTGTTGAAGTCTGTGACATTACTTCTGTTTGTGTTACTGAATTTGCATAAAATGCTTTTCAAATATTTATTTAAGGAATGGAAATATCAAACATCCAACTGCATGATTTTTTGAGGGGTACTTTGTAAAACTAGTATTTCTTCTCTGAAAAGCCTTGAAACACTTGGTGATTTTTTTTTTTTTGCAAGAGTCTGTTGTGTCATGAATGTAATTGGAATTTTTTGCTTCTCTGATCATCTTCTCTGCCCCCTGGAGATGTCTCTCATTCATCCAGTTCACAAAGGGAATAATTCCCTATACAAACATAGAACGAGCCAGCTACAATTACCAATACATTCAGGAGACATTCAGGAATAATGACCTCATTTTTCTGACCCTCCTTCTTGCATGCATGTAGCTAGCTAGCTGTGAGAGACACTTTTATCTCCTGTGTGTGCTGCAGTACAACAGGGTGGGTTTTTTGTGTTAAATTATCAGCAGTGCCACTTATACATTGCATATTTTCAAATGCCAGTATTGTTTTTCCAAAAGCACATAATTTTTATCAGCTTGTTAATTTTGCATAGATGCTTTCTTGTTACTAATGCTTAGAAATCCTTTTGGTATCATGGAGAACTTAAATGGTTACATTCATCATAGGATGACACCAGTTCTTGATATACACATAACTTAAGTGGGTTGTTACCTGGTTGTCCACAACCTGTAAATGCATATGTTGCTGATAGGAGTAATCAGAGAGTAATGTGTACAGGAATGGTAACAGATCATTTCCAAAACTGCTCCTGCTGTGACTTAGGACAGTGGAAAGTATCTTGTGAAATATATATACTCATATGCTATATATGCTCCCACTGTTGGCATCTGTCACATATGCTGGTGTATTGTTATAATTAGTTGTGACACTGGTGTAGGGATCAAAACAACATGGTTTTTACATATATAGTATTGTTATGCTACCAACACATAGAGTTTGCTAAAATAACTTATCAAGCCCCAGTTCATTAACTTTGCTGTCTTTGTCTGATTTCCTCTCTGTGCTGTTTCCTTTTCTGTCTCTGATGGGAAGGAACCATCACAAGTTTTTCATTATTTTTGACCCTTTGAAGCACAAGTATGCCAAAAGTTGTTTGTAGAGTCAGACTTAAAAGGCTCTTGTTTGCCTAAACTATTTCTAGATATATGTTTTTAATGTGTTTTTATCTGTGATGGTATATCTGTGTGGAAGTCTCAGAAGTTTTGTAGATCATCAGATTTGATTCACTTCACAAATGCTTATCTTTTCAGTAATGGAAAGGTAGAATTCCTATATGTTCTCTTTAACTTTCCTCTTGCATCTCTGACTTCATCATCCTGCCTAAATTTTGTGGGGAAAAAATTACCAAGTAATTAGATTTCTGTTTGTTTGTATTAAACCACTCAATAGCTGTCTTAAATAATGATTATATTTATCCAGATTGTTAAATGTCTCCATCAGCTGTTACTAGAAGGATGCTTAAATAGACAAAATCAAATTTAGTTTGGTTTCTAATTTTTGTATCAGTACCGATTCATGTATTTGTGTTTATTCAGCAAAACTTCTGTAATTGTGAAGCTGCAGTAGACTTGGGCTTCATGTGTGGCTGATGCTGTTTCTGTTTGCAGATGGACAGTGTAACAGTCAACCCTTACTCTCAGTAAGTCCAGGTCCCCCCTTCTCTACTGGAGGGTAAATCCAGTCAGGTGTTCCAAAAGTGATCTGGGTTTTGATTTGGAAATAAGGAGATCCCGCTTGGCAGTGTGGGCATCCTTACTGAGGGTGGCACAACTCAGCAGTGGGAGTGAAAGTATCATTTTGCTCTGCTGGGTGAGTTGTCCTGGCAGCTTTCATGAGCATTTCCTTTTCATGAGCATTTCCTTCCTAGTGATGGGAGGGCTGGGGAGGTCTTCCCCAAGGGAAGGGCCAGTTTTTGGGGGAAGCTGTGTCTGCTGTTTGCTAAGCCTGCAGTTACACCTCAGCACACATATATCAAAGCTGTATGTGTTTGTTAGACACACTAGCATCCAACACAGTATGTCATTCTGAGAATGTAATTGTTAGAATTCTGTAGCACAGTTGTGTTAAATTTATTATTCTGCTCTGGCAGCATAGGAGAGTTCATAAAAGAACTGTTGAACTTCTGCTAAGGCAGAAGATGTTATTAGCAAAAAGAGAACAAAAGTATATCCAGATTTGACATCACTGTTCCCACAGATAAAAAGAGAGAAGAGAGAAGTCTCTGTTTTAAATTCAAGGAATTAAGTTATAAATTCACATTGTTGTCTTAACCAGTTCTAACAAGATTTTCAGGGGATTCAAAACAGATCCAGAAACTTCGAGAAAGTAGTTGGAGGTTTTCCTGATTCTAAATGGATTAGTCAGTAACTGAGGATCCTGCTACAGCTGGGCATGACATTGTGAAGGACCAGAAAGAGATAAATAAGTGGTTCCTTGAAAGCTGCTCTGAGTCTGCTGCTGGTGTCCTGGAGGGTTGCATGGTGCAGCTTTATTATTTGTTTGCAATTTAGGCAAAATTATGGCTGTTATTGTTGGTGTGTTAAGGTCTGAATAAAAACCTTGTGTGTTCATTGTCTTCCCTGTGTTTAACTAAAAGTAAGCATGTCTCCCAAAATACAAAGGAAATAAAAGGCTTCATTACACCTCTAGAAATCTGAGCTCCAGCTTGCTCTGTCCTGTTGGCCTTTTTATGGGTGGTTAAATTTGGACTGCAGACTTCAGTAATGGAAAAGCAGTTCAGACACAGCCCAGAGCTGCCTGCTTTCTCTTCTTCCTCCTCACTGTAAAACCCTCAGATGTCAGAAAAATGCATTGCTGCTGTGGATCAGGAGCCAAGTAGAAGAGCATCAGTGAAGTCTGCATTGTTCTTAACATTTTCTCAGGAAGTATTTTATTGCTGCTTTTATTACTCGAAAGCAAATGGGAATTAAAACAATCTCTGTTGAGATTCTGCAATCATCCAAACTATGTTGACTGGAGAGGCTTCAAATATGATAAAGAAATAATGTAGATCTTTTCTCTACTGTCTGTGAAGTGAAAGATAAGCCTAAGGAAATAGAGAACAGATGGTTATATTACCATAAATAAAAGCCATAAGAGAGAAGGGTGAATAAACTCTACAGTAGTTACAGGACATGAGTTTTTTCCCTCCAGGCCAAGCAAGGCAGAATTTTTACCATTAGAGTTTTCTTTATATTTCCTATTTATAGTACAGAACAATTTGAAGTGGAAAATTTATACTACAAGGAAATTACTTGAAAACCTGGGAATTCTTGTTTATTTTCTAAATATTCTTTTTTCTACTTGTTTTTTCATGAAAGGAGGCTATCATCCAGTGAAAATTGGTGACCTTTTCAATGGCCGGTATCATGTTATTAGAAAGTTAGGATGGGGACACTTCTCTACAGTCTGGCTATGCTGGGATATGCAGTAAGGAAACTACTTTTTTTCCATATACTTATATTTTTTCTTAATACATTTTTTTGTTTGCAGTAGCTTCTGTTTTATGTGCATGATAAAGTTATGTAAATGTTTACTATAGTTATAGTAAATGTTTACTATCTTTTTGTGCAGAAAGATGCCTACAGTCTTATTTTGCTCTTGATTAATGGTGTAGTTTATTAAAACTCTCATAAATAAATGTAATTCTGTTTTCTTTGACAAATTAGCTTTGCTTATTGAATTTGCAGGTTGTCTTGAGCATGCAAGAATAAACTTATATTTTTATTTCTTTTGTATCTGTATGAAAAATGTAATTACCTTCATTAAATGATAGAATGTATAAGGAGGTTCCTCTTGTAGAGACATTAGCATCAAGTAGACTAAAATATCAATAATTACACTGTTAACACAGTGTTGTTAAAAGTTGTTGTTTAGTGCAATTTCAGCATTTTCTGTACAAATGCATTAGACTATGAAATACTCTACTTAAAATTTCCCAACCTTTAAAGTGTCTTTGTTTTAGCTCAGTGTACATGTTGAAAATGTTTCTCTTCTTTTCAAGGGGAAAAAGGTTTGTTGCAATGAAAGTTGTAAAAAGTGCCCAGCATTATACGGAGACAGCCTTGGATGAAATAAAGTTACTCAAATGTGTAAGTGTCACTATTGCAGTACAGTGTTCAATAACAATAATAAAAGTAATAGTGAATTAAAAAAACACAGAGAATTTATTTTAGACTCTTGTTTTTTTACATATTGTCCTCTAAACATCTGGCTTATTATGAATTAATATGTCTTCTGAAGCTCCAAAATACATAAGTTTGTGTGGAAATCTAACTAATCAGTATTTTAAAGTGGATGTTTTCTGAAAATGTCAGTGTTTGCATTCTTGGTTTAGGTTCGTGAAAGTGACCCTAATGATCCCAACAAGGATATGGTTGTACAGCTCATTGATGACTTCAAAATTTCTGGAATGAATGGAATTCGTATCCTTTTGAGAACATGGCATTCTCATTAAAATATTTTACTGAAATAAGTAAGCATTTAGTTCTGGCTTTTTTCTAGTTAATCTTACTTTAAATATATCAAGTAGAAACACCAAAATGTATGTAGATGCCAAGAGAAGTGCAGTGTGAAGGCACTCTGTGGAGTGAAAGTAACTTAGCTTTTCTAAACACAATGCAAAATTAAAAAAAAGTCTTATATATCCTTTCATGGTCTGGTAAAAGTAGAGATAGATTGCTTAAAAAATGGAGTTTACTGAAAACATTTGTAATAACTGAAGCTTACAAGAAATATTTTTTTTGTTCTAGACTGGTAAAGAGAAATTGTCAGTGTCATGAAAAAGCTGGTTTCTGTTTTCTTGTGAGAATTGTGAGCTCATGGAGATGTTTCTCTTGTTCATCCTTTGACCAGGCTTTAACCTTGCTTTTGGCAAGTATTGTAAAGCTTTGTCTTTGAAAGCTTTCTTTAAAAAAAAAACAAAACAGGGGTGGTGGAAAAAGAGAGAGATAAAGTAAGATACAACCGACTAATTCTTGGTGTAAATTTCGGGTCTGTGAATAAATTTGATTTTAGAGTTGAGCTAAACTGAGTTCTCCTTGCTGATCATATTAGGTATTTTAGTAGCTTATTGTATTACTGTGCTTTTATTTACTGTTACAGCTGGACTTATGTGTGTGCATGTTGTGTTTGGAGCCCAGTAGCAGACCTCATTGTTCATGGGCCACATGGCCAGAGAGAGAGTTCCTGCTCTGGAGAGCCTGGTTATACATTGATTTTGGTTATGTGCCTTCAGCAGATCAGATTAAGGTACCTTTCACCAACTCCCATCTTCTAGGAGAGGAATGTAGAAGGTGACTGTCAGTAAATCTGAGTGCTCACTAGAAAGCATCCTTCCAGACAGAAGTGTGCAAGCAGCTTCCATCCCATTCATCTGTCTCTTGGCATTGGTTATGGAGCCTTAGGGTATGTGGTGAGAATGAGAGTCTGGGGTCAGGTGTTCTCAGTTACAGACTGATGTCTAATCTTGTTTTCTTTTGCCCATTTTTATTTGTTTTCATCTGAGTGCAGTACAGTTGAAGAATAATTATTTTTAGAAACCAAGAATTTTGATTTATTGTTTTATTGTAAAACAGTAATACAAAATAAGGAGTACAGTAATGCATTTAGAGCTATACATAGAAGTATCTCTTATCTCTTTATCAGAGCAATTTCCCAATAATGTTCTTAAATTCTTGATAAGATTCACATGTATACCACTGCATTAAAGGTGAGGGCTGTTTCTAGGTGTGAAGAGTAAATTTTGTTCGGGATGATACTTTGAAATCATATCCAAACTTATATCTTATTGCAATATAGCACTTACACTGAGAAGGCTGAAAGAGACCATGTGCCAGTGAAAAATAAGGAGTCAGGTAGCTTTGTATTGGCAAATTAAAACTGGACAGCTGATGTTGATTTGTTCTATTTCAGTTTTGCCTTCACGTTGAAAACTGGCAATACAGAAATTTTTATGTAGAAGGCAGATGTTGCTGCCTTACTGAAAAGTACATTTTCCAGAAAAGTACCAGTATACAGGAGGGACTGATATTGGACTCAAATTTAAATTGCATCTGGAAGTCTTTCAAAGTCCTGACTGCCAGCAAAAATATGATACCAAGTATCTTACGAGTTTTCCTGAGAACAGCTTGTGCATCCTGAGTTATTTGAGCAGTGGTTGGTTGCATTATTTCATCAGCTCCTTTTTAAGTTCTAGGGAAAATAATCTTTGGTGTAGGTTCTCTTAGGATGGAGCAGGTAATTGATTTTAATGTTTTGGTGCTGTTTACTTTTTAAAATGCTATATTGGTGCTAGGTTATGTCACTGAGTTGCACAGGTTGAGAGAAATAGAGTAATTTGAGATCTTTTCCGTGCTCTGCTGTTTCCAGCTTCCTTTGGGCAAGTCACTAAATTGCTTGACTATAAAATAAAACCACATATGTTTCATAGAGGCTTGATTATTGGTTATGGAATGCATTCAAAAGCTAAAACAAGACAGAAGAGAGGTGGGTGAATCCTTTGGATGGCTAATACCACAAAATGTCATGGAGCTTCCAAGCAGGGAAAATTGTCAAGAACCATGTAGAACAGAGCTGGGATTGTGCAGAGCCATTGGCCTGCACTGTGTGACTGCAAACTGTCCTCTCTCTCCTAGGAGCTGGACTAAGTGCTTATATACAGAGGAATTTTAATAATGTGTTATCCTGCACTAGGCTGACAATTTTTTACCTACTTGTTTATTTTGCAAAGATTGTAATTATGACTTTTTCATGACATTACAGAATTCATGATCTTGGGCACTTTGGTGTTTTCATTAAGTGTGAATTATTATGTTTGTTTGCAGTGGACATTTAATAAATAAATATAATAAATGCTCCTTTCAGTGTAGCATTTTTTAAATGAAAGGTTCAGATAATCCTATAATGGAACAAGTGTTTTGAGAGACAAATGGAAAAAATAAAGAAGGAAACATTCCCACACAATCAGACATTATGTCTGATTATATGAATGATTGTAATAAATGTATCTCCAAAGAATATAGATTATTAATTGTCATAGTGTCTAAATGCTGCCAGTCCAGAAGCAACTGAGATGCATCCTAGAGTCTTCTGTGCTGGTACTAGAGCTTAACTAGCCTTTATCCTTTGTCATATTTCTAAATGCTTGAGTAATGTGTATTTATAGATAGATAGATAGTTACAGGTAGGATTTGAGTCAAGAAAGAACAGCTCCCAGTGCTTGTCACAGCTAACTCTGTCAGCTGATTAATGTTAAATTTACTCTCACTTTTTCTGCTGTGCTTGGTTTCCTCCTGTGAGCCATCCCCTGTGCTGCTTTGAAGAGAATTGCACAAGAAGCATCTCTCCTAGGTGGGCTTCAGGGTTTTTTTTTGCTGCAGGAGTTTTTGGATCTTATCACCAGATATGTTATTGGTGCTGTAGGAGGATCCTGGGACTTGCAAGGCTGGTTTCCTAGTAGTTCATGCAGACCTTTTCCCAAACTCCTTGTTCTGGATGGTCTGGCTTAAGGTTAATGTTTTTCAGATGAGGATAGTAAATCAGACAGCAGGCACATTTCTGCATACCTGCTCCCAACACTGAGCCTGCTCTGTGTCTTTTCTCCATTCCAGTTGTCTCTCCAGTATGGAGTGTCCCTTGAGTTTGTCCAAGTTCTCCCTGCAGAATGTTGCAATCTCTTTTTTTTTCAGGTAGACATCACTTTCTGATGACCTTCCCTCTTTCTGCCTGCCTCTGCCATTCCTCTTACATCTTCCTTCTTGGTGCTCTCCCTTGCCTCTCAACTGTTTACTTCCCTACATCCTTTCTCTTCTGGTTACTGGCGATGCTTAACATTTCTGTAAGTGCAAGGAATGTCAGGAATGTGCATTGGAGAGTGCAGCAGCATGGTCTGAAGGACTGTGGGCGGGTGTCCTATATTTCATTTCTGAATGTAGCAGTGTCCTTTTTGCAATCTGTGCTGCTGTAGCTTTGCAGCTTGACTGTGTGGGCTCGGTTAATAAGCCCTGCAGAGCTCATGCTCTCTGCTCATCCTTTATGATGGCTGTGTGCTCTACTAGTGGCTTGTGTTCATTGTGGGGTGAAGTAACCAAGACTGTTCCCTCTTCTGAATGGGACAGAGTTCTGAGTACACCCAGTTGATGTGAGTGGGAAAGGACTGTTCAGTGTCTTCTCTAATACAGGAATTCAGGAATGTGAAATGAGATTAGCAGTTGGCAACAGCTGTGTTACACAGCTCTTCACACTGTGCTTTCACCAGTCTTGAGAACTTTTACTGCTGGTGTAACTTCAGTATAGAGGATGCAGATGTTAAAACTTGAGTTACCTTTATGTATATAGGTAGGTACTTGAGAGGAATGTGTGTGATAAACTGACAGACAAGGTAAGTCTCATTTTAACACAAGACAGTGACTCTTAAGATAATTGCCAAGACTCTAGTTAATAAAACTTAGAGAAGTTAGGTAAGATTTCTAACAGTGTAGAAGTGGTCTTCTGTATGAATGGTCTCTGACATAGTCTAATTCATCGAGATTTTCCTGCAATCTCCATCAATTAATTTTTGGTTATTTGTATTGCATTGTTCTTGGCAAGGTTATAGCATCATGTAGTTAAGATTTTAACATTTTTTCTGATTTCCAGGTACATTAAGGTCATTCCCAGCTCATGTTTGAGGATTAATTGGATGTAGTCTAATTGTATAACTTGCCAGAATGTTGTGATGACAAAACTTTAAATTAGCTTCAGTATTTGAAGATTTTCTCAATAGAAAGATAACCTACCCAGGCATGTGGGTGTAGAATCTCTTAACTTAGAAAGCCCTTGAAGCAGAAATCACAGGAAGTTCCTACGTCATGTTTTTTCCTAATAATCTCCCCTGATAATTGACTGTTTGCCTCTGTCAGGATCCAGTAGTAAATGCTGTGTCTAATTAAATATTTTGGCATTGTGTTTTTTGCATGTTGTTTCTGAGTTCTGCATTTCTTTGTTTGAGAGTTCTTTGGTGATTGCCATTATTCTCTGCAGTTAAAACTGTAGGCTTTAGGAGATCCATTCTCATACTATATTAGTATTTGTTGTCAAGTGACTATTCAGCTTAATAAAAAATGGTTATTATGGTTCATTTTCTAAAGCACGGTTGCTGCACACTTCTGTTATTAAAACCTTCTATTAATATAATTTAAAATTTATTAAAAAATAGAGATCATAGGCCAAATCAGTACTTTCAGCTGTCTCAGAGAAAAGAAAAATGAGTTAGTTGCTTTTTACAATTACTTGCTTAATTATTGACCCTCATGCTGCTGTTAACATGTTGAAGTAACGGACAAGATTTGTGTAATTAAAAGGTTTTATTTTAATTCACTCTGCAGTTGGACACTGGTTCTGTATGGGTTTATATGTAATTGAAACAAGGTAACAAAGCATTTACCATGCTCATTTTAGGGGGAATCATATTTCCTCTAAAGGGGATGACTACTCCTTTAGCCAGAACACAGGCAAACTTAATCTCATGGACAAGTTTATTTGGAAGTTATCCTTAATTAAATTACAGATGTCTGCATGGTCTTTGAAGTACTTGGGCATCATCTTCTAAAATGGATAATCAAGTCAAATTATCAAGGCCTTCCCATCCGTTGTGTTAAAAGCATAATTCGACAGGTAAGTTTTGTTAATACTCTAATCAGGTTTTTCCACAATTGTTAACAGTTTGAAGGTTTGAATTACAATATTTGAACTGAACTCTTACTACTATCTGAGATAATTTTATTTTAATCTCGGTGGGATGAGATTGCACTGGTGTTACTGTGCATCAGACAATTTTGCTTCAAAAGCTTCTGTAGTTCCATGCTGCAGTGGAAAATTATCTGTTTATGCTACTGCTTGGTAATATATTTTTTCCAATTTCTGAGTACTTTTGAACACTGGGATAAAATCGGGCTTGTTTTAAAATGCAGCTGAAAGTTGAGTTTCTTAATAAATGTAGTTGCAGTTTCAAGCAGATTTTTTAAAATTCCCTTTGTGATTAGGTACTTCAGGGTCTAGATTACCTGCACAGCAAGTGCAAGATCATCCACACGGATATAAAGCCCGAGAACATCCTGATGTGCGTGGACGACGCCTACGTGCGCAGGATGGCAGCTGAGGCCACCGAGTGGCAGAAGGCTGGGGCTCCTCCTCCCTCTGGCTCAGCAGGTATGAACAGCATATTAAAATACAATGTGGGAAACTACCATCAGTATAGTATTGCTAGCAGCATTTTGTACAGTGAGAATTCACATTTTAAATGATTGCATGTGAAAAATGCATGTCTGTTTAATCTTGTCCCTGCTCTGGAAGCTGTCAGAGTAATGATTTTGTGCTGGTTTTGCATGTTCAAGTTTTCAGGGTCCCCAGAAACAGAAAAGTATTTATTGGTGTAAACTTACTCCCCTCCCATCCCACAAGCATTAATACCTGGGTTTTAGTCACACTGGAACTTACATCTCTAATACTAACAACAGTTACTAATCTTACCTAAATTATGTCTAGTTCTAAATTCACCAGCATCCTTGTGAAATCATCTGCCTTTTTGTCTGTTGTAACTTACTTTTTAGAATCATTGAAAAGTTTTACATTCATAATTTTTCACCCTTAAAAATTGAATTTATTGTACCTAACTGAACTCGTGATAAGCCATTTTCCTAGCAGTGTAAAATGTTTTATGTTAAGCTTGCCAAGAGTTTTGATAGGAACTGTACCTTATGTTTATCTAGGAGTAGCCAAGATAAAGAAGTTCACAGCAATAAGCAAAGACAAACAAGGAGGAAGTGTGGCTTTTCTAGTGATTTTTTTTTTTTTAGTACTGTGTACTATATATTTTTAGTACTGTGGTTGCTACTAATTTGCCAATTGAGCATATCAGCTACAGGGAATGGGAAAGTAATTCCCTTTGTAATATTGTCAGAAAATATATCACAGATTAAAATCTGTGAGGTATGCTAAAAATACTTTTTATATTGGGAGCAAATACAGTGATCAGGACCCATTTCACTGGAATAGCATTATATATTTTTAGATGAAAAGTTGTATAAATGGTGAATGTATTGTATTGAATTTGACATAATGTGTAATCACATAGCTAGAGATTTTGTTATTTATGTGGGAAATCACTTGATTTTATTCATGCAGCCTTTATATTGCTTCCTGACATTAAAATGAGTATTATTTTAAGGAAGGGCATTCTTATCACACTTGGTTCTTAGCAAATTGTAATTAAATGTATGGCTTTACACACAGGAGCTGAGCAGGTGTATCCTTTACAGCATTGCAAGAATAGGTTGTGTATAATTTCCCTTTTTATAACAATGATATGTGCTCAGGTTTAAGAATCTTTTTGAAAGCCTTGCCCTTTCAGGGGTATTCAAGCAGGTTTTTCCCTGAGCTTAGCAGCAGGATCTGAACCTATAAAACAACTCTATATTTTTTTGGCATTCCTTAATTACCATAGGCCTGTGTGTCTGAAGAAGTTTGTGAGAGGTTCTCCCCCGTTCAGTTCCTCTTGCTTCACTTTGCTTCTGTCTCCCATATTTGGTTATTTCTGTTGGTTTTGATCACAGGGGGAGGTTTAATGTGGCTTGTGGTGCTCTGTGAGTGTGCCAGTCAGTGCTGCAATCCCATCAGAGCCAGTCACTGATGGGATCCTGCTCAGAGCTGCTGGAAGAGGCCCATGCTGGAGCTGCTTTTTCTGTGATATGCTGTGGTTTTGCCTTAGGCAGTTCTTCATGCCTCCAGCCCTAGCAATCAAACTGCCTTGTTGCAGAGTAAGACACATGAGTATTTGGCTTTTCTGTTGGGTACAACTCAGTAGTTGTATCTTTGCTAATATTCCCTGAACTGTTTAAACCAGTCTATACCTGCTCTGCCAGCTGATGACATACATTTAATCTGTGGCAGCTCTGCAGTCATTCCATGATTTCTATCCACTCTTAATGGTTCAGCCTTTTTTTTTTTTAAATTTCATGAGCTCTCTGCCAAGCACAGCACAGTGAACACAGATAGCTGCTAGCTCCTTCTGATCCCAGATGCTCTAATGGAGACATCAAATGATTTCAGGCAGCATGTAGTTGTAAAGAGTAAAAAATCTGGCTAACAAAGTAAATTTAACATTGCCTTATTTAGTTAAGAATATTTTAAAGTTATTTCTACTTGTTTTTGCTTTTATAAAGTTGTTTTTGAAAAAGAAAACCTTTATTTTATTTACAATTTATTTTTTTGTCTTTTTAGTGAGTACAGCTCCACAACAAAAGCCTGTAAGTATTGTTACATAATACAATTTAACTGCCTTATTTTCTGTGTTTCTCTGGCTATTAATATGTATTAGACTGTTAGTAGCCTCAACCCTTTTTTAAGAGCTTCCTTTGAATAAAGCTTTTATCTTTCAAAGAACATTTTTCTTTTCATGTCTGTGGCCTTACCAGTTTTAAGCACAGTATTTCTGTGATGGAAATTCTCACAGACATACAGTTCTATAGCTATGTCAAACTAAGTTAAGCATTGCTGTTTTCTTCTCTTGAGGAGTAACCCATTTGTCCAAATCCTGACAAAAATGGGAGAATGCACTGAATATTGTGCATTTCAGATATCTTAAGGGCATAAAGGCCTTAATCATCAAGGCCTGAAAGTTGAGGCAATTTTCTGAGGTTTGAAAGATCTCTTTGCCATATGCATGTAGGAAATCACCAATGGTAATACAGCTGTTCAGAAATATCTGTGGTCAAAGCTGCTTTCTTTGTGTACAGAACATGCATAATTTCAGTGAGTATACAACAGGGATGAAATTTATTAGGGTTGTGAAATTTAATGTCTTGTTTAGATGATCGCATGGCTTTTTATGAAAATAACAGGATTAACAGATAAGCCTTTGAGGAAATGTTTTTCTCTTTTCCTTGTATTTTATTTTTTGATTATATGAGGATTTCTTACTGTGATATTTAAACAATGAATGAAAAATGGAAAGATTTCATTTATCAGTAGAAATAGAAGCCACAATTCTGTTAAAATGCACTCATTTTTAATTTCCTTGTTGTTGTACCTGAGTTTTTCAATCCTTATGTTATATAAAATGAGAAACTTCATAATGGCCATCTGCTGTTTGTAATTCATATGTTTTGGGCCAGAAGGGAGTAATAAAAATGCTTTCCTTTCACAAGAAAATAGCTGAAAAAACCCCAGGTTTTATTTAGAATTCACTGTTTTCAGTCTCTTTAGTTTTCTTGTGTCTTTTTGCTCAGAATACTTTTGCTGGTTATTAACTTCATTATACAGAGAGAGAAATAAGGTATTGAATTTATATGTAAACAGCTAATATGATACCTGATTATTTTCCACATACAGTATCATCTGTTAATCTGGATTGAAGTTTAAGATTATTGTGTTTATCAAGGTTATGGGATCATAAGAATTTTATTATGACATCTTAGATGTATAAATGTATTTTGCTCTTGTATCTAATAATGACCATGTGAAAACATGATTAACTGTGTAAAGTTTTGGTGGATTTTTGCCTCATACAATCCTGTATCATTCTTGATTTGAAGTAAACTGTAAAAAGTAATATAATTACTAAATTAGTTGCCATCTAGTATTTTCAAAAAAATGGTAATGAAACTGTAAATTAGTTTGATGTGAGATGCCTTGGAAATGCAAAATTACTTTTTCTTTCTTTGGTATTAATATTTCAGGTTGGAAAAATATCCAAAAACAAAAAGAAAAAACTGAAGAAAAAGCAGAAGAGGCAAGCTGAGCTGCTAGAAAAACGCTTGCAGGAAATAGAAGAACTAGAGCGGGAAGCTGAAAGGAAAAAAATAGAAGAAAATGTAACCTCAGCTGTACCATCAAATGAACAAGAGGATGAGTACCACCCAGAGGTGAAACTAAAAACAGCTGATATAGAAGAGGTAGTAGATGAAGAACCTGGAAATGATGATGGTTAGTATCACTTGTTTTTATTGTCCCTGACTTTACTGTTTCAGAGCAGAAAGTGTAACTGTGCAGTGTTGTATCTGGTGCAGTGAAAAAAATCTCCAATCATTAAGTTCATTTTCTCCTGTAGGTAAAATTGTTACTACAGAACCTAAAAAGGTAAAGAAAAATCAAACTTGCTGCAGAAGTGAAGAAAGACCTCAATATCAGTGTGTAGCCATAAACAATTCAAAAAAGCACCTAGAAAATTCAACAGAACTGTCACTATGCCACATTGAGTGGAATAACTGAGTATCCTGGTGAAGTAGAAGAATAAGATGCATTTTTCTATATTATTATTGTTGTAGTTGGAGTCATCATTGCTTTACCTTTTTCTTCTTACAGTGTTTGTTGTAATGATCTATCAGGTAACAAAGATTGCAACTTCTTCACTAAAATTTTTTATATGTCTTGTTAAAATAATCGTTATGGTCCAGCTCCATTCTGGTTTCCCTGATTTTCTTGTCAGCTCTTCAGTCCTGATAAAGATGTAACTACTGAGACTATAGTTCAGTTTGGTTTGTTGTAGTTCTGCTCTTACAGAGAGTTTTCTTTCTTCTGTGATGACTCCATTGACATAGGTTGAATTCTAGATTTTTAAAAGTTTGCTTTCAAGGCCAGATTCATCTTCCCTTCATAACATTATTCTCTTCTGGATTGTTTTCCTCCTGAGCCACTTCCCATTTTTTATTTTTCCAACAGTCTTACTAGTCCATCCTTCTACCTTTAATTTAGATTTGAAGCTTTGCATATTTCAGTGATAGTCAGTGTTTCCTTGTGTGATATGTCAGAAGTCAGGTAGTTACTGAAGAGTTAAAAATGATGAATGCCTAATTTTAGTCCAATTTATTGATGTGTGATGTAATGTGTTGCTTACCAAAATTTTTCAGGTGAAGCAGAAGATCAGGATGAAAAAGAAGACACAGAGAAGGAAAACACTGAAAAAGATGATGATGTTGAGCAGGAACTTGTCAACACTGACTCTACAGACCCTAAGTGGATAGAATCCCCCAAAACAAACGGCCATATTGTGAACGGGCCATTCCTATTGGAACAACAGATTGAAGATGAGGAAGAAGAAGAGGAAGAATGTCCAAATCAAGAGGAGTATAGTCTTGATGATCCAAATGCAAAAAGTGATTACTCTTATAGCAGCTCCTACGAACAGTTTAATGGTGAATTGCCAAATGGACGTCATAAAATTCCAGAGTCCCAATTCTCGGAATTTTCAGCGTCGGTGTTCTCTGGGGCTCTGGAGTCTGTAGCCTGTGGTTCTGCTGTGTCTGAAGGATCAACTGTAACTGAAAGGGAGGAGAGCAGCCCATCTCATGACAGGAGCAGAACGGTTTCAGCTTCCAGCACTGGGGATTTGCCAAAAAGTAAGTGTTCCTCTTAATGGCTTTTGTCTAGTAGCATGGGTGTATATTGTATTAAATAAAAGAGACAGGTACATGGAATACAAAGGCAGTTGTTAGGTTAAGAAAAATTTTTTTAAGTAAATTGGATGGTTTTTCTTGCAGAACTATGATTTATGGGTTATTTTCCACTCTAGAACTTGCTTTTAAGGCTCATTAGATAAATGAGTTATTGTAGAATAAACAGTTGCATTGACAAGTCAGTCTACATGTGAAAGAGAAAAGGAAATCTATAGTTGCAAACAAACATCATTCCTGTAGTTTAAAGGTAGAAGATGAGCATGAGATCATGTAACCTGATGTCCTTTGATAACAAGTCACTAATACACCATCTTTTAAACCCAGTAACCTTTATTGTTGGCTTAAAATGTATTTTTCAAAAAGAAAAATACCTTTTCTATGAAAATTATGAATGAAATTATAATCTAGTGTGATTGAAGCGTGTTCCACTGCTTGGTACTCTGAATTGTTTTAGAGGAATTGTAGCAAGTTTGAGCTTGTCTGGCTGCAGCTTCTGTTACTTCTTGTCACATCTTTTCTCAGTCATATTGAAAAATTCTGTATTATCCTGTGTTTTCATTCATTAATTGTTCTTTCTGTGTCAAACAGTTCCTGTTTTAACCTTTTATTAATACTCAGCAGGGCATGTTGCCAACCCTCAACTCATTATGGTGTTTCTATATTCAGCATGGGTTTGGACATTTAAATTCTGGCCATCAGTCCAGAACTTTTGCCTGTAAATCCATTTGAAGACATGGAAGGTGAAATCTTGGTGTCATTGCAAAGAGCTGGATTTTTTGCCATTGAATTAAATAGCTTCAGGATATTACACATGGATCTTATTTATAGTGCCAGTGGTTAAATTATAAATATATGGGTTTCAGCTTTAATAAAGAAAATACTGAGAGTCTAAATCTGTGAGCAGATAGAAGAAAATGGGAGCTTAGGGAGAAGATCACCAAGCCTGCTGTCAGCATTGTCACAGATGAATTGGAGCTGCATTGAAAAATGCAGTCAGGTGTATTTCTTGGTTTAAGACTTTAGAAGAGCAATTCACACAGGTTATTACAGGGTCTGACAGGTAAGGCAAGAAATATGAAATAAAATACAGCTCAGTAGAGCTGCATTTCTGGAAGATCCAGGCAAATAAGACTTTAGTCCATCTCCTTACACTCTTAAGTCCCTGAAACAATACAGAGGAGGTTCCTAGATGTCTGGTAGTTTCTTTTGTTCTGCCTGCTGTATATAGGCAGAAAGACTCCACTGCTGTTTTCTTGGGGTGGTAAGATCCTCATGTCACCAGAGATTAAAGCTGCCTCTGTCCTCTTGGAAACAGCTTACCTCCATAGCTGGAGAAAATACCTACTGTGTTCCTCCTCCATGTTATCCCATCAGTTCTCACACCTTTCCTGCAAAGGAAGAAGACAGACAGTAAATTCAGTGATAGTTGACTTTTTTGAAGAAAGGGGAAAAGCTGAATGTTAGAGATATTAATGGCATCAATAATAACATTGAGTATAACAGTAATAAAATGGATGAAGGTGTTTAGAAAGATGCATACAGGAGTTAGAGGCTATTTAATATTTTTAAATGGTGCTACATAATTTTTCATCATATCTTTATTCTCCTTTTATTGTACTGAAGTAGACTTTTATTTGTTCTCTTTCTCTAGGCATTGCTATGCATTGTTAAGTGGCATGGTCTCATTTTTTTGGGGTTCTTGCTTTATTTGGTGCACAAACCAATTTGTGTTTAGTGGATGAGCAGATTTTTATTTTCTCAAGTTTTCACTTCATGACCAAATGCCCTGAAGATAGATTTGTAATTTCCTCACGACTCTCCTCCTCCTCTTTCCAGTGTTTGAATATTTGCTAAGTACATTGTCATGCTGAGATTGTGAGAATTAAGGTGATATTTCTTAGTTTTTATGGAACTAGGACACAGAAGTGTTCACTAATTTTGTGCAAAGGTTAAACTTATTTGGATGCTTTTTTGTGAGTACTTTCTGGAAAATACACTTACTCTGACTTCACTTTTCAGTTGTAAATGATCTGTGTTTGTCAAATACAGAATCCAAGAAGAGACAGGATTTAAGCATCACAAGTTTTTGGAAAAACACAAAAGTGTAGGCACTTCCCTATTGCCTGCTCAGGTCTTTCTCTTAGGAAAAGGTTGAAGAAAGCTGTTGCATAATGCCATATTCAGATGTCTTAGTCATGGGGCTTTTTTCCCCTCTTCATTTAACTTTATTTACTGCAGTCCTTCAACAACACGTGTGGGAAGGATTTATCCAGGATTATCTTTCTTTTCTTTTCTTTTCTTTTCTTTTCTTTTCTTTTCTTTTCTTTTCTTTTCTTTTCTTTTCTTTTCTTTTCTTTTCTTTTCTTTTCTTTTCTTTTCTTTTCTTTTCTTTTCCTTTCCTTTCCTTTCCTTTCCTTTCCTTTCCTTTCCTTTCCTTTCCTTTCCTTTCCTTTCCTTTCCTTTCCTTTCCTTTCCTTTCCTTTCCTTTCCTTTCCTTTCCTTTCCTTTCCTTTCCTTTCCTTTCTTTTCCTTTCCTTTCCTTTCTTTTCCTTTCTTTTCTTTTCCTTTCTTTTCCTTTCTTTTCCTTTCTTTTCTTTTCTAAGACTACTGAACTGAGGAAGGTCCTGTTTTTTCTTCAGTAATGCATATGATTGTGTTAAAAAAATTGCACTATACTATGCAGCATGTTTTTAAGGGGAGACTTTAGTATTAAGCTTACTAGTCTTAGTAGTTCCTATCTTTTAAGTGTTTTACTTCTCTCCTTCTGTTGATGCTTTTTATAAACTTGAGTCTTGGACTCCATTCCAGCTTTTTTAGAGGGCTGTTTGTTGAGGTCACTGCCCCCTCTCCCTTCTGCTATTTACTCCTGTATTTTCATTCCCTCTCTCCTCTGGTGGACCCTGCCACTTTCTTTTCTGGTTGACTAAAATTCAGTGCTCTGATGACCCATTCAGGCTTCCTGTGCCAGCAGTTGAAGATCTCCATCTGATCTCAGTCACTCCTAATTCTCCATTAGACATCCAGTATTTCTGGTCCTTGTCCCATGTCTGGTGTGTTTTCCCCTTCCAAGGCTTTCTCAGTTTATCAGGTCACTGCAGCCACAAGTGCTGTTTGGATGTTTAGATCTAGTACCTCTTTCTAATCTTACCTTCAGTTTCCAATTTACACCTTGTAGCTTTGGGACAAGGAAATAGAAACCCAGTCCTGTGTTTCCCTGTGATTTGTGATACCTGCTTCTGTCTTCTGCCTTCAAGTCATCTGCTTTCTTCCCAGTTTAGGACCTAGCAGGTGGAATTTCAAAACAGAGAAAAGCAGCACCTCTGCTGGTGGTGTTAAGGTTTCAGTGTCCCAAGAGGCTCTAAAGATTGCAAGATTAATCAAAGTTCTGCCTTTTTAGTCTGGATCATAATTGATGCAAATAGGACCTTCAGAGGACTTTGAATGCTGAATTCTTAGTGAAAAGCATGACAGCCCCCTAGGCTCTCAAATTAGCCAGATTTTGGTGAGTCTTTTACCCCTTGGGATAGGTTTACCAAAAAAAAGGGAAGAATTCAGCCAGATTTTATTTATTGTAGCCAGGCATGGAACTGCAGGATTTATTTTCTCAACCAAACTGTTCCAAGAACATATCTTTCATGTGTGTAGTGGGTGAGTTCTTGGAGTCTGAGTTTTCACATTTTCTGTCTGAATCTGTTCCTGGAAACATACACTGGTTTTTCTTAGAAGTTCCTCTGGTTATTGTAGTAATAGTCATTTGGCAGCTAAAAAATGCAGAAAATTTGCACTTGAAATGTATAAGGATATTTAGAAATCAAGGGAAGAAATCCTATTTATGTTGCTTTAATTTCTTGTTACATTCAGCAAATTATTTTCATGTATTCAGTGTATGACAACACTGAACAAAGTGTCAAGGCAAAAGTGCTTAGAGATAATGAATAGTGGGCTTAACATTCTAACTATTCTGCATTTTGCTTGTGTTAGCAAAAACTCGTGCTGCTGACTTACTGGTGAATCCACTGGACCCAAGAAATGCAGATAAAATTAGAGTTAAAATTGCTGACCTGGGGAATGCCTGCTGGGTGGTAAGTGTAACTACATCATTTTAGCTGTTCTATTTAGAACAGGTCTTTTTATAGTCCTTTTTTCCCATTAATGTGGTTCTTTCTATTTTAGCACAAACACTTCACAGAAGACATCCAGACAAGACAGTACAGATCCATAGAGGTTTTAATAGGAGCAGGTTACAGTACACCTGCTGATATCTGGAGTACAGCATGTATGGTAAGAACAATGCAATGTGTATTTTACAAGAGTAAAGCTCCTAAAACAATTGTTTATTTAGTGAGGAAACCTGATGGGGATGTTTTTGATGTTTTGACACAAATACATTATCATAAATGATGCTGTATCAGATAGCTGCTGATGATTTCTTCCCTTTCTTTCAATTTTTCAAGCCTCCTTAATCAAAAGGAAATATTTTGGAGAACACATCTGATTTTCATGTGATGCATTTTAAACTTGTAGCCGTAAACATGCAAGTTTAGAGAAAAAATATATGTCTATTCTGAGTGACAAAATGGAACTGCCAAAGTGCAACTGTTTGTTTCATTCCAATCTTAGAACCTGGGCTACTGCTAGCTGTGATTGCATTCCCTTTTCTTGTGTGAAGTAGTAAAATAGGGAAATACTTTAAATTGGTGCCAAATGCAGTGAAAACATGGGTTGGATTAGGCTTGGCTCTAAACTTTCAAGAGAAGGAATTCAGTTTATTGGCGTAAAATATGTGGTAACATTCTGTGGAATTAGTTTTAACACAACTGGAATTACAGCTTTTTAAGAGTCTTTATAGAACAGAAAAAGTGAAAACTCATGCAGCTTTCTGAAACACCCTAATAACTCTTTGAGGATGAACAAGCTGCATGCATCTCCTCATTTAAGATAGTATGTACATCCAAAAAAAAGTAGATATACCTTTGCCTATTTTAAAAGTGAAAACTTAATAAAATCTTTATATTTTACAAATACATGTCTGATAAGAGTAAGTGTGTGAGGAGGAGGAGGAGGAGAAGACTCAAATACTAGACACAGTTTGCATGTGTGGGTGATGAGAAGAATGGCACAGCTCGGAGGGAGAGGAGGAGGAGGATTGAAAGGAACATAGAATCCTACAGATATTATAAGTTCAGCAAGCCATGTGTTGGAAGTAGCTAACCCATAAGTGAAATTAAAGGATGTCTGCTCTGGAGTTTAATACTAGCTTTTTCTTTAGTACACAGCAAACCCATCCATTTCCAAAATTATTCTTCTATTTGGGGACAAAATGGAGTTTTTCTATTACATTGAAAACAAAGCTTATAAAATATTCCACAATTTGTTCTTTAATTCCTTAAGTTATTCTTCTCTTAACTAACTACAAAATCATTATAGAGACTTTTTTCTTTTATCTAGTATTTTGTGAAGCTCAGTTGAACTTGATAACCTTTTATTGTATTGGATGCCCTGTATTCATCTTTATGTTGTACCTATCACTGCTAATTTTATAGTCTTACATAGTCTTTTAGTCTTGTAGCTAAAGACATAAAGGAGTCTGAGGTCTACCTAGAACTGTATTTAAAGATAGTTGGGTACTAAATAGCAATATCACATCTAAGCAATGTAATATTTTTGCAATACTTGGGGTTGCCCAGCCTATTACAGCGTCTCCTCCATGTTATATAAGTATTCCTGCTTTCTTCAAACTCAGGGAAAGAAAAAGGCCTAAAGCATCACTGCCACTGGAGGTACCTTAGCTCAGATTCACAATTATGTATGAAATCTCATTATTTTAAAGAGAAAAATGTACTTCTGCTTTTTTGTTATGTAAGCCTTGCATATAGTAAAGCATTTGAGGCAGAAGTGCTGTAATTCTGTCTTCTGTCACAGTCTTTAGGTTTTTGCCCTTAAGAAATGCCCTAGACATTTTAGAACATTACAGCACTTACATACAATTGTTGAATACAATTGTCATCATGGTATAGTTGTGTAAAAAACAGAGAGCAGCCTCTCAAGCTTGTAGAAAAATTCATCATTTAAAAAAACCTAGAATCTGTTTGCATTGCTGTGTGGCTGAGAAAATGGGTCAGAGCATTGGGGATGCTGATCCTCTATCAGATGGAAAACAGCTCTGAGGTAGGGATTGCCTTGGAGGCCTTAATACCTCTTTCTGCAGAGGACTTGTAATAGAGATTAACAGCCAGGAAAGCATTCCTGATGTGGAACTGCAAACTCCCAAATTTATTTAGGCTGTCTTTGGAAATTATGATGTGAACCTCTCCAGTCCCTAAGGCAGTCAAGGACTGTGAAGTGCCAAAGTGTTTTAATGCCTCTACTTGCTTTCTCAAGTTTGGTTTCCTTGTTGTACCTGGATTTGATTCAGAAAATGCCCTTCTAGATTATCTTGCTCTTGTTTCATATTTAATTCCCTCTGTTCCATGTTTACTGTGTTTGCAAAGGGATTGTCTGCTGGAGCAGGTGGTGTTTATTTTCAGCCAAAATACAGCTTAGATACCCTGTTAGCCTTGATGTCCAGGACTCCCAAAGGAGAGCAGAGGCAACTTTGCTTGTACAAGTCCTGAGTCATTAGGGACATTTTGGAAGCACTGCTGTGCAAAATGACTGGTCCAGCAGTATTTCCATTACTTTTCCATCCATCCATACTTTACCTAATGTGACAGCACCAAGCACACATGAACACTGCTTAGCTGGCAAAGTAGAGGATTTTCTCCATGTATTTTGTCTCCACTACTGTGTCAGATATTCTAGCTCACATCTCCATTTAAAAAATGGCAAAAAAGGCCTTTCTTGGAACTTAGTATTTGTAGGGTTTCTGTGTCACAGATTTGTGTGCATATAAAACTCACAAATCTTTGTGTCCTGGATTATATGAAGGATGACTTGTAATGCTTGGTTCCAGGATTCACCTGGGGTCTTAACTTGGTCTTGTGCTTTATAGATCTCCATTTGAGCCTAAAGTTTTCACTGCATTTTGCTTGCTAATGAAATAATCTTGCTCACTGAAGGTAGCACTGACCATGAGTAGCCCAGCTGCTGGTTCTTGTATGGGCTTGTATTTATGGCATGAAGTGTGTTAAGCACAGAAGATTGTTTTTTATCTCAGCAGCCGTAGAATGTCTTTTTCCATCATACTTTTTGCCAGTGCATTTTACACAGTCTTTAATAATAAGGATGAAGATGAGGTGTTTAAACAAGGCCTCTGATAAGCAGGCCCTGAGCATGCAAAGCATGTGTGTTCCTGTGTGCACAGCAACCTCCAGAACATCCCCTTATGAATCTCTGGAGCATGGTACATTGTGTCTGAATGGAGAGCATTCCTTACCTGGCCTCACTTAGTTTGGGATGGCTTTGTCTAGCCAGGAGTGTGATGGTTTTGATGCAGCTTCCAGGAAGGAAAAGTCCTGATTTATTTGTATTGACTTTAGTATGGGACTAGCCAGTTTCTAATCAGGATTGTGATTGTGCTGGGAGTGTTTGTAATCAGAGCCATGTAAGGGCTCTACCCTAACAGCAAAAGAGGGCAAAATAACTCAGTGCTAATAGTCTTGCAGTGTTGTTTCTTGGTGTTATGTCAGTGAATAAGTAGCATTGTAAGCCAGCAACCTGTGAGCTGAATCTTCTAATTTTAGATAGTTTGGCATGGCCCAGTTTTTGTGCCCCAAACTTCTTTTAATCATCCTTTCAGGTTTAAAGGATGAGTGTGAATATCCTCAGACCAGTACCAATTCTCTGCTCAGGTGATCTGAGTTGCAGAGTTGCTCAGAAAAAAACAAAGGAAGGAAGGAAGGGAAGAAGGAGGATGATGCATATCTTTGGAGGCTTATATCAGTGCAGTGCATGCATGAAGTGCTGTGGAAGAGGTTGGATGTCAGTGGGCTTTTCCAGACCTCAGTGGAGTTGTTTGCTTGCTCAGTGCTTGGCAAAGAATTCTACAAAGTGTAACTTAACATTTTTTTCTCTAGACTTTGGTGATCTTGGTTAGAATGATTGTTGCTGTCATTTGCTGGACCCACATAAGTTTGGTTAAGGAAATTGTACAGTGCCCTTTTATTTTTCTTTTAACATTGTGGCCTGTTTATGTGGAATACTCAGCTGCTCTCATGGAGAGCTACACACTGGGAATCTCTCCACATTTACTAAATTCTAGAAGATGTTCCCTCCTGTACTTAAGCCCTAATTAAATTCTGCCAGCAGGGACATGCATCTCTCATTTTCACCCAAAAAAGGGAATAGATTTGGAGGCAGCAATACCTTTGACAGGATTGAAAACATTCTTGGTGATTTAGTTGTATTGGTTTGAATTTCCACATTACCAGTATTGAGCAGGTTGCTTTCTTTAGAGCAGCAACTGAACAGGCTCTGAGTGATTTAGCATTTCCTAAATCCCAGAAAACACAGAACACAGGACTCCACTGCTGCTGCCAAGAAATCCTGGCAAGATAAGGGGGCTATACTGGCAGACAGCATCCTTTTGTATTGCTTCTGGAAATGACTGCAAGCACCATGATTCCACTGCTTTTCCTTGTTCCAGTCTCCTTGGACTGGGGACAGGAAAAGCACCTGAAGTGATGAATCTCATCATCTCACTTGTTCATTGCATTTGGTTTGAGCTGCTGGGAAGAGGTGACTGTGTCACAGGCTGGGACATGAACAAGGCTTTTTAAGTTTTTAACGCTTTTCTGAGGTGTCTTTTGTGGAGGGTTGTGATTCCTGCAATATCCTCTCTTTGTAATAAGACCTAGCAAACAGATGACAGCCAGAGATCAGCAGGAAGTCAGAGAAGGTGAAAATTGTACTTGGTATTTTATCTACCCAAAGAGAAGACAGATGATGAAAGAAAACACTGTGAGGTGTGATGGAAAGGGGACAGACAAAGAGCTTTCAAAACAAAGGACGTGCTACTACAAGGCAGGCAAGTTTACAGCACTGTGGGTTTATTTGTGGGCATTTCTGTTCATGTGAGAGAACTCAGAGGAACAGAATGGAGAATGAACAGGATATCCTGAGTTTTGTTAAAATTAAACCTACATGTTAGTGCTTGTGGGTGCCTTGCAGGCTTGTGCCCCCAGTTTATTTCTTTGTGTGCTGTTCTCCAATGTAGAGTGGAGAGGGAACTGTCCTTGACTACTCTTCACTGTTGTAAGCAGGGAAAAAATGATCATGTCTCCATGGGATCATGAGTATCATCATGTCAGTATGTGTGAGTGGCACATACCAAAGGTGTGATGACAAGCCTCAGTCTGCACAGAAGCAGTATTTTGAGGAAAAATTGAAAATCAGAGATGTGGTTTCGAGGGGAGCAAAAGCTGAAGTTGCTATGCACGTATTTTTCAGTAGGCAGATACAGTACAGAATGCTGTTATTACTCGCTGTACACCCTTTCTGAAGGTGGTGGGTGGACAACCTGAAACACTCAAAAGAAAATGATTTCCCAGAGGAGCTGACTTTCCAAAACAGCCACTCAATATGCATGATTCCAAGATCAGAGTACAGCAAATAAAGTGATCCTGTTTCCTTTGCAAGCATCCCATGCAAGTCTCTGGTTTGTATATTTGGCCTTTCTTACCAAGCACTAACAATGCAAAATGCCTTTCATACTCTTCCCCCTGCCTGGCTCTTCAGGGGGAGATGTCCATGGGAGGACAAGCTGTCAGCTGGTGTGTGTATCTCAGAAAACTTTCTGATCTTCTTTCCATGCTCCCACTGTGGAACAGTGTTCTTAAAACCAAGCCCGTTTCTAAAGCAGTTACAGTCTTCACATTCACATCTCTTCATTTCAGCTGGGTAGGAGAAGCTCTGGCCAAGAGCTGCATCTCATCTGTCAAAATAATAATTCTGGCCTATAGCTTGTTGTTCTTTTTCAGCTGGGGCTTCAATTCAGGCAGGCTGATGCAGTCCAAGTGAATTGTTCTTCCAGTCCTCTCCCAGAGAGCTTTCCCTAGGCATGCATCCATTTTTCAATCACCAGATTGAGTGCACAGCTGTCACACAGTGAAAATGTAGCTATTTCCAATTGTGTGTTTAGATATGGGTCCATTATGTGGTGATGCCACCAGTTCTGTGCTGTGCTAGGTTCACACACAGTCGTGTGGCAGGAAAGAAATAGAGCCTCTTCAGAGCCTATAAAACAGCAGTGTAACCATTTCTGTGAAAGGTTCACCATCTGCAGATGGAGAAAAGCAGTCTAGACTGGTTTTCTGTGAGAACCTTAGGAAAGTGGTAAGTAGAAATTGCCAGAACACTCAGTAAAGATGGATGGTTGCCTTGGGCTTCTGTGCCATATGTTGAGTGTGATGTATCTAATTTTTTATCTCCATATAATAAGTGAAATGCTGACTTATCTTGAGGTAAATGTCAACATTAAGTAAAAAAATCATGGTATTTTAATGTTGGAGTTTCTGTCAAGAAGCTTGTTTTTAGAAGTTATTACTTTCAAAGGGAAAGTAAGTAAATATAGTCTGTGTTTGTAGCATCATGGAAATTATAGACAAATTTAGGTTTAAAGTGATCCCTGGTATCTGCCTCCTTCTTGAAGAAGGATTGTTCTCAAAGGTAGATGAGGTCACTCAGAGCCATGTCCAGTTGAGGGGTACATATCCCAGGATGTACCTGTAACAATGGCATTTCCACAGCCTTTCTGAGCAGCTTGACAGCTCAGGCAGTCTCACCAAAGAATTTTTTTCCTCGTGTTTGATTGGAATTTCCCATCTTGCTGCCTGTGTTGTCCTTTCACTGGGGAGAGTTGAACTTTTTTCTTCTCCACTGTTGCCCTCAGGCAGTGGAGTGCAGCAATTAAATCCCTTCTCCCACCTGAGCAAAGCCAGCCCTGCCAGCCTCCCCTCCTGCCTCCTCTGCTCAGCCCCTGGAATGCCTCAGGTCCTCCCTGACCTTCCCACACTTGGACAGGGTCACTCTCACACTGGTGCCCCAGACTGGTCACAGCTGGGCAGAGCAGACCCGTGGTCACTGTGCTGCCCTCGGGGGCTCCTTGTGTCATCACAGAGTGTCAGTGACCTCCCTTGTGGGGTCTGGGGTTGTCTGTGCCTCCAGGTGGGTGTAAAGTGTGTGTAAGTGCTGAGGATGCCCAGGCAGCCCGGAGCAGCAGTGCTTGCACAGTGAGAGCTGTGGCTCTCAGTCTGCAGCAGCAGAGATCTGCTCTTGCATGGCTCCTACTCCATAACAGCCTGGCCTTTCCAGTGCACCACCCCTTTGGAGAGTGCTTTAAAGAGCAGAAAACTCTGATACAATCCAGACATGGGATTGTCTTTCTTAAAGCTCTTTATGTGTTTATTAATGTATCTTTAGCACTGATTCTTTTTGATAAAAACACTGGTCTGGGTTTTATTCTTTTTTATATGAGGACAAATTAATTTCATTTATCTTGCCCTGTGTAGCCAGTCTGTCCTGAAAGGAGCTGGGAGCATACTGCCAGGCTGCCACAGATGAACCTGTGAGACATTGTCTTCCATGGATGCTAAGAGCCATCAGTGCAAATACCACAGCACCTGCCTCTGGGCTGTCCTTGTGTGCATCTGAGTCAGAAGTGGTTTTGTTCTTAGAGTCCTTTAGGGAGAGTCAGAAAATGAAATGTGTGTAGTGCTGTGACCCCAGCCCATCCTGGGCATGCAGTCAGAACTATACAAAAAGGAAAAGAGAAGCATCATTGTCATTTTCAGAAGCTGTAGTTTTTGTTCAGTGAGAAGGTGGTATACAAAGAAAATATCCCAAATCTATGGGAATTTTCAGCTCTTGCAGTACACAAACTGATCTGAAATTCAGAATATCACAGCAGCATGCTTACCTCTTGTGCTTCTCTCTAAACAGTTTTCACAGTTTTTCAGTTTAATCTTTTTAGTCCCACACAGATGTATTGAGCTATTAATACTTCATTTTATGGACAGAAACTAAATTCTTGTGTAATCTACCCTTGTGGCTAAATTCAGCTACATTTCCATTCTTCTCCAGGGATCTGTCTGTAATAGCAGGGAGTTCCTCAATGTCCTTGGGAATCAGCCCCATTGGTGGGTGCTCTCCTGGGAAAGCTGGTCCAGCTCTCCCTGTGAATAAATACATTGCCATGAGATACAGAGAGGACACTTGGGTCTTCTCTGTCTCATCTCAGGAGAATAACAGTGTTCTCTGTGGTGTGTTCAGAGATCTATCCCAGTGATCACTTCTGGCTGCTCTTAACATTTATTTCAGTTTAGAAACCCGGTATTTTATGAAGTCATTCCAGTTTTTTTCAGCTGTAAAATGCAAACTGTCAATCCTGAGCTAATAAACGTAGTGAATGGCTGTTTATTAGTGGTAGTAACTTTAGAAGTTAAAGGCCTGTTCATAGGATCAGCAGAAATGTCAGCAAGGGGTGTTCTTGTTTTCTTGGCTGCTGTGTGTGATTGCAGTGAGTTATGTTGGCTGTAGCCCACTTGGATGACACTGCAGTTCACAGCTTGAAGAAGCCAAGTGCTCATAAATAGGCTAAATTTACAGGTGATTTAACAACTCCAGTTTGTGAATTGGAACAGAAAAGTGTCTATTTTCAGGAGACAAGTATTTTGTAGTAAATGTTCTAATGGAGTGGAATCCCATCCTAGCATTGTGCTAGGAAGCTCTGCCTCATTTTTGGAATACTTTTCTGGATCAGTTGTTTTCCCATGTCTTGGACATGGAAAATAGTTTGATGTGTAAACCACCTGGAAGGAATTAGATTCCTGTGGCTGCCTGGGCAATTGGTGAGCCAGAGCTGAAAGAGACTAGTTTAACAAATTAGCCCAGATGAATCCATGTCTGTGCACAAGTAGGGGCTCTCATAGGTGCTTCAGAGCTTTGCAGCTTTTCATATTCATTACACCCATACAGAGAAAATCAGTTTTGCCCTCACCTAACACAGGGCTAGCATCCCATGGAAGCACTGCCTGCCCTGAGGGGATCTGATGTCCTGGTGTCTGTTCTGGATTCCCCATCAGTATCTATCTTGCCATTTACTCCCACCATTGAAGTATTTCAAAAACCTCTTTCAGATTTAGAGTCATCCAAGAAGCTAATTCAAGTGATTAATTATAGCTATAAATAGATTTTTTTGTTGGCTAATTTCAAGTGATTAGTTATAGTCATAGATGGATTTTATTTGTGATTCAGACTTTCTTAGTTCAGCCTCCAACATGCAACCTGACAGGTAAATACCCATCAGATACATGTGTAGCTCTTATTGTATATATTATATTGTATTACCTATATATATTATTATTATATTTTGAAATACCTGATGTGTTCAGGTAGTTGACACAGCCTCCACACTGCACATGAGTGGGTGAGGCTGTGTTTAAGGCTGGCTCAGTGCAGCACTGTCAGACCCTCGGGAGCTGCTCTGAGCGTGGCAGCACTGCCAGGGCTCCCCAGGGGCTGCAGGGAGGGGCTGCACTCCAGCCCTGTGTGATTCCTTCCTTCATCCCACCTGCATGGGCTGCACTCCAGCCTGTGTGATTCCTTCCTTCATCCCACCTGCATGGGCTGCACTCCAGCCCTGTGTGATTCCTTCCTTCATCCCACCTGCATGGGCTGCACTCCAGCCCTGTGTGACTCCTTCCTTCATCCCACCTGCATGGGCAGCACTCCAGCCTGTGTGACTCCTTCCTTCATCCCACCTGCATGGGCAGCAGTGCCTGGGGGTGGGCACGCTCCAGCCCCAGGCTCTCATGGGGCTGGATGTGGGGCTGGACGTGGGGCTCTCAGCAGAGCCTGGGTTGCTGCTGCTGCTGCTGCTCTGCAGGAATGATGTCCCCAGGTAAGTGGCTGCTCCTCAGTCTCAGATCCAGTCATAGGCTGGAGCTTTGAGTGTGAACTCCCTGTGGTTTCTGAGATGGCTGTGATGTTGTGCTGACACCTCTCGATGGAAGGCGTTATTTCTGCAGCAGCCCTGACTGTGTCTGTTGCGTTGTAGGCGTTTGAGCTGGCGACTGGAGATTACTTGTTTGAGCCACACTCTGGTGAAGACTATTCCAGGGATGAAGGTATGACTCTTTTGAGGTATTGTAAGAGTTTCTTCGTATTTTCATACACCTTCTCTTAAATTTCCAGTGAGCTTACAATGGGGTTTAAGTTTTGTATTTGAGTAGAACTGTTCATACACATTGTTTTCAGAGTATAAATATGATTTTTTTTCTTTTTAGTTTTAAGTTCCACCACTAGCAGTGGGTGGGCAAAAACTGCCTTCTGCAGATATTCATCTACTTAACAACTGCCTGAAGGAATTAAACTACCCTTCTTGTAAGATTGCATATGTGTGGAAACCTGATTGAAAATAACAACATTTTAGTTTAGAAAAGAAACGACAAATTTGAACTTTATTCTATTATTCTCTTTACAAGAGTGACACTGGAATAATGTTTACATTGTGTATTTTTATTTGTATTAGGCAATTACTAATTATTTTTTTTTAAATCAGAGTTAACTCCTGCTTCCATCTGTATACCTGTCCATTTTCATGCTTGTTTGCTTGTAAATGCTCTTTGCAGTGGTAATGTGGGCATCATTCATTGTTCCTAAATGCTACTAATGATGCCAGAGCTCTGCTGATCCTGGAAACCTCTGCATGGATTTGCTGCAAACATTGTTGATTTGAAACTATTTCTGATTTTTTACTAATTCCAGTTTCTTTCCTCTTCTTTTTTATCCCATCCTTTCCCTGCCCCTTCCACTCCCGTATCCTTTTTTTCTCTCCCTCATAGACCACATAGCACACATCATAGAGCTGCTAGGCAATATCCCAAGGCACTTTGCTCTATCTGGAAAATATTCTCGGGAATTCTTCAATCGCAGAGGTAGTACCTCTTCTTTTTGAAAGGTGCCGTGATGCAGACAGAAGTGGAATTGCTGTTGCTGGTTCTGTCATGTCCCAGCAAGGAGCATTTCCTGAAATCACACAACAAAATTTTCCATTTGGAAAAGCAAAATTCCCACGAATGTCTGACAGTTTTTGTTTTTTACCCAAATGTTCTGAAAAATAACTATTGGTACGTTTTAAATTACATGGCAAAACTTGTTTGTGGCAGCTGCCACTCATTGTTTTGAGAAGGAAGTTTTGCTGAAAGCATCTTTCCAAAGTAGCCACTGAGTGAGCAGTGTGCACACGAGTGTTTTTTACCAGGATCAATCTATTTCTGTCTGTACCGGGCCAGTGTTAGTGTGTGCATGCAATGTACTGATTAAACTGTTGTATGTTTCTGTTTTGCTGGCAATGTTCTCCAATGCAGACCACATAGCATTGATCATTGAACTGCTGGGAAAAATCCCTCGAAAATACGCTATGTTGGGGAAATATTCCAAGGAGTTTTTCACCAAAAAAGGTAACGGTATTTATGCAACACTAATTTAAAGCATAATACTATCCAAAAGGAGAATATGTTCATTTACGGGTACTGAAGAAATAGATCCATTTAAATGGAGAGCACTTACTAAAGAAGATCTGTGATGTAAACTTGGCTTTCTGGGAAAAGCCCCAATTTGAGGTGTTCATTTCAGTATTTCATTTCAAATTCATTTGGGGATGTACTCAGCAGAGTGTGGATGTTAACAAGTGTCTGTGTGAATCTGTTGTCTAATGTTCCTGTAAGTGTGAGGACTCAAGTGATGCATGGCTTCTAGCGTGGTGAAAACTCATCTGCCAGCAGCTTTGGATCCAGCTAATGGTGTCCAGCAGGTGCTACTGGTGAGGAATGGCAGAGGCAGGGAGGGAGTACCTGGGCAGTGGGCACTGAGCTGAGTGTGGCTGCTGTCACACCCAGGGAGCAGGCAGAGCCAATGGAACTTGGCCCAGGCTGCTCTTTAAGGCAGGGTTTGACTCGTGGGGGATGTGGTGATGCCCCAGGTGTTCATCCCCTCGCTTATGAGACAGCCTGTGCTGTGTGCAGGGACAGGGTCTGTCAGGAGCATCCATGGCTCTCAGCACAGCTGGGGAGGGCACTTTGCTGCTGACAGAGCTGGGGATTGCCCTGCCCAGCAGCTGCAGTGAGGTGTTGGTGTCCGAGGGCTGAGCTGGCAGCTCTGGAGCTCGGGGTTGTGGGGCTGAACACAATCAGTGGTTCACCCTCCCGTGCCTTCCCAGCAGTGATTGACCCTCCCTCCTGCTCTGTGCTGGATATTCCTGATGCAGCAGGGGCTCCCTGTGCCTCCATGTCCTTAAGGAGGCTGCCAATGCCATTGCAGTGCAGAGAAGGGCAGCAGTGATGATCGAGGAGGGAGCAGCTGCCCTTTGGGGGAGGCTGATGCGGCTTCTGAGTGTGGAGTGAGGTTTACATAATCAGGAAGTCAGTGGATAAGCTGAAGGCAGACCTGCTGTCTGCCAGCACTCACCATGTAAGAGCTGGGGGAAAGGCAGTGAAATTTGCAGAGGATGGCTTTAAAAGAAGTGGCTCCCTGCACAGCAGGCAGTGATGAGCTTCAGGAGCTGGCTGCCCCTCTGGCAGAGAGAGGGGGCCTGTGTCAGTGGGCTTCAAACAATCTCCTGGTAACTGAGATGTGCAAACTCAGGCCCACAGGTCTGGAAATGTATCAAGCAGTAAGGGCTGGGCACAAGATTCCCTGCAGCACCTCCAGTCAGGGATTGCAGCTGCTGGAATGTATCTCACATTCCTACTTTCCACCTTACAGCAGACAGGTTGGCATTTTCTCATCATGTGACAGAGCTGTAAAATGACCTAGCAGCTACTCAGTAACTGCAGTGTTGGCAGTGCACAGGAGAGGGCAGTTTGTAAAATTCCCATGATGTGGAGAGGCTCTGGTGCTTCCATGAGCATCTTCAACTGCAGAGTGTCACTGTTGTCCTCCAGGGCCTGAGCATCAGTGACATTCCTCAGAGGCACTGGGGGTGCCTCTTACATCCTCAGGGTGGGACTTAAGGTAGGATTAAAGGCTTGGTTCACCAACCACACAACATAAAAGTGCAAGTTTGCTGTGGAAGGTTAAGTAGACTTGGATCCCACCTGTTTCTGCTAAAACCAGAGAATCTCAAATGCAAGGCAAAGGAGTAACAAACCAAGCTGCTTTTTCAGATCATAGCCAACAGTGATTCTGCTGTTGCAGGCTAGGGAAGCTGACATGTTTTGTGGAACAATACAGGAGGTGCCAAGTGTCCTGCTTCCTTGAGCATCTTTGCATCAGGCACCCTTTTCCTTTTCCCTGGCCACGCCAGGGCTGCCAGCCTCTGCTGTCCCCAGCTGGGATTTGTGTGTGGTGGGCTGGCAGGGTGTGAGAGGGAGGCTGCAGAGTTCACCAGCAAGCTGCTGCATTTTGTACTCATCTGCTTGTGGCTTGAGCACTGGAGATCAGAAGCCTCGTGGTACAGGCCTGAGGCTCTTGGGAGAATTTCTCACTGTGGTCTAAAGGTGGGCTTAGAAATCTTGGTTTGAGCTCCTGTTACAAAAACATCAGTCTTGAGTGAAAATTAGTTTGAGTTTTGCTCCTGTCCATGAGCAAGTGTGACCTCAGAGAGATGCTTTAAGCATCTGAGTTGTGCTACTGAAGTCCCAGGCACAAAAAGAAAGGTGCCAGTAACTTAGAGTTTAGAGGATCAAGTCCTTTCTCAGTAATTGCCTGAAGCAGTTTTAGACATTCAAATTGGAAGATGCATTTAAAAGAGGAAAAGCATTTTTAAGGTACTTCTTATACTATAACACAAATGCTCACATATTTTTATAGAGTCTCATTTTGACTGAGCCCAGTAAAGGACTCCAGGGAGTTCCATGGAAGTTGTTTTGACTGTAAAAATTATTAATATGTTTTGGCATTGAAACATAAAATCCTTTTGTTATTCCTAGACCATGGTCCCTTCTGTTTTTCTTCTGGTATTTGCTAGTCCTGTTTCCTTGTGAGCTAAACCTGTGCAAGATGCTGCCAGGTGCTGGCTTTGTCCTTTGGAAGCTGAGCCATGAGAAGCACTCACTGTGATGTCCTGGAAGGGAGGCAGGGCTCCCTGCACGCTCCTCACTTCCACCACTGCACCACCAGTCCTGGAACTGGTTCTTGGGATCGTGCCATGGATGTGTAGCAGCAGATTATATCCCATTATATCCCATTGCTGCTTCCCCAGTTCTTCACATCATCCATGGCTTACTTACTGTTCCATAATCCATCCTCCTCTTGCCTGGTGACACATCTTAAATTTGTCTTTGACAAATTTTATAGACTAGCTCTGGATTTTTTTTGTATTATGGTCAGCAGAGACAGCTTTAAATAGCATTTTTCTCTCCTGGTCCTTCAGAGACTTTTTTTTAGTAATTTCCTTCTGGCTTAACATTTCCTTTTTCAGAGGGATCATTGCTGCCTCTGCTTTGATAACAGGAGTTGTACAGCTCTGACAACTCTGTTGTCCTCTGCAGATTATCTCCTATGTGCTTCACTATCAAAAATCCAAATAAAGAGCTTCTCTGAGGAAGCTCTCAGTATTACATTTTTAGCACTTTGAAAATTCATGCTAATGCCCTGAATACAGATGGTGTCAGACTGGTGGGGCTTGTGCTTTTTAAATTTCTCCCTTAAATATAGGCACAGCCTTGCTCTCCTCCAGCTACATGGTACAAACACCTTGAACTAGGTGGAAGTATGAGTTGGCAGACACCTCCATTTCCTGTGCTCTTCTCACACTTTAGATGGAAATGAGAAGGACTCACATGAAAATTATTTCTAAGACTTGGTGTCCACTTAAGTGGTGTTAATTGTCTTTTACTTACCCTATTTTGTTTCTATAGTTAGCATCATGATCCTTACTGAAAACTGAAGCATTAGTTTAGGTGTGGCCCCCATGCAGATTCTTTTTACTGAATCCTGTCTTCTTAAGTGCTTTTACAATCTGCATGGAATTTCTTGTGGAAAACTTCAGCCATAGTGCTAAAAGTGTTTATTCCTCAGCAGAAAAACTGCTGACACTGTGCTGGCCTTAGCATGGGCAGTCACAAATGAGGAGTACTCAAACAGCAGAGCTCTCCTTCCACAGTGGCACAGGAGCCTCATTGTGCAATCTTACCTTACCAGATCTGAGAGGGGAAAGATG
Organism: Agelaius tricolor; assembly: GCF_023055355.1. Classification (NCBI taxonomy): domain Eukaryota; kingdom Metazoa; phylum Chordata; class Aves; order Passeriformes; family Icteridae; genus Agelaius; species Agelaius tricolor. Next base: position 56,506,336 of record NW_027269263.1, read on the forward strand.
CTGGAAATGACAAAATGTGAGTGCAAAGATGAAGACAGGGCTGGATGGGAACACACACCCACCCTCCCTCAGAGCTGATCCTTATTTGGCACATGATTACAGCAGCCCTTGCAATGAATGCTGGGAGCTGCAGAAACCATGGACATGATTTTTTTCCTAGTAATTTTTTGCTTGCAGTCAGTAACAAGTCATTTTTCTATCACTTCTGGGCAGTAATTTGACTTTATGCATTCCTGTTACATAATATACTACCTGTTCTTGTAAGCAGTCACCAATGCTCTCTTTTGGAAACCTTCCAAAAGGTAAGATGTTCAGCAGTAAAGTTCCAGGGTTGCACAAAGATTTAAAGGACTGAGAGTGAGCCTGGAAATGAAGATGCTGCTCCCAGTGTGCTGTGCTTCCTGTTGTGTGGAGCAGCTGTGGGCCCAAAGCAGAGCCTTCTGTGTCTGTGGGTGCTGGTGGGGCCTGCCTGCACTATGAGTGTTCACACACAAACCAGAACATGGCCTCTGCTGCTGTTCCTCCCTGCAGGCAGCACACTGTGAGCTGCTGTTTCTAGCAGGACTCTTCTGCAGTTTGTGGGTGATGGATTGTTTGCACTCTTGCTCTTGTGGGCACTTTGTGACAGCAGCTGGAGAGCTGCTTTTTCAGGCACTGCACTCTGCCTAGGACCTGCTGCTGAGGGCTGAGGCAGCAGAAACAGGGCCTGCTGAGCCTCTGGGGCTTTTAATCCATTGCACTGAGGTGTTCAGCGCCTGGGGCAGTCAGATGGACTTGGGTTACTTCTCCTGCCCCAGAGCTTCCCTTGCCACAGGGATGTGCAGGAGCTCTGGCCTGTGAGCTGGTGTCAGATGGCATTTTATGGGCAGTAGGTTACAGCCAGGGGCAAACACCACACTGACAAAACCACTTGGCTCACAGGCAGTGTGCCCTGGGTGCCCCACCCCAGGTGGTGAAGTGAGCTTGTTGGGTGAGACCCCAGCACTCTGCTGAGTGCAGAAGCACCACAGGGGTCTCTCAAGTGCTTTCTGCAGTGTCCAGTGGAGCCTGTCTGGCTTATACACATGCTCAGGATGGGTTGCATTATGAGTATAGAAATTTGGCAGAAAACTGCCCTTGTGTTTCAGCTGGTCCCGAGATCAGAGGGGCTGGGTGTGGCAGGGCTTAATTACTGATCAGAACAGATCAGGCACTCTTAAGTCTGGTCACATTCAGTAAGAACTTCCACATACACAGATTCATGGCTAGCTGCAGTAGTTTGTTGCAGCAAGAGGCCATAGATTCATTAGATTGTTGGTGATAAATGCACTGGATCTACAAAGTGTAAGTACTCTACACACAGGTGTTCCTGGCTGTGGTCTGACACAGTCAGAAGGCAGATGTTACCAAAGAGATGGCCCTGCTTGGGGAGGAGGAGAGAGGAGCAAGCCCATTGACTTGTCTGCAAGGTGAGGTCCTGTTCTCATCCTCCATCCAAGGAGGATGTCCCATGTCAGATTTACACTTTTGGGAGAAGTGGAGGTGTGACTGTAGTGAAAGTCCCTGTTACTGCCATCCTGAATGGTGAGGGGGCAGCCACACCACGTGTAAATGAGGGATATTGAGAGCCTGGACTGCAGAGGCTGTGGGTCTAGTGCAAGGTGACAGCTCAGTGTCCTGATGGCAGCAGTGAGGGTCATTTGGCCTGGCAGCTGCTCATGCCCACAGTAATCCCTTCACCACGTACCTCATGGCACATCTCATGGCTTTGGGCCTCATTCCTACACACTGGAGGAGCAGGAACATGAAGAGTTTTCCCCATCATGCTGGTTGACCCATGGACAGACCTGGGTAGTGTTGCTGGTTTGAATGGCAGAACAGTTCTCACCTCCTTTGTTTTGGTCTGGGACACCTTGCCAGGTTGGCAAAGTCGCCCCTCTTGGGGGAACTCCAGTCCTGCAGCTGCTGCCACCATTTTTGTTGGTGGTTGGTTGAAAGAGACCTGGGCAGCAGCAGGTGCTTCCCTCAGGAGAGACTCAGACCAGCCTTCCTGGGGTGTTTGCCTGGGAGATGGAGCAGAATCTCTGCAGCACCAAACCTCTGCTTGCCTTGGTTAGGAATGAATCAGTGCTCTGCTGCATTGCTGGCAAATGCCATGTGGTGAGGCAAGGACCTGTGTTTCTGAGACCTCTCATCTTGGGATTGGAGCAGATTCTGTGAAATTTGGGTTCCTTGGCTGATTAAGGAGAGGTCTGCAGTGTGGCTTGGCCATGGTGGGAGCATGAGTGTGGATGAGTGCCTGTGTGCACAGAGTGAAGTCAGCAGGAGGCATCACTGGAGTCCAGGTGTAACGTGCTGATGGCTGTAGGAACAGTTTTTGGCTTGGACATGGAACATCCCCATCTCCTGTGAGGACCTCGAGCAAGCTCGGTGTGCGCTGCCCTTCCTAAACAGCGCTTGCCAGCCCGGGCCAGGTGCTGTGAACGCAGAGTGGGAGAGAAACAAAACAGGGATTAGTCACTGACACAAGTAAAAAAGGATGTTTTTCTAATGCCATCAATATTTCTGTTTGCAGGAGAACTCCGACACATTACCAAGTTGAAACCTTGGAGTCTTTTTGATGTGCTTGTGGAGAAGTATGGTTGGCCTCATGAAGATGCTGCACAGTTTACAGATTTCCTGATCCCTATGCTAGAAATGGTCCCAGAGAAACGTGCTTCAGCTGGAGAATGCCTTAGGCATCCGTGGCTGAATTCTTAGCAGAATCTTCCAGCTGTTTAAAAAAAAAAAAAAAAAAAAAAAAAAAAGCCAGCAACCACTTCCCAATGCGTTGGACCTAAATGGTGACTGTCACAAAATCTTTAGCAGGATCACACGTGAGCTGGCTTCAATCCTCAGACCTTTATTTTGCTTGAGGTACTGTTTGACATTTTGCTTTTTGTGCACTGTGTTCTTGGGGAAGGGTAGTCTTTTTGTCCTCAGCTAGTAGTTTACTCACCCACTTTCTTCAGAAAACACTTAACGTGTCTTTAAGCATTGTTTCTTGTGTTGTGTGACATTCAGATGTCAGATTTTTGAACAAAAGAAACTTCCCCCCATGTGTTTTGGCAAGTTTTGTAACTATTTATGAAAAAAAAAAATATTTTAGCTGATGCATATTATATAATTTACGAGTGTAAGAAATTTATCAAGTCAGAACTGAGTTACGGCAAGGAATTGTACAATTTTATCTTCTGGCAAAGGGATGTCATTCTTGTATTATAGTGTATGTAAATGCACCCTGTAAATGTTTATTTCCATTTAAATATGGGACTGGGGACTCAATTTCAGAGTAAAGCGACTAAGTTTTAGAGAGCTTTATAGCAAACCAATTGCATGTAGTGGACTTTAAACTGCTTTAAGGAATTGTGTAAACTTTCTATTCTGTAGCAGTTCCTGTTCATTGGGTTTTAAACAAAGTGGCTCTGGTTTACAGGATTTCATTCCCCAAACGGCACTTTAAAGGAAGGCTAGACTTCTTTCTAATAAAGTATGCATTATCATTTAGCACTCCCTTTTAGAACTTTTGCCTATTTTAAGTGCTTTTAAGAAAAGAAAAATAGCAATTTCCCTTACAATGTGATAGTGAAGACATGGTACCATATGGTGTTGCCTTTTTATAAGCACTGTAAGTTGTACTATACCTTAAGAAAAAGAAAAAAAATTAAAAGTAGAGCATGAGAACCACTCTCTGTGTAGAATTACTGATCTTTTATAATAAAAGTGTGTGCTTGGCATCAGTTAAGGAAGGATATAGCTGCAGATATTTACAGTGCAGTGGGTAAAATAATCCAAGAAGCAAGATCATGCTCATTCCATTCATAGCTTTACATGTTTCTAAAACAAATTGCACTAGCTTTATTCTTTCCCATCCGTAGACATACGACTGCCCATTGTAAGTTGCACGCAACAATTATGTGTTTCCTAGGAAAAAAAGCTGCATAGGCTGAAGCTTATAGGCAATACAGATTTTAGAATGTACAGTACGGAGGTGTGTTTGGGCCTCTTTTAGAAGTCAGTGGGATGAATGTAAGCTTACTCCTGATCTTCATGTAACTACAGTGCCACTTTTTTCTTGACTTTGTCCATATAAAATTTATTCACATGCCTTTGCAATAACTAGATTGTGAGAAGATAGCCCCATGCTGTAACAATAACCAGTTGTTTGAGGTGCTTGCAGTTGTCTAATTAAAGTGTTTTGTTTTTTCAGACAGTGTTGCTGGTCATTGGAATCTTTGCCTAGCCACGACTCAGCTGTGGGGGTGCTGGAGGGGTGGGAGGTGGGGGCTGGCCTGTCCTGGCCAGAGAAAGGAGCTTCCCATGTTCATTTATGGAACACATCACCTGGTGTCGGTCAGAGCGGCCCCACAGGCCCTGTGGCAGGAGGGGCTGTGGGTGGGAGTGGTTTGCTGGGTGAAATGTGACCAAAAAAAAAGCGTCTTTCCTACCAGCTGTGTCCTGTAAACAAGGGAACGATTGTCCTGTCCCGAGCTGGGGCAGCCACTCCTCCAGAGACTGCCAAGGCACCGCAATGAGAAACTCTCTTGCCCAGGGCTGAGGCCCCTGCAGCAGTTGGGTTTCAGGAGCGAGTCCCTTCACCCTCATCCTGGAACTGCTCTTAGTGGCTGCAAGGACAACGCTGCTCAGAAGGACGATGCCACAATGGAGGTAAAAATTACATTCAGCTTCACACCCAGCCCAGCTCTCTAGTGCCTGGTCACAAATGCATTCCTGACTAGACAGAAAATGCTGGCACTGGGATGAAGTGCCAGGGGCAGCCCAAGGCTGGCACAGCTCTGCCTCTGCCCGGCCTTGGTGCTGCAGCAGCACTGGGAGCCCTGCCCAGGCCTTGTCCTGTTGTGCTCCCCAGTGCAGCAGCTCCCTGTACTGCACTCAGACCTTGCCAAGTACGGTGGGTATTTAATGTTCTCTTGTGTTTGAAATGATTTTGTTGCTGGAGGTATGGAAGAGAGGCAACTAGATGTGGATGCTGGGCTAGACAGGATGATGCACATCAGAATCAGGGTCTGTGAACTGCACAGAGGGTGCGTTGGGGCTTTTTCTGTTTTTGATGGGCTTATCCTGTCCTGCACTACACGTGCTAGCGTAAAATGTGAACTCCAGTGTGCGTGCTGCAGAGCCAGCAGGTGTTCAGGAAAGCATTTCTAGTGTATGATTTTAACTAGCAAGATTCTTCTGTAGTTAGAAGCAAATTAGAATTTAAGGTGGTCCCTTTTTTACATGTTAAAAAGACTTAGCCCTTTTTTTAGTGGGTAGGAGCAGCCACTTCCCCTCCTGTGCCATTTCAGCATTCCTCACACACGGGTTCTGCTCTCTGCTCTGAGGTGGAGCCATTGAGCACCTCCTGCTGTGTGAGGAGGACTGAGAGCAGCTCCTGCTGAGATGGAAGGACAGCCTCACCCATGACAGAGTGACTGCACGGAGGAGCACAACAGCACCATCTTAGTGCCACTTGCAGCAGCAGGAATAGATCACTGCCATTAGGAAAACCCCAAACTGCTACACAGCTCCTCCCAACAGGAGGGTCCTGCAGCAGACACTGCTTCCCTGCTCTGTGACCAATGTCACCTCTAGCATAAAAATGCCCATCAGTGCCCCTGCTGACACTCTTGGTAAACTGACCCAGGACTCTGCTGTGCTGGGGTGATTATTCCTCAACCTCTGAACGGAGCAGGGGAAAGAATCCCCCTCCTCCAGGCTGTTCCCCATCTGTCTGTGCTACAGCAGTGAAGCCACAGCTGGAAACTCCAGAGAAGTGAAGAGCCTCACAAGGAGCAGGGGGGGATCAGAGATTAAGGCCACTTTCCTGCTGATATAGCACCCTTTCTGGACAAGTAGGTAAAACTGACATAATTGTGATTTATTAACATGAATTAAAATGCCCAACCAGTGCTGCAATGTGACAGTATATTAAAAAAAAAATTAAAGATCATATACTGTACTACTTTCACAAAGATCACACTTTTTTTTTGCAAAAGACTTATTATATACAATACTATATCAAATGAAAGAAGCTTTAAGCAACTTTACAAGCGAAAGAAATACAGTATTTACAGCACTCGTCTGAGACATTAGAAACAGTCTATACATTAAATTACAATTTCTGCAAATAACTGATGAAACAAAAAGCCATGTCCACACCAAAACTATAAAAATCTGTATTGCATTGTTTCCTATCTCTATGCACACAAAAAACTGTTGACAGAAAATGGAAAAAAAAATTGTTAGTGCCATCACTTAGCCTGTGTACTTATTTAATTACATATGTATAAAAGTAATATAGAAAACTTTCACTAAATGAATTTAACTGCAACAATAAAATTTTAAACATTATGCAGCATCAAACCTACTGCCAGAAAAAACAGCTGGAATGTCCACTTACAAAATAAAAAGAAATACCTAATACTGGCTTAACAGCACGTTTTCAGGAATTTTAAAAAGCAAAAAATGGAAAGGATACAATGGAAGAGCACTGGTGTTTGCTTTTATACAAAGTATCATGTACAAGCTTTAAAAAGTACCTTGAATAGGTACATATTAAATATACACAGTTTATATTACAGAACATTTTAAAAATGTTTATAACTAAAGGGATCTGTTTTAATGCCACCCTGACCCATGGTAATTGTTCTGGAAGGTGGGTGGCACCTGTGCTCTGTGAATGGGGATCTGTCCTGGCACGGGGGAGGCCTGCTGCTGCCCCTGCACTCCGTGGGGGAGGCTCACGGAGCCGGGGTGAGGGCAGAAGCCGGAAGCAGTAGGTGTTGCAATACTGTTTGGTCCTTGAGGTTGGATGTGAGGACCCTGACCAGGGAGTGGGCAATGAGGTCCTGTGCCAGCAGGCTGATGTTGAGGTCCAGGTCCTAACGTTGTGTGATGTGGGGCTTGAGAGGAATAGGAGGAGACGCTTGTGTGAGCATTGGAAGGGAAATGGGGGGGTCCTTGATGAGAGGGGTGGTGTAACCCTTGTGCTGATGAGGGGTGGTGCCCCGAGCCCATAACGCTGGAGGGAGGGGGCGGCGGGGGAGGCGGTGCTGAGTTTACAACGTGCTGGTGTTGTGCTTGCAAACCTTGGTGTCCCGTCGAAGGATGGGGAGGTTGGTGGTGGGGGAGAGGACCTGGTGGTGGAGGTGGCGGTGGCAAATGGTGACCAGCAGCTTGAGAATGAATGTGCGATCCAGGAGCCACTGCCATGGCATGAACTGGACCGACAACATGTGCTACAGAGTGCTGCTGATGAGTACTTTGCTGCTGGACAAGGTGGGGTCCCGGAGCAGGTGGTGGTGGAGGAGGAGGAGGAGCAGCAGATGCCGATGCCTGGTGATGAATACTGGGGTTCTGAGAGGACAAAAAATGCCCTGCAGCTACGTGGTGGGCCGGCACCGTTTGCTGACCCGCAGTGCCAGGAAGTGCTTGATTTGGTCCAGATGAAAACACAGTCTGTTGGGGTATGCTGCCCTTCAGCTGGCTGTAGCTCTGGAAGTTTCCAGAGGGCTGCTGGCTTTGATAGTAAGTGGAAGAAGGGGGTGGAGGGGGTGGGGGAGGCGGCGCATTGCTGTTCAGATTTTGTTGGTTAAACTGGCTGTAGGAAGCTGAAGATTGTCCTGATGATGTCTGAGTGAAGAGGGGGCCGCTAGCCTGCGCCTGGTTACTGGGCTGGAGGGTGGGCGCCGCCGGGTAGAAGTTCCTGTGTGTTTCCCTCTGGGGCGTTCCAACTTGAGGTGACTGTGGGTGATGAGGTCTGTAAGGAGATCCCAGCTGCTGTGAGTGAGGCTTTGGTGAAAGGTAACCGTGCTGCACAGGCGCGTGAGGGGTGGAGGACTTGGGGGGGTTTTCTACGTGAGGCGAAGGGGGGCAATGCAGCTTCAAAGGTGCGGAAGGCAACTTCTGTGAATGTGAAAGTTGCTCAGCAGAGCTGCGCAGATGTGACTGAGATGGATGAGTTTTTGAAAGTGCTTGGACGTTGTTTGTCAGCTGTTTCTGCTGCAGCTCAGGTTTGGGATGATTCACACTCTCAGTCTCAGGTGCAGTAGCTGCAGTTTCCCAGTGCGAATCTGGTTTTGTGGGTGTTTTCCCAAGTGGCTGTGCTGAAACTACAGGACTCGGTGAAGAGGGCTGGAATGGAAAGAAAGACAGTGCTCAGTGTTTGAAATAATCAACCATGCACGCAATGAACCAAAAAGAACATCTCAGAACACTCTCCTCCCCAGATTGTGAGAAGTGCTGAGGTGCAGTATATATATTTGGTGTGAGAAAAACATCAGTAACAGAGTAAGCTTGAGAAGGTACTATTTTTATCAAGTATGTATCAATAATTCTTCAAAGTCAAAGACTACTAAAGTTTATTTTAAAGGTGTAACAGAAATATGATCCATTGGGTCAAAGTCTGAATCTATTCTTTGTTAAAAGTTTTAGATTTCTGAATCTGAAAGAAGTAATTCCAGAGAAGACCACTTACAGGAGTAAAGCAATTTTTAGAGCGATTTAATGTTTTAAAGCTGGGGTAGTGCAACAGACAAGCAACCAGACTAAATATGACAACCTCAATCACTTCACTACTCAACACCCTTCTCCCTATTATCAGACTGCCAAACAATGCCAAACCCTTGCAGAGCAAGAGCAACCTCCTGTTAAGGGTAAGCCACATCACTGCTGTCGGTTCTGAGTGCCAGTTCTTCAGCATTCACACCTCAGAACAGCACAGATACAATCTCTTCTCTCATCCATAAACATGTACACCTACTGAAAGGACAACGTATAAATCCACTTTTTAGTGTATACGGACAAGTATTCTTGCAAATATTGACCTATGTTAAATTACTGCACAGACAGATGAACACATGGGTATGTGACCAAAGTAGTAAATCCTACAATTAACATTTTTAAAGGTAAATCAGAGATGGATGGAGCTATTCCTATGCATATTGTGCATTACCTTGCTTGCTTTTGATGGACTCTTACAAGTCCTTTGTGAAGTATCTGGGGACGGACATTCAGAAGTTGGCTCTGGATTTTCAGAATCAGGTTCTACAGAAATAAAGCAGACATAAATGTCAAAGTGGGAAAATCAAATCTTTTGCAGAAATCACTAAGCACTTTATATTTGACTTTAAAAGAACTATTAAAGCTGTTGTTAGACCATTGAATATCTCAAGTGTCATACAAGGTCATCTGCTTACTGACCTTCCGTAATTTCAGTGAAAGAAGGGGCCTTAAGCTGCAACTGGGAAATGAGATTTGAATGAGATGGAGACTGAACATGAGACGGTGAGCATGGCCTACAAGGTGATTCTCCCCCTACAGATGAAGCAGACCCAAACACAGTATTAGAATCATTACAGATTACCACAGGGGAACTGGTTAGACTGATGTATCTTCAAAACAATAAATCAACTCACCACTGTCCTTGTCTTTCCTATGATCACTGAGAAGTAAAGCTCTCTGATAACTTCGTTCTCTCACTTGTTCCACAGAGGTTGATGCAGTCCTGCAAGAGAAGGCCATTTTAAATTTAAGAGGATGTACTCCCATGGTCCAAATTTAGGACAAGGTATATGCAAATACCAAGTCAGAGAAAGTCTACAGTGTTGGCTGCATGTAACAACCAAATAACTGGTTGTGCATAAGGAATATTATTACTTAAGTGGTTTGTATCTATCTTCTCCCACTTTAAATACAGTAATTTCCTGCAACCATGTTACATTAAAAAACTGGCATTTCCTCTTATTAAGGAAGTATCTGCAGATCTGTGGGTTTTTCTTTGTCTAAACAACTGAAAAGTAAAAAAAAATAAAGGTCACAGTTACTGGTTCATAGTCTCAATTTGCAGAAAACTATCTTTGTCCAGGAGTGGAAGGAGTCATCTTGTTAGTTTGTTGTTAAGAATCTGCTCTTTAATAGCAGACGCACAGCTGTGAATCACTTACCACTACAAATCTCTGTTTAAGCTTCTAAACTTCAATTGCCAGACAACGGGTATGCAGTGACAGTCACATCTCTCTTATAATCCATTACATCTCCAATCACAACCTGACCAAGAACATTGTAAGTGACAGTGCTCCACAAAACCATTTTCCTTTCTGGCAAGGATGTATGGCATCACTGTACAATACTGCTGCACTGGAATAAGCCTTGGTGCTGCTCTGCAGGGTTACTGCAAAATCTAAGTAATAAATTCTTCCTGTTTAGCCTGTTTCCACAATTTAGGGCAGTAGCTTCTGCACAGTGAACTTAACAGCCACTTTTCACTGAAACACTGAAGACTTCACTTATGCTCTCCTGTCAACTGGCTTTACAAAATCTTCTTTTCTGGAATAGTGGGAGCATCTGAGTAGAAGGATGTCCAACTCCTAAGCCCATGGTTCATCCTCATTACAGTTACACCATCACTACAGTATGGAGAACATCAGCAGGATTTATTTTGCATTACTAATGTTTTGGAGACAGTGTCACCACAGTTGACCATCTATTTTAAAGCTACCAAAACTCAGTGAAAAATTTGTGCAGCGTTTTACACAGACTGAAGTCCCTCTATCTTCTCCCCATCCACACTCCACCTCTCCTCAGGATCTGGGATTGTTTGGAGTATTTGGCATTGCACACACTGCCCATATGGTCTGCAAACAAGGGCACCACTGAGCAAACACCAACAATGCTGTGTCACCACAGGCTCCCACCTGAGCAGGAGCTGCTGGCCAGGCTGCACTCAGCCCTGCACAGGGCAATTAAGCAACAGCAAACATCCCACACACCTTCCAGCCATGACTGAAAACCAGACCTCCTGAGGTCTTCCAGAAGCCTTTGCTAATGAGCAGATTTTTCTCCTGTTGCACCTTATGCCCTACAGTACATTTGGAAAGGCTTTGAGATTTAACAGGAAAAATTCTCTTCATCTCACAGACAAAGCAGTGGAAATACAAGGACACACATGCTCAAACCAATGCCTATTTTGCCATTAGAAGATAAATTAAAATAATTTATTAAATGTCTTGTGAGTAATTCTTCATGTAATCTAATCACTATCAAGTGTCTGCTGTATTTCTGAGATAAAAGGTAAGACAACTCTTCACTAAGCTGGAAGAAGAGCTTCCAGTCAGTAACCTGCAACAGCAGTCTTAATGAAAAACAGATTTCAAATACCAAAGACTTAGATTCATATAAATAATTCTTCCAAATTAAACTTAAATCCTGTTGTGTTGTGGCTTACCACTGAACTTCTGGTTCACTCTTCTCACTGGAGGAAGACTCCTTAACTGCACAGTTGTTGCCAGTGTCTTCTGGAGCTGCATTATAAACAGTAGTTGGCAGTGGTAAAGGCAGGCTTGCGGTGTTTTCAGTTTGCTCCCCGTTTTCACCACTGTTGTTATACCCATCACTAGCACCATTATTACTACTTGTATTTCCTGCACCAGCAGCATGAGGAGATACAGTAACCAGGGGGAAGCTGTCTGTCTTTGAGCCACTTTTTCGAGCTTCACGCTGCCTCTTACGGTATTCTAACAAGGACACCTAAGGAGAAAAAACAACCCACACACAAATATTAGAAAGGAAGTTTTACCCATTTTCTTTCTCACAGTTTCTATTAAATGAACTATATATTTCAGTAATATGTACCATGTAACTGGTTAAAAAAAAAGGACAGAAATTAATTGAAGATATTTCACCACAGCTGCAGTGGAATTTGCAGAGTACTGAGCTACTACCAACTGTAAAAGTGGTATTAAAAAATGCTTCTGCCAAGAGAAGCATTATGTGTTCTGCCTCAGAGAAGAAGCAGATGACACAGGTCAGCAAAAGGTCCCCTGCTGAAGTAATTCTGTTGGCTGTAGTTACAAAGGACTCTATGGTTTCTCCTGAACTGCAGAATTTTACTATTACACTGATCTAGTAAAGCCAATTTCAAGAGATGTCACATCCAGGTCTCAGACTGACTCCCTTGCATGAGAACCCACTACCCTTGTGTTCATATATCAAAGGATTCACTAAGCTCTTCATGCCTTTTAACATGCAGAATTTGCAACTTACTTTTCCATTTATTTTGAATTTGTCTTTACTGCCCTTTAAGACAGACTGATTAAGAACATATTTTTAAGCTAACTCTTACTAAAAATAATGACACATGGTTCCTATTTCATGTATTATGTATATACAATCACTACACCAAAGTTCCATGTAAGAGAAACCAGTTTTGGTGGTTAGTAAATTGCCTTCAGTGAAAAAAATACAGGCTCAAATGTTTTCACCATGAATCTTCAGGATTTGAATTACAAAGCTAAAATATTGACCTTCAGACCTACTTTATTCAGTAATTACACTAGTTTGGTAAAAATTACATTTAATGGCTACAGATTTTCTTCTAATTATCAATATCTGGCTCTGAACCCATACATCATCAGAACCAACAAACTAAAGTGCAATAAAGAAAAAAATTAATGTTTAACTGGCTTAATCATGAATAAAACTGGACATCCATTTCTAAACAGAGAGAAAAACCAAAGCTGCAGCTGTTTCCAGTCCTAAGGGGTTTTGTTTGTTTGCTTTCAAACAGATCTATTAGAGACCCATCCATATGTCAGGGTAAAAACAATAAAAAATACCTGATTTTGCATAAAAAAGTTCAGGTTAAGAACTGATCTCAAATAATTTTGTATTATTTCCACATCATGTAACAGGGACCCCCTAAAGAATACTGCTTTAAAGAAAGCTTAAATGTTAAGAAACCCATGTAGTGTGGCACAATGTACAGGTCTGTGTTGATAAAGGACTTGTGCAATAGTAAGAGAAAAGAGGAGCAAATGTCCACAAAAACACAGAAATATGCAAAAACATCCTACAAAGACCTACCTAAGGATATTGCCATCTTACATGACTCTAGGGAAAAGGCTTTTATGAGTCTCCTACAAAATTCCTGAATCCTCACCTTTCACCTTAGGTGGGATCTAGCCCACCTCCTCTTTTTTTATACTGTCTAAGGTTTCACATTTTTGTGTGTCCTCAGAAATCCTAAACCCCCTTCTCTTTCAGGGGTACAGATGCAATTTGCTCCGGCTGTTTCTTCAAACTGAGCCTTTTAGACAAGAATCTTGGGATTGGGGGTGTCAGGGGGCAGCCACACCTTTCTTTAGTGGACGATTAGAGTAGTGTAAGCTCTCAGCAGTAACCTGGAACAACCCTTGCCAGCAAGGGACTTGGGGAGGGTCACTGAAGTACTAAGTGCTGCTGGGATTTGTGAAGCCTAATTTAGCCTTCAGAAAAAGAAGACTGTCAAGTTACAGGAATTTTGGCTTATGTTTTCTTTTCCAGTTTGCCAAAATAGCAGGGCTGCAGTAACACACACACGATCTATCAAATTCTCTGGGCCGTGACCAGGTGAGATCAGAGCTCCTACAATATTGCTCCATTTATGTCTCAGCTTGAAGCAAGTAAACAAAAATCCAGTTCTGATGAAGAACTACTGAAGGAAGACTGCTCAATGCTCCACAGCAGGATGCCCCAGAGCAGCAGGAATATACAAGGGGCTGCAGTGTGACCAAAAAACCCCAAACCCCGTTGTGCAGGCATGTACACATGCAGAAAACCCCACCCTCCTCACCACTACTTCTGTAAAGAAAATAAATCACACCTTTCAAACAAGAAAGATTACTAGAGTCTGTGATGAGGCAGAACAGGCAAGCTGGTACACTGGAGACCACTGCCTTTCATCTTTGTCATTCTTCCTGCAAAGGGAGTCAACCTGACAGTACAGTGCAGTCTAAGAATTACACTAACTTCCAATCCTGGTTTGAGTTACCCATGACAATGCCACTTCTCTACAACAACTGTTTCAATGAGAGTAGCAAATTTAGATTGAGCTTATTTTTCAAACAAAAAAAAGCCCAAAAAACCCAAAAAACAAATTAAGCCAAGAAAAATATTTCTTGGAACTAAGGATTTCTGTGCAGTTTTAACTTTCAAGTCTGAGTAGCATAAAGCTATTCTTGCAACTTCTTGCAGTAATTCATAACAGTTGTTCACAGTATGTGGTCTCTATGATGCTAGCATATATTCTGTATAACAGTACTGTAACACCAGGTGGCATAAGCAACCATTTTCAAACCTGAAAAGCAATTATTTAGTGGGCAATTAATTCAAGACTCCTATGAAATAGAATTTGTATCTTTTACGTTGAAAAAATAAATTTACTAATAGTTTTATGCAGCTTTGCTCTTGCCCTTCATTATGTCTCCTGAATGTCTACTACACTGTAATATGTAAATAAGAGCCATCAGTTGGTTTTTATTACATTAGGGTTCTTTCTGTTATAGAAACATCATTAGCAGACAATGGAAGACAGACCAAATCATTCTTAAATGTATAACCTTTTTCTTTTGTGGAGGGTTCTGGGGTGTGCAATTTCCATCCATCAAACTGTCATTATTGACAGTCCTTCCAAAGCCAGGTGCAATTCCATCTTCTGAAGTACAAAAAACAGATGCTTCCATGAACATGCCTCTTGCATCGTCTTGAATCAGGCACTTTGACTCGTTTATTCTGAATCCACCTCCTACCTCCAACTGATGTGAAGGGGTCAAGTCCCTCAAATTAGAATTCATTGAGAAATTTACACCTGTCCTGTCAGGACTTTTTACCCAGGAAGAATAAATTGTGCCCCGTCCACAATGAGCAGTTTCTAATTGGCTGTTTGAATCAGTCCTATCATGTGTGGGGGCTTCCAGGTTTTTATGCAGTGCACTTTGCTCAATTACTTCGAGTCCCAGCTGGAGGTCTGACACAGATTCCATTTCTCCAGTGCACTGCCGTGTGACATCAGTCCTATTCCTTGGACTAGAATATCCAATAGTCTTTATTTCTTGCAGGCCCATTTCTGTCAGGTTGGAATTTCTGAAAGAATTCAGTGCTAGAATCGATGCTCTGTCATAACCCTGCAAGAAGAAAAAACATGTTACTATTTTTTCACACTCCATCAAACCTATCTGACATTCAGATGCACCTTTAAGTGGGATTAAAGGCCTTCCAGTACCATGAATTTATCAATTTTTAAGAAAATTCTAGAGCCATACTCCTAGTTCTACTATTCATATGTATTATGTTAAAGCATTTTATAGAATGTACATTAACCAAAATAAAAATAAGCATTAAGCGTCAGGGTTTATATATGACTGGCAGAGGAAGGGGAAGAGCTTCAAAAGGAGCAAGTCCCAGGCCAGGAAGATAGAAAGCACTTGCTTCAACATAAAAGCAATCCTCCTCAGTGTCAAAACACCTATTTCAAAGCAGGAGAAGGAAGGAGAAGTTTTTCCAAGACACTTCTGAATTTCAGGATGAAGCCCCATGGGAGGACACATGCCCCCTGCAGGCTGGGAATACCCAGGCATATTCCTGCAGCACTTGCTCTTCAACTAATCCACCACCTATGCTGACTTACTAACCTTCTGCTCTACTCTTTCACTTTGAGCATAACTGGGATCAACAGAAACAACTGAGAAATGCTGGTAACAAGGAGAAATGTTAATCTGAATCTAACTACAGCCTGGAAAGCAAAGTGTTCTCTTTCTGTTCCTCTTTACAAATTGCAGTAGTTACTCTTTTCCATTACAGAAGGCGATCCTGATCCAAATCACCATTTTTAAGTGATACAGAGAGAAACCAGTTTAAAATTGAAAATATAACAGGTAAAGTGGAAATATAAAGGAGTAAGCGAGTAAAACCTATGGGGAAGTTAGCCTTTAGATTCTCATGAAGTTGCAATGACTCCATTTGCAGGTTCTGCAAATTTCCTTACCTCTTGACTGTAAGCTCGCCTTTTTATTTCTGGGGAACTGTCAGGTGAGGAAATATTCTAAATAAACAAGAAGAAATTGCAAGTCAATTAATTTTTTAGCCTAGAGAAATACCTCCCCCCATTTTGTAGCAGGAGTACAAAATACTGATTTACACTGCAATGTCTGAACACTTCCTCTGAATGCTCTGGAATCCATGATAAATCTCACCTCAAAGTGCATGGTATTTCCATGTATACATGGAGTTACAGGAGTAACTGGCGAATAGATGGGTTTGTAACCATTTCTACAAGCTTCATCCTCTGTTTTTACCCTGGGAGGAGTAGCAAACAACGATGGCTCGGAGGCAGTGATGTCAGCATGGGTTGGTGTGGCATAGGGAGAAGGAGTAGGTGTGGAGGTTTCTGAGAAAGCAGACTCCAACAGCTGATACAGTCTTCGTTTTTTTAGTGGTGTGGTTAGATCTGTATGTTAAAATTAGAAAAAGTTATATGATTTCTAGATATAACAATCACTTACAGTTGTTTAAGTACTTTAGGTAATGAAATTGTGAATTCCAAATTAAAGAATTCTAAGATCAAAAAAAAATCTCTGAAGGGCAGGCTTGCTGAGAGATGAACTTTTAACAGCCTACAGGCTTCCTGAAAAATCAACTCTTAACAGCCTACAGATACATCAGTAAGTGAATTCCATGTGCTTGGATGCTGGGAAGAACTGCCTGTGTCTCCAGAGTAGGCCAAATCAACTGCTATAGATTTTTAAGACTGTTCAGCTAAACGGTGGTTTTAGTGCACTCCAGTTTTCTATTATGCCTACAAGATTACACAGCTTTTCCCCCTGTGTGCTACTTTGGCCTACCAAGGTTTAAAGGCATTCTAATTATATAGAAAGCATAGAAATTTAAATTTATAATCTGACTTCTTAATACTAATACCAAAACCAGTAGTCTTTTGTTGACTGTAAATGCTAGGATATATAATGGTTTCTTATCTAATATACATTAAAGGGGGAAAAACTCCCAACCAATGTGCAACTAAGCATTTCTTTCAAAGAAAGTATCAGGAAAACATGCAAATACCCCTGGAATCTTTATCAAGTCATCAATTTAAAAACAGTGCCCAACAATCAGCTACTTCATCATAGCTCTTATGTAGTGTATTTACAAAAGCTTCACACCTGTTAAAGAACAGCTGTCATTCAGTAATAAAGGACTTTTATGTTCACCATTGATGGCTGGACTTCTAGATCTCTCTTGTGATGGTGAATTAAATCTGTCAATCGTTGTTGAGTTTTCTTCTTCCAAAGCCTGCTTCAACCAACGCTGTAAAAAACCAAAAATTCCAATTAGCAACTTAAAACTTTAATGATGAACATTTCAAAATGCATAGCACGACTGGTTTGCCAAACAGCCTTTTTCTGCCTGAATTTATGCTAGTAAATAAAGACTTCTTTTTAATTAATATGGGATAGAACACCATAACAAAGGGAAGCATTACCTTCTTACAAGAGCCAGTAATGTTTTCCACAGGTTCTTTTTTCCTCCTCTTTTCTGAAAGGAATGGAGAAGTAAAACGGATATAGTGCTTTGGGGTTGAATACACGTGTGGACTGTAGGTGAGGCCAGGTAAGGAATTCAGCTGGGTAGCCAGAACTTCAGGGTCGGTGGTTATGCGTAGAGGCCTTTCTGGTAGAGTGTCTGTCGGCTTCCCTGCTTTATCACTCTTTTCACTTAACCATTCACTAACCAAGTGCTAAACAGAGAGAGAGAGAAAAATTAGTGTTTTATGAGTCTGTTTACCAGTGGCTTTTTAGAAGTGTTTAGTTCAATTATTCACCTAGTCAACTACTGCACAAACCAGATATAGTTTGTTTCCAGGCTCCAAGTTTAAGGCCAGTTTTAGTGGAATCATGGGAACAGCAGAAGAAATCAGTACAGATTTGCTGACACACCAGTTTGGGGAAGGGCGGAGGTGCTTAGTTATTTTCTTTTGTTTTAAACTACACTTAGTTCTTTTGCATTTAATTCTCACTGAACATTCCAATACAAGTGCCCAGATCAACTGTATTTAGGATGTCAATTTAGTAACAGAATTCTAAAACAAAAACTTGTGCCTGAGTACCAGGCTGAGAAGAAATAGTGTAACATTAACAGAGCATAGTTAAAGAAGCCCCTCATCAGTTTTCCATACTGTCAGGACTGTGCCTCAGTCAACATGTCAGGCAGCTGCCTTCAACACTCTTCAACTGTAGTAGTAAATGTCGTGTAATTTAACACAAAACCACACTAGTCCAAAAAGGCTAGTATTTCCTAGCTAGTTCAGTGTTCTAAAAAAAATATGCCAATAGATTTTAGTTTTTATTAACAGATAAACTAACCTCCTGCATTTTACAGTGATTCAAAATTAAGGACACGCAACAGTAAATAATATTAGTATGATATCAAGACTTTAACACAAGTTATCATAATACACTTTGTCTTTTAAAAATCCATTTTTATTTTATTAATTTTTAAAGCAAGACCTTCTCTGCACTTGGAGTACAATGGATGCAATGCAGAGACACTTCACAGATACCTGAAGCCTGAATTTTACTGCACTTTGCTGTTTCAGAGTATTAAACACTTCTTCCTTCTTTTCTGCTAAGTAATAGGCAAGAAAGGAAGAAGTGTTCCCCCTCACAAGAATGTAAGAGTGATGCAAATAAACTGTGTTACAGAATGACTCAGGTACCTTTTGGAAAAAACTAATCTAAATTATGTTGGGGTGTTTAAGATAGAAAACCATCTTAAAATTGTTATTTTTCTTTTGACAAGAAGTTTTGACCTTTGACTCCCCACCCCCCACTTTTCCTCTGCTGATTAAAATTTTCACGACTCCTTATAAATCACACTACAAATACTTTTTAATGCATTCTGTGAAGTTTAAAGCAGAAAGCTATACTGCTTTAGTTGTACTTGCAGATTTAAGATTTTTGAGTGTCTTTTAATATTGTGCCATTTCGTACAACTTTTTTTGCAATGCAGTCTAATAGAAAGAAATTTAAAAGCAAAGCATTAAAGAGTAAAGAATTTTCCCTCCAGACATGCACATACACATTTGGGGTGTTTAGATCCATTGACTTCAGAACAGACATCTGAGAAGCACTGGGAGTTAGTGAGTTCCTTGGAGATATTGTTTGCTATCTGAAGCATACAATGAACAAAGGAAGAAAGGCAACTTTTATTTCCTTGGATTTTTCTTTAAATTCAGCTTTAATTATATTTTGGTTATGTATATTATTTCAATCCATTTAGAAAGCTCACTTAGAAAACATTTTGTTGCAAAATTGCTCTGAAGATGTATTTTGGAAGGGTCTTAAATCCAAACTAACTTCCACCAAACAATGCTACACATATTTTAATCTTTTACCAATGAGTGATTATACAATGGTGATTTTTCAATAAATGAGTAAACATTTTAAAAACAACCCATACATGCAGTAGCACACTGATGAAGCAGCCTATATTTTTTTTTAAACTCTGTTAAGGTCTATCTTCTCCTCATCCCTCAACAGACTTACCTTCTTTGTTTTTGGATACTTTGTAGGGCATTTACTAAGTGCTGGAGCTTCTGTTTCAGTAACCATTTCTGTAACAACAGTTTCTGTTTCAGGCTCAGCTACCAGTGCTACATTCTCAGTTTCGTTCTGCTGTGAGGTTACTTCCACGTCAGGAGAGGAGGGCTGGATATCTGAGCACATGCTGACGGTCCTGTGCCGCCTGCGCTGCTGTCCGATGTGAGTTCTGCTCCGGGAGAAGCTTTTCCTCTGTTTAGTTCTGTTAACTTTGGCTGGGGTGGGCTTGGTGGCAGTTTCTTCTTTTGCCGGTTCCTGGGACAAGACAAAAGTCAAGTAATCAAATCCCATACATGTTCAGAGCTACTTATCTTTCATAGGAAAAAAAAGAAGTCAGTTCCCTCTTCTTTTACAGAAGTCTCAATCTCATTTTTGTTGTCAGAACTACAACATATCTCTCCTTCTTGAAGGCAAATGATAGAATTTCCTGTAGTTTCCTCCCAAGCACCTGCTGTACCATCATCAGCAGTGTTCACACACACCCAGCACCAGACAGATCCTGACAGATCTGTGTAAGAACTGACATTCATTCATCCATAAGCTAGACGTCAACTGCTTATATCATCATGTCTTTCAGTCCAATACTCTTTTGGCAATTCATAGTTTACTAGGTGTTTACCTTTGTTACAAAAAGTACTTAAGAGAATGCTGACACACATAGCTCAGGGAAAACAACCCTGACTGACAATCATTATATGAGTATTTGCAAACTAAGAAGCATCCATTAACAACAGAGTTAAAAACTGTTATAAAACATGAAGTATCATCTGCAAGAACTCAGGCAAAACCCACTTTACTAACTCATTTCCTTCAAAATAACAGAAAGATTAGAAAATACTATGTGTTCCTGAAAAACCCATTGAAAAAACAAACAGTTCTTCATTGGTTACAGAGGGTGCCTAAGGACAGTCACCTCCTGTGGCTAAAGTCAACACTGATAAATGTTCCATCCTGAACTTCAAAGACAGACTGAATTACACAGCTGGTGTGGGTGTGTGTGTATGTTTACATAAATTCATGTAACTGAAATTCTTCACTAAAGAATTCTATATGTATCTTATCTGGAACAAAATTCAGGACCTAATACAATGTAATGTCAAAGAACATTTTGGTTACATGTATTTGAGTTCAAAGGAAAAAAAAATTCATACATCTTAACATGCAGCTTGCCATCCAAACTGATAAAATATGCAATGTTAAAAGCGCACTTTAAAATAAAGTTCCAGATAACTACCTGAATAAATTCAGCATCATTGAGAATCTGTGCTTCCTTGCACTCTGATTTAACCTCCGTTTTTGCTGTGCTGATTCTTTCCAAAGCCTGTTCTCTTCTTTTTTCTCTTTTTTCTAGTCTGGCAAAAGCTTGCAGGATAGCTTCCATTTTCCGTTCTTCTCTTGTCTGATGGATTTAACAATAACCATGATCAGTTTTAGTCATAATCTTTCATATATATAAATATGTAATTACTCCTGCTCCTATATTTTTAAGTACTTCTACACGTGTTCAGTTATATGTCTGACATGAAGATCAAGTTCAGCAGAAGCTCAGATTAAAGGGATATGTTACAATCCCTGCAAATACTAGACTTCTGAACAAAGGCTTGCATCCACACCAGCTTGACAAAAAAGAGAATCCTACTTTGAATTTAATAACTTGCTTAATTTTTCAAATACTTAACAAAAAAAGGCAGATTTTAAGATGCTAGTTTTATTAACAATGCTCTACCAAAATCCAAAAATTAGGATTTCTGTGACTTTTTATTCAAGTAGGGAGTTAAAATAAAATAGGGGAAAATCTTAATTCCCAATGCTAGCTATAAAAATAGCCATTACAAATCACAAGCAATAATAAAAGAGCAAATAATGAGATCTAAAAACAGGCATTGCAGAAATCATCTAAAGACACTGAAATATGATATACAATTGAAGATAAAGACAGATTTTTGTCAGAATGCAGTGATGAACCCAGATGAACTGTTCTCAAATAGCAAGCCTTGCATTTTAAGGCTAAGTTCATGTAAGGATCTGACTTTGCACATGCTCAGATTGTACAAGCCCACAAAAGGCAGCAATTAGCATGGGAAGAGCAGGTGTCACTAAGCCTTAATGATGCCTTTTAGGCAGCTACTTGCTTCCCAACTTACCATCTTCCTTTTCCTTTCTGCAATCTGCTCCTCTGATTCCATTTCTACTTCATTGCTAATGGGAGTTTTTTCTTCTATATCATCGATAAAATCTGGCTCCTGCAAGATGGAAACAACTGCTTTACAGAAATTCTACTCCTTTTGTAAATTAGAGTGAACTGAAAGCTACAAAGAACTAAGAATCCTCAGATCACTACATCAGAAGTAGCCAAACTAACAAATCAGGATGAAAAGTGTTCCATCCCCACTTCCTCATCCCACCAAGCAAAAAGAATTATCAGAATGAAACCTTCAAAACAAAGGAAATTTTTGGACACTAACAATGGCCACTGCTCTAATCACTTTATAATCAGTTAAACAGTTAGGAGCTTTATAAACCCACAGAAAAGTAATAGTTTTAGTGAAATGGAATGAATGCCAAAGTAGATGTTATCAATCACACAGAAGTTTTACTCAGCTCTGAAGTGAACTCAATTGAAGTCACATTTTCCATTTGAACATTCACTACAGAATCTAATGACGGTGCCACATCATATGGAAACACAGAAGTTACCTACCTAACAATGGTTTTCTGTTTTCAAAGAAAAAACAAGCTTGAAAGTGTAACTTTTAAACTAATTAAACGTTCACTAGTCCTATATGCAGTTTCACTTTTACATAAAGGACTAGACAAAGATTTAAAGTTTGTCCTAAAATATATATCTAAACATAGAGATCAGGCAATTAGCAGTTTTTTCCTGGGGTGAAATATGTGATGCTACCATAAAGAAAGTGTATGGGAAAATGTAAATGTACTTTTAACAGCTTTATTCTTCCCACAATTCCTACTCTTCAATTTTGAAAAACAATACAAGTTCTCCTGTAAATGTTCTATATAAGCACTGTATATTACATAAAAAGATCAGGAGAAGATTCCATATACCAGCTATCATTTCTTGAAAATATGACACAAACCACAGATCAAAAATCACTCTCAAGATGAGAAAGTTTAAATTATTTCTGAGCATCTTTGTGTCAGTACCTGATTATTAGAAATGGACAGTCTGAGGGGAGAGAGCTTCCTCTGTTTATTATCTGCAATTTTCATTTTGGTGGCTGCTCCTTCACAATCCAATGTGATGTTCTGATTTTGAGTCTCTTTTTCTCTTGAAACATCCTTCTCTTTCTTTCCCTTTTTCCTTCTAGTTTCATATCCAGTATTGATGTTTTCTGTAGGCTCGGAACGTCTGAGAACTGGACACTCAGGATTTTCTTTGAGGCAAGCACAATCCACTTTGTATTTACTGCAAGTAATTAAATGCAAGAAGGCATATTTGATTAGGTGGTACAGCAATGAGACCCTTCAATACTAAATCACTGATATTTCACATTAAACATCTGCTATAATGCAAACCAACCATGTTAACATGCAGGTCACTCGAGTTTTCACCACAATATACAACACCACTGTAACTCAAAAACCTTGTCTACTGGTTAATCCTTTAAGCTCTGCCACACAGAATTCTTTTAAATTCAAGTTCAGTATTCTGCTTCAAGGCCAAAAGACACCTAAAACCAGAGTATAATCCTAGGTGGAAATACAACCAACACAAACCAGACGCATCAAGTCAGAGTTCATTTTATATGCAAAGATGGCAGACACAATTTACAGCACGAGCACACCAAACTCAGAGCCACTTTGCACAATTTTAAGCTCCACTTGAATACACAGGAAATTTAAACATGTTCCACTGAAACAGGCTGTCAGTTGTTTCAGGTACTAAACACAACTAGTATGTATTTTTAGAAGGAATAGGTCTACAACTCTTAACAGTGCCCAGTACCTTGAAATAGTCTGAACCCGTGCTGATTAGCACACGTGCTCTGTGGTCACACACAGCCCAGGTCAAGCAGCAAAGGCATGTCTGCACAGCACTGCATCCAAGCTGGCTTAGGAGCAGGCCACAGAAATGCAGTAATAAAAATACACAACTCTGCCCACACACACATTGTTCATTGTAAATACAGTGCCTAAGGAGCTTAGTGTTATTAAAACATGCAAGAAAGTAAATGATGCAAAATCAAAGCCATTCTGAATTGCAAAGTAACTTACAGAGCATTAGAGGTATTTTAGAACAGCATTCTCAAATACTTACCAATTTCCATAATCAAAATCAAATGCTATGGTAATCTCTGCTCCCTTTGGAATGTTATGGATGGAGTAAATATAAAGATGAATTGTTCCATCTTCAATTACATGCCTCACCTGTAGTCAAGAGAATGTTATTATATTATCATGAATTACTTTCAAGTTCTTGAATAAAAATTGTAGGGAGTGCTCAAATTATCAGGAATCTCAAGAAAAAGGAGATTCTTAAGTAAATTAAACCTAGTTTAACTTTCTAAACGTGCTCACCTCCGCATTTGGTGTACACGAACGCCTGATAAATCGAGCTTCATTTCCAAAAGTCCTTGCATCAACACACATTTCTAGCCCATGGAATTT
This sequence comes from Agelaius tricolor, assembly GCF_023055355.1. NCBI lineage: Eukaryota > Metazoa > Chordata > Aves > Passeriformes > Icteridae > Agelaius > Agelaius tricolor. The sequence continues at coordinate 56,530,395 of NW_027269263.1, forward strand.
GGAGTAAAACAAAACAAATGGGTATGGCCTGAAAAAACACACAAGAAAATTCGGAATTTCATAATCTTTGAAGATGCTAAACAGTGCTTATTCTTCTTACTAGTCAGCTTTGTAGCATGATACAATGCTTGGTACAATGCACCAAATTTGGAGGCTAATCTAAGAATGACATGTTTATGTTTAAGCTTCATGATTTTAGCAGGTACATTCCCCACATATATTCTCAGAATACCTCAAGATAGAGTTACAGCCCTGTATCATCTGCATAGGATCTACAGGGAGAACATTAACAAAGCAAGCACCAGACATGGAAGAAACACAGGTAAAGTTTTTCAAATTTCTTAAACTTTTTTTATGACAGGCCCCAAAATGAAACTCAAATTTATACGCCACATAAAATAATTTTTTAAAAAAGTAAGACCACCACATCCCTGCCTAACACCTGCGGCATCACTAGCACCAACCCTCCTGAAGGAAAGGGGCCTCCAAATACTTCATGAAGTCATCCTTCAAATTCTGCTATTCCAAGTTCCAAAGAACCCTGTATCTTTACTGAGCAAAAACTCCATCTCCTCCAAGAGGCCTTCTGCAAATTCCCAAGGAGGTGTGTTCATGCAGTTAGAGGCAGCATCAACACCAACCCACAGGAAGAAGGAAGCAGCCACACACTGCTCAGTAAAACTAGAGAACTCTGGCAGTAAAACAGCCCCCAGCTGACCTGTGTCCAATTTCATTCTCAGCCTCGTGGACTTAAAATCCATTTCTCTCACAAAAGAGAAAGCCTTTACCATTAATATAGTAATTATTTTATGATGGCAGAACCTGTCTATTTCCTGGTTTAAGGTGTACAACTACCCAGCTGAGCATGCAGGAATTCTATAATTAGGAAGGAACAAAAAAGAGAAAACCAGCTCCTGAACAATTCTGTAAGGATATCCAGAAGAGAAGGGGACAGAAAAGGCTCCAGTTGTCACTACTTTTAATCAGACAAAGTAAAATACAAGACACTGCTGGTAACTAAGATCCACTTGTACTTGAAGCAACAGTTTGGCAGGCATCATTTTAACAATTACTTGACTGAAACATAAAGAATGAACAAACCTTTTAAAGAAATATCCATTAGCTTCAAATTGTTCTCTCAGCATGAACTTTCCTCTGTATTCAATAATAAGTGCATCAGGAGGCAAGTCTTTGGCAGCCTTTAAAATTTTCTTGTTTTTTTGCACATAACTCTGTAAAGACATAGATTCATTTATGAATTTTTAATTTCTACCATTTTTCCATTAATAGCCTATTATATTTTCAGAACTATTAAACAATTTTATATGAACTAAAAAAGCCCCTTATTTTTGTAATTAAGCCTCCAGACTGAACTGACCAAGCTGTCTTGCTCACCTAGCAATGCTACTAGTTATCAATTTAGATACAAGGATTGCTTTGGCCCTAGCTCTCCAGGACATGGCTGAAAACCAACATATTCATGTTTTTACAATTCAAGTACTACAGCCTTTAGTGCACTTAACTCTCACCATGACAAGGATGAATTGCTGCATTGTTTTGCACAACACTTTCAAAAAGCTTCAATTCCTTTGAACCAAAGAAAACATGCAGACACATAAAACAACATTCACAACTCATTAAAAAAAAACAAAACAGAATAGGGAAATAACATAATAATTGAAAAGAAAAAGAATCCTGACAGAGTTTCCAAATTCATTTTCATATCTTTAGATGGAAGGATGGCTTTAATTAAAAACCAATACATACCCTGGCAATTAGTGAACTCACACCTCTCATAACTGCCATCACCAATGAAAAAGGAAGTAGCCTCTATGTAGGCAAAAGGCTCTGTAAGTAGGGATATTCCTCTAAGGAGGGTGTCCCATATGCCATGATGGTCTTTGAGAAAAAGAAGCAAAGATGCTTCCATTAATCTGCTACAGTAACTACTCCTCGAGATTTCTGCTACAAAATGCTAAGTTTTTTACATGGCTCTGATTTTAAGCCTGTAAGTAACTGGTAAATTCCCGATAAACAAGGCTAGAAAAAAGCACTGCACAATTTCTTCATAAACTAGAAATTACAGGATCATGAGTCAAAAAAGAATCAGTATCAGAAATACCACCATGAACATCCAGAACAGCTACCACACCTTAAGAAAAATGTAGACAATGAACATCTTGATACAAGTAGTAGGGGAAAAAAATAAATTCAGTTCCAAAGGTTCTTTCTACTCTAATGACTCCAGGTATCCCTCAGAGAGAAACAGCAGAAAAGTTGACTTAAGCTGACTGTGAGTCAAGAGACAGTCTAAGGGCAACCCAATGTTCAGGCTGAAACTAACACCTTAGCTACTTTTTAGGATAAATGATATGCAAATGTAAACATAACTCGGGTGGTACAGAATGTATAAAAATCTGAAAAATATGTTAAAATTCTGATGCTCAAATCTGGTGAGACAAGGAACAGAAAGTGAATGTGGTTTTTTTTGGTTTTTTTCCTGTGGCTTTTTTTTGGTTTGTTTGTTTTGGTTGGGGGTTTTTTGTTGGTTGGAGTGTTTTAAGGCATCTAATGTCATGGCACAAACACAGCATGCAGTAACACAAGGCACAGCTCATTACCTCTACAGGAGGTTTGAAAATCAGATTGCTGGTGCTGACTTCTTTTTTGTCATTTCCATTGCCTAATCTGAGAGCTATTTTTTGTGCCTCCCTCTGGACACCTTCACTGTATTGGTTATTATTTGCTTCTTCATAACGATCCATCCATGCCTTGATTTTAGTTTCCCATCCAAAGTTGGAACTGTCAGTAGGATCAATCTCTGGAGCTGAGCCCTAAAAATTGAAGTAAGCGACCAGATATTAGAAGGCAAGATATTAAAAGAAAAAGAAAAATTCTTCAACAAGACACAAAATGATGGGCCAAAGGTATGCCACTGATTTACGGGTTGGGTTTCTTTAGCAAGTCTAGTATAAAACTTTGTAGTACTTAAAAACATTGAGTTAAATTCCCATTACATTCGTCCTTTCAAGAATTTTATTATTTAGTAAGTGTCACCCAAGTTCAGGAATGCCTTCCCTCCTCAACAGTGATTCCTGCTCTTAGTGGGATGAGAATGGAGAGTGACAATGTTTCCTCCCACAACTGCACTGCATCACGAATCTAAGTGCAGGAGTTGGAGGGTCAGATCTCCCTGCCCACTCAACTTTTGTGAACAAATGCAAATATGGAGAACTCCAGCTTTTATCCTGTAATACACAGACTTGATATTCCCCTTTCAACTTCAAAGATCATTCTGTATCTTTTCTTCTGCTGCATAACTTACTAAACTTTACTAATCGTACACCTGCTACATTAAGGTTGTGACTCTAATGCTACAGGCTTTGCACATAAATTTTTTCTCTCCTTATCTGCTCCTCACTATACAATTTCCTTCTGCAGTGCTTCAGATCCTTTCACTTTTAAAGAAAGTGCCATTGTACCTCCAGACCTCACAAGCAGCAGCCAGGCTGCAGCCAACCAAAGCTCCTTACGGACAGCAGCAGCCAGCCAACGCTCCCTTTTCTATCCACCTGAGCAGAGACACTATTAAACATTAATAAAACACAAGTAGTTCAGCAATTCAATTTACCTGGTTACATTTCTTTTGTGCATGAAGAAAACCATACACACAAACAGCATTTCAAAGGTGCGATGCTAAGACAACCATGAAAAAACAATGGAACCTTACAAGCACCATATTAAAAAAGCCCCACAAAATTAGAGATTTTTCTTGCCCAATTCAGTCTTCACTGTTCCCAAGGCACATCTTACACATTTGAAGCATAAATTGCATCCCACTTGTATTTATATATTCCAAGCATGAATGAACTATGGAAATACCTAGTTTTCACACCATGCACATTTTTATGTCACAGAAAATTTAAAGACTGCTGTAACATTTAAATCTTACAAAGCAGACATCCCAATACAATTCCCTCAGACTATGCCAGTATCAGTGAGTAAAATCCTGCCAGATATACAGGAGTCCCACCAGGTGTAGATGGAGGTTTGACAGAGCAGAACCACTAACTTAGCAGAACCACTAACTTTCAAATTCAACACAGTTATTTCATTATGTCACTGCTAAACAGTTATGAAAAGCTGGAGCCGCTAAATTCAAATGAGGCGTTCTCTCAATTTTACTCCCTTGCATAGCACACAGGAGCCCCAATTAATTCACTGGCTCTTGAAATAAAAATTTGCACTAATTATTTCAGTTAATTTTGCAGGACAAAGATGTAGGGCTCATGCCTTAATTTAAAATCATTGTGATACATAATATATTAGTTACCAAGAAGAGAATATTGTAGTTCTTAGTGTATAGCCCCAATTATACTCTCAATGCTTATTATTTAAAGTAACGTACAGTTAAGGTATGAAACAAAACCCAAACAAAATCACATTACCTTTACTCTTGAAGACTTCCTGGATCCTTCTCGAAATGCCTGGAATAAAATTAAGATATTCATATTCACTGGAGGAAATACAAAATCTCTTAAGGAATTGAAAACCTATTAATGAACAACTTTTCAATTAAACATGCAAGATGAAAACAACAGAACAAACTATGCTGAAATCTCAAGAAGGTAAGAGGTTACGTCTCACAAAATATATTCTAAAAACCATTCAGCATTCCTACCCAAGTGCAGAGTAGTCACCTATCTCTACCTTTCTCTCACATTACAACTTGATTCTCCACAATTTCAGAATCCAAGCCAAAATATCAGAGGTAACAGAAGAATACATGGCAATAGATTTGTATTGAGAATTATTCAATCAAAAGGAAACATTTTACTAAAGATATCAAAAAAAGACATCAATAACTTATTCTGACTTTGAAGTTTTAAAGAACAAAATTCTCATCCAAGCCAAGGACAATAACTACAAAAACCACTTGTTTAAGAAGTTTCATGTACTTTACTTCACAAATGTTTTGTCTTCACATATTATACTGTTTGTACATCCGTAGTTAAACAGCATAATGTCATTATTTTTTTACTCTAATTAGTTTAGCAGCTAGCTTTCTCACAGCACACTTCCACACAATTTCTACTCAAATAAATGGAGTCACATCAGGACAACTGATGGCAAACATTTCTGTACTTCAAACCACCACAAATGAAGACTTCCAAGGAATTCTTCTCCAGGTAACCCAAAGCTTGTTCTGCATCACCTCTAACTATTTCAAATGGTCCAGTAAATGCAATTCCTGTGGGGAGATTCTGCCTCAATTATAAAACTGACCATGCCCAGGCAGGATATATTAACTTGAAATAAGGAGGAGTCATGGGGGTCAGGCACCCAGAAAGACTATAATTTACTGCAGAGTAATATATTTCAAGCTGAAACCAGGTAGTAAAATAGCCTGATTTTTAAATCAGTGTCTCTTGGTAAGAAATGTCACATAGCTATAATTTACAACACAAAGTAATAAGAGAAATTACATTCACTTACTTTTTTACATTTTGCTATGTTCTGTTCTTTCTCTCCACTTTTTTTCCTCTTCTTATCATTGACTTTTGTAACTCTTGTAGCAGTTAAAGTAATTGTCGTTGGTGTGTGTTGGTAAGCCGTATACAGTTCCACAGGAACCTCATCACCACTCTCTGTTGCACTGGTGTCCCCATCTTTAAAACAAAGAATACTCTGTAAATAATCAAGTACTGCAGAAAGAACACTAGAACACTCACCAGTTACTCTACATCTGTTTCCAAAACACAAAAATTCATAATGACAAATGCTCCAAACACTCGTATGCAAAATTCACCAACAGTTGCAACAGCATGAAAATGAAGGACCAATGAGAAACTGGTAATTAAGACAGGTTTATAATGCAAGGTAAGCAAAAGGTACCAGATGTAATTCATGTCTTTGAATAGAATTAATGACCATATTGCATTTTAAAGAAAATTAGAACCAGAACAAAAAAGAGAAAAAAGCTATTAACACATTCACTTATATATAGCTTTTACTTGTAACACGGCATTTGGATTCTCTCAGATGGCTGTATTCTGGAAGGGATTAAAATTAATGACTGACCAGCATTTCTTGTGAAGCTCTATTAATTAATCACATGTCATAGTCATAATCAACTATTTCAGCTGCAATTTGCACTGTCAAGTGCCTTTTTCAGGGTTAATACATCAATTTAGCCAAAAGCTTTTTGTACTCAAAATCCCCTAACAGTAACATTCTGCTACTCAGGAAGAGAAAAGAGATGATCAGACATAAACTGACAGATACTTTTTCTTTGTGCTGTGCTCTCACAGACCTAAAGGCCAAAGCCTGAAATCTAGCATACATCAGCATTTATGTCAGACAAACACATATCCTGACCTGAAACAGGATTACCCTAGTTCTGTCAAGATGAAAGGCTGTGAAGGATGGGGAGGATTGGAAGAGAGATGATGCTCACAGATAAGAGACTGTTGTTTGCATGTGCTCAGTACAGGCTTCTCAGATTTTTTAGCAGCTTTTCCAAATATTCTGCATTGAGTAAATACACTTCACACTAAGCAAAACTTTCTCATACAGCACAGAAGCAGGCTTTACAAATACTTAATAGGAGAGCAGAGAAAACATTCCTTCTGCTCTCAGAAGGATGTTGCTTTAATCAGTGCACTCAGCAGTCCTAATTCTCAAAACCTTCTTTACTAAATAAAGAACTCCAGCTACTCTGGTTACTCTGGATTTTTCCTGCTCACAACATTCCTTAACAGGATTCTTCTGTGCATAGCAAACAATCCCATCTTACCATCATGGTTATTCGTTTGAACACCTTATCAGGCACATAATTATATTTCATAAACTAGGAATTGATGATGTTTACTGAATTTGTTAACATCTCTGCTGAGAATATTTTCTAAATGAGCATAAAAAGCACAAGGAAAGAAGAAACGTCTAATCAAAGAAGAATAAATAGCAGAATAACCAATGCCTGAGAAATAGAAACCCCAGAATAGAAACTTAAAATTGTCAGTGTCTGTAGTCCATACACTAGTACCTACAGAGTCATGACATCACAGCCATACACCTCTCCCCTTGCCCCAAACCCCACAAAACACTGTCTTCCTTAGGGAAGCAACATTTCAGTATTGCTGTCTACACTGTGCTCTAACTTACTGTAAAAAATAATTACCTCAGCTGAACATATAATTACACAGAGTTGTTTTGAGACACTCCCTTCTAACCTACATAACCTGCTTTCACTTTGAAGAGCCTTGGTAAAGCACACTAAGGGGAGATCTTGAGTTTGCAGTCAGAAGCAAAGACACAAACTTTCCAAATTTCACAACTTCTGGGCCCAGATTCGTTTACCCATAAGCAGGCAAGTGATCTTGACAGCGTGAATTTCAAGACCAAACAGCTTGAAGCAACATCCTTGTTATACATCTAGATATTTTATCTTACAAAAAACCCCAAAAAACCCAAACCAAACCTCCCAGCAAAACCCAAAACATCCAGTATACAACTGAGGGAGTACTGGCTTAACAAAGGTGCTCAGTTCACTGAGCCATAGTCAGTAATGCACTGCACATTGAGCTGCACCAGAACTGGACTTTTGTACCAGAAAAACAAAATCAACACCACCTCGTACAACCACAGGACCCAGAAGAATGGGCTAAGAACACTGCCAGAAAAAAGGATGATGTGGTTACACGTAAAAGCTTAACACACACCATTTTCTATCATGTGAAATGTTCAATTAAAAGCTCTTTTCTTGAAGCAAACTAACCAATCTACTACTTTCTCCCCAATGTTAGCTGTGTTTCATCCAAAGGCTAAGCCAGCAACTCTTCAGAAATCTTTACGACAAAAACATTTTACTCTAAAGAATTCTCATATTTAATTGAAAATCCCTATATATACACACTTATTCATCAAAGAGCATCCAAATTATGCAGTCCTACCTTTTATCAAACACCTGTAAATTACTAATAATTAAGTTAAAAGTAACATTCTGCTTCTGTTGAGTATCTAAAACATTGAAAAGATCCATTCAAACTGATGCCACTTTTGCTCTTCCTACTTGAAATCATCTGTGAAAATGGCCCATTTTACTGAAGTCTCACACAGGTCTCAGTTTATACCCAAAGTCACTAAGTCCAACTGAACTGTATAGCAGTCAACATAAAATATATTCACCCAAGCTAAATGGAAATTAAGAGGTGTAAGCACAGACATTCAAATTATGTATTAAAAATCACAGTAATCAATATTGCACTTTGATCACATTTTAGATTAAAGAGAACCAGAACTGGCCTTTCTTTTCAACTGTTTTGATACTTTGGCTTTACCATTTAGTATTTCCTTTCCTACTGAATTCATGCAACAGATTTAGAACACTGATCATCAAGACTGAGGAGGGTTAAACACTAACTTCAAAGGTAAGATCTCATCAGCTCCTCCTAAGATTTTTAATCTCCCTTAAGTTTACAGTAAATGATCAGATAGTGTGCCTGCAAATCCAAAGAGATTATTTAAATATAGCTCAGATCACCAACTTCCCCTATTCGTTATGAAAATTCAAGTCCAACCTCACAGTATTATCAGAGCAGTCAGTGAACTCATTAACTCCAAATGAATTATAAATCTACTTGTTCTACTATTTCAATAGAATTAACAAAAATAATTTTCAATTCCAAAAACTTTTACAGTTTAAATTTGATTGACCTAGTAGGTCAACCAAAACTGTATAAATTAAGCTTGGTTTTGTTAAAATGAAAACAGACAAAACAAAAAATGACTCTGGCTTTGTAAGTAGGTCATTAACGCCTTTAAAGGACTTTAGACAATTAGTACCAGACAACACCAAGTGTCAACTGCACCAAGAAGCACAGTTGTGCCACACACCTCTCTGACTTTCTGAAGCCAGATGAAGTGGACAGCAGGACCATATTTACATGGTAATTTTAAAAGAAATCTTAAAATAAACACACACACTCCACTACTTCAGAGACATGATCTGGAAGTAAAACATGTTACATTTAGGAGATGACCTCCTCCCAAGTTATTACTTTTGTAATAGAGCTTGAAAGTACCAGCTGTCAACCAAGAATTCTACAACACGCTTTGGTAATGGCCAGAGAGAACTCCTGACAAGTTAGGCCAGATGACTTTTGAAATCCTGTGAACAAGTTCAAGAACTACTTGCATAAAATACCCTGACTGAAATGGGTACTTGCACTACACGCAACCATGGTTATCAAAGGCAAAAAACCCTCAAAACATCGTTATTACCTACATCGTATTGACTTGGTTTAGCAAATTTTCCCATTGTCCAAAAAACTCCAGAGCCATACCAGAACACCCAATCTACATCCAACATGTAAGAATTAGGATTTCTCTCTGAAACTTTTTTCCAGAATGAAAGTAGACTTAGAAACCCTCTCATTCCAAGAGAAGAAACTTAAAGCTTTTCCACTTTCTTTTCAGCACCTTAGTTAAAGGTGTTAAGAGTTATTCTAAAAGCAACATTGCTTATTAAGAAACTCAAACACTATTGAACAGATTGAATTATTCTGCACTGCTATAAAAAACCCACAGTGCTGAAAACCATTCATAAAACAGGTGGAGCTACAACAATTCTGATACTATGTTATCTTGGTAAAAATACAAACAAGTAAAAGGCATTGATTTACTGAACCTTATATGCTGAAGGCTCTTAAAGCCATGGGAACCATGTATGTGCTCTGAAGTCTTTATATATAATTTATACTTATTTTATCACTTTTACTAAGAAAAGAGCTTTACATTTTACTCACCTGACATATTTTCCCGTTTCCTTCGTTGCAACAGCACTGCTCTTTCTTTATCTAAACTCCTGAAATTAGAAAATAAATCAGCACATTTAAGTATTAAAACAGGCATTTCCCATTTACTATTACAGAATAAACAGTAAAGTAACTAAATGTTCGGATACTTAGAAAAATACCAGTTGTGCACTGTTCCATTCTCTTTTAGAGTTCAAAATCAACCAAACTGCTCACCTGGGTTGGCAACGTTCACACAGATATATGTCAGGAATATGCTGTCTGTCAATCCCCATGCAGTCAATGTGCTGCCAGACACTATGAAAAGATCAAAACAAAATCCCAACTTTAAAGAACAATGTAAAAAAATTGCATGCACAATACATAGAGAAAGTAAGCTGCTCTTTTTTTTTTTCACTGTCATCTTTACTCAAATTCAATACTGCTTAAAACTACATCTCAATCACTATCTTTGCCACCACTCTGCTAGGTGACTCGTCTTCTCTCTTGGAAATTTTTCTCCAACATCAGAAATAAAATGGTAAATTATCACAACAGAGAACAAGATAGAGACAAATACCCTCAGTAACAAGACTTATGTTTTACATAGCAACAAGTGGTTTCGTTTTAAACAAAAGGATTCAATTCCCTTTTAGAAATGGGTACATAAAATATTTCTATCTAGAGAAATATACACTGAGATACAGTTTGATTTCCTTACATATTTTAAGAGAAAAATAAATACACATTTTTATACACCCTGTTATAAACTGGTAGTACTGTTGAACAGCAAAGAAAGAGCTTTAACTTCTTCCCAGAGTCAGGGAAGAGACTGCTTACTAGACTCAAGTCTAACCTACAACAGTAGTTTATACTCAGCCCTACACTGCTAGAAGGATGAGGGACACAAAAATAGTTATCTTCCCACTTGGAAAGAGTTGTGGTAAATTGACAGCTCCTCGAAGAGAATCTCTTCTTCAAAGGAGAAAGACTACCTAACTGGTGACTGCCTACAACTCCACTGCTGGAAGAACATCTTAATACATTTCAAAATAATGAGCAAGATTATCAGAATTTAGGACCATCAGAAATTACTAACAAGCTTGTTACATAAGCAGAGAGAAGAATGGAGCTCAATATTTTAACTAGCTATAACTATTGTTTTATAAATACACAAAGATCTAACAAATCCAGCAGTACTCATTAACCAAATTTAAAAAGACAGGCTAATATTGAGTAGAAACATAACATTTGTTTTCTCCTGTTAAGTGTATCAGCTCTAAAAATTTATATTCTCATTTTTCCAATTCCAAGTATTCAAAAGCAATCTCTTATTATACTGCGATCAAGTAGGTGCTTAAGCATAAACTCAGAAGTCTAAACATTTAACTTCAGCTTCTCCACTAAGAACCTAGGTTAGTCTGTCTTTTCATACTTATTAACCAAATCCTTTGAGAAATGAAGAGTAATCAGAAAGCTCATGCACAGAGAAACCAATACTCAAGAAGTTTCTTTCACATTATTTTGCATCCTTCAAGTTCTTTGATTTACATATACATAATTTACCAAGATGCTTTATTACTCAGGACATGCACATTAAGTAATGCCTGGGTCTTCATTTTACCCTACTAACAAATAACTTGGGACAGAGTACCACAGACATTCTTTATAGAGGGAAAAAAGGTATACCCTTATTAAGCAGCAATGTACAAGCAAAGGCATGACCAAATTCATGACTAGTCAAGACTGACCAGAATTAAATTATAAAATAATTACTGGCCTTAACTGACTATGTTGCCTATTAGAAAAACACACAACCTTCAAGAACTTTTTTGATGGAAGGAAATTTTTTGTGACTCATCGTAATTAAAACACCATTTAGTTACATTTACTTTCAGTGCAGCCTTAAGTAATTTTTACTTTTTAAGTTATTTTAATATGCATTACCTGCATTTGTCACAACAGATCATATATCCATCATCATGTGTAAAGCCACAAATGCATCTGGTAATATCTGTTCCATAGCTTCCATCCTCTGACGTACTGATGGTAGTAGCACTGGAGGTTTCATCGAAGTTGGGAGTGGTAAATATGCCTACTTCATTCTTGCTTATAAGCACTGATGGAGGAGGAGAAGCTGGAGGCGTTGGAGGAGGCCGAGCACCATAGTTATGGTCCTAGAATTTTGTGAAAAGGTAATTTATCGTAAATGCTCATACACCGATGGTTATTCAAGCCAAAATGTAAGAATTCATTTGGCAAAGAACTTCAGGCTTCTTAATTTTGTAGTAAAAGGTTAAAATTTTATATTTTTATATCCCAATTTTATATATTTAAAATATTTTAAATTTTGTATTTATATTTTATATCCCAATTTGATCTTATTTTCTAACTTCTCAACTGTGTTGTACGTTTAAGTGCACTATGTTCTACTTCTGATAGACCATTTTTATCCAACTTACCCAACTCCCAATAAGATACAGAAAGATAAGCATGAATCAGTTTTCCCAGATAAAACCAGCATATTTTTACATAATGTACTTGGTACAGAATACTTTGCACAAAACTTACTGCATAGGGCAAACCAATGTAACTGTGTGAATGCGAGCCGCTGGTATACAACTGGTGTGGATAACTGTTCGATTTTTCAACTACCACAGGGCTAGCTTCTACAGATTCTGGTCTGCAAGGCAAAAGACAGAAGAAGAACAAATGCAATGACTATGTAATTTATGTTAATAAATTGGAGGTACTTGCTGCACAACTTCTAATTAATTCCCTGCTGATTCCGTTTAAAGCAGCATGTGGGGGCAGTTACAAACTCGCAAGCCCCCGTGGCCCCCTCACTGAGCGGTAAGAGAGCTGCCGAAGGGAATCCTGCCCCAGGACCGAGGCTGCATTCCGGGGGCTGCACGGCCATCGAGCCCTGCAGCGACACGCAGCGGCACTGGCGGGGCACCACCGCACCGGCTGCTCCTACAAGCGGGGATCTAACTGCGGCTAATTATCTAAACAAGGCACTTTCTGTTGAGTTATTTTTAAACAGAAAAAAAAGGTGATAACGATTTGCAAGACAAGGTTTTGTATCAAAGGCAGTGCCTTCTTCAATATACAAACTATGGTTTATATGCACTAAACCACAATACAAAGCAAGAAAGATAAAGGAATACTAGAACAGGAAGATCTATTTGAGCACAAAAAATTACATCTTCATGGCCTTTCTCGAGCAGTTGTTCATGTGTGCATGACTGAGATAACTTGCAGTTTTTTCGTTGCACCATATGATTTAATAACACTAAGAGAAATGAATCCAGGTTACTAAAGTGGGGTTTCTTTTAAACAAAAAAAAGGCACCACGAAATTTCAACATTTAGAACTGAAGTGGACTTGATTCACATTACAAATCAGGTCTGGTTCAGTTTTCTAATTTTATTTTTGTTATGTCTGAATTCTATTGCCTGTCACATATCTTACTAATTCCTTGAGCTAATTTTTAAAATAAACTTGGCGTTTCTGAATTATAAATTAAAACAGATACTGATGGGATTGTTTTCTTACACATTAATAGAGGCTTTTTTGCTGTGCCATGAAGCAATACTAGTTTGTTTTTAAAGGACACCAGAAACCTACATTTGTTACTTTTTTGAAAAGATATAATTAATCATTAACTTTCTGAACAAAATGTGGTATTTTCCCATCTCTTTGAAAGTGTCCTACTAATGGGTTTGGTGGCCCATTTCTTCTTAAGAGCTTTTTCCCATGTGAGGTTGCTACCCCAATGATAAAATTGTTTAAGAAGAAACTAGTTAAAAGCACTTCTGAGGGAGGGCTTTAGTTTCTAGAGTCCAAAGGAAAAAAATTTAAAAAGATTATGGTCTCCAACAGTCATCAGCTGCCTTTTTTTGAGAGAGTGAACAAACATGTGAGCACAAAAATCATGTGAAGTACTAACGTTAAAAATACAACTTCTGACTAGCATAAGACAAACCAAATCTGACAGCACTTGCTCTTTGTTACCTCATAAATGCAGAAAAATCCTCAGTTACTCTCTTACACTCTTTCACAACTTGAAAATACAATTTTATTTGGAGTTTGTTATAATTAGCTCCTAGAAACAGCTTAGAACTTAATCTCATGACTAAAATAAAGACAAAAGATGAAAAAACTGTCCCTTTCCAACCAATTTGCTTTTATCTATTTAACAACACATTTGTGCAGTAATCACACATCTTTTCTGTAATTCTTGTGATGACCCAGCCAACTAAAATGCCAGTGAATGAGGCAATAGCTACACATCCATCATGACTATGGCACAAATTAGCTTCTCCAGGAACAAGGATGTCTTGACCACTGCACTGCTTCTACTGCTATTCCTCCCCACTTCCTGAATGGGACAAGCAGCATACACAGGTACTCTTATCCACTCTGTGTTCAATGCTCAAGCTAGGTCTTGCTGAAAAATACTCTGTTTTCAGAGCAGGAAGGCTTACTAAGGACAGGCAGGAGGGGATTCTGGTACAATCCATCCTGGATTAATTTAGAAGAGTTTCCTTCATTAAAAATAAGTATTACTATGACCTAAATACCAGCTACTTAAACACAGGAACATTCAGTGAAAGATACCAGAATGAAAGTGTCCTAAAAAGAGAGGTTGTGTATTTCATCATCTGACTACAGAAGTCAAAAAGATAGTCCAGGTCCCTTTCAAGATTTGAGGCAAGACAATACACACAACACCCTACATCCATTTCTTATTACTCTAGCCATTTACAAACCATTTAAGAAAACAAAATTTAATATTTAGAGGCATAACAGTAGTGGGAAGTAAAAGTGTAAAGCTTCAAGAAACATTCATTTATCACCAACTGTTTTAACACTCATAAAACAGATTCAGAGAACAATGTTACTAAGAAAAAGTCACATCTTTACTTGAACAAGGAAAACCAGAAAAATGGTGGGAGCAAAATCAAGTGATACAGAAAGGCAACTATTAAAAAATCTGGAGCACAATCAGCTTTCAGTAAAACCTTTTTTAAATACTTATCCAGGCACAGACACTAGCTTCAATTATAACAGATGCTCACTAGAGCTCTGAATGCAACTGTTACTGCTCCAATTACCCACTGCACTGGGCTGGGGAAGTGGGGAAGAAACCAATGGGAAGGAGCTCCAAGAGCATTCACTTAAGCTAGAAATAACCATCATAGATTTCCTTTACAGTCAACAGGAAAGTGACACAGGTGCCATAAAACAGTACAGAATGAGCACCATTCTTCCAGAGAGCCACAGACAAAATCAACTTTGACAAACAGGTTACTGAATTCCTTATCACTCCTGGTTTTGCCCACCATGTGCATGACCTCAAACAGAAAAGATGCCCTCTATACTCCTGTCTGTTCAAAGTCAAACCCTTCTTCTGAAATAGGCATCTCAGGATTGTACAGCTTTGAGAAGAAATGCTTCTTGGCAAAATATTTAATTGTACAGATGACTAAAGCATGAGATGGTACCTAATTTAAAAATCAAGTTTTACATTTTTTTGGGCTCAAGTACCGGGGCCCAAGCAGCAAGGCACTAACTAACTACTGTACTACAGACAAACACCCCCTCATTTCACCACTGGCATTCTTACAGCCATCCCAGAAAGCAAGTTTCAGGAGGAAAAGACGTCAGCATTCAGATCTGTGAACACACTGTAAGGCTTTCCTTGCTTGTATTTTTGGACATCAGCCAATTCTGTCAGAGACTGAGGTACTAAGACTGTCAGTCCTCTGATCATACCACATTTTTCAACTTCACCTCAAACAACTGCTGTCTTACTGCATAACTAAAAGATATTTATTGTATTTTTGGTTTTCATCCAAACTACAGTGTTTGTATTACAACACAGTATATATGAAGCTTGATCAAAATGTTAATATTATTTCCTAACTAAACAAACACTGTGATAAACTGACCATATTTTGCTAAAATATCATATATACTTGTTAAGCATTGTGGTCAGCAATTCAAATCTGTGCAAAATGTTCACAGGAAACAAAACAAAAAGCTCTACACAAAAGCTTTCCACACGCTCTTGGGCTGCAGTGATTTAAGACATTCCTATACCTTGAAAACAGAAATATAATATTTTCTAAAATAAGTTTAAAACGCAAAGATGCCCCTATTAAAAAAAAAAAAAAAAGCCTTGAGAGAATTTTCATTTAGGAAGTGAAACAACTTCATGTTCTGAGTCATTTCCTACTGTTCATATCTAAAATGGAAACAAAATATTCTGCATGTTGCCAGTAGATGGCATTAGTGAGAAACTAAAAGCAACACCCGAGACCAGTTAATTTACAAAGCCTCAGTCACTACACTTTTATAGTTAGTTAACCTGTAGTAAGGAAATCAACTTGCAATGATTCAAAGGAGGCCAATTCGTCTCTAAAATGTCATCTCCCTCACTCCACTCCTTTTAAACATTGTTTTGTTTCTGACCATTTAGTAATAAATTAAAAAAAAAAAAAGGAAAAGAAAAAAAAAACAGCACACAATTTTTGACTAATACCCAAAATACAGTTAGAATTTAGGGCCATTAACCACTTCCATAAATATACAGATATTCAGGAAACAAAATCTCACTAAAATGCTCAAAGACTGGAGCATTTAGGCTGTAAGCTAAGCATACAACGAGTACTTCCTGAACATTTGTCTGAACTCCAAATGCAACCTCTCAGCAACATCCATCTTCCACAATCCAGTTTGATAGGTCTAATTTTCAAGGAATTTAGGTTTGCTTTCTGTTTGTACCAGCACACCTGAACAGTATCTAGCTGAAGGCCATCTCAGACAAAAGAATACAATATATTTTGTATGAGAAAAAACATTTTCTATTTCAAGACACTTCATCTAACCAAAGATATCTGACAGGCTAGACACCAAGAAGCAAGGACTGCTTCTCTAGCAGGGAGTGGGTTCTGCTACCTAAGCACCTTGTAGCAGGCCCTACAAGTACAGGCTGGCCCGATGCTATCTGTATGGAAGACTGCACCAATGTTTTCTCCTGGATACTGAACTCAGAACAGTGATCTGTACACTGTGATTCTGAGGTTTATTATACAGGCCTTCTCCCTAAAAAACATGTATGGCTATAACCAGAAAAGCAGTACCATCAATGGCATTTCCCAATGTGTAGTTTATACTTATGCTTTAAGCTACACAAGCACTCTCTGAAGCCAGGAAGAGTATTTTGAACCTTCAGAAATGGCTTGTTCTGCTTACAAGTACAAGGACCTTACCACTAAGAAGTCACAAATCCCCATTTGCAGTAAGATCATAAAGGCCAAGCATGTGTGTTTTGACTACAATGACACAAAGATCTATCTGGAGACCCCACTTAAGTACATGTAACATAAGAAACAAACTACTTCACCCAATTTTTAAGATCCTTAAACCTCTTAGTAGGCTACTCCACACACAGCTATTTGCTACAATTATTAAAATATGTGGAACTATTAATCATATAAAATATCCCCTCTTTTCATAGGCTTATGCCTTGGTTGAAAACATAAGGAAAAATCTTTCAGCACTAGGAGACTGCACTACACAAAGAGCTTTTCCCTAAGCTTCTTCTCCTGCATAATCAAGTTTGCCACTCCCCCACTCTTGTGTTTGCTCATGCTTCAGCAACTGATGAAGCAATATCCGACCTGCCAGTCACAGTGGAAAAATTCTAGCTCCTCCCTCCTGGGAAAACCCCAGAACTTGCTCAAAGACCATCTAGGACTGTTACTAATACACTCCACATCCAACATGCTACCCCCTCTGGAAGAAAATGTACAAGAACAAAGAGTAAGCCACACGGATTGTGATAGCAAGGGTTTACAACCATGTAAGCTGGGAGATTAGGGACACACCTTTGTGTCACACTTCTTGTGACAGTGACATGGCTTTTAAATCAGCGTACAGCAATCATGCAACTACAGACATTTCAGTGTGAGTACGGCAGAGATGACAAGAATTAATCTAAGTGGTAACAGCCACTTAACATCTGAAGAAAAGCAGCTCCTAACTGGGTCGCTCTGCCACAGTATCAAGCAAATAACAGACTGTGAACTCTATCTTGTTTATACTGACAACTAAATTTATTTATTTTAATTTCAGCATGACATGCTGTGTCTGCAAGGAATGTCAGCAACCTCAGGAATCATGACCCTCTCTAAACATAAAAGAAAAGCACGGGAAAAAAATTAAAAGAAATGTGAATGGTTCACTACAGTTAATTTTTCTGCACCAAGGTTAAGAGTATTTATAATATGAAAAGATAAAACAACTTTAAAAATTAATTGCAACAAAAATTTTGAATTGCAAATTCTTGGTTCTCTTCAAATAAATGGCACAAACCTAGAATAGCTTCATATATACCTGGAAGCACAGTAGAGAAACATCCTTTTAAAAAGCAGTTCTAGAGTTTTCCTAAAACTTTCATTCAAAGTTTGGAAGAAAAACTACTTGCTTCTTAAACATTCTGTGTGCTATACACACAGGAAGGTTTGTTTGACAAGAAATGTATCCAGTCAGAGATCAACAATACCTAAACCTTAGCCCATCGATATTGTACAGGAGTCTAGGGGGAAAAATAGAAAAGAACCACCACACATGCACAACACAGCTCCCACCCAACCCTAAAAAAAAACCCCCCAAGTCACCTTCCCCATCCCCCAAAACCCAGAAACTCACTACACTACGATATTTGGTGCAAAGCCAGACTTTACTGAATGCATGATTTCACTGGCTCTTTTGTAATCCTTTATACAGTTACTAAATGATTTTCTACTAGCTTTACAATTAGAAATAACTTTGTGAAGACATGGTATTAGTATTTCAGCTAGGCCTTCAATTTTCATTAAGAAATGCACCCTTGTCTTGATTACTACTACTTTCTTGCAGTTTAATGCATCAAATTATTTTATCTAACGTGCAAAATCAAAAAAAAATTTTACATGTATTTAAAAATGAAACTGAAATGACAAAATATTTGAAGTATGAGAAGTAAACTAATCAGCATCTTTGTCAGTCTGATAAGCAAGAAAAACATGCATTTGTAGAAACATTTAGCTTCTCTCCTTTGCTCCCCCTAAAGTGGAAGAAACTGACGTAAGAATGAAGTGACAGTTATTAATTTAAGTAATTAAAAATTCAACAAAACTAAGGAAATTCTTTAAGTTTTCTCCAACTGTATTCAAAAAATGGCCATGAAGGAAAAATTAAAATAATTAGAAATAGGTAAGAGAACTTACAAATTATGTTCACATACTTACTCTGAGCCTGCAGCCATTTCCAAATAAGAAGTATCTGCTGTGTCAACCCCCAATGGGATCACTATGCTCATGACGTTCGTTTCTGATAAATTCGATTACTACGGAGTCCTATGCATTGGTATCCAAAACACTGGGGCATGCCAGCCACAGTGCTCATTGCAAACATCTAAGTGCATCCACAAACCCTGTCAAAAACAAAACACAACATGCATGAGATTAAGTCAGTTCATTCTAAACCCAGGCAATTTTACATCACATATTTATTTTTAAAATTTGCCGTTTATATCTGTCACAATTACTTCGCTAGTTGTATTTTACACAAACAAAAGGAGAAGATTCAATCTTCTCTAAAATTAACTGCAAAGAAACTTCTTTAAAGAGTGTGATGATCTTAACACCTGAACTTGAATATATTACAAATGGACAATCATTCAAGTTTGTGATTAAAAACCCCAGCACAATCAGCGAAGTGCCAGAGACTGGCCCTGTGTTGTCAAAGCTCAGTTACTGTACCTTTCAACAGAAACCTAGTTAGAGAATTTGCAACTAAGTCTTAGCCAGCACTGCTCTCTTTTGTTTTGCACTTAAAAAAACCTTATGTCTTAACTGCTATGTAGTATTTTTTAAAAAACAAAGTAATTCTAGTAATTCATAATTATAGGAAACATCTTCCATTTTAATAAATCACCATTACAAGATACTATGCCCATTCAGGGCCACTTTTGGAAGTGATGTTTTTTAAAGGAGTAAAATAAAAACAATCAGTAGTAGTTTTTAACTGTAGAGCAAACTACAATCTGCTTGACTCACACGAGTGAATGTAGGATCCAACCTGTATGCCAGTTACTACCAGTCCCCTGCTTCCCTTACTACATAGGGCAGAACGCCCAACCAAGTACAAGAGAAACGTGAACAGCTCTCAGCTATTCACAGATGAGTAAATTAATGCACTTTTATACACTCATATAGACCACATTTTACACATGTGACTAGGTTACTTAAGTAAAATAGCCCAGTATCTTCAGTAGTTACATAATGAATAATTGCAAACTCTTACCAAAATGTCAAAGTTGCAAGACCACAAACCACTTTGCAATGAAGCACATACTGTGCCTAATAAAGACACTCCTCTCATACCACAAAATGTTGTATCTTTGATGTCTACATCAGCACAATAATTTTGAGATCAATGTATTTTCACAGAATCACAGAATGGGCTGAGTTTGAAGGAACCCACCAGGATCATCAAGACCAACTCCTGGCCATGCATGGCACCATTCCCAGGAGTCACCCCATGTGCCTGAGGGCATCGCCCAAACGCTCCTTGAGCTCTGTCAGGCTGGGGCTGTGACCACTGCCCTGGGGAGCCTGTTCAGAGCCCAACCACCCTCTGGGGGAAGAACCTTCTCCCAATGCTGAACCTAAACCTCCCCCAGCACAACTGCAGGCCTCTCCCTCAGGTCCTGTCACTGTCACTGCAGAGCAGAGATCAGGGTCTGTCCCTCCTCTTCCCCTCATGAGGAAGTTGTAACTGCAGTGAGGTCTCCCCTCAGTCTCCCCCAGGCTGAACAGACCCAGTGACCTCAGCCACTCCTCACACAGCTTCTCCTCAAGGTCCTTCACCACCTTTGGGCACTCTCTAATAGTTCCATGTCTTTTCTATATTGTGAGGCCCAAAACGGCCCCCAGCACTCGAGATGAGGCCACCCCAGTGCAGAGCAGAGCAGGACAATCCCCTCCCTTGCCCAGCTGGTGCTGCTGTGCCTGATGGCCCCTGGACATGGGTGGCCCTCCCTGGCTGCCAGGGCACTGCTGGCTCATGTTCAGCTAGTCAGGACCAGGACCCCCCAGGTCCCTTGCTGCTTCCCAGCCTCTCATTCTCAGTCTGTCCATACACCCACAGTTGCCCCATTCCAGGTGTAGAATCCAGCAAGCCCCCGGTGAGAAATGGACTTCAGATAAAAAAATACTGTGAATTCAATCTGAATTGTCTTCTTTCACTGATTAGGTCAGCACCTTCAAGATGACAAAGTGACATGTACAAGACATCTCTAAAGTATGAGATGGCAGCAAGTCTTCATCTAACTTCCTACATTTTTTAACACTAGTGAAGATTGGCAATTAACTTAAGAACATGCCAAGATGTCTGAAGTGCCTAAACCTACAGCTAGTTCACTCTCCTAGACAGCAAAAGATGTGATTTGGTCCTATTATGTGAGACACCAAATACAATGAGCTAGAAAGTTATTGGGCCAAGTAGCCATTAGAATATTTTGCTTTCCTCATTTAAATACTGATGTTTTCTTACTAAATACCACAAGTAACAAACTGCATCACTAGCTATGCAAAAAAAAATTAAGAAAAAATATATTATTTTCAAGAAAAATATGTTGAATCAAAAGCAGGTATAGAATATTTTCAGTAGAAGGGTTGAAAAAACCATAAACCCATCTAACAGTTTAAGTGAGCACTCATTTTCCCACCATATAGCTAACTCTACTCATAGGGCAGAATCCTGAACTGGCTGTACCTACCACTTAAAGGAAACATCAACTCACCATTTAGTCCCCATCTTCGAAAAAGTAAAAAATTTACCCAATAACTTTAAAGAAACCATGAATTCTCTAAATCCAGGTAAATCAGCTAGGCCAGGGTTAATTGCTGCTCCAGTACCCCCTGCAGTGTGACCTAGGCTACCAAATCATCAGCAGAATGGAGTTTTTACTTTATGCCTCTTATTAGGTAATTCTTAAAAAACAGCTTTAGTGGTTCAATGTAGGTCTAAAAGACATATTAGACAACATTGTCTGGCATCAAGATCCTCACTTAAAAAGGTGTTTCTTGCACTTAAACTTGATTTTGTTGGTGCTGTGGTTTTCCTTAAAACATTTTCTTTAAACACTTCTGACCAGGTAGAGCATCAGTTGTAAAATAACCAGGCAAAAATGCCCTGGAGACTGATGGAAGTGAGGAACACATTTACAAAGCTGTCTCATGGGCTGTGATATCTCCAAACTTACATAAAACAACTGAGAATACCCAATCACCATAAATTCAAGTGACCTCCACTGTCAACACAAAGATCTGCTTACCAAATCTGATAATCAAGTGATATTTGGGGGCTTTTTTAAAATGTAATGCAGAAAAAGAAGAGCTATGCATGATTTATAGCTACATATAGATTGAAAATCAATGGCTAATGCATATTCCCATTCATGACAATGCAAATACACCACCATTCACACTAAAAAAAACCAAACAAGAAAAACAACAACAACAGCAACAAAAAAACAAACAACCCCCCCCCCCAAAAAAAACCAAACAAACCAAAAAACCAACCAAACAAAAAAACAACAAAAAAAGGGGGAGACTCAACCAAAACCAACTTCCTGCCCCATGGCAACTTATTCAAATACAGCTATGTCAGAATTCAGGAAAAAATTCTAATAACCTGATCTACACTGAATAAGGTCAGAAACTTGAGGAATCAAGATTTTTTTTGCCTGAAGAGCATTAAACAGATGTTTTCTCTAAAAGAAGTGGAACATGATTGCAATACTAACTCACTGGTTTTTACCACCTTCTTCATCACATCCACAGAAGTCCCTAAAGCTTTTCCTTTGCCTATAGTTCAGTATGGAAGAATGAAGGCAGTCACTGGCTTGCAATACCTACACGGCCAAGTTAATTCAAACAAACACTGCTCATTATTTATGAGTAGCCATCCTCAACAAATGCCTGTAATGAGAGTAGGGGGAGATCTAGGATAAATTAATAACACTACACCCACTTATTAAACAAAACTGTGACCTTAGATATAGGCCATCCAATTATGATCCCTACAGTGATGTTAAATTTGGAATGATGGAAAATAGTATTTTTTCCATCATGTCAGAATCAGAAGCATTGTCATGACACACTAATATTCCCAGTATTTTTATAAGTTCAGAAAGAAAATATCACAACCACTGGGGAATTTTATCTATGAAGAGATTGCTTATCCTTTGAAGCTTGGTATTTTAGATGAGTCATAAAATACTATCTGCTGTCATGATTTGGTACTTTCCAACTCCTGCAAGTATCCATCTATTTCAAGTAATTATTCTTTCAGAACTCTGACAAACTGTCATCCATGGCCTTTAAGAAACTGTTTTCATAGGTACATTCATTTCTACAACTTACTGTTTAAGAAAGTCTTTCTTCAAGCAGTACATGAATTTGAAAGACAGGAAGACCACACTGGTTATTCCAGTTAATTTCAGGGTCACAGAGTTAAAAGCCACCATATAAAAACTGCTAGTCCAAAGTTCACTGATCAGCTCTTTACTGGGCAAAGTGGCTCAATCTATTGTACCTTAATTAACAACACTTTTGTTATAGTCTACTCCATTAGTAATAGTACACTCTAAGCTCTGAAAGCATTTTGGCAATTTCTTAAATCACCAAATTTTCTCATAATCACCCTACAGCTTTATTACAGGAGAAAAAAACATCCCTTATTCAAATAAATTTTGCTTTTATTTAGTTGCAGTAAAAAGTTTATCTTGCCCTAACAATAAAACGTTCATCTTAAAACCCAGACAAATTTCTGGTTAAAACATTTATTTTGTGCAAGATCAACCTCTTCACACCCATCACACTTCACCATTCACTCATACTGATTTACACTTTTAATGGCACTTCTCTTTGTCTCTAGAGAATACACAGGAGCTTTTTGACTCAACAGCTGCATCAAGTCTAAAATACCTGAAGCCTCACCATACTCCTTATGATCCATTTTGTTTATGACACCAGGACCCTTTTTTGTATAAATTAATTGTACTCAAAAACCAGAAGTATAAGAGCGCAATACATTCCAAAATATTAATCTCTGTGGCTTTGTACAGAGAACACAATTTATGCTTTAAAGAACAGGAAATAACTCATACCTTATCCCTGAGGTATTCCACTAAAACAACATTATTCTGTGGTCTAGAAGAGACTACAGGTTTCCTTTCTCTCATGTCCTGCTAAGATCACTTGTGTCACATCAGGAGAAAAAACTTAACTTTGCCACTGGTACACAAAGGAGGAAAAAGCCCCAAATATAGACAGCTCAGCTTTTGAATCAGAAGGTAAGGGTGTGATCTCCTGAAATTACACCAGTGGTGTTAAACCTGTTAGACCCTATACTGTATGCTTAAGAATATTAAAGCTCTCATCTAGATGCACATACAAAACTTTTCATAAAAATCAGTAAGAGATGGTGGCAACACCATTAACAATTTACTTGTCTTAAACAAGTAAAAAAAAAAATAAAAAAAATCCTAAAGAGACATTAACATATCAAGACAGCATTACTACTTGTAATACTTACAGTAACATTATTATTACAATATGATGAGGGTTTCTAGTTTGTTGGGGTTTTTTTTAACAATGTTTACATCTAATACTACAAAAACCAAAGAAGAAAAAATATTAATAAAAGCTGTTTCTGCTAAGTCTTCTTCACATCTGACAACTTTTTACAGACAGTGTCCCTGTTCCTTGTTTTTTCCTTTCCATGAACAATGTCCAGATTCTGTTGTCATGTGACAAATACAAAAAGTATACAGAAGTTAGAAAAAATACATTTACTATAGATGTTAGGAACAGATTCAAAGCAACTCGAAACTTAACATTTGTTTTCTAATTCATAAAGGGATGTAAGTGGAACAATGAATTAAGCCTACAGTTAAATTATATCCTATCTCAAATATAAGAATTTCCCCACATACACAGAAGACTACATTAACTTAAGTACATGGTTTGCTAGATCAGTTCAAGTTTCTCACATCACTAGGCATTACAAAAACACGAAATCTTTTTGTTCCTGTTTTTATGAATTTTGTATACATGTAAAGTTCTTCAATATTTTTCTCTGCAGTTATCACCCATCAACAATTACAAGATAAAAAAAAACAGTTATTAGACGGTTTAGATGTTTCAAGATTTGGGAGATTTCATCACAGAATGGCTCTGCAAAGAGAATTACCAGGATCTTCCTAAACACAGAGGTTTAAGGAGAAAAACCTAATTCTAATTAGCTTATAGTCAAGGCTATTTCATTAGATGCAACAGTGCTGGTTTAAGATAAATAATTATTTAGATTTTCTACTGATGCATACAACTTCACCATGAAGTCCTTAACTCATGTCACTACAGAAGTATTTATACACTAACCAAATTACCATCTCTATACTCTACTTTTGCAAGGTCTATATACAAAATCCACACAACTAGAGTTGAAGAAAAATTAATCAAAACCTTCTAACCTATCTACACATGACAACTATCTTTCCTTAATAGCAAAATTATGTAACTTGAAATGTGCATTACAAAATACATAAAAGGTGAAAGTGGTAACTTTCCCATATGTAGTAAATAGAGTAACTGAAATGGCCAGGAATAATTGTCAGTCCCCCCACTCCAACACCTAAAAAGTTTCATTGTTTTCCAATTTACCCAGCAATGGACAGTTCACCTAGCTCACCTCATGCTTATGAAGAGCTTATTTCCCCTCAACACAAGCACAGAAGAGGCTCCCTTTTGCTCAACTCTGAGTACTGGTAAACCCCTTCCCTCACACCTTTAAATCCAGGCAAGAAATTAATAACCATTTCCTGGAGCAATATTAAGTATCACAATACACACAGTATATATGAAGGCTCATTTTCATGAGAGTGTACAAATCTTAAGGGAGTTAACTTGAAGCAACAAATGAAATTGCTGAAACAGTTCATTTTCCACTCAAGCACTGACCAAGGAAGAAGAGTTACAAGATTTACAGATAAAAAATACATCAGTGTTAAAACACACAAACACAAGCAACACCTTTCAGTTTAACCAGCACACAATCCTAACCTGGTTGTAACTTCCAAGTCAATCTGAATGTACAAGTGTTCTACTCTTAATTTCCATTTGCCCCCAGTAGAAAATTCACACTACTGGGAGTCCAGGTTAATTCCCAAGTTACAAAGGACCACTACAAAACCAATTACTGTTTCCCATATCAATAAGGTCTTTCAGTCAAGATGCAAAGATTTCCAAGATTGTATTACTGCTTTCAGACCTCTGCTGACTCCTGCATATCTTACTGTTACTTGTTTATACAAAGTCATCTCAGGTGGTAGATGACCAAAAGTTAGGATTCTGTTTTACTGCATTTTATTACCTCACCATGCATCTTCTATGCATGAGCTGCATTTATTGAGAATGCAATCTAAACATTCTCCTCCTCCCTCCAATTACATCATGTGTGTACACACATTTTGCAATCATGAGCAAAAGCAATTCTTGTCATACTTTCCTTCAGATTTACAGGCCAATAATTTTAACGCACGGTCATGGGAACCACCCTTGACCACAAGAAATCCACAAGAAAGTTGATACACCTATGCCCTAGCACAATCTATACACCAGAAATCTAACTAAAAATGCAACTGTCAATAGTTTGTCAGGCTCCACAAACACAGAGTGAAAACTGATGTCCTGAACTGTCACAAGGCCAACAAACTAAGCTTTACTACTTGGCTTTCCTACCTACAGGTTTTTCCCTCCTTTGGAAATTTTTTGTTTGTTTTTGGTTTGGGAGGTGTGTGTTGGGGTCTGTTTGTTTATTGGGTTTGTTTGATTTTTTAACTTTCTTTTTAATTGAAATGGACTAAGAGGGAAGATTTACAGAAGATTTCATTAAATAACATCATGCTTTTCTAAACTGCTGCTTTCTACTACTGCTCTGAGCATACAAGTCTAACAAGAAATGAGATTATTTTTAAAATTAGCAAGAGACACTGGCATTTTAATGGTACACTCTAGGTATCATTCAAATAATGAACTCTACTGTGCACGTGTATATATGTATATACTTGTATCAACACACAAATATGGAAAAAATAAGCAGCATATATACACATACCATAAAATAAATGTATAAAGTAATCAGTATTTATTCATTGCTGTCTGTTTCTCAGAAGGTAACATGCCTTTAATCAGACCTAGAAGCAGAATACATGAATAAATGACTAATTTATATACAAGGAAGTTTTCTCTGTTTCCCCTAGCATGCTCCATAACTGGACAGATTTCCTAAGAGATCAGGATGGATATCCAACTTCCAGATGTTACACAAGTGCAGTAAGAACTGCACAGACTTAGAAACAACTGCAAGTCCAAATTCAGACCTTTGCTACTGTTTGCTGCTTTCTATGGTAACCTAACAGATAACTTCACTTACTTCTAATTTGTGCTGAAACAAAAAAAGGGGAGTAGGAAAAATAAGACACAGTAGGTACACTCAAACATACAAATTAAGACCAATTAAGACCAAGTCCTGCAAATCATATAGAAGAAACAACTTGTTCTAGAAGAAATCTGGTATTTGGAGCATGTGCTCAAACATTCCCACTTACTTAATCTTCTCTACATCCCTCTGAGCACTATCTTCTTCCTCATCACAATATTAACTGCTTCTAGCCTCACTCACAAGCCCCTCAATATCCTCCCCTATGCTGTTCAGGGTCACCTACACGTTGTCAGTACTCATGTCCATCTAACCTTTCTCATGTACCCTGTCAGACAGGCAAAAACCCAAAAAAGTACTTGCAATGGCTGGTTTGAAGTCACACATGACAGATAATGGCTAAAATCATTATGCTTCCTCTCCCTGTTTCTCACAGGACACTGCTCATAGCTGCCCCCACCTCCTTTTGGATTTTCAGAAAGCTTCAGAGAGCTCAAGGCTACTAAGTTCCCAGCCCTGTCAAACTTCTGTTTTATCACATTGGTTGTACTGACACAGACCTACTTAATCATTAGACCAACTTATTTAAGAAACACTCTTATTACAACCAACTACAAAGTAAGACTCCCCCTCCAACTATGCTTTTAAAATAGTGCCAATAAGCACAATTTACTAGCACAGAATCACAGAATGGCTTGGGTTTGAAGTGACCTGAAAGATGATCCAGTTCCAACATCCCTGCTGTAGGCAGGGACACCAGGTTGCTCAGGGTCCCCATCCAACCTGGGCTTCAACACTTCCAGTGATGGGACGTCCACAACTTCTCTGGGCAACCTGTTTCAGCTTAGGAACACCCTGAGACAAATGCAGGATTTTACATTCCATAAAGACCACAGTCACGTTTGGAATGACAGCCAAACTTTATGAATTGGTCAGACTTTAGTATCTAAAACAGAGAAATAAAAACCCCTGCCTCCTTCATGGTATCCAAGATCTATGCATAAAAAATTTGAGTTTCCATCATGCCACAAGGTTTTCACTGGTACACAGGTCATAGTATGCACTACACAGACTCCAGCCTGCACAAAGCAAGCCACACTTGTGAGCACAAAGCAAGAGTCAGTCTGCCAGTTTAGCCAAGCCTCTGCTACACACCAAAGCTGCTTTCCACTGGACTTATTGCCTTTACTAGCTGGTCCTGCTAGTAGTGCTGCTCTTGCTTACTCCTGTGAGTGAAAGCAAGGTCTCTTCCTCAAATATTTATGCTCGTCCCTTAAACATCAAGGCTTGACCTTACCTCTTCTCTCTCTTCACTCCTTTTCTTCTCTCAGTGGAAGTTAGACAAAATAGGGGACTAGGAAGAGAAAAAGAATGAGTGGTAGAAGGGAAATAAAGGTAAAAGCAGTTACAGAGAGAATAAGGGTTAGTTTATTGAACAGGAATCGATCAAAGAAACAGAAAACAGAGATATACTAACACACATCACACTTACAGATTTTAGGTTTTCTATTTGCAGAACTCAACACCCAGGATTGAAAATTAACTGCCAATTGCTTGATGTCAGTAAGTTTACTAAACATCTGCTATACTTCTGAAAATAAATTACACAAAAAAAGTCCTAGCCATTCAAAAACCATCAATTATTTGAGCTGGAGAGCCAAGGAACTGTAAAATACAAAACAACTACAGCACATGAAGAGGTGTAAAATTATTTTTTCATAGCAATATTGCATATTGCCTGGAGAAGTATATATTATCTACCTAACATTAGCCTGTTATAGTCTATCACTGAAAAATGTAAAATGCCTTTAAAGAAAAATTCAAAGGCTAGGAACACTAATAAAGTAGTTTGCCAGAAAAAAATATCTCTGTTTTATGTAATTTTTTTGCATCAGCTATTTTACTGCAAATGAGTATTTCTCCATCTAGCACAAAATGATAAAAAGCTGTTCATTAAACTTAGACAAACTGCCTGTATGTGACTTAGCAATTACTCTCAATGAAAACATTTTATCTGTTATCTTACATTATTATTCTTGACAAATGAAAACATTTTATCTGTTATCTTACATTATTATTCTTGACAAACATCCTAAAAAATAAAGGTTTTCTGCAAGTATATACAGTCCACATTCTGTAAGAATACCCAAATTCACATCTACAACTGTATGGGCTAAGTCTATTTATTTTTTATTAAATATAACAGTATACCTCATGGCAATTCAGTCACCAATACTCCTCCCAACAAGTACAGATTTTGGGGTGAAAAAATAGGTGGCTAAAAATAAATATTGGCATTGCCTTCAACACTATAAATATTTTGTGGGCTTTATGATCCCAAATAAGCTAATTAATTTTTTCTATGCTGCTCAGTAAGACTTGGGAGTCTACTGTAATTATTAGCCAGCTACTACAGAAGAAGTAAATTCTTTTTATTTATTTCAAGTCTGACTTCAGCTAAGCATATTTTTGTTTTGATATGTTTTCACTTGAGCTAATTTTTTAAATCTACACCTCTTTTTTATCCATGACATTTGATTTACCTCAATAGCTCAACAGTGGTTCTACTTTTACTCATGGAAGCAATGTGTAGACATTCACCTACCTAACTGCTACACCTATGCCTAGGAATCAAAACACAAGCAAGTCAGAAAATCACATTCTTTCAAACACAAACTTCTAATTTTTTCTGGCAGTTAGAAGAACTCCATTAACTACAGTTCAACCTGGACTATATCTTTTCATAACAATTTGGCAGTATTTCAATGTTCTTTACAAAAACTTGGGGAGGATACTGGCAAGAAAAAATGAGAGAACAGATGGAGGGACTATTTCATGTTCAAGGACACACGAAAAATTACAGAAGTGTACCATCACAAGATTCTTGCGACTTTCAAGAAAACAAAACTGAATTTATTTTCAACTACAATTATTTTGCAAAACTCTATTATTTGAGTTAAGAAATTTCCATTCCATGCATTTTAACTCTATAGCTTTGTGTTGTCACTTGAGGCTTCAGTTCATTTTTCAATTATAGTAACAGAGACATAAAATACCTGATTTTTAAATAAGCACAAAGAAATTCTGCCCAGTGATGGAAGCTCAAGAAACAGCTTTAATTTTCACTATTACTGCCACACAGAAGGGAACAAAAAGCAGAGCTGGCTTTTGTCTTTCAGCACAAAAGATATCACTGGAAAGTAAGACAAGGAACAAGCATTTAAAAGGACCCCACAACACAGTCATTCATAAAAATCCTTCATAATATTAAAGATATTAAAGATTCACATCAAACGTTCCTATCCTAAGCAAAAGGAAAAAAATCAGTGGAATCACTTGGTAAGGCATTTGAGGGAGGAACCTTACCCTTATCACCAGTAAAATAACTACTGTATTGTTTATGAATTATATATAGAGTATTCATGTTTCTTTCACAGTTCTAGAATGATAGGTTTGGAAACCAAAAAAGACATGTAATCACTCTGTACCTTCCTCAAAAGTTATATATAAGTTGCTGTACTTCTCAAGTCTTCAGTTTAAACAGAACTGACTTAAACCACTCCTTATTAGAAAATTTTCTTTAAACCAATAGTTAAAACAGGATTAACCATCTAGACTTGACTATCATCTGTTTTGTGATACAGTTTTCAACTCAGGCCCATTATAACCATTCTAATTAGAAGTTAGGCCCCTCTGTCTACTCAAGGCAAGCTAAGAGCATCACCAGCTGTCAAAAAGTATCTCCAGTCCTATCAATTTAGAAGAGTTAAAAAGTAATGAACACCAAACAAATTTAAATATTCAGAACTCCTCAAGGTAAAAGACCCAAATCTACCATTCTACATAAAAGTTTAAATTTCTGAATGGCAAATACAGGCTATTAGTTTTATCAGTTTCTGTGAGTGATAAATAACTGTTCTGCACAACATCTTTAACTCTGAAATGGAGAGACACATGAATGTGATGGATGGACCATTTGGAGAATAAGGAACTGGCCACATGGCTGCACTTGTACAAGCTGCAAAAGCTGTCAAGCTCGATGTCAAAGTGGAGACAAGTGATGAGTGGCATTCCTCACGAACTGGTACTGGGACCATGGCTGTTTAAAATCTTTGTTGGTGACACGGATTAAACACATTCTCAGCAAGTCTGTCAATGACATGAAGCTCTGTGGGGTGGCCAGCATGCTGGAGGGAAGGGATATCGTCCAGAGGGACCCTGACAGGCCTGAGAGGTGGGCCTGTGTGCACCTCACAAAGTTCAACAGAACCAAGTGCAAGGTGCTGCACCTGTGTCCAAGTGCAGGCTGGCCAGAGAATGGGTGGAGAAAGAGCCCTGAGGAGGACAGAGGCTGGCAGGTGCTGGTTTATGAGCAGCACGACACAACTCGGCAGAGCGCACTCTCAGCTCACAAAGTCAACCATGCCCGGGGCTGCATCAAAAGCAGTGTGGGCAGCAGGTCAAGGGAGGTGATTCTGCCCCTCTACTCCGCTCTCAAGAAATGCCACCTGCAGTTCTTTGTCAAGCTCTGGGGTCTGCAACACAAGAAAGAAGTGGATCTGTTAGAGCAGATCCAGAGGAGGTCACAGGGATAATCCAGAGGCCTAAGCACCTCTGCTACAAAGGCTCAGAGAACAGGGGTTATTCAGCCTGGAGAAGGCCCCAAATGCCTAAATAAAGCCTTTCAGTACCTAGAAGGGGCTTATAAAGAAGAGGGAGAGTGACTTTTTACGTAAGTAGATAGTAATAGGACAAGGAGGAACAGTTTTAAACTGAAAGATGAGAGATTTAGATTAGATGGTAGGAAGAAATCCTTCACAGTGAGGGTGCTGAGGCACTAGAAACACGTTGTGCAGGGAAGCAGCACATGTCCCATTCCTGGAAGTTCAAGGCCAGACTTTGATGAGGCTTTGAGCACCCTGGTCTAGTGGAAGGTGTCCCTGCCCATGGCACAGGCGCTGGAACAAAGTGGTTTTGAAGGTCCCTTCCAGCTCCACACCATTATATGATAAGGGGGCCAACAACAGATTATATGGCTTCCTTCTTAAGTTGCAATATAAAGTACAATAATGTCATTAAAATTTAGTCTTATCATCTTGTCTTTGAACTTGAAGGCAATTTACTTTTGTGATGAAGATATAAAAGTGAATGATTACCTAGATTATGATGGCATAAAATACAAAAAACACAACTACAATTGAGAATAAAATAAAAAAGCTTTCCTTAACCTGAGCCTGCAATATGAAATTTTAGTATCTTAACTATCCAAGTGCTAATTTTAAACTCTCAAATGAGGAACAACACTATTTTGGAAGGGCCTGATTTACAAAATTGCTGGTCCCTTTAAAGTCTCACTTAGGTTTTACAGCACTGGATCTCCATCTAAGCAGTGTATGAACTATCACATGAAACAAGAGGTAGCACTCTGGTAATACAATATGCAAAAGTAACAAACATACTCTACTTGCACAGGACGCAATCTGTGTGCTACTATAATATATTCTTCACATTCACTTTTGAAACACGTAACTTGAATGGACACTGATTTACTATAATTCTTACCCATATTTTAATTTTGAAAAATAAGATACAAAACCACTTAGGTCAGGCATGTTAAAAAAATATCCTCTGTGCAATAAAACTAACTGTCTTCAAAGGTCTTAAAATTTTCTAACAACCAACACAGCTTAAATCCTGCCTGTTTCACTATTACTGCGATTACATTTATTTCCTTTTGCAAATCTTAATGTATCTCCTAGCAAGTATATGAAACCTTGAAAAGGTTTCTTTTAAGTACTTGTTTGTTATGCCTTAAAGGTTAACAGCAGTTTTCCTTTGAACAACTACAGCAGGTTTTTTCTGTAATGTGAAGGTCATGAGCAGAATTTTGGATCCTCAAAGAGATCAGGTCTTGCGGGTCCAACTCTTCTGTTACTAAGAAAATGTGAACACTGAGGTAGATAGAAATATCCATCTTGCACCATTCAAAGGACCACTACAATTAATATTTTAAATAATCCAGAATTTGGAAGCATAGAATTGAGGATTTTTCCCCTAATCCAGGTTTCTCATCTGTGGAATTTTTTTTCCCCCAGAGATGCCTTAAGTGTCACTCTGAACAATAAATCAGAACTATTTGCACAGTGGAAACACTTAAACAGT
The DNA here is from genome assembly GCF_023055355.1 of Agelaius tricolor. Taxonomy (NCBI): domain Eukaryota; kingdom Metazoa; phylum Chordata; class Aves; order Passeriformes; family Icteridae; genus Agelaius; species Agelaius tricolor. Next base: position 56,563,913 of record NW_027269263.1, read on the forward strand.
GTACCTGTTGAAAAATCACTGTCCAACAAAGTCTGGTTTTGAGATATTCACAAATGCTCATTTGTATGGAAGTCATGAGGCAAATAACATAGATGCACTCCTTCAGGATCTCTGCAGAAATCTGAATTGGGTTCTATTTTATATCTTCACCCATCCATACCCCTCCCACTAAATTTTGTTAGAATGTCACATGACAACAGCAAAATACTTTCATTAAACCCTCATTTACATTAATCTAGCTAGAACAATACCACGATTCTACAATTACATACACCACTCCTTAACTCAGTCCCACAAATAGTCCTTACTAAAATTAGTATTAGCATGCATGCAAAATTAAGACTGTCCTTAGTCAAACCAAGAACAGAACTGGAGACACACTTCAGCCTTCAGTGTGACACTGATTTCTGTATTTCTGCTGCTTTCCAGCAGAACTTTAATAGTTGTGTATGCTGAAACTGTCCAAGAGATATCAGGAGTTGCATTACCTCAAAGTAACCTGAAGAGGTTACTTAGTCCTAAGAGAAACTTTCCCTAGATTTAGTCTAAAGAGTCAGTATTATTTCCCCTCTGGAATTTCCCAGACGGCAAACCACTCACCCAAAAGCCTAAGTGACAATTAAGCAAATTTCTCCTTTAGATATGAAAAACTTTAAGATACATAAATGGATTCAGAACTCCAATCTATATTATTGCATTTGTGACACAATGTTTGTGGAAAAGAAACATGTCTCAAAAAAGAAGGAATTTAGATTTCAGACCTTCCTTCTTTCAAGAAGCTAGTATTAGTTTTGGGGGTGGGGTGGTATTTCATTCTTTATGAATATATAATTAAAACATCAATGGAGTTAAAAAATTAAGGTAGAATTTGTTTTGTAGTCTCATCTCCTTAAAACAAATCAGAGCTCTGTTTATACAAATGGAGAAACTGAGTCACGAAGGCAAACTGAGTCATTAAAACTCATACAGGAAAAGTCTGGAAGATCTCTAAATTCCCAAGAGGGTCTTAGTGCATAAAATAAACTGTAAAATTTGAAAATTAGTATTTTTTGGGTTATTTCATCACCTTCCCCCAAACACTTTTTGTTAAGTGTACAAGGTTATTTCCCTCTAATTGCCAATCAGATGTCTGCTTGAGAACATGACAGAAGCCATAAAGAGCTGCAGACTGTATAGCATCTAGAACAGGAGCTTACAACTGAAGGCAAGGAAAGAAAAAGGCAAAAGGTTTCCATAAAGGCCCATATATTCTTTGTCTTTTTCATGTACTTTTAAATAGAAAGAATAAGACATGGCTTAGAAGAAAAAATTGTATTTATATAAATAAAGATGATGGGAGCATGCATTACTGGAGAATTAATGATATCACTCAGCCTTTGGCCTCAAAACACACTAAAGGCATGCATTAACAATACCCTAAAAGTCTATCTTACTGTTCAACTTCAAGTATACCTTAAATCCTACATCAGTGCTTCTAAACAGTATTCAAATTAAAATTCGTCAGAGATTGAAGACAGCTTCACCACTTCAATACCTCACTTTTGATTTCTTAAATCTAGAAGGTTCTAAAGCTATACTGGAATAGGAATTCATATCTCATTAATTTAAAGGACAAGACTAAAGACAGGCATTAAAAAAAGGTGAAAATTTATTTTTTGTTATTGGTGCTTAAAACATACAATTTGCAGCTGCTATAGTATGTATCAGAGTACACTACACCAACTACCAAATAATGAATCCTTGTGACCTCCCTTCCCCCCACTCAAACATATTTATAGTGGTGATACTAAATGGTTCATATTTCATTTAGGAAAAAAATTAGACGTTACGAATCGCACCTTCCCTCAGGACTTGGATGTGCATTATCACATATACCATTTATATAGCAAGATACAAAATAAATTGAGGAAAAAATATAATGCCAAAATTACATGGCAGCAGAAGAAATTCCGCGTCTTTAAATAAAGTAACAGGTTATAATCTCGTGTGCATTATTCCCTTAAGCTCATTCTGTATTCTCTAACTATGAATATATGGAATTACTACACCGATGTCCAGTGAAGGTATTTCCTGGAAGATGAACGTGACGTTCACAAATGTGTTTCCACAAAGAATTTAGCTGACTGTCTTAGTGACCGCAATCCACGACTCCCGTTGATAAATATTACTGCTTTTATGTCGTTAGTAGGACAGACAGCTGCACCGTATCGATCACAAACGCAGGAGCCTTTCCAATTTACCAAACCGACATACAGATTACCTTACAGCACCACATACACACCCCTCGAAGGAGCTGCTTGAGTCTGTTGCCTCTTTCCACCCCCCTTCTCCCCGACTAGAGTGGTCTCGTTCACTTGCCTTTCACACACATAACCAATAAAATTAATCAGCTGGAACACAGCATTTTTAAATCGCAGTAAAGTCAAGAGCTGTTTTGTACGTTATTTGAAGGGAACAGCCTTTTCATTTTAACATAGTAAGACACTAATATGCTGCAGACAAACGCACTGCATGGGGTGTGGAGGACCCGAGCTGATTAGATTACCACAACATCAGCCTGAGGCCGCCATTTTTAGAATCTCTAAAGGACAAAAGAGGGAAATTAATAAATTTGCTCCACATTTTTAAAAAAGTAACTTCAAAAGTATAGTGATAATAACCAATTAATCATGCATTGCAAGTACTGCCATGGATATCTCCTGCTGTTCTCTGATCTGAACCCTGAGTAACAAAAATGCTTCATTATTATTCCTTTAAGCTACTGTAAATAAACAGACTAAAACATTCGTAAATCTAGACGCAGCACTGAACTTCTCCTTTTGACGACACGTAGTATGTAGCATTTTAGGGACCTCAGGGCTTTCAGACACCACACGTTCCCTAATAGCCGAGTATGGGGGAATACAGGACCTTTATAATCAGGCTATATTATGTTTCTCTACCCTATTTAGTAGTACACAGTGAACCGTTTGTTTCTCTTCCCCGGTGTCTGCAGCAATACGGTCGAACCCACCGACACTTACTGCTTCGGGAAAGAGAATGAAATATGCCACCCAGGGAACACGAACACTGGCTGCAGAAACTAAAGCGAGAAAGGGGTGCACCAGTCCAACTACTTACAGCCTCGAGAAAGGGGGTGGGGAGAATGAGCCCCTTTTAAATTGGCACAGAAACTCCTGGGGACAGCTCTCCGTTTGTCCAGGTTACACCACGAAGCGGAGATATTAACAGGGAGGCAGGCAGGGAGGCGGGGGTGTGGAAGGCAAAGAGATTAGGCCTATAACGAGCCATTTTAGTACCACAAAGCAAAAATATACAGGATGGAGGAAAAGAATAGGCTTCCCCAAGCTTCGTAAAACTCAATACGCAGTCCCAATAACGCACAAACCCGTTCTGAAAACCGCCAGCCCAAGGAAGCCTATGTTGGCACATAATAGCTCCTTTTGGCTCATTTTCCAAGCATAATGCATAAATCTGGCGTAACTGCCAAAAAATTCTCCTCAGCTCTTCCAGTTACAGTAACCCGCCATATTCATAAGATATAGCGACAGCCTGCCATTTTTTAACCAAACCCCACAAAAGGAAAAGCAAATTCAAGGCAACTTAAACAGAAATTAAACACATTTCAGGGTGGGAAGGAGTTATACTCGCACCGAAGGTAATGAGACATTCCCGTCGCATTTCACTCTCTTTTTCCACCCCCCCCCTCCCCCAAAGCACCCACAGCAGAATATGCTCGTAATAACCAAAGACTCACCTGTAATGGTCACAGGCCAGGCAGCAGGACCCCTCAGGTGAGCCCCTTCTCTATCCCAACCAAAACAATGCAACAGCCCCACTGCGGATATCCCTACCCTAGGCAGGACTCAGCCCTCAGCAGGCTCTAGTAAAAGAAAGGGAAAGAGGAGACCCCCCCCTCCCCCCAAACCTAGCTCAGTGCGCAGAACCCTACAGGGACCAGCTCAAAGGCGCCTTTGCCCTGGGACCTGTGTACAAACCCCACTGCTGCCGCCGCTGCTCCCGTGCCTCCCTCCCTCCAGCCTCCTACGCTCCCTTCTATGTCACTGCCTCTCTCTGGGAAAATGGCGTCCGCTCTCCCCTCCCTCCCCCTGCACGGGGCTCACCCGCCCCGCCTGACAGGGGCAGGGTTACCAAGGCGAAGCCAAACAGCCGCCATTTTGCTTACGGGCCGGGAGCGCAGCCCGCGCCCGCCGAGCCCTCAGAGTCCATTTTGCAACACGCAGAACGGCTCCGGGGTCTGGGCGCGGCCGTGGCACCAGACTGCGGCAGGGGCTGGGCAGGGGGGCCGTGAGGAGGGAAGTAGGGCAGCGGAGGAGGGGCGGCGGCAGCGGGGGCTGGCGCCGGGGGCGATCCGCAGCCCCGGCGGCGCAGCCCGCGCGGGAGGGGCGGGGGCTCCGTCCCGGCCTGTTGTGGGGCCGAGCGCGGGCGGGAGCGAGGGTGTCTGAGTCAGAGCTGCATCCTCGGAGGAATAAACGCCAAAACTCCCTCCTCGGCCGTTCTCACACCCCCAACCTCCGGCTTCTTCCTCACGACCGTCGATGCTATCAGCATACGTGTTCTTTATGAATCTCTAACAGCACATTTTCGGCCTCAACTGCGCGAAAAGCCGGGCAGACCCGCTGGATCTCACACACGCAGAAGAACTACCTGAGGGGAGGGGAAGAGGGGAGCGAGAAAGGAGCGGGAATTTTTGCAGATCTGCTCAGGAGGTTTTGAACTGAAACTTTCAGTAAGACACTCGAGGCTGAGAATCTTCCCCGAAGCGTTTAGGACTTAAAGGCAAGTGGGAGAAAGCTTTTTTCCTCAGAGCGAATGCGACAGCACTCGCTGAAGGCATTTCTGTTCTGCAGGGAATGAGACAAGCAGAGAACGAGCCTCGTTTGCCCATTAGGGAACGGCGCTCGGGGAGTAAGAATGGCGCACTTCCATCCAGACCAGCGGGCGCTGCCAATGCCAGGAGCTCGCTCAGCCTTTCAGGGCAGACACAGCTCCGGCCATTCGTAAGCAGCCCGTCTTCCTAACCACCATATCTCCTCCCCGCTGTACCCCTACGCCGCCCTGCCTCCCCTACCCGGCTTCAGCCCCTCCAGCGCTAAGGCTGATGGAGGGAGGGGAGGCGGCGGCTGGGGTTTCGTTCGACGCCCACCAGGGGCTGAGCGAGCCTTCTTCAGTGCGCAAACTCGGGGCACCAGATAAAAGCTGGGCTGGCAGCTCTTACCCTGCCTCGATGGAGCCGCCACTTTCGGGTGACTGGAGAAGCAGTTAGCAGCAGCGCCATAGACTAGCGTCCCCCCACACCTTGGGCACAGAGAGTTTGGGGCTCTAAACAGCTGCTGCTGCGGCAGGAGGGAGCCGAGGTGAAGGGATCTGCTAGCTGGTTGGACGCAGAGGAGGCGGCTGTAATGGGGCATTAAGTCTGAGGGAGGAGGGGGGGCGATTAAACCTCTTGTGATCATGGCGGAGTCTATGGGTATTTTTTTTCCTGTCTAACTCTTCTGTGCGTGTGTCTCTTGTTTCTTTCTCTCTCTCTCCTTAGGGCGCTTGGCTGGGGCTGTTCGCTCGGGTTCTGCCTGTTGTTGCGCGAAATGGCGGCTGGCCTCTTGGTGGGTTTGGTTGTCGGTTTTTTGTGTAGGGTTTTTTTTTTTTTTTTCCCTTCCCCTCCTATTCCCCTCCCCGCACTTGTGCCTTGGCTGCGGCTCCGCAGCGAACCGCGGCGGAGCCCGAGTCAGGAGGGGGGCGGGAGCGGCACGGCAGCCAATGGCCGGGCCGGCCCGGGTGGCCCGGCGCGCCCTGATTGGCTGGCGCTGACATCATCCTGCAGCAGGGGCAGCCGCAGCTGGGCAGGGTCGGGAGTTGCCGGGGGAGGCAAAGGGAGAAAACGGGCGCCATGATCTCAGCGCCAGGGAAGACTCCGCGGGCAGGGCGTCCCCGAAGAGCTGGCGAAAAGAAAAGCAGGATCAGGCCTGGGCTTCTCCTTCCCGAATAGTGCCGGGGCTGTGCTGAGAGGAGCGGGGAACGAGCGAGAGGGGAGCAACTCATGCCTGCCTTTGTAACTGCGTCAGTACAAGATGGCGCAGGGTGTCCCTGGAGAGGGAAGGGAGTTGCACGTCCGCCGGAGGTCATGTGACCGCGTTGCATTCCTGTGGGGTTTGGCTGCGGACCAAGCTGGCTTAGGCGGCGGCGGCGGCTGCCCGGGAGAGCCCGGGCTTCCCTCCCCCTCCTCCTGCACAACGTCGTCGGTCCCGCGCTGTTTCCCTTCCCCCATCAGCCTTATGCACGAGGGTGTAGCTGCTGCCGAGGAAGGTTCTCGCTTCTCTCTTTACTCTCCACCCACCTCCAGGGTGTAGCTCCTCTTGGGGGAAGCTTTCCATTCCGCCCCCTCTCTGCGCAAGGCTTTACCCACCTCCAGGGAAAGTTGCCCGTGGGTGCCTACTGGCTCCGCCCGAGCGTGGGAGCCGGGTGCGCTCACGGCAGTGCCGCCCGCTCGGTGCGAAGGCACTCTGCTCTGAGTTAAGTTGCAGGGGGTTACGGAGTGGTTCTTACTGGAACAGTCGTTTTAAGCGATGTCTAAATGACCTCATTAAAGCCGCTGAGGAAAACGTACAGGCCGTGCGGAGTTGTTCTTCTGACGAGGAGGTCTTGGCTGTTCTAGTGTTGCTCTGCCGGGGGTACGGGTGGGGAGGCCAAGGGGAAAATCTCTCAGGTGTTTATGACTTTATTCTGTTTGAACAGGAAAAGTGGATCGCTGTTCTTTGTGTGCTGTTGAATCCTATTGCAGGAGTTGAGCAGCTTTCTGTGGAGCGATGGGTGTATTCCAAAGTCAGGCCGCAGATGGCCTGCATCTTTAACACGGGAATTGATGTATATACTTAGTGCAAATGAAAAATATGGTCTGCAAATATTGTGAGGACTCCCCATATTTTACTTTGAGGTCCATAGGCAAATGAACTTGTTACATAGGCCTGGAAGGTTGGCAAATATATTTTTCCAGGTCTTTTAAAAAAAATTTCAATATTTGCTGGATGAGAAGTGAAAAATGTTTGTTTTCCAATCCTAACCCTTTTCTTTAAGGAATGTAACTCCTGTTACTGTTTGGTTGAGCTTCTCATATTTTCAAAGCAATTCAGTGCTAGTTCCCATGTCTTGTTCTTGTATGACAGTGTAAATTTAGCCATGGCATCTAACCCAATGAACAAATTAACAGTTAAAATTGTTGATGATTTAAAGGTGTTGGTTTGTTCTATTGGAAGTGTTTCACTTTTTCTATTCTTAATCTGTCCCTAGATAGATAGGATTTTTTTTCTTTTTACCTCCACAGTAGCATCCTCATAGGGCATATAGCTTTACTATTTCACAAATGTGCTGTTTGAGAACTGGAATGAAAGTAACCGAGTGTATGACTAATAGTGAAGATTTCTGTATAATAGCTGCTCTTTTATATGTGTTACATAAGTAATATGGTGAGGTGGAGTTCAGTTATATAAGAACTGACTGGGGACTTGGGAGCTGCTGTAAGTAGTTCATATTGGTCGCATATATAGCCTGCAGGGCATCCCTGTGTTGTGGGAGGAGGGGTAGAAAAACAGGATTGGAAGCATCTAACAGCACTACATTTTTCCTTTGTAGGTTTATAGAGGATACCAGGAAAGAAAGGGAGAAGGCAGTAATTAGGAATGACAGTGTGAAGCTTTCAAATGTCTGTAGTCTCATTTCAGCTTAGGTTTTAGGATGTAAGCTCTGTTTTCTAGAAGAGCAGTCTCCCCTCTTTTGAGTGTCAGAAGGTGGCTGCCAGCTGAGTGTTGTGCCAACTGACTTCTGTGTGGACTATAAAGAGCAAGATTCTTGAGTCCTAGAGATTGTGAGGCTGTGGCTATTTTTTTGTTACCAAAAAAAAAAAGCTTACTGGAAATGGTGTTAGGAGGAGGCGGTTGGTTTGTTGATCAAACATTAAAATGACTGGATTACTGATTCTTCTTGTGTAGGCATCATATGACACAAGGTAAATACTCCTTTGTAATGGAAGCTTCCAGAGAGGCTTTCAGTGTACAGTGATTCTTTTAACACAGCCCTGATTTATGTGGGACTTGACATTGTGAATACTTTGTTGCAGATGTGTTAAAGGGAGAACATTAATTTCAACTAAAGATGAGGGGAGAAACCATTTTATTAGTACTTGCGTTTAGGCATGTGTTCTGTAATTATGAAACAGTAATTGCTTGCCTCGCTGTGTAAGAATTGTTTGAATGCTTGTGTTATAGAATAATTTATATAGCTAGAATTTTAATTCTTAAAGCAGCCTTTTAGGTAACTCACTTTGATAATAGATTTTGCTTGAAAACCAAGAAATGAATTACTTTAAAAGCTCTCTGTGTAACTCACAGCTTATTGCAGCAGTACTTGAATGGAGGTGTGGCTGTACTTTTATGAAGCTATAGAAATGAAGGCAAATTTTAATGAGCTGGTAGTAATTTCTTTTTTGTTTCCAGGTTGTTTTTATTAGCAGTTCTCACTAAAGCAGTTATCTTGAAAGAAGCAGTAGCTCTGGCAGTGTTGCAGTGCAGTCTCAAAACAATGTCATATATATTCTGAATTATTTGTGCTGCAGGAAATGAGTAAAACCAAAATGTGTGTATTTCTTTGAGACAGAGCATTTGCCCTGCAGCCATTCTGATGCAAGCTGTTTTAATCTTGAAGGGAAGAAAAGAGCTGTTGGAGACTGGGTAAAAAATGGTGTGTAGTTTACATTTATGGTAGCTTACCAGGGAAATGAACAATTTCTACAGAACTTCAGTTTGTTCCTTAACGAGGATACTCCAATGGGCTGGATGCTCTCCAGCAGTCAGACGTGTGGCTCTGACTTGCCGTGGTAGCCTGTCTGTGCATGCATGTGTGGTCTGAGCCCTTGCTAAGACCTGCTATTTAAACAGTTGTTTACCTTTAGCCATACAAAGGGACTGACAGGAGTTCAAGGATATTTAGGGGAGAAAGGAGAGCGACACTCACAGTGTAATAGATCCAGCTATGCATTAATGTCATAGTTGAGACAGTTAAAAGTGCTCATGCTGAAAGATGATCCTGCACTTTTTCAGCTGTTCATTCTTGCTTCTGCAAGTGATCATGGGGGGAATAGAAGTGAAGAATGGATGAAACATAAGCCTAATAGTAATGGATGGTTTTCTAATGTGACTCTTCATTGTGTGGCTTGACAAACATTCCTGTTTGAATGGGAGCAGAATGAAGCACCTGGTGGGAAAATAGAAATATGCAGGTTTTAATTGTTAGTGAAGTTAGGTATGCCTTTTCTCAGGAAAGCTGCAGTTATTAAGGAGTTTTGAGGGGCACCTCTTAAAGGCTTTTGACTAGTGTGACTAAAATCACTGAGGCAGGCACTCTCAAAAAAAAGAATTCTAAACTTTGAGTTTATAAGTCATTGCTAGATCGACCTTCAGTTGTGGGTAGCAAGAGCACTTCAGCTTCACTGAATTGGTAGCCTGTAAAATTAAGTGAAGTGTTATTCTCAGCTACAGGCTAGTTAAGTGTTCATAGGATTTTAGATTTAAGTTTATTTTGTTGGAACAGGGTAAAATTTGAAATAAGCTTACATCATCCAGAAGTAGCTGATAATCTAATAGCTGAGGTATTCAGTGAAGAATTATTCCTGCAGGATGAGTTCATAGCTAATCATAAAAAAGCTGCCTGTGGGTCACAGTAGTCATGAATTTGGCTAGTGACTACTAGCCAAATGAATTTGCATCGTTTGCATGAGGAAAAGGAGTTCTAGTGACTGACAACGGATCAGTTTATCCACCTGGATTTGCACAGCAGACTGTGTTCAGTGCTCAAACAGCAGCAGGATAAGAACTTCCTTTGCACACTCCTTTAGGCTTTGTGTTACAATGAATCTTTCTGAAAAAATTGAGATTAGTAAGGTTTTGCTTTAGCAGGAAAATAGGTTATTGGCTGGTTCTACAATTCTTAACAGTTGAGTTCCTCACTTAAAGAAGCAACCTTAAAGCTGCTGTGTGGCCTCCTAATCCTGGAATTAGTGGGAATTTGTACCAGGTTCACTGCTGTGACCTCTGTGTAGTGAAGTGAGGCATTGGTTTGTTTTCTCCTTCCAGCATGACCTTGTTACTTGAAGTAGAGTCTTTCTGATGAACTACTAGTTGCTTTGGAGAGCAGTATTAAGGTCCAAGTAGCTACTTTCCTAAGTGAGGTTGTGCTCAGACATGATTATAATGCAGCACTAGCCCTGAAATGCTGTCAATAGCAGTTCTTTGATGAAAATAACCAGTGATTGAATGGATCTTTAGGAAGAAAATGGGGGACAATACTGCCAATTTGGAGACTTGGACTGTGCCAGAGTTGGGAATTTACTGAACTGGAGACGCTAGCATCCCAGAAATACAGCTGAAGGTGGTCCTGTCACAGAAGGCAAGAGTTTGTGTTCCTTGTAAGCTCAGAAACCAAACAAATCTTAGCTGCTGGGTTTTTGTGCTTATTAAGTGTTGGAGAAAAGAAACTGTACTGAAACTTCGTACTGTGACTGCTCCATCTGTGAGCTTGTTAATGTGGCATGGTCATGCAGTAGATGTTACTCAAAAGTAGAAATGCAGCAGTATATCATGTCTCTTCAAAGGTTTAGCTTGTGAAGACTGCTGCTGCAGTCCTACTCACTGTGGTCTGTTAAGATGCAAAACAGAAATACTCAACAGGCTGAGGGAGCTGGAGCTTTTCAACACAGAAAAGAGAAGGCTCTTGGGGAGGCCTCATTACAGCTTTCCTGTGTTTAAAGGTGGCTTATGAAAAATAGAGTGACTTTTTTCCATAGACAGGTAGTGATAGGAGATGGGTTTAAACTAAGAGATGAGTGATCTAGATTGGATGTTAGGAAGGGATGCTTAGAGGATAGTGAGGCATTCAAATAGGTTGTCCAGAGAAGTTGTGGATGTCCCACTTCTGAAAGTGCTCAGGGGCAGATTGGATGGGGCCCTGAACAGCCTGGCCAAGTAGAGTTGTCCATGCTCATGGTGGGGGCTAGCAACTTGATGATCTTCAAAGTGCCTTCCAACCCAAACCCTTCTATGCTGTCTTGTAGCAGAAAGGTGCACTAAGAATGGCTGCCTATTTGACATTGAGTACCACTGATTATAGTAATGGATTTGTTTCCAGAAAGCTTCAGTAGATGGGTAAATAGTGAATAATTTCTTTTAGTATTTTATTGACAGAAGTTAGTATCTTTCTGTCCAGTTGGCTGTCATATATGGATTTTTGATAGCTGTTTGATCCAGTGCAAATACAGCTGCTATAGATGAACCAAATGCAAGTCCAAAACTAGCTTGTGTGGCAGATAGGAGGTGTTAGAACTAGTGTGGAGGGCACAAGAATATAAGCTGAAGAGGTGGCTGGGAAACAAGCATTAGCATCCCGTTCTTGTGCTAAACTCCCTCCTTCTATGTTCCTGCCTTTATTAGCAGGTTAGTCATGACACAGGGCTGTCATATGATTCCCTGAATTTTAGTGAAGTAAAAAAAAAATTGGGGATACAGAACTGTGCCACTTTATTAATGCAGATAAAACAATCCCTCAAAGAGACTGTGGCTGCTCATGATACTGAGATGTAATTTAATCTCCAGCCTGAGAAGTGCTTTACCAGCTGTATTCCCTGGTACGTGCTAAGCAATGGTTGTGCTGCTTCATTTTGGGCCACTGTGCTTGTGGCCCAGTTTGTCAGGCTGATGATAGATTGTGCAGTGTGGTCTTTTCTGTTGAGCCAGGGTAAGCTGGCTGTCTCAAATTCCATCCAGAACAACTATGGGTCTTCTAATTAGAGATTTATTAAATAGTACTGAATGTCATTGTCACAAATATCCTGATTTAGAAGACTACTCTTCATAAAACAAAACTATTGCTTTTATCAGAGTGGTGCTACTTCAAATTCATCTTCAAAGCTGTGCCTCCATTACCCCAGCATACATATGCTGGAACAAGCTCATAAGCTTATAAAGGCATGCTGGGCAGTTGTCAGATCCTATTTTTAAACTGTTTCTGAGAAACACTTCTGCTTCCCTATCTCTGCATAGTCATAGGAAAGACTATGCAGGAGCCATAATGTCTGGGCTCAGTTAACAGTAATTTTTGAACTTGAGTGTCTCCTCTTCAGTGACAGTAAAATTGAACTGCCCTGATTGCTGTTGCAGAGGGGAGATGATGAATCACTAGGAAATAGTGGTAGTGGGCTATTGACTCCTTGAGTCTAGTACAAACAATAAAAGATTTTACAGGTATCTTCACTCCTGTGACCAGTGACAGGGCTTGAGGAAATGGCATGAAGCTGAGGGGATGTGTAGGCTGGATATCAGGAAAAAGTGTTTTACCCAGAGAGTGGCTGAGCACTAGAATGGGCTCCCCCAGGGAAGTGGTCACAGCACCAGCCTGAGTTTGGGAAGTGTTTGGACAGTGCTCTCAGGCACATGGGGTGGTTCTTAGGGTGTCCTGCATGTGGCCAGGAGTTGGACTCCATGATCCTGATGGATCCCTCCCAGCTTGGCATCTTAAAGATTGTAGATCTGTGGTGCTTGACAGCATAGCCAAACTTCAATAGGAGTGCTGATGCCTAGTGTCAGAGCACCTGCTTTGCTATGTTCCAGAGAGTGCAAGAAGAGAGCTTTAAATACTTTCAGTGGTATCTCTCCTGATGAATCTTGGGCACAGCAGGTTTGGTTAATCTGCTACTGATTTGTGGTAGCCCACTTACTATAATTGTGTGACACTACTCTATGCCACCTTTACATTTTCACTAACAGTGGAAAACTGCATAAAAATGCAACTATTTCTGTAGGCAACTAGTATTTGAAGGCTTTTTCTCCCTGTGTCTAACATTGCCTGCTTTAGTCTAGGCCTGAAGTACAGACACTAAATATAGGTGTTCATGTACTCCTATGCTGGAGAGGAAGTCCAGAATTGAAGGACTACTTCAGAGAATTTGTATTATGTAGTTTGGGTCAAAAAATGAAGAATACCAACTGAGCATTTAGACTTGATTTTGTTTGTTAAAACTGGCAGGCAGGATATTTTAAACTAGGGAAACTACTATGAACAGGAAGAAAAAAATCATGCTCCTATAAAATGAATTATACAGAGCAAAATTAACATACTGAGTTCTGTGTGTCTTAGAACTCTTTCAAGACACTCCTGGGACCCTGCAATTGCTCGTGTAGACCTAATTGATGGGAGGGAATTGTAATTTCAAAGTATTATTAGGACTGACGCCTGAGGGCTGTAGCCAAGCCTACTCTACATCTAGGAGTTGACAGTGGAGGTCTTCTGATTTCTTTTTTTCTAGAATAGGCAAGTCCTTATTCCACACTTCTCACAGATTGTGTGCTACAAATATTAGTGGCTTTATAAGTGTAGCTGTTAGTTAAATCACTTTGTCTTGTCTTCTGTTTCAGTGGTATGACTACTTAATAATCCCCTTTAAGTAAATTGAGGTAGTTAACAGAAACCAAGGAGAAGAGCAGCTACCTAAATTTTGCCTTGCAGGGCAAGTGTTTCTGCTTAAAAGAAGGAGAGGAACTTAGCATTTGGCCTATTTTAAGCTCATCCTACAGTGAGCAAAGCAGGGGGATCTTTTTGAAGGGCATGGTACCTTTTGTCTGTTTGCTTAAAGATGCCCTTTAATGTCAGTAATGTAATGACACTGAAATGGGTTATAGAACTGTTAACTCACTTAAACCTCATTAATCCCACATATTTCTGTAACCTAACAAGAATATACTCATATATGTTCTGTTCAGTGTGGTGGCTGTGCCTTATGTTTCAAATTTCTCCTGTGACTGATCCTCACAGCCTCCCAATGTAGTTGTAGCTAGCATATTACTGCTTAGAGTTATTGAGCTGTCTACAAATGCTCCTTATATATAGAAGTGACTTGCTGAAAGGTGCTTCTCTGTGTCTGTAGATGCTGCATTAAGCTTAGATTTTTTTTTTTCCTGTAGCCCACCTATGTATTGAACAAAGTGTCTTGCTCTGGGTGCTTCTGCTTTTTGCTTGAATAGTATTGAGCGAGATTTAGGTACTGATTGCACTCAGTAAAAGTAAGCTCTACGTTCTGTTTTGGATGTGTGTATTAATATTTGTAAAACATCTGTTTCATCTTTTAGAAGCAGCATGTTGCAGTCTTGGATCACATTTCAAATCTGAAGCCTTTAAGGGATATCTGAAGTAACAGTTTATGTAGTGGGGTTTTCTTACATGGTGCAAGAAAGAGTATTGTTTTAGAATTGGTATTATCCTTCTGTGTCATCAGTCCCTACTATAGAAATAGATCAGCAAAGAGCAAAAACTGAACTGGGTGTCCAAAAAAAGCAGGTCCAGTAGACCTTGTTTTCCTTTGTGTGTTTCTAAAGTTCTTGGTTGAATCTGAATTTTGGATGTGCCCAGTTGGCATTGGAGTGAAGGAGAGGGGTTTTTTTACTGCTAAGAAACACTTCTACTGTAGTTCATAAGCTGAAATGCTGTTTGTCATGTAATAAATAAAGATGAGATGTTTCATTAAGTTCATTTGCTTTTCTGTTACGTGAGTCTAATGTAAGCATTTATTTTAATATGTATTTCTGAGTCCCATTAAGCAGTAGCATGTCTGACATGTGATACTTTTTTGAAACTCCTTTAGCTTTGATTCTCAACTGGAAATGTTTGAATGGGGATTCCTGGTCTTTCTGGCTGTTCCAAGGAAAAATAAGAATTGAATATATTCTTCTGTAAATAGAATATATATATACAGTATATAAATAAATATATACAGTATATACCCAAGGTCCATTTAGCCTGTTTAGCTGTTTTTCAGCACAGGGAAGCTAAACCAATGAAAGTGTGGAATGCCAGTATATGTGAATGACTGTGCTTAGGATTACAGATGGACAAAGGGAGGATGATGGAGGCCTCTACCAGTAACTGCAGCTCTTTAGAGGGGTAGGTAGAACCAAGAGTGTATTCCTGATGTTAACCAGAGAACAGTTGCTAAAACAGTATTTTTATCAGCATTTTTAGGTTCTCTAAGCTGTTGTTCACATAGTATTTAAAAAAAGGGAACTGAAAAAAGCTCAAAATTGAATACATCATCAGTGGAGGGGTTGCCCCTAACTGCAGCAGCAAGATGAATTGTAAGAAGGGAACCTGACTGAAATCTGTCTTTGTTGGAAAATAAGCAGGCCTAACCTGTAGTTGTTGAACAGTGTACAGCTTTCAAGCAGCTCAAGGCTATGTATGTCTGTAATCTACTGATCATAGAAATGATGAAAACAGAGGCATTGTATGCAACTATGGAATTCTGAAAGATCAGTTTAGAGGGGATCTGCATGTAAGTAACATTTCAAGCAGTTATGCTACATCCTACATCACATGATTCCTAGCTGTTGTGCAGCAGGAAACCTCAGCCTTTTTCCATTCATCCTCTGGAGCTTGTGGAGGGAAACACAGATTGGACTTGTATTTAACTATAACTTCCTTCCCTTTGGGAACTCGCGTCTGAACTACTACGGATTTCTGGCCATGTGGTATACTTTGATTTCCTGCTCATACGTGAAATTTGAGTAAGCTTTGGTGTCTCAGGGTGGAGATGGTGACTGGGAGATTTCTTTCTGTGGAAGTAGAAAGTCATTCCATGATTGTCTCCTTCCCCAGCTTTCTGCATGTGTACATCTAGGTACACTCTGTATGTCATGGTCAGCTCGTAGTATGTATGAGCTGACAGTATAGCAAGAGTTAAGCTTTCCTATTTTCAAACTTAAGGACTCTTTAAAAACTTCAGGTAGTTTTGCTGTATCTGAATGAAATTATTTCTGATTTTCAAAAGAAAATGCTAGACTGAAGGCTAGCTCAAAGAATAGCAGTTTTATGCCGAAGTGTTCACCTGCCAAACAGACTGCCTAAATCAGCTTGCAGGTTTTCCATATATTGAACAGATTGTGAGAAGTACATCAAGAAATCATGGATACTGGCTGAAGAATGAGGGATTGCAGTACAGAAAGGAAGGTGCTTATCTTTAACTAGATACACGTTTTACTTTGAATCCGGTTTTGGAACTAGATGTTCATGCCCAGTCTTCTTTTGTAGCTTTTTGAAAGGGAAGAATTTCTAACAACCAAATCAGTTGCCTTTTTAAATGCAGGAGAACTGGAGTAAGGAAGCCTGTGAGCATGCATGCCTCCCAAATCCTGCAAATGTTCTTTCACTTAAATTTGTCTGAATAGCACAATCAGTATTGTGTTTTACAGTGCTCAGTTGCTAGGAATTTAATTTCCATGTTTATAGATGATGTTTTCTACCTATTTTGTAATGTTTGCAGTGTTTCTCCTGTCAGTTTTCTCATGGTGTTTAGCTTCATGTTTTTTCCACAACATTGTACTCAACTTTATTATTATTGAGGTGTTTATTTCCTTTGGTTTCTAATGTGAAAGAAAAACTCAGCTAAACCTGCAGATTTTTCAAGACAGAGCAAGAGGTGCTTGAGGAGGGGAAGCTAGTGCTCAGGTTCACAAATTAAAATAGGCTTGTAGTTACAGCTTAACTGACAGGCAGGAAAAAAGCTGTAGTTTAAGAGCACAGCTGGCAACAGGCTCATGCATACCCCCAGAAAAGTAAACTTTTCTGCCACAATGTCCAGATCTGTTTGGATAATGATAAAAAGATACTGGGCAAAATGCGAGAGTTCTCTGACTGTTTGCCCAGAGTATAAATATTTCAGGCTTTGAGTGCTTGTGTGGCTTAAATGTTGCAGAAAGACTGTCTCAGTTATTTTTAGGTTGGGGGAGCAGGAAGAGTACTTGCTTCCTGTCTTCCCCTCCCCCAGGAACCTTGGGTACGTTAATGAGGAGAAGAAATATAGCAACCCCTGAGTTGGTTTACCAGTTCCTATTGAACAAGGTCAGTACATTTCCTGACCTGCTTTGTGGAAGGAGTAGTACAGCCACTTAGACAGTGTTCTCCCTTTTGAACCAACACAAAGGCATAGAGAGTTTCAACTGAAACAAGTCCACAGTTTACTTCACAGTTGCATATGAATAGTCTTCAAAACAACTACTAAAGCTTATAACTAGAATTAGTCCTCTAGTTGATGTTATGTGAACGTTGGTGCTATGCACAGCATGACTAACTTGAGAAATCAGTGAAACTGAATACCTCAGTTCCCCTTAGCTATTGTAACATTAATATATTTAGCCAATAACCATTAATATCTTCATATCAGCTGTTGTTTCTCTTCTACATAGCTACAAATTCATCCTACTTGTAGGTGTTGGTACACATCCATGCTATAAAACAAAGAAATGTGATAACTTGGTAATAGTACTTGTTCAGTTCAAGATATACCAGACTGCTTCCCTTGGCACTTCAGGGGGTTTTTTGTTACTTTGATCCAGAGGCAAAAAAAAAGCCATAGCAGTGCCTTGGATTTTTTTCCTAACAAGGAGAGGCAAAAAATGAATTTGGTCCTGGTTACTGTAAAAATTGTGTAAGACAATATAATTGCTTCTTCTTGCATGAGTATTGGCAGCAGTACACAGGTGTTCACTTTGGGAGAAAAAGTGTCTGGGCCTATTGTATGAATCTTGTTGTTTGCCATCAGTGTGCATGTACGCTTCATAAGTGATCACTCTTCCTGACAAAAACCAGTCTGCAGCAATCCACCTAGGAGTACTGAGCTTCTTGGCACTGTGCAGCGTGTGCAGAACAGGCTTAGAATCACTCAGGCAAGAAGCAGGAAAATACTAGCTTTGGCATGCACAAGTGTCCCTATGTGTGGAGCCAGGATAGAAACACCAGGCTTGTCCTAGCATGCTCCTCCAGCAGCTACACAGAAATGTAGCTACACTACTATGCAGAGCTGTGCTTTTTTTTCAGACTTCTTGCTGTTTTCCACTTATTTAGCAATGGTGGTTATGCTGTCTTTGGGGATATTGGTTTGCAGTTAGGTCTAGGGTTTTGTTTCATTTAAAGTTATGATGTTAGAAGACTGAACAGTTCTTGCTGCTTACTTTGATCCTTCCTGCTGAAGCAAAAATTTTATGGTGCTATTATATATTTTGGGAAACAAACTGTGTATAAGAGGGAACAAGCTGAATGCATTTTTCAATATCTTGAATTCTGGAGAAAATGGAGTGTCTGCTTACAGAGACTTGCAACATCTTGCATCACTAATTAGGCACAAGCAGTCAAATCTTAATCTGATGTCTGAATTATACTTACTCAGTTAAGAAGCTATAGCAGAGTATGTTTACTTGACTAGTGAGAAAGTTAAGCAATTCCAGTTGGCTTCAAATATATTTTTAATTTGCTGATGAAGAATCAATAATTTTGATGCTAGTTAAACTTTTTTGTCAGTAGTTCTATGGACCTATGCAGTTTGCTCTGCAGGGAATTCCCATTTTCTAATAGTTTTATTCAATACAAAATGAATGATAAACTAATAATTTTGTGAACATTTAGCTAGTTAAATATTGGTAGGAGTATCCCTATCAAAAGCTGAAAAGGAGCCTTTGTTGTTAAACAGTGGATAAATATAAGCTGAAGTGGTGAATCACATGAAAGATGGGCATAACTCAATATCCACTGCTTTCAGACAGGAGGGTCTGCACACTGCAGCCAAGTTCTTTGTGGATATTGAACAGTCTGAACATAAGGAGGGCTGGTGCCTTTTCCTGCTGTTCTTGATGAAGTTGTAGATAGTAGAATTGAGGCTGCAAGGTGAATCACATTCCAGTTCATGGTTTGATGCTTTAGAATAAAGCCTTTTGCTGCTTATTTGAGAGCTCACCAAAAACCTTGTCCAAGTTGTGAGCCTTTCATGGGAAGAGAGTGTGTGGGGGGTGTGGTTTTAAGAAGCTTGTGTTTCAAAATAAGCCTTTCACAATTCCTGCTTCTGGTCAGATTGTACATACTTCACATGTGTGAAACATGTGACTTAGCTAGGTATAATGTAGCCTGTTGGCATGTATCCTCTGGAGGCTGAGAATAACATTATCTAGATCTAGAAGACTGGGGTAACTGCTTCATATGATGGTCACCCTGAGCTGCTCTAATCTGTGTATGAACATGCATTACTGGTAGTTCCTTCTAACTGCACCAATGCCTGAGAAGAAAGGAAAGAAGAAAACACATTACAGCTTTCTGGTGGTGTTGAAGAATCAGTAATAGGATGCAAGTGGTAGATTGACATAATACAGTAAGGCTAAAGGGAGGGCATTAAGATGAAATTAGGGATTTCCAGTTAGGAAGATGGAACTGGAAGCTAGAGGAAAGGGGCTGGGGAAATTGGTGAGGTGAGATGATACCAAGAAGAAAAGTGTGATGAGCTAATCCAAGAGTAAGAGAAGTGCCTGTGCTGAAGAGAGCCATTTTTAGAAATAGTGAAAGAGCAGGAAGCCTTGCATGAGAACCTGCTGAAAGTTAATGTCTGTTAGCTAATGATACCTGTCATCAGGGAGTCAGAAGTCTGGAATCATGGGATGGCCAAAAACAGCACTGAGACAGCTGGTGGGGTTTTCAGCTTGACCTGTGGGCTGGAGGAGGAGTCATGGACCTGTGGTAGGTGGTTGGAAAAAAGACTGTAACTACTTGGGTAGTAACCCAGCTTAGTACTGAGTGATTAGCAGCAGGGCCATGTTCATCAAGGTGACTGGAGTTCAACTCAGCCTTGAAACACAGCTTCCATACGTGCCTCAGCTAGGAAGTGTTATGTTGGGGCAGTTGTGGATGCCAGAGGCAATCATGGCTTGAGATGTTCTCTTTAGTTGCTCTTACTAGTCCTATGGGCTGTTCTGATAGCACAGTGTAGTGCTTCATCACCCCAGTTGCTGATCATTTGTTTGAATATGCTGTGAACAAAGGACTGATGTGTTTAATAAGGAGATCACTTCTTCCTACTCTTATATTCAGTTTTTGAGTTGGGACTGACTGTCAACCTAAGATTAGTCAAAATAGAGTCCTGGAGGGACTGTGTTTCACATCATGCAAAATCTCTGCCCATACTCCTGCTGAAACACCCTTTTCCTTTTTTCACTGTTTACCCATGTGAGTGGATTTCCAAAGCACATCAGTGCCTCGTTTCAGGGGCACAGTTAACTAGAAACTATTGGCTTGAGATGGGGCAAAGTCTTGTTCAAGGCATATTGTTAAATATTACCACGAGACACTCTCAGCTATAGTTTCATTGTTTTGTCACAATTTAACGAAACTATTCCTGCAGGAAATGAAGGAGGGAGCTTTTACTGATAATATGACAAGAAATAAATTGGGCAACAGTATGCAGCCTGTAATTACAAGCTATATAAAACAAGGGCATCCAGTGGACCAGGCAGTCTGTTCTTTTCTCAACTTTCCCCTGTTTTTATAATGCTGCAAAACAACAGAAATGAGTAGAACTGGATTTTCTGCAAGTGTGTCTTCTGAGCGTCAAACATTTTTCATTTTCATTTCATGGATTAAACCAATGCAATAAAATGAGCTTAATGACAGAGTAAGTCCTGCTTTTTCATAGACCTTTTTCTCCTACCCTCCCTTTGCCTTTCCATGGTAACTCTGGAACCTCATGAGTTACTAGTAATGCTGGCAGAGGCTAATGTTTACAACTCAGTCTGTTTTTTGAATACAGGCTTCAGTCTTCTCTAGCAAATTGAAACCAGATGGGAACGGCAGGGAGCAGAATGGAATTTATTTCTCTTATGTGGCTTGTGATGTTAACAAAACTCTTTGGGTATTTTTATTGTTATTTTGCCTAGAAAATTACTTGTACCTTCTTTCTGTCCAGTCTCTGTAATGTGGAAGCCTACAGCACTTACCCCCAGCACACTGAAAGCCTTCACTGAGATGTGTTGCTTTACTTCCATTGCAGTGACAGACCGTGGTAGAATTCTATAACATTTTTTGTGGGGTGTTTTGGGTTTTTTTCCAAGTAAAATGATCAAAATGAGTTAATCAATCCAGAATTTTTTTCTGCTCTTCTTCCACAGCTGATGGAAGTGAAATGCAGTTGTTTTGCAACATTTAACAAGTCTTTCTCTTTTCTCCAGCTACCCTAGGTGAAAGTACACTAAAGGAAGACTTGCTGAAATCTGAAGAGGGAGACAGGCTCAGGCACTCAAACTACAGTGGTTCCAGAATCTGTAATGTAGACAGGATAAGGATTTTTCTGTGCAGTTAATGCTGTGCTTTTTTTGCTGGTTTCTCAGGAGAAAAGACTCAACATGTTGAATCAGAGAGATGTTACTTCCTGCTGGGTTTTGGGATTTCCTTTCAGCTCTCCTCCATGGCTGCAGGAGCTGTTTTTGCATAGTGCATGTTCTAAGGCAGGAAGTTGCTGGAGATGAAGACAGAAGCCAACCAGTTCGGTACTGAATGTAATAGTTTCTGACTCAAATTGTGTGGTAATTGTCAGAATATCATAGGGTGTTGCAGGAACTGCTGTGTTGAACATGGCTGAGGATTTATTCTTTCATAATTTGCCTAAATGAGTATAAGATGCTAATTTGAATTAACATATGAAAGTGGAGGGGAAAGATTTCTTGATGTTTTCTAGCCACTTGAAACCTGATTGTGTGCAAAAATAAACTTCAGTATGCTGAAGTAGTCAGGGGGTTTTTTCCCCACTTGCTGAATCTTATCTCCCATTCTTTCTGATTTCCCACACAAAGAAAGAACAGCTACTTGCTATAGCTTCAAATATATTAACAAAATACTGTGAGCACTGGAAATATGATAGAATTTTAAATTACTATCAGCTTCACTAGGAATTAAAAACATGTAATCCTGGAAGTTATGGTAGTAAATTGATATCAAGTATTTTGACATACATACCTGCTGTACCTTGCCTTCCTCATAGAAGAGAAGTATTCCAGCAGCTTGTTACAGGACTGAGTTTCAGTGTCATGTATAAGATTGGCGCGTTTACTATGAAGACAAACCTTAACAGAATTCATATGAACCCTACTTCTTCAGCAATTGTTTTTGATAAACCAGGTCTTGCAGCTCCAAGAGGCAAACAGGAAGGGGATGGAGGGATGGTAGTTCACTTTTCAGACAGATCAGCTGTTGGAGTTAAGCTCTCCAAATGTGGAATAGTGTCAAACAGTGCAACACTCCTGTATCCTTTTCCTTCAAAAATGGCTTCAGATGTGCTCTCTTTTTACCTTGCAGTGCTAGAGGAGAGTTCTGCATGAAGCCATTTCTCTTTTGTGTTTTAACCTCTGCTGTACATTGTCCAGTCCTTGTTCAGCAGACAGTTCCATTTGGTGCACTGTCCTCTGGTGCTGTTTGGAGAAAAGAAAAAGAGTTGATCTATAGCTGGGTATCTAAAATATGGAACTTCAGAGGACTGCCTGATGTTGTTAAACCTAATGACTTAGAGCATCTAGAAAAGCCACTTCACAGGATAATCCTTCCCAGCACATTCCATGATAATGTTTCCAGTACCTTTGAGTTTTTGTCTCTGGGTCTAATGATCCTAGGATGTGAACTGTCACCTAAAGCGCTATCAGAAGTGCAAATTCTGACATAATTTTAAATAAGTGAATCTTCCATCCCTAGATGTAGTTCTTGCTGGATTAAAAAAAGGCTATATAATTTAATTAGGTACAGTCTGTGTGCCTAATTTGATGAAAAAATGCTTGAAAAAATAATATTAATGAAAATTTTCCTTAATGGTGGATGACAGACATGTAAACTACTGTTGGACTCTGTGTGTGTGTGTGACTGGCTGTTTGTTAAGGGAAAAGCATGTTTTCAGAATGTGGTTTTTGGACTTCCAGACAGATTACACAAACTCAAGGAGGCCCAGCCTACATCCTGTGTAGAAAACCAGCTCACAGAAATGCTCATTGTTCTTCAGGGTTATAAGTCACTGCATTTTGTGCCTCCCTTCTATTTCAAAATATTGTATGGAAAATACTAATGCAAAGGAACCACAGTAGCTTAACAAATGCTTGGTCCCACCAGGTACTGAGCACTGTGCTCTTACCAGAAGGCTGGGGGACTGGGATTAAAACATTAGGCTCCCTGGCTAGAGAACAAAGAGTTTGTGTTGGTAAAAGTAGCTGAGTATTTATCAGGTGAGTAAATCAATTGGTAATTGACATACTTTCAACCTGAAAGTTGTTTGTGTGCAGCCATGCCTGTATTTACTATCCTGGCGTGGGAGTTACAGGATATGAAGTTTTCTTCAAGCAGGGTAAGTTCTCCATGACACTGATTCACCTCTGCTCAGTCTTCACTGCAGAAAGAGAGAATGTGAGGTGTCCAGATCTGATACCCCACCAGAAAGTAGTTAGTGTTTCTGAATCTCTACCCATGCTTATTGCTGGGTTGTGTTTTTCAACCTGCAAGCTAATGGACCTATCCATGAAGGGAGCTGTCAAGTCCAAAACACTAAAACCTGTTCATTCTTCCCTTTTTTGAATGTACATTGTCATCTTGGAGGTTATTTTTAAAAAGCTGAGGTGCTTTCATTTTTAACTTTTAAATAGGAATAGTGTTCCAATGTTAATTTTAAACCGCTTGAATTATGTTTTTCTTACTTCAAAGAAGCAACAGCTTATATTTTTTGCTAGAGTTTGGTACCCATTTAAGACTAAAATAATTGTTATGATAATGCAGATGTAGCTAAGCAGAAGGCTGCCATGAGAGTGTTTGAGGTTGTGCCCTGCTTTTCTACAGTCCTCTGAAAGGAATCACTTCCCTTTAGTCTCTGCCAGTCTCCTGACTGTGCAGCATTCCCAAAACACGTGGACCATAAAATGGGATTATAGGAGAGGCATTCAAGTAAACAGAAGTTCCCTTGGGATGAGATCTGCTTTTTCATGCAGAGCTCCTGTGTGCTGTAGCCTGGCACTGGAGTGAATTCTCTTGGTGACCCTAAGGGTGGGAGAGCCACATGAGGCCATCCTCATGTTTTGGGGATAGTCTCTTCTGGCTGGCACAATAAAGTCCCCCTTTGCAGTGTTTTTGGAAGGACACACCCAAGTGAGAGTTTCCTTCTGTGTCTCTTCAGTGTCTCTGTGTAACAATAAATGGCCAGTCTCATGATGCAGCTATAGCTGCCAGAAATCTGCAGTGAACGTACAGCTGTAGCAGTCATTAATTGCACAGTATTGCTGAAGCAGTCCAATGCTTTTGTGAGTTGTGTTCAAGGGTAAGTAGCTGCTTGGAGATAAAAAACTTTGTGCTTTCATAGAAGCATATTATCCACCATACCTTGATGGATAATGTTATCTTTCTGTGATTGCATGGTCCTGTTCAGCCTGTTCTGTTGAAAGTATACAACCTGGGCAGGCTCAGTCTGCAGTTTGATTACTTATGAGTTCTTTGTTGAGACTAAATTGTGTTGGTCTCAGCAGGGAACATTTCCAGACCATCCATGCTGGCCTAAATAAGTCAGGCTGTCATTGTTGCTCCACAGGATGATGCTGTGTGGGATATCAGGGCACAAAGCCTTCAGACTTGTGTTCATTTCACTGTAGCTATGTTTCATATTTTGAAAGAACTTGCCATAAATTGATGTTGTCCTTCTATCACTCCAGTGGCTGCTAGTCACCAGAAGAACGATTCACTCAGTAGTGTTCCCCTTATCACAGGCTCATAGTATGGTCTGGATTGAAAGGGATCTTAAAGATACCTGATTCTACCCCCTGCCATGGACAGGGACACTTTCCCCTAGACCACATTACTCAGGGCCCCCTTACTCAGTGTGCCCTTGCGCACTTCCAGAGGTGGGACATCCACAGCTTCTCTGGACAGCCTGTTCTAGTGTTTCAACACTCTCACACTAAAGTATTTCTTCCTGATACCTAATGTAAACTTGCCCTCTTTCAGATTGAAGCCATTCCCCCTTGTCCTATCACTACATGCCCTTGTAGGAAGTCCCTGTCTGGTTTTTCTGTAGGGTCCCTTTGTATACTGGAAGATTCCTTGTTGCCAGTAGCAAGGCTTCAGATGCTGGTGGGGTTTGTCTTGGCTTCCTGCAGATGCTGCTCTGTACCACAGCGCAGCTGCTTTTATGCAGAGGGAAAGCTGCAATTGTAAATACTGTCCTTAAAACAGCAGGAATTCATATATTCCCTTAGGTGGCTGTATTCCTGACATGGCCTGTGTTTATGATGTCCTTGATGTGCTACTGGGTATTAGTGAGGAATATGATAAGAGATCCCTTCAGATTGGAAGACTGCCCTCTGCATTTGGTCAGCACAGCCTTATTTGTACTGACTTTACCTTTCTTTAGAGGTGACTCTGAACAGAAACTGTTAAACTTCTTGGAACTGTGAAGCTTTGAACCAACAGCAGCAGTGAGAATTTTCAGTTATCTGAAGAATTGTATATGTCAGAAATTCTTGGGGTTTTTTTTTCTGCACCTGGTACAAAGAAGTAGAACTGCCCTGGGAACAGGCAAGACAGCCCAGTTCCTGCTGCTGTCAAAGGCAGCAAATCCATTCATTCGTGTACCTCCTATTGTAACCAAAGCAAAGAATTACTTGCTATGGGTTCTAAATCAGGAGTCTCTATTCTTTCTCTTGTTTGGTTTCTTTTTAAAGCCTTTTGGTTTTAATGGGGAGCATGCTTACAAAATTAAGGGAGGTAAATTTGGGGCCTGTATCTCACACCACAGGTGGCTGCACTCAGGAGTAATGTCATTGTCACAGCTAGACACAGCTTTTGTTTCTAGAGGGTCAGAGTCTCTGCTCTCATCTATAGGTGGGGTATAAATGAGGGAAAGGCTGACTTAATTTGATGGCAGACTGTTGATAAGAGTAGTGGTTATTTGAAGACTGCTTAATCCTATTTAAGGTTGGGATTTTTTTGGAAAGTCTGATTTATGGGTGTATTTTGTACCAGAGCCCATTCAAGAGCTGGGTCTGAATAAATCTGTCATTTGCTACATCTCAATTGGTATTTTCATCATATCTTAGCTGTATGAGAGTTAAACAGGATTATTAAATAAAATTTTCTGATGGTCAAGGAGATTAATATTTTTAATACCTGCAGTTTTAGGGAAACATGCTGAATTATGAGGGGAAGTACCAACTTATTTAGTCACTATTTTTCTAATAAATATAGATGATATAGCTATAACTGCAGGGAGCTGAAAATGTCATGTCAATAACAGTAGCACCTGCTTGTATTTAATTTAATTTGTGTGTGGGATTGTTTATGTTGTAGAAAATGGCAATTTAGGAACAAGCTTTTGAGGGGAATGTTACGTTGCCAAGGCTGCAATATTTTGTATTACACTGTACAGACACTCTGTCATAACTCAGAGTATTTATCTTCCCTCCCTTTGCAGTCCACCTGCTTACCACTGCTGTCAGGAAGGTGAAGTTGCAGTGAGCTGGGTCAGCAGGAGAAGCCTCACTTTCCTTGCAGTGTTTGATTGGTGCCTGTGTAGCTGTGTGAATGACTTGCTACAGAGTCAGGTAGGTGCCAGTGCAAGGGAAGCAGGGGGAGGAATCTCCTGATTTGGCAGCAGTTGGCAGTCAGATTGGCTTTATGGTTTCATGAAGTCCTGTCTGTAAGTTATGCCCACATCTGTAACTATCTGGAAAGCCATGGTTGTTGAAGGCTTTGCTTCCCTGCTGCCAAGTGCCACCTGTCTCCTGAGCACTGCCACTGTTGATCAGCTGCTTGACAAAAAGGTAGGTAGGGGACACAGACTTGGCTGGCTGTGAGCTTCTTGGATCTGGTTAGAGATTTCTGGGACTGATGGAGGGAGAACTGCTTAACACATCAGGTTCAAATGGGCCTGTGTGTTCATGTTGCAAGATGAAATACCTGACTCTAAAGAAGCATTAGCTCAGACTTGGGCAGCTGCAGTGTTCTGGGAAATAAAGGAATCCACATAGTAGAAAGACAGATAAAGGAATGGCTTACCAAGACATTGGTAATGCACTATTGCCAACTATAACATGGGGGAAGAAAAAAAAAAGGGAGAGATTTAAGAATCCCAGCCAGTTTATCTGGATCTTTAGACTGGTGCCAAAGTACTGTGAAATTTGTGGACTGGGGTAAGACAGTAGAAGGTCACCATCATCTTGGGAAAAAAAGGCCCTAAGCAATGTCTCTCCAAGGACTTGGCTTTTTACTATCTACTGTTACAAGTGACACTAGAGATTACTAAAACTGGAAGAAATTAGACAAACCAAACCCTTCTCTTGTTTTCTGGTTAGCGCCATTGTTAGCATTCTTGGCAGAACTTCACAGATGCTTTCCGTGGTTTTTCTGCTTGGTTGCACTTCCTGTCTCGTTTATTGGCATAATGATGTCACTCTCATGCACCACTGGGGAGGAGCACAGTGGTGGGCTCTGCCCCAACTCCTGCACGAAAAGCTTTCTCGTGCCCCTACAAGAAGACCTTGCTCCTGCTCTGATGGCTGAAATCCAAATGGAAGATCCCCTTTTTTGAGCCTCCCCTGGATGGAAGTGGGTGGCAGAGCAAGAGGAAGAGGCAACAGAAGTGTCATGTTGTCTTTGGTAGGAAGCTACTTACAGGAACATCTGTGTTCACCTAATATGGGTGAGCACTGGAGCCTGCGTAGCTCTGTGTGTGCCTCAAGAGCCTGTATGGAGCTGTAGAAGAGAAGGCAGGGGCAGGGAATATGCTTTCCCTAAGCAAACAATGCAGTGAAAAGCAGGAATGAGAGCTTCAAACACATCCCTGCTCCTCTGGCCAGGCAGCCCTGCTCATGGGAGGAAAGCACTGAGAAAGTCCTGTTTGCCCAGTGCTCTTTCATAGACCAGAAGAGCAGCAGGGTTTGTTTCTCTGGTTCTCCTGCTTGTCCCAAGAAAGCAGCATGGATCAAGCAGTTTGTCCTTGGGGATGTTGCTGTGGGAGAGGGAGGAATGTGGCTTCAAGAGGTGGCCCTGTAGTCCTGGGGAGCAGCCTGGGCCTGCTGCTTGGTGAGGTCTGTACCTGTGCACAGACCAGGTAGTGCTGTGCAAGCTGCAATTATGCAGGGAGCTTTAAAGTGGTGGAAATCAGTGTGTTAAAATGAACTTGGGAAAACTTAAATCTGGCTCAAAGGGGCTCTTCCAGCATGAGTCATCTGCAGCTGTGGAGAAGCCCTGGGCAGAGCCTTCCTCCCCACTGCTGAATGGAGCTGTCAGAGTGCTTGGAGCCAGGGCAGGGAGAAGAAATACCCCAGTTCGTTTCCTAACAAGCTATGCATGGGAGAATTCCCCACGGGAGCACTGGTGGGGGTTTGTGGCTCTGTTTTTCAGTCCCTCAGCTCCACATTAGAACATTGTGCAGCTTGAAACACCCTAAGCCCATCCCCAGGAAGCAGACAATGGTGTTGATATGCCTGTTGCTGCAGAGGAAGTGGCTTCTGTTATAACCAACAAGCAATCTGCCAAAGTCCGTGTTGGGGTGGTTGCCAAAATAAATTTGACATAAAATTATTTTGCCTCTTTGGTTTTTGTCTTGTTGTCTGGAGATGTTCCTTTTCCTTCCTAACATTAAAATCTCACCAGTGGCAGGATTTCCACTCCTCTCACACCCTCCCCCGCACCCCAAAAAAAGTAATACAGACTTTGAAATCGTTAATAGAGAATCCAGTCTTTATTTAATAGACGATGAAAATATTCTTAAATGCTTTCAGGAGGGTAGCAAAACTGAACCTAAACCATATGTAGCTACGGTGTTGCTCAGGGCTTTTGTGATGCTGTTGGAAATATGACATACTATTGCGGAAATGACAGTCTGTGGAAGTCGGACTCGAGATGTTGGAGGCATTAGGCGCCCTCTTGTGCCGTTTTTTTGGGAGCAGTGTAAGGTGAGCAGCTTCCTGGGAGCAGAGGCTGAGCCAAGCTTCAGCCTTGGTTTTAGTTTGGCTTGGGGGGTAACTGGTGCGTGCTTTGGCACCTAATCATGATCCAGCATGGTTCTGATGTGTAGGAGTTACTTGTTGATGGGTCTGGAAACTTCACTCTAGATACACAGTGTGGCCATTAAAAATGAAGCTTTGAACAGGAAAAAAGAGACTTAGACTTCTATCTTCCAAAAGACAAAAATCTTTAGATTCACACAAGAGTAACAATGTCTGCTAAGTACTAAATTTCTCTGATGCGCCAGATTTTGACTTTCAAACTTCACTGACTGTTAATAATATGATGCAAGTTTAGATTTTTTTTGTTTATTGGTAGATTGTGCTGTATGTTTGTAATCATTCACCTCTTTGGGCTGTAATAGTATCAGGAAAATGTGCTGCATCTCCTTGGAAGTCAGTTGAGGAGCTAGTCACAAACTTTTTCAGATTGCTCACTGCAATTGTCTGAAAATACTTAATTTCTCCAGATACCAGACTGTAAGCAGAAGTCCAAACTCCAGAGTAAATGAGATACATCAATTTTCAGAGTCAACTAAAAAGCTATGTCAGATCTGAAAACATGGGTCTTTGGTGACTTAATGCCGAAAGAAATAAGTTTCACCATTTTTTGATATGTAGAGCTCAAAGTCATTCAAAGGACACAAATATCATCACTTTTCTGGCCTGATGCAAAGTCTCAAACTTACTGGTACCTCCAGGATGCAAACACAACTAAGCATAACATGTGCCTTGCCAGCACTTTTCTGGCTCTTTGGAGATTAAAGACGTTGCTTATTTCAGTCTTATTGACCCAGAGCACTTTTAGAGTGGGGTACCTGTCATCCTGTGACAACATTTATTGCAAAATAGTAGTTTCTATCAGATTTCTCTATGCATGAAAGCTCCTGAGGATTATGACCATTTCACAGAGCAGCAGCTAGAATATAAAAGGAGAATGATTGTGCCGGGCCTGACTGAGGCCCATCTATCTGATACTGATCCTGTATGCAACAGACATTGTAAGGTGGTGCCTTGATAAAAGCCTAAGATTGCAGGTATAAATGCTTCCTTCTGGACTGCTGTCCCAGCTTCCAGCAGTTTTCATGTCCTGAGCTGAATGTGGAGTTTGTGCATTTAGCAAACCTTGATAGATTTAATTCCCAAGATTTTTCCAGTCCTCCACAGAGCTAATACTAAACTTTTGCATTCACTGCAACCTTGTTGCACTGATGAACTTGGTCCATTGAGAGCACTGACCATCTTGTCTCCTGTCTCCTATTTTTAACAATTATTTGCCCCAGAAGGACCATCTCACAACCATACCTGATGCTGTGTGAAAATTAATCCAAACTGACATTTCAGAATCTGTGGAGTGCTACTGGGGGAGTGGTGGGGAAGTACCCTTCCTTTGCCTCTGAAGTCTTTGTGCTTATATTTGGTCTCCATGAAGAGGATGGGGAAAGTCTTCAGACAGATTAAGAGAGAAAAAGTTTCTCTAAGTAGTTTTTCTGGGTATTTTGTGAAGTAACTGTGTGAAGCTCTCCAAAAGGCACAGGACTTCACTTGTGTGGTTTGCATAGCAAAATAGCTAATGTAAATGAATTCAGAGACAAATCTCCCAAGCAAAATCAGCCATTCCTGAGAACAGAATGTTGTCATTAATAATTTGAGCAAAGTGTGTGGTCATTGTTGTCTTCTGTTAACCCTAAATACCTTAAAATATCAACAAAAGGCTCCTTGTGGCTGCACAGCTTTACGTCAGTGTTTAAAAATTTTACAGTGCTAGGTCTGATGTAGCTGCTGGGGAAAGATTATTCACAGATTTAGTCATAAATTGCCCAGTGAAATGATGCAAAATATGAGAAAGGAGAAAAAAAATGCTCAAACAAATCCAGCATCTTGGGAGTAAGTCATCTTCATTGTTTTTGTGAGCATTTGAATTACTGCTTAATGAATAATGGAGTAACAATTTGCAGAAGACTGTCAGCTATATTGTAATGTTTTGGTAAAATTAAGAAATGCTTGTATTAGCATAGGCCTGATAAGTCTGTGGATTCAAATGTGTGCACTGGGCATGTACAAGAACTGACATTGGTGACGTACAAGAGCAACACTTTGTAAAAGACTGATTTCAAATTGCTGCTTCACATCCTATTCTGCTGTTTCACAGGCAGTGTGTATATATGCTTTCCCCTAAAATATATAGTGATGTAGGAGACAAATGGTCAGTGCTCTCAATGGTCCAAATTCATCAGTGCAACAAGGATGCTGTGAATGTAAAAGTTTAGTACTACACAATTTATGACATAAGTGAAAAGTAGCATCTTGCATTTACAGGAAGAAGGCAGGGGCAGCTAAGAGAGTGTGTAGCAGAGCTGCTGGCTTGCAGCAATCCTTATTCAGTATTGCAGCAGTTAACTCTTGCCTTTTAAAAAAAGGGTTGTTTAATTCTACTTTCCTACATGTGTCCAGGAGCCAACTCTGAGCTCTGACTATGGCCACATTCTGTCCTTGCGTGCGAGATTATATTTCCAGATAAGCATGAATAGAGTTCAAATGAATCTATCAATAATCAGTGGAAAGGATGTCATAATGCAAAGTCTGATACTGTACAAAAATATACAAGTCCTTGAAAACATGTATTTGGAAAGGAACTGCTTTATTCTTAACATAGCTGCAGGTCTGGCAGCAACAGCTCATGAAGAGGTGTGGGAATTAGCTGCACAGACTCCCTGCTGGCAAGGAGAGCTGGGAGGCTGTATGCTACTGATAGAAGACTCCTCATTTTTAAGTCCCTTTGGGTAAAGGAAGGTAAATGATTTTTCTTTGCTGATGAAACACATTGTGAGGCAAAGCCACAATTGAGAAGAAAAAAAATAAGTGTTGAATGGAAATAAAATCTCTTAAGTGAAATAAGGTATGTAAGATTTTGATTTCTTTTAGGTTGTCATAATCTATTAGCTTTATCAGCTAAAAGAAGATGTATGAGGAAGATGAGGAAAGGAGGAGATGGCTGAAAATGAAACACACATTTTTAATTGCTCCATTGCTAATTCTCTGATTTGGATCTGTTTGTAATTAAGCTAAACTATTTTCAATGGAATTTTTCTTTGAAGTATTTGCAGCAATGCAGAGTATGTGTGGTTGTGTGCTGAGCCTAAGGAAAAGGGCAAACAGAAATACTCCCTTGTCCTGTGAATGCCACAGTCTCTCTAAGGACTCCCATGACAATTAAGCAGGCACTTTTCCCAAAACCTACATTCTTAGAGCATCATTTATAGGGAACTTAAACAGCACTCTGTAATGATGCCCTCTGGTTACTCCAAGAATTTTTACACGATAATGAAATAAAAAACAAGATGGAATTTGGCCTGCTAAGTACTCTGGCAAGTTGGACTATTCATTAAAGATTAATGAGCAAATCAGAGCTCCTAGAGCTCAGTCAGGCAATATATATAAGCCATACATATACAGAGGTCCAGGACTACCTCCAAGTGTTGTAGGAGCAGAGCTGTAATGTGTAAGCCAGTCTCTCACTCAACCATGCAAGTAATCTCTTCTACATTAACGATAAAAAACCTGCCTTTTGGCACTGCAAATTGATAAGTTCTTTTCTAGTGCTTAGAGAAAAGATGAAATAAAAAAACTTCTTGAGCTTTTCTTGAGGCAGAGAATGTGGAGGATGTTAATTGATTGTATGAAATCTTAGAAATTAACCAGCTGTTCAAAGGAATGTCTCCTGTTTATTCTACACTTACCGTGGCTGCCACGCAGTCTCTGGAAAGCTGATTTCTTCCATGCACTGTTTCCTCTCCTGGATATTGCTTTTTATATGCACAATCTGTCTGCAACATCTAATATCTCTACATTTCCTGCCCATCATTTCCCCACCATACAGGCGCACGTGACTAGTGTTGCACTGACTCTGGAGCTCATGTGCTTCTTCCTCTGTTCTGGTTGAGAAGGACTCTCTTTATTTGCAGGGTTGTGTTATTTTACAGCTGGATCTGTGGTTGTATAGTGTCTGCAGACTAGTGCAGATGGAAGGAAACAAGTAATTGTGGCTGGGAATGGATGAAGTAGGTGTGGGCATTGCCTCCAGTATTGCTTCTGTTTTAAATCATGACTGAAGCTATGTCCTGATCCATATGGGTGCAACACTGGCAAGGTAATGAGATTACTGGACTCTAGGGCAGGTAGCCCAACAGAAAGCCATTCACAAGCAGATACAAGCAAGGTAATGAATAAAGGATAAGCAAAAAAAAAAAAAATCAAAGAAACAAAAAACCAAACAAACAAAAAACCCCACTCACAAACAACAAAAAAACCCAAAAAAGCAAAACAGAAAAAATCCCAAAACCATCCCCCCCCCAAAAAGAGACCCCAACCCTAAACAAAACAAAAAAACCCACCCCAAATCTCCCACCCAAACCTTTGTTAATAACTCTGTATGAGGTATGAAGTATTAACTAATTACCTTATCTTTTTAAATTGAATTGTCAAATTAGGCTTATACTCCCAATAACTGTATCTAGAGTAACTCCTCTGCTTTTAAGCTCTCTTCCCCCATGCCATGCTTGGGAGAGGATGCATCTCTTCCCGTTCATGTCTTTTGCACAACAGCCCCTTAGGCACAGTGTAGATCAACTGGGTTTTATGCATATTTTCTCTAAGAAAAACTAAAGGAGTAAACAAAATATTTGTTCTGACAAGATGCCTACTTTGATCATAAATGTTAAGATCAGGAGGTGCAAGTATGATTTTATTCTTACTTCCCAAACAGTATAATCTGTAGAATCTTCTTCACTAACTTCTTCATTAAGCCAGTAATTACCCTTTCAACTGCAGTTTGTATTTTAGGAAAATACCTTATCTTGATTTTACAGGCCATTTAGTACCTGTAGAGGAGTTTGTGATATCACTTTTAGGTCTGATAATGCATCAGGGAAGGGCTGTTTTTCTGTACTAGCATTTGCAGTGTTTCAGTGTACGTGTCTTGCAGTCCCACAGTGCTTTCTCCTGGCCTGAACAGTTACCCAGGTTCTTTGAGGAGGAGAATATACCCTTTGATAAATTCATATATCTTTAGTGCAGTATCTATGAATGTAGCACACCAAAATTAGTACTTTTCTTAGTGGTCATACCCAGCCTTTTATTTCTAGCTAAGGTGATGTTTCAAAGAGCCCCTGCTTCCTTCATGGTCAAAATTAGAGTTGCTTACTCTGTCTACTGGCCTGCTGATTCTTTCACACAGGCTCATGTAGCTCAACCAGTTGTCTTCAAGCTCCTCTTTCTATTGCAGATTTATGCTCCACGTGGTGTGCTTGAGCAGTGATTTTTGCTGTGTCCAACCATCTTCCTGCATAAAGGAACTTCACTGCTCTTCAATTTAGTCTCATCAGCTGTCCTGATGAGACAGGACAGCCCTGTCTTCATCAGCTGGGAACTGATCAAAGGCACGTGTGATGTCTTGTGCTTTCCACAGTCTAACAGCCTTTGAGGTCATGAAAACAGCAGTAGAAGGAGACATGGGCTTTGGTATGATTGTATGACTGGTTGTAGAATATCGTCCATTTGTACATATCTTTTCAGCTGTTATACAGTCTGCTATCACAACACAAGGAATGTGTAGAACAGAGCTGATTTGAGTGCAATACCCATTACGTGGTCTGCTTTTATTTTTCCAGTCCTCTCCACCCATGAGTTATTCTGGTTTAGCAGCTGGAGTAAGACCAAGAAAGGAGCTTGTATTCTACAAGGATTTGGGGAACAGCTCTGAAGCTCATAAGCTTTTGGATGTAAATGTGCTTTATATTTTTTCTTATCCTATGCAGAGAGAACTCTTAAGGCAATATTTTCAAGATTAGGCCTTTGGTATGGGGATTGCTGGTATATAGATACACCAGCAATATAGATAGCTCCTTGAGGGAGGCTGCCAAAGGGAGATTTTGGCTCAGTTGTGATTCAGATAATTTGCCCTCTTACCTGTCAGTGTGTCAGTCCCCCCTCTCTGTTGTTACTTGCCTGCTCTCCCTGTGGCTTGTATTTTTATCCTTGCTCATAGTAGCATTTGTTCCATTTTCACACAGGCTTTCATTGCACTGGGATTGTTTCTTACACAGCTGAAAGTGCTGCTCCTGCAGATCATCATCCTGAGCAGGAGTGGCAGCAACTTACTCCAGGACAGGACATGAAACTTGTCATTTAGCTGAAGCTGCTGTGCAAATCAGGTCACCATATTCCACTTCTCTCTGTGCTTTGTTATGGTAGGTTTAGGAGTTCTGAACAGAGAGGTATTGGCTACAAGAGAAGGGTTGTAGAAATACAGAGAACCATGCAGAGCTGTAGAGAAGTTTCACACCTGAGGTTCGTGGAGAATTATCCTTCGATGCCATCAATGAGAGGGAGGCTCCAGCCAGACAACGCCTCCACTGACGTGTTGAGGCAAGTGACTCAGCTCTGCAGTGGAGAAGAATGTCCCTAGTGCAGCTTTCCCAGA
The DNA here is from genome assembly GCF_023055355.1 of Agelaius tricolor. Lineage (NCBI taxonomy): Eukaryota > Metazoa > Chordata > Aves > Passeriformes > Icteridae > Agelaius > Agelaius tricolor. The sequence goes on from NW_027269263.1 coordinate 56,599,280, forward strand.
AACACCTTCACCTGGAGCTTTCTTGCTCAGGAATTAATTTGCTTGTGAAAGCTCATCAGTCCACAGAGCCTGGGGTGACAGAGTTGTGGGCAGATTGCTCTCATGGGGATGAGGATGCACAGCTGTAAGCAAGCCTAATTAAGGCCTCTGACGAACTTTCCAGCGTAACTGCATCAGTAATTGTCAGGATCTATGAAGTAAATAAAGGTTAGTTGTTCTCTCAGTTCTGAGAGTTGCAGAAGTTTATAATCATCCTATCTTATCAGGAACAAAATACATTGAGGCCTATTAAAGCAGGCAGTGGTTGCTGTTCACTGGTGGTTTGTTAACAAATAAAAGCTTTCAGAAATAACACAAGATGAGTCTGGCAGCAGTCAACTGACCCGTAATTTTAAGATTGGAGAAATGATTAGAAAAAGGAAGCAGAGCGTAGCAGAACTCACAGCCTGGTAATTCCCATGAGCTTATCTGGAGCTTGAGCTGCTATCACGAGTGAGACCCCAAGTATCTGAGTCTCCTGAACTATACAGGTTTGCACTGCAAGTCACCCTTCTGGGAAAAAGAAAAGACATTAATGTTTCTGACAGAATAGTTTTGTGAGCAGCTTTTTCCCTTTAAGACATCAGCCTTATAAATAGCACTGATACCAAGGTCTACTTACTCTATAGACATTATATCCCAGCCTTTTTTTTATTAAAAGTAATTTGCTTTTGAAGATGATCATTGCAGGTAGTGGCCCAGATACTTGGGCCAAATCTTCTGAAAGTCCTATAAGCAAGTTTTGCTTGATTCTGGCAGCACAAACCAGTTTTAAACCTGGTTTGAAATGACTGGCATTCATGGAAGTACACTGCATATGGCAATGGACAGGAAAAAAAAAGTGCCATCTCAACAGGTACCTGCTATCAAGAAGCCCAGTTGGCAAGCATTATGTAGGAGAAGCAGTCTGGAGTCAACACCTGAAAGCTGACTTTTCATGTGGGACAGGAAATTATTGAACGTCTGGAGTATCTGGTTTATTTGCTGTCAGCTTTTCAATCTCCTAAACAAGATAAATCCAGTGACACATGGGGTTTGTGAGTCCCTGTGCTGGCATTGTGAACACACTCCTCTGCATAGAAGAGGGTGGTGAAGCAGAATAATTAAAGCATCCCACTGTGCAGCCAGATGTGCAAGTTTATGTCTTCATTTGCTTGCCCCTCACCAATGAAGGTGAAAGAGGTCTTTTGGGATCAGTCAAGTCCAAGGAAGCCAGGTGGTATATTAACCTCTTTCCTCCAGGACAGGGTTAACTGCAGAAATAGAAGTGTCCTGTCCTTGTTCACCTGCTAGATTACTCCAATCTAGCAAACATTTGAACTTTTCAGCCTGGATTCATTCAAACTCTTAAGTTGGTATAAAAAAAGTGTCTGTTGCCATGTATCCTTAGGATGCTTCTTGACTTCCCAGGATCATCTGTCTTCCAGTAATACTTTCAACATGTGCTTCAGAGCGAGGCACAAACCCAAAGGGATTCACTGGCTGTGTGACTGCAAAGGCACATTCTTCTTTCCTGGCTCTGACATATATACCTTGGGGAATATTTGATTGATGCATACAGTAAGATATCAGCATGCATTGATTAAGTGTATTCAAAAAAGGGTGTTCAATTGCTATTGCATAAGAAAAAAATCAGCTTGTCCTTTTGAAACACCCTGGCATGGTTGGATTCAAGAATTATTTATTAGGGAGACTTTAAAGTAGGATGAAAGTAAGAAATCCTATGAGAAAAATTGCTGGTTGTTTCTTACTTTCTCCACCCCTCCCTCACCCAAACTGTTCAATATGGTTAGAAGGAAAATCCTTTCCAAACCCTTTCAATCTAAAATATCACCAGATGGAGCAAAAGGAAAGCTGAACTTGCCCCAGAAGCATTCCCACACTGAAATATTAAATACTCCAGCCCCAGAGCTTGGGATACAGGGAAACTACCATTAGCAAGATGTGCATGCTGTTTGTGGAGGGGGGATCACAGAGTGTCTCACGCCTTGGATGCTTCAGGGGACAATTTGGCAGAGCAGAAATTATTTTTCAGTTTGATGATGTGGTAACTCTGGTGGCAATACCAGCCTACAGACCTCTGTCTTGTTCTCTGTCCCTCCTTGCTGGTTTCCATGCCATTAGGCACAATACTTGTGGCTGGATTAAAGCAGGTTCCTACGAACAGCACTGAAGACCAGAACACTCATGGGGTGGGATGGTGGTGTCCTTTAAAGCCCAGCACTGATCAGATTTACAGCAGATAATTGCATGCAGGTGATGCCTTTCCCATCACTGGGGTGGTAAGGGTTCACTGTGCTGAATAAGGTCCTTACTTTAAGCCTGTAGGTATGTTCTAGAAGGCTCTGCTCCAGCTTCAACTCCATCAAATCATGATCCTGGGAAATAAAACATCATAAAATGTAGTGTCCCTGTGCTCCAGAGCAGCTGAGGAGGCACAGGGAAGGATCAGATGTAGGTAATAATTTGCTGTCTAAGCTCCACCAAAACTCCTCAGTACTGTGACCTCTTTTATTGAACAGCACTGACACAACACTACATTCAGTAACAGGATTTGAGGAGAGTTTAAATTCAACAAAGATGGAAATACTAAATCTACTTAACAGCTAAAACTTTCTTGTCATCCTGGACAGGAAAGAAGATAGAAAACATGTCATGTACTGCAAGATTAAGTGAGATAGAACTACCTCAAGTTTTGTAAAAAAGGTTTGGATTTCTAACTGCTTGCTAAAAAAAAAAGAAAAAAGTTTGCCTCTTTCTCTTATACTCCAGTCAACTCTGAGTACAAGCAATTATGTAAAAACTTATTTTTCTATGACATTTATTGTTACAAAGAAAATAAGAGAAGCTGCATGCCAACATTTATTATAATTTCATTAGTATCCAAGTAGATCTAATTTATGTGGAGGTTCTTTTTCCAAGATGAGGATCAAATGATTCTCATCTGACAGACAATTGAGTTATAAAGACTTCACATGAGAACTATTCTTCAACAGAATGTAAACAAGACATACTGATTAATAAAGTCAGACTTACAATAGGGAGCTAAATTATGGCAGGACTCATCAACCAGCAACACATGCTAGACCTTCTCAAATGGTACAAGTTAGCATGCAGTAAAGAAAAAGTTTTAAATTAACCCTAGTATTTTACCCTCTGGGCAGTAGAACTAGAAGTTAGAGGAAGTAAGTTTATTAACCATAGAAGTAATATGATTCCATGTGACAAGTTGGAAAGGCCTGAATTTCTCCCAAAGACTCACAGATTTTTACAGTGTTAAATATCACTGTAATTATTAAATCTTGCATGAAAACCCCAAGGAAACAAATTGTAGCATGAATGTAACATCTGAGATTTAAGATTTATATTCTGGGAACTGACTGAAATGCACAAGCAGAAGATTCATGTAGCAAAATGTTGCAAGGGCATCCCTGCTAAATGCCTTGTGGAAAGTGCTAAGCAAACTGGAATAGTTCCAAAATATGTAGGTGGGATTTCTCTTCACAATGCTGGGATTTACTCCATTATTGTCCAAGTGACTCAGCTGAAATTACCCACAATCTACTAGACATACTTTATTTCAATACATTTTGCCCTGGCCTTTCCTCTCTGTGGCTACATGGCCTTAATTCACCTAAATTTCTAAAATGGTGGTGCCAAGTGGTCCTGATAACACCACTGCACTTTCCACAGCCAAATATGATGTAGACTCATCTGCATTTTCAGGACAGTATGTCATTGCCTTCTATCAACATTTTCTTTGTTAATCTACTGACAAGAGAAAGATACTGCCTTCCCTGCTTTTGGACTGAGCTCCTTCTCTTCTGTGACTTTGCCAGTTGCTAAATGACCTTGAAACTGATTCCCAAACACAGAAAAGTAGTTATTTGAAGCCATGATGCTTAATTAAACAGTTAATCCATGAATCCTGTTTGCTCTTACTGTAGCAGAGCAAATAGGCCTTTTGTCATTCAAAGATGGATTGGGCTAGATCAGCTTTGTGCAGATAAAAACACAAGGTTTCCACTTCTGTATCTCATATCTGTATCTAGCAGGATGATATCCCCTGATGATGTAGTGCACCACTCTTACAGAAAACAGGCTGTTCTTCCTGCCTTTTTATCTAGAATACTGTTTGACTTAAATATTGGATCAGGATTTGGTCAGTCAATTCACAGCAGTTCATGTAATTTCAAATGGAGATTAAAATCCAACCCAATGCATGGATTGCTGTATTTTGTTTTTAGGGCAGCCAGTGCCAGCTGCTTCAGCAGAAAGTTTAAGAAGCTCCTTAGAGGACAAGTATAAAATATTCCTGAATTCTACCTCTGAGCATTTGAGGGACGGGGCTCTGAAGCATTGTGGTTTATACCTCTAGCAGTTTTTCAGTCCAGTCAAAAAAATGTCAAACATCCTCATTACCCTCTTAAATGTCCAGTGACGCTTTGGAACCTAACTCTCCACAATACCTATTGACAGGGATTTTATAGATTGGCTTAAGGTGTCACCTTCCTCTGCTCTTACAAATCTGCCATTTGTAATTGGCTTGCTTTCAATTTCACTGGGTTTATTCACCTGTCATACCAAGATACATACTGGAGCTCCTAAGCACTTTTCATCTTCTGGTTCAAGTATTTCCCCCAGTAAATTAGAGGCCTATACTCTAAATGTTCCCCTCCATCTCTGCTGGCTCCCCAGGGAAGGAAGCCTAGGCATGTGGGCCACCGAGAGATGCTTTGGCCAGGTACCTTGCAGGTCAGAGCATCTGGTTCCCCTAAGTCCAGGTGCAGCTCTGGTGCTCTTTCTCTATATTCTGTTTGGGTAAAGTTCTCTGTATAATATTTTACTTTAACATAAAATTTCCTATATTTATCTCTGTTTTAATCAATAATTAATTCTTATATAAATACCTTACTGTGCTCTTTAAGATGAAGCAAAACACACCATTGCTCTTTAATAAGTCTTCCTAAGCACATTGGGTGTCCCAATGCCAAAACAGCTGCTCTTTTATTTTGGATGAGGGCCACAGATCCTAAAAACTGTGTAAGCACCCAATTCCTTAAAAAAATTTAGTCACAAAAAATAGATCCTAAAAATTCTGTAAGCACCTAATTCCTTTAAAAATATAGAAATGCACTTTTGGAAATGCAAGCCAAACAAAGTGTGCTGAAACTTGCTTCTTTCATTGTGAATTTGCAAGACGAAACAAAATAAACTCTGTGTTTCACAAGGGTTCCTGTTACCAGCCAGGAGAAGGAACAGGCCCTTCCTGGAGCAAGCAGCCAGGAAGAGACAGGACCTAGCAGCTAACAGGGAAAGAAACCTACAAACTGAACCCCACTAGTGCTAGTAAGCCAAATTGTAGGGACTGTGGTGGTGATGGGGACTGCAGGAAGAAAACAGGTGGCTGAATTTTGAGGTATGTGAAGAAATTAAAAAAATAATGTGTATTTTTTAGGATACTGAATGACACAAAAGAACTATTGGACCCCAGGCTAACACTTTTCAAACCACTCTACTGACAACATGTCATAACCAGACCAGAACACAACTACAAATAACAGTAGGAAATCTACCAACATCATGCCAAGAGAGTGAGTCAGTGTTAGTCATTTGGTGCTTTTCTTAATAACTGGGGGTTTTGCCCAAATACTACTGAAAATCATTGCTCTCCTCCCTCTGTATTACCAGAGGGTATTTGACGTATATATACATGTATATTTTTTTCTCAGATTCCATGCCATCACTTTGCCTGCCCACAACATTTACCAAACTTCTTACCATCCTTATTAAAAATTAAACTTGTTTATTAAAATGAATTCCCTCAGAAGCTTTCCAGCAAAGTGTCTCAGCCCTTTGCAAAGCCCAATTAGCACAGGGGACAGAAAGCTCTGTGGAAAAAAGGGAGAACTTGTGCTGTTTCTCTGTGGAGAAAAGGGAGAACTTGTGGTGTCATTAATTCCCTTCATCTTTATACCTGTGTAATCACTAGTACACAGAAAGCATGCTTAATACTGATCTAGCAGCATCTTCTTAGTATTAAAGTGTGCTGTACACAAAACAGTGAAGACAGCCCTTCTTACATTCTTTGACTATTTTTTTTTTATTTTTAGGTTTTTAAAGCACTTCTTCTGAGATTTATAATAACTGATTAAATATAAATATATTTAATAATGCAACCCATAGTTACACTTAAGTACTTTAGTTTCTCAGCATTCAGTGCTTTGAAAGTCTGTACTACCATTTGAAACAAACTAGAAATAGCTCATTTAGAGGATTTTGCTAGAAGATCCACTGATCAGCACTTGTAACTTACTTGAAATGATTTCTCATGTCTCAATTAAAAGCAGCCTTTACCAATGGGTAACAGCTTTCTGTGGCATTGATACTCCCTCTTCTGCAAGCAAAGTCACATGTGCAGGGAGCTGCCTCTGGGATGGAGCAGAGCCCAGGGGAACACAGGGCACCACAGGCTATTCTCACATCTATTGTGGCAGGTCTGCACTCCAAGGGACTGGTTTCTGGAGAACCCAAAAAGGTGTAAGTTTATAACATGCTTTATTGGTCAGTTGCAAGCTTCTTCTGTCCCAAATGTGGAGAGCACCAGGTGGGCTGTTTTATATACGTAAAGCAGTATCTTAGGGGAAGGAAAGTTTGGTCATACTGATTGATTTAACTAGATTTTTTAAGATCAAGGTTGACCTGAGAAATCCACTTAGAACATACATCCATAAAAATGCCTTCTCTTCATTAAGAACAGTTAAGAGTGTCACTGAATTCAGGATCAAACATCATCTCTGTAAGGTGTCACAGTCCAGTCGGGAGGTAAATTTGGTTGAGAAAAATGTCTTGTGTCAAACTAAGTACCATCAGGGAGCTTTTTGTGTGGCATGGAACTAAACCATCTATACCAGTACAGTGGTTCCTAGCCTACTTTTGGCCTCAGGCAAAGATGGTTACCCAGATGAGGCTGAGCTAAGATTTGGGAATTAGCATATGCCAGGTGCCCTTTCCATTGGGTAGCCTGGGTGAAGCCATGCTGCTTTAGAGTCTGAGACTTCAATAATAAGGGTGTGGGCCATTCTCTGCCAGAGAATGGTTTCAGACAAGTTTAATTCACTTTAATAAGTTAATTTTAATTTATATACATGGAACTGTGGAGTGTGGGTGAAACCTTAGAGGGACAGGCATTGCAGCTGCTTTGGCTTTTCTCCTGCTCCAGGGAATTCAGATCTCCTTGGTGTTCATGGATTCTCTGCTGCTGCACAGCAGGAGAGTGTCTCCTGCTCCTAATTTTGAGTAGTTTGGTTGCAAACAGAGGTATGAGGAAGCAGGGTGGCCATTGCAGGTGTGGGATCAATACCCAAATACATTTGTGTTACCCTGTGCTGTTGGTTTCCTGCCAGAGGCACCAGCTACAGATCAGCTTCTGGGAGGGAAGGGAGACCTTTCCAAAAGGAGTAGGAACTTATGTGGAGACTTGCTGTCCTGTGTCTGTGCTGCTGGGGACCAGCTGTGGACCATGTGTCAATCACTGATGAAGGTCACTCATGAGGCATATTTTAGCATTATTCTCTGTGATGATCCCATCACTACTGACCCACACATGCTGGCAGGGTGGGAAAGGCTGCAGTGCCTATGGCTGCATATGTGAACGTAAGCACATGAACTGTTTGTCAGGTACAAACCCCATCTACCTTCCACTGCTGTACCTTTGCAGTGGCTCTTTTGAGTCAGGACTAAGAAATCTGCAGAGCACCAGCATCCCTTGTGTAAACAAACATGCTTGCAGGCAGGCACTGGGGCCCTATCAGAAAACAAGATGGTTGGAATGATAAAGTACCAGTATAGTCTTGAAGGAGCTGGGTTTGCTAAGAATGTGCAGCTTCATTAAGGAGTTTTTGTGGGTTAAAGCATGTTTGAGCTGGTAAAAGTAAATGAGGGGTAGGCCCTGATACCATGCAAACACCCAAAATGGCTGCACTCCCAAAGCAAAATCTTGGAGCTGACAGAGTTCCTGCAGGGTGAAACTGCTGAGCAGAAATTGCTAAAATGCTTTAATTAAACCACAGAGAGGAGGAGAAGGCAGATATTTCTCAGGAAGGAGAGCATCTTGTGTTTCCTCATGGGACTCAACTGCAATGGATCAAAGAGAAGTCATTGCTACAGACAGGAGCTCTGGCCCAAATGTCAGCCCTTGGCATCTTCCTGCCAAGAAGAATAAGGATGCAGATGTGTTACAAACAAACCTACCCAGAGAAGTGGGGTTGGGGGGCTGGTACTGCCCCCTCTCCCTGGCAGCCCTCACTCCTGCCCTGGCAGGAGCTGGGTGGAGGAATGTCCCCAGCATGTCCAGACCCTGCTCTCTTGATTATTTTTTACATGCTTCATTTCTTTGGAAGTGTTCAATTGATTTAAAGCACACATCAAGGTGGCACAAAGAACAAACGAGTTCTCCACAGAAATCCTGTGAACTGTTGCTCTGCCATTCACTGTTGCAGGCAAAAGAGGCACCAGGAGATGGAAGAAAGAAATCTTCAAAGTTAATTATTTACTGTTTATAGACTTTCAGCTACTTCAGCCTGGCAGGTTTGATAAGGAAGCCTGGAGCTTCAGCAGAAGCAATTAGCTGCCTTCTATGAGATATTAGTGAGTAATTGTGGCATTGTTTATTTCCTGTAAAGCGACAGACAACTAGAAAGGGTTTGTTTGCTGCTTGTAGATTATTTGTGTCAGGGTGGATGAATTCACCAGGAGAATGGCAAGTAGGAGCGAGAACATTACAACGACTTTCTCCATGACAGTGCAAGGACATGCACTTCTCCCCATCTTGTTCAGTAATACATCTTCTCTTGCTTTTTTTCTTTGGTGTTAATAATGGTGATGATCCTCAGAGCCAGGTTTGTATTGGTATTAGCCCTGAGAAGACCCCAGGAGGGGAACAAGAGTGCCCTGAGTAAATGGATGTTGGCAAAGGGACAAATCACGGGGCAGATTTGTGCATCAGTCCTAGCAGAAAGATGGAGGTGTCCTTAATAGTCAGTATTGAAGAAAATAGTGGAAGAAGTAGCAAAGGTTGTATTTCCCTCCATTTGCAAGTAGGTTTCCTTTTCCAGTTTATATTGCTTCCTGCCAGACATGAAACTGAACCCCTTGGCATGCAGGAATATTCCAGTTCACCTCAAATCAATTCCTGTCAGCTCTGAAAATGAAACATGAGAACTACTAAAAATAAGCAACAACAGGGCATGAAATGAATAATCTACTGCTTTGTCCAGGGAGAAATACTTTCTGACTTGGTCATCAGCAAGTAATTATCCTTGCAGGAACTGGCTAAGAGGTTAACATATCTAAAGTGCATAGCTGACCTTGTTTTGGGGAAGATAGTGGCCTGGGATTCTTTTGAGGCCCTTTAAAGGTATGATTTTAAGAATAATGCTATAGAACTCATTTAGAAAGCCTCTCTTTTCAGCAGGGAGTGATTTATAATTTGTCTTTCTTTTTTTTTTTTTTTTTTTTTTTTTTTTTTTTTTTTTTTCTGGAACTCCAGAGCATTTGGGCACTTCAGAAGTTCTCAAGGCCAATATTAAATTGTTACAACTTTTGGAAGCACTGTGAAAAATTAAGACCAATGAACTGAGGATGAATGGGAAATGTACTTTCTAAAATGCTTTAGTCCAAAAAATGCTTAAAATCTGTGTGTACCAGTACAGCCAGAAAAGGAAATAGTAAGCAAAATTTTGCACACTAAGTGCTATTCAGCTTCATGTTAGGAAAAGCTGATGCTGGGAATCAGCAAAGCCATCTGAAACAAACAGGTTATCCCTTGGCAAGAATACCTAAAGTTCTTTGTAAAGAAAGAAGACACAATAACTCTTAGGAAATCATGTAAGTTAATATGAACCACCAAAGACATCCCAAGGATGGGATGCAAGGCAAAAATAAAAAATAGGGCCTCTCAAGGCACTTTTGAAGTGATGCTAATCTGCATCAGTGAAACCAAGATTGCCACAGGCAGCAATGACCTTACAGTTAATTTCAACACTTGTACTTAGCACTTTTAATTCCAAGGTTTCTTGAAGGTTGAGTGGACTGAATGGCAAAAAAGAAGCCTTGTCTGCACTCCCTCCCTTTGTCCTGAACCTCTGCTGGGCTAATTCTTTGCAGCTGCCCAGGCAGAGAGCCAGACCCTTCAGGTAGTGTATTATGGACAGAACAAGAGAAGGAGTTCTGGCATCCTCACAAACAGTGCACCCTTGGGCAGGGGAAAGCCCAGAAAATACCAAAGGGCCTGGTATTGCTCTCCCACATGGGCTTTGTAAGAGCCAAGATAAAGAGCATCCAGCAAAGCAGTATAATGTAGCAGTGGGACTCCAAAGGCTAGCCCATGGAGAAGGGGAAGGGATGTAGGTCAACTCTGCTCTCTTCAATCAGGACACATGGTTTCACATATCTTCATAGGGACCTTTGATGCATGTGCACAATAAAATTAATGTGGATGTTAAAAACCTCTTCTGCACTATAGTCCTGTAATTCTGTCATCCCTCCATCCTCCCTCCCTCCCTCATGCTGACTAAACCTCTAGTCCACTGTGTTTTGAGTTCTCTCAGTAAATTTTTTTTCTGTTTGAAAATAGGTGGTACCTTCCTGATTTAATTTTATTACTATTATTATTATTATTATTATTATTATTATTAGTAATAATAATAATAATAATAATAATAATAATAATAATAATAATAATAATAACAACTATTTTATTTCTCTTCAAATAAATGCTCTTTGTTGTAGTCCATCTTTGGCACAGCACCTTCCTTTCCCCTAACAGAAGCCGTCTCATAGAATCAAAGAATGGTTTGGGTTGGAAGGGATCTTAAAAGGCATTTATTTCCACCCCCCTTGCTGTGGATAGGGACACCTTCCACTAGACCAGGTTGCTTAAAGACCCATCCAACCCAGCCTTGAACACCTCCAGGGATGGAGTATCCACAACTTCTCTGGGCAACCTGTGCCAGTGTTTCACCACCCTGACTGTAAAAAAATCCTTCCTTATATCTAGTTTAAATCTAGCCTCTTTTAGTTTAAAACCATCACCCCTTCTCCTATCACTGAAAGCAACAGGAGCACATATGTGAAGTGTAGAGAATTTAGAAATAATTAAGCAAAAAATCCTTATCACATTTTCCACAGAACTACTGCTCTGCCGCTGTTTATTGGCATTCAGCTGGGATAATCGCTCTCTCAGTCTTTTACTTAGCTTTAATGGCAACAGGACAGTGACAGTAGGTGGGACTAGATGACCTTTAGCAGTCCCTTCCACCCAAAGTACTGCACGTTTCCAGTCCAGAGGGGATGCTGGTCAGCCCTGGCACACACCCAAGCCCGGCCCCAGGGCAGGCAGGCTCCCTGCAGCATGGCCGGGGCTGTGTGGCAGGAAGGAGCTGTTGTTTCCTGCTCGCTGTGCTAGCTCTTGTTCTGCTTAAAATGGGAGGCCAAAAAGAGACAGATTGGCAAAGCAAAGTCTGGTCGGAAAGTTTCAAGTGTTCTTGCTTATGAAGGATTAACCTTGCCCTTGTCAAGCAAGTGACTTGGAGATTTATATTAGCACCATCGGGACTGCTTGTCACCAGCCAAGGTCTAAGTGTAATTTCTTAAATGAAATCTAAAGGCTGTCCTCCTGTGGGAGGGTTGGCAGTCCCTGCTGTCTCCCTCAGCGGCCCTGAATCCGCCCATCGGTCGGGCCGGGCTGTGCTGGGTTTGCAGAGGTAAATTCGGTCTGCAGGCTCTGCCCGAGGGCTGCGGGGCCAAAAGGACCTCCCTGGGAACTAGCCTGCCAAAATCTGGCTCTGATAAAACAGCCCAACCCATCCTGTAAAGACTTCTACTGAAAAATCTTGAAATAATCACAGAGGAAATGACAGGAACTCAGGCCTCCCTTCCCGGCCTGGCCAGACACTCCCTGGCTTTTCCCCTCCCTGACACGCCGTGTCCCTGGGGACGGGCCAGGGCCGCAGCTGCGTGAGGGGCCGGGAGCAGCCATTGCAGCGGCGCGCTCCGTGCTCCGCTCCTGGCAGGGGCATGGAAATGTAGGGTCAAGTTCAGGGATTGCAGAGGAGGAACAGAGCGATTCCTCTGGCCTTAGTGACATTTTGCTTATTTATACCAGCTGCAGATCTTATCTGGAACTTTAGTGTGGCTTAAGAGACTTTAGTGTGGCTTTCCTCATTTGCGTTTAAGAGGGCATTCAATTAACACGAGTGCCACATAGTGAAATACCTGCTTTATGAGGGGGCAGGGCTGAGCAGCTTAAAAATACATAGGACTTTGGATTATATTACTTCCTGTGGAACAGTTTCCAGTTCTGCTGCCCCAGACCATGTATCTCTTTCCTTAAGGATAGATGAGATGTAAAGAAACCACTCCCATATTTTTATCAAGAAGGTGTGGCCATTGTGTTTGATTTTTTTTTACCTTGTGGTTTGTAACGTGTTAGATGCTGGTGAGACAGTCTGAATCTGGCATTGGTTTGGTACCTTTGTAAAATGCTGAACAGCACAAGAGGATAATAAGGAATATGCTGTACATGCTCTACCCGCCCTCCATCCTGTCTGTCTTCTTTGGATGACCCCAAACAGTATTTTAAGTGCAACATCCCTCTGTTGCACAGCTTTCCTTTAATGCTGGAGGTTTTTTTTGGTGTGCACTAATGTATTCCTGTCCCAAAGCTACAGAGGAGCAGTGTGTCAGCAGGCTGCAATGTTCATGAGTGTGCATGCACAGTGGTCATCAGTCTGCAGGTACAGTTCTGGGCTGAGCAAATTATGCTCTTGGGAGCTATGATCCTAACTCCCCAAGATTCACCTGAAAAAAAATCCAACTTTTAATTTGTAGAATTGCAAAGACTGGTGGCTGCAGGACACAAGCAGGAAACATGAGAAAACAGAGAAAAAAACCACAGAGATGCCACAATGTTTGGTAGCAAGTAGGCTCCCCCCTTCCACAGGCTTCCTTCTGAAGGCTGCCACCACCACCTTCCACTTGGTTGGCTTCACAGACCATCACCCTGCATCCTGGGTGGTGGCAGCAGCCAGCAGGACAGTTCCTGTACCTTTGCACAGCTCCAAGGTTTGCAAAGCTGCTCCAGACTCCAGAGAAAGTGTGTGAAGCCTGTTCAGCCTGTATGGAGAAGCTGACGTTGCCTCAAGGCAGGGAAGGAGCATAGAAACCACCAAGTGATCCAGCCAGCCATGGGAAGAGTCACGGAAAGCAAGAAGTGAGCAGGCTTCGCCCTGGTCTTTGGGCATCTGCAGTTGCTCTGAGGCTGCAAACCACTCCTGGCTTGTCTCTCATCTCCTGCAGGGCAGAGCGGGTTCTGTAGGCCACATAAAATGCATTTGAGTCCCAGTCCAGTCCAGACTGTAGAACTGGTTTAAATGAAAACAGATTTGGGCTCTTCGTGGACTGTGGGCAGACATCATCTCTGGGATGTCGCGGCTCCCTCTGGGTCTCTGTCAGTGGCTTGTCCTTTTGCTGCCTTGATGGAGCGTTGGCCCTCCTCCCATCCCATGACACAGCTCCCTGGTTTTGTTCCTTCAGTGGGCAGCCAGAGAAGCGAGTGGCAGCAGCACGGTGACCTCAGGCTGTGACAGCTGTGGTGGGAATGAAAGCCTCCAGCTGGCACGGCTCTCCGCAGAGTGCCGTCCTGTCTGCCAGGTTTTGGTAGGTGCCTGACGAGGACGTGAGCCCTCCTCAGCTGTTCTCTGCAGCTGCGATGCCAGGGATGCCCTCAGATCTGCGTTCAGGTCAGGACAGGCACTGCAGGCGCTCGCTAATTCCCTCCAGGGCAGTTCCTGCGGTTTATTCCGAAGGCGCAGTTGGAACTGGTTAATCCGAGCGGGTGGGCCGGTCTGGCGGCGCTGCCGCATGTGTGCTCTGGGTGAAGGTCGGCAGCCTCCCCGGGGCAGTGACAGAGCGGCTGCTTCTGCCGTCCCCAGCCGGGCCTCCTCCGCCTGCAGCCCTGAGAGCTTCTCGTCCAAATCCTCTGCAGTTCTGGGCCATTTCCCATGCAGCTTTTAGTGCTCTTTGTCCTTCCTTAGTTTAAAACAAGACTTCTGTTGCTTCTCTGGTGAGGTTAGTGAAGGCTAGAAGGATATTCATCTTAAATTTTCCCATTATATCTTATTATACACCCAGGTCACAAAGTAATTTATCATAAAGAAGCAGATGGTGTGAAAATATTCCCAAGTTCCCAAATTCCACAGCATCCTAGCAGATGCCATTTTAACCTTGACCTGTGTTTTTCTGTAGCCTGGTTTATCTGGCTCAAGAGAAATTTCAGGAAGTTGTGCAGAGCAGAAGGGTGCAGCTTGGTTTTCATTGTTTTCACTGCTCCTGCTTGTATACGGCACAGGAAAACAAGGGGAAAATATCCTTTTGCTGGGACTCAATCCCATGTTTCTTGTGAGTCTTGAGTTCAATCAAGCTTTGATAAAATGGAAACTGAGGGAGTGCAGAACACATTGAGGGAAGCATGGTGTTCAGTGCAGTGCATGTACTTTACATTTGGCCAAAGGTTTTTTGCTTGTCCTGACTCCTTCAAGTAATTCCACTAGCATCTATACATAAATAACTTCCCATGGCAAACATCAGCTCTGAATCCACAATTCTATCTTTGCTCAGGAATATGAATATAAAATTGTTTTTTTTTTCCCTTGTAAGTGTAATGAATCTTGGAAATACTTCCTTTCCAGTCAAATAATGTTAATTATTTGCATAACATATATTGCATCAGCTGGAAGCCAGGCTGCTTTGCTTAAATCAAGTAAGTCCCCTTCCTTCAGTTAGGAGGGAGAGGAGGAGTCATGACTTGGGAAAAGCAACTGCTTTTCCCAAGTCATGACTCCTCCTCTCCCTCCTAACTCTTTTTTGACTCTTCCCCTCCTTCCCAACATCTCTGTGGATGTTAATGCTCTCAGAGGAGTCACTAGCTGACCCTGTATACTCTTCCTAATTGCCAGTTTCTAACAATCATGACTTTTTAAATGTAAGTGGCAAACTCCCTTCTGTGAGCCCCATGACAGTCTCTCCAAGTCCTGGCAGGGAGGTGCAGGGAAGAATTAGAGGCAATTCCTCTGTGAATAACAGCAGGAAGATTTGCTCAAGCCTGTCTTTCAGGGCTGTCTGGGTTTTACATGCTGTGATACACAGTCTCTGTACACATACCACTGCACTTAGAAATGCCTCAATCAAGGCCAAATATTGCTTTGCTGAAAATCTTGATTCAAAACTTGAAATGGAGGCAGCTTGCTATGTGCTAACAATTAATGACCATCCTACTTACACATTTTTGTCATATTTATTTGAGCAGCTTCAACTTCTACATGTATGGAAGGCTTTGTTGTCAGATTAAAAACCTCTGCTGTCAAAGTCATCTCTCTTCCCTGTCTCAGGTAGTATTTACAGCTGACTCATCTGTGTCTGACTCACCTGATGGCACAGCAGTTGCTTTCAGGACAATCCTGAGAATGGACAGTCAACTAGAGGTAGGAAACTTGGGACACTGCAGGCAGAATCATGAGTGGAGGTGGTGTTGTTCTAGGAGGAGCTGCCATTCCCATAGCTAGATGAGAGATCCTGCTGTGTGCTGGGAGCAATGGGCACATCCAGTGCATCCTGCTGGATGTGCCCATGAGTGGTCAGGCTTGTCCAGTACAGTCTCTGCATGTTCAGTGGTCTTAGTGGTCACACAGAGATGGACTCCACAGCAAGTGTCCTTCATGTCTGACACATGAGGTGTTTTGGACCACCTGTGCAAGTGCTGAGTGGGTTGTCCAGGCTATGCACAGTGTCACCAATGGGATCAGGATGTACCAGACTTAACTCTGCACACACAGTTATGGTGTAGGGTGCTTGAACAAAATATGTCAATCCACTACAGGCTTCCCTTTCAGGCCCCAAGCTGGTGCTCCTCAATGCATTTTGGCATCATAGAGTGGGTTGAACCAGCTCAGTGGTGAAGCTGACTGTGCACATAGACAGGCACCAGTATGGTACTGGAGAGGTGATGGGAGCAGGCAGGGGCAGGCAGGGCTGCTCCTCTTGACAGCAGCTCATGCTTAGATTGACATAAGCCAGCCATGGCACCAGATTCTCAGTGCTTCATCTGGGATTTTAGCATCTTGGATAACTAAGGTAAAAATGTGGCTGAGGCTCATGCTTTGATGAAGCTGATGAAGACTTGAGTCCAGCAGACAAATTTCTGCTTCTGTTGGTAAAGAGGGCATAACTGGGATACTGGGACATTTGGTAGTTCTGATGGAGCTGGCCTGGACACAGGGTGGAATAATCCATGCCACAAGAAAGAACCAGGATCACCAAACTGTGGGGCAGGACATATGTGGAGGCAGAAATTACATCTGGTTTGAGTAATGTATCTGCTGATCTTCTCCTAGTTAAACTTTCTGACCAGTCCCAAGAGAAGGATCCTACTGATCTCTCACAGCTGTAGCATACCAAGTACATAGTTTTTTTCTAGTAGCACATTTGGTCCTTAACTCAGGCACTGAAATCCTGGGTTTCCTTGGATTCTCTGTCTCTTCCTTCTGTGATGACTGCAAAACCCTTACAAAACTGCAGCATATCAGTGTCTTTGACTGGATCTTCCCTTGACTTTGGGGTTTGAAGGTATCACTGAGCTTCTCACCTAACAACGTAGTGTGCAAAATATTCATCTTGTTCTGGGCTCTGGAATACTCTGTCTTCAAAAATATTTCTCCTCCCTTGTCCTTCTGGAAAGTCATTTCCCTTTACTTCCTGTTGTATTAAATAAATCTCTTTGCTTAAAAAGGGACTAACAATCTGGCATCTGGGAGAGAGAAGACAAAGGAAAGACAACAAGTTGAGTGTTGGACTGTGAGTCAAAAGCTTCATCTGTAAAATCCTAACATGGAAACATGCTGAAAAAAGGAGGGAACAGGAGTGAGAACTGGGAAAACTGCTCCAGGGTGTTGTTTTCTGGCACAATGCCCAGCAGGCACTGCACCAGGCAGCTCAGACCTGGAGCCTGTTTTCCCTGCTGTGTGCTGCCTGCGTCATTTTCTGGCCTGGGACGACATCTGGCTGGCATATTCTTTTCCACACCCCTGGAGGAGTGCTCTTTCTAGCTAGTTACTGCAGTGCTTGGCATTAAAATACAGTGAATTAGACTACAAAGTAGCATAAGATCAGCTTAAAAATAATGAGGCTTAACTGCAGTTGAACTTTGAGTACTTTTGTTTGCCTTCTGGGTTAAAAAGCTTTCCAATATGTGATGTCCCTGAATTCTTGCATTTCACCTTGACTGTGAGTGCTCAGAAGTCACCTTAAGAATAAGAGAAAAATCACCAAACAAACCAAAACCACAAAAAACCCCAACAAAATAAAACAAGTAATGCATCCATATCTCTTTATTGAGAAGTCCAGGATAAATTATTTGGGTTTTCAGATTAACACTAGTTATTACAAACTCTCAATTAAAAAAATAGGGTAATTAGCAATAGAAAGTAGAAGGGAGATGGTGGGAAGAGACAATTCACAGAAATGGGGAAGAAGACTCATTACCTTCAAGAGATTGTTCAAGTCCAGTAAGAGGCAGGGGCTGTGATGATGTAACACCACACAGTTGTCTCCAGATTTTGAGTACTTTCCCAGTGTCTGGAAAGACTTCTCCCACTAGCAGACAGGTGTCCTAGATGAACAGAATTCACAGTCTGGAAACAGACACCACTGACTCTAACACTGGTCTTCTACACCACCAAGCCAGCCTGTGTGCTCCTACATCCACCAAATTATACCAGCACAGGGAACTTGGGCTTATCTTTTTTCACTTTCTTCTGGGTTTCAGCAGCACCTTTGCATAACAACGTGTTCCAGTTTTCACTGACGACCTGTTGCAAATCTTCCAATGTAGCCTAGCAATGCAAACAATGTTCACAAAACCTGGTGTTTTTATACAACATGGAGCAGAGGTACTGTGTGCTGGCAGAGTTGTTTAAGGTACTGTCCAGGTTGCAGGCACAGGGCTGGGTGCCATGTTAGCTCAACCTCGTTTTTTCTAGCTGGGGAATTCTGGAGAAAACACAGCTACAAATGTGAGGGTTACACACCAATAATTTCTCTGTTGGTTTATATGGCTTTATTACTTCTCAACACAGTAATAAAGCTTTCTGGCTTTACCTCTTAGAGGTAGAATGGATAAGCTTAGGTGAAATGAATCCCTTCCAACTACAGCAAGAAAATAATTCCGTACCAATGACCAGTTAGCACTATTAGTACATTAAAATCTGGCCTCAGTGCACATGCCTATGAGTTAAAAACATACTGTAGGAAGATGGGAATGGTACCCTTTAAGAGTGTTGCCACACACATAGCAGCTGCTCTGGTATCATGTGTCAGCACCTCCCCATTGATATTTACTTAATTATTGATGCATTTGTGAGATTATTAAGCATTGGAGCAACCTGCCCAGAAACACCATGTGCTTTTCAGTGCTGATGTTTATGGGACCTGAATGGAGAGGCCCTGACCCCATGGAGCAGGAGGTTGCACTAGAGGCCATCCAAAGCTGCTTCAGTATGAGTATTCCTGCAGTACTGTGACTCCATGCTTCCCAGCCATGGATCTCAGGTTCTGAGATTCTTCCCTGCACTTTCCAGTCTATAAAAGTTCAGGTGAGGTTCTTCATCCTCTGTAATTCTTGTAAAAAGGAAAAAAAAAACCAAAAAAAACCATGCTACTGAAAACAGTAAAATGTGATGTGTTTGTGAAGTTTTTATGAGTTCTGATTACAGATATATATGTATTTTGCTTTTCTGCTTTAAAGGAGCCTGTAAGGGTAGAGAAGCAGCAAAAAAGGGAAGGAATATATAAGGAATATATAATGATATATAGCATATATATAATATATGTTTAATTTGGTGACAGCTCTCCCTGTGAGTACAGAAGCACAGTCTAGAAATGACTGGGAAATCTGAGTATCACCTGTGGTGGTTCCTCAGAGCTCAACACCAAGCAGTGACTCTTGTTCTGCAAAAGCAGCAGGCAGAGTTATTATTTAAGAGCAGGCATATTATTATTATTATTATTATTATTATTATTATTATTATTATTATTATTATTATTATTATTATTTACACTTCTGTATTAAGTGTGCTCACATACATGCAATGCCATGTTATTCAACAAATTCATTTTGAAGGCCCATTGTCTAAGGCTCTGAGAAGACTTCCAGGTGCCTCAGTATGAAATACATGAAATGTATGTATGTGGAGATACTTTCTTATTGTTTTGGGAGCTTTTCTGCCAAAAATCCTGTCCCAAGCGTTGGCTTTGGACTTTTTCCAGTTTATTTCTCTGGGCTTTGCTGTATCCCCAGCCATTTCCTTCCTCAGGCTGTGCCTGTGTATGATACTCCTGCCTCTGGTTCCTGTTCTCCAGCTCCTTTGGGAGTGGTAAGGGCCTGGGGACATCTCTCTGGGAGGCTACACTGCCTTACCAGGCAGGAAGAGTTTGTTGTTTTTGGTATTCCTGCCACAGCCTGGGTCTCACTACACCCTCACAGCCTGCTTTTTCTCCTGATCAATGTGTTAATGGGTTCTAGAGTCCCTGCATTCTTCCTCTGGGATTAGGGGCTTTAGCTGCTCCCAGCCCTCAGCCTGGTAATCCATAATCAGATTTCACCCTTTTAGCATTTCTCAGAGCAAATGCTATCTAGGATGACCTAAATCTGATGTCTGTTCCTTTAGGGACCATCAGTTTTCTATATTCTGTCACCTTTGAAGATGTTTATAGTTTCCCATTGCATGATCATAGCTCATCAATGCCACATTCAGTATCATCTCAAAGTCATTACTTCAGTAGCCTCCTTAATCTCTGCTTTTTCAGCTAGAGCAATTTGGAGGAATGCTGACCAGTTATGGTTGTCTCCTGGGTTTGACCTAAACTACCTAACTTTCCCATTCCTTCTGGTGCCTCCTACTTCTGCTGTTCTGTCCCTCAATTCCATGCTCCCAAACACCACTCAGAGCTTTGATAGCTTGCAGCCTGCCTGGCTTATGCTGGAGCTGAGAGTGGATCTGCAGACAGCACCAAGCTGAGTGGTGCACTTGGCACGTCTGAGGGATGGGATGTCATGGGGAGGGACATGGGCAAGCTCCAGAAGTGCACCCAGGGCAGCCTCATGAATTTCAACAAGGCCAAGGGCAGGGTCCTAGTGACAGGACAAGTGATAATGGCTTAAAACTGGTTCAGATTGCCCAGAGATGCTGTGGGTGCTCCATCCCTGGAAGTGTTCAAGGCCAGGTTGGATGGGCTTTCAGCAGCCTGGTCTAATGGGTGGTGTCCCTGCCCATGGCAGAGGGCTGGAACTGGGTGATCTTTAAGGCCCCTTTGAACCCAAACCATTCTATGATTAAATGGTTCTTTGAGAGGGTAGATAGAAATTAGTGTCTGTCATATCTGGGAAATGCAGAAGCCTGCCCCTGGGAAATGTTGGGCTCAATAGGTCTGGAAAATGCTTTTAAAATGTTAAGCAAAGTTCTCATCCGCATTTACAGAGATAAAGCTTATTCTCCTCAGTCTTGAGAAATTAAAAAAAAAATGTAGATGTTCTCAAACTTTGTATCAAACTTTATGCAGTGTGAGTTAATATGGTGATGGTTTCATCTCTTGGATTTTGCCCCGTTTCTGGGAGCCACGGGAGGTAAGGCGTGTGCTGGTTTTGTTACCTTGATCTCTATGGAGGTTAAATGCAAAGCTGCCTTTGAGTAACCAGCTCCCGAGGACGACGCCGCAGAGGCTGCTGCGCCATTAGATGGCAGCACAGATAAGGACAACTTCCATCGTGCCCGGTGCTGCTCCGGGAAAGCCTCTCCACTGCTTTCAGCATCCCCAAGGTACCTTGTGGGTGAAGAATTTTCACATTACTTAAAGCAAGATAAATTGAAGCCTGTAAATGAGGATTTTCATATTATATCAAAGCATATAAAATAAAAATTACCCCCTGCCCCCAAACAGTGATGGCATGTATTAAGTCTGAATTTCTTTCTGAATTATTTTATTCATTATCCTTCTCAAGCATACATAAATTCAGCTATACTGACTAAAACAGCTCCTTTCTTGATGACATGTATAGTAGCTTATCATCCAAAAGCTCTTCTATAAAGCTCTGGCACCAACCATCTCAGCTCATGGCATCAGGAGCATAATATTTTACATTACTTTCTGTTGCCATTTGAGAAACTCTACAAATACAGCAGCCACTTAGTAGACCCTCAGAATATTCCAGGGGAACTTCAACTAATTTCATTTCTTTAATGGAAAAAAAAAATCGAAGCAAATGGAGAGGAGAACTAATTTTGCTTTCCAGACTGAATATCTAGCTTATTACTAATTTTGCATTGTGTTGGCTTAAAGTTATATAAAGGAGAATCAAGGTGCTGATTGCATACCTGTAAGCCTGACATTTGTGCTGACATCCCAGAGTCTTGCCTGATATCTTGTGCGAAAGCCGTGCTTGAGAGTTGTCAAAGTGATGAAGTTCCTGGTTTTTGCTGTGGCAGAGCAAATTTCCTACCTTCCTGAGCTGGGATCTGACAGGGGAATCCTGGGTCTGTGTAACTGGTAATGTGGCTGATGATCTAGAGCACCTTCTGGTGTTAAACTGTGGAAATACTTTTGAAAATATGTGGCAGTCATGTCAAAGAGACTTGATCCTAGCATATAGGATTTTGACTATCTTTATTTCACTTTTCCCCTAAGAAATTACTAACAATAATATATAATTTTGCTTATTAATAATCCTAACAGCTATATTAGGCTAATATAAAGCTAACTTGTGCTTGGCAAAATAAGGAGTAATAATCTGTGTTGTTACACTAATTTAAAATTGGTTGGTGGAGGTTAATTCAGCCCCAGCTCCCAGCTTTTTGGAGCATTTTCACTTCCAGGCTGTTTTCCCAGGTGACTGAGCTGATGCTCAACCTTGGAGGCTGGTCATATGCTGGTGGTCTCAGGAAGTGCTTTGCAGCAACTTTTGGAGCTGTTTCAAAAGGAGAAGAGCTTTGTAGTGTCTCATAGGCAATTAGGGGCCACATCTCCTCTTGGGGGTTGATGACCATAATGTGTCTGCTTATACTTTTTTCCCTGGAGATTTTCCTCTTGCAGAGGCAATACTTCTCTCGTCACTTTGTGAAGTGGAAAAGCTGTGTAACTGCCCTCCCCATCTCCCCCCACCCCCTCATGGGGTTATGAGACTATCTGGAAGAAAGGAAGGATATATCACTTTACTTTTTAAAATGCAAAAGACATTTCAGAAGGCAAAGGCATAAAGTAACTCTAAGCAAAAATTTAAGAGAGACAGATGGGTAATAGAAAGCATCACATCAGTATTGGATCACTGCAAGCTTTGGCTTTGTGTTTTCAGCACCATGACACAAATGTTATTTGATCTAAAGGGAAGAGAATGGATTTTTAAACTACATATTCTACCTTCTGCAGAATTCCAGGCCTTCTGTGAAAGTCTCTGCTCAAATTGTTAATGTAGGCTGCTGAGGATCACAGACCAAGGTGGAATGGCTGCAAGCATGCCTAATGTGTGCATGTACTGCCAGCTACTCCATCAGCAGGGAAAGCCATTCCATTCTGTATAGAGCTCCTTTGGAAGGAGAAATGTGTAAATCTCTTGACTTCAGCACATGGGAGAAAAAAAGTGTTCCTTTCTAGCACTACCTCAGAACCTATTCAGCATATGGCTGTCTTTTCAATGTGTAAAGCAGTTAGGACAAATCTGGGGTGGGTTTTTTATTTACTTTAAACTGCCTAGATCTTATTCCATTTCAAATCCTCAGAGAATCAGATGAAACTACTAAAACTTTTAAATGTTTGAAGGATATCAAACTAGCAGTGAAAACACACAGAAAGCTGCTGGGCCCAGCATTACATTTTCCTCCCTAGAACAGGGAAAGATGGATAGTGTGAGGGAAGCTGATCCATTACTCTAATTGAAATGTGTCAGAGCCTGGCAGTTTGGGCATAATTAGACCCCGGTCACAATAATTTCTAGATCATCTCCAAATGCAGAAACTGCTGCATCAGCACCATGGAGGCAAATCCAGCATCTTTTTGACAAGGAAATACTTACCTCCTGTTGGTGCAAACTGGAATGATGTGACAGCCCCTGATGGCTCCAGTGTACCTTCATGTGGTGAAATTAGGGGGTGATCAACTTCTGAGCTTTACTGTGTCATCCAAATCACTTGTTTGGGATTTCCAATCTATTTATAAATAACTGAAATACATTGCCCATAAAAATGAACAGCATGCTACAAACCTGGCAGTTCTCTATTTAACCATAATTAACTTAGAAATAATTTACACTCTTCTTTCTCTTACTATAAACCAAGTTTTATAGCAAACAGAATAATTAGGAACTTTATATTGTTGCCCATATATGGCTATGTAGCCAGGTACCAGAGGGTGGAGATGACTTACCAACAGGGTTCTCCTAGGAATTTGACCCATGAATACAAATCCCTGCACTCATTAAGGGATCTGATTCTGCCTGGACTTGACATACCTGAGGGACCTCTGTAGGTACAGATGTGAAGGAGATGTCCAGGCTTGTGTTTAGGAGAGCAGTGATCCCAACAACAGCTGCTCTTATCACAGATGAGCTGGAGAAAAGCACTATCACACTTTATTTTAGTATGCTACAAAAGTCTTTGTTGAACTTTATTAGGTACTTTAATACCAAGCATACTTTGAAGTAACAAAAATTATTATTATTACTTTTACAGAAAATCAGGTATTTCAACAGTTTTCTTTACAGTTTTTTGACTTAAAAAGAAATTACAATTGACAAGTTACAATGGAGTGGGATGGGACAGTGATAACATTTAAAAAGATAAGACATACTATTCTTACTGAGTCAACATTTAATGATGTACATCCTGGTATGTCTCTCCCTTCTGACTGTGTACAAATTGTACATATTCACTGAGCTGCCCTGGCAGGGTTGTGTTGTCTTGTGATGGCACTTCTTTTGCAATGTTTGTGTGTATTTAGAAAGGGCTTTTACATTACAACATCACCATGATGCTAAACAAAATAATATAATACAGAGAAACCCTGTTTTGGTGATTTCTGTCACAGCAAAAGTGCCATGACTGCAATAATGTGGGATAGAGGTAAACTCAAGGAGCAAATGAAGATGGTGATATGAGAGCACATCCAGATAACAAACCCTTTCACAGGCTTTGAGGTGTGGGTGTGGTTGAGAGCCAACAAGAGCAGAGAATGAGGATGGGCTTCACTGAGACACCACTTAACAGGGACTCCTGAATACATCTGGCCCCTGAGGATGTGCATTTTCCAGCTGACACTGGTTGGACTAACCAGAGGTTAAAAACCTGTCTGAAGTGGGCCCTTAAATGAGTTTATGCTGCCTCATGTGTGAACTACTTGGTTTTTACCTTCCATCCCCTTCAGGTCAATAGCAGGTATGGGGAAGATGTTTATGGTGATTGACTGATTTGGGTGGGGTTTTTGACCAGCTAGTCCTGGTCCTTTAGAAGTCAGAAGAATTTTCTACATCCAGTTACAAGCACAGTTTCAGATTTAAAAAGTTTTTTTTTTTTAATGCTGCCCAGATTCACACATGAATTTACTCGTCTGACATCCAAGTGAAGTCAGTGCCACATTGGTACCCTGGTAGTTAGATAGAAAAGTTATCCCATTCCCTGTATTTGTTTACTGGCAGTTTGCTTAAAGATCATTTTTCTTTCAAAAGTAAAATAAGTTTTTTGAGATTCATGCACTAAATTATGGAATAATTTTTGTTGTGCAGTCAGTAGTTAAAAAGCAGTTTTAACTTATGTTTTCCTCATGTCTTCAGCATTTTGCATTATTTGGGATCAACACTAGCAATTAATTATTATTTTAGCCATTTCCCCTGAAAGCCAAAGAATGAAGGAACAGGCTTTAAAACCCTGAAGGAATCAGCACTGGAGTGCTCATTTTGCACGGGATTAATCCATGATACAAAGGAGAACCTGGAGGCACGTAGGGAGCGATATGCTCATGGCCAGTCCCGAGCCAGGGTTAGAGAGGAGCAGAGGGGGAGTCCTTGCCTCCCTCTGCTGCTCTGTGCCTGGTGCTGTGCATCCAGGCCTTTCACCAGGAGCTCCTTCTGTGCCTTCTCCTGTTTTACTTCTCAGTGGCTTCTGGAACTGAGTGCGCCCTTTGGGACCTGGGGAGGGAAAGACTTCCCTGCCAGTGCCCCGGGGCTATTTGCATCCAGCCCTCCTCACATGGCTATTTGCAAGATGTATTTGCTTACTAGTCTGTTAATTTTTGTATTGAGTTTAAACTCAGGGGTTTACTGAGTTGCATTGAGTTTAAACTTAAGGCCAGAAGGTCTCATTAGATCCCCCTGTCTGATTGGCTTTAGTGTGGGCCAGAGTGTCAATCCACAGCTCTATGGCAGAACAGGGGAAAGAAATGCCCTTGAAGAGAGCAGCAGTGGGTTACATTTAAGGGGTAAATTACTTTCTTCTATTAAAAAAGAAATCAAGGGCTTTTATTTTGTCACTTCAAATACAAACAATTCTATGCATCTTGGGAAGTTATAGCATTATGATACTCAGTCAGACATACCTTATAGTATATATGCTTCATAGAACTAGAATATAGGTCAGAAATAATTTTTGAGTCTTAAGTTTGTTACAGACATATTAATTGGAACACATATGCAGTAAAAATTGAGAAGCTTTACAGTTTTAGTCAACTTATTATACAGTGAAGTAAATGAAGTGCAGCAATGTAGCAGTAAAAGTTATGCTTTTTCCACTAGGTGATGGAAACATTCAGAGTCTATAAATGCTAATTTAAGAGAGATGTCCTAACAGCTTCTTGGCTACTGGGATAGGAATAGTCTGAAGTTAACTGCCTCTCTACTGTGAAAGGTTTTAAAGCTTTTTGCTTTCCGTCCGAATAAAAAAAATGACATTTACAAACCTCTTCAATGCATATATATTACATATGTTTATCTAGCAACAACTACACCCCTTTTAATTTATTCCCCAAATGTGACTTTTCATGCATGTCTTCTGGATGCTGAATTCAGCAACAGTTTCTAATGAGCTGGTGTGTAATCCATGATTGCATTTCTCTTCTGAAATCACTTCCATGTCTGGCTGATCTATGTTTAGAAGGTGGTGCTTATCCATCAGGCATTTTTGCACTTGTCAGCATTCTTCTCTGTTGGAGGCCCTTTCCCAAGCTTCTTCCCATTTTAATGTTGATGTACAAAAGCTGTTATTCATTTGTTTTGTGCTCATTCTAGTGAGGATTGGCTTAGTAGGACTGTGCAAAACAGAGAAAAGAGAGAAGCTGGTTTACTGCCAGCAAACACAAAAATGTTCACTCTGTGCTTAGCTTAGAGCAAGCCTCTGACCAATATTCTAATGCACTTCATTATATGTATTTCCATTTGTCACAAAAAGTGAAAAATTTAATCTGTAGGTAGGATTTGTAATCTGAAATTCTCAAAAATAATTTTTCATCAGCTAATTGACACAAGAAGTCAAAATAATGAGATTATTTCATCTAAAGTTAGAGCAATATGAAAATAAAGATACAATGCATATGGGGCAAGAATGACATTTACCAGATGAATACCATGAATTAAGTTAAAATCCTGACATTTCTGTTCCATATCAAAAGCTCCTTTCCCTCGAGGACACAACCCACATTGGCAAACACGATAAAATAATACCTTGTGGTAAATTTCAAGTGAGGACAGATGTGTGGGGGTGTTTTCAAATCAAACTTTCCCTTAAAATCTAATTCTCACTGCCCAGGTTCCATGTACTTAAGGGGAGCTGCATACAGGGAGGGGACAGGGGCACAGGGCCTGGGAGCAGGGTGACAAAAGCTCCCCCTCCTTGCTGCAGGGGACAGCCCCCGAGCTGGGGCTCAATGAGCAGATCTGTTTGCAAGTACCCACGCACAGGCAAAGGTGGAAACCTGGCTGCCCCGGCATTGGGCAGTGAGCAGAAGGTTCTTGCACCAAATGAACCCTGCCAGTTCACCATTAGCTAGGCTGTCTCAGACCCCTGAGACCAAACCATGAGGTCCTTTGTCAGGCAGCCTCTCCACTGCCTCCTGTGAAAGGGTCACTGCTCAGGGGGTCTTACAAAGCCACATCCTGGGGCAGAGGATGGCCAATGTCATCACAACCCCAGTTCCTGTATCGTAACGCAGGGGCCTCTGCAAGAGACTGCTGGAATGCAGAACTAGGGGTAAATCACAGGTTTTGTCACAACAAAAGAAAAAGAATGAATTTCATTGTGAAATGAAAGCAAACAAAGAATTTCAGGACTAGAAACACTTAAAAATATTACTGTAAGAAGACTGAAATACTTCATCTCCTCCCCCTGTATTACACTTCTTCCATTCCCTCAAATTCCCTACACCCTTGACTCTTGTGGTCACCTTGGCCTGCAGGTAATTCACCCACAGACCCAGAGTGTGGTGCCCCAGGGCAGGATACCCAGACCTTAAAGCCTGGGGTGGTGGTACCAAGAACCAGTGAGCCTGGTGGTGGCAAACCCTTCTGCCACGGACCTTGGATGCCTGTTTCCCCATCAGCTTCCAACAAATTGACATTTTTCAAACACAGTTTGTTTTGGAAGAAAATTCTGGACTTGTTCAGCATGTATCTATATCCAGATTTATTTTACAAGACACTGTTAATTGATGTTGCTGAGACTAGGAAGTAGCAAATAAGTATGTAAGAAGCATAATGTGAACTAGGGAGGGAACTGAAAAATTAAAAATGGGTCAGTTTTGTTTGTGTTAAAAAATTAATATGAAATATAATATTCACTGTGGTAAAAACATTTTTATCATAGGAGTATGTAATGGGATGGTAGTTTCCAATTGTAAAAAAAACCTTGAAATTCATACCTCCATGAGCTTCCTTTTACCCTTTGAAACATGTGGCAAAAATGAAGGATAAAGTGTGGATGAGAAATTAAGATACTTGTGATAAATGAAACCTATTAAAAATGGTCTGAGTCTGGAACTTTGGTGTATTTCATAAATGTGGTTACTAATGTTATTAGTGTGGTAATTAGTAATATAGGTAAACAGCACTACCAAATAAAGTGAATGAAAAAGTGCCTGAGCCTCTAATCTGTTTATTTTCTAAGTGAGATAAGGCTCTGTGAGCCTCTTAAACAATCCATATTTGGTGAAACTGCAATCTGGAGAGAGATAACTTTGTGTGGTGAGGAACACGTGCCCTGATGATCCTAGGAACAATCAATGCTTAACAGAACTGAATGAGCCATTTCTTTCAATTATTTTTAATCATAATTTCATGGATGTTATTCAAACCCCTAACATTGCTTATTGGATTTCCAGCAGCACTCAGAATTTCAGCAGTAACATACTAAGACCTTCATTAATTCTTTGGACAAATTTTGCATGCAGGTGTTATACACATGGAAATGAGATTTAACAAATGCCATAGGTGCCTAGTTGACAAGACATAAATAAGTTATTCACATGCAACATCTCTCAGTCTGTTTTGTATCACACCATGGGCTTTTGAAGTTTGTTTTCTTAGAGCTACTTACAGTGCTGCTGCCAAGAAATCAGTTAATGAAAGCAGTTCTTCATGGAAGCTGTATTACCCAACCACCCAGGTGCTCTGCTCTTAAGTTCCCTATTTAAAGTCTTTAAAGGCTGCCTGTTAGGCTGACCTCACCACAACGGGGTTACTGCTTATAATTGACACACTCAATTAGGGCAATCGCTTCTGCTGACTGCAGAGCTGGGGTATAGTCAGCCTGGAGGGATTTACAGCATTTTAGTGTTTATGTACATTTCAGAAAGAGGACATTGAGCTTTGTTTGTGGTAAACATGAATCACAGGGAGATTTCCAGGTTGCTCCCTGACAAGGTGTAAAAGACATGCTGAATTTCAGATGGTCCCTTCCATGCTGTTACTGTAAAGTCAGTAAAATGAACAGTAAATACAGAGAGAAAGGCAGACCTTCTAGGTTTGGGTATATATTGTCTCAGAAACCTTAACACTTTACATCACTAATTGTCACCAGCCATATTGAAATGATCTTTGCCATGTATTTGACTGGTATCTAGAAAATAACACCTTTCCAAGTGTTCATCTTTTATTGCTGACTCCAAACACACAGAACTGCTTTGCTAAAGAGCAACTGGCATTTGTGGTGACACCAAAATTGGTACAGCTACAAAACCACATCAGCTGGCAGAAAGCCATGGGTTAATGAAGTACCAGAGATTTCCTCCCAGGACCTCCACAGGATTCCTCCAGCCTAAACATCATCTCTGCTGAATGCTTGCACTGTGGGGAGTGTATGGGAGGCGATGAAGGATGAGAGAAACATTGATTCTGAAGCTCTGCAATTGAAAATAGACATGCTGAGACACCTTGGATAACACTGCTGTCTGGGCTGTAGGCCAAAAAAAATTGAACAAGTTCAGTTTTAATGAGGTGTTGGAGTTCTCACCCTTCTGCTTATAGAACCACAGAATCATTAAGGTTGGAAAAGACCCCTAAGACCATCGGTTCCAACTGCTAACATTGCACTTCCACATTCATTCCTAAACTGTAACTCCAAGTGCCACATCCACACATCTTTTGGACACCTCCAGGGACAGTGAATCCAAGACTTCTCTGGGCAGTGTGTTCCAGTGTCTGACAACTCCTTTGGTGAAGAAATTTTTCCAAATATCCAATCTAAACCTTTCCTGGTGCAACTCAAGGCCATTTCCTCTTATCCTGTCAATTGTTACTCTGGAGAAGAGACTGACCCCCACCTGGCTACAATCTCCTTTCTGGGAGTTGTAGCATGATAAGCTCTCCCCTGAGTCCCTTTTTCCCCAGGCTAAACATCCCCAGCTCCCTCAGCTGCTCCTCAAAGGACGTGTGCTCTGGGCCCCTCACCAGCTTTGTTGTCCTTTTTGGACACACTGATCTGGGTCAGCTCCTTATAACCACAGGGAGATGGTTTTGTTGCTTA
Source organism: Agelaius tricolor (assembly GCF_023055355.1). Lineage (NCBI taxonomy): Eukaryota > Metazoa > Chordata > Aves > Passeriformes > Icteridae > Agelaius > Agelaius tricolor. The sequence goes on from NW_027269263.1 coordinate 56,629,423, forward strand.
CATCAGGGTTGGTGAAGTGCTAAGTGTGTTAAAACTCCACTTGTAGCCACTGCAGCCTAAAATTCAAACAGGAACATGTATTCATGGCCTGGGCAATATCCAGGTGTATATAATTAAAAGTCATGAAAGGCAGATAGATGCCCAGCTGCACAGGGCAACCAATGACTCATTATCTCTTATTTCCTTGAAGATAGTCTCTTTAGAACACATAACAAACCCAGTCTGAGTGGCCTGAGAGAATTATTTTATTTTTCATGTTATGAGAGAGAGGATTTATGTATATTCCCATTTCCCTACCTGCTGATGGTGCCTTTTCCCTCTTGATGCACTGAGCATCCTTTGCCCTGGCCTCATGGGGAGATGCTTATCCATCACCTGGAGAGCGACCCTGGGGCAAATTGTGCTCTCAGTAAACAGCCAGGCACCAACTCAGGTCCTCTCCAAGATTCCTGATGATCCAAGCTGAAACTCTAGCATGTGTTTTGGAGAAGCTGTCCACAGATCATGGCCAGGAGGAGAAAAAATGGTGCACATTTACACATTACTGCCTACACCTGCACTGCAGCTGAGACACAGGAAGGAGGGTACAAGGCTGCCTGTGGAGATGGAAAGAAGAATGGACAGAAATTCCCCAACTGTTTTGCTAGCAGTGCTCTTTGAGTGTTTCACTGTTCAGCACCTTCTCCACAAAATGTGATTAATGACCTGTCCACACCAGAGCTGCCCAAGGAGTTTCCTCCTCTTCCTGGCAAACAAGTGGGCAGGATCTGGCTACTGCCTGCTCTGCCATCACTCACAGCTACCAAAGCCTACCTGAAAGGGCAGGGGTTAAAGAGAATGCACAGTAAACCTTGAGGAGTTACCAAAACTTTTACAAAATGTTGGAATTGAAATTGTGTGACTGTTTTGTCCATATGGCATTAGAGGAAAAACTCATCTGAGCAGAAGGTGTGTGAGCTTGCTCTTCTGCTGCAGCACTTCCTTGCAATAAAATAGAATTGAATCACATAAAAAATGACAAGATTTTTCCTGATTCAGTATGCAAGCCCTGTGAAACCAGAGCTGAGTGGAACAGTGGGATTTATTCAATCTGCTGGGTGGTATCTTGCTCACCCTGTTAGTGGCAGCAGCTGAACTGCTGGGCATGGCTTGTGGGAAGTGTTTCTAGGACAGTAGGAAATGGTTTCAGGAGCATGCAGGAATTTTCTAAATGTGTGGCTCTGGTGGTTTTGCTGTCAGAAGGCTCAGTTCCTGGCTGCACAAGCACACTTCTAGCATGTGACAGGAGGCTGGGGTGATGTGCTCCCCTCCACTGCTTCAGCCCTAACTACCAGTGGGGTCTGATGGCTGCATTCAGCTTTCTCTGGGCTTTGGGGTGGGGTGGCAGCATGGTAGTCAAGGGCTGTCTGGAGTAGTGGGCTGCATGCCAGGATGTCCCCTTGAGGAGGGGATGTCACCTCTCAAGGTTACTCCTCAAAGCTGAGATTCCTCACTGCAGCAGAGCCTTGGTAAGTGGTTAATAGCACACTGAAATCTTAGCTAAGTGATATAAAGGATTGATTGTGCAAATATAATCCCTTAGACATAAACCACTGAACAAGTCTGGGACTAGGACTGGATTCAGCCACACCTACACTTCTCTTTGAGAAGGGTTGAGAACACAAGGAAATTCTTTCTGAACCTCATGCTCAATGACAGGGTCTCTGGCAGTTTTGTCTGCTCCTGTCCTCTATGCAGTAAATAAACAATCTTGCCATTGAATCTTGTTAAACCACTGTAGCATTTACCATTGAACTTTGTTAAATCACTGTTTTATATCAATAAAGTACATTGTTGCTTCTCTCTTGTATATTGCTGCTTCTCTCTTACAGGTGCAGTTGCTTCCATCCATGGCAGATGATTTCAGGGCCACAAGGGCAGTGATGGCTGAACAGACAGAATGCTGTTTTATTAGACATTGTTTTCTGAGAAGAAACAGAAAAATGTTGAAGGATCCAGTCAAATCAATTTTGCTAGGTTTCCAGCATCTGTGTACAACACACAGCTGGACAGAACTTTGCTGTCAGCTTACAGGCTGCCATTCACAAGAAAAAACCCAGCACACCGACAGACCTAAAGCTACACTCCTTGAATACTTAATGCACTCAGCAACTGTCCTACCCTCCCTGGAAGACTCTTGTAGTTTGAAAATCCAATTCAATCTTACATTGTGTTTCCCCTCCTTTTTCTGTTGTATGTGATGACTGAAACATGACAGTAGGAAATGGATGTTGGTTCAGAGGCTGCAGACAGCATGCTGTGGGGGGAGAATCATGGAATCATTGAATAGTTTGGGTTGGAAGGGACCTGAAGTGTCACCTCATTCCAACTCCCTTGCTGTGGGCAGGGACAACTTGACTTGATCAGGCTGCTCAAAGCCCATCCAACATGGTCTTGAAAATCTCTGGGCATCTCTTGGCAACCTGTTCCAGGGCCTCACCACCCTCACAGTAAAGAGTGACACAGCAGGGATACATTATTTTCTGCATTGTTTGATTTCTCCAGACAGAATGTTTCTTGAAGCTATTATGACAATAAGCAAAAGGCCCCAGGACTAAATGTGGTTGTCAAGAAGAATTGATCACAAAAAAGAGATTGAGCGATGAAGTGTCCCCACCTTGTGCCAAGGTGTGAAAGGAGACATGGGAGAGAGACAAGGGGAAATTAAGTCTGAAGCCCAGAGTGGGTCAGGGCTGCCTAACCATTCATGGTCTTGACTTCTTTAAATTCCTGTTTTCTTCCAGATAGAAATTTTGAGAAAGGTGAGAAGATGTTTTGGGCAGAGAGATCAGATAGAGGTTAGGGCTGGAGATGCATCTCACATAATATCAGCTCTCTCACAGTCAGATATCAGATGTGAGGCTCTAGGAAGTCCTTGGAGCAGGACAGGCCCCTTCTGGGGTGACTAATTTAATCTCAGGATGGCTCCCAGCATGGATGAGTGCTGTTGGCTTCTGTGGGTCTGTAGACCTGGATGAGATGGGAGGCCTAAATCTGAGATGGACAAAGTGAGGTATGTGAATCCTGCAGTTATAATTACCCTGCACATTAACTGCATGCATGGAAGAAGAGGGAAGCTGCTGCCCATGCATGGAAGATCTTCAGCCTGAAATATCAACCAAGTAGGCATTTTTGTAACAAAGCCTGAAAGATTAGGCTTGTTTGTAACAAGCTATCAGAGACCTTGTCTGAGCACAGCTTGAGGATGGGTATTCTGGTTCTTTTGGGATGTGCCATCGTGCACCAGGACTGCTTTCCTGGTGAGCAAATGGCTTTGCAGAAGCTGGGCCTGAGATTCCAGCCCCAGGTCAGGGAGGCTCAGGAAGATCAGTTAAATAGCTTGAGGACTGACTGGGCAGGGGTGCAAGCAGCAGGCCAGCCTGATGGGCATGAGCCAGGCTACATACAGCAGTCAGCTTGGCTCTCTTGTCAGTGATACTGTGCCTGAAGGAGCAGGTGAATTTTGACTGAAAATCTTGTGAAAAGGGGCTAGAGTAGCTTAAAGAAGGCACCTTTTTAGAGCCTGACAGTTTTCTTATCTCTGAAAGACCCTACTTCAACTACTCCTAAATATAGCCAGGTGGCAGTTACAGGCTCTAAAACTCTGAATATGGGCAGGTTTCAAGCTTCCCTGCCACCCTTCCTAATCCCTGGCTTGGGTGGCTTTCCCCTGGTTTGAATGCAGCTCCAAGAATACAACATATGTGTATTTATTGGTGAGAAAGACAGAAGAGTGACAGACAGAGGGAATAGAGACCTATCCAAGGATGGATCAAGTTGTAGCTGTCATCTCTGTCATCTGCTGGCACCAGTCTGGGCTGGTGGAAGCAGGGCTCCCTGTGGTGATGGCTCTGCTTGCCATGCCTCACTATGAACAGCTTTTGGGTTCCTCATCTGGGCAGCTTGGTGCTCATGGCTGTTCCTCCAGGGCAGGCACCACCATCCCCTGCTGCTGTCACACACAGTGAGTGTGCCCTGCACACGGGAGGAGGCTCTGTGTCTGCCTGGGGTGGGAACCAACACACTGGGGTGTAGAGATCAGATCCTGCTGAACAGTGGGCTGCCTTTTCCTCCATTTCAATATTTGCTTCTGTCACGAAAAGGAAGATTTTTATCATAATGAACAAACACAGCAAAAAGCCTCCTATTCTTTCTCCTGAAGAGTTTTCTTTTACTGTGGAACATCACAGAGATGCTCCTTCCTCTGGTGGTCCCTTTCCAGAAGGCTCATCAATTTGTCTTTTGTACTTGGTGGTGTTTCTGTCAAGTTTGGCATGGGAGTCACGTCTCAAGACAGGTTTGCTGGCATGGGAGATCTAGTATGTTGTTGGAAGAACTGGCAAGAGGCTGAAATGCCTTCATCAATAATGTCTTTCACATGAAGTAGCTTCCTGCTCTGTAGAGTTGTAGGCTCAAGTCAAGCAAAATCAGTCACTTGTTGTTCATCTATTTTTATTTCCTCCATGTGGTTTGCTGCAGTCTTTCTTTGCCCAGATGGTCAAATAAATTGCTGTCACTAAACAGGAGTCTCTGAACGGTGATTCCTAAACTCTTCCTGTTCTCTAACTGTTTAATGAGAAAATGTTTCACTTTCTTTATAGTCTGCCCATTTGCTGTAGCTGTTTTTCAGTTTCTCCCCTGGAACCCAGAGGATCTGTAGGTATTTTTGTTTGTTTCTCCAGCCTCCAAGCTGCGTGATCAGACTGCCCAAAAAGTTCTTCATTGTCTGTATTTATAAACTGTTACAAACATTGATGTACTTGTTTACAGGGAGCTTCTCTGAGGATCCAGCCATGACAGTGAGGTATCTTGACAAGGTTTTGGGCATATCAGCCAGAAAATGTTTGGATTGGCATTTTACAACCTTTTGGTTTTTTATTTTGTTAGTAACATTTTATATTTACCTTTAGTAGCATTATATCTTCCAAGAGTTTTCCTGTGCTAGGCAATGTTAGATGTTGACTTTGGCACACTTTTTGGTTTGGGAAAACAAACCTTGGTGCCATTGGTACAAAGCTGTCCTTGTCTGGGCTGGGCCATCAGGGCAGGCAGGAGGCAGAGCCCTGGGGCTGTGGGTGAGCCCCAGCCTGGGGGAGCTCCTCACTGCCTTCACTGTGTGTCAGGCTGGCTGGAGCTGCTTTCCTGTGAGCACAGAGAGAGTGGGAGCTCAGCGCTGGGAGAAAGCCAAAATATTGAAGCAGATCCTGGAAGGTGCCAGCCAGGATCTCTGTGTAAGGAAGCTGCTACGATGGGGCTTATTTTAGTGGTGTGACAGAAATGGAGCTCTGCTCTTTTTTCAACAGACTGCATTTCTCCAGATGAATTCACAATTCATACAGTGAGTGTTTCCTCCTAACAGAAATGAAGAGGGCTCTGACAGTTCTCTGGTCATTCCAACATGACATTTCTGTGAATGAAATTGCCTTAAAAAAAAAGCTGATTTTTAAAATTTTTAACATAATAACTAAAAGATTGCAAGAAGTTAAAATAAAGAAAATAAGAAAAATATCAATGCTGATGAACCTTAAATGCTGCAGAATAATAAAAACATTTAAAATCTCTTTTTTCTGTGTGTGTGAAATGAATTCCCCTGTTCTTTGGCCAGTGCCAAAGCTGTGTGACCTGGGAACATGGCACAAATCCATGCTGAGCAAAGGCACATCCAAGGATTTCCAAAAGTTTTCCAAACTTTCTCTTTGTATGTACTTGTGCTGAAGGGAAGTGAGAATTTGATTAATAAATTGGGCTGGAACTGGGAGTGGGGCTCTGGCTTCAGGGGCTCACTATGGAGGGGAATGGTCCTGCAGCTGCAGGATTGGTCCAGAGCACCTCTGGGGCAGGGGCTCACCAAGGCTGTGCTGTGTGTCCTTCATCCTGCCACACTCCTCTCACACTGGTTGGCTGCTGTGAGGTTGGGTCTCAACCAAAACCTGCTAATGAGCTGCAAATATTGATCCCGTTTGCCTTTGAGAAAGACACAGGTGCCAAGTTACATGTTTATGGGCAACAGAAAGATAATGATCTGGAGCAGCTTTGGTCTGAGACTTCAAATCTGCAGTTTAGTGATTAGCTTACCGAGCACAGGAATGTTAATTAACTGTCTGTATACTCTCTAGACAAATAGGAAGTGTTTGGAACTGTACATTATACTCACAGTTGTTTCCAAGGTATGAAATTACATGTTAAACTACTGAAAAACATCTCTGTGGCGTTAGATGATACTCTGCTAGAAGAGAATCTGGATTTGGGAGTTGGCAAAGCCAGGGTCTAGGGAGAGGGTGAGTTTTTGGTGAATACCATATGTCATGAAAACGTGTCTGACATGTAGCAAGGACAATGTTCAATGCTCATGGTCCTGAAGACATTTTTTTCTGTCATCTTCCTTTTCTTGCTCCAAACCAAATGCAATTTGTGCAGGCTTTGGACAATTTGTAAGGATTTATTATTGCTACTAATTTATATTATTCCCTTAAAAATTTTCTTGAGTTGCTCTAGAGGTGTGAAGGTCACTCTTGTAAAAGAAAAAGAAGAGATTCCTTCCCTGAAGAGCTTTCAGCACAGAAGGCAAACTGCAATCAGCAGTGCAGATTAAAAAACCAAAACAACCCATCCCAGCGAGGGAAGGGGAGGCTGTGTTAGGAAATTGCCAGCTGAAGAGCACGCAGAAAGGCAAGCTGGTTTGCAGGAGCCCTGAGTGACAGGTGGACATGGACAATTTTCCTGTTGTTTGGCTGTTCCCACCAATGACTATAAGACAAGTCTTGGGTAAAATGCACCTTTCAATGTAAGGATGCCATTGTAGCAGCAAGAGACAGCAGGGCTGTCTCGAGCAGCAGCCAATCCAGTACCAAACACTAGCAGGAAGGGGGAAATCTCCAGCCCACCCTCTCAAACCAAACCCCAGTTTCACCAGGGTTCCTCAAAGCTCAGTCACGACTTTCTCTAAGACAGCAATAATTCAGAACAGCCTCTCAGATAAAGAAGACACTGATTCAGGTTTGCTCAGAAAGAAGCTCATCTGTAGAAAGGGGGGCAGCTTAGACAAAGGGGAAGCAAGTCAGCTCCAGCTGCATCTGCACAGCTACATCTGCAGCTGGAGAAAAGCTCCAATAAAGGCTTCCACCCTCCCACACCCTAAACAAGTAATATTTGTCCATACTTCCCTCTCATTTTGGTCCATCAGGCAGGTGAGCAGTGGGGGCCCAGAGGACCCTGTGTGTACCCTTGGTGCTGGGCTGCTCAGGGAGCAGTGCCACTGCTGCTGGCCCTGCTGGGGCTGAGGGTCCTGCTGAGCCTCCCTTGCCTCAAGAGACCCTGGCAGTGCTGACTTCCCATTGCAGGTGCTGCCTGGGTTTGGTGTCTGGCACAGAGTCACCTCCTTGTGCTGAAATAATAATGATGGATTTCTGCTCTGGAGTGATAGCTTGTGTTTGCAGCTGGGTTAATGTGTGTCAGCTGTCATCGTCCCTGTCAGCCGCTGCTGTCACCGAGCTGCAGATAAGTAAATCTGTGATGATGCATATCCCAGGGAGAGCAGGGATTAAATATTTCATCGCCTCAGACACTGAAACAGCTCCTCATTTGGTGTCCTTTTCTGGAGGTCACATCCTCTCACATTGCCCAGCCCTGGGGGAGAGCAGAGCCTGCCTGGGTTTCAGGGGCTGCAGGGCTGGGCATTGCTGGCAGCAAAGTCCCTGCAGCCAGGGTGAGCCAAGCTGCTGAGCCAGACTTGGCACAGTTAGAAATAAGCAGAAACTCAAGGAAAAAGAAAACCCTCCTTTTCTTCCAATGGGCCTGGTAAGGCAGTTGTGCCCCTGTTGTACAGACCAGGGACAAGTGGCCAAGTGCCCAGCTTGGGCTGTGTCTGGGACACACTGCTGAGCCCCCAGCACCATGGGCTGAGCCCCTGCCGTGTGTGCTGGCTCCCTCCACGTGGGCAGCACTGTGCACAGCATCAGCTGGGGCTGTGGTCAGGAAAATGTGCTTGTTTCATGGTGGTCCCAAAGTGATGTGTCAGTGAAGCCTTGCTGGTCATTCCTACAGCCCTTACATCACCGTGTGTCCATCCTCTTTCTTCTCTGCAGTGATATGCAAACCCCTTTGCCAGCAAAGCCTCATATTATCAATTGCTTGGAGACAAGGAAAAAAGCTACAATTCAGATTTCTTCACTCTCCTGGACTTTTATGGTGTTACCCATAGGAACTTCATATTGAAGGAGTTTTCAGCACAAAATACCAATTTGTTGAGAATGACATTTTCTCGGATGCTTCTCTTTTTTTAACACATGAAAGGAGCTATTCTAGGGAGATGTGGAAAATGAAAGAAAATACTCTGATAAAATCTTGGATACTTTTAGACTAACTACCTATAGAAACAAATAAAAATGAAAATGTCTCCTTTTTTTGAACCACACTGGAAGAGACAGAAGACTCATCCTGTTAGTGCTGCTCAGGGAATGAAGTCCTTGTTTTCCAGAAAGACTTAATGAACCATAAACATTCAAAAACCAGGAAGACATATAAACATGAGTTGTGAAAAGTCTGATTTCTTTCTTATTTCCTGAGAGCTAGTGGTTTTCTTTGCAATTATGAGGCACAGAAGGGTGATTTTTGTTTGTTTTTGTTTGCATCTTTTTTAAAGCTGAGATTGAAGTACAACACGTGATTCAGAACTGGAACTTGGAAAACAAAGCATGAGCAGTTGTGACACTTCTAAAGCTGTAGGTAATTCTACAGGCATTTCATCTTCATCCCTTCCTTGTCTTCATCTGAACTAAGAGCCTTCCTTTGCTGTGCTCTTTATCTGGACAACAGATAGACTGTACCCTCCATATGGCCATGTTCCCCCATGGCTCTGTGGTTGCTCTGACTCTGGGATCAGTAGCTGGACCTCAGCAGAAAACAAACTGAGGTTTTGCAGATGGATCTTTCTGTTATGTAAGGTCTCCAAATCAGTATTCATCTGTGCACTGTGAAATAGCAGCATTTCTGCTTCTTTTTGATTTTTTTTTCATGCAGGGAAAGTATAGTTTGTGCTGGCTTCTTACATAAAAATAGCAAACTTTATGAGATGCATTTCCCTGAGGCCCCACAGAACAGAATTTGTTCTGTAATAAGAGACCAATGTGTTTTAATTGCTTGTTGTAGACTATTACCTGTTAAATTTTTCTGACAGTGTGACACCAGCAAAAAAAACTTCTTTTCTGTTTTGCTTCCTTCTACTTTAGAACTGTCAAACAACTGCAACATCTAAGGATAAAACATGTCAGATGACTCAAATATGTGACAGGTCATAAAATATTGATTCTTCATGTTACCTGCTAATAAAACACATGCCACCATGGTTAAATCTTCCTTGCTTTGGATTCCTGACTTTTAATTGTTATAATTCCAGTTTGGGTTGTAGTCTAGAATTAGGAAGTAATGGGTTTGGTCCCCAGAAATACTAAAGGCTATAAATAAGGAATCAGTTCTACTTTTCTTTAACTGGTGTTTTTTTATCTGGACTCCCAGCCACGTTTTATGTTAAAATCTTCATCTGATGGAAACCCTTTTGGACCTTTCTGGTTCCTTTTTGACTCAATAGAACCAAGCCAATTCCTGAGATCATATTATAATGAGAAGCACCACGGATCAATCGAGGACTTCCCGTTGTGATTTTCTTCCCCAAGAGAAGAACCTTCTCTTGATCATGTATGAAATAAATAATATTTACTAGGTTTTTTTTTTTTTTCAGGATTTTGGCATTTTTCTGGTTAAGCTTATAATTTTTAGTCTTATTATGTAATTTTCAACCAGCAACAGCTCAGTGTGTGCTTTCTTGTCTGATCCTACTGGGTCCTTTCTGTCAAATGAAGACAGTATTTTTTTGGCTAGAGATTTCTATGTAAGATCTTCTGGCAGGAAGTAGGGGATGGTGCTGTACCTTTCAAGGACACTGAACCTACCTTTCAAGGAAAACAATGTTCAAAACTAGATTTGTAAGCTCTTGAGCTGGGGTTGTGTCTGGTACAAATTCTGTGTGCATGGAAGGTTATCTGTTTTCCACTTCTATAAGCCAGACTTCTCAAAGAGTTGAACCATGAATCTGAAAAAATCTAAAAAGCATTTAGACAATCTCATAGCATTTAGAAAACTTTATTTAGATAAGCTGCTATGAAAACAAATTTCCAACAAAACTTGTTGGAAAACCATACTGTTAGAGAGATGATTAGTGGCTCACTGTCCAGCTGTATTTATTAGAATTAAGGACTGAATTTATTAGAATAAAGGACTGTATTTATTAGAATTTCATGGGAATCTATCTTAGATCTGATGTTATTAAAATACTGTCATTAGCCACTTAGATAGGGGAATGGAGGATCTCCAATGGAATAGAGAATTTCCTCCTCCATTTGTGGGTCAGGAGGGGCTCCAAGTGTGTTGTAGGTCAGAAGAGTATTCAACATTTATGAGTCAGAGAAATGATCTGGAAAACAGGAGACAGTTCAATAGCAATACATGCATGGGCAAAGGAGAGAGCTGTACAGAATAAAAGTTGCAAATAGCTACATGACTCCACAAGGCCCTTCTGTTGTGAAAAACAGACTGATGCCCTTCCATTTTGAAGAAACAGAAAAAAATTATCTGCAAGATGCACAAAGTGAGTCTACAGGCTGCTCGGCAAGGCCTCAGCTGCATGGTTGGCTTTTTGGCACTGGACTCTAAGGGAGAAGTGTTCCCACCTGGTGAGAACAAGAGTGGAACAGCAAGAGTGTCAGAAGTCTTGGGATTCTTAATGTAAGAGAAAATATGGGCAATTGATCTGTGTAATCTAGAGGAAAGGAGACTTAGTGGACATAACACTCTTAACTATGAAAAAAGCTGCTGGAAAATGAAGGGAATAAATCATGGGAATGTGACAAGTAATGGACTTAGAGAGCAGCCAGGGAAATTTCACAGACATTAGGAAAACCCAGTCCAAGATGAAGTCCCTTGGCCTGGGGAGCAGCTGCTGAGAGGGGAGTGGGAGCTGCTAATGCTGGGGTCCTGCAGTGCTCCCCACAGCACAATGCCCCCACTCCCTGCAGCCAGGCAGAGCTGAGCACATTAAAACCCACACTGCACCCACTGGCATACAGCAGGGAGGCAGGAAAGAGAAGTGTGCCCTCTGCACCTCACAGACTTGGCCCCCACAGAAGGGACACAGCCCTGGGGGGATGCTGGGCTGCAGGGGCAATTCCTGAGGCAGGGCTCAGGGACAGTGGTGTCCTGCTGCTCACCCTCACTCCAGCTGGAGGGATTAAATTACTTAGGAACATCATGTTTGCTCCCCAGGTGACTTACACAGAGGGCATTTCCACTGATCAGGGAAGAATGATTCCCCAGCCCATATTTCTGTGCCAACTGTACTGTCTATTTTTAACAGCAAGCTGCCATTAGCATTTGTTTGCTAAAAATAAACACATTTCAAATGCAATTCATTACCTAGCGCATTAAGGTAAAGGCAATTTATTCTTCAGTCAAGAAGAAATATTTTTAAGAGATAAATTGGTTCATGCAAATATCTTTGACTTGCACTCAGTGCACGTGGTACCAGCAGAGACAGTGCTCTGGTTTCAATTGATGGGATAGATCACAAAATTCAGGAAGCTGCTGAGGAGCTCAGTGCAACATCTTATTTAACTTAATTAAAAACATGATGACAATTATGTAAGAGAAAAACAAAAAAGAGATGTGGGGTGCTAGACACAGTTCTCCCTTTGAACTGCAGTGAAGCAGAAGTGTAACAAATGGGCAGATAAGGCTCTTGAGGAGGGGTGTTCTTTATTATATTGATGGCAATGGCTTCCTAAAACTAAACATCACTGCTTCTTGCTCACAGAAAAGGGGAGTATTACAAGGGCACAGTTCTGAATCAGAAAATGCCAGTACAGAAGGATTTAAAAATGGGTTTAGATGAGCTGCTAAGCCAGGAGATGGATGGTGATCTCTGGTGAACCTGTCCTTCATGAATCCCTTAGTTTACTTTTTATTTTAAAAAAACAGCTTCCCAAATGTTTTGTGCAAATAAGGTACTTGAAGCAAAACTTGCTGTCTTTTGGCAGGAGGATTTGTAGGGCATGTAGTGAATTCCTGCTCTGAAGGTTCACAAGTAGGAACTGAACGTGAGCCTCACATGCCCCTCTCTCCTTCAGAACAAAAATAATGTAACATAAATAAATAAATAAAAAACCAAAAACATAAAAAGAAAAAAAATCGACTCAGAGTCCTCAGGATATATGGGGAGAAAGCAAAGCTTTCATATCCAGCCACTGCTAATGCACAGGTCCTGCAAAATCGGCACAGTCTGGTTTTCCCCACTAGAGGGGACTGCAGTATCCAGAGTTACCTGCTCACTCAAAGCAGTTCTGGTAACTTCAAAATTTGTGGCATTACTAAGAAAAATTAATTACTGGTACTTGTAATATAATTCAAAACAGTGTAAAATTGGAATATGGTGGAAACCCTTATTAAATGTACAAAATGAAAAAAGAATGACTTAGATTTAAGTTCCTTCATTAAACAGTATTTTGAAGGTGCCAGATTTAAAAAAAATTAACGTCTTCTAGTTTATCTGAAAAATGTGGGGCGTTTTTCTATACTGTTTTGCAATGTACATATGAAATACTTTAAATTAAAATACAGTCTAACATCAGAAATCTAATCTATAAAATGCTCCTGATGATTCACAGTAACTTGTGTCAAATCTGCAAAAACCAACACCTTGCTGTCCCCAAAATATTTTGGTGGCAGGATCCTTAGCTAATTGTAAACACTTGAAACAAAATGCAGAAGGAGAGAAGTAAGAGCCCAGGTGTGCTTCCCACCTTAGATGTGCTGCTGGGGGATGCCACAGCAGGTGGCACAAGGAAGGCTCTGAACGTGGAGAAAACAAGTTCTGACTTCTTCTCATGGTCTCTTATCCCTACAGTTTTGGTAATTAAGCATTTCCAGGTGCCTTTTTCATCAGAAACATCCATCAAAATAGCACAAGTTAAAGCACATTTGCAGTTGTTGAGGATTTGAATTCCAGGATAAGGAATAACAGAATCATAGAATTGTTGAGGTCTAAAAAAAGGTCTAAGATCATTTATTTCAATCTTTAACCAATCATCACCATGTTCACCACTATACCATGTCCCTTAGTGCCACTATACCACATCCACACACCTTTTGAACATTTTCAGAGAGTTTCTGACAGGGGCACTTTCAGATACTGTGTTTCTATCATTTCCCTGGGCAGCCTGTTCCAATTCCTCACCATTCATTCAATGAAGAAATTTTTCCTAGTATCTAATCTAAACCTCCTCTGGTGCAACTTCAGGACATTTCCCCTTGTCCTGTCACTTGTTACCTCCTCTCAGGTAGTTGCAGAGAGTGATGAGGTCACTCCCAAGCCTCTTCTTCTCCAAGCTAAACAACCCCAGCTCCCTCAGCTGTTCTTTGCAAGAATTGTGTTCAATGTACAAGCACTGGTGCCTGCTGCCAAGGGCCAAGACTTGGCTTTGAAGCTGGTTGTTCCTGCCAATAGGTTTTGTTTTTCTGATGCAAATAAAGCATCAGTTCTTACTAAGGGAGCAATGGTGGGAGATGCCTCCCTCACCCTGTGATTTATCCATATGTGGGTTGTGCTGCACTTCTCCCCTGCCACAGGGGTGATCCTGTGGGATGCCCTATTTGCACCTTGCTCACCACTGCATCTCTTTGGCAGCATCAACCCTTGTTTATTATTGGTCTTTTGCTGCAAATCATTAAACCAAAACTCGTATTTTCTCTCTGCCAGTTGCCAGCAGTTTTCTTGTCTTGGTGTCAGAGACTCAGAGAGCTGCAGAGGTCAGCAGGCACCTCTGGGGTGCCTGCTGCAGGCCCCTGTTCAGGGTCAGCTGGAGCAGATCACTCAGGGTCATCTCCAGTCAGGTCCAGCCATGGAGACTCTGGCACCTCTCTGGCAGCCTGCTCCAGTGTTTGACAACACTTGCTGTAAAAATGTATTTGTTTTAAAAGTTTAAATGTAATTTCCTGCATGTCAATTGGTGTCTGTTGTGTCTTATGCAGTGCCCAGGCACCACCAAGTAGAGTCTGGTTCTGTCCTCTTTACTGGGCCCCCATCAGGTGTTTGTACAGACTCACAAGGTCTCTATTGAGCCTTCTATATTCCAGGCTGAGCAACACCAGCTTGTCACAGACATATTTTATGAAAAATCCTTTTGCTAGGATCTTTTCTCCTGAGAAGCTTCAGCTTCTCCATGTTTTGCTGCTTTGGAATGTGATTTGGAGAATTGTTTACCCAGCATGTGAAATTGTTTTCACTTGATGACCAATGACAGCCACCTGTGTCGAGGCTGTGAGCAGTCACAGGATTTTATTATCATTCTTTTCTATTCCTTGCTAGCCTTCTGATGAAGGAAAAACTATTCTTTTAGTATAGTTTTAATATAATATATATAATAAAATAATAAATCAGCCTTTTGAAACATGGAGTCAAGATTCTCATCTCTTCCCTCATCCTGGCACCCCTGTGAACACCAGCACAGCAGCTCTTTAATCCTTTTCTCATGGGAGAGTTGCTCCAGTCCCTTCATCCTTCTCTTGGCTCTTCACTGGACTCTCTCCAGTGTGTCCACATCTCTCTTGCCCTGAGGAGCCCAGCACAGGGCACGGCACTGCAGGTGTCACCACTGCTGTAAGGAGGATCCTGAATGGACTTGGCACAAGGGCACATCATTACCCCACAGGCAGCTTGGTGCCCTCTAGAACCCCAGGTCCTTTCCTATCAAGCTGCTTTCCAGTTGGGTGCCCCCCAGCACATTCTGGTGTGTGGGCTTGTTCCTCTCCAGGTGCAGGATTGGGGTTATCCCAGCTTCATGTGGTTCCTATCCACCCTTTTCTCCAATCTGTTGAGGTCCCTCTGGATAGCAGCATAACCCTCTGCTGCTTCAACACTTCTCCCAGTTTTTCATCGGCTGTATCATCCAGCTGGACTTTGTGCCACTGCTCACAGCCCTTTAACCTGGCACTTCAGCCAGTTTTTGGTCCACCTCGCTGTCTAGTTACTTAGCCCTTCATCACCTTGTCTGTGAAGTTATGGCAAGCACTCAAAATCCCTGCTGAAGTCAAGATGAACAATGCCCCTCACTGCTTTCCCTGTGACCCCTGAGGCAGTCATGTTGCTGTACAAGGTTTTCAGGTTTTCTCAGGTGTGATTTCCCCTTTGTAAGTCCAGGCTGACTACTTCCAATCAGCTTCTTGTCCTTTGTGTTTGGAAATTATTTCCAGGACCACCTACTCCATGACCTACCCAAGGACAGAGGTAACACTGCCATGTGTGCAGCTCCCCACATCATCCCTCTTGGACATAGGAGTGACACTGAATGTCTTGTCTATGTCTTTTTAAATTCAGTTACTGAATGCAAAATGATTTCCATGGTCATCTTCTTACCATGGGAATGGCAATCTTTCCAGGTGCCTTCCCCAGCAACAGTTTTCCTTGATTGCTCCCTCCACTCCAAACTCTTCATTTCCTGCTGTTCTCTTTCCAGGGAGTGTGACAGGACACCAGCCCAGTGCAGCTGAGTCACTGGGATGTTTCCCCACACACTGGGCTGTTTCCAGAGGACTGAACCTCTGCCACAAACCCATTCAGCTGCTGAGAGGAGGGAGTGCAGTGGGAACGGAGAGCGGCTCAGAGGACAGAGTGGGAAGTATGAAGATCTTTTAAAGCTCCCTTTTCTTCTCTCTCTCCCTTTCCTAATCGATTCTTCATCCTGAAGAAACTCCTGCGGGATGCTGCTGTCAGAAACTTGTCTCCCTTCCCCCCTTATTTCCATTGCTCCCTTTGCAGGTGACAGGCAATTTTCTCCCATTTATTAAGGTTATCTTTTCCTATACTCATCACAGGTTTCAATCTCCTCTGCTTTCTATTCTCTTCTTTTTTATTCTAAGAAGAGAAAAGAAGGGAGCACTGGCATCCTAATTATTTGTATGCAAATATTTCCTCTACTTTTGTCCTGATTTAGCAAAAGTTAGAGTCCTAAAGGAGCAGGCAGGAGAGTCCCTTTTATTCCCTTCAGGCATTCTTGCGGCTTCATTCCTGGCTAGCAAAGCAGTTTACAAGACCAATGGAAAACTGACATTCTTTTATCCCTGCTGCAAAATTTGTTTTGTAATTATGTATCCTATTCTAAAGTGTATATGTGGCCTTAATCCTCCTAATATGTAGGGCTTAATATGCACAAAAAGTCTGCTATGTACGTTGTCTCAGCACAGAATTTCAATTTCTAGAAAGGCTGAGACTGAATTAAAAAGGAAACACTGTGCATGGCAATGAGCTCATTTTGACAGGCTGAATTAATTTTAAATAATAAGGAAGTAATTTCCATCTCACTAAATGCCTGCATTTTTCTGTAAAAATAAAACACTATAGTCAGAAAGATACTCTTGAGAAGTGTCTCTCATAGAGATAAGCAAACCAGATAGCAATTAAAAAAGTAAATAAATCATAATTACAATAGTAAAAGGTAGTATTAAGTATTAATGCACTTCAAGCCCAGTTGCTTTGATTGATTTCTGCTTTATCTCATTAGCTTTATAATCAGAGAAATATAACCATATGAAGATACATAGATTTAAGCACAGACAAATACCTCCAGCAGTTAGACATGGCTGTTTTAAGGATGCAGTCACAACTGCCTGATGCAAAAGAAAAAAACATGAGGAAAAAAGGCATGAGAAGATGTAGAGAAAGAGATCTCTGCAGCACCATCCCTGATCCCCACTGTCCGAGGGGGCAAGTGAAATATTCTGTGGATGGTCACATAGGGGACATGGCTTTCTGTGCTGAAGCATGACCACAAGTGATGGTGCTTGACATGGTAACACCCATCTGGAATTTTTGAGAAGTGATGTTTAACTCTCTCCTCTAGAAGGGGGCATTCCCCTCTGTACTCCAGACTAGTCAGGAGAGTTTTCCCACCCCAGGCTGGGAACGCCCCAGGGCAGTGGCAGAGCCCCGGGGTCCCCCCTGGGTCCTGGGCTGTGCTTTGTTAATGGACTGTGCACAGGAACACCCTGGCAGATCCATGGGGCTCCCTGCCCTGGGGGGGCCTGTAACCACCAGACACCCCCCACATCCCTGCTTGAACAATGAATTATTTTTTGCACAGCATCAGGAGGAGCATCTAGGTCATGGGCGTCTGTGCATTCTCCCCTTCTCTAGCATATTCTGAGCCAGGGTGTAAGGCCCTTTCCCAGATTCAAGGTTAAAAATACACCTCCTTTTTTAACCAACAGCATGGTGATTTGAACTTCTGCCTAGAAATGGGAGATCCTGGTGCAGCTCTAATCCTTGCAATAGCTGCTTGACTACAAAGCGTTTTCTAAAATCCATCTTTCTTTGTCCTGGAAATGAAACTGGGGAGAAAGGGAATATAAAAAGCAAGATCAAGGATGACATTGTAGCCTGGTGACAGGGGCACTAAGCTGTGGAAAAGGTGATCTGACTTCCCTTCTCTGCTCCCATTAATATTTAATAGTCATTAAATTAACAGTCAGGGACGTGTAGGATTAACTACAGGTCAACATCCTCATACTCATATCTGAATGAATGAGATAGTGCTAGTGTGGAGGGAAATAAGCTATTAGCAATGAGCATGGCCAGTATGTCAGTAACAGGCACGAATTTTAGTGATTCAAACACTGTCCCTGAAAACCAAAACAATGAAATGGCTGCTCCAATACAGAGACCCACACAAACCCTGCACTAGTGCTGAAACCTCCAGAACAAACACCCACAGAGATGTGAAAGCCTTTGGCAAAAATCAGCCCTTTCTCTCTGTGGATTTGCTCAAAGGACTTGCAAGAGACTGACACTGCTGATCACAGGAAAACAGCCATAAACAGCTTTTCATGCACCCAATAGCAGTGTTCTCAAAAGAACCTGTGAAGGATGCTGTGACTGATCCACCTGCACTGCCAGGAGAGGAGCTGAGGGCCCCTGCACCAAGCCATCAGGCTCATTTTCAGGCTCATTGCCAGGGTGGAGTGGCTGATGGCTGGAGCCACAGGAGTGTCCCTCTGCTCCCCTCCAGCCTGGCCCTGACACCGAGGCACAGAAGAACCTGACTCCTCTCCTGCAGCTCCTTTTTTGGGTGCAGCTTGGGAACATGACTGCACCTGTTAGTGCAACATTCCCTCATCTTTCCCATGCTCTTTAAAATGAAAAGCAGTCTAATCTGAAACAACTTTTCCACTTCTGAGGACTCTAATCTGAAACAACCACCTTGAGGACTCTGCTGGCCAGCTTATTCCCTTGTTCCTCAGTGGAGAGAAGGACAAGGGGACAAGCCTTTTCATCTATTTTGGTGAATTTGTTTGCTGTCTCCCTGTTTAGGGAAGGCTTCCACCAGCTGTGGTTTCCCTCTGCAGATGAGCAGAGAGGAGGAGGGCTGTCCTCCACAGAGGGATGCCTGCTGGATTTGACCAGACAGCTCAGAGCTCAGGCAGCTTCTTTTCCCACAGTTGCTAAGAAACCAAAAACAATCAGCTGCTGAAACAACAGTTTAGTACATTTTTCCCTCCATTTGTCTCATTCTGGATTACAGCAGCTTTAAGAATTGCTGGGCTTTCCATGTGCTTCTGCTGGTGAGGGCAAGCACAGTGCTGGGGAGGAGGGTTTGGCCTCAGTAGCTTTTGCAATAAGGCTCCAAGCCTTACACAGGTTGTTTCCACATGTGGCCATCAGGGCTTTCCCTCCCTTGAGCTGTCTGCAGGGCTCTCAGGAACACCTGGTCACCTATTCAGGTGCCATTCCAGAACCCTCTCAGCTCCCTTTACAGTCAGCACATCCACCTGAGTCACCAGCAGCTCCAGCTGTGGTTTTAATGAAACCTGTTGTCCAGTTCCTACTTCAGTGTTTCAAATGTCTTCATCTATCCCCTTGCAGGCCTGGCTCTGGCAATCTTCTTGCCCACAGCCCTTCACAGGCAGAAGGGACAGTGATGATTGCCCTGCAGGATTTTGGAGTGCCATCAGGAGACCATTTGGGTTTCCCTGTGGCTGAGAGCCAGTGAGCCACTGAAGAACAAAGCCCCACAGGAGGTTAATACCTGCTGGGAGCATCACCCAGGAGAAAACTCCCACCCACATTTAGCTGCAATAACAGAAACAAATGAGAAAATAGACTTGGGAAAAAGCATCCTTAGTCAAGTCAGAGGTAGGTTTACAGATCTCTTTATGTAGTGTTAGCACAGGTCATTTGTCTCTGGTTGAAGGGGACTGGAAGGCTGCTAAAAAACTTTGGGGAATAACCTTCCCTGCATAAATGATTATGTGAACTTCACTTCTTTATTTCTCTGTCATGTCAGCTCAGCTGCATGTTCACTATTAATAATCAGCCCAGCTCTGCAGAGTCTCGTAGTGTCTTGGAAATGTCACCTATCAAGGTACACAAATAAAGCTAGAACAACCTCAAAATATGAACTGCTCTGTGTGTTTGCTAATAGTTCTGTGCTGACTGTGAGGGCTGGATTTCTGTTCCCAGCACAATGTCTGTAAATTCTGCTGGTTCCCTGGTGGGCTGGGGTTGCTTTATTAAGTGGTTACGTGTCGTGCTTCCCTTATGTGGAACCTTCTGTTTTCTGATGGAACTTGTGGCTCTTACAGCAAGTTACAGCCTTTTTTTTCCCTGCAGCCTTAGTAGAAACTGGTTGTTGTATCAGCTCATATATTTTGTAACTCCAGCCAATAATTCTGTGTTGTGCAGGCCAGTAAAATAGAGATCTCTACTGCACAAGAAAGAAGTGACACAGTGTTGGGAGCAAGAGGGACTTCAGCTTGGCTTGTGAACTAAGCATGTTGTGCTGAGCCAACACTCCTGGGAGCTCCTGCTCTGTGGTGGGCAGCGTCATGAGGCAGAACTGTGATGGAATAAATGCTGTAGTAAGTACAGGGCTGAGGGGAGTGTGGGGGCATGTGAAGGAGCAGCTCCAGGGTGGCCAGAGGAGCCTGGAGACAGGCATTCCCAAAACAGGCAGGTATGAAAACAAAGTTCTCACCTTCCATATGTAAGGTCAGACCAGAAGTCTCCTCAGTCCATACCCTTTTTCTGGCAGTGGCCAGCAGTGGGTATGTAGGGCAGGGCAGGGAAAGCCATAGGGATGTTTCCTCAAAATTATGTACCCTGCAACAATCTGGAGGGGGGAATTTGGGAGCCCAACAGACATCATTGCATGTAAGGATCCTGAAAGTCTTTCTGCCATGAATATCCATTTGCTTTGTGAACCTTTTTAGCACATAAAATCCCAGACAGGGAGCTGGAGGCAAGTGAAGTGCGGGTCACCCAGGATGTGGCTGCCTGAGTGTCCTGAAGCTGCAGCCCGAGGCGCTGTGTCATCCATTGAACCATCCTCCTCTCCTGAGGGTGAGCAAGCACTGACCTCCCTTCAAACTCCCCAGGAGACAACAATCACCCAGTCAGTCATTAATTTTTCAAGTGGTGTGTGTGTGGTTTTAGGTTTAGAAGGGAAAAAAGGCTGTTCCTGCAATCTCACCAGCATTGTTTGCTGTGACCTTGTGTGTGCCCTGTTCTAAAGCAGAGAGGGAGATGTTTTGAGAATTGTGGAAATGGTTTGCTGCACCTTCTGGTGCATCATGGATGATGAGGAAAAATAGGAATGAGGATCACTGACAAGCTGAGTAAATGGCCAAGTTACCTAATTGGATTAGCAGGAAACATAACTGTATTATTATATGATGGCACACAATTTATCAAATCCTAACAAAGGAATATATGTTCCCTATTTTTTTATTCTTCAGAGCAAAATACTAATTTTTTTCAGTATGTTTCTATCAGAAATGGTTAAAAACATATTTTGCTGATTGAGTTCACTGTTCCTGAAAAAGGCTGGATTAAATATTTGGATTATCTAATTAGAGAAACAGCTCCTAAACCACCAGGTAGGAAGAGGACACTGTAGGGCCCAGCACAACACTAGGATGAACTATTTTCAGCCAATTAGCATGAATTTTGTTTTTAATTTTCTACCTGAGAAGTGACATTGGCTATTTAGTGCACCCATGTGAATCCCCAGGCCAGCAGTGCTGAGTTGCTCTCTGGTTTGTAGGTTTTACAAAGCAGTCTGAGCATTACCTGTGCTTTCCCTCACATGGGCAGCCTGTAAATACTGCCTGTTGCTGTTTGTACAACATGCTCATCAAAGGTTATGTGAAGCAGACAGTTTTTTTGGGCTCAGTAAACTTTACCATTGCCAGTGACAGAGCTGCCTTTAAAGCTGGTGAAAAGCTGTGCACTGTTACAAGGCTCTGGACCAAGATCATGGAGAAACATTTATTATTAGGGGCATATAACCTACAAATTAATTAAATTCTAAGCATGTGAACAGAGCATCAAATTATTTTATACAAGTTATAATTAATTAGTCATAGAATTTACAAGCAATTCAGTTAAGTTATTACTTGTGCATGTATTGCAACATTTTTGAAAACCTATTACAACTGACTTGACAATCTTAGCTGCAGGATATTATGTCCATTATGGGTGACTTTGGCAAAATGGATTTAGCCCTTTGAAACCCTCTAAGTTTGGATGCAAGTTTTGCAGCATCTTCATCTTAAAGCACAAACAAAAGGAAACCCAAACAAAACAAAGCAAAACAAAACAAAACAGCAAACCAAAAGATAACAAGAAAAAAACACCAACAAAAACAAAAAATCCAAAACAACAACAACAATAAAAACCCAACAGAAAACCCACATGAATATCCAGGCTCTAAAAACTTAAACTTTTAAGTCTAATGAAGGGCACCCAAAAATTGCCAGCTACCTACCGGTACTCTGGTTTACAGAATGAATTACTCTTGTACACGCTTTGTTGAATCATCAGTACCCCTTTTTTTGTTTATTAACTTTGATATGCAATTGACAAGTCTATTTGTTACTCTACAGTGATATACTTAATCACAACTAATTCATGTTATTTAGAAATCTTTGTGGCATCTCTGATCTTTCTAATCTGTTATGAATGTTGTCTTTAAGGAATATGAAAATGGATGTATTAATTACAAACTGTCAGGCAAATAATTTTCTGTAAGTCAGAGAGCTGAAATAGCTGCTTGGATATGGTAAATATTTTTAAGTTTCATTCTCAGCCTGAGCACCACACACAAGATAGAGGTGACTGAATGTCCTCTGGATGCTGGGTAGTGTGCCCTCTGCTCAAGAGACTCTACTCTGACAGTATCTTGTGGTCCTCAGGTCACATTCCCTTATTTTTCCACTGGGGAAGAAAAAAAAAATCTGGGTGTAGACATAGCCAGACACTTTCCCTACCCAAATCTCAATCATAGTTTCCTTTCCAAAGGGAATTTTCCTCAATGTAACTTTAATGTAATGCCAGGTCTTTCACAGGCATTTAAAATACTCTTCATATTCATAAAATACTCCTCCACAGAATGGAGGCAGGAAACATGCAGCAGCTGCATCTCCTCCCCAGAAAGGATGGTTTTAACTCAGGATGGGCTGTAGATCCTGTGCTACAAAAATGAATGGCAGACAAAGGCTGACTCTGGTTTACTTGGAGCTGAGTTCAAGCAAGGCTAACTTGGGCAGGGGCAGGGCGTGGATTCCTCCTCCAGCTGCCTGTACTTGTGCAGAGCAGTAGAGAGCAAGAGAGTCACTGCTCATGTCCCATGGAGGCAACCCCTCAATGCCAGAGGCAGGAGCTGCGGGTGGGATATCAAGGGATGATTTAAAAATAACACAGACAAGACTGATTTTCTGAGAAAACCTATGGAAAACTTGGAAACTGGTATGATTTGACCTTCCCTGTGGTGGCACTCAGGGAGGAGGTTTTGTGCTGCAGGAGGCCTGGCAGAACACAAAGAGGAAAAGGAAACGAGCATCTCAGAAGAAAGGAGGAGAAAAGCAGGAAAAGCTATAGAAGTAGTTTTATGGAAAACTTCGAGAGGTTGGACCACAAATCTGACAAAAAGGATGAAGATGAAACAGTGAGAGGATTTAGTGTGGTTTGCTAAAGAATTGAAGCTAGGAATTGATTTTAGTTGTGACATTTTGAGGATAGACAAGGTGAGCATTAAGAGGGCCAGAACAGAGAAGGTTGTGAAAACTGAGGATGAAGTTATCATGGCTCTACTGTGGGAACAAATAGTAATAGATAATTTTGTAGGATGCTCTTGAGGGAATGTCAGTGGGATTAAATGACAGCATCAGTCTGGAGAGAAGAGAGAGGATGGTGATAATGTTGAAAATAGCACTGGGGGTGTGTGCTGCCTGGATACAGAAGCTAATAGGTTCACCAATACAGTCAAACAGGGGAGGCATGTGAAGTAAGATAAGGGGCTCACTTGTAGCAAGAGTTTGGGCAGGGAGGTTGGACCAGATATCCCACTGTGGTCCCTCCCAGCATCACCCATTCTGTGATTCTGGTATTTCACCCAGGGCAGCCCCCATACAGATGTACTCTTAGAATCACAGAATCATTAAGGTTGGAAAAGACTTCTAAGACCATTGAGTTCAAGCATTAACCCATTAATCCTGCTCTGTTCAGAGAAGCTGCCTGGGCAGCATTTGAGGATTTTAGATGTTTGCTCTGAAAGGGTGGAGGTGTACATGTGCAGAACCACCTGCTCACTTGGTCCAGTCTGAAAGGCACAGTGATCCCATGGGTGGGTGTCACACTCAGAGGTGACAGTGTCTGTGATCATGCCTGTTTCCAGGACAATCACCCCTTCTCTCTGCTGTCCTAACAAGTGGCCCTTTCCCACATACCTGGGCAGAAGCAAGTTTTACAAACTGAAGGGGATATGTGCTGGATATTGAACATACCACAAAGTGTACATATCTATGCACATCTGATCTCAACAAGGGGCCACCTGCCCCCCTGGTTTTTTGGATGGTTTGGTGTGTCATGGCCTTGAGTCAGGCACCTGAAGTCTCTCCTACAGGGATTATATGATATTCAGCTGGAGGTGAGCATGTTCCCTGCAGAGATATGCTATTGATAGGAAGATGTAATGACTTAGATGAAATCATTACTCATCCTTCCAGTAAGTTGTATCCTGATTTAGTAACATATTCCATTTGTAGATCATATTGTCTCTGGTGAGTCTGCTTTACAACAGCAGGGCAAACAAATTAAACAAAGTTTTGATATGCTTTTATCAAAGATTTGTCCCTAGTGTCCTTTGATTTACTTCTTGAGATCTCCTCTGGCATGAACTGGATAGAGGCAATATTTTCTTCCCCCTCAAAGTGGATCTGAGTTCAACACCTCTGAGAATATATGAGCTCTGCCTTCAGAGCTGGCTTCAGGCATTCTGGAGAATGACTGCCCTCCCCTTAATATATAATAGACTGAAGCTCTATGTCTTCATTTCAGTGAAATTGTTTTTTTCTCCATTTCCTCAACATCCAGATAGTGGTGCTTTGGGTATCCCAATCCCAAGCCAGTTCCAAAATGAAAAAACCTCCCTAATTTTTTTTTTTTTCTTTTTTTTTTTTTTTCTTTCCTAGCTGACAAAAGGAGTTGCAAAGGTATATGCTCTCCTGGCCTTTAACTCCACTTGCCTCTCTAGCAAGGACCAAAATTAATGACAGATAGATTTGTCAACAGGGGAAGAATATTCTTGTCTTTTGCAATGTTTGTAATTGTGTCACAGAGGTTAGAGATGGGTCTAACCTATTAATTACCCTTTACACCACTTCAAGTCTGTTAAAGATGGGTTCCTAGAGTGAGAGGTATATTTTTCAGTGCACATTTTGATATGAAACAGAAATCTGTAATGAGAAAAACTGATTCCATGAGCACCAGTAGAGTCTTTTTTGTCTCTAGTCTGAATTTCAGAGGATCATTTACTGCTGAAAATGCTGTGATTGAGTAGATGAGTGCTTGAAGTCTCATGTTCATAGCATGATTGTCAATAGAACTACAAAAGAGGACTTCATCTTAAGAGATAAGAAAATGTTCTTACAGATGATTATGTTGAATGACTGGAAAATCCAAAGTAGCTGTGCATCAGGAAGACAGGTAAGGCAGTGTGTGCAGGAGCATCAGCCTGCTCTAGCTCAGCTCATGTGTAATAACTTCCCAGTTTAATGTATCACCAGGCTGTGAGATGCTCCTGGTCTGTCTGGGTTTCTGCCTGTTGTATTTGTGTGGTCTGGATGCAGAGAGGGGATGTCACATCTGCCATTTTGAAGGAAGCCTACAGTATACAGGCAATCCAACCCTTAACTCTGGATAATTTCAGATCCTTTGCCTATGCTGGATGAGTAGTTCACCTATGGTTTCCAAGCACCGTGGTCCCCATGGCACTGACACTGGAGTCCCTGGAGTGTGGTAGGGCAGGATTTGGGGTAGCATAAGCCCAGCCAAGCTGTCCTCCATGGCATCTGTGGGGAGAGACTCTGCTCTTGTCTGTGAACAGCCCCAAAGTCTTTGTCCTTCTTCAGATCTTCATGGTCTGTCTGGTGGCTGCTGGACATAGGGAAATGTTGGCATTCTGGGGACACATGATACAGAAAGGCTGGCCAGCCCTAATGAAGGATTAAAACTGCTCTGTTGAAGGAAGGAAGCTTGAGGTCTGCTGAGCTTTTTGATGTCTTTGATAAAGACCTTGCAATTTTCACACATCAGGATAGTCTTTGAGAGGCATTGGTATTCCAGTGGGCAGATTTTGCTTTCCCAGCTGTCCCATGGGCTCTCAGGAGCAAGTTGGTCTGTGGCCCTCAGCCAGAAAAGCACTTAGATAAGAGCACACCTCTCAGTCCATGGATCATCCTGCTGAATTTGCTAGGGCTCCTTATGCACTTCCAGGAAACAATATGCTTTGCTGGGCTCAGTCTCAATTCCCCACATGCATAAAGCTCCTCCACACCCCTTGTAGCCATATTAATATGCTGGATGGGCTGGGGATTCTGCCCAGGAGTGCACTCCTTGCTTGAGTTATAGCCACACTTTCAGCAGTGAACGAGTGAGTGAGCTTCTGCTTGAAGTTAAAAAGCACCATTCTTTGGGGCTGTGAGCAGCATCAGCCTCAGGGAAGGGAAAGCTGTGCCTACACACAATTCCAGTGATAAACACAGACACACCTGTTTGCTCCCTGAATAATGTGACTCTGAGTTCAAAGTTGGCAGTGCTGGGGAGGATCAGCACATGGCTGAGCACAGCAGGTGGGGGCAGAGGAAGAAGTGCTGTGTTACCCTTTTTGTTATGGATGGCTCCCAGAGCCCCAGAAGGGGCACTGCAACTGCAGCTTGAATGAGGGATGGGTCAAATGGAAATGTCAGGACAGAAGACCCTGCAGAGATACCGTAAGTATCTAGCAGCAAAGGACAGCCAGGGATGAGGACATAAGAGGAGAAATGTCCTGATGAAGGCATGCCTAGCTCTGTGGTACAGGGTTACAGAGGCAACTCAACAGTTGGCAAGTGAGCCAGGCAGTGACCCTTTCAGAGAGCATTGACTTTTGCTTAATGCTCTTGTGGGGCAGATGAAGCAGCAAGCAGCAGCAGTGTGGACATATTTGAGGCCACCCAGCATCAGTGTGAGGAGCTCTGTGCTTGCCTGGGAAGCACTGAGGGTGTCATGGTAGCTGAGACTTCAGAGAGAAGCCACCAGGGCAAGGAACCAGTCTCCTAATCTGGCATGGTCAAAAACATATGTGGCTGAAGGGTGAACAAAATGGTAGGAGACCATTTGGATCAATGGTGGCATTCTGTGAGTAATTTTCTGAGGATTTAACCTTCATGTGGGGAATAAAACTGCACTGAAGGTCTTTAGAAAAACTACTCCTGTCATTTGCTCAGAATGCTGTAACTGGCAAGGGTAAACCCTGTGTTGCAGGGTTTGGTGAAGGTTGGAGGCTCTGAGGCTCAAGGAGGAAGGCAGCTGAGACAAGAGGGTCTGCAGAGGAACACGTGGGAGCAAGAGCCAGTGGGCCCCAGTGCCTGTCCCTGTGGGTGCTGCTGGGCTTGGCTGGGTGTGTAACACTGGCCTGTTGTCACCCTAAGGGGCAGAAGCAGAGTGCAGTGGACTTACAGCCTCGTGTGGGTGTGTGTGTGCACAAGAGGGAGATGATGAAATTCCACCATCTGCAGTGGTTCTTCAGGTCTGTCCACTCTTACCACTGAATTTGTGTCCTGCTGTCAGCTGCTCATATGTGTACACAATTTAGAACCAGGATTGCATTTTTTTTTCTGAGGCTTTTATCGTCATTAAAATAACAGCATCATACAAAAACATGCAGGAGGGAACCTCAGGAGGTCATGTGGACCACTTCTTGTTCCAAGGTAGGCTAATTGCATCAATGTCACTTCTGATGGTGTTGAATAATATATCCCTAGGGTTTTCCAACACTGGAAAGTCACAGCACCCTTAGGAAATTGTTTCCTCTGTTTGTTCTCCCCACTGCTGAAAAGACTGTTGGGATTTTGTTCATCATATTTGATTTGAATATTTCTTTCTGGAATTTAAAACATGGTTGCAGGTGCTATTACCCACATACAGACACTGAAAACCAAAACCACTCTCACTTATGGACTGCTCCCTCACATTTATAAGAGAACTGAGTTGGGGACATCCTTGGCATACAAGGAAATCAGTGGGGAAACCAAGCTTCTTCTAGCAGAACTGAGCTTACACAGAAACCAGAGATGCCTGAGTAAGGACATCAGCATGAAAAACCCAGGTTATACAAATGAATAGGCTGAAATGTTGCAGGACTTAGCAGCTCTCTGCCAGATAAGGTGTCTGAGAGACAGCTGGTTCCACCAAGCCTGCAATGAGGGTCAGAGCATTGAGAGGAGGGAGGTGGCAATCGAGAGGATTAGCCCAATTCAGGGAATCTGAATTTTGAACTGAGACTAATTTAAGAGAAGAAAATAGGAGCAAGAATACTTAATAGGATACTTTGGGAAGATGGACTATTTCACAAGACTCAAAGACAAATTCAGGATCCTTTAGTGGTGCTAGAGACAGATCTGTGAGTTGTCTTCTATAAAATACAGCCTGTGGACACCCATTCACCAAAAACTGTGGGTAGATATTGGCCATTGGTTTTTTTTGCTGTGTAGGATGAGGGAAGTTGGGTCTTCTGGTAGCAAGGGGAGGAAGTGGGAGGTTTTGGGCCCAGCTCTGTGTATGTCATGGCTCCAGCATCCCTGAGGAGACACATCTTTTTGGGAGCCAAACTGAAGAAGGAGCATGGTGAATTTTTGGCAGGTGGGAACAGAGATGTACAGCACTCCTGCCTCAGGGCGTCAGCTGAGTCTCAGAGCTCTGACTGCTGGCAGGAACTCAGTGAGGAGAAGGAGGCAGGAATCACAAACCCCTTATTGATTCCCTTTCTTTTCTGCAACCCATCCCCAGCACTAACCATATTTGAAAATACAGCTTCCAGGCTTCTTTTACAATGGCTAAAAAAAAGCAAAATCTTAGCTCTAGAGAGAATTGTTTTGCCAGCCCTATTTTTCTCTGGCTTTGAATTTGCCATTGACGTTAATTAGGACTTCCTGAGCCTTGTTAGCCTGGCATTTTCCTTTGTTACTGAGAACAGCGAAGGTGACCTTGCTCAGTAGGTGGATTTTCTCAGCTCTGAAAGTCTAATCATTAATGTCTTAGGAACAGAGGTAGGGATCTTACACAGGAAACTTGAGAAGAGCTATAAAAACATCATGTAGACAGCTGGCAGTGTCAGCTGGCATAGCTCCAGTAATTCAAAAGCAGAGGTGTTTCTGATAAGTCATCTCGATCTCACACAACATGTGCTATTCAACACGTATTTTTTGTTGCATAATAAGAAAACAACAAATATCTATCTGTGTAAGCTCAGTTGAACTGGGTATACTGAGAGTAATAACCAGCATTTAACAAACTCCATTTTATTATCCAGGAAAGTGGACCAGTAACCAGAACACTGATCTCTGGTGGTCTGGTTTTGAATGATGGCTTTAAAGTTATTTTGGTGGCTTCACTCTACTCCCCATCTGTACAGTCATGAAACTGTAGAATCCTGGACAACTTTAAGTAGAAAGGCACTTCATGTATTCCAATTCCCTTCTCAAAGAAGGTCCAAACAGAGCAGGTTGCTCAGGGTCATGTCCAGTCAAGTTCTGAGGGTCTCCAAGGATGGAGATGATACCACCTTGCTGGGCAACCTGGTCAATATTTGACGAGCCTCATGACAAAAAACCCCCACCAGCACACTTAAAATATGAATGAAAATCCTATGAGAAAAGAAACCCAGGAAGGGAATAACTGAGTTCTACTCTCCACACCAGGCAGCACCCCAAGACCCATGTGGGTAAGTATGCTTCAAGCTGCTGTGATTAGTCTAACCTTCATAAACTTTACATACACTAAGATTAAAAGGACTGTATAAACACAAGAAAACATTGTATTTGCTCATAGCAGCCTTCTTTAAACAGAGACTGTGCAAACAACATTCGTAATTCAGATGTGTCATCTGCCACATGAAGCAAGAGTTTGACAACAGAAGAGTCACAAAGCACTGGCAGAAGCAGAGCTGTCCTTGGAGCCAGCTGCACCAGGAGCAGGCTGGACTCCCAGGGAAGGCACAGGAGGGCTGGTTCTGCTCCTGACCCATTTGAACTGCACACTTCCACACCTCTACCACAGATTTCTCAGCAGCCATATCCAGGGGGATCCTGATCTTAGCAGGTACCTCTGAAGGTCCCTTAGGAATGACAAACACAGCTTGCAGATTTGCCACTAGCAGCTGCCACAAGCTACCAAAAAAGGCAGAATGTTAAGACTACACAAAACCAAAGCTGAGCTGGAATATAAATATCAAATGAAACGCTTACATGTTGCTGAACATGCTGCCTACATCAGAAACACGAGACAAGAGCAGAAAGCCATGCAACGCGTTTGGCAGAAGCACGCAGACATTTCACAGCTCGTCCCTGGGTGCCATGCTCACACTTACGTTAGTCTGGGTCATACTACCTGAACTTGCTTTAAGCATTTCCATCATCTGTGAGGTAGGGAGGGAAAAACAGAATAGTTAAGGTATAATCAAGTGAGATCTTTCACATCACAGTATAACTTGTAAACAATCTCTTTATTTGATGTAGTGTGGAGAGTGTAAATGGTTCAGGCTTCTATCTCAACTTATCCAGACAGGGAATTTTCTGAAAGCCAGGTAAGTGATTCAATGGATTACTAAGGAGGCAGATGAAAAAAACTGGGACTAACAGAGGAAGAAATAGTGACAGAACATAAATAAACACATAAACAAGTAAATAACTTTGGTGTCAGTAAGATTAATTTTTCTGTTGTCGTGTCAGAATCAAAACACTCAGTAATACCTTTTGATTGGTGAGCAATTTTAAACACTGTGTTAACCTGTCTGCTTCAAAAATATTTGAATAAAGATGCAAAATTAAAAAACAAACACCTACAAATCATTACAATGAATTAGACCAAAGATAAAACTGTATCAGTTCTCATCTCAATATGGAAAGATCTGTAGAAGTCTTTATTCTAGGTGAGAAATTACAGTAATAAAAATGATACATCAAGATTTTGTTGATACATTGCTCCTCAGTTTTGATTATACTTCCAAAATCATAGGTACCATTTGAAAGACCCAGCCTGCCAAATCCTTTTATATGCACAAACTTTCCTATTGGCTTATATTTTAAGGTTAGCCATGCACTGTGCTTTTAGTTATGCACCCACAGAGGCCTGCTCTGGTGAGATCTTGTGCCCATGAGAAAGCCCAGGGGAACCTAACAGTACTTGGATTTCAAAGTATCTTCAGTAATTACACCTCCTGTAATTACTCCTGTAATTTATTGTGAATTTACAGCACTTTGCACAGGGCATAAACCTTTCATGTCTGATGAGGGCAGATACTAAGTCACCTGAAAGCTGAAGGATTTGTATAAAGAAAAAAAGTACTTGTACATCTACACTTTACACTATTGAACAGCTAAAATTCCCTAACAAAATGGAGAAAACAATTATTTCCTGAGAGAGTGGCAGAGTAATCAATTGGCCCAAACTTCTGCTGTTCAAGGGGAGCCTGAAAGGAGATACTAACACAGATAGAATTTGTGACACAATCTCAAAACAGTAATTTCTTAACTAAGAACACAGACCAATGGTTCCACCATCACTTGAAAACTGTTTTGAAAAGAATTTAAGGACTTTACTAAATCACATAGAACCAAACTACCACTAGAGCTGTATTTTCTAGCTGGGCCTAATGTAGAAGAACTGCAAAATACAGTAGAGAAATTACATACAGTAGCTGGAAATATGTAAATGTATTGATTATGTGATTGGCATGTCCCTGCTGAAAATAATCAACATATTGACTTTTCTGAAGATTCACAGTAGGCAGTAAGGAAAAAAAAATCTGTGCATGTGTGTAGGTACATTTTTTTGAAAAAAGAATTTTATTTGTCTGTCTTGGAAGCTGTGGTTTTGCATACTGGTACTGGAGTGCCTCCATTGGCTTATCTCTACCATTATTGCAGCAATGAAAAATAGAACAAATAGAGGTGCTGAAGGGTACACTGGATGAGTACTGAGATACAAAGCAAGGCAGCTGTCTCATTTATAATGCTGGGGGAAAATGAGGTAAAGTATCCTATTAAGCAAGTAATAGGGATATCATTTTCCTATTCCCCTATTTTATTTTGGTCCTTCTGCACTGTGAGAGCAAATGATCAGGAATTTGTAGTGATGTACTCATGCTCGGCTCCCTGCCTCCTCTGGCACATCCTGGTTCAGTGGAACTGAGGCTGTTCTGTGCAGATTAGGTGGCAGCCGTTAAAATTCAGAAGCATGACACCAATTGGATACACTTGGGAAGTATTCTTGGAAAACCAAGTCTTCATTCAAGCACTGACGAAGGTTCCCATGCACCTCATGCTCTCCCAGACACCTGAGCTTTCCCTGGGATCACCCAAGGATGTCCCTGCCTGTCCAGCCCTGCAGGACACACAGTCTGTGCTGCCACCTCAGCACATGGGATGTGCAGCCCCTTCCTTGGAACACCATGGCATTCACATTCTCTGAACAGAGACAGAGATAATTCTCTCTCACAGGTTTTTTCCTGG
Source organism: Agelaius tricolor (assembly GCF_023055355.1). NCBI lineage: Eukaryota > Metazoa > Chordata > Aves > Passeriformes > Icteridae > Agelaius > Agelaius tricolor. The sequence continues at coordinate 56,661,607 of NW_027269263.1, forward strand.
AGAAGTACAGAGAGAAGAAAACAATTCCTATCCCTACTTGCTGCTCCTCCTGTTGTTTTTGCACATGTGGAATGTGTTAGGAAGACTGTTTACCTGAAGTGAGTTCTTAATTGGACTCCAGTGATCGTTTTTTTATATTAATTGGCCTATTGGGTTGGGTCAAAGCTGTGTCCTGGCTGTCTGGAGACAGTCACGGGATTTTCTTTAGTATGTATCTTAGTGTAGTATAGTAGAGTATCAATATAATATAATATAATATAATATAATATAATATAATATAATATAATATAATTTTAATAAAGCAATTGTTCAGCATTCTGAATCAATGGAGTCAGATTCCAGTCATTCCCTGGTTGGGGGTCTCCTTGTTTACTACAGAACACCACAGAGAAGACTCAGGGACTTCTCTTTGCTAAACCATGATGAGGCATGTGAGATACTGGCAGGCTTGTGGCCACCTGGGGATGTGCCCACATCCTTGTTTCATTTGGGATCAGGAGGATGTTTCTGAAGTGAATTTCCCAGTTATTGTGTTTGTTCCAGCTGCTAATAGGCAACTGTGGGGCCAAGCAGGAGCTTGGCTGGAATAACACCATCTCTGCACCACTCTGCTGGCACGGGCTTTGGGCCCCCAGCACAAGCTGTTTCCTCCTGCAGTGCTGCTCCTCTTGCTAATGTAGATGTTGCCTGACTGAATCCTGCTGACTTGATTGATTCTATTTAAATCAATGTGATTGTTTGTACGAACAAGGTTGATAGAACTGGTCCTAAGTGGCATTTACTCCACCATGCTCTTTGGCATATAAATCAGCTGTTTGGGACAGTGGTAACTGTTTTGTTACCACTGTGAATTTGGGGAAATCTGTTAAAGACAATAAAGAAAGTGCATATTTGCAGTGAAACAACTGATATTAGGACTTGACTGATCTTATTTAGATGTATAGAGTGGCCCTGCTCTGGAGGTAGTTTAAAGAGATTCTTCTGTCTTTTGAAAGATCTGTGAAATAATCAAGTTCATACTTGATACATACATACATCATGCATACATCAATGCATAGGATACTTTCTTCCAAAGTATCCTATACATTGATGTGTTATGCAATTGGTCACATAGTTTTAAATCTGCATATGGCTGTTTGTACCCAGTGATAAAACATTCTTTTAGCTTTTTTTAATGGTTACAGTAAAATTCTGCATGATTTATATCGCAAGTAGTAATTTTCAGCTAGAAATATTGATGACACCTTGCCTATGGCTATAAACAGGTTTTAATAGTACAATAAACCATGTCCTTTCTTCTTAATTAGTCTCCATTCATTAATCATGCAGATTATTTACAAAAAGCCTAACACAATAGAAAAGAAGAATTACTAATGCAATGGCTGTATTCCCAGGATCACATGAAATTCATCTTTACTAAGCTAGTTGAGCCTCTGTAATCTCAAGGTGTTTATAAAATAATAGGGAGAAAGCTTTAGGTTAAGCATATTTAGTATAAAAATTAGTTGTTTAATTTTCTTCTTAAGATGAAATTCTCCTATTTTTGAGGGAAAATTGAAGTCCCTGATGAGTTAAAGCCACAGACATCTTGCAGTAAGATATAAGAAGCCTTGTCAGATCACTAACAGAAACAATCTTTATGATGCTGAGATTTTGTAGCTAATAATTAAACATAATTTTTCAGCCTCTGTATGCTGTATTTTATACATCACAGCAATTAGTCAAGCCTACAGGGCACATTTAGAAGAAGGCTTTCTGTCAGGAGCTGGTGGTGTAGTGACTCAGCAAGGCATCAGAAAGCTTTGCTTTGTGCACCTCCAGGGGGCTGGACCTGTCAGATTAATACAAGGGGCTATTTTTGTAACATCCAAAAAGTTTCTGCTGTACATCAAAGTGCACTAGCTGCTTATTTTAGATGATAGCAACTCTTAGATTTGTCTTGAACAATGCAGTCCTTAGCACTTTTTTGGTATGTACTTCTCCAAAAAGAAAATTTCCTGTGAAGCATTTTGTTGAATAAGGGCTTCCCATTTGAGATCATCAGAGACATTTTCATCCTGTGCTTCAAACGTTCCAGTAAATTAACAGCCCATGTACCAAGGGCAAGAGGCTGTCATGGCATGTTGGGGAGTACTCTTGAGCATGGAGATCTGGATTTGTGCTCTGCTCTTCAGCTGAGCTGGGCTTTGGTCCCAGGCAGTGCAAAGGGACTCTTGAAAAGGGGCTCCTCAGTTGGTCTGGCTTTTTATTAATGTGTTAATTTTTTACTCCCAGCAACCAAAGTCTCACCCTCCTTCCCAGACACTCAGTTATTCCCATTCCTGAAACTAACTTGCCTGAAAGCTGCTCTTTTCCCTGTGGTCATTGATGAATGTGGCATGTGTAGCCTTCCACAAGCAGAGGGGCTGTGAGTTACTTTCCTTGGCTGCTCTTAAATCTGCCCATGATGTTTGGAGAATTAGTCTGAGCATTTTACCCTGACTCGTGTCTCTTTCCTTGTGCCTGACCTAATGGGATCCTGACTGCAGTGGAAGTCTGTGAGGTCACAGATGTGTCCCCAAGGTCAGAATCAAAAACTTTTGGCAAGTTCTAGAGAGATAACGGAAATTACCTCTGAAACCAGGTAATTTCACCAAAGATGTCATTATTAACATTTGGCTTTAACAATGTGCCCTTGATTTGTGTAAATCTCAGAAGGATATTGTCAAAGAGATTGCTGTTAACTCTAATAGCACAGTGAAGTGACTTGGAAAAGGTGACAACAGAGTCAACAAAGGCACTCAGGTCTCCTTGCCCCTGCTGCTACAACACCACTGGAGCTTCCCTCTCTGCTCCTTTTGGCTGTTGCCTTTTTGTGGTCCCTCTCAGCTGCCCATCCCTGCTCACCAAAGCACTTACCAAAGCCCCTTGGCTGGCCTGTGCTCCTGGGTCTCACTTGGCAAAATGCAGCTGCAGCTGCACTTTTCTAAATGGGGATGGATTAAGTGTGTGCTTAAAAGCTTTGCTGGATGGAGACCTGGACTCCAGAGCCAGACCCACCTTCATTGCTGGAGCCTGCAAGGAGCAGGAGAAGACATTTTTCTCCTTCTCACATGCTGACAGGGAAAGGGGTGAGCAAGAGAAGGAGAGAGAGCCCTGACTTGGTTTCTGCAGTGCATTGCTGTCATCAGAGCACTGGGCAATGAGGCTCTGAGTACCTCCCAGAACCCAGAGCATCCTGGGGAGAATTAATAGCAGGGCCGAGCTGAAAAGTAGCTCTGTCATATTTTTTAATAAAAACATTTGGAGAAAAGTTTTCCCCATTGACTTTTGAAAAAAGAAACACCTAAAAACCCAACAACAATTTTTATGCAGGCAGCTATTAATAGTAGTGGAAATATTAGATTTATATGAGAATTGCTTGTAGTTATATTAATACTTACCCATATAAAAAGCATTTTGGGGTTTTTAGTAGGAACTTGGTATTACTACTAATAATACTTTCATTTGAGTACTCTTTTGTCTGCAAAACATGTCAATGATTGTATGTAAGTCACACAATGCAGGAGTGCTGAAACCTCCCTTCCCTAAGCTATTCAAAAGCATCATGTTGTGCCTGTTATTATAAGAACACAGCATTTAACATCCTATTGAAAATAAAAACCATTCTTCTTACTTGTTTTCTCAACTGAAGCTTACTTCCACTGTTTTCTCAGAGAAGCAACAAAGTTTGGGCTTAATCTGTTTAACTGCACCTTCAATTTTCATCCCTTTATATTATTACCATAAATGCATTATTTTTTTAAAGTCTGTTCCTGAAGTTATTTCACCCATCAAAAGGCTTGGTTTTGCTTCTGAGGTGTATGTCTTATATAGTAAACTTCCCTGTAGTATACAGGACAAAGATTTCTTTGCTGAATCACTACAGTCAACAGGAATTTCAATACCTCTATCTATGGCAGTTGGGTGAGGTCTCTTTTAGTTTCTTTCTCTTTTAGGTTTCTGCTTTTGTTGTGGGTCTCCCTAGACTCTCAGCACAGCAGCATGAGCTGAGGGTTCTCAGCATGGCAGCTGTAAGAATCATTGATTTTTTTTTTTGTCAGTAGCAGAAACAGAAAAAATAAAAAAGATTTCTGTCAGCCTTTTGAAAAGCAATTCTGGAAAACTTAATTTCAGATCAGCAAAATACATGATTTGAGAGACCTGGTATAAAAGCAGAAGAAAAAAAGCCTGGCATCACAAAGTGGAAGAATAAGGTATGGCAGCTATTCTTCCCTGACCTGGTGTTCAAAGGACAAGACGTTCACTGAGGTCAAAACCCACTCTTGCACACGCAGAGATTTGAGCCAAAGCCCTTCTTTTACTAGAGATGTTCTCTAGCTCCAGCCAGAGGTCACCTGAAATAAGATGTTCTCCAGCTCTCCTGCTGTGACTGTTTCACCTTTCATTGCAACAGTACAAATGCTCAGCAGTTAAGTAGAGCAGAGCACATATTTGAGTGAGTTTTCTGTCTGGTACAACCTATGGTTGAGACACAGCACCACCAGGTTTTAGGCTGGCAAAGGCCAGTGAAGCCATTTACATTGAATTAGATCACACTGAAAGAACAGGTTTCAGCCACATTCTCCAGAATGTCCTGGATGAGCAGCAGCTGCCCTGGAGCAGGGCTGTGGGGGCTCCTTTCTCCCAGGTAAGGGAGGGCTGGAACCACTATTGCTGAATTTGACACAAGTTCATAAAGAATTGTTATGATCCAAAATTGCATTTTTTAAATAATAAAAGAATGAAAAATGCTGTTTCTAAATGCTGCTCACCCCTTCTGAACATCAATCATGCACATTGAAAATCCCACTTTCTGTGACAGTCCATGCATGTGATCTTTACCTGCACACATAGGAGAGGTGCTGGCGAATCCTTGTGAGTCACTCAGCTCAAGGAAAGACAATAATGTGATCTCAGCTAACTTCCTTCAGTTCCTGGTCTGTCTGTCAGACAGCCCTAACCTGAAGGATCTGCACACTGATGTTACCTTACTAATCTCACTGGTTTAGATTCCAAAGTCCCAGGGTAGTATGCCAGCTGTCTTGCACACATTATTATTTTTGTATCTAAATCTTCTTTAAATATTGGGCAGATTCTCTTTTCATAGCTGAGTAGTTATTTCAGTAAGTGTGGCAGTTGATTTACAGTTGGTACTGTGTGCACTTTCTGTAGTGAAGCATAAAATTGAAAAGCTTATGTCAAATTCATTCATACATGGACACGCTCAAGAACAAATTAATTTTAAAGCACTCACAGGGTGTATAATGTTTCTATGTCATGCTTTACAAATCTATAAAGTAATTTATAACATAAAGCCCACTTTGGAAGAGAGCTGTAGTAGAGCAGATAGCAGAGTGATTTCAATCTAAAATATCCCAGTGCTACACTTCCCCAGATATCTGCAATTCAGATCTGATAGGAACCATGAGTAATCAGTTTCTAAGGCAAAATTATTATACAAGAAAAGGCTCTCAGTGTAATGTCCTCTTACAAAACCAGGCTATTCTAGGACAAATTAGGTTTTCTAACCATCAGTATGCAGCACACTGGATAAGGTGTCAGATTCAGATCTCAAACTAGTATAAATCGGAAATCACAGCCACCAGAAGGATCAGAAGGATCAAGATAAACTCTTAAAGGTGCATATTGGATAAATCTCATTTGTAACTGTAATGCCAGGGCCCCTGTAACTAACATCAAGGGAGTTTTCAGCCCATGAGAACAGATGCCTTCAAGCTGGCACTACTGTTGTGGTCCTTCTCTTCTGGATGGCACAGCCCATGGAGGGCTCCTCTGCACAGGGTGAGTGTCCTCCCTGTGCCATGCCAGCACAGGTTCTTTGAACATCCTTCCAGTGGTTTGTATTTTGGAGCACCACCAGATTCTCTCTGCTTTCTTTGGCAGAAACTGGAGCTGCCAGCACTGTTTGATACCTCTTGCTGCATGGACCAAGGGACCCAGCCATCAGGAGAAGAGCACCTCTCTCTGATCACAGCTAAGCTCCTTGTCTGCTTGCAGCAAAGTCATGACTGTAAATTCCCCCACACTGAGCACTTATCATTAGCAAGTGTGGTAGGCAATCATCAGAAACACTCAAAGACAGTCACCCAAACTCAGCCTTGAGGTGAGCAGCTACAGCTGCCCTCAAATTGCAGGCTTGCATGGACAGGAATGAGTGCTGAGTCTAAAGAGCTGCCAGAAGCCAGCTGTGTCACAGCTACTCCTGCTCCCTCCTTGCTTTTTTTTCCAGGGGCATTCCTGCTCTCTGCAAGCAGCAACTTAATATACTAACAGTGCAGGGAGTGAAATATACAGCAATGACTGTGGACTGCTGGCGTGCTCCTCTTCCCACTATTCATCCAACTTGGCATGTGTGTTGCACCTGGGTAGCTAACTCTGTAATTTGGACACAAGAGTGTGTTCCCTCATCTCCTCAGGAGAAGCAGAGATATAATCAGAATTTAGAGTGGCTTCTAAAAGGTGCATATTTCAAAGGTAAAATTGCAACATAAAGCATTCAGAGAAACTATAGCCCAACCTGTGAGCAGGAGGAGGAAGGAAAATATCATTGTTTGTAACAGCCAGTGGAGGCAGACAAAAGAGTCTAACTCAAAGCAGCTGCTCCTACTCCTTGCCTCAGAGGGAGGAAGCCCTAGTTGCAGTACCCTCATGCAGTGAACTTTGAGGTATTTATAAAAAGTGGAACAGCTTCCACAGTGCAGGGCAGTAAAGGTCACCCCAGCACAGCTGGGCTGGTAACCAGTCAGTACAGCACAGCCACAGCAATGAGGAAAGAAACCCTGGCTATGGGGCACTGGGACCATCCTTCAACACAGACATGCAGGCTGGGGTCACCGTGGAGCTGGGTGGGAGGATGGTCACACAGGGTGGAAGAGCTGAGCCTCATCCTTGCCTTCTGCTAAATGCTGGGACCCCATTTCTGAAAAATACCTGATGAATTGGGTGCATTAAACACCTCAGCACAGGAATTGGTTTTGTTGGACATTCTCTTCCTGAAAGTAGGCTCAAACCAGGTCCCCCAAAAGTCCTTTTGAAAAGATTGACCACTGCCAGTCTCATGTACTGCATTCCTCCTCACAGCCACCACATTGCTGACAGAATGGGGAGCAAGAAAAGTCCTTATTCCAGCAGGAAAGGCTGAAAAAGGAAGAGCTATTAGTCTGAAATTCTGCTATTAAAGAGGAAGATTTCAAAGGAACACAAAGAAAAATTGCATCCAGCTCAGTGGGAATGCCTTAGGTATAGACTTCACCTATTTCTTTGCAGCAAGCCAACTGCTTTAAACAAAAGGATTCCTAAAATATGCTTTGTCATCAGAAGGCAGTGGCTGACAGCCAGCAAGCACAAGGAGCAGTGGGGTGCTGGAGGAGCCCTGCCCCAGTGCAGTGGGGAGGCAGCTGCATGAGTGCTGGGCTGGGGGCTGTGCCATTTGCTGAGTGCTTTGCACACTCTCATTTGCAGTCAATAATAAATAACTGCAATGCTAATAATTTGCACTGGAATGCTCTGTGACTACTTTCTGCCTCAGGTTGCACTTTTTTCTTTAAAGTTTCAGCAAAGCAGTTCAGCAGTTTTTGAGAACCTGTGTCATTGCCTCAGGAGTTCCTGACTCCAAAAGGAGACAAAATTCATCAGCTTTCCTATGGCTGTCATAGTAGTATTGAAATATTAAATAAATGGTATTTGGATTGAGTTTTTTGATTTTGATTGTGAAAATCAGTCATAAAATCCTTGACAATTAGATATCAGTGTAGACCTATCCCACCATTCCTTTGCAGATGCAGAGTGTTAGATCCATAAAGTGGTGATAGTGTGAAGCCATGATGCTGTAGCACCTACCTTTCAGGGATCCAACCCTCCTAGAGCAGTCACAAAGCAGGATGTATGTAGGGAGCTTGCAGCTTGAGGAAAAAGATGGGTTCCTAAGCTTGGGATCCAGGAAAGCCAATATAATGCAGAAAAACTGTCTGTGATAGAGGCCAGGAGCCATTTGAAATGAAAGACTGCTGAGCTCTGCATGGAAAACAGAGGAAATGCTCAGCTTTTCTGGTGGGTGGAGAGCTTCTACTCAAGAGCATTTCTATGGACCCCTGCTGTTTCCTACTCTTGTATTCCAAGAAGACAGTTATTGTTTGTCCTCCCTTCTACTGTATTAAATCTTTCCAGGTGGCTCTCACAATGAAAAGTCTGCTGGGACTGCCCTGGAAACCTCTGCAATGCCAGGAGGGGATGAAGTCTTGATCTTATCTGTGGTGGGTATTCATTCCTAGCCAAGATTGTCTCCTTTGATGATGTGCTAAGATTTTGGAGAGGAGGGAACACTCCCCAGAGATCACCAAGTCTCCTGTCCAGGCCAAAATAAAAATCTCCTACAGGTAGATCCTCTCTCTGTGTGGACAAGAGAATTACTGAGTAAATGCCTTTATAAATGCCAGAAAAATGCTGATTAACAAATTACATTTGTTTCTCTCAAACACTGCCATCAGTTTCTCAATGAATTGATGTGAAAGGGTTTCTCTCTTGAACTGGCTTTGTAACTGTGCTGCTAAGGAGGCAGGTAGGGTGCCAGGGTAAATAAGCTTGTTCAGGGCTCTTGGAGGCTATGGCTGGAGGTTGCCTCCAGCTGCCAAACTAACATATGAGAGTGAAGCCTGCAGTGTAGACAAACATTCTGCTACTGCCCCAGATTTCAAGTTAGTTTACATAAAATGGGGACTTATGCAATTTATGTGCAATATAAAAGACTTTCTAAGGTGTTTGACTTGATATTCCAGGGCATAACATGAGCACTATGTAGGTTTAATAAAGCCCATAGGAAACAAAAATGAAGAACTGCTTTCCCTGAGCACCGTTTGGCAATAAGCCATCATCATTAAACATGGGGCACTGTAGGGATGTAGAGAGATTGTTCCTAGACCTAAAAATGCTCATCAGCAATGCAGATGCTACATTGGATCGTGGCTGATAAAATCTGCAGCTTGCACAAGAATCGATGTTATGTTTAAAAGATGAAGAGGAGGCAGCGATACGAGACCTGTTGCTTGGTCAGACAAATATCCACTGCTTTTAAGAACAGCCAAATAGAGAGTTAAACTCCACAGAAGAAGAAATACTAGCTGCTCTAGTTAAGTGCTGTTTTTTCTCTAAAGGCTTTAGAGGCCAAAGAAGAAGACAAAAACTCAAGTCCTCTAATGACTCAGAAGGCTAATGAGACCTTGACTGGCTAAACAGGGGAAGCTGAGATGGAGGCAGGAGCCAAGGCTAACAGTGTTATCTGAGTCTTAGTATCCACTGAGGATGCTGAAAAACTGGAGAGAGGCAGAGAAGAACTGCAAAAGGGGACAAGGAGTACAGAAAGCACCTAATGGGGAGAGAGAGGTTTAGAAAGCAGTGTCTGTCTAGCTTATCAAAAAGATTGAAAAGTCTTGATTACGGAGAAAAACTCTTCACGGAGGCAAATGAGCTCTTTATTTTGGTGGAAAAGGATGAATGCTTAAAAGCTGAAGCCAAATATATCTGGAGTGGAAATTAGGCAAAACATGTTAATAATGAGGGTTTAAAACAAGCTGCTGAGAGAAGACGAGGAGTCTGCAGCGTTTGATGAAGATGTCTCAATGCTTTTCTGAGACAATTTTCTTGAATACATGCTACATTTCAGTCCATCCCCACAAGGGCACAAATGGGTGATATTTTAAGAGTGGTGTTAAAATCCAGTTATCTTTTTCATCTTCAAGCTCTGGGACCTTGTATCTGGAGGCACACAGGGGTGTACATGCCAGCTGGGGTCTTGCCGGGAGAAGAGGCCCCTCCTTGCTCTTTCTCCCCTTCCAGCAGGAGAGTCATGTCAAGAACCAGCATTGTCATTCAGTCCTAAAGCCTGGCTTGCTGAGTTTCCAAAATGCCTTGCAGAACAATGAACCCCTTGCTTGTCTGTCCCCATTGAAGCTACTCCCAGAGCAGAGGGACAGCAGGGCATGGCAGGGTGACCTGTCCTGGGCAGGATGGGTGGCTTGGGGCTCTGAGCCAGGCTGACAAAACTCCAGTGGGTGCTGCCTTCATCTGGGGAATCATTCAAGAATCATCAAGAGAACTGCCTGTGTTCTCATCCTGAGAGAGTTTTCTACCTGAAACTCAATACTTTTTCTTCACTAAAATAAATATCCTCACTCAGTTTTCTCTCTCTCTTCATCTTCCAGAGATAAACAATTATTTTTTCCCCAGTGGAGCACCAACATCCTTCAAATGCCTATTAGAGAGCTTCACCCTCACTTAGTTGGTGAGCTCACTTGTGCAAGTTCTGTGCATCAGTCCTGCAGCCTGGACTAGAAATGCTGTGCTGTGGCTCTGCCTTTGCAGCCAGCAAATGGTTCCCAGTATGTTTAGATATTCAGTCGACAGTGGGATTGAACTCAACAGGGCTAAAAGGCTCAAAATAAGGTGGGTATGATTTCACCTATAGCAAAACAATAATTCCCACCTTCTTTGAACCTCATTGTAGCTACCTTTTACTCCTTTAAGTTGTCAGTCTCATGGCAAGAAGCTGGCAAAAAATTAACTCCCACACTTGGCTTTGCAACAGGAAAATGAGCGCGTCATGCAATGATGTTCCAGGCTTTCATCAATTTATCTTTGACAAAATACAGCTCTTTAGAGAGAGATCAAGGCTGGAAAAAAAAAGACAATGCTGACATTCTATCCTGGTACTTCTAGACTTTTTTAGCACGGAGAGTCATTTACTCAGCATTTAAAGAAATTGTCAAATCTTCATATACTTACTATAGCAGAGTGAAAGTCTGAACAGTGGTAGCAGTGGTGGAGCAGCCCAGGGAGACAAAAGCTATGTGGACTGAGCCCGAACGTGCAGTGCCTTGTGTTAACACAGATCCCATGTCTGGGACCCTTGAGTATTCAGCCCTTAGAGGGAGTAACTTTCTTCCAGCTTCTGAATAGTTCCCAAACAGGAATATCCACTGACAAGCAGCAGATCACCGCTGCTCAGCAGGCAACTGCCTGGTCTCATGGGGACACAGTCAGAAATTTAAGATCCTGCTCTTTTTCCAGCCCATGCTCATTCCATGCATATTTTCTTCCTGTGACTTTCTAGGGAAAAGAGTTGAGTTGCAAGGGACAAAGCTGTTTCCTGAGAAATATAACTCCTTAATGTGTGGTTAAGCACAGAAATATTTCCTGATTTATTTATTTGTTTGTTTTTAAGGATGTAGAGAGGGGTAATAAACAGGAAAATTATTGTGTCAGTGATGTGTTTTCAGAAGGATGAACAGTGAGTTATTTAATGGAAAATTGAAAGATGTGATTGCACTCTGTCATGAGCATTTACAAGTTTGGCCATGGTATAATCCATTGACTTTTTTAGAATTGTCCTCACTTAATAGTGAGAAGGGAGGTGCAAATTAGACATAAAGCCCACATTTGTAGTCTTGGGAATTAAAAGCATAGAATTCTGACTTGCAGAGATAAGCATGTAAATCAGCTGATTTAACAACTATTAAAAAACACCTTGCTAACTTGAAGAATAAAGAAATCAAGAAAGAAATCAGGATAAAATATTTGGAATTGCAAAAGACAAACGGAGAAGTGGAAATTAATGGCAATTACAAAAAAAAAGGCAAACCCAAATCCCAAAGGTTTTCTCAGAAAAGTACCTTCTAGAGCAACCACACCATAGCAGAGGAAAGAAGAACTTATGAAGACATTAATCAAGGCATGAGTGAAAAGAAAATGAGATGCTTCAGGGCACAAAGATGACAGGAAGCATATCTGTGGCAATAAGGGATGATGGAAATCATACAGAGGGAAATATAACAAAGTATACATGAGGAGAGGATGCAAGCACTGCAGAACACCTACTCTGACAATACAGTCTTTTGCTCTCACTAAAAGCAAAAATCAATAAACTCTGTGTAGGAAGAAAAGCTTATTAAATCATTGACTGTCCAAGTAGATATTCCTGTTGGCAAACATATTGCTCTGTGTGATGGATGGACACCAGGGTCAAGAGGTCATTCACTGAAGTGATCAGGCTTCATAAAATCCAGATTTGCAAACAGCTGGGGCAGCAGAGGCTCGGTGCAGCTACTGCTCTTGAGTGATTTCCATGTGCTGCAACACTGCAAGCTCCTCTTTGGGCCAGTGGGAGGGTTTCAATGAAGGAGAAGTGGAGGCAGTCCCACAGCTCTGGCCCTGGGCAGGCTACTGGTGTGGCTGCCCAAGGCTGGGCAGGCTGCAGTGCCTGCCTCTGGAGCAGCCACGGGGCTCAGCTCTAAATCACCAGCACTGTGGTTCTCTCCCTCCCCCTGCTTGCCCAACATGGAACCTGGTGGTACAAGTGGGATGAAACCATAACACTGTAATTCCTTGTGTGGAGACATGTCCTACCCCATCACCAGCAAAGGACTCCTGAACCCTGGATCATCAGGGTTTAGCTTGGAAGGGACCTTCAAAGATCACCTAGCTTAAGCCCAGTGCTATGGGCAGGAGCACCAAGCTGCTGAAGGTCACCCTACATTTGGCACATACCAAAGCAACCATAAAATGCCTCCTTTCAAGCTACCCTGTGTTTCTCCCACTGTCTGGCAGCAAGCTGTAGCTTCATTCAATTTTAGCTCTCCCTGTTGGCTATTTATATTACTTGTGGGTCTCTCATCCATCAGCATCAGCCCATTTTTCCTTACACCCCCTGCCCCATCCCTACACCCCTCACCCTCAGCATTACTGACCCCTTTGTGCAAGGTGAAACACACAGAGCTCTCTCAGTCACCTGTTGAGAGGGAGTGTCCCAGGTTGATTATATGATGCTTTTATCCCAAATCATCTTGTTCTGTTTATGCTGAATAATAAGTTTTGCACCTCTGAGACTTGTTGCAGAGAGTGAAGGGGGGAGAGAAGCAGCAGCAGTTTGTTTTCAGACACTGCACTCGCTCCTTCACATTCCAGCTCCTGGACTGTGCTGTCTGTGGATGGACAGACAGCAGGACAGAGCTCTCCTTTGCTTTTAGTTAGTTTTAGCTAGCTGAGGCAAAGAAGTTCCCTGGACTGTGGGTTTTTTTTCCTTTTCCCTTTTCTTTGGACCTGTCCAGCCCAGCTCTGGCCTGAACACCAGCAGAGCACCGGCAGCTCCACCTGAGGCCCACTGGGCCGGGCCGGGCCGGGCCTGTGGCATTTCCAGCACTGAGGGACTGAGAAGAGACTGAGTGAGCTGAGCTGCAACCCGGGGAGGGGACTTCCTGAGTTTGTCATCTCTTTTGGAGCAACAAGGGGTTTTATTGTTTAATATTGTTTAGGTTTTATTGTTTAATAAACAGGTTTTTTCCACTTTTCTCCAAGAAGGTATTTTCTCCCAGACCGGTTGTGGGGAGGGGCCAATTGAATCTGCTTTCCTAGAGGAGCCCCTTTGGGGGTTCTCTCCCAAATCTGCCCCAAACCAGGACAGAGAGGCAAAGGAAAGGAGCTTTCAAGGGAGAGCATGCACTGTAAACTTCAGGAATGTGCATTTCATTCCTAACTGTGCAGCTGAGCAGACAAACCTGGGGCACAAAGAAACCATGGTTCTACAGGACCAGGTCACAAACCCAGTGCCCAACCTCCTTTCTTCTGTGGCACCTTCTTCTGACCCGAGGTGACTCTAAGAGAGCTCAAACACATTTTCAGGTACACCTCAGGGCCCTGTGCACAGTGGGCTGGATTTTGATGAAGATATGAGATCCAGAGATGACAGCCATGGAAATGTCACAGGCCCTTCCATAGTTCCCCTCCTCCTCTGTGTGTCCTCCTCCTCCAGTAAGATTTCTGTTCCATCCAATGCAAAGCATTGCATTTCATTAAGTACTTCTTCCTTTAAATAATGCCTCATTATGACTTTCTTTTTGGGTTAGCTATTTCTTTAATTTCTAAGCATACTAATTATGTTTTTCTTTTGGAGGGAAGATGGGCATGTCCTGAAGCTTGGGAATGCTCATTTTAGACCAGTGTGCAAGCAGCCTTTGAGGTCAGGCTGTAAGTGTCCATAAATCCCCACAACCCTAACACTGTGTGTTTACTGCTGTGGATTGGGATCTACCCAATTTGACCTTGATGAGCCAACAGTTTTCCTGTCCTTTTTTAGAGCTTCAGGCTGGAGAAATTTCAAAGTGGGTTTTTCCTTTTCCTGGAATACAAAGTGCTGTATCAGGCTGGTGAACACTTGGGGCTACTTCTGCTTCAATTCAGTCTGAGGAATGACAGGGGATCGAAATAAGCATTGGCCCTTTGGTTATTAAAAATTTATTTTGAGATGTTTTCTCCATCCCAAATTCACAACAAGAAAATCTTGTTGTTTGTTTCTTGCAAATTGTGGAGAATTTTTACATTCCAGCGCATTTTCTCCTGAATGCTAACATATGAGAATAAAACCAAAATTATTATGTACATTAATAATAGAATACACACTTAAAGATAACCTTGAGGTGTCTAAACTTTCTGCATATTCTTCTAGACTGCTGATAGCTTTTGCATGTGAATATATTAAAAACAAGGGAAAAAAGAACAAAATTGAAATGTAAATGTTTTTGTCTGGAAAAGAAAAATAATTTGCATCAATAAATCAGTCATGATTTGTAAACACTCTTTGTTTGCCACCATCAACAATAATCTGTCTGCAAGGAATGAATTTCTGACCTTAAGTAGCTAACTTACTGTCTAACCTTACCGTAGCTGACACTATCCAAATAAGAGTTTAGCAAAACTCTTTCTTCCTCAGTTATAATTTTTTCCTCTAATAGAAAGTAAAGCTTGATTTTATTTTACTGTGCTCAGACAGCATCATCCCCTTGATATTATGTTTATTTAGCAAGATAAATGAACGTTTTCATTTTCTTTCTTCTGGAAAAAATGTATTTGCAGAAAAGAGAAAATCAAAAAAGCTTAATAACATGGTTGGCAGGAACCAATGATGTGAAAAAAATGTTTCCACTTACTGTTTTTTTTTATTTCTTTTGCCTTTTTGGCCATGTTTGGAAGCCATGCTGTCTATGATCCATGTGTGTGACACACTCATGGAGCACTGAAAACCCATGAAAAGCAGAAGGTCAGCAGTGGGCTGTCTCCTCTGTCAGGCAGCCTTGACAGGGTGAGCTGTTTGATGTCATGATCTCTTGCTCAAATACCCAATTTCTGTGGGAGAATTCAACCACTTGTGGCTTGTGACAAGAGCCACATACCGAGGAAACACATGACATGCAGAGGAGTGCCTGGGAACCTTGTCTGAGGTAGCCTGCAGAAACCAAACCAAGGGCCAGACATGCAGTTAAGGAACTTATTTTCCAGTTTTTCCAAGTTATGCAACCAAGGTGCACAAAATTAATCTACAAGTTACTTAGATACCAGAAATTTTAAGATTATTTGTGCCCTGACACAGGTTAAATCAATTACAGCTGCATTGAACTGCTTTCACTAGTAGGTCAAATATATAATGGGGACATTTTCTATGGAATTTGATTGATGTGATGCCAAGGAGGAAGTTTACCTTGTAAAGTTACAGGAGGCTTAACCATTTAGACTTCTCTCTGGTCTAGTTATGGAATATTTAGTAAATGGCACGATCTAACCCTTGAAGAAATTTTCCTGGGGTTCTCAGGAACTAAAAAGGGCAATAATCTGTTTTTAATGCAATCAGTGCAATCCCACAGATGGAACTGGTCTGGTTGCAGCCTGGTGTAATCACTGCCATCTATTCAAAGTGAAGGACTACAGTAGGCCAGTGGAGAAAGAAGTTCTTCAGACATTTTCTTTGCAGCAATACTGTATGGAATATGGAAATAGTTTGAACTATCAATCCCAGAATGACAGATTAATCTAATTTTGGGGGAAAAGCAGAGCTGACACTGATGGATGAACAGCGGCAGCAGGGGCTGAGAGCAGCCATGGTGTTAATCCTATTGCTGCATCCAGGAAAGGACCTCATCCTCCAGCTCTGATGACTCAGCAGAGGGCAGATATTTAAAGAAAGGTCTGACTCTGTTTACTTAGAAAATTGTCTGTGGGAATTTATTCTGCATTAGGGATGCAGGACAGAGCCCTTGCTTATGGCTGCAAGGTGTTACAGCTCCCCTGCTCCCTCTCCTGCCCCTGGAAAACCCCACAGCAAACAGGAATCCCCAGACTGAGTGCTACATTTCTCATTTGAAGACCTCCAAGCTGAAACTTAATTTTTCAATTTTCTTTGTAGCAATATATTATCATAGGTATTTGATGCCCAGTTTAAGTTGGTTTCACTATGTCATTATGTTTATGAAATGTCTTTCTTTCAGTGAAGCAGATGCAATCACAAGATCTTGCTCTTTGGCTTAATTTCCAATTATTTGTCACATTTGTTTTTCCAAATCCTGGCCAGACTGCTAAACACACTCAATAATTTACAGTTTTCAGTGCCTATTGGCTTTGCCTGAAAGGCTAACTTTTTTCTTCAGCTCATTGTGAGCCCTGTAGGGGAAAAGACTGAAAACTGCAAAGGTCAAGAGGAGTTTCAGATTAAGGTTTATGTTGTGCTGTTATTTGAGTAAACAAAGGTAAATTCCAGCAGGAGGGATGAATTTACATCACATACAGTGTGTATTGACTGTGGTGAGGTAGAGCTGGAATGGAAATCTTTTCCCATTGTGAAGCAGACTGAGCAGGAATGATGTGAGAAAATGTGGAGGAAGATTTACCAGAGGGTGCTGGGATGGGTCATGAACAGCAGAGGCAGGAGCAGCAGGAAAGCACCCATTAGCAGAGATTACTGCAGCACAGAGCCTTTGCACACCCTGCCAGAGCAGGTTTTCATGCTGGTGCCTGGGGTTATGTCCATAGCAGTAGATGAAAACAGACCATGTTCTCCTCTCTATTCCTGAGGGCAAGAGGCACAGCATGGCAGCACCAATCCTTGCCTCCCCAGCCTTGCCTTAACTGGGGGCACCTAACATGCATCTCCTGAAGGACAGGCTGACTCCACACTCTGCTGTCCCCTGACAAATGCTGACTGCATCTCCCTTGTGACGAGAGAGCTTGGGTACCTCAGTGTGCCAGCACCTGTGCTCAGGTGTCTTTGGGGTGCCACTCCCACCTGAACTGTGCTGGTGCCTGTGCTGTCATTGGCCACACTGCTGCAGAAGAGACAGCCTGGGGATGAAAGGCAAAGCCAAATAAAGAGATGTCTATGTCACAGCTACCTGATAAAGTGACTGCAGCTTGCAATCAAGGACATACGAGGAGAGCTGTGGCCTATTTGCTACTTAGTGAGGCTTGCAGCAGTAGTAGGTGCAATGATGTAGGCATCATTCATCTGTATTTTCCAGCCTCCAAATGCATTTATTTATGGATACATTTGGCCTGTGCTACTCCTTCTCTGTTGCTGTGCCTTTACAAGCTAGCCTGAAGCTAACTCTGCACCTTCTGCATGGAGTTTGCTTGCATCTCTGCTTGGATCAAACAGGGAGAGAAGCAGGGCTGGCCCTGCTGGATGTGTGAAGTGTTGGCCAAGAGGGATAGAGCTGATGGTGTGATGTGCCTGAAACCAGTGTATGGGCTCCATGTCTGTACCGTGTCAGATACTGCTGTCTCAGCCTTGCCTGAACCTGTAGGGGATGTACCTTAGTCACTCTGAGAAAAATACAGAGTAACTTCTGAAGCTCATTAAAATGTAATGGAATGATGAGAAATGAGGAGGAAAAATGAGCAGCTTTTTGAACAGAGCAGTCCTGCTGTTCAGGAAAGCAAAGAGTAAGGCCCAGAATGGAGTGGGACATGCATACAGGGAAACACCGACACAGATATTTAAAAATAACCGTATGGAATGAATGGAGAATGAAACTACAAAATGAACCACAAACAGAACAAATTTACATGAGGCTGAACAAAACCATGCAACTTAACTCACTATCTTTATCTTGTGTGAAGGTTTTATTGTGCCTTTAGGATAAAAAGGAGCTTGAAAGGATTATATATCTCATGAAACACATCTGCTGAGCTTCTAATGGTTATGCTGCGGGTAGAAGACATTGCTTATCAAAGCCAAAAAAATGTTCTCCCTTTCACGTATAAACAGTAGCCATGAAGTCTGGGAGTGGGATTTCTCAAAGCAGGCTCATGCCA
This sequence comes from Agelaius tricolor, assembly GCF_023055355.1. Classification (NCBI taxonomy): domain Eukaryota; kingdom Metazoa; phylum Chordata; class Aves; order Passeriformes; family Icteridae; genus Agelaius; species Agelaius tricolor. Next base: position 56,679,775 of record NW_027269263.1, read on the forward strand.
GAAAAATACCTACTTATTCACTCCTAACAGGACTGGGAATTTATGACTAATTCTGCATCAATTATGCTGCTGATCTGCTGCTAATCTATACACAAATCCTGACAGTGCATTAATACCCCTTACTGCATAGACACAAATAAAGCAAGATACAGACAAACCAAATAATTCATTGTTTTCTATGCCTTGTGATCATAATGAGACTGTTCCTTAGCAAGGTTGGCATAAATGAGCTGGTGACAGCCCCCTTCATTCTGGAAGTGTCCTAGGGCTTCCCAGGTGAGTTTAGTGCTTACAGAAAATATTACATTCACAGTCTTGAAAAATTAAGTCTTTGTTTCCAAATAGCAGAAGCACATCCAGTAGAAACAGATTTCTCTACAATTTCCCACCAACAGGCTGCCTGATGTCCTCTGGAAAATGGGATTTTCCACAGGAGATGCAGCTGTGCCTATTGTTACCAAGAGAATGTCCTTGTATCCTCCGAAAGCCCTCCACAATTGAGCAAGGTGGCAGCCGTGGTCCTGTTGGGCACCCAGACTCAGCAGGACAGAGAGGATTCACATGCACACCTGAACTCCTGCTCTGCTGTGTCTGACAGCCCCCAGCATCCTGCCCTGGTCAGCCTGACTGCAGCCCAGCCTGGGCCAGCCCAGCCCAGCCCAGCCCAGGCCGGGCCAGCCCAGCCCAGCCCAGCCCAGCCCAGCCCAGCTCAGCCCAGCCCAGCACAGCGCAGCCCAGCCCAGGCCAGCCCAGGCTCTGTCTCCCCCACTGTCCCTGGTGGCACCAACCCTCACAGGCTGTCTGGTTTCTGCCCAGGTCTCTTAGCAGAGCCCTGCTCTGTACCTTCCCTGCTCGCTGTGCATGTTCACAGCATTCCTGCCTGGTTCCAGCAATGACAGACAGGGCTGGATTCCATCCAGTGAATCAGCAGCCTGACTCACCATTAACAACCATCTTTCCCAGGTCCTCAAAGCACCAGCACCAGACCTTGGCCATAAATCTTTTGCTGCAGAGCAACCATGCTAGAAGGTGTTATGAAATTCTGCTCCAGGTACATGGAGCACAAAATGGTTATTTTTAACATTTACCTGTGATGTTCCACATTCCCATTCATCTGAGAGTGAAAGAGCACCAAGGTGTTTCTCACAACACCCAGTAGGGTGTCTTCCCATATACTTGGCTTTGCTTGCTACCCCTTGATGTTTTTTTTTTTTTGTCAGTTGCCTCAGTGGGTTTAAAAATAATTTAATTTATCCAAATCCATTCACAACATTCCAGTAATGGTTTTTAATTGTGTAATTAGTGTAAAGACATATAATCATGTAATTAGGCTGTGTAATTACAACATGTAATAATATTGTAGTGCAGTTATGCACCTTTTTTAAACACAGGGGAAGAAAACCCAACATATATATAACTCCAAAATCATAACTGTGAGTCCCAGAGTGTCTGTAAATATTTCCTTACATATATTCTTGTGCAATCACTGAAGTTTAAATACAGGGATATATGCTGTATATACTCTGTTATAAGAGTGCCAGGGAGACATCAATTATTTTTGGAAATCAACTCCATTAAATTTCACGGTGTCAGCATGAAATGGTTGTGCACAGGTGGGCATGTCTAAAGGCAGGTGTTAAGGAAAGACAAGGGAATTTAGCTGAAAATGTGGTTATAAAGCACACTTAATTCCTTCATGGTTGCCCTTATTGGCAAGAATAATGGTGCTTTCATCATGTAGCCTGAGTCTCCCTTTCTCATGGTGGAATTGGATGCAGGACTGATCCAGCTCTCCCTTCAGGCCAGTGAAAAAGCTCCCAGTGGCTGTGGCACAGTACAGTACACACCCCAAGCTGTGAAAGGCTGGAGGGATTCATGTACCCGTGGAAAATTGGTGCCTTATTCTGTTCCCCCCTGCCCCTGCTCTGGCAAAATCAGCCTTTGTAATGCACTTGGATTCAAGCACTTTTCTAAGACAGAGCACTGTATCTCAAAAAGAAAGAGTTTGTTGGTGTTAAGTTTCATCAGCTCCCAGGTGGACCAGACAATATGTTCCATCATGCTGGGAAGTGTTTTACAATTCACAGAATTAAAGTACAATGGGATTAATTGTTAGTAATTACTGACTGGCTTTGAGGAGTTCAGGTGAATGTCTCCAGTGTTCATCTACATTTTGCTCATTTTAAGAAAAGGATGGTGAATCCCCAAATGAGGCAGATGCTGCAGGTTTCTGTACACAACATCCTTCACCCCCAGCTGTGAAAACAATGCTGTACCTGTCACTGCTTTTGTACAGAATTAATGAACAGTTTGAAAAACATATCACATCCTCAGGAGTTGATGGACATGTTAATAATGTCTTATTTAGTTTTTGCAGAAGCATGACCCAGTTTCATTCACACGCTGGCATCGCAGTTAACTACAGTGAATTCAGCATTTAATGCAAACAGGAGCCAATGCTGGAAGCTTTCTGTGCACTTACCTGAATGGAAAACCCCTTCTAATGTCAGATGAAACAGCACAACTGGCTGTTGTTGTAACTGGAAATAGGGAGTTATTAAAAGAATAAAGGAAATGTCTATGCAGGTGAGAGACTGTATGGGAAAGGATGGATGTTCAATGGAAGATGCATTCTGAACCAGCTTCTCCTGTGAGTTTGGCCCATTGGTTGCCCTGTTGTCCATTAAGTTGCTCTGGACAGGTTTGGATTGGATATTAGGAAATACTTGCTTTACAATATGTACTGATCACTTCAGGATGCACCAGTCTTTTCAAATGGTCTGAGAAACTTTTCAGGTCAGCAAGCAGCCATGCCAACCTTGTTGCCACCACCAAGATGGTTGTGTGACCCTCCCTGCTCCCATTCCCTCCCAAACATGCCATGTGGTGTGCAGCAACAGCCTGGGTGTCCCTGGAGCTGCAGGACAATTCTGTGATCTGATGACTAATCACTACAGGAATATATTCACTTTTTTTTTTGCTCTATGAGCTCTGGAATGCAGCTCAGCAGCCATGAGGAGGAGGATGGAGCCTGCAGGCAGGGGCAGAGGCTGGAGGAGAGGAAGGCAGCTGCACCTCCTTCCTTCAGCAGTGATGAGCTTTTGGATCAGCTGCTATACAACACATACCATTAGCAGAGTACCCAAAGCACCCTATTGTGCCACACACAGTAATTGCTAATGCAGACTATATATTCTAATGGAGACTAGAAGTGTATATAAAAGATAAATAGATTTACAAGAAATCCCTATTCTAGTTCAGTTACTAGAATTAAAATCTAATTTTGTCTCTCTCCTGTTAAGAAAAATCTGCTTCCCCTCTCCTCAAAGTGAAAAGAATAGTGGTTCAGACCAAAAGCCATGCTGCAATGTATCAAAAATAATCAGTTTCTAAGAATTTAATGTATTTTGGTAACTTCTTCTGGTGTGTTTTTCTTCTTATCAAATATCTGAAACTTTTGGCAAAAGAGAAGAAGAAAAATTAAACATTTATTACTAACATGATGAACAGAAAACCTCTGCATCATAATTGCATTATGTGCAACTATTTTGTTTGGTCTTTCTCTTTCTTGGAATTTGCTGTGAGTTAAATGATCACTGCTATGAATGCTTGCAGCAAACACAGGCTGAGATATCAAAGCAGTGGCATGAGTTTTATTTATGTGAATCTTGGTGAATGTTTCTTACTGCTGATCTCCAGCAGCTCAGCCAGCACAGTTGCTGCAGCAGCTGAAGTTTCTCATGGCAATCACTCAACATGCACAGTCCTGCTCAACCTGCTGATCAATGAGACACATTTCCCTGTGCTGCACAGATTCAGGGGCTGCTGCCTGCATAAGTGGGAAAGGAACAGCCCTGAGCTGAGCAGAGTGCAGAGGAGCCTGGCATGACATAAATGAGAACATGGCAGTAACGAGCTGAGCCATCAGCCCTGCCTGGATCCTGCCTGGCAGCCTCCTGCTGAGGCACTCAGCACCACGAGGGACAGCTGCCACCTCATCCCCAGCAGCACCACCATCCTCCCAGCACACCCTGACTGCTGCTGTACACAGACACACCTCACCCCTGTGCTTGCCAGAGGCACACCAGGCAATTTGGGATTTACAGCCACGCTGTGCAGACATGGCAGCTACAATTCTTGGCCTCGTCCTTCCAAGCAGGACAAGATTTGTGCTGTTCCCTCTTTGGCTCTCTCTTAGGTTGTTTGAACAAAACAGCACCTCCTTTCAGCTTCCTCAGTTTGATCAGAGTTATTTTTAACAAATTGTTTATTTACAGTAAAATACACTTTTATTGTATCTACTTCAAGAGCAGCTCCAACTATTTCTGAAATGTTAGCTGAGTAATCCTTACAGAAGATGCTGGAGGCAAATAAATAGTGCTGGTGCCTCTGCAGAGCAGGCAGGAAACTGAGGCATGGAGCAGTAAAGTGCTTTGTAAGTCACACAGAACTGGAAATAGCTTTTTGACTGCCCATTCCTCCTCCTCTAGCCTCAAGGTGAGGACTGGTTCCAGCTTCCTCCCGTTCTGCTTTTTGGGTGCTTTTGAGCAAATACAGTGTTCATTTTGAATGCAGCCAAGTTTAGTTATTTCAGCAGTGAATTACTTTTCCTTTCCTGTCCCTAACTGTATTTCTTTTGATTGCAGAGAGCTAGACAAGCTCTCCACAAGGCAGACTGGGCAGTGATGCTGGGGGACACTTGGTGTTTGTTCATCACCAAGTAACACAACTCTGAGATCCCTGTGCAGCTGCCTGTGTCTGAAAGGGGGGACACAGCTGTGACAGGGAGTTAATTCTCCACTGAAGCCCATAAATCATGCATGTCAACAGGGCTTCTTAGCTCAACCAGTACAGCCATGGGACTGTGAAGATCTGAGCCAGGCTCTACCCTGTGTGGGCTACTGCAAGCTTTGGGATCTGTGCACTGTGTTACACTAAGGGATATACACATGGCCAGAGATAAAACACCCAAAATGTTCCTTTCCACATGGAAATAGGGAGTTATTAAAAGAATAAAGGAAATGTCTATGCAGGTGAGAGACTGTATGGGAAAGGATGGATGTTCAATGGAAGATGCATTCTGAACCAGCTTCTCCTGTGAGTTTGGCCCATTGGTTGCCCTGTTGTCCATTAAGTTGCTCTGGACAGGTTTGGATTGGATATTAGGAAATATTTCTTCATGAAAAAGCACTGGAACAGTCTGCTCAGGGAAGTGGTTGAATCATCATGCCTGAAAGTATTTTAAAAACGTTTAGATGTGGCACTTGGAAACATGGTATAGTGGTGGATTTGGCAGTGCTGGCTCAATGGCTGGACTTGGTTCTAGAGGCCTCTTCCAGCCTAAAGAATTCTGCTGTTCTGTGCTCCTATATAACAGCATTTCAGCAATATCTGGAGGAAACAACACACAGGAATTGGAATGCAGAGACCAAAGCAGCAGCTCACAGCACTTTCTCTTGGCACAAGGTGCTGTGCAGATACAGCTGAGTCCTAACCAGGATGGCTGTGTCAGCTCCAGGCTGTGCTGACACACAGGGCAGCTGGAGCTGGGCTGGTAGGGAGCCACGCTGCTGCAGCTGCCCCCAGGCCTGACACAGACCATGCTCCTCAGGCCAGCAACTCCAAACCCCACCATGGTGCCACAGTGCTGCTCCTCCTTCTTCCCAAGCCCAGGGAGTCATGTGCCTGGAAGAATATGCTGCTGCAGGCCAAGTTTAGATGTACCAATGCTATTCTAAAGCTGTCTCAGCATGTACAGCAATTGAATTAAGACGACTTTTCCCTTGGGTACCAATAATTTTGCATTTACCCTTTTTTTTTCAGATGCTTTGAACCAGGAGTTATAACCTGACTCCAGGTTGATCTCTAGGTTTACTCAGCTGGACAGAGCACAGTGAAGTTTTTGTTTCAGGAGAAAAAAACTGGCTTAATAATTTTGTTGCTCACACCTCTGTAAGGGCTGAAGGTTATTGCAGCTGCAGCAGGAATCAGGTGATGTTGGTTAATCCTGGATGCTCACTCAGCTGGGTCTGGGTTCAGACCAAAAGATAACTGAGGCCTGGACCAGAGGCAGCACAGTCCAGAGCAGTGCTGCAGACAAGGCAGCACAGCAACAGCACATACTTTTATCCCATATTTTCCTTAACCACAACTACTGAAATGCTGCTTCTTCAAAATGCTGCATTTCCTAGACCAGCTCTTTATCTTTTACCCTTTAAAAGAAATTGCTGCAAAGGATTGATTGACAGGATTTGTGAATATAGCTTTTTGCTTATCTACAAACCACTTATACTGTGGGCACTGCTTGCCTATTTCTCATTAGAAACAGATAATACCTGTTTTCTGGAAGCTAGAGGCTCCCCAGACATGGCCCATGGTCCATTCAGTTTGTCAGATGCAGTAAACATCTCATCTTTAATCAGTATTGTAGACTGCATCTCATGAACCTGGTAGCATAAGCCCTGGTAGCACTTGGCAGATTTGAACCATAATCTGCAGATGAGAATTGATTATTTTGTATGCACCAGCCTTCAGGAAAGTTTCTTACAGCAGCTGCTGAAATGATAGTATCTGCTGGAAGATTATCATTGGCAGAGGCAGGTTTGTTGGTTCTACTTTGTTTATCTTTGTTTATCTTTGTATGAACAAAGATAAAGGGAACAAATTCTCCGAAGCACAGGCTGAGATCTTATCAGCCAGGATGCAAAAGGCAGTGCCAGTTCCCTGGCACATTTTTTGAGCTGCCCCCTCACCAAAGCTGTGAGTGAAAGGTACTGGCCGTGCCTGTATTGCAAATATTTTAAAGCATAACTGTTAGGTAAATAGCCAATTTTTCAGTTCAATGGCTGAAGCAAGCAGTGGAAAAAATAGTTTGGGGATGGACTGAAACAGAGTTTTTACAGTTTCTATTGAATAATGGAGTTCCCATGACTTCGCATTGTACTGCTTTCTTTAAGGTTAAACTGAATTTTTTCACTAAATACTTTTTGAGTTACTTAGATACTAGAATAACCTTTTTATTGGTCAGCTTTAAACAGCCTAATGTTGCATGAGTGGTACAAGAAATCTGTGCCTGACTTTCAATGAGCAGCATGTGTGCTCCCTCTCCCACATGGCCAGAATATAATGACCCAGCTCCTTTGTCACAGCCCCATGACACCTCCACAGCAATACCCTGCTTTCCCTTAGACTCCTGCACCTTCTACCTGTGATTCTTGTCTTTCTCATGTCCTCAGATCCCTCACTGGTATTTCTGACTCCCTTCCTGCCCCAGATGTTTCCAAACTCCCATGCTTCCCACATGCCACAAATGTCTCTTAGAGCCTGTTTGCTACAGGACTTGTCTTCACTTTCTTACACTTTTAAGTATGTATAAATATATATTTATATACAGACACACATGTGCAATGTGTTCCATGTACCCTACCTACTTTATTTAGCATGGCAGATGATCCAGAAAAGGCAGGAAGGGTGGCATATCTGACATGAGATTTATGCTGGCTTGGTTAACCAAGTGCTATTAAGGGCTGAATATCTTTCCTGGCTTTCCCTTAGTGGAATCACATGCTAATTTCTTAAATTTGTACATTAATCTTCAAAACACTTCTGGGAGTTTTAAATTCTTATGATGTTAGAGTTCGTTAAATTTTGTTGAAATTGGACAATGGGTTTAAAGGTTATTAGAGAAGGGGATTGATAAACAAGTGGGCAGATAAGCAGTGTAATTGCATAAGGAAATTATTCTGATGGGGAAATTAGGAATTTTTGCTTTCAGATATCAAAATGAAATGTACTGGCATAAAAAAAAATCCAGCTAAAGCAAAACTTAAATTCAAGAGCCATCCATTAAAAGGATTTTCTTCCTGAAACACTACTGCTCATTGAAATTGCAGTTTGTTTAAAAAGGGTCCATTCTAGGGTTTATGTTGGTTTAAGATCTAGCTGGTGCATATCATGCTGCAAGGAACCACAGTGAAATTGCTGAAACTAAAGTAAAATTTCTGAATGTATTGATTGCTGTTGCAATAGTCCTTCTGTCACTGGAAAATGGCAGACAAAGGAAAATCATAACCACTGGAGACTAAATTTCTTGGGAACTTGGAGAAAGAAATGTCATGTACTAGGTCAATTCACTTGACTAATTCAACAGAATTCAGAGACTGCTGTACTCTTCAAGGCAGGTACATGCCCAGGAAAGTTGACCTTTGGCTCTCCCACAAAGCCCTGCCCAAAATGCAGCAGCTCTCTCCTGACATATTTACATGGCACCCATGTCCATCACTTGCCCAGTCTTCAAGGACAGTCCTGTCTGGAGCATACCATGAACATTGTTCAGAAGAGACCTCACTTTTTGGGTGCATCTAATCCACTATTGACAACCTGGTGTTCAGAGACTTGGGAGGATGTCCTGGTAAATTCCCTTTCTGGCTGTAGGTAGTAGCTAAAGGTAGCAGAACTAGGATGAAGGCATCCAAAGCTACACATGTTCTGCATTTCTCAGTCTCCCCAGCTGGAATGTTTGCTAGCAAAGGGTTAAGATACATATATTTTTTTGTTATTGCATTAGTCTACCCTCAGCTGCACAGAAAAAAACTTTTCTTACATACTTCAGCAATCAGTCATTCTCCAGATTCAGTTTGCAGTCAATTTTTGTCAAATATCTGCTGTGCTTGAGTCAATGATCCAGAAATGAAAAGTACCAACTACCTCAAACTGTCAAAGCTATCCAGTTCACAAATTCCACTCTTATAAAAAGGCACAAAACGTTAAGTGGACTGGACAAGTGATGAATTGCTGCATTCTTTTCCTGTTAAAAAAATGGAATTAGTCAATGCAGGGGACAATAGCTAAAACAGCCCACATACACTTTTTATTCGGTATCATTCACCTCCTAAAGCAGGCTAAGAAAAACAATATCATTTTTAACACTTTTACTGGTAATACTTAGAAAGTAATATTGGATATACATTAAAAATCCCTTTAACTTCTGGTTTTTGTCTGCTTACATAATGATACAATCTCTTTTTTTTTTCTCCCCTTTAATTATGAAAGCATATATTGAGAAAACTCCTGCCCCTGGGATCATGAAAATTGAAGATCCTAAAAAAAATTGAACATATTTGCTAAACAAATGGTGTATAAAGGCATGCTCTATGAAAAGAGAGGTGAGAAAGACAGTGAAAAACAAGAATAAAGGAGAACCAAGATGGTACTGAGGCACAGCCCAGGAAATCTGACAAGAGAAGAAAAATGAATGTTTAATATTATTTTTAAAATGTCTAGTTTGAAAGAAATTTACTTTCTCTCTCCAACTTTTTTGATGGAGTCCTTAATTTACATCAGAAGGCAACCTAACTATAGGTCTAGACAAACAAAGGCTGCTAACTGTGATTTCAATGCTATGCAGAGCTTTAGAGAACGCTCTGAAGAATAATGGGACAGAATGCAATGCAGCTGTATCTGGGACAGATGGTGCTGAACTAACTTGATGGGTACTAGGTGTAGCTCCAGAATATTAAAAAATAATCTAAATAGCCCACAGTGTGCCATGGTGGCACTGATGTCCCCTGCCACCAGGTGCTCAGCCATTTCCCTGCCGAGGGAGCTGTGCCTGCGCTGCCCGTTCCAGGGCTCCTTGAGCCCCTGTGCTCAGGGCTGGTGGGAGCACTCCACAGAGGGTAATCTGGGAAGTGATAAGCACAGAAGCTGAGAAGATGGTGCAACTAAGAGCATGTGTGCTCACAGCCATAGGCATAAAGCAAGGATTTGGGTGGAAATAATATGAAAATGCCGCTAATCCTTTCAGGCAAACCAACTGGAGCCAGACTCAGATTGCTGGTTGCCTTTTTCCTGCTGGACTTCCCAGCACCATGAACTTCCTTTCCCAAACTTCTCCTCATATTTCTTCATTAAGCCAGATCTAGTCTTTCCCTAAAAATGGGCTCCCTTCCAAAGCAGACACCCTGTGAGAGCCAGAGAACCAAGGAGTGGCCTTTGCACTTCCTCTTTGCTCCAGCTCCTCCTGTTCTTTCAAAAACAGTTTCCATAGCACAGAGAGCAGAGGTCAGTGTTAGCCTGCCTGCAGAGATTTTTGAGACTCTGTTGGGTGAGCACATACTCTGTATATATCTGCAAGCACATTAACTGCACTAAAAGAAAGGCAATAGATGAGCTCCAGTTGGACTTAGGGAAGAAGGTGACACCTTGGCAAATTGTCTGAGACAGGTATCTTATATAGGAATTACTCAGAAGAATGAAATCCTATCAGTTCATGCTGTAATCTTCCATACTTAGCATTTTTATAACATTTTTATACCTTTATTTGTGTCTGAGTACAACTGTAGTGCCTCTAACCTTTGTGAGAACTGTTTGATAGATGAGCAGACACAGGCTTGAATGTCAGCTGCTCACTAGTGTATAAATGATTGATCAGTGCATAAACCTACTCATCTTCTGGCATCATTGTAAACATACAAATTCTAATCATTTCACAGAGCCTTTTTAGGGATTTATTTAAGGTAAACTTGTCAGTCCTCTTCAGGAAAAAAGTAGGGCTGATGGTTATAGGGGAAGATTTATTTTACTTAATAACATGTCATCTTTGTCCATGTGGGCTAAAGATTAACATCAACAGAGCAGCAGGGAGCATCCATACAAAACTGAGGCACACAAAGCAGGGCAGTCTTGCTCTTCAGACAGCTACTGCCTCTGCTTGGAAGTGCTGAGGCTACACAGCACTGAATAATCAGGGGTTTTCAACCATCTTTTTAAATTCAACAATAAGATTCTGCAGGCTAGTTCTGAAAGGACATAGAAATACTCCCTTAACACTGATACAAATTTTTATTCTCCCAAGCAAACTGCTCCTTAACCATTTGGAATTACTTCTTTCCATGTTGCTTAATCCAGAATTTCTATTAAGGATGCAAACCCTGTTTTTGTGGCTGTTCCTATAAGTACAGCACTTTTTACTTTGCCAGCATGGCTTCTGTACTGAATTTCCAATCAACCCTTTGACAATTTTTTCTTCTCCTTAACATTTGAAACACGTTGAATGATTTCTAGCACACTTCCACTTTCTCTAGTAGACCAATATTTGTCTCTGCAGGATATATGATGTCTGATCTTTATTGCTTTATCAGTTTTACTTGCAAGAGGTCAGCCAGATGTTATTATCAGCTATGATAGCTCTTGAAAGGAAATATGGATGTATTTCATATGCATCAAACAATAAAACACCTGAAAAATGTTGTTTTGAATTTCTGTGGTCAAGAATTAGTATAAGTAAGATTCATGAGCATTTAAAAATTGTATGAATTGTTCTAATGGCTAAAATTTACTCTCACCCTCTACAATTTTTACTGGTTTCACAGGATGAAGACTGCCCCTCTCCTCTGCTCCTCTGCAAAATCAGGTTCAAAATGCCCAGTGGAAAAAAATTGAGGATTTTGGTTCAATAATCTACTTAAGAATAAAAAAAGGAATAGTAAGCATTTTCCATAAAATGAGTCCATTTTAGTTATGCCAGTTGAATTTGGTTTCAGAATGTGCTCTTTCTGAAGTAATCACTAAATAACAGAATTTCTGTACTCTGCAGAGATTCCAGATGCATCAATTTTAGCAGGCATTTGCATAATACTGTTATTTTCTTGACTCTTATCTGGTGTGCTCTCATCTTTCACGTGTATTGTTAATGGTAGAAATGTAAAAGTACTACTAAACTATTGCCTCTCTGCTCAGGAAGCAAGAATATTTCTTCCTTTAGGTGTCATTAGCAATGCTGCTGGATTTCCTCAGTATTTTAAGAGGGTTGTCCACCTGTAAGACCCTGCAGTGGGCACTCAGGGTCCCCAGCTGTACCAGACAGAAGGGAGCATTCACACTGCAAAGATCTGCCTTTATTGACTGAGCTCTCCAAAGGCAGCCAGAAGTTACAAAACCCTGGGAAGAGTAGGAGAGCAAAGCAAAATTACAGGAGGCACAAAGTGTCCTGACCCTGTTAGTTCTGAGAACTGGGTTTTGTGTCTGAATTCAGCACAGATGCAGAAAAGAGAGAAGGTGGCTGTTGTTCTCCTGCGCATCTTTGCATCTCCTAGGAAGGAGGAGATAGATCCACAACCTCCAGATTTTCTCCAGGTTGCTGGGTGCCAGTGGCAGTGTCCATTTTCCCTCTCAGCTGCTGCAGAAGAGGCCCAAGGAACTCTTCACGTGTGTTGGCAAAGGGCTCATTCTATAAACATGATCTGACACAAAAACACATCATGGAGTAACAAACCAGCCCCAGACAGACAGAGAGCAGGGGAAATGCAGCTGAGCACGAGCCAGAGCTGTGCTGCAGACAGAAGGGCTGCACCAGAGGAAAGGCTGAGCAGGAGCAGAGGGGCTGGAACTCCTCTGGGCACAGCAGAGTCTGAACCACTCCTGGAACAGTGTCCAGCTCTGATTCCACATTTTACACAGTGCTGATAGACAGGAGGGAACCAGGACATCCTACAGCCTGCGTGGTACTGGGGGGTGGTTGAAATATCCATGCTGATCCTTTCAGCCTCTATCAGACACAACGTCATACGAGGAGCAGTGAGTGAGGTTTGTTTTCAGTGTGCACAAAGTAGAGAGGAACAATACATGCAGTGATTAGGAGAGAATCAGTTAGGAACATCAGCAAGCAGGAGCTGAGGAAAATAGCATATAGGAACCAGAGTAATGGTCTGTTTTGTGTCAAATGCTGTCACCTGGAAGGGTGCAAGTGCTTGGAGATGAAAGAACATTTTAAGATGAATAGCTGTGTGCAATGATGTCCTCATGCCAGCTCATTATCATCCTGAACATTTTTGGATTTACAAAACTAGGGTGAAAGTGGTTTGTAAAATCAAATCTGCTGTGGTGGTGTAAATACATTAATCAAGCAGGATTGCATCTAAACATCTGTTTTCAGTTTTACCATGTCTATTGAGTATATTTCATGGTAAATGCTCTTGAAATAGGTACACAGAAATATTTCTGACAATTGGAATGCTTGCATGCCAAATGTCTGAAAGATTAAACATAATAACATGGACCATGGGATATGAACAAAATAACGAATTTATTTTAAAAAAGTAAATTAGAAAAAAATAACCTCCAGATATAAGAGATAGGAAAAATCTTTGTTAAAGGGTCTTTGTATTATAATTTCAATTAGAAAAAAATAACCTCCAGATATAAGAGAGAGGAGAAATCTTTGTTAAAAGGTCTTTGTATTATAATTTCACTTTTTAAAAACTGTGTATCTTTCTAGCAAATGAAGCCAGGATATACCTACAGCAATCTTAGTGCAATATTTCTCATTAATATCCCATCTCTGTTTCCTCTTCCACTGCTCTTTTCTGGTATTCTATTAAGCAAAACTGTACAGACCTATCAAAGTCAATAGACAGAGACCTTGGAAGTTAAGAGCATAACTCTAATTTTCAGTTGTAGCAAACTCAGGCTAAGCAGAGTCATACTGGAGCCAAGGAACTAAAACCTGTGTATGCCCTAGTGTGGGCCTGTCCCAGGGCCAGGGAGGCATCCAGGGAGGGGTCAGTGGGAACAGCAAACTGGAGTTCACTAAGCTTGTCTTTCAAGAGAAGATGAGGGACTCAACAGAAAGTCCAGATCAACTCTGTAAGTGGTCCAGAAATAACATGAACATTTTAAAGGTTTCAGACTAAAGCCAATGACTGGCTGAAAAGATCTATGCTGTTAGCACCAAGCAGGTCAACTTTTATTTTATGCTGTGGTAATTTGTACCTCCAACAGAAAGCGGGAAGAGCCAGATATCTCAAATATCTCATTAGCTATGATTTGAATGTCTCCTTGAATATAATTTTAGGAAACAGGACTGTTTGCTTTGCTTTCATTTGGATTTTTTTTTCATAGCTCTTTTATTCTAAAACTACTGACAACAGCCTTTATTTCTGTTGATGCCATGCCCAGAAAGAAGGAGGTTACCTTCAATTATTTTCAGGTGTTTTGCTTGCAGATAGAAAATAATTCTGGCATTAGGAAACTGCTGGAGAAGGATCACAAGTTCACAGTGGAGTGAGATATTGAAATGAACGACTTTTTAAATCATTATAAAGATTTCCAAGAAAACCACTGGAAGTTGCTGCAAGAAGGAACAATTATAACTCAGTGCTACAGCCTCCTCTGTGTATGATGACAAGACATCAGGGCTGGTAGAAACATAAGGACAGCCCAGACAGCTCTTGGAAGTGGCAGGCTGGACTGGACAGCAGAAATGTCCTCTCAATAGCAGTTCCCAGCCATAGTCCAGATTCTTGGCACAAACCTTCATTAGTTTGTCTGGGTGAACACTTTGTTGAAAAACATTCATGCAAGGGCAGCTGAGTCATGAGCATTCTCTGATGTTCCTCCTACAAATATGGTTCCTGTCAGTAAGGAAGAGGGATGGTGGAGTATCATAACTTTTGTGTGTCCCTAATCTTACCTAGAATGAAATACACGTCAGCTGCTTCCCTTTTATATTTTTATATTGTGAAATATCTCTGATTTTTTTTCCCCAGGCTTCAAAACACCATTTCTAATGCAGCTGCTAGTGATGGCACAGTCAGGCTTGTTTCCTTCTAGCTCAGTAGACATGGTCTTACTTGCAACAGGGCATAGGCTGCCTTTGAGTTAACAACACATATCTGTCCAGGCTCACTATGGACTTGTCTTCACCAGGCTGGAGATTTGTTTGTAGCTTGTAGCAGCTCTGTCTAAGGTCTTTATCCCCCATTCCCATGCATCCTGCCCCTCTGCTGCAGCACAGAATTTTTCAGCTAAGCACAGAGCCTGTTCAATGCATTAAATTATCTACACCATTTAAGAAGCATTTTTGAGGCTGCCTAAGTCTTTTTGGCGAAGCTTTCCTATAAGACCCCATCCTTTAAGTCCATCCTTTAAGTCCATCATATCATGAGCTCATCCAATGGAATGAGAATCTCTTTAACTGGGCTGTTGTAGGAGAGTCCTTACAGAGGGAAACAGCAAGTGGGATACATCTTCCTGTGAGACAGAAAACAGTTCACTGTGTTCTTTCTTCATTAATCAGTGGGGAACTAGGACTCTTTATTCATGGTCTCCAACTTCTGTAGTTAAGTAATTAATGCATGTGTTTAGGACTAATTTTATTTTCTCATTATAGAAAGTAGAGCTGGAAAGGAACTCGGATCAGCTGATGTATCAATCAGTACTATTGCAAGATTGACCTTTATTTAATAAGATATTTTAATCAGCTTTTGACTTTTAGTCTTGATGCCTCATTTGCCTCCTCTTAAGAGTATCATCATTTAGCATATTGGCAAAGTAGTTCCTTGACAAAATACTTTTATCAGACCTTAATCTTGGAATACATATTTTAATAATAATTTCACCATAATTTACTTTTTCTAATTCATCTTTCGTTGCTGAACCACAAACCACAAACAACATATCAGCAAAGTCAGTCTCATTTCTTCCCATTTAAAAGACAGAGAAATATCATCTGACTTTTGTCAGATGACAGATCCAGTATAAGAAACAGGAATCAAACTCTGCTTTCTGAATATCAGTCCAAAACTTTTATCTTAGTTCCATTCCATACCAGGAGAAAAATCTAAGTAGTTTATTGCATACATATGCATGTGCTTCCCACAAGCCCATAAAACCAAAAATAGACATTTTCAAAAGGAGAACCTTAAAGTGTCTTCTAAGTTTGTGCCAAAATCCCTTGACTCCTGATCTCACTCTCCCATTTCTTCCCCTCAGCTTCTATTAAAACCTCCAAAATACGTTGTCATTAAAGACCAGGGCTGGAATCTGAAAACCTTTTACCTAAGGAATGAACACCCCCAGACCAAGGGGAGCAGAAGATCAGGGTCCTACACGACATTCTGTAGGCTGCTGTGGAGGGGGGAGCCAAAAATTCTCTGGCTGGTGCTGACAGAACTCCATGGGCAATAGAATGCATGACACTGAGACACTGCTCAGGAAAGTTCTGGATGTGGTCCAATGACTACTCAAATACTCCTTGGATGAAACTTCATACTGTGGCACAGATCCTACAGCAGTGCTATGAATACCTTCATTCTGGAGAGATTTTATTCTGTTTGATGCCAAACACAATAAAATCTCCACATTTATCTTTGTATTTTCTCTTTTCCAATATTATTTATATAGTAGAAATCATAGGAAAATGGTTGCTATTATCAAAAGAAGAAAATTTTGGGGGAAAAGTATAAAAAAAATCTGTTAGTTTGGCTCCTAGTTGCAGGTTTTTAGATGAGATATGTCTGGTGCTACTTGTCTGCTGTTCTTTTACTCTTAACTACTTGGAGCTCAGTGTGGAGGTGATAACTGAAGGAAAATAGGTTGTAATTGAACAAGGAAATGAACAAGTGGATCTAATCGCAGTGGTGCTATGCTAGATGAGCCACTTACAGCTGAAGCTCAAAGAGAGCATGTGAGCTCTTCACAGCTGTGGCAAAACTTTGTCCCTGGCTGGCACGGCAGGGAATCATGTTTTCAAGCTGGAAATGAGGGCCAGGAGTTCCCAGCCTGGAACCTATGATGTGGGCTTCAAAGAAGAGTCTGATTTTGCCTTTGGAAAAGGGGGTGCCTTAATACTTCTTATTTTGAGGCAAGATGATAAACCCTTTAACATAGTCCCAGGTTCCTCTGTCTATAGCAATCTATCACAGATTGCTCCCCAATGAGTTTCTCAGATATTTCCCTTCTCTAATGGGAATTCAGGTGGTTGAATTTGCTCTGAGTTCATAATCACCTTGCTTTGACCAAAAAGCCACACACCAAAGCAGCAGGAGTCTGAAGTGGGTCTCTTGGACTCTTTAGAAAAGGAGGAAGGGAGGGGATGAGCACCATGAAGAGAAGCACCAGTCTGAAAATGGGAAGGGACTAACAGAAATCTTGCCTTTCATTTTTGAAAGTGTTTTTATTATTGTGATGTACACCCTAACTGAAATGAAAATGAGCATACACTGACTTTTTATTTATCAGGAGGAGTTGGGGGTACATAACTTTACAGAAAAGGGACTATATAATTATATTGGACAGAGAACATGGGTATATTGTATTCTTTCTGCATTTGTACTGTTTATTGCTAGCAGGGATGCTGGTAATTCTTTTATGTGTTGTAGCTATCTGTGAAAACTTAAATTTGGTCTCAATATTCATATTGATATACCTAATTTTGCACAAGTTGGCCTGAATGCTTGTGAGTGCATGCCATGGAAACTACATGCTGACAAGAAGGGCTTTGCAATTTTGCAGCAGTTTGCATGTTCACTGCATCCTGAGCTATTTTCCTTTTGAAGGATGACAGCTGATGAGCATTCTGTCCTGTCATCCCTCCATGGGGCAGGAGAGCTCCTGTCACTCAGCTTCACATACAGCTTTTGCAGGAGGTTTCCTGTGGCAGCAGTGATCCCATGGGTAGACTATTCCTGTTTGAGGAAGAGGATTCCCTAGCTAAAGGTGCACAAATCTCTGTGCAACACTACTTTTTTTTTTTCCTTTTACTTAATGCTGCTTTGTCACCAAGAAACAATATTCCCTTACTTTCTGTCTTTAAGCCTGTTTATTTTGCAGTGGCTGCAGCTCAGATGTGTGGAGCCAACCTTCAACAACCTGGAGAGTAAGGAGGGTGTGAAGTGTCAACCAGCTGGCAAATTCTGGTTCATGGTTACTTGTTTTAAGGGCTTTGACTTCACATTGTAGGAGCTTCACATTGGAAAGCTGAGGGCAGAATTGTCCATATCCATATAGACAATAGTTAGAATTTTCTGTATCTTTTTGTTTGAATGGGAGATATGCTAGTGCTATTTGTACAGAGCAGTATTTTCACATCCTGACCATTTCCAAGAGATGCATGGATACTCTGCATGTGAACTAATGCAGATGAGTAGTTCTGCACTATCCCTTAGTCTAAAAGGGGGCAAGGGGATGTGGTTTATGGGGTAAGTGTCAAAGCACTCATGTGTGTTCAGTGCACAGGGGCACAGATTGATGCCACTGCTGTGTTCTGCTGGGTCTCTCCTCAAGGCTGGGGCTGTGCCTGGTGGGTAAATGCTGGGGGGCTCAGGGGGATTTAGACTTGCCCTGCTGTTGCTTAGCAGAAGCTTTTTGTGACAGGAGTGTCCTTTTTAGAGGCCAAGTTGACTCCTCCTCACTTAATTCGAAAGACAGTTTAAAAAGTGGTGATCATTAGGCTTGATTGTGAAGGGCAGAGTGGGGTAGGTCCCTTTTTGTTGAGTCCTGGTTTGTTTTGAAGCCAATGGTGTGATATGTTTCTGTGTTTAATCCAAGGAAATTGAGCTGCTGAATGGTTTTTTCTGACATGCTGAGGACCAAATGTTCTGGCAAGGGTTTGTGCCAGCAATGTGAGAGGTGAGGAGGCTCCAGAAGCTGTTTTTTGCTCACAAGGTGCCAAAACAGATGCATTTCTTTGATACAAGTAATGTTGGGTACATGAGCTCTATATGGTATAGACAAATCAGACATAGTGGTGATGCCAAAAGCACTTGTGGCATAGCTGTGAATGCCCTTCTGTATTTTGATTTTCAAATGCAGATTAATAATATCCTTACAGGAAAGGGTCACAGGGACAGTCCTTGAAGCTGATGCCCTCAGTTTACCTGCAGGACAGATGCACATGTGCAATTGCAAGTGACACAGACTTTCCTTAACTCACAACATTAGTAGGCTCCATCCAGGTCTGGAATTGTATGTGGTATTCAATCTTCAAGTCCATTTATCTTTGGGCTGAGTGTGCTGACTGCAATCCAGCAAGCAGGGGCCACTGTACAGGTGTACAGATAATGGCTCTTCTGGACCAGCACTGAGACCTGCTATTTTCACACAACACTGGATGCCAAACAGCAATCTAGTGGTGAAAAGCTCCTGATACCTCTGCTATTATTAGAAGCAGCCCACAAAATTACAAAGGTGGTAGATGAGCTGAACACAGAATCCTGCTCTTGGGGACAGTCAGTGAAACTAGCAGGGGATCAATTTGAAACAGATAAAAGAAAGTACTTCTTCAGCAGTCAGTAGTAAGCTTCAGGAACTTGCTGCCATGCAGTGCTGGAGAGGCTGACAGTATCAGCAGGTTTAGAAGGGATTAGACAGATTCAGGGACAACAGGCCCATTAAAAAGATAAGGCAGGGACATGCCCTCTGTGGTATCTATCCCATCACATACTCAGCTGGGATGCCAGGGGAGCACAAGGGGAAGGGGCTGCAGAAATAAGCCAGGCTTGCACACACTTACTAAAAAACATCTCCATTCCTGCAAATGTGTGATAAATTACTGGTCCAAGCCATTTTCATGTACTTAATCTAAATATGAGTTTTATCCCCAAAGCATTGCATGAGTATTCAGTTACTGCAGCAGCCTAGATTCCCATGAGCTGACTCATGAGCTCAAAGCAACACACTCAGGCAAGAACTAGGATCCTTATTCATTCCAGGCTCTGATCCTCAGCCCACCAGCTCCTTGCTGTATGGGCAGTCCCATACACAGGTCACTGCCACCCCATTACTGGGCACTGTGCTAACACATATGCCACGTTACTGACATTCATATTACATTGTAAAATTCTGAAGGAACCAAGGGAGCAAATCTTGCATGGGGTACAGGAAAAAATGGAGACAGTGAAAATTAAATGCTAATGAAATACTGTACAAGTGAGTAACACAATAACATCCCATCTACAACTCTAAAAACTAAGGATAGTTCATGCATAGGGCAGAAATTACATCAAATTTGAGCTTTCTCAGATTTTTGGAGGCTGAAATGCAAAACTTCCTTCACCCCTTGCATTTATTCTTTCCCAGCAAAGTAACAAGTAAGCCAGCATGCCAACTTTTAAGCATAACATAAAATGAAATTGAAACTGATTATTGTTTTTAAGCAATTGCCCTTGAGGCCACCCAACAATAGTGTTTCTAAAGCAGTCCTACCTTTGTTTTCCAACTTGAGCTCCTCTGCTAGCAAGCTGTCTTGTCTGTTTCCAAGCACAAATGCCAGAAATGAGAGGATCAGGGCATCCAAGATTCCAATAATTGCCAGGATATATGCCCAGCGGACTGAACAAGCCCCCAGCGTGTACTTGTCTGTCTTTTCACCACACATCCGTTTTACCTCATCTGAATCCCAGCCATCAGGAAAAATCATACAACCCAGGACGAGACAGGCAGCTTGGAGAAAAGAGAAAAGGAGAACAATGGGATAATGAGACCAAGCTTTCATTTTGTTGAGAACCTACAAAGTTATCATTAAAGCATTAGACTTTTTCATCCTGAACTCCAAAGCTAGGCTACTTGAAAAAAACAAGTCACAGAATTACATGTTGTGATTAAGTATTTAATGTAAAAACCTAAGATGCAACATCAATTGCACACGTTCCTTAAAAAGCTGTTACATCCTGGATCCCTGGTCAGGTTTTGCATCAGTACAATAACATTTTCATTGTGGGACCAATTTCTTCAATGCAATATGAAAGGACCACACAAAACCAAAAGGGAAAATGGTTAATAACCTGGATATTCAAAGGTAACACTGGGTTACTGTCAAGCTGTCAGGCAAACAACCAGTTTAAAAGAGAGGAAAAAAACCCACCTATCATTTCTATTAATCTGCCCTTTTATCCTAACCATAAACACTGGACTTTCTCACTGTCCACCCAAAGACAGAGCTTGATACATTCCAAGTGCTGCCTCACAGAGGGAAACTCCCCCCCAGCACCTGCCTGGTCTGTCCTGAGCACTGTGCAGCCCTCCACGATGACATTTCAGTCATGGGAGCTGTCCCACCACCTCTGTCATTGCAATGAGAGCAAAGCCCTGCACACAGACCTCTAGTTCCTCCTGTTTGTGCTCCATACTGCAAACATTGGTGTACAGGCATTTTATCGAAATATTTGATTGTGTCAGTATCCCAGCAGGGGTGGAAAGGGATCTCCCAAGTCCTGTCTGTGGTTATGTCTTTGGCTGCTTGTGATTTGAGATGTGCTTTCTTAAGCCTTCTTTTGTTACTAGAGTGGTTTCTGGAGTTCTTCCTATATCCTATGTCTGTCAAGCCTGGCTATGTCCTCATTCCCCTTCTTTGGGATAAGTGGACCTTGTTGCCAGCAGGCTTGGTGTTGTATAAACTGACCTATGACCAAAAATCTCCAAATTTTTCTGGTGATGCCTGTCTTGAAGCCAGGTAGAGTCATCTTCAGCAGAAGAGGATAGCATACAAAAATAAAGTAGCATAAGAAAATTCTAAAAATAATGATTATGTTGAATTGGCTCATTCTTCAGTTTTTATTGCATTTAAGAAAATCAGAAAATCCATATGCTTTCAGTTACCTCATCAATTACCTTTAGTGACTTGGAAATACCTTTCAATTACCCATAGTGACTTGGAAACAGGCACATTTCCATCGTTAGCCCTTCTGTCTTAGTATGGCTGATGAGATACAATGGATCCTAAACCTTCTTTTATAAGTCTTAATATTGTATTGATGAAATATACTCAAAATTGCAGGTGAATGTGCTAATTGAAAAGAATGCATTGTGTGGCTTTCAGCCTTTTAAGTTTTTGTTGAGTCAGACCTCTGTTGGGAAATGACAGTTTATACACCAAGTAGCTTGTGCAACCAACAGCTGCTGTCACTGTGGGATTGGTTTCCTGTCGATGTGACAGGCTTCTTGTCTTTCCTGGACAAGCCCAGGCACTATCATTTCACAGACCTCTAATGCCCACAAAATAAAAACAGACTTACACTGGATCAATATGATGAAATACTGGAAGAGGGATGTGTAAAGAGAGTTCAGGAATGGTAGTTTCCTTTTGACAGCTACAAAATTGCTGTAGACAATGTCCTGAAAGCACGTCTGCAGAAAATGCATCCAAGGTGTTTGATGGGTTCCTCCTGAACAGCTAATTTATGTGAAAATAAAACAGTTCATGATACTTTCAAGGACAGTTAGGCTTAGAAACATGGGAGATTAGATAATGACCAGTCTACTCAGAACATGAAGGTTGGACAAATTGTAAATTATATATTGTCTCCCTTAACTCATTTACACAATTACATAAGATCTTTCAAAGGCCTTAGAGACAAACAATACAATAATTTATTTTCTTGAGCTGGTTACACACAGTTCCAGAAAGTGGAGTTGCCCTCACATTTAAGGGTTTCCCTCAGACTTGCAAAGAACTCCACTCAAACAATGCAGCAGATCTGCAAACTTCTTGTGTTCGTGAAAATGTCCATATTTACCCAGCTAACTGTTGGCAAAGTTTCATTTACTATATAACAGCAAACACCAAAGCCAGTTTACTTTTATTAATCATCCTCAACATGTGAGAAAGCTTAATGGTCAGTTAATGATCAATAGATGTGAAATTTTTCAGCTAATTGTACATGAATAATTAGCAAATACCAACATCTCTGTCAATTTTTTATTACACAGCACATCAGACACATTCTTAGTACTTCCTAAAAGTAATTTAACTTTGTTCTTTTGCACACAGGTAATTAAAAAAATGGACCCTTATCTCAGGAATTCAGTGTACAGCTTCCCAGCTGTGTTCCTCAGATTTCCAATTAACTCATCTTTCCTGAATTCTGTTCCTGCATTCTTTGATATACTTGCTCAAATTTCTGGAGTCATTCTGTTGGTTGCAGTCGGACTTCTCTTGATAATAAAACTCATGGGTAAATAATGTCTGGACTAGATTCCTTTGCATAAAGACAGATATCAAGGAGGGGTTATTATTATTTTCTCTTTTCCCTGTGCAGTTAAGATTAGATGACTAATCTTTTCCCTGTGCTTTCTATTAAATGACTACTTAGTCAACATCTTCAGGAGCAGGAATCATACCTTACCTGTAGAGGGTAACATAAGTAAGATTAGTCAACCTTGAGTCAGTTTTTGTTGAGGGAATATTTTTCCACTGACTGCCTTTAAGAACACAGACTTGCTCAATAATATAAACAAGTAATGATTCTTTTATCAGCTACAAGATTGAAAAGACAGATATGAAATCCACCTACAGATCTACTTTGCATTGCTAGAAATTTTTACATTTGAATTCTGCTACAGAGGATTAGAAGACTTTTCTCTAAAAGTACATTACTTTCAGTTTTATACAAATTTGTGAAATGGAAATAATTTTATGCAATTTCAGCGAAACTGCTAAGAGATGATTTTATAACACTGACATGGCCCCATGTCTTTGTCTAACTTCCACTGTCTGTAATGGCAATGTTACTGAAATGGAAATGTAACAAAAGCTACTGCTGTTCTGCTACTAAGTAGTAATGGTATTTGGATTTGAAAAGTTCACTGACTAAATAAAAACTCTTAAACCATCAGTTCCTACAGACTCTTGGATTTAAGCGATGAAAAAGTTAAATCCATACTGGTTGGAAGCAGTCTTCTCTGTGTGATCTGGGGACATCAGATCAGCACCAGCCCCCTGACAGAGAGCCCAGCCTAGGACCCCCCTAACCAACCCCCCCTTCATGATAAGCAGCAGGGGGGAACTGATAAATGACTGACTCGTGTCACTGACACCATTCAGAACCATTTGGGCAACTGTAAAACTTACAAGAATCACATCCACATGGTTTTCCCTTTGACTGCTTGAGAAAGCTCCTGGCAGGATTATTCTCTCGGTAAGGGTGGCCCTGGGTTTCCTCCATTTCTTCCTCTCCTGTGATGACAAGGTGACTCTCTTGTGTTGGAAGGGACTTTAAAGACCATCTAGTTCACCCACTATGTTGCTCAGAGCCCATCCAATCCGGCCTTAAACATTTCCAGGGATGGTATCTGTAAGTTCTCTGAGCAACCTCTTCTAGTGCCTCATCACCCAAACAGCTGCTTTCTCCCACATATCGGAGTCTGGTGGAGCTTTTAAAACTTTTAAAAAGTGATTAATAAAAGTACTCAAACATGCCTTATATATTTGCTTTTCTTCTTAAACAGTTTTTTTCGTGTGAACAGCTAACAGGAGCTGTCACATGGTTTTCCTCTAGGGCTGTGAGTGACAAGACAAATTATTCATACTAGGAGAGAGAGCCAGGATTTTTACCTCGTGGGATGAAAGGATGCAGATACAACACTTCCAGAGATTGGAAACAGACAGTGAATTGTTGCTGGCACTGACAGACTTGTGACTCTGACCAAGCTAATATTATCACAGACTGTGCTCTGTGCATGAGCTCAAATGGTAATTAGCAAACAAGTAGTTCACTATCCTATGGTTGTGCCAAACACAGTGACAGATTAATATTATATCATTGCATGAAATGAGGTTCTATTTATAAAAAAAGCTGACTGCTATGCAGGAAACCAGTGCTGAGAAATTCCCGCTGGCAGGACTCCTCTCTCATCTTCATTCTTTTCCTGACAACAGACCAAATTTGCTTGCCTGTAGAGTATGAGGATGGCAAGTTTCCTGATAAAGGAATAAAAAAAATGGAATGGGAATTATGCTGACCATATCTTTTCTTTCCATGCCTACATGTGCAAGTCTTCAAACCTCTCTGGTTCCAAACTGCAAGAGGTTTTTGTTTCCTTTTTTTTCTCCCCCAAAATGTATTTACAAAAACGGTGACCCATTAAATCTCCAATAAACTGAATAGAGTTTTTGCCAGCCATGTTGGTGGTCAGGATTAGTCTTTCAGGAGCTTGTAGCTGGGAAAGAAGGAAATGCTGAGTGGAAAGAAGGGAAGAGGGAAAAAAGGAAATGCTGAGTGGAGGTGGCTGAAGACAACACTGGAGGTGGCTGAAGCACAGGGTCAAACACAATCCTGAGTGAAGACAGAAGCTACACACCCATCAACTGAGATTGATCCACGTGATGTGGACTGCATTTTTGAGTGGGACAATAATCCTCTGTGTTTATATTTATGTCATGGCTTGGAGGAAATGTGCAATTTTGAAGTGAATGCCATGATTCTCTCCATTTACTGATTCCATCCACAGAAATAGTTCTGCTGTATGCAGAGCATTTCTGGAGGAGCCTAGAAGTTAATTTAGAAAAGTTCTTCAACAGTGAGTGGGGGCCTTAAAATTCTGGCTCAGTGTGTGGGCTTCATCACCCAAAAACCTGTGCCTAAGAGAAAGTTCTTGAACTATGGAGAGCTTCCACAATACCTGGAATAGTTCCTTGTGCAATACAAAAAGGCAAATGTCATGTATGACCTCTTACTTGATCCTGTGTTTGAAGGCTGCCACATATAATGCCCACCTTTGAAAAGGCTCTTCAGAGAGGTGCCAGCTGGATCCCCAAGGAGATGACACAGCCTGTTAGTTTGTGCATAAGCAGACTGAAAATTCCTGGTGGTGCTCATAGATGGCTGCTAGCCACATGACTGCTGTTGGGTATGAGGCAGTCAGTGAGAAAAGTGTGAAGAAATTTAAGATTCAAGGGCAGTGTTCTTAGCTGGAATGATAAAATCCCATCTGGACTTCTGTGACCTGAGCTTCCATGCAGGATGAGGAAGGTGCCCTGTGGAATTGCTTCAGGATGTTGATGTGATGCTCCCAGCAACCGCCTCCCCAAAAGTGAAGGAGCAAAGTGGGTTAATCTTCCTTCAAAAAACTTCAAACAATATGTATAATGGGGGCATTGGGTCCAGGAAGCAGAACTATTTCTGATTTGAGGCAAAACCCTAATATCCCATGTGGTGAGGATGCAAGAGGCTTCAGCAGTAACTACTTTAATCGACTTATTCTCTTATTTCACATCATCTTGCTGTGGAGTCTCGCCACAGGATTAAGAATATTTATAGAGACTGCTAGGGGGGAGAAAAAGGAGAATCTCCTTCTGCATTCCTGTGATAATATTAAAGACATGATGCAGTTATGGCCATTTGACTTATTAGGGCCTGGACTTTCTGATAAGAAATCTGATAAGAATACACACACACACACACACACACACACACACACACACACATATATATAGATATATAAAGATATGTGTATTTCACATGCTGATTTTAAGAAAAGGGAAAAAGAGGACCAAACATTCAGTGACTGGACAGTAAAGATAAAGAAAATAGTATTGTGGAAAGTGGTAGTGAGGTGGGTGTTATGGTCAGGGGGAGAAGACTGGCTGAGTAGACAGGTAGGAGATATTTTGATGCCTGCTAGTTATACTTAGGCAGCAAAATGGAATAATTTGATCAGCTGTTGCAAGATGTGAAGCTGGACATAACAGAAATAGGGATGACTGACAGCTATATCCAAAGATGAGCACTACAGAACATGAATTGTTCAGAAAAATGGAAACAACTGAGAAAGTGAAGTATGTTATATGAAGAAATGTGTTAAACTGTAAACAAGTAGAAAAGAATAGCAATGATAGTGCAATCTAATTCAGTTAAGTCAACTGTGAGAGAAATTTCACAACACTAAGGGGACCTGTTTTAGACCTCATGTGTTGGATTCATGTTTGGATAGAGAATTCTTTGATTTGATAGAAACAGAAATTCTGTGTGGGGTTGTATCATCTTGGGAGCATTTAACTTCCAAGTTTTGATCATTAGCCACGATAATTAAACTTTGAGATTAATGTAGTTCTATGAATAATTTAGTTAGTACAACAGCTATATTAGCTGGAGAATAAAAATAATGTAAGAACATAATAGATTATTATAAGTGTGTGTGGCAGGTGATCCACAAGGTGGGTCCCAATATAACTCCTTGTGAAAGAACACAACTTCTGGTGTTCCAGCCATGGTTATTTGCAATGGGTATTTATTGTCCAGGAAAAATATGGAAGCTGGGACCTGCTAAAGGATGCAGGCCTAATCACTATGTGGGCAAAAAATCCTTAGGAATGTCGGACAACACATTGCTAATATCTGTAGCAGAGGTAGATGACTAACTGATAAAAAGTGAGGAAACTGAAATCATATATAACCAGAGATAAAAATACTTCCTTGGGATGAATCAGGTATGGGAGGTGGTACAGCTGGAAACTCACAGGTGGTGCATGTCAAAAGTTACACTTATGCTGTGTCACCTCCTGTGGTGTCCAAAGGCCCTGGGATCTGATGATATTTTTTTTCTTCTCATTTTCTCTTTAAAGTATCCGAAATAACATGAGAACTGTGTCAGAACCCACTGAGTTTTCTCTAATGTGTCTTTGTGCCACAGGATGTGTGTCAGGAGGTCTGTGTGTCAGCTGGGGTCCGTGCCCAGAGACCACAGGAGGAGCAGAGACAAACCCCTGTGCTGGGGGCCACGGCCTGGGCTCAGCTGTCACACAGGCAGGTTGTCTGATGCTGTGGCCATGTCCAAAATGCACTTTTCTCACACAGACTTACCTTTGAAAGTGTCTATTTTGAGTGCTGTCCCAAAGGAGTGCTACATCTTTCTACTTCAATGCTAACTTCTCTTTGTAGAACCTGTTCTTCAGCCAAAACATATCATGGCATAGTGACATGTACTAAATCTGATTAATTAATAAATTCAACACAAGTACTGTGTAGACTACCACAGACAGACTGGAGAATAGGTGTTAATATGGCATAGGCTAGGAATTTCTTGAGATATATACAGCTGACATTCCACCACAAGTTACTGATCCAAACAGAGGAGATATTTTAAACACACTTACGGTAAAGACAAGGAAGAGCTGAAAATAACCTCACTTTCAATGACCATGAGTCAATTCAATTTAAATAAAATGAGAATATATTAAATAATATGAGAACAAAATGTTTCTGAACCTGGATTTTAATGCATATTTTAGATGGATGAACTTATTAAAAGCCTAAAGGAACTACTAACAAGTTAACTAGGCTGAAGAAGTTCATACTAATTGTGGGGCAAACCTTGAATTTATTTGGACAAAGATATAAATTTTCTGAAGTATCTTGACAAGACAAATGAGATTCCAGGGATACTTTCAGCTCTATATTGATGACTAACAAACTCTGTTTCATTCTACCCTCATTACCTATCTTACCAAAAAAGCCTTGAGAAAAAAAAAAAATGATGTGAGCAGAGACCTTCGAAATTCCAGGAAAAGAAAATTATTAGGGAAGAAAGATACATTTTGAAGGTTAGGTAATGCAGCTCTAAAAGATAGCTTTCTAAAAGTCAAGCTGTGCTAACTCTAAGACAAATTGAAACAAATAGTTGAATAATCTTCAGTGAGATTAATAAAGAAAGAAGAAAAGCAGATATGGAGTTGGTCTGGGAATTAGCAATTAGGACCTAATTATTTGTCTCATTTTTCAATGAAAAGAATGATAGAGAAGAGGAGGATGATGCTGTGACTGCTTGGTGTGAGCATTTGGAAATGGAAACTCATGCCTCCAAATCCACAGCATCAAAAACAATCATAATGTCCTCAAACTGGAGGAATGCACCTTCCAACCCCAAACACTGAAACAACCAACACATTAAACTGCAAAGATGTTAGGAAGGATTTTAAAATTGAATTAATTGTTGAGATGGTGGTGAAGAGCATATGCATTACCTACATTTTAGGAAAAAAAATACAAAATTGAGAACTGAACAGTAATTGGAACAACAAATTGTCATTCAATTTTATCCCAGTTCTTTGGCCAATTATTGAAGGAAAGAATAGCTAAAAACATGGAAAGAAATACAAAGCAACACACTTTTGATGAAGAATTTGATCCTGTGTCATACAGAAACACTTACTGACTGGAAAAAAAAGGTTAACATGAGAATGTAAGGTGTTTATACATTTTGTTCATGGGGAGATGTCATTTCTGGCTTGAAAGAAAAGCCTCCAGCTGTTGTGAGGATACACTGGGCACCTCAAGGATCAGCCTGGGTGTCAATCATTTCATGTTTTCATTACCAGCTTTGGCAAGAGTAGTCTGGTAGTAAAATCCACTGATGGGAGGCACTATCAATGCAATGTCAGGACAAATGATGGAGAAAATGTGTGTGTTGGTCATCCATTGGAGGACCATGGGACACCAGTCAAGGGAAGCAATGGAAAAGAGTTTTAGCAGTACTAGGGAGAGTTTTTAAAGCATAATGTAAGCCCTAGACATCTGGTGCTGGTGGTTTCTAAGCTTTAGAAGAGTGATGTTTGCAATGACCAGTTAATCAGAGCAAGGTTATTTTAGGATGTAAGGAGGAATCTTAGGAAACATACTGCATGAAGCTGTAACTGCTCATGATAACAGGACTAGACATGAGGATTTAGTAGTTCTTTTCCTGGCCTATGTTGGTATGAGGAAGCTGAGAGATAATCTTTGAAATTAATAAAGAATGAAACCTAGGGGGAAGAGCAGCCAAAGAATTAGGAGCTTGATGGAACTACAAAACAAAAATAAATGTTTTTTAAATCAAACTGAAATGAAAATCTAACAGAATAAATGAGGGTAAGAGGCAAAGAATCAGCTCACTGCTGGGCTCTCTCACTATGGTCTATGTACAAATTTGTCATTCCCCTCCATTATTAAAGGTTTTAAAATGTAATAGCAAAGAAAGAAAGAAAGAAAGAAAGAAGAGAGGCATAAAATTATTTTCTTTTCCTGCCAGCTCTCATCCAAGCTGACCTGACAAACACCATGCATCTACAACAGCCTGGTTTTAGACTTGGGCAGTGCATGCCTCCAACTTGTTCTGAAATTACTGCAAATGCAAGCAAATCTGAATGTGCTGGCAAGAGAGGAAGTCTGGGACTGCATCAGCCCCTGTTTGCAGGGTAAAAATGGCAAAACTCTGCAGGCTATCAAGGTAGAAACAGAATGAAGAAACAAAAGATATTAACCTAAAAAGAAAATTTCTACATCTAAGCCTATAGTGGCGTCTATAATAAATACCAGGTTTAGTCTTTTGTTTCTGAAAATGAACAACTTCACAGAAAAAGGAGGTGAAAACCTTTAAAAAGCTGTGGTAGTGTTGCCTAGAAAATAGATCTGCATGCCTTACAGTAAACTGAAGAATTTTATGATTACTCAGTATAAACATGAGGGAATTGGTCCCAGAGAGGGGGAAGAGCTATTTAACTGAAAGGGCAGTCTTGGCATCTGAACAAATGCATATAAACCATCCAGGAATACATTTAAGCTGTAAAGAGGAAGGCAGTTTTGAATTGTCAGGGGATAGGTTCTGGCACAAATTCAGTAGCTGTGGCCATGCCAAAAAAGTTTGAAGTTGTCCAAATGTATGCTGTAAATAGTTATTAAAGATGGAGTTTGATCAGTGCATTAAAAAATTATTAGGATGTGTTTTGCTGTGAGGCTAAATTTGACTACTCAGTGCCTTTAAGATAACTGCAAGAACTCAGAGGTCTTGCATCAAGTATCTTCAGACACCAGAAACCCAGGATCATCACTTTTCTCAGGATATGAGCTTTGCAATAGCTGCAGAGCTGGACACACAGACAGTGCAAACAGCACTCAACTGAGCCTCAGGGCAGGAGCAGCACTGAAGCCAATCCAGGCTTGAGCATTATGGGCATTTTGCAGAAAAGCTTCAGATGTATTTCCTTTTGTCCATAAATTTAGCAAATCTCTCTACTCTATCTGGCTAAACCCTGCCTGGTACTGTAGCAAAGCCCCTTGCAGACTTCTCTCCTGCACTTAGACTTTGTTCATCTTGCACTGCATAACCACAGGGCTCACAACCAGCAAGGCTTCCTGACACTGTTACCAAACTCCGTGCACACCAGTGCCACCCTGGGCTGCAGGGATTGTCTGCTTCCTACCTGGTATGTGCCATGTGCCACTAACAACAGCAGCTCATCAGTAATGCATTGAGGAATCAGCCCCCACAAAATGCTGCTTCAGAGAAACATCTGCCATGAGGTCCTGGCTGTGCTCACAGTTTCATTTGCATGACCACTTGAGAGGGCTTGACAGCCATAATTAGGAGTTGTTGGAAAGTGGGGTAACTCACCCATGCAGTACATGAAAGAGCACAGGTCAGTGCTCAACAGCTGAGCTGGGGAATCCAAAACTGCCACTGAGAATTCAACCAATTGTTACCTGACCCCCACTTTGCTGTCATGCCACGAAAGGAACACGAACATTAAAACCACTTGCAAGAGGAAATGAAATAAAAGATGTTGGGGGTGAGGAATGGGGTTTTCTTACACGTTCAGAGGCCCTTGTCCCTCTGTATGGCTGCCCTCGGGCTGCTGGGGCAGAAGGCTGACTCAGCACACTGGGTGGAAGCTGTGAGTAGTGAAACACCTGCAGTACAAACAGCTGCCAGGCAGATGTGTCTGTGCCTCCTCTTGGGCACTGTCCAGAAGGAGAAATCCCTCCTGCAGAAGCTGATTGAAAGATTCAAGAAATTGCTTGGCAGTGGCTAAGGTCATTGGCCACTGGTGAGATTTCTCCACCGTAAGCCGAGGTGCAGGTTCATGGCCTCTGTGACATTCTCTGCCAAAGCATGACTGTGATTCCCAGAATATAATAAACCATGATAGGAAATATGATTTAATGCTGAAATGAGAAGTGTTTTAAGATTAACAATTTATAGGCATTCAACCCCTGTCTGTGGGCATGACAGTCCTTCTGTGCCCTCACCTGGAGCTTTGTGTGTCCCCATATACTTTAGTGAAGAAAGTGACTTTTTAGGAGGAGTGATTGAAGTCAAACAGAAAGATGATAAGATGGACAAATAAATATTCTGTCATGAGCTAGACAAAAAGAAGCAATTGAATGCATGGGAGGAGAAAGGGGAAGGCTCTTGATTCTCTTGTCCTTTGTAAAGCATTAATGTTCTGCTAAGAAATGCCCTACAGCTGAGCCAGTGCCACGCTTTCCTTGACACACAGGAACTGTACTTGCCCTTTTTGAGACAGTGGGCAGAAGACTATTGATCCAAGTGATCCAAGTATTAAATCTGGTCAGGATTCACCAGTTTCTCCCAGGGCTGGGAAGCCTTCCATGCACTCTGCCAGAAGGCTCCAGCTAGTTCTGCATGGGAAAATCTACTCCCAGACTGGTTTCATTCCCTTTTTCAAAATCAGCAGCCTTCCCAAAGCCAGCCTCCACCCTGCTCCCCATCTCCTCTGAATCAGGGGACCCACCCTTGGACCTCAGAGGGGTTTGTGAGATAGGAAGGAAGTGGGTCAGGGTTTGAGGCACCTTTATGCTGCAGACAAGGGGGGTGGGCAATGCAAAGCTAAAGGCCTGTTGAGGGGATGAGATGAATATGAGGGGGAGACAGGGAGCTGGAAGGCACCAATATGGGGCAGTTTTCCCTGACGAAAAAGGTGGAAGTGGAAGGAGGCAGGAGGCAGACTTGTTATTCAGTTGGAACACTAAGATTTAACTAAAGTCATTACAATCATTTAAATCTGATTTCCCCAGCAGTGCTAGCCAATATTGCAAATGGGCTGGCAGAGAGGCAAGACAAGTTCTGAACAGATGATAAAGGCATTGACTTTTGTATAG
This sequence comes from Agelaius tricolor, assembly GCF_023055355.1. Lineage (NCBI taxonomy): Eukaryota > Metazoa > Chordata > Aves > Passeriformes > Icteridae > Agelaius > Agelaius tricolor. The sequence continues at coordinate 56,712,204 of NW_027269263.1, forward strand.
TTCCTTTCAATGCCCCTGAGGCACCTGCATACGTCTTTATGCCTGCACAGCTTGTCATGTGCTATTCTTCACTTATCTCTGCTACAGCTCTTCCTGATCCCTTAGCAGCTCTCCTTGGAAGAAAAGAGAAATGGACAATAGGCCCTGAGACCACTGCACTGCCTCTTTATTCAAGCTGACATTTGGCAGCAAGACTTTGCTGCCTTTCAGAAGCCGATGTCTCATAGAGCCTAAAGGCAGCAGAGGTATCAGGGGCTTTGCCTCCCCCACTGAGCATCTGAGCCCTGCATGGTGGGAGAGCCCTGGGGACTGAGACTGGTAACTCTGGAGATGTTTTTGTCTTCTGCCTTTTTCCTGTTAGAGGGAAATCTATTCTTACCTAGGGCCAAACCTATGAGATTGCTGAGCCTTCTAAACTCATTGCTTTGGGCATGGCAGTCTTGATAAATTTTGAAATACTTGAAAAAATATTGAAGAATTCTACATGAATTTTTGAATATCTTATAATAGTATCTCCATATTGTAGAGCATATCTCATCTTATATTTGCTATCAAGTCAGTTTGATCAGTAGTGTGTCCAATTTTGTTCACTACTACCACAACAGCCCTTGCCTCAGTGATTTGGTAACCCGATACCCCTACTGGTTCCTAACTGGAAGGGTTAACTTTGGAATTTCACTTCTACAGAAGTATATTTCTGTGCCTGTAATTTGATTAACCCCAACATTTGCACTATACAGCAAAGTTTACCAGTAGAGTATTCAGCAAATCCTTGTGTGTATGCACATGCAATTTCAAGTCGTGACTAGGCTAATGATATCCATATGTAATACCTTTTTGAACATTTTGGAAGTCCAGGACAGGTGGTATTCTAGTGCTCCAAAGCCTCTGAGGTAAACTTCAAACCCAGCAACAGCCACAGCAAACAACAGTGCTGATTTTCAGCACTGATGCCCAGAAGTCATAGAAAGTAGGCTTTCCTCCACTTAAAACTTCTAGCAATGCCAATTAATATACCACTGCTGGTGATTTCTGCCTCAGAAATGATGATGTAGGGTCAGACATTGAAAGAACTGGAACAATATAAGGAAAGCAGCAGTGCAAGGCAAAGGAAAAACCCTGACAAGGTCACAAAACCCACTGAGACTGACATGGTCTGCCAGAAAAGCAGAGTGGGTACTTGCAAAGTTGAGTATGAAGCTTGAGGGCTTGCTAGGTGACCTGTGGAACCCCTCAAGGGCATGCTGCCCACTGGCTGATTTAGAATGAGCCAGGAGATGGGCTGTTTACAAAGGGACTAAGAGAATTCTAACCCAACTGGATCCAGAGGAAAGAAGAGTTTAACTGGGATTGCAATAACTGTGTCTTCACATTCAAAATGTCTTCACATTCAAAAATGCTCCTAGGTTCTGGAGCTCCATGTCCTTTTCTATAAATAAATAATGTCTGAAAATCTGTATAATAAAATTGTTTCCTGAAGTAACTGCTTTAGTTTCACTATGGTAGGCATCAGAAAAACAATTCCACAAGCAGTTCAAAATGTTCCCAAATGCATCAGGCAGCAAGTGCTTCTATCACTACACTGCAAGCAACTGAAAGACAGCATAAAAGGTATTAGAGCATTTCAATAAATGTACAGAAGATATAACATCTGCCTTGTAAACAATCCAGTATCTTGTCATTCAAATTACTTGCTTTTTGAAAATAAATGTCTAGATGAGACATAACTTCAAGAACTCATCCCATCAGAATCACCCCTGGCTTCAGTAATTCAGCAATCTTTAATGCATCATTCCTACCTCTCCTTCCTCTATTACCCATGACACCCATGAATTCATTTCTCAGTCTCACAGGTCTCTTTGCATTGGAAAGTGATACTAAAAAGTGACAGGGTTGAAAACTTTTGACCTATCCCAAGCAAATGCATTGGAATTATACCAAATTTACTTCAGAGTTCATGAAAATTTCAATGGAAATCTTTAGTTTGGGGCAGCACATTCTTAAATCTGCTGATAAACACCCTTATCATGATGATGAAGACATGTGCCTATCGAAAACAGGTTCTCTAATTCTCTCCAAAATTCCAAATTCAAAGTATGAAGGAAAGGAAAGGATGGAGTTCTTAGCCCAGTTGAAACACAGGCACTCCAGAAATACAAAGGGAAGTGCACAAGATGCCATGAAACTCCAGAGATATCAAATACAGAGACAGTAAAACCCAACTTCCTTAAAACCTGTACAGCAGCAGTCATTCTGTATGGACTCTGTATATTTGGTGTTGAAGACAAGATACCATGTCACAAATTGCATCTCATTAAGCCCGAGAGAAACATAAAAATTGCTGAGGTAACCTGTGCAGAGCCCTGTGAAGATGGGACTCTACAGCTTTGCAGCAACCTGAAACCAGAGAAATGGGCATCTAACAGTGTCAACTAAAAGTAACCTCAGCTGTTGGCAAACTCTATATATTCTGTTGGTATATTCTATATATTCTATACTGATAAATAAAATACATAAGAGCTACCTCACTGAGCAGAGAAGCTTGGCTGACCTTGCCCAGTAGCAAACTGGACAATAAGAGCAAAGTATTTTTATTTGGATTCATTACTAGAATAATTTATGTTTAGCAAGAAAGTGCTATGTTGAATTGTACTAATAATAGTGTGACCATGGGAACTAGGTAGTAAGGTGCTGCTATAAATTTGGTAGAAGTAATTTGTGTATTCAAGAATTATGTTTTCATGTGTTAACTTCTGTGATCTCAAAGCTGAATGTATGAATTACTTAAAAGGCACAGTTAAGGACTGGCTCTTTGGAGTTTGTCTTGTGTGCCTGTGGGACTCCTGTGATGTCCTGTACCAGCTTGGGGGTATCTTGCTTCTGCCTAGGAGGGCTATGATGAGGAGGGCAAATAACTATCCATATCTCACCAGTTCAAATAAAAAAGTCTTTCTGCTTAAGCAAACCATTATTTCTGTAATAAAATCCTTGTGGCCAGTCAGAAACAAACCTCAGAAAAGTAATTATTCCAGCTGAATGTAACTAACCTGATCTGAGTGTGAGCAGACTTTCTGTCAGATCCTGTGCAAAGCCACACTTGGAGCCTTGTGCAGAAAGACACAATAATGGCTTCACTTACTTGGATTTCAGCTTCTCTCAATATAGGTATGTGGCCTCAACATCCTTTGTTGGCCAGGGCTGCCAGCTATAATGTCTTTCCTCTTACCAGGTTCAAAGTACCTCTCATTTTTGGTAGTACTGAGTGAAACATTTAATCTGAAACTTTTTTTGCCAATAAAGAGTGCAGCTGGTTCAGTGGAAACATTTCAAACATTCAGGTTGATCAGTGTGAACTCTACTGACTGAATACAACACAAAAGCATTTCTGAGAAAAACTGTAAATGCTCTGTTTTTATTGAGAATCTTTCAAAAATAAAGTGCATTTTCATCACACCTAGAAAAGGTGTTATTTGAGTTTTATTGGCAATTGATTTTGCTTGCCAAGTTTGCCACCATTCTTTTTTATCAAATTCCTATATACTTTTAAAATTATTCTCACCACTTTTGCTTAACTTGCTGACCCTTGTTGTCCCTTTGTTACCCATAAAATGGTTTGTAATCCTGTAACATTGCCCAATTTTCCTGTTCTGTTCATGTTGGCTGATGCAAGGTCTGAATACTTCATTTTCACATTGACCGAACATATGGTAATTTTTCCTGTGATTTCCCTCCACTCCTGCATCCTATCCATCAGCATGTCTTTCATCCTCTTGTATTTGTTTTATTGATTACAGGTTTGTTCTTCACCTTCTCTCATGCCTTTGGTGTCTTCCTTATCTTGATTAGGAAACTAATTTGATTAAGGTTACCACTGCTCAGACAGTTATCACGTCACCTACCATCTGTTGCTCTGGATATTTTTTCTCTCTGCCAATCCTCTTTCCACACAGCACACAATGGGTAGGGTTTATACATTGTCCTCAACACAACAGACAGATTATATTCAAGGTTCAACATTTACCTATACATTTGTCTGAAATGGGGAAGCGAAAAAAGCCCTCTTTCTTGGAGATGGGTGCCCAGTATTAAATACTTTTGGGTATCTGTGTCTTATCTATGAGGGAGAAGCAGCCTCCAGTGTGAACAAATGTCTGCTGAAGACTCAATTAACCTGTGCCTCATGGATGAAACTCAGGTGAAACTGCAATTCAAACTCAACCAGTCAGGATTCTCTCATGATCCCTCCAGGACAGGAGTGCCCCTGTAATGTGGTAGGAGCATTGGCTGGCTGCAGCTTCCATGGTTTCCACAGCTCCTGGAGCAAAAGCTCCATCCACCCAAGAGAGCTGAATGAGGACATAAAAATGAGCAGCTTACCACAGTTTTGGTATGAACAACAGTGCACTGGTGTGGACCCAGGATGTAAGAGATTTAAAAGGGACTGCAGTAAACATATCTAGAGTTTTCCAGAGAAGGGTGGAATAAGAGGTGGCATCTGATCCCAGCTTTGGGAAGTGCTCCTGAACTCTGATTTCTTTCTTCTCAGTCTTCCAGTCTGCTCCCTCATTTTTCTGTTCAAGTGTTTCCTCTAACTTCCCTGCAAGGATTTCCCCCACTTCTCAGTCGATCCTTCCTGCAGATATTTCTCCATCTTCTCCTGTCTGTTTCCTTCATCCTTGGACATTTCAGCAACATTTTCAGGCTGACTGCTCCCTTGTCAGTCACTCAGACACATTCCTGCTTTCCTTTTCTAGTGAGCTGCAGATGCATATTTTTTCTCCTGTTGGGACCTTGCTTTAATTTGCTTTATTTGGAGTTTGCAGGGCTTTAACTGTATCTGAATGCTCTACATGTTTACACTTTTGAGGCCCAGGCCACTCTAACTATCCCTAGTCTCAATTATTCATGCATCAAAATCCTCACAAACCTTTGCTACTATAGTAACAAATACAAGTTGTAAACACTTCTCTGATGGTTTGTGTTAAGATTGCAATTCTTTTTGTTTCAAATTATTAGTGCACCTCACTTTTGCTCACCTTGAGGGCAAAAAGGGGTCCCATGAGGACATCCCTCTTCCAGTGCCAGTAGGCAGGAGCATTGGTTATCACAGCTCTGTCACTTCCAATAATACATCCAGCCTCTACAGAGCAACAGCCCTTGCTGATATGAAACTTCTTTGTAACAGGCTCTGTAACACTTGGAGATAAGGTCTGTAAGCTTCCATTTGAATAAATGCCACTCTGATGATATATTTTAAAGAAAAAGAATTTCTTTTGACAGCAAATGAGTATATATTATTTAGCTGCCTACCACTATTTGATTGTTTTAGCTCCTTTGAAAATCTGCTGGAATGGGTAATCCAAATATCTTTACTGATCTGGTTCTCCACATGTCTGTGTGTGGATAGCCAAGAAAGAATGTAATTGAAAAGCTTAAAAGAACAAAACAATAGAAATTTAGGTGCACCAGGTCAGCATTTTCTCCTTGTATCATTATTCTCATTCCCATATCCCCACACCCTGTCCCCAGCAGTGAGCAGCAGCACATCCCTGGGGCATTCTGCCAGTCTCACACAATCTGCAGTTCACTGGGGGTATCTTTATACTTAGGGACATTTAATGAATTTTTCCTTCCTCAACTAATTGTTCTGTTTGATTCTTGTTAACTTTCAGTGCCCATAATATCCTGAGGTAAAGAGTTCCACAACCTAATTATCCATCAGATGACAGAAAAAAAATTAAATTTTCACTGGCTGGTTTCTTTAAATGGTTCTTAATTCCTGGGTTGGAAATTACAGTCAATAATATTCTTACCCATGTACCTCTCACTTTTATCCAGACCTTGTATCTGGTATGTCATGGTTTTTGTGGGAGGAAGAGTCCTGGCCTCCTCAAGCTGTCCACTCAGAGTAGAGATTTGCTGCCTCTGCTTATCCCTGCACCCCCTGCCTGAGCATTTTGCAGATCTACTCTACTGAACCATAATTTCCCCTTCTAAAGTCCATGCTGACTGTCCCCAGTATGTATGTCATGTTTTCAAGTGGTCACTAAATCAAGATTTCTATCACTTTGCCAATACAGCCACCATCCTCCTGTTCTGCAGTAAATTTTCTCTCCTCTAAACTCTTTGAAAGCTGATATAAAATTAACTATCTCCCACTTCTAGAACCAAAGAATTTTTAAAGAGGAGGTTAGACAGTGCTGTTGAAATGTTGAATACATCATCCTTAAGTTCCTTTAAAACTCTGTTACTGTTGATCCTTCTGATCTGTTATCATGCATTTAGTCTATTTTTTCCATGAACTTTGTTATCTCCATTTCAGTTTGAGAAAGAGCATCCAATAAATCTCCTAGAAGAAAGACTTCCAGCATGGGAACCTCCCCAAACTCCTCCAAAGTAACTGTGTATACAGAAGATTTGTTTTAGATTGTTTTCCTAGAATATCTCTGACTTTTTCTGAGACATTTATCATACACTTCTCAGAGACTTTATTCTTTGATCATCTTTCTGGACTTGTGGCAGATTTCCTCCTTCTAATGTTTTTTGCAGAGGGATTAGTAGTTTTCATGCTTTTTACTAGATGCTCCTCAAAACTATTTTCCTCTTTTTTTTTCCTCTCCCTCATTATGCTTGAATTAAAAGTCAGATTGCCAGAGTTTAAAGCTGTCATTTTTTCCCAAGCTCCAGAGTTCACAGATTACAGCTGTAGGGCTGATTCAGAGGGAAATATTTGAACTTTATTAGGGCCCAGTGCTCCATTTGCTCTTATGTCATAGTGAAGATTTGCAAATTCAGATGATCTTGAGTATTTGCATCTCCCAAGAAAAATCAGTAAATTTGCTCTCCCAAACCCTGTCTCAGAAGATGCAATATTTTAGTCCACAATTGCTGCATTTTATCTCTGTTGATGCAGCAGCTGTAAATTCTATGAGCCACATTGATAAGTGAAATGTTTGTTTTAGAGCATGAGAAGAACTATATATTTCCTCCTGCTGGATAAGAATCATGGTGCCTTCAAGCATTGCCTCTGGCTGACTGCACGGGATGTTTCTGACACATGGGAATGCTGTGGGATTGCCCCTCAGGGTGCAGCAGCAGCCTTCCTTCCCCACCCTCTGTGTCTGTGCTGTCAGCTCCCAGGCTTCCACTGTGAATCTCACAGTGTGCTTAAACAGTTACCTCCATGAGAAAGATTTTGACATTTTTTAAAAAGAAGTATGGAAAGCACACCTGAAGGGTCCTATGCAGATCCAATAACTTAAACTAAATTAAAACAAATCCAGCACTTCCAGCCTTCTGCTGGGAGCCACGCTGAGGCCAAAGCACACAGGATGGTCTCCCTGTGGAGGAGATGTTCAGCCCAGATGCTCAGCACCAGCAGCAGAGCACTCCTGGCACTGTGAGCACCATTCCTTCCCTGGGCAGCAGGAGCTGGCAGGCACATTGAAGGCTCTGCTCTATGTACTACATCTTGCTCCTAAATCCCACTCTTGTTTAGAAATGGAAACCTTCAGGTCACCATTGTTTTGAACCCCAAACTCTTGCATTTATGGTAGGGAACTTTCTGGATCCAGCATGGACCCATCATTTAAAAGACCATATTTCAGTTCTACCCTGGAAAAGTCATCCCTGGAGGCACAGCCTCTTCTCAGGATGGGCAGATCTTCTCTGCCACTGCCATGGGGTCCTGGTTTAGGGCAAATTGGGGAGGAAACCTTTAAAGGGGTTCCTCTTGAAAGCAGATTCAAGTGGTCCCTCCCCCAGCTGGTTCGGGAAAATATTTCCTTGGGGAAAACTGGAAAAAACCTGTTTATTTAACAGGCAAAGCATTCACCAGTACAAAAATGAACAATGCTAAACAAGCAAACCTCTCTCTGTTCTGAAGAGATGGCAAACTCAGCAGGTCCTGGTTGTGGCTGTAGCTCAGCTGGCTCAGTCCCTCCCAGCCCCTCCTGAGCTGGAAATGCCGCGGCCCTGGTGAGCCCCAGGTGGGAGCTCCAGGAGCTCTGCTGGGTGTTCAGCCCAGAGCAGGGCTGGACAGCTCCCAGGAAAAGGAAAATCACTGACCAGGGAACTGCTCTGCCCCAGCCAGCTAAAACCCAACTAGAAGCAAAGGAGAGCTCTGTCCTGCTGTCTGTCTGTCCGTGCTGCAGACAGCGCAGTCCAGGAGAGGGAATGTGGAGCAGTGAGTGCAGTGTCTGAAAACAAACTCTGTGCTTCTTCTCTCTCCCCTTCTCTCTCAGAAACAATCTTAAAGGTGCAAAACTTATTTCTGGGCTAAACAAACAAATAGGGATACAAGCATCATAAAGTCACCCAGGACACATGGGGACCTGCAGGTGTGCAGGACAGGAATCAAGAAGAGTGTTATCACAACTTTACTTTCAAACACATGAAGCTCAGTCATTGCTCTTTTAAAGCACACCAGACCTGAGCTGACTGATTTCAGGTTTCATACATAACACTGCTTCTAAAGCTCTTATGTAAGGAGATATGTTTGAGCACACACCTTTTTCCTTCTGGAATGTGAACCAGCCTTCTGCTGTCAGACTTCTAATCTGACATATTTAAACACCCTGATAGGTTAATAATAGTGTCTAGGATCATAATGCTTTAACAGCTTCAAACTCCAGGCAACATTTCCAGATTATCACTACATTTTACTTACTACGTAGATAATATTGTGTAATTTGCTCAGGGAAGATTTGTATTTGGGCTGACACTGATGAAATACATGCAAGATATCTAAGGTTTGTAAATAGATATGCACAAGACCTTAAAAGCTGCAAGCATGAATATTGTTAAAACATTCTCTCCCTTATACACTCCAGGTAATATTAACTACTCAGACTGTGCTTCACGGTGTGACACTGCAGCGCTTCAGTACATTTGGCTGGGAAGGAATTTATTGAGTAAAGCTGTGTATAAAACACATCCTTCAACATCAAAGGCTGCACCTGATCTCAGATTTTACCATGTAAATACATTATAGAGACAGACAATATGTATAAACCAGCCTGAGGTACTGAGACTACAGTTTCTCAAAATAAAGAAACTTTATTTTGTTTGTTTTTGGGTTTTTTTGGTTGATGGTTTTTTGGTTTTGTTTTTGTTTTTTTGGGTTTTTTTTTTACTTGGATAAACTTTTAGTTGAAAAGCACCTGGGTGTCATTTCCTCTGGATTTGTTTTCACCATGGGCCCATCTTTGCTTCAACTGAAGTCAAGTGCAAAATTGATTGAATGGATTGAATGGCACCAATGTCAGTCCCTCTGCAGACATTATAAAGAAAAAGGGAGTTTGATTTATAAACTTCATATAAAAATTGTTATAAAATGCAGTTTTCTTTACCCAAAAATATTCAAGATGAACAGTTATGCATGGATACATGTAGGACATTTTTGGCACTTCAGCATCCAGGCTCAAGCTGCAGAAATATGATCCTTGTCTCAAATACCAGAGCTTTAAAGGCTCAAATGTGACTGTACCAATTCTGACTTTCATGCCCTCCCCAAACCCAGTGCAGGGAGACTAAAAGCTTTTGATAAGTATTTGTTCCATGAGTGGAGGGTTTTGCTATAGCCTATGGCCATAACCTCTGCTGCAGGTACCTGGCTATGCAGCTGCATTTGCTCTCCTGGGTCCATGACCTGCAGTGGATCCATATCTACCAGCATTAAGAGAAGTGATTAGGGTGGTCATAAAGGTGGTAGTAAAGGAATATTTAAAAATCTTTCCCCTTGATCTACTGACACAGTAATTATTTCTATTAATCAGAGACTCAAAGTACATGATGACTATGGTCCTTTGATTCTTTAAAACTTGTGGGAAATAAGGTGTGGAAATATACAAAATTACAACTGGTGATTTTAAGCACTTCAGTTTTCGGTGCTTCAAACATTCAGATCTGGTTAAGCAGCCAAACTCCCTAGCTATGTAAGAGGTTCTTGCTCATAATATTTCCAAGTAGGATTGATTTCAGGATTTCTTTTAGCTCCATCCAGTAATTCAATCTGACGTGAGTAAGAACAACCAGCAATCATATCATCAATGTACACAGAGATTAGGACAGATAAATTGAACTGTTTACACTTCAACTGCAGTCCATGGAGATGTGGTCAATACAGTCAGTGGTGTCTGGCAGGCAATTCACCAATCAATTGAATGTGCCTGCTTGCAGGTGAGCTGGATATCTCTTCAGGTCCCACTGGCTGTATTGACTGCATCCTCTGTAGCTGTACAGGGACTTAGTGGACACTTGAGTGTGCAAATGTGCCCCTCCACATACAGACACATAAACTGAAGTATTAATTTGCAAGCTGAATCCTGCCCTGTGCATCTCCCCTGCTTTGGTCAACACTGCATTTGAACAAACGAGGGACAGCTCTGACTATGTTTGGAGCAGAATCAATTTTTTGTCAAGAAAAGGATTATCAACTAGATTACATCCCTGCAAATTATCTGAAGCAATTCATAAGTGAGAAAAACTTTTTGAAGTATGCCAGTGAATTAGAAGATACTTTTAGCTTTTGGTCTCTGTCTAGTACAATATTTCTGCAGTGTGAATCCAAACTGCAAGAAGTGCCATGATGGAGGTCATAAGTGCAAAGTGTAGATGACAAAGGCCAAAGTACCCATGAACTATCAACTGTTTTGCAGTTAATTAGAAATTTAGTCATCACCCTAAGAGGTTTTGCCATGCCTTTTCTGCCTCCCATTCCACAGTATAGGGATTTATGTTTCTTTGCTGTAGCAGTAACAGGCCAGGCAACAAAGGCAGACATTTGCCATTGTAAAGGAAACAAATACTTTGGCTCAGCTGTGTTAAAAATGTTGTCTCTGCTCTGGTAAACAAACTGTGCTGCTGGGATTTGGATATTCTTATGCTCTGGATACAACATTAATACCCTAATGTGTAACTATAATCATATTAGAAGGAATTGGTAGCAGAAACAGTGTGTTCAGCAGCACCAGGGCAGTGATGCTTCCCCTGGTGAAGCCACATCTTGAGTCCTGTGTTTAGTTTGGGCCCTTCACTATCAGACAGTGAAGTGCTGCTGTGGTCCAGAGAAGGCCAGCAAGACTGGGGAAGGATCTGGAGCACAAGTTCTGTTACAAGGACTGAGGGAGCTGGGGGTGTTTAGCCTGGAGAAAAGGAGGCTCAGAGGTGACCTTGGCACTCTTACAGCTGCCTGACAGGAGGCTGTAGCCAGCTCAGTCCTGTTAACACAACAGGATAAGAGGAAATTGCCTCAAGTTGCACCAGGGGAGGTTTAGATTTTTTTAAACTGAAATTCCAAGGACTGGAAGAGGCTGTCCATGGAAGTGGTGGAGCCACCATCCCTGGAGGTATTTAAAGGATGTGTAGATATGGCTCTTAGGGACATTGTTTAGTTGTAGACTTGGCAGTTCTGGCTTGATGGCTGGACCTGATCTTAAAGGTCTTTTTCAACCATAGTGATTCTATGAACCTATGATTTTGTTGTTATTCCATTTGGAGTTCTTACCTTATAGCATTGCCTTTTTTGACAGTTTACCATTTCTGAATAATTGTTCAGCATGTCTAATCTTTTTAAAAAAGGTTTATAACTAAAGCCTACTTAAGCCTTCTTAAATATGCCTCTTTTTATGTCTTTAGAGTTCACAGTTCCCTCAGCATTTCTGTTTCCAAAGTACATGAGTTTCCATTTATATATCAACCATACAGAAATCTGATCTCACACAGTGCAGTCACAGTGGAGTTAGTCTAATATTTTAAATAAAATAATGAATGTGAAGTAAATTTAATATAATGTTAATGGAATATGTGCTACAGTAAATTGATGTAGCTGGGAGGAATTAGAAGGCAGATAGCTTTAGAGAGAGAAGATGGAGGTCAGCTTTGTCAGCCTAGGGGTATCTCAGATACTTTTGCTCAACTACTGATTTTTTTTGTTCTGGTCAAAGTCCTCTTCTCCTGCATATAGCCACCTCAGAGATATTCAGGCAACAAGCAGATTTCTGTCACAAAATGCATAATCATCTTCTCTGTAATAAACTGTGTGCTTATACTCATGCATTGAAAGGTTTACATGTTGTGCTCATGGGAAGCAGTATCAATTAAACCAGATTTTAGTATTTGATTTGGTTAAGCCAGTATTTCTAATGTAGAAGCACTGTTTCAGTATAGCATAGCTGAAAAGAAAAACATCATGCAGGCATTGGCCCAGTGTTTTTTGGATTTTTTTTGTCTCTGATGGAGTTAAGCAGGATGTATATTAGTGCAAGATATATTCTGTTATCCTCCAGCCTTGTTAATATGGCCCCCAAACGACTATTTGCTTCTGGATAAGTTGTGTCCAAACATTTAAAATGCAAATGCACTCTGTATGCTAATTTCAAATTCAGAAATATCATCAAAGTTGGAGTGGAAAAATTTTGTGAACTTTGGATTTTCCTTCTTTTGATCTTCCTCCACTGCCCTAGAGCCATTCATATAATTGCATTTTCTCTTTAATTAGTACCGAACCATTCATGGTATCTTGGATACATCACAAGCAAATTTAAACAATAAAGCACAGCGCACTGAAATTGCAAGGGAGGTAACTCACAGCAGATGGGGAGACCATAAACAAATTTCTTAACAATTTTTCAGTTTGCCTTCCCAAAAAGTATAATTTTCTTCTGATAAATATTTATTTTCTTTGAATGGAAAATCATGAATAGAAAGAGATTTTGGTTTGTGAGCAATGCAAAGGTAACTCCAAGGGATGGGACTTAAGCAATAAAAATCACAGGGATGCCAAGCCAAACAGTGTCCCTACTGACAGTAGTTTGGGAAATAATTTTTAAAAAAAAAATTTTAAAAAAGTAATTATACACTCATTACATCAGTGCTGCTTTCTTATTAAAAGATATATTTCCTGTACACAATTCTTTTAGATTATGAGTGATCTGTTTTCCAGTTAGAAGAAATTATTTATCTTGGCAACCAAGTCTGTCATGCAATTTGTCAAATGCTAGTTTGATGCTAGTTATTAACCACAACATTATGATTTTGACTGCAATTCAAAACTAGAAAATTAAATCTGAAATTCAAGCAACATCTCTAACTCACCAACCATAACACACAGATTTTGAGCTACTACAGGCAGTGTTTTGCCCATAGCGCCTGCACAGCTGCAAGCACATAACTCTGCCCATGCTACATGTGTGACATGCTTACAGAAATGGCAAATTTAACCTGTAGATTTGTGGATTTAGTCCCGTGACAAATAATGCTCCTTCGTAGGATATTACTAGCATTGATGTCATTACAGCACAATAATTAATAGATTTACACATAAAAGAACATCATGGTGTCACTGATATATCCATATGGTGAATTTATTCTTCAGGACATCTTGACTTATAACTGAAATTTTGAGAAGTCAGAGCAAATTTGAGAGCTGTACTCCTTACAAATAATTTTAAATATTTTTCACACAGATGTTTGAGTTAATGCTGTAATGGAAAGAAACAGCTACTTAAAGTGTTTTCAGGGGGGGTGGTAGATATTTCCAGTTTGTGATCTCTAATCAGGATACTGGATGAACTCAAGCTTTAGAAGCCACTCTTACATTTCTCTTCATTAGCACTTTCCAAACAGACTTTTGACAAATGTTCTACACCTTATAAAGCCTACTGGGCTACAGACACTTTCTCTAGCATTGATTCAACTACCTCCAGATACTGGTTTGTTTTTGGTTGGGTTTTTTTTTTTTCACAGAAAACAAAAAACTTGTGCTGAATTTTCTCTTTGACTAAAAAAACTCCCAAACCCCAAAACCAATTTTACAATTTACTGTACCACATGGCTAGCTTTCCTCCTGGTTTCTCCTCTGGCCCAACAAGGGTGGACCCAGAATGAGTCTCATCCTTTAATTCAAGATCTCTGCCTCAATGTGCAGTGTGCTGCTGGGATCAAGTGTGATGACTGTTTATCCCCTGTTATTAAGCTGTTGATTAGGCTGTAGGAATTGACAATTGAGAATTGTACATCAGTCAGTTCAAATGAGCTATGCATCACTTGATTAAACAGTAAAGTCTAAACACACTGTGGAGGGAATAGAAAAAAAAAAAGTGGGTTTCCCTGGTGTCAATTGATTCCATTCAGAGCTTGTGAAATATGCAGTAGTTAGCAGCATGGACTCTCATGTACCTTACTTGTCAAAGAGCACTGGAAAGGAAAGACACTTCTGCTGCTGCTTCAAAGAGTTTGCTGCACAGAACTGCACGTGATTTCCTACCCAAGACAAGGCAGGGGGATGGAAGAAGGAAAGCTGATACAGATAAGGGTGGTGACAAGATGATGGCATAGTTCAATGGGGCACAAAAGTACTACCACATCTGTTTATATTTCTCTCACTTTGCACAGGTAAAATGACAGAAATGAAGACTCAGGAGGGCACTGAGTGAAGAAAGGAAAAGCTGAACTGCTGATAAATCCTTTGGCCTTTGAAAGTGCAATAGATGCTGCTGTACTGGGTAGAGTAGGAAGGAAGGAGGAGGAATGAGAGGCTGTCTTGATGGAGGAAGCTCTGCAGTAAAGGTGGAGAGAAGACTGGTGAAAGAAATCTAGGAAATGTAGCTGGAAGGAGGTTTATGGCAGAAAAGAAAAATATAAAACATATTATGCTAATAAGAGGGTACTCAAGAACAGCAAAAGAGAAGCAAAATAGTAACAGAAATACCCTGGCAATATCATGGCTCAATTTTAAGTCAGTGGAGAATCCCCTTTTCAAACTGGACAGCAAAATAATGGCTCTTTCTGGAAGCTGAGTCACCATTTGACACTTTCTACCATTCTGCTCTTTTGGCCTGTATTTAACCCACTTATTACCATTTTTGTGTACTATCTATGTATCATTTCTGACATTAATTTTTCTATCCTGTCTTACTATTTTGATTTCCATAGTTACAGAATTGAAATGATAACTGCTCAATAGACTCTGTAAATCATGTTGTTCAACCATTTTCAAAGTTGGAAAATATTAACACTTGGGTTCTACTGAGAAATTGGTAAATGGGCAGTGATTTAAGTAATCATGTCCTGGACAGATGCTGAATTCAGAGAATTCAGTGTGAACAATGTGCTTACAGACAAAAGAGGATAATTTGAGAATGCCTTACAAACATTAGTATTTTGGGTGTTAGTTCTAAGGTAAGTGCTGTGAAGTGAAAATGTTGGTTAGTATTTAATCCAGTGGCATTAAAACCTGGGCTTTTTAGGGAGTAGCAGAGTAAGGCAATGTTTTTACAGCTTTGTCTTCTATATCACCAGCTCTCGAGTACAAGACCTCACCAAGTCTCTTATTCCTTCTCTTCGAATTCCCCAAGCAGAAAGAAATCTTCTCACTCCTTTATCCTCTAACTCTGACCAGATAAAACACAGCAGATGCTGCAACTGGTTGTCAGCTCCATGCTGAGCACCATGTGTTTATTGATTTGTCAGTACACATGTTGTCACCCACCAGCCATGGGGTCAAACTGATAACCACAGGGCTCTCACTGCTGTTTTTCATCCAGTGATTATACTAATTTGGGACTCCTTTGTGAAACCAGCCAGTGTCAGACCTCTCAGGAAGAGATGGCATTTGGGTCTCTTCTCCTGTGTTGGATCTGTCTGAAGCATGCCCATTGCTGAGAACATTTCTGAGAAGGATGTGACAGATAGATAGACAGCAAGATTGCACACCTCTCATTTCAAGGGGAAGCCAAGCTAAAAATCTTGTTATACAGAGAAGTACAGAGAGTAATTTTGTTAAATACCACACAAAGCTAAACTGAAAGCTCTCTGCATCTCTTTTTTTTAATGTGGCACATCTAACAGATCTTCATGTGTTTCTCACAGGATCAGATGATGTTGATAATCTGAATGTGATAACCTAGATAGGCACTTGTTGCCAAGCCCAAAACAGAAGCTCCCTGAGTAAATCACCCTGCAAGTGCCTTTCTCTGGCCCTCCACGTAGAGAGCCACCTACACAGACACAACTAGGAAAAAGGAGTTTGATGTACCCTTTTCTTATATTACTTTTAAGTTTATTATGACTTTAATTTATTAAAAGTCTACTATTTGAATTTTGAAGAACCTGTAAGGCTCTTATCTTGACAGCTAGGTGTAGGCAATGTTCCTGGTTCCTCTTGAAGACTATGAGGAGAGATTGCTTCCAGAGATGCTTTTGTCTCTACTACCATCTCCTTGTTCTTCCCATTCCCTCCAGCTCTCCAGTTGAAACCTCCTCTGAGCACCACTTAACACAAAGGTATGCAGTCACAGAGCCCTCACAGAAATCAGGCAATGTCTGAGAGAAATTCAACCCAGCACAGCTGGGCATATGTGGGTTGCCAATTCCACTGTGCAAATGGCACGGGGCAGGAAAACAGTGACTCTCAGTGGGAGATGCACTTTTTCTAATGGAAGCTTTGCAGTTGCTTTGCAGGTTACTTGTCAGGAAGTGCATCTACACTTCTCCCAAGGTATGCACAAGTAGGTTGGGAATGCACAGTACCAAAAAGTGCAGGGTTTCCCCAGATAATGCTGAAGTGGCAAGTTCTGAGAGGGAGAGCAATACAGGTTGTCAGTGCGCACCTCTGTGCAGCATCATGCTGGGTTGTACAGGTCACTTTGTGTAGAGTATCTCAAGGTGTCCCCAAGATGGAAGTGGTTGAACATGTCCATACCCCTGGAGTGCCTTCAGAGCAGAGGCTTGCTTTGATGGAGGGGATGGACAGTTGGCTTTTCACTGTGGTATCTGCTCAGACAAACCCCCTTTGTTCAGGGGAGAGGAGTTATCTATTAGTTAAAGGTTATCAACTCCTGATCCATCACATAGAAAAACTTCCTCATGATTCCTGGACAGGACATTTTTATGTAAGCCTAAAAATAAACAGTCATTAGTCAATAACCCATGCCAGGCCTAGATTTTGAAATGTTTTCTAATCCAGAGAGATCACCTTGCTCTATTTTAAGTAAGAAAAAAAATCACAAAGCAACACATTCTTTGAAGGCCTATTCATCTTCATTTATACTTTTTCTGTCAAAGGATACCAGACACAAGGAAATTACTTTTTGATCTAAAATGGCAGTTTCTGTCTCCTATAACATACACATGCCAGGAGAGAACATGTTGGTAATGTTGGTGTCAGAATAGCATGAAGTAATTGAGAGAACTGAAGAGACTAATTTCTGTCTTTTGTGGGATTCTGTAACTTAATTTGACAAAACTCATGATAAACTCCCTTTTGCTTTTCCTCTTTTGCACAGCAAGAATATCTGTAAAATAAGCAAATTCACAATGCCTAAGTACAAAAAATATTGCCAGCCAAAGCAATGCTACCATGGAAGTATGATGGAAAGAACCACACAGTGCCAACATTTAAGGATACTTACTCCCAACCATTCTCCTACAGTGCTGGAGCAGAAGCTGTAAAACTCTCCATGTAACCAATTTCATGGTCCAAGTGGAGCGAAACTCAATGTATATTAAGCATACATTACAAGAGGGGAGAAGGAATGAAATTTGTAATATTTTCAGCTGTAACCTTCTAAAATGGGATGGTCTAAATACAGCCTCTGGGCAAGAGAAATCATTGCATCCACACTAGCCCTGAAAGAAGCAGTGGGTGGAGGTATAAATGCAAGTGAGTACTTATCCTGCAAGATGCTCTCATTGCTTTGCTGGCAAAGAGGGGTCTGAAACTGTTCCCTACCCACCCCAACTTGTGCTACTACAGGCAACAAAGCTGCCATCAATCATTTGTTGCTGAAGATGGAATGCAACTTATGACCCCTCAAAGTAAAATTTTCCTATATATTCAAAATATCCAATTACTTTGCTTGAGATTACAAAGATATAAATCAAATATTCATCAAATTTTATACAAAACCTGTATCTTCAGTACTCAACCACAATAATTTCTTCTCAGTTTCACTTCTGTTTTATGGAGTTCTTCTCTGTGCTGGTTTTGACTGGGATAGCTACACCTGCCTGACCATGAGAAGTGGTGAATGTTTTGTTTTGTTTGTGTACATAAGACTTCTGCTTTATTTTGCATTATTAAATGGTCTTTTCCAACCTACAAGTTTTCTCAGCTTTACTCTTCTAATTCTTTCCTCATCCCACTGAAAGAAAGTGAGTGAGTGGCTGCGTGAGGATCAGTTTATATCTGGCTTAAACCATGACATCCTCTAATTGTTTAAAAAAATACAAACATGCATATAGTGAAATGTTGCCATTTTAATGTAATTGAT
Source organism: Agelaius tricolor (assembly GCF_023055355.1). Taxonomy (NCBI): domain Eukaryota; kingdom Metazoa; phylum Chordata; class Aves; order Passeriformes; family Icteridae; genus Agelaius; species Agelaius tricolor. The sequence continues at coordinate 56,730,476 of NW_027269263.1, forward strand.
AAGGATATGGTTTTTGTCTCAGACAAAAGCTCACTGATCCCCTCTTTATCACGGTAAAAAAAGCAATAAGACACCATGTTTAACATCAGAAAGTCACACCTGAATCACAGAGCGTCACAGTAACCAGGGAAACCAAACAGTGGCATGGACAGGTTTTCATTAAAGCATGGATGGGAGGAGAATTAATATGATTATTATAGGATACTGTCTTTTGAACAATAGCAGTTCATTGCAACTTATTTTGCCTTTGATAGTGAGAAAGAACATTGTGTCTAAGGAGAAGCATTCAAAGGCAAGTATTTGGGTGAGGGCTCTACAGTCTGTAAGTGGATGGGATTTTCTATAGGTGAAAATGCCTTTGTCACAGACCATGATGGATGAGGTCCTTGTCTGATGGCATGTGGGGATGGTGCTCATGGCAGAGTCCCCTGCTAACAGACACAGGAGCTGGGCTCTGGATTGCCACCATGAGCCATTTTCATTCCTCTGTGTAACCCTCAGCTGCAACTGAATCATGAGAATACACTTAAGATGTTCTTGGCAGCCTCTTCTACAGCTGGGAATGCAGGGAAGGATGAAGCCCTGCTCTGACAGCATTTCAAGAGCATTGTCCACAGCTAGTGCAGCCTGACAACCAGAAAAGCAAGACTGGGAAAAATAATGCATATTGGCAGCATATTATTTCATCCTTCTCTTGGTGAGCAAAGGGCATTCTCCTGCAGTGATCTGCTGGTGTTGGGAAGAGGAGACAGAGCCCTCCCAGCAGTTTCTTCCCCTCCAAGGGCTGACACAGGTCCACATCCACTCTCCTGCCTCCCCAGGCTGCCTACCAACCATCTCACAGTTCCCAGCCATCAGCTGGTGGAGGGCCTGACCTGGGCACTGTGACCTGGTGAGCTGCTGGGGCTCAGCAGCAGCATTGTGCCACTCCCCGTCTGCCAGAGCTACTGCTGTGCTTCCTGCAATGTGCAGAGCTGCAGCAAGGATCACCCTGCTCAGTGGCATTTCTGCTGCCTCACATGAAGATCCAGCAGCAGAGCTTCTCCTCTAAGCCTGCTGTCTGTGACTGTGAAAGGAAAGCAGCACACCTGGCAAGTGACACATCCTGCACAGCTCAGGCATCCCTCCCAGCATGGCAAACTCTCTCCTTGGAGGTACAGACTTTCCCTCTCTCCATCACTGATGAGGAAGCCTACAAGACCAGTTTATACTACATTAACTTCTAGAAGCAAGGCCTGGTGAGATGCTTTAGGCCTTAGCTTTCTGCTGAGCAAAAGATCAGCTGTTTGATTGGCACTGAAATACACAGAATTTACAGGACTACACAGAAGGCTCCCACAGCCTTTGCATTACATCTCCCATTTTGGGACATTTACTTGCAGAATACTGCTTTTTGAACAAGGCTAGTCAGTCTCCAGTTCTGAGGAAGCCACCAGTCTCTAAAACTTTCTAAAGAGTAAAATATATATAATGAAGCCTTTCTGATTTATATAATACTTTATTAGATAAGAGAACAAGAGCTTTATGACTACCTGACTGTAATATTTATATCACCTCAGAGGACAGTGGAAGATAAAATAGATTTTCCCCTACAAACACCTGAACAATTAAGTTTTCACAGTTAAAATTTTCCAAAGATGCCAAGTATTTATGCTAACATTAAAATAGAGAAAGAGGTACATGACAAGGTTTGAACAGGACATAGGACAAAAGGATTTTATTGTTATTTTTTATTTGCAACCTTTTTCAAATGTGGAACTAGAGAAGAATGGCAGAAACCCTTAAAAATGAAACCATGAGTTATAGGATGTGGGTCTTGAACACTTCCTCTTGTAAACTGTCTCCCTGGAGCTCCAGTCCCTGTGGGGGCCTTTAATTGCTATGTGAAAGCAAGTAATTTTAATTGAATAGAGTGTGTATTCAGTTGCTGTGAGTGTCCATGTCAGGAAAACCACATCACTCAAATATTCACAAGAGGCAAACACTGAGTGCAAGTCAGCCCAAAATAGATTATTTAATTGAAACTATAAATCAATCAAAAAGAAATTTTCTGTAATGTTTGACTAATTTCTCTAATTGGAGTAAATCAAACCTTTCCTCAGGAAGGGAAATCCTTAGTGTGCCCTTCCCTCTTCAACTGAGTTTTTTGTAAGGATAACAAACCAATACAAGACCCAAACCTTGAAAAAGTTAGTTTCCAATGCAGAAATACATCTAAATTGCTTATTTTTAACTATCTGTGTTTTAAAAGCAGTGAGGAGAGGCAAAAAGCCTTTTTCTCTCCCATGCAGAAAGATAACAAGGCATTCTTTGTTTGCAATAACCCTAGGAGTAATTTGTAGAGGGAATTACAGGAAAAAGTCTCTGAAGACAGATTCAGTATTCACCCAATTTCCAATAATAAAAACCTTGAAAATTTCTGCTTATTTTTACCACGTTGTTAATTTTTATATCAAAGTATCCTAAAAGTAAAGTAACAGCTGTGTAATTTGCCACAGAAAAAGGTTTTAGTCTGAATTAGTTAACTTTTTCCTCTATTTCTCTTGTCTGTCAACTATACCAACAAAAGCCAACAACTTTAGCATCCAACAGAGATGCTGAATGCCTGCAAGCACTTGGGTTACCTTCCTAGCCTTCCATCAGGCCTTGTGATGAAGTGTATTCATCCAGAAACTGCTGGTTGTGGATTATTGAGCTGAAACCTTTAGACTGCTGTGTCTCCAGGAGAATTTAGTGTATGTATCCATTCACCCAGGCCATACATTTTATTCAGTGTTTTAATCACTCAGTCTATTTTCTGTTCAAGGTTCTCATAAAAAATTGCATCTCACGCTTGTCTGTATGTGACAAAAAGACACTCAGTAAGAATCAAACCTGCAGTATCCTTATAATGAAGTCCTGGGTCAATGCAATGGCTCATTTGGGCACACGGCTTTTATGATGTCTCCACATTGACTTGAGCAAAGAATCAGGAATTTAACTTTGGCAGAGGAAAAACCAATTTTTTTTCCAAAATAAAAACTGTATTCAGAATCCACAAGACCATTACAGGAGTCAGAGGACCAGCAGCTCTGGTGTGGGTAGCAATATCTGTCACACTCAGGCAGCAAAGGAGCCTTCTGGAAACAAGTGCCCTTCAGTGTCACTCCAATCACCCAGCTAAAGGGAGAGAGCTCTGAAAATTACTGAAAAGGTTAAAAAAACAGATCTGAAATAACAACTCAATGTGGTAGCTTCAAATATGTGTTCATCTGTTTTGTGCTGCCACACAGATAACAAGAGCTGCAGATCAGGGTTTCCTGCTCACCATGGAAAGCCACTGCTGGGGCATGGAGAGCAGCCTGGGGGCTCAGAGCACAGCCAAGCAGCCAGGAGCCTCCAGACTCACAGTCTGCCACAGGGATCCAAAGGCACAATCTAATCCAGAGGATTTACTTCCAGATTCCCACACCTTCAAGTGGGAAATGCAGTATCAGGTTCACTAAACAGGAGTTCTGAATGCTGCTGTTGACCTTGTGTAATCAGGCTGAATATAGCTTAATGCAATGATGACTCTGCTAGAGATTTCAATGACTGCCTTCACAGTCCCCCCATAACACCTGGAATTACACTGGGAAGCATTGAACAAGCTGGAATCACTTTAAAAGGGTCACTAAGACCTCAAGCAGAAGCAGCCATAGATTAGTTAGCAGATTTTCTTGCCAAACAGGGTCATATAGGAACTCTCATGGGTCACAGAAGCACAGACTGAATTAAAACCCGAAACCAAACACACCTGAGATTTCTTTGAGTGAATATCTACACTTACAACTCCTCCTGTAGGGAGGATGTAGAGTTTAGTCCAGGTCTTAATCTGGAGGACAACTGGGGAGATAGCTTGAGGAATTAGGAGATACCTGCAAGTGATAGGGTTTTTCCTGAAAATCATATATAATGCAAAACTGTGCCTCTTCTAGTCAAGGCAAAATGCATATTTTCATCCCTCGATTACTTAGAATTGGGAACTTACTCTTTTTTTCTCAAAAACCATTCCATTAACCCGAACAGTGCTATTTATATATCTGCAAGGCTTACTAGTGTGAGTAAAAGTTGCTGGATTAGGCTGTGTGTTTGCAGTGTGAACTTTATTTTAAGTGTGTGGGAGCAGAGTCCTGAGATTGCACAGAAACATGTTGGTGTGAAATGCTGAGGAAAAAACATCTCCTGAGCTCTGTGAAAAACAGATAAAGAAATAAGAGAGAGATAGAGCAGATGAATGGGCAGAATGATAAAATAGTCTCATAACAAGCCCCAGACATTTGACTATTTATTTTGAATTATTCTAGTTTTGATAGCCCCCAAAGAGCACTTTAAAGTGCTTAATTTGCTTTGCTCCATTGATTTTAATTAATCTTGCCCTAGGCTTTCAAACTTGATGAGCATGGGGAACTTATGAAAAAAAAAAAAATAGCAGCCTACTTTCTCACCATATAAAATTCCTTAACTGCCTCACATCATGGGCAACTGCAGTGCAGCCCTGGACATGAGCACTTGTCATGCCCTGGGCACTGCCCTTGTAGGGGTAATACCTTCACTGGCTGAACTCAAAGCAGAAGAGAAATATCTACAGATATTACAGATATCTGCTGAAGCCTTCTGGATGGATGGAGCTGATCCACCTCCTTTCCCTCCAGCCCAGGAGCCATTGCAGAAGGAGCAGTTCTTTCCATAGTCACAGCTCCACAGTGGCCCAGAGTGACACAGACATCACCCTTGTGCTGTGAAAGGCTCCTGCAAGCACACAGCAGATGAGCTTTGGCACTCCACAGGAGGAAGTGCCTTGGTTCTAGGAAGGAAGGATGATTGACAAACAAAAAATTACAGGAAAAATCCTCTGTCCTCCCTGGAATGACTGACCCAAGGCAGCCCCTTCAGTGAGACATCTCCTGGGATCTCTGAAAGGGACCAGTGATAACTGATGGCTGCAGCTCAGGGAGAGGGGCACTGGCATCAAGTGCAGCTGATGAAGGTGAGCCAAGCAGTTGAGCTGTATCTAACCAGGTGTTAAGCACCTGTGTAATTCCAAAATCTTGTTCCAGAGTTACTAAATTTGAGATTTAAGAGACATTTTCTTCCAGCAACTTTCATTAAAGAGTCAGAAATCCCAGAGAGATTGGGACCTTCTGTCTGACAGCACAGCACTACCACCATGCATGGGTTGTGTGCTGGGACCAGAGGCTGAAGTGAAGATGTGCCATTTTCACGCTTTCCCAGCCAAGCACAAACACTATCAATCAAGTGACAAATTTGCCATCACTTCTGCCAAGCTCTAGGTGTGGACTTGCCATCTTTTTTTGATTCAGCTGAGAGCAGCAACCTCCACAAAAGCCCCCAGTGCCTCAGCATCTCCCTGTTGGGAAAGGCTGCTGAGCACTGGGGGAAATGCAGGACTGCCACACCATGGGCAGCACCAGGGGAGGAAGGGGATGCCCTGGCAGGACCAGGCTTGGCAGGGAGAAAATAAGGTCAGCCCCCAAGTGGGATTTACACCTTGTCCTCCTAAAGGGCAAAACACTGACCAGCATGAACTAATCAGTGGTTAAACTGTTGCTCAGGAGCTGTAATTTAACATTTGTGACTTCTCTAATTACTTCTGTCTCATTCTGCATCTTGCCTTGTGGGAAAGGTTATTAGAAGGTTGTATGCTTTAGATAACAGTAACTTACATCTCCTGCCTATGAATAAGCAACCTCAGATTTTTTTGTCTGTAATTCTGAGTGTGCCTGTCTGTGTCCTAAAAAAAGAGAGGAAAAATAATTTGCTTTAGCAGAGGAAGGTATTGATAATGTATATCCACAAGAGACTTAGAAAGAAATCCACAAATAAAGTAATTCATTAAGAACATTAGTCAGTTTTGGACTATCCCACACTGTAGTAATCAATCATTTTAATTAAAAGAAACCATGCATTCTCTCCCTCTTTTACCTCAGCCCATCTTTGCAACACAGCTGATCAAAGGCATCATCTTTCAAAGATGCTGAGTACAGTTTCTATAATCTTCATAAAGAATTTCACAAAGCAACAATATCCTCTGTATTGAAGTGCCTGCCTTCTTATGGAAGCTTTTGCTTTTGCAAAAAGTGAGAAAGCGATCAGATGATTGTTCAGCAGCTCCAAATCCCTGCACTCTGTTTAAGCCAGGAGAGATCCCAGCCACCTTACAAGGAGGTGTAGGGGCTCAGCCTTGTGTCTCTGGGACAAACCTGGCTTTCCACACACACCCACACTGGCATCACCTCTCAAAAGCTGTCCCTCCCCTGTGTCCCCAGGGAGCTGGACCTCACAGAGGTCTCTGTCCTGCCAGTACCCTTCCTTCAACACTGAGAAGAGCAGACAGCACAGAAGGAAAGGAACGACTGCACAGGGGAAGTACAGAGGAATCTTTCCCCACTCTGCAGGGTGTTACAGGTCAGGGGATTCTGGAGGCAGCATTTATTGGCCAGAATGGATTTTTAATGCAATGCATTTCTCCAGTCCTTTTAGAATCTTGTAAAAAGCTGAGATAATTTCTTTCTTTTTAATATCAGTGCTTTGTTCTGCAATTTTCAGAGCAATCTAACACTAAAAATTATGGGAAAGAATGAATTTTTTTTTCTCATAACAGGCAAGAAAGAGGGTTTGTTCCACTCATCAATGTGTTGCAGTCTTCTAAGATCAAAGAGGGCTGCTACTTCCCTTTTAGGAGCACAAGGAAGAATGAAGGAAAAAAAAAAAAGAAAATGCATTTATAAAGTAGCTGTATCTTCCTTTCCTTAAGTTGATTCTGCTGCTTAGCCATATCTGCCTCTGCAGATCAGCATGAAGTTTCAAAGGATGTCTGGCTTCAGTGATATCTAATGTTGATTTAATTTAAGATAGAGAGAGACAAGGGTATAATAGGGAGAATCAGTCAACAAGAAAGGCATAAGTCAAATGTTGCAGCAGGGAAGATTTTTCAGCTGTCCTTTTCTAGAATAAGAGAAACAAAAGCCAAATGGATTGGTCACAGATATGATTTGTACACTGCTTAAACTGCTGCTCAGAGAAAGGGACTCGGGGAGAGAGTTTCATTTTTCACCACCCTACAAGATAGCAAATGGAAACAGAAGCAGCTGACATAGTTCAGCAGCAGGTTCAAAAAGCCACTGTCAGAGTTCTAGTTGAGAAGATAAGTAAATCATGGCATGAAAGATAAGCAGTGATGTGGCCTGTAAACACTGTAGGAACAGATGCATCAATAAAGGGTCACTTGTCTCTAGACAAAAAGTTACACTTGAGCAGGAAGTTCCTGACTGAAACTGGGGTGTTAATTAATATAGTTATATATGACCTGAGAAAAACAGAGTATAAAAAAAATAGAAAAAATTACTTACATGAATCAAAACTAGGTAAAAAGCAGGAGGATCTCCTCAAGAGGATCCTGCTGAAACAATGTGACAGCTGCTAAACAGACAAATGTGAGGGAAGTGGTCTGAATGACTCTTCTACATTACTGGTATGGAAATGCAATGCAGCCACAAAAGCCCTGTGTCCATGCTGTAGAAGTGTGAACTTCTGCTTGCAGAAACATTGGGATGCCAAAGGAACAGGACAGAAAATTCTTAACTCATAAAGTCTTAAAGGAAACAAAATGCTCACCCTTGCTTTCAATGGCATGTCTGTTCTCAGCTTCATATCTCAAGAAAATAGAGTTTAACTAGAAAGAAAGGCATAGTGCAAATACTAATGGATATAACAAAATAAAGGCAGAAAATAAGTTTTGATTTAGAGACAAACTGAAAAGACTGTGACTCTTTAGAGAACAAGTGAACAAAAGCAGGTATACTGGAGAAAATTGTTTTGTACCCTGCTGTAAATCAAAAGGAAGGTAACATTTGAAGAATTTAGAGAGCAGCACTTATCTACATCTGAGGAAATGCCATCTTTTAAATTAGAAAACAGAAAGGTTAATAGCCCATGGATATCCTTATTTCAAGGTATCAAGTAACAATGAGCCTTACAGAGTAAACAAGAGGATCAAACACCTATAGTGCTAGCAACACACACTGACATTAGAGAAAATTAAATAGAAATACAAACTTCTATCTGTTTTTTAAGTTACCCATTAACTTGACCACTGTAAGATTTTTACAGTTTCTGTGGCTTCTTGGAATGTACACAGCACAAAGTGGTGCATGATGGAAAGCCAACAGACCCAGCAGAGACCTGTGCTCCTGCTGCACAGGGCAGCACTCCCTGGAGCTCCCTGGCTCTGGTGCTGTGCTTTGCCAGGGTGAAAGAGTGCAAATGTGGCTAAAAGCACTGCTGACCAGCAAGCACTGACTCTGCTCTGCTCCACCTCAGCATGGACACAGGCTCAGGGCTCAGACTGGCTCAGGACAGACTGGGTTATGAGGAAATAAGGACCAGCCTTATTTCACATGATGCTTCCTGTGACCCCAAGTAGAAATCAACACCATGTTGAGAGTCATCCTACCTCTGGACACAGACAGCAGTCACTCTGTTGAGGGCACAACCAGAACTAGTCCACCTCCCTCACTCTGCTCTACTATTTTATCCCTTTGCAGTTTATTTTCCTCACTGCTGCAATCCTCACTGTAACACAGCCAAAATATTTTACAATTCAATTCTGTGTTCTTAAAATATGCTAACTTCAAATGATCACATTCATTGGGGCTTCCTCTGAATGAACAACAGAGCAGCATTTGCAGACTTCAGAAACCAGCTCGTCTCTGAACAAGAGAGAGACTTGTTAAATGGGAATTCAAGTAGAAAGAAGAATTACTGTAAGAAAAGAGACGGTGAAGACTGACAGCTGTTTTGTTGTTTTGATGGAAATACATTGTGGATGACCTGAAAATTTGTTTTGGACCACAGTGTTGGCTTGAGAATGGGTGAGTTATATTGGGAGTGAGCTTTTAATGCATTATTTATTTTAAAAGAAACATGATCACCAATTTTTATTCAAATAGACTTGAGACACCATTGCCCTACGGAAATAGGCAGGCTTGCTTAAAGGGACTTTGCACAAAATGTACCCCTCTTTAATATTTATGAGACTTTTCTCAGGTTTGCTAAAGTTCAAGTGCACGGCTCGTTTTATTGCACAAGTCAAAATATTTAGAGTTAGTTAAAATTAATTTACTCCCACAAATTCTAATGTGAGAAAATAATTCTAAAATCATACAGCCAAGAAAATCTGAGTGCAAAATACCCAGATTCTCCCATTCAGATATCTGATTCATTGATGCTCCTGGCATTGCAGCACACATAGGTAAAAACCTCCTCAGTGCATTAAAACCATTTACTGAAGCTAACTCTGCTTGAATGTTTGAATCCAGGAAATCTCTGACAGTCTTGCTTTCCAGTTCTCAGTTCTACTGTTTCTTTCCTTGCAAATGCAATAATTACTAGAACTGATAACAGAAGATTAGTTGGCAGACCTTAAAAAATAATGTATTTTATGGGTCAAGCCCTCCCATTGACAATTTATGGCCAGAGTGTAACTGGAGCTCTGCAACAAAAATAATAGCACAGGTACAGTTCTGACCATAAAAATCACCCTTTTCCCAGTATACTTCTTCTATAATAACTTCTCTCTCTCTCCCTGTCCCCACACAACATTTTCAAATGCCACACCATTTTTGTGATGGCAGTTAGCCAAAGGCATGCAAGAATGAATTGCACTGTTGTGGCATTTAAATTATATCAATACTGAAATGCAGAATAGAGTCCTTTTCTATTTTATCTCTAAATTGAATGCTTTCACAGAGAGGCACTGTTATCTGCATTACAATTTGAGAGCTACATTAGTAAATCTTGAATGCTCTGAATTAGCGTATTCAATTTTTGAGATGGATGGTTGAGCTCAACACAAAAAATGTATTAAGCTGAAGATATGGCTTCATTTGGAGTGAACATGTATTTTGAAGAATATATGGGATTCAGAAACCAAGCCTAAATTTCTGGGCAGCCTGAACTTAGATGAATGTTACCCCCTTTTTAAAGTAAATATTTTTAGATTTTACTTTTAAAAACTATGCCTTCAAAATTATTCTCCAGGTACCATTTCCCTGTCAGATGGGGGAATTATGCAGATTCTCACTTTCACACAATCATTGGAGCAGGCTGGAAAGGCTGCCTGTGAGTGCAGAAGGTTCCCATCCCTTTTATGGCACATTGCAAGCACACTAGTAATGCTGCAAGTATATTGATGGGTCCTGCAGCTGCTGAGCAGTTGTAGGGGTCTGAAGAAATTAATTAAATATCTGGGCATATTTCAGAGGTTTTATCCTTAGGACTTCAGTCACAGCAACCTTTCAGTGCCCCACAGTCACCTGAAGACCTTTTTGGTCTTTACCAATCTGCAAGTTTTCAGGTTTTCGAATGCCACAGCTGCCAGGTGCATTTCTGGGATATGCCTGGAGGAGTTGTGCTTGCCACTCTCCAGGGTGGGTGCAGAAAGGAAAAAATCCTCCCTTTCACAAAAAACCACACAGAGCAAACAAGTGCATTTAAAAGCTATGTTTGTGGAAAATTGATAAATAACATGATGATCAAATTGGTGTGCTTATCCTGTAATAAGTGAAAGGTATTCTGAAGCATAGTCTGTGGGTTTTGTTTTTTTTTCATGCATAGGTGAAATTTGCTGACAGATACCAAAGTGACAGCTGCTTCTGACAAAAAAAACAAAAACAACAAAACATAGACTATTTACTTCACTTGAGCTCAAATGATTATTGCTATGAACCAAGTGGTAGTATGAAAGAAATATTCCCACAATTGAAAAAATGAGGTCAGAAATAGTTATACAAGAAAAAGTTTTTGCCTCTAAAAATTGTTTCATTTGTGAAACTGATAGATGTTATCTTACTGGAATAAAATGTGCTCTCAGTACCAGTATTATTTGATAATGCTGACCCAGAAACCCACCTGTGAAAAGCAAAGTCCTTTGGTCAAAGAAGCTTGAAAAAGACGGAAGGACTTTGGGGAGAAAAACTGAGATGGGCTTTGCTTGCAACCTTGTAGCAAGGCAGATTTGAGAAGAAGCCCAGAGATCTCTGGCCATGGCTGGAGATGGATGAGAAGCACCTGCAGCACAAGGAGTGTGCTTTATGCAGGTGAGGGAAGGTCAGGGCTGAAGCTGGAGTCCCACCTGTCCCAGGGAGAGCTGTGACCTGGTACCCAGCTGGAGACCGCCAGCTCTGCCACCCGAACCCAGGCAGAAACTAGGAATCTTGTCAGTATTTTTAGCCCTTTTCCTCAGATATCACATGCCAGCAGCTGATTTTCCTCTCTTGGTAGCTCCTTGCACAGGAGGAGCCATGCTGACCTTGGTGACATGGGTATGCTCCAACACCATGCCTGGGAAAGGAAAAGTCTCCAGCCCCCAGCACCACAGCTCAAAACCAGCCTGCAGCTCACCCTGGCCCCACCCCAGGAAATTAGATTATTTTTGTCAGTGCATGAAATAGTGTTACATGTTGAAGTGCAAAACATCTCTTTTCTCTCCCCTTTGACTTAAAAAAGTCCTAGTAGGGTTCACATCTGCATTTCAGTTTAATGAAGAACAATTTTCTGTTGAATTCTGTCTGCTGGTGATACCCATTAGGGAACCTGTTAGAGGTTTCAGGTGAAGTTTTGATCCCTTTGATCTTGAGTCCATGGGGATGAAGAACAGGTCACATTACTTTGATCTGAAGGAGACTATAGGGATCATATTCATATGCTACTTGATCTTCCTGCAACCAGAAACCTTGCTTGCAATTTTTGTGCAACATCAGCTATGGATTTGTTTCCCCAAACAAATCTATGGAGCCATCTCCTAGGAGAAAGGAATGGCACCTGCCAGGGCAGGGGTTGCAAGTTGTTCAGCTTCTCAAAGACCTCTGGCCTCACCTCTCCTCTCCCTGTTACAAACAGCAGTTAAAAAGCAGGATTTTCAGATGCTCATACCAGAGTCACATAGGAGCCAGAAGGAGAGTGCTTTTCTGACAGGTTCCCACACTCATTTTCTATAAGTTTGTTATACAAAAAGTATACAAAAAGAACAGTTTTAATGCATCCCTGGTACAAGTGAGCATGTGATACCACCCCTGAAGGATCTGCCAGGAACTCTTGTGTTTCTCTCTCTCTTCCTGACAGATGCCCATCAGCTGTGGCATTTCTAGTCCAAGGTGGACCTGATAGTGTTGTTTGTGAAAGCATATGGAGGATGTGAGGCATCATTATTTATTTATTTATTTACTATTTAGTTGCTATTTATTTATTTATTATTCAAGATTTATTAGAAAGCAATTTCTCACTAGGATAGCGATGCTGCACTAGAACAGGCTGCATAGAGAATTTGTGGGTGCCTCATCCCTGGAAGTGTTCAAGGCCAGATTGGATGGGACATGAGTGATGTGCTCTAGTGGAAGGTGTCCCTGCCCACAGCAGGGGTGGGAACTAGATGATCTTTAAGATTCCTTCCAAACCATTCTGTGATTCTCTTTGACTTAATTAATTGCCATTATGTGGCTGATGATGTCTGAGCCCATCCCTGCAGAAAGTTGAAGTGATGTTTATCTACTTTGCAGCAGATAGATTTTATCCAGGGTAAAGCCCTGACCCTCTTAGCCCCTGGATGCCCTTCTGCAGGAGTCTGCTCTTGCACAGCTTTATGACTGGTGGGATAACCTTTATCTGGCCACTAAAAGCTGGAGGCAGGCACTAAGCCTGGCCAGACCTCAGCTGGTTTGTTACTCTCATAGTCCCTGGAGAGAGAGCAAGGCAGGCACCTGGGGGAATTGTTCTGAAACCCTCTGATTGCAAAGAATGAGGCCAGGGACTTCTAGGGCAGCTGCAGGTCTTTAAGGAATAATTTCACAGCATTTCATGCTGTACTTTAAAGGACAAATTTTATTATTTGATCCTTATACATAGGGACATGCCCCCTGTTTATTCTGAGCACATGGTGTTGAAGGCCCCACTGAGGGCTTTGGTCCTCACTGCATTACCCTGTGTGGGGGGAATCATTCCCCACATGTTGAGGAGCTCAGCTGGAATTCAGCTCTGACTTTATCAATTAATTTTGCCTCTTCCTTGTGTTCCAGTTTTCAAAGTATTTGCTCCAGAAATAATTTAAATAAATACGATCTCCCAGTCTTCAAAGCTTTGTCTTCCCTCCCTTACATTAGCTATGCCTGAAAAGCTCAATAAAGTGTTTCAAGTGTGTTGTCCCCCAGTGGATCCCACCAGTCAGCTGGATTTGTATCTCTGTTCACTAAAGGTGCCATGGTGTGAAGTATAGGTGGTCTGAGGGTCTCTGTGGTGGTGGTGGTGGTGGTTCTCCTAGATGGACAGGAGACAGAATCACCATTTCCCATGCACAGATCCAGGGCATGGCTGCACTTGTTGTGCTGTGGACACAGGACCTCTCCTGAGCAGTTTCCAGGAAGGATGGGTTGAGTAAAGGGGAGCCACACAATTCTCAAGAAAGACACATATGGGGGCGAAGAGAGAGCCTTCCTCTTGGCGTTGCCTGGTTCCTTGAGTTGCATGCACAATTGATGGGAAATCTCCCCTTACAGAAAGCACATCCCTTGGGTAGAGGCAGAGCCAAGACTGAAGCAGCTGTGTTGGTGCATGGAGTGATTCCCTTTCACTTGGTACAACAGCACAGGTAGGCATGAGATTAGGGTGGGGCTAAAAATAGGTTATGGACCTCTAACTGAAATTTCCAGAACACCAGTGTCTTGTAGGGGTTCCAGCAGCTAGACTGCAATAACAGAGACCTGAAATTGTATTAAAAAGCTTAAAAAACAGACAGATACAGCAGAGCAGAGCAATGTAGCAATGTGAATAAGTGAACATTAAGTGTGACTAGTAAGGAAGTATCATGGTCCAGAGAGATAACAGCCAGCTGAATGTAAGGAGAAATCTAAAAACAAAAGTGATGGCATCATATGTAACGAAAGCTGATCAAGCTCCAGGAACATTTTTTATATTTCTTGTGATCCATCTCACTAGAAAACATAATTATTATAGCAATTGGTTTACCCCAAACCTGTTTTCTTCTTCCTCTTAACAGTCACCTTTTGAAGCCAACAATTTTCTTGGATCTCTGTGGAGAGCACAACTTCCTTTTAAATTGATAAATTACAGAGCATAGTACCCTGCTTTTTAAACAGTACTGATGAAATGCTTTCAACTCCACAAAATACATATCCTCCTTTAGAATGGATTCTGTCAAATGTGAATCTGTTTTAATTGGTTAGTGCTAAAGGAAGTGCTGTATACAGAATTAAGAAGCTGGTCTCTACCTCAGGTATTACTCTGCCATGGTTCCTATAAAAATACCCAAGCCTGCACCAGGCATTGTGCTCTGGCAGCTTCCCTGTCCTAGATATTCCTGCTACATTGGCTCAAGCTCAGGTGTGTCCCAATGGGCCCCATCTGCAGCTGGGCCAAGGGCAGCAATGGACCTGAAAAACCCAGGATGTTCCAGAAGAACTTATCTAATTTATTTAATTTTGTCTCCTCTGAAAATAGAAATGTACCACTTTGTTTAGGAGCTTGATGAAAACACATTGCATATTCATATATCCTACACAAACATTTTGTTACAAATGGGTATTTTCTTCATGCATTACTTTGATTTCACAAGAAATCTCTTTTTTTTTTTTTTTGTGTAGGAAATCAGAAAGACAGAACTTGTTTTTTCCCAGTGCAGCTGACATTTTACAATTCAGGACTGAGAAAACAAGAAGAGAGTAAAATGTATTCATATTTAAGTACCAGAAGGTATCCCTCTTTGATCTTATTTTGGCTAGGATCAGGAACACCCAACAGGCTAATGACACCAGTGGCATTTATAAAGCTGGAATAGGAGAGAGACTTGTTCCTTCAGCACTTCTCCCTGCTGCTATAAAATTTATGAGCATTATGTGCTACCTGGACCAGAAGGTCTTTGCTCTTTTAGCATTTATGAGCTTTGCAGGACAGCCAGGGAGCGAGGAACTCTGAGATCTTACAGAAACTATTAAAATTCCAGAGACACAGACAGAGAAATTTGCAATTCTTATAACCTTTTTTGCATAGGAAATAGATTTCCATCAATCAGGAGGTACAGGGGCATTCCTATGGGAGTACCTAACTGAAATTAGCCCAACAGTCTCACTCTAAAATAGTAAAAGGCTCCAGTCTGAGCTCACATAACAAACCCTAGATATTAGGTGTAGTTAGCTTTGAGACGATTTCTGTTGCCTTTCCTCCAGCTATTAATAGCAACATAGAAAGATGAAGGTTTATGCTGTTTTTTCCCAAAGGCTGAAAACTCTGGTATGTGCTAGGGATTGCAAATGTTGAAAACTGCTGTAGAGTAGCCCTGAGGTTCCTCCACAGCTTCTGTGACTCTGAGAAAAATTTGCAATGAATTTATTTAATTTTCATATGTCATATGAATATGACATATTTCATTTGTCATGATAATAATTTTAAAAATCCCTATAATCTTCACTGGGAAAGATTTTTGCCCTTTTGCAGCAAGTCTGGTGAAGCAGTCATAAGGAGAACTTTAAAAAGCAGCACATGGTTCAGTTTAACCCTGCATATGCCACATGGTTTGGTTTCCCAGACAGCTCTGAAGTAATGCAGACATAAACCCACTCTGACTGTGAAACCTGTGAAGTGACTGATATCCAGGGGAGAGAAATAAGTTACAATCTAAACTGCTTCTTGGTTTACTGCAAGCAGAGTCTTGAAGAAAATACAAAGCTTAGCTTGAGTATGCTCTTAAGTAATTTTTTTTAATGTAGCCAAACTAATTTTGCAAACTGAATTGAATATTACATTGGGCCTCCCATGTGATGCAGGGAAGAAAGATTTTGACTACCTTAGGGAGGAGAAACCTCCAGATGAATAAAGTTGTTCCTCCTCAATTAGGGGCTGTGGGACTGCTGGGGCAGTGGGGCCCACCCAGAGAAAACAAACCCCACCATGCAGCAAGGAGAGCCAGCCTTAAAGCAAAGCTTATGAGCTGCAATCTCATCTTCCCTGACATCGAGGAATAAAAGCAGCACTGAGAACACGTCTAGCAGGTGAACTGAGCTGCTAATTGTACAAGAAAGGAGCAGATTCACAGGAGGGAGAAGCAGCTTCAAAGTCCTCAGTCTGGAAAAGGGTGATGGGAGTAGAAAACATTTAGAGATGTGAAGGAAAGGAAAGCTTGAGTGAAGTGTTGTTTCCTGTAACTCATCTCTGTGCTAAAAATGTTTCTAGAGGTACATCCTCCAAAGGGTCAGTCTGCAAATCTCTTAGGAAAACTGGATGGGTCTCCACCAGCAGCCTCTGGAGGAGGAGGCATGGTTTGGCTCAGCCAGAGCTACACAGCTCTGTCCTGGGAGGCCTGGTAAAATGTGCCATACTTTTCTACATCTTGAGAGATCTTGAAAGACCTGGAAAATACTCATTCTGGAGACCAGAGAGAATAACTATTGGTTATTCTCATATCACTCTAGAAAGCACATTTTCATGGATGCTCAGCTTTCCAATCTATTGTCCAGTTTCAGCCATGAGGGACAATAGAGCAAGAGACTCCAGGAAAATCAGGATCCTACAGTCTGCACAGAGAAGACACTGTGGTTCAAATCCCCACAGGCTTACCTCAGCCACTTGTGAGTCTTGAAAGAGATGTTCAGTCAAATGGTTGCCTGAATATTGCTGTCAGAATACTCTACAGGAAGAGATTGTACACACATGCAAGGACAACAGAAAATCTTACTATAATTCAGTCCTAAAGCCAGTCAAGCAAGAGACATAAACCTGTAGACAACTAGGTTTTGAAAGAACAGGTCCTTGCAGAATTGTTTGTTATCTAATTAAATTTTCTATCCATTCTCTACATGTTGTTAATAATATCCATATGAATGTTTATGATCTGTCTGAATCTACAGACCAAAAAGCAGTAACTCAAAACACACAGGAAAAGGTGATTATGTCAGTACTGCCTGTTCCTCCTGATGGTGTACTGGAGACTAAACTCTTTAGTCAGGGTAACCCAGCTAGCTTTTCTTCCTGTTCTGGCTTAAACAGGAGGTTCATCTATAAAGTGTTATAATGGGCAGTGAAAACATTAATAGTAGCTCTGCAGGGCCCTGAACTGAAGCTATGGAACCAATGAGCACGTTCTAAAACATGTGCTTAGGAGTTTGGCTAAAGAAGGTAGTGGTCTTGATAACAACCTAAAAAAGTTATGGCTCAATTAAAAAAAAAAAAAAATTATTCAGGTTACAGGTAGTTTGGGCTGGATTAATGATTAATGTTAGTTAAAAAATATACAACTTGCATTGCTTGTTATTTGACTTGGACTTACCTGAAAGGACTCATTTATGTGAAAGCATATTTCTTATTTATGGAAAAATCCCAAAATAATAATGAAGGCAAAATTACTACTTGTTGCAGTATATGTCACAGTTGGGACAGCCACAATTCACAGAGTATCACCATTCAATTTCAGAAAGCTTCAAGCCATGCAAAGTAACACCTTACCACTTCAAAAGGCTGCAAGCATCTGCCATTCTTGGTCTTTAGCCCAGCCTTTTACACTCCCAGTGTTGATGCATTTCCCCTGTGTGCCCTCTGCTCCCCTTGGTGGTTGGTCAGTGGCCCTGGGCACCCCCTGGCTCATTGCTGTCAGTGCTGCTCACCTGCTGCTCATAGCTGTGCCCATTGGGGATGAGGCTCAGCCACAGCCCCACTACTCCCCATCACCACAAACTGTGTGCCTACAGCTACTGGCTTCAGAAAGTCAACATTTTTAATGCCAATATTCATACCAATATTCAGTTCTTCATACCAATATTCAACGATTTTGCTGGCTGACTTCTGATGCTTTCTGAAAAGGGAGGAATTAAAGGTTTCATGTTCACAAGTAAACAGTTTGTGGAGAGAAAGGAAGAATTTCAGGGAATTTAGGAAAGGTTCATTGCAAAGTTAGAAGGAAAACTGTGAAGGTATGATTTTGAAGGCTGACTGAAAGTTGAAAAGCTAAAATGTCAGATGACTCCTTTTTCAGTCTGAGGAGATTAATTCCTTGTATAGGTTCATTGGGAGTAATTGTGGTGTGTGTGATGTGGTAGCATCTCCCCCAGTTATGAGTACCATAATCAAAACTGTTACTCATAGATGAATATATGTAAAAAGAATGGGTATTTTCCTTTCTCCATAAATTTTGAAAAGCTGTCAAAAGGTATTTTATCTGTCCATTAGCTCTCATCAGAGCCCAATTACATCAAATCATAGACAGAGAGTTTTTCATGACTGCATTGAAACAGCCGTCCAATATTGAAAACAAACTGTGAAAATGTAGGATGAGTACATAATGTACTGTTTCACATACAAAGTAAAATCTCTATTATATATAAGCACTTTAATGTTTCTTAGGATATAACTTGGGATCTTGCTAGCTCTTATTTTCTTCCTAAGTCAAAGAATTTAAAATGCTTATATTCTCTGTCATTTAAATGGGAATTTTAAACAGCCCGAAACCAAAATATTTAATCATTAGACTATTGGTTGCACACAGCAGAATGAAAGGATTTCCTTCTGCATCATAAGACTTGCTGAGGGTTCAGGTGAAAAGCTTTATGTTTTGGATAACTTTGTCTCTCAAGACCTGAAGGTCAGATGTTGTGCAATATTTCTCTGTATTTCAGAGAACTATGCATTGCCCTCTTAGAAACATGAGAAAGCAGAATTGCCATCAACTAGAATCCAAAATATCTATGATTCTATAAGCAAAAAACTTAAAAAACTCATCAGTAGATGTCTTAAAATTATCCATTATGCAGCTAATTTATTTTGAATGAAATCCACAAATAATTTTTAAAATTATTGAAATGTAGGATTTAATTAGGCATTCTTAATTATACAAGTATACAAGTACCCTAACATGAGCCTTTGCTGTTTTCTTAACCAAAATAAACCTTTACATGGAAAAAAAAAAACATAAGCAAGGTGAATAATTTTTCACTGAATATCCATACCTTCTGAAAATGCCCCAAACCAAACATTAACTTTTTTCTAAGAGAACTGCTTGCCATCAATTATGTGTTAGATGTGCAGAGGAACACCATAGCTAAAAAGAATGCAACTGTAGAAAAGAATTTTTGTGCCCCGTTCCTCTTCTAGATATTCCAAATGTGCCTTTTGCCAATAAAGGACCTGCAAGTTGACAGAAAAGCTTTAGACACAACAGAAATCCATCACTACAGAAAAGCCTGGGAAAAGGAGATGTGACAAATTACACGGGCTAAATCTGAGCAGCCTGGAGTTCCCACAGATCCTGTGAAAAATGAGGCGTGTGAGTTGACAATACAGGCAGCAGAATGTCTCTCTCCTGAAATGTGGATTTGATCCAGCTCTCAACCCCTTTTGTGTAACAGACAGGTGAGGCCAACAGTTGTGTAAAAAACTAGCATGAAGGAGAGAAGAACAAAGGGGAATGTGTCCTTTGGTTCATTACATTGCAGGATGTACAGAAAACCCAGGCGAGTGTGGCTGCTCTGGTACAAGAATTCAGTGGTGAGATCAGATCTGGGGCCTCAGCAAAAATGGGCGAAGTGGGCACCTGCCACTGAGGGCAGCAGGGAACCCAGCCCACTGCCCACACAGGAGAGGGGTGATGCCCTTACCCTGCCAGGAGAAGTCCTGCAATCACAAATGTGAAGGAGAGAAACTCATATTTTATCTGGCACAGCAAAAACCAAGCAAGGGAAGGTGGAACAGCTCACTCAGGGTGACACAGAAAGCTTGTGGCAGCAGCAGGTTTTTGGGAAAGGGCACTTTTCCCTTTAATCCCTCATTTTATTACCTGCTTTTTGGCATAAGGCAGCACAAGTTTATTCTCTGGGAGTTTATGCTGCAAGGTCTCTTGTGCTGAAAAGGAGCTGGAGGAAGGAGCAAACAGAAAGACACAGTAGTACCCCAGAGCAGCTCAGGCAGAAATGCAAACTAATAAAAATGATGATGATGTTAATAATAATATGATATGTGAAATAACTACAGCTGACATATGATCTATTGATTAAAGTCTTTCTTATGACAGGATGTCAGCCAGCAGAAATAGGAAATCAATACCTCATTTAACAGCAAAGAACCACTCAGCCTCCTCCAGGCCAAAGAGAGACAGGGCTGCTTGAGCAGACAGTATGAATTTATTTGATCTAATTTTGTGAAAAAAGAAAGGTTTAATTATACTAAAGAATGTGTTTCCTTGAATCCAGCAGGGAAGGGGGAGTTTTTAGGTAGCTTATGAACAATTAGTCAATCTAACCAAACAGCAGTGTTCATGCATTTCACTGCATGTTTCTGGGATGCCAGGGGTTTTGGATAAACCAATGACTGCAGATTCCAGTAAACATGAATTTAAGTACATATAACAAAGGCAAGAAACACAATATTTTCAGGAACTTGCATATTATTTATTTGCTGCAAAATGCAGATTCTGCTCCAAAAATTGATTGTCTGCCCCTGGGAGTTGAAAAGCCACAAAAAACACGTCCATGAGGAGGTCCTGATGGAGGAATGTTCACACTGGATATGAGAACATTCCTCCAGGGAGGAGCACATGGGTGTTTCTATTGTTCCTGTTGGTCTCCTGGGCCACAGGAGTTTTCTAATCCATGCTTGCAGACATGCACACAACTGGGAGATTTTTGTCCCATCTATTTTTTTTTTCCTTTTTTTTTTTTTTTTTTTTTTGCATTTTTTGAGGCAAGCATTATAGTTCTAAGAGTCTTAGTCTTAATTCCTGTAAATGATTATCTGGCAAAACCAGAAGTAGAAATAACTCATGCATTTTTAATGGGGAAAGCAGGATAGCCCAGGAACACAGGATCCATGGATGGAGTAGACATCACATGACATTTTTGTAACTGGGTTGTGTGCTGTGTACAAAAGATCTGCTGCTTCATGAGCCTGGAGTTACTGAGATTCCTGAAGGACTCAAAAGGAGATAATTCTATGGTTTGCAGGTTGGGATTTGTGGGCATCTTCTGAGGAGTCATAATTGCCTTATTTCTCTTCCTAAGAAGAGAATAAAGCAATAAAAAAAGACATGAATACAACAAAGCAATTTGTAAAACTACACAGGAAAGCACTTCACTGCACCAGAAATATTGCATTTTCATGCATACAAACCACCAGTGATCTGCAGAGAAAACTGATTCTCTACAGTTTCACAGAAAAAAAGGTGCTATATGTGTAGTTTCACAGGAAAAGGTTTACCACAAGCACACTTGTACCTCCAGTACCTCCCCTGCCATTTTTCTTCTCCTCCACAGCTTGCTCCTTCTTGCAATCCTGAAGGAAGAAATCCCTCAAATGCATGTTTGAACCCAGGGTGCACGTGTGAAAATGTAACACTGAGGGACATGAAAAATGACCACCATGACAATACTGGGTGCTTATCCCTTGGGGGAAAAGTGACAGCTTTGATTAAGTTCCTTATTTTATCTTTGCCCACACCACTTAACCTCACCATAGTGTAACTACTGCTATTTAAGCTGCCAGGATGGTGGCACTTGGTCTCCCAAGAAGGGGTTAAGGGAGGGACTGAAGGCACTTGGTCAGTAAGAAGGGGTTAAGGGAGGGACTGAAGAATTTCCCACCACATTCCTTTTTTCTGTGTGCATCTCCCCTGAACACAGAGATCCTCTCCTGGACAAAGCTAAATTCCAGTTGTTTCTTTTCAGAACTGGAATTAATGCTTTTTGTTTATTCTGATAAATAGTCTTATTCTTGTTTCAGCCATTGTACCAGATGGGTTTTATTTAGTATATTGTTTACTACCAATACAATGGTCCCCAGATAATATGGCTGTAAGTGATCTTTTCTTGCAGCCTTGTTGACAATGTCAGTGAAGAGCCAAAGATCAAAAGAACAGGAATGCTAAATAACCTGTTAATCAAAAATATTGCAGCTAAAAATGACTGGCAATTTATTCTGAGGAAATCCACAGAGTCATTGGTAATCCTTGTCAGTTCTCTGCTTTAAAAGAGGCATTTGTTTCCAGAGCAATAAATGGTTCACAAAAATAAATTAAAACCTGGCTATGGAGAATTAATGAATCCATAATTTCAATATGCAGAGATAAGGATGAAAGCTTAGTGTTAGGCAAGCATGCATTTTTATTCTGCTTATTTTTGTAGCATGCCCAACAGAGAGTTAATTTATTCTTAGTTTAAGAACAAAAATATAAGCACAGACTCTTGACTTGATTTTGAACTTTTCCTCCTGATAGAACTGTTTTCTATAACTATTAGTGCCAAGCACCATGTTCTGTACTGTATATATATATTATATATATATATATATATATATATATATACTGAATACTGTACATTCTCAGTATTTAGTACAGCAGAGCAATTAAACACTATCCCATACTCCTAGGAAATGCAATAACCCAACCATGTAACAGCCTCACCAGTTATAAGGACAACACCAGGCCTCTGGGGATCTTGGAGATATCGAAGTTGTCTTTCCTTAACAAGAGGTTGGCTCACAGCAGTGGTGACCAGGGCACGTGCCCTGGTTTCAGACAGTTCTCTGTGGTTCAGAGAATGACAATTCCAGCCTCGTGCCCAACATGCACCTCTGTGAATCCTCGTGATCTGCTGGCACAAGCAGGCTGGAGGGACACAACCTCCTCCTCTAGGGATGGGGGGGAGGACTCAACTTTCCCTGTTCTTCTAAGTTCTTCTAAGCCTTCTGATGTTTACATTCTTGTAACGAACTTTCTCGCGCACTTTTATGTAAATAATTATTGTTTTACATTCTTCACTGGAGGAGGAGAAATTTGATGGGCTGTTGGTTTGTCCAGTGTCATTGGAGAGGTGGCACTTTGATCCTCCAATGCACCGACACTTTTGAAAGTCTATAAATGTTGGAGTCAGAAAATAAACTTCCCTTCTTTTTACCTTGGAGGTTCCAGCATGTGTGTTGTTTTGTTTTGTGTCCTATAGCGACAGACTCAAGCCTGAAAGGACCTTTGGAGCATCATTACCTGTAAAACCACGGCTTCTCTTGGGATTTGCAGTCCACTTGCTGCAACATTGCAAAAAGCAACTCTGTTTTTTTAAGCCTTATACAGGCAAGGCCTTTAAAACCCCCCAACAATACTGTTATTTTTGTATGGACATCTAGAGATTCAGGAATGCACATGTTGAAGAGTGTAGTGATATTGCCTCATTTTAGAGACAAAGCACATGATTGTTATAGTTTCACCTCTGCAGCTCAGACAAACCAGTGCTGGAGTGGAAGGGAATCATCCAGGGTAGCTAAGGTTGGGATGCCCCAAACAGAGCTCTTATAATTTCCCAAAGAATAAGTACTGGATCTGCATGGGGGATGAAAAAAGTCACAATTATTTGGAATGGGAATGAAAACAAATCCTGAGCTGTTTTTCAAGGCCTGAAACCTGTGAGCTGCCAGCTGAGCAGGTGCTATTGGAACATGGTCATTCAACACAGAGACTTCCCTACCACAAACTCTCTCTGCAATAATGTCAAGAATAGCACAATTCAAGGACATTAAGACATGGAAAGCTGTACTTTGCACAATTCAATGTTCATTTCTATTATAGAAATTTCCATAGTAGGTTTACAGCTTTATTATTTTTGAACTGTTCCTGTGATGGAGATATTCTCCTCCTTTTACAGATGAGGCATCCAAGGTATGCAGACTATCAACCCTGTATCATGTTTTGCTCCAGGCTGTCTGACCTGCCTCCCAAAAAACCTGCCTGCAGCTCTGCTTGCTCTGTGGAAATGCAAGTGCACAAGACCTGAAAGCCCACCACTGCACTCTGCCCCAGAGATGTCTCCATTGGCACAACAGCAGCAGTGAGAGATCCAGCACATCACCAGAGCTTGGACCAATTCAGAATCCCTCATGCTCTTGGCCACCATCAAGCATTCCTGTGCTCAGGTCTCCAGGCCTGGCCTGGCAGGTTCTGCACCTGGGGCAGTCCAGCTACACCTTCACCACAGAAGCATGATCTTGCCAGTGCAGAAACTGGAGATGATGTGAAGTACAGCAATGCCCAGTGAGCAGCTACCTCATCCTTTGGACCCTTTGTGACTTTCTAGGATTGTTCTTGAAACTGTACAGTTTGAATATCTCATGCTGTAACACAGCATGCCAGCTGACATCTCAGGAGGAAGGGATAAATTAATTATCCCTCCTACTCACAGATCATTTCTTCAGCAGGCTTGGACAATTTGTTTATTAGCTACCAGTTAAAAACCACCTAAGTTTTCCCTTCAAATCTATTTCTCAGTTAATATTGTGTATGAGTATTTTCTGTATTCTTCTCCATAGATAAATGATTTTATTTATGGTTTCTCGAAGCTTAATATAGAACAACAGA
This sequence comes from Agelaius tricolor, assembly GCF_023055355.1. Taxonomy (NCBI): domain Eukaryota; kingdom Metazoa; phylum Chordata; class Aves; order Passeriformes; family Icteridae; genus Agelaius; species Agelaius tricolor. The sequence goes on from NW_027269263.1 coordinate 56,754,906, forward strand.
GCTAGACATCAAATCACAGAATTAGGCTGGAAAAGACCCCTCCCTTAAGGAGGCTTACATAAAAGATGGGGACAGACTTTTCAATAAGGACTGTTGCTATAGGACAAGTGGTAATGGTTTTAAACTAAAAGACAGCAGATTCAGACTACACAAGAGCGAGAATTTTTTTACTATGAGGGTGGTAAAGCATTGGTACAGGTTGCCCAGAAAGGTGGAGATGCCTCTTCCCAGGAAACATCCAAGGTCAGGCTGAATGGGTCTCTGAGCAGCCTGGTCTAGCTAAAGATGCCCCTGCTCATTGCAGAGCTGTTGGACTAGATGGCCTTTAAAGGTCTCTTCCAATCCAAACTATTCTATGAATCTATGATTCTGACTGATGCCAAAAGGCATATGTATCATATACTAAGAAAATGGACTTTCTGGGTTCAGCAAATGAAAGGCAGCAGAAGCAGCTGCACAGGGACTGCATATGGCACTGGGGAAGGGCAGGGCTGGGATCAAACACCTGCTGAAAATGAGAAATGGGAAGGTAGAAGAAAGCTTATGGGTTTTGCTTTCATTACAGGTTCAGCCCTGGGCAAGATTGACACACACTGTTAAAGTGTTAAAAGAGCTTGCATCATGTTTTACAAAGTGTACATGCTGTCATGGCCATGCACAAGTCAGAACTGAAACTGAGAAACTAATAAATCCAAACGTGCCCACTCTGTGTCTGAACAGACAAAATCCCCTCCAGGGCCCTACCAGCACACCTGAACTTTGATAGCCCTGTGATGTTCTGCTGAGGCTGTGACTTTCTACCAAGCTACAGAACTCTGAGCTAACCATTAAAATCTGTGAAGGCTGGAGTTGGATGGATTTTCTCAGGACAGATGTTCACTGTCCTTTTCCAGTTGCAGTTGAAGGGAGGAATTAGCCAAGTACTGGCTGGGATTTATGAACCCTGGGTGTATTGCCTGCACAGACCTGCCTGATGTGCCAGGACTGCCACCTGTAACATGCCTGGGATGCACAGAAACTCCCCAATGAGGGACAGAAAGGGCATGAATGAGAAACACCTGGCCAAAAGCATTACCTTTGCATTTTCTAGAACACTGACACAAAGTCAGCAGTTAAATCCACAAAGCATTCTCAGAAGGCAGGATCTTTGCAGAGGCAAATTGCTGAAAGTTTTCTTCTTTCCCATGCTCAGAACAAAGGGCTGTTGAGGAGAATTTGTAGGGCAGCTAGGGAACCTCCTCAACAGAAGTGTAAGGCTGTCTTTAATGTATTCCTATCACAAGCAGTGAGGAGGTTTAATAAAGAGCACTGAACTCTGAAACCTGCTTTAAAGCTGTTAAATCTGATCTTTGGTTCTCCAACACAGTTATGAAGCACATGAAGCCAACTGGCTGCACAGCAGCTGCTGCCACTTCTCTGTGCAAGTTACGCCCCCGCCACCACAAAGTGCTTTGCCCTGGGAAAAGCACCATCCAGGCAGCAGCAAATAGAAGATGAGCACCTAATTTCTCATAGATCAACTCTTTGTTGCTAATGACACAGAAGGAGATGTTTATATTTGGTCACTTCACACCCTGTGTTATCACAGGACCAGAACACCAAACCAATCTGCACTGCCCTCCTCCCTGGCTTACCCACCTCGAAACAGTGCTGGGAAGGAGGTGATGTGAGTGGGGAACAGGGAAGGATGTATTTCTAACTGGTTTGAAGCATATCTTGGGATTAAGCATCACAGACGTGGATTTAATTTTCAGTTTTGGCTAAAACTATTTCCATGCTCAGTTTTTTAAAAAAGACTCTATGTTGTCTACAGCCAGTTTTCATCAGAGTCTCAGCCTAGGTAAAAGCCCACTGAAAAATGGTTTTAAAGGAAAATCTTGATGTGTCTTACAGGTAGTACTGCAAAGCAGGGCTTTAGACTTGATAGTGGAAATATCAAATTTTTATTTGGAAAATCTTACTGGATCTTTCAGGCGAAATCAGTACAGAAGAGGGAGTTAACCTCTGTCCATGTAACTATGTGTCACACAAAGCACCAACAGGTATTTTTGAAACAACTTCTGCCTATGCTGAATATGCTCCCTAATCATAGGACTTTAAAGAGTATTTGAGCACTTGTTCCTTTTGCAAATGTCAAGATCACTAAGGGATTAACTGTAACATTTTATAATAATTTTTGCTTCTCAGCGGTTCATAAAGAAATGCTTACACCATGGGAATTTAACTTTTTAATTTTTTTTTATTTGCCAGATTGTGAGATCAAACAGAGCCAAACCAATTATCTGCAATTCTCAAATGACAAACATGCAAACAAAAATATTTGCAGGAAAGCAAAGAAAACGCCAAATTTCTTTGTAATGCAGCAGAAAAACAAGAATTGCAGCATTGTTAAATGCTTTGACTAAAACTCTCTGTGGGACAATATGTCAGGTGTTACTGCAAGGTCAGCTCTGCTGAATGAAGCTGAACCATATTCAGTCTCTGATTTTGCAGTTATGTATGTCCTTATGTCACTACTTGGGACTACTGAAGCACAAAGCCAGAGTGTGATGTGCTCAATTTGTCCTTCAGTTGCTCCATAAAGCAGGAAAACCAGCCCCAGGTGAGGCACAGCCACACTGTGAGATTTGTGGAAGGCTTGGAAGAAGCTCCTGAGCTTTCTCTTTGGAGTGCTCTTGGAGGACAAAAGCAGCAACAGGAAAAGAGTGGTCCCCTACAGAACAACATGGGCACTAAAGCAGCTTCCAGAGATGAGCCAGAGTTTCAATGATGGCACATTGCCACAGCTGATACAGCTTCAGGATTTGTTACAGCCTGGGGGCAGAGTGGCTGCAAAGCTGCCTGATGGAAAAGGATCTGGGGGTGCTGGTCAACAGTGGCTAAAAAAGAGCCACTGTGTGCCCAGGGGGCCAAGAAGGCCAATGGCATCCAGGCTTCTATCAGCAATAATGTGGGCAGCAGGACCAGGGCACTGATTGTCCTACTCTACTGAGAGTCACAGAATCAATCAGGCTGGAAAAAACGACAGTGAGATCAAGCAGGGATGTCCTAGAGCACAGGATTGCATCCAGATGGTTCTGGAGTATCGCCAGTGAGGGAGACTCCAGACCCTCTCTGTTCTAGTGCTTGGTCCCCTGCACTGTGAAGAAGTTCTTCCTCATGTTCATATGGAACTTGCTGTGCATCAGTTTCTGTGCAGTGACTCTTGTCCTATTGGTTGGCACCACCAAAAAGAGCCTGGCTCCATCTTCTTGGCATTCCCCCTTTAGATACATACTGAGCACTGGTGAGGCCACACCTCAAATCCTGTGCTCAGATTTGGGCCCCTTGCTACAACACAGACATTCTTGTGCTGCAGTGAGTCCTGAGGAGGGCAACAGAGCTGGGGAAGGGTCTGGAGCACAGATCCTTTGAGGAGCAGCTGGGGGAGCTGGAGTTGTTCAGTCTGGAGAAAAGGGGACTCAGGGGAGACCTTATCACCCTCCACAACTGCCTGAAAGGAGGTTGTGGCCTGGTGGGGGTCAGTCCCTTTTCCCAGGTAACAAGCAACAGGACCAGAGAAACTGGTCTCAAGTTGAACAGTGGAAGTTTAAACTGAATATTAGAAAAATATTTCCTCCCTGAAAGGGCTGTCAAGCATTGGAAGAGGCTCTCCATGGAAGTGGTGGAGTCACTATCTCTAGAGATATTTAAAGGAAATCTAGATGTGGGGCTTAGGGATGTGGTTTAGGGGTGGACTTGGCAGTGCTGGGTTAACAGTTGAACTTGATGATCTTAAAGGTCTTCTCCAACCTAAAGATTCCATGATTGCAATGGAGAAAGCACCCATGATCAACTTGGGCCTATGAAAATACCCACTTTCAGCACAACTTTCTGGCTGCTGCAAGTAGAGCGCTGCTGTTCTGAAGAGTGCAATAGTTATGCAGGAACATGGTTTGCACCCTTACAGCCCAATTACATAATCACACAGTGCTATATAAAGAGGTTCTCCACAGGGGACCCAGCAGGCACACTCAATAGTCCCTTCTTACATGCAAAATAAGGATCTGAAGGCTGACATGCAGTGAAGCTTGAAATGTGAAAACAGCACACTGAAAGTTCAATATGCAATTAACCATAAAAGCAACACTGCCTCAGTTTTTGGAAGCATTTATAATATGATGTCTGAGCTGATTTAATAGTATGGAAAAGATAGCAACTGACAATGTCTCTCAGAGGAACAGAACAAACAGGTGTATTTAAGTCACATACACATGATGGAAGTTGTAAGTGGGAAATAAATGATCAAGATGCTCAAGATTTTCAAAAGTTGACTATAATTTTGAAAATATTTGGTGTAGTCAAGTTGCAGTAGAGGCTTGTTTTCAGACAGAACTGAGTAACCCTTCTCTGACAGCAACATCACTGCACAGCATCTCAAACCACATACCAGGAACTGTGACACCCTCGGTGACAGTGGTTTTTGATGACAGCCACCAGAAGGACAAGGCGCTCAGAGGCAGTTTTCTCAGGTCACATTTGCTGGGACACAGACTGCTCCTCTGCCATTTCTGTGAGACCTGAGAGCAGCCTGAGCTTACCCAGACTCAGTTTAAGTGGGGACACATTATTTAAGAATTTCCTTTCGAGATTGTTCCACTTTTTTAGTATCAAAAGAACTATGAACTGCATAGGAAAGGACAGTTAAAACCCTGCCCTCAAAGGATATTTGATCATTTCTAAAAAGGTGGAAAAGTCATGAATGCAGAATACAGAAAATCAAAAAGATTAAGAGCCTCAGGGTAAAGGAAATTTGTGGAAAAGCTTCTGTCTTTGAGTTCCAATAGAAAGACTGGCAGCTTCAAATTTTGTGGGATGATCCAGATTAACTCCTGTTCATTCTCTCTTCTCCTTGTGCTCCCTTCCATCACCTCTCTCAGCCTGCCACCTCTTCTCTAGCATGGCTTAAACTTCAAATTCATCATTTACTTCAAATTCTCCCACAAGCAAGTTTATTTCACTCTTCTGAATGGAAGCAAATGAATTTTATTTTCATGGCTCACTCTCCCAATGCCTTCTGCATGGTCTGATACATTAATGCAGATTATCATTCTGTGCACTTTTTGCATTAATTCTCAACTGACTGACCCTCTTCATCTGTAATTATTACCATGAAGGTTTTGAATATCATTAAACTCTTCTCACCGACTGCATTAACTTTAAAAGGTAATTTGATTAATTCTGCAAGCCACTGGTAGATGGAGATTTAACGCCTCATGGAATTTCTGCATTATCAGTATTTTGCAGCAACTAGATCTGAAAGATAAACAAAATCCTTGGAGACCAGATGAAAAAGGTTGGTTGTTTTTGTGAAAGACTTTAAGTAATTTTGTTAAGCTTTAAAAACAGTGTTCTAAATTGTTTTTCCCAGAATTACAAACGGATCATTCCTCTGCATTCCCCCACAGTACTGATTTAATAACTTTTCATTTCTGTGAAACGCATATATTTCCAGAGCTCAGCCAAAGGTTCTTCAGTTGGGAAAACACAATGTCTGTGAGGCAGCAAAAGTTATCAACTGATAAATTGTAGAACAATATAGCCTGCCAAAATAATCAATATGTAAAGACTTAGGCACCTAAGTTCAAAACTTTGTGGAGAACGAAGATGCATGCTAATGCAGCATCAGTGTGGTGTCACATACAGCTGATGCTGGTGTGTTTAAATTGAAGTACTGGAGGATGGTGAGGATGGTAATGGAGTAAAATACAGTCATGGCATTACTGAGCAGCAGTGTATTGCATTAATGGCCCAGTGTAAGCAGCTGCAGATAGCAATTCTCTAGCAGAATTCCCCCTTTTCTTCCTTAGGCATGTCCAATGGCTGTACCAGCAACAGCTCTTTTCTGTGTCTACTACTTCAAGGGTAGCAGAAAGCAATGTTCATTAAAATTTCATAACTGTTAGCAAAGGCTCAAATTACAGATTAGAGTAGTGAATTAGGGCTACATGATTCCTTGCATGGCATATGTTGAAGGGCAGTGGAAATAGAAATCTCCCAAGGAGAAGGAGTTAATGGAGAGGCAGGCAGCAGCCATAGAAACCATCCTTCTGACCCATGCCAAAGCACATCAGCTCCAAAGACAAACTGCTAGCCCAGCAAGGCAGAGCTGCTAGAGCAAGGATGAGTTGAGTGGCTTGTTTGAGGTCTAGTAATAAATACAAGTTTGTGTCCTTCATGGCTCAGGTAGCAGAAAAGGACCATGACATTATCCAGCACTGTGATACTCTTACACAAGACACTGACTTTTCAGAGGGCAGTAGCTGGGGGCTTTGCCTCTCCTTGTATCAGGGATTTCCCTCATCTCTGGGGTTTAGTTGCTTGGGTCAGACAAGGTTAGAAAGGCTGCAGGTGTCCAGCTTCAAAGAAAAATGTGGGAAGCTTTAGCACAGGTCCCTGTGCTCTGCTCAGGAGCTGCATTTCAGCAGAGGATCCCACCCTCATTGTCTGTCTGTGCTGTGCTGCAGGAGAGCCTGTGCCTCATCTCACAGCCAGGCTGGGTACAGCACTAGGAGTGCTCCTGTGCTGCTGAGACTGATGACAATGTTATCCAGAAGGACATGAAAAAGGTGCATAGGGAATGAAATTTTTTCTTTTTCTAGTAACACAACTGTGAAGTGAAATACTGGGAAATCATCAAGCAGGATGTTTATAGGGAAAGATTCTTTCCCCCCTTACAGAATGAGTAATTGAACTGTGAATGCAACACTGCAGAATGCTGTAAAAATAAATATACAGATTAGAAAATAGACCAGACAGATCAATTTACAGAGGATAAATTCATACTCATATTCCAGACAATTGGCCTAGATGATCACTGTAGTTCCCTTGCAACTGAACTATTCTATTATATTCTCTTTTTTTTTTTTTTTTCTTTTTGCTATAGAATTGGGGTGAGGAGGCTAAGTCAGACCAAAATCTAGTTGTCATATTTATGTTGAACAACTTTTCAGTGGTAACAGGGATTCATGGACACCAATTACCACATTCGATTTTTGAGATAATAAGTATTTCTACCTCCAAAACTCACTCATTTGCATATGCACTGTGGTTTGTCTGAGACAGAGGGTACCAAGTGCCCATCAACCAGAGGAGCACAAGGTAACAGGGCTGGCTGAATCCTGGGATGCTTGACCTGTGGGTCTGCAGTGTGAAGGCCCCACTCCAGCAAACAGACCCACCCTCAAAGCCTTGGTGGTGCGAGTTCAATAAGACCCCGAGCTTTTCAGGCACTCCCCAGCTGCCCACAGGCAGAGTTTCACCCTCTGTTACCCTCTGTGGGTGTTCAAACTACTCTTGTAGCTGCTATCTCGACAAGCCAATTAAACATCTGCTAATGATGATCCTGTTGTTAGATCAATGAGGGAAAGTGACCTACAGAAAGCCAGGATTTCTCACCAGTCAGCCTGGCTTTGTTTCACCTCAGGAAATGGCATCGTGTATTTGTGCTGCCCTCTTCCAAAAGAGACTCTGCCCACTTCAAACTGTGCTCAATATCCACCTGAATGTGCAGACATACCAGCTGCCATAAAGCAAAGCATCAAAATGCATAATTATACTTTACTTATTGTGTGCACCTCACTGACTAAGCTGCATGGTATTATTTCTACTTCCTAACTGGAGCAGTTTAAATGATGAATTAATGAAGTACAAAAAACTTCAGAGACAATTTTTTGGATAAATAATACTGCTTTGTTTGATAAAATGTATTTTTAATTGATGTGATTTAGGCCATTAATTTTCTCTGTCAGTGCAGTGAAATGGACCTAAGTCTTTCCCATGCCTGCATTTCTATTATTCTGTAACATCTTTCTGTATCTATCAGGTCTTGGAAATAGTAATGCATCAGACCTTCAGAGACAGAAATACCTATGGCAAGTTTGCACAATTAGAACATCGTTATCTTAATTAAACTTCAATGTTGTTTGACATTTCTGATCTTTTTAGAAGTGGACACTGTGAGAGCTACATAGCATGCTTAGAGAATACAAAATTTATACAAAAATATGATGCTCATGAGTTTTCCTGAAAAACTCTGGATGATATTTGTAAGATCTGATTTATCAATAAATATCTTCATGAGTGGAAACTTATTTCCAGTGCCAGTCAGTCTCCTTTTTTTTTGCCAATTCAAGTGCATACACATATACATACTTCTTTTTTCAAGCTCCAGCTGCCATGGCACTCAAATTACATTGCAACAAAGATTTCCCTTGAACACAGAGGGAAAGAAAATATAAGAAGATCAAAACGAAACAGCAGAATGCTGCTTCCAATACACATTTCACAAGGGTCTGTATTAAGAGTGGGCTGGAGAGAGGCAGGGGAGGACAGAGGAGATGGGTCAGCTGCAGAAGGTGCCACAGCCAGGGCTGTCCTGTTGGCACAAGGCTGGTGGCACCCATGGTGACACCGAGATCTCACCCTGTGGCTCACACCCTTTCACAGAATATGTCCTCATTTGGACATTCCCCTCTTTATCTCTTTCTTTTCCAGTAAATCAGAACAGACACTTTTCAATTTACCTGCTATTACTTCCTGCATTTCTAAAGCCCTTACTACGGCCTGGGCTACCTCAACACACATCACATAAATTAACCATAGGCCAGTTTCCCCTGGTCACAGCATGGGTTAGAAAAGGCAGTTTATGATTCTCTCCACAGCCTCAACATCAGCAATGAATCCTTCCCTTAAAACATCTTTGAGCATCATTATTATTTTTTAATGCTATGCTGTGAGTCATGGGTGTTACCAGTGTTACCACACTCTATTAAACTTTAAAACATTTAGATGTGGAATTCACAGCAGATGGGCTTTTTGTAATGGAAGATAAATGAGTGACACCTGGTTTTAATATTATTTGTTGAATATTTGTAGGTGATGGACTGGGTAAGAGTAGTGTCATTTTTGATGCATTTTGTGATTTTTTTGGTACATTTTGTGTGTACCTTGCAGACAACACCAAAATCCGAACTAGCATATATGGAAGGGAGGCAAAACTGACACCAAAAATCCCTTTCAAAAATTTGTGTCCAGATGGGTGAGGAAAATAAACCATGCTCCTGAGGTACAAAAGTGTACCTAATCTCCCTTAAAGTGAAAGCAATCTCATCTAAAGTAAGAGTTTTTAAGCTGGTTTGGATAGAAGGCAGATGCATGTAACTGCTGAGAGAGCCAGAAGCAGGAAAATGAGCAAAATGTTGGTAACGAAGCATTTATGCAGCAGCTGCACTGTGCTGCAAAACAAGCACAGGTTGTTAATTAGCAAAACCTCTTCATCCATGACCAACACTTTAAAATTTGAGAGACTGTTTACAAATAGCTGAAATATTCAGAATATGCTGTTTGTTGAGATCTATTTTTCATCCTGTTGGTTTTTAAAGCTCGTGTGCTGTAAGAGGCAAGCAGATATTTGTTGCACTCCACTACTGGAATCTGAGAGAGAAAGGTATGAATACAAATACCTCCAGCACTAGATATTCAGAAAAAAGAACGCCAGGTCATCTTCATATGAGAGACCTTATCAAGGGTGTCACTGGCACTGACTAGACCCCAAAATACTTTTAGCCCTGACCAAACTCATGCATAAATCCTGTGGAAATATATTCTGCAAGTTCCCTCAGGTAAAGATATGGGTGCATTAAGGGATGCCTGTATTTAGACATCATCTGAAGTAAAAAATAAATGGCTCCATTTACCTCTGCTGGGATGGCTGGTTCTCTCTGTTTCACTTGAGTGCACCTAAGATTTTCATCTTAACTACAAAGGCAGATTTTGATGGGCCACAAAGCGTTCCAACAACCATTAAAAGCTCTTTATCTATACTATAGTAAAGAATGCTGTTAAGCTTAACCTGCCTTTTCTGAGCATTAGATACACACACAAACTGACAAAAAGAAAGTTTGTTCCAAATATAACCCAAGAAGTAGAAAAAAAGGGAGCAAAGATGATGGAGAAGACATTTGATAGTAGACATGTGAGCGTCACACCCTGTCACACCCATCTCTTCATAGTTTTTTGCTTTGAATGCTTCACAAAATAGGGCATTTTCTTATTTGAGAACAATTGTTTTTTCCTAGAAACTTAAAAAAGGACTCCCTTTGTTTTGCTCTGCGTCTTATCATCTTCTATTGTAGTTACAAGTAAGGTGTTGATATTTCATAATCCAAAGGCTAAATTTAGTAACTGTTGTCTTTTTGTGCTTGGAAGCAGGATAGCAATGTTCCCTGATTCCAAATCTTTGGGCCTCAGAGAATAATGGCATTATCTAAAAATATATAGCTTTTCAAATATAAATGCATTTCACTTTGTCAGCATTTTGCCAGCTCTTCCCATGCACTGACACCAACCTTATTTTCCTTAACAAAGTCTTTGCCAGGATGGAAATCAGTATTCAGGACTAAAAAAAGCACAACAGCTTGCTGAGTCTCCTGACAATAGAGGAAAGCACAAAAATTGCATTTTTATTAGTTGTATCTTTACAACAGCATTTAAATACACAGGTGAATTCCCAGTATATAAACAAATATTTATTACTAACACAATAAAATATTTATAGCATTGAAAAGCTATACAAGAACCTAGAAACTACTGTAAGCTTCAATACAGGGGGCTTGTAAATGAATGTGTAAATAGAAAATTATGCCTTAATTTAAATGCATTTGTTATTTAAATGTTTTGCAGCTTTTAAATAATTTTTTTAAAAAAGGCAATTGAAAGCATAGAATATTTTAATAATTTAAAAGAGCTTCCTGATTGATTTATAGGATTTATCTCCATTCATTTTTGCTGTAAACCTTGCACAGGTGAGCTGTGCAATTTGCTCCACAAATTACTTCAATTTCCTCACAAATGTTTTCTTGTCTGGTAAAGTTCAACAAAGCTAAAGATCAAATGGTCACCTTAGATCAGACATGGAAGCTGAGCAGCTTGCATTAGAAGTCATGTACCTATTTTATATTGGTGGTGTTGCAAAAGAAGGAGAATTTTACACGTGCCCATTTTGAAGACCACTTAATGGGAAAATAGCTGAGTTTTGTACTCTGAGACTACCAACACATCTAGTCAGTGGAGGTTGCCACTGGATATTCTTGTTGCAGGGTTGAATTTTTGTAAAAATAGATAGGCTGCAGTTTCAGATATCTTAGACATTTAGGCACAACATCAACTAATGGAACTTATCACATCATCTTCTGAAAATGGAGCAAATCTGAGAAGTCCCAGGAGAGATCTCCCACAAAGGGTGTTTTCAGCTGCTGCTCAGGCAGCTGCAGAAAGGAGCTTGGGGCTGGTGAAGTTCAGGACAGGGCCCAAGGCAGGAAGGGATGGAAGCTGCTGGGACAGGTTCCCGTGCCTGTGCTGGTGGCACAGCAGTGGGACAGCGGTGGGAAGGGGAAGGATGAGCTGTTGTTTGCTGAGACCAGCCACAGCAGGGGAGGACATTCAGTTCAGGCCCTGGGAGGTCAGACCAGTCCCTCTTTGTGCGGAGGATGTGGTGGGAGCAGGCAGCACCAGCAGGTTTAAAGAGGGATTGAGCAGGATCATTAATGCATGGGAAGGGGAGTAGGCAGGGAAGCTGGAGAAGTTCAAGGCAGTGGCAGGAGACAGTGGCCAGGCTCATGTGCTCTCCCCAAGCTGTTTTGCCACCAGAGAGCTCAGAGCACAGGGTAACACAAACCCCTTTTCTGCCTAGGATGGCATTTCTTGTGTTTGTATTTTTACACTTGAGATGCCAGAGTGAAATGCTACAGAGCAGAAAAAAAAATAATATCACAGCCTCACAAGAATTAATTGGAGTTGGAAACCACAGAAAACAGCCTGGATATTCAGCAATTTTCTGTGAGAGAGCCATTTACTGAGGCTGGTTAGTTGTGCATGCAGATGAACAGCATAGCTGGCCTTGGTGGTAATCTCTCCTGCCCAATCCCATCCCACTACTGCAGGATTACTGGTACAGGAGTCTCATTCACTCATTGGGCACCATCAGCTGCTTAGTTATGGGAGAGAACACAAGAAAAACACTTTTCACTGCACGAGAAGCCACCCTGCAAAATAGCTCTGGGCTTGCCCTGGCTAAGACATGTCCTGAGCAGCTCAGCACTGGCCAGAGAGAGACAATTACTCTTCTTTGCTCCATTTATCTCCAGGGATTACAGGGAGCCAGTGATTTAGACAGTTACATCCAGTTCAAGCCACTACTACAAGTACATCATCCAAGCCAAACAAGGCAAAGTTCTTTTATGGGGGTGTCTTAAAAAATCCACCTTGACAGCAGTAAGACAATTGATAAACTATATTATCTCACTGCTTTTTGTAGTCTCTGAATACAGTTATCCATGGTCTTGTCTTGTATTATACCTGGCTGCCTTTCTGCCCCATGTTTGTGCAGTACCCAGTCCTGTTGTGTGATTAGGGCTCCTCTGAACAGCAGAAAAGCCAAGAAATAACAAAAAGCTGTGTCAGAAACACAGCATTTTAGCAGGGCAGAAATTACCAATCTTTGGGAGCAACTTGTCTGTTATGTTACAGGCTGTGGGTGAACCTGTGTTCAGTATAAACTTCCCCGTGGCTGACTTTTGGACTCCCCAGCAGTACAGCATGATTCATTCTCTGCAGACAGTTCAAAGCCTTAAAACCACCTTTCAAAACTCCAGCTGACAGAACAGCAAGAGGAACATTCACCCTTGCTATTACCTTGCTAGGTACAAATGGACAGATGCTCAAGTTGAATCAGGTTTGTGGGACTCTCTTTGCCTCTCCCACTGCTGGTAGCCCTCCCACCCAAACTGGATGTCAGAGCAAAGCAAACCTCTGAGGAGCACAGAAGAATTTTGATGCTTCACATTACAGCTTTAATTTCTTTTTGAGCACTTAGGAGTCCCAGGCCAGACCAGAGCTTTTCTTGTGATTTAAGACACTGTAATATACTTGTCATCCTTTGGGATAAATGCATCTCTGGAGTTATGCAACTGATCTTTTAACTTCTAAAGTCAACTGGGAACTAAAATCTCATGAAGTGTCCCATATCCATTTTTATTAAAGAGAAATTATGTATGCTTTTAAGTCTACTTTCAGTTTGTGCAGAATTTATCAGCTAGCCATATCTGTATTATTAATTTTTCATATACAGACAAACTTCATGTTTTACTTCTCAGAATATATTAGTCTTTTTTCTGTACTAATTCAATAGCAGTTAGTAAGCTGCATGTTATCAGAAAGCTGAACATAATGTGAGCCTTGGAGCAGACGTGAAAAGTGCTTTATTCTTGGAAAAACAGTTTGATTTTGAGGTCTATGGTCAGAGGTAAAGTCTGATCACAGTTAGAAAAATAAAGGGTAGAATGAAATGAAACCCAAGGAAAAGTGAAAAACAGGGCTCTAGAAAGGGAAAATATCTTAACCTATGAATGTAAGTCTCAGGAATGAGTGAAGAGATGGGGAAAAACTCTACCAAAAGCCTCAAAAAGGACAATGTTTTCCTTCCATTTTCATTCTGCACAAATCAATTTATTGCAGCTGGTTTGTTCAAGTGTTAGATTTGCCCTGGAACATTTCTGACCCTGCTGGGCTGCCAATTTCAGCATCTTTTTGTCACACTCCTGCAGCAAACGCATACACAGAGGTTCAAAAGGATTTCTCATATTGCAGAAATACCAAACAAGCCTTGAGAAACAAGATCCAAGAGTAATTGTGAGACACAGGCTTCCTTCACCTGGCCCCTGACACCGACCTCACGCTCCAGCATAAATACCATCCCTATCTGAGAAGCATCAACTTATTTTTTTTCCCCTGTGTTTCCTGATAACTCACTCTTCCCCAGCTCTTGCCTCTAGTGTTAAACCTCAAGTTTTTGCTTCCTTATGGTAGGAAGAGCCCTTCCAAACAAGTTTGTGCAGTGGGGTGCAGCCCAGCCAGGTGGCACAAATATCTCTGTTGTGCTGTGCCGTTGTTGTTGAAGATAGAAAGCTTCATGTCCCTAAATTTTTGCTTCAGCTCTCAGGATGCTCTACCTACACAGAAAAGTCACCCAAAAAGTAACAGTTTTCATATTTTTTTTCTGGGAAAGCAGCCCAGGCTGTTTTCTGGCAGTAATGTTATAGCTGATCAAGTGTCTACAGGAAAGAGCCAGAAACTCCCTGCAAGGCCCAAATGGTCCTCCTGAAGCCTCAATGCCATTTCATTATGGGCACTAAGCGAGATGGAAATCAAGAGGGAAGTTTCATCTAAGTCTCATCATAATTCAGTGATGTGGAACTTAAGTGTGCCTACAAAATTGACTTTGTTCTTTTGCCTTTGCAAAGTCCTTCTTCAATTTACTCAGTTCCTCTTATTTTTCCCCTGCATTTTCCATTTGCTGCTATGTCCTTTTTTTCACCCTTTCATTTTCTCTCTGACCTCTCTTCACAGTCCCACTGCAACTGCAGCTTCTATTAAATTTGAAGAAATATACATTTCATACTGGTTTTTACAGAATAAATTCTGTAGTGATTGTGACCTGTGAAAAACTGCATAAAAGAAAGAAGTTAAAAAAAAAATAGAGGAAGTAGGTTCCAGCTATGATCCTCTGCCCTGTGAGCACAGATAATACCCACCAGGAAAGTTTCCTCATTGTCTTGCACAGAGTTGCCTTTGCTTGTTAAATTGGATCTGAATTATCTGAATTTGGGATGATTCTTAATATAACAAAGTCTCTTCAAAGAAGTTGGTAAAGGACGAGGACATTACATGGAAATTTGACAGAGCTATCTGATATAATAGATGAAAAATTGGTTTCCTCATAAACGGGGTGCTGATCTACAGGGGAACTAATGTCATCTTTCCTAATTTCAACCTCCTGCAGAGAAATTGTTCTCTGTTGCACATTACATCCTCTCATAGACTTCTCTTTAGAGCAAAGAGTTTCCACAGGAAGACGTGGAACCTTGGGCATATTTTAGTGTAGGGAGAGCCTTAAGCATGTATCTCCTCATGTCTCCTGTCTTTTGCAAGGTATTGCAGAGGAACTGGAGATACAGGGCTGTGGTTTGGACCAGGTTGCCTGGATCATGCACTCTAAAAGGTAAGCACTGTTGCACTCAACTGGTAGATGCCTCCTTCTTTTCTGGATCTGGTCCAAATCCTTCATTATAGTTTCAGTACTGGAAAAGTTTCTTCTAAAATTAAAACTTACCTCTTGCAGAACTTGAGCCTTGAAAAGAGTGGTGACATGCATCACCCTAATGCAGTGTCCTTTTTTAGGACACAATTCCAAAGATGAATCATGCTCATATGCAAAAGGTGAGAGACTCAATTTTCTCTTATCAGTCCTGTAAACAATGCACCTTCACTGTGTCAAAAATACCCAATTAAAAGCTTAAAATAAAAACAGATCTTAAAATAGGTATTAGTCCTGCCCATGGTTCAGTGCTGATGTTATTCCAAAGGCCCAGACTTGCCCTTCACGCTGCTGGTGCCAAGCAGCAGAGAGCTGGAGGCTTTAAACACAAAGGGACAACCTTTGAAAGGGACAAGAGGAGCAGCTCTCAGCCATCAGTATGACCCTGCTGGTAGAGCCCCTCAGGAACCTGCCTTTCATCCAGGGACTGCCTCATGGAAGCAGCCTATGGGTGGCAGGGCAGGCATCCCCTCCTTTGGGCTGCAGTGGAGCTCCCTTGGATCAAACCAATTCTCCTTTCACTGCCACAAAGCCACACAGCCACGGTGGTGACAGTGCTTGGTGGGTCACCCCTCTCCTGAAGATAAAACATCTGGGACTAAGTCATCCACACTGGAAATTCTGGGAAATTCTTGAGGTTGTGGGTGTTTGGATTCAAGGATGGCAGCATTACCTCCTACACCAGGAAAAAATCAACCAAGACAAATGAAACCCTTGTGAGACCACAGAAGCAGGTGTACCTGTGAATGTGTGGTACACCCTGCAGTCACTTCAGCCACATGGATTTTATGGATCTCCCATTTTCCACAGGAGATGGGCACCAAACTGCACAACACTGCTGAGGCTGAAGCCATTCAAGACATGTTCCTGGCTTCAGTGAAATTGAATTAAAAATTCAAGTGCTAACAGAGAGACCCATAGAAAACATGAGATGGGACAAGAAGATTTACACCCTTGAACCCAGGAACTCAGTCTGCCTAAATTCCCTAAGCTGCCTCTGGATCTTATGTGACTGTGGACCTGCATGAAGCAGAGCTTGCTGCTTTAAGACACACAAAAATGAGAGAAAAGAGGCTTATATCAGACAGAGAAAGGGCAGAGAACAGAGAGGACAAAGGAAGGGGATAAGGAACTAGCTTGAGGAGATGTGTACATGAGAAAGATTCCAGTGATGTGAAAAAGCTACAAGCTGTACAAGTGGGACCTGAATATTACAGAGGACTCCTGCCCGAATTAAAAGGATGCATGAAGAAAATGCTGGGAGCAGATATTTATAAACTTCCAAACGTCTCATGTTAGCTCAGGTGAAGAGGTAAATGCAAAAGTTAAGAGTAGGTTAGGCACCACTGGTTTTATTCACAAAGCAAGTTTTGCCTGAATATAAACCAACTAGAACATAAGAGTTACATGGTTATTTGGAACATAAACTAAAATCTTCTCTCCTGACTAGCATGGGCTGAGGCATTTTCAGGAGCCAACACTAAATATTCCACACTGCTGCATTTGCCAAAAATGCAGAATATTACAATGCAAAGATCAAAGTAGTTTTTCCCAAGAAAAGTTTGCTCTGTGTCTTGTGTAGTTCTAAATTCATCTGCAAACCATTGCTTCTATTGCAGCTTCCTTCTGCTATCACAGAATCACAGAACCACATGGTGTTCCTGGGAGCTTTGTCCAAACACCTGAACTCTGTCAGGGCTGGTGCTGTGACCAGTGCCCTGGGGAGCCTGTTCCAGTGCCCAAGCACCCTCTGGGTGAAGAACCTTTTCCTGATCTGTGAACACAGTGGCTTATGAGCAGTTTGGCCTGTGAACTTTGTGTGAAGGGTAGACCCTGGCTGGACACCAGGCATCCACCAAGCCACTCTGGACAGGGGAAAGAAAATCTGAGGGAAAATGACTCACAGGTTGACATAAAGCAGTTTACTGAAGCAAAACAGAAAGTTTGTGTGTGCACAAGCAAAGAGAAAACACATAGGATTGTTCTTTACTTCCAAGGGATGTTCAGCCACTTCTCAGGAAGCAGGGCTTCAGCATGGGGAACAGATGCTCTGGAAGGCAAATATTGTAAATAACAACTGCCTCCTCCTTTCCTTAGCTTTTAGAACTTAGCTGACATCATTTGGGATGGAAATTTCCTTTGGTTAACTTAGGTCAGCTGGCTTAGCTGTGTCCCTGCCCAGGACTTTGCACACTCCCAGCCTATTGATGGAGGCAGTGTTGGGAGACAGTGCTGCTGCTGCTGCTCAGCAGTTTCCAAAGCACTGGTGTGCTCCCGACACCTTTCTAGACATCACTGCAAAGCACAGCACTGTGAGGGCTACTGTGGGAAAATAAACTCTATCTCAGACAGAGCCAATACAGCTGGGATGGCTACACTGCTGCAAAACATGTTTAAAGAATCAAGCTAAACTGATTAAAATCTCAGCCTTACCTCCACTAAGGGTTTTTTTGGGCTTTTTTACCTATCACTTTGGCCAGACAAACCAAGTCACATGGGCAATTTGACTGAAGCTGCAATTGCATGCATAAGACCAAATACCTTTTGGAGCTCCTTCCTTTCATGCAAATTCCCACATTACATCACATGGCTGCTCACTTCATTGAAATCTTGTTGACAGTATTGCTAAGTACCAGATGTTTAGAGATTACCTACAAGGGGGCCTGATGTTGAAGAGAGAGTTATGAGATGATCTTTCTCCTCAGAAACTTTCCTCCTGGTAATGAAAACAAGTCCCAAACCTCAATGATTTGCAGTTTCCCAACTGTTTGTTGTTAGACTTAAATTCCAAAGTTCTACCATTCCAAGTTTCTTCCACATAGACATGCAGTTTAGTTTTGGATCCTACTAAACTCTGCTTCAACAATTTTTAATGGCACAGAAATGTAAATTCTAATTTTTTTACAATACAAGAATATATTTCCTAGTTTCTCTTTTTAATCCCCTTCCTTCAGGTTCACTGGTTCCTCAACTACGCCCTCCTATTTGCCATTTCAAATCCTCTGTATTGTTCCTATTTTATTTTGATAAAATAAAACCCTTGAAAGAATAGCTCTTAAATAGTTTAATGCCTTCATATGAGATTTTCCTTAATTGTCTTTGACAAGCAGATCTCCCAAAGGTTGTCAAGGACAATTTCTCTTAGTAACTTATGCTTGGGCCATTCAGTGACCCCCCAATGGCCTGGCAAGGTGCACCACCCTCACTTTCAGAGGATTTTTCCCCCAGAACCACAGATCATTTACTGGGCCTGCATCATACTCGAGTTCACCAAGAATGCAGGCAGATCCATGGTGTTGGATTCATCAGAGCAGCAGCATGCCTATTTATGTGTTCTCTGGAAAAACAATGTGATTCTCTGCAGGAGAGCCAACCCTGGACTGGTCTGCTGATTGTTTCTGGGTATGTTACACACCACCAGTGACTACTGTTATTGTGCTATCAAATGCTACCAAGAAGCAGTAATAAAAAAGTCAGGAAATATCTTCCCTCAAATGAAAGCCAGTGGAAGCTATCAGACCGTAATGGACCGTAAATGTTATTTCTTCTTTCCTGTTTGTTTGTTGGTATTCTTATAGCTTTAAATGAAGGAAAGATTTCTAGAAATACTTTTATCCCTTTTCATCATTTTTATTCCCAGCAGCAATAATGATACACTACACTGGTTCTTTGAAGAACTGGAAAGGGCATGAAAAAGTCGAATGAGAGTAGTGTGTCCAGATGCTAGATATAACTTCAGCTTCCCAAGAAATAACCCTGTTTGATTTATTTTAATGCTGGTAATCACACTCTAAGCTATCTAATGCTGAATCTAGCATCAAATCTTCTCATTTGGAAGCAACCCCTACAAAATGTGTCAAGAATGGATGAATACCATAACCAGAGATTGGGGATAAAGAGCTCCAAATGCATGTTTTTCCTTTGGCAAATTTCTACATAAAGGCAGACTTTTTGACTTTCTGAGAATTATTTTGCTGATACCAGTTTCTTCCCTCAGCCTTTATACAACATGCATTTTGAAGAGAATAAGCAGTAGTTTTTTTCTTTAATAACTATTGTATATAACACCCGGAATTTTAGTGCTGGGGTAAAGGAGGATTAGTTGCTCTATTCAAGAGTTTAGGATTTGTGAATTTTTTCAGAACAATTTGTCTCCCTCAAACAGTACTTCCTCAGGACTTGCACTGGGGTTTTTTTTCATTTTCTGCTACTTCTCATAGTGCAGTTGCTCTTGAATTTCACAAATTCATCTTTATCTTTCCTTTTGTGGACTCTGTTTTCCTGCAACATCTTAATTACTCTGCTGGCCTAAACCAGGATTATTGAGGAGCCTGGAAAGGAGGAGGCTTTAGCTGAATCTGAGAGCTTACTACTTGTCAAAATACTCTGTAATCCTTGGTAGGATTATTCTCCGCAGTGTTTCCTTGCTGCTAAATGACAAACAAATAAAATTTGCTGTTTCAATACAGCATGAAATGTTTTTTCACTTTTAATAGACCCGAGGCAATGTTTGACAAAGATACCAGAAGGAAGAACAATGAGGAAGAAGAACAAAGGCAAGGGTATGTCAGATTTGTGGTGAGCTTAATCCTGCACCCCAAAGAGTTAGACTACAACAGGTCTAACTGTGACAGGTCTGTTTCATAGAGATTTTTTTCTGATCTTGAAGCTGAAATGCGTCTTTGAGGTGGTTGGACAATGCTCTCCAAATTTTGCATGCTGGGAATCTCAGTCAACACTAATTCAATGCCAGAAGAAATGTCAGGGAAGGCAGTAAATATAAATAATAGCTAAAGAAATCTTTTAAAAGGCAGCCCAGGATAGATGTTTTGGGTGAAAATTTGCTGTGGAAGACAGACACTCAATTTGGGAAGATGGGAGGGTGAGATCATGGATTAATAGCTCTCAGTGCAAACAGATGTCATTTTTCTTGGAAAAATCGAATTGCAACCTAGAGACAGGTACTTGAGTGATGGTGTTTTACCAAGCTATGGGGTTCTATTCCCTGCACCAACCCCTCCATAACAGACTTGGCCAGGTGTGCTTTCTGGTGATGAAACTCTGGACCAAGAGGGGCACACCAAGATTTATGCCTCAAAATACTTCATGAGATTCAGAAAAGGTTATAAAAGCACAACTATAATTTTATTTCAAATAAGTACTGTTATGAAACTCTGATGACTTCCCTGATTTTTTAGTAACATGTAACAGTGATGGACATAATACAGAAATCCACACATGCATACTTTTGCAATCACATTCAGCACATATTCCAGCTACTTTTATCTCCCAGAAAGCTATACATGTATGTTTTATCTGTTTTGATTTAGGGAAATTTTACCATTAGAGATTTTTTAGGATTCCAGTCTGAGTTTGCATATATTCCTGGATCATTTTACTGCTGGTTAGTCTGAGGAACACTGCCAGAAGGCACACTCTAGCTGTTTTCCTGGTTCTCAGGTGTTCTGGTGGGATCTCAGTGCTACACATACTCCTTCCCAGAGTACTTTGTTGGTATCTGTGCCTGCAAGTGCAGCTTGTCTTTCCCTTTATTAACACCCCGTTTTTCTTTGTAAACACTATCACCCCATTTTTCTTTGTAAATTCTTAATACAAAAGAATTACAGGTTTCTTCTCATGTTTTTTTTTTTTTCCCAGGAATGTTCTTCTTGGTTCTCAAGTGCTTGATGTCCTTCTTGTGCTTTGTGGCAGTCTCTTCTAGACCTTTCATTCATGTTCCAGGACCTGCTTCACACCACTGTACTATTCACCTTGTTCCATGACAGGATGTGCCAGGTGATTTCAGCACAGTAAAATTTTGGGGATAACACCTGGTTCTTACAATTTTTCCTGCCTCTACTTTTTACTCTTGTATAAAAAGAAAGCCACTGTAGCTTCTAGCTCTGTTTAAGGAGTTTTCAGCATACTAAATACAGACTCCAAGTGCACACTAGTAACTCACTCAGTTCATATGCTTTACATGGTTGTGCTTGCTATAGGGAGGGGGAAGCAATATGTGTGAACTCCAGCCTCAGTATATTAATCTGCATTGAAAAAACAACA
Source organism: Agelaius tricolor (assembly GCF_023055355.1). Lineage (NCBI taxonomy): Eukaryota > Metazoa > Chordata > Aves > Passeriformes > Icteridae > Agelaius > Agelaius tricolor. Next base: position 56,776,162 of record NW_027269263.1, read on the forward strand.
AAATGGTCCTTCTTCCCAGCAGCATTTAAATCATAAAACCCATAGCAGTAGTGAAGGATGAACTACTGAAAATTTTAGAGAATACACATCAAGCCTGTTAAGTTTTGATGCAAATCATCTAAGTCTTTAGAGCACCCAGCTGAGAATACACCTGGTCTGGGTCAGGCTTGCTTCTAACAAACACCTCGAAAAGTCAAGTTACCTGAAAGAAGTTAATTCATTCCAGACATCCACCCATACTCAGAAGCACCTTTAGTTCCTAAACCAAGAGGCTGATGGAGGGAAACCATTTGTTCTACAGATGCTGGTGACGTGCTGGCAGTGAACAGAGGCAAGGCTGTGGCCGTCAGTCCCTTCTTTGCCTCAGCCTTCACCACAATGTCTCTGAGGTCCCTGTGCAATGAGAGGGGACCCATGCTGGAACATTGGTGAAGTTTGTGGAGGACTGTATCCTGTGAGAAGGACCCCATGCTGGAGCAGGTAAATGGTGCAGAGTCCTCCCCTCGAGGAGGAAGGGCAAGAGAGACAATGTGAGATGAAGTGACCACAGCCCCCATTCCCCATCCCCTGTGCCACTGAGCAGAGGAGGCAGAGAATGCAGGAGTGAAGCTGAGCCCAGGAAGAAGGGATGGGTGGGGCAAAGGTGTTTTAAGATTGGTTTTATTTTTCATTACCCTACTCTGATTTGGTAATAAGTTTAACTTATGTTTTCCCCAAGTCATTGGTTTTACCTGTGACTGTAACTGGGGACTCAACTCTCCCAGGCCTTATCTTGACCCGTGAGCCTCTCAGTAGATTTTTTCTGCCCTGTCCAGCTGAGGAGGGGAGGGATAGCACAGCTTTGGTGGGTGCCTGGCATCCAGCCAGGGTCAACAGACCACAGGGAATAACCCCTGACAGGGCTACAGAGGGTTCACTGAATCACTGCATTGACTTAGATGGTTGCCAGCGTGGATCTAAGAATATCTGCCCTAAATTTGTTTTAGCACTCCAAATACTACAAACGCTCATCCCAATTGCTTTCCAAAGGGATTATTTTTCTCCACTGAAAAGCAGCCAGCTCCACAAAGCTGCTTGAACTCGGTTATGGCCTGAACCAAGTTGATTTTTAACATTAAATAATGTTTCTAAATTGCTTTGGGGTTCACGGATGACAGTTCTTAGGAATTTGCAAAGAAGGGTTTAATTCTGCAAACACCCAAGTCACACACAAGCAGTTCTCACTCAGTGATACTGCCTCTAATTTTCACTCTGGGACCATGGATTTTTTTGTGTGCAATATCAGATTAGAAGCCTTTTTGTGTGCAATATCAGATTAGCAGCCTATCAACTCCAAACCTGTGAGTAAATCCCATGAAAAATAATGTTAGCTTGAAAACTATGACATTTTAAAGATTCCTGCTAATATTCTATTGATAATCACACTTTCTTTTCATTTTTTAAGCACAACCTTAAAAATAAAAAGGACAAAAATCTTCATTTTTAAAAAACTAAAAGTTTGCTCTGGAATCTGCTCCTCCAGGAAAAAAAAGCTCAGGATAAATACATCAATTAAGTGCTGGTAACACAAATGTTTTGCTTAGGATGGAGGCTGTTTTCCTGTGAAGAGGAAGGGGAGTTCCTTGAGAAATGGGCCAATCTCTGCCAGATCCAGTTAGGTATAATGATACTTAAAATCACTCTCAACACACTGGTATCTTTGACTCTTTATCAGGACTTGTCCACTGATGGATATACTGCAGTGCTCCTCAGTATACTCCTCCAAAGCTTCAGTATTTTAAAATAAAACTGTCTTCCCATCTCTCCATTCTACCAAATTGCTTCTGATCCAGCTTATGGGGGATGCAGAGCATTTCATTCCTGGTAGAGGCAGCAGACAAGGGGAGAGGAGTTTTCTGGTGTGAAATGACATTTGGCCTCCATGGGCCATCTCCTCACTGGACTGAACAACTGGTTTTCTCTCAAGCTTTCCTATTACACCACATTTTCTGAATCTCTGATTGGCCCAATTGTTTGCCTTTGCTGCTCTCCAGTGTAGCCCACTTGTTTCTGGAACAGAAGTACCCAAATCTGGAGATTGCTCCAGCTAGGTTTTCACTGGTTCTCAGTGGCACATTCCTTTCATTATTTATTTAATGTCTTATTTACATATCATGGCTTTGCATCCTGCAAAGGTGGTTCCTTTTGTTTTTTGGAGAATGATGACACTGCTGACTCGTGCTTGAAAACCACCGCATCTCTTACATCAGTTTCTGCCACATTTTGGACCATTTGTGTTACAAAGTCACAGTTAAGCAGATCCTGCTCAGTGCTTTGTGAGAGCTGCTGCTCCTGCTGAAAGATGCTGCAGTTGTGCCACTGGATCATGTAGTGACAAGCTGGGTGTCTGTAGTTTATGAAAAGACTGACACAGGTTTACACAGACACACATATCACTGTATGGAGGGCCATGCTCCTGGGGAATGCTCAAACATCAAGACAATCTGGATAAGCCAAGCAGGCAGAGTGGGTCCTGCTAGGGATTGCATGCATTGAATGTGGATTGCAAAGATATACAGATAAAAGGACATGAGAGAAATGCAAAATACATTTGTAAATGTAATGTAAATGTACATGGAACTCATCAGAACTCATTAGGAAGGGAAGCTGTGCCTGGGGTTGGTTTTGTTTCCTGAGCATTTTGGATCAGTATGTTCTGGTCAGTCTCCTGCAGGGAGTGAAGCTCACCACTAACCACACTGCCTGGATAAATAAATCCAAGTGATGGGTCCAGTACCAAATTGGGGTTTTTTATGAGCAGACTGGTGCCTTACCTGGATGAACTGAATTAGAAAGAGGACCTGGAAAAGGAGCTTGTGTCTGGAAGGTGAACAATGTGCTGCACAGCTGGCGGCTGGGAGAAAAAGTTACAGAAACTTGCCAGCTGTATGCTACATATCTCAGAACTTTGCTCCAATTTACAAGATCAGTTTGAGCTCTAAACCTGTCCTACAGCTCCTTTGTTACATGTAGATTTTATAAGCAACCTCCTTAGTTCTCCATTCCTATAACTGATGTAAGCACTGAGCAGTTTTTGGCTCAGGACCCCCTTGTGGAGCTCCCTGCTGGAAATTAAACCATGATCTTCATTCTGTGAGCAGGGCTATGGGAGCTTGTGCTCTCTTGCACTACCAGTGTCCCCCAGATGAAATTTCCCTCTCCAGCTTGCTTTGGGATCCCCATGTAGGACACCACTGAAAGCCTTATGTGATGTCCCTTGCTTTCTCCTCTGTCCACAGTCTCCTGCCTTTGCCCTAGGAGGGAATTATTTTGTTTTGACATGATTTGTTCAAGGCAAATTGATGTTGGCTTTTTCCTGACACTGTTTTATCCCTCTGTAATCCATTTCAAACACATGAAAGAACTCCATAAATATATAAATGAATTAACCAAATATTTCCTACCTAATCTTTAATGCAGTCTACTCACAGTTCATAAAAATATTTACGCAGAGACACATTATTGTGTTTTTCTGATCCTTTCTGAGCCTATGTAAATGCTTAACATAGCTGCTCTCTGCACAAATTAAATAAGATAATTCCCTGTAAATGAAGTAAAAAGCTGAGACTTAATTTGTGAGGCCAGTCACTCACAGAAAATCCTAGCTCAGTCTTTTCCAAAGGCTGAGGAGGGTTTGGCTCCAAACATTACAACTCTGATTTTGCCCCTGAACTCCTTTGAACATTTATTCAAGTGTTGAAAAAATTTTAAATTATAATATCAAGTACTGCATTATGCAGCAAGGTCTGTAAATCTTTTTGGCGAACTTCAGGAGTTTCATGAGTGTATTCAGCAAGTACATAGGAAATATTTAATAAGTTTATTTATAAAGCATTATAAAGGGTCATAAATGGTTTAAGGGCATGTAATAAAGAGATAAATAAGTGTTAAGGGGTATTTATCGAATCAGTCTAATCTCCAAGTACAGGGTTTAATTAGCATTTCTACAAAGTCTCCTGCTCTCTCTGCCATCACATTGTAAATGTTACACTTCTCAGCAAGGCTAGGATAAGATGTGCTACTCCTCCTGGAGCATTTCTACTACAGCAATAATTCATAGTTTGGATGCCAGGATGCTGGGACTTTGATTAATGTAATGACATACTTCATGGTACCCCTGGCAGAAGCTAGGAGAGATCACAATTTATACTGAAAAGTGAATTCAGGATTCTTATTCAGAGCAGAAGGTTTCAAGATAAATGATACAGTGCCCTACGGCTTCTTGCAATGGTTACTGATTGTATTTTATTACACAGAGCCGTAAGTTGACCTTAAGAAATACTGCATACATTCAAGATGCAATTTATCAGGTGGCTTATGTATCAAAGAAAAAACTCTCATGCCAGCACTCAGACATTAAAACAGCCCTCAGAAACCACAGCCAGGTACACCATCCCCTGCATGCCCTGTGAGAAGACCTGCTCCAACTGCTGAGATTTCATCCCATCTGCCCAGAAATGTGCAGGAGCAGAAGGATCTGTTCTCCAGCCCCCTACAGAACCACAGTGAGGCCACCCAAAAGACCTCTGCCATGGACAGGAACTTTCAAACCAAAATAAATCCCAGGCCTCCCTCCAACCTTCAAACCATTGTATCTTAAACACAGGAAGGATTTTTGTCTCACAGAATAACACAAATGATAATGATGCAGTCTTTTTTACAAGAGCAACTAAACAGCATTATATCACTGCCAATGAGATGGGGAGTAATTGAAAACTAACACTGAGTATCATAAATTATTGTTTATCACTAGACAAATAAATGGCTGTCTTTGAAAGCAGACTTACTTGTATGGTTAAAGTTTAAACCAGCATTTATGATAGCAATTTAAGCTCTTAAAATATACACTTTAAAAATAAAAAGACTTACTGTAGTCTCCCTCAGCTGCATTTCTGCAGAATAGTCTTAAATCATTCCAATTACTTAATGCAGTCTGTAATTTATCAGCCCAAATAAGTCAGGCTTCTCAAACCCAGACCCAGATACATGTAATTGTTAAATTACATAAACTTCATGTATATTATGAATTATTCAGATATCAAATGGACTCTTTAAAATTAAAAAGTGGTTTTTAATATGCAAATAGCCTATTGATTACACATACCTGATTTTTTCTTCCTAAGGTCCAATGCATTTTTCTGGGAAAAGAGTTATCAAAACAGCACTTGGAGTAAATGTTGCAAATTAGGAATGAAAAAAGAAAAAAAAAAAAGAGCATGAACCTGATGCAATCCATCAAGGCACACATGAAAATCTCACCCATGTCTGCAGTGAACATCCAGAACTCCCAGAGAATTCAGAAGTTGTGATGTATCTGAGTCACCCCCTTGGCCCACACAGACAGTCTCTGCCCACACAGACACTCTGCAACATTATACACCTCCTACGATTTTGGTAACATAAATATTACAATTTAGAACTTGAATAGTATTTTCATTTTTGCATTTCTTTACGGGCATTACTTAATCCACCCACCAGACCAGACAAGCATTACTAGCTCTGTTAATCCACACATAGTTATCACAATGTCCCATTAACATTACACAACCGGTGAGAAGCAGAATTGGAAGATCCCATTGGGGCCCAGAGTGCTCTCAAGAACTTGTAGGGGTGTCAGACTGCCAGAGGGCAATTTTGGAGACTCATATTCAGGGTGACTGTGACTCTGCTGTCAACAAGAGGTAGTTGTGATGGTGCCAAATGATATATGACTGACTAAACAAGAGCTGAACGTCCATTTCACCTGTTTGTTCATATTGTGCTTACTCTTTTCCTGCTGGAAATTGTTATACGTACAGGGTTTTGTCCAAGTTTCTTTCTGCAATGTTTGAACACCAGATTTCACTGAAGTAAAGAATAAATTTCTGTTTGGTATTATGAAATACAATAGAAAAAATAATTTCTTTGTAATAACGACTTCTTACCAAACTTTCCTTTGTGCATAAAAGGTATTACAGAATTTTAGGAAGCACTTAATTTGATTAACAGTCTTCTACATTAATCCTTTGCTCAGTCACTCTTGAAAGCTGCATTAATTTAGCAGAAGCCTTGCCAGGCTGCCTGCATGGCCATGGATCAATATCCCAAAAGGCAACCATGCATAAGCTTTGATTGTGACTTTATGATCAAGTAGGAAAGTCCATCTAATATGAATACTGAAATACTCAAAAATTTATGCCTGCTTTTCTAGATTACAGTGCTTAAAAATGAGCTATCAACAGAGGCTAAAACCTCATATTACACTTCTGATATTGTTTCTGACTATGACAGTATTTTAAGTCTTGGATACTGCCCCAAGTTTTAGGCAACACAGATATACTTGATCCTAAGGGCCAGTATGGATTTTATAGAGTGGTATTACACAGCTCTACTTTGCAAAAATTACACCTCTATACAGCCATCTCCTCTTTACATGGGGGTAATGGAAATGATGAATATTATCATGTCTCTTCCAAGATCCCTGCCAAATTCCTCCCCAGGAAGAAGGAGCAAAGCTCCTGGAGGAGCCTTTGAGGAGAACTCCTTTGTATTTCTTAGTGAGACAGTAAGCTAGAGGGCAAGAATAGTGGTCTTCCTTCTTCTAAAAATGACTTTTTCAGTGTAAACAATCACAAATATACACTCACAGTGCCTTACCAACACTACTGGGACTTCAGAGCCTGTAATTGCTAAATTTAACCCTGCAAACCCATCATAAACAGTTCAAACCAATACAGCTAGGTTAAGCACATAGTTAGGAAATTGAAAATAGATTATGGCTATAATAACAGAAGGGAAAATGACAGAAGAAATTAAAGAGGACCTGATGTTCACAGGAGAGCATTTAGATCCTTTACTGAGAAAAGCCTTGGGGAATACTTGCAAAACAAGGATTAGCATTACTGCCACTGTTCTTGGGATTCATTATTCACGGTGAACCTGTCTATAACTAACACCTATTTGGTAATAAACTGTTTCTTTGATGTGGTTAATGACTGATATAGGAACAATTATTACTATTGAATTTTCTGTTAGGTCTGTTAGACCTAAAAGGGGAGGGAATGGAGTGCAGGAGCATGGAGATGCTCTGTTTGAATTCCAGTCTTAGAGACTTCTGCTGAAGTGTTTTCTTGTTTCCTGCTACTCTATTGCACAGATGAGAATCTAGGATGGAGCACAGTAGAAACTTTAACATATTACTTCAAAATCCAAACACTGAAATTAACTAGTTTGTTGAAAGATTGCCTTCACACTACAAACTGTCGGTCCCACTGCCCTTCTGAACAGCCCAGGATTCTGGATTCAGTATAATGTCCAGAACCAGGAGGAAGGTTTAATGTTTAAATGAGCTTACTCAAACTGATACAGATCTGCATGTAAGGGTATGTTACTCTAGTTCCCAGCATTTTATTTTGCAAGTAGGACATAGTTTTCTTCTGTGCTTTTTACTATTTCTCTCCTCCATTTTTCCTTTGTGCTTTGGTGCTGCCTTTTTTTTGTACCCCATTGTAATTTTTACATTCATAATTTGAATTCCATAATTTTTTCAGTTGTCCATGCTAGGTTTGTCCAGGCTTGTGAGTTTTTGTCTCTGACACAAGTTAGTTTCTCTCTAACTGACCAACCTAAATCTTCAGTTTTCTTATACAGCTTGCTCAAAGTAAATTTTGCCTTCATGTTAAATCTCTGTCCCACCTTCATACACTCTCTATCTACCCTGGTGTACTGAGTGACAAGAGTCAACCAGTGGCATTTGTCTCAGCTAGCTGTCTCATTGCTGCTTGAACTGACAACCAGATCAGCAGATAGCTCCTGTTCCTGGACAGACAGAGTGGGAGGAAGGTGGTCAATAAACTGAGCTTCATGGACCTAAGCTTCATACTTAGAGCAAATTAAACTTGTATACAGGAGTGGGAGAACAGGGCATGTAGCAGGATTTGTAGGCCAGAGGACTTCTATGAGCTTTCTCATGATATATTCTAGAAATGTGAAACTTTAATACAGCTCTTCAATCACTTGACTTCACATTTCAATCAACTGCCTTTTTTAACTGCTCTAATTCTTTCTCTCTGAGAATGTACAGGTTTTGAATATGGAATAGATAATTTGATCCATGAAGTTTTATGAGTAGATTCAGCTAAATGCTACTAAGCCCAGGAATAAAACCAGCTCAAAGATGGGCTGTACCATGTAGTTATGATGGATAGCACAGAAATTTCATGCAGTCTGCTTTCTGAATCTCATCACCAAACACTACAATTTCCTGGCAGTGCTCTCTAAAACAGCTGGTTCCTTCATGCAGAAAAGTCAGATTCTCTTCCACACTTTCTGCCAGGGAAAAAGTCATGGGGTCTACTGGAAAACAGCACCATTATTTCACGTTGTTTCTTGATCCCAGAACATGACTGTTCTATACAGCATCCTCTGGAACCTGCACTGACAAACACACACAGATGTGCATCCTATCTGTCCTGTTTGCAACCTAGGTTAACAGGAAAGAAACATGAATGCCTGTTTGCAAGACCACAGTGTGTTTGTACATGATTGTCCTTCACTTTGACACTACCTCACAGTGGTTTCACAGTTCCTTTCATTCAAATCTACCTTGTATTGAGACTGCAAAGGTGCTCCTCTGCAGAGGGAGGTGCCCTTCAGACTGGCGTGGCTGCTTCTGATGGAATCAGCTCCCCATGGGCACCTGTAACTGAGCACTGGTTATGGTTATGAGAGGGACTGGAAAGCACTCAAGGGTGTCTCCTGCTTCTTGACACCTGGAACTAACTTTATAAACAGGAGACAATCTGACCAAGACCCAAAAGCAGCCATGGCATAAAGTGACTCTCTTTCCATCTACACAACTCACTGTTAGCATGGATAGGAGTAGCTGGGGGATTGAAAACTACTTGCAGCAAGCAGAGCCAGCACACTGGTGTTCATGGAAACTCAGGAGTGACTCCCCAGCTCTCTTAACTCTGTCATCAATGCTACCATTTTTACAACACATGGGAAATACCCTAACAAACTGAAGATTCTTGGAAGAACTAAAACCAGTACACAGAAGAATATTTCCTACAGGGACAGCCAGACTAAGGTCTGAGCTAATTTTCCCCTTCTGGAGAGCCTTTATTAAGCCGAAGGCAGCACTTCACAGAGGCAGAGAAATAGATTCTGTATAATGGATCTAAGCCATCAGATATTCAGCATGGAGAATATCATGGCATGCATTACATCTTCAGAGTGGTAAAAAAACCAAAAACTTGTTGGCATGTTGGACTGGATATTTAAACACTGAAAAAGCTCTGCTCTTTATCATCCAATACACAGCTGGGACATATGAGGAAGGATTTGGGTTAATCTCACACTATAAATGGGTTGAAATATACCAAAATATTGTAAGTTTTTGATCTACTGGGATGGATGCAAGGCCTGTGGGCAAGCACCCAAATGAGAGATGGATGCTTAAGGAACAGTGCACCCCCCAGCAGGTAAGCAAGACCCTTCTCAGCTTTTTGGGCCAATGAAGCACTGACTGCTTCAGAATAAAGACATTTAAAATGGATATTTTCCTTGGGATTGACAGTAATGTGCATTTTCAGAAAACAGCATATTAAAACCACTTACACATGTTCAGGTTTGCAAATCCAGTACGGAGCCTGCACGTTGTGAGGCTCAATGGATGCTTGTACCAACTGTAATTGTCTGTTGATTTGCATGCCACTGAGTATCATCAGACACTCACACAGCCAGCAGCACAAGGCTGGGAAGACAACAATGCAGTGTCAAAACCAAGTCAAACCGTGTCAGCTCAAATGATACACTGCAAACCAAAATAAATTGAACATGAAGTCTTAAACCAGCAGGGAAGGCATGCTTGGAGAACTCACAAAATCAAGGAGCTCTGATGATATTCCTAATTACTATGAGAAATTACATGTTAAGAGAATATTTGCTCATCCACGCTTCACCTCATGTTCAACAGGTGTGTATGGTAGGCAACCAAGGCAATCAATGCAGGCACAAAAGAGCTACCAGAGCTCCCATTTTAGTCATGACAAGTCAATGCCATCTAGGAAGACACAAATGCCACTGAAATGAATGCCTCCATCAGGGTTAGCAGCTTCCTCAGAGACTTCAAAGCTAGGGTTAGTGCTGCTTTGCTCACTGCCAGACTCTGAGAAAGAGAAGCAAATAACTGAGAAGCAGATCCAACATCCAACCTGCCAAGGCCCTGCTCCCCCACCTGCAGTGGGTGCCTGGGATGTTCCTCCTGGGATATCAGTCCTTACACAGGAACTACCTTGCCAGACAAGTCTCCTTCTCCACAGCCACTGAAGTTGGAGTTACTGGTGTTTTCCCCCAAGCTCTGATTCAGACAGGCTGGGGCACCTTCCCTTTAAAATAAATACACCTGTCACAGCTTCCATCTTGCAGGGAGAATGAATACTTTCAGCAGGGAATTTCTTGTATTTGGTTTCAGACCTCAGGGCAAATTTTTTCTAAACATCTGAACTTTAGATGTTTTTCTTATTTTTCTGCTGGGAGAAAGGGACGCAGAAAGACATCCTTTGAATGCTGAAAAAATATTTTTACAACCTTTTGAAAGGGAACAGGTCTGCAGCTTGAGGTAAGAAATCAAATTCTTTCTGAGAATAAAGTATACTCTTCAATTCAGTTAAAAATACCAATTAATCTTTCCTTTTTGTACAAGAGACAGCCTCCTTTACTGATTTCACTTACAAAACATTTGACAATACATTTTTCATACAGACACGGTTTGCTAATTGCCATGGTGAGTGATTCAGTTAGCTGCATTTATTAATGAATCTTTAAAGCATATTTTTTCTTGTAATCAATTTATTCATCGATTATCATTACATTTTTGAAATATTTTTGTTGAATTGTTTACTCTCCACTGAACATTGGAAGTCTGCTGTGGGATTTTTTTCCTTCTTTCAGACAAAAAAATAGTTTTAGCTGTTTAATTGCAATTGTTTTATGAAGTTAATAAACGTTTGTATTATTGCTGCTGTAGTTGCTACTGTTGTTGTTACTGAACTTGCAGCAATCGTTGCAGTATCCTCCTTTCTTTGCTCAACAAGAGAGAATTAGCTCATTGTTTTCATGCCCATGAGCAAAACCTGGGGAAAAATCCATCATTTTCATGAGAAATGTGATCAAAGTAGGGGAGAAACACAGCATGGGAAACCCTGAAACATTCACTAGGAAGTCGTACATGCCCTTGTTAATCCACGCAGAAGTGCACAGAAGTGTGGCCATGAAAGGTGCCTGCTGTTACACATCTGTTGCTTTGATTGTTCTTCTCCACTGCTGCAAAAATGGCTCTTTGTCCCCAGGTATTTTTTTGACATAATGGAGGAAAACAAGCTTTTCCATACAATGAAAATACTAATATCAAGGCTGTGGAAAGTCATAAAGGGAGGAGGTTCCTAAAAAGATAAATAAGTAAATCCAATTTCAGCATTAGACCAGCTAAGGAGTACTAAGCTGCCTAATTTTTCTTTTCTTATTAAGTCAACAGTTCTCACCATTATTGTTTTTCATTAATATTTGACTTGTGGAGTCTTATTACTGTGTAAAACTCAGTTTCTCTCATTTTAAAGTTTGTTTCCCTCTGAGAGAAAGGAAAAGTAAATATCAGTTCAAAAGCAAAGGGTAATTTATTTTTTAAGTTATTACAAATTTGGTATTATAAATATAATCTCATTAGCCTAAGCACTGTAGTAATTTTTTAAGTTCCTCAGGGCAAGGCTTAGCAGTCCCCTGAAAAAAGACATTTCTAGGAAAAGAAACTGTTTATTGGTTTGTGATTCATCAAGGCACTAATTTTCAAATGCACATAAAAAATAAATCCCTAGAACTATTTAGTACTGAAGTGCTTTTATAATAAGTAATTTTATTCAGCAATAGATGCAGATATCTGTGCTATCATGGGCAATACAAATGATTACACCCAACATTACTACATACTGCCATGATTTTGGCTTGGTCCCTAAAATCCCCAATCTGTTGTGCAGCTGGAAACAGCACAGAGCTGCCTCCTCTGGGACACTTGTGCCCAGGTGAAATAGGATTGTTTGCATGGAGAAAGGGAATGGGAGAGAAAGCATCAGAGTTTTTGCAACAAGCTTTCTACAGCAATGTCCTATATCACCCTGGGTCAAATGGGAATCTCTGTCTAGTAAGTGAAAAGGTTTTGGTCCTGCACAGAACATTTTATCTGACCAGTCACATAAGAGGCCAAATCTATCAGACTGGAGATATCAGTACAGTAGGATCCCTTCTTGTGTTTTTTAGTATAATTTCACACTTTTATTTCCTCTCCAGCAGTTTTAAATCATGTGAAAGAAATTCTAGCTCCCCAATTTCCCTTTCCTCTCCCTGGGGCCTTCGTCCTTAGGATGATTTCCTGAGGTGCTGAGCTCCATCACCTGGGGACAAACGTGGGAGCTCCCCTTCTGTAGGTAAACACTCAGAGCTGGCCACTGGAGATGAGGGGCTGAGCCCCATTACTGCTCTATTTGCTGTATCTGTGGTGGAGGAATGGGCAAGCTGCCCATCATTTGTAGCACAGAGCCAAGGCTTTGGCGTTGTGTCAGTGAAGCCCCTGCACAGCAGACCCTTGAGATCACCTGACAATGCTCACAATGATGATGAAATGCCCGGTGTGGATAAGAAAGTCTCAGACCAGATCATTTTATTGTTACTAAATATACATAATACTGTCATTAAATATATTTTAAGATATATAAAACCAGAAGTTAGATTTTATTTTGGTCTTATCTGTCTCCAGCAGCTTCCTGGACATTACAGAACAACACCCAATGCATATTTCTCCCACTGTCTGCTAAGTGTCTGAGTTTCTCCCTTAATTGCTGTGAAACAAGGAACTTTTCACTTCCTTCTGTTGTTTAGGGATCGAGACAATTCATGTCCAGTGAACACAAACCCAGTAATATGCATTTTGGGGCTGGAATTATGTCTTCCATGTTCTGCAGTTACTATGGTTACCATCCCACAGCATCCCTGCATGCGTGGCTAAAAGAAACAGCAAAAAAAAAAAAAAAAGAATGTCCAGGTAAGAAACAAAAGGGGAGTCTGGGCCTATTAAAAATACAAAGTATAACTTGAAGAATCTAAAAGACTTATTTTCCACAATGACAAAGGAAGGTGGATGTTCCCATGGTCTTGCTGATAAATTTCCCTACTTTGGCTTTAAATGCTGGAGTAAATTTTTGTCCCATCTAGAACTGGGAAGATGGATGAGACACTCATGCTCCAGAAAGCAGCCAGTGTCAGTGCACGCCTGGGAAGGGGAGAACAACTCTTGCTTTATTCCAGTAGGAAGCTAATTACCTGGAGCCATGAGCCATATCACTGTTAGGGTTCCTAATGCCAGCCCTGGGCAGCCTGCCATCCTCACAGCAGTTAGGAGGACAACAGGGGTTACAATGAGAGCTGGAAGCTCAAGCCCTGCTCTGGATTGGGCACAGAGTAACAAAAGGACTTGGTGGCTACAGTGGCATTCTGTCAGAATTCTGTGTCTCAGACCACAGATGCAGTATTCAACATCAGGCCAAACCATGAGGTGCCTGCATCTGAATTGTTCCCTACAGTGAGTGCTCTGTATTTGATTTGCACAGTTAGTGCCTTCTTTGGACCTAACCATGACCAAGAACCTCAGCCAGACCCTCCCCAGCCCTGGGAGGAGATGGGTGTAGACAACTTCCCTGGATGCACCTGACCTACACTGTCTGGAGAGATGCCTGTACTGCAGACATGTCCAGATATCTCACCAGGAATGTACTTCATGTTGGTGGGGTCAGGGACATTCCTGACTTCTCCCCATCCTGAAACATCATGGGTGACAGCACTAGTCCTGACCGAGGAGGGAGACTTGATGGAAATCCAATTCTCAAAAGACAGAAGGTGCTCTACCCCACAGGAATTGCTGGCATTTGGCAGGAGGTAACTGGAGACCAACTGGAGCAGAGAGAGTGACCAAAACATGAACTGTCTCTGCTTGCCAAGGCAGAGGTGACCTGAGCTCCCACCTTTCCACAGGGCCAAAGGCTTCACTGCAACCGCAGTGAAGGAGGGGGGAACCTTCCCTGGGAGGTGAGTGATGTGAGTCTGACCAACCCACAGGCTGACTGACCTCCAGGCAGACTGAGCACCTGCCCTCAAACTCTGCCCTGAAAAACCCTGCTTGTTGTGAGAAACATTCACTCCTCACCTTCAGGCGAAGGCGTCACTAACTGAAAGCCATGACAGCTGGGATATGAAAACAGATACTAGGATTGAATACTATCATTTCAACAACTGAGCAACTAAATAAAAAAACATCCTACAAGTGGAAATAGGATTTTAAAAAATCTCCAGTATTAAAAAAGTGGAAATAGGATTTAAAAAAAATCCCCAGTATTAAAAAAGTCACACATTTTCAACTTTGACTTACCACACACCCTACAAAATATATTGAGTTAATGGTTGACAGTCCATTCTTTATGTACCTAAATACTCACTCTGATAAATAACTGGCCAGAGAACCAACTCCATTGCTATGTCAGTGACATCACTGGGTAAGCAAATGAATCATCTTCTTACAGTCAGTCATTGGGCATGGATGATTTCAGAATAAGTATGAATTTGTGAAGTGCTGCAGACAGTAAAATTACACGCATGCAGCAGTAAGTGTAGGAGAAAGACTGGGGTCTTCCTCAGTACCAGGAGACAGCTGAAAGCAGAACCTGCACTGTCCTGAATCTCAGCTTTGACTATTATGACCTGTACTGGGTTTTACTGCACACCAGCATGATGAAGGCTTCCATTTCTGGTACAGCAAATAGTCTATTTAGAGTGATGATGCTGTGGAATACTCCAATTTATGTGAAATCTAGATGCTAGAAAGTAATGCTGTTATTATCCTGTACTTCTTGTTTTTGCTTTTCCTATGTGAGCATCATTTTATCATAATTTTCAAAGTTTTCACTGGAAAAAAACAAGCAAACTGAATTCTACAGCCTTATGATACTGAAAAAGTGTTTCCTAAGTATTTTCTTCTATGTTTGTTGATTTGAGATTGCAGCACCAAGAAGGTCATTGTATTTCAGGGTCACCTTCTTTTTGTATTTGATCTACAAAGGTTGATTGAAAGCAGAGCAACATCTGAATGGTGAGTTCTTCCTTCGGTGTATATCTCAAAGGCAAGGTATGATTTCAGGAACAAATGACAAGGAAAGTCCCTATTCTTCTTTAACAAATGATTGGCATGAGGTGCTGTGAAATGTGAGGGAATAAAATAGAATAAAAGTGTGAAAATGCATCCTGAATTCCCCAGTACTTCCCTGCTGTGTCCTTAGGGCATTTCAAGACCTACCTTGGAAAAAGGTTTTGCATAATAATCACTGCTATGATTAGCACAGTGTTTCACATTATATAATACATACAATTCACCTGATAAGCATTGCAAGAATTATTTGCAATTAAAGTTTCAAAATGTTCCAGGCTTTAAGGTTTTTTTCTTCTCTACCAAAGTAACCCCATCAGTTTTCTCAGCAGTCCCTCAGTAGCTCACTTAAAAGTTGGAACATTCTTTAAAATTCCCTCTAAATAATCACAAATTTGTAACAGCAACAATACTGGCAGACCCAGGGCTATAAGCAATTCACCAGCAGAGGTTTGCTGGTCATCTAAGGACTGAAGTGTGGGAGCTGAGTGAGCTGGGTTTAGAAGTAATGAAACAACTACCACATATAAGAGAGACAGGAGATTCTGACCTATTGTAGACTGGCGAGCCAGCGAAGAAAAGGCAAATTGCAGTCATGCTAGTAAAGGCAAAAATAATCCCAAGAGGATCCCAGGAGGAACACCAACATAGGATGCAATGTGGGATACTGAGGATGCTCTGTACTCCAAGATTTAAGACACTGGCAGCAGATCTCAGTAGAGCAATGGAAGGATGAGCGCACCACCAGAGAAATGGATTGGATTAAAAAGCTTTGCATATGTATAATTTTAACAGTTTGATCTAGTGTTCATTGTGATCATCATAACTGGAGTAATAATAACTCTTTCATTGAGCTCTTAAGATTTTTAGACTATAAGTAGACTAAATTCTTAGCTTTCATCTAATGTGGGTTCCTTTTGCACCTATCACGCCTTCGAGTTTAACAATCTGGTAGGAGGATTTCAAGCAACCTTTTCTGTAGCTTGGATGCAGCAAGTTGGTAACACCTGTGCTGAGGATACACTGCTGGCAGAGTGAAACCTCAGCCACACTTTCCTGGGGAAATCTGGCACTGCCTTCCAGGAATTCAGGCTCCCAAACTGCAGATGGACACGGACAAGCCTGGCATCAGGGTCCTAAGAAAACACATATGCCTGAAATAATAAAAGCTAAGAATCTGGTGCTTCCAAAAAGCAATGAGATATAGTTCATGGCCCCTCTCTTCCCCATCTTACTGAATTATATTTGGCTGAATTATATTTAGAATTATTTATTTTCCGTATATAGTTCTATATGAAAAATAAGTGTGTCCTTGGAGTCCTAAATCAAAATACTATAGCTTATTTAATCATACAGTATAGTTTTGCAATTCTACAATGTACATTACTTGATTTTTTCTTTTTAGCAGCATTTATTCTTCTAATTTAAAAGCTTGTAAGAAAGATTAAGTATTCACAGCAGTGAACTGTAATTCTAAAGTCATTAGGGACTAGCTATTGCTCAATACAAATGCTAATGCAGTTTAAACTTGATATAACCTTTCTAGATTTAAGATATCAGCAAATAAAATGTTAATAAAAACTTCTGGACTGTATCTAGATTTCATTTTGCATTAGTGAGCTTGCTATTACAGAATGAACAATAATCAAAACCTATTTTTATCAAATGGTTTCTACTACAGCAAATAATAGTGAGGGAAACAAAAAAATTAAGTGAGAAAATCTCATTCATATGAACTATGAATGCAAAAAATACACTGCATTCCTAAATATAAACAACAAATTACCAGGCAAATAATGTTTAATGTTCTTGAGAAATTTTGAGCTTCACATGTTTAATGTGTTTACTGTCATTGTTTTGTTGTGTTTATTAAGGCAGAATGACAAAAAGTTCTTCATTTGTTCTTCATTTGTATGAAGAACAAATGCCACAGTAGCAAATACCCTACAGCCTGGCAAGTGAAATTTAGAGATGAGTGGACACTTCAGGAGTGGCTGTAATGCAGCACTGCCAAGGACCATGGTTAGGGAAATCCATACACTTCCTTGTCTGCTTGCCCTGTTACAAAAGCTCCCACATTCCAGTGGAACTGTACATAGGAACTGTAACTTCAACCTGCCAGGAGGGAGACCAAAGTAAACCTGAGGAACACCTTCTTCAGGGACCTCCACTCTCTTTTCTCTCTTTCATGTGTAAGCAGCTTCCCTGGCTGGAGGAACTTGTGTGCTCCTTTTGTCCCATCAGCTGCAAAAACCATTTCTGGTGGTGATGCCTTTCACAGTGATGCCATGCAGGAGTTCTCATCACCTATCACAGTGGTGCCATGAAGGAGCTAGCCAAGAGCTGGGCATCATTTTTGTCTGAAAACTCTGCTAGCAGCCCTTCTCCAGTGCCAGCTGCAGAGGGAAGGGCGGTTTAGTTCGGGGAGGAGAGCACTCACAGAAGGACCTCACTAGGATAACACAGAAGATCAGCACTTGTTTTCTTGGTACAGCCCTAGGGACAACATTCCATTACTTCTGAAGGGAAGTTTCTGGGCATTTTAAACCCAAGTCATCCCATATTACATCTCCTCTTTCACAGCAGAAACCTCCATGAGTTGAAAGAGAAGCTCTGGAGGTTGTGTCCCAGCAACTCCAGACTGTCACTCCCCAGTTCAGACACAAGGCCTCCACTAACCATAGCCCCTGTCTATGGAAACACAACTGTGCTGTGAGCTTTAATTATGTAACTGCAGAAATAATTTTGCCTTATTAATTGAAAATCACTGTAGCTTTTTCCATAAAATGAAAAAGCCTAAACTACACAAGAAGGGATTCCAGAATATAAATTTTGATTTATATTCACAAAGACTGCCTCCTCCTATATGTTATGAATATATCCCCAGGCATCCTGGACATTTTGTTTGCTTTGGTGAACAAATACAGACTTATACGTGTGGTGTCTTTTATGACAAACTATTCAGTTGTCATTCTTCCTGCAGGCCCAGCAAAAATTATCTCAATACTTTGAGTGAGTACAAACATACGCCCACAAAAAACCCCCAAAACCTCAACCAGCCACAAGAGAATCAGAGCACAAATCCCAAGAAATAGATGTGGTTCAGTAAAGTGAAGGGAGGTCATAAGCATCTTTCTTTGAGAGGCTGGTGGTGCACCAGAGAGAGAAGTGTGGCTGTGCAACACGTAAATGATTGCAGCAGAGATGGAACGGTCAGTTCAGTGGGAGGACAGAAGTGTGGAGAATGACAGTACAGGATCAATAAAATCTTCCCCTCCCTCCCACGCAGTGCATCACCTGCAGCGCTACAGAAGCCGCCAAGATCAATTTCTCGAGTTTTGCTGAGATCTGGGAGACACACTGAGCCTTTGCTCACCAAAGCCAGTAATGTAATTAACACAGTAATGCAGAAAATAAGGATAAATCCTGGAAAATCAAATTGCACCCTGTCTATATAGAATTTTGAATTAAAATATTATTAGTAAATTGACAGACAGTTATTATTGCAGCAGACTCCTAGGGCTCAAGTCTGCCAGTGAAGCACTGGCTGGGGTACAATAGAAGAGAGACAAAGGGTTGTCTTCAGTATCAATTAGCTAAATATGGAGTTTGTACAACCATGGCAAGTCCTTAGAGCAAAATCATTCTGCCAGTCAATACTCTACTTGCTATATGAGCAATCATGTATGGACATAATTTCTTTAATATTTTCTTAACTCTACTGATAATGATAGTTTTTATTGTCATAAAGGGAAACTTTTTACTGCAGCACACACTGAGAGCAGGCACACTAACCATCAGAAGGAAGTCAGGATTCCCCCATGAACAAGCATTTTCCCCTAAAATGGGCCATTTAATTGCACTCACAACTGTGAAAAATAGATTAGCATGGTTTCCTTTTGTGGCATTTAGTTAGTGTAATTCTAAGACATTTGTTTGAAAACAGTACTCCATTGCACTGCTTCTTGTTCAACAAAGATTTGATTAGCGAGAACTATGTTGCTCTTGCAAAACTTAAAGCTGTATTTGGAATTAGGAGCTTTTTTATTAGTATGCATTAAAACCTGTTATTGATCTGCTAGAGGTGCTAATGTAAGTGTCTTTTGCAATGCAAACCCAAATTAGATTCTGATCAGGTTCAGAGTGTTCAATCAAGGACTACCTAGCAGCATTTTTAAATGAAATGCGGTTTGTGTTTGGCATTGCAGATCAGGTATTTGATTGAAAGTCAGGAAGAATTCCCAGCAATGTAGCATCTCTCTTCCTTTGCTGGGCATCTAAAATGTATCTAGCATTCAGCTACTGCACAATGCTGACATATTGTGTTGTACAGTCTAAAGAAATTTGACATTTAATGTATGCTATAATGGCTAACTAAAAAGGGGCCACTGCAGCACATGAGTTTAAAAAAGCATTTGCTAAAAATTCTAAACCTAACTTCTTTATAACTAAAGACTGACATGTTTATTAACAGAATGCAAGTGTATAATGCATCACATCTTCTACTGATCACATAATGAAAATAATAGCCTTCATGGAGTAGTGACAACACAGGTGGAGATACAGTAGTGACCATTTAAGATCTCAGATAAGCCACTATGCTAGGTGCTTAGATGGATCTCTAAGAGATGGGCATTGCCCTGAAAAGTTTGTAATTTGTACTTCAAAAGACAGATGTAAGCCATATTTCTATCATAACCCCAGTGCTGATACAAAGCAGGTATTTCCACCTAACCCAATTTTATGATTCTAGAATAACAGAATCATAGAATCATCTAGATTGTAAAACACCTTTAGGATCATCAACTCCAACTGTTAACCCAGCACTACCACATCCATCACCAAACCAGGTAAATCTATAGGAATTCTCACAGTCAACAGTGAAATACACTTTGAGGATGCAATTCATCCAATCTCTGCTCTGCAGAAAGACCTCTCCAGTAGAAAGCATGCAGTCATCTACTTCTGCCAGCCTTAACTTCCTTCCCAGAGGTGCACAGCCACTGTGCCCAGGTGTGCCAGGTGAGGGGAGCACCATCAGCACAGGCTCACACCATGGGCAGTCACCTCAGCTGGAGGTGTAGGTCTCGTTATGCCAGTGGACATCAAAGGGTTCACTCTGGGGTGAAAACCAGAGCTCAGAGACACTGGGACAGTGTGTGACTATGAGACAGCCCTGAGGCAGCAGAGACCAGAATGCAGCTCTTCAGGATGTTCTTTGCTCTGTTTAAACTGATGGTATTTTTACTGATTCAGCTTTGCAATAGATCTACTCACAGAACAGCACAAAGACTCTTCTAGGTTCTACACTGCAACTCTGACAGGCAGCTGCTGCACGCAGAGATTACTGCAGCCAAATAATGGTCTCAGTGGTTTAGTCTGTTTATTCAGATTTAGATTAACTCAACCAAAAAAAAAAAAAGCCTATGTAGCAGCTAAAATATAAAATTAGACAATATGTCCCTTGAAAACGTGGTCAAGGAAAAGCTCAAGATCCAGTGTATGCCAGGGCCTCTTCT
Source organism: Agelaius tricolor (assembly GCF_023055355.1). Classification (NCBI taxonomy): domain Eukaryota; kingdom Metazoa; phylum Chordata; class Aves; order Passeriformes; family Icteridae; genus Agelaius; species Agelaius tricolor. Next base: position 56,796,946 of record NW_027269263.1, read on the forward strand.
CCAGAGGCAGTTGAGTCCTGCAGTGACATCTCCTGCATTGCAGGAGCACAGCCCCCATTTTAGCAATGAGATCACAGGAGCTCAGGGTACTGTTTCTGATTCCTCTAGACACCTTGTGGTGCCAAACTTTGCTCAGATTTCACCATCCTTTTACGGTAAGTGGCAATTAAAGGTGTGAGTTTGTAAGTGGCATTACACCCAGCACACCCCTCCCCAGGCAGGCTGCTGTACCAGAAACAGAGTGGCCAGCAGGAGCAGGGCAGTGACCCCACCAGGAGCACTGGTGAGGCCACACCTCGAGCTCTCTGTGCAGTTCTGGACCCTTCACTACACATGAGGGTGCTGGAATGTATCCAGGAAAGGACAATGAAGATGGGGAAGGGTCTGGAGCACAGGTAGGATGAGTAGTAGCTGAGGGTGTTCAGCCTGGAGAAAAGAAGGCTCAAGGGCACCTTATCACTACCTGAAAGGAGGTTGTGGCCAGGTGGGGGGGGGTCAGTCTCTTCTCTCAGGTAAAAGTGACAGGACAATAGAAAATGTATTGCAGTGGCATTCTTCCCAGACGAAGGAAGGAAGCATGAATCTGACTTTATGTTTTTAGAAGGCTAATTTATAATTTTATGATCGATATTATATTAAAGAATACTATACTAAACTATACTAACGAATACAGAAAGGATACTTACTCAATGCTAAAAAGATAATAATGAAAACTCGTGACTCTTTCCAGAGTCCTGACACAGCTTGGCCCTGATTGGCCAATGAGTGAACACCAGAATCCAATGAAACAATCACCTGTGGGTAAACAATCTCCAAACACATTCCACATGAGCAAAACAGAGGAGAAGCAAATAAGATAAGAATTGTTTTCCTTTTTCTCTGAGGCGTCTCAGCTTCTCAGAAGAAAAATGCTGGGCAAAGGGATTTTTCCAGAGAATGTGAATGCCACAGAAATGTCAAGTTCAACCAGGCAACTTGTTGATTGGATTGGATATTAGGTAAAATTTCTTCATAGAAAGAGTTGCCAGGCATTGGCACAGACTGCCCAGGAAAGCAGTGGAGTCACCAGCCCTGGAGGTATTAAAGGATGTGTAGTTGTAGCACTTAGGGACGTGGTTTAGTGGTGGACTTGGAAGTGTTGGGTTAACAGTTGAGTTCTTAAAAGTCTTTTCCAGCCTAAAGGATTATATGATTACTTGAAAATACAAATCCATAGCATTTCTTCTGTGTTGTCCTCTAGTATGATGTGCAAAAGTAAAAAAACTCAATGACTGTAACTGTCTCATCAGCACCAACAATGCCTCCCCTGCACTAATCCTCTTCCATCATTACCTTTTATAAATGCTCTGGGATGATGGAAAAACGAAATGACAGTGATTGTGACAAGTCTCACAGAAAGGTCTAAGCATTAAAAAGTTTTGATTACAGGTGAAATCCTTTGCCTGTACTGCACAGCAGCCCCTGTGTCCAGGTGGTAACAGAGAAACAAGCCAAGGTCACACCACCCTGCCCAAGCAGGGTGTGAGGCAGCGCCAAGCCTTGTTGGGGAGAGATGCTGCATCATTCCATGTGCCAGCCTTGCTGCCAGTGGGATAGCCTCGAAACCACAGCACGCTCTCCAGGAGCTGAAAGGCACCCATCACTAAAAACATGCAGTCAGATGCTTCATCTGTGCCCTACAGGAGTATGAGCAAGGAATGCCAGGGTCGGAGTTCAAAGTGTGGGAGAGAAGCAGGGAAAGGAAAGCCCTGCATTTATCAGCACCAGACTGAAGAGGGCTTGTTCCAAGCCTAATCAAACTATTATTCAAACTACTTTCAAATAAAGAAATTAAGATGTACCAATTTAATTTGGTTTTTTTATTAACCGGAAGTCAATCATTAATCAGAAGTCAACCTGCCAAGATCATTCATTATTGCACAAACACACATGGCTGACTCTACATACCTAAGGATAAGGCTGAACTCACCCTTAAGACAATGTCACTGAAGCAAGTTACCCCAGGATCAAGCTTTACCCAGTTACACACTTAGATCATAATTTCTGAGGATGGCATCAGTCCTGGGCAGCAAATGGTGCTAACACAAGTATGGAAAAAAACCCCTCTGTTTTAAGTTGCTGCAGCTTTACTCTGACCTGCCTCCAAATGGAAACTGTAGTCTGCCAAAGTTTTAATATTTGAGTGCTTTCAATTGGTTGCCACACTAATAATTTGATTAGAATCATTCTAAATAATACATATTGTGACTGAGCTAATTTGGCAAGCAGCCAACAATTAATTAGGAGAAAGTTAATCATGTACTTGTCATGAAATGCACTCTATTTATGGCAAAAGGTATTGACTTTAAGTCAATCTTCATATTTACAGTGAAATTAAAAGTTACAACAGAGTCTAAGTATTTATGTAAAGAACATTTTCCACAGGGGAAACCTGAAGAGGGAATAAGGTTTGCTACTACAAACCATACAGTGATACCTGAAAAAAAATGCAGATAAATTACAGCAGATGCAAGTGGGGCCTTTCCAATGAAACCTGACAGCAGTCCTCTGGGTTACCAGAAGACTTCCTCAGATTCATTCTGGGGTTCAATTTGATTAAAGACTGTAAGCAAAAGGAAGAGGGTGGTAATACTTTGCTGATGATACCTAGTTAGGAGGAGGTCTGTCAATTCAGAGGAGACCTAGGATTGCACACAGTAATAACCAGATGACCTTGAGGTCTGAATTAATAGAAATGGATGGAAATCAATTGTGCAAAGTGCAAGGCCATACAGCTAAGGACCAATAAGGAGTATTTCTGGCATAAGCAGGGAGCTCATCATCTGGAACTGCTAAGGGACAGACACCTTGCTGTCTAGAGAGATGCTTCTAGATATCCAGAAGCACTGGCTGACCACAGAATCACTGCAAACCTCCAAGGGGCAGAAATAAAAAGATCTCAGAACATGCAAGAAGTATTTCCACAAATGTGGGGAAGCATTACCAGAATTGCACAGAAAATGGTGAGGCCTCCCCCACAGTCTTGAGTATGAAAATGCAGCTCTGCTTGCAATGTTTAAGAAAGATGATCTGAGAGTGGAGCAAGAATACAGATGGGGCATTTATGATGTTGTGGAGGATTAAGTGTTTGACTTACAAGAAGAGACTAAAAAAGTAGTTTGAGTAGCAATGGGCAGAAGAGAGTTGATGATTATTCAGTATAAATACAGTAGAGGCAAGAATTTATTGTCAGAGCAGAAAAAGAGCAAGGTTCAAGATGAGGGCACTAAGAGAACAAACAGGTTTGAGTGTATTGCTAACAGATTTATACCAAATATATATATATATATGTATATATATTAGAAGGGCACTTCTAATCAACACATGAACTGAGCAGTGAGGACAGTAAGCCAACTCCTTCTCAGACAGAAGGTGTACAGCTGAGGAGGAGGTTCATGAGACAGCTGCCAGCCACCATGGGGGCTGGAGGACCCTCTGGAGGATTTTTTGGTGCCTGAGCACCACGGTGAGGTTGAGCAGATAGCCTTGATGTCCAGTGGGAATATTTCTCTGTGACCTCTTGTAGATGTGACTTCATTCCATGATTATGATTCCATACAAAGAAGTTGTTTAGCAGGGTTTTTTCCTGCTAATTTCTTTTCTGACGAAAGAAATTAGTTGAATTTAGCCATTTTGCCCAGTGTACTAATTTCTTCCCTACACTAAATGCAGTGAATTAGCTGGTTCTACCTCACACCCACAGTGGACCAAAATACCACTAACTTATCTATAGAAAGAATTATTTAGCATTCCTTTCTGGAATTATTTGTAACAATTGCATCTCACAGCAGAGTATGCAAGTAGTTTAGGATTGGCAAAACTTTAGCTTAGATCACCAGCTTTTATCCTAAATTCACAGCCCTGAAAATCCTCCACTGTTTGCACCTAGGGATGATTCCAGAGAGACAAAGATCTTTAATTGAAGTTTTCCAAACTTGATACCAGAAAAGTGTACCTTCTAGACTATTATTATTATTGCTTATATAGAGCATAGTTCTTTTGGAGATGGTTATATGAAACCAACTTTTCAACTTTAACTTCAATAAACATCAGATATATGTCTTCCTGTCCATATTGCCACTAGAATGAGAACTAAAACAGCATAATATGTGATAAATCATCAAATAAAAAAAATGCAGCAACATCTTGTATTGTTACAAGTGGTACTATACAGTACAATTTACAAGGTAATAGGCCTATTCATCACCAGCACATCATTCATTCCAGTTTCTCTGCTCAGAGGCTGCAGAGTGGGAATTTTGATGGTCTATTTGTTCTTGCTTTGATTAAGAATAAAACATAGCCTGGAAATAAGAAACTTTGCCTCCTGTTTCGCATCTCTGAAATACCATCCTTGTGTTACCAGCATGGATCAGAAGTACTAAATATGCTGATCACAACACCATGAAATCAAAGGTTGCACCCAAGATCCATCTTTTCTAAATTTGTTTTATCAAACCAGGATAAGGCTCAAACAGACATTCAGTGCATTTCTAAACTTGTCTGCTTTGTCCCCACGGTAATCCAGGAGTTGATTGAGGATTCTACAAACCTGGATCAGCTCCCTGCTGTGGCCTGACCATCCCATCTGACCTTAAAGAGGTCTCTGAGGCTGGAGGACACAACATGCTTAAATACAACACCAACCTTTAGTCTTTGGTAGTTTTCTAGTCCTCTACATCTTGCTGAGTACATCTACATAGAACCTGCTCTGCTTTTCTTCAAGAGGGGATGATGATGAAGAACCAGGATAGTGAGGCACTTAGATGTTATGGAAATGAAACTATAAAAAATCTTTTAGGAGTAACTTTAAGTGCAGTGGCAAACGTGTACCCTGCTCTGTGACATCACCTATTGGCTTCTGCATGACTCTCACTGGGAGGAAATGCTCTTGCCTTTAATGTGCTCCCCAGAGATTTTGCTCACATCTCTCTAATTCTTCCAGAGGGACCATTGAAATCAAATGTACAAGACAGCTGAGACTGGAGGAATTTCACATAAAGACAACCACCTTCAGACAATGGTAATTTTTAATTAAGATCTTGCTTAATGGCTTTTGTGGCAGCAGTAGATGAGTTAAAGGCACTGAGTTACATGAGTGTAAGATGCTCTTTTCCTGGGTTAGCTGACACAAAAACATTCTGCATACACAGCTACAGACAATGTCAGCAGGTATGAGGACTGAAATCCTGCTGGGCCCCATGCTGCTCACTGCTCACCTTTCCACGTGAGCCACCACATTGCACAGCCCCCTGCTAACCTGCTGACTACTCACCCTGCTTTTTTGGGGGCCACTCAGAAGACTGCACTTCCAGTCCTCTCAGGGTTTCCTAAATAATGAAATATCAAAAGTATTCTAATGCTCCCCTGCTATCATGGTGATACACTTGTAGGCTTCTTTGGCTTAGTCACTAGACCACTGACACAAGCGGTGTCAAAACACCTTTGCTTGCTGAAGAGGCCAGAAATGCTTGTGGCCAGACAGGTGTCCTGCTGTGGGGCTCAGGACTGCAGCAAAATTGCCAGACTGCACAGCATCCAATGCATAATTCTGTCCTGAAATAGCTTTTGAAATTTTCATTTCATGGTCTGTGGCATTTCAAGCTTTTCTCTCTATTTTAAATATGCTCATTTCACAAAGTACAAAAGCAAATTTCCTTCCATAATCCTGTGCCTTGCAAACTCCCACTGCAACCTGAGAACCAAGCTGAATATTTTCTCCCATAAACTGCCATCTACAACATTTTAAGTGGCAATGTGAGCTTTCTCCCCCTCTGCTTTTCTTAGAAGTTTCTCAGAGAAATTCTGCCGATCTGACACCCCCCCCCCCCCCCCCCCACCTTCTTCCAGGAAGTCTGACCCTTATTCTCCTAAAACAATAAACAAATTTCCTCTGGTGAAAGAAGTGCCACTGCCACACTCCAGGCTGGAAAATTCATTCTGGTCACCTTGATTCCATTTGGGAACATGCAAAACCCCCTGCTGATGCTGCTTTAAAGGGGCCCACATTGCACAGATCTCCTTCCAAATCCTTTCCAGCTCACTGATAAACATTCATTAAAACTGGCACATAGAATTGTCAGTGGGAATCCATTATTTTAAAGTGATTTTTCAGAGCAATTTGTACCCTTTCAGTACAGTGACTACAAGACAAGAGATGCTTCATACGTTGATGCGCCTGCTATAGCACGATCTTCCTAAAGCTGTGAGACAGAGCAGTTGCTGTAAATCATTCTTATTCAAGCACTCATCCTGGAGCAGGCAGCTGAAGGCAGTGCTGCCTCAGGATGTAAACATGGACAGAATGAGATGCTGTGGCTGTGTCCCTGCTCCCTGACAGGCAGGAGGAGAGAGGCACCCACACATCTCAGCTTTGCTTCAGGCTGGGATTGGCATTTGCCAGGGAGAAGCAAGAGGGCTGTAGATGGAAGGAGTGCAGCAGCCACAGGCTCAGGCTGCCTATGAGCCCTGGAGGCAGCAGGAGCATTGCCCTGTGCCAACAGGGTGCCCTAGTGGGGACATGGCACCTGCAGATGCACCCTCCAATGACCTGACGTCCCTCAGGCACCTCATTTTCCACTCACTACCAGAAGTCATCTGAAGGCACAAACTGGTCAGACAGCAGCAAATTAGCATCATACTCTGGTGTGACAGGAAATCTCAGTCCACTAAATAACCCGCATTTTTCAAATTATATCCCCAAATAAGTGTTTATTGATGAATGCTGCAGAAGAGCATTTTGCACTATCAACGAAAGAGTAGTATTTGTTTACAAACCAGCCTAATTATGGAGCCATTATATTTACTGTTCTATGAATTTTTCAGTGCTGTTGCAATATTAAAGGCCAGAATTTAGACACAAATCACTGCTAATCTTTGACTCCACCTATACACACTCAGAACCATTTCAGTGCAACACGGGAAGGAGAACTGTGAGAGGATGGACTGATAATTATTTCCCCTTAATTAGGATTTGATCTTCTGTACATTAGAGGGAAGAAAACAAGCCCAGAGACACACACTCCATTCATTCATTCTAAATGACATGGAATTAAAAGCAAAGTGGTGAATCCTTCTCTCAGTATGCTCACACAACTCCATTAACGATAATGGCTATTTTGCTGTGACCAGCACGTGCTTTGAATGTCTAATTTTCATAACAGGTTTCTATTCAATTAGGCTTATTGGCAGCAGGACTTAAACACTAAGAAGGAGGAAGGTGAACCTGAGGTTAAAAATGTATGTAGTGTTTTCCAGAACTGGAACATCTGCTTCAGGGATCCCCTGGTTGGTGAGGTAAAATAAATAAATTTTTCTTTGCATTTCATCTGTGGTCTGTGGTTGTTTTTGTGCCTGCCTGTGCTGGCTCACACACAAGGAGAGGAATCAGTCCCATGTGCCATGCAAAATGTGACACTGAGGTGCACTGCCCTTGTTTGTGGGTCTGTCATGAATGAAGCTGGTTGCAGTGCCACCAGCCTGAAGATGTCTGAGGGCTCTGGTCATGAAGCTGTGATCCTCCATCCCTTTCTCCTCCAGTGCACCCATGGAGAGCATGTGCAGCCTCTGACTTGTAATGGCAGCCACAAAGTGAAGAGAGCTTCTCAACAAATTTTTCCATGCCTTTTGATTGTGGAGTCACCACAACCAGGTAAAACATCATAGAAAGATGCCCATCTGGGGGCTCTAAATGCTACAATCTCTCCTAATAAATTCAAAGGCAGCTTTTCAAGGTATGGCCTGCAAGAAAGTATTTTACTGGTTCCCACAGAAGGTGGTAAGAAAACAAAATTTATGATTTATTGATCATTTAACCTTGCAATGTATTAATTTTATTAGATATCTTGGTAAAGATGTGGGGGCTCCTGAACAAGAATTGCTTGGAGAACACTGCAAGCCCAGTTTCCACACCAGTGAACGTGAGGACCCCAGAGTCATTGCTCTGACTTCATTTGTGGAAGCAGGCACTTATGTAAATGAATGCAAACAATCACTGCTTGGCGTCATGGACCTGGAGGCTGCTGTTATGAGCAGAATCCACCACCCAAACCCAGCAAATGCTGCCACAGAAGGGATATCTTACACAACCATCAGCACAAAACATGAGCACACAGGTGTTTGTAGGAGATAGAAGGGGAAGATGGAAACTACCCCGGGCTATTAAAATATCATGGGTCTTCCAGGTATCTGTGGCCAAGTCCTTCATGTCTACCATTTACACAGGTAACGTCATCGGATTCCCTTGCAGCAACAAGTCAGTAAAATGGGCTGGATTTGGTTCCAGAGAGAATTTGATCAAGCCAAATAAACCATTTTCATAGGCAATGAAGACAAATCACTGAGAAATTGATTTCCTTTTCTTGCAACAGCAATCAATCTCTCTGTAAAACATTACATACTCTCTACATTTCCCTGCAACAAACTGAAAATGTAGGTTTTGTAAACATTTGCTAGGAGTACATGATCACACCAGCCTGAGTCAGCAGAAAGATTTGGTAGGGAAGATCTGATAAGAAATTAGATGGGTGAATTATGCAGAAGACTTTCTATAAAAAAATCTTTCATACTTTCTGTAAATTTTGATAACTTGACAAATAATTTCAAAGCCAAGAAGTTTCCCTCTGCTTCTGAATATTTATGGAGTGGAAGAAATACTTGCTTGACACCAATGGGAATCAGGATACAAACACAGCAGCATCTTTTCCTTTAGCCCTCAGCAAACTCTAGATGTGCAAGACTGTCTCCTCCAGCTGTGCCAGCCTGTGAGCCAGAGGATGGGGGATACAGGGAATGGTGCTAGAAATCCAAACAAAAAATGGATTTCTAAAGCTGTTAGATTGGCATTGTAACAGTATTTTGCACGAATACCGACTTCACTTGAGATGCAAAGAAAAATGCTGTGTTCAGATATAGCTGTAGTGAACCTGAGAGTTCTCAGCACATTTTACTTTATGAATACAAAATTTGCACATTTTGAGCTGTGCTCAAATAAATGTCAAGTAGATAACCTAAACCCCCAAATGACACAAGCAGCAAATCTAGTTTAAAGTGCAGTGAGTATAATAACAAACTTTACAGGATTCCAATGTCATTCCAATGACCAGCCATAACAAAATGCTATGGCTGGTCATTGGAATGACATTGAAATTCTGAATTTCAAAACTGAAAGTTAACTATTATGGGCAACAGTATCTAATACCAGGCTGGTACGAAGCCTATTAAGATATACCATCTGTGCAAACGTCTGTCCCTAAACACATTTTATTTATAAGATAAAAAATAATGGGCATGATACGAGAAAACCCAAGAAATAATAAGGGATTAAAACTTGGTTTCAGATAGGAATGAACATTTTAAAATTAAAGTATCTAAAAATATACACACGTGAATGTTTAGTACAAGGAAAAGCACGACAATCCTGCACTGTAAATCAGCCTCCTCATGATAAAAGCTCTTTTCTAAGCAGAAGGATTCTTCAATGCCATGGTTAAGCCACAGTTGCTGCAGAGTGGCAGCGGTACAGGTCAGGAAGCCGCAATAAGATCCCCTGACACAGAGAATCACATCCTGATGCAAAAAACAAGACTTGCAATATGTGATTTTGATTTGAGAGCGTTTTTTTCCCTCTAACTTTGACCAACTGTTTGCTCACACACCAGCTAACAGGGCCAAGGTGGTGATCAAGGGGAGCACTGCAGACTGCTTACATCAACTGTGAGGTCAAGACCAAGGACTGACGTTTTAGAAGGATGTCTTTTCAGTAAGGATACTATACAACTACGGTTTTAGAACTCTAAGAGTAAAAAATAGCACCCTTTTTCTGGTTTTTTTAGAGCTCAATATCTTCATTGCTGGTATGGATTCAATAGTGAGTATTTTCACATCTGTGAGTGCCAGAACATTGAAACGCACTTATTGCATAGATTATAATTGATCTATTAATGAACACTACTGTGCTCCCATGCTTTGGCTGAGTACATTTTTTTCCTGTGGGAGACCTGCAGACTTTTGTGGATGAGGGTGGCATGATGAATCCCCATGTACAACGTTGCTTGGCTGGCTGTTGCACAAATATAAAACTGCTATCAGCTAAGGAAAAATACAAGCAAATATTCAACAGGAGGGCAGCACCTTCCTCCAGCTCAAACATCCTAAAACTGCATGAGAGTTCAGGCATTAAGAAAGTATTGCATTAACTGCAGCAGTAGGTATTGTAAAAGGTGGAGGAGTTTAGAAAGCAAATTTTCTTTCCACCACCTGTTTCTTGACTGCTTGATACCCCCAGTGAAGCACTGGTTTTCCCAATTCCTCTGTACAGGTGTCCTCTGGCAGCAGCAGGGCTTCCAGAAACCACAGCAATAGTGGTTTATAATAATTTAAATGCCCATGGGCATTTAAAATGGATTTGGGTAGCTATTTTATTGATATTTAGTTTCCTTTGGAACTAATCAAGACCAAGATAAATGCCTCTCCCTACAAAGGAAGATGATGCACTCACAGGGTTTGCTTCTGCATCTCCTCCCCAGCAGCACACCAGGGTTTGCCCTCCCATTGGGTGGATTCAGGATTCACAGGTGGAAACATTACACCAAAGAGTCTGAAAATGTAGGCACACAGTTTGTGGCAATTGGGATGGGGCTGTGGCTGAGCCTCATCCCCAATGGGCACAGCTGTGAGCAGCAGGTGAGCAGCACTGACAGCAATGAGCCAGGGGGTGCCCAGGGCCACTGACCAACCACCAAAGGGAACAGAGGGCACACAGGGGCAGTGTATCAACATGAGGGGTACAAAAGGCTGGGCTAAAGAACAAGAAGGACAGATGCTTGAAGTCTTCTGAGGTGGTGTGGTGTTACTCTCTCTGGGTTGAAGCCTTCTGAAATTGAATGATGATACTCTGTGTATTGTGGCTATCTCTCCTGTGACATGAAAAAACCCCTCAATTTCCTACCTGGGCTCCATCTATCCTCACCTCTGTGCTGTGGCTGCAGATTTAAGGTGACTGTAGTCCTGCCCCTGGCTGGGACAGTGGTGGCCGGGTGAGGACAGCCAGGATGGGGTCACTTTTCAGTACATGAGTACAAAGTTCAGGGGAAAGAACAGCAAAGCTTTCTCATGTTTTTCCCCTCATTCCTGTCAATCTGCAAGGGGATCAGCACACACTGTCCAAGGTCCTGCCCTTGACTCTCTTCCCTCTGTGTTTGCAGTCTCCAGTAGAGCAGTGAGCTCCCAGCTGTGCATCTGCTGGGACAAAGCACTGCCTCCCTGGGCTGGTGTGGGACCTGCACACCCCCTGTACCCCTGCCAGAGACAGGGGTATGAACAGCATGAACACAGCCACCCCGTGGGAAGCTGAGCTCCAAAACCTTTGGGACCCCTGTGTGTGCCCCTGTCAGAGAGCCCTGCCAACACCCTCCAGCTGATCAGGGCACTCTGGCCAGGAGAGGCAGAAGGGAGGAAAGTGGGATCTCTCTTTGAGGATACTTGGTTGGTAAATCTGCATCTGAATAACGAATAACTGCAGCTGCCTTTTTTACTTATGTTGGAGAACAAGAAGAGTTTCTAATTTGGAGCGAGACTTTATTTTCAAAATTGAATATATATAAGCAAGGAATTCTAGTAAAGATTCTCTGGCAGGAAACTTCAGCAATTTTCTAATTTGTTTATATTTTTGATGAGTGACTGAGAAAAAAATATTGATTGACAGACCCAGAGATAAGTGTAAAAATGCTCAGAAAGCAGTAACTTACAAATGCTATTTTCATGTAACATTTTCCCACTTATCAAGTTTCTCATATTTCCAAATGGATGTTAAAATCCTCTGGAACCAGAAAATTGTTTTCCACATAAGCCACATACTATCTTTCAACCTGCCTGGAATGTGCCCTGATTGCTAATGTTCTATAAGCAAAAATGCTACCTATTCTCCTTCTTAATTTTTTCATCATTTTAAATACACTTCTCCACATGCCATCAAGAATTTTAAGAGGTCCTTGTGCCATTGGCACTGTTCTTCATATATGAGGGCATAAACTTTCAGACAACCAGAAAAACCTGCTGTTGTACCAGTATTTTCAGCAGGTAACCGAGGCAGATCAGGCAATTAAATCTCATGAGCCTGACTCATTGTAGAGAAAAATATGAAATGGCTGAGAGGGACTTGATTAATAAGGAAATAAAGATGGCTAATATAATTACTGCCAATCAACACAGGCCCATTGCAAGCAGATTTTGTCAAACTAATTTGATTTTTTATGGGGTTTCAAGTTGCTAAAAGTAACAATTCTAAAAGCTGCTGTAGATGGTGCTGACAATATGATGTTTTGATTAACCTGAATGATATAAAAATCAACATGACATCCATTAAAAGGATTAAAGTGTGAGTTATTGTTCATTCTTCAGGGAATTATTCTTGAACATGTGTTTCCAGTGGGATCCTAAAGCTATTCTTAGCCCTACTCTTCCTTATGTTTTATCCCTGATATGCAAGAAAACAAAAAATCATTACTAATAAAGTTGGCAGATGGGATAAGATTAGAGAAGTGGCTGAATGATGAGGAGACAGAGCCTGCAGTACAGGGGGGATTGGATTGCTCTGGGAACCAGCACAACCAGCACAGACTCCAGCAGGCAGAGACCACACTGGCAAGAGCACCAGAAAATCTACAAAGGACTTGGGGGGAAACCAAGGGGTTTTCAGCTGAGCATGCATTTGGGTAAGATGTTCTGCTAAATGAATGAACACAGTCCTTTAATGTGGAAATACTGAATGGGATGTGAAATACTGTGTCCAGCTTTGATGCCCACAGCTCAGCACAGGTATTCAGTAGTCAAAGAGTTCAGGACAAAAGATCAAAGAATTGTGAAAGAGTTGGAAAACACAGTTCATGAGAAAAATGTCAGGGTGTTCAAGGGATTTAAGAACAAAAAGTCTCTGCTCACAGTCCAAGACACAGTGTCAAACACAGACTGGATTTAGAGGCTTCTTCAGTCTGACAAACAGACCCAAGAGCTGGAAATCAGGAGCATCCATTCAGACACATGGTGTATACTCTCTATAGGAAGGATGATTACCACTGGAACATCTTCCAGTTCTTTGACCAAAGTCACACCACTAAACACTAAATATTTCACAGGATTTTTCTCTAAAATATGTGTCCTATTTCAACCTAAAGTCATTTAAGTAAAACATGGCCTGTGCTATCTGGGGGCTAAGATTAGCTGATTATGGTGCGGTCTTGGAACATAAAAACTGCTATTCTACAAATATGTCTACTTATCAGGGAAAAATGCAGCAGTAATGAAATGTCCCTTGGAAAAAAACTTCTCCTCCTGGTAAAGTTTCTTTTTCAGTTAAAAATACTACGCAACTATCATTCTTCATTTTTACCCAGTCCCCAAATTTGAGGTTATCAGTTGCAGACCAATGATCATGAATCCCAGTGTCCAAGAGCCCACAAGGAAAAACATGGGCCACCAGGAACAAATGCTTCAAAATTCACAGAGAAAGAGAAAACTAATATAAAAAGGATGCTGTAGACAAGAGACATCAGCTCAACTCCTGCTTTTAGGCTATTGGACAAAAAGACTCCTCAATAAGGCTGGATAGGCTGATAAATGCCCATTTTAAAGCTTTAAATTAATTGCAAGGCTTGGCTGGGATTTATATTGATGATCTAGGGATGAAATGCTTTTCACCAATATTCTTTCTCCTGGCCTATGCATTTGTGCATGTGTACATTTATAGCAAACCATTACTATAAAGGATCTTTAGCAGCTAAAATAATTACCTGAAAACACTGTATCACTAAAAAAATCAGTGAACTGGAAAAACAAAAATCACTGAAATTTGCTACATAACCTGCAGAAATTGAGCAGAATAACAGATGGCTCACAGTATTCTTTCTCCAATTAATGGCTAAAGAGAAATAGCTTACTTGAGGAAAAATGACACTTTCCATTTAAACTCAGAGTATTTTAAGGCAACAATTTAGGGGAAATTCCAGCAAGCAATCAGCAGCTGTTATGACCCTTAATATTTCAGGACTTGATCTTCACAGAGGCCAAACCCCGGCCTTTCTCTTAGTATGACGTCTTTATTTTATGCTAAGTCTTGTTCCTTGCTCCCATTAAAGTCACTCCGAGCCCAAAAGCATGAGATAAAAAGGTGGTGAGCAGAGATATAAATAATATGTCCACTGCAGAATAAATTCATATCTAAATTACAGGCCAAGGGGAAAAAACAGCTTCTGCAGAGGGCTCATCACATTCACTGCTTTCCCTTTCATATATATTTCTCTACCTTCATTCCCAGACTATTTACTGTTTAATAACTCATTCAAGGTCTTGCTTGAATGCTTTGATGCTTCTCGATTGAATAGATTTTCTTTGGAACATACTCCCTGAGCTGTATGCATTACATTTGCTATAAAATATATTTTGACCAATATATAATCTTAAAATAAACCCAAACCAAACTCACACAATTTTCTACTAGTTCTTTTTAAGACCACTACTCAATGTAGCATATCAAAATTTGGCAAAATTGTCTTTGTGGAGATTAAGAACTTCCTATTAAGGCATGTCTAATATATTTTTATTTATGCCACTGAGTTTCATTTTACCTGCAGGCTTCTAGAGGTTCCTTCCTTTGCATGAGTAAAAACATTCTAAAGGCATCCATCAGAATTGTGCAGCCCCCATGCAAGCAAATTTCCCAGTTAAAAAATTAAGGCTTTGATCTTTGGAGTGACAGTAAGATCACAGCCCGGTAATGATTTATTTGTGACACCCTCACTGGTATCTTTGTCTCATCAAGCCTATCTCCTGTGATTAAGGTTTTGTTTCTACTGTTAGCAATACAAGGAGATTTTATTCACCTTAATTACTCCTAAAGATTTTCAGTTTCACAACATTGAACTTCTGAACATTCAATGGCTGTTTATTTTGTTTCTGATGTATTTCTTAAAGACACTTGAAAGTGCATTTTTCTAAAGATTTTTTTTCCCTTTAATTTTTCAAACCCTTCTGGATGGTGTAAATATTTTTCTTCCATATTGATTTTTGTCCTTTTTTCCTTCAAAAAATGCTAATTATTTTAGTAGTGTTAACTGAATCTGACTCATTTATGTTCGATTAGCCATTTCAACACATAAATTGCTATTATACTCCAATAACCTTGCCTACCAACATTATTAATGCAAGCAAAACTACAGGAAAAATATTAAATTGTTATTTTAATTAAAAGTAACAGTTTCTGTTGAATCCTTTATTCTGCTGTGTTCCCTATGAACCATAATGCTAATTACCCCAAGGTATAAATAAGAAGTTCAGGCTTGCAAAGCCAAGCTTCCTACAGATAGGAAATGCCAAAACAAAGGTAGGCACAGATGCCAAATTT
Source organism: Agelaius tricolor (assembly GCF_023055355.1). Taxonomy (NCBI): domain Eukaryota; kingdom Metazoa; phylum Chordata; class Aves; order Passeriformes; family Icteridae; genus Agelaius; species Agelaius tricolor. The sequence continues at coordinate 56,812,382 of NW_027269263.1, forward strand.
GAGTGCCTCAGCACCATTTTGACACAAATAATGGCAGTCATTAAACATAATGAAATATCAAATATCCAGCAAGATTAGAATATATTCAGCAGAAGTCCTGCACTTAGCAGTACAGATTGGGATGCTTTTGAGTACCCAGTATTAAAAGGGTAATTAATCTCACCTAAATTTGCTGTTTGCAGTGCTGCCTCCAAAGGCCACAGAGACTTGTTCCACCTGCTCAAGGCTGGTGAGCGAGAGCTGGTGAGCTCAACTCTTCCCTTGGGGTGCAAGCCAGGGAGAAGCCCAGCACCCTCTGTTCCTACAGAGACAATTAATGTAGGGATTCCCACAGGGATTGATGTACCTCAGTGCATTATAAATGCAGTCTCGAAAGAGTAAAAGCAAGAGTCTGTGTTTCCCTCTCCAGAAATTGCAGATAGAGATCATCAACAGATATGCAGAGCAGGTTTTACTAAGCTAAGTACAGGTTTAAGTGCTGTACCATGCCAATTGGAAAAGAGCAAACCGCATTGATGTAGAATTCGTCTGAGAAGTTTTTTGCTTTTGGTGCCTGTGCCCAATCTTGTATGCAGAAGAAACTGTTAAGAGAAGGTGCTCACACCATAGTACATGGCTGCACACCAGCAGCCAAGCTGATGTTCTTAACAGAGCTCCATCAGCTGAAATGGCTGTAAGGAGCACAGTCAGAAACCTGGCAAGAATGAGCTGAGAATAAACCAAGTGTGCATGTGAACCAGAGTGAGCAGTGTGAGAGGGGTGAGCAATGTAAAATGTGAGCAGTGTTGTTGTCATCTTATTGCAAAGCTCCCATACCTTCTCAGTGGTTTCTCACGAGCATCTCCTCACAGCACTGACTCCTTCCTCTTCACAGCACAACCAACAAACTCCATCTCTCTCCTCACCCAGCTACCCCACTCTTTTGTAGCACTCCTCTTCTTATTAGGCACAGCTGTGGCCTGTTAAGGGCAGGCCTGTTCCTGATTGGTGATTAGTACAGCTGCAACTCCTCAGGTGTGAGATTACCTTCTGCACTATCTTTATTTTCTTACATTCTGTCCCTCCACACAGTGTGAGCAGTGAGCAGGCCCCTCACAGTTCAGTTCATTCTTTCCACAGCTCACACAGATGCCAATGCAGGAACACTCCACTAGAAGCCAACCCAGTGAGTAAGATTTGTGAGGCTGATCCTCTTAATTTTTCAGGATGCAATTTCAAGCCCAATTACAAATAAACCCTATTCATTCGGGATTTCCACCAAAATCATCCACAGGACAGCTGCAAGTGCACAATTGGAAAGACGAATCAGAAGCCTCACACTTCCTAAGGTGTCTTGATTTACTCTTTAGCTGAGGGCACCACAGCTCCTCTGTGCCTGCAGGCCTCAGGCCCCAGATTGAGGTACATCCACTCTGTTTAACAAAGGAGCAGCTTTGCTTGGGCTCCTACCTACCCAAAAGCAGTGTCTGAGCAGATTGGTGCACATATGCCTGTATTAAAGCAACAGAGCAAATATAATGAAAACAACAGCATTATCTCCTTTAATGGGAGACAGCTACAGATGCCATAATTTATGTGGCCATTTACTCAAAGGCTGTGGCATGTAAATCACCCCTCCATCCTGTGATCTCTCTGGTCACTGTGCCACACAGTGCCTTTGAGGCTATTAGAGAGGAAACTCACGGTGTCAAAAAGAAGCTTTATACAAACTGAGGCGCTTCAATGGGAAGGCTGGAGAAGTTTTACCACCACTATCCCAATGGCTGCTCACTCTCTCCTAACCCAGAGGGTGTATTTTATTTCTCCTTAAATGATTACCTGCCTTAGCTGAATGCTGTTTAACTACTTCCTGGAGGGCAATGTTTTTCTCAGAAACACACAAACATTTTTCCTTATTTCAGAAACCACAACTCTTAAAACAGAACATAATCATCCTAAATTGGATTTGCAGTCCAATTTGCAGCCTCACAATCTCCTTTTTTACTTTCTTGGAGGTGTCAGACCCATATGGGAAAGCAAAAGACGAGGTGGAAAATGAATATGTAGTGTATGATATCTGCCCTGCCAATGTATATGTATTTCATTCTAGACAGCAGGTTTCCCTCCTCTGATCACTTTAGAAAAGGAGGAATACTCAGTAAGTAGTCTCTTCAATGACCTATATATATCTAAAAAGTAATTTATGCGTTGGCTTATGTAGTATGAGATTAAAGTTTTGAACTTCGGGTTTCTCCTTCATCAGTATAGCAATGATATTTCTAAGAAGTAGCTACTGTGTAGCTCAGTAATTGGACAAAACAAATTGTCACAGAAGGGAGATGATACAGAAGATAGAACTTATGCAAAATGTCATCTCAGTGTAAGGTCATTTCACCTGACTCTTCATTTTCAGAACATCAAGCAGATACACAAGATCTTTTTCCCCCCCACCAGTTGCTCTATTAACCAGGCAAATAAAAGTTTTAAAAAGATCACCTTTATTCTCTTTCCCTTTAATGTAGCCCTTTAAAAGAAAATTAGATCTCAGATTGAGTGTAAAACATTTATCTACTGATACACCAGGGATTACAGACAGGAATATTTAAAGTTTAAAATCAGCCTCTCAACAAAGTTGAAGGCCCTCAGTGAATCAATGCAATAAAGTGAAGGCTCATCTGGTTTTGGTTGTCCTGTAAGGTTACAGGTCAATATGTATTACATATTTTCTGAAAAGTGCCTCTAAGAAATACATATGTTTGCAGTCTAAAGCATTTGGAGGGGGGGTTCACCTGCTCAAATGTAGGCTCCAATTTGGTGAACAGGTATATCTGAATTGTTGTTCAGACTTTTTTTAGAGGCATAACAAAAAGAGGCAATGAAAAACTCAGACACTTCTGAGGTTTTGGAGTATATATTTATCTAATCCAAAAATAGAAAAAAGCAACTTCTTTCTCTTACTTAACTATAAAGGAAGCTTCAGAGGTAGATGTCTACCTTGGAGATGTCTTAAGACCTCCCTGTGCTCACAAGGCCATGGCCATTCTCTCCACCATACAGCATAATTAATTTTTTTATTATTATTTTTGAGATGGTGGTAACAAAGAATCCATTCTCATCTGTAGCCCTGTTCTCCTGTGAATCATCTGACACTAAGTCAGTGCACCCATCTAGGTGAGCATTTTGTGGAACTTTAAGTCCTGGTTTATACAGGTCTGTAATTTTACAGCCTGTTACTATGTAGAAATAGTGTTGGGGTTTTGTCAGATTTTAAATCTAATTTAAAGGGTTTACAACCCCTTTGGTCTCTGTCAATATGTTTTCTGTTTCATGATACATACACAATTATGAGGAACTCCAAAAAGCAGATTTAAATAAATCTAAACTGTCTTATCACATCCTTTCAGTTGTTGTTTAACAAATTTTGTCCTCACAATTTTTCCTTCCAGAAGACCAACTGGAATTTGTTCAGCTTTGATAGTCTCTTCACAAAATGTGTTTCAGACAGTTTTATTTATTGCACTTTTCAGTGAGTATACAGCAAGTTTTCCCTTTACAGTTATGTGACTGGAACTGCTTTTGATTCCTGTATTCTTGTGAAGAATCTTCTATCTTTATTTGCCTTTTAAAAGGCAAGTAATTATTTCCATCTGATTTTTCTTCCTTCTTACATTATCAAAGGTATCATGAAGCAGTTTTCTTCAACTACTACTTTGGATTCTTTTCTTGAGAATATCAATCTTCAGAACCACAGCACTATTAAAAATCCATTATTTCCTTTATTTTTCTTCCTTTGTGACTTGCAAGAAAAGTAAAAAATTGAGATAATACAATGAAATAAAATTATTACATCCCTTAGAGATGCTTGTGCTCTGGAAACATGAAAGCTATCCTGGAGTGACTATTACCAATTCAAACATGGAGCCTTTTGTACAGTATGGATTTGGATGTAAATATTTCTGGTTTCTATTGTGCCATAGCATTAGGCACAACAATAAGAATAATCAACATAAAATTTCCCTTATTTTCTGTAATTTTTTGAGAAAAAGTGAGGAGAGAGAGTATAAATTTTTCCAACTAAGCATCTTATTGATCTCCATTGATGAAAGCAAAATGAAGGGTTATTTTCTTTATTTCTCCTGTTTTATTTTTCCTTGCTTTCACTAGAAATTTTATTTCACTTCTGAGAAAGCTTCAACAATAAAAGGTCCCCTAGAAATGCCAGCAGACTGCATTAGGGGACATTTTTAATTCTCTAGGCTTTTTTTCCTCTTGGTTGTAAGCATAATATATTCTTGAGTATCTGTTGATGAGGTATTGCCACATTATGAGGAGAGAATAGCACATATCCAAGATATTTGATGATGTTATGTGTCTTTGCTACTCTGGCTGCTACATTTTAAGAAGCATGCACAATAATAAATACCACTGAATGCACGAAGCATCTAAAATATTACTATTTGTCTGAATTTAAAAATATCTTCATGTAGATTTTTTATTTGGTAAATACACAGTGACTAAGTAATTCTTCCTTTTCCTGGATGCCTGAGGTGCAAGCACTGGTGTTCTGTGTTTCACAGCATTTCAGATGTAGCTGATATATTTTAAAAGCTAGACTGTCTTCTAGACACTAGCAGTTTGCCTCTCTCTCTGTCACACAACAGTTCTCATTTGACATCTTCAAGTTGTTTATCAGCAGCCTGTCACCTGCACCTGGCCATTTTGTACTCTTATCAACAATCTCAACTTAAAAAATAATGCTAATAAGTAGATATTGACTTCTGCTGAGATGAATATCAAGATTTATTGACCTCAGGGCAAACATTTACCAGAGCAACCTACAGTCAATAATTTTTTTTTGGAGCAATAGCACTTGATGTTCACGGAAATACGAAGACAATCTCATGCATGTGCATTAAAGTTTCCCTCAGCCCACACTGCAGCAGCCTGTAAGCCTACCCAAAAATCAGATTTCCAGGCTGCACATTCTGTACAGAACAGTACAATGGTTATTTCTCCTCTAGCTGAAAAGCAACCTCACTGAAGAGGAAAGAGTTAAGAAAAAGGTAAAGAAATTTCATGAGCAGCTCCTCTGCTCTCATTTCCTCAGCAGAGTCTTTTCAGAAACAAAGGAAATAATGAAAATTCTATTGTTGGAGAGGGTATCTCTTACCTCCAATCATCCTGTCCATAGCTACACTTCTAACATAAACACACACATCAGAACAGAAATACTTGTTTCTGTTTCTGTCCACAATTTCTCTAATAATTATAATAAAAAAATCTATTAAATCTTTCCTGAATTACAATCGTCCCTTAGAAAAGCAGAAAATATTCAGCACAAAACTTAAAATTACGGAATTCCAGATTATAGATTATTTGTGTAGCAGAATTTTGCAGCATCATTGCCATATCATGCCTAATAAAATCCTCCTTCCACTAGCAGTATTTACACATGAACTACATCTGAAAAAAAAAAAGATTGCAAAGAATTGCTAATAATAGTTGTTTAGAGTCTTTAAATAGAACATCCTACAATGTGAATTCCACTTGAGAGGAAAAAAATAAACTGCTTTTCCTAGACTCTGATTCAGACAAATACTTTTATGGATCTCAGTAGGACCAACAGGGAAAATTTGTGTGTGTTAATTTTCCCGTGCAAACAGATGTTCCAGATCTCTATACTAATGAACTTGGCCATGGCAGTCACTTACTGATTCACTACAAGAATGTTTACAGTCATTAGTGAAAGCCAGAAAATGTATGACAATGTTTGGCTACATTACCTTCTCCTTAACTAAAATTGCCTTTTCCCAAACCTTCCATTGCCACTGGAAGTATCCTTGTCTGGTGTGAAGCCTTCATCCATTCCAACAAGCCCAGATTATCATGATGAACTTGGATTTTTCATACAGAGCCTGATTACCTCTTATTTCAGCTTTTTTAAATTTCAGTTTGGTACCTCCAGGCTAAGCAAGACTCCAGCCTGAGGTTTGTACACATCACTAAACTCCAGGCACTCATTTACATTTTTGTTCTTTCAGTCTCTCAGGTTTCTAGACTGAGAGAACAAAACAAGTTACTGTCATTGCCAAAAAGCTTCCTCTTCATACATCTTGTCATTTACTGTGCCATCTCATTTATAGTCAAACCTTCTTGTTTATATCCTGATGTACAGCTGACTTATCCTCTGCATTTTAAAATATATCTATCCACCTACTTCTTTATATTCATCATATTTGAATCAATAGATAACACTGCCTTATTGTGCTTCCAGAAAAAATTATCTACAGAGCCTACTATAGTATCTTCTGACACTTTTACCTCTCCCTTTCTTCTACCTCCTTGGTATTTTACCACACCCACTGCAGCTCTCAATAGAAAATACTTCTTCCCTTTGGCTGGGGAGAGGATGTTTTGACCCCCTGTCAGCTCACACTTGGGGCTCAAATGCAGCTGCCCCAATGGCCACAGTTGGTGGTGCCAGCTTTTAGGACATAGCTTGACTTTCTTAACTTAAAAAGGGTATTTTCAAATCAGGTTCAACTTCACTAAAATCAGTAGGGTTAGCTACCACCATTCACATCATTAAAAATTACAGGGAAACACACATTTCTGTTGTCATCTTATTGCAAAGCTCCCATACCTTCTCAGTGATTCCTCATGGGCATCTCCTTGCAGCACCGACTCCTTCTTCACAGCAAAGGCAACAAACTCCAAGTCCCTTCATAGGAGACACAACAAGCTCCAACTTTCTCTTCACACAGCTAACCCACTCTTCCATAGCACACATCATTATTGGACACAGCTGTGGCCTATTAAGGGCAGGCCTGTTCCTAATCCTTAGTGATTAGTACAGCTGCAACTCCTCAGGTGTGAGACTACCTTCTGCACTATCTTTATTTTCTTATGTTTTTTCCCCCCACACATTTTTAGTTAAAAATTAAAATCTAGGTACAGTACATAGCAACCATTCAAATGCTCTGGAAGAAATAACAATGTTGAGTATTTTGGGGTGCAGGGACATACATACCTATACAAATATATGTATTTGTGTGTATGTGTGTGGAGGTGGGAGGGCATGGCCATGCACATTTAAGAACAACTTTATAGGTAAAGAAACAGGAGGACATCTCACAGAAACAACCCCAGAGTATGGCCACAAGGTAAGAACTGAACTCTGATGGATACTCCCAACCAGGACAGAAAGAAAAGCAAAGACATTTGTGTAATTACTGCAGACTGAGTTCCTCCTGTACATGGATAAAGACTTTGGTCAATCTGGAATTTGAGAACAGAAATGAACTAGAACAAGGACATTAGAAAATACACCACAAACAACAACTCTGGGAAGAAATCAAAGGATATGCAAGAGGGAGGAATGGCAGAGAGCCACTGGATGTCCATTTGGCCCAATAAAGGATTTATGCTTTAGGAAGAGGCTGACTGATGCAGCTTGGGACCCTGCTTTTCCTGTCAGCTGTGAAACATCCAGACAGTTTTAGTACAGGGAAAGTGCTCTAAACTAGAACTGTCTAGAACGAGTTAAAACAGCTAAAGGATGGAGAAAATTTGCCCTGCACCAATGAGAATTTACAGCTGTGAGAGACTGAAATGGTTAATGGGTTAAAGACTGCTAGAATCATTGAAGGACTTGCCCACTGTATCAAGCTGCAAAGAATCAGCTGTTCATTGACCATAAACTGCACATAGGCAGGCAAAAGTCCCAGCCCACCCGCTTCCAAGATAAGGAAACAGTGTTTCCTTCCCTTGGTGAGCATGGCACCTGAGTGCCACCCCAGTGAGGGTTTTTGAGATGCAGCCAGGATACCCACCAAGAGCAAAGAGCTCTTTCTCTGTGTCATTTCAGACACAACCTGTGAGCCTCTTCTAGCCCAGAAGGTGCTTCTGGTTAGTAACCAGGATTCATTCCCTGAATGCCATTCAGTTTGCCTGCAAAGGGGCAGCAAGGAAATGGGACTGGAGGACACCAACCCACTCCCCTGCCACCTTGCCACATAGCAATACTCAACAAGGAAAAGCACCATTAGTCAGTGAGAAAATGTCTGAGCTCATCTAGAGGTTTGGTTAGAAAAAATAAAGTAAAATCAGATCAGAATTGAATAAAACCTACCTTATATGTAGGACAGACAATCTTTTGAGGTCCTTTCCAACCTATCTTATTCTATGAGTCTATGAAAATTCAAGTAATTTTAAATTATTTTAATACATTATTACAAATAGATGATAACCTAACTTAGACCAAGTGAAATTAAAAAATGGTCTTGACAAGGTGAAGTAGACAGAAAGGATAGAGGAAACAGTGTTTTCACAGCTGAACACAGACTGCAGTAATGTACAATGACCTTTCTGGCTTGGGCAGTGTACCTGTCACATCTGACAGTCCTAGAGAGGCAGCATAAAACACTTCACCTCTCTCAGCTCCCAGGTTATCTGCAAATGATATCCTAAGGTCAGCTAAAAATTCTGCAAGAATTGGGATATTTAAAACAGGTCTCAAATAGACTGAGAACTGCAAATTTGACCCTAAATACAAAGGACTGATAGTTGTTCCAAAAGCCTGATGTTTATTGGAAGTGTGTTATCAGCAAAAAAACTTCCATCAGCATAATGAAAAAAAACTTGTTCACTGAACTGCCCAGCTCTCCAAGCATTCACAGATATGTAGAGTTTTGCAGGACTACATTCCTATTATAGAATATTTTTTAAAAAACCAAATTACCATTGTGAAACTGTACAGCAGTCAGATTTACCGCTTTCAAAGTTACAAAGGCTCCTGTCATTGTCCCAGTATCGGCTTCATGATGGAATAAACTAGTAAAAGTTTGGGAAGTAGCAACAGTTTGGAGAACTATTGACAAAAGTGCATGCTGAGCTTAGGTGGATGTCAACCATCTACAGCACTGGTAATTCCATGGGGGAACCTACCCTGACGACCTCAAAGAGATTCTGCAAACCTGCTTGATTGGAAAAACTGCAGCACTGTGACTGTGCAACCCCCACATGAGGAAGTTGCTGGTGCCTTGTTAAGACAGCTGAAGTGATAGACTGCAAACACTGCTCTAAGCAGGAAACAAAAATCTGATTTCTCAAAGGAGCAAGCATACTCTGGGAAAAAATTGCTGTCTTCTCTCATCTTGTACTCTGCAGAAAGGGAAATGTTGCTGATTTATCCACAGGTGATAAAGTGGGACTGGAAGACAAGATGCCAAAGCAGATAGATTATTCTGGTGTACAGGAGCTTCCATTTCAGGGCTGCATAAAAGCCACACAAAATCAGGTGCAACCCCAATACTATGAATGCATTTCAAAATTTAAAAATCACTGAAAATGTTGGTATTTCTATGATAGGAGGGCCTCTGCTAAAATAAACAATTGACATGAAGATGGTAAGTTCAAGAGGGTTTTGAAAAAGGTAAAGATCCCAAACTGAAACCAACACTTTGTTTCCATGACCACTGTCAGCTGTATTCGCTAGGTTCCATTTTCATGGTGAAGCAGTACCATGCTCTGTGTGACAACCATGACAATTCCTGCACCTGCTGGCAGACCCAGAACAGAAATCTTGTTGTTCTCTGGGGGCTGAAAGAGTGGTAAGCAGGGAGTGAAAGTACCTGCAGAGGTTTCAGTGACTGGGGCTGCTTGGGTTCACTACAAGAAATCATGTGACAGACATATCAATTCCACCCCTCAAGTTTTGAACTATTTATCTGCTTTCTGTTTAGAAAAAAAAAAAAAATCAAAGAAACAGCCCTAATTGTGATAGTTGGATTAAACTTTGCAGAAAGTGGCAAAATTAGCCACTGCTTTGGCTTTGAGGCACAGGGAAAGAGGGAAGAGGTTGGCTAGCCCTACCCCAGATGAGTTTATCTGCAAGGGTGGCACTTGGCCAACCTGGGCAGAGCAGCTCTGCTCTGGACTGGGATGTATGTGATAATGGAAGAAGAAAGGGAGAACTCAGACGGAGAAGCAGTGAGACATCCCAAAAGTGATGGAACAAAACTACCTACTCCATACTGATTTTACCTGTGTACTCAGGTCTGCAGGGCTAGCACATTTTTACAAGTAACTTCCTCTGCATCCCTTCTGTCTTCATTCAGAAAAAGTGCCCCAGTACATGGAATTTTCTTATCTTTACAGTGTCCAAATCTGACCACATCTTGTCCTTGTTAACCTAAGACTTCACAGAAGTCTAAGAAATTTAGTTTTACTTATATTTAAAATTTGAATTCTTAACTAAAATATGTCAACCTGTTTGGGAAAAGAAACAATGAGTTTCAAGTTCCCAAAAAAGCCAGGATTCAGTCCTTCCCTGGTATAGCTGTGTTCAGTGCTAATCAGCAAGCCTTGTTCCTGGATTGCCTTCACATTAATAAAGAAAAGCATCTTAGAAAAGCAGTGGGAAGGAATTACATATGGTTATGCACTTGGCTCTTTACTGAATCCTGAGTAGGTCTGTTCATTTTTGAAGAAACCTCATGTTTTACCACCATAATGCTTGTGAACAAAGTGAACAAACTCCCTGTTCTGCATATCTGCTCTTTAAAGAAGTCCTCATCAACTGAATTCATCAGCTCCCTGAAGGTACATTTTCAGCCAAGACAGTCAAAGTTATTTTCCAAAGATACTATTTCTGGGTTAGCATTTCTAGTTTCTGCCTACGCAGACAGCTAGAGCCTTTACTAAAGGGATGGAAACCATATTCACAATCATGATCAAATCCATTGTGAAATATGTATCCACAAACTGAGCAGTTTTATCTTCCTTACCAGTGTGTGCCTTGAGATAGGCAGACAGGCATCAGCTCGGATGAATTTCTGAAAATGTGCTCCAGAGAGGATGGCAAATAAAATCTCCCTGATTGGTGGTTGTGAGGAACAACCAAAAACACCATTAAGAGTTGGAGAGTTACACAAGTCTGCTCAATGGAAAGCAGCAGCAGTCACAACTATTAATTGCCATTTATTTTAACTATCAATCCAGGTGATGCTGCTGGCTGGGGCTTCCAATGGGGATGGGCAGCCTCCAAGGGCCAGGCAGGTGGAGCAGGAGAGATGAAGGTAGAATGTGGTATTTTCGGGGTCCCCCGTCGTGGGGAGGAGAGATGAATTTGACTTCATGTTTTTAGAAGGATATTGTTATATTATGTTATATTATGTTATATTGTGTTATACTAAAAATATACTAAAGAATAGAGAAAGGATATTTACAAAAGGTTACAAAGAATGATAATGAAAACTTGTGACTATCTCTTGAGTTTGGCACAGCTTGACTGTGATTAGTCATTAAGTTAAAACAATTCACATGAAACCAATCAAACAATGACCAGTTGGAAAAACAATCTCCAAACCACATTCCAAAGCAGCAAAACACAGGAGAAGCAAATGAGATAATATTGCTTTCTTTTTTTCTCTGAGGCTTCTCAGCTACCCAGGAGAAGAAATCCTGGCGAAGGGATTTTTCAGAAAGTCCACAGTAACAGTGGAAAGATGTTCTGCTGTGATGGGGGTGAAGGGCAGGCACTGGTGCAGGTCTGGGGAGAGGAAAGCAGAGTAACCTAACCCCAGAGCCCCACTGCAGCCCTGGAGGCACCCAGGCAGCAGAGCTAGGTGAGAAGCCCAGCTTGCAAGCTGCAGCTGTGTTTGAGTGATTTAGGAACGGGGATGTGCAGACTGCACACCAGGCTCTGTGTGCCCTGTCCTCCTCCCAGGGGTCCAGCTGCCTCCTTTGAGCTCTGCTCTGGCAGTGATGTGATCCCAGGTGTGACTGCTGCTGTGAGAGGTGTGGGAAAAGGATCTGTGGACAAGGCTTGACCCAGGGCTTACATTTCTTCTCCTGTTTGTTTTTTTTTTTTTTTTATATTGGGATATACTCTAGGGATGGGAGCACCTGGCCTTGTGCCATGCTGACCCTCATGGATGGGCTTCCCTGCCCAGCCTTGGAGGTGCCTCTTGACCATGGATGTGTTTGGTGGCTCTCTGAACCTGGCTATCCTCACTTCTCTCTCTGTATATGGATTCCACTGTTCCAGGTTTCTGGTCTGCTGTGTCAGCAAAAGAATATTCAGTTTCCAAGGTAATTCAAAATCTTTAGAAATAGATTGTGTTTGACAACTGTATAAATGGAATTAGCAATGTGACAAACTGCACAATGTCTTCATGAATGAGTCTGATGAGCAAAACAACCTGGCCTTTAAGAGGGATAGGCGTAATTTTTGCTTTCGATCATTTTATTCAAACATCAGAGTGCTTTTGCACCCAGAGATGGTAAATTCTGAAGGATTCTTATGTGTTTTTCAGAAAACTGTACCTAAAAATAATCCTCAAGATTCCTACAAATTAGCCCCAAAATTGTTACACAGGACCCAGATATGACACTGAAGACATTTACCTTTACCTGAACTCCAGAAAGGTCTTTACTTATTTGGTCCACATTTTCAGAACACTTTTAGAATTGTATTCAGATTTAAAATAACAGGAGCCCATTATCTAAAAGACTTATCAATTCTTCTTGTTGGCTTCCAGATTATTCTAATTATTTTTAAAAATTCAAGTATGTCTGTGTGTGTAGCTTTTATATAAAATTACCTAAGTCACAAATTGTATGTAATTAAATTATCGCACTGCAGCAGCAGAAAGTTATTTGGTCCTAGCAGAAGAAATTATGGTGGCAATTTTAAGGGTTGTAATGAAATATTAGAATGGTCTTTTGCTTTCTAATATTAGATCACATCATTTACCTCAAAAGCAGCAAGTAATTAAACTGTGGCTTTGTTTATTAGATAACTTATTTTAAGGCAGTCAACAAATCACTTGCTCTGTGGTTAAAAACCTCACAACCTGCCTCTTAGATTCTTAGCTGTGGGCTTGGCTAGAAAAACAAATCCTTTTCATAACCCTTCCTGGGAAAGATAACTACCACTGAATTACTGGTTTGTAGCTGATAAGCTTATCTCCTGTACTCCTGCACACTGATCTGGCGTGCATTGGAATTAATCTGGGACACACCCACAGCATGTTTATCTGTGCACTTCTCCCTCCATCCCCCCAGGGTCCCGGGGCTGTTCTCAGGTGTTCCTGCTGAGCAGCAGGCTCCCTGTTCACTGGCTCCATCCCTGGAGTCAGCAGCCTCTGCCAGCAGCAGCTGGGCCATGCTGGGGCTGCTTCCATCACTCCCTCCTCTGGGCATGCATTAGGCAGGAAATCAAGCACACTTGTTTGCACAAGCAGCTTCATAACCTGTCCTAGATTTCTGGGAAGTAGAGATCTTCCTGTCCAATTCTCTTCCAGCTTCCTTATTCCCAAGAAGTTTGTCCAAGTTTTCCTCACTGACTTTTTCTGTTGCAGTATCTTTTTTTTTTTAATTCAGAAGGTTGCTGTCATCTCAAATTTGTCTTGCTAAATACTTCTGCTTTCAATTCTAAGACTCCCACCCACCACCATTTATCGGTAAAAAGATGAATTCAGATGAGTAATAAATCTTTTGAGCTCTTTAGTGTTTGCAGAAATGTTTATTTGCCACAAAGGCTGACACAATATACAGAAAACTCATCCAGTGCCTTTGAACTGTTAACAATATCAACTGTTAATGCAGACCTTTCACAAAAAGAAAGCCAGATAGCTTGGATTTTGCCTTTAATCACTATTCAACTTCAAAATGCCTCTGTATGGAAGTGACAGAAATTAGCTGTATTCAGTAAAAGCAGTAGGGACACACATTAAACAGAGAAAACTCTTGTTCATTTGGCCTCTCATTGCCTATCACTTATGCTACCTACCACTACCCAGATTCTCAGGTCAAGGGACAAAGTAGGCAATCATGTAAATGACTGCAGTACAGACCTTTTTCTCCCATCTGCCTGCAAACAGAGAAAAAGAGAAATTGCGTTAAAAACAATCACTGTTATTTCAGCCATCTAATTTTTCTGGATCTTCTTACATCTCTCCACGGTTTCAGTGACCTTACCTACTTCAAATAGAGTCTCCAGAAAAAAGCAAGGAGGGAAATAAGCTCCAAGGGCTGTCAATGAGCACAGGAAGTAGCAGTGTCCTTTCATAAGTGAGCCTTGATGAAGATGTTAGTTTCTAAGTAGCATGACAATCCAAGAGAAAAAGAAAGCTTTAATGCTTTTAAAATACTTTCTGCAGCTCAACAAAGAATGCCATAAATGCCTATCATTACCCTACACCCCATCTTGCAACAGAAATAGATTCAAATTATTTTGTATTAAAAAGACACAAATAATTGAAAGGAGTAAAGAACTGTTATAGGCAGGAAAGCACAAAGTTGCAACATTTACTACAGAAAAGTACACATTAATAAATAGGCACATTTGGGCTTTCTGTGGTTACATATGTGACATTCAAAGTCCCTGCTCAGACTTGTGTCCCATAGATTTAGGTTTTGCTTAGACAAAGAGCAAATTAACCCAAAGTCTGCAGAAGGCAGGAAAGAGCAGGAGAGAAGGAGGGAACCCTCCTTATCAACACGCAGCAGCAGCTCCTAGGGAAGGATGTGACAAGCATCCATCCCCTCTGTGCTCAACAAGCCACTGCAGCAAATGCAGAAGAGCCTAATGATAAACAAACAGCCAGATCCAAAACAGGCAAAAGGTTCCAATCCAGCAGTAAAAATTTTACAATAGGTTGTGGCCAAGAGTGAATGCAGGGCACTGGGAAGCTGAGTCCATTGAGGCATGAGCAGTTTTGTGGTCACTGAAGCCTTCTCTGCAATGTGCTACTTCCCTCACAAGGTGATGATTCACCACAGTTGTGCTCACCAGAAGAGCTGGATTTCTTGTTTTCTACTCACTAATGAGGTTGATTCTCATCACTTTTCTGTGCTGCCACTATTTTTCCCAAGATAAATATTGAATAAGAGAGTGACAAAGAGGAAAGCACTGGTTTGCCCAGGCATCCCCAAGGAAAGACTTCATAAACTTGCCTAACTTGCAAAGTGAATCCCACCCTACACGTGGAGGCCCATGAACTGATTCTTTGGGACCCACCATGGCAAAGAAACATGAAAAAGCAAATTTTTGTGATTTGTTTCTAGAACAAAATTATGCCTAGCCCTTGTGAAGTCAATGCAAATATTTTAAGGTCTCCTGTTCTAAGTTTTTACAGAAAGTTAAAAATAATCCTACACATAACGTTTGTGATTAAGGCACTATCCTTTGGCAGTTTAGCAGACTGAGTGTGCTGCGTAAGGGTACAGACTCATCTCTGAGCCCCAGCTGAGACTCATTTCTCCACTGACACACACAAGAAACATAGTCAAGCAATGATGTGAAATAATGAAACTATTGAAATATTTTTTTAAGAAAACATCCTTGGAAATACATTCTATCCCTCTGGTGACTTAAAAATGAGCTATTTGGTGTAGTTACTGTTCCTACAGTACATAGTACACTGCTGGCATTACTGAAACAGAAGAAATGAATCATGCAGGTTGGATTTTATGACACTGCCTCGTGCCAACCTCAACAGGTCTGCAGGGTGCAACCCAAGAGGCTGGCCACTGGTCACCTGAATTTATGAACTCCATGAGGAACTTGCCTTCACAGGACAGAAGGTAATGTGCTATAGCTGACAGTTCAGTGGCAACAAAGTCTGCCTAATGTGTGGCCCACACAATCATGCTAGCATTCACAGGAACTCCAAATCCATCACGTTTTCAAATGGCCTGGTAAATGGGAGAGTATTCCAGTTAAATTTCCCACATCAGTATTCAGCCAAATAAAATTATCTGAACTGCTAAGGACTGTTAGGCTCATGTAGGTTTTTTTAAAACCTTCCATCTGGTCTATTTATCAAGAATATGCAGTAATAACAAAACAGAAAAACTCTTAAAACCAAAGATAGTCACTCATGCACCAACAGGTAACTCTCACTTTGGACCTCCTTAGAACCACCCCTAGTGCATCTATTATGTCAGGAAATTCATTATAGTATTTTTATCTGAAATTTTGCAGATATTAATGCAAATGGGAAAGCACTGACTGAAACCAGAAATAACATCTAAACAAGTCATTTTAATAATGACTGAATTAATTACTGAACAGCATAGGCCAAGCATACTAATATAGATGTGGCCTCATGACACATCCACAGCCACAAAAAGGATAAAGCATAAAACATTCGTCTTCAAAGTTAATCTGAGACTACAATGCTATCAATGTTATGATAAGGAAAAGCTTCCAGAAATGGCTAAAGGTTGTAGTTCTTAATTATTTATTTACAGGTAACATTATTCTCTCTGTGATCAAGGAAATTAATTTCCATTAGGGATGAAAATCTTTACAATTTTTTTTCTTCAGAAGCAACAGTAATGAGATGTTGGACAGATGAAATATTGGTTATGGCAAGCTTTCCTTATTAACTTCATACAGGAAGAAGGCAGTGTAACACACCATAATAGCACCCCAAGAAATCCTCTGAATTCTCAGAAAGGCCTGAAAGGACAGATATTAAATTTTGGGAAAGTTTAAAGGAATGCATGGTCTTTAATAAGGCCTCATTCATTTATTTATGACAACTGATAGTAAAGGCCTTCCTGTAAGTTACAAGGAGTAAAGAACCATTAAAATTAAAGAATGGCCATCGACAAAAAGCCTTTGGTCTTTTTCATTTATTTATTTGGCCTATTTATTTTCTCCATAAGGGGCAAACACAACAATAGCTTTAAGACCTGGTTCTGTGGAGCTGCACAGCAGGCAAGTCATGCAAGAAAATTCCTCCTTTCTGAGCTGCTCCCGAGTGACAGGCAGGATTGCTCCCTGCCTGCAGGGGAGGGGAGGGAGCCCAGCTGGAGGTGGCTCAGCCAGGTCAGAGGGGAGCCTGGGACACCACATCAGGCTCAGCACGCCCATGGCTCAGCAAATGACTCCTCAGAGTCTGCTCTGCACACCCATGAGCAAGGGTTTTGCAGGCAGAACAGGAAAGAAACTGGTTCATGCTGGATTCCAGTACTGCAGGATGGTCATCTGTGTGCTGTGACCCTGGAGGGGGAATGGCTTTTCTACTGAACCTGAAAGATGCCCACTCCTCCTCACATGGCACCCAAAACCTTTCAGGAGTTTTCCATAAATGGGAGAGGCATCCTGGGACAGCCATCAGGGTGACCAACAGGACATCCTCCTGGCCAGGGACAGTTTCTAAGATTTAGGTACCTAGGCTTTCTGATTCAAAGGAAATGTTGGATAGTGGGCATTCAGCATCTCACACAATACTCACTCTCTGGAGTATTCCCTTGGGTAATTCCTGCCTGAGACAGGAGATGCCTTTCCTATTGCCTTCAGTTTTGCTGGAACTGGCAGAGTGCTGCATGTGGTTTTGATCATTTCAAGTCAGCATCTTCTAATGAAAAATCTTTTTATTAAAATTTCCAATCAGCTATATGGCTCATCTTGGAATTACACCATGAGGTTAGCTCTGAAAACAACCAATTTTCCCCCAAATGTTTCCATGGACAGATTTGAAAATGCCTTTGCATACATTACTTCTGAACCAATCTTGTCACTAAATCCTATAAACAGACACTGGAAATGTCTCCTTATTGCTGTTTATCATTGAATAAAGCAATTGAAAAGCTTTTACAATGTGAACTGATAGTGGCCAAAGCCAAGATGTGAGTGATTCATGCAAATCAACAGCTCCCAGCCATATCATTATGGATTAGGGATGTGAGACACAGCATTAGCAGCAAGCATCTAGGAAATGCAGAAATGAAAAGCATCACCTCTCCCTGAGCCTCGCACTAAGCAGCAGGACAGATGCCCTCACAAATTGTCTACTCAAGCAGAGAGGGCACCACAGAGCACCATTAATGGGAAGGTCCACATGATTGTGTAACATTTGCCTATTTATAAGTTCAGAGGGATGCAGCATGCATTATTTATTTAGTTGGGCTACATGGTAATTAGCAGGGCTGGAGACTGGAGAGCAGAGCCAGTTAAGAGGTCAGACGTGCTCCCGTCACAACTCTGCTAATCCCCAGCAATCTGCCTCTCTCTCAGCACCATTTGCAAGTGCTCTCTTATCTGCTGCACTGAAGCTGGCTAGCCATGAGTCTCCTTGGGCTTCTTAAATAAAGTCCTCTTTTTCTTTATACAGACTTTGACAGAAAGAAAATAATACACATGCTCCAACATAAATATTCTGTGGCCTTTTTTGTATGACCTTTCTTTGCTTTAGGGATTTGCAGGAAATTATTATCTTGGAAATAGAGTCAGGAAAAGCAGTCAAATTTTGTACAGAAATCTGGTTTTCCTTTGAAGCCAGCATTTGATGCAACACTTTCACAGGTAAAATATTTTTACAAAATACTAACAGTAAATGTTGGACTTTTGTTTGGCATCTCAGGTGGACAGAGCTGGCAGGCACAGGTGGCTCAGTGACCATGGCAGATTAGAGGAATGAGGACACAGATCACTGTTGGTGGAAACAGGGTGAATCAGATACGTGGGCAGGTTGAGTGAGTGGTTTGGCACCGGGGTGCTGACTGGAGAATTTTGGCAACCCAACAGGGTGCAGAAAACGGCTGTGTTGTCAGGATATGTTGAACTATGGGAGGAGAAAAGTTAGTTATGATTGATATGTCAGGACAGGAGCTCCCATCACCCTTCCATCTATGAGAGCTTTGGCTTGCATTGCCCTTCCCTGCTGGAAAGCATCAGTGGAGAAAACTGTTCCCCACATGGCAACTGAAGTATGTTCATACTGCAAACAATCAGATGTTGAGATACTTACCCTAGACAGTTTCCTCACAAAGTTCCCAGACTACAGATCTTTGTGCAGTCTGATCATTGCTGCTTCATACCAAGAGGTTTTCAGCAGCCAAGCAGAGCAGGCACTTTGACCTCGTGCTTCAGGCTCGAGTGCAGCCCTGCCCCAAAGGGCTGCTGAGTCACATTCCATGAGAAGAAGGGATGGAGAAGAGCAAAAATGGGAAATGGACACCTGACTGCAAACAGCCCAGAGGCTGCTGTCTTTCCTCCTCCAGTGCAGAAGCCACAGGTTCTGGCTTCATGGTTCTGAGGCCCACAAGTTTTGGGTTTAGTGGTCAGAATCCCAGCAGGTCCTGCACTGTGGAGTATCTTTTTCCTAAGCCATCTCATCTGCTGACTAGCTCCAAAGCTTATCAAAATAATCTTAAGCTGACAAGCTGCTTAGATAGCTTCCTTCCACACCTCCAGGTCTTAGGGACAGGAATTCCAGCTCATCTCCCTGTAAGCACACCCAGGCTCCTCACAGTCCTTTGCTGCCAGCCTGTTGTGCAGGGTGTCTTTGCTCCCTTAAGCTCTCTCAGGAACACCTCAGTGAAGTGAACTGGATCCATCCTGCCCCTACCCAACCCTCCAGTGCTTTTGCAACAAGTCCTTCCTTACAGCCTGATGTCTATGCAAAGCCCTTGGTAGGAATGGAGAAGCCACACACAAAATGGTGTTCTCTAATCCAGATCTGAACTAGAAAGAAACTGGAGAAGAAATAGTAACTGCCGGAGAAGTAGTAATGTGGTATTTTCTGAGACCCCTGTGGAAGGGAGGAATATGCATCTGACTCCATTGATATCAGAAGGTAATTTAATATTTTATGATCTATATTATATTAAAGAATGCTAAATTAAACTATACTAAAGAATAGAGAAAGGATACAGAGGTCTAGAAGATACTAATGAAAACTCGTGACTCTCCAGAGCCTTCACACAGCTGGCCTGTAATTGGCCAATAAATAAAAACAATTCACATGAAACCAATGAAACAAGCACCTGTTGGATAAACAATCTCCAAACCACATTCCAAAGCAGCAAAACACAGGAGAAGCAAATCAGATAATTATTGTTTCCGTTTTTCTCTGAGGCTTCTCTAAGCTTCCGAGGAGACAATCCTGGGCAAAGAGATTTTTCAGAAAATATGACGGTGACATAGCAGTATTAGAAATTTTGAAATATGAGTTTATTAGGAACCTGGTGAACTGGCAGGAGAATCCAGATTCTGTTTCTTTTTTTTTTTTTTTTTTTTTTATTTAATTTAAAACAGAATTAATTCAGGGAAGCCCTGTGGAGCACATTAGCCAGAAGGTCAGACTAAGTGTCCAAGGCAATCCTCTTTGTCTTTTTGGCACATGAAAATGAATGAAGATGGAATTTCCAGATGAAAGAAAAGGCACCTCATTCTCTGCACCAGATTCCAGCAGAGAGACCAGCCTGAACACCAGTGCACAGTGTCTCAGCCACCAAAAAGGCATTTCTCCCTTCTCACTGCAATCTCACACTGCTCTCCAGGCTCTTACACTTAGCTAAGGCAGGATCCTCCTGGCACTGCAGATAGACTGTGTGTGCTTGCAGCTTTTTTAGCCCCTGTGCATCAGACTCCTGTGGACCACACTCTGGGGGTCCCTGGATCCCTGCATGCACAGAAGAGCACTGTCATTTGGGAGATTTCACTGGAACAGGCTTTTCATTACACAATTTCACTGCAACATTCTCATCAGCTGCACCCAGCACTATGGCCTTAGAACAAACCTGGATTCATCTCTATTTATAAAGAATGAAAAAGACAGAAAAGGCCATTCAATACTAAATAATACCTCTTTGAAAACATAGCATGAAGTTTTTTTGTTGATCTAGGATATATCATCATGTCAGAGTCACTGGCTGGGCTCTAATCCAGTGACAATCCCCCCAGGTTCAAGCAGTTGCAGCTCTGTATGGAGCTCCATTTAGAGGGATGTTTGGCAGTCCTAGCAGGGGTAATCTGGCTATAAAGAGCCTGGAGCTATAGGTTATGGACCTGGACATGACATGATACATCCTTCCCAAGCAGCCTTGAGCCAGTCTCAAAAAACCAGCATCTTCAGACTTAGACCTGAGTCTAGACTGCTGTTGTAATTTCCTCTCAGCCTCAATTCTCTCCTCATCAACCATCAGCAGAGCTGCCCTGCTGCTGCTGGGGTTGAGAGGCTCAGCTCATGGGAGTTTGCAAAGTGCTCCAACACTCTTAGATCAGAGAGTGATTAGAGAGTGCAAAGCAGGAAAGAGGAACCTTTTCTTCCTGAGGCCCAAACAGGCTTTTAACAGGTTATATATCAGGTTCTATATTAACCTCTTGATCTCCAGCAATAATTCCCAAAGGAACCTATACAACACGGTGGGGTGGAATGGTCTACATGAAATGAAGCTACAGGTTATATCCAAACACATCCCAACTACAAAGTAGCATGATGTGATTTATTGAGCACTTTTAGAAGTGTTAACACATTTCTACAGCAGACATCAGTAGCAAGGAATTCACAGAGCTGACTTAATGAAGAAACTCTGTGATGTGCTCAAAGCCACTAAGAGTACTTCTGCAAAGTATCAAAATTGCAATTTGAAACTAGAAAATCCTGACTTTTACCTCACTGTTTGATCTGAGAGTAGGTTGCCTTCCACTTAGAGCTGAAACTCCATATGCAAGCGATTTTTCATTCCTACTCAAATTGCTTAAGCTATTTTTAGGTCATATGAGTAGAATAAATATCATTAAGGATTTTTCAGGCATTTTTAGAATCGCGTCCTAACTAAAAAAGAGATCCTTTTCACGAAAATAAATTCTCTAGTCATCCATCCATAAAAGCACACAGACCTTTTGATATTGTAAAAACCAAATAATGAAAAAATACTGAGTTAACCACATTAGAAAAGCTCATACTGTACATTTATGGCAGCTATTCAGAATAAAAACTTTTAGCAAGCACAGGTACAGAGCTGGACTGGAGGCAGAGCCAAGCTGTGCTATAGTGATTTAGAGAAAGAGACCAAGAAATTCAAAATGAGCCCTGTGAAGCAAATGACATGCCATTACCACTAATATCTCTCAGTGAAATTTGGTAGAGCATTCTTTAAAAACACAGCTCAATCCATGGATATGAGCCCAAGGAACCCTCCCATGACCAATTTTGGGCAGTGGAGTTCAATGGCTGGGATTGGATCACAAGTCAGGAGATGCAGACTGGGTCCCCAGCTCTCCAGGCACCATGCTGAAACCATTTCTGTTCTCTCTGCCTCTGCTTCCTTTCCTGCCTTGCCTGGTCTGAACACAGAACATTTTGGGGGACACTGGCCTCTGTACCTCTTGGACAAGGCTCAGCACAGCAGGGCTCAGATCCCTGCTGGACACCTTCCATGCTGCATCCTTGGGAGCCCCACACAGGGACCAGGCCAGCTGCACTCACACAGAACCACTCTGTACCTGCCCTAGATGGCTGTACAGGCTGCTCTTCATGCAACCAGCAACATCACAGGCCTGCTTTCCTCCATGCACAAGCCCCTGCTGCCTTGTCTCCATGTTTGACACCATCTCTATTTCTCCTTCATGCTGGTTATCTCAACAACCTCCCCACCACGTGGAATAACTGAGAGTTTGCCAGAATAACATCCTATTCTGCTCAGCTGACTGACAGAAATGAAACTAGGAATGTTACCTGCCTACAGACCCAGGAGATGCACACAGTAGATGCAAGCCTGTGACTGAGAGCTTCCTTGACTGCCCCCATCACCAAAGAGCTGCCCTTTCCTTTTTTATCCAGACAGGCAGTAAGTTCCTGTCACAGGTGCTGAATTCAGTGATACTTGTCCTCTTGGGTCTTTGCCACAAACCATTTTTGTCAGCCACCAGAAAAAAAGTCAAAAAGAGATAAGACTTTTTGGGAAGGATTTTACAGAGAAATAAAAATGGCATGAAACTCCTAGGAAACACAAGAGAAGTCCAAGCAGGAAGCAGGACATGAGATGCTGTCCTCTCTGCTTCTCTGACACATCTACTTAGGCTGGAAGAGATAATTCTCTGATGTTTCCAGGTCCCAAAATGCCAGCACTGGAGCCAGGTGGCCACTGCAACATATCTGACACACAGAACAGAGCAGCCAAAGGTGTATTCATGCTGTAAGTTGCACCTGCTCTGCTGCCAGCCATCCTTAGCTGTCTGTAATGAGCAGAAGGTGACAATACAGGTGACAACAGAGACAGGCTATGGGGCAGAAGTTGATAAGTTATTGAGTGTTCTGAATGACTCTGAATACCCAAAAAGAAGCACAGCCTGCTCAGAAACCAGGAGTCACTACTCTGATGAGTTCCCCCGTCTGAGTTCCAAGAAAATTGACCAATTATCCAAAGAGAGAACACAAATCCCTTGGTCACTCTGCAGGACAAGTGTATTTCTGTATACACTTACCCTGATGGTTCAATTATCTGAGACTTAAGCCCCATGCTTGAGAATGCCCTTCACAGTGCAATGCAGTGAAGTCAGTATGGACAAGCACAGCACAACAGCAAATACTCAGCATTATTTCTGGAAATGAGGAGCCCCAGTCAGCCCCAAGAGTGCTCTCCCTCAGAACTGAAGAGGCAGCTCTGTCTTCACCTCTCACATTAACCTGAAGCTCAGACATGCATATTTCAAAGAACTGCTCAGCATTTTCAGTATTTTACCCCTTTCAAAAAGGAGAAAAAAGAACACAGCTTTCCAGGTTGGATCACACAAAAAAGATTTCTAGTCTTGAAGCCATTTCATCACTTCACCCAGTGAATCTCCTCCAACATATACCAGTGTGAAGAGTAATCCCCAGCAAATGCTGGCTGTAGCAAGGGATTTTCTGCTCCACTACTTCTGAACATCTCCAAGCAAACACTGGACAAATTGCACAAGGGAAGGGGTCAGTGCCATCGTGAATATTTCATCTAGACAGCACAACAAAATCCAGCACAGAGAATAGAAAGGTAGAAAAATCCGTGAAAAATCACTTTTCAGTTATTCTTTTACTCAGTACTACTTGTTCTTTGGTAAAACACTGCAGAGTGATTCTCTTGCAATCAGAAGAAGAAACCTCTGCTCTTGGCAATCTATTTTTGGAAACTGAAAATCTCATTCTGCTTTTCTTAATTCCTGCTTAGAGGAATTGTGTGATAAGGATGTAAGCCTTGTAGCTTATTAGAAATTATACAATTAACATTCAAAAAACCTGCAAGTATTGGTTTTTTGTATTAAACTTTGCTTTTATAGAAAATCACTGCATCACAGACAAATTTATCTCTCCCAGGTATTTTTCCAATTTCTAACACTTCTCTGCATGCTAGCACTTACTGTCATACATTTTCTTGTAGACTTATTTACCATTTCTGCTGTTTTTCTGTTCTCTTCATAAACCTTTTTTTAAAATAGGATCATCATTCAGCCCTGTCATTTTTTTTACTCCGATTTCTGTCTCACTAGCTGGTTTTCCTAGTAGGTTAAAGACTACTCTTCTATCTTAAAAAACATATATTTGGAATTTTTTACCACTGAATCTCAGGCTGCAGCTTCTGGGGTAATTGCATTTTGTCTGCATTTGTGCTCACCCTCATAATTTTACCAAGTATCTCAGAAATTTTATGACTTTTTTAGAGAGATGGTTCTTGGAGATCTGTGTGAACACAAAAAATGTCACACTAACCTTCAGAGTTCTAGACCAAATGCTGGAGATGAGAATCTGAATCTTATATGACTCTAAATAGCAATTCCTTCCAAAATGTACTTGGGTTTTGTGATGCTGTATTTTCATGAAGACTTTTGATTCCAGAGGCTCTTGGCTCATGACTAGTTGTGGTTAGTTGACTCCTGGTTAGTTTACAATCAAATTTGAGAATTCAAGTATCATCAACAGCTGCATCTGAATCCACATGGCTGCCAATTCTGATTCCCACTATGTAAAGTCTCTTCAGACCTCAGGACTCTCACCTCTGACCTCTCATCCTTACTACCTCATTCCCACCACCTGCTAGGACTGTGAGCACAGCAGCTGCATGTCACAAGTGCCATCTGCCACAGCACTGTGGTCCTTGTCCCTCCCCAGCTCAGCCACTTGCACAACCACCAGCCCTACAACAGGCTGTGCCTGAATGGTACCAGTCTGATCAGACCCAGACAGCAACAGGGCAGAGGAACAGGCTGGATTCTATTCTGTGCTACTGCTGTAACACAAAAACTGGCAGAGAGCAGAGCACTTTGCCTTGGGTCCTTACAAACTGGGAGAGTGGATATGTCAATCCTTAAGTAAAAAATATTTTGAACCAGTTGGCTGAAAGCCACTATGTAAACGCTAACTGTGTATTAGGAGACACTGCTCCTACTTTGGGGCCCTTTCTCATTCACAGACATTATGCACTTAGTCAGCCACAACAGTATTTTTTAAGTCATAGGATATCTGGAGAAAATAACCTCAGTAGCCATCTCCTGGGAAGGGAAAAGAATGATCCTGGCTCTGGCAGCAAACAGTCCCTGCACCTCGTTAGATTTTCTAGCAGAGGAAAGGAAGCAGTATTAGCATACTGCTCTGTGCAGTAACAGCTTGGTAAAACTCCATGGTGTGTGCTACCCAGTAAAGCTGAATAATGGACCTGGCTAGCATTGAACTCCATAGATCCATGAATTCATTTTATGAAGAGAAAAGTCTCCCAAAGCATTTTCAAAATTCAAAACAGGATGCTGATGACCAGGCAATCCTCTGACTGGCACTTAGAGTTGGAATATGTCATTGCCCACAGAAGGAACAAGTAATCTCTCTTAAACCTACCAGCAGAGGAGCAACTAATCCACAACAGTGGATATACTTGCTGGGAACAAAGGTTCATCTAGCCTGGAATGACATTGTCAACAGCAGACAACATCAGACATTTAGAAGCAAGATGAATTTGCTTTTCCCAATCACACCATCCTTAGTCCCGCCAGTCTGCTCCCCACAGGGTGAAGCTGTGACAAACATGCAGACCAGTGACTGCATCTCTTCTCTCTCAATTGTCTAATACTTTTCTGAAGCAACCTGTGCTTCTGCTTTCCACATCCCTTGGCAACAAACTGGAGGAGCAAAAGGTGGTGCATCACAGCACCGTGCTCTGCACCCTGCCGTGACAGGGAGGAGGACCAGCCTGGTTCCCTACAAGAAAAGCAGGAAGATGCTAGATGTGCTATGCAGCTGGTCCAAAGCACAATTTAGGACAATTTTCTGCTGTTCCCCTCTTTGACCCAAACCACAAATATCCAAAAGAAATAGAATATTGCACTGAAGACCTGAGGCAGCACAAGAACATGCCCTGTTTCCATTTCTAGTTAGTTGTCCTCCTTGTGGGACATCCACTTCCCCTTCATGGGAAAACTCGTGGAAGACAGGATCAAAATACCTGCAGGTGAAATGAAGGCTCCAACAGCCACAACAAGCTTCAGGGGATACGTACAACCTGGGTTAATGTCCTGCCTTTCATCCAGAAGAGCCTCGTGTGCCTCTGTGGACACTCCTGCCGAGGTCCCTTCCCCCTGCCATTTGTCAGCAACCACATTTGCATAACCTGAGTCAGAAGCTACAGTCACTCTACTCAGTCCTTGCACAAGAGTGCTCTGCCTGTGCAGCCACCACAGCTAAAAGATTTGGGGGAGCCCCTGTATCAACCCCTCACGAGCCCCTCTGGGCATGAAGACTTTATTCTCTTGTATTTTAGGCCATAAATTGGAAATGACAGCAAAGTTATCAGGAGAGGATCATGCTGTGCCTCCTAACTCTCCTGAGCCTCCACTGATTATACAGGAGAAATCCAAGCAGACATGGAATTAAATCACTTTCCTTACGTTGGACTAGTTGAAGCTGCTCTGTAAATGACAGATTGTTAACAGCTCCCTTAATGACATCACCCAATATGTCATAAAATCTGCTGCCAACACTATGGATTTTTTCCCCCAGACAGAAGTGTTCTCTGGCTGTAGAGCAGAAGTTTCATTGGCAAAATGTGGCTCAAGAAATAACCCATAAAAGGCTCTCAGTGCATAAGGTAAGTACCACCCAAAAACTCACTGAAGAATAAAATTATCCTTGGCACTGCTTTCCTGGAACAGTGCCCCATGTCAGATTTTTCAAAGTGTTTGTGATTGAAACTATCCATCCACCATCTCTGCAGGTAACACTCACAGCTCAGGAACAGTATCCAGATCTTTGCCAGGTTACTAGCCTTGGGTGAAAACTGTTATCTTCTTATTGCTTTCAAGCTTTTTGGAAGGAAACTCTTCCCAGATGGGTATTTGCATTAGAGAAGAAACAGATATACTTGTAGTACAATAACAAGGATTATTTACCTGGAGTTTCACTATTATCCCTTTACTTCCAGGCTCACATCAGTTCTTTTGCCAGAGCTGCAAGTGACAACCAGAGCACACATAGCACAAGGAGCCTTTGAGAATTTCTCAGAGACAATTCACAGGTTCTCTATTTTTCAGACACCAGGAATCTAGTTTGCAGCAGTGCACCACAAAACAACTTCCCATCTTTCAAAATTTTGCTGTAGAACTCACTTGGGCAGCCATCAAGCTGTCCACACAAAAATTGCTTACTTAACCATTCCTGTAATTCTGTGCTACCTGTATTTTCTCACCAGCATGTCTTGTGTGAGAATTAGCACACCTTCATAGACTGTTTTCAAAAAAGGATAAATATATTTGTAAGGGAAATACCTCCCTAAGTGGAGCCAATGGTGAAGAAGGTGAAAGTCCTCCTTCCTTATTGAGACAAACTAAATTCTGCTTCATAGTGCAGTGCACTGAAAGTCTCCAAGACTTGGTCCTTCTGATCAAGGTGAGGTTGCCTCTTTCCACTCAGTTGCAGAAAATCAGTGTTGGCTGCTGTTCCTCTGTCACTCCTTAATCAGATCCTTTTCCCTATGCATGCCATCTTTCCTGCATCCCATCACCTATGCACTCAAAACAGCCACAGCTGAACAACCAGAACATGAATAGCAAGAAGGAAAAAGTGGAATGCTAAATCTTGTGTGAATTTAAAGCTAGTGCACTCGTCGGCAAGGTCCCAGGATGCGGCTCGACTGTCTTTGGTAACTCCTCGTGTATCAAGTGTACATCTGTTCCCTGCAGCAATTCTTGCCAACAGAACACCCTGCAGAACACCAGTGTGCTGGGGATGCTGAGAACCAGTGGTCTGAACAATCTGTCACTCATGTACATTCAAAAGAGAATCACTGTAGAGACACTCGCTGGCACTGTGAGTAAATGAGCCATGAGCTACATATCTGGCTTTGCTGCAGTTGTTTTCTGAAGGAAAAAGCGAGTCAAAAAGGAAGTGTAACACTTGGCTGAATGCTGAAGTGACCAAATAAATGGGATTAGCTAAACCTTGCTTATCTGTCAGTCATTCCTCTCTGTATGGAAGCAGTCTCTGAAGCCTGCCCATGATGATGACAGCCTCAGTACCTGTCTGGGTTCCTGAGCTGATGCATTTCAGGCTATGTCATCTGGTTATGTTATGCACTCACCTTGGTCTTGTTGTCCAAGGGAAAAACATGGTTTGGCCAAATGTGTTGCAGCACAAGTTCTTCCAGTAAATGGAATAAAAGGCTAAAATAAGCCCCCATGAATTTTGTTCTCAAATTCAGATCTGCAGTACCATGACTGCAAAGTGACAGATGTCAAAGCCAAGCCGAGTACCTCATTAATGCAGAGATAAACACACAGAATATGCTGTTTGGAATGACAACACAGTGTGTTTATGTATGTATGCCACTATTTATCATTCTGCAGATGGTTGCTCACAGTGATGTACATCCACAAATATGTTTAATTTTGCCTTTTCCTTTTTTAGGTAATTACCATTTTTTCCTTGTTTACACTGACTACTTCTAAGATGGCCTAGAGATCTCTGAGTTTCTGTGAGGGCAAGGGGTCACGTAGCACAAAGCACACCAGGATCAGCATGCAATCAGTTTTTTGCAGTAATAACAGTCCATGCCTGTAGAGCATTTTAAAAGAAATTATCTTGCTCTCATTTCATAGCCAGGAAAGCCCAGAGAGGTGAAATGACTTCCCCAAGGTCGCACAGCAGGCTCTGCTCAGTACATAGTTACTATTGTTGCAAATTGGGTAGCTCATCAAGCTTATGCTACTCACACCACTCAGATACAATTAAAACAATAATTATTATTTCTACTGCAATTTGCACGGCAGTCAAAGCTGGAGGCCACAATCAGGATTCAGCTTATGCTGGGCTCTGTTCAAGCACCAAATCAAATCCAGTCCCTGCTCCAGGGGGGCTTCCCATCTCAGTAGGGACATTGTTCTGTGGGAACACAAGTGGCACTGGAAAGGGAGGGAAGGAGAGAGGGAGAGACAGAGGGCAGGAGGACCTCAGTGTAAGGTCTCTTTTTTTTTTTTTTGATAACTGTGAAGTTTGGAAATGTATTATTACTTTATTTAAGTTAGCAAGAAATATAAATGCATTATTGACAGTTGCCTGGCTAGTTACTTAGGTAGCAGTTTATCTTCATCATCTTAATTGCACAAATACTTTACTTTCACTCCTGTGGTCTTTGATTACATTGAGAGACAGCAATTGGATCCTGCTCTTCAGGGGACTGACTCACACTGCACTCACCCAATACTTGGAGTACACTCTACTTCTTAAGGAGTGATACTATACTTAATTTTACAACTCTCCAATCAACTGTTAGGGCAATTCTTGCTGTAGACCTTTTTATACAATATGTGCTTATACATTTTACAGCACATGAAAATTTGGTACACTAGCCATGAGATAAAGAATTAATTTCACTCATGCTAACTTAAGACTGCTACTAAGCTCTGCAGTAGTAAAACACATATTAATGCTCACCTTATTGTCTCTCACTGCACCCTAATGTGGCTCCATGCTAGCAGAATGTTATGTTCCAAATGACCATATAGCCATTCCTCTTTGGAAGCCTTAACTAAGTCTAATATGAGAATTAATATCTCCTCTAATACTGAATGACATAGACATAATGGGATTATTTTCAAGAGTAAGATTGCTCAGTACCAAATCAGTACTGCTGAAAAGTCCTTGGAAGTCAACTCCTAAATTTTCTGGTATGGATCTGCTACTCTATTATTTATTGTAATGCATGTACTTGTATAAATATTGTAAAAGAGCATACAGGAAATATTTGATTGACATCCATAACCTCAGATGGGCGGGCATATTTTTCAGATTTTAACTAAGCCAAACATTCAAAACATCTTTCCAGTCCATCAAAGCATGTGCTTATAAATCCTTTGCTCAGCTGATGTATTCTGTTGAAACAACCAGATTTTCACTGACAGTAACAGATTCTAGACCAGCACAATAATACCATAATGTACTCTTGGAGAACTTGAGAATTCACAATTTAAATACATTATTTTACAGAGCAAAAGAATGAGCATTCATTTACAATGACTTTCCTTGCCCCTATTTTCAATTGGCTAAATCGACATATAAATTAATGACCTATCACAATGTCTGTTGAGAGTACAGCATCAAAAACTAAGGCACTGGAGAACTGACATAAAAAATACCAACGTGATTTCATTTTAGACCATTCAAATTTTTCAGAAATTGATGTTAGGTACACATTCACTTGTTCCTCTCTGCCAGGCATCACTGAAGCTCAGCAGAACTGAGGTATTTACTTAAATGATTAGAACTTGACTTTTAGTACAATGATAAATGGAAGCAATAAATAACAACAGCTTTCTTTAGCAATTGCCAATACATATTTTGCAGCTTTTCCAACACCATCCACTAATCTCCTTTAGCATCAGGTAATTCAAATTCCTTTATCATTTTCTGATACCTGTATTCATGACACTGTGGCTTTATTTTAATCCCAGACAAAAGCACATTAAGAAGGAACTATGATTGACAGAATATTGCTAATCAGAAACAATCCTCCCTAAACTCAGCTTCATAAATTCAAGACACAGGCAAGCATAACCAGAGGGCAGGATTCAGCTCTACACTGTGAAGCCCAAGTGGAAGTTAAACAGGCAAGTTGAGAGTAGAACCAGGGCCTGATTCACTTTGCCAGCATGCTGCTGCCTAATCACTCAAGCTGTTCTCCTGTTTGTGAGACATCTGTGTGTGGATGACAGAGAGCCTACAGAAGTCCTGTGTCCTACTGAAATAGAAGTCAGAGGTCAGACAGGATCCCCCCGGCATTTTAATCCCAGAAAACTGGATCTAGGCAACTGCTTGATGGCATGGCTACCACAGACTGCCATCGTATCCTGAGGGCCTGACTGCTCCTGGATGTCTGCAGAAACACTGGACTGGCCCTGCCACGGCCAGGGTAGGCCTGGCAAGGTCCTTTCACCCTTCTGCAGTCTGACAGGCTAAGCCAGATGTGTGTAGCTGAGTGTTTCATTGCATATTTTCTGGCACATTCCTGCTCTTGAATCTGTGCTTAGCCATCACCTGATGAGGTGCAAAGTAAAATGGAGCTCTCTGTACAAGTGTGATCTGCATTTGGGCCAGTCTTGATTTGGGGAAAAGCAGCCCCAGGGAATAAAAGAAAATACATCTCTTTTGAAGAAACAAAAATGCAGTAACAATTTCACAGACCACCTCACTTTTGCCTCGGCACAATTCCTCCAGTGTACCATACAGCTAAAATTAAATGAAATGCTGTCTTGTATGTTTAACACTAAGTTTATATACACCATCTTGGTTCAAACATAAACTTGCTAAATTCAGTAAGCTTAAATTAAACCCAGACCCTTGTATCTGCAGATCTGTCCCTCCAAGGGTGCAAAATCCTGAACAGCATTTGTGAATATCCATCCTGCATGCAAGAGCTTTCACAGACATGTACACCATCAACAGTGTTTCACTGGAAGCTCAGGGTCTGCCTTAAATACAGTTATTTGATGCACTGAACACTTGTTTGTCCTGTTGAAAAAGTGCTGCTTCCTCTCTCTCCCTCTCTGAAACTGCTGC
This sequence comes from Agelaius tricolor, assembly GCF_023055355.1. NCBI lineage: Eukaryota > Metazoa > Chordata > Aves > Passeriformes > Icteridae > Agelaius > Agelaius tricolor. Next base: position 56,844,175 of record NW_027269263.1, read on the forward strand.
AGGAGGCAGGAAAAGAGGCAGCAGGGACAGAGCAGGGAACTCAGCATCGCCCTGCAAGGACCACTCAGAGTCCCTTCTTTCAACACCCAGCACACCTGACACCAACCTATTCACACAAAACACAACACGTGCAGTTGTGTATCAAAAAGATGAAGAGATTTTATGAGTTTCTTAAGTATTTAGAAAGATTGTTTATGTAACAGCATGGCAACACAAAATAATGGTGCATGGGAAGCTAACAAGGGAAAACCTTGAGGAAACATCCTAGGCAAAATTACATCTCAGGTTAGTCACAGAACTGATGATTTGTAAAATTATTTTCCTGAAACCCTGATATTTTAGAATATTTTAAAGATTTCTTTTTTTGATTGCTTTCACTTTTAAACACCAGCACTTAGATAACATAAACAATAATTTTTAAGGGAATCTAATATCCAAGTTGCATGAAAATGCTGAAGGCAAAGAGAAAATATGAAGCACACCACTGCAACTGATGAAGTTGCCAAAGTTTTACAGTTTTGCTGGGAATTTAAGGAAAGCCCTTGCCTGTTTGATCAGAATGCCAGGTAGGAATGAATCTCACTTGAAAGATGTACAGATCTTGGTCCCTGTCTATTTTTAATCCTGGAAGTCACTGAGATAGAATTGACAATGCTTTAAAAAAAAACAACTAATGGGAGTAGAATAGAAAAGAGCATTCACCCAGATGAGTTTGTTTTCAGAAATGAGAAAGAGAGGAAGAAGATATGTTGTTACAAACACTGCATTTTGTAAAGCCTTTCAGATATTCATGTTTCTAGTACATAGCTCAGTATTTTACCAAATCTCTTTCCTTCAGAAAGTTGCTGTAGAACCTTTCTGCTCTAGTAGTTAGAAACCACCTTGTAATTTTCAGCCTGAAGTGATTTATATCCAGATAATATCTATTTCTTCTTGTACCACAGTTAGCCATGAGTTTAGAACCATTAGTTTTCAATCTACAGTCCATGCATTCCAGAGGGTTCATAAACTACTTCTGAGATTTAAAAAAAAAAACCAAATAGCAAATAGCAATAGCAAAGTAGGCCAACAGGCTGTGATTTGTTCTAACAGTGCTACATGACATGTAGTACCACCTTTGGGAAAAGTTTAGGAAACCAAATCAAGTCAAGGAAAAAATCAGTGGCTCAAACAGTTCTTTTATTTTCCTCTTGTTCTTAGCTGTTGCAGGTGATTTTAGTCAGGACAGACATCAACCTTCCTCTTTCCACATTAAAGTAACCAAGCTTTCCTAGTTTTCTTTTTCCAAGACATGTCACCACTCACTGGTTTTCCTTTTTGAAGCTACTCATTCAGAACTGCACATCAGTGTCCAGAATCCCACATGAAATATCACAATGCATCCTTAATTATGTCAGCATTGCCCTGAGTCAGCTGGAAATACTTCACAAAGTACATGCCAGGGCCATGGATGTCCTGTCCAGAGCAGCATCCCATTGCCATCCCATTGCCATCCCCTCTTCCCTCACAGAATCACGGACTGGGTGATGCTGGAAGGCACCACTGGAGGTCCCTACTCCAGCAGGGTGCAGGTCACTCAGGGCTGTGACCTGATGGCCTGTGAGTGTCTCCACTGCTCCCCACCCCGAGCTGCACAGCCTTTCCCACACAAGAGACTGGTGTTGGTAAGACATCTGCATATTTGGAATGTTTGGGACTGTATTTTTCTAGCATAATGACCATGCATTGTAATTTCAACCTTTTTATTTTAATGATGGTCTAAAATAACTTCACCAGTAATAGGAAGGCTAAATACTAAGATACAGCAACCAAGTAATAATTAACTTTCTTTAGAGGAACATAAATCTGCAAGGATGAATAATTTTATTTTCATGGAAAGTCTAATACTTCCCTCATGAAATTAATCTTAAAACTTTGAATTAACTCTTTGTGAAATTGCACTGAATGTCCCTTAAGTGTATGCACTCAATGCAGAACAGTTTTATAGTGTTCAAAGATGTATTAGCCAAGCTGAAGATACCTGTGGGAAATCTGATTTTGAAACACTCAGTCTACATCAGAGAGAAGTCTCATTTATAATTTTTAGGCTCATGGGCAACATTCTTCAACTGTCTCTAAGTGAAAACCTTTTTTTTATGGTTTCTTCTACATTGTTGATCACTTCTTCCTCTTGCCAAAGGTTACAAACATCTGTCTTTTTCAAGGTGATTACTAAGTCTACTTTCAAAGATAACTATATTTCATGTAAATTTTTAATCCAGAATCATTTGTTGAGTCGCAGTTACAAATTTGTTCAAATTAAAGGAAAAAAATTCCATGTTACCTTAACTTTCCTGCACAGTTAATTCTTGAGCTTCTCATATTAAGACTTGGCTACACATTGGTTATGTCTACACAGATAAATGAAGCAGTACCAGGAAGCATTCCCAGGCATTGAAACTTGACTTGATGCTAATAAATTGTTAGAATTGTCCCTCAGCATGTGTCACAGGAGTGTTTTTAGTCTGTTTCATCTAACAATCTTCCAAAACATTGCCAGGGCACAGTTTGCAAGTTAGGACATGCCAGGAATGGTTCCCAACAGAGTGAGTCTAGTGACCCAGTTTTAGAAGGTAAAAAATGGAATAGTGTGGGCACTGGCCAGTGTGCCAGCTGACTCTGCAGCAGAGGGGGACTCTGTACCCCACTAATTTGTGGGTACAGGCACAGCAACCACTTCTCTCTGTTGGGCCCTGGCAAGCTGAGATGGGTCAGCACAGAAATGTCTCTCCAAGAGGCACAGGATCATTTATGTCAGGGTTTCAGGCTTACAAGCTGTTCCATCTGGGTAAAACAAAGCTCTCCAAGGCTCTTACCCCATCAAGAAACTCCATGGAGCTGAGGAGCGTTCACCTTCCACAGCCAGAGGAACAGGCAAAAGGTCAGACTGGAGGGAGAGACATTGCTAAAATCTTCCCTGATCTAAAGGGACCTGTCCTGTTTTATTCATGCTTCTGCTGCACACAAGGTTCACCGTGACCAAAAACCCATAGCAGGTTGCAGAGGTACAGTCTAGCACAGCAGGACAAGACTCATTCTGGCCATGGTAATTGCATGAGATCACTCACCTTATTCAGTCAACTTCTGCAAAGTAAGACACTTGACTTTTGACTTCTAGAAGTAAACAAAAGAACCTCCCAAGGTTTCACAAATAGCATTTTCTGAACCTCTGAACTCAGAATATCTGTCTTTGACCTTGCAAGTACAGCATGTCTAGTTTTCTTCTCTATGAACTTTTGCTTTTGAAATATAACCAGAAAAATGAAGAAAGTGGAATGCATGACAACTCATCAACTGTTTGTAATAATTTATTTCAAACCGTTTATTCCGTAGCTTTCTCCTTCTGATGCACTCTCAATTACTTGATTGAATAATATTCTCTGAAATAGCACATGATGTGCTTGTGTCAAAGAGGCTCTCCACAGACGCCATCAGCTACCTTTTAAAATCAATGAAATTCATAAATTTGCATCTGGCTTCTCAAGGAGAAAATAAAAGAACCTTTTCCCCCGGTAAGTATGACCTTCTCATTCTGAGGCCAGCTTGTTTCAAGTCTTCTGCATCTCTGAATGCCAATGTGAAGCTGGATAATATCTTTCTTAGAATAGACAGATCTTGGAGTCCATTATATTGCCTTTTTTAAGGATTCCAGCCATAATTCTCGCTTAGTAATTGGGAGCTGCACACTGTTCCACACAGTAATGCATAATCTAGCTATTCACTGTCATGCTGCTGCCACTGCAATTTTAACAATGCTGATAGCAACCAATGTTATCAAATTCTGCAGATTTTCCAGGCTATAGCCTTGTTCATGTCTTTTTTTTTCTTTCACCATTTTTTGAGCAAAAATGTTTTTTATGTTTTCCTTTGTAATGCCTCGATATTGTGACCCTCCCATTCCTCATAGCTGGATCTTGTTAGTTTTCAAATATTGAGTCCACACCACCTGATCATACCACAGATTTTCTGTTCTGATATGTTTGCTGTCTTTATGTTTGCAAGATCAAAGCTAATGCTGTTTATACCACAGTGCTCTTTTCACGGAAGGTAAAATAACCTTCATGTTTGTAATCTAGCCTTCTTTTCTTCCATGCCTTTTTACTGCTGACAATATCCCTATGTTTCCCTCTTCCTGGCTTCATTTTGGCAGATAGCAATTTTCTTCATTAAACTTTTAGAAGGAATCCCTGAAAGAACTCGACAGCAGCTGTATCCTCTGCCAGTGATGTCCCTTCAGGTGCAAGAAAATAGAGCTGCTCTGACACCAGCCTCTTTCCAAAACCCCACTCCCATTTCTCTTTCCGAACCATATCCAAGTTCTCAGCTCCCCACATTTCGATAGGTAATATTCTCCTCTTTTAAAATCTTTCCCAGTTTCTTTCTCCCCTTCTTTATTCCCTCACACATACACTTTTTCCCAGTGAAATGGCATTCATCCTCAAATGGATAACTTTATAAATTCATCCTCAAATAGCCTGGATAACTTTATGCATTTTCTATTGTATTATCTTACTGTTTTTCAAACAGTGGACCACAGCCCCCAGGATGTTCATAAAAGGCAATTGGGAGAGTTATAAGATGCTGAAATTTTTATTACACTCTAAACCAAAAGAAAATATCTCTTCTCCATTCCCTAAACACCTTTATCCTTCAAAAAACAAGTTTTGCTACCAAAATCTCAAATCACTCATACAAATAAAAGATATTCACTTCTTACATGATACATTTTAGACAAGTTTCCTCTGGGATCAAGACAGATGTGGCTGTTTGATTTCGAGCCTCATGACCAATTTAAACCAAATTTGACTGATGCTACAAGCCTTCAAAACACTAAATTCCTGCAAGTTTTGTGAAGAAGCTGAAAGCAGAAAAAAATTTCCAATTTCCCACCAGTGGAAAGACAGGGGTAGTTTTTCCTTTAACAAATCTAGATAACAACTTGAGGACATCAAACCAACAGAAAACAGCTTTCTGCCAGGTAGAGCACATGCTGTGCCTTTGTCAGGTACAGGGACAGGGAGCCTGTGAGGAGCTGGAGAGTTTAGCCACCAAAGACATAACACCATGGGATGCACGAGAGAACTTTGGGTACTGTGGGCACAGGGTATTTGGGGCAAGAAATTGCTTAGAGACAAGACACTGGGCACAGCATTTCTCCCTCATTTCCATGTGATACACCTTTCACTTTCATGTTTACAGCCAAACATGAAGCATATGAAAATGTTTACTTCAGTGTAAAGAAACCAAAAAAGCTGCACAGCCCCATTACTCACTTCACCCAAAACTTCCCACTAAAACCTTCAGGTAATTTTCATGACCTCCCCAGCCAGCCTTCTGACTCACACTAGGACAAGCAGCTCCCAAAGGCAGTACCCATCACAGCCAGTGTGACAGCAGCAGAGCACAGGCTACCATAGGGCATTCCTAGGCAAGGATGAAGGAGGTTCTAGGGATCTCTTTTAAACCCACTGGGAAACTCTCCTCTGGAGCAGAATGTACAGAAAATCAAACTGGCAGCATGATTTCTTCTCTGGGAAAAAGAAGCACATGCACCAGGCTCCCTTGCATGAGATGTCCTCATAGGCTTGATGAGACAGTCCCTTTGTGGGCAAGGAGAGCACTTGGCTCTTTCCCTGCTCCCTGCCTGCCTGCATAGCTCCAGCAGCCCATTTCCCCAAAATGCAGAGGCAATACTCATCATACTATGATCAGAGCCTTCAAAAACTCTGATTTTTCATCATTTTCTCCTTGATGGTCCAACATCCACTACTGTTCAGAGACCACTAAATAACTTCAGTCACCTCACCCTGCAGGTGCCGTGGGAGTGTTAACACTTTAATCAAAATCAGCATCAGTGATGAAACTCAAGCTCAAAAACCTGATCAATATTCCTGGACTTGTCTTCCTGTCCCTTTTGCCTCCCCAGTTTACATGTGGGGGGTATGTAGTAGCAACAAAAGCTGACTGCATTGTTGGTAAGGCCCTTTGCTGCTGGTGAGTTAGTAAAACAATTAACCAAGGAAAAATGCAACTAAGAGGTTACAAATGTACATACCTCATGGCTAATGCAAATTTGTGTAACTCCAGCTTCCAAACACATTTGTCAAACTAAAGAGCACTGCATGACTTGAAATCTTCCCCTGTAGGTCCTCATATGCCATCATCTGTCAATTTTTAATCTTCTTTTGAATAGCAAGAAAATTCATCCTTTTAGCTCTTCTTCTTTCACTTATTTAAATCAGTTCTGATATCCTTTCTACTTTATACTTGAAAGGGTGTCTTAAAAGATATTTGACCTAGACAGAACAGGCATGGGAACCACTGCAGGCAAAGGAGTCCATTTTTTGCATGCACATTTAGGGACATCACTGGACGTTTTCACTGCAGTGAGAGCTCACATGCACATGTCCATCTACACAATCTGCAATTTCTCTTCTAAATAACTGTTTTCTCTTCTAAATAATTATTTCTTCTAAATAACATACTTTCATAATTCTCCCATCAGTAGGATGCCTCCTACATTTTTTGAAGCAGGAACTGAACCTAGCAATGGATGCAGAGTAAGAAGGAGTGCTTCTACAGGTGTATTAACCAGAAAAGAAAGGTCAAAGAAGATGTACCATAAGAAATGCTGGAAAACTGGTAACAATTGACAAGGAGAAGGCTGAGGTACTCAACAATTTTTTTTTGACTCTGCCTTCAATGCAACCTTTCCTCCCACACCTCTTGAGCACATGGACCGCAGGATGGGGACTGGGGCTGCAAAATGCTTCTGACTGCAAGTACAGACCAGGTTCATGACCACTAGCCTGAACATACATGATTCCATGGGAACTGATGAGATGCATGCCAGAGTCCTGAGGGAACTGGCTGGTGTAGTTGCCAAGCCACTCTCCCTGATACCTGAGAAGTCACAGGAGTCAGGTGAAGGCCCAGGTGACTGGAAAATGGGAAATATTGCACCCATCTTAAAAAGGGTAGAAAGGAGGACCCTGTGAACTACCAACCTGTCAGCCTCAGTGCCTGGGAAGATCATGGAACACATCCTCCTAGAAGTTGTCCAAGGCACATGAAGGACAGGGAGGTGATTTGGAACAGCCATTGCTGCTTCACCAAGTGCCAGTCCTGCCTGGGCAATCCAGGGGACTTCTATGAGGGGGTGACTACACCAGTGGACAAGGGAAGGGCTATGGGTGTCACTTATCTGGACTTCTGTAATGCCTTTGACATGGTCCCCCACAACATCCTTCTCTCTAAATTGGATTCTGTTCCTCTTCTCTGCTCTGCTGAGACCCCACCTGTGGTGCTGCATCCAGCTCTGGGGTCCCCAGCACAGGAAGGACATGAATCTTTTGCAGTGAGTCCAGAGAAGGGCCATGAAGGTGATTAGAGGGATGGAAAGGTGAAAGAAAAGTTCAGAGAACTGGGATTGTTCAGCCTGGAAGGCTTTGGGGTGACCTAATTGTGGACTTCCAGTGCTAAAGGGAGCCTACAAGAAAGATGGCAAGGAACTATTTACAGGGGAACACAGTGACAGAACAAAGGGAAATGGATTCAAGCTGAAACTAAGAAGTGGGTTTAGATTAGATATTGGGAAGAAATATTTTACTGTGAGGGTGGTGAAACACTGGAACAGGCTGCCCAGGGAGGCTCTGGATGCCCCATCCCTTGGGAGTGTTCAAGGCCAGGCTGAATGGGGCTCTGAGCAAGCTGATCTAGTGGAAGGTGTCCCTGCTTATGGCAGGGGAGTTGGAACTGGATGATCTTTAAGGTGCCTTCCAGCCCACTCCATTCTGTGGTTCTGTGGTTCCATGATTCTGATTCTGAGAAATCTTACACTGCATTTGGTGTATTAAAATACAGGTTGAGAAATAAGCCCATGTTATTATGACATCCAAATCAGTCTGTGCAATTTGCTATCTTTACTATAATTTGTTAGACAAATAACTATCATTTATTAAATAAATAATTTTGATGCCACCTGCAAAGTTCAGGAGCCATAAATGTAAATTACTCTCTCAACAAATTCTTAAGGGTACTGAGGCCATGAATAAGATCTTTGTCTGACTCCAAGAGATACCCTGTTCAAACACTGGTGCAAGGCTGGGTTTTTTCCTAGCCCTCTGGAATTTACCCCTATACCAAGATCTGTCAAACAGCAGTAACAAAGGCTCCAAGAGCATCAAGGTCAAGCCTTTTAAGACTCTTACATAAAAGTCACCTGGTCCTGCAGACTGATTTCAAGCACAAAGGCAAACAGCACAGTTGCAATGAAGAATTTCTCCTTTTCATTCTGAAACAATTCGGTGTTTTAAACAAACTTTTCACTGTGGCATGTAATAACCTCTTCATTATGGCTGTTTTGGCCTCAAAGATTTGGCAGTTGAGTGATAGGAAACCAGTTTAAAAAACCTGTTTAAACAAGTCCAGGGAAAACCTGGGGAACAACAGAAAGACCAACACCTGTATAAATCAGTAGAATTCCAAAAAAACCCAACAGTGTATGTCAGCATGTGTACAAACATGACATATTTGTGTGATGAAAGGAAGTAAGGTAGGACCAATACACCTATCCTAAGTAATTTTTCACAAAACTACTAAAGTTCTCCAAAGTAAAAGTAAAAATTAATGCATACCATGGTTTTAATTGAAAATGTTTACTTGGATTTCCAAAAGACAATTGATGAATCTATCATTCATAAGTCTTAAAAAACCTAGACTCCCAGAGGATAAAAATAAATGCCCTTGCAAGGATAAATAATTGGAAACAGATGGTAGGACACTACTGTCAATTTTTCAGGTGGAGAGAGGTCAATGGTGGAATCCTGCAGGGATCTGTGCTGGAACTTGGGAGCTACTCGTTTATTTATAAATGAGCTGGAAAACAGGATAAATGGTGAGGTGACAAAGTTAGCTGCTGATACTCATTCAGGGTAGCTATGGTTAGGGCTGACTGTGAAGAAAGACTTCACAATACTGTGTGACTAGACAATAAAAGTCAAATTAAAGTCAGTGTAGATAAATATGAAGTAATTTCTTTAAGGGGAAAAAAACTAACTACACAAAATTATGTGCCCCAAGGTGATTTTTACCACTTCAGGACTGAGATTTTGGATTTATAATAGGCAGTTGTGTGAAAACATCAGCCCACTGTTCACTAACAGGGAAAAAAATGGGTATTACTAATTACTAGGAAAGGAACAAAGAACAAAAGAGAGAATATTATTTAGTCACTATATGAATGGCTGGTTTGTCTGTCTTGAATATTGTGTGTAGGTCTGGTCCCACAGACTCTGAAAAGAGAGAGTAGACAGGAAATATCTATAGCCAGGGCAGCTGGGATCATCACAAGTTCACTACAACCTAACAACTAAGGACTAAGAAGCCAAAGGTCTCCAAACCAGGGAACTGAGGGGATACAGCAAAGGTGTAATCAGAGCCAGGACAGGGAATGTGTCTCCAAGTTCCCTGTTCACAGCCTCTTCCAATGCATGAGCTGAGAGGATCAAATGAAATGGGCAGGCACAAGATTTAAAACACAAAAAATCATTGAATCTTCACACAATATGTATCAAGCTGTGGAACTCCTTCCTCTGTGGCACTGTAAATGCTAAAAGTTTACACAGGTCTCAAAAAACAAAATCCAGCAAGAGCTTTTAAATGCCAAGATCTATTTGAGGAAGTCCCTGAGTATGAATGATGGAGAACCAAAAATACAGAGGGCAAAATGAGCTTTAACTGCTCTGATGCTTTCGTGGGCCATGTTACAGACCACTGTCAAAGATCACTGGACTGTGGTTTCCCAAAGTACAGAGCTTTGATGTTTTGTTCCATGGTCCTCTTACTATGGGCATAAACTCAGGAATCTCTTCAAAAACCTATATATTGGTTTCATCCTTCTTGTCCATGGGACACTTCTATGCCTTTCTTCTGCTTTCCTTACTTTTTCTTTCTTATAACTTGAAACATCCTAGTAAATGAAAAAAGTAATGACAAATATAGTGAAAAAAAAAATCACAGTGACAGAACAGAAGTGCTTGATTTACTTAACCTGTAAAGGAATAAATCTCAAGAGTTATCTTTATTTGTGAGGTTTCCTGTGTACATTAGGTGTAGAATAACCAAGAACAGTATTACCTAATTCCTAATGACTTCAAGAGTTTGTGACCATGCAGCTGCTCAAACTAGGTGAGTGCATACTGCTTGTTCCTATGATTTTGCAATTGCTGAAGAGCAGGTTAGGGGATGGAGAACGAGGCTGCCAACACTGGCTCTCAAAGTATCAAGTGTACCCTGACAGCATCATGCATGTGCAACAAAAAAAGGCAGCCTAAGCCCTGGCTAAATCATAGGACCATCTAATCTAGGCTGTGCGCACAGAAAGTACATTTTTCCTTAGGATTTTTCTTCTTTATCATGTCATAGACCTGTCTAGTCACAGACATGATTAGACAGCAACAAGGACTGAAAGTGTATGTGCCCAGGATACTGTTTATCTTTTTCTTACTTAATAAACACCTTTTCAAAACAAGAGCTATATCATGCTGACATTTTATAATGACTCATGCAGGACAGACTGTGATCCAAATCTTTCTTGTAAAGAAATCAGTTCCTAAGCTTTCATTTGAAATCCTAAACCAACCATGATCCCATGTCAGAAACCTGATTCTAACAAGATTTAAATTACATCAATTTTAAGTGTTATATTACTGAACAGAATGCTAACACTATGAAAGTACATAATAGCAAGCAAAATCAAAGCTATATTCATGTGCTCTTTTATTTCACTACTTTAGATTCAATTTTGTTCCTGTGCTACACAGAACTATATGCATATAGATGTAGATGACATTACTATATTCTTTTTTGTGAGATAAGCATTTTAGGGTTACTATTATCTATTACTTATCTTTCCAAACAGTAAACTAATAACAGAAGTAGGTCATATAGCTCAGAAAAACATCATAACATTCCTGTCCTGCACATTTTACTCTAAGTTTTCCTTCTGTCCCACCACCTTTGTTTTCTTCAAAGGATGCAACCTAAAGCAATATGGACTTTCTGGTAGTTTTTGAGGAAACTTTTTAAAGTAATAGAGAAATGAACAGTGAGGTAAATATTGAATTAAGGTAAAACATTCAGCAAAAAATAAAGTCAGGTTCTTTCAACACCCAGCATTGTTCTAGTTCTTCCAGGGCATTCGTGTACAAATTGGGAAAGACAGCAAACAACCACTTGGCTATGCATGTATTCCCTTTTAATTTTGGAGGGAAGCAGTCTGAGAAGTGATTCTTCTGCTGGCATACACCTCCTTTTGTTGACTTTTAATGCCAGCAGTGCATCTACCAGCTTTGGAGATGACAAAAATTCTGTGTTGCTTTGCCTGAAAACAAATCTCCAGTCACACCTGCACACATGCAGGAGTCCAGTAGATCAGTCACATATGGTGGTTTCTCAACATTATTATTCACCTGTACAGAAACACAGTAAAGGAATCAGATTCATTTTATCTAGCTTTCACTAGCACCTCTGGGCATGAAGTAGTGCAAACATAGATGTTGATGTTGGAAAGTGCAAGGGATTTGGAAATTGTGCTGTCCTACTGCATACTGGACATGAAAAAAACATGCTGAAATGCATCAAAACAGTGAATATTCATGGCACCTTTTAGCAGCAGAGCCATAAGAAGAGGAGACAGCTGAAAGCAGAAGTCCTTAATGGAGCAGAGGAGACATCAGTTGTGCAAAGATGAAACAGTTTTCTATGCCCAGAGCCAAGTGACATGACTGTGTACAATTAACCAGACCATGTCAGAATGCATGTCAGAATGGACAGAGGAGCATCAAAGGGGGTTCCCAGTGCAGAGATAATGAACCCAAAACTAAACTCACTGGAATTGGGAAAAAACCTACCAGCTTCAAGTGACTGCAGATCACTCCCCAAGTGATACAGAAAGAAATTACAAGGAAACTTCAGTGAAGGAAATAGCATAAAAATGTATAATAGCACACAGAAAAACATCATCGGAGAAAGAAATGGTTAGAGATCTTTCATATAAACCAGAGAATTCCACCAAGCCTCATGGACAAGAGGGCAAACTGAATAATGCTGAAGATGTTCAGTAGAAAACGCAAAAGAATTTTTGCTCAGAAACTGAAATGAATGTAGGTCAGTTAAGGGGACTGAAAAAGTGATTGTGAGCCCATTTTGGTGACATTTTGCTCTGTTTCCCTAACAGCTTATTCCTGACCTTATTCCAAAACTTGTCAATTTCAAGTTTTACCAGGAGGACATGTAACAGGTATGCTTTGATTTTAACCCCCTTTTTCCCCAAATGATTGATGAATTAATATTTTCTGTCTTGCTAAAACTGCTTGTATTACTATCTTAATTCTACAGTCCCTCCCAGCTGCACAGAAATAACCAGTTCTCCACTAACTCAGAGGGAAAGCTGTGCTGGAAATGCAGAAAGGGATGTCCTGGTGTTTTCCCTCTTTCCTACCATATACTTTTCCCCAGGGAGACCCTGGATGTGATGAGGAAAGTCAAATGAAGTCAGGAGATCTTCTGAAACAAAATCAGCAACTGAAATTAATTATTTTTCTCTACACTCCTAACATATAGTGGAAAATAAACCTTGTGGGCAAGTGAAACAGACCCCAACCAAAACTCGTGCATGCCACATCCAACGACCTCAGCTGCCCTTCCAGTTCACCAGCAAGAGACCTCGCCAAGCCCTCCCACGGAGCCGGAGTGGGCTCTGCCTCGGCCAGGTGCAGCTGTGGGGCCGGGACTCAGCTTCAACAGGCGGGCAGCTGCCTTCCCCCCCCGCCGCCAGCCCGAATTGTCCCCACTGCCATTTTCTCCTGACCTTTACAGCAGACCCGCTCTGGAGGACACCCACCCGCTCCGCCCGCGGTCCCTGGAGCTGCCGGAGCTGCCCACGGGTCGGTCCCACGCCGAGCCCGGGCAGCATCCCCGGGCAGCCCTCGGAGCGCTGCGAGGAGCTGCGGGCTCAGCCCGGCTTGGCCCACGCCCAGTCGGGCGGCCCGGGGCAGGCACGGGCACCGCTCTGCGACGCTGCCGATGTGTCGCGGCACCCTGAGCATCCTCTCCCGGCCTGCCCCGCCGGGGCACCCCCGGCCCCCGACACCCGCCCCCGCCGCTCCCCGCCCCGGCGCCGCAAGTTTGTGCAGAGCCGCCCGTGCCCCCCGGGCCGGGCCGGGCCGGGCCGTGCCGGACAGAGCGGCGCGGAGCCCCCCAGCACCGGGGCCGCTGCCTCCACTCACCCGAGGTCAGCTGCATCCAGGCACAGATCTTGTAGACGGTGGCTGTGTTGCAGAAGAAGAAGAGGATGAAGCAGACGATGCAGGCGATGATGAGCATCATCGAGAGCCCGATGAAGAAGGACGCAGCTTTGAAGGCTCCCGAGGGCAGGCTGGAGAAGTCCGTGAAGCTGCCCCGGCAGGTGAGTTCCCGGCTGAAGCCGTTGCCGATGCAGTAGTGGAAGAGCCCGAAGTAGCCCGCCTGCGGGGTATCCACGCCGTCCCCGATCCAGTACGGCTGGATGAAGCACACCACGTTGACGATGGCAAAGCAGATGGTGAAGATGGCCCAGAGCACACCGATGGCCCGCGAGTTCCTCACGTAGTTGGTGTGGTAGATCTTGGCTGCCTCCTGAGCTGGGAGCATCCCCGCTGCTACCGCTCCTGACGAGCCTGCTCCAGTAGCCGCCGTCCCTGCAGCCGCTCCGGGCATCCTCTCCGAGAAGGTGCCCCCCTCCCCTTCCTCCTCCTCCTCCTCCGCCTTCTCCTCCTCCTCCTCCCCGCTCGCTCCTCTCGACGCGACGCGCTCCGCCGCCGCCGCTGCGTGCGAGAGCCGGCGAGCCCCTGTGCCGGGCTTCAGCGGCTCCGCGCCAGCACAGCAGCCGCGGCAGCGGCGGCAGCACCGACACCGCCCGCCGCCGCCTATCGGGGCGCAGCGCAGCGCCGCCGGCCCCGCGCACCGCCCGCCCCGCTGCCCGCCCTCCGCCGCCGCCGGGCGCCTCCCGCGCACCGCCCGCCGCGGCTCCCGCGCAGCCACCGCGGGCACGGGCAGCGCCGGCCCCGAGGGGAGGCGGCGGCAGCAGGCGGGGGAGAGATGCCCGCACCCCTTCCCCGGGCCAGCCCCGTGTGCGGCTCCCCTCGGCCCGCGGGCACCTCTCCAGGCCGGGGCAGAGGCTGCCGAGGGGACCCGCTCCCCTCTCATGGGAGACACGTTCAGGCGGCGGGTTTTAAAGTTTAGAATGTGTGTGTTGGTGTTCCCGTCCCCGCACAGAACATCACCATCGCCTCCCCTGCCGGGGGCGGCACCTGCCGGGTCCCCTGCGGCGGGGGAGCGGCGGTGCTTGTCTGTCTCCCGGCTGCAGGAAACCTACGCCAGGCAAAGCCTGGAGCTCGGGGGAGTCCGGAATCACCAGCGGCCGCTCCTCGCCTCGGGAGCGGGATGGCGGCCGCGGAGGAGAGCGCAGTGTGAGCGCAGCGCGGCCGGGGGCGCGGTGCCGGCTCTCGGCGCGGGGCTGGGGCTGCGGAGCCGCTCCGCTCCAGCCGAGCGCTTTCCGCCTGGCACTCGGTGCTCGGAGCGCGCTGGCATGCAGCAGTGATTAGCATACATTAACGAGTAATTAGCATCTGGTAATAATCATTCCTGTGCCAGTGACACTTGGATTTGCAGTCCCCGACCTGTGCGCTGAGCCCGAGCTCGCAGCAGGAGTGACGGGAGGCTCGGCGGGGCGAGCGCTCCGGCTGCCGAGCGGGGCCGGCAGGGGCCGCGCTCACTTAAACGCTGGAGCTCGCAGGAGGGAGAGAGACTCCCGTGTAAATGATTCCTGGCGTTCCTTAAATTTTCAACTGCTTCAAGCAAAGTTTTATTTCTGCCCCACGACTGCCACTAACCAGGCGCAGCCCCATGGAGCGCAACGCCAGCCCTTCCCAAGTTTCCCGCAGAGGAGTTTAGGAAAGGGCAGCACCTGCTACCAGTTCCAGACCGCCGCGCTCCTGTCGGGGACAGTCAGAGCTTGAGAAGCTGTGGCCGAGGGGTGGGAGCACAAAGGCAGCCGTGTCCGGGCAGCCAGGCCATGCGAGCACTGCCCTTGGCACACATGGATGGGTGTGCTTAGACACAGGCAGCACAGGCAGTGTGGACCCCAAATACTCGCCTCGCTTTCTTAGGTAGGCGGGTCCAAATGGGAAAAGCACTGCTAAAATCGCTGGGGATTTGGTTCACACCGAGTGCGCTGTGTCCAGGGCTGCCGGAGGGGCCCGGTGCGCTCCGCTGCCTCGTCCTGCTCCTGCTGCAGCTGCTGTGCGTGACCGGACTGCTCATATGCTGCCTTCAGAGAGGGGCTGAACTTGTTCCAGCCTCGAGCACCAGGAGGAGTGATGGCTCTTCGGTGCTCGCTCCTGTTTCCTTCAGGCTGAGCCTTGCCAGGCCCCAGGGTTCGGGGCAGGATGACTCTCCTCACTGTCCTCTAACTGGCCGTGGAGTATGGAGGCACAGAAAATATCAGGTATAGAAGGCAGGAGGAAGCCTGAAGTGGCCCAAGACAATTTAGGAATGGAGGTCGGAGGGAGGGTTGGGAAAGATGTTCAGTGAAATCAAAAAAGAAAAAAAAAATAGGTGGTGAAGGGATCTGTGCCAAATGGGAAGTTTAGTGGGCCTGTAAATATGCACACGTACAATAAAGATGACCCTAAGAACTGGTATGGCAGGAAGAAGAGATATGGAGCTGGGAAGGAATCAGGAGAGGAGAAATGAATTGCTTGTAGAAGAAATGTGCCAACAGAGCTGATGAGGACAAAATACTGAGTTTGGAGAAAAAGCTGGGGAACAAGAGTCAGACTAAGGTAGGGTTTACCAATTAGCATGTGAGCAAGCAGTGCAGAACAAAGGGGTGTAAATCAAGTGGCACAGACAGCTCTTTTTTTGGCACATCCTCTTCAGTACTGGAATTTCCAACCATAATATTGCTCTTAATAATAATATTGCTCTTGTCAGTCTGGACAAGAGAAGGAAGGGCCAGAAGCAGGGGAAGAATCTAGGGTTCTGCTGAAAATATGAGTTAAAGACTCAGGGCACACATTTCACATGGACTTTAGGTGATACCCACAACCCCTTCAGTTTAATGCATTGGAAATGGGAAAGTGGTACTAGATGTCTGGTTTTGGGGGCACCTGAATATCTCTGGCTGTGTCCCTCTCTAGAGCTTTGAATCCTCTAGTCTCACTTTTTGGTATTGGAATTTCTTCAGAATACCTGAAGACAGGCTTAGGAGGTACTTTTATGGTTCTCAACACAATTATATGTGTGCTTCATAGCGTTAGAAAGTAGAATGTGTCTGTGAGATAGAAGGTTGGCATATTCTGAATGAAAGGCAGCTGGGACCTTATTTCTCAGAGCAGACTTTGCATGGATTTTGGTTGCAGCAGTTCTGAAAATGAGGCCTCAGAAGGAGCCATACTGAGCTGCTGCTCATCTATGAAAGGTTTTAAGTATTGTGCCAGGCATCACAGAAGAATTCTGTGACAGAAGCAGGGATAGTCCAGCTCTTCTGGACAGCTTTCATCATCTTAATCCTCAGAAGATTATCCTTTTTCTCCAACAATATTGTACCTCCACAATTTTTCTCCCTGAAAATTAACTGAGTCCCAGCCCTGTGGTTGCCACCTAGTCTCATCTAAAAGAGTCTGACTTTTGAGCCAGGATTTTCACCAAAATCTTCTTCAACAGGTGAAATAGGATTCTCATCATCCTGATCTTTCTGGACAGCAGCTGCTGTCTCCCACACCCAATAAGGCAGGATCCTGTTTACCAATTAGCCTGTGAGCATGCAGTGCAGAACAAAGGGATGTAAATCAAGTGGCACAGACAGCTCTTTTTTTGGCACATCCTCTTCAGCACTGTATTTTCCAACCATAATATTGCTCTTAAAATATTTTCATGTGCATGTGTGTTTAAAGAAAGGCAAGTTTAAAGAAAATTTATACAACTTCTTAAGTATAATTGTGCCCCAAATTTGCCTGGAGAACACTATTGAACATTTTATCTGACCATGGATGTGCTGACCATGGAGTTTTTGTTTGTATAGATCATTATACAAAACACAAAATAAAAGGTTATAATAAAAGTTGTTTAGGTAATGTTTCTAGTCACAGCATTTCTCTTTGGAACATGTCAGTGGTGGAGCTGTGGTGGAGAGCTACTTAAATATTTTGTTTGGAGCACGGTGGAGAGAGGCTGTCTGCTGTGCCAGGAAACCCTTGGACATGGTGGGTAAGAAGAACAGCTGCATTCAGTTGCTGGGCCATGGGTAATGTCTGGGAAGAAATGCACATCTGGGAATTCATTGATATTCATATGGTGGGAAATGAAGAAAAATCCAGAAGGGGGATGTGACAGTGTTCACAGGGGTTTTCGGGTGAGGGAAGAGACGAGAATGTTGACTCTATGTTCAGAAGACTTGATTTATTATTTTATGATATATATTACATTATAACTATACTAAAAAGAATAGAAAGAAAAGTTTCATCTCAGAAAGCTAGCTAAGCTAAGAATAGAATAGAATGAATAATAAAAGTTTGTGTTTCAGACAGAGTCCAAGCTAACTGGGCTGTGATTGGCCATTAACTATAAACATCCAAGATGGGCCAATCACAGATGCACCTGTTGCATTCCACAGCAGCAGATAACCATTGGTTACATTTTGTTGCTGAAGCCTCTCAGCTTCTCAGCAAGAAAAATCCTAAGAAAAGATTTTAATGAAAAGATGTCTGTGGCAGGGGGAAGGGGTGAATGCATGGTTGGAGAAGAGTTATCAAGGGAGAGGAATTATAAAAAAAAAAATCTGTGAGGAGGGGACAGGGTAGTAGGAAGTTACATGCCAATGAATCAATAGCAATAAAGTGTCAGACAATGAATGAAGAGTTTTGATGACAGTTGAGGTAACTGGGAAAAATTGTTGAGCACCTGAGGCCAGGCTCACACAGACATAGGCAAACCTCCACGACAGGGATGTCCCTGCTCAGACACGACTGACTCCCACCAACCCCTCTGAGCAGTGTCTCCCATCCAACCCTCTAAAAATGCAGCTCTGCCTCAGAAGGTTTTTCCCCCTGGTTCATAGAGAAGTCTAGGCTGAGAGGAATTTTTCCACACCTGTAGCAGCACACAAGGGCATGAGCTGCTCTGCCCCTCAGGGGCTTTCCTTCAGTTTCTCTGTGGTATCACTCACTGGCTACCATGTTCACCCAGAGCCTACCAACAACTTAGAATTTCACTCTCACTCCACTTAAATAGCTACACACAACTGTTACAATCTTTTAACAGAACAGATGCAGATATGTACAAATAACAGACTTATTTAATTTGGGCTGGCCTAGATCTTGGGTCTGGAAGAGAAGGAAGGTAAGTCATGGTAGACTTGAGGCTTCTCCAGCTTGTGTTCAAGGACATGTGGATATCCAGAGCAGAAGCTGAAAAATCATAAGGTTTACTCTCTGCTCCCTGCTCTCCTGCATTCAGTGTGAGCCAAAGCTGGGGCAACACTAAAGACCAAGCAGGACTTTTGGTGCTGTTTCACTGATGATTGGGATAACCTATGCATGTTTTGGCCTTGATTACAGCTTAACTGCTGGTAGGCAGCATCTTAAGGCATGCGTCAGTCCAGACTGATTTTTCCCTGGTCCCATGTTGTCTGGAGCTGGCTGCAAACAGGTGCTGATGTGTTTGCTCAGGACAGCAGGATGATGACCTTTAAGCAGCCCCAATGTGCAGGTCCAGCAGCCCCACAGTGCAGCCTGGTGTGTGTAGTCCTGTTGCTGTGGCAACCCACAGCCTCGCCAGTGGTCTATCACAAAGCATTAACTTTACCATTATGTCTTATTTTGTTATAGTTTCTGCACATTTTGGCTTTCTTTCCCCTGGGACCCAGCTGCACTGGTGAAATGTTCCTTCTTAGGGAGTAGGAAATGGCATTTCTTTCTATTTCTGTAGTGTTAACAACCGTGGGAGAGGCACAGCAAAGGGCTGGCTAGATTACTGTTATTGATGTTGCTGAAACTCTTCTTGCCATCACTGTTTCAGTCAGAAATGGCCCAATTTAGGGATACTGTAAAAATTAGAGAGTAGCTTAGATTGACACCATTTCTCTTGAATTTAGTCCTACTGGTGGTGGTGATAGTGGAGGGGGAGTCCTGTAGGGCACCCATAAGGGCAGAAGTGGGAAGCACAGTGTGGCCATTCTGGAGCCACATTCCCAGAAGGCTGCAGGACTTGATATCCCAAAGCACTGGGGAATGGTGCACAATCATCAGAAAAAAGCCACAAAGTCCACTCTGAATCAAGGTGCTTGGCTGCAAATGGCAGAAGCCCACTTCAGTAGACAGAGAGGGGGAGAACAATGGTCAGGCAAGGAGCAGCAGCTTTCCTGAGAGGGAAAGAATGTGAGGAAGGTGAGAAGTGTGTGTGGAAGCAGAGACTGAAGGGAAGGAAAGATTCCACCAGCCTTGAAAAGAAAGAAAAGCTCTGTAAAGGGATGAAGTAGCCATCTTCCCAGTGACAGCAGAGGATTGGACTTCATAACCCAGGTTAGGCTCAACTGCACAAAAGGATGAGCAGTGGCTGTCGAAGGGGAGAGCAGGTGGGAGTGCAGATGAAGCTGATGGAGCAAGTACAGGGAAAGTAGGAACATTAAGATCCATGGTGAGGAAGGAGAGATCTTAAGGCACCATGACACATGACTCAGCTAAGACCTGCTTCAGCTTCCTTCCCTCAGCCTCTCTGACTTGGAGGAGTTGCAGCATGACTCTGAAACACACTGTCTAAAATAGAAAACTCTATGGACTAGTTGGAAGCTAAGCTTTCCAGTCCCCACTCTCCAAGGAATGATTCCTCCTGAGGCCCAGTGAGCTCTGTCCCAATGCCAGGGGTGTTCTGCACAGCCCAGTGCTGCACCTGGGGCTCCTCTGAGCAACTCATCCCAGTGCCAGCAGCAGCCACGCCGTGCAGTGCTCTGCCTCACCAGCATAGCCTGCTTGTCAGTGCTGCTAATTAACCCAGACAGAGCTCTCAGGTGCCTTGCTGTGCTGTGCTGTTCAGAGGCACAAGCAGAGGCTCCCCCTGAAGTGAGGGAATCTTGCTGCTCTTGCTGCGGCAGCTGTTTGCCAGAGGGTCAGGAGATCCAACACAAAAGGTGCTGTGAAATACCCTGCTGCAGGCTATATGCTGTACATCTTCAAAGGTAGCTGTGCAGCTCAGGCTGCTGTCTAGACATGTTTTTCATGTAATAAAAGTTTAGTTAATGTATGTCTCCTAGACTGAAATTCACGTGGAGAAAGACTTTTATTTCTCTGGACCAGCCTAGTCTAAGGTAAGTACATAAACTCTTCTGCCAACAAGATGCATTTTAGGTTTCCTTTCCAGAGCCCCAGGCATCACTTAGGTAGCTAAAACTTCACCACCATAAACATTCAGCCATCTGTATAAGGATTATGATGCTAAATATAACTTTGATGTTGCTCTCAAAAATTGTACCTGCCAGTGGTGAAGTCCCCTTCTTTGCCTTTAACAAGGTAAAATTACTGCAGTCAGGATATGACTTACAATGTCTGCAGATAATTTTTTTTCCACAGTGGAAAACGACTGAAATATTTTACATCACGCCAGATAGAAAATTATGCTTTAAATATATTAAAATTCTAATTAAGTAAATACATGTTACATTTATTTCTGAATATTTCTTCCCCAGAGGCTAAGCAACAGAGCAGTAAGGAAGCATCAAGAGGACCTTCTGATCTCTGCTAAGTCAGGAGCTGGCCAGTTACTCTACCCTAGTGACAAGCCAATTAGGATGCTGCACAGTGTTTCTGCTTGCTTCTAATTTTAGAACTATACAACGGGGAGGCAAAAGTAGGTGATATTAACTCCTCTGGCATTGATCTGCCAGAAACATAGTCCTCCTGCAATCTAATATATTTTCATGTAAAACAGGAAAATTACCACTCTTCCAGTGTACGTAGTAGGAACTCTGCAGACCTTCTAACACACAGGGCCTGATCAATACTTGGATAGAGGAATCTGCAGAGAAAGCTCAGCAGCTGCAGTGTGTGATTGTGATGCTGCACAAGATGATATCCTAGCATAAAGTGAGTATTCACTCTTGGCATTACACAACACAGCTCAACAGAGTTTGCTGTTTCCAGGAGGATTGATGGTAAAATGTTTAAATGTACCTAAGTGACCTGCCAGTAAATCAGCATCTTGACCTGGAGCAGACTGGGGAATGTGATTAAATGGAGAAAGTGTGGAATGCCTCTCTTTGAGAGAATCTCTGTGGCATAATGGAGTGCCATTCAGAGGTATCACAGCTACCCCGAGCAGTGTGGTCACATTAGCAAGATGTTAATGTGATTAATTAGCCCTGATGACAAGCAGGTTATACTAACCTGGGCACAGCTTAAGTACTTAACTCCTTAAGTCTCCAGAGTGCTGGCAGCTCACTTAGGTTAATATAATCTAGTGACTTAATAAGCATATAACCTATTTCACTGTTCAAGCCATTAATAACAGTATTGAGCAACACCAAACCTAAGGAAGACTTGTGTGGAACTGCTAAAGGTACACAAATTCAATAGATCAGTGAGCTGCAAGTAGCTGCTCTTTTAAATGTTCCTTGCCACCTACCTACACATTCACCTGCCAGTAGCTCCACCTAAAAACTTTTCCCATCTGGCTATGAAAATATTACTTAAGAGGGCATCAAATGCCTTAAAGGAGGGAAGATAGAGGATGCCTTTATCTACGTGTTACCCTGCAATAGAAAAGAACAAATTAAATATTACAAGATCATCCCTTGATAAATCTGTATTAGGTGTTCCTCAGCCCTATTTTGTTTTCCATGTATCCATAAAAAACATTGCTTGTTTCCATATTACTCTAGGAATTAAAGCTTACCTATCTGTTATTTCTTCAGTTATATGCTCCATGTTCATACTCCTCCATCATCCCTTTATAAATGCAGACATTATATTTTTCTTTAATAATCTTCCTAATATTCTAAAACCTGTTGTCCCTCTTCTGTACTGTAATTTTGTCTCAGCCTCTTATCTGTAAGATTTACAATTCTCTCAGTAATTTCTGCAGGCTCCCCTGATAAGCAAACTCATCTACATGGTCTTCAATCTATTCTTATTCCACAACTGGAATTTCAGCTCTTTATAGTAAAAAAAAAAAAAAAAAAAGGCACTTATCATATGATCAAATGTAACACCCAGGAGGAAGAAAAAAAGAAAAAAATCCCACCAAATTTAAGTGCTTGTGTCACCTGTTATAAATGTTCCTTTTCCACTGAGAAATAGAACAACACTTTAAGTAGACTTTTGGTCATTCTCCTGATGCAAATGGACTTCTGGAATGCCTCTCTTTTGTTTAGCCCCAAGCAGTCATTTCAATAAATATTTACTTCACATGTACTGCTGAAATTATAGTTGGCCCAAAAATGTCTCTGAACTAGTTTTTCATCTTAATGGTGGTAGCAAGGTAAAGAGCTGTGAAGTCAAGCCAACACTTTAATAGCTCTGAAAAAAAGGATGAAGACTTTTACAATGGGAAAAAGACAACATTCTTACACTGCAAAAAAAAAGTGTACAATGTGTACAATGATGGGGAAAATAGATGGAGATGGCCACCAACATGGAGAGGGTAATGAAACAAAATAGCAGTAAACAGTGGGAGTTTAGATAGCGTATGTTTTATCCAACATAGTTCTTGACAGTTAAGCGGCAATAAGGGGGAAGTGGGATAGCATTCTGATTTTATTGGAAAATGAGATACTGCATTTTATAGTATCTTGTCCAAAATTTTTGAAGTGGCTTGGATATGTTCTTTACAATGTGTACTGAAAACCTTTTGAAAGACAATGAAAGTAATCAAAAACATGTTGGAGCAATATTTAGTCATATATTGTATCCAATGAATCCACCCAGTGGATCCTTGATAGATACAATTTTAATTAATAGTTTAATTATCCAGATAAACATTATGTTAATGAAATATACAGTAGAGGCTAACTCATTGTAGTCACAACTAACAGCAGAAAAATTTAAAGGGAACTTATGTAAATGAAAATGTCAGAAGTCATCATCTGGGGAAAACTACAAGTTAATACAACTGGTAGAATAAGAGTCTCCACAGAGGAGAAAACTGTGGAAAGCAATATGTTGGAAGAGAGAGACTTACTTATACTGAATAGAGTTGTGAGAATAATTGATTTTTCCTGTTTGGTGGCCAAACTGAAAATAAATTAGGGAAAACTAATATCCAGTCAGATACATTACTCACTCTTCACATATTTTTACTATTTATTAACACTAAACATAGATCAATTTTAGAATGAAACAGTATTAGATAACAAAGCCAAGACCATTTCATTTTGAAAATATTGCAACAGAGCACTTCTGGCTTGTTTTTGTTCCCCTGGTACTATTACTCAAAATGAATATCTCAACATGTGAATTGATTTTTGATTCATAGTGTGTCTCTTTGAGAAATAACTACAACAGGCCTATTTGCAAAACACAGGTTGTAACAAGAACGCTGTGTCTCCACACCAAAAACTTGTGCTTGGTCTTTAGGATCTGTGTTTAGGAAAACAACTCACAGTGTGGGAGCTTTCCTTGTCAAACTACAAATCCCATTTGGTTTTGTTAAAATCCTGCAGAAATCCCCATGGGCTGGAGCCTTCCTGTGGCAGCACTGCCCTGGTCCTTTCCAGCCAGGATGGAGACAACGGGACAAAGAGCCATCAGCATCATGCAGCCCTTCCCTGCTGTACCATGGAGACTTTTAGCACAGGGCCATGCAGGATGTCTCTCTGCAGAAGCCCACAGTGGGCAGAAGAAGTGCTTGAGGTGTTTGAGCCTGCAGCACCCCTGTCCCTCCCTCACCATGGGAATGCTGGGGCCAAGGAGATGGGAAGGGCTGGTGTGCCTGGGGAGACCTGGCAGAGGGAAGCTGCTTCAGGCTTTGGCTCTGCCAAATCTCATAAATGAAAATAAATCTGAGTAAGAAATAGTGTGGTTGTTTCCTTTGAGGTGCTTCTTTCTCTGCCTGTCCTGGGGGAGGTGAAGAACTGAGGACAGTAACTTGTCAGAAGATAAATGTGTGCCTTGAGATCAGGATGCTACACTGGAATATTGGGGCTGTTTTGCAGGTTTACTTGCCCAGAAAAGTGCCTAGTGACAGACTGTGACAAGACCCCACAGAAAATTTAGGATATAATAGAATGGTAATTATCTGTCTAGATTCATCTTCCAAGCATTAGATTTTGTTGTACCTTTCTCTAATAGATGAGAGAACTGAAATGCATCAAATGGTGTCTTTTTCCCACATAAAGACCTTGACCAAGTTGCTTCTTACTCTTTGAAAGAGCCAAGCTGCCAGAGATGACAAAGATACAGATCACTGTAATATGCACTTCCCAGATGCTGGATTACTTGCCTGTCTCACTTCTGAACCTCTGCCAACTTATAAATAATATTTTGACTTTTGAGGTAGAAGAAGCATCTAGGCTGGCTCACAGCATCACCAGCCAGAAGTAATGAGAGACAACATGGAGCAGCTGGCCCAGGACTGCTCAGCCATTTGGTGACATGGTGGGTGCTCCCAGACCTACTCAGGCCAGGGACTCCATTCCAGGGAGGCTAAAATGTCCTTCCTTTTCCAGTCCAGCCCTGCAACAATCTGACCATCAGTGCTTTTGGTCAGCTGGTTGATGTATGATGTCATGACCTACAAATATTTTCACTCTGTTTACCCTGATGCAATGCCCCACTGCTCACAGGCAGAACTGCAACCTCTGTTTACAAATATGATAATCATTGTCTGGCTCTGTTAAAACAAGTCATGTAAAACCCTATCTCCTCCAAAGGCTGCAAGAGTCTTAGCTGTGGTAGGGTTTGTTTGTTGGTTGGTTTGTTTTGTTGTTTTTCCTCCCCTGTGATATGTGTTCAGTTTACACAGTGCTCCAAAAGTTCTTATCATGATTTCCTATTCTGATAGTGTGTGAATTTTCCCAAACTTTATTAAAACACAACAGCAACAACAACAAAAAAACAGTACTGGGCCAGGCACTCATCACAATAGAACTTTACAGGGATATTTTATTTTCTTAAGCATTCTTCCTAACAAATACTCAATAAAGCATATCATAACTTCGTATTTGCAATATTGATATTGGACAGTGTTAATTTTTGAATCAAAATGTCACACTGTTGGAGGTTAAATGCTTTGTGGAGCTCTCACTCTAACACACTAATTGGAAAAAGTCCCATTTCCCATTCTCTTGCTAGGAATGACTACTATATCATTGACTGGCTCATGATTTGCTGGCTATCCATTTAGCATGATTAAAAATGCCACAGCAGTTTTGAACAGAATTTCCACTTTTCCAGGGTCTATAAAGTTTGCAGAATTTACTGCTTTAAGTATGGGCTCAGTAATCTCAAGAATTAGACAAAGCTTGGGAAAGCTTTGCAACAAGTAAAATTAAATCCCAACTACTCTATAAAACAGACAGACTTGAAATTACAGTCCTCACTACAAAACACTTCCAATTATTTATAGACAGACTCTTTGTACCAGAACTTGCTTAGATTTTTTCTCCTTCAGTCTGCTCCCAGGTATGCTGGGTGCATGACAAAGTCAAAGGAACTGTGAACTCCCAGAGTAGGATTTTCTCTGACCTTACCACATTCTCTTGATGCTTTGTGTTGCACAGCTGTGGATGCAGAGTGCAATCCACCACCTCCAAGGTCAGAATTGCTGATGGGATTGATTTTTATGCTGAGGGATAACAAAAATGAAAATTTTGAAATCACAGAATAATTCTGTTCATAAATGCTGATATGACCTTTTGGAATAGCCTTAATTGCACAATTGGAAGTAAGAAAAATTGTAAACATGTAATATAAACATCTATGTATATCAACAACAAAGAAAATGGTAACAAAATTAAACATGAGGAGGACTGCATCTCAGCCTTGAGTATTTATGATTTTTTCTTTCAAAGGTAATTGAAATTGATGACATCTTTAAATGCATTTCAGCATAATTGCCTTTCTGGAGAAAACAGCTTCTAACTTTTTATTCTTTTCCTGTGAATTCTGCAAAATTGTAAACATACTATGTTTTTAAAAGGAAGACACATGGCAGTGCCTGGGTTTCCAATGTTTTCTGCAGGAGTTTGAATGCAACCATTTGCCCACTTTTCCTGTAGGAGCTTAAAAAAGGTTGTTTACTAGCCTGTCAGTTACAAATCCTTTGCAAACCACACCAGCTAAATAAAATATTGAATAAGGTGTGCCTTCCTTTCTCATGAGACACCTATGAATAAATTATTTTGCCTAAATTGGATGAAGATGTTTATCTCATGCATCCTGGTACCTCTGAGTTGGTTCAGAGGGCAGCAGTGCTGAGTGATGCTGAGCTCTCAGCCCTGGCCCTGCCTTGGGGACTGATGAGCTGCCTTCAGCAGCAGCTTTGTCCTTCAGAGCTGCCAGCCAGGGATGGCCACTGCTGCAGGCAGAGTCTCAGATCTGCTGCAGAGAGGCAGCCCCTTCCTAAGCTGCTACAGATGTTTTGTTGCCCTGGGTAACACCTTGTCCCTTCTGTATGGCAAACCTGACCCAGCTGACAGCTTCACTCACTGCAGCTTCTGGTCCCTCTTCTGTATTCAGTGCTGAGCACTGCAGGGGAGCCAGATTTCAGTCTGATGGGTTTGGGGTTTTTTTGGTTTGGATTTTTGTTGGGGTTTTTTTGTTTGGTTGGTTTTATTTTTGGGGTTTTTTGTTGTTGTTTTTGTTTATTTGAGGATTTTTTTTTGTTTGGTTTGTTTTTATGGGGCGTCGCTTTGGGGTTTTTTTCTGTTTTATTTTTTTTTGAAGGTGGGGAGTTGTGGTTTTGGTGTTAGGTTTTTTTTTTCCATTTTGGGGAGTTTTGGGAGGCAGGGGGTGTGATAAGTTTTTTGTTGTTTTGGTGCCATTGTTTTGGGGTGTGGTTTTGTTGTGGATTTTTCTGGTTGGTTAATTGGGTGGTTTAGGTTGTTATCCTTCTCGGTACATTTGCTTTTCCTTATTCTCAGATATTTTTCTTCTTTTCCAGGGCTGCACTTTCTGGATCCTTTTCCTGCTAACAAATTTCCTCCCAGCGATCTGGATGCTCAGGAAAGTCATTTCCTGAAGAGTAGGTGTCCTCATCTTGGGACACAGGAGTTCTCAAACAACCTTGATGACTTTACACCCTGAAGTAAGAGCCTGAATGAGGGATATGGGGCTCCCTGCAGCTCTCCACAATGCAGTTTATTCCATCCAAGAGTTACAGCAGCCCAGGGTGGTGGGTGACAGAGCCTGTGCCCACAGCTGTCAGCTCCAGCTGCAGGCAGGCCTGGAGACCCTTTGGTTTTGGTTACAATGCATTATAGACTTTTCTTTGCTGAGCATCTTAATACAGTAGAACCAATCTATACCTTAACCTTTATCTATAGCCTATCATAATTACTATAATTACCATATTCATGTTACTATTCTCCAATCACTACAAGTTAGTACATTACAGTTTAAGCTAGAAGTTGTTTTTCAGTTTTCTTGCAGGGGAAACTTCTGGGACCTTTTTTCTGCTTGCAGCATTTGCTGACTTGTTTGCCTGTGCTCTCTTTCTGCTTGGTAAAAACATTTTCTTGTTTGAGGCAGGTTTATCCTTTGCTCTAAGCCATAAAAACCCCTTCTAACTAACACACCCTTTGCCTCCTTGGTCATCCAGTAAGACTGGCTCAGCAATTCTTTCCTTCTATATCAAAACCTGCTTTCATTTCTATTCCTTCATCAGATTCTACATTCAAAAATCTTTCTGCTAAGCATACATATCTGTGAGACTTTCTTGTCAAACTTCCATCCTTCCCAACACCCTGAGCTGTAGTGGCACATCCTGTGCTGCCTCTGTGGCACCTGGTAAGTGCCATTATCCTGGGAAAGAGCAGCAGGCAAGCTGGGGGAGGACAGGGAGGCTGCAGGCTTCTCATAACAAGCAGAGGCTGAGCTATCCCTCAGGTCTGCAGGAGAAGGAGTAGGCTGTGCCTCAGAACCTGCCACCGCCCAATAATTACACATCACGTTTTCTCTGCCACCTGGAGAACAGGCTGATTCCCTCCTCACTGCCACATATTTCTCCTGTGGCTCTCAAATTGCTGCCTGCTGGGGAATCCATACTTGTTGCTTCCTGTGCAGGGTGAATGAAGATGGTTTTCTCAGTAATGCAGCAGCAGAACAGCCAGCAGGTTCCAGCAGAGCTGTGCACTGAGCCACAGACTTCTCCAGCTTGCAGACCCACAGACATTTCCCAGGGAAGGCACAGACCCCATGTAGCAAGTTTTCACTTATCTCTGTCACTTTTTGCAGACCCCTCAGAAACAGCCCACAGTCTGGCAGTTATCAGCAGGTCCTTGTCCATCCTCATCAGGCTGTGACTTATCCAGCAGTTCCCTTCAGGAGAAAGCAGAAATCCTGACCCTCCATGTGAGCCAGTGGATACCAGCCTCCACCATAATGAGCACCCTGCCTATGCCCCCTAAGGCACAGCTGCTCACAGCAGATGTGGAACATCTGCACTGCCCAAAAGCCAAACGTGGGTCATGACTGCACAGCCACGGTGGCTGCAGGCCTGAGCAGGTCACACTGTCAGCTCCAGGACCATGGAGGTGGGGTTCACACCTGCACAGGACAGGAAAAGGACTGAAAAAAGAAGTTGTTTACCTGATTTAATGCTGTCCACAGAAAACGTGGTTAGGAGCAAGCTGAGCTGCCTTTCTGCCTTTCAGCAGCTCTTTCATGAGTTAAAAAAAAATTTAGAGGAGCAAAAACTTTTCTCCCCACTCTTGTTTTTATTTCCCCTGTGGGTTTTTTTCCCTATTGTCCAGAGGAGTAGAGCAAGAATAATCACATAGAAATCTGCCTGCAGGTGGACTGCCTTCAAGTCTTTTCATCAGCTGCCTCTTCCTTGCTCTTTTACATGGACAGTGTATGGTATTATTTGCCCCTCCAGCAGAGATTTAAATATTTCCTACAGTAATTCTGTGGATAGATCCTCTTTTCTCACTATGAAGTATGTCCCTGTTCCTTGAATGATATGATGTTTAAGTATCTCATCTTGCATGAGAAAGTGACTGAAATTCCTCTAGTTACTCCTTACTTTGTTTTGTGCAATGTGACTCCTGAAACAAAATTGTTTTATCTTATTTTTAATACATAACTATATCAAAGGAAAGTACAACCCTAAAAGCTCCTCTTTTGTAAGAGGAGCTTCTTACAAAAGAAGACAAAGTCCCTGCTGCAACTGTTCACAGACAGACAAGTCACCAAAAAAAAAAAAGATATTGTTCTTAAGTTCCTACACATCACATGAAAGCAAAACATAATAATATTTGCTAGTCAGAAAGAAATTTAAGTGCATAAAAAGTCTGGACTGAAAAAGTCGGGGTGTTTTTGGTTTTGTTTTTTCCCTAAGTTACTAATTTCTTTGTGGTTGGAAAGAATTTCTAATGGAAGCTGGAACAACCTTCAACACACATCTGGAAAATAAAAAATAAAAAAGAGAACTTAGAACTTAGTAGCTGCATCATTGCTTTTAAAAGAATATTAATGCTATTTACGCAATATTACTTAATCTCTATACATTAATTTAGTACAACATTTAATTTTACAAATTGAAGTTATAAATAATCAACATCACATATGAATGATGGGAAATATCTCTACAGATGGGATTTTGGGATGCACATGCAGAAGAAAAACAAGTAAGAGAATTGGCAGTCATTTCACACTGTTATGTGTAATGCAGGTTCCTCAGTTAATGGAGGATATTAATTAATTTTAAATGGTTTACATAAAGATCAGAACAGCAATGAAAGAAGAGGTCATGCTTTAACCTGGAAGACCCCACACCCCAAACCTGTGTGATTAGCACACATGAAGCTGCAGGAGGACTCAATCCATCCATTCTTATATTCCAAAAGAAACTTAGAAATAGATGTCTTCTTATCATTAGAAGAACTGAGATGATGAGTCACTGGCTCAAAATTGACCTCAAATGAATTCCAGCTACATTTAGGCTCTTAAAAGCAGTGGTAGGATTTGAGAGTTGGTGTTGTGATTCCTGCATGCAGGAACCCTGCTGGTAATAAACAGAGGCCTTTCTAGAGAAATGGAGTTCATCTAAGGAGGTTTTTTAGCCTGAACTAGGCAGGCCAGGTACCCCTCACCCTGTTCTATAGTGGATTGGGGTTCACATATTCTTGCCCACAGAATGCAGCCGCCTTCAAACCCATTTTCATTTTCAATGCTCACTTAAAATGGGATCAGACATTTGAAACAATATTGTTACATTTATTTGTATTAAATTATCTTCAGGGCCACAGTGTTGTTGTGGTTGGCCCCATATTTCTGTCTTGTAACACTCTGCCAGTGGCAATTCTCTCCCTGTGGCACATGCTGCTACAAACCCCAACCCCCAAATTTTTCAGATGGTGCACAAAAATACCCAGTTTTCTGAATTTCCAGACCTGCTCCCCTTCAGGGAATGCCTGCAAGCTACACTGTCCCTGAATTCATCACCTCTGAAGCAACACACAGCTTTACAAGATTCACCTCAGCTTCAGAATGCACAGCTTTACAAGATTCACCTCAACTTCAGAAGCTTGGCAAGTTTATTTATGAAACAAGCTATGTATAAAAGAAAGGTTAAATTCCTGATTACAAATCAAATTCTGAAAGGGAAACAATAAACAACAAAAGCAACTTCCAGTGTACTTGTCATTGTGAGATTTCTCTGGGGCACAGAAGCTGAGGAAACAAATCAGCACTGCTCTGCTCCTTCAGTGTTATCTTAAGGAATCAGCTTCTCTCCTGTGTTTCTGTCCCCCTCTGACAGTGACAGTTGTTGGGCTGACTCTTGAGTGCAAATGAAGTATCAAATAATTTCCTGGGGACCTCACTTCTCCTTCCTCCTTATCTTCTAATTTAAGGGAACTTAACTGTGTCACAGCTTTGATTAGCTCTTCTTCTCTGTGAGAATGCAAACATTGTCAGACTCATCTGGGACCAGGATGCACTCTCTTTGTAAAGCCTCTGTGCAACATTGATTTCTTATCTGTGCTTTACCTTCTCAGGCAGTTGAATGTGCAATGGTTATCTTTTCCTTCCTTTTAAAAGATCACATAAATCACAGCTTCTAAAAAAATATTAATTGTGCAATGCCCTGGATGGGCTAACAGTATGTGATGCTTCACTGGGTTTTTGCAGAAATAACACCCAACATATTCCTTGTATGGATAACCAGGTTGTCATGCAGAGCACCTTCTCCCCATCCCTGTGCCCTTCTTTGCCATGGTTCACCATTTTCAGGGCTTTTTACCACCATAGCTAGTCTCTGCAAAGTAGCTCCACATAATGCTAGGGAAGGCTTTGGTAGCAATCCTGAAGCTCCATTTTAGGGGTTACCCTTGCTGTAGTGCAGTTTTTAACATCACCTGGAGAGCACAGTTGCACCTCTCACTGCCATCTCAGAAGGGTCTCCCAAAGGTCTTGACTAGTGTTTGCCCTCATATTTCTGACACTGTAGGATATTTTCTGTTTATAGGAAACCAAATATAGACCCCTTAATTTTCATCACTGCAGCAGAAAACAAAGTAGGCATCTCTTTCTGAAGATACGTGGAAATCAAGGTACCTTTCTACAGAAAATCCTTCTAGTGACTAACATCAACCCTGCAAAAACCTTTAGTACTGTAGATTTGTATTCTGAAGACATCTTAGGATTACTTTCAGTAACTTCTATACCTAAGGAGACAAGTGTTCAGCTTGTAAGGAAAACTATCTTACCTATTCAATAGGTTTTTCTAATTCAGCCAGGAGTCTGATGGTCAATGTTTTTTCTGGAACTGCCTCCACAGAAGCAGTAGTGAGGATGACCAGCTGTGTTAGACCCAAAATCTGAGCTTAAACATCAGTTGTTGCTGAAATTCTATTACTATTATTCCTTTTTACTGTATGCCTTTAAAATAGAAAAAAGTGACATTCTGATCCTGAACAACTATTTACTGCCTCACTGGTTTTACAGCTGGAATAGCTCTGAGTCAGTTTTAAGGGCCCTGATACATTCAACAATTTTACATCAAAATGATAAAAAAAGTATTTGAAAATAAGGGCTTGATCTTGACAGCACTTAACTGCTTTTCACCTGGAAGATAGCATAAAATTGCCATCAAGTCAGTCTTGGTAGGAGAAGTCATTGGTAGCATATAGGCACAAAGTGGGCTTTTGTGTTATCCCCCCTCTTCTGGCACCATTCAGAACAAAGTTTTTAAGACCAGCCCCCCCAATTTTGTTGAATCTGTGTATTTCAATAATTGTAGCTGGGGGGATCAATGGTGGCTCCTCTCAATTCAGGCAGTTTTCAGGCTACTCTGAGTTGGAGATGACACCAATTCCCCCAGAGGTAACCTTACCTAACATCTGCTTAAACCTGCGCTGTCATTGTCCTCAGCAGCAGCCAAGGCTGGAGCCAAGTCCTCAGTGTGTGAAGGGAGTGATGGTAAAGCCAGGAGCAGAGCAAACAATGAGGAATAATGCAATCTGCTTCCAGGGGACATGGATCATTAGCTGGATTACACCAGCAGACGGTAATGGGAGTTCAGCACAGAATTCTCTAAAATAATTAGCCCAAGATGGAGGAAACAGCCCAAGAAATAGGCACTAAATGGAACAATCAAATAATACCAGGAGTCTGTATGAAAATAATAATTGGAATCTTCATGTCAACAAATGCCTCAGAAGGAAAAATACACCTAATTTTGTATCAATAGAAGGCAAGCAACAAAAACCCCAATGCTTTTTGTGTGTGAGGCACTTGACAAGCACTCTTTCAAACCCTGAGCACCACATCCGTCCCTGCACACATCAGTGGGTTATTATTACCTTGGAGTGGGTACAGGCCAGGTCAACAAAGCTTACACTAGCTCTGTAAAACAGGCTATAAAGCAAAGCTAAAGGAGCTGTGCTGCTTTTTATTAAAGAGTCTTCAAGGGGACATAGTGGAAGTTTTTTTCAAGTTAAGAACTACATCAATAAAGTCAATGCAGATGGTGTTTCAGACCAGTGTGGGGTTAAGACTCTTTCCAGCAGGAATGAAAAGCTACTGTACAAAATGATTTATGGGAGAGACTTTTTAGTGTCTGAATTCTAACATCATCACATCCAAATAAAATAGAATTAATTGTCTGGCTTTGTAAACAGTAGTTTACAAAAAAAAGCCAGCACTGGACATTTCTCAGGATATGCAAAACTCTACCTTGATAGTCAATGCTTTTGTTAAATGATAATGACTTTTACCCTGGTGAATCTGTACTCCATGGGTTTGGAACAGACCCCAGGGATGAGTTACTGGGACCATGCTCCTGACTTGCCCAGGCTGATTGGCCTTGTAACATTGAACATGAAGAAACACATCTTCTTTGGCTGCTGAATCTGCTTTGCAAAGCACTCCAAGATCACTAAATAAAAGGCACTAGAAGAATGTAACTTATTTTTTTTTGTGTTGAGTCTCTTACTACTGAAAGACTAGTGAAGAGCTGCCTGGTGTCACTGTTAAATCCTTGAACACTCCCACATCCTGTTCATAGATGCTTGTTTCTGCCTATAATAAAGGAAACCATTCAAATGATATTCCCACTACTTTCATCATCTTTACTGAATATCACCTGAAAGTGTCTAAATCACACAAAGAGTTCATAGCTGATGACATTTTCCCAAGCCACAGAGTGACACCTGTGACTAAGTTTTTAATAAAGAAACACACTTTTTAAATGGTTTTTCTTCTTTTCTTCTTTTACCACCATTTGAAACTGGACTGGTCTGTAATGCCTTCAGACCCCATCAGCACTTTGAGGGTGCACACCAGCACTTCCCCAAGCACTGCCACAGCACAATCACCTATTTTGTTTGCCTATTAAAATTTGCATTCTGAAGCTTCAGATCTCCAGCCTCTTCTGTGTTGCTGGAGGTAGGATGTGTGAATAAATTATGGCCTGTATTTAAATCATTTCACTGTTAAGTCCCCAATCTGAGCTCTACTAGGGCCAAATTTGGCCTGTGCAAGTATGGTCAGGAGGCCAAGGACTGGATGACTCCAAGAGCCAGGGAAGATTTGGGACCCAGGTTAACAGAACTAGAAGCTGTGCTGGATAGGATCTGGTCTAGAACTGACTGCTTGGAACTGTATCATTGAGAGAATCAGATGGCTAGAACAAATATATGGGGTGTGCTTTGTGCTTGTCTGATGCTCAGCAGATGTCTAAAAAAGGGCATGCTGGAAGGATGGAATAGTGCTGTGTCAGTGGAAATCCAGCAGGAGGATGTGCTTAATAAAGTAGATCCTTTTCAGCTTCATAGTAATGATCCAGAGCATCCTGGAGCATGAATTCAGAGGCAGACTGCAACTGTAGGCAGCTGTGAGCAAGAGAGGCTGGAAAGGGAAAGTTTCTTGGAAGTTACTCTCCACTGATCACAATCTTGTCCTCATTTTGCAGAACTGGACTCCTTTTAAGGTGGTTGGAAGGTTTGCAGTGCCAATTCAGGCAGGGTACTTTTCAAAATATTCTTAGTTGAAACAAGAGCTGGGCAATGATGAGCAGGGCATAGCTGGATTTTGGATACTGTGGGCTGAGCTGCCCTTGATTAAAAATATTATGATGTAATTTATTCAAGAGGAGATAGATTGACAGGAACAGGATTTAATTAAAACAAGTTTAAATCCATTTTGTATTCCCAACTTGCACCTACATGGCAAAAAGGAGGAAGAGGAATCTGCTCAACAACTGTGGACATATCCCAGTAATATTTCAGGGGAGTTCTCTTCTTTCCCTTCTGCTTTGTACTTATTTTTGACAAGATCCTTTCCTTGGAAACCAGGTTATGCACATAAGTGGATCATCCTGGTTGCTTCTTCTCCCTCAAATTGTTGGTTGTCTGTCTCAATTTCCAGGTTAATTTAAAGTAGGCTTACACACTTTGTTCTTTAAGTAGTTTCTGCCATCCTCAATTCCTTTTGGAATTAACTTTGAAGTTATGGAAAATAATTTAATAAAAGCAGTATTACCAAAAATTAAATTAAGAACTTGAGGTCTGTTGAGAGGAAAAGCCTTTCCATTTCTGCAGCATTTTTAATATTATCTGCACACACTCACTTGTGTTATTTGCAGCAGGCTTATCACTGAGGACTGGGGAGGTTTAAGTAAAGAAACAACCTGCTTAAAGAAATAAATCACTTTACCCACACTTACAAAAAATTGTGAAATCTTGTGGTAGCAGAGTTGGAATTCCTCCTGTTCAGTTCTTGCTTCTGTTGTGGGTTCCATGACTGTGAGATTTCATCCTTTAAGACTTTTGTGAGATTTTGTTTTGCATAAGCATATTTCACTTTATATGTTGTGAACCAAATTCAGGCTTGGTGAGCTATGTGCCACTTCTTTTGAAGTAACTGGGCTATTAACTCTCATGGAAATGAGGAATAAAACTAGATTTTTTTTGTCTTTATCTCTTAGAATGTGATCTCTGCATTGAAGAAGATAAATAATGAAGTCCAGACACAAATAATAATGAAATCAGGTAAGCAGTTCAAATACTTTGATTTAATCCTTGGACATTAAAAGAGCCTAAACTCTGATTTTGGTGGTTCAGATTTTTACAGCATGTTGCATCAGACTCATTAGTAAAGCTTTGTGCACTTACAGCAGAATTTGCATCTTAAAGGTTCTGAACAGAAATGCAGATAGCAATTTTTCCATCTATTTATGAGAAGAGTCTGTGATTCCCAGAAGTCAATTTTTGTTTCCCTTTATACATAGGATCTAATAAGAAAAATATCCTCTAGTAATAAACCATCTCCTGTATTTTGTGTAGATTTAGGAAAGCTAATTAAAGAAAAATACATTAAGTAATGTTAATGGCTGTAACCTTCAGAACTGTCCATCCTGAAGAATTTTCAATGCTTCACTGAAGATACTGAAATGTATTTTTGCCTCAGAGCTTGTAATTTTTCTACCACAAAGTCCAGTCTAGCTTTGGTGTGCTACAGCCTCTCTAAAGCCACACTGGGAGGGAATAAAAGATGAAGGAATCTTCCAATCTGCATGCATCATAATTACTTTAAGTACTGCCATCTTCTGTAATTAATACAAACTGCAAATGAAGTTGTGCACAATTCCTGTTGTGAGACAGGAGA
Source organism: Agelaius tricolor (assembly GCF_023055355.1). Lineage (NCBI taxonomy): Eukaryota > Metazoa > Chordata > Aves > Passeriformes > Icteridae > Agelaius > Agelaius tricolor. The sequence continues at coordinate 56,880,573 of NW_027269263.1, forward strand.
GCAGCAACTGATGTAATACCTCCTAGAAAGATTACATTATGAGTATCTGATGTGAAAAGATGCAATAAATTATATATTTTTTGAGAAATAAAATGCTGTTAGAGTCAGAGTAAAAATCTGTGTAGGTTTGGCCATTAACTACACTCCCCTGAATTCTTATGTAACTGCCTTTTTACACTTTTTGAGGACATCACTGTAAAAGCTGAGTTTCTTTGGGCTGAGACACAGAGAGCAGAGGGGTCAGAGGTGTGAGTGTGCCATTGCTGTTTTTCTGGTTCCTAAGAAAAAAAGAGCAGTACCCTTAGGCACTTTTTCTCTAACAATACCAAGATGTCTGTTGTGATTCACTGAGGAATAACTGCTTTGGGATGCTTCAAAACTGGTTTTTAAGTGAAGGATGCAAAATTGTTCTTTCCAGAGATGCAATGAATCTAGCTGACACTTTAATATGTTTATTAAAAGGCACATGAGGCAGATGAAGCAGTAATAAATATCCATGCAGAGAAAAATCATGCATGTCTGTGGGATGCTATCCAGTTAAAAGCATCTTTGAAAAAGAAGTGAAGATTCATTGGTTTCTCCAAAGCTTTATTTCTGATTTATTAATGAGACATTTTTGAAAATTATTATAAAGTGACACACACTGAAAGGAAATACATACAAACCAATTTTATTTCTAACTTTGATCTCCAAATGTCCAGAATACTGCTTGAAGAAACAGTTTGTTCTCTCTGCCTTCCAGCAAAGTGTAATCTCTTTTAGGTTTGAGGTGTTTTGACCTAGTGCTGGTGCCTCCTCAACACTCCTCAAACAAATTCATTACTTTCCCCTATGCATAGAAAACAGTAAACAGAGGAGGGGTTAAATTTATTTTTATAAGGCATTGTGCATAAAACCCCCTAAGAATCACAAGAATTGCAGCAAGGGAAAATGGTGTAAGGTGTAGTGGTATAAAATCAGAGGAGATACAGGACTGCAGACCAGGAGATGCTTTGGTAGGATTAAGGGATCTGGATGACTGTAGACAAAATAAACTGGAGCATTTGGGAGCTGCACTTTTGAAAGAGACAAGGTGTTAATAGGGGAGGTGTATAATAGCATGAAAAACAATCATCTTTGCATCTGAGTGACAGCAGCAGTGAATCCTCTGATGGGAAAAAAAATCCCAAGTTTCAGCTCTTGCTGGTCTGAGGTCTGAGAACCACAGCCTAGAGGTCAGAGAGGGGCTGCAGCACCATGCCCAGGTACCAACATTAGCCCCAAAAGGGGACTTGGGATGATTAGGGTGGATTTTTAGGTGGTAGGAAACAAAGAGAGATCTTTCAAGAGAGGAATATAAACCTGAAACTGTACTGATAGGGCTTGCAATAGTCCAGGAAGAAGGTGAAAGCAGGTGCAGATGCACAGCTGGAAACAGGCAGAAGTGGTTTATTAGGAGGTAGATTAATGGGAATCATGCAAAATGCAGCAGCTAGCAGGGTAAAGACCATTTTCCAGGTGAGGGTGACTCCAGAAGGGTAGGCTTTTCTTAAGATGTGTGAGCAAATTATTAAAAAAAGTAATGAATAAGGATGTGACAGGGGGGATGCAGCATTCCTGTAATTGCCAAATGTACTGTTCCTTTCTGGGTGCTGAACTCAGGGAAATGAACCCATCCCAGCTCACAGTGAGGGAAAGGGAATAGACTTATGTGAATGAGATTTCAAATTGGCTAGTGTCAGCAAGTGGTAATGAAAAGTGGAGGTGATAATAGATACCATGATAAGCAATCTGCCCAGGTAGAAGGAGATGAAAAAAAGACAGTAGGACACAGACTAAATTTTCTGATTTACTTCAGCCACTTTGTACCATGCTAATGCAAATGAAATAAAGAATCAAACCTCCACTGTATGAAGCAGTCATTTTCAGAAAAGACAAACATTTCCTGAGGGACAAAAGGAGATCTGAGTATGGCAGTAGAGCCATCAGTAGGGACTTCAGAATAATTGGAAACCAACCATATTACTGTGCAAATGAAGACAAATGGTGCACTCCTGTCTGCAGCATTACACAGTGCCAGGAACACGTGGTCACTGGTGGAAGTGCCCTTTGACCAGCCTGAGAGAAGCCTTACAGTGAAGTTCTTGCACCCAGAATAGGATGTGTTGGAATGTGGTGCCACATCAGGAGGCCAGAAGGATGTAAGAGGATTTCCCCTGCTGTCCTGCAGGTGCAAGACAGGTCAACTGGGCTGCACTGGTAACTTGAATGCACTGGGAGGGTGGCTTGCCTGGGGGGGTGTGTGTTCACAGACCACCTCCTGCTGCTCTGCTGCATTTGACAGCAGCCAAAAATAGGTAAAGGCAGGGGAACTGATCCCTCATGCTTTGACACATGTGAGACAGGGCACACAGGCAAAGTGCAGGGTGATCCACTAAAGGTCAATGTGCTTTGCAGATAAAGCTGGTGTTCCAGCTGCAGCTCCTCTGTCAGCACCTGCTTCCACAGCACAAGGCCTGCCAGTGCCAGAAACCTTTGGTAGCATTCACTGAGTTTACTCACTCAGTTAAGATTCCCATCCTCTGACACTTGAACCATTTTGCTCACCTTTCTCAATTCCATTCCATCTCTTGCTTTGAGGACTGCAAGCAGCCAAACCAAAAACCTTCCCCAGCACTGAAACAAGTGAGTATAAGCTATGTTTGAGCTGCAGTTGACAGGCCTAGGTCCACACTGCAGCTGCAACTGCAGCAAGGAGGTGCCAGCACTTTATGAAGTTGGTACCCACTGCAAAATGGGGAGATCTGGTAATGTGTTCTGCCTCTTGGACCCTGATTTTTATTCTGCATTCCAATGGCCTTTTGTACACAATATGCACACATGCCAGGTGCCATGGCAATTTCAAAATCAGATTTTCCTCTCAATTAAGAAGGCACTAAAGAAGGCAATTAAAAAGGTACACTACCTTAAGTGAGTGAAAGCTGGCAGGAATTCCAAGATATGGCCACTCATTGCTGAGGATTCCCTTTAAACATTTCTCTTGGTGAGCCAGGCTGCAGCAGCTGTTATCCAGGTAAGCAGCACTCCAGATGGATTACCTCTGCAGACATCAGCAGTACAGTTGGATTAGGGAAGCTGTCTGCACACCTGCTCATTTCACTAACCAGCTCCTGGAATTAAAGAACCTGGACATGTTCTAAAATGTTTATTCTCGCTGTCAGACTCAGGTGCCAACTTGTGTTTCCAAGTGTAGGGCAGTGTGACCTGCAGTCCCCAGTGTGAAGGTCAGCAGAGGTGTGCAGAGCAGGAAAGATTCATCTGGCATAATCCCTGGAATTTAAAAGCAACAAGCATAGGCTCTTGGTTAAGTATGGCATCCAAAATATTTAACATCCCTTTTCACAATATGGATGAATAAACTTCCTGTGAGCAATTAACTGAAGGATGTTTTACTTAAGACAAACAGGCCAGCACCACTTCTTGTGACTCTCTTCTGTAGCTTTCCCCTTTCTTCCACAGTGTTTCTAAAAATGCCCAGGTTACAGAAAATCTATGGTTCTCCTCTAACAGAAACTGCATGTCTAACACAGATGGAATTGATTTTTTCTCCCACAAACCCTTCTTCCTCCCTGCTTCCCTTTTCTTTTGTGTCAGATTTTCAGCAAGCTTTTTTGCTTTCTCTCTTTCTGAAGGATGTATCTTTCTTCCTCCAAAAAGGAAGATGTATCAGGGTCTCTAATTTATCTTTTGTTCTTCCACAAATTCTCTTTATCCACTTTTGCCACTCTCTTTCTCTTCCTGACCCCCATTTCTTTGTGAATTCTGCCTTCAACACTTGATTTCAACTCTCTTTCAAAACAGGAAACAGACTCCTGTTTTTGATTTCTTACTGTCTTATCTCTTCCCCTTCATGATTTTTCCTCTTTTCCCATCTCCCTTAATTAGACATTAAGAGGAGGCTTGGAAACATGGGGAGGACCATTACATCCTTTTTAAAGTGCAAAACAGTGCCTGTATATTCATAGTGAGGAGAACCACTGCAAAGCATGAGATAATCATGGTGCTGGGAGCAAAGAGATATGAAAAAAGTCATTAACTACATTGATTACTTTGTGATATTAGTAATAAAATTGGATGTTAAAAGTTGGAAGACAATGTGCAGAGTTACTCTCAGCGTGCATGGATTAATCCACTTACACCCAGACACGGTGTCTCTGGCAGCCCATGACAGATGAGGACATTAACTGTGTTCAGCAGGAATATTTGGATCAAGCAGGCAGGCATCAGGAGGTATTGGCATCCTCTCAGAACTACCTCCCTGATTGGTAAGAAGCCCAAGGGAAAAGACCTGGGAAATTATTTTCTCCAGACTGACATTAGCAGAGTAATTGAGCCAGAATGGGGAGAGATCCCAAAAGATCTTTGCACATGGACAAAGTAGGGAGAAAGTTATTGGAAAAGGGCAAAGATGGAATCTGTCAGGAAGTGCATGTGATGCTTTAACTGGGATGAGGTCTCATGAATAGTGCAGAGGAGATGGAATAAGTGTCCACAGCTTATCACATGTCCTACTGAAATCCCATATGTTTATGGTATTTTTTCTGGACCAAAAATCAGACTGGGTTGCCACTAATAGAATACTAAAAGCACACGGTCTTGAAATCAAATAGAAAATTTGAATAAATTTTTCAATGAAAGGAAAGCTAATGGCCATATGACACAGTAGTAGGGTTACTTGCTGGATTCATAACTATTTTTGACAGCCTTAGAAAAAGAAAGGTATCATATAAATGGCCAAAAAATACTGCAAAGGTTTGGAAAAGGACAAAACCATGGTATTTTTAGACACAAAATTACTTTGCCAGCTGCATTTGGCATTAAATATGGCACTATTATTTGGACATCATCATATTCTGGTTCTTTCACACATGACCAGAGGAATAATTCCAATCCAAGCTTCCCTCTAGAAACCTGGGACTTTACCTTATCTCAATGCTGATTTTAAACTGATTTTAAACAAATGGAACTTAAAGACAGGAGGAGCATCAATTTTACAAAGCCAATTAATAAAATAGTAATAGTCAAACCTCCATCTAAATGGGTTGCAGTTCAAGTCTAGTTTGAATCATCTGATGCTGAGAGTGAGCAGTCTCCTTGTGTCTCTTCTCATGCAGCTCTTATGAACTCATGATGACAGCAGTGACTTTCTGACCCTCTGGGGCTCCAGACCAGCAGATGCAGAGATGTGAGTAACAACAATGATGGAATTTGCCACATCTGCCAAGTGGTTTGCTTTGTTAGTGCTCTGCCATGGGCTCTGTGCATGCAACCAGCCCAGTAAACTGGCGGTAGGTGCTGGACATCTTCATAAGAAGTGGAAGCCATCAAAACAGCACTAAGTGGCACTGATGGATATTCAGGTTTTAGACTAGTGTTTCTCAGCCTAGTAAATAAAAGATCAACAAAACTGAAAAGAATCCACAGACCATCCTGTAGTGTTGCTAATTTTAATTATTTGCAGTCAATTAAAAACTACTTGCATTTTGAATGCCCACTCACTGGTTTTATTCTCTGCCATTCTGTTTCTTTCCTACAGATACACCAATTTTGTTGTGAGGGGTCTAAGTCCATGTTGTGTTTTTACAGACAGATAAAGAAAAGTACACTATGCTGCAAAAAAAGATGTTCTTGGGCTGATGCTTTCAATGATCCCAGCAATTGCATGGGAGCTCAGAGTGTCCTAAGCTCTACTTCAGAGAGACAAATGAAAGAGTTGAGATTCAGGTTTTCACTCATGATCTAAAGTTACCAGTCAAAACTCCAAAATCAAGAAATAGGCCTTAGAAGCCTTGGAAACTTTAAAAAGAAGAGTGGTTGTCTTTTTATTTATTATTTGGACATACATACTCTATGCAAAGCAATCAGCTTTCCCTGGTCTTCTGAAATTATTCTGAAAGGACCTTTTTCTGCTGTAGAAATTCCTGTCCTTGCACACACTTGCCTCAAGTTCCACTTCAGTATCAAATTCCTGTTTTCACTAGAAACCTGCCACTTACCACCAGGTTTCAGATACACAGCCTTTCAGGCAACCAAGCACCTGAAAGTCCTGGGTGAGCACTGTGTGTGGAGGCCATCCTTGAGCCATCCTTCTGGCTGCTCTCACTGACAGCTCCTCTCACAGAACGTGGGCATTTGAGACAGAAAGGGGCCTTTTCCACCAATCCACAGTCAATGCTTGTGTGAGGGTTTGCAATTATTGTTCTACAGCTAAACTGGTTGCATCACCCACTAAAATCCATGGCATGCAAAAGGAGTTGCAAGAATCATTGTGTTGTTCTTAGAATATAATAAATAAGTCATTGGTTGTCATTCTTCTGAGGCTGTGTACTATCTGCACCATTTAGCAAGTTTTGTATAGCAATTCAATATCTGTGTAGTATATTTCTGTATGTGCACAATATGCTTTCATTTATTTCTGTATATGTAAGGAAGCAGAAATCACAGTAGTACTTAACCCATCTCCCTCTTAGCTCCTACCAACCAATTTCATGTTTTTCACCATTTTTGTTTTATTTTGTGCAACAGCTTGTGCCATCTAGTTGCCTCTATTTTTCGTGGGCTGTTGATGCCACAGGTTCTGTCACGGCTGTGATGGATGTAAGCTATCTGTAGGCAAAGTGCAAGCATCGATTTGTGTGCAGATGAATGAGCTGTGCAGGGGGTGTTTGCTGGCAGTGTGTCTGTACACAGTGGAGAGACCTTCCTTGGCAGCTTTCACAGTGCACAGCAGTGCAGATCCCACCCAGGGAACACTGCTGGGCAGACCTTGTTGGAGCCTTCCACCCTTCATTAGTGGGAGCAGTACTTCTTCCTCTTTTCTTATCTCTGCCTCTTCATCTGACCCCCATTTAGGTGAAAACTGCTCGATTTTGTCAAGGTCCCAATATAAAGTCCAAATACAAGGCCAAGTCACCCAAGGTCTCCTTCTCTTTCTGGACATACTCCTACTCAGGCTTTTCATCTCTCATATGTTGAAATGGCAGGGGGTTTATGTAGGTTTTAACTTGCCAAATTCTTCTACCTCAGCTTTAGACTGACCTAGCCAATACCTAATTAATCTTCAGCAGCCAAAGATGCAACTGTGCCCTGCAAGGATGACCTCTCCACAGAGAGGATCTTGTGGAGATGCATTTGCATTGTAGGTGTTTGTTAAGGACCATCAGATCCAGTGCACTCCAACAACCCATAATAAGTCCTTTGGGCAAAGTCCCCCTCGGTTTGAGGAGCACTGCAGAGAAAAATTCTTCTGTTGAGAGTCTTAAATGGGTTCTGGAACAGGGCAAGTGCTTAATCATTCTCCTGTGATGGCCTAGGACAGGCAGATTCTCATGGGCTGGGCTGCCTGGGTTCCTCTGGCCCTGCCCTTGCAGAGCAGCAGCCACTCCCCCCGTGTGCCCTGGGTGCTTCACTCCCCAGCCTGCAGGCACCAGGACACAGATTTCAGTCCATACCAGCATTGCCCAGTCAGTGATCCATGAACAGCAAGGCCACCCAAAGAAATCTGTCTCATTTGCTGTGTTTGCAACCAAGGATTTGACTACCTGGATTTTTGAGTTAACACAACAGCCTGTGCCCCACTGTTTGGGTACTGCTACTTTACATCTATGGGGTTGGCAAATAAGCACCCATATATTTGGCTGCAATGTAGAACAATAAGGAATCAGGCAGAAAGCTCAATTTTCTCTCTTGACCTTTCATACTCATTTCTATTGACCCATCTTCTTCTGTTTGCCAGCAGTCATTCTTTGTCTTCTAATAATATTTGATCACTTTTTTTCAGTACAGTTTCCTGTTTGATTTCCTTTTACAAAAACATGTGTACCCTGACGTTGTCGATAACTACCATAATTCCAGCTGTCTGAGCACTGATTTTTCTGTCTCTGAACTTGTGAACTGTATTAAAAATTCAGGATTTATTGCAGTTGTTTCAAGAACTACTGACAGACAGATGACAACGATTTCAGAGGAAATAACTCCTCTGTAGTCAGCCTGTCCTGTATCCCCTTGGCACTCCCTAAGCTTAAGAATATTAAAAGCAAAAGAAAAACAGCTCACAGTTAAAGCAGATTAATGAGACTCCATGTATTTTTTTCAATGCATGGAAACTATATACAATTGAATACCAGTACTTTCTCATTAGCACTAAGCAAATCTATCTTGAGATTATTCCTCTTGGAGGAGCTATGTGAATTACTCCTGTAACACCACAAATAGCTTCCTAAATACTAAATCCCTTTGGATAGCCTCTGATTTCAAAATTTTCAATTTTTTCTGAAGAGTGTGGCAGAGGTGTGTGCCTGTATCAGAGGATGAACTCAGCATGTGACTGTTTTATTGCAGACAGCTCAGCTGCGGAAGGTGACTGACACTTCACCAAGTGACTGTCATGTGCTTCAGCAGGTAAGGGAGGACCACTTTGTCTCCTCCACTGGCCAGCTCCTATGGGTCTGTTTCCCCCAGTCTCATAGGGATGATTGAGATTGCATCTCAGGGTGAAAGGAGAAGCATCCCATTCCTGAGCTGCATTCCCCTTTTTCCAGATGATCAGTGAGAAGGTATAAGAGCTCAAGTCCAACCAGGGCACTGAAAAAGCTCATCTAAGCACCCAGGAGATGTGTTCAGGAGCTGTTGGATGCTGGTTTGAGGTCTTGGTCTGGTTTGAGAGATCCATCTGTAAGAACTCTGCACGTGAGCCTCTTATGGGCAATTAGTCAATAACGTATCCAATGTGCCACTGTGCTCATCCTAGCCCTGCCTTGTGGTAATTTGCTGAAATTACAGCTTTTCTCAGGGAATGATCACACATTTTTAGGGCAATTCAAAATGAATAGTTCTGTGCCTTCTCTCTCAAAGTGATGACTAAAGAATGAGCTCTTTTCTTTAAGTATTTTCTCCTGATGAGTCTAAATTAGTCCTCTCTGAGCTCTGTGTGGCTGCCACAGGACTGACAGAGCTGGCTCCAAGATTGGATCAAGCTTGATTTGGTTGAGAGGAGAAGGAAGGAGAAGTGAACTGCACAATTATGCTGCACTGTGTGATACCTTACCTGACTGAGCTCTATTAATGTGTGTTCCATGAGCTGCACAGTCTCCTCCATCCCTGTGAGTTCAGAGTTAATGTGCACATTTCTGTTCCATATAATCACCTCAGTGACTGCAGCAGAGGCTTTTCCTAGGTCTGACTGTGCCAATGAGATGATATTCAAATACAAGGTTAGGAGGGGTTTCTGTGGTACAGGAATTGCCAAGGGAATGCTCTTCAGTTTTGTCAACAAAAAAATTGGAGTTTACTGAAATGAAATTTGAAAATGTCACAAATAACCATTTTGATCAGAAAAATCATCATCAATCAAAGCTATGTCTAATTTCTGCATGTGGCTTGTATTAAGTGCTTGAAAAATGATTGCATTTTGGCTGGAAATTAATTCAAGGCATGTGATAGATTTGAAATGTTGATTAATGTAAAGGTAGCAGGTGCCTCTTTGCCCTTGCTATCTTAACACTGCTCTCTTAACTGCAATGGTTCAGACTTCCTACAGTCTGAATTAACGCTGTCTTACCCCACAGAGGCAGGGTTTTCTGAAGAAAGCAGTGTGGAGAGCAGAAGCCATCATGTGTTGTTTGTGGTGGGGATGCACACAGGCTCTTGTGGCAGAGGGGAGTATGGGCAGTGTGGCAGATCTGGGGCTCCATTTTTATACAAAGAAAAATGGGGGTTTTAACTCTCCTTCACTGTGCCCTGTCCTACTCCATGTTCATTATTGCAACTGCTGAAAAGTAAATGGAGAAAAACAACAGTTAGTTTGAATCTTCACTTTTTGGTATCCTTCAGTGCTATCAGTTAAATCTCTTTTGTCTGATGATTACAGCTGCAGGTGCCTTAACAGTTTCCATTTCCATTTACCTTTAATGAGTATCTTCTCTGACAGGGGTCCCAGTGGCTGTGAATGGCATATTTGAGCTTTTTGTGTTAAAAAGGATCAAAGACAGAAAAAAAACAATAGCAAGGACACAGATCTAGGATATGACAAAGGTCACACCAGCAACTGTGCGAGGCCAAGCTGTAAGGAGACATAAGAGGAGAAAGTCAGTCCTTGGAGACAACAATCACTGAGGAGTCAAATAAGGCACATATTGGAGACATTTGCTGAGTGTGACTGCCATCCTGGGATCCACCTCATCCTGCACTTTTAAATCCATCTCCCAGAGTTAAGGTTTGGTATTAGTGTCAGACTGATCAACAGATACGTGTGCATTGTACTACCAGGCCCTCTTTGTGCTGCCTATGAAATAACAGCAGATTGTGTTCCTTCCTAAGGGGGGAGGATTTTGAATTGGTTGGACTTGTCGGGGCTGGATTATTGCAATTCTTTGTTTGCAGGAGTTACCAACCATGTTATCTCTGGAATGCAGCTGATACAGGATGCAGCAGCTCACAGTCTTTTGGGCACTCAGTTGTTTCAATGTAGCATTCCCTTTTTAAAATCTCTCTGCTGGCTTCGGCTGAAATTTTGTGTCTCGATCAGAGTCCTGCAAGTAGTACAGGCTATGTTGGATGTTACACTGGTTCTCTTTGCTGGTAGCATGCTCCTCACTGCTCAGCAAGATCATAATTATTATTGTAAAGGCATGTGGAAGGAGAGAGCATCTGCTCCATGAAGGGTGTTTTGCCAAGGGCCTTCCTAATGCAAAAATCACAAAAAAGAGAAAACCACAAGCAAGAAGGCACAAGGATGCAAATCTAAACAGCAACTGATATATGAGGCAGTGATGAGAGCCAGTCACACTGACTGATAAGGATATTGCATATTATAAGGTTAATTTTGGTAAGATTATCTGATCCAGAATCTTGTCAAAGACATAAGGACAAGAGAGAAGCTATAAACCAGAGACTCAAACCTGGCAGACAACTGCAATGGAAAAAAAGACAAGAAACTAACCTTGATGTGAGCAGCCAGCAAGAAAACCTGCTTAGAAAGGGAAAATTGCTAAAAAGAAGAAATTTTCTGCTGAAAAAATATGGACAGAAAAGGCCTGCCAACCTGGAGCCATGAGTCTGGGAACCAGAAACAGCCTTGATAAGACCTGCTGGCCTCTTGGAAGTGCAGCCAGAGGGCCTTCAGAGTACTGGAGACATGGGAAGGAGCCATCCCTCCAGTCACTTCAGTCTCTCCTCCCACCTGTGTGAGGCACTTACGTTCTGTGCACGTCACATCCATTTCTCATGTTTAGTACTGAGCTGTCATCTAAAACTGCAACAGCTCAAGTACTGTGGGGGTATTCATCCATCACTATCCCAAAACCTCAGGATGTCTCCTCTTGCTGTAACCTTCTGATTTTCCTCCTCTTTTTGTGTTTTGTACTCTTCTGCCACTTCAATGGTATCAAAAGTTATAAATACGTAACTCTGAAAGACACATTTAGAAGGGAAAGGTCAAAATTACTCTCCTGTCTTCCTCATCGTTTTCAGCTATTTATTCAGCTTTTACAGCCTGGTGTAAAACCTGTGCCCGTTTTGCCACAGCTCCTTCATTTGTGTCCCTGGTACCCAATGTTTATGAGTAATGACACAGGCCTGTGACATTTAACTGCTGAAATCAGCCCAAATTGAATGCATTCAGCCAAGTGCAGCAGAGGTTGAGACCCCATGGAAAGCTTGGAATGAAGTGCTCAGAGCAGATGTTCAGATTTTGCCATGTGTGAAATGTATCTTTATCAAAGAGACCTCCATTGCCCTCCCCAAATCCTACCAAAGCACCTGCAGATATTGAAGCAAATGGCAGGTGACCCCTGCACTCTGCAGAAATGATCCTCCCTCACCTTCAGTACCACCTAACTGATGCCATGGAAGCTGAGCCTTTTCTTTGCAGACTACATTATTTTTTTTCTAAATTACTTCCTTCTATTTGTGGGGGCAAGTATGAAAGTAATTTTGCACATTTACAATTATTCTAAGCAACATGGGACTAATGCTCCTTAAAGGGCCAAGGTCTGAAATCTTGAGCTATTATTACCAGAGAAACAGCAGGAAAAGGTACACTAGGACTGCGTCTAACACATGAGCACAGTGTCTTGCTGATGAACAGGCTATTTAATTCTGAGAAAGATGTTGCCCTTTCTTGTACTCAGTTCTTCAGATTACTATAGAAACACAACTTATCTTTTCAGAGGCCTGATCTGAGAGAAGAAAGAGAGAAAAGACATTGGCGTATGGGAAGGAAGAAATAGCTCACTGCTGAGTATATCTTTAAAAACTGGCCTGCTTATTTATTGTTTCAAAGTTATCTTCAGATGGTTCTTAATGCCTAGCAAGTTATTATCTCCCACTCACAGAGAGATAGTACTGACTTTGCTGCAGTTGTCTGAAATAGTGACCATGGATGATTATTTATTATATTTCAAAGCTATTTGGCTTTATTCCCAAGCCAGCACAGAAACCAACATTCTACATTTGAATGTGTATAGCTTGTATAAGAGATAGTAAGACTACATGCAGAAAGGTGCAAAATTGTATAAACAGCCTGAGACAGAAGAGTAGCTTATATGCTTGAATGGACTAAAACCAAAACAAATCAGTAGTGGTGTTGCCTTTTTTAGTGTGTGTTTGTTTTCAAACTGCCTGCTGAAACACAGAAATTTTGTTTTGTATTCCTAAATCTAATGGAAATGAAAATTCAGCCCTGCACTGCAGAGTGGAGCTGGCACTCTTCACCTCATCCCTGCATCTCTCTCACAAAACCATTCAGCCTCTCCAGTCCCATTGTCAATCTCAGTTCTTTCCAGAAACCCCCTCCCAATGTGTGTTACCAAAGAAGTGAACTTAATTCTCTGTGAGGTATAGAGCATGGGCCAGGGCTGGATGCCTTGCAAGAAGATTGATTGATTGATTTTTTTCCAAGATAGGGTTTTGCAAAATTAAGTCCCAAGCCAGTAAACTTCTATGGGTCAGTTCTAGAGGAGGCAAGATTAGACCATCTCCTCTCCATGCTCTGGATTTTCTGTCTCTTTGCCATTGCACCCTCAACTCTTTTAAATTAATTCATATTATTTCAAATAAATATCTTACTCTAAGAAACTTGACCCACTTGCCAGATATCCTCTTTCTGTTTTTTGCTGTTGTTTTACCACCTCTTCCTTCTTCCATTAGGATGCAAGGAGGAATTAAAAATAAAGACTTTGAATTGTTTTCATCTAACATTTAGTTGCATATTTATGCTTTTGCTAGATACAGTGACTGCTCAGAAATTAGTGTTCTTTCCATTTAGGGGAATTGTACTGTACCACATTATCATGTGGAGATGATTTGCCAAACAAATTTAGATTACATAATTACAAACACAAACTGTCACCCAATTCAGTCACCATTATAACTTTATTTATTATTCTTTATTTTATTCTCACTTTATGGAAGCCATTATCTCTGCATGTAAGGGCTGTAGGCAACCCAGAGCTGACACCCTCAGAGCAGTCACTGTCCTTTGTCAGGTACAGAAATCAGAATCAAAAGCAGAGAGCAATGAGAAGCCAGGGTGCCCTCCAAACTAAACTTGTATCTATTTCTTAAGTCTTCCTAAAACTGGAATTCATGACATAACAATTTTACCCATACTGACTTAGGTACAGCAGCACCATCATCTCCTTGCTGAGACTGTTTTAATATCATCAGGGAAATAATGATTCTGGCAGGGTAGGCACTCACACATCCAGAATATGCATCAATAGTAGGTTTCTAGTGATAAAACTTCATCTGTTAAAAAAAAATCACACTGGTGTAGTCCTAAGTCTCTCTGATGTAATTGCTTTGGGACCTGAAAGCAATGAAAGACAAACCATATTCTAAATATATTCTGACAAGAAAGGTTTCTAATCAGTCAGGAGAAGAGATAGGCATCACCATCTCAGATTATGAAATACACAACAACAACAACAACAAAACAGGGAAGAGAAATCATTTCCCTAGGAAAGGCACCTGAACATCTTTTCATTGTTTAGCATGTGCTACTGCATTTCCAGATTCATCAGGTAAATAATGATAATGAGTTCCCTGGACTACTTGTACTGACAAGAGTTTACCTGACAAGAGTTATTTACCTGACTACCTGACAAGGATTGGGGTTTTTTTAGTAGTAACTAATCTGGCATATAAATGAATAATTTCCATAGGATCACCCCAAAGAAAATCACAGTTTAACTGTAAATATTATCATAAAATTCTGGATGCAAAAATTTCTGTTCCTTAAAATGTAAAATGACCATGCAGATGGCAAGAGAAGATCTAGAAGCACAGACACCTCTTTGTGTGCTCTTGTTCAGGCAGATGCAAACATATTTCTGGTCTGAGCCTGGAGCCAGCCCTGTGCTGTGCCAGCATGGCACTGACCCAGGGCAGGTGCAACTCTCATGGCAGGATGTGTGTGAGGCTGAGCCTTATCTGAACTGTAGCTGTGCAGCTTCTTCTTGGACACAGATCAGCCCAACCCCTATCTACATGGTGAAGTTGTTGAGGGGCAGACAAGGAGCAGAGACAAATTTCCTGACCTGTGATCCACATTCCAACTAATAAATCACACTGTCTCTTCTATGAGGACTTTGGTCATGCTGTGAAAAATAAAAAAAATTACCTGGGTTTTATTGTATTCGTTATGGAGGGACAGTTTGCTTTAAACCTGGGGTATATTATTCTATTGGGAGGCAATAGAACACTGAGTATGGAAAAATGTGTTATTATTTAAATCATTCCAAGACATTTGGACTCAGACAGTGAGAAGAGTTTAGAGAAGAAAATCAAGTTAAAAATTACAGCAATTCCACATCAGAGGAGGCGAGGAGAGATATTATTTCTTACTTATAGTGACAAAACTTGTGTGCAGAGGTTACCTCTCCATTTGACTGCCTGATGCAGGTGGAAACAGAGAGCAGCACCTTCAGGCAAAAAGCCCCTCAGGTAGAATGAAAAACACACCCCTTTTACCCAATTTTCTGCTGCTTTAATAGGATTTTACCATGCTGTGAAAGGCCCACCTTCCTTATATTTTTAAATTGTCACATACATGACTCCTATTTAAACAATCCTTTTCTTGAATATTTTTCATCAAAGTCTATTGAATGCCAGTGAGGCCTTCTTAAGCCTCAGACAATGGAGTCTCAACTTCCCAGCAGTCTCAAAAACAGGTAGATTCATTCAGCAGCAGGTCTTTGCAGTGAAGAAAGACTCAATAGCATTTTTTCTTCTATGGACAGAAAAAACCTAACAAATGTTATGTCTTAATATTCCAGTCTGGATTACAGGGAAATTTTCATATTTCATACTCTGGTCTACCAGCAAAAAAAGGGAAAGAAAAGGTCTAAAGAATTTTTCTTCTTTGACATCAGGTATTAGAAGATGATTGTCTCTTTCTGGCTGCTGACTGTGCCGTGTGAGTGTGAACCAAAGCCCTGTATGAATCAGACCCACTAAGAGCCATGCAAACCAGGTGTGAGGACATATACTGGACTGACAATTCAGTAAAGTGAAAAAAAAAAATTGGGGAAATACTGAGTACCTTGCATGTCCTTCAGTGGAAAATTAAGTTGAGGCTCAAAACCAATTCCAGAGTTTCTGGATCAGCAGCTGTAGGTTAAAATGCTATTGCATTGGTGCACAAATGAACTAGTACAGCCAAGTCCCAGCTGGCTGTACAGCTCTAATGCTGTTAGGATGACCTTTTTCAAATCTTCATGTATCTCTTGAATATTTCACCAGTCAACATGCCTTTCTGATATGGGGAAATCTGGAAATTCCCTTGCAGGTAGGATCACATTACTTCCCTGGCAAAAAATATCCAGAATGAATTTATATAAAAAATAAGACACTAATCGAGACCCATAGAAATGTTCAAAATGTTTCATGGATAAATAGTAAATTAGGAATACCTCCTGTAGTTGCAACAGCTTTGAATGACTAAATCTGCCCCAGCAGTGATCAAAAGCCTCCTCCATTAATAATGTCGAATGGGCTGCTCTTCTACCGGTTTTGGAACAACAGACTACTGTGCATCCTTTGTTTTTAAAATTAAATTTGGAGAAACTTTATTAGGGTTTTTTCATATTTAGCTGAAAACAGACTGAAATAAAAGTGAGATGATTTTTATTGATACAGGAATCAAAATATCAAAGAGTTAAGAGAAAAAAATCAAAGAGTTAAGAGAATGGAAAGGCAGACTCAAGTAAATGCTAATTTATGTGCTCAGCCAAATTTTATTCATGGATAGTATAGAAATAAAAAGTAATAAAAAAAGCTTACAGGCAAAAAACATTCTGCTACCTTCCCTGTTACTAGTGGGGAATCTAACTTGCTGAAAGGTTGTTTGATATTTTCTGAAGGTTTCTTCAGATTTTTCAGACTTTTTAAAAATCTCAGTGTGTTGAGAGAAAAATCTCCAGCAGTGTTTGATGATGTAATGATGCTGAAACACAAAGCTTGTGGCATGGATTCTGTAAATTCAAGTACAGAGAGTGGATTAAGGAGGACTTAAAATAACCATTAAAATGTCCTTAGTATCCTCATCTGTTTGAGTCTCTGTTCATGCTGTGTGTGATGCTAACAATATGCCAAAAGACCAGGTTACTGCTGATCTGTGGCTGTTACAGAGATCAGTGAATTACACACTGCTGAGCATTGCAGGAATTTTTGTGAGGATTCTTTTTGCTAAGAATAGAGTGAAAAGTAGTCATGGTTTTAGTTACAGAGATGATCTGGATGAGATGGTCTCTGTAAAAAATTGCTGAAGATATACCTTATCCCTGTGGTGACAAGAGAGCATATCTGCTGTCTGGTTCACTTGCTTTTTTGGGCACTCTGAGAAAGCTTCCTGCAATTGCAGAGACACGTGGGTGAGGACAGTTTCATTTTGGCTAAGTTGCCATAGGGATTCTGCAGCTGGAGCTGCAGGAGAGCAGGTTGTCACTTGCCATTAGCTTTGTTTTTATCCTGGGGGCCATTGTACATCTCAGATACTGCCTGGTTAACCCCTCTGCTGCCAATGTGGGAAGAACAGCACTTAGTTCATGCCATTGCTGGAGCTCACCTGGTCATTTGTGTCTTATCGAGGATTCAAAGCAAGAAATGTTAAAGCTGCAATAAGCATTAGTCAGTCAGTATACTTGAGATTAGGAATCTGTTGCAGCCAGACCTATGGCATCCATGGCCAGGACCCACTTCCATTTACGGCCATGCAGTGCACTGGAATAACATGTTATCACAAAGAGACAAGGGGATGATTAAAGTACTGTACTTGCTTTTCACGTTATGAAAAAGGCTAGTATCTCTTTATATTATTTTATTATATTAATAATTGCCCATTCTTAAGGTAGACTTGAAAAATGTTACTTCTGGCTATGCTCCAAGGTATGTATCCTTCTCCTATGACTGGTGAGAAGTATGCCCACATAATCTGGGACACAGACTTACAAGCTGGTGAACGAAACAGCTGCTGAAATTAAATGGCAATGGTTGGGTTTGCCTTTTACTTTACTCAATTTATTTTAATAGTGGCTGACACTCAGTGTGTTTCTCCAAGACAGGGATGGATGTACTGGACATAACACAGATAACAAAAGCTGGGACTGAAGAATTGCCTGTGTCACAGAGAAATCCAAAAAAGAAGGATGAAATTGCAAGTATCTTGTCATCACACTAATGATTTGTTAATTACTCTACTTGGATGGACTGTGAGCAGTCCATGTCTATGTGGACAAACCCAAAGAACGGCAAGGGATTTTGGCATGCAGTGCACTGTTCTGAATGATACAAACAACACAATTTTCAGAGATCCTTCTTGTAGTAATGCTTGTGAAACAGTCCCCTCTTCTTCTGAGCCATTGTAAAAGGAGGTAAAGCAAATGTAGGGCAGGAGCCCTGAGCAGCCTCCAGCCTAAACACAGGAGATGGAGAATCCAGTGCAGGCTTTTGGCTGAATGGAAAGAGAGAAGGTGGCACTGTTATTAATTAATGTTTTTAGTCTCTTGCAGAGTACACACTGAAAACCTAAAGAGGACAGCCATTTCTCTTTAAAGACAGTTTTAACACTTAATGGAAACAGTAACACAAGCTCTGGTGAATTCAATGATTCAGAGAGACAGTGTGAAGCAGTCCCTGTTTTTCTGCTCCAGAAGAGAGTGCCCCCCAACACACATCTTCCATTTCAATTCTAATGAAGATTTGAATTTGCAGGGGTGCTAGGCAGGAGTCTAAACTTAAGGCTCCTATTTTTTCCATCAGTAAGGGGCTGTATAAGCTTCTTTCAGAATCCTTACCTTTGGAAGAGTGGCTGGTATTAGTTACAGCCTGAGAATGATACAGGAAAAATATGAACATCAGTCTTTCTCATGCTACACATACTTCCTGCTGGTTTCCTTCACATGAGGTTTAGCAACTGATACAGTACATTAAAAAATCAGATGGTTCCCCTTAGAGCTATCACATGCAGTAATTAAATCGAACACACACCAGAGTCACACAGGGGATTTGACAATGCATTTGAAACCACTGTGCTTCAAATACAGGCTATTGCACATCAGTTCAGGCTGATCACTTTTTTGTTTTTTTCCTGAAGTTTGTTCCAGGCATCCTTTTGGCATTTAAGCATATGCTTTACATTAGGAATGTGGAGTTCTGCTACAGGAACACCAAGCAGATGAGGTCCTCTATACACAGATAGGGACAGCCTCCTGCTCCAAAGTCCTTGCCCTCAGGGAGGATTTGAACCCCTCTGTCCAACCCATAGCTGTTGGACAGACAACATGGCAGGGCTGTGTGCTCCTTTGCTAGCCTCTAACCAGGAGTACTTGGATGAAGCCCCAGGAAAGGAGAAAGCAACAAGCAGCTTTTATGGCTCCTGAACAGGCTAAGCAGCATTCAAAGCAGAGGCAGATTTTACCCTCTGCACCCAGCTAGATCTTGGGCTAGGAGCAGGGCTCTGGCCATCCCTAAGTAGTGTGGCATGTGGCCTCCCATCCTGTCTGGGTTTGTTAGGGGAGACGACAGCACAAATCATGAAATACTGAATAGTTGCCAAGTGAGCTATTGAGAACCTGACTGCAATGTAAATGATACAATAAAAACATTGGAGAGGTTCTTTCCTCACCCCACATAAATGCAACTCAAGTGAAATATTATAGTTTTAAAAACTGACTTGCAAATATCTTTCTGCTTCAATATAATGCTTTAGAAGTGAAACATAGCTTTGGGGTAACAGTGGGAGTTCCTGCTCCCAAACAAATTTAATACCAAAGCAATATATCTGAATTTTGTTTCAGAGATACACTAGAAAGCCAAAGTGCTTTCTTGAATGAAAATCTAGTTATGTGATAAAATTCATCTTCACTTAGGAGAACACTCTAACAAAACTGAGCAAAGTTTCCTCACGTTTTCCGAGCTGGAGCTGTAGATATATGTTCCTTGTGTTACTGGTTAGACAGGATGGCATCACTATCTCACATGTCCTGGAAGCTATCACTTGTTCTGAAGGACATAGTGTGTGCTCATTTCCAAAAGGCTTTTAATCTCTGAACTTATTAAAGAAGACACAAAGCCCAAACCAACAGTCTCCACCACAGGAGAGTGGGAAAAGCAGTTACAGACATGAGGAAACTTTATCTTCCTGCTCTGTCACCAGTGGTTCTGCTGGCTCTGTATAATGTGTGCTGAAATGAAGCTTAGCTGGGGGTGATGCACAGGGATGTTGGGATGCTCTTTAAACCTGTTTTGGATAATGTCATTTCCATTCTCCACCAGCACATTTTTAGCAGCTTGTAGACACTGTCAAGCCCTGCACAGCACTGAAGTAGGGCTCAGTAGCAGGAGACTTATGCTTACCCTAAACATACAGACTCCCTAATTATTTCTGCCTGCTCCCCCATGGCTTCCTCAATGCTTGTGGAGTTTCAGTACAGAACTACTACTAAGAAATGGACTCCACCTGGATCAGCTGCTGGCTACAAATTTCACTTCTACCTTGTGATCCATATTAATGAATATTTTGGCTAGCAGCAGCAGGCACAAAGCAGAATATCTTTTTCTTTTTAACCTTCTTGTATCTTCTGGGAATATGCAGCTATTTATAATCCTGACAGATGTTCCAAGTGGGCTTTCTTGCAGCATGTATTCATCCTCCATCAATAACTTTGCATGCAGAGTGTGGGATCATCCCTGCAGTTTGTACCAAGTTTCCCTACTTCTTGATTTATCTCTTATTGTCATGGATTGAAATGTGTCCTTTTAAACCAGTGCTGCTCATGCAGTGACTATGAAGGATTGAAGGCTCAGGACTCCCAGTGCAGTAGGCCAGGGTGCAAAGTATCTAAACAGATTCTATAGCACCAGTCTGGCTCCACACAATGCTGCAACAAAAGTATAAACTTCCCTTTTTCCTAACAGCACCACATTCTCAGGAAGGGAGGCAGTGCCTTCTGGAGTGTTCTGTGAACATGTGACAACCCACCAGGAGTTACAGGGGGTCTGCAGCACTGGGCATTCCTGCCATGCCTGAATTCAAGGATCACTTGGGTTTTACCTGCTGGGGCAGTCTTGGTAACAATGACAATTTAAAAATGAACAGCTTTGACATACGAGTTTCTTCATCACGCTAAGCTGGAGCAGAGGTCAGCATTCTCTTTAGAGCCATAGCTGTATTTTAATGATAACTCCTCCAACATCATTACTTGATTAATAAATAATTGATGTGGCTGTTACTGTTTTGCCTTTGATCTTTTCAGAATGGAACATAATTCAAGACATGCAGTGTCTTGAGACATGTAAACAAATAAAACTGAGGTATCAGCGAATACATATTGACAGAAAGATGGGGCTTGGCAGAATCACTAGTTTTGCAGAGAAAACAATTACTGTAGTCTGGAAGTTTGAAATCATCAGTTGAAATGTCCTCAAATGAAAGCTCTTTTTACTCATAGTTGAAAGAATTCTTCTTGATAGAGCATCAGCAGACACCTTTTTTCTTTTAAATCTTCTCATCTTCTCTACTGAAAACAGATTTAGCTCCTACCTCTATTCTAGCTCAGCAATAACTCTCTCTTTTAAAGTCAGTCTTCTTTGTACAAAAGTAAAAAATCACAGCCTCTTTTTCTCACATCAGTCCTCTGAGTCATGCTGAGTTTAAAGTGTCTAATCCAGAGCTCTTAACCTGCCTGAATACTCTTTCTTGATTTCCTGTGGGCAACATCTCTATCCTCCTGGTCACATGTAAACCCAACCACCATCTTGGATCTCTTTACTCTGAAATGTCTCATTCAGAGCAGGACTTTTGAATATATAACCCATCACCACACACCATATCCTCACTCTTTCACAGGCAATGTTGCCTGCATCTCTGGTCAGCTCATGGTGGCAACTGGCATCGTCCTTCCAGTCAACACCATCTACAGTTAAAAAGGCTTCTATACATCTGAAATCCCAGCAGAACTCTCTCTTTCCTGTTCTTTCCTTAATATTGTCCTTTTTTATGATATATACTAAGGAAAAGAAGAAGCAAAGCAATAATTAGGCTTCTGCTATACTGTGATTATCGATTACTCTGGTGATCAACCTGATCCAGTCTATGTGTTCCCAATTTTTTGAACTGGAACCTCACAAATCAGAACAGAATATGCAGATCATAATTATGAAGCATGTGATCATCCCTTGGAATGAAATATTATGCAAAGATCCTAGGGGATGTTGGGGAAGAATCTTAGTAGCTGGGCAAAGTCTGTTTTGCATTGAGGAGTGCTGACAGAGTAAATTGCCCATGCTTAATACTTACCCATTTTTACACAGATGAATGGGCCACCTTCACTTTACCCAAAAAAGGGACATATACTTGTCATTTATACATATTTGTCACCTATATAGGCCAATAAACAGCCTGTTGATTGTGAACTTCTTATACAAAGAGGCAAATTAAGGGGCCACCAATTGCTGGACCCACAGATGGGGATACCAAACAGAAGCCTGAAGGTGGAATATGATGCTCAGTACGTGAAATACTGCATGTGGTTTCTAGGCTGATTTTTAAACGCTCAATTTTGACTACTAAAAGAAAGACAAGCAAAAATGCTGTTTGTATGTCACAAGCACAGGGCATACCTGACTATGAGACCATACTAGAAGTAAAGAGCTAAAAAAACATTTCCAAGTGCAGAAGCTGTCAAAGGCAGAACAGATTTTCCTACAGATAAAAGCTGAATATAGGTTGTGTAAGTTAAGTGCTAGAATGTTTTGAGAAAAACTACAGTTGTTATAAATATTGACAAAGTAGCTGAAAGACATGAAGAAGAAAGAGGTTGGTCCTACATGGTCACTTACTGCTACCCAAAGGGTACTGTAAGAAAAAATGCCTTATCTACCAAGGTTTGTATAGCTTTTCTCTCCAAATAATGTATTATTTATTGCAGTTGAAAGAAACCACAACACACAGGTGACAAATGCAATGAAAGATCTACCACCTGAAACTACCTTGCTTTTCTTTGCTTATCACTTACCAAACAGATACTTTTTTATTGATATAGTACATAGAAATGGGAGATTAATACATTATCACTGTTAGTCTTAGTGGTTAATTGCATTCATTTTGCAAGTAAATTAATTCAGCTCAGTGCAAACAGCAAATAATTTTTTTTGCTGTCACTAGCACTAATCAATGATTAATTAGGATTATTAAAAATTGTTAGCGTGGAATTTTTTTCCAATGCAGTTATCTAAATGCCAAATTTATTTTGCTGAGAGTTTGGTATAAGACTGAGACAGTTATATGGTCGTGGAAAATAAGCTGAAGGAAAAGTTCAAGCTGAGATGTAGATAGGATTCCTTACTAGCCTTAGTAAATAGCCTATCTGACCACAGTGAAATTTAAATGCTTTTTACTTTTCTAGATTAAAAATGTGATATTGTCATGGTTTGACACTGGCACAATGCCAGTCCCTGCATGAGAATACTCTCTCTCTGGTTTCTGCTGTGAGATGTGACCAGGAATAACCAAAGCAAGCTCTCACTTAGAAAAAAAAATTATTAACTAAACTACAAGGGAAAGGAAAAAAAAAAGAAACACGCAAGGAAAATGAAAACTTCACAAATACATCTCCTCCTCCTCCTCCCCACCAAATTCCCAATACATCCCCCAAATCATCGACTCTCGGTCCGGCACCACCCTTCAGAACACTCAATCCTCAGTTCATCAAGAGGAGAAGGAGTCCTTCTTGTGCCAATGGTGACCTCTTCCTTTCATGTCCAGTGCTCTCACCACTGAACACGGACCAGAGCTGCTTCTAGGGTTGACTTTTAAGGATGCTTCGTCCCACTCCAAAAAGGCACAGTCTCAACGTTGGGACATCTGTCCCCCCCATATTTTTCATCCCCTGGGGCCGAGGGGTACCCACACCGAACCCTCTTGGTTCTGAGGCATTGCCTCCCCCTAGAATGCAGTCCCTGTATCACAAGGAACATGGCTCTGTCCATGGCTACACAAAAAGAGTCCAGCATAAGCTACTCTATCATCTCCTCTACCTGAGTTCTTCTCTATTTTTTTCAGATCTCTCCTTTGCTCAGACCTCTCTTACTCAGTTTCCTCTTCATCTTCTGCTCTATCTCCCTCTAGGAGAGGTCAATGCTCTGCAGAGTTTTCATTGTCTACAAAAGGGTTAAAAGCTCTTGCAAGCGGCCAGACACATCGCCGAACGGCATCCCCCGCTTCTCCGCCGGCTGCGGGCTGTGCGGCCAGCACAGGATATCAAATTTCAAGATATCAATCCCGGCACTGGCGCTCTCTCTCTCTCTCTCCCCTGTGGTACATGGCTATACAAACTGGTACATGGCTATACAAACTCCCGGTGCCTCTCCCTCTCTTCTACCTTTGAGCCAGGCCCACCTCATGGCCACGTGGCTTCCCCTCCCTACGCCCAGCTGGCAGCTGGGACAGGGGGAGAGATCCAAACCCTTTCCCGCCGGAAATCCAAAGAGAGCCTCCCAGCAGAGAGTCCTGCTTGTAACCCCGTGTTCTCAGAGGCGTGTCCAATGTCCCAATGGCCACATTAGGTGCCAATATTAAAATCTGAGCACCCATTGGCCTGACCACAGCATCCCAGAAAATATATTTCCTGTCAAACCACCACAGATATTAAAGTTTAGTCCACAAATGTGATGACTCGGTTTGCTGCATTCTGCTGCAGACTCAATATTTTGTTGATTTTCTTTTCAAATATTAAATTAACTTTCAATTCTATATTGACAAAAAAGTGTTGTGCTCTATCTTTTATAATGTTTTGGAAGCTAGCAAAAAAAATCCCATGGAAATGATATTGCTGTGAGTATGAAACAACAATCAACTCAACCACTTTCAAAATAATATCAACCCCACATGAAGGAAAACCATTTCACAGTGAATGTATCAACAGTTACATGTCCAATTTAAGGAAAGCAAAACCCTCCCAAAAGACTATGCTCCTTGGGAATGTGAATCCTGCATCATAGATGATGTCATGAGAGATAAAAAATCACTTAAAAATTGCTAGGATATCATGTCCCAGTGCTGGGGACTCTGTAAATGGGGTAAAGCTGGAAGTCAAGGCTGTCAGGCTCTGTTCAGGGGACCCCAGCACATGAACAAAGATAAATGTAGTGTAAGTTACTTTTTGGACTATGGGGAGTTTAATACAGATGAAAACAAGCTCAGTTTTATTTCAATTCACACTGGGATCTACAAACAAATGTCAGTTATGCAAATTCATTGAGTCCAAACTCACATGTCTAACTAATCCAGTCTATGTTCAGGCATTAAGGCAAGTAAATCAAGAATTTCCAGATAGAACTAACCTGAACTAGAAATGGCATCACTCTGGCATGACTTTCATAATCTAAATATATAATGATAAGTATCAGGTTTTGGTTACATACCTACCATGACATTCACCTTTCTTGGCCTTCTGATTTATAAAGAATATAAAATAACTTATCAAACCTTATCAGTTTTGTATTCAAAACTGATACACTCCTGATAAATATTATCTGTGAGGAATAAGTACATTCCTGCAATCCTCTATGTACCTTTTTAGAAAAATAACCATAGTAATTAATACATTGATTTAACTGAGGATGTTGGTGGTAGAACATAATTTTCCCAGAAAAATAATTTGGAAAACAAACATGCCTAGAATTAATGGAAATATAACTAAAAACTAAGACATCTCCAGTATGAATTGACTTTGTTTATTGGCAGCTTGAGGAAAGGTATTTATTTTCTCTCCTTCACCTTTAACAGATTGCTTCCCTTGAGGCCTAAATTCTAAGTAAACTGTTATGATACTGTGCAATAGATTTGTCTAAGCAGCCAGCTGAAATTTAGCAGTAATTGCCTATGGTGATATTTTTGTCAGATCTCATTTGGAGATCTCAAACTCTAGATCGTTCATCATATATTTCTGTCTGCAACATCCTCTGCATTAGATACTATGGGAGTATTTAATCCATAGAATTACTGGTTTTCATATTAATGAGTTATAAATGAGAGCTTAATTACTCCTAATTCCTTGAAAATCCACTGTTGGTGATTATAATCACTAACGATTAGATTGTTAAACATTCATCATTGTCTATCTTTAGCAAACTTAATGAGGAATTATGGATCAAATCTCAGTTTCTGATTCTGCTGCCAAATGCTGGTGGAAGAGAACCCCTGCTGGCTGTGAGCAGTGCCAGGTCACCACTGGCATTACCCCTTGGCACTGAGATGGGATGACTGGGAGTCAGCAAAAGATGTGCAGAGAATACACTGTGCTCCTGCCATTCACAGCCCACAGAACTGTCTCCAGGGACTGTTTCTCCTGATGTAACTCAAAGCCCTTTCATCCAAATCTGCTTTTACAAAGCCTGACTACCCCTGACCTTTGTTGTTTCATTATCAGGACAATGAGGAGATAAGTCACTTGAGAAATTTCATCCATTTTGAAGAAAAATCACCACACATATATTTTAAATAATCTTCACCTGGGAATTTAAGTGGATGATTTCTGTAGAGGTAGATAATGACACTATCCTTTCCACTTGCTCTGTTGAAAGAGCTGTATCATCCAACAAGGCAGGAAATGTGGTGGCAGTCATTTCTTAAACCACCTCAATGGTGCTTTCAAGTGAACATCTTTCCAAAGTAATAATTTCTTCCTGCTCTTTGTCAAAGTGCTTTTCTGCACCTTTGTCAGCTGCAATTGACTTTTTGGAATAGGAAGAGACTGCTAAAAAATAATCTGGATGCAGTCTCAATAGCACCCTTCACAATGGCACCTCTGGTAAAATGTATCTTGGAAAGAAAGGAAGAAATAAAAAAAAATACTGCACATATTCTATACCCATAGTTCCCTCTGTATAGCTTTACATAAATACAGACCCTAGATAAATATGTATGTGTTCTATACATGGTTCCATTTATATATATAGAAAGACATATATAAAGAACATAATCCTGTAATTCACTTAAATACATAAGTTTAAGAAATGAGGAATCCCAGTGATTTCAACCAAATGAGTAAATAGTCTATATTTAAAGTTTCCTGCTGAACTGGAACTGTGGATGCAAAATCCTGAATGAAAATTAATCATTACCTGTACTGAAAATAAGCTTCACAAAGAAAAAAGTTTTAATATAAAATACCAGACCACAAATACAGTGAGAAAGGTCTATCTCCCACTCTGTTTCATGCAAGTTTCAAGCCTCAGTTTACTGCATGCTTCATTTTATATTTGGTATCTAAGCAACTCATAATCAAAATAAGATAAAAAGACATGTGACAGCTTAGTATAAATCAAGAAATAATTTAAAGCTCTTCAGAAATGAATATTGAGTGACATCAGTGAAAAATGTGTTGATGAAAGATCTAAACTGAAATTCATTATGCTGCACATAACCACCTATACTTAGGCATGAAATCTATCTCTAGCAACTGCTACTAAACAGTTTTGGCCTCTTGAATGAAAATAAATAATAAATAACTTACTAAATTTATGCAGTTTTCTGGGAAGCAGAGACTTTCTGTAGGAATATATGGACACTGATGTGCCCAAGTAAATGGCAGAATTGCTCAGTGGTCTTCTGTGATAATTTTTAATTTGCAGATTTTAATTAATAGAAATTAAATTCAGAAACAGAAATTAATTTTTGAGTTTTATCTCATAGTAATAATGGTGGCCCTCTGGATTAATAAGCAGAATTGTTACTGGGTATATTGTTTGAACTGCAAACTAGAAGCTAAACAAGACAGGAGTGGAGATCCCTCCTAGTTGATAACCAGCTTTTGGAAGTGAGGCTCTAATCACTGAAGTATCTGTTGGGTGGATTTCAACTGGACTGGTTCCCTCAACAATCTCTCTTTATAAACCACCCAAATCCTAGGACCAGAAAATGAGTGGAAGTGGGGACACAACAGGGAGAGTGAGACTCTCCTCTGTGAGGTAAAATGGATTTATGTTGTGTTCAAGTGACCTTGGGAGGCACACCAGCCTGGATCATTGATTCTCCAAGAGAACCACTGAATGGAAAACTACATATTTAAAAACTGACCTCTTGTTTTAGGATTCTTGCTCAATTCCAAACCAAATTTCAGATTTGCTCAGTAGTCATCCATAGAAGATACAAGTTCCAAACATCACTAAGAACTGCTTCCAAAGTATTTAATTTCATTTTCCACATAACTATACAAATGTGGACTCACTGAGACTTCTTTCAGTTATTATATTTGGAATTTTTTCTGAAACATGGTCCACCTGTATGCAGAGCAATCTGCCCCAAGAGATTCCATGGTTTCAAAAGCTAGAAAAAAAAGTATTTCACTCTGTTGGGAAGCATAGGCCTTGACACTTTAAAACATACATATTGTTCCAAATAAAGATTTTGTCACAAATCAAGAAGTGGACTGAACTAGTAATACAACAACTTTTGTTCACGTATATGCAAATTCAGTAGCAGTAACAATAATTTCACCATATTATTGTGCTTTATCAAAACAGTGATAAATAGTAAGCCATTCAAAAAGAACAACCAAAACCCAAGACTTTACACAAATATGGTATAGATATATGGTATCTATACCATAGTATATATATGGTTATCTATATGTTATAGATAACCATAAATCAGTTAGTTTTTTTTTTTTTTTTTTTTGCTTCTCTTTATGTAATTCCATTCAGATTGGTTTCAGTCTATAAATTTACAACATATATCTAAAGATTTGAACTACTGTTCAGGCCAAGCCATGATGATTGTGCATGTACATGCATATTTACAAAAAACCCTGACTGCTAAAAATAAGCCATGCTTGATTCACACAAGTCTTATTTACTTATTTAACATTGCACCCAACTCTGGGTACAGAAGGAGTTTATCACTTGAGTTTTCATAACCCAGCATGAAGTTGTCACATTTATCCCTCTAATACAGTGTGCACTGCTTATGCATAATATAACTTCAGCTGTAATTTGGATCTATGGTTATGTATTTTCAGAGCATGACTGAAGCAGAGGCTCCAGAGACCTGGCTTTAAGCAGTTTTGTGTAGGAATAGATCTAAGTTATGTGCACTTAATATGTGTAAGCCAGGCCACAGTTGTCCACAAAATCAGATTTATTACCTGGCATGCAACAAGCCAATAATTATACACTCAAGAGAGACATTGATTATTTATTTCTGAGTTGTAAAGCCTGGGCACTTGGTGATATTCCAGAGATCAAACACCCCAACTATCAAAACTTTTTATTATTTATACATTTTAGCAAACAATGGAGTTAGTGTTCATTTCCTACAAGTTACAGAGTTCTCTTATTAGTCAATATTCATTAGCTAATGATTCTCTCGCTTCTCATGTTAATTAGTCCGCATGCTCAAACTTTCTCTTCTTTTGGGTCTGGGGATTTCTTGGGTCTACAATCACCGTCTGCCTGGAATTACTTTTTACCCACCCAGGGCCGATTTAGCATATTTGGCTTTTAAAGTTGTTTGCTTATCTCGGGTGTTCTGCCAACTGTCCTCGAGGCCCGCCGGTAAATTCTGCATCCTGTGTCCACTACCATCCCTCTCTCTTTCACGGATGAATTCTCCCTTCTTGTTGATTGGATTTCAATGTATGCAAAGATCAAAGACCATCCCTTCTTAAGAAAAGTTTACATGTTTCACATTTTGCAACACCCTCAAGCCGGTCCCTGCGGGAGAAACGGCTCAGCCCTCGGGCTCCCGCAGCAGCAGAATGCCCCAGCGTCTCTCCCAGCGGGGTAACACAGGAGATCCTGTGGGATACCCGGCTGGGTGAATGGCAGAGTGCCCCAGCGTCTCTCCCAGCGGGGTAACACAGGCTATCCTGTGGGATACCCGGCTGGGTGAATGGCAGAGTGCCCCAGCGTCTCTCCCAGCGGGGTAACACAGGCTATCCTCTGGGATATCCGGCTGGGTAAGGGGCAGAGTGCCCCAGCATCTCTCCCAGCGGGGTAACACAGGCTATCCTCTGGGATATTTGGCTGGGTAAGGGGCAGAGTGCCCCGGAGCCTCTCCCAGCGGGGTAACACAGGCTATCCTCTGGAATATGCGGCTGGGTAAGGGGCAGAGTGCCCCAGCGACCCTCTCAGCGGGATAACACAGGCTATCCTGTGGGATACCCGGCGGGGAAAGCGGCGGACTCCCCTCACGGCCGCCCCGCCCCAGGCGGACCCGCCGTGGTCACGGCGCATGCGCGCGGGCCGAGGAGGTGGGGCAGCGGCGGCGCGCGGTGGCGGCGGGAGCGGGTGAGGAGCCGGTGAGAGGAGCCGGGACGGGCGGGTAGGAAGGACGGAGGGTGAGGAGCGGAAGGGGTAGACCGGCTGCTGCTCCGCTTTCTCGGCAGGAATCGGTGCGAGAGCGAAAGCTGCCGCGGGCTGAGCCGCCCCCTAGGCCGGGAGCACCCTCAGCCTCACACACGCGTGGCGGAAGGAGCCCTTAAGCCGCGCTCGATGGAGGCCGGGGGTCGTCGTTCCCCCTCAGCCAAGTCACGCCCGTGCCGCCCAGGGGGCTTGTAGGGCTTGAGAGGGCGCAGAACCGTGCTAATCTCTTAAGTTCAGTCATTTTTGTATGTCATTTTTTATGCTAGAGTGTGGAGAGGCTGCCAGCTGTAGGTATTTTGGGACCAGTGAGTTGAGAGAAGTCCTAGTAAATAATGAAGTCCCGCCATGAAGTTTAACTTGTGCTCTGAACAGCTTTACTCGGTCTCAGTTGAAAAGTGATTTTGGCACCTTCCTGGTCTGGC
Source organism: Agelaius tricolor (assembly GCF_023055355.1). Lineage (NCBI taxonomy): Eukaryota > Metazoa > Chordata > Aves > Passeriformes > Icteridae > Agelaius > Agelaius tricolor. The sequence continues at coordinate 56,910,896 of NW_027269263.1, forward strand.
TGGACTCACACGTGCAACTTTCCCTGGGCTGGAACATCCTGAATTCAAGCTTTGGCTGATACTTACCTTTGTGTTATCATTGCCATTTAATCTAAATGAATTGTTTTGTAAACACGTTGCTCTAGGCGTCCTTTCTCTTGTGAGCTCGTGAATGGGCTTGGAGATTAAGACACCTACGGATACCCAGTAGAGATGCAGGTTTCCATCCTGAAATGAAAAGGTGGAAATGGGCTGAGATGTGTGAAATGTTTGGCGAAAGTTGCCATTTGCTGGGGTGTGTGAGAAGCAGGCGGGGCTGGCAGACACGGAACAATCAGCAGGAGATTTGTGCTTCCCCAGGGAAGTTTGCCTGGGAGTGGCCTTGGAAAGCTGCAGTGCTTTATGGCTTTAGATGCATTTGGGACACAGTCAAGCCCTGTTCTCCTGTAACCAGTGGAGCAAAAGGGCTGTCTTTTTTTTTTTTTTTCCCCTTAAATTTACACAAGTTTTTCAGCCTTTTCTAGAACTTTTCCGCCGCTTTTTTGTCCTTGCTTTTAGAGGCTTCTGTCATAATTTTTTTCTTTTCGTTCTTGAAATACCTAGCTAACTTTTTAGATAGCAGCCTTAATCAAGCTATTTGGTTTTTTGTGGCTTAATTCCATTGAATAGATACGGTGGAGAGATGCACAGACCCATTCAAAGCTGGTAAAATAGACCAAGGCTCATTGTGTGATTCTGTGTATAGGAAATAGTTTGCCTGATACATATGATTGTAGGGTTTGGTTTTTTTTTTTTTTGCCCCTGACAGCAGCATTACTTTGATTTCCAATATTTAATATGTGATTGACTTATAAATAAACTTATTTTTCGAGTTACTGCAGACTTAGTTTCTTGATATCTAACTGTAGCCCTTGTTAAGTGTGATGTGATTACTTTCAAACAGGTGTAATACAAGTACTGAATTACTTATGTCATCAGTGATATCCTTTTTTTTTCTCATTAATTCCACTTAATTTTTCTGTTGATTCTACAATCCCAGCTTTTATCTTAGAAGACACTGAAGGCAAAGTGTAAAAAACAAAAGAAAAAATATTTTCTCAAATCTATTTATGGAAATACTAACCAGAGATTGGTCCCAAAAGGAACTCTATTTTAAGGTATTTCCATAAATACATTCATATTTATAAACCTCCTTGTACCCCAGTAGCTCTCCTGTTAGTGCAATGCACTACTGCATTTTTCTTTCAGAACAGTTTTCCCTTTACCTTGCTATTCCTGATTTCCTTCTGCTAGCCTGGTATTTTTTCCACTGCTGTTGTACTTATAACCAGCATAATGTATTTGTCTGTAAATACTCACATTTAAAACAGTTGGGAGTGCTTTGTTTATTATCTTTGTCTTGATAACATACAGATAATCCTGTCAGTTGATATCTTTATTGCCCTAATGAAATTTCCAAACTTTGTTTTTGATTGTCACGTTGTGTTTGACAAAGTCAGAATCCAGCTGTTGGGGTCATTTCAGTTCTCTCTGCATGTTGTCTGCATCACAACAGGTAAAAGTACCATCTTTCCAGCAGTTTTAGAAATGCAAAGAGTATCTTTGAGGTGTTTTTCTATATTCTGTCACTAAAATCCAGCCTTCCCAGTGTTACAGCAATCAAGACCTTTGTTTTTCCTTATCTAGTCCTTGTCTAAAAGGTAGATTGGCATTACTGTTAGTTTTATTTAACTGGTTTGGACTCCTACCATTTTTAAGGAGTATTTCCAGTCTTTACTATCAATTGGATTTTCCTCATATGCCTGTGCTCCTTTCAAGATGGGGTTGGCATTCCTGTAAGCAGCCAGAGATCTATTACTTTGTCATCCTTATCTTTCCTTCTGTCCTACCTCTTTCCTGTTGTTTGTAAATCCTTGTTTATTGACTGATCAGGGAGTGGTGATCTGTGAATAATCTACTTTACTCATTTTTATTCTCTTGCTAGTTTTAAATGTATATAAAACCAGAATTGAATGTGTAATTCCTCAGTTAACTGAACTAGGATAATTCTTGTATTGATTTGCTCATATCCTGTGTATCTTTCAATTTTGATTTGCTTTTTTGGGTTTTGTCTGGTGTGGAAATGTCTGTATAATGCCTTACATAATTAAGTGCAATTTTACTAAAGTCAAATTTTAAGTCTGTCATAGTTACACCCTTATTTTGAGCTGGAATATCTGTTTAGGTTTTCTGTCAAATCCCGTTTCTTTTCCTTTTATATGTATGGAAGCAAATAATAACAAAAACTTATTCTTTTGCAGATCACTTTTTGTCTCTGCACCTCAGAAGGGACGTGCATGTGTGGGTGACCAACTACAGGGACATCAAAATGCCCAATCTGGAGCATCCAGCGTACCCAGCAGCTGACCTGCTTCACTTGGAGGGTTTGGTGCCCTGCCGAGAGTCCCAGGTGTCCACGTTGCTGTCCATATTTGGAGAGGTAGTGCTCTTGTGTTCTGTGTCTGAGTAGAGCAAAGGCCTTCTGCTGTCTCAGGAGGGAAAACAGAAATTTCATGGTGTTTTTGGGATGTCACTGTGAGCATGCTTTGGTTGCCTCTTTGTTGAAGTTTTGGTTTTTGTTACCATCTTTAACATTAGTGTTTGGCACTAGGTTCTGGTATGTTGGAAGGTTGAAAGATGTCTTGCAGCTGGAAGGACCAAAACAAACTTAGAGCTATTATATCTCTGAATTCTGATTTTGCTAGAACTCTATTCTGTCTTTGCCAGTTAGTACTAGGGAGCAAGCCTCTTCCTCCTAGACCTAAAGTTCTGGGGTAATTTTTTTCGGTGTCAGTGTAGAAATTCTGTTTGGTTTTGAGCTGTTAATCTAATCTGAGTGTCTGAATTCTAAGTACACTAAATTGTTCTGATTCTTAGTAGTTTTGAGGCTGGTTGTAAGAGTTAGAAACCACTGGCCTGTTAAATGATTCTGTTACTGCTTCACAAAAGCTGTGGTAAAAAGTTATGGGGATTTTTATCTGCAAGCTTATAAGCAGTTTGCTTGCTTACGTTCAGTAACTAACTGGAAATTAGTTTCTGTTTTCTCTCTTTAATTATGGATACTAATAATAGTAACATCAAATTACAGTGTTTAAGTTTTATGTATGTTACAAGCATAGTGGCAACAACTCTTCTTAAAAATAGATACTTCAATTCTTGATCAATGTACAGATACTCAAACCTGCATGTCTTGCACAAGAGTGTTTCATCTTAGATAAATAGACTATTATTTTTCATAAAAAGTTTCAAGGTTTTTTGTATTAATTTTTAAGTCAATATACTTACATTCTTAGAAATTAAAACAAAAACCTGTGTTTTTCATTTTCACCTGTGTAAAAACCTGTTCAGAATGGAGAAAAAGAATAATTCCATTATTTCCCTGCATCTTAAGAAAACTACATGAAATTAACAGCATCAGGACCATTACATAAATAGATACATCAAATATTACCTTGTGAAAGAAGAGCAAGCTTTACCATCTCCTCCTTCACACCATTTAATTACTTTCTGTTTGGTTCTAATGAAAAGAAAGGCAGTTTGTAGTGTTTGCAGGAGCTAGGGCAATGTATGGCTTGCAACTTGTTCTTGCCAAGGTTTTGTTTCAGTCGGTTGACTAATTTGAATTAAAAACCCACTGTGTGTGTGTTTTTGTTGTTTGTTTGAGCAGTTTCATTGGCAGTTAGGTGTTACTTGATTCTTGCAACTTACCCCCCAGCATTTCAGCAAAGATGTAACATAAAACTTGATCTTGCTGATTCTATAATAATTGCTTTATTTTGTATTTAGTGCTTCAATTAGGAGATAACTTTTCTTTCAGGGGGAAAGTTCATTGTTAAATCTTTTATCTGGTGAATGAAAAGAAGAAGAATTGAAACAACAACTTTTTTTTTTTCCCCTTAGCGTCAGCAGTTTAGTTTTCCATCCATCTTTATCTATGGACACACATCTAGTGGAAAAACTTATGTGATGAAAACTCTTCTAACTACCTTGCAGGTAAGAATGGTCATGGAGGATATTGAATTTACAGTTTATAACCATGGTTCCTCAAAATAGCCTCTACTTTCTCAAAATGGTTGGTTTCCTCAACCATTTCTGCCTTCCTGATTCTTCTCCTCCACTCACTGTGTCATGAGTGCATCACTCTGCTCACTAGGCCACTTAAGATAAAATGAAATTGTGCATACTGAGACATAATATAAATCATAATAACTTTTTAAAGAAAGTTTTAAAAAGACAAAAAAGGAGGCAAATATTGTTCACCTTTTCTTCATGACTTAGCCTGAAGTAGCTCCATTGACTCCTTGTTTTAATTTATCCAAAACATGTTTTAAAGTCCTCCTAAGTTCAAGGGTGTCATTACAGAAATTTCCATCTAGATCTGTTAATATCTCTGTCAGTCATGAAATTCAGGTATTTAAATCCAATGACAGGTGCTCACTTATGCCTAAATCAGTAATTTCTACTTGTGTGTTTCTATAGCTCTGATACCTTCACGTGACCGTGTTCACAGGGGTCTGAGGATGAGGGAAGAGATGAGGATCTGACTCCATGTTCAGAAGGCTTGATTTATTATTTTATAATATATATTATATTAAAACTATACTAAAAGAATAGAAGAAAGGATTTCATCAGAAAGCTAGCTAAGAATAGAAAAGGAAAGAAAGAATAACAAAGGCTTGTGTTTCGGAGAGAGAGTGCAAGCCAGCAGACTGTGATTGGCCATTAATTAGAAACAACCACACGAGACCAATCACAGTCTTGGATTGGTTGCATTCCACAGCAGCAGGTAACCATTGGTTTTGTTCCTGAGGCCTCTCAGCTTCTCAGGAGAAAAAATCCTAAGGGAAGGATTTTTTATAAAATGTGTCTGTGACGCTTTCAGCTTGTCCAGAGTGAGCTTATCACTTTATCTGCAGGTTTTATGCAGAAACCCCCTTGATAAACAATTCTGCAGTGGGAGAGCAGTAGAAGGCAGGGGTTTATGATCCTCTTGCATGCAGTAGCCTTCACAGAGCTCACAGCACTGAGCTGCCCTCTTGCACCATATCCAAAGGTGTGGCCAGGCCCTGGGAAGTGGCTGGTTTGAGCAGCTCTCTCTGCAGAACTTCTTGTGCCACATGTGGGTGTCTCCTGTGTACTGGGGTGGTGTGAATCACATCTGAGGCACCCAGCTTTCCTTCTGCTATGGAGGTGCAGCATTTTGAATAGCTGCTTTTTGGTGATGTAGCCCTTTCCTTTTAATGGTGTTCAAAATCGTGGGAAAGCTTTTTATTACATGCTGTGTGAGTGGATTGCTAGCATGTACCCACACTTCCCCACAGCTGCTGAATCATATTGTATTTTCAGTAGGAAGACTGGAATGAAGTGCTTGGATTTTTTTTTATTACAGACAACCACATTCCTGCATCCCAGTGACTAATGTTTTCCAGAGGTTTTAACGTTCAGTGTGAAAAAGAGCATCTGCCTTACCAGAGATTATGGAGTTGTGCAGATAATTTTCTAGCAACCCTATTTTTAAGACATAGCTTATCTTTTTTTGCCTTAGGTATGTTTGACCATTGGTATTTTATGGGTTATAGTGCCTTCTATTTAAAGACAAATGACTGTAGATTTTTCAATATTATTGAAGTTATACATATAATATATCTCATACTCTGTTTTTTTCACTCACTGTTTGCTTGGAAAGATCTGATTTTCTGAAAATGTTCTTCACAATCATGCTGATGACATGAGTTTGATACAGAAGCTTACACTTTATCATTTGTATGCATTGAATGCCAAAAATATTCACAGTAGTTCTGGAGAGATTACATCCTTTGAGATGTCTGTGTTTTCTAGACACTGTAATTCATAATAAACCATTTTATGATACTGTAATGTCTCACAGTTGTCTAAATTTCTTTGATCTAAATGCTATTTGGTTTTCTTTTTGTGTATTGGTCACAATTTTTCAGCATGGTTAAAGGATACATTGTGCTTCAGTGTTTAAACATAGTTAGAAGGTATACTTCCATTTGAAGATTCATCAGCTCTCTCTTCAGTTTGTGATACATAATATTTTGACTAGGTGCATAATTTATCTTTTTTTTAACAAGTTATTTTGGTACTTGCTTGCACTATATTCTGTTGGCAGAGTATGGTTTCTTTGGTTCTCTCATATGGAAGAGAAAACTCTTTTTGGAGTATTTACACTGAAAAAGCCAAACACAGTTGTGTAATTTTTCTTGTTCTCTTCAGCTTCCTCATGTGTTTGTGAACTGTGTGGAATACTTTACATCACGACTTCTGCTAGAAGAAATTCTCATCCAGCTGCAGAGCTGTCCATCTGGCACAGAGCAGACCTCTCCTGTGCATTGTGACACTTTGAGTGACTTTGTTCGTCTCTTTAAACAAGCTCTGGCCACTCAGGAGCTTCAAGATCAAACCGTATACATTGTAAGTAATTTCATTTTCATGTCCAGTCCCAGTCCTGCTAAGAGGGTGTGAGTGATGGCTGTTGATAATTTGTATGTGAAATGTGTGCCTTGTAGAGCAGTTTGCACAACATTTCTCAGTAGACCTCTTTCAGAACCTGTTGACAGATTTTTTTTCTGTGGGTGTACAGGCTTTAGGTGAGGTTCTGTACTCCTCCTGGTTTTAGATTTTTTCCTACACACAAACTCTATAGCATGACTAATAATGAACATAAATTATACCACACATTTAAATTGGGGATGTAATAGTGTTACAAAGTCTTTAAATATAGAGAGCTTATATTTTTTTATTATTAGTAACTCATACTTATCTGTTTCCTTGTGAAAATAGCATCACAAATGAGAAAGCGGAGGTGGAGAATAGGCAGAAGGGAACATGGAGAGTGCAAATGATGAGGCTTGGTTTGCTAGAATAGAACTTAATGATAATATTAAGAAACTAAAATGCATAACTTCCTCTGTAAAAATGCTTTTGAGATCTTATATCTTCAGCTACACTTGTGGCCCTCAGAGACAGGACCTATAGTTTTAAAGTTATGATGGAAAAAAAAAAAGACTGCATTGAAACAATTGGTAATATGCTCAAGTGGAATGAATAGCACATTGCAAGAAAAATAATTAGAATTTAGGTTGCAGGAATGATTGAATCAGTGTAATACTAGAACACTAGAATTTGGTTTAGGTCTTCAGGGTTTTTTACTGTGATAATCTTAACTACATAAAGGAGTCAAAATTTGCAGACTGTAACAGCATTTTTTGTGCTGAGATATGAACATGGAAACAAATTTCAGTCATACAAGAGGTCTGATGGAAGGACAATATGAAAGCTGTAGCAGTAGTGATGTGTAACTGTGTATATATATGTATATATATAGTGTGAACCTGCAGAATATTCAGGCCAAAATTTTAGGCCAGAAGTAGGAATTAAGGTTTTTTTAAAAAGAGTTGAAATTGATTATTTAAGAAAACAAGAACATGGGTAAGATTGATTGCTGTAAGAAACATGCAGTGTGATTACCCAGGGTCATTAAGCTGTCAATGTGCCCATACTGCTTTGGGGTGTTTCTGCAGTCAAACAAGAAGTTCATAATTATACTGAACATTCTTCATTCTGTTTCACAGGCTATAGTTAAATATGTTTTATTCCCATTTAAAAATACTTTGCCATTGAGTTAAATAACTTCATATCATGTTCAGTGGAAACAGCACTATCTCATTGTTTCCTCTAGGTCACAAGGTTAATAAATTTGACATACTTCTTAGAAATGGCATGAAGAAAATAATGTACCAATGCTTAAAACAGATAAAAAGTTATAAATAGAAGTAGTTTAGCTTACTGTCACAAAAGTGATACTGACATTCTTCAGCAATTCCATAAAAACAAAATTTATCTCTCTAATAGCATTCAGTGTATTTCACATAATACTTCTGGCAGTAAAGTCTTTCTTTCAGATTAGTATTTGGATTAAAAACTATTTTACATCAGTAAAGAATTCTTCAGGTATTTTATGAAAATTGGCATCACATGGAAAATTAGAAAGTTCTTGAACAATGGTTGTAGAAAGTAAAGCATTAAAATAACTACAAAGGTTCAATTGTCATGAAAATAGTTGTTGCCTCAGAAGAATTAAGTATTAAATTAGTATTTCAGTTACAGTCTGTGTGGGAACAGACAGCAATGGGAGAAATCGATTCGTGTTTATTAACCTGTGTCATCTGGATTTATTATAGAGTGGTTTAAATTGAGACTGATGGAAAAGCAGCATGCTGGTAACATAAACTGGCAATGCTGACTTATTCCATTTCATTTCAGTAGTAAATAATGTAATATTTCTGCTCAATTAACTCAGAGTAACTCAAGATACATGTTTACTTTCAAGCAAAGGATTCTAAATGTTTCTCTTAACCCAAGCATAGATGCTGAATGCTTGTGATTACTTCTGAAAAATGAATTTATTCATTTGAACTACCTGAAAAATTGGAGTAGACATAACTTGTTGTCATTTATACATTTACAATATATAGCACTTTACAGAAGTATCAAGCTACTTTTTTTATGTAAGTGAGCAGCCAGTTTTAGAAAGTATAGGCTTTTTGAAAAAATTGAAGAGTGGCAAGTCTGCATGGACACCAAAGAATGAGGCATAGATTTATAGACCTGGGGGAAGGCTGTTTCTATGAACCACTTGACATTTTCCACAAGCCAGGGTCAAGCTTTGTGTTTGGTAGCTCCATGTCACTGGGTGCAATAAGCAGTATTTTATTAGTAAAAACACATAGCCAGTCTTTGGTCTGCAGTGTAAAGCAGTCTTCATTCCTCAAGTCACTTGGAGCTGCAGCTCTCTCCACAGAGAGCAGTAGCACAACTTTCCCAAGCATTTTCCTGAGGAAGACTGCAAAGATCAGATAAAAGAATGGGAAACAATTCTTATCTTCACTTGCTGCAGCTGTTGTTGTGAACATGTGGAATGTGTTATGGAGATTTGTTTACCAAAGGGTGATTTCTTAACTGGCCTCTGGTGATGGTGTTTGGATTCATTGACCAATCTGGTCTGTCTGTATGGAACTGTCTGTAAGAGTGATGAATTTCTTAATAAGTATAGTATGATATAGAAGAATAAAGCAATTGATCAGCCCTCTAGAATCATGGAGTCAATGCTAATTATTACCTGCCTGGGGGCCTGCAGCAACAGTCACTTATTACATGAACCAAATGCAGATAGCAATATAAAATCCTATATTGTAGTGCTTAATAAATTCACAAAGTATGAGATATTGATGCAGAGATAGTTCCTTCAGATTTGTGTGGTGGGATTCTGAAATAATATTTTCAGAAAATGTTTGGTTGTTCACATAAAGTTCTTTTCCTTATTGTGGGCAACAGAAATGATAGATGTTGTAAGATTTTGATGGAGAGAAGATATGTAAAGGGATAGAAAATATAGTTTTCTACAGACCTGTAGTTTATATCTCAAGAGCAATAATTCTAAAGAAGTAATGAGCTTCAGAATTTTTTATACTGCAAGTAGTAAATAAGCCACAAAAGAAATGTATTTCTATTCTTTTTTTTTATTTCTGTCAAGATTTTAGGTATGCTAGAAATACACTTTTTTTTTTACTGAAGTGTAACCATGGATGTCTCCATGCTTCTGTTTTAATTCTTCAGACTCTAAAATGTTATTTGCTTAAGATATTTCTTGTTTAAGCTGTACATATGCTACATCTGTTACTGCTGTGTGAATTTTGCATACAATAAATCCTGTAAATTCCTAGGCTGCAAATGATGGCAAGAAAAGTTTCTCTCAAAATTCTGAATACCAGCTCTTATTTGTTTCTGAAAAATCATACAATGGTAGGAAAAGTCAACTCTCCTGGAGTAAGCATGTAGTTACAGTGCCTAATGTACTACATGAAAATTTGAAACCTAAGAAGAATTTTGGGAAAAAATGGAGGTTTCAGTGGTTGTTAATGATATCATGACTTTGTTGTGATATTCCTAACTGGACTTAAATAATAATTCTTCCTGCCATAAGGCATGAGAATGTTGCATGTCTAGGGATTGTATGCTTTTTTAGATGCAGAGCTGCTTGGGCTTCCTGGAAGCACATTTGAAGCAGTAATCTCTCCAATTCAGTTTCCAGCAGCTAAGAATTAATTTTAAATCCATGTGAGAGTGGGAGTTGAATTTGTCTATATAATATCATTGTTTTGTTAAAAGGTTCTGGATAGAGCAGAACAGCTGAGGGAAATGGAAGCAAACATCCTGCCAGCATTTCTTAGGCTTCAAGAGTTGGTGAGTGTCTGGAAAGAAATTATTGTATGTTATTATTGTATGTTATTATTGTATGTGTCCTGCCTGTTGAAAGTAACTGAACATGTGGTACCTGTACATCCAGGTTCACAGATCAAGATGAATGATTCTTTAGAGCAGAAAAGTTGAAAAATTAAGCCTCACTCCCCAAAACAGTGGTCAAAAATAGAAACCAAACTAGAATTTAAACATTGGGAGATTTTTATTGGACCCTTTTTTTTTTTCTTTAGTTGTGGTTAATGGTATCCTATCTACAATGTCTGATGTGTAGAATCTTTGGAGGCTCCTGTCAGATATATAGCTGTCTTTTCTAGGTTATTTGTCTTTGTAAAAATGAGATTTTCAGGAGACTACCAGCTGTTTAATTTGGCTGAAGCTGCACAGCTCAGCAGCTGTGAATGTGCTTTGACTTGCTAGAGAGTTTTCTCACACTTCTCCTGGAATTGTGCCTCAGTAAGTTTCTGATTGGAGTAAACCACAGTGTGCTTTCCTTTCTTGCTTCTGAGGCATCAAAGCTTTTGCCTTGAAATAAGCAAAAATGGTACATTCCCTGAAAAGAAACTGAAGACAAAACCATAAGTTGCTGGTACTTTGAAATATATGAACATGTAAATAGCTGAAATTCTGCTTGTTATCTCAAAGCTTTTGTGTGGTGCTCTTAATCTTCTGGTCACATTGATTTCTCTACTGAATGAAGACTGATTCACAGCTGTGTTCTTAATCCTCACAGCTGGTGCATTTTCTGTCTCTTTTTGTCTGTTCTGCCCATGTTCTGGACTAGGCTGCTCCTGAAGCAGAAACAACCTGTTCTGCAGGGAAGGGAGGAAAACTTGGGTCTATAATTGCTGTTCAGGGATCAAAACCTCATAGACTAAGATTTATATATGCCAGAGGAACACTCCCAGATTCAAAACTAACCTCCAAACAAGTTTGTCTTGAATGCTGATATTCCAGTTGCTAAAATTCTGGATTCTGGACTGAAGCTTTCTAAAACAGTTGTGCAACCAGTGTTGCAGAGCAATGTTGTAGGAGCAAAACTCTTGCATGTCTTTGTTTCCTGGAGTAAAAGGAGACCAGGAACACCTCTAGTAGTAGTGAAGGATATCATGGGACTGGCAGGTCACTGCTGAAGAATAGGTCATGGATGCTTGATTTCTCTGAGAACTGTGGGGACAAGTATTGAAGTTCTTCATACTGGATGATCAGTCAGGAAGTGAGCTGAATGTATCTTAGCACTTCTGTCAGCTGAAACATTAGGAGTTCTGGGAGAGGAAATCAGCTGAAAGAAATGCAGAAAGATAGTTGTTGAAAGTGAAGGAAATATTTATGTTCCATAAAAATGAAGAAGAAACAGTAAAGAATAAGGGTGGGTGCCACTTCACCAAGATGTGGAAAAGTAAGTAAAAAATATTTTCACTGCATTTCAGGGAAACAGCATTTAAATGTCTTTCAAGTCATTCACAGCGCTGTCAATTCAATCAGGTCCCTTCCTTTTGTTTTGTGGAGGTGCCTTAATAGTTTTCAAATGTCTTTCTTGAAGAACCATATTTAAAAGCATCTTTTGTTAGGCAGAATTTTTAGTATGGTTGCAAAAACCTTGCAAAAAAGGAGTAAAATGACACATCATCTTCACAGGTAGTTTTAGCTTCATATTTAGTAGCTAATATTTTGAAGGGTTACCAAAATAAAACAATATCATTTTTAATATGAAGCATTTTGTTACCTATTGATCAAAACATCCAATCTGAAGCAGGCATTTTCTCAATAAAAACTTAGTTACAAAGATATATTACTATGAACAGCTCCATTGTTGTTAACTAGTAAAACAGTTGGGAGAGTAAACAGGTAATATTACATTTTTCGTTTGGGATGTCTGTGTGTTTGTCTTTAAAGACCAGATTGCCTTTATTCTAAAGTACAAGATATCTTGGTTCCAGAGGCACTGAGTTTTCTTTTTACTTTTTAACTTTTTCTCTTTGCTCTGAAGATCTGTGTTTAATTACTAAAGTAAAATGTTATCTTAATTTTGGGGTGGAATCTACTTGGTATTGTGCATCACCCCAGAAAGCTTACATGTCAGTGAAATGGCAGGGGTTGGAGAGAAATATCATATAATTATAAAGATTTGCAAATGTATGATCTGCTTGATTAGGCCAGCTGAAGCTTTAATGCAAATTACTAGTATAGAAATAAACTGTACATTTAATGATTTTGTGAAACAGAAAAGTCACAATAATAATTTTTTGATTGATGCTCTAACATGCACTGGATTTTTGTTATTTCTCTTCCTGTTGCTCTCTCATTTGGTTTTTCTTTCCCTGTGTAGACTAACAGAAATGTGACAGTGATTCTGCTCAGTGAAATAGTGTGGGAACTCTTCCGTCCAAACATTGGCTGCTTTGAGCCCTTCACCATGTATTTTCCAGACTACAGCATAGGTAAATCTAATTTTTTAATCTGCTTTTCAGGGATTGTATAACACTCTGTCAAAGGACATTCAAAAATTTTTTCCAGGTTTATCAGTGCCTTTTACAGAACCCAGAATATGTAATAGCTGCTGGAATATACAAGTCTGTATTCACACAACCTGTAAAGATTTTGTCTTTTTCCACTTTCCAGAACATCTCGGAGTTCTGTTTTGATTGCATTACATTTGCTGGTTCTATAAATCAGTGTAGCTTTGGGTGGATTTTGTTGGGGTATTTTTAGTGATGGTTATTGTTTGTTTTTCCACAAATGTGGTCCATTTATTAAGTTGGCTTGAAAACAGCAAAATTTATTTTTGTTTAAACAGGACATCTGCAGAAGATCTTGTCTCAGAATCATCCCCCAGAATATTCTGCAGATTTCTATGCTGCATATATCAATATTTTGCTTGGTGTCTTCTACATGGTCTGTAGGGACCTGAAGGAACTTCGGCATCTGGTGAGATGAGCTTCTTTAGAGTTGCTGTTTTGTTTTGTGATGCCTTTTGCCAAATGAAAGTCTAGATTTATTGTTGAATATGGACAAAGGGAAAATTAGAGATTATAGAATGGTTTGGGTTGGAAGGGACCTTAAAGGTAAAGTTCCAACTCCCCTGCCATGGACAGGGACACCTTCTACTAGACCAGGTTGATCAAAGCCTCATCCAGCCTGGCCTTCAAAACTTCCAGGGCTGAGGCATCCACAGCTTCTCTGGCAGCCTGTTTCAGTGTCTCACCACCTTCATAGTAAAAAAGTCTTTCTTAGAGCTGGTGTAAATTTGCCCTCCTGAGAATGTGTTAGCTTAAAATGTAGTTGCCTTTAAAATCCATAACAAAGGTTGTAATTGTTTTGTGGCTGTAAAGGGCTTCCAGCGTTGTGTAGTTTTCTGGTAATAAATTGAAAGGATTTGGAAAAAGGCGTTTTAACCACATAATGTAATAATAAACAAACTTAACAGAAGATAATTAAGTTGCTTGATGGTGACCTTTGTATAAACTTATTAACAATTACAAACATTATCTTAATCCAATTATTTAATTACCTGTACAAGGAAATTTTCCAAGTTTGATGTTATCAGTGAAGAAATCAGTTCTCCAGAGATGATCTGAATGTTCTGTGTGTGTTTCCCTCAGGAACATAGTGCTAAATTTCAGCTGAATTTACCTGTTGATATAAAAACCATACAGGTTTTATATGTAAATGAGATTGCTGGAGACAGAAATAGAAACCAGGGTCACAGTTCTTGCAGACATGTACTTGAGTGGCTCTGCTTATGAGAATTTCATTAGGTTTAGATGCACTATTTGATTGTGCAACACTATGAAAATACTTATGTGATTGGACCCTAAATTCTTTGTGGTTGACAAGTCTCTTCCATAGGAGATAGTGACAGACACATACAACTGAATGCAGGCTTCTGAACTCCTTAGTGTCAAATACAGACTCTAAATGTGTATGCTGTTATGATGTGTGATTATACATTCTGGAATTTTATGAGATTTATATATGGAAGTTACACTTTGAGTTTTGTATATTGGCACAGCAATTTATGAAAGTGCAGTAGGACAGAAAGAGAATGAAATTTGAGGTTTGGTATTTTACAAAATTCTGTTTGATATTGATTTGAACATTTTAGAAGAAAGTCTAGATTATAGCGTTCTCAAAAATCTCTTAATCTTACTTTAGGCAAAAGGAGTTAATTTGCATATGCAATATGCTAGCATGTTTTTAAATAAATAATTTTTGAATAAATAAATAATTTCTGCTCGTGTTTAAGTGTGCTGAACTTCTCCTGGAATGGAAAGTTTTATCTGAAAGTGAAGGGAGTAAGAAAAGTTCCTTAAAACATTTTTATTGCATTTATAATGATAAATTATTATGTTAGTTAAAAAAAAATGCAACCTTTGAGTATGATAAACAGAGCTTGCTGAGCTCAAAGCCATGTAACCTGTGATAGATTACTTCTGCTTGTATTTTATGGTACAGAAATTATGCCATTTGTGATAGTATAATGTTTGTAAGCAAGTGGCATAATTATTGACTTTGAAGGATTTGTTGACTTTGCAAAGGAGTTAATTACCCTGCTAGTTATACTCTGTAGCTGGATCAGATAGACTGTACTTTAATGTGTTCCATTTCTGCTTTCTGTAGGCAGCGCTCAATTTTGCTAAATACTGTGAGCCAGTGGTCAGAGGGGAAGGTAAGGCTGTGTCTTTAATTTGAGAGGTGTGTGAGAGAGCAGGTGCTGTTCAGTGGGTTTTGGTGAAGTCTTTGCTCTGATCCTTGTGCTGTGGTGGCACAGTGGTGTCTCAGGTCACAACAGCAGTGCTCACTCCAGTTGCACCCAGTCATTAGCACTTGTTGCAGAAGCAGTACATGGTATTTGGTGGTGGTGTTTTAGGAAACAAAGGTGGAAATAACCTGAAAATTTTCCTGCTTCCTATTAATCCTTCTCCTCACTCAACCACCAGGACTTTGACAAAGTAATGGGATAAGTTATTTCTTTGTCAAGGCTAAGAGAAGAAAGAAACCAAGAGGAGAGGTTTTGTCAAACTGATAATCTTGAGATTATCTCAGAGCAGTCACAGAGAAACAGCCTTGTGTGGCAGCATGTGCTTGCTGGATGGATGGTGATGGTGCATCATCCTAAAGCAGCCTGTCAGAGTCAGGGTGTTAGACTGTGTTATGCCTGTGACTGTTCAGGTGTCAGGGATAAGTTGGATGTTGTATGAGTTAAATGTTTAACAGAGTTGATTCTGGCTTGCTGCAGCAAACGAACGCGACACTCGCAAACTCTGGAAAAATATTGAACCTCATTTGAAGAAGGCAATGCAGACTGTTTATCTCCGGGAAATATCCAGGTAATTTGGAGGGCACAGGCTTGTTTGCTTCGTTGGAGTTGCTGTTTTTAACTACCTTCCTCTCACTGTGTTTCATGGCTAGTGTTTCTTTTTTGCTAGATGTAATCTTTTTTCTTTAATGTGCATTTCTTTCTTGCCATACACTGTTAGAAATAGCATATCTCAAGAGTATATCTCAAGAGGAGATTTAAACAAAGTGGTATTTGCAGCATATTCAATAAGTAAAGCAGTGGCAGCAGGTTTTGTTCTCCTTTACAGTGAGGCTGGATCCATTTTCTGTAATGTATGAAACTACCAAGCCTGGGAATCCATCACCAGACTATACAGGCACAGTTTAAAACACACTGCTGTGTGTGTTAGCTCACCAGATACTCACTGTACCAAGGATGTGTGCAAGCCTCAAAATTCTTGAGACATTACAGATTTTGTCTATCTTTGTTTCTTAGCTTTGTTTGATAGAGCCAGGTTTGTTTGCTGACTGTACTTTCTGATCCCTTGTTTTCTTTTCCAAGGGCAATTTTTTTCTTACATGGAATTTCCATTTTTGACAGCATTAAAATCTGGTTTCCTATTAATGGCTATTGTTGTTGGTATTGTTTTAGATTCCTTGTTTATTTTGTAAGCTGCCAGACTGCTAGAAAAAAGCATGGTGGTATTCATTCACAGTGGTAATAATTGGCTTAGGTTTAATGCTCTCTCCACCTTTAAGATGAGTGATTCTAGTGTTACACTATGTGAAGAGAGATCATTCAGTATTGCTTGGTTTCTTTATCTTGATAAAAACATACTGATTTTGTTCCTTTCCATGTCATTGAGGCTATAGAATATTCTGGTCACAACCTGAATGTGTAGTAGAAGTCTTTGCTAAAATTCTAGAGATGTGATCATTCCTTCAAACAGAGAATTGATTTTGCTTTTTTCAAGCTAGACTCCACTGTAGCATGCAACATTTTACTGTTTGGCTCAAATATTTATTTATATTCAATATTGATCTTCATTACACAGTCTACTCGGGATCTTCCTGACTTTTTATATTGTGTAATTTCCTACTCTAATTAGGTTATAATAAAAGATTATGATACAAAATAGCTTGTGAATTGTTTCCAAATAAGTAATTTCCCTCTACAGTGTTCTTTGATTATAAATTTGAGCTTGACTTGATTTTTATTAGAGATTCTAGCTTTCTGTCTAACAGTTCTAGGATTTAAGTAAGTACTTGAGGAATTAAAATCACTATATGAGTTTTTCTGGCCACAGAACTGTGATTACTCTGTTTTTTTCTTGGCCATGTAATTTATAGTGCTAGAACTTTGCTATCAGCTTTTGTGCTACCTGAACTGAAAGGAAAATTAACCTTTTTTCTACCTGTAAAATAGACATTGGATAAAACCTTAACTCACTGATGAGTTGTTTTGTCATTCACTGTAATTTAAGTATAACCTGACCTCCCATTACACTGTTTTTGTAAGTTTTATGGCTTATGGCTGATGAACTCTGTTCATGAGGAACTTTAAAAAACAAGCCAAAACAGTTTCTTCAACAAACCTATCTTTTTGTAATCCCCTTGTGGTGTACAAAATGATCTAAAATATGAAATTGCTAGCAATGTCATTCCTTAAGGGAAGTTTTAAAGTGAATTTTTTTGCTATTGTTTAGGAAAACACCAAACTACTTGGGGGCATTTTTCACTGACAGAATAATCCATCTTGATGACTTCCATTGACTTCAAAATTACATTATGAAGTAATTATAGTGTTCTTCTCACAAACATAAAGAGCTAAGCAGATTAAAAATAATCAAAACTATCAGTGTTTTTACTTTTTATGCAATTCTGCATTATTCTTGAAACTTGGAATGCTGTGGATGTTTGCATACTCATTGTAGTTGGATGGGAGGAAATAGGTATTTTACAATTAGATCACTTATGCCTTAATCTAACATTATTTTTTGCCTTTTTTTAATCAAATACATAGTCTGTAGATTATTAAAATTTATGTGTGAGACAGTGAGACCATGTATTTTAAATTATTCTTTCACTAACTGTATCCTAGCCAGTGTCACAAAATTAGAATATACCAAGCAAGTAGCTTTCTCTAAAAGACTGTCAAATAATACATCTTTATGTATTTGCATTATCTGTCTTTCAGCTCACAGTGGGAGCGTTTGCAGCATGATGATGGAGAGCCTGGGCAATTGAAAGGTATCAAACACAGTAACTGTGTATGGGTGTGTAATGTGAAATGTGCTTTTTGCTTCCACTGGTCATTGCCACCTGAGAGCATGTGAATGAAAACACACAGACAAAAGCTACCTGTTAGTATATTCACTTACAATTCAGGGTAATCATTGTTTTTTGAGAAGGTGTTCTACAAAGGAATATTTTTTTCCCTATCATATATATTGGGAGTAACCTTTCCTAATATCTTTTGCAGGTAAAGGCAGTCTTCTTTACATCAGTATTTCTTATGTCAGAATGGGTGAGGACTGGCCTGAACACCCTGCTGGTCAAATGTCTGTGTGCCAACTGGCAGAATTGTCCAAGTGGGGAGAAGAGAATGTTGTACCTGGTGTATTGCACTAAATTAGCACATTCCTAAACAAAACTCCTGTCCTGGTCCAGATTTGTTGCAAAGAGAAATGTCAGAAGTGCAAGTGTTCTTTCTGTATGTTCTTTCCTTGGACAAGTGGAGCTTTGTTGGTTTTATACTTTAGGCAGGCTGGAAAGTTGACTCTTAATATATTTGTCAGCCTTCATTTAAAATTTAGGAAGGAATACTGAAATATTTTCCTGCTGATGTCAGTTGGTCATGGTCTTTTGACCAGTTTGTATTTAGGGAACATTTTTATATTATTTGTCATGATGATTCCTTGAGATATATGCAATCATCAGACTGTTTCCTACGTTTGGTTTATGATTGGTGAATTTTCAGCATTTTTGACCAAAGGAGTTTGATTCAAAGTGTCCTTATTAAACTCTCTCCCAGATGATTGTGGAATATTTTGCACCTGACAACCCCATGAAGGGAGACCTCATTTTAAATGCATTTTCATAAGTGTATGTAGTAGGCAAAAATTTCATGTTGTTAAAACAGCGTTTGATAGCAACATGCGTAAGAATTTGTTCTAATAAATAAAAATCTGACTCTGATAAAGGTGTAGATGATAAAATAGTTCAGTATGTGCTGCAATATTGGCTTACCAGAAGAATGGAGAAAAACCAGATGTTTTTGTGTTAAACTAAATTGTCTGTCTGCAAGAGTTTATTTGGTGTTGCATGTTATAAATAGCTTGCAGTACAAGAGAATATCTTAATTATAAGTGAAACTAAAACTGCTGTTCTTTTATGCTTACGTGAGAGGAAATCATTACTAGCAGACATTTGGGATGCTTTTCCCTATACTGTGAGCCCTGAATTGTAGCTTTTAAACATGTTTAATTCTTTAGTCTTTATTTGCTGATATTTATGGATTAAAGCATAAGGATACAGGTGCTTCACAGAACAAGAAACTGTTGAAATAAAGACTGTAAGCAGAGGGCACAAGAGAGACCCTTTAATGGTTTCTGTAATTAGCCAGCTGATGAAGGGTGGTTTGATGATCCTATTCTTATGCATAAACATGTAAAACAAGAGCAGTGGACTGTAAGGATAAAAATTGCAAGCTAAAAGTACTTTGAGTTCTCCTCAAAAAGAGAGGAAGCAGATATTCACTAGACTGTAGTTTTTGTGGATTTTAATATCTGTGTTTAATCTTAATTAAGTATACATGTATCCAAGGAGGCAGAGTCAACTGGTTGAAGTTTAAAATGTTTTAAACATTGTCTATAGGAAATAGAACAGTGGCTAAAAATCGTTGGTCACAGATGAACTATTTATTGGAAGTGCAACACTGCTGCTTTCTTCACCATGCCAGCCTTGTTCCTGGACAAGCTGTTTGATGGTCTAGAAGATTCTAAAGGTTGAAAAGAATTGTGGTTGTATTTAAATGTATCCCTTCATCTGCTGTGTTTGTCAGGAAAATTGCCTTAAATGAAAGTAGCCTGGAATTATTTCTATCTTTTTTCAGGAAGATTTATGAATCCCTGATGCTTCAAGTACAGTTGCTGAGAGTCTGAAAAGGTTGCAGAATGTTAGCTTTGTTTAGTTTTGTGCCACGCTCCTTGGCCCTTCCCTGAGTTTGCATCTGTTATAATGGGGCTGAGAAATGCTTATTTAGTTATGGCACTAGAGCAGGAGAGAAGGAAAAGAAAATGAATGCAGGGAAGTTTAATTTGAAGTTTGTGGATGTTCAGGCTGGGGTTTGGTTAACTCATAAACTGTTTGTTTTATAGGACTTTCTGCACATACCCATGTGGAACTTCCTTATTACTCCAAATTTCTTCTAATTGCTGCTTACCTTGCCTCCTACAATCCTGTTAGGACAGATAAGAGATTCTTTCTTAAGGTAACAACATTCATGTCTTAGTACTGTTAACTGGATTCCTGCATACTGAATTTCATGATTTAAAACACTTCAGCTATTTGTTTTGAGCTCTGTTTCTGTGTGCACTTTATTTGATTTGATGAGCAGCTTTGCTGTAGAACATATACTGTGATTGGTAATGATCACTGAGTGATTTAAATGCCTAATAAATCCAAATTCTTCATGTCAAATTATGCATAAAGCTGTTATAGTATGAGCACTGTGCTTTGCTTTTCTAAGTTGATACGGCTTTGTTTTGACAAGATTTTAGTGGAGTGACCACAGTGTTCTTAGTTATAAGCTACACTTAAATTTCCAGAGTAAGGTACAAACCAAAACTGCCTTGGCCTTTAATGAGATAAAATGACTTAGAGCACTGTTAGGTTTTTTATAGAGTTCTAAGTTTTTTGGAACAGAAACATACAAGCAGTTGCTTTTGCAGGAGGTGTGGTTACATTAGCTGGTATCTGTTGTGTTGAAATGGTGGTAATGCATGTTTTAGGATGAGTGTGTTAATTGTTACTACCAGCTTCTGGGCTAAACATAATTTTCTGTTAGTTTTTGTCATGTACATGTTGATGGGGTTTTTTTCTTCTTTTTTTCCTTCTTTTTTCCTGTGAGCTGAGTTGTGGTCATAGTGCAGACAGGTGCTGTGGTGCCATTGGTTGTTGTTGTATGTCTCTTCCTGACCCAGGCTCTTCAAGCTCCTCAAGCCTGCCTCATTGCATCATTTTGAGTTATTGGACAAAATGTAGTTGGGAAGACAGGTATCAGAAAAGTGATCAGGCAGTTGGGCTTTCTGTGCATTTTACCAACTATTACAGTATGTATTGATATATGCATGTGTGTATAAATATATGGCATTCATGATGGATGGATGTAAGCAATTTAAGAAAATGAGGGCAAGACAAATTTGTAAAAATATTACTCCCTCTTCAAAAGAAAAATCATAGATAGACATTTTCAGAAGTTCCTGTAGTTTATAGTGATGAAATGTTAATATATTTTCAGTTTAAACTCTGGTATGATCTTACTGAAAGCTGTAGGTGTTTCACCCTTCTATTGAGTCCTTTCCTGAGTGAAGGGTTACTTGTAGTAAGTGTGGATAGGCAAATTTTCTTAATGGGCAAGCCTTGTTCTTTGCACTTGGCTGGAGCATTTTCTTTGTTAGAGATGTTTTTGCTGAAGAAATGTTTCTACACAGAAACAGGAGAACATGCAAGAGTCAAGTCTGTAGAGCATGTACCAAAAAGTGCCACATTTTCCTTGTGTTCTCTGAACAACCTTTTAAACTTAGGTTTGTTCCTTTCTCCTTTGTAGTTATCTCTGCATGAGTTTCCACTCTTGCACATGAACAGTATTAAAGTTTTGTACAATAAACATGAATTTCTAAGGTTTTTGAAGCAGGGGTCAGGAAGGTATTTCTATCAGTGCTATCAGGTATTTTTTTCCAAGAACTGTGAAGCAGGTGTCACCATTTTTCCCGCATGTCATACGCATCAGTTAGCCCTTCATCAGGTCTAAAATTGAACTACAGAAATAGCTGGATCTCAAAGCCCAACAAAACCAACACTTTTGAGGGGGTTTCAAGCTTAGTATTTTTATGACTGATGTGAACAGTGGAAATAGAATATGATTTTTATCAGGTTTGTAGTGAGATTCAGAATAGGTGACAGAAAAGTAAATCTACTGGAGTGATTTAATGAAGGACTAAAAGAAGCAAAAGGAATGCAAACAAAAGGATGGTCATTGAGTTGCTCATCTGCACTACACTACAGATGCTAGGCTATACTACAGCTAAAATAAAATCACAGTTTGGGGCAGCCTGGAGTGCTAACAGTCCAACAGAGTGGGGAAGTGATAGTTGGCACCACTGCTTTGGTTGTGTGAAAATTCAAGAGCTTTGCAGTAGATGGAGAGAAAAATACAAAGCTGATTTGGAAGTCTTTAAAACAAGAAAGAAATCAGAGTATGTATATAGGAAGTCTTTATAGAAAACAGCATTAAAAGCTAATTGAAAATTAGCTCTGAATTACATGGTATTTTGTGCTTGAACAGGAATAGGATACCATATATACCATGTGGAGATCCCAGCATAACCTGTAAAATGCATCAAAGCAGTTTTTTGTGGTCCATCCAAAGCATTCTGTGTAACCTGAGGCCTGATCACTCTCCTCTCTAAAAGGTCATGTTTAGCACTGCAGTCATTTTTTCAAAGGCATGATAAAATGATTGCTTTGCTGTCTCTAATTGTGTTTGATATGTATTAGCTGAATTAGCTATTTTTTTAAATCAGACAAATCATGTGAATTGAACCTAAGCCCTGTCTACTGTTTAGCTCTGCAGAAGTCAGTCAAGAAAAGCCACGTTTACAAGGATAATTTTGACATGGCTGAATATTGAGGGCCACAAATACTTAGTACAAGATTTTAAATATTTAAATGAAAAAATAATTCCTTTATTTGAGTTTTTTTCCCTGATTCACTGAGCATGACTATAAGGTATATTAATAAGGTATACTTCTCAGGGCTGTGGAAGAAGGAAAAACTCATCAGGTGATATTTTGAGAAATAGCACTTAACTACATTTAACAATTATTACACCTCTTCACTCATTTTACATCACTTACACCTCATCCTTCATGTCTCTCTTGGATTTTTTGTTTCTTTTTTTTTAACCCATTCATTTGTAACATTGTTTACTGTACTTCTGCCCTGTCTTGCCCTCACATTTTTAGTTGATATCCAAGAGCACTTGGCTATTTTCTTTCAACAGTCCTTCCTTTTTAAAGACAATTTTTAAAATGTGCAGCTTTAAATTACATTGCATTTCTTCAACACCCACCCCTATCCCTCACCTTCCCCTATTCCTTCATTTTGTCATTTAGCTCAAGAACCTTGAACTACCTTTGTATTGTATTGATTAAATTCCTGGTTGTCATTCTGCCAACTTTTGTAGCATCCAAATTCTCAAATAAGGTCAATAAAAGGTGAAAATTCTGGTGGATTTTATACATGGATGCATTTTTAAAATCATGATAGTCATCATCTGTCTTTTTTATTAGATGATTGAGGATATGAGGAAGATGGTAGCATGAAGTCGTATTACAAACCAGTTTTTCCTACCTCATCAGTTCCTGAGTAAATTTAAAAAAAAAAAAAACAACTTATGCATTTTAACAGAAAATTTTAGCATGTTGAGTTTTGGCTTTGCACCACTTGGGACAGGGTGAAGCAGAAGCTAGGCAAGTGTAATTTTAGGGCTTATAGTAAGAATGATTGGTAGTGACATCAAAGGCAAATACTGAAGTGTAGTAAAGTAGCCCTAGAGTAACGTACTATCATTTGTGGTGCATACATTCATTAATGACTATTTTAATTACCTTTGCTCTTGTCTGTTGTTTGCAGCATCATGGGAAAATTAGAAAGACCAACTTCATGAAGAAGCATGAGAAGGTAAGTATTTTATCCTATTAAGCTGAGCTTGGCAGCAAGTGTTTTCTTTCCACTGTACTTTTGGGTTTGTATTACATTTTGTGTTATTGATTACTATAGAAACATCAGAACTGCCGAAATAACAATTTTTGGTGCACTTGTTTTGCTACAAATTTCTGTGAGATCCAGACATTTTATTAAAACTGTAACATAAAATTTTCTCCTATAGCCATATTTTTGTGTACAACAAAGTGTATTTAATAAAGCTAATTAAAGGACATCATAAATGGAGTTGCCAAGTATCACCATTTCTCTCAAAAATAGTTTAATATTCTTTAAAGAATTTTTATTCAAAGATTTCTATAATGAGGGGAATTGAAATATAGGGATAAACAATTACAGATGTAGTGTTATAAATACTCATTTGTTTCAGTTGGTGTGACAGTTTATGTCAATGTACCTTTGCCCAGAGAAGCTTGTCTAAAGACTGATTTACAGATCAGATTCACCTAACTCTAGTGGGTGCCTGCATCTAAAACAGTTTATAGCCCATGCAGAGTCAGTCAGTGCAGTCATAGGAGTGAAGGGTGTGATTTGGCTCAAGCAGGTTCTGTGTTCAGGCAGATGAATTGCACCACAAACTCTATTGATTAGATTTCTACTGGCTATACTTGGAACTGCAGAAACTGGTTTGGCTGTCTGTACCTGCTTGGCAGGAAGCTGACATTAGATGAAATAAATCCTTCCTTAAAAGTTTAGGAATAGCAAGAATAAAAATCTATTTTGTGATTCATAACTGTGTCAGTCCAGAGGCTGTGGGGTTTTTTTTACTAGAAATAAATGAATCTTGTGAATGAGGGGAAGAAACTGACTTACCATTCTATTAATTGCCCTGTTGCTGATAAAAGCAGAATTTGCTCACTTTCTTTGGAATCTGGAACGATGCTTTTCCAGTGACAAGAGACAGATCTTCCTGGTGAATCTATTTTTGGCTGTGTGTTTCCATGATTTTTAACACTGCTTGCTTTGTTAGTCAAGAGGTAGCTTTGGGGACACCTCCTGGATTTCAAAAGTTAAAACATGTATTGGAAATAACATTTGATTTAGCTGAAGAAATGAGTGGTTGTGTTTTACTGATGGCTAATGCCACAGAGGTGCTGGTGGTATGCTTGAGATGTTCTTTCCCAGAAGCATTTTGAAACAAACTTTCCCTTGAAAATCCTGTTTAATCTTGACTGCTCTGCTAGTAAGAATAAATCAATGTACTCTACAAAAAACACAACCTGATGTCAAAGTAGAGAGAATTAAACACAAACTTAAAATAAAACAAGTATTTCCCTTGTAAGAACTTTTGGAAGTGTGGGTCATAAATCTCTGTAGTCCTTACTATACTGCCTGAGTTGGAATACTGCCCAGTTCTGCCTTATAAACTGCACACCTCCTTTTTGCAGAATTGGTTATTTTGAAAATGCTTAGCATTGAACAATCAGGACTTTGTGTTTCTTTGAATTCAAGTGAATGCAATGCTACTACTTACAATAATCCATAATGCCTAAAATGGCCATCAGTGTCAGCTGAGGTGTGAGGTGTGCAGATGCACAAGAGCTCTGTAGATGTGAGGTTGAGCAAATCTGCTGTGTTCTGATGACACAGTTGCCTTGGGCTCAGCCATCTGAACTCTTTGTTTTAACCAGCTGAACCTGTGGGAGGTATGTGCACTGTGAGTGTTACTCAGCACTCTTTGCCTTGCCTCTGGAATACTCTGTCCACTTTTGTCCTCCTTCTTTGGAAGAAATCTTTAAGCTCCCTACCAGCACAAGCCATTCTGTGATTCTTTGAATGCCATAAAACATAGCCTTTCCTCTTTATTCCTTAAATTGGGCAAGGTCATTAGACAGCACAAGTAAATGTATAAATCTACTGACAGGAAATTTGGCATAAGATCCTCTGTTACAGCTCAGAAATGTTCCTGTTTATTGTGCAGTTTGAACACTTGCCATGTTAAATAGATCTTTCTTTCTATATCTTGATCAATAAACACATATTCAGTGTTTTCCATAACGTGTAAGTAGGCTATATGAATCATAGTGCCTCCTTAGAGGCCAGAAGAATAAGAGAATAACATCATGTACTACTTCAGGGAATTAAGAAGTGGATGAAAAAGTGTTGTTTCTGTTGCAGACCAGCAATCACCTGCTTGGGCCAAAGCCATTTCCCCTGGACAGATTGTTAGCAATATTGTATAGTATTGTGGACAACAGAGTTGCTCCAACTGCAAATATATTTTCCCAGGTGAGTATGTACTTACTTTTTTATTTGCTCTTTAGTGTCTGGAATTCACCAAGTTTTAAATGTTTTTTCTAAGTCATAATTTTAATTAAATGAAATGAAAAAACAAGCACAACAGGTGATTTAAATTGAAGGTTCAGAGTAATATTTATCTGTATTACTAGCTGTGAATCCAGTACTTTATCTGTCTAATGATGTGAAATCTGCTAATAAATGACTTCTCCCTGGTCCTGGACTGTGGTCTGTACTGATCAGTTCCTTGGTTTCTCACTGAAGTCTGGAAGGCTGTTTGCATTTCAGGTCAGGTGAATAAGTGCTCACTGTCCCATGGCCAAAATTAGTCACATTGTAGCACACATTGCTACAAAAATGTAGTGGTGAAGAAGAAACAGAGGGAATAAGGTACTTACAGGTGAGCAGTGTTTGCTGTGGTACATGTTCCTACTGTTCTCCATTTGGACAAGATAGAAGTCTTGCAGAGAAGAGCATCTCGTTTCACTAGATGGCAGCATAGCTGTAGAAGTGAGTGGAATTAAGTAAATCCAGTGTTTTCTCAAGACCTCTGGGTTTGTCAAGTGTGTATTGACCAATTCTGCATAAGTGAAGATGATTTTCTACTATCAGTTTGATTCTTGAATATCATTTCCACCTTAGAAATTCTCGATTTCTTCCTTCTTTCCAGTTGTAATTTACTTACTGAAATATTTTCCACCTTTCCTTGTTAGCTATCATATTTAACCAATATTAATATTTCAGTTTATGTCCTGCATTCATGTAAAATTCTAGGAACATAGGTGTTTATTTTTTAGGATGTTAGCTTGTATTCTCTTATTTTTGGCTATCAAAAGCATTTTGATACACACTAGATGTGAATGTATTATATAACAGTATTTTAGAGCATATTTTCAAAATTACTGTAGCTGCTTATTTAACAGGCATTCCAGGTAGGAGAACAAAAGTCAGTATTCCAACGTGCAGTTAAGTAGTACTGAAGCTACAATTTGTACATATTGTAGTTCCACCTTAGGCTAAATTACAGAATTAACAAGTTCAATGAAATGCTTTGTTCTGATTTAGAGTTTGCACTAGGTGGCAGTGTTATCAAAGAATTGTTGTAATTCTTTATTTTCTGAATATCTGGATATTAAGCTATACAGGTATAAAAAAATTGTATATAATCTTGACCAGGTTAGGAGAAAGAACTTGAAATTAAATATGTTTATACAAAAATTCAATTTTATAAATTATTTAAGAGTATTTTTAGTTACAAAGCAATTTTTACATTAAATTTTAATTAAAAATATTGAAGTGTCCACTGCAAAGTAATAAAAAATACAACAGAATTTAAAATAGGTTTGGAAAGTAGTTTAAACTAGGCATAGTATTTAATTGCTTTTCTTTCTTGAATAGTTTAAAACTATTTGTATTTCAGTGATTTTTGTCATTGGCTATTCTGTAAATATATTTTTCAAAGTAAATATTTAGGACCTGGCTTATCCTTATCAGTATTGATACATTTTACATAACACAGTCTTAAATTTTTTGTTTGTGTGATCAACATGGAAATAATAATAAAATTATACAGAAGTTTAAAATGTTTATGTCAAATATTTGGCTTCATACTGACTCATGGTTAATTTTATGTGCTCTTTAATTTGTAAACTCAAAGGCTGTACATGAACCAAGTGCATATTAATTCTCCCCATGTACTATCAGAAAATAGCATGCCTTGGCTTTAAAGTTGGTCAACAATCACAGTCAAGATTCAAGAAGGACTAGCAGCTGCTTTAAGATCTCTCACTTGCTGATTTCATGGTATTTCTTATTGCTTCTTGTTTTTCTGTATAGTTTCTATTCACATGAAAATTTTGGTTATTAGCTTTTCAAAAGGGAAACTTCTGTGCTAATGAGCAGCAAAATTTCATTTTTCCTCTTAATGGTAGGTTTTATTGAAAATGTTTAGTTTTTCTAAATAGATTTTCAACTGAAAATTTGAATCTTAATCTTTTGCTTTTAAATATCATACTCTTTAAAATGGTCTCATACCTTTTTTCAAGCCAAGAGTTAACATGTTTGTTTTACAAGTGCAATCTTTGCAACCAATACAAAACTAAACAACTTCTGCTGTAACTTCATTGCTGTAAGTAGGTTACAGGAGATAGAATTGGGCCCATTCATTTTTGATCTTCCTCACTAACTAGTACAAGAGAATAGCACAGGGGGTTAGGGGAAGCAATTTTCCACTTCTGCAAATGACAATTTTTTAGTTGCTACCTTAAAAGTTGAAATTTCTCTTACGTTTTGCTCTCTTAAATCAAACTTCTCACACATCCAGTAAGGTTTTTTGAGACAAAGTTAATGGAAGGTTTGGAGGTTTAATTATAGCATTTTTTCATCTCAGTAGGTACATGAGTTGTTTGTATTCATTTGAGATGTTCCCAGTGTTCATTTTTCTCCAGAAAATTCACTGTTTTTCTTACTAATTTATCACAATACTGGTTTTTAGCACATTTTGTGTTAGTATAACAGGTTACTGAATTTGTTTAAGTTTATTTGCTTATTTTTTAAACCAAAGAAGATGGAGGTTAGAGAACTATTGATTTCTGGAGGCATTTGAGAGGACGAGTTCTTAAAATGTTTTTCTTCAGATACAATTGTGTGTAATAGTTTAATGGATTGAAGATGATATTGCAGTCACCAATGGGCAGTACATTCTGTGCTGGGACAGAACTTGCACAGTTGATGGTCTCTGGCTGAGTATGGCTTTGGATATATGACTGAGTATGAGGCTGAAGTGTTTTAAAGGGTAAAATATGGAGAAAATGGTGAAAAGATGAAAGTGCACTTTCACACAATGCTGAAAACCGTGTGACTCTGGGGTGTGCAGTCTGCACCCTGCAACAACAGAGAAGTCCTAAAGTTTCCTTACTTGGTACAGCAGGAACAACCAGGAGTATTATTTGGGTCTCCATATGGATGCACTGTGCAGAGTAGGAAATATTCATTGTGTCCAAAGGCAATTACAGCAGAATGGAGGGATACAAAGAAACTTTGTAAAGTTGCTGAAAGTGCATTTTGCAAAGGTTCTGAGAATCTATTCAGTATAAGAGTAGTATTTCATTTTAGGTTTCCCACAGAAAATAGACAGAAATACAACATAAAGCTCTTCATAAAAATGTGCCTTAGTATAGGACACAAATGAATTTATGCACAAAGCATTGGGCAAGAATTATCAATTACAAGAAGAAGAATTTACAATTTAATTTAAATGAGGTCATTTTACATTGAAGAGGATAAGGGCTGTTCATATCACAGTCAATGAGGAAGTAGATATTGTTGTTATGGTTTAGAAGCCAAAATTAACCAATGTTTTTTCCTCTACCAAAATAATTCAGTAATTGCTTCTTCAAGTCAATTCAGTTCTCCTGGCCATTTTTCATTTTCTAGGTATTTTATCTTGCTTTTGCTTTCTTGTGAAATAGAATTTCATAAAGAGGATTGATTAGATCTGCTTGTAGTTTTGAGCTATGATGTTATCTAAGGTAAAATGGAACAAAGCCCTTTATCTTGCATACTTTTGCATATTTTATTTCTGGTGGTACATCCCTGAATATTTGGAAAAACATCTAGGATAACTTCTCAGAGTATATAATACCTTAAAATTACCAAATAGGTAACTAATCAAACTCTTCAGTTTTGTTTACATTTTCATTCTAATGCACTAAAGTTAGGTCATCCCAGGTTTGGTTTTAATGGTACTCTTTATATTTGGCAAATATTTTCAGATAGTTGTATAGTCAGGATTTACTTCTGACTATAGTGCATTTGCAGTCAGAGATTTCTAGGAATGGTGTTATGGGTACATGGAGACATATCAGGTATCTTACACATAGTCTGTATTTCATTTATTAGACATTTCTTATCTCTTTGCTGGATCTAAGGAAACCATTTGAATTTTCTTAAGAGTATTCATAGAACTAATTTAGTTACAAATGTGTAAGAATTTGGAGTGAAGGTTAACAAACCTAAATTTTTTCAATCTGTTGTAAAGATAAATAGCATTGCAAATTGTTGTCCAAAGAGTAAGAACTTTTCATCTGAAGTTAAAATAAATGCAGTGGTGTGCATACTCAATAAATTGAGCAGTGTGTTAGGTGCCAATATGATTGGGTCTATGAGAAACACACAAACCACTGATGTACATAACATAAATCCAGCTGGAGGGAGCCAGAGGAATGTAGTTTTCTGTAATTAAGAGAGGAAAAAAGTGCCCTTTCTTCAGATGTAAGAATTTGGAGAGATTTGTTTTCTATTTTCTTGCTTTCTTGTCTGCCTTACATGAATAGCATAAGGAATATCTAATATTCTTTATGCAAACTGCAACAGTATGAGGCAATATACCTGCAAAATTTCTTTGTCCCTGTTGTGTTGGAAGCATGCTTTATGACTTTCTTTTTCAGATGATAATTTAATGTTTAAACTGCCCTTTATTTGTAAATTGACAGCCATGGTAAAATTTCAATTGCAAGATTGGAAAGATGCCTGATTTTGTTATCTACTTGATTTGTATTATGGCCTATGTATGTCACAGCCTTTCTGGCCACCAAATATCCACATCCTGATTATAGTTCTAACTCTGTTACTGCGTTATGTTAGGTTCCCTTGATGTAGCAATTTGATAAAGAGGAATTTGATTCTATGATTCTATAGTTCTGTGATTCAATTCTGTGAATACTGTCAACAGATTTTTTTTCAAATGGAAAGCACTCTTAATCGCTTCTACAAGCTCTGATTGTATTAATGTTTAAAAATAAGAAGTTTTTCATTCCACATTTGACAACTCTTGACAGAATAAGAATTGCTCATTTTTGCTAGATCAGCTGTATTGTGTTCCAGCTTTCCTTGCTGTTGGAGGGACTGCTCATAGGAACATTTTGCATCTGGTATTAACACTATTATTTAAGACTAATAGAATACTCTCCATTTAAAAAGTGACCAGGTGGGTGAATTTCTACAGAAAAAGGTCTGGTTTAAAATGTATGTTGTTCTCCACTGTTCCCTAAGAGGCCTTATTATGAAGAAGAACAAAGATAAGTGGAGCCATTTTTATTTTACAGTATGCAAGAAATACAGAGCATATTCTTGTACTGTCAGTACAAGATGTTATATGTCAGTAAGTAGATTAATTTTTAATTTTTAAAAAATAAATGAAATGCTGGAAAATGAAAGTTCCTGCTGATTCTATTAAACCACCTTCCTTTGCTTTCCTAGTACTCTGAAATTCCACAAGTGTTGTGCTTGTTCTAATTTTGATAAATGGATAAGAGTTATTGCTAAAATTTTACCTGAAATAATTGAGAAGTTCATAGCAGACTGTGTGGGGGGTGACTTTGGAAGCATATATTTCTATCCTGTTTTCAAATGAACTTAGCATTTATACCTTCATGACCAAAGTTTATATTGCAGGGAGATTTCTTGTTGTCTGGTTGAATGTTTAAAAAAAATCCTTTTATATCTCATAGATAATATTGCAAACTGATTCAAGACAAAATTGAAGCATATCACACATCTGATTTTAGAGAGTGCCTTTGCTTTATACATCCATTAGCTGCTGAGATTTGGGCGACTTGAGCAGTTGTGTACAAAAATATTGAAATGTTTGAATAATTATTTTATACATTGTCGAAAGGTGGAATCATTAAGTAGTGAATATTCAGAAGGGAGATGATTGTAAAAGTTGTATTTCCCTTGGAGTTGATTGTGTATGTAGATTTTCTTGAAATTTGTTTTTGCAATATAAGCAAATATATTCTCATATATTTCCCTATTTTTATCACTTCTTGAGTTCTAAAATTATAAGAGAGGATGTCATCAGCCTCTGCTTCTGTCCTCTTGATTTAACCTGAAAATGACTGCATTTCACTGTCTTCTTGCTTCAGAGGAAGGTACATAAAATTGCACAGCTTAATCCATTCTGACCACAGGAGGTGTCATCTCTGGAGTGATCCTTCTATACTTCCATGCAGGGGGAAGCATTTATTTTAACAAAAAAAATAAACTATATGGAAAAAGGTCTTAAAAGCTTATTTTTTAATTTTGTTTTTTTTTCATGAGAACTATTTAGAATTACAGTATACCTCTCTATCTGGTCAGTCAGAAGATCTTTAGAGCTTCCCAGTGACAGGAATGAGCAAATATAAACCATAGACTCTGGGCTTATCTCATTCTCATTACTGGTCTAAATAAACTTCCCCTCCTCTTTCAGAGTGTGGTGAAGATAACTAAGGCACATCTTGCCAGCACAGAATATCTGTTAGTCCTCTGTAACGTCCCAGGTCTCACACAGCATTCATATATAATCTGTATATCCCCACATGCTTATTGTCCAAGTGGGTTTGTAGTACACCCTTTTGATCCTCTGACTTCATGGTTACCCACACCTAAAAGATTATTTTTGTATTGTTAGAACATCTTTTTTAGCAGTTGTCAGTTTGTAGCTGTGGGGTTTTTTCCTAGAAAATTTTATATTCTTACTGTTGTATTTGAACCTAACTGGTTTTGATCTTGTATCCTTTTATAGGTATATTATGCATCTGACAGACTTTGTTTTCCTGGATCTGCCTATTGGTTAGAAAGTGTAGTAATCTGTTGATCTCATTGCACTGAATTGTGTTGATCTCAGTATTCTGTTGATTTTCTGTAGGTTTGGGAAGATGGTGATAAGAGGTAATAAATAACTCCCATTTTCTCATTTTCTGTTATTGGTTACTGGACTAATCTGGCAGAAATTCATGAGCTGAAATGGGAACTTAATGTGATGCACAGCATGGTGACATAGTTAGCACTTTAGCACTGACTATGGCAGCTTGAGAGAGCCTGCTGTTAAGCAAAAAGAAAGGAGAAAACATTACTTTTAACCAAATAGCTGACTCTATTTTTTTTCAACTCTGAGCATAGCTGTGAAAAAAAATAAAAGTATTCTTACTTCAAGTAGTACTTTCTAATTAAAATTGTGAAGAGACTGATATGCTTGATTCCTTCTAATTTTAATTGATGCAGAAAACATATTTTAGAAAAACTAATAGTATTTTACCTATATTATGTTGTTTGAACTAATTTGATCTTATTTTCATTTTTGGAGGTATATTGATAATACAGCTTTATGATTTCTTAGGAGGTTTTCTTAATCAAATCCTATTCTATTCTGTATGAGTTCTTTCTTTACAGTAATTTAAAGTAGAAAACTTACCTAATTTCTGTGAAGAGCTTATAGTAATAGGTTCCAGCTTGGCACTTACTCTATGTCTCAAAAACAGTGTATTTAAGAAGACAAATCATTGTGAATTATTGGAAACTAGTTTTATGGAAGAAATTTTGGTTATGACAAGGGATAGACTATTGAGAGGGAATGGGGAGTGAGGCGTTCAAATGAGATGAAGTTTATCAGGAAGATAAAGTGGATTCCTAAATATCTTATCTAGAACAGTTTACTAATTTCTAAACTTCCTTGCTTTTTGATCTTAGTTTTTTTATTTGTGTAGCATGTCCCTAAGAATTTGCTGATCAGGAAGTAGCTGTGTTTAAGCCTTTGTGAAATTGATGTACGATAAATTTGTACTTTTTTGATTTACTTTAAATTTAGTGTATAAATTACTTTAATTTCAGTATATAATCTGTTAATAACTTTCACAAAGTATTGTTGTGGCCCTGTGAACATATTATATATTCCCTTGTGCCTTTCACATGTCTTAGATTGCATGCTATATAATATAGGAAATGTGTTGTATCAACCAACAGTTTCTTTAACTTCTGTTGTCTCGGCACATTATTTGTAAACAGTATTTGAAGCTTCCAATCTTAACTTATCTTTGAAAATGTGTTAGTGTATCAAAGAAGTAAATATGAATACATGAAAGACAAAACAGAGTTTTCCTCCTTCCAAACTCTTTCCTTTCCATCTCTTTCTATACACACTTACTTAGAAATTGGTTTCATGTACTTACTGGTAGGAACATCGTTTAATACTCCAGGAACAAATTTGTGCTGTGTTTACATCAAGCAGTTGCAGCTGAAGCTTGTTAGTGATTGCCTCCCCAATTAAAAAAAAATTTTCACTGTGGTACATGAACTCCTATTGTTTGGAGATAAATAATCAGCTCATCCCCTCTTTAGGGAAGAACAAAGAACATAATAGTACATCTGGTTCATGTGTTAAGACAGCAAAGATTAATTAAGCAAGTACTGCGCAACCTCTCTTGATAACATATATATCTAAAAACAGCCTGTATATTATAAGTTTTTTAATCACTTTGCTTTAACCATTTAGTGTATGCAGAAAGTCTATTTCAGAATCACCAGCTATTCATGGAAATAAGATAGGACACAATACTGAGATAAAGCAAATTAGAGCATTAGGATAGAATTCATTAGTTCTCTCTCAAATCTCTTGTTTTAAGCTGATATGCCTAGAAGGATATGATTAAATACTAAAAAGAGCCTTTCAAGCCCCCAGGTGACATCATTAATACTCTTTTATAAATTCTATCTTTCTTAGAGGTAACTTGGCTGTTTTCTCTCACCATTTGGAGTATGACCTGTTTGGGACAAAGAACCATCTCCTTATTGAGCATTTGTGTAGAATTGGTTAATTGAAATACAATTTCAAAACTAGAACTAACTCTTGAGATTAAATAGCTACATTGCACGCCCTGTTTCTTCACATCCCTGGCAACTGTAACTAAAGTCTAATTCCAGCTGGAATGCTACTAACGGCCAATTTTACCTGCTATACTTTTTGCTGTCATTGTCTATCAGCCAAAACAGCTTTACCAGCTCCTTGGTGTTCACATCAGTGAGTTGTAGGGATGCAGATATCTTGTCAAGATCTTCATTTGACAATCCTTTGCTTATTTAATATCTTTTACTTCACTGCACGTAAAGTAATGGATGCAATTGCAATTTCAGTAGTGGCAAGAAAGATGGTTCAGAATCACTGGTTGAAGGGTTGGCTATAATGTTGCATTCTTTTTATTGATATGCTCCTTGGACTGGTTGTTGTTATATGGTCCCATGTCCTCCTGTCCCTGCCTAATGCACTCTCACATCTCCCTACCTACAGTTTGTTCTCCTTAGGTATTTATACCTCACCTGTCACTTCAATACAAATTATTTTGCTGTATCACATGTGAAATTAAATTTGTAGAATTGTATCTGTACCAGTCTGTCTTTAACTTCCATTTCCTAATGAGGTTGAAAAGTACTGAGACTGTGCCCATGAACAATGTTAGAGCATAAGGTAGCAAAATGGTACATTAAAGAAAATGTTGGACCACTTTGGTGAATGCTTGTACTGTTTCTGCCCTGCCAGCTGCAGTCAGTTCTAGCTACTGACTTTGTGCTTGACACCCCTCCTCCCCTAAAGACCCTTTGCTGCTGGCTGTGTTCATTTGATAGCAGATAGTGGGGCTTGCCACAGTATCTTGGACAAAAGAAGCAGCTGCATTGAAAGAGAGGATTTCAGAATATGAAGCTTATTCACAAAAGAATGCCTCTTGGTAGACGAGGAATAGTTAGGAATTTACATAATCTCTCTTCTCCATCTATGGAAATAAAAACTGGAAAATATTTGGGGGGAGCAATGTGGAAAATTGATAGCACGGTGTGAGTAAATCTCATTTATGGAAAGTTTATATTCTTAGTAAATGTTGCAAATATTGTTCATTTAAAATATGGAGAACGACAAAACAAGGTGAGACAAATCCTACAGTAGCTTACCCTTGGAAAAGCTGCTATGATGGTGATGATGATGATGACAATGATGATTGTTATGGCTGAAAATGGTGCTGTGTATCTGAAGCTGCATAGGTGCTGCAAAAAGTTTCCATCCTCACCACTGTATGATTTAATTTCTCACGTTAGCTGGAGGAGGGTGGATGATACTAGAAATAAGGTGATTATTTTAGGCAAGATTGGGTCTACCTATGTATGTGTCTGAACAGTAAAAGTATATATGAGGTAGTCTGTGCTTTTCTAGTTAATGGAGAGAAACAGACATGCACCTTGATGCAGACATGAGCACCTAAACCCACTCTGTTAGTGAAAAGTTTTAAAATCTGTACTAGGTTTCAATGAACTGTGTCCTGATGCACTGACTCCTCCATCCTCTAGAAAGGGAATCAAGCCAGCCTCAGATGCAAACATTTACATTATAGCTATGTAAAGCTATTCTATCCTGAAGGACTAATAAGTGTTTTCTCAGTCATTATTCTGGGTTTCTTACAAAACAAATGGAAAAGCCACCATCAAATGTCCCTGCTTGGATGTCATATTCCTTGTCAAAATGTTTGCAGACTGGGGGCAGTGATTGATTTGTACACCTTCCCACTCATTCTTCCTGCAAATTAAGTTGGGCTGTCACTCTGCAGTGAGCACTTGGGAAGAGCCTGCCCAGGACTGCATTGCATGGCTTGCACGCTGGTGTTGGCTTCTCGTCCTTTTTTTGCTGGACTGCTTTTGACTTATTCCTAAGGACAGGGTGCTGAAACTCATCTCTTTCTGATAGAAACTTATTTTGCAGAATTCTGTGCTGATGGCCTGTCATTTAACATTCTTGAACTTGCAGTTTGAACCCTACAGCTTTGAACTGTATTTCAGTTACAGCAACTATAGACTAGCTCAGTGTCTTCTGGAAAATGCTCTGAAAGTAATATTTTTCAATGTGAGAATGCTGAATATGTCAAGAAGGGATCTTCTACCTTTGTTTTGTGAAGTATGAAATAAAAAGAGGTTAGGTATAACCTCTGCAAGTGCAAGTCATAGAAGATTTACCAAAAAAATGAAAGACTTATAAGTTATTTAAATTTCAGGAAGTGTTTCAGAGGTAAAATTTAAAAATATTACTGGGATTCAGTGTGGATTTTTGGCACAGTTTTAACTGAAACTAAAATTGAAATATTTGAAGACAGATCTAGTTCAGATGAGCAAGTGCTGCTCTGTAGATGTGTTTCTCTAACATGTGATGGTGCAACTTTAACTTCATTCAGATGGACATTCATTACCCTGCTGTTACCCATGTAGAGAAAGGTGTTTAAAAAAAAGAAAACAAACATGAACAACAACTCAAACCCAAACCCCAGGTAAACAGACAAAAATCTCCATTTCAAAAATTATGTACTTTCAAACTCTTTTTAGTTTTCTAATTAGTAGTTATTTTTGAATGTGATTAAATGTATGTATGTTACCATTTCTAACAGGACCTGATTATAGTCTCCATAGCAGTTCTCAGAGAATATTGAGAGATATCTTTCTGTGTGCATGGTTTTACATACTTTTTTTTTTCTACTTGCTCACCTTCCATAAATGTTTCCTTGAGGAAATAGAATACAAACAAACTGTGGGAGCCTCATCATCCTGAACATTGTAAAACATTCCACTATGAGAAATAGAATATACTGGCAATATATCTATGTCTTCTGAAAAGATTTGAATTCAGACTCTGGTTAGTAGCCAGTTTGAAAAAACTTAGGAGATGTGGTAGCTGGGATATTTTTTGAAAGTCATAGCTAGAGAATATGAAGAACCAGGTTTGTCTATTTTAATAATTGAAGAGTGCTGGATGTGTTGTTGACCATCTGTGACCTACATAGAATGAACTAGTGGGTGTTCCATGTTCTAGATATCTGTGCAAGAAATATGGAAGACAACGTCAGAAGAGAAAGTAATGAATTATATACAAAAAACACAAACCCTGGTGTAGTAGATACAGACAGTAAACAGATTGACTCAAGAGATTACCACACAGACATGAGAAGAAAACTGAAGATTGTTGTTATAAAATGATCTTTTTCAGCCTTTTTTATTTATTACTAGCATATGGCCTAGGAAGACTTTTTGCAACAGATATCTTCTAGTGTGGAATGGCCTCTAATGGATGTATGACACTGATGGTGTAGAGAAAAGCTTTTTAATAATTGGTGTGACTGTAGTGCTTGTGAAAGATGCTAGACTGACAGTCTAGAAGACTGGGAGCCTGAAGTAATCTGTTCTGATTCACTGAACAGGTATAGCAGAGGCATCAATGGCACAAAATCTCTGTATTGCTTTTTAATTATAGCCTGAAATAGCCTTTTGTTTTGAGCTGGCTGCCTCTTAGTTAATAGTGACAGAGAGTTGCTGTTCATCCTAGTACTTAGCTCTCACAAACGAGCTTTTGACATAGAGAAGCTTTCTGTTTAGATTAACAACTTCTGTCATAGAATGTGATGGGCTTCCAGTAGAAGTAGCGAAGGGGGAAGGATGGCTAACAGGGAGCAGCACATGGTGGCTGGAGCTGTTGCACAGTAGGCTGGGCTGTTGGTTATCATGTCCTTAGCCTGCCTTTTTTCCTTCCCTTCTAGACAAATCATTGACACCTCACTGGTTTTAACCTTGTAGTAGGCATTTTGTGGGACTAGCCTGTGGAATGCTATTTGACCAGTTGATTTAACATGTTTTCCATGCAGTTGTCACCAGAACCAGACCATCTCTTGATGACTGGGAGGAATGAAAAGGTACAGGTGGAGATTGACATGGCAGAATCTCCGTAGCAGTGAAGAAATCTACTTTTATCTGTGATTAGGTAAACATTCAAACCAGTATCTTCTTCTCCTCTCCCATATCAAAAATAGCCTAAAATTTAATTCTACTCAGCATCTGGAATTCCCTAGAGTGAACCAGACTCCAGTGCAATTTGTGGTCTCCATCTGGCTCAGGTGAAGCTTTTGTAACTTTACATTGTGCTGGGGCACAGGGGATAGCTCAGTGTGGGGGAGTGATGAGGAAGAAAAATAGCAAACAGGATGGGGAGTCATCAATGTAGCAGGAGATAATTGCATGAGGACTTCAAGCATTGCTTTTTTTCTTGTGACTGAAAGTATTTATGCAGATACTAAAAAAGACAAATGCAAAGAAAAAAGGTTAATTACCTGTACTCCAAAACCCAAAGGTTTTTCAGACTGATTATCCAGCTTTTAGGCACCATCTATTTTGGGCAAAGACCCAAACATAAAAATGAGTAATGTAAACAATTTATTAGGCACTTATATTGTATTTTTAAAAGCAGAAATGCTGGTGCAGATAATTTCATTTTTTTCTGTGATAGTTTGACATGAACAGATAGGAGATTTGAGTCTGATGTTTTATTAAAACAAACGGAAAAAAAAACAAACAGAAAAACCTACACACATCAGTGAAAAGTCTATATAAAGTGGTAAATGCAAGCTGGCATGCATAAGTGGATATGACCTGGAATAAAGCTGTTCAGAGAAAGGAAAATAATTGCAAAAGCAGTAACACTTAAAAGAAGATGTAGGCATGAAGACTGGCAAAAATTAAAGGCTAGAAGGGAATGACTTGTGAAGAAAGATTAAAGGAAATGAACACATGTAATTATTACTTATAGCTATCTGTGTGCTTGGTGATGTTCAGATGAAGAGAGATGATCCCTACCCTAATTTGGCTAAATAACTACCAGGGGATGATGAAAATGTCTGAAGGTATTTATAGTCTTCAAGTGCCAAGAAAGGATTCATTTAGAAGAGTTCAAAAAAGGTCTAAGTAGGAGTAATGAAATAAGATGAGCTTTTTTAGCTTTGAATGCTATAAAAACCCTTCTTTTGGAGATGGTAAAGCGTGTGATAGTCTCCCCTGAAGTTTTAGTGCAATGCCCCACTGCTTGAGCTATTGCAAATGACAGTAGACAAAGCATTCAGATATAAACTTAAAAGAGGGGAAAAGAATTTTTCATTGGTGGGAGGAGAGTGAAGATGACTTAATAGATATTTTCTATCTTTAATTTTGGTGGTCTCACATGGTATAAATTAACAAAATAAGACTCATGGTATACTACTGAAACATAATTTATGTAAATTTGCTTTAGAATAGGCATTAACCTTGATCCTTACTTCAATTCTGCATTAAGCCTTGCCTTTGATACAATAATCTTAATTAAAACTGAATATTTTATGATTTAACTCCCTCTGCCTCATGAGCAGAACAATACTCTTATCTGTGTTACCTATAAAAGTGCAATCCATATAGACTATCTATTGCATCAGATGATAGGTTTGCTTAAGGTCATTTTCATATGAATAAAAGTACTGACAACGAGCAGTTTAATTTGCTTAAAAATTATTAACTCTTATTTTACAACCAAATGTTAAAAAGCTAGTTAAATAATTTTTCATGCATGTTGAATTAGGAAATGTTGACCTAATAAATACTATATTCTTTTGAAGAAAAAAAAACCAACCTGCATGAATGAGGAAAAAAGTAAGTATTGGCAGATGTGATGTGTGACAAGTGTGTCATCATGTAACTGTCAATCACTGTCATCTTCATAATACTTTTAACTGGATTAGGTGAGGTAGTAAGAGAAAAGCTGTTCATTTTGATGTTAAATCCTAATATTCCTTCTAATATTCCTTGTAAAAGGAACAGGCAGGAATTTGAAATGGGCATGAAATTTTGCCTTTTTTTTTAATTTTGGAGGGTTTTTTGTTGTTGATGTTAGGGGTTTTGTTGATTGTTTTATGTTTATTTGTTTTGTCATGATGTTAGAACAAATGAAGGCTGTTCTGGATAAGTAGTGGAACTTGCCCTCCTCTCCAGACACGTGACCATGTGCACACATGCAAGACACATCCTTAATCTGGGGCTGCTTTGTAGCTGCAGTCACTGACACAGGACAGGCACCTTCAGGTTGTTCACTGCTTATAAATGGAGATATTTGTAAAATGACTTTTTCCAACTTGAAAAGATGTGCAGGTATTGTCTTAGTTATTTTGTAATAATCTGCTGTAGAAGTTCAAGGAAAGAGGATGCAACACAAGTGACAACACTTAATAAAATATATGTGTATATATATGAATATATATAAAACTTAGCCTTAAAATGTAGAAGGCAAGCAAACCTTTGAGTATCCATCTGTATTGAGAAAGGCCATCTTTTTTTCTGAAATTCTTTAATTCTTTGTTGAATTTAAGGTGTCAGACTAAATACTTTGGATAAAAAAGCAGCTGTGGTAAATCTTGATATCTGGACTACTTCTTTACCGAGTAGCTGATTTTAGTGGTAATTTCATACGTATCACTGGAATCTTTGAATATGTCAGATATTTCATGGACCCAGTGTAAGTCATCAGTCTTTTTCTTCCTTGGTTAAATATTTGCCAGTCACTTTCATCAGCATTTGAGATCTTTTTCTCTCATTGTTCTAGTTTTTTCTATGTTGGCCCTAAATATCGAGTTGCAGCTGTGGTACATTGGACATCCACAAACATTACACATATACTGATACCTTTACTTCCCATTCAGAGCACAAGAAACATAGCAGTATGCATTTATTGTGAACAATTGTCATATAAATGAATTGACAGTGTATTTTTGGGCACAGCAGCCTTCTCATCAGTTCATTAGCTTATTGGATTCAGCACTTAAAGAGAACCCACAGAACAAATTTGTAAAGTTGAATACATTTATTTGCTGAAGGAAAAAATAAAAAGTTAATAGTTGTTAATACCATTTTTACATTTCTAGTCCTCCCATTAAATCTTTACAGGAGAATGTAACACCTGATCACACTGAAAAAAATGAAACTCTTTGCTTTTGTAGCACCATTTCCCTGCTTTTTTGCCTGTGTCATCTGTGGCATTCTCAAGTGCAGCTTTTAATGGCCACAAAGAACACAGGAGCTGTGGGTTCTGTGTAGGTCCCTGGCACCAGAGGATGTTGTGTGGCTGGTTCCAGGGAGCCCAAAGGGTTAAATGCAGTTAAGCTTTTCCTCAGCTTTCTGGGAACCTGGCAGTGGCTTTCTTTCAGTTGCTTTGTAACAGGAGGAACAATACCTGAATTCAGCCTTGGGTTGTGTTGGAGAGGGGGAAGGATTCAGGTTATAGTGTCAGAGGCAGCAGTTGCACTCGGCCAGCACCAGCAAGTGCTTCACCCTCTGGCTGAAAAAAGGGGAATGTTAACAAGGCAAGTCTCAGATAAGACCATATGTATGTAGGGTTTTGTTGTTATTTAATCCATTTCTCTCTGCTTGTGGTTTTCTTTTTAGCTAAATTAATCATGCTGTTTTGAATAGGCTGCATTCTGCCACTGGGAACTGTAACTGAGGCTCTGGCTGGTGATGAGCCAGCCTAAAAACAGGGGGACACAGTTTTTTTTGTGGCTTGCACTCAGGCAGGAGTTCAAGAGTCTTGCCACTTGGAAGAAAATAAGCATTTAGAAACTGAAAGTTGAGCCCCAAGCCTAGATAATGATGATGAAAAATAACCTCTGAAAATTCTT
The DNA here is from genome assembly GCF_023055355.1 of Agelaius tricolor. Lineage (NCBI taxonomy): Eukaryota > Metazoa > Chordata > Aves > Passeriformes > Icteridae > Agelaius > Agelaius tricolor. The sequence continues at coordinate 56,953,033 of NW_027269263.1, forward strand.
ACAGTAAGATATCATTCTATAAGTCAACTGAATGGAAATTATGTTTCTGAATTAATGTTTAACAATTTATTTGTGAAGAAAGTGAACACATTTATGGCTACTGACTGTATTTCATCCATTATTTCTTCAATGAGCTACTGTTATTAAAGACCACCAAGATGGTTTGGTCAGAGAAGGCTGCATGGGAATCTCATGATTGTTTCAATTTTCTGCATTTTCTAATTTCTTTTAGAGAAGTATTTGGGTTACATTCCAAGAAACAAGACAAACGAAAAAAATATCCTACAAAGAAACCAACTTGCCATAAGGATAAACATGTCAGTGTTTGGTTTCTGAGTTACACATTTCTCCACACCCAAACATTGTTTTGTCTGGAGCAGGAAGATGCAGCAGTAGTAATTGAGGAGAGCCCTGTTAAGGCTGCCCCACCCAAATGCTAATATGTTTGAATATGATGATCCAGGCACAGGGTGTGGAGCATCTTAGGCTGAGAAGAGGGGGAGCAGGAGGCTTGTAGAGGATAAGGGGATATAATGAGCCACAGCAAGGAGTTGCTGCTCTACTCCAGGGCAATAGGCACAAACTGAAACATGGGAGGAACATCAGGAAATGCTTTCTTACTGTGAGGGTGACTTGAGTGCTGGCACAGGTTGCCCAGAATGGTGGTGAAATCTCCATCCTCAGAGATGCTCAAAAGCTGTCTGGACACGATTCTGAGCAGCCTGGTTGAGATGGCCCTGCTTGAGCAGGAGGTTGGACCAGGTGGCCTCCAGAGATCCCTGCCACCTCAGCCATGCTGTGATTCTGGGTTGTGAGGGATATGGAAAAGCTGAGGTTGTAAGGGACATGAACAGAGGCTGTTTGAGATTTTTGCATGGGGAAAGGCTTATGAATAGAAGTCTTTAACACAAAAAAAATATCATATTTTAGTATATTAAAGATTAAAGATTTTATCACATACGTTTAATTAAGCTAAATGTTTTTACAATACTGCATTTTCGTACACTGAAATACACAGCTTTTTAATAAAACAAGATTCACGGGAGGATCTGAGGAGGGCTTCTGGCCAGAGAGGCTCTTATGTCAGATACTGTCTCAATTGAAAATGTGTATTTCTTTGTAACATAAAAGCTGTTGCTTTTGTGAACTTGTTTCAAGTCCAGTCAAAAGGCTTTCAGATCACACCATTATAGAAAAACGTTGCTTTAGCAATGTTTAGCAGAAGCATTTAGCAATGTTTCTGTTTTTAAAAGCTTTAGTTTTTCATGAAGTAGTAACTTTTATCACGCATTTTAGGCAAAAATTGTGATTTCAGGATACAGTACTGCAATTATCATTATTAATTTGAAATACAACAAGCTTTAAATAAAATTTTTCAACTAGCATATGGGCTAAGGGTTCCTGTGAGCAGCTAGCTAACCGGTTCATGTACAGGAAGAATAAACAGCAGCATGATGGCTTATATTGGCTGAATTTGTCCTAATTGTCTAGTGGCTTGTTTATGTATCCAGCTAATTTCAAAACAGTCACTTTTTGTTCTTTAACAAAAACAAAAAATTTCTCCACTGCATCTGTATGATTTATACTTGAACTGGATAAAAAAAAGGTTTCCCATACAAAAACTACTGGCAAATGCAAAATCTAAATTAATGTAAAAGGAGACATTATTTATATCACTTCTGCAGTTGTAAGACTCTTGGGATTTAACTGTTCAACTGCTGTATGGGAAACATACATCTCTAGTAGTATTTGGTTTAGGAACTGAAATCTTGGTACTGATTGTTAAGGGCTTTAGGGGAAGGGAGAAAGCACCTAAGAGCAGCCTTCTTTATATGGAATTGTAGGTTTTACCAGTTCAATTACTGGAATTATATTTTTATATATATTTATATATAAATTTATATATTATGTTTTGATGTTACAGCTTCAAAGAGAGGTATTAAATATATTCAGTAGAATAGGTGTGTGTGTATTTATGAAGGACATATCATTGAAGCCTATATTTCAGAAAGAATTCTCTGCCAAGATAAGTTATATTTGGATGATTTGGAGAGTTCCAGTTCATGAAGAAAACTTAAGATTTTGCACAGCGTGTATTGAGTGTGTGCATTAAGGTGTATACACATAAATTGTTTCTAGTACCTGAAAATATCTTCTAAGAGATAGCCAAAATTAGGTGTACTCTTCATTGCTGAAATTGGTTCAGTGTAGTTTTGTTTCTACACTTAAGCTCTCTAAGTTGTTTAGGATGTCAATAAACCAAATAAAAGTGAGGAAGGTGGTGACAAGATCGTCTTTCTAAACAGCACTTCTAAGTCACTTCTTTAAAGGGATCTTTTATAAACATGAATTTTATGCATCCCAAACACATCCTCCAACTGTGAACACTAGATTAAATTCATTCTTTAACATTTCATATGAGACAGGCAGATGTACTGCAAATGAAGTAAAAAGATCAAAACTGGAGGTAAAATAAGAATAATTTATCCAACTAATATGTACATGTGATTAGTTTTATCTCATAGGCTGCAGGATAATACTGTTATTTTTTTTTAAATAAGAGTTTTGTGGAAATCCTTGCCTGCTTTCCTAAGAATGTGACTTTCTTAACAGAATCACATAAATGTTTGTTGATATTTCTAAGGATCTACATGGTATTTTATTTCTGAGAAAACTAAGTTTTGTATAATACATATTCACTCCTTGAAAAACCTCCCCCACTGCTTCTAAAATGTCAAAGCTGAGCACAGGGATTTAGCCATACAAGTTCTATTGAGATTAATTGGATTTGTATGGCTAAATCCATGCAGTTCTTCAGAAAATATTGCTGTCCCTTGTATATAAAATATAAATATATGTTTACAAATACAATATCACAAGAAATATTTAGACAGAGCAGTAAAATCAGGTTTAATTTATGTTTGGAGATGAATAAGTTTTGGTTTTCTATAAACTAAGGGTTCCTGTTTAAGTATACTGAGTGAATACTAAGCATGTGCTGTGCTTGCCTTAGGGCTTCATTTTTTTTAAATGCGTGAAGCATTTACATAGGAGTCTTCTGTACTTCACTCAGGAGGGGGAAGAGCATTTCTGATTCATTAATCCCTTTTTCTTTTTCTGAGTAAGTGGGTCCTTCACATCATGCACTCAAGAGGTGTAAAATATACAAAGAAGTGGGAGGGACAGGCAAAATAATGCCTGGCTTGCTATAAGTTATAAATTTAAAATCTGTTTCTCTTTGCCAGAAGAAAAATAGCGAGGGGAAAAAAGGGCAGCACTAAATCTACTGCATGTGCTTGCATGATATGCAGGTTTGGGATAATTATTTTCTCTCTTGTTCAATAAAGTGAGTTGTTACCATGGTAACATTTATATTGCACAATTTCTCTGTTATAAAATAAATGAGAACAGTTTTAGAGTCAGAAAAGTCTTTGTATGGAACCTTTTTCCTTTCTGTATTTTTAAGTGCAGAATTGTGTCTTAACTTGGTCATCTCAAGAAAATTTTTTGGTGCACTTTCCAGATAAAATTAGTCAGCTTTTAACAGTATGTAGTGCTTCTGCAGGACAAGATGTGCAAGATCTGATTGTAAAATTGAACTCAGCCATCAAGCAGATGCAGACTGCCTGGAGTGGTCTGTATGTCCTGTATGTCCTGACCCAATCACCAGCTCCTGGCAGTGACGCCTTGCCTGTGCTGCTGTGTCACCTTGGACAAGATGTGCTGAGAACTTCATAAAAAGTGGGTCTGAGCCTTCAGTGGCAGAGGGGCTGGTGCCCAGGGTGAGTGTTTAGGACCAGAGCATATCCTACATAATATTGTGGTCTCTGCTGCTTGTGCTTCTCTTACTGAGGAATAGCAGACTGATAGCAACACTTCCTGACCAGCTGGTTCTTTGATAGGGTGGGTTTTTAATGTTTACTGTCTGCAATGCAGATTCTACAATGGACATTTTAAAATATCCTTGAGCAATACTCTGTGCTTTCTGAAGAGATTCCAGAAGATAACCATGGGAGCTACTTGCCTGTTATGTAAAGCTTATGTGCAAGGCTTCCAAGAGGTGGGAAAATGTGTGGATATAATGGTTGATTGGAATGGCAGGTAGCTTTTCATCAGACCCTAATAGTGTCTTTGCCAATCATAACTGCTTCTCTTTGTTCAGTTTTGTTTTTCTCCTGTATTTTCTCACTACTCTAGGCATTTTAGTATGAGGTGACTTTTTAATCTGTTGAGATCAAAAGACTTCATTGCTTGCTTGATTCTGTCCTGTTTTTTCACACCTTTCTGTGTCTCTTGTATGGATTTTTCAGTTTGGTGATTAGTATAGTATTTTTGAGGGATTAAGCCATTTTAAAGTGATTTAATTTTAATATTCAAAAAGTCCAGATTTATAATTACTGAGTATTATTGAAAAGTCTTGACACAGTGATTATTCACAAAATAGAGTGGCTATCACAGCTATCAGTTCCAAAAAGAAAAAAGTTCATTAGTCATGGGAACAATTGTTCCTTGACTACACTGTATTCCACGGAAACTTACATAGGATAGCTTGTGGAGGTTCTTTTATGCTTTTCAAATCACAGATTCATTAAACTTGGAAAAGACCTCCAAGCTCATCAAGCCAAGCTTGACTGAATACCACCATGACTACTAAACTGTAGCACTAAGTGCCATGTCCAGTCATTTCTGGAACACTTCTAGGGCTGGTGACTCAAACACCTCCCTGGGCAGCCTGTGCCAATGGCTGACCACCTTTTCACTGAAGAAATTATTCTTGATGTCCAACCCGAACCTCCCCCCAGTGCAATGTGAGGCCATTTCCTCTTGTCCTCTCCCTGGTTGCCTGGGAGGAGAGGAGGTCAATCCCCACATGGCTTCAAGCTCCTTTCTGGCAGTTGTAGGGAGTGAAAAGGTCCCCACTGAGACTCAGCAGCCAGGAAGGTGGCTGCACTCTCCTGCACATCTGCCTACAGGGAACACTGTACAAACTGCCCTGCCACATCCTGTCTGTCCTGTTTGCCCACCCTTTTCACTTGTGCTCCCTAGAGCTCTTCAAATCTCCCACAGGTGCTCTGGCATCACCCTCCCCGTGTCAGCCTCCCTCACAAGAGCTGCCAGCTCCTGCTGGATCTCTCTGCTCTCTCTTGGGTTTCCCTGGCTCTGGGAAATCCCTGCCAGACTCTTTGTGGTGTTTTTTGCCCCAGAAGTTACTGTAGCCACCAGCCATGTAGGTGCTGTCACCACATGCCTTCCCCACTCCACTCCTGAATGCCATGGAAATTGCCTTGTGCGGTGTGTCACTATTTCACACTCCACCCATAAATGATTTGCAGTTATGTAGAAGCACTGTAGTCAATGTTTGCTCACTGCACAAATTTTAACACTTTGTGTATATAGCAAGATGCTTTTAGGACTCCTAGGAGTGGTTTTGTCTTTGAATGTTTCTGTCTATCTCAATAGACAGAATTGTTCTTGAAAGCTATAAAGGTGGGAGAAATATTACCTGACTTCATACTGTTACTAAGAAGTGTTTCCCTTTAGCAGTTATTCCCTTCCCACATATCCTTTGTCTAATCCATTGACCAGCCTTGTTGATGGGTGTGGCAGCATGCTGGTTCACTAGTTCATTGGTTGCCTTGGTTGGCTTTTTACCCAGCACATGTGCCTGCCAGACAGGAGTGTCAGAAACTGGTTTTTTTCCAGGTTAGAAAAGCTAAGTGCTACATGGCATAACTAGCAGAATTTCACAGTTGCATTAAAGGGTGACAGAAACTGCATAAAAAACTAGTGTTGTGTTAGAAGAACATGGTTTTTTGATTCACAGTTAATTGCTGACAGATGATATTTCATGCTCTTTATCTGATAAAACCAAGTATAACTGAATAAGAGATGGAAAACTGGTAGTTTTGGCCACTTTGTATGTTATCTGTGCAAGGGATATAAGGATATTTATAGATATCTTTTGAAGTTGCATCTAACCTATTTAATGGGTCATTGAACCTAGATTTTTAATATTTTATGACTTTTCAATTCATGGTTGGCTGAAAGCTTTGCTTTCTCTAGAAATTGATGTTATGAATTTATAGCCTCTATTGCACATCTAAACTTATACATTTCTTAAATGAGAACAACACTTCTCACTGTAGATTACAACCATCACTATATGCTGTTACAATAGGGCTTGTTTTGTTTGTTTTCAAGCATCTAGAGGGCTTCTTGAGTGACAGTCTTCATCCTGGTCTTTCCCTTCCTTCTGGTGGGAACCAAATGCTTTAGGTTTACTGATTAAGAATAGAATATTCTCCATGAGGCTATTTGGTTTCCTGGCAAGCTCAGAGAGGGAAGATTCCAGTTATATCCATTTCCTACCAGCACAGTGACTTTCAGGAGTCCTCTCTTCCCTTGTGCTGCTTGATAACAGTTGACCAGCCTGGAACTGAAACTTACATTCATTCTTGGTGCTTAGTCTCTTCTCCTTAAGGGTAAGCAAAGGTACAGGAATATGTTAAACTTAAATGTCCTGATTTTGTTAGGGAGGTGTTCCAAACACAAGTGTAACTGTTCCTCTCAGTTTCTGTTATACAGGAACTTTGTAACTCTTGGTTTATCTAGGTTCCAACATCCCTTACCAAATAAAATTCTATTTACTGTCTTATATGAAAGTAAATCAGGTGTTGGGAGTTTTTTCTTTTCCTCTGTTGGATGGCATAAAACCTAGTATGACTCACTCCCATATATTGCTGAGAGCTAGGTAGTTTTGTTATTTCTAATCTCTTGATGTGCAGCCTTATTATAAATTTCTCCTCAATGTGTTGATGAGTGCATTAATGTTAAAAATCAGCAATCTTCTTAGCTCCAGTTTGACAATACAAGAGTAGCATGAAATTTCATGTTTCTACAGGTCAGATCCCTGTGTGTGAACAATTTTATACCTAATTACTGAAGTCTCTGAAATTAAGAACACTCTAGGACCCAGTATGTCAGGAAATTTTTCTTCCTTACAATTTTATTACACATTTCCCTGAGCATCCTTTGCTGGTACTTTCAAGAGGCAGCAGATTGGGCTAGGGAGAATCTTAGTTTTGTACCAATATGTTGTACTCACACTCTTAAGCAATTGATAGAAGTTGTTTCTATTTTTTGTTTTTGTTACTATTTTTTCCTGTTACAGAACCACTAAAATTTGCAGTTTATCTAGTCACAGGGAATGTGAATGTGGAGTTGATTGCAGTCTTCTGCAGTGCATCTTGTGAGTAGTTGAGAAGCAGTATGCCACGGTGGAGTGTCTCTAAAGATCTGTTCTCACAATCGCAAGATTTAAAATCAATGTATTTTTAAATTGTTATTTTTCAGAGCAGACTCCCATTTGGGACTACAGTGTATTTTACCATTTTTCTATTCTTGTGGTTGAAATGCCTGAGATCTGTATTTCAGAAGTATTTGGGTCAAATATTCCTGGAGTGGTTATTTTAATTAAAGAATTCTTAATATCCTGTTTCTTTATATAATATTTGGATCAATACTCTTCAAACAATTATCATAATCATCCAAAAATATACTGTAGTTAAGACACACTGAATATCTTTATTTTCTTGCAGAAAGCAAGGTAATTTAGACTTAAGAGATACTCCCAAATGTCTGATTCTGAGCAATCTCTTTTAATTTCATTATTTCTGCTCTTGCCAAGTACAAAAGACTGATTTTTATCCTCAGGACAGGTTTGAAATCCTAATTGCTTGAATTATTTTTTAATGCAAAACTGTATTTACTAACACAACTTCTTCATATAGCAGTAAAAGGCTGATAGCTGTGTACACAGTTCTATAATTTACTGAAATAGCATTAAAAATTTAGGGGCCTTCTGTAAATATATCAAGTCCTATCAGTATCACAGGTACTGGGTAGTATTTCTAACGTTACTGTTTTCCTGTTCTTAATAGAACTTGACTTGCAATATCTAGAAATGTGGCCATTGTGGGACAGATGCAATAAATGAAAGGGGAGGAGGCAAAATTTTCTAGATGTGGGGAATTAAAATTGTATGCTTGGTCAGTGGCACAAAGATTTGCTTCTGGAAAACAGTCTTTGTCTTGCTTTCCTTATCTTGTAAAAAAGCCTGCCTGGAACCTGAGACCTCTAATGCAAAAATGAATGAAGGTATGGCAGAAGGATACTTCTATTAGCTATTGCCTGTGCCTTGAAAAATAGCCAGCCTTTGTCTGGTGTCCACTTTGTGGAGCTACCTGGCTTAAGTAATCAAATTAACTGTAAACATCATTCCCCAAGTGTTCCTTTGACCTTTGGCCATCTGTTACCATCTTTGGTTACTCAGATTTTGGAAGTATGAACTAGAAAGGGGAGTACTTTTGAATTAGCTGTCTCCAACTTGTGTCTGTAGTCCTTTTACTTAGGAGTTGTGTTTCCTGGTTATTATGGAGTAAATTAGATGTACACATCTTCAACAGATTGCAGATGCATTCAGATCTTGGGTTTGAGTATCAAAATTAACTCCTGTCATCACTTCAAAGGATCTTAACAAAATTCTGAAAATATTTCCAAATAATCCTCAGGTATAGAAAATAATTTGGTCCTTTCAGAAAATACCACATTAAGCAAATTTCTAGCATGCTTTTCATGGCTTTGTGAAGTACTTTAATTGATCCTCAAAGTGAGGGAACTGACTCAGAAATACTGATTTATCCATGCATCACTCTGTAGAGTTTTTATATTTCTTTTTAAAGTTGATGAGCGGAGCGAGGCAAAGAGTGTTGTGAACTGCCTTTTATTTTCCTTCTTATTAGGCAAATTGATTAATGCTAACGTAAATGTGCTGAGAGAAAAAAATGAGCTTTTTCTTAATTTCTATATTGAATAAAAATAATGAAGAGAAAGCAAATTCATTAACACTTTGAAAGATTCCTCTAATATTAGGTCCCAAATGAATAAATTATTGAACTGCTTTTAAAAAGTGATGTTACTGTAACAATGAGTGGGCAAGGCTAATCTGTGCAAATGCTTTTGAGATATTGGGAAGGTTTTTAGGAGATGGTGGGGGAAGCTGGATTTGCACCAAGTGGGGTTTTTTGTTTTCACAAAGACTGCAAAGTATGGGAGAATACTGTAACTAATAGTGAGAGAGCCCTTGCAGAGGGCCAAGAGAAGGTTAAAAGGGGAAAGAGTGGTAGGATGTAGAAGATGCAGATGATATACTTTATCTTTGATGAATGCATCACAGCAGGCACATTAAGTCAGACCCAAAATGGGCTTACCCACTGTTTTACTTCTTAGACTGTAAAACTGTCTGACTACTTCTAAGTAATATCAAATGAGCAGGGAAAATTTAAGACTAGAAAGCAGAGAATGAGCATAGTCTGTGTAGCTTACAACTTTTTATTACCTGTGGCTTAAATGCCTGCCACAGAGGTGATATTTGCCCATGGTTTTATTTTCTTCCATGAATGTGCAGTAGCTTTCTAAACTCCTCAAAATTCTCTACCACTGTACTGACTTTGCAGAGGCAAAGCGTGTTAGAGATTAACTACAATTTTGGATGAAGAATACATCCTTCTGGATTTCTGTTTACTTTTTAAAATTGCCTTTTTGGTTTCCTGGGATGATTCCTGGATCTTGATTCAGTGTCCCATTGTAGAAAATAGATGGTATTTTTAGGAAAAATATGGTATGTTTTGTTTCTGTTTCTTTAAATAGCAGTTTTGGGAAGAGAATTTGTGAGGAGTAGAGATAATGGGAAAGTACAGAGAAGAGTTGAAAAGAAGCTGTACTGATGAGTCAAGATTTGCAGCTAATCCGAGTCACTAAACAAACCCTAGAAGACATACTGCTAATTGAAGAGAAAGTATTCTAAAATATGAATAGAGCAAGGGTAGGAAGTGTCTTCTCAAAATAGAAAAATACATTTGCTTCTCTTGAGATTGAAGGGAAAAGCCACAAGGGAGGCCAATTGCAGGAGAATGGTCTAGAGAGAAGGCAGCTTCTAGTATGCAGGAAGGTGTTCTGTGGTCTGAAAGAAGAGAGTGGAGTGGGGGGAAAGGAAAAAGGCAAAATATGCATTTATCCCTTGATGAAGTGTATGAAATTGGCACTGTTTCTTGTCAAGCATCATTTTGTGTAAATGGGATACAAAAGGTAAGACCAAGTAGAATACGGAAGAGATGGTGAGCAGTGATTATACAATGGAGAAAATACCATGTGAAAATGTTTCTAATGACCTGTAGAATAAAAACCAGAAGAATTTTCTAGTAAAATTCAATGTTATATGCCTTGGGCTTAATAAACATTTCTGTTCTGAAGAGACACAAGAAAAGTTTTAGGTGGTGAGTGTGATACAAACTGAGTTGGTTTAACAGCAAGAAATTCAAGGTCATGTACTTGAGGGTAAATAAACATTTCTTGTGGGTTGTGTAAAGGAAGTTTTGGCTGTCTTAACAAATGACTGAATCGCTGATATGATGAAGCTTTGAAAAGCAAATGGAGTCACTTGTTTAAATCTGTAAATCACATAGATTTGCCTTGAGTGAAATGAAGTCAAGATCCCAGAGACTCAACACAAAATAACAAGGTAATACTTATGTGACAGCAACATAAAAACCCCAAACTAATCTGGAACAAAGAAAGACATCAAATACAAGCATTCATGAAAGAAACTGCAAAGCAGGCTGGGTCACTGTGTTTGCCCCATCCCATCCTGCACAGCCACCTACATGTGTCACCAAAGGGAGCAGCACTGAGGCTGGAGCAGCACTGAGTCTGTGGAGCAGCACTGAGGCTGGTGCCTCTGTTAATGTCAGAAACAGTTTGACGGTGTTCATAATGTAGTTTAAAAATAGAATTGGATTGCTTTAAGCTGAGATAAAGGTAAAATACCTAGCCTGAAGCATGTCATAATAAATGTTTAACTGCAGGCTTGAAGACTCTAAGTAATCTGAAGGGGTGTCTCTCCTGTTGTATTTTTTTTAGTGCATTAAAAGCCTTGCACAAAATGTAATTCAGTATCAAAACCTGATTGTTTTGTACAAGCATTCAGAAAAATGTTGATTTATTTTTAATAAGAAAAACTATTTTTATCAAGTACTGCCTTAAATACATATAGTTGTAATGTTCTATGGTTATCTTTCTGTGCAAGCTTTTCAAACAAGGCTGACATTTGAGCATACTCTGGCTATAATTTTCATTATAATAATTTTGAGCAGGTTTTTTTATGCTCACATAATTTGTGCTAGGGTCATTGAATTTAACTCCAGGAGAGTACTGCACAGTCATTTTGACTGAAATGTGTTGTAAATGGTATTGGGTGTTCCAAGTACCGTGTTGCATAGCAGAGATTTTTCCATGTGCCTGAATGTGACTGCTGGCAGGGGTGGGTTTTGATCAAGTGCACAGGCTTTGAGAGCTATGGGATGATGGTGCTGCAAAGCACCATTCATGTGACTGTGAAATAATGTAGTGCCCTTGTCTGACAGAGCTGAATATGGAAAGTTCTTCATTTCTTGATGTGTTTGACGTTCAGAATCTGTGTGTGACAGTGAGCCAGACTGAAGACTTAGAATTAATTTTACATCTTGGGCAAGATAATTGAATATTATAAACTGTAGAGATGAAAAAAACCACACAGATCATTTAGTGTACTTCTGCCAGTTTGAAATTGTTCCTCCTTTCATTAATATTTTTCCAGTCCAGTTTAAAATGTACACTTTGTGAGATTTCAATCACATCTCTGAGGAAGCAGCTTCCCTTCCACCCCAAGCAGCATCATTTTCTGTTTAGTTTTATCCTATGGATTTGAGATATGTCCCACACTTGGTCCAGACTCTTTCCTGGATAGTTTGTCATTGCTTACCCAAGCTAACCATGCGTTTCCCTGTGTCATGACTTCTAATTCTGCTCATGTTTTGCACCTCAGTGAATATTTTCTGGCTTCTTGTGGTGTCCTCAGGAAGAGCCCAGCCTTTCTCAGCAGAGAACCCTTCCTTCTGGAATCCTTCTCACTTCCACACAGCCATGTGCTCACAAAGCCAGTCTTTGTGTCTGCTTGGGGAATGATGCAAGGCCCATCTGTTAGTCCAGGCTGATAGGAAAAAAGCTGCCTTGAAGGATGACTTGTGGGTTGCTTGTTTTTTCCAGAGGTTTCAATGTCCATATTTGACCAATGAATCTCCAGAAGCAATCTGAGTGGTCATTCCTCCTGGGATCAATTATCTGCTGTGCTTTTATGATTACTCTCACCTTGGATCTAAGATACAACAGCAGGTTTCTCACACAAATACACTTCAAAGCAAGTTCCATCATCACTGATTTTTAAATATACTGGTAAACCCGTTTCTCTACATCTTTCAAATCAGAAAGGGTTTTTTTTCAGATTCTCTTGTTATTCCTATAGAAAATTTCATTTAATTGTTAACTTTTGCTAGTATTAAATGATCACCAATTTAAGCAATTTTACAAATAACTCTAGAAATTTTCTTCCAACTATAATTTCTTTTGTTCTGAAGAGTCTCAATAAATATTCTTTCTTATATCACCCACACAGTTTTTCTGGCTTGTTTCTAGTCTGTTCTTGCCAGATGTTTCTTCTCAAGCTTCTGTGATAATGAAATGGAGCCACTGTACCCATGATATTTAAAAAAAACAACTTAAAAAATATTTCAAAAGCAGTGGTGTATTTTTGGCTAAGTGCAATTAGTTTGGCATTGCATTCATATTTTTCCCATCTGTGTTTCAAACTTTTGATGTGTCTTAATTTAAGAACATATTGCTTCCAAAGTTTTATAGTACCTGAACTTTTGTAGTAGTAATTGTTTTTCAGTGCTTAAGTTATAGGTGATACCTGGAACTGAAGTGCTAACAAGACTTGAATATTGGTGAATTTTAAAATTATGCTACAAATACACTGTCTTAAACTCAGTTCATTCCACTGTATCCTGCTTTACCAGGTGCATGCCCTCGGAAGGCCCAGAGAGATTGCAAAATAGTTCAGCTTCAGAAGCAGAGTGCAAGTTAGGTCTGGTGAAGATTTAATACCATACATGGTTTTTTCTTTTTCTTCTTCTTCCTTCCTTTGCTCCCACCCCAGTTATTTGGCAGATGTTCAGCAGAGGTGCTCAAGCCTCTTGTGTCAGAAGGGATTTGGACCTTCTGTGTCCCAGAAGACTTCTGAACTTTGGTGAGGACAGTCATCTTTTATTTATTGGGTCTAGATTCAGCACAGAATATTAGAGAAACTTAGTAATTCCACTTCTACCACAATCCAGTCTTTTCTATCAATTTATTGCACAAAATAGGTGTCTTGTCCATTTCTGTGGCTGACAGCAACAGAACACTCCTCCTATATTGTATAAAGCAAGAAAAAATTAGAAGTCATTGCTTTTTCAACTCTGTTGCTGATTTTGATTCTCCCTGAATCCCCTGAAAAAGCTGTGCAAGCAAAGCTCCAGGCTGCTGCCCCCTCAGCAGGCAGGCTTTTGGACTTGTCCTTAGGAGATCTCTGCCTTTCTCCATGCACAGCCCAGGCATCTGTAACTACTGCATGTTGAATTCTAATCTAAAGACTAAAAAGTTAGGTACTTTAGCTTCAAACATTTGGCTGTCTGTAAGAAAGCTGGTCCCTACTCACCCCCCCTAGATATATGTTCTTTCCCTTTGTCTCTACTGAGCTTCTTTGGAGATAAAACTGTTTCTTGCCTGCATGAATTGAAAATGGCAGTTTTCTCTACAGCTGTCTTTTTAAGTAGTCTCAGGGTCAGGACTTGCTGTTTCTGCACTTGCTTCCCTGTGACGACATTTAGTAAGTGTTGTGAAAGAAATAAGTAAAAGGTTGCAGTTTCCTAAGTTCATTTCTCTGGTCATAAAGAGTAAAGCTACTCTTCATTTGTCTTGTAATATGGTATATTAGCTTTATTTATCTTGCAATATTGTATATTGAGTCTTTGATTTAATTTCTTAAGTCAAGAACATTAATGAAACTTAGTGTCCAGGCTGTTAGTTCAGATTTCTTGAGTCAGCCTTAGTAAGGAGTTTTACATTGCTGACCTCGTGTTACTCGCAGAGCATTTGGTGCTAGTTAGAAAAGAAAATGCAGAATTTGATGAAGTATTGCTGGAGCATTTGTAATGCAGCAGCCAAGGTCACTTTTACATCCCACATAAAACTGAGATGGATCTCCCGACTGCGCAGACTTTTTCTGTGGTCATGAGGAACTTCAAGGAACTCTCCTGCTATTCCTTCACTGGTGATTTCTGAATGTGAGACCAGCTGCAAGTGCAGTGCAGAAGTGATTTGCCAGTATTGATGCTCCTGGGTGCAATTGTTACAGCAGATTCCTCCATAATGAATATGGATTTTGTTGAATGAAGAATGGAGAAAAATGTACTCTCATGAGTATTTTAATATAAAACCTAACAAGTTTGAGGTTTATCCCAAGCCAGTGATATGTGCAAAGTAATTAATAAACTAGAATCTGAGACATTTGCCATATAGTGAATTCAATTTTCTTTAATTTTGTCAACGCTAAAATTTGTTAAACTATGTAATTTATATATCTAAATTAAGTAAATGGAATTTGTCTTTGTGACTGTGTGTAGACCAGCATTCCTTAAACAAACTCCAAAGACTTTTCAGAATTTTGGCATCCAAACTGTTGTTGTCTTATGCCATATGAAAGAAAGTTAAGTGCAGGCTGTTTAAAAATTACTTCATTCTTGGGTACCATATTTTTTTCTATTCTCCATAGGTAGGTGTAATTTTTTTCTATTATTTTATTCCTGCCTCCTACAAGCACTGTCACAAATTTGAAAACCAAGTGTACTTCCAGCAAAAGAGCAGGATTATTACTGAGTTAGGAGTAGGTTTTTTTATTGATACAACTTGCTGATGCTTTTTATAGCATTGTGCTTCCTTGAACATTTGAACTGACACTTTCTTTCCTGAAATACATTATTCTTGAGGAATTCCTTACTGTCCTATTATCATGACTCAGAAGTAGGTCATGGTTGGTTGGGTTTTTGAAAATGAAACCTGTGGCCAGATACTATTTTGTCACAGAATATAACCTCATTGCCCTGAATTGTCTGTGGTATCTATTGCAAAGGCCAAGGAAAAATTTTCTTTTCTGCTTTTACTTCTTTCTTTCCCTGGTGTCTGGGAGGAGATAGGGAGACAATGGAATCACTACAGTGTCTCTTCCTAACTGAGTCAGAATGGGATGGCTGATTTCAGTGGTGACACCCACTTGAAGTGGTGACTTCACTTCAGTGGTACCACAGCCATCACTGGAGGAACAAAGTGGAAAAGTATGCTGGTACATTGCTATTTGGGTAAAATAATCAATGGCTCTGTCAAGACACTGTATGTGTGTTTGTAGGCAAATTTCTCTCAACTCAGGCCCTGCTCTTTTTAACATGCAATCTTCCAGCCTTTTCTTTCCAACCTTCAAATTCCTTTTTATCTGGAGTAGAGTGAAACATCCATCTGTTCAAAATGTGATATGATCTGGCACAGGAATATCCAACGTTGAGTGGAAAAGTTCAAAAGGAGATCTTCAGGGATAAAGCAAAGAAAATCCTAGTCCTTCCTGATTGTCAGGCAGAGATTTGGAAAATGCTCAGCTCATGCCTATTATTCCTGTTCCTCTGTTCAAAACTCCAGGATAACTTTTGATATGAAGGATGGAGGGTTTAGCCTTTGTCTATCGCTGCTGGTGCTGAAAATGTAATGGCAAGATGTATGTACATTCCTGGGTTTTCTAGCTGCAGAGCTATATGGAAGTGAACAATGAGCAAGTGAGAGTGACTTTCCAGAGAAAAATGAGAATTATGCCAAATGGAAACAAAACCAAAGCCAAACAAAACAATAAATTGGCCACTGCTATTCATGTTAACAAAAATGACTAACCTTACTTGTGTCTCTTGTCCATAGATCACCTCTCTTGTGACACTGCAGCTGTTATCCATGGTTGGCCAGAATGACCAGCTTGATGGACCACGATACAAGTGCACTGTGTCTCTGGACTTCATCAGAGCTATTGCCCGGTGAGCCTGTTAAAGAGTTCATTTACTGTTGCATATGCTGACTTGAAAGAGACTTCAAACCAAGTATTTGCTCAGTCTATAGCTCTTTGCAGACCAGAATAGAAAACCTGTGGATGTTTTCTAAGATTGACAGAATAAGTCATGTTATTTATGAGAAATGTTGTACCCAAGGTAAGTATAGTCCATTCCTGTTTTGAAAATGATTTATGCTACAGTGGCAGTATGTGTTACAGTAACATACTGTCTTTGTGCTTAGTAAAGGTCAGGGACTTCATGTGAAAATACTGCTCTAGAATGTCAGTCCATTTCATTACCAAAAAGCACATTATGGTATTTGAACCTGAAATTATATTTGGTTCTTAACAGTGTTGTGCATATGATATAAAAACTACATAGGTTATTAGGAATTCTTGCACATAGACTGTCTTGTGTGATCTGTTATTGATACAAGATAATTCAGTTGGTGGATGTAAGTACATCAGCATCTTTGTTTATCCAGAGCCTTCAGTTGTGAAGTCTGAGAGGAGTCTGAGATCCATCAGGAGAGATGGCAATAATTTGCAGACAGAAATACATGCAATACTAAGGCAGCAATCAGGGCTATGTCTCCTATTTTATCTGTTGCTGCCACCTTATTAGCAAGTCTTGGATAAACAGTCTATAACCAGAACAGAGCCCAGAAATGACATGTGTCAAAAGGGAGAAATGTTCTCACAGCCAGCTCTTCTCTCTAATGTGGAACTAAGGAGGAACCTGAGGTGTCAGGTGTATTCCATAACCTCAGTGCACATGTTACTCTCCTGAGCTATTAAATGCCCAGTAGCCTTGTCTGTAAATGCAACAGATACACTTATTTCAGTTTTCAGTTGGACAGGCTGTAGAATGAAACTTTGTCTGGCTCAGGTCTGGCTGGACCACACTGCCAGGACCTCCACAGCTTTGCTATGTCAGTTTGCTATTCCCGGCAGTAAAGTCACTTGGTGAGTGATGCCCTGAAAAAGCTCCCCCTGGAACCAAGCACAGCAGACCATCTGCTCAGCAACATGGATCACTGTGTGTTCAGTTCTACATTGGGATTTAGCCTTGAATTGGGATACTTTGACAGCCCTTTCCTTGCAACTTTGACATCCTCAGAAGTTTCAGTGATTGTGTTAAAGTTGCTAGAAGGTAGAGACAGCCAGAAAACAGGACAAAACTTGTGCTGTGCAGCTCATGCTTAGTGGAGAAAGTGTTTGTCAGACACTCACTTCAAACCTCAGTGCATGGTGGTGTTTTAGCTTGCTTTCCTTTAGGTCTGATGTGTGTGTATGTGTATATATGTATGTATGTAAACTGACTTTTCCTACATGTTTTGAGGAAGAAAGCAATTCTTTTTTCTTCAAAAGTAGTTTGCAGGTCTTCAATTGCTGCCTAGATAGGGCTGTTTAAATTAGATGGATAGACAGATAGATAGATTTATTTTAGAGTTGGCCTGTTCTGCTTTTCTCCTATTTGCTTTGTTCCTTTGTTACGATTTTTATTAGAATACAGTTTTCAGACCACAGTATTTATTAAATCTTAAAGAGGATGATCTGTAAAAAGACAAGGTTTCATGAGCTCATTAGAAATGAACTTATGTCTTCCCTGGGTGGGGCTACTAGCTCTAGGATGAAGGCCTGATCTTCTGTGCTTTAAGAAATTTCATTTTCTATCTGTGCAATAGTTTTGGTTATATTTACTGAGAGAAGAAACTACTTTGAAATCTCAGCCAAAATGTGTATCAAATAAACATCCCATCTTCTGATTCTTCTTTCTCTGTTACTGCAATAGTACTAAAATAAGTTTATTAGTCACTAAAATCTTTAGATTTTAGTTACCATCTCAGCCTTTTTACTCCAGCATATTTCCTAATGGAAGGCTGAAGTGTGCAAAGAATGGGACAGAAAAGGATGTTCCCTCCCCACCCCCATTCAAGCTGTTCAGATTGTCATTTCATTTTCTGTGTTTTTTAAGCAAAAGTGAAGTTTGCACTACAAAAAAAAAAAAAAAAAAAGCCACCTGTTTTTGGAAAACAGTAAAAAACTTGTGTCTCTTTCTGGTGGCTTTTAACATGGTAACTGCTGAAGTGCACAGTCTCTTTTTTACCATGGAACCTATTATATAATAGAGCTGGTCTGGCTCTATTCTGTGGCATATACTCAATCTTTGTGGAAACATCTCTATGCTTTACCACATAGTAGTTAAACATTTAGCTGAAGGTAAAGTTAGATGTTTCTTTGTTAGAAATAATTTCTGTTCTAAGAATTTCAAACCTAAGTTCATAAATTTTCTCTAGCTGAAGAAGGGCTCTTGTAATGTTTATTGAATATAATGGATCTTTTTCAGAGAGTCTGTAATAAAAACCCAGTTGTTATGACAGGAAAATTCTGTTTCATTTAGTTGATAAGGTCAGCATTTGTTAGTGTGTATGGTTTTGTTTCTGTGGAAAGCCTTGTAATTAAAGCACTTGTTTTTGAGTGACACAATGTTGTGTAAGTCTAACAGTGGCAGTTAATGTCTTTAAATTTGTCACAGACTCCAGCAGAGTATTTCCTGTTACGTATCTCGGAGATTTCTAAACTTTTTCTCTGTCCAAAACGATGTTTTATAAAAACTTTTTGAAAAGTGGGTTACAAGCTGATGCATGAACAGAGACTATTAAATGATTGTAGTTCAACAAATAAGAATTCAGCTAGCTAATCTCACTTAGTATTGTTAGCAGCTATTTTTGCATCATTGAATACTTTTTTTAAAAACCCTTTTAATTTTATACTTGTCATTTTATGCAGTAATTTGCATTATTTATTCAAACAGTAAACCCTAGAGTCTGAGTGTTAGATTGTATAGAATAATGAGTTTAGAGACAAAAAAAATAATTATATGTTTTATTCCACTGCTGTTTCATTTTGCCTGCCATTAAAGTACAAAACTGTACATTAAAATCTTCTATCCCATTGATTGGCATTCTTAGATTTTTCAAATTTAGCTATGAACATGGGTCAACTACTGTCAAGACTGAAAGAACACAGGCTCCAGATGAGTACAGATGAAGGAGTACATGCTAAAACAGGTGGTTTAGGAGATGAACAACACATTTAATAGGATAAAAAGTTGTTGCTTTGCATCACCAACTAGAACATCAAGTTTGCCACATGAAAATACAATCTTATTAATATTGTTATATTTTTATTGTTTCATTATTGAAATAAGAGTCTTCCTTTCTTTACTAGGAAGTTACTATATTTCTTTTCTAGAATTTTACAAAGTTGAAATAATCAGAAGAGGGGTATTATAAATAATGAGAGAAATTAAAAATTCATTAATCTTTGCTTGCGTTTCTTTTGGGGAATTGCTTGATTTTGATTGTGCAGAATGTCCTGCATGTGCTGTTTCCAAACAGGTTAAAGTCTTAGCACTGTTAAGATGATTGCTCTAATATACTGTGTTTTTGTTTATAGGACCGTGAACTTCGACATAATAAAGTACTTGTACGATTTCTTGTGAAAACAAGCTTCACAGCCATATGGACACTGTGACAATGACTAAGGCAAGCTGTGTTCATCTCTCTACTTAGCTGGCCAGAAAGAAGAGTATTTTGGCTCTTTTGGATTTGTCCAAACAGGTGCTGGCCCAGCATGGAACCTGATGAAAATACTCTGATTGGTCTGGGTGGATCTGAGCAGAGGACTATTTACCAGGGACCCTGGAGTATTTGGAAGCAATGTGTTAATTATAAACAGCAGGGTTTGAGCACAATCTGTTCTAGTCTTAATGATGTTATCTTAACACTGAAATTGCCTGAAACCCATTTACTTAGGACTGCATTTTGCTCTATGAACTCTCCCCAGTGCTTTGAACATGGCAGCAGCCGTTGTTTGTATGCCCAGTCTTTTCACTTCCTCTCCACAGGAATCTTTGCAATTGCCTGCCAAAGCAGCTTTTCCTGAGGCCACCATTTTAGGAGAGTGGAGTAGCAAAGTATAATAAACATAAGAACATATTTAAAAATCAAGCTGGTACAAATTCTTCTTTCTCTTCAGCAGTATGTAGGCAGACTGTTACCCTGTCATATGGAGATCACAATGGTAGGAAACTCCCAGTTAGTCACCATATTGTCTTTTTCAGACCATTCATAAATGTTGACTATGAATGTATTTTTATGAAGCTCTGTTTTAAAAAATTAATTGATTCTTAAACTTCTATCCCTGTGGCAAACTTGAAATGTTTTATTTTTGCTTCAAAATTCTATAGTCCTTTCATGCTCATCCAGTTACAGGAAGTGTTAAT
The DNA here is from genome assembly GCF_023055355.1 of Agelaius tricolor. NCBI lineage: Eukaryota > Metazoa > Chordata > Aves > Passeriformes > Icteridae > Agelaius > Agelaius tricolor. The sequence goes on from NW_027269263.1 coordinate 56,973,381, forward strand.
TATAGTGCCATGTGGAATGAACCTACTTTTAACGTACATACCACATAATGGCTTTTGTAACAGCCTCTGTCCTGTAGAGGAGGATGGCACAGCTGCCTTTTCATCAGGAACGGAGAAATTCAACAGGTGAGAGAGTCCTTCTGCAGCAATTCCCCAAAAGTGGTGGAATAGCAAATAACTAAAGTTTTATGTTACAATACATAAACCTTTGTCCTTGGAAATACCTGATAGAATACACTACAATTGCAGCTTACAAGTAGAAAATACACAATTTATGGAGCATCTCCTAGTCCAGTTGGAGGTAATTGTCTTCATGAATCTGAAGATTTCAGTGGCCCTCTTGAAAACTCCAGGTCCCACAGCCTGTTACTCAGATGTTTTACTCTTGAGTGCTCACCTTTGACTGACAGTGAAAGACCATGCCAGGTTCTAAGCTGAACATTATGGGTTTTTTTCAGGGAAAAATCATCAGTCTTCCCCCTCTTGCTCGGATATTAGAAATGGTCGAATACTCTGAACATATATGTAGTCTTTATTCTTCTTTTTTTTTCTTTCTTTCTTAGTTTTTGTTTTCTTTTTTTGTTGTTTTTTTTTTTTTTTCCCCAATTGTGGATGCCTAGCCATGCTTCTGGATTGAGACCCAAGTGACAAAAGCATCCTTCTGGCCAAGCTCTGGCTTCCTCCCTCAGGGGAGTGTAAAGGGCAGCAATGAGTCATCTCCGTGATCTGTTTTCCTTCCTACCGCTGAGCTGGATCCAACCCTGCACCTGTCCATGAGGTGGCAACATTTGTCACACTTACTGAAGTGCTTGGATGTGAATACATTGCCTGTTTTAAAAATGTTTACTACCTGCTTTTGGTTTTGTTTATAAAAATGTCCATAATGTGAACTTTGGGCTAAAATTTACAGTGTCTTTCTATCTTAGAGCTAGTGCTGGGCTGAGCTTGGCTTCTGTGGATCTCCAGTAGGACTACCTAGGGCTGCAGTTTTTAGTGGAAAGAAGTTTTGAGGTATTCATTTGTCAGCTAGTCAATGTTAAACAGTAGCAAATAAATCATAGGGATTTGTAGTTTATGATCTGGATTAGAATTTGATATATGAAACACGATGGGACAGATACTGATTTGTTAAGTGCTACAAAACTTGAGTCACAAAATTTCATTTTCAGTAGTCCCAGTCATTCCCACCAAATAGACCAGACCATCAAAACTCTTCAGCTCCAGATTTGGAGCACAAATTAGACCTAAAATAAAGGTCTTAGAAATTAAGCAGTGAGAAAACTTGGTGCTGCTGATATTTTTTGCAGTCTAATTTCTTCTATATATTAGTCTTATGAGTATTGGTGATTATTTCCAGTGTAAATCCAAAGGATAAGGATACTGATTTTTATGCAATGTAGTTAATTTGACTGAAGTGAGGTTAACTAGAGAAGGAGTAGTAACTGAGGATTCATTAGACAGAACAACTCTCCTTACTTTGAAGGCACTTTTTTGACCTTTGTGAAAGACTCCTATCAGTGAAATAAAATTTAAAGCTGAATCAGCAGAGTATGAGAATGAACAAGGTGACTGAAGTGCAAATGATTGATGTAGGCTATAACTAGGCTGATGATGAATAGTAGGATTTATTCTGACAAACTAGAAATATTTCTATATAGCCATGTCAATGAGTTTATAAATTACTGCTGAGTTTCTTACTAGATACCTTAGCAATATTCTGTTCTGAGACCCCATTTTCATGCATGAGGCCTCTTTTAGTCTCCTCTGGGCCAGGATTTCACCTCTTCTACAGGTGGTTTTGAGAACTGTGCAAACAATGTAGAGCGAGATAGTTTAACTAATCAGAAAAGCTTCAGTACCTTAGTGCTGCAGTATGTATTTTAAAGATAGCCAATTTTTTTCATAATTCCTGAGTCACAAAGCATTAGAATACTGAAAAAAATTACAGACTTACAGTGCTTTTCTCCAGTGGCTGATCCAAATATTAACAGGAGCTGGGACTTGTTCTTACAAGGATAAAGTAATGGAAAAAGAAATGCAGCTGTCATCAGTTGTGAAGAGATTAGTACCCTTGAATAGCTCTGGCTTCATCAACAGCTGCATTTTCATGCACATAACATGGAGATTTTATTTGTTAAGAAGGCTTGCAAGGCTGCATCAACATGTAATGAGTTGATTCATTTTCTTGGACAGTGATTTGTCTTGCTTTGGTTATTCCAGAACCTGCTGTTTCTGCTGTAATAATTCCTGTAGCTATTGACTCTTTTGGAGTGAGATAAAGAAATACATTTTTATTTCAGTACCTTCTGAGTTCTGATGCTTCTATACACCATGTAAAAACATATTCATTCTTGCCATTGCTGAAATTTTTCCAGTATCCACCAAATACCATTTTGACAAGGCCCATCAGGAACTATGTTTTCTTCTGATAACTGGAACATCCAGCCATGTCAGGAGAATAGTGTGAAGGACAAGATTTCCAGCAGGAATATAGGAGATATTACATGTCTGTGACCTGTGGACAAAATGTACCCAGTTAAGTATCTCAGCATTAGGTATTTTCTCTGCACTTGTACTGGCAGAGATGGCAGGGAAGGGTGAGAAATGGCAGGGAAGAGTAAGAAATGGCAGGGAAGAGTAAGAAATGGCAGGTTCTCGAGGGCTGCCTGGAGGTTGGTGTACTGTGTGTTCTGGTCAGTCCAGACAGTTGGGGAACAGAAGATGTTTTCCATCCAGAAGTAAATCCTACCAGAGGTGAATAACTTCTCCAGACAGAATGGCATAACTTAGAAAAGAGCTTCATCATTTCTGGTAAGCATGCATTGGAATAAAGATACAGCTTGATTAGCAAGTCTAATCATAGACAATACAAAATTTTTATGTGTTTGTAGATATTGGAATGGCTCCACTAGAAAATTGAATGGGAGATGAATAGCAAAACCGTGTGTTTTTTATCTCAGCTTCATTGTGAGATCTTTTGCTGTGAATAGGCTGATTCAAATGAACTGTACAACACTCAGATAAGGATAACTTTTTGATTCTTTATTTTTGTGCATGTTTATTAAAAACATTTAAAGAAAAAATCTGAAAACAATACAGGAACTGTTTGTGTATGCCAGCAGAGTTGAAACTGCAGAAGTACAATCCTTATAATGACCATATTCATGTTTTCCTGAAAACTTATGTCTTTAAAAAGCCACAGCTCAATGGCAGATGCAAACCAAAAAACAGAGAAATACCATACTCCTTGTTACTGGACATGAGCAGTATATCAGCCATGTATTTGAATAACCAAGTATCCACCCCGGTGTCTGATATCAAGGAGCTCAGAAGGATGGCATTAAAGTAGGACCAGCACTGGGCAGTCAAGCAGCCCCTGGATGCAGGTGTTTCCATGCTGTTGAATAAGGGAATGTCTGACTCTATGTAGGGAGTTTTGGAGTGGGAACATGATGTCCAAAGTACCACCAGTAGACTTAATATTGGAAGTGTTGTAGTGTGTTGTACTTAGTACTTAGAGCCTCTTCTCCTCTGCCAGTGACCAATACCCCATAAGCAGGAGAAATATCCCTAACTCTTCTTTCATTTGGTTCAAACTACATTTGGTAAGAAATCATTTCCGCTGGTGTGTTGCCGTTGCCAAAAAGGATTTGCTATGCAACTCTTCCAAGGGAATTACCACCAACAGGCAGCAAAGTACTAAAAGAAAATACCCTCCTGTTTGGGTAGGCAGCTGGGCAACTCCAGGAGGGAAACAGGCTGGGCTTTCCTCTGAAAAAAAGTTGTGGACGAACTTGCCCTTTTGACAGCTTTGATGTTTTGAAGTATCCGGAGCTCTACCAGACTTTTGTATTCCTCTCTGTTTCTCCCTGTACCCTCCCATTGCAATTCTGTGATTTTGAAATGGTTCTTACAGAGATCTGCACCAGAAACACAGCGAGCTCCTGAGCTTGACATCCCACAGGGGGTGCTGCTGTGGGCTGTCTGTCACCCTGTGGTGCAGGTGTGCATTGTTCAACTAACCTATTGCCACATACTGCCTTCTGTCCTGCCAGGACTTGTTTGGGTATTTGGAGAGGCTTTGGATTTGGCTTCAGCAAGGTCCTTTTCCAAAACCTGGTGCAGTATGTTTAACCATTAATGCTGAACTGGTGTTCATGTTTCATATTTGTTCAGTTTTGATGAAATGCTGATGAAAAGCCCACGTCAGTCTCAGACTGATATATTAAATGTGATTTTTCTTAAACAGCACAGCAAAGGTGCAGCTTTGCCTAAATTCATTCAGCACATATGTTCCATTTTCCTGGCACATAGATTTTCTACAGAACAGGATTTCTAATATGCAAATAGTTTCTTTTCTGTATTCGATTCCTGTTCAGGGAAATATGTGCTGCACATTATTTCATGTACCTTCTTCAGTTAGCTGAGTTCAGAGGCATAAAAGAAGGCTGGGAGGGCTGGGAAATTGAGCTTTACTAGCAGGCTTTCCTGGAGCCTATACATTGGTATTTCAGCAGCTGAGCACTTCTTGTGTCTTCACATAGGTAATGAGGGTTTTCATATAGGCACCTCCTAAATCCCAAGTCAGAGAGTAGTTGTGAAAAGAGAATAGCCAAGAGTGACATAAGTAACCGCTCATTAAAACAGCCTTGCCAGATGAGGGAGCATGTTTCTACAAAATCCAGTAAAAGAAGAGTGTACCTGAGAGATGGTCATGGAGAGCAAAGTTGTTTACCACTCTGTTGGCAAAAGCCTTGATTATGTTCTCACTGTTTGCATCATTTTTCTTTAGTTAAAGAGTTTTTACTGTATTTATGATGGTGCTGTTTCTCCCTCTACCCTGTTTCCATCAGTACAATCCCAGCTGTGGTTTTTTCTTCCTCTGCCACTGCACCCAGTGCACTGAGAGTTCCCACCTGGGCCAGCAATTCGTTTGGGGAAGTGATGCCCTGCTCTGTGATGCCACCCTGGATGCCAGCCCTGGTGTTGCCATCCTAGAGCAACTCAGCATCTCAGGCTTGGGATGGCAACAGCAGAGAGTGGTTGTTTTGTCTTGCAGGGTATAGGAACTTCAGCAACATCCCTGAAAAAGAAAGACGTGATGTGAATAAGCAAAACCATCTACAAGGGAGGCAAATTATGTTATTCGTGTGCAATTACAGCAGTTCCTGAATTCCAGCTGCATGGCTGAATGAATACCCATCCCATTTCCTCACATTTACATTTTTATGCTGTTTTTGATTATTTCTTAAGGATGCAAATCATTAGGAAACAGCAAATAACTGGGAGTTCTGCTCAAACTTTCTGAGAACAGTGTCATGTTGAGATTTGGGAATTTCAGAGAAAATGAGAAGAACAACCAAAGACAAGTACACGATTTCTCCAGTGATGTAAACAAACCTGTAGCTCCTGCCTCCCAGGGAGAGGAGCTTCTTCTCTGTCAGCACAGGCTCTTTCACTTGACTGAGCCTGGGGCTGGGGCATGTGCAGGAACCTTAAGTAACTTCTTCAGTACTACTCTTCACTTCAAGCAAGATAGAACATGTCTGGAGCTATCGGTAAAGAGATGTGTTTATGTATCCTCAGTGGGTTGCTTTTCAATGGCTTAGAATCCTTTACAAAAATCTTATCTAATGTCGAGAGTGTGGGAGGGGTCTCTTTGGTTGATTATAGGAAAAGCAAATATGATGGTTGTGCAAATAGTCACAGTTACTTTCTGCAAAGTAATTTGTCCTCAGCAATGCCTCTGTTGTTCACCTAGTTTCTTCTTTTAATGTCAGACCGCTGAAGAGACTGATGCTGATCTCTCTGATCCATGTGGGATGCATTTGCAGAAATAAATAATCTCATTCCTAAAACGTGGGGAAGCAGGGGATTAGACTGAAAATTCAAACTGCTTTGTATGGGCTAGCCCTCATACTGCAGGAGTCAGAAGTCCTGATTTCAGAATGCTACATAAATATGTGTCTGGTTTATATTTTCCTCAAATGGTACAACTTCATGAATTTTTGGTGTTGAAGGCAATTAGATGTGTGACTGGGGCAGCTGTTTTCCACTGGTAGCTAAAGAATAGCTCATCCATCAGAAAAGACAGTACTGTCTCTGCATGTTCACAGCTGAAGAGATACAGAGATAGTGGAGGAGGTCAGGTGGTGCTGCTGTTTCCTTCTCAATTTCCCTTCCTGGGGAGGTGAGGGTGGTGAAAGAGCACAGTAAGATCATGAATATCAAATGATACTCTCAGTAAGACATGGATCACCACAGGTTTCTGATGATCCAAGGTCTGTGACTATGAGCTGCCTTTAGAGCAGTTGGATTCTCTTTGGGGGTGTCATCTTTGGTGCTCAAACTATTGAACCAGTCAGAGGAGGGAGAGGACACCTTTTCTTGCCTTTGTGCCAAGCTGCTGCTGTTGAGCTTTTCAGCTGAGAAGGATGCAAAGTTTGGAGCACCTGGGAACACGTTTGGACACAGAGGTCTAGAATGGGCACATGGATCACTGTGGAACAGATCTACTCCTCATTCAGCTTGTTGAAATCACAGAAGAGAACCAGTCTCAACAGGGATTGGGCTAATCCTTTTTCCTGTTTGTGTCAAACAGTCCTTGCTCATTAAAAACTGGAATTTCTTTTTGCTTGAAACAAGTAAGTCAGCATGGGCTGCTTACCCAGTTCCAACTCTGACTGCTGAGAAAGTCATTATTTATTTTTAGCAGGTTAAGAAACATCATTTATGCTAACCTTTTTTCTTTTGAATTCTTTTCTACAGATGCCTTCCAGAAATCTTTGGATGTTCAATATGTTACTATAGATATATAGTAAAATTTTGACAGCTTTCCTATTGCTCAAAACCTGAGGTTCCCTACAGAGACCTTTTCTTCACTGTAGCCTTATTGCCAAGTTGTCAGAGCATTAATTAAACTAGAAGAATAAGGCATTGCATGTAATTTCCTATACTGGATGCCTTCATGTCAGGGACATATCTCCATGGTAAGAACCTGTATATAAACAAAAAATAAGCCTGGCAATGCTACAAAAGCTCATACAGGCTTTTAAGTGAGAAACATGGCAAAAGAAAATACAGAGTTTAAAGCAAAGTATTTCTTGGGAAAATGAAGACTGCTGAATACTGTAGTCATTCAGAACAAATGTGATGATTTTGTTTGGCTATTTGGGGTATTCCAATGCTACTTTTAATCTCCATATTTTAGGTATTTATTGGCTCAAATCTAAAAAGTTTTCTTATTCTAAACCCCCCCCTCATTTATTATAGGTAGACTTACTGTTCCTTAGTGGGATTATGGATTCTCTGTACAAGCACATAAAATTATGTATAGTAAAACTTTATTCCTTATAAACTGCTAATAATTTGCATACTTTTCATTTTGCTGCATGGATCAAAATGTCTTCATATACTATACATCACATCTCAATTTGATATGCATTTACTCTGCCATTTAGAAGTCAAAAATACAGCACACATGTTGATGTTTTTCCTGCAATAAAATGAATAGATGCTCAAACTATATTTGCAATCCACTCTTTGCTAAACCTGCAGGCAGAGCCAAAGCACTACAGAAAAAGGAGTATTTTTCATTTTTTTTCCTCACATTTTCAGGGCTGTGTGTTTTTGTGACTCTTCAAAAAATAAATTTGATCATTTGCTGCCAAACTGAAATAAAAAAAAATATTTTCAAGAGCTGAAAGGAGAAAATTGTGCTTTAGGAATTACCAAATGAAGGGGATAAAACTGTCTGGAGGATAAAATTGCTGTGGGTACACAGGGTCTTCCCTTTCTTTTCGCCACATTCAGAGCAGTTCCTGAGGGGTTGCATACAAAGACTCTCCATGAAGGGGAGCACTGCAGCTGTTTGTACCTGCCTGTGCCACTGAGGCTCGGGGCCAGCACAGGGACATCCATCACTTACAGGCCTGGTTCTGGTTCTGGCCAAGAGCACAGGAGTGAAAACTTCTGTGCCACTGACAAGGGACTTGGAGAGCACTGGTAGTGTCTTCTGTCTCAGCCAGACACAAGAGCACTGGCAGTCTCTCAACATGTTATTTGAAACATTTTCAGGTTTGAAAAGTCCTTGCTCTTGTGAGGAAGCTCAGCTCTGTGCGTGTGTTTCTGGGCTGGAACTGTGTGGCTGCTCTCCATACCAGCCTTCACTCTTCCTCCAGGAGCTCCATGTCCAAGGTGGGCAGCGTGGCCAGAGGTCTTGGTGTCTGTGGGGTGACTGTATTGTTGTAGACAGGTAGATGGAGTGGCTGTGCTGCCAGGAGCTCCCTGCAGCAGCATAGGTAGTATGTTCCTCTTGGTGTCTTCATAGAATCACAGAATGTGCTGAATTGGAAGGGGCTCATCAGGATCCTTGAGTCCAACTTCCTGCACAGCCCTGCACAGTCACACCCTGTGCCTGAGAGCACGATCCAAACACTTCTTGAAATCTGTCAGGCTTGGAGCTGTGACCACTGCCCTGGGGAGCTGTTCAGTGCCCAAACACCCTCTTTGGTGAAAACCTTTTTCCTTTAGCCAGCCTAAACCTCCCCAAACACAACTTCAGGCCATTCTTGCAGGTCCTGTCATTGGTCACCACCAATGAAGAGATCGGGGTCTGTCCCTCCTCTTCCCCTCATGAGGAAGCTGTAACTGCAGTGAGGTCTCCCCTCAGTCTCCTCCAGGCTGAGCAGACCCAGTGACCTCAGCCACTCCTCACAGAGCTTCCCCTTCTTGCCTGCCTGTCACTGGTGTTCCAGGTGTGTGTGCAGCAGCACAGTGTGGGTGCCAGTCTCTGAGCTACTCTTCAGCAGAGCAGTTTCACCCTTTGCTACTTTGATCCTGCACAAACTCTTCCCAGTAGATCCTGTAAGAAACCTGGCTGTTGGCTGGGGAGTCAGTGCCCAGGTATTTCACACCTCAAGCAGCCTATGAGGCTGTACTGGGAGCCCGACTGTGACTCAAGCACACCCTGAGGGTTTGAGACCAGCCCTTCAGGGGTGGGTGAGAGGTCTCCTCCTTCAGCTTGAAGCAGTCACCCCTTCAGGCACTCTGGGGTAGTCAGGAGCTCAATTTAGTGCTGGGCACCTCAGGTACAAGCAGAGAGAGTTAAAATTCTACAGTGCTGGGCCATTCTCACCACCTTCTCTGAAGTGTCAGAATGATAGCATGAGCCTCCTGTGCAGAAGAGGCAGATTCTCAGTACAGTTTCTGCCATGGGGTGAGTGTCCCTGTGCCTGTCCTCAGAGCTGTGTCTGCCAGCAGGATGCACAGGGCCTTGTGTTCCTCTGCACAGAGCTCGTCTCCACCCGAGGTAAGGGACAGTGCTGAGGTATCTCCCATGGCCCCTGCGAGGCTCCATGTCCTCCTTAGCTCCTTCCCTGCCATCCCCTCTGCTCAAGCATCCCCAACATTACTCAAGAACTTGGATTCCTTCTCTTCAAAAAACAGTCTTTAAAAATTATTCTTTAAATTTTCTGGTAAATAGAGTTAATGCCCTAGGAGAGGAACACTTTAGGTTGCTTAGCTGAGAGTATCTTTTATTCATGAGCTGCATACGCCATACATTCACTCCCTCACTCTAGTCTCAAGCATTATTTCAGGCAGAAGAAAGCACATCTTTAGCATTGTAGGCTTTTGAACAATCTGAAAATGTGTAATGAAGTGGCAACACATCTCAGAGGCAATAATATGCTGAAACATTACAAGCCTTTATAGTGGGCATTTTAAAGCCCTAACTTGTAACCAATAGAACTTTGTTATTAAATGATTACTTTTATGTACACAGAACTTTTCTACTTCTCCCTATGTGTATTGAGTGAATCCTAAATGCTAAACTGCATCAGTGCTTTTTCTCATAAACTGCTTGGTTCTTAACTTACAAGGTCCTTAACATAATTTTCTGTAGTACATCCAGTAATTCTTTTCTGGGTGTCCCAAAGAGAGGCATACAAGAGTTCATAAATCTAGTGCAAACTTATAGCCTGCTGCTTCCCCTCTCAGAATTATTTTTTAAAAAACAGGTGAAATATAAAGTCTGGGGAGTGCAAAGGTTGGTCTCTTCATTAATTTAACACTTGTCTTTGTGGGAAAATAAAGCACAGATGAAAAGTCTGTAGGAAGACCTGCTGGTTCAGTCCAGGGTTTGGCTACTAAGCGTATTTGGTTATCAGGAGGATTAGTTCATTGTTACTGAAATTTTAGCTTTGATCTCTCATTATAAGTTTTTTAAATTCTGAGGATTAATTGCATTTGAGGGGAAGATCCAAAGAATTTTTCTGACTCCAGTGGGTTTTGAAGGAGGCCACCTGAGGTAAATGATAGAAAAGCCCACCTCTGTATCTTGATCCCTGGAAATGGAATTGACCTTTTCACAGCTCAATTACGGATCAGTTTATATAAATATATCTAAATGTTTGACCCCAATCTCCTTTGTGTGCCCTGGTGCAGTTGGCCTGTGAATACTGTAGTCTCCTATCAGCGAAAGGAGACAAGATATTTGCTCAGATGTTCAGAGTCAACAGCCCAGCAGAGGTGGCCCCAGCTGAGGCTTTAACTGGGGCAGGTTGAAAAGCTTGGACCAGCTGTGTGGAGCTGAGCAAAGCTTTCTGCTTGTCACCTTTGGTACTCAGCTGCCAATAGTCCAAATTTTGCATTTAGCAGTACTTCATAGCTGTGTGGATTTTGAAGGTGGCGTTTCTCTTCCAGCTGTAGTTTCTTCATCAGAGATAAGGCAGCCTCCTGTGCCCAACAAATGCAGTTTTTACTCCTGCTGGGGGAGGAACACATGGGCTCAAATAAGATCTCTGTTACTAAACAGTGTGCCTGGGGCAATCCAGTGCTGAATCATGTGGGCACCCACAGATTCAGCACCCCTGATCCTCATGGGCTGTGTGAGGCTGGAGAGCAAAGCCCCAGCTGGGCATCTCTGAGCCTTCCCTGTTACCCACAGTAAAAGGGCTCAGTCCCACAAACACAGTGAGCCGTTCCCCTTGCCAGTGGGTCTGGTCCTGTCTCCCCTCAGCCCTGTGCCCCGTACTCCTGTTTGCTTTGTGCCTGTTTTGGAGCTGATCTCGCCCCACTGAGACCCTAAAACCAGCTCAGCCAAAAACTGGAAAGCTTTCTGCCATGTCTCAGAGATGGATCAGAAGGAACAGGGAAGGGTGTGCTTTGGTAGCCACAAGCCATTAGGATCAGCTCAGCTGCCCCAAAACCAAATCTTAAATATGTACAGCCCCTCCTGTTTCCCTGTACATGGATGTTCCTTGCCCTTGGCCAGTGGCATAGCTTGGACACTCATATCCAGTGGCTAGATAGAGATTCTGGTGTTCAAAAATACTATTTAGAATTAATTATCCCCTTAGTCTTCCAAAAGGAGGACTCTGTATTCATGTTTGGAGTATCTTCTTCAGGAGTTATGGACAAGCTTATGCTGCCCACATGCTGTACATACGAGACTACTAAACAGACAACACTAAGGCTATTGAACCTGCCCTTTTCATGAACTTCAAATTCATTGTCAACATTTATTTTAAATCACACTCTAATCTTTCAGAGAACAGAGCTTTTGCTTAGAATGCTGCTCCAAGGAGAACCAGCCACCATACAAGGTGTCCTCTTGATTTATAGCTGCAGCAGCCTGAATTTCATATAACATGATAATATCCTATAAAGTCTCAGAGCTCTACACTGAGTCCTGCACAGATAACTGGTTGAGCAGTACACGAAGACAGGATGTGATAATAATGTCTTCAGCATGAAACGATGCTATTTGGGATGCCATCCTTCTTGGATGTGGGAGCCATAATCCTATTATCAGTCATCAACAATAAACGACACCATTGTAGATATCCATTTGCTGGAGGTGATAAAGAAGCAGCCTAGCCAGCATGCTGAGGTTTCACCTGCTATTTGCTTGCAGATTTTCTCTGCAGATTTCTGCCCATCTGCAGATTTATTTTCTTTAATCACTGTGAATAAGAGGACATTTACTTCACTGGTTATTATTTCAAGCCACCGGTTGTATTTCAGCATTGATTTGGGGAATTCTGTTCCAGGCTTTGGGGCTGTGTCCCATGGCATTCTCCTGTGAGAGCCCCTCCAGGTGCAGAAGGCAGAATGGTTTGTTGATATGTTAATGTCTGCACCTACAGGGATGGGTAACAAAGAATAGCAGTGAAATCTGCCATAAATTACCTGAGAGATCTCAAGAAAAGTATACAGGTAACAGCCAAGTGACAGTGCCAAGCAAACAGATGAGTTTTCATCGTCTTCATGCCTAGCCCATCCTTTCCAGCTATGGCATAGTTTTTGATTACACTATGTTATTTTACAACTAGCATGAAATATTTAGGGCTTTAAATTTACATAGTCATAAGACACACCATTTTGCAGTACATCTTAGAATTCCAATACAGGAGCTGTATAATTACATACTTCCACAAAATTTTATTAGTGGAGAAAACATAATTTTATTCCAGCACATTGTTGGAAATTATTACTATAATGAAATCATAGGAAAAATTTCTTTAGTTAAGCAGAAGTGTAAATGAACAAATTAGGTTATCCCTCTTTAGACTTCATGTGCTGGGGTTGTAGCTGTGCTCAGACTGGCTATTTGCCTTCCTGTGCTTCAAGCAACCCAGTGCAGCAAAGCAGACTGGGAGGGGAGATGTCAGTGCTGCTGCTCACTGTGCTGCCCAGCAGGGGCAGATTTATGCACACCCAGTTGCTTTGGTCCTTTCTTAGCAATAAGGAGCTACTGCTCCTTACTCCATACAGCTGTTCATTGCCCTCTCAGCATTTCTTGGCCATCTACAGGACTCATAACTGTCCACAGTCCAAGGCACAAGGAAGAACTTCACAGGCACAGCCTCACTGTGTGACTGAGAAGGTTATCATTCACTTTTCTCCTGGGGATGAGTCACTACACTGCAAGCACAAGCTTTCCCTGTGACAGGCTGGTGCAGGGGGCTCCCTTCCCATCCACACCTCTGATGCTGGGTGCTTTTGACCCATTTGCAGTAAGAGGTTCACCTGAACTCACCCAAATTCACTTCTCTATTTTCTTTCTTCCCTAACTGTTTATTTTCCCTAAATTTCCCTACCTTCACATATGTACAAATACAAACCTCCAGCCCCTACCTCTGGTCATAGATGATGCTTTTGGGTCAGTGCCCAAGACACGTGCTAGTGCCCATCCCACAAGTTCCCACCTCTTTCACTGGGCACTTTCTCATGCAGGAAGGGATGTGGCAAAGGAAAGTGGACAGTATTTGTCCAGCATGAAGCTGACCTTGGAGAAGACCACAGAGGGAAGAGGCTTAGGCAATCTTCCCGTGATTAAAGGTAGAGATGGAAACAGTATTTCCAATGAGAGAGAGGTCCTGCTGCATTTCTACAGTGCACATTTTTAGCTTTTTATACATCCATTCTTTCCCTGGCCACAGTCACCTTTTCTTGCTAATCAGTAGCACAGATGTCAGTGAATTGCTTTCTCATTTGAAAGATGAACATTTCACACTCCTCTTGGCTGGGAATCACAGGAGGCCCTGCAGCTCCTTGCACAGCACCCCATGCCAGCACCTTTGCTACAGGCTAGTTTACTTTGCTAAACCTTGCACTGGACACCTTACATGCTGACACAATGAATTCCTATAGAGAATGTCTTTTCAAAATGGCATTTCTGTAAAATCAACTGTTACCCATCGTTTAAAAACACACACGGGATCAAAGTTCTGTTTATCCCAGGTTTAATAATTACCTTAGCAATGCAAAGCTGTGCCCAGTGGCACAATAAAACTTCCTGTCCACTTTGACATCTTGTATGTTGATGTTGACTCATGACTTAGTCACTGTTTACAAATATTGGCCTAGGAGGTCCTTATGGATCAAAATAAATTATATTATCAGGAAAGTGAAAATGGACAAACCCTACAAAACTGGCCCTAATCTGATGAAAATACCCTTTAAATTAAACAGGTGGTGGAGCTAAGCATCTTCTCCAGGATTTTGCTCCCCTGTGATCTATCAAGGGACAGATTTACATTTATTGGAGCCTAAGGATTCATTATAGTAGAGTTTTTAAATACAACCTACAGAGCACTAACAAGAGGTGAAACCAGGGTCACTCTTTAACTCATGGATCAATAAATCTTTTCCATCCTTGAACTGTAATGTCAAATGCCATTGCCTAAAAATTCCTCAACCAACACACCAATCTATATCCATTACAGCTATATTCTCATTTTAGGGTACAAAGAGTGTGCACATCATCTCAGCTACATTTCCCAGCTGTTCGTGCAAGTTATTTTACTTGCAGGCTAAAGCATATTCTAATTTCAACATCTATAAATAAATAAATATGTTCTGATTCATATTAAACATCCATAAGTTTCACATTGACAATGCAGTAATTATTCTCCAACTCTTCCATTTCTTAATAAGAAAAAAACCTTTGCCTAAACTCCATATTCACAGTGACAACACAACGTTAACATCTTTGTAATTCAGATAAGCGAGATCTTCTTTAAGAAATTCAGGGGGAAAATATGCAACCTGACAGAACAGCATGAAGCTTCCACATGAGAATCCTGGGAGAAAGTGTCTACATATTTCGGAGTAAAATCAAAGGAAGCCATTAAAAAAGAGCACATTGTCTAAAATGTGTTGAAATGAGACATGTATTTATTCTCTCCCTGAGGTAAAAACCTGTACAACTTTGGGTTAACAATCCATAAATTATCAAGTCATTTCTCACTTGTGGAATAAATAGCATCCAAGAGTGTCTGCATCCACACATCAGCTGAAGCTGGAGAAAGCTGAATTTACAAAACATTGAATCAGAAGGTATGTGAGACTCAGTAAACAGCACAATATCCAGTGACTACAACAAGGAAAATTACAGCTAATCATCAGGTTTTCAGCTTTTCAAGAGTTTCTGCTGCAGTTCATGGGGTGCTCAGGACCCCTCTGCAGAGCTTGACAGAAGAGCAGGCAAAACCAGGGAGGCAGGTGGGTGTAGAGGATGGAGGGGCCAAACTGACAAGACCCAGCCTGGGCAGCAGCTCTTGGTTCAGCCATGTTTAGTGATGGTATTTTGGGGCCACTGATGAGGTTGGGATGGTCACAGGTGGTTGATGTTATTTGAATTCCTGGCTGAGCTGTGCCTTTTCCTCCCAGAGCCCAGCCCCATGCTGCTGGATGTAGGTCTGTATTCAGCAAAGATCAGCAAAGCTGGAGCTCTGCCTGCTCCACGAGCCAGTGGTGAGGAGGGTGCCCACCTTCTGCAGAGTCCCAGGCTTAGAGGCCTTGATGGTAAAAGCACAAACAAAAGTGGTTCAGCCCAGGGTGTCCAGGAGCTTCAGCCCACATCCCTTCCAGGTCCTGCCCTCTCTGGGTACGTTGTTTGAGCAGAGATTCCTGTGTTGGAATGAGTGCCCTGTCTGCCAGCCTGCAGAGCACAGAGGAGAGGGTTTGTGACCACCACAGTGCTGCAGTCCATATTCAAATGGCAGGTCACAGCACCTCACAGGAGGCAGCTGGCTCCTGCAGAAGCCTGGCCCAGCCTGGTGGTGGTCCACAGTGCCCTGGAGCAGGACTGAGATGCTGCCAGGACAGACCCTGGACCTGGGAGTGCTCTGATAGCACAGCTGCAGCATCACATGTGGATCAGCCCTGAATTTCAGAGCATGTCAGCAGTTGCCTTCTCCCTTCTGATTAATGAACTCCTGGTGTCATTACATATTTTTAAGGGCAGGTATCCAGAGGCTGGATCACACGGTGTAGCTCCTGGTACTGAAGAAGTGCCCACACTGGCAGACTCCGGAGGAATCACAAGACATTTGCCTGTGGAGGACTCAACTGGACCTCATCCTGCAGCACTCAGAGGGTGAGTGCTGGACCTCTGAGGAGACATGAACTGGGCCAAGAGCATCAGTGCTAGAGATAAACATGAGTAAACACAGGCAAACAAATTACAGAGGGGAACAAGAAACCGACAAAGATGAATGTGGCAAATGAAATGTAAGAAAGTGTGTTAATGCGGGTCAGACAAAGACTTAAAAATCTTGTACTCAGGATATTAAAATTGCACTCCCTGGTGTGTACCTACCTGCACCTCTCTCCTAAACATTATTTCTGCTACATTTGCCTTGAATTAAGAAAGAGGTTTTTCATCTTCGAAGCAGTCAGACCTGCAATTACACCGACCCAAGTTTTGCATGAGGTAATATTTTTTCCTGCCTTAAACACAATTTGTACTCAAAATGAACTTGTTAAATAGTCTGTCATCTTGCATTTTCTTCTGTAAAGAGCAGACAACACCTGAATAGTTAATGAACTGCAGTGCAGTTTAATCAGGGTGGGAAAATACTATTTCAAACAAAGAACAAAGTCATCCCCTCCAGTTTTTCCCACTGCCTCCAGCTTCCTGCACTGGTCACTGGGTTGCACATGATGTCCTTTGAGCATGTCCCAAGCCAACAGGCCTGAGCCCCAAGGGTGCACACACATTTTGGGAGATGATGCTTCCCATCACCTTGCCTCACAAGCAGCTGTTTAGGCCAAGGTGAGGTGAAAATGCCAAGGCAGTGTGCCCCAAGTCATGGACCAGCAACCCCAGCCCTGTTCAGGCTGTGCAGTCCCAATATTTCAGCCTCCATAGAGGCATAAAAAGGCTGGATGCCTTATTCACCCAGTAAGTAATTTACTGTGACATGTTCATACCAGTATACAAGAGCGTTGATGTGCCTCCAGTCGTAGTGCTGAACCCAGAAATGTTGCTCAGAGGAGTCATAACCTGCAGTAGGAAAGAGCTCTGGAGCTGCACACTGGAGTGCATGTTGCAGAGCTCTGCCAAATGTGATATTACCAAAATAGCTTTTGTTCCAATACATTGGGCACATAGAAGGAAAAATATTACCTATTGTCTGGGTTGTAAGTTCCCCTTTGTATAAAATATGAATAACATTTCTTAAGTGCGTTTGTGAAATGCTTTGTCCCTGGGCACAGAATCTATACACAGCCACGGCATTGCCCTTATTTATGACTTTCCTTAAGCACCAGGAGTTATGAAGATGTACTTTCACTTTGATCCTTCACAGACCCGGTAGCCTGCAGGAAGAATACAATTCATCAATGGTTTTGTTATGTGTGTCACTGTAACGGAGGGCAGGAATGAGATCCAGTGTTCCTCTGCCACCTGGGAGCAGCCGCTACCCAGCAGCACGGAGGCGGATGGGCAACATCCTCCCAGCAGGTGAACTGCGTGGAAACACAAAGAAATAAAGTGGTGATTGTGGCTGGGAAGTGGCCGTTAAGGAAATTTAATTCAGCTGACTGTGATGAGTAAAGAGGCCATCAATAGTTCCTGCTACTGGCCTCTGAGTTATTGGATACGTGATTTCCACAATCTAACTCCCTTAGCACATTGCTATATTAAATCTTTTGTTGCTTTTGTTGTTTTATCCCTAAAGAATATGAGAGAGGTGAATTGCTGACTTTCCACAGCTTGCTTTGGCTGCAAATGGAGCTTCAGCTCCTGAGGGCTTTGGCTCATGGGCAGTGAAGCAAACAGCGACGGCAGGTGAAGATGGAGCTGTCTCCCACCTGCCTGCCAGAGGTTAGTGCTGCTCTAATGGTGTCAGCAGCAGAAAATATCTGCCCAAGTCAGCTCAAGCTGGGGCACAAGGGTGGAGCAGCAGAGATGTAGGTGCTGAATCAGCTCTGTTTTGGAGACCAGAGGGATGTTAACAGCAGTGCAGGGGCAGGGCAGGGCAGGGGCCACTGCAGGACTTGTTTAAGCAGCTATGCCAAAGCCCACAAGCATGTTTTGCACTTTTTTCCCCAGGATTATGTTTTGTTGGCCAACAATCTTCAAAAGTGGGAGAAACCCAATATCGTAACCTCACTATTATCCACATTAAAGGTCATATTTTTCTGAGCCTGACGTTAATTTTATTTGTGATGGGGCTGGGCTTTACTAAGCACAAAATAATACTAACTCAAACAAATGCATCTTGCTTAAAACTCACTATTATATTCAAAAGAAATAAAATTGCAAAAACTGAATGAAAATAATACAATAATACAACAGTACCAGGAGTAAACTGCCATCCCTCTGATTCAGTCTGTGCATTTTTGGTGTGGGGAGAAGAAAATATAATAGACAATAGGGTGCTGTGGGACAGAATAACACAGCCAGGCAGAGTCCCCGTGACTCATACCCAGAAGATCTTTCCTCAGGAGTGGGAGTCATTATGATCCACAACAAACTATTGTAACCTGCTAAATGTCTCAAGTGTCTCTGAAGCCACATTAACTTCCCGCAGCGATGATTTTTCTAAATACGTGACATCGTGCTTTGTTCTGCTCCCTGCCAAACACATTTAAAGGCACTACCTTGACTCCCCTTTGAGAGGTCTGTCTGAACCACTCATTTCTCTTTGTCTCTCCCTCATCCCCCCTCCCCAGTGCTGGGCGATGCTCTCTTCACTTCCAGGAGAAATGACAGCAGCATTCTGCTTCTTGGAACAATGTTCTGGTTTATCTCCAGGAGTCAACAGTAGGTGGTTTACTTTCTGCCATTTCTGTCTCTTTTTTGTTACTTTGCTAGGCCATTTGCCAAAGGGAAAAAAAAAAACCCTGAATACTATGCTTTGCATTTCTACATCTTCTTCCATTCAAGGCTTCTCAAGTATTTAACAAGCACCCTTTAAATTTGAGCCAGGCTGCTGGCAGGTGGATGCAGCCGCTCTGGCTTCACCAAGGAAATGCTTCCCTGGGCCACTCCCTGGGTGGGACATGGGTGCTCAGCTGCAGGAGAGCTGCAGATGTGCAGCCATAACAGGGTCAAGGCAAAGGCAGCTGCAGGCTGAGATGAGTTTTTCCCCTCCTCCTGCAAACCAGAGCTGTGCTCCTTTCACACTTGGACACCGTGGTGGTGGTGGTAGCTCTGCAGTAAAATCCTCTTGGGATTCTCCCGGTCAGATGGCCACTGGTCTCTCTCCCAGCCCTGGCTGGTCACTCAGTGGGGAGGGTGGCAGAGTGGACAGGCAGATCTGGCCACAGAGCAGAGACCACCAGCAGCTCTGGGACAGGGCTGCTTCTGCAGCTGCACCTGCAGCAGGGTGGGAGTGACACCCATGCCTGGAAACGCCGGATTTCCAGATCTGCGGTGAGGAATTAAGTCTGTGTGTACAGCTAGTAAAGATAACTCCTTTCCTCTTATCTTACTGGAAGGGGGAGCAAGAGAAAGGCCAAGAAATTAGCCAGATAGTGTTGCCAGGAGCAGTGCTCTGAGCCCCTTGTGACAGCTGATAAAGGCTGTTGTGACCACAAAGCAGCAGAGACAATGCTGTGCCCCCAGCCCTGGCTGAGAGAAAGAGGGGGAGGATATGTGAGTTACCAAGTCTCCCCTGGTCACTTTGGAGACATCACCTGCCTCCTTCTTAGGGAAACAAGCTGGTGTCATGTGCTCTTGTGTCACATGTCCTTTCAGAAAGAATTTTGGAGACAAAATAGTCCACACCCCTGAGAATTCTTCCAAGTTACACAAGTGTCTCAGAGGGAAGATCATGGTGCAGCAGCCACCTTGACAGCTCAGTTGCATGGACCAGGGGCAGGACAGGGCTGTAGGGACATACAGGCACTCAGGCTGACCATGGATTTTATTGTAGAATGAGCTATTTTTGACTGGTAGAAGTTCATGTGTGGATATATGAAGTTGAGCAATGGGGCTGCACTGGAGTTACTGAGGTTCTCTCTGAAGAGCTGGGGCATCCTGGGGGGCTTCAGATGAACTTTGAGAAAACAGAATAAATGTAAAGATAAGCAGGGATCTATGGGTACACCCTAGGATTTGTTCCAACCCCACAAACACCCATCAGAAATCTTTAAACCTGTTATGAGTCAACACACACGGACCCAGCAGTGTATTTTAAGACACCACTTTCACAGGTTCATCCCCTCCCCTCAGTGGCAGCTCTCCAAGAACCTGCTCAGTTTCATGAGCATTGTGTGTCTTCACACTGCTGTGCCTGTGTTGTGCATGAAATAGGAGAGCCCACATCTGCTGGGGATGCTGCTCTCTGAGAAGTGCTTCTTGAGGGGTTGCCAAGGTGTGGAAGAGTGAGCAGGGCGCTCACTGGACTTAGAGAGCTTGAGCTGCTCAGCTTATCAAAGAGACAGATAAGAAGAGACCTCTTATCTGAGAGAGCAACAGAGTTTTTGGCCCTGATCTGGAGCTCAGTGTCCCTGGCAGAGCCCTGTGATCCACCTCACCACGCATTGAGGGGATGTCAGGAGCACCTTTGCACTCAAGAGTTGTGGAAGCAGGCTCCAACACAGACCACTTCATATCATTGTAGTAAAGGGAGCTTGGTAGCACTGCCAGCAGTATCTAACCAGGCACACCCTGAGCCTGCTGCCTGTCCTGGGCCTGCTGATACAGCCTCACGGTAAAACTGGAGGAACAGATTTCCCCAAGAGAAGCTCAGGGCAGAGATGGGAGCCTGGCAGTTTTCTCACAATGGTTGGATCACTCTTTAGGAGTATATCCATGATTCCTCTTGGGGATAAAAGTGCTATGCTCTTTTATACTTTACATGATACAATATATTTTCATCGACAATCACTCTGAGCAGATTCTCAGTGACCTTCTTAAAGGGAGCTAGGAGGTATATTTGACTCATAAGTGATGAATTTTAAACTTCTTGTGGAGGATTTGGAATAATGAAGAATATCTGCTTATTCCATAATATTCTGGCTTATCTTAATACTTTGCTTTGCTGCTAATAAGAATTAAGATTATTTTAAATTAACCTATGAATCTGATTTTCCAACCAGTCTTACTTTGGTTGCAAAAGTCATCTTGTTCTCAAAACTGAAGTGGAAGTTCCATTTCCAACTTTCTTACTGCATTCATATCATCACTGTATGTTGGCCCTGTGTTCTATTGTCACGATGTATTTCCTGCTCTGAAAACCAGCTAATTTTACAGCTTGCAAGCAGATAAAATTAAATAAAAGTAGTATGAATGTGCAGTTCTGGGGGTGCAAGGCTCTGATGAGATATTTTCAATAAATTATTTGTGCTGGGAAAAAGAAAGAAGTTACCCAGTGTTTGTTTTCTGTTCCCATGTTTTCCCATGGCATCATCCATTTCACATCACCCATGGCATGACACCCGTGTGTGGTTATCCTCAGGCTCTAAGGGCTCCTGAAGCTCACCCAGAGGTGGGTGCACAGCCTGCCCCTCCACTGCTCAGGCTTGCTGCTCGTGACACACAGCTGCCCCTTGCACGGGGCAAGGAAACTGCTGAGCACCAGGGAGCACACACTCACACTCACACTCACACTCACACTCACTCACAGACACACAGACACACACACACACATTCACACACAGTCTCACACTCACACACATGCTCACACACAAACACACACACACAAACACAAAAACTCTCACGCAGTCACACACTCTCACAGATACTCACACACAGTCACACACTTGCACACTCACACACACTCACACTCACACACAGTTACACTCACACACACATTTGCATACACTCATGCACACGTTCATCCACACAGTCTCACTCACACATACAGTCTCACACACTCACATAAACTCACACATATCCACACATAGCCTCACACTCACACACTCACATAAACTCACACATATTCATACACAGTCTCACACACACACTCACACACACACTCTCACACTCATACACACACTCACACACTCACACTCACACACACTCACACTCACGCACTCACACACACACACTCATACACTCACACACACTCACACTCACACTCACACTCACACTCACTGTCACACTCGGTCCCTGTGCCCCCTGTCGTTCCCTGCAGAGCCCCCATCCCTCCTCCCCGTGTTCCCGTCCCGGTGCTCAGCAGCCGCTGCTCCGCTGTGGGGAGCCCGTTCATGCCAAGAGCCAGAGCCGGGCTCCCACTCCCACCTCAGAAAATTCTTTTTAAACACAGAAAAAAAAAAAAAGGAAAAAAAGACATTTAGTTCAATACACAAAGTTCAGCGCTCAATCGCTGAGGGTGGGCACTCATTAACCCCCGTGTCGATGGGCTGCAGAGCGAACTGAGAATGCGGCGGCCCTGTGACCGGCTCTCACATCAGTTACCGCGAGCTCTGACATCCGTCTGTCTGTCCCGCCCTGCGCTGCCCGGACCGGCCGCTCCATCCTCCCGCACGGCCCCGCCCGCTCCCGCTCATCCCCACTCGGGGTTTGCGGCGCTCCTGCGTGGTTTGAACAGCTCCCATGCAGCCACCACGCAGCTTCTGCCCAAACTGCACTTGCCGAGCTTTCTCAGTAGCTGGGAGGCAAACAAAATACATCCTGCAAAATGCTCGTGGTCCCACAGCCTGCAGTTGTGTGCCTTAGTGTTGAATCCTGTGCCTCCACACTCAGGTCCACCGACATGCACTCACACAAACTGTGCCTTTTAAATAGGTTTTAAACACAGATAGCATAAGAGAAAGCCCTCTAAAGCTGCAGTAAAATGTGTTTCCAGCTCTCTGCAAGTTTAGAGATTGCTGAATGAAAGAGGAATATCTTTTCCGAGGCTCTTAAAGTTTAGTGATCATTAAATAAAGCAAAAGGAATATCTTTTATGGACTTTCACAGGACTTACATCCCACTTTTCCTCACAAAGTAAACTGTTTAAACTGTCCTGTCCTGTTAGCCCTGTGTACCTTGGGTCCCTGGGGTTACTGAAGTTAGAACAGCAAAGGGGAGAGATAAATTAGGCTGTAAAATGGACTAAGAGTTTCCTTTGTGGCCACTGACATTTAAAAAATTCTTCAGATAAAGGCTACCCACAATAAATATTTGCAAGTTAATGAAAGCCTTGGAAACTTCAGTATGCAGATGTAACATGGTTAAATAGCCATCATTTCTTCATGGAAAGCCAGAGCAGCCAGTGGATAGTAGGACAGAGCAGTCATGGACAGGAATACTTGTTGTGGGAGATACCTCTTTTTGTAAGCTGTGTGTATTTAATGTACATTCAAAATCAGATTTGCAAAACAAAGTCAAATATTAGAATTGTAAATAACCAGACCCAAGCTGAATTCCCCTAAATATGCTTAGGGATGCTTCTCACACAGTGCTAATAGGGCACAGCAGCACCGTGGAACAGAAACAGGCAAAAGTGTATTCTTATGCCTGTATTGCATACAATACAGTACATTAAGGGAAGCATAATTCAAATTAGGAAAATATAAAAGCAAGAACCATAATGAATGTTGTATATTTGTCTTCAGCAATTTTTATTTTTATTCATTATAGATAATGAGTTTAATTTTAAGCTCAGAGTCCCACCCACTACCTACTTTTCTAATCATGAGCAGAGAGTTAAATCTCTAGATTTACATCTCTAAAGAAATCCCATAAAATGCATAAGATATTGAACACAAAAACTTTCTACTCTTTGAAAGTGTTCACCCTTAAATGCTATTATTAAGCCAGACAATAGAAAGTTTTAAATACTTGTTCCCAGTATGGAGTTATTTTTAAATCCAGTATTCTTTTTAATGGCTACAAGATCAATAATAAATGTAAGGGTTTAGGCTCACCTATTTGATAGCATCAACAGTGTTTTTAAAGTAATGTCCTTCTGAAAAAGAAAAGCCTTTTAATATTCTCTTTTATATTCATACCTCAATAAAGTTAATAAGCAATACAGAAATACAAGTTTAAACCCATTTGAATGAAATGCATTAAAAGAGAGAGAGAAAAATGTCTAAAGTTAAATACTCTATTTCCAGATGAAATCATGAGATGTCAGTTTACAGATGGTGCACATTGCAGCAGCCCACTGGAAAATGGAGCAGCCAAACAGCTGCTATTGTTCCTACCCCAGAAAAAATTAAGATCTCGTAATAACATAGGCATGGAAGTTGCCTATAATTTCACATTTAGGCCTTTGTTTAGAAATGACTTGGGCTCTGCTTAAGAGCAAAGTTCATGAAACTGGCAAGGCAAGACTGCTTTATTATCTGACTGTGACAAGTCCTGTGCACAAAAAAGGGATTCATCCCAAAGGCTTATTTGGCATGGCCAAGGCAACTCCAGAGTGCCAGGCCTCTCTGTAAATCCCTGCATAAATAGGAGAAGAAAACAAGGAGACTGCATGAACTGAAGACATTGTTTTGGAAGAAAAAGCGAGATCAGTTAGCTATTAATTACTTTTAACTCTCCTGACCAGCATTCACAGGTCAGAGGTTTCCACTTTGCTGAAGCCAAACTTTACTTACCCTGAAGCTTCAGCTTCACTGATAGACACAAGAGAGGCTGGTCTATCTTACTTTAGCATGGTCAGACCCATCCTCCCCATTTCTTTCCTTGACTGGGATTACAAAGAAATCCCCCACACCTTGGGATGACTGAGGGAGGGTTTCCAGCCTGCAGGAGATGTGCATGGATGGACTGACAGCCCACCTGCTGCATGGGCAGGAGAGGTCCCTCTCAACAATTTGTGTGCACATCTGATTGTCAAAAGTAAAGACATACAAAGACAACACTGACAACACTCATCTACATGGATGAGTAGAACATAAAGACTTGATGGAAAAATCTGGCTCTGGGAAGTCCACTTCATAGCTTCATTAACGTGAGAAAAGCAAAAGTGCCCCAGCTTGCTGTCCTGCTTTCAGATGTTGCATGCTGTACCACAATGGATAAATGATACATGCAATTTGGTGCTCCATGTCTCTTTCTTATTTGCAGCTGATTATGTAGAAACCCTAGGCAGTTTCCTTAATTTTTGTTACAAAAAGCTGCTGAAAGCAGGGGACAAGATTTGCATCAGGACTCTCCACATGGTAACAGTGACAAAAGGAGTTTCTGCATTCTTCCACCAAAGCCCTTGCCCAGGCCCAAGGAGCTTGGACAAAGCCCCTTATTGCTCCATGTTACTTAACAGCTCCCAACCTGCCCATATCATTTCAGAATTATCTGCTGTGGCCGTGTTAATAAAGGAGCTACTTGCCTGCTAATGTTTCTCAATTCTGCTTTTGGGGTGTGAGCTCACTCCCTGAATGAAGTGAGCAGCTCTACTGCCTGAATAATCACTTCCTTAAATTAATATGGACTGCAGCCACGTCCATCTGTGCTGTGATTTCCCACCACCACCCAAGCTTGAGAGAGGCCTGTACCTCCTAAGTAATTATTTACATTCCACCTATTGCATTCTCCATTGCAGACAACAATCTTTACTCAGTTCTCATCTCAATTTATTCCTCGTTGTTTTCTGTGTTAAAAAACATACTTCATGGGGGGTGAAAGCTCATGGTAACCTCCATCCTGCACTATTAGGTAGGTCCTGCCTTTAACAGGGAATAGTTGTAACTTACACGAAGGTCTTGGATCAGACAAGAGCGAAAATAAAGATTATTGGGATTTTTACAAGACTTTATTCCTATTCCAGGAGGGTTGGTCTTAGACACTCTTCTTAAATAATTGTTTTGATGTTATTAATAATAATATCTTAGCCTTGCTGTCATTGGGAGAGGTATGCAAAATTCTGGCCAAAGTAGTTTCATAAACCCCTTGCCTTCAAAAATCAGGTACTGTATTTACTCAGAGCAGTGAGGGGATGTGAAGCAATGCAAAAACCCACTGGGACATGGCTGGCCCTGTGAGAGGCTCCCTCCATGCCCAGCCCTGTTGGAGGCTGCTCAGGGGCAGGGGCTGAGCGTGTGCTGGTGCTCTGGGGCTGTAGGAAGATCTTTTACATCAAGTAAAGATTTGGGGTGATTTATGGGTAAATCATGCTTGTATCAGTGAGATTGTACTGGAGCTAGGGCTAGGAATGAATTTTCCTTCAGGGAAAGACTGGCAGAGTATGGAAGCTTCTTTTTCTTCCTTCCCCCAATGCACAAGGCTTGGTCACAGCTTTGGCTCCCTGCAAATGTCTCAGCAAATGTCTCCCTGCTTTTGTAGGGACATTGCAAAGTCATGGGCTGTGTGGGTTCTGCAGTATCTTGGTTTTTGATGAAAGCCACTCCTAGCATCACTCTCCTAAGCAAAGATGAGCCTGAAATGTGTGAGAGAGTTTTGGGAAGCACTTTTTGACCTAGATGTGTAGGGTCAGAGAAGGCAGGTGTCTTGTCTAACTGAAGGTCTATTACATGTTTCTGGAGGGTGCAGGAAATGGGGTTTGAGGACCCAGAAAGTCCCTTTGAATATCCCTGTGTCCTTGAATATCAGTGGTCTGGGGTGTCTGCTGTATTCCCTACCAAAAGAGCATGACTGTGGGGCTTCCCCATTCTGCCCAGTGAAGAAGAGGTTAGAGATCTTGTGAAAGTGTAAGAAACAGAGGAGAAAGGAGAGAGGAAGCCATAATATAAAGAAATGGAGGATGGAGGTTACCAAAGAGAGGAAGAGGCACAGGGCTTCCAAGAGGAGTTGTTACAGTTTCACCTTTTATTCTGACTGTCCCCCTTTGATAAGTGACACACACCTCCTAGAAGAAAGAGATGTGCTGGCTGCACTAACAGTCCTGGCTGCTCTGGATACTAAGCAGCTGGAAACAAAGAAAATTGTGTAAAATTCACCAACATGGGCCCTATCCAAATCCCAGTGACCTCAGGGAGTGCTAATCTGAACCCCAAAATCTGTTGGCAGGTTAGCTATCCCATGGTCCCAAGATTATTTAGGGAATTCTCTCTTGAAAAAACAAATGAAAAGGCTTTGCTGGAAACTGGTACAGTAGCATCCTGGCAGAGGTGGATGGCATCCCCTCCTGCCACAGCAGTGGGACCCCACCACCCCCTTTCCCCACCACTTCTTTATTTTACAAGAGAGTTGGCCCCAGCCTCCTCCAAAATGACTGGCCAACTTCCATGGCTGCTGGGCAGAGCAGGCACGAGCCAGGGTGTGTTTGCTCAGCTGAAGCCCCTCTGGCATGGCCCGGCCTCGCTGGCAAGCCCTTGCTGCAGGGAAGCAGGAGTGCACAGGGGAGAACACATCCTGTTGGCAGTGGTTTCACCAGTAAGCCCACACAGCTTTTGCCTGCATGAGATTTTGGCATGAGGAAATGATATTATTAGTCTGTCACTTTTACAAGCATTGAAATATATGGAGGAGGCGCAGATGTTAAAAAATATCCACCAAAGCAAACAAATACCCAAAGCTGAAAAACAAATAAACCACCCAAAAAGGAAGCCTCAGAGCCAAACTGACTCCTCACCAGCTGCTGTCAGGCCCAGTTTCCACAGCAGTGGCCAGGGACACCCCAAGCCAGTGATGGGACAGGTGCTCCATCCCCTGCATGGTGCACCACTGGTGCCTTTTGTCCTTCCAGCCAAGGCAGCGCATTTCTCCATCCAAGCTGAGGAGGGACATCACCTCACTCCATCCCTAGTGAGGCACAAGCCAGCAAGACAGGGCAAAGTTTTGCTGCTGGTGGTGAACTCAGGCTCAGTGCAGAGCCAGCAGAAGAGGCAGGCTGGGCAGATGGCAAGGATGTCCCCTGGACCACGGGGTGTCCGTCAGCTGGCGGGAGGGGGCCAGGGAAGCAGCCTGCATGGACGTGGGGCAGCTGCGTGGGGCCATCCATGTGCTTGCACCTCCGTGGAGGGAACCTTTCCCTCTGGCACTGAAACCAGTCCAGGAGGGAGGCCCTGCACTGTGCCAGTTTTGCTCTTCAGAAATGCTGGCAGGTAGGCTCTCCTTTCCAATTCCATCATGTCACTGCCACTCACCCTGGCTGTCTCTGGCCTTTGGGCAGGATCCAGTAGCAGCACGGTGGATGCTTTAAACCCTTGTGGATTTGCTCCCATCTCCTGATGCCCTCTGTCAGTCCTGCTTTATTAAAAATTTATGCTTTTATGAATTGTTTGACTTGCCAGTGTTTTATGTTCAGTTTCTCATGCCCCTTCTGGTCTCCACTGGGTTTGCCTCTCTTGCTGGGATAAAGGGCCTGGGCACACACTCTCAGGGAGTTAAAGCCTTTTCCCAGGGATCTGCACTCCCCAGGGACTCACACACTGGCCTCCTCCAGAGCTGCCTGACCCTCCTCTGGGGATGCATGTGCATCATTTTGAAATGGCAGCGGAGAAGGTTTAAGTGAAAAAATCTCACTTTTCCCCAACAGTGGGTGCGGGTACAGCAGAGGCAGGGCTGTGGCTGGGACATGGACAGGGGCAGCAGGGCAGGAATTGGAGCTGAGGCAAAGGAACAGGGACTGGGGCAGAGGAATAGGGGCAAAAAGATAGGGGATGGGGCAGGTGTACAGGGGCAGGGACAGAGGAACAAGGACATGGACAGGGCTAAAGGACAGGGGACAGAGCGGAGGGACAAAAGGATGGATAAAGGGATAGAAGCAGAGACATTTGTGTTGAAACTGAGAGACAGGGACAAGGAAACAAGGAGGGAGTGGGATCAGGGATTCAGGTGTCAGGGTTGGGAGTAAGGGCAGGAGCAGGGGCAGGGGCAGAGACCGAGGCAAGGGCAGGGGCAGGGGCTGGGACCCGGGAGCAGAGCCAGGAGCAGAAGCCGGGTCGTGGACGGAAGGGCAGGGGCAGGGCAGGGGCAGGGCAGGGACGGGGACCCGGCGGCAGACAAAGGGCGGGCAGCAGAGCCCGGCTCGCAGCCCCCGCGTCCGCGGCGGCAGCGCAGAGCGAGGAGCAGGAGGAGCGGGCGGCGGCGGAGGAGGAGGAGGAGGGGAGGGACCTTCCCCTCCCTCCCACCCCGGCACCGGGGGAAATAAATTATTCCCAGCCCTCACGCTCCCAGCTCCGTGCCCCGCACCCCGGCAGCGGCAGGCGGGGACGGCGCAGCCTTGTTCGGGCGCGGAGGGGCCGCCCCTGCCCTGGCCGAGCTCCGCTCCGCGCAGAGCCGCGGCGGGGGGCAGCGCCCGCCCCGTCCGCCCCGTCCCGCCCCGTCCCGCGCGGTGCGGAGCGGAGCGGCGCCGGCCCCGCCGTGCCCTGGATGCCCCAGCGGCGCCGGCGGCAGCAGCATGGAGCGGCGGCGGGGCGTCCCCGGGGGCTGGCCCTGCCTGCTGGCCGCCCTGGGTGCCCTGCTGGCGGCGGGCCGGGCGGCTGCCCCCCGCGCCCGCTTCTCGCCCTTCTTCTTCCTCTGCACCCACCACGGCGAGCTCGAGGGCGACGGCGAGCAGGGCGAGGTGCTGATCGCCCTGCACATCGCGGGCAACCCCGCCGCCTACGTTCCTGGCCAGGAGTACCACGGTAGGTGGTGGCGCCCGCCGTGCTCGGCGCTGCTCGTCCCCGGGCGGTCCCGGGGCGTCCCGCGGGGAGGAAGGCGGTGGGGGAGAGCGGGAGCCCCGGACGGGGTCGTGTGCCGTGCCCCAGGGCAGCCCCGGTGCGGGGCTCGGCGGAGCGCCCCTTCCGTCCGTGCGGCACCGTGCCCACCTGCCCCGGGCTCCGGGACCGCCGCCCGCGCCCCGTCCCGGCCGCTTCGCCCCGGCGCGGCTCCCGCCAGGCGCAGCCCGGAGCAGAGGAAATTCCGAGTCCCCGCTCCTCAGCCGGGCCTGGGCCGGATCCAGAGCCTCACAAGTTGCTGGCAGCCTGTCCCTTTCCCACTTGAGGCTTTCGGAGCACCGAGCGCATCCCGCTCTCCGGGGCGCTGCGCGGTGCCGCAGCTGGCGCTGCCATCGGGTCACCGCCCTGTGTCACCGCGATGTGCCACCGCCGTGTGCCCGCTGCGGACGCGGCAGTCCGCCAGCCTGTTGCTCCCTTGCAGAGGCCAGGGGCAACAGCCGGGGGTCAGGCACTCACTCACAGGTAGCTTTGGACATGGAAGGTCGTGCCCAGAATTAATAAAAAACCCCTGCTTTTCGTAAGCGGCCAGGCGGAGGAGAGCGAACAAGAAAGAACAGGCAAAGTTGCTCACGAAGTAGTGTCTCTGTTTGGGGGCTGCGCTGGGACGGGGGCACAGCCCAGGGCTGAGTGGGGCCTCGCAGGCAGGTACTCTACTGTGGGAAGCTGCTTTCGGCTGCAGAGCGCCCCTGGAAACCAGCGCTGTGCGGTGCAACAGCCACATCTCCACTTCTCTGCCTGGAAAACTTCCATGTGGGAAACATCTTTTAATTTATAACGGTGGGAGACTGCTCAGGGCTATATTCGCTAATCCTTCTCACCTTTGGGTCTGTTTGGAGTTTGTAATGCTACAGAATAATAGCAACTAATTCTGCAGTAGGCAACTGGAATTCAGAGAAAATGACAATAAAGGTTTATTTCAAACACCTTGCTCAAAAGCAGATACTGTGTGATAGTCCCTGGCTAAAGAAGGAATTAAACTTCTGATTTGATATGTTCCAGCTCAAAATTTAACTTTCAGGTAAATTATTGAATAGTTATGTGAAAATTCTAATTGAAATTGTTACTGTAAAGACATAAACCCCAAACACATCAATACTCATTTTCACACAGTATAAGGCATCCTGAGGTTTTTGACTATGTGTAAGCTTTAACAGTATAGTTTTGCCAGATTCATAGGAAACTTTTGATTTTGAAATACTACTGATCTTTCTGAAAACCCACATATGTAAGTTTTTTTTTCCTTAGAACCTTAGATCTTACAGCCCATAATACACACTCAGGTTAGGTAAATTGCATTCAACCTGCTGAACCACAGATGTGCAGAGGGGAAAAAAGAAGCTGGGATTTCCGTTTTTTGCACTATTTTAAATGCTGGGTTTTTGAAATTGTATTTCAACCACATAAATGACAGTATCACCCCTTTTCTCGCTGCTGCCTTTTCCCCTCGAGCCTTCAGCCCGTGTTTGAGCCTCTTTGCTGGTCTAGGGATAGAGAACTGTGGCGGGCAAGGCTGTCCGGCTGTCCTGCATGGCGAGGAGCAGGACAGAGGTTGTTTCTCCGGGGATGCTCTTCTGCATCTCACCCTTTGAAAAGGGATTTCGAATTTTGAAGCTCCAGCTTGCGGAGCAGCGCCCCAGCTGCGCGCCAGACCTTTCAGGTGGCCTAGGGTGGCTTTTCCGTCGCTGTTTTGCGTCTGACCGAGCAAAATGCGGCATCTTTGAATCCACCTCTGCGCCCCGCGGGATTTCTCCCTGTCCGCTCTCAGGTTTTGCGGGGCTGCTGCCGCTGCCCCGCCCGGCCCGCCCGGGGAGCATCTCCTGCGGCATCGCCCCCGGAGCTCTGCTGGAGCCCCGGAGCCGCTGCTGGAGCCCCGGAGCCGCTGCTGGAGCCCCGGAGCTCTGCTGGAGCCCCGGAGCCACTGCTGGAGCCCCGGAGCTCTCCTGGAGCCCCGGAGCTCTGCTGGAGCCCCGGAGCCGCTGCTGGAGCCCCGGAGCTCTGCTGGAGCCCCGGAGCTCTGCCGGAGCCCTGGGGTTCTGCTGGAGCCCTGGAGCTCTGCTGGAGCCCCGGAGCCGCCGCTGGAGCCCCGGAGCCGCTCCTGGAGCCGCTCCTGGAGCCTCGGAGCCGCTGCTGGAGCCGCTGCCGGAGCCCCGGGCAGAGCCCGCGCCGCCCGAGCGCGCTCCCGTCCGCAGCCGCGCTGCTGCTGCTGGCGCTGCCCGGCGCCCCGGGGTGATGCACCAAGCTCTGCGATGTTCGCGGGGGTGCAGCCCGACCACTCCGGGTGTCTTTAAAGCCACCGTGCTCAGCAAATGTAAAGAAATCGGCCGTGTTCGAAGGATGAAGCAGAAGGAAGTCCACAAGGCGAACTTGAAAACTAACTCGTGTGCACAGTGCAAGGTGTGAGCCAGACTCCTAATTTGTGTCAAACTTGCAACGGTGATTTCTTTTCAAATCCGTGCGTTGATAAAAAACCCACCCATGCCAAACCATGTCAAGAAGCACTGTCTATTTGCTATGCACAGTGCAGCAGACGTATTCTTGAGCTA
The DNA here is from genome assembly GCF_023055355.1 of Agelaius tricolor. Taxonomy (NCBI): domain Eukaryota; kingdom Metazoa; phylum Chordata; class Aves; order Passeriformes; family Icteridae; genus Agelaius; species Agelaius tricolor. The sequence continues at coordinate 57,005,249 of NW_027269263.1, forward strand.
AGCACACTTAATCGGTTAGATATTTTGAAATCCGTGAGTATTTTAAAACATTACAATTATCTATGTTAAATATAGCACAAGAAAAATCAATCCCAGAGAATACAATCTGGAGAAATAATTTGAAGCAACATGGAACTTTATGTAATGTTTGATGATGCTGTAACAGTTGTAACAGTTTGATGATGCTGAAAAATGCCAATCTGTACTGGTTGAGAATTTATCATTTAGAAATAAAACTTTAAAGGTGGTCTTGCAGGCGCACAGAGCAAGGTTTTTGATGTGCTGCACAGAAGCATGGGACAAAGGGTGATTTACATATGTACAATGAAAACTCACCTGCTCAGAGACTATATTAAAATGCTCTGAACCTTGCAAGTTCCAGTGAGGCCCTGTTTCAGTGCCCCTTCATTCTACGGGAACAGGTGCCAGCAGCATCCAAGAACATCAGAGTTCAAAGAGGAGGGAATTGGATGAAACCATATGCCAAGGGCTGGATGAGAAAAAATTCTGATTATAAAAATCAGCCACCGACTTTCTGCTAATTTGTTTGGACATTTCCTTGGGCACTCAGAGGGGGAGTCAGACCACTGTGCAGCCAGGGGAGCTGTGGCAGGGGCTCTTGGCCCTTTGCCCAGCTGTCCCTCTGCTGCCCAGCACCACGGGAGAGGAGCAGCATGTGCTGCAGGAGTCACTTGCCTGGGAAGCACAAGAGCTTCTGCAAGAGGCTTCTCTGGCACCCTGAATCTGGCATTTTATTTCCCTGTGCCTCTGAATTTCATAAGTAAAACAAAGGCAATAATATTCCCTAGTTTGCATACTTAAATTAGATACATTAGGATTTAGAACTTCTCCCCAAATACTTAAAATTACTCAGATTTGGCCCTATTCCTGCAAACAGTAAGTATTTAATCACTGACTGAATAGGACCAGACCCACGCTGCATATAAATACTCTCTTTTATATAAGAGGACTGACTTGATACATCAGCAAACAATTTTATTACCTTTGGCAGACTTTTATTCCTTGAATTAGCTTATTTCAAATGTAATTAAGTCCTTGAGCTGGCAAAGCACTTATGGGCTTGCTCAAATGCAAACTGACAAAGTGTGCACTGGTTTAATGTAGGCACCTGCTCAGCTTCCTCTCAGCCAAGGGGTGGCTGCATGTTCAGGGAGCAGCATCAGGGCTTGCCTGGATTGCTTGCAGATTTCCTGGTAGATAGGGATGATCCTCTTTTGGTTTTCTCTTGGGTTTTCCTCTGTAATATGCAGAGTAGAATATAATTAAAACAAAAAAATCAAGCCAAAACCAGTACAATTTGGAAAATTTTATACAACTCTATTTGGATTTATTTGCAATCTGCAGTTGATTTTTTTAATCTATGTCAATGTACCTTCAGTGCTGAGAGCATGTACCATGATTTACAGGCAGATAAGTACATTGGAACTGCATAAAGAAATAAGGATAAACTTGACTGAACATTGAGTCTTTACTGACCTTAATCACAGAAAGCTCAAAATGAACAGTCAGATTTGTAGTGTTTAGAAAATACAAACGGATTATCTTTATACTGTATTTGTTCTTATCCCTTAAGATTTTTTTTTGCTGTCACTGCAAACAGTTCCTTTTTCCCAAGGTTTCAAATTTAGACCTTTTAAGAAAAACTTTGAACTGTTTTCCCATGATTGATGCTAAAACTCATCATTCTGCCCTTAAAATAGTTTTCTTTAATGGGACTTGAGTTTCTATTTCACTCTCCATTGTTCCTTTTTTTTCAAGAACGGATTAACCTTCAGTCCCCAAATGTTATCAGTTTCCATCTATGACTGCTACTATTCTTAGATATACTGTATATTGTCTAGAATGGTTGCTGTGATAGGTTGTAAAAAAATAGTTTTCAACTATTTTAAGTGGTATTTGTACACTCTTTCAGCACTGATAAAAAGTTGTTTAAAGTCTGTCCAATTCCACCTTTGTTACTAACCACTGTATTTTGGAAATACAGATTGTGACTTAGTACCTAATTTCATTAGGATCACTTAAATTTCTGATGGGCATTTTCATTATAAATTCTTGTTGTTCAGATCATTATTGAATAAAAACATACTTGAGTTTGACATGAAGGAAGGGAAGGAAAAAATAACTGGAATTTATGTAGTGATGCTGCTTGAGGGTTGTAATTACAGGGTTGTAACTGAATGGTAGAAACTCAGGCATGGATACCTTCTGTACCAGTTATGCTGAAGTGTAGGAAGCTTTTAGTGAGTCAGTAGAAGTGGATAATGCACAGGAAGTGATGTTAATGCCGTGGTAAGAGAAGAGCAAATTTGCATCGCTGTTTTCCAGCATCAGCCCAAGAACCAGGTCAGCTTCTTGAGTCTTTTGCAGGCTATTCCCTCAAAACCTTTCATCTCACCCACTTACACCCTCCTCTGATCTCTGGAAGAATGGAGACTTCCATCAGTGTTTGTTGAAAATTAAAGCATGGAAAAATTTTTGCTCATGGGAGTCCAGTTAGCTCCAGGGATTATTTTAGAACTCTTCTCTTAAGGGACCCTTACATTAAAAACCTGAGTCTGGCAATAGGTAGCAATGGAGAGGGAGTTATTAGGAATGGGGAAGACCCTTGATCTTCAAGTCTCTCCTTTCCTCTGGGGTCCCTAGCAATATCTTGCAGCTGCATAAGGGTTTCATAGCACATAAAAATTTCACCTTGGGTCAGCATTTACTAAAAATGCCTTCACCCAGCAGAGCCTCCAGAGCGCACCCTGACTCTGCTCTGCTGTATTTAGGACTTTCTTGCATAAAGTGAGCTTTGCAAAACGAAGGCTGATTTATGAGTACTGTGGCTTGTTTGAATTTCTCAGATCTGAGCCTTACTTAGGATGCTATTGAGGCAATATGAGTTTCTAGGTCTTGATGTTGACCAGTGCATTGTCTATATTTGTGAAGCTCTTGTCTGGCCCCAAAGTTCATGTGGTGTGTATTTGCAAATTTTAAAGAGTTGTGCTTTTAGGATCTCATGACCAGAAACTGATGAAGAGTGCCAACTCTAAAAGAGAAAGGTAGGCAAGTTTGCAGGTGACAGCCTCTTACAGACTGTATTTTGCTAAGGAAGATGTTAAATTTCAACGGTTTTGGCTGTCATCACTAATTTGTGGGCATCATAAGCACCAGCAGATGGCCCAGCCAAAGATGTAGTCAGGCAGGGATTGATGAAAGGAGGTAGAAGGTCCACAAAGGCCTAAACGAGCCTTTCTTGCAAATTTGCAGAGGAGATGTAATCTCCAGTTAAATCCTTTCTCCCCTCATCAGGGGGCTGCTCCCCCCTGCAAAGGAGCCTTGATTGCCCCAAATAACAGAAATCAAAGCCAGCACGGCGTGCTGGCCTGACCCACATTTGTGAGGTGACATCTGACTGTGGGACAGACAGGGCATTGTTGGTATTGTGGGTCTGGGTAGGGCTGAGGACATGAAAAAATGATCTCTGCTTCAGCAAATTCACTGTCCAAGGCCTGGGGCTGCTGGGGGGCCTGGCATGTGTGTGTGAACCTTTCTTATGGCATGTCACCCAGTGCTGGAGTCAAGGAATAAAGGAAACCTGTAAATGGTTAAAGGGTGCAAAAACATTGTTTCAGTGAGAGTGTTGCACATATTTGCTGATTTCTCTGTCCAGAGATATTTTCTATTATGCATAATTTATCTGTGGAATTCATTGCCAAAATCTGTCCATGTAAACTGCTTTTAAGTAGAAATTTCTAACATGTATTTTTCTTATAAATAATTCATATTTGTAATTGCATATAAATAGGTGTATATATATATATGTAAATAGGTGTTGTGTATAATTATATAATTATATATGTAAATATAACATATACACAATATTTACAGTGTATATATATAACAAGAAATACACCTTCAAGACCAAAGGTGACCGGTTGCATCACCACAGCTATTATCAGATTGAAAATCATACTTCAACCAGTCAATGTGCAAATACTGTAGTATTGCACCATCATAAAAAGCCATAGAATTTCAAAAGAAGTGGTCTCCAAAATCCAGATCAAGGCAATAATAAGGAAAATGAGACATGATGCCAGCAAACCAAAATGATTTATGAGTTGGTTACTTGGGCATGGTGGTGTGTAGGACATCTCTCCATTTCCCACACTGATTATTCCACATTTGTTAGTTCTTTAGGTAGAGCAGGGCGAGACTGTCAGGCTGGCATCATGTCTCATTTTCTCTATTATTGCCTTGATCTGGATTTTGGAGACCACTTCTTTTGAAATTCTATAGCTTTTTATGATGGTGCAATACTACAGTATTTGCATATTGACTGGTTGAAGTGTGATTTTCAATCTGCTAATAGCTGTGGTGATGCAGCTGGGATGGATTCAGAGGCAACCTTTATTTGCATTGTGTGTCTCATGCCCTACAGCTGTGGTTTAGATTTGCCATGAGTGTTTGCTGCATGGAGAGGGAAGGAAATGGCACTGTCTTACCTCTGAGAATAAGCAACCTTTCATACCAGCCCTTGTTATGAGAATTTCAATGGTCTCTGATGAAAGGTTCAGTCTTTCTAACATGCTTCCTTTCTTTGTCTTAACATTTCCTGCCTTTTCATTGGGCATGAAAGGTGTACAGAGTGCAATGTGTCTGGAATGTTTGTGTAATTCCCACCTTTTTTTCCCCCCACCAGCTGGGACTCACCTCTGGGATAAACACAGGACAAGCCCTGTAAGTGCAATCTTTGACATCTGTCCAAGCTCACTAGCAGGTTCCATGGGGAAAGACCTTCCTAGGCTGTCAGGATGATGCCTTCTTGTTAGGCTGCTAGTCTTCCTCCATTCCTTCCCTTAGGGCAGTCCTGGAAACTGGAAGCCATGGCATGTGTCACTCAATTCCTGCTGGGCTCTGTCAATGGACAGTGGCATCAAGGAGACAGAGATCTGTCAGGTCCATGCCCATGGGACCTTCTCCAGGTCCCTTCAGTGCTCACATGTGTCCCACAGCTACACGTTTTACTCTTTTCCTAAAAGGAAGGGAAGGGTCAAGGAAGTGGGTTTTTTGGGAGACTTTGTTTTGTTTTAATGTATCTCTTATTAAATTTTGCCTTAAATAAGACCATGCTGGAGGTGTGTATACCCTCATGGAGAGGAGTACTGGGATTTGTGGGGGCATTAGGGTTTGTACCTGTTTATTCTAGCCCAGGATCAGGCATTACTCTGTCCTTCTGCAGCTGCAGAGGTCCTGGCTGGGGCTGGAGATGGCACCCAGAGGCCAGGCACAGAGCCACAGGCTCCTTGCCATTGTCTCCTGCAACCATCTGGAGTGGCTGCTGCCTCTGTGGCACTCGTGTTTCCTGGGCAGCTGGGCTCAGCTTAGCTCCAGGCTGAGGCACTGTGGGCTTGCTCTTTGTCTCACCAAGCTCAGCCTCACCTGCGTCACTCTGGGCTCCCTGCACTGTGGTTGCTGGCTCTTCATCCTCGCCCTGCTGCTGTCTGCATGGCTTTCTGTTTGGGCATGCTGTGTGCTGATGTGGTTTCTGCTGGTAGAGATCTCCCCAAGCCTCCTCTCTGTCCACCCAAGGGGGATCCTTGGTCTTCCCAGGGAATCAGGACATCACTGACTGCTACCTCTTAGTGTTTGCTCATGACCTATTGTGAGCAATGTCTTTTATGTGAACATCTCAGTCAAAAAAGCAGGATGTGTCCTGGGGGACTGGGCATGAGGGACTTGTGAAAGTTGCTGGGGAGCAGAAGGGACTTCAGGCACTTTCCCAATGGCTTTTATACCAAAGTGAAGATTGTTACAGTCTTTATAGCATCCCTCTTGCCATATTTTTCCATCCTGGGAACAAAACAGAAGTGGCTGTTCCCTGCTCCTCTCTAGCACTTTGATGTTAATTCTGGTTTGTGAGAGTTTCACAAGCATCTCCTTGGGAAAGGAAATCAGTGGCACTTTTCCAGACTGTGTCTATTGAAGTTCAACCTGCAGGAGCCCTGAGTGACAGCAGACAAGGAATCCATCTCCCTTCAGGTGCAAGCTTTACCTTACACTACCCTGTCTTACATTCTGCCCCTCCCCACTTTCTTTCAAACTTCTACATTGACCTTCCTAAAATTTTGTGTGCTGCAGGTTTCTCTGTGTGCTGTGCAAATGCTTCAGTGCATGCCCAAGGTCTGTCCCAGCTCCCCATGTTCTGGGGTGACAAATATCCCAGTGTGTGTCCAGCCCTGCAGAGGGACCAGCAGTGCCCACAGAGCCTCTGAGGGGGTGCCTTGCTCTGCTGCCAGGAGGGAGGGCCTGCCTGGGACATCCTGTCCCCAGCTCCTGCTGCAGGTGCCAGCAGGGGAGCATCAGATGGATGGTGGCCCTGCATGCCTTCACCCCCATCACCTCCTCCCCTCCTCCCTTCTGTTTGCTCAGAGGGAGCAGCTCCAAGGCACAGTGCTGAGCATTTTACTGAGATGCCCAGAGTAAAATTGGATTTAGTTTTGCTAGATGAGAAGCTTTCTGGGTGTTGGGGTTGGCTGGGTGTTGGACACATTTGTGAGGTCAGGTGTAAAACTATTGCTGTGTCTCTCCTGGAGCAGAAGCCTTGGGGTGTGCAGCCGTGGAGGGTGCTTGCTGGTTTCTCTCCTTGCCTTTGCAAGATACAGCAGAGGGGGAACTGGAGTGCCCTTGGTCTTCTGCAGCAGGGTGAGCATTTTAATCATCAGAGATGGGGCTGAAGCTGTCTGTGTGTTTCCCAGAATGGCTTCTACTCACACATATGGGCTTGTGACTGCTTGTTTCCCTCAGGAGACAGGGCTGTGCTCATTGGCCTGAGGGAACTGAGCTATGGCCCAGACTGAGGTGAAATGCTAAGAGCTCTTGCACCACGCTTAGCAAAATTTTGATTGCCTCAGATTGGACAGTTATTTATTCCTCCCCATGTCTGTTTGAAGGGTAGATTGTAAATTAACAGGTATGACCCAAGAGAGCTGAGACTAGAAAAGGGTCTGCCTGCCAGTCCTGGCTCCAGCTGTGTCTGTGTCTCCTGCTGTCCACTTCACCATTCCTTGCTGCCATGGATGGCTGGATGCTGGCACCTATCCATGTCCCCTTCCAGAGCCTGGCTGCCATGTGGCTGTACACTGAGTGGTCCAGCTGGTGAAAAGCACACAGAATAAGGGACCTCACTGTTTCCCTCTTTGCATCTCTCCCATGTAATTTTTGAGAGTGCAGTTAGATAATCAAAAGTTGGCGAAGAAAAAAACTCTCTACAGTGAAATCCATCAAGCAAGCTCCCTTTCATACACAGACATGTATCCAGAAGCAAATGCTGCTTTCCCCTCCTCACCCTGCTGCATCCCATCTGCAGGCAGTTCCTACCCCTTCTTGGATTTGAAGGGATTTTCATATTGGCTGTCCACAAGTAGTATATGTAAGTTGCTCCTTGGGACTGTATGGGGGAATAGTGAAAGTTGACTGTGTGTGCACGTGATGGTGAAGGGGGTAGGAAATGGGAAAAGAGAAAGCACACAGCACTCTCTGCCCAGAAGGCTTGAAATCTGGGAATATTTTTTTTCTGGGAATAATGTTTTTCTCTGTGGCTGAGAGGTAGTTTGTGGTCATATCATTCCACAATTCTGGTAGAAGATTCATAAATGAGATAGCAAGGATGCAGAAAATCAGCTTTCCTGGGCAGGAGGCCTGTGTTCTGGCAGAGAAATACTCCATGGAAGAGCTGTGTCTTCCCATGTGGATCCTGCACGGGGGAGCTCTTCCTGTGCTAGAAATGTAAGTGATGGGAGGTGATGAGCCTTTTTAACATCTGAAAACAGCAGTGTGACCCTCTGTGGCCTCTCTTCACGTCAGGCCCTGGGATGTGAGAAGTCATTCATCACATCACGGGGCTTGGCAAGGTCTCTGCCTTTGCCTTCCACTGTTCCCACTGCTCTCAGGACAATACAATGCATATACAATACAATACAATACAATGGAAAGAACAAGAAATATAGATAATATTTATCTTTCTGGCTAAACAAGCTGTGGTTTCCAGCACACAATACCCTTCCAGTGTTCCTATCTCACAGGGGAAATGCATTGCTAGAAAAAAACAACACTCCTTCCAGAATTAGACACATTCATCTGGACATTGGATGAAATTATTATTATAGCAAGGACTGCAGAGAGAAACAAAACAGCCCAACTGGCAAAGGCAAAGATCCTGGTTTAACAAACTGTTGTCCAGCCTTGCAGTGCAGCAGTTTGTGGGTATGCCAGGTGTCAAAATCAAAGAATCAGTATTTAAAATGCTTAAAAATTAGCTCCTAGATGTTTGGAAAAAAGAATCTCTGGCTGAATTTCAGCGTTGAACATTTTTGTTTAACAATTACAGCAATCCTTCTGACTCTGGCCCAAAATAAGTGTAGACTTCAGAACCTCATTCAGATGACTACAAAGATCCAAAACTTCTGGCAAATATTTTTATGCTTTTCAAGTATTATAATTCATTTGCTGATGGCTGATACCCTGTCAGATAGTTTTTCAGTTGATACTATTCTTGCATGAGGAATTCCAAGCACAAACAGGCTGGGTGGAGAATAGGTTGGGAGCAGCCCTGAGGAGAAGGACTTGGAGGTGCTGGTGGATGAGAAGCTGGGTGTGAGCTGGCCATGTGTGCTCACAGCCCAGAAAGCCAAACATGTCCTGGGCTGGATCCAAAGCAGCGTGGTCAGCAGGGAGAGAGAGGGGATCCTGCCCCTCTGCTCCACCCTCACAAGATACAGAACCTGGAGTTCTGTATCCAGACCTGGGGTTCACAACATAGGAAGGACTTGACCCTGTTGCAGTGAGTCCAGAGAAGGTCCATGGAGATGATCAGGGGGTTGGGGCACCTCTCCTGGGAAGACAGGCTGAGAAAAAGGAGGCTGTTCAGCCCGGGGAAGATAAGGCTCTGAGGAGACCTTAGAGCAGCTTTCTGGTGCCCAAAGGTGGCCAACAAGAGACCTGGAGAGGGATTTTTGCAAGGGCATGTAGTGACAGGAGAAGGTGGAATGGCTTCAAACTGAAGAGGGCAGGTTTAGATTAGAAGTAATTAGAAGGTTTAGATTAAGAAGTAATTCTTTGCTGTGAGGGTGGTGAAACATTGGAACGAGTTGTCCACAGAAGCTGTGGATGTCCCATCCCTAGAAGCATTCGAGGCTGGGTTGGATGGAGCTTTGAGCAGTCTGGTCTAGTGGAAGATGTCCCTGCCCATGGCAGGGGGATTGAAGCCAGATGATAGGTAAGGTGCCTTCCAAGCAAAACTGTTCTATGATTCTCTGAATTTATTTAGTTGGAATTTTCGTGTTCATAGTGAGTTAATTTGTCATCTTATTTTGTCTTTGACAAAATACTGATAATGTACTTGAATAGAATTTGGTAAAAGTTTTAATGGAAAATGGGGAAAAGTGAAATATTTGAAACATATTACTGTTATTTTCAAATCAGAGTTCTTATTTTTGTTTTGGAAAAGTATCTTAATTGTGAAACTGACTGAAAAAAAAAGAAGTTACATGCATAATCAGAAAATGGAATGAGACTTTTCTGCTTGAACAAAAGTCTTTATCTAATTTTTTTGGGTTCATTGAAGATTTTCATATTGACCTAACTGATATTTTAATTTATTTTTTTGTGCCAGATCCCACAGTATTTCTTTTATGGTGGCCCAAGCTGATCTCTTTTCCTTTCTTTTTCTTTTCATTTTGATCACTGAACCAAAAATCAAACAGTTCTACTTCTGACAAGTTGACCATTTAATTTCCGGCCACTGCACAGATCTGATTCAGACCACTCCTTGTGTTTGTTCCCAAAATAAATTGCACAATCATAATTCACTCTTTAAGGTAGAGGAGGGCAGCTGGTAACAATACTAACATTTCCAAGGTAACAAACTCATGTTTTCTGTAATGATGCCTGTGGTTGCTGTGTGGCTACTAACATGTACATTTACCACATTTTCCTTTACATCTAGTAAGTTTTCAGTTTTCTTTTTCAGCAGCAATCTTTTCTGAGTTACAGTGTTTGGTAAAAAAGGCTTAGAGGAAATCTCTCACTTGTCTTCTTCTGCAGCAGTGTAATGTCTTACAGTTCAAGGGTACTTCTGCTTCTGATCTGGAAAACCTGTTGCAGGGCATCTACAGAATTGTGGTTCATTGAACTAGACAAAGAGACATTCATGTCTTTAAAAGGATCTCTTTTCTTCATAGAATAATATTTACAGGTTGTCCACCTCAAACAGAACTGAACTGCTGAGAGCAGATGTAGAAAATGCGTTTGAGAGACGCGGGTTTATTTCCTTCAGGGAAGTGATCCCTGTGTTCTTTATTGCCCTGCTTTTCCTTCAACATGTAGTTAATGCAGTTGTGAAGCACAAAGGAGTTTCAGCAGAGCTGTGATGTTTGCAGAATTTGCCTCAACCAGCAGAGATGAAAAGGTGTGGGTTTGGCTGGAGCTGGCAGCACCGGTCCCTCCCCAGCCTCAGGCAGCCCGGATTACTCTGTGGACATTTTCACTCAAAGAGATGGAAGTTTTGTTTCCTCAAGTGGTAGCAGATGTTAGGGAGCCTTTCTGCTACTCATCACTGACAGAACACCAATGCTGTGGCATCTGGCTGTTTTCTTTGTACAAATGGTGTTTTTAAACTCTAAACTGTCTTTGAGCAGTGCTAGTGGTGCAGTACACGCTGACTACTCTTCTTCTGGGACCGTGCCCAAAACCCCAATGAACAACTCCCCCCCAAGTGCCTTTTGCCCAATTAGTGAGATTACAGTAGAGAACAAATCCTCCTTCTAATTGCAATATTTTCCATTTGAGAAAGCACATTGTAAAATTAATAACATTACAATATTTCTTGCGATTGCATTTCACTGACTGCTCAGAAACACTAGTGAGTGACTTGCACTGTAACTAATGACCTTTCATTCCAGATTTAGCCTGCACTTTTTGCAGTTACTAAGTATTTTCTTCATACAAACAGTAAGAAACAGGAAACCTTTTTGTTCTAATTAATGTATTTTATCTAGAGCATGTATATTTTTCATGAGGTGCAGAATTCATACAGATGCTAGTAAGCATAGTACCTCAAATCTTCAGAATGGTCAAATTGTTGACAAACCAAAATTGCTTGTTCTGTCTTGGAGTGTGCCAGCTTTTAGCACTTCAGGGAGGTGAGGACTGTCATCACCATGGAAGAGGATCAGTGCCAGCAAAGCCCACAGCTCCTTGATGCATCATGTAATATGAGTGATGCACCACAAAATCTTTGGACAAGGGGACAAGGTGCTCTCTTGAAAATTTTCCTAATTTACTCCTTGTGGAGAACATCTGGATGGCAGTTTCCATCCCTCTTGGGGCAGTGCTGCACTGGGGCAAGGCTGACTGTAGCATCCAGGTGCAGGCAGGGGAGGCAGAAGAGATGACCACATGTATGGGAGCAGTCAGATTTTCAGCTTACCCAATTTTATCCCCCTCTTCTCTCCTTTTTCACAATGCTGGGCTCATTGCTCAGAGATTTAGCATCCACAGCTTCCATGTAGTGACTTCCCCCCACATTGCTGGGCAGATGTGTCAGTGGGAAAAAACATTCCCTGGTCAAATGATCTGGAAGAGGTTCCAGCTGCATGCTAGTTCAGCTCTCATCCCTTCTGCTGAATTTAACATGTGTTTGTTATGGTTAGCATGCAGAGTGGTTGTAATTTGTTTGAATTAGAGGGGAATCATCCTCTTTGTGCTTTTTTTACATCAAGAACACTATGCTCTGGTATAAAGAGAGATTGATGGCTTTGTAATTAGCTAGGCCAGAATTTGATAGACCTTTTAATTTTGGGTTTTACTTATGAGTATCTTATATAGGTGTTTACCTTTAAGACAAATTGGGAATGAGTGATAATGACACGTTGCATTTTCTCCATTATTTTTGATTAATTTGGAAATTTTTAGGTATAATTAAAGGATAATAATATCTTTCTTTTAGTTATATGCATAAGAGCGTGTTCCATGATATTCTTTGTTAATGCCTGTCTATTTAACCCTTTCCTGAGCTTTTTTGTTGCAGGCAATCAGGTTGCTGCTAGGATGAATAGTTACATCTTGGGTGACTAAACATTTAATGTGCTCTCCAGAATCAGAGGAGGTGCCACAAGGAAATATATGTGAGAGACCTGAATAAGTATTTGGGGAGCTGGGTCTATAGCAGCTATTTATTATGTTTAATGTATGCACCATGGCAGCCTAATGCAATGCCTGTCATGTGCCAAAAGATAGCTCTGCTGTCTGGGGTTTTATAATCCCCCTGTAATATCTCCCAGAAAGACCACATTTCAGTGGCTTAGATCTGGCTCAGGTTTTGTATTGTTGGGGCACTTTTTATGTGCTACAAAGCTGGTAGTATATTGGGCAGGAATTAGGAATTGCTAGGAAATCTTCCAGTTCTACTGAAAGAACAGAAGAAGAAAAAACAAAACCAACCAAACCCAACCCGCCCCAAAAAAAACCAACAAAAACCACAAAACAAACAACAAAAAAACCCAAAAAACCCAAAAAAACCCCCAAAAAACAAACTCAAAAAACCCCCAGCGTGTTCTGGGACATGTTTAAATATGAACTTCCTTACATTTGTACCTAGGGGCTCAGGCTCATTTTTACTTTCCAAGAACACAAAACTTTAGAAGGATGCAAAGATAGTTGAAGTATTTGTGACCTATTCACTGTAGGAATAGCTTTTGTTGAATTTGTAACCTGTGTTACTTAAAAAGCTACAAACTGGAACATTTTCCTGTGAGAAATGGAAGAAGAAAGAAACGTTTCTCAAATTTAAAGCAGGATTTTTACATATTAACTATAAATATATTGCAACTGAATGCTTTTAAATTAAATAAAGCCTCTTGCTGTCTCTGCAGAAATGAATTGGGCAAAGGGATTTATCCAGGGTATTTCAGTCAGATGAATGGAGAGATATGTCCATCACCACTAACGTGATGGTTATTCCTTCTAAATATAAACTGATAATATTATATATTAAAGGCTTGATTATACCATTAAGAAGATTAGTACATTTAAACAGAAAATAAGGGCTTATGTGCCCTAAATGTGAAACTAAAAGGGGAGAGTTTTATATATGGCACTATCACAATATTCAGTACTTTTGAACAAGGTGTTTTCCCCTTGGAAATACCTGTAAGGAATAATGACTGCCTCTGGGAATAGGTGGGATGCCTTAAGTCTAATCTCTTTCAAAGTGGCAATTTAAATATATGCAGGTATTAATCTTGGCCTGTTTGGGGGTATTTATTGGAGTAAGCATAATGAAAGCATGTGATCCACAAGGTCAGTTTTCTGTCTCATCTCTTTTCTGCAAGTGTTTGGGATATCTTTTAATTGCAGAAACTATGGCAAAGCTATAAAAAATATGTGTCAGAAGGGAAAAAGGATTGATGATGCCTCTGTGATATTTCTCTGAATCACATCTATGAATTTAAAATATTTAACACATATTAAAGATTTCAGTGTCTTTTAATATTGTGCTTGACTTACATGGCACTGTCTCTAAGGACATTGTATCTGAATCTTCTGACGGTTTTGAATTTATGACATTGAGTTTAAGACTTTTGTGCTCATGTCATGAAGCTTGTTAGGTAGTGTTTAACATGTCTTCTTTCTAATTTTTACTTTTTTTTAACTTCTTGTTCTTTATAATGTAGTAGTTCTTCTCAGTGAAAGATTTATAGTGATGATGGGGGAAGGCTTGCAGTTATCTCCTGATAGATAACACTCCTTGATTTCCTTTTATACTTCTCTCAAATTAGATATTCTGCACCTTAATCACAGCATCATCTTAGTTACTTTATCTTTTAAGACTAAAAGCACTGCAATTATAAATTAACTTAGAAATATCATCAGATCTTCTGCCTGGGGGCTTGTCTTTGTTTCTGACTCAAGCACTGCTCCACGGTCAAGTCCTGTCCAGAGACAAAAGCTGCTTGATTGAACCTGGTGGGGGCTGCAGTTTGAGTGAGCTGCTCTGTCTGGAGGCAGAGCTGGAGCTGCTGTTCCCCACATCCCTGCTTCCCTGGGACTGCACACAGCCTGTGGCTGTACCAGGGCTGCCAGGAGACGTGCAGGCACCCAAGGTGCTGTGTGGGTCAAGGTTAAATGCTTGCACTTCAGAGGCCAAATCATGGAGTCATGGACTGCCAGGTGTTGTTGACCTCTGGGTCTGTGTCTTTTCCCCCTGTTTGTTGCTCAGGTCCCCATTGGAGCAGTGTCAGCCCCACTGAGCCCCTCTGGCTGCTGGCAGCACATCCCCTGCCCAGCACTGGCAGAGTTTGCCCTGGAAAGGGATGTCAGGTCTGGCCTGGGCTGAGATCCTTGGAATTTTCTGCCCTATTTCCCCATGAGGGGACCAGTGCCAAGGGGAAGGGCTGCCTGGCTCCTCCTGTCCTTTGGGATGAGCTGGGGACACAGCTTTGCCTGTCATTTTTGAGGCTGGGAGCTGAGAACAGAACCTGGCCCTTCCTGGGGCTGTATATGCTTTTTGTACTGCCTGTTGGAACTCTTCAAATCCATATCCTCTGAAATACTAAAATCCCCTGAACTTCCATAGCTTTTACATGCCTGCAAGAGCTGCCATCCTTTAAACACCTAAATTTCCCTTTACTCCCAGTGGTTGCATAGTAATGTCCCAAATATCCAAATGTCCCTGTATGTATTTTTTACCTCTGTTGCTTTGGTGCTGTTATCATTGGCATAACAAGACATTGTAGACCAATATGCAAATAAATCTTCTTTACACTGCTGTGGTGTGATTGCCTTTTCTGCATGCTTATGCTTGCAAATCAATATATTTTTCCCTGAAGAAAATGTATAGGCACTCTCCTAGGGTACTGTCAGGACACTGTCTGTCCTCCTCCCTTTGGAATGTGTTGGTTAACATTGCTTGGTCAAATGTAACAGGGATACAGGTCTCAAAGATGCAAAAGATATGAAAGCTTGATGGCAATTGGTAGCCATCAGAGCAAAAGGACCCAGGGTCATGCCATCACTAAAACTGAAGGCAGTCAGGTGAGCTCAGCTATTTATTAGCCCTAGGAGAACACAGAGAGGGAGAGAGAGGGGGGCCCTGCAGATACCCCAGGCACAGAAGCTCTTTAGTAAGACTCTGCTGTTCCCTACAGACACTGGGGAATGCTGCCATGGGGGACTGATCCCCACTGAGAACAGTTTTCATTTTGCTGCTGCAAACAAAAACCACTCTGCAGCCCCAGGGTGCTGGGCACCAGGGCATGGCTGAGCTGGGGCTTGCTGCATGGCCAGCATGGCCTGGGGACCCTGTGGCCCTGTCCTGGGAGAGCAGAGGGTGGCACTGATGGGGAGAGAGGCCTCCCCACCGGGGTGGGCATGGGTGGGGGTCCCCAGGGTAACAGGGTGTGGAGGGATAGAATGTAAGAGAATAGTGCAGAAGGTAGTCTCACCCCTGAGGAGTTGCAGCTGTACTAATCACCAAAGATTAGGAACAGGCCTGCCCTGAACAGGCCACAGCTGTGTCCAATAAGAAGATGAGGGCCACAAAAGAGTGGGGTAGCTGGGTGAGGAGAGAGATGGAATTGCTGCCTGTGAAGAAGAGGGAGTCAGTGCTGTGAGGAGCTGCTTGTGAGACATCACTGAGAAGGTATGGGAGCTTTGCAATATGATGACAACAACAGGGGTGTCCCAGCACAGGCAGCCTCAGCTCCCACCATGGCACTTGGGAGCAGCAGTGGGGTTTGGGTTTTTAGTCATACACAGAAGATAATTTGTTGTCCTGTACACATAACCAGTTCTTCTGGTGGCCATCAGAGGTCAGTGGCCTTTAAGCCAAAGGTTGATCTAGTCCCTGAGGTTTTTTTCATCTCCTGAAAAGATGGAGCTTCCTGTAAAGGGAAACTGCAAAGAAGGAACATAGGGATCCCTGTGGGAATAAATCCTCAGAAGAAGCAGGAGGAAGGCAGTAATCCAGAGCCTTTGAAGACCTGTAGGGCTGACCTGCAGTGGTGTGAGCTGGGTGCAAGGTGGCTGGGGGCACTTGTTTGTCCCCTTGCCTGGAGCTACCCTTGGGCAAAGCCTTCCTCAGGCACCAGCCCTGGCAGAGACCACTTCAGGGCCAGTGAGACATGGGAGAACCTCAGCCATAAAGAGCCTTCTTTGTTACCTTCAATGAGATTTTTATTGTCATTAGGAAAGCTCTACCCAGAGATCTTAACTTTTGTGCTGTGCTCTATGCAAATGTGTTTAAATATTAGATGATTTATTTCTGTATTTTCACTTGTCCTCCATGGGAATGACAAGGATTTTAATGTAGTACAAAAAAATCCTCTGAGATCTTCAAATTAGAAGAGTTCTAATGGAATGGAGTCCTTTTTTTTTTAAGCATAAAATGATGTGTTTGTGATTATGATTGATGATATCCTCATGAATCCCATGAGTTAAATAAAGTGAATCAGGTAAACAAAGTATTTTGTCTTGCTCAAATGCATGGTTGCAAAAACAAGAATATAACACATCTGTAGCATAATTAATTTGGATTTGTTTTACCAAAAAGAAAAATTTTTATGGAAATGGTAATATTTTAATTTTGTGCATCATCATGGGATCACTTTAAATTTAATTTAATTTCTGTATGATATTTGAATTTGGGTCATGTTCTGTGGAAATGAGATCATTATTCCATTGGGTGAAATGTTACCAAAATGGTCCTGGTGAGTGGAGAATTTGGCCTTGAATTCATTCTAATGCAATCATAACAGAATATTTTTAGATAAAAGCGGGGATGCCAGAGAAACATGCCAACTTAGGTAATGTTTAATACTTGAAGTCCAATGCTGATCAAGATACCACTTTCCAATTTCCCTTCCTGCAATCTGCCTGCCCTCTGCCAAGCACTGGTGTGTGATTAATTGACTGACACGAAGTCTGTTATTTACATTGCAGATATATTGTAAGTAGACTCCAGGTGAAGCTCCCAGCATGCTGCATATTTACTGCCATATGTTCAGGAGGTTGTGAACAGAAAAAAGTAAGTCTAAAGCCAGAGGAGGTATTAGAGGACACAATAGAAAAGCTAATTATAAAAGCCTTCAAAAGCAGTCCCTGCTTCACTGTTTGATGTCTCAATATGTAATTACAGAGAACTAGGAAATAAGGGAAGATAATAAAAGGAAGATAAAAAAGGGAAGATATAAAAACCAGGGTGTGCTAGTTTGTGAGAGAAGAGGAAAACAGAGCTCCCCATGTATTTCTCCTTTAGCTGTGGGAAATGAGGGAGGGCTGTGAAAGGGAGATGGAGGGGGCAGGTGTCCTGGGTGGCATGGACAGGGGAGGTGTGAGCTCAGGGGGAATGGGCAAACTTTGTCAGGGCTGCTTTTGGGTGTAAACTGGTGTTTCACCCTCCTGAGGGGGCTTTGCACCAGGTGGGATGGCCAGACAGGGAGTGCTGGGGCTGGCAGCTGTATCATCCCTATTGGCAAGCAGTAATTTGTTCCCTTTAAGCAAGGACTGCATGGGAGGAAATCACCCCACAGGATGCTGCCCTTGTTTAAAGCCCATTATGGGCTGCCTGTGCAAGTAGAAAATCTTGCTCTGCGTCTGTTACTGTGTCCCCTACTAATGTATGTATTTTCCTTGCTATTTCCATCACTTCTGTGGTAGGCTTCCACTATGAGGGTCACAGTGTGTCTGCTATTTTTTCACAGAGTGGCTCATCAGGGTAGTTTAGTGAGGGTTATAAATTGTGATAAAATAGAAGAAAAGCATGTGTCTGAATCCTAGCTTTAAATCTCCATGTATATAGTAGTATATCAGTATTTCTTAGGAAAACAAAGGTGCTGCCCTGCATTTCTGTGAGCTACACGTGTAGTGGGGAGCTGGGGGTCAGGACACTTTTGGGCACATGAAGCAGCTTCTGGCTGGCTGGTGCAGGCAATGTGGGGGGCTGGAAATGACAGCTCTAATTTTGCTCTGGGCTTGAAGGAGAATGTCTTCACTGATGCCTCAAAGGGCCTCCCCAGCACACAGCTCAATTTTTTGGATGGTAAGCTGATTAGAGGATTTGAAACCAATCATCCAAAAATGGTTGATGCCAACCTCCAACTGACACATCAACTTACTCTCAGTGAGGGCAGAGATGAGACACTTTTCAAATTGTGATTTTGTAGAAGGATTTCAAACACCTTCAGGAGGAGTGTTGTAGTGAGCAGGGACAGCAGGTAGCAAGTGTTTTTTTAGCTTTCCTTTGTGTCTCTTCTGGCTGGCACTGGAGGTTTGTGGGATGCCAAGTAGTGCCCATGTATTGCACCAGCTCCCCAAGATTCCATCCTGGCATCCCAGATGGGCTCTGGTAGCACAGGGCTCCCCAGAGCTCCATTCCTGTAGGGGGATAGAATATAGGAAAAATAAAGATAGTGTAGAAAGTAATCTTACCCCTAAGGAGTTGCAGCTGGGCCAATTATCAAAGATTAGGAACAGGCCTGACTTTAACAGGCCACAGCTGTAGCCAATGGGAAGAAGATGCTATAAAAGAGTGGGGTGGCTGGGTGAGAAGGGAGCTGGAGTCAGTGGCTGCTTTGTGAAGAAGAAAGAGGCCGTGCTCTGAGGAGCTGCCCACGAGAAACACCAACAAGGTATGGAACTTTTGTGCTAGGGGACAGCAGTATGGAACCCCTGCAATAAGATGATAACACATCCTGGCATCCCAGCTGGGCCCTGGGGGCACAGGGCTCCCCAAGGCTGCCTCTTCTTGGAGGGCAGGAAAAGTATTTGATCAGGAAGAGAAAATAGGAAAAGAGAACTGTGTTGGTTCAGTGAGAGGACAAGGTGCTGAGAAGATCAGATGCTTAAAGTATCAACTTCTTGTTCTCCTTTAAAGAACCCCCAAAAGTTCCTAAGTAAAAATTTTCAAATTCCCTCTTTGCAAAATTTCAGTTTCTTAGCAGATTTGCAACCTGGCTTTGCAAGGATGATTTATACAAGCAAGCCTGCAGATTTGATGAGAGCAGTGAGGTTTACACATGAACAGAATTCCAGATATGTGAACCATCAAAATTACAGGGGTTTTTTTAATAGTATTTCACTATGAATCATTGTTGGATGATTACATGTATATTTGTCCATGGTCTGCAGGCAATTTAGTGTTTAAGACATATTTTCTTATTTTTACAATTATGTTCTGAATTGCAAATTTGCATTGATAAAATCATTCTTTGAATGTATCCCCAGTTGTTGAAATGAACATACACATTATTATATTTGTTGCACATTAAATTTCAAAAGGCATTTTGCAACTGTTGAGAAAAAATGAGCTGGAAAAAGCACATAAAATGTCAAAGGTGACAAAGAGAGCAGGCCAGCCATGGGGGTGATTGGTTAGGGACAGAGAGCTCTTTTGCTCAGTGCTTGCATAGTGCTGAGCACTACTGTCTTTAGTGATCCTTTTCTGCTTTAACCTTGCTCAAAGCTGTGGTTCAGCTTCCTCCTCTGTCCCTACAGGGGCTGCTCTCAGTTTCCAAGATATCAGGCTTGATGTGGATTCTAAATACCTATTGCATGTGCTGATGAGGTATTGAAGGTTTTCCAGCACATATGAATGCAGATGAATTTAATGGGAATCCTGGTGCTCAAATCTTTGCAAAATTCAGATTTTTAGATATTTCTATATGGATGCTCAAGGACTTGGTGCCCTGGAGTGACCAAAGAGGGAGGGGGGAATGAAGAGGTACCCTTCTCAGGGTACTGATTTTTTTGGAGGATTTAGAGAAGCAGTAGTTTCCAGATGTTTACCTTTTGGTTGTGTTTAGCTGCAATCAGCTGGTGAGATCAACAGTTAGTGAGAGACATGTTGGGGAAACACATTTGTGATTCTGTTATGCTGTTTTCCATATGGAAATGAGGCTTACCCAAATGTTCCTTGCTGGACTGCTTTTTCTTAAATGAGAGAAACCAGAAAAGGAGTGAAAAAAACTCATGTTCAGATTTAAAAGGAAGTTACAAAGGTAGGTAAATAGAATTGCAGGTTTCAAAGTGAGTCTGTTCTGATGGAACACACAGAAAGCAAAGGTGGGACAAGAAAAGAGGAAGATTTGCGTTATCTACAAATTACCTTGAAGCCAATAATACAGAAAGAGACATTAAAGACATTAATGAAAATTTGTGTCCAAAAGCGTGACAGTTTTACTTGTGTATCTCACAGGGGGACACTGATATAATTTGTGTATATTTTATAGTATTTTTTTGCCTGGTGAGATTAAATGGAAGAGCAAGGTCACCCCAATCAAATTGCCATGAAAAATTGAGGGTGCAGATAGAAAATCTACTCTCCTCATCCTTTACTATGATGACTAATAAAAAGAAATAACAATATTTTACTCAGCTGTCAAATGGGCCTGGGCAAGTGGCTGTGTAGTTTTACAGGCCCAGATGAAGAGCACTGAGGAGGAGCAGCTTTTTCATGTAAGAAGCAAGATTACAACCATTGAGGCAGGAGGAGAGAGAGGATGAGAACTTGACCACATTTAATGGCTGTATATATTTAAATGTGTTCACTGAGGTTCCTGGGTGCCTGTAGTGGCATGGATATATCTAGTAATAAAAATGTGGTTGTAATAGTTTTCCTTCATAGAATAGTGTCTGAGCTACCTGGTGTTTTAAAATCTGTGGGAGCTGTTTTTAGGGCACTTTTCACATCTTCTAAAAACCATTTTCTAAGCACTTGTACCAAAGTGCAGATAATTCCACAACCACTTGAAATACTCTTTCAGTATGAAACTTTGACAGGGCAGTTTAGTTTTAGCAGTAACTTGCCTGATTTTGAAAGACATTTCATCCTTGCAAGTAGTTATACCAATAAACCAGTTAACTGCAGGTGGTTACATTTGCTAATCAGATGGATAATCATTATACACTGGTAAAAGAAAGACAGCTGCAATTGCTACAGCCGATTGTTAGGAGTTTTTTAGCATAACAATGAACTGCAGCACCTGCCATCCCTATATGTTTTACAATTTTGCTACTGGTATTATTTCCTAGCCCCACCATAGCAGAGAAGGATCTACATGATGCTCTAGCTGTAACTTGAAGACATTTTCATTTCAAATGTGTTGTTACATTTGCTTATAACTTTCTGACAACCTTACCTTTTGCATCAATGTTTATTTAAGGTTTTCTTTCATTAAAATGGTGCACAAATGTTTGGCAGATATATGTATTGCTATTTCTAATTACTGGCCAATTTGAAGAAGATTTCCACTTAAAAAAAAAAGAAGAAAAATCAGGTTTCAGAACAGTACTTTAAACTTTTGGGGTTCTGCATGTGTGTAACTCAGAGACTACCTGCTGGGTCCTGTAGGTTTCCTTCACTTTATGATGAGATCTCTGGCAAGTCTGAAGGAATTTGTTTTGCAAGCAAGAGACTTAGTTATGCATAAATCACTGGAATAGCTTAGGTCTGCCTCTGCTGTGCTATGTATTTTGTATTAATGTCAATATTTGTCTTCTATATATGTATAAGGCACATTAGTCACTTTCCATTCTCATTTAATTTCTGCCAATCCCTGCCTTAAGATATCCTCTAGATACAGCAATCTGGCCAGGGAAGACTGCTCATTTCACCCCTCACAAAAAGCAACATCCACCCATGTGAATTGGTGAGGATTAGTGCATTTGATAAAGCTGTGCTCTCATTGCCACCTGGATCTGCCTCTGCTGGCTGCTTACCACTCCTGAGGTCAGTTTGGGAAGAGCACAATGAACTTGCTGTAGCATCTGTAGTGCTTACCCATGATAAAAGGTAATAATATCTCTGCTTAGCTCTCTGCACCTCACAGAAAGCAGATTCTCCATACTTCTCTACTGCTTATCCATGTGGTGTGATCCATTGCAGTATAATTTCTTATTTATAATTGTTGGTTTGGAGAGGGAATCCTAATGCTTACAAAGAAGAATTTGCTGCTCCTTGCTTAAATGTAAAATCACTGAGCTGAGACTCTCCTTTGTCCTTTCAGCTTTTCCACACTAACATTACAGACATCTCACATTTGACCTTTACAACCACACTTCCCATCTTTACTTTCATTATTATCTTTATTATCTGTAGCTTTTTAGAAACAGTTTGCAAATGGATGGACTGCTGTCTCAAATGCACTGAAATTTTAGCAGCTAAGATTCCCCTGAGATCTGGGGCCTCTGGAGGGATGTGAGTGGCTCTTTGTCCTTTCTTGTTGCCTTTGCATTTCTGCACAGGGGGGCACGAGAGCACCCTTGGCAGTGGCCAGGATCTTGAGAAGCTACATCTCAATGCACTTAATTTTTAATATATTAAAACGCTGCTATCTTATAAGGGTTTGGTGGGGGTTTTGCCACTCTTAAATCTGAAGAAGGCAGCAGATTGTGCAATTCCTTAATTGTCTGAATTGCTTTCTCAAATTTCCATCACTTTCCATCAAAACCTGTTTTCTTACATTTCAAGGGGCAAGTTATCTCCCCAGCCTTGTCAGCAACATACACAGCCACTTACAGGCTCACCCCTTAGCTTTTTTCCTTCATCTACTGAAAAAATAGTGATGTCCAAACCAGTATCCACTCCCCTTTCATTTGTAGTCTATGTTGTGTACTGGAAAACTTCCTTTCTTTGATATTGTTCTGCAAGTCCAAGTTCACTTGTGCTGTTCTATAGTAATTTGGGCTTTTTTTTTTTTGTAATTCTTTAATCTCTTTCCCAATGTGATTGCTCATTTGTTCAGGCCTGTGTTAGAATTTCTCTTTCTTAGCATCTTTCAAATTAGTCCAAATTTTCCCCTCTCCTGTTTTTGGGAGAAACTTAGTCTGTGCAGTCAGGTCAGGCTGGTTAATTAATTCTGACCCAAAAATTCCTCAAGTCTGCCATGGCTGTCTCAGTAAGAACCCCATCTATCTGCAAAGGACTCCCTGACCTTTTGGGCAAAATTTGAAAGTTTCTAGAAATTATATAATGCCAGCTTTTGTTCATCATTTTTATTTGGTTTTAAACTCTTTCTGAACTCTTTGTCAAGGGTCACTTGCATGTCTTGTGACTTGTCCATTACTTGCACCTTTTTGATTCAATGGTTGTAATGCCTCTCCATTGATAGTAGATCCAACTGAGATTTCTCAGGATCATATGAATCACTTGCAGTAAGAAAAGAAATTGGTAACTCCCATTTTTTCTTTGATTATCTCCTCTTTATTCTAAAGAAGTCATGTTTCTTTTAATGTACTGGGACATGAGATGATCTCTGGGTAATTTCCTTCAGCAACGTGAGAGTCTTGTTGTCCATCACATTTTGGCCTTCAGATCAGCTGAGTGAGGGTTTTGGTCTCACAGCTGTGACATTGTGTCCTTACAGTTCCTTTCATGCCTTTTCTCTTAACTTCCCCATATCTTCCTCTCTGTTTTTCATACAAACATGACTCTTTGTAAAGAAATTACCTGTAATAGTTTCATGTGTCTATGTTTGCTCTTGGACAATGATGTTCAGCGCTGGGTATGAAGGGTCCACTTTTGGTTAAAGAGGTTATGTAAAGGACTCTGGCTGCTGCTTATGAGCATCTCACCAGAGGACAGAACTACTGCCAGTTCTGGAGTTCACTTCCTGCAATTTTGTGAAATCAGCCAAGGATGATCTCTGGGGCAAGGCTTTGAGCATGCGGAAGTTTTGGTTGTTTGAGGTCTCTGGGAACGAGTGTGGGTTAGCAGGACCACAGAGTGGTGCAAGGACAGCAAAAGGAGCAGAGATGCTCCAGTTCAATGTGTGAGCATTTGTGGCAGATTTGGTTGCTAGGAAGGTAATGGTGTTAAATGATGAGGCTTATGTTTGCTCAAAAATAAATGGAAAATAAAGATTTGAGACCTTGTCCTGTTTTTGTTTTTTTTTAATGGTGTTTGTTTGGTTGGGTTTTTTTGTTGTTTTTTGGGGGGAGGTGTGGCAATCACACATCCTCTGAACAGAGAGAGACATAACTCTCCCAGGATTCTCCTGGGGAAGCTGTGAGAAAGCTCAGAGAAAGAATCAAAAACATTATTACCTCAATCTCTGCATCTGGCAGGCAATCTCTGTTTGCCAAAGATGCTTACAAGGAGGAGTTGTCCCTTCTTGACCAATAGGTGAGAAAAGATCCCTAAAGGCCAATCAAGTCTTAGGTCCACCATTGCTTCTATAAGAAGTGTGAATTTCTAATAATAAAGTGCTTTTTCATGCCTTCTGATGATAGAGTCTCTGTATCACCTTTGTCTGGCCCCGATACCCCTTCAGTGATAGGGAGGTTTTGTCGAATTTGTTGTTTTTAAAAATAACTCGCACGAGAGCCAGGCTATGTCTTGGCTAACAACCTACAAATGCTGATTTTTATGTGCTATCTCTTCAATTATAATTGCTATGGTTCTCTTTGAAATTGCCCTGCTATAAACTTAATACCACTGGTAAATTCAGTTTTGTGGTCTGCAATGAAAATTCAGGCAAAACCATGCATAATGAGAGTAATTTATTGAATTTACCCTGAATTACTAGGGGCAAAGAGATGGGCAGGAGTTCAGGTGTTGCAGAGTCTAAACTCCAGACTCTCAAAGTATATGGAAATGAGCACATGTTCATAATGGAGGCTTTATGCCATTTGTTGTCCTCTTACAATTTCCATCAAACCTCAACAGCTTTGTAGTTTTTTGTCATAGTGTTTTATCTAGGAATTTTCAAAGTATTTTTTTACTTAGAGGTGATAAAGCACAGAATCTCAGAAATGTTTACAATCAAAGCAAGCTTTTTAATAATGGAGTCAGCATCATATGTGACTCACTCTATTCTAAAGAAGTTTTTCATGTTCTCATTTTCAACTTTAATATGCTTTTAAACACTGTGTTATAAAATTACTCATAAATTATTATACAGTTCTTGTATTTAAATTTACCATTTTTGGCAACACCAGAAAATATTTTAGAGTGCTTGCTTTTTACAGTGAGGGAATTTGTGGGCAGCTAAGTATCTCTATCTATGTATATTTTTTGCTTACCACAGCTGGTGTTTTGTAGAAGATTTACTTTACTAACACACTAACATTAATATTCTGCAATGTCTAAAATGCCTTTAGCATGCCATTTACACTCATCTGAGAGATTTCATGAAAGTATGATATTAGTAAGCCTTCATGAGTAATCCATCATGCCTAGGAGACTTAATCAGATTGGACATGTACTTACCCTGGCTTAATAATTGTTACTTGTGTTATTACTGCCCTTATTTCTGTTTCATCTGTGGTAAAAATGTTCAGAATTTCAGTTGTAGTTCAGCACATTATAATCGTGGTTATCCACAAAACAGCACAGCACAAAACCTACAGCCACAATTCAGATTTTATGTGCAGTAAAATGTCTTGCTATCCCTTACAAAGGACTATACAAAAGTTTAATATTTCTTCAGGACTGTTGAGGTAGCAGCATTAAATATTAAAACATTTAAATGTGCAGAACTGATTAATTCAGAATATATCAGAGCTGCTCATAAATGTTTAATATCTGTATTTTGCCTGATTGGATATAATTTAAGCTATGTGCTTCTTCCAGCACTCTAGGACCAGGTACTCATCTTTTATTTCTAGGAATGGTTTAAACATCATTCCTTTTATTACAGGTTAATATTAATGCCTCAACCTTTGGCTGTTATTGTTCATTCTTTTATAGAACCTACTTCAAAATTAATCACCTAAAGTCTGAGAGCAGCTGTTAAAGTTCTTTTTAAGTGTATCTTTCAAAAAATATGGTTCAGTTAAAATTTGTACAACCTCTGTAGGATGAAAGCTGAAATTTTGTCTTTGTAATATTTATGCATTTCCTTAGAAAAGCAGAAATATCTGGGGGGAGCATTGAGACTATGCAAGTGCTGGATCTAGTTTGAGGTTAAACTTGGACCAGGTTGTCGCTGTATTGGTTCACAATGAACAAATTACACTAAAGAGCTGAAGAATGAGTGTCAGTATCTCTGGGGGAGAAGGGCTGGTCTGACTGGTGTGTTGGCATGTGGCTGCTGAACCACAAACTGATCAAAACACTCAATGCAGTGGTGAGACAGCCTCATGTGTTTAATGGTGGTCTATGAAACATAGAGATGTGTATGGAAGCCTATAGATCTGTTTGAGACTTAGCTCCAAGCCTGGTCTTATGCCCAAACGCCAGTGTCATTTATCTTCATTAATTTACAACACTAATGCTGTTAAAACTCTCAACAAACAAATCAGCAAATCCTATACAGACAAATTTTTTGTTCCCCAAAACTGTACTGCAACAGCACTCTGCCTGGGAGTATTTCCTGCCCTGGAATTGCTACAATGAGGAGGAAGGGATGGACCTCATCTTTTAGCTGTTCATTCTGCTGTGGCACTGCAAGGCCCCCACCAGGGCAGAGCCCCACTGGGCGGGAAGGGAAACAAAAACTCTGTAGGAGCTCCTGTCCCAGAGTGGATATGGTTTTGCAGCACTCCCCAGGAAGCATGCTTAGCATACAGCATTAGCAGAGCTCCACACTAGTTCATTTCCTTGCTTAACATGCTTTAAATTATCTTCACTGCATTTAGTGCTTTATCCTCATCTCTCTGAAGTTAATGGCTGAAGCACCATTGCTTGTAATGAGGCCCAGCTGCATGAGAATGCCTTGAATATAATAAAAGGACTGCCAAGCAATTTGCTGTTGTCCAAGGTAGAAATCTTGCTTTGATGCAGTGCTTTTGCCTTTTGAAAAGTGCTTCTCCACAGTATGAAGCAGAATTCTGGTTCCTGCAAAAAGCAAACTTGAAGTTTAACAGAGAAGAGGATGAGCTCAACAATGGTACAGGTTAACACCCTGTTGTGCATCCAAAAATATCTATTCCAAGAGTGTTTTCTTGACTTAAATGGTATGGATTTTTTGCCGTCTGCCTTTCTGAGGTAGTTGGATGTAATATATCTCTGTAGCACAGATTTCTCCTTGTCCTTGGAGACCTGTGGGAATGCAAAGGACAGGAGGTAGCACACACTGTCTCATTACAAAGATGTGGGACATGGAAATTGTCCTTGAGTGAGAAACTGGAAGTCTAAAACCAGCATAAATTATATAATATCTATAATATGACCTTTTTTTCTGAGGGATTTTCAAGGTAGATCTTGTTTTGAGCTCTGAGACAAGTTCTGTAGCTCTACACTGGTGTGCTCAGAGAGGCTGCCCAATGATAGCTTGGTTTCTTTTTGACTTTGTTCTTCAAGACTTGAGGAACTGCCAAGTTCTCTGTTTTTGACAGGATAATATAAGCAGAAAAATGAATACATTGCCCAAACTACTTTTGTATGTGAGCTCACAGGAAAACTGTGTTTAGTCATGTTTATTTTAGGGTTAGCAATAATGAAAAATATGTCAGATGTGAAAGAGAAAAAAAAAGTTATAAGAAGGCATTACAATGCTTCCAAGTAGAGGCAAATGCCCCTTTGCTCTCTAGGAAATGGAATAAGAGCTGTTCCAGCAGGAATGATTTATAATAGAAAACACAGCTTTTGCAGAATGAAGACCTTACCTGGAAAGTAAGGTTTGACTTTTTAAAATTTGGGGAAATTGGAAAAGAGGAGTCTGACTCAAATTAAATTTTTGGTTTTGTACTTTTGCTTTCATGTTCATTGAATTGAATATGAAATTCACATTTTTCTTTGTCACCTCAAGATTAAGTTGTATTTTTTTGGTATGTAGTATCATCAACTCTGTGATTAGGATCTTACTGCCTTTACTCTATTGGAAGGTTGGATGTTTTAACTAGATTGTAAAAGTTGGAGCATAGTGAAGTGCCTCCCTGAGATGGAGGGACCACCTAGCACAAAGTGTTTGGAAAGGAC
This sequence comes from Agelaius tricolor, assembly GCF_023055355.1. Classification (NCBI taxonomy): domain Eukaryota; kingdom Metazoa; phylum Chordata; class Aves; order Passeriformes; family Icteridae; genus Agelaius; species Agelaius tricolor. The sequence continues at coordinate 57,033,168 of NW_027269263.1, forward strand.
ATTTAGATCTTGATTTAGATCAAAATAGGGTTTTTTTTTCCAGTTCAGTTTAACAAAATGAACTGAAATATTCAATTCCAAACTGAAATGATACTGGAGAAGATCAAAGTATTTGGTTTTCATTGAAAAATGGCATAATAAAAATATGTATCATTTATGAATTTGTAAGCCTCCTCAAAGCTGATCATAATTCCCTCTTTTCATATTCAAAGTAAAAATAAATGTTTAAGTACTATTGGCACTGCACTATTTCTATTATTTATTGAGGAGACTTATTTAGCAAAATTGCAAATTCCAAGTTTCTTAAGTTTTTGGGTGGGAGAATTCATTTGCCTCTGAACTAAAGTGCTGAAAAGTGTACAGAGGTGGATTTCTAAAACACTCTTTATTGTGTGGATTTTTAAATGTACTTCACTTCATGCTTGCTGACTGCTGCCTATTCTGTGTTTTGAAAGTTCAGTGTACAGTGTATTCCAGCTGATGCACAGACCCCATATATCTGATATCCAGATCCATCTTTCTGTGCTCTGCTTATCTGATTCTTCCTACTCGTTCTCAGTGTGCAACACTGAGGGGGTTAGACAGATGTCAGAGTCATTCTTTGAATCAACTGTGGGATTTAAGACAGAAGTGGAAGACAATATTGAATATATTTATGAATATATGGTTCCCCAGAAGCATGCTACTTATATTTATTTATGCCTAATTTCTTCATAGCAATAGATCTGTATGAAGTGGCATGGATACTTTTATTAATGTCTGGCTATTCCTCTGTGCTTTAATTACTGAGTTAGAGGGAGACATTGAGGGTGAACCAGAGACTTCTGCTATTTTTTTCTCAAGATGTTTGACTTCTCAGAGTCCAAGTTCAAGCATTGCAGGTTGACAGTGGTGTTACTTGTTGAGCCAGGAGCTGGAACAGAATGCTAAATGTTCCTCTTCCATATTTAGGCACATGTTTCTTTTCAATGGTTGCTCAGAATTTTTTTTTGCAAGTGTAGATATCTGCTGGTGCAAATACCTGGAGTATTTTCTCCTCCTAGTTACTCTGTGGGAAAGGATGTTGGGATTTATACCCATCACAACATACTGGTGTCACTTTTGCCCAGACCTTAGTAACTCCTGAGAGGAATCTGATAGAGGTCTGTCCAATCTGGCACTGGAACAGGGGGCTGAAAGAAGAACTTCACCCTTTAGGTAAGATGTTGACCAGCTGGTACATTTGCATTAATGGCCTATGTTATTGTAGGTGTCTGCTGTTACTGGGGGCTTATTTGGTGACCCTCTTCATTCACTGATGTAAAGACATGCCACAGAACAGGAGACAGAATGACCAGCAGATCTCTATGGGTTTAACTGTGTTCCCAGTGATATATTTTGCCTTGTCCAGTCAGTGGTGTTTGGATCAAATAGACTTGATTTACTTAGTCACTTGCTTTCTTAATTTGGTTTGTTGGCAGTTTTTCCAGGGGGGCTGTTTAGTTTCTTTGTTTCACTTTTAAAATTTTCATTGACAAACTGATGAAGAAATGCTAGGAAGATAAAAAAGTCTTCATTTGTTTTTTTTTTTTTTCTGACAGAGATGTGCTAGTTATCATGCTTCTTGGCTAGTTTGGCTTCTTGCTGAGGACACCAATACAAGTTATTCTGACAATTATTTTAGTTCTTCCTATTGCTAATAACCTCTTGTCTAGAGAGTGGCTGTGCTATTTGCACAGCTTAGCTTGCCAGGTGACTGACTTTCCCACCGAGTAACTGTGCTTTTTGAGCCTTTATAAATATATTTACCATTTTAGCCCTTTCCCTCTCCTATAATAATATGCAGAACCTCACCTATTCTAGAGGTACTTCTTAGTAATTGTCTCCTGTGGGACATGAAGACCTCTGTGACACAGCAGTGCACAAGCCAGGGAGCTGCAGGCTTGCAGCAGTCCAAGGCAGGCGGCTGTGGGATTTATTTTTCCAGAGAGCCAAGTGCCTCTTTTTGTTCTAACAAGATATGAGTCATAGCAGGGACATGGCTGTGAATACTTATAGCTTTCACTGGGATGTGCAGAGCAGAAGGAATTTCAGTATGGAAAGAGGACATGAAGTGATTTGTTAAAAATCCCTTATTTGCTGGGGGATTTGTACTGGTGTTATCTGGCATAGTTAGGCACACCAGGGACAAGAACCATGCTGTTCCTCTTTATTTATTTATTTAATTTTTTAAGAACAGAAAGTGACCACTTGGGAAATTGTTGCATTTATAAAGTATTTAGCAAGCAACTAACCGATAATGAAAAGTTCAACTGTGCTGACTGTATGTTTTGGTGTGTGCATGGTTTGGCTTGTTGCCTAATCAGAATGTTGGACTCAGACTTTTTTGTGAACATTTAGGGGTGGTAAAGTATATGTTACCTGTCTAGAAACAGGAGTGTAGAAGGAGCCTGTTTTTATCTTCAAATCCAACCCTTAGCCCAAGCAAAATAGAGAGAAAAATCCACTTTGAGGATTTTTCCCCAGAGTCCTATCAAATATTTCATGATCACAACCTTTCACTGTGCTGGTGTTCCAGCCCTCTCTTTCTTGTTCAGTATTTGACCATTTTAACAAACCCAACACAAAGAGCTAACAGCTCTTGCTGAAGTGATGTGCCAGGAGCCATACCCTTCCTGAGGGAGCTGCCAGACACTTGGGATGCTCAGCCTTGACAAACCACACTGTGAGGAATTCCATGGTAAAGAATAAGCATATGTATTGTCTGACTGTCCCCGTCTCTGCCCCTGACCCATTTAGCCACATAACCATAAAGATGAGACAAACAGATGCCACTGAGTTTTAATATTGATCTTACTTTAGGAATTTTATTTCTTAATCACATCATTTTCATTCAACTCAATTTTCATTAGGTGTTTATATGTGTCAGAGGACTAGTGAATGTTTTTCTTATTTTTTCAGATTCTTTTCCATATTGTTCTGATTCGAATCTTTAGAAACCAGTATTTTTTATTGATTTGAACTTGCAGTATTAATATACAATGTATGGTCAAAGGATTGCATTAACATTTGTTACAGCCCAGCCATTCATATGCCAGAATTGAGTATCACAGACTCACCAGGTTGGAAGAGACCTTTAAGATAATCAAGTCCAACCCATGCCCCAATAGTAAACCATGGCACTGAGTGCCACATCCAGTCTTTTTTTAGACACATCCCAGGATGGTGACTGCACCACCTCCTGTGGCAGACCATTCCAGAACTTTATCTCTCTTTCTGTAAAAAACTTTTTCCTAATATCCAGCCTACATTTCCCTTGATGCAGCTTAAGACTGTGTCTTTTCATTCTGCCTGTTGCTGCCTGGAGAAAGAGACCAACTCCACCTGGCTACAGCCACCTTTCAGGGAGTGTAGAGAGTGATAAGGTCACCCCTGAGTCTCCTTTTCTCCAGGCTGAGCACCCCCAGCTCCCTCAGTGGTTCCTCACAGGGTTTGTGTTCCCAGCCCCTCACCAGCCTCGTTGCCTCCTCTGGATGCTCAAGCTCTCAATGTCCTTCCCAAACTGAGGGGCCAGAACTGGACACAGCACTCGAGGTGTGCCCTCACCAGCCCTGAGTACAGGGGAAGGATGGTTTTCCTGCTCCTGCTGGCTACACTGTTCCTGATACAGGCCAGGATGCCCTTGGCCTTCTTGGCCACCAGTGCACTCTGCTGGCTCATGTTCAGCTGGCTGTCACCAGCACCCCCAGGTCCCTTTCTGCCTGGGCGCTGTCCAACCACACTGTCCCCTGCCTATAATGTTATAGGGGGTTACTGTGGCCAAAATGCAGCACTTGGCACTTGGACTTTAATTAAACTTCATCCTGTTAGACTTAGCACATCCATCCAACCATTCTAGGTCTGTCTGCAGAGCTCTTCTAACTTCCAATAGCTGGACACACACTCCCAGCTTGGTGTCATCTGTAGATTTACTAATGACAGGCTCAATACCCTCATCCATGTTGTCAATAAAAATATTGAACAGAACTGGTCCCAGCACAGAGCCCTGAGGGACACCACTGGTGACTGGCCCCAGCTGGATGCAGCACCATTCACCACCCCCTCTGGGCCTGGCCATCCAGCCAGTTCCTAACCCAGCAAAAAGTGTTCCTGTCCAAGCTGCGGGCTGCCAGTGCAAATATTACTTTGTATTTAATATAAACCCATATATTTAACCCAATTTAATATTTTTCCCATATAAATCCTCATTTGATCCATTCTTTAACCTAAAATGTCAGTCTCTAGGCTATTTAGTAGTATTGTTCCAGTTTATAGATGGGGGTTCTGTAGCTTTTTTTAAATAGCATTCTGCACCAACTAAATGAGGGACTGTACTTAGGCAGAATTATTTTGTTGCATGAATCATACATACAAAATTAAATCACATTTTTGAACTCGTGTCCGTTCCCATAATAATTCCCATAATAATAAGTATGATGTATTTTGGGCCTCTTCCTTCTCTTCATGGTTCTCAGCAACTTTCAGTGCATCTCAGTCTTTACTTTTCCATGCACATTTTTTTATTTTCTCCCTTCTATTCAGGATACTTGTGGACTCTTACCCCCTTCTCCCCAGAGTCTACAGCCAACCCTCCCAGAGCCTGACTTGGTAAAATCTTTGGGTCTGACAGGCTGCAAGTCAGACTCTGCTGACTGTGCTGGGCACATCCGTTGTGCAGAAAGGACTCTGAGATGAGCAGTTTGGGTGAGGAGGATGATGTTCTGCATACCCACACCCAGGCAGATGAATCCCAAGTCTTGTATTATAAAAATACCTGTGTGTCCCTTGGACAGCTGCTATATTGGTTGCCCAACATATTTATACTGCAAAGCACCAGGTTATTTAAGGTCTCCTATTTCTGCAGTCCATTAAGCAATCTTGTTAAGCTGTGGTTTAATGAAGACAAGCACAAATATATTAAAGATAAATGGAGTCAGAAACTTTATAGCTCACTCTTGTTCATGAGTTAACTATAAGACAATGCCAGCTTTCATTTGAATTATATCACACAAGGAATCTACTCTGAGGAGGGAGGACTGTGGCTGATAAGGAAGAAGTGTCATTGTCATGGTTTGATGCCTGAACTTAAAAGTGGTCAAAATGATAATGGGAGCTTATTAGGAAGGTAACAGCATCATATATACACATATACACACACCATGCTGCTCAAAGTAGTACAATTTAATGCTGTATTACTTAAAAATGAAGGTAGTGGTGAGGAACAGAGGCAAAAGTAATGCAGACTTTGTGGAACAGGATATTGGAAGTGAATTTCAAAATATATCACCTTGATGCTAAGCATGAGTAAAACATAAAATCACCACATTGAACCTTAGGAATTGAGGAAAGGAGTGAAGACTGAAACAACTAGCATCACTTTTACCACTGGGTTTGCATTACAACATTATATACAGATTTCTGTGTCATGGATGCATCTGGTTGGTTCTGCTTCCAAAAACTATAGTAAAACTAGCTGATGATGATAGAGGGAACATCTTCCTGTGTAATAGGAAGCTAAAGTAAGTTTCCTTAATTTTGGAAAAAGGATAGTTTAGAGTTGTGAAACTTATCTATAAATGTTGAATTCTGTTGATAAAGCAAACACTGAAAATAGAGTAATTCCGAGAAAACAGAACTTAAAAATAAGGAAAAACATTTTCACACATTATATAAACAAATGGTAGAGCTCCTTGTCACCTGAAGCTGTAAAGTATAAACTGACTGTGGGTTCATTCAATCCCCTTACCCTGGTCATTGATAAGGACATTAAAAAGGAGTGGTCCCAATACTGGGCCGGGGGAGCACCACTTGCACTGGCCACCACACTTTGGGCTCAGCCATCCAGTTTTTCACCCAGTGAAGAGTGCACCTTTCCAAGCCATGGGCAGCCAGATGCTTCCTTGTTCTCCAGAATCTCTTGAACTCCTGCATTTCATGATATTTGCTCATCATAATTCATGTGTCTGTAAGAGGATTTGTGCTACTTTAGCCTGAGGTAAACATGTTCAAGAATCTGGTTTTAGAGGGTGTGCTTCCTTAGCTAGAATTAAGACAAAAGATCTTGCAAATGTTTAGATATTACTGAGTTATAATAAATGCCTAGTAGATAATGAGACTTACTCTCTTTTCAAGCCAGCCTTCATTTTCTCTTTTAATGCTATTGTTAATTGTGTATTGAGAGGTTGTTTGCCTTTTGAGGACAGCAGAATAAAAGGATTTACCAAACTCTTCTGAAAATCTGCACTGTGCAGAAATATTCAAACCTTCTAAATAATTTATTGAGAGCACAGCCAACAATATGAAATTTTCATGTATGGGTATCAAACAGGCAACCTCACATAAACTTGAAAGGCGTGAAAAATAAGGTTAGGCTTCAAAATGGGGGGTCAATAGTCTCAGGCTTAGAGTGATAAAAAGGTAATCACAATAACATTTAATCTGTTTTTAAGAAAAATTTGATGTTGATGCTTTTCATAGAAGCATGACAGCATTTGGCTTCAAAACTTAATAAAGGAGAATGATGATTGCTGAATAAAGACACAAAACAGTTCCAACATACACCAGTACCCAGGATTGTTTCATGCCCTATGTAGCTGGTGAGGTCTGGGAACGATCATCAGCCCTTCCCATCTTCTCCCGGGACTTTGGATAAGAGAAAGCATATACTACCACTGACAAAGTAGGTTTCACAATCATTTGAGTCTAACCATCATGTGCATACTGTTAAAGCACATTTTACTGGCTTTTATGTCTTGCTGATAACTCTCATGTTTACAGTATTTGTTGCCTGGAGGTGCATTTCAATAAATGATATGATTTGGTTTGTGTTTCTTAAGCTAAAACTATAAATAACTGTCCTCTCCAATCATTACAGGAAATGCTATTTTGATGATTATTCTTGTTTTGGCTATGGCACACAACTTAATTCAGTGGTTAAATGTTTAGAGACATAGCTGATGTACATTTTAGTGAAACACATTTTGTTTGATATTCAGGTTATTGTGTTTACTGCTTAAACTCCATTAATACTATTCAGGCCTCTGTGAAATATCAAATGGAATAACAGGCATTTGCTGATACCCTTTGGAGTGTTTTGGTACTACAAGGGCTTGCTAAGTTGCTAAGCACTAGTGATATGTTTGGCATAACACAAGAAAGAATATGGTCATTGTCTCTGATGCCCCCGGGTGAGCTCTGGGTTCTGGGATGCTTCATTCCTGCTCAGATCCCTCTGATGTGGGCAAGAGTTGGACATTTTAATAGAAATTAGATAATTAAGTTACTCTGTGTGAATGGCTCTTGGTGGGAATAATCTCAGTTTAGCCATCTTCAGTGTTGACATCTACAGCTGAGCTTTACAGTCTGGGCTCCCTTTATAGTCAGTGAGGAGAATCAGACATTTCTGGAGTGTGATTCATCTGGTCTGTTTTAAACATCAACATTAGGGTGAGATTTACAGCCTAAATGGGGTGACATAAATAGATGTGATGTTCTCTGGAGATTTATATAGCAGTAGCACATATTCACTGGGCCACTGACTGAAACCTCCATCTCTCCTTCTAAGAAGGCTGCCCCAAAAAAAGAGAGGATGTGCCTCTCTCTGTGCCAGCTGATATTCCCTTTTTCCCACATAAAATGCAATGCCTGTAGCTAAGGGACCGTGGCTGGGCCACACAGGCACTGGAGTTTAAAATATTTTAAACCAATATTTTGTTGGGAAATTCAGATTTGAATCCTCTTACCCAGGTTAGAGCCTTAATTGCCCATCTGTTGGTTATAAGCAGGCAGCTATGACAGCAGCCAGTCTTACCTCTCCTCTGTCAGGTCTCTGGGCTGTGCCAACACATTTGGTGATGCCAGCTGGAATAAAGCACCTCCCTGCTCAATGTGGCCAAGTTTCTGGTGGCTTTGAATATGGTCAGAAATGTATTTAAGTTTGGGATTTTGATACATAGGAAGTCAGACTCTTGAGTCTCACATTGGAAGCCTGTTCACAGGTTTAACCATGGAACTCTTCACTTTTAGTGAGATGGCAGCTCTGAAGCATCTTGGACCATGTAAACAAATATGACCAATTCCTTATAGTTAAGGAATACAAGAATAAACACTTTTTATATTGCTGCTGATGTCATTCTCACTGTCTTGTTAAGAACTTTCAAAAATATAAGTAATGTCTCTGCAAATAGTTCTTTCACAAGACTGATAGGCTACTCTTTGCATCAATGACAAATGATGTCTCTGGATATCACATTACAGACATCTTGCCACACATCTGCAATCTATTTTCAGTTCTCTGTTGCTCATTACCAATTTAGGAAAGGATTTGAAAAGCTATAAAGACACAGAGATTTGATGGAGCACGGGGCAGAAGAACTGAAACTATACTGTAACAAAAAGCAAGGCCAAATAAGACTTTTAAACAGTCTAGTACAAAGTTCAAAACTTGTGCATTTTTCCTCCCCTCCACCTGAGGGTAATTGCTAACTGGAATAACTGGTGAGGGCATCACAGGTTAGAGATGGTGCTGCTCTGTGCAAGAACTTCAAGGGAAGCTCACTGGTGTTTTACTGTGAATTAAGTGCTTTGGTTGTGGGCTTCAGAAAACCAATACCTAAGTGAGAATGCTTGCAGTTGTAAGACTGCAAGTCTGTTTACTTAACCACACTGAAATGTCTTTTTTCTGCTTTCTTCCACCTACTTGGGGAAAATCAAAACAAGTATGAGTAAGAATCCTGTGGGCTTTCCACTTTTGTTGCTGAATGATGTGTAGACCTGTGATTCATACTGTTCTTGCATGTCTGCCTGGTGCTCATATTTGAAATAGCTGTATAATTATGAATTTCTCGATTTTGTTTTCTTTTGAAAGCAAAGTATGTCTGCGAGCCATAAAAATTAGTTTGATGTCAACATGCAATTCACTAGTCTTTTAAAAATGTCTTTTTTAGTAATTAGGTTCTGAGTGCAATTCAGTATATACACTTTCTGGATTCTTGTGGTAATGTATTCTCCATCATTCACTTACAAGTACATTTATCAGCACACTCTTTGGAAAGCATGCCTGTAAAACTCTACCTGAGTATTTATAGATTTATAATCACTGTGGTGTCTTAACAGTTGCCCTTAAACAAGGCAGCAGGGTTTATTCTCTTCTTGGTAGCAATTTAAGCTGCAGTTGGTATTTCAGGAGCAGTCTGGTATTTTAAGGATTTGGACTTGGTATTATCTGTGCCCTGAGAGCACTGCATGCCTGGATGGGTCACCTGGGTTTGGCATTGCATGAGGGTGGAAGAAAGGTTCTATTGCCTAAAAAAGAGAACAAAATTGGGAAGGGACAAAGAACATCTTCCCTATGTTGAGGAGACTGAGGGGGGACACAGCAATCTACAGTTTCCTCACGAGGGGCAACAGAGGGACAGACCCTGATCTCTTCCCTGCAGTGACCAGGGACAGGACCTGAGGGAGTGGCCTGAAGTTGTGCTGGGGGAGGTTTAGGTTGAGCATTAGGAAAAGGTTCTTCCCCCAGAGGGTGGCTGGGCTCTGAACAGGCTCCCCAGGGCAGTGGTCACAGCACCAGCCTGACAGAGCTCAAGAAGCATTGGGACAATGCTCCTGGGGAGTGATGTGACTCTTGGGCATGGTGCTGTGCAGAGCCAGGAGCTGGACTTGATGATCCTGGTGGGTCCCTTTCAATTCAGCATACTCTATGAATGTAGTGTGGCACTGACAGTCCTTGCTGTTGGTCTCCATTCCTTTGCAGGATGCTGCAGCACTGTGAAGGGACAGAGCCCTCTCTGAACTGTGCCATTGCACACCTGACTTGCAGAGGCTGGTATATTTTTTTAGGAGTGAAGCCAAAAAACCCTCCAAAAACATTACTTCAGTATAAATAATTTTATTTCCTAAGAGGATGGTTTCCAGCCATGACTCAGGTGTGTGATGATGCAATATTACAGTGTTATAGGGAACTGGCTTTGACCTTGAGAAGAGCTTTAAAAAGTGCCTGTCATTGCTTTGATGCAAGAAAACCTCATTTCAGGAGTCCATTCTCTGTGGTGATTTCACACACCAGAATTATTTTCTGTTTTGTCTATGGTATGCAGAAGTGCAGTTTTACACTGTGGCCGTGTCTTGACTCACTTAAGACGTGTGTGGGGATCAAAGATCTTTGCCTTTATAAATTCCTTCTTGTACTCTGTGATTGTCATCAACAGCAGCTGCAAATTCTGTGGAATTTCTGTATCTTTCAACCCTCTTAGTGGCATTCAGCTGGTGCTGAAGAGCAGCCAAAATAGGTAAGACCTGTCAGTGGCAGCTGGCTCCTGAGATCATCCCCTCCCTCCACCTGGCACTTTTTCTACTTTTACAGTTTAGATGCATTGGCTGTATCTTGAGTATTTTGAATATCAGTCAAAATACAGCCTTTTTGGAGAGTAGATCAGTCCCTTGAGAGAATGTAAGGCAAATTTTATGCAATTACTTACATGGATTAATAGATTTCTATAATCGTATGCAGTATGTGTGGCATACAGCACTGGAAAACAGTGAAAATTATGTTTATAAGAACAGCATTCATTTCTGATAAATATTTGACTATACTTACAGTTCAATCTCCACTTGGTCTTTCCTGTTATGCTGCTATCTCCACCTGTGGTATAATTTCAGCAGCATCTTTGCCAGCCTCCTCCTTCCTGACCCACTTCCTCCTTGAGACATGTCAGCTCCTGGCATTGCCAGGGGCTCTGCTGTTCCTTGTCCCACAGGAAGCACCAGGGCTCTCACAGAACCTTGTCGTGCAAAATGAAAGGCTGCTCCAGCAAAGGCTGCTGCATGCCCTCCCTTCCCAAGGAAACAGCACCAAAGCTTCCCAGAGATGGTGGCCTGGGCAGGGTAGGCCAGCCTGGGTGCCTGCCAAGCCAGCCTTGCTCGCACTGAGCACAGCAACTGGGATGTGCTGAGTGTGCAGGAGCTGCAGGCAGCAACTCCCTGTGATTTTTGGTGCAAAATTGAGCTGAGAGCCTCATGATTCTCAGAAAGACATTTTGTGACTGCAGTCCTTGTACAGAAAGAAGAGTAAGGCAAAACAGCACCAGAGGATTCTTCCATGGTGTTTCCCAGCCCCAGTCTGATTTCTTTTTCATGGAGCCATTTCCTAGGCTTTTACAAAATAAACTGGAGTTATTCACTAATCCATGTATTCCTATTCATGTGTTTTGAGGACAGGAATGTTTCATATCCATCATGCAAACACTGTTCACTTGATAGGAGGTGGACTAAGAGTAGACAGTGAACTTCTTTCCTAGCTGCTGACCAGCATGTGAGGCTGACCCACACTTTGCTGCTGGGTTTTACACCTGGTCTCTCTTCCCAGTTATTATGTGAGTCCCTCACACTGAACCTTTCTAGGATTTCCAGGCTACGGGTGCAGATCCCATCTGCTTTTCATCACTTTCTCTTGGCTCCTTTCTCCAGCTGCGGTCCCCTCACCCCCATCGCTCCCCATTTTCTCTCCAAAAATTTCCCTATTCCCTGTTCTGGTTCCAGTCACCACCTCTTCCATCCTAGTTCACTTTTGCCCTCAGGTCTACTTTACTGTCCTCTTGAGTTTAAGATATTGGTGATGGTATTGGTCAAACTTTTGGAACAACTTTGTGACATTTTGCACATTTCTCAACATTTCAAGAAGCGGGATTTTGATGAATTGAGTCTTCTCACAGAAGGCTTAGACTTTTGATAAAGATCACTCTCTTTCCCCTTTCTCTCCAGCCAGCAGATATGACTTCCTACTTTAAAACACTGAGTGAGAAACTTTCCAGATCAAAACATCATCAAAAATGATATCTTCACAAAGCCTTCTGCTCCAACAAAGCAGTATAGCTGGACTGAAATATTTTTCATGGGACTTTTTTCAGTGAGCTTTTATTAGTCAGAGAGTGCTCTAAGAGTACTAAGTGAGGACAGAGTTTGAAGAAATATTTAGATACTAAAAATGAAAATGTCTTCGTTGAGCATATGTGAACTCTGACTTTTTTTTAATGTGTGCATATATATATATATATATATATATATAAAATAAAATTTGTCCAAACTTGGAGGAACACTGTCGTGCTTCAGAGCAGAAGAATTGATGAAAGCAAAAAACAGTGGAATTTTTCATCCAGGGCAACATATTCTCCTCTAACCTCACCTCAGAAATGAAATGTTTTGACTGAAATTCCTTCTTCCTTAAAAAATTAAATCATCTGAGGGAAACACCATGAAAAACAAACCAACCAAAGTAGTCCAGGGGGGTAAATATCTCAGGAACTGAAAATAGTAGTGTTGAGCAACTCTTCAAGTAGTTACCACCTTTGCCTCTAACATTTGCAGTGTGATCAGTATGTTGTTCCAAAATGCATTTTTTGGGGAGATGTTCTCAGTCCCTCCTGCTGGACTATTTCAGAGCAGTTGAGGGCTTACTACCTTCTCTCTGAGGGGTGCAGGGTCAGCACACCCCTGCCCAGCCACCCATCCCTCCTCAGTGCTTCACCCACCAAATTCTCCTCCCAGAGAAGGGTCTTGTGGAGGATGGAGCAGTGCCTGCTTGAGCTTGTAGATGGCACCTGCTGCTGTTGTCCCTCGGGTGCCATGGGGCAGCACTGGGGCAGTGCCAGAGCCCCCCTTGCCTGCCCAGCCCTGGCTGCTCTGTGTCCTTCCAGATGTTTCCCAAAGTCCCAGTGGGTCATGGCATTGGTCCTTGCTTCTCTAGTGGCAGATATTTGACATCAACTGCATATGGCATGAGCCAGTGTACAGGCACAAACAAAGCCTGGTGGAGGGAACCTTCTTGTTCTTTTGGAAGAGGAATTTAGGACCCCACAGTAACAAGCCCTAGCCCCTATATAAAATCACAGTCCCATTGCTGGGCTATGCATTAGCACAGCTTTCCTGTTCTTGGTCGTTATCACTTGGCATACTGTGTGTTTTCTTTTATTTTATGCGAATTTGATGTATTTCAACAGTGGGTAGAAAAAAAATCATCACTGAGAATGTCATGATTAATTTTTTTCTCTTGAAGAACTATGGAATTATTCTGAAATGTGTGACACGTGTGTAATAACAGCCTAGTGCTCTGTTTTTAAAAAATGTGCTAGAGGCCTTGTGCAGTTTCCCAGAGGCTTAATGAGGGAGCCATACTGTGTTGGAAATTTTTCAACAATAAAAATTGACCTCTTACATGCTTATGTAAAATGGGGGTTGACAATCACACAAATATGTCCAAAGTCAAATACAGGCATTGTGAAATATCACTTCTTTCCCACAGAGAAACTGGTCACCTGTTCACAGTAGGCTTTTGCATTATATCCTATCCAGTAAAGAATAAGATGCTTCCCTACAGGGAAACAAAATGGCAGCAAAGTACTGGCCCAGTGCCCTTCTATCGGTGCTTTTCACTGACTCTTTTGCCAAGTCTTCAAAAATAACACATAGGCATACTTTTCAACATATGTTTTTCCTCTCTGTAGGTTTAAAGGCATAAAGGGAAGAAAAGGTCGTGTATTTATTCACCACTTCATCATCAAATGCAGAAAAAATTCATTGTTTGCTTGTTTGATTTTATTTTACTCTCCTTAATACATCTTTTATTTTTTTAAAAAATCTAGAGTCCTTTGCTGTTCTTTTAACATGTATCAGAAGTAGCCTGTTCTTTAAAAATGAACATATGGTTCTGAACCTGCATCTGAATTCAAGGAAGTGTCTATAGCAAAACACTGAAATTTGGAGTCATGGGAGCAGAAAAGTTTGATTCAGGGTTTATTCAGTGTAGTATTGAATAATCAAAGAAAAGAAGATCAACACAAAGAGTTGAAGAATAAACTAAACATGGTAAATACTGCTCCTCTGCTCAAAGTAAATTAAGCTACTTTCAACATTTTTAATATTTTTTAGAATATTAAACACTAATTTTAAGCCAAATGTGTACCACAGAGGAAACACTGACTTTTAGGACTTAAGGAACCCATCAGTTTCTCTGTTGAATCTGTATCACCAATGACTGTCCTAACAGTGACCTTGGAGTACCTTCCTTCACTTTCCTGGTGAACCTTCCTTCACTTTCACTGCCAGTCACTGGCTCATGATGTCCCCAGCCAAAGAGGGAAATACAGGGAGGTAGAATGTGATTTAGGAGTGATCACAGTTTATCAGCAGTCCCTGACAAGCACTGATGTCTCCAAGTTAAGGGAATAGAAAGGATTGAGATATGAAGCAGAATGACCGAGGTCTGGATGCATCTTCAGTGTAAGAGGCTACAAGTCATAAGACTCTTCTTCAGTAGAGAGAGCTTTTTGTTGTTTCATTGATCTTCATGTGGTTGGTGACTGCCCAGACCTCTGATTTTTAGGGGTTTCTCTGCAGGGCCTCTCTGTCTTTGAAGGAGTCAACAGCTCCTCCTGGTTGTTTATTGTCTCCGGATTCGCTCAGTATCCCTTCAGTCCTGTGCCCAAACCATTTATGAAGATGTGGAAGAGCACAGGATGGAACCCTGTGGAGCCCCACCAGTGACAGGTCCCCAGTCTGATGTCACCCATTCTCTGTAACCTTTGTGCCCAACCTGTGAGCCACTGATGTGTTCATCCAGCCGTGTGCTGGACATTCTGTGCAGAAGGATCCTGTGAGAGACAGTATCAAAAGCTTTGCTGAAATCCAAAAAGGGTAAATCAACTGGCTTCCCTTGTGTGGTTACCTTGTCAAACACACCAAAGTAAAAATATGAAAATTAGTGTGTACAAGAATTGAATAAATGTTGCAATAATTTTCAATTCTAATAAAGAATGTATAGATTCCAATGTTACTTGTAATTTCCATTTGGATGTTTTCTGCTATTACTTAAGAATCTCTTAAAAATGCATTCCTGAGCTATTTAAATACACACAATCTGTAATGTTTCAGATGCCCATATAACTTAAATGTATAACACTATAATAAGCATGATAACTGTAACTTGGCACTCTATTTAGATCCAGAAAGAACAATATCATAATCCTGGTTATTTCATTGTTTTTACTACAGTTTAATGTCTGGACAATTGCTTACAAGCCATATATTCCAGTGTGTTATTTTCTAACTCATTGTGCATTTCTTGAATACCATGGTTTATCCTCCTGGCAAAGGCAACTTCTCAAGCACCAACTGAAAGTAAAGTTGCATAAATATTGGGGAAATTCAGATGGATTCACTGGACTGCATGGTGGGATCTCATTCAAGAGCAAGAGTCTGCTCACAGAAAGTGTCTGGGATCTTAACCAGAATATTTACACATATTTTATTTCTCTCATTTCAGTGACTATTTCGACAAGTACCTTCTTTGATGGCTTACTGGTAACTGGGCTCTACACATCTACCAGTGTTCAGGCTTCCCAGAGTGTTGGTGGTTCCAGTGCTTTTGGATTTGGTAAGTCCAGTGCAATTTACCTTCTGCAACCCAGGGCAGTGAGTACTGGGTTGTACAGAGGACATCAGTAGCAAGACAATTACTGGAACAGGTTAATTTAGACTGAGTAATCAATAATACATGGAAGTCAGTGGGAGTCAATGAGATAAAGCAGTGGCAGCTTTTAGGCAGCTTTTATTGCTTCTTGTACCATCTTCACCTTTGCTCAATGCTGAATAATATGAATTTTAAGAAAGAAAAGCCTCAGCAGATAAATTGTTTTAAGCAGCCATTTCTAAATTGTGTGACATTTTGTATAAACTAAAGCATTTAGCCCAAAGCCTCTAAGTATTTCTTGGGCTGAAAACCTGTTTCCTTTAAGCTTATGTCAGCCTACTTTTCCATTCAGTTAATAGGATCTTCCTTAAAACCAGAATGCTGGTCAAGATATTTCACACAACCAATTATTTACCATGTCCAAAAAGCAGAATTGTAGTAAAAGGGATATGATAGGCTTTGCAAAATTATCATGTATTTCAGGTTATGCTGTAGCCCTCAGCAGTAGCAACTGTGCTAAAGACTAATATTTTTTAAATAATCCTTTCTAAATTTGTGCAAGTAATTGACAGCTATACCTTCTGCAGTTTGTTATTTGGTAGCATTTTTTATAGCCTTACAAATAATAGTAAGAATTGTGTTCTTCAAATTGGAGGCTCAGTGACCCTAACAAGCAATCTGTGGTGAAGGTACAAAAACAGGTACCAGTCATATGGGAGACAACTGCACTGCACTTGCAGTAGCAGGTTTAAATGTTTTAATTTTAATGTTAATTTGTCTGCTTGGGCCAGAATTCAGTACTTTCTTCATAATAACCTCTCATGGTACTTACTTTTGTTATAAAGTGAGTAGAGCATGAGTGGTCTGGGCATTTGAGTGTCACCCAGCAGGCATACATTTGCTTGTGAATGAAAGAATGTAATGTAAGTGGCACATTATTTAAAACTGTACTGAGGGGTAATTTGAGAAGGGCTTTGTTCTGTGGATAACACCACAGTTCAACCTCAGACATTCTGCTCAGCCTTTCAAAGGGAAGAGCATGGCTGGCACAAGTTTTTTCATGCCTTGTTCAAAAGGCACTGAAAGATTCTCTTTTCTGGAAGAATTTGTACTGCTCTTTCTCCTTTCCCACTGTACTGTTTACAGGATGAATAGAATCTGATGGAGTAAGCAAGACAGAAAGAACTTACCAATGTGAAATGTCTGGGAGGGCAAGATGTTACCTTGCTGTGACTTAAGTGTTTGTGCCATTGGGAGATCATGGCAAACTCACTGGGCAAAGTATACAGGTCATGTTTAATTACAACTAAGTATTTAAGAATAACAATTAAGCAAAATTTTAAGATTCTAAATACCTCTGTGCATTTTCAAAGAATGTCTGTATTTTTTTCCTAAGTGTGTATCTTCATTTGTAGAATAAGGTATTGCAGTTTCATTGAAACAGATGTTAAAGTAACATGTGATGTATTGACAGAAAAAACAACGTGGCCTTCTTTAACTTGCCAAAGGTCATTGTCTAGCTCTTGATGTGTTACTTTAACCATTCTGTCACTGTAAGATAACCAACAATTAATCTGGTGACATGTGTGTTCTGTATGCAAAAGAAGCTCCAAGCCTACAAGCTGGAAAAATACGAAAGCCAAGGTGATGCCAAAACAGTCATGCAGAGTTGGAGCTACTTCATTCTGCTCATCAATACAAATTCTCAAATATCATGCTGGGGAGATCTGATGCTCTGTCTTGAGCATGCCTCCATCTATGTTAGAGAAAAAATTGCTGCCATCTCTGAATTTATTTTTTTAAATTTAGTTTTCTGTGGGTAAACTGCAGGGTCAGTTGTGTTATAGTGTTAGTTAAAAATATTTTAAATAAAGGTCTTAATTTGCTGTTTTTCTTTGCTATTTCCTAAACTTGTATATATATTGGAAAAAGAAAAAAAAAGCAATCTGAATGTTTTATAACAGATGATAATCTTGTGCAATGTCTTTGAAGTCACAGTAAAAAATCAGCAATGAAGGAAAATGGCAATGGCTTTCAAATGCAATTTTATATGAATCCCTAATCTATGATGTAGTGATGGCTCCCAGGACTAAGAGCTACATCAACTTTTCCTATCTCTACTTTGCAGTGAGAGATGAGAAAGCTGGATTCTTCCAAAAGGTGTTTGGCATGTAAATGATATGCTTTAAAAAATTATTTGGTAGTTTTAAAAAGTAACAATATTTTAAAATCTACCATTTTCAGTAGAAAAATAGAGTGGTCTCCACAGTATTTAATATGTTGTTTAGTAAAATAGTAGGTGGGAGTGACGTTGTTTGGCTTTCTGAAGAAAACACAAAGCAGTTTCTCTAGAAACCCTGGATCCATCTGTTGTGTCATCATTTTCAATCAGCAAAGAAGCAGTTTCTCCTTTGAGGCAAGCGATTGTGATATTCAGGTTTAGCTTGCTGGAAATTATTATGTTTTTTTAATGTTGAGGACTAGTCAGGTTCAGAGACCTCAATTCAAAGATTCATGTGGTTTATCACAGATTAGATGGGGGGAGGAGGGGCCAAGCTGGGCCTTTAAAACCTGAAGATAGTAATATTCTGAAATTGGGTTGATAGTGGTTGCTTATGGTGCAGGGACGAATATTTTTTTTCTTCTTTGCAATATTACCATTGAAATGGTCTTGTCTGTCTCTTACAGGAGGTCACACTAGATTATCATAATCTTCCAGACTGCCCAACAATTTGAAGTCTCCTTAACATACATATACTGTCTCTTCTGTTCTATGAACCACTGTGTTGTGACTACAATTATCTTTTACCAGTTTAGGGAGTTGCTTGATAGAGACACAATCATTAAGATAATTTAAGTGTCATTACATTATATCTGGTGATTACTATATGTCAGTTATAACAGTTAACCATGTCAAGAAGCTTTGAAAAAAAAAGATAAAATATTTTAATTCTTAAGGTTATGGTTTTTTCCTTCTTCAGTACGTATTGTATAGGAAAATATGTAGTTTCTGATTTCCACGGACATGAAGCTCGTTGAAATTTTTATTTAGGAAACCTTCTAATGATTTCTTGGGGAGAAATGTGGGAGTTTTTGGGTATAACAATTAATAGTAGTTTTCTCCTATGGTGAACCATTTTCTGCATTCAGATTAAGGTAAAACTAAAATTGTAAAGCCAGAATTAGAACTGGGATCAAATGTGTTGAAACTTCACTAAACCAAGCTGGGGAGATCCTTTAGCAAAAATAAATTATCTTTAAAAGTAGCTTTTAAGAAGGGTGTTTCTTTCTTCAATAGACCCCCTGATACAGCAGATACTCTCAGCTGCATCTTTTCAGTCTTATTTCCACTCTCCTTTCCTGATCAGTGTGGTGCGTACATGGAAATGTTCCCACATCTTTCAGCACTGAGGGCTGATGGACAATCCCACTCTTTGTCTCCTCCTTTCACATGCCACACTGGTAACCCTCAGTTTGTTCACACCCTGTCTGTCTCTGGAGACACATTTTGGACTTCTGTGGGATCTCTTTATCCATCAGTGCTTTTTCTTTCTTCTGCTTTTATCCCTGAGGCTTCTTGTTGGTTTTTGGCCTTTTTTTGACTGCTTGAGCACATCTGGCTGTGCTCTGGGGTTTATCAGTCCACCAAGACTAATCTCCCATGGCATCATTTAGGGGCTCTTACTACTTGGATTAGTCCAAATATAAAAGAAGAAAGTGAGAGGCAGGAGTGCTAAAAAATATTAGAAAGCTACAAATGTGGTTGTGGGTCTGGTGGGAATGATTGCTTGCAAATGAGAGTGAGGATAAATGGTTTGGAACTGGGCAAAGAATCCTTAAAAGGACAACCCTAGAAGCAGCTCTGGTCCATGTGCAGTGGTGAGAGCACTGGGCATGGAAGGGAGAGGTCACGATGGCAAAATGTTCTCTGGGCAGTGCCACGTGTGACATGGAAACACAAGAGGTCTCAACTGTGCTTCCAGGGGAAACCTGTGGCACAAGAGGGACTCCTCTCTTCCTGATGAACTGAGAATTGATTATCTGAAGGGTGTTGATGGAATGAGAGTTGATTATCTGAGGGGTGGAGATTGGATTGAGAATCCAAGGTTTTGTCTCACCGTGCTGTGTTGGAAATTTGGTGGGGGAAGGAGGAATGTTTTTGGAAGGTTTTCATTCTGTGTGTTTCTTTTACATATTGTAAGTTAATCAAGTTTTTTTAGTTTATTCCCAAGTTGGAGCCTGCTTTGCTCTATTTCGGGTCACATCTCACAGCAGGCACTAAGGAGAATATATTTTCATGGCATTGCACCAGTGTCAAACCATGACACTGTGTGATAGGGGAGGCCCTCTGCAGCTTGGCAGAAGCACCAAAACGCCCCGTGGCTCCTCCAAAGCCGTGTGCTCTGGCAAGCAGGGAGCAGGGTATCATTGCTACAATTACAGGAGCAGATTACAGCCTAATCCCTCAGCAGCGATAAGGAGCGCCGAGAGCTGAGGACCTGAATCTGTCTCATTACACAGGATGATCCTGGTGACAGCCTGGCTGAGCAGCCAGATGTGCTGGGCTGCGCACATCAAAGCATGCCTTTGACCTGCCACTCACACTGCATCTTCATCCATTCCTGCTCTTCCCAAGGCTTTCTGGCTCCCTGGTAGCTTTTCACTTGATGAATGCATGACAAATTATATTTAAGTTTGGTGTAATTAGTTTCTTACAAACTGCAGTGGGAAACATGAGCCTTTCTAGTTAAGCCACCCAAACCCCTAATTTTATGCAAAATCATAATGACTACACTGATGTTTACCTTTTAGTAAATGTGGAATTGACAAGTAATTTAATGATAACATTTATATATATATATTAACCTTCCAATCTAAATTGCAAAGGTCCTCTTGGAAGTTTGTAGGTTCTGTTGTGATAGAGATAGTGGACTCCAAGCTCTGATTATGCTAGGAAGTGTTGCCATAGGCCTAATTGGATAACAGAAATTTTTTGTTTATATTCTGTGTAGGTTTAAACAACTTGTAATTTGCAGTCTTTTAAAACAGATAACTCCTCCTACTCTGAGGTCATAAACTCCTCATGAAATTTCGGTTTTGTTTAACTGTATGGGCTACTTTATAAGAAACTAGGAGGGTGATGTTACCTGGAAACCTTTTTATCCTGAAATTACATCTTCTAGAGAACAAAAAATAGAAGATAAAAGATGATGTTGCAGTCTTTTCTCTTTTGCAATTTTTTGTTTCTATACCATGATGGTGATCATACATATTTTAGGTAATACACTGACTCTCTGGGATTCAAAAGAATGAATAGTTACAAATAATCTTTGAAATATGGTGAATAATACATTTCCTAGAGGAAATCCTGGAAAGAGCAATTGCCAGATATAATGTAATGACATTTAAATTATCTTATACTCTTTGCTTTTTACTATTCTATTGCCTTCCAAAAGGATTAAAGCAGCCCTCACATAATCCTTCACAGAGTATTTTGGTTACATATGTGACTGCAAACCAAAACCCCCTCTCAGTTTATAGAGGAAGGATAATTTTGATCTGGTTCTGTATGGGGAAAAGGAAAAGCATGGCTTCCAGATCCTGTATTGTTGTATTTTCTGGGACCCCAATGAAGGGAGGAAATGATGAATCTGACTCCATGTTTTTAGAAGGCTAATTTATTATTTTATGATCTCTATAATATTAAAGAATGCTATACTAAACTATACTAAGGGATAGAGAAAAGATACAGACAGAAGGCTAGAAAGATACTAATGAAAACTCGTGACTCCCTCTTCAGAGTCCTACACAGCTTGGCCATGACTGGCCATTAACTCAAAACAATTCACAGCAGAAACCAATGAAACAATCACATGTTGGTAAACAATGTCCAAACACATTCCAAAGCACAGGAGAAGAAAATCAGATAAGTATTGTTTTCATTTTTCTCTGAGGCTTCTCAGCTTCCCAGGAGAAAAATCCTAGGCAAAGAGATTTTTCAGGAAATATGACAGTGACACCATATCTGTTTTGGCTCTGAGCAGCCTTAGGACAGAGTTGCTGTGGGCAATGCCACCTGGTGCAGGTTTCACCTCCAGAGGAAGAAGCAAAGAGGGTGCCTGGGTGGCTGAGGGACAGCCCCAGTGTGATCTCCCAGGGAGTACCACAGACAGTGCACCCAACTCTGTCAGCACATGGGTCTGGACCATGCACTGGAGGCATCCAAGGCTCCTCCTGATGGGATTTGTGGTTTTGAGCTGTCAGAGGCTTGGATTTGGCATCAGTTTAAACACTGATGCTTCTGGGACAATGTTTTGCTTTCAGATTTTGGCATATAAAGGAAAATATCCCCCACTAACATTGTGAGATGGAAAAAGGCCAACTGTTGCATTTTCTTGTTAGGTGAGCCTATAAAATCAATCCCCCCTGCTCAGTCTGTCTCTCTGTGCTTGCTCACCACTCTAAAAAGTAAGGAATAGTCGGTAAATGACAGCTCTTAAAAAAAGTTTTCTGCTATGTACATGCTACTGATCTTGAAGTGCAGTTTTAAACTGAAATTGCTGCAGATCCCTGGTTTATTTTGTGACAAGCCAAATGGGCTCCAGGACCCTCCCTTCACACCAGAGATATTTGCCAGAAACCAAACAGATGGTAAACTAGGAAGAAATGACCCTCGGCATTCTCATTAGAACAGTTGGGGAAATTTTAATAGGCCCCCATTTGCCTTGTGCTGTATCTAATACCCTTTGAACTGCCACTTTTTTTCCTTTTTTTTTTCCTTTTTTTTTTCTTTGTTACAAGTCAACTACTGCCATGTATATTTTAATAGGGATTATCAAATACAATTTGCCCAGAAGATGTAACAGCCCTCCGCTGCTAATTAGCAAAGTTTAAATAGTCACTGAGTTCTGGGATAATTGGAAAGAAACAGTGATTTTTCTGCCAATGTATAATTACCAATTAACAGGAAGATAAAGTATCTGTATAGCAGTCATATCTTGAAGAATTTGTTAACAGTCAATTAAGTAGTCAGTTGATGCCAAACTGACATTGGTCAAGAAAGTTTACATTTAAGCTTTAAGATACTTCCACCTACAAATGGTATGTAAGAAAACTATAATGATGATAAAATTTTGAAAGTCTCTGTGTCATGATGTTTAATTACTACTTAATTGTCTTCATGGCCAAAAGTTGACCATTTCTGCAAGTGATTGACTGTCATATGTGCCTTGTGGAAAGGGTTTTAGCTTTATTAATACAACACATATTCATTATCATGGCATAGGCAGTAATTATCCATGCTTTCCTGGCAAGAAACTGCTGAAGTGTTTTAACTGCTGAGGAAGAAAATTCCCCTCGCATAGCTGGATAAGGCAGACACCAATGCCCCAAGGTTGGAGGAAAAAGCTAACTGGAGAGGGAGCCTACACCAAAAATACTTAAAGTGGCCTAGCTTTAGTCTGGTTTCAGGCAGTCCAGTCACTCTGAGCACCTTCGTCCTTTTTGTGCAGCTACTCTTGAGCTTTTCAGGTTTGTCTAACTCCAGCCATGGCGGCAGCAGCAGAAGCTCTTGGACATCAAAATCCAATTTTGCCTATGCTGTTGAGAAGTTCTGAGTTAGTCCACAATTTTTAAAAAATATCTTTGTAGTATTATGAAGATGACATTAAAACACTTGAAGCTTTTAACCTTTTAAATATACCTGTAGCTCCTGCTAGCATTTGTGTGGTGAAGGCTGAAAAGGAAAATGATCCTTCTTAGAGGTTGGCATGTGTAACATTGCTTGTATTTGTGAGCTCTGAATACTGGGTGCAGGTGAGTGTTTAATTCTACAGGCAACACTTAAGGCTTTGCAGATGAGATTGGGGTGATGACTGCACTGGAGACACTGAGGAGCTTTTTCCATGGGCCAGTGCTTACAAAGGGGCCCCTGGAGTTTTTAAACTAGAAAATGTCTTTAGAAATACTTTTACACAGCCAAAACCAGAATGCTAATTGAAGTGTTGGGGCCAATTTTGGTCCAATTTAGCAAGTACATTTATTCAGTAGTGATGTTTTTTTCAAGTCTTATATAAATCCATTTTTTTTCCCTGAGTGACCAAAAAATGGTATGGGGAAAAGCTGGAGAATAATTGAATTTTAATGTGAATATTTCAATTGCATCCTAATTTTTTATAAAATGCATGTAGTAAAAAAGTGATGTAAAAGTTTTTGATCTGATCAGTGGTCTTGCTATACCTCATACTTCTGAGAATATTCCTGATTCCAATAAGGTAAGGATTTAATTCAAAATATATTAAAACATTAAATAGTCATTGTGACAGGTTGGTGATTTTTATTTATACTAATATTTATTGAAAGTAATTTGAAACACTTTTTGAACTGTGCAAATTGTGGGTTCTTTTAATAATGGAAAATAATATATAAATAGGTACACACCCTCCCATCTATGAAGACATATGCATTTATTCTACACTCTCCTTTTTTCATCCTAATTTCAAGTACCATGTTCAACCAATGCTCTTTACTGTCACAAACAGTAACTCTTTGTAACAGTTCTGTTGACAAACATATTCCAAATTTTCATTTTTTGTAAAAAAGCTGATGCCCATTGAAAAAGGTTCTGGGGGTGCTGGTCCACACTCAGCTGACCATGATCAGTGTGTGCCCAGGTGGCCAAGAAAGCCAAAGGCACCCTGGCTTGTACAAACAGCAGTGTGGCCACAGCACCAGGGCAGGGATTGTCCCCTTGTGCTTGGCCCTGGTGAGGCCACACCTCAATCCTGTGCTCAGTTTTGGGGCCCTCAGTACAAGAAGGACATTGAGGGGCAGGAGAGAGTCCAGAGAAGGGAACAGAGCTGGGGAAGGGTCTGGAGCACAAGTGTGATGAGGAGCAGCTGAGGGTGCCCAGCCTGGAGAAAAGGGGGCTCAGTGACCTTATCACTCCCTACAGCTGCCTGACAGGAGGCTGTGGTGAGGCAACAACTGACAGACAAAGGAGAAATGGCTTCAGGTTGCACCAGGACATGTTTAGATTGGGTATTAAGAAAAATTTCTTCACTTAATGGGTGGCTAAGCATTGAAAAAGTCTCCCCAGGGAAGTGGTGGAGTTACTATCTCTGGAGGTGCTCAAAAAATTACTAGATGTGTCACTTTGTGGGCATGTCTGTTTAGTGGGCATGTTAGTATTTGGTTAAAAGTTGGACTTGATTTTGGAGATGTTGTCTAACCTTAATGATTTTATTAATCTAAATCTTGCCTTAAAATCCATCTTCTCTGCTTTTTTAATGAGTAAATCACTCTTGTTTGCCGTTGATTAGAGAAATGTCAATATATGACAGAAATTCTCTTTTGTTGCTGTTTTATTTTCTTAGCAATAACATTTGTCCTATTGTTCCCCAGCTAGACTGTGTTCTCAAAAGCAAGGACTTTCTTCTTTATTTTTCTGTACAGACATGCTGGCACAATTCAACCCAATCTTTACTGCTCATGACTGTTATTATAATACAGATAATAGTGCAGAAAAGTCAAGGAAAAATGAATTAAGCCTTCATTGACTGCAATAACAGTAAAAAAATACTTTTTTCTCCAAAAGATGTTGTCATTGTGCTTTGAGAGCTACATTCAGCAAGACTGACAGGCTGGAGTTGCATGGTAACTTGTAGCAATAGAGGGGTATCTTTAATAAAGTAGGGGGGAAAGGCCATCATCTAGAAATTTAGGGCCATCTTAACATTGCATTCTGTGTGTGTGTATGCCTCAAGAATAGATCAAGGAATTGTTCCTATGGCTGCATGAACTTCACACTGCCAGTGTGCCTGCCTGTATCAGTCCTTGTCCAGAGCCTGGCTCTGTGATGCCTCATTGCCATGTGTTGTGCTGTGACAGTCAGTCAGAGCCCCTTCTCCTGACTTCCTGGCTGTGCCAGGCCTATTCTTTTCCTTGCATCTTGTTTTTGTCACAAAATGCAAGGATTTGATAGCATATTCAAGCAAAACTTACTGAGCTCTTGGACTTCATCAATTAAGATGCATTGAAGCCTCTTGCAAATGTGAAATGGTATTGGAAATTGTTTTTGTCATAATTTTGAAGACAAGTTTGTAAACTAATTTCTGGCATATTATGACAAACAAATGTCATCAGACTGCTTCCCCCTTATCTGCCAATTTGCCACATTTTGAAGTAGAGTTGATTATATGTGGTGAAAAATCAGGCTCAGAGGAAAATGGAGCCCTCTGTTAAATCCTGATCATCACCTGTCCTACCAGCTGAATTCACTGTTTGCTTATCTCTTGTCAGTGTTGTGACTGATAATCATTTGTGTGTTTTCAGAGATGGTTCACAAGAAAAATCTGCTCTAAATCTGCTAAAAGGAATATCCCAGTTTTCAAGAATATACCACTGAAAGGTGATTGCTGTTTGTAGGGAGTGAATGGTAGGGTTGTATCTTTATCAGGTGCTAAAGGACACGAACTAGAGAAGGAGGTTCCCAGGTTCCTGCTGGCAGTGGGAGCAGGGCCAGCTCCTATTGGGGCACAGGAGGAAAGGGCTGAATCCCCCCATGCTGCTCCTGCTCAGCCATCACCAGCACTTCTGGCAGGTGGAGAGGAGGGACTCTGCCTTTGCATGGGCAAGGTCATTCTTGCAGCTTGTGCCACAGCTAAAAGGGGTATTTGCTGACTACTGAGCTTAAAAAAATGGGGGTTGTTTTGAAGTGAAATTTGTCAAGTATCTAAAAGGCACTTGCTTGTGAGCATCACCTCACAAGAGCCTGTCAGTCCAGCCATTCTTGCTATAAAATCCCCAGGAAGAAAAAGTGCAGATCTTCACATGAAGTCCTTACTCTTTGCAGTAGGGTTGTTCTGCCATTCTACTCTGATGGATTTTATTACTGGATGAAGTCCATAATTCCAGGGTGGTCATGTCAGTCTGGGCGTGGCTTTGCACCTTACTTCTTAAAGTTTTCAAAAGAGAAGGAGAAAAAAAGATTATTATAAGTTTCTTTAACAAAATATGTGTATAATACTTTACTAGTTCATCTGCTGCTTGAGTTCCATTATTTTTGGTGACGTATTAGACATAGTGTCGTTTGAACACTGACCGTTGCTCCTGAAAAGAAAGAAAATGTACCTTTTAGGTCAAAATTATAACTTCAAGATATTGAAAGCCTTAAGCAAGGATTTATTTAAATGTATCAAATGAGTCAACCTACTGTAGTTCTTGCCTCATTTCAACCCTTAGGAAAAATAATGCAATTATTAAAATAGGTGCAGTTTGTAACCAAAGCAGTTGCACCTTTATAAGGTTTAGTTTGAGCTGTGCTTCAAGGAAAACAACCTTTAGAAGAAATCCAGTATATACACAAGTAGTCAGTGTAGGAAAGTAAAGATACTTTGCAGCTGTATGAGAAGATTGGATTTTTTTTCCAGTTAGCATCAAATTAAATAGCTGAATGTTGAATATCTTGTGGTGTTTTGGGAAGGTGTGATATTGTTCAAAGCACTTTCACTGAGCTCTAGTTTATTTAAATAAAACTATTTAAGTAATTACTTGACAGGGCTATTTTGGCAGCATTACAGCAAGTGATGAAACATTTTACATAGCAGTTCATTAATAAAGTCAGTATTTTTCTTCTCTATCACTCTGACTTTTGCTATATGTCTGTTTCTGGACTAGTGACACAAATATTTTGTGACACTGGACTCATACTCCAGTCATATGCCATCATAGTCACCTTGACAGTCTCTGACATGCTGGAAGGATGATGTAGCTATTAGAAGGCTGAATCAATAAATGCTGACAGCATCAGCTCTTAAGATGAAGAATATGAACATTAAAAAAGTCTAGATTAAAAAGAAAAAATCTTTAAGAACTGTTTCACCCTGCAAGTTTTAATTTTTAGAAGGATTAAGTTTAAATTTTTAATTTTGATATGAATAGTGAATTTCCTGAAATATACCATCTGTTTGCTCAGCACATGTATACATTAAGCTTATCATTTTCTCCCTGTAACTGTAATTTTCCTATATTTAGATTCCATAATGAAGGTCTTGGTAGAGATTTCTTCTTGTAATCTACTGATTTCAATTTATCACTGAACATGTAATAATTAATATCACAGGCAGTAGTGACCACCCAGTAGTCATAACTCACTCAAACAGGCAGCTTTGTGATAACCTTTGCTTAAGGAGGGCAAAGATGTAATGAACTCTTTTAAAAACCTTCAGTCATAATCTGCCAAGAGCTCAACCAAATAAACTGGAATGTGCTTTAGCTACAATTTTCCCTCAGACCATCAAAGAGGTGTATTCTAGCTTCTGATTAAAGTTTGGGTAAAGATTAAGCATGAGTATGGAATTCAGATTTGTCCTGAAGAATTTATCACATATATATATCTGATAATCTAAAGGACTTTTGCTTAGCATGGGACAAACAAATGTTTATTTGTTCTCTTTGTTTAATTATGCTGAGCAGGATATGTAAAATTCAGTAACATTCTCTATCCTGGAAACATTTATGAGGAATTTAATTACTGATTTTTGGTTTTGTTTTTAAAACCAGGAAAGTTTAGGGTTTTTTTCTGGGCTTTACTCCTAGTTGGATCTCCTCAGCCTGTTTCTGAGCATCTTTCCATTAGGGACTTCATTTTTGCTGTGTATAGCTTGGGGACCTTGGCTGTCTGGCTCAGGCATTCACATACAACCCTGCCTTCAGGTGCCCTGCTTCCCAAGGACTGATTGAAATGCAAAGTACTTCTGGAGATGCAATTTTCTGATGCTCACTGTAGTTCATCCAGAGGAGTTTTGAAAGACATCTGTCATAGTCAGTTGTGACAGGGTGTTGTGGTGAGCACTTTACACAAAAAACCCCTCTAGATTCAAGGAACTCATAGGGATGGGACAGACTGGCTCATGGAGACTGAGGGACTTTGTAAACTAGAATATTTCACTGCATACGATTTTGATTTAATAGCATATGAAGCATTTTAAATTTAATTGATTGGGATTTTCCCTAGAAATCTAGCTTTAAGGTCAAAGCTCTCGTCATAAGAGATATATAAAGTTTGTTAGAAGTCTGCAATAGTCCATGAGAAAAAAGCTGTCTACTTCAAGTATCTTATGAGACTATTAAAAGTTGAATACAAAGAAGTTGGTGGCATGGTATCTCTGGCCCAAAGCAGAGGGCTTTCTTCTGGTAGATCTATCATAGAATGGCCTGGTTTGGAATGAACCCTAAAGATCCAACTGCTCTTCCCATGGGCAGGGACACCTTCCACTAGATCTAATTGCTCAAAGCCCCATTCAGCCTGGCCATGGACATTTCCAGAGGTAGGGAATCCTATCCTAGTGTCTTGCCACTTTCAGGAGTAAAGAATTTCTTCCTAATGTCTAAACTAAACCAACTCTAAGTTTGAAGCCATTCACCTTTGTCTTGTCATTCACATACTCTTGTAAATATTTTCTCTCCATCTTTCTGTAGGCTCCCTTCAGGTATTGGAAGGCCTCCATAAGAACTCCCTGAAGCCTTCTCTTCTCCAGGCTGAACAGCACCAATTCTCTCAGCATGGCTTCATAGGAGCAGTGCTCCAAGCCTCTGACCATTATTTGTGCCTCCTTGGGACTTGGTCCCTTGCTCCAGCAGGTTGATGCTCTTCCTGTGCTGAAAGCCCCCAGGCTGGCTGCAGCACTGCAGGTGGGGTCTAGGCAGAGCAGAGCAGAGGGACAGGATGCCCTCCCTTGCCCTGCTGCCCACACTGCTGGGGTGGCAGCCCGGGACGTGTTTGCCTTTCTGGGCTGCAAGTGCACATTGCTGTCATGTCCAGCTTTTCTCCCTTCAGCCCCCACAAATGCTTCTTGGCAGGGCTGCTCTCCATCTGTTCATCCCCCAGCCTGTACTGACACAGGAGGCTGATTAATTACTTTAGTTAATATCCAAAGCATAAACTCACAAATCGCTCAGAAGGAACGGACTGCGGTGCTTGCCCTTTAAGTGAAATGCTAATAAAACTCTGGATAAGAGCCCTTCCTGCCCCTTCCCCACAGATGGGTAAGGTCAGCCTGCAACTGGTTAATTTTCTTTGGCTGGTGGCACACGGAGATTTAGGGTGGACACATGTCCCATGCCATGGTGTGAGAGGAGCCAAGACTCGTCACTCATGCGCAGGCACGTCCGCATTGTCTGCCTGGGGCCGAGTCCCACCCTGGCCTTTCTCCTTCTGAGACTCAGGGCATTGTCTGGTTTTGGTAACAAACAGCTTCAGTTCAGCTTTGGGAATAGCTAAAGTGCAGTGCAGCTACAGTATCCTTAAACACAGCTTTGAAATTACATGGAGCAACTTCTTTTTTTATGTAATAAGTGAGTTTATTTAAGTGAAATTGTATTTAACATCACCCTATTAGCACAGGGTGAGAAAAAGGAGGAAAGGTTACTGTTAACACAATCTGGTTTTATGCTGGCTGTGGAATTTGTGCTGTTGCACACCCTCTGAAGTACTTTCTAAAAAGCTGGTGTAGAAACGTCTCGCCAGGACAAGTGGCTTTTCATGCATTGTTTTATTGACTCACATTTGATGGGTTCTCGTGTGTATTTAAAGGCTGAATTCCAGTCTCTAGGGAATGACTCAGAAAGCATTTAATTTTGAACTGAATTCATTTGCAATTTCCAACAGAGGCATCTGCTGACCATTTATGAGAGGGTCTTGGTTCTTCATCACTACCAATTGTAATCTTGTGGCATGCTTTATTTTGAGTCTCCTGGGCTTATACTAGGTCTTTTATTATAAATGAAATATAAATATCTTCAAAAGCAACGCCAATAATTTTCAAGATCCCACCCAAATATGAAAAGATCTTTACAACTCACTCAAGTAGTGCTCACTTTCTTGAATCATAGTCTAATAAAATTCCGTAAAGGTCCTGCTTTGTGTTTATTTTCATTGCCTTTTTTAATTGAAAAAATATTCCTCCTTGTTTTACTAGTAAAGGAAAATATATCATACTCCTACTACTTTATTTGTCTCAAATGGCCCCTCCCCAAAAACATCTTGAAGGCAAGTACTTGCACCAGAGGAAAAAAACATGAACTCTGGACCAGTAAAAAATGAGATATAGTTAAGTGGATATTTTCAGTGGAAATAATTGCAGGCATGCTTTTCTAGGTTACATAAACCACATAAACAAGAAACTTTGCTCATGTAAATAATAATAATTATTATTAATATATTGAATTGTGTTATTGCTATTAAATTAAAACTGAATTCATGAAAATTACTAATAATTCTAAACATGAGGGTATAGCTTGCACTTTAAATCTCTATCCATCTTATTTGCAGTTTGTTTCTTGAAGTGTTTGTTTGGTTTTTTTTTTTAATGCAGTCCTACAGCTTTCAGAATAATAAAAAAGCTGTCAATCTAATTAGAGTAGGCATTCAAGAAGTAGTAGGAAGATATAAGTAGTTTAAAAATTATTCTAATAGAAGGGGAATTAGCTTAGAGTCTTCATAAGATTTTCTATTTTTGTGCCCTGAAGACAAATAATAAATCTGAAGGGTTTCAGGAAACCAGTGTAATGAAATGACCTTTTATTATAAACAGAAGGAGTTTGGAAAACAATGTATGACCATAGCACAGCTAGATTGCTATTAAAGCACTGTTTCATCACTCCACATGCAACAAGAAAGGGACTTGCAGCAGGAGTCATTTAAACAAGGCAGACTACATTAAGCTGAACCACTGTTAGTCAATGCTAACCTGACCTTATGGCTGAAGCAATGCTTCCTACACATATAACGTACAAGAGAAACAGTGAATATTCTTTTTATATCCAGGTAATTCTTTTTTTTTGGCAGTATGATCTAAATACTGCCTTTTTGTATATGAACCTTGGTACATGTCTGCTAAACTATGGCATTTTCAGTGCAATTTGAGCTTTGCTTTGGAAAAAATAAATGAGTGATTAGTCTTTAAAAGGAGATTTCTGACATTAACAGAAAACTTGGAAACAGGGGTGCTTGTAGGTAGATATAATTTCTGGTTTTTAAGAGAAGGCAAGTTATTAAGACAAGCTCAGGGCTTGGTCACAATTTAAGCATGATGTTGGTTTCAGCAGGCCCTGCAGTTTGGGGTGTTTGGCCATTTTGGCACATGAATCCCTCTGGTGCAAGGGAGCCATCCCCAGGAGGGAACCTTTGACTTTGGCTCTGGTCCCTGCTGCTGCAGGAGCTGTGACAACGATGCTGTAGCTTTAACGTGTGTGGATTTAAGCTCCATCTTAAAGCTGGTTACAGTAATTTATCTCCTAAATTCCTATTGCAAAATTGTTTCAATGCTTCATTTGCCTAGTAATTAAAAAGGATCTAAATTAGCGTAAATTTATTCAAGTCCAGTTTCAACCCTTTGTTCTTTTACCATCGTTGTCTTTTGGCTTAAACAGCTCCTTTGCAACCCTGTGATATTTAGTGATAGCAGTCATCCTCTCTCTGAACAAGCTCTTTCTGCCTCCTTTTGTGACATATTTTACATTCTTCTCATCATCCTAGCAGTCCTTCTCTGCAGCTGCTCCAGCCTAAGTTAATCTTTTTTGAACACAAGCATTCATAATTGCACACAATAATTGAAGTGATGTCTTAGCAGTACTTTACCAGCACCGTACTAATACTTCCCCCATCGTTACTAGAAATAATTGAGCTGATGAATTCTAGGGCAGTGTTTTTCTTTTTTCACACTGGTAGCTTATTTTCAAACAGTGGTTGACTAATGTGAACAGAGCTTTCTCCTCCTCAGTAATTTCTAGTTTATAGCTGAAAGTATTCTTGTTATTATCTAAAGTGCATGACCTTACATGTTCTACAAGAAGTAAAGAATCCACTTTGTGTACTTCTTTTCCCAGTCATTAATCATACTCTGTTTAAAAATGTGCCTAATTTCTAATTTTAATCTTTCTCCTTTGAACTTCCAGGAGCTGTTTCTTGCTGTGTCTTTAGGAGTGTATCTATAAGTCCTTTATTAGGGGTATTTTCTTTACATTAGGGTAACTTATCCACTGAAATCAAATCACTTTAAAAATTTGATAAATGATTTATAATCTATAGATATTGAACACTGAGTTTTTGGTGTAAGGAATAATTTTTATATCTAAGCAGAAGGTATAACACAGGTTAGCTTTTTTCCCAGACTTTGGCAATCTTCAGCTTCCTTCTAAAACTGGGAACCCCAGCAATTTGTGTTCTTGTAGCCTGAGTTCATACAATCATAGAATGTTTGGGTTGGAAGCAACCTTAAAGATTAGCTGGTTACAAACCCCTGCCTTGGGCAGGGAGACCTTCCACTAGACCCAGTTGTTCAAAGTGCATCCATGGCCTTGAACTCTTTGAGGGATGGGGCAGCCACAGCTTCTCTGGACAAGCTGTTTTAGTGCCTCATCACCTCACAGCAAAGAACTTCTTTCTTATATCTAATCAAAACCTACTCTCTTTCTCTTTGATGCCATTCCCCCTTGTCCCACCACTACGTGCCCTTGTGAAAAAATTCCTCTCCATCTCTCTGTAGGCCCCTGTGAGGTTTTGGAGGGCCACTATAAAGGCCGAACAATCCTAATTGTGTTTCATGCCTCTAATTAATCATTTTTGTGGCACTCCTCTGGACTCACTCCAGCAAGTCCATGTCCTCCTTTTGTTGTGAGCCCCAGATGTGGATGCAGCACTGCAGGTGGGGTCTCACCAGAGTGGAGCAGAGGGGCAGAATCCCCTCCCTTGCCCTGCTGCCCACATTCCTGTTGGTGCAGCCCAGGATACATTTGGCTTTCTGGGCTGCCAGTGCACATTGCTGGGGCATGTTCAGCCTCTCATCAGCAGCACCCCCAAGTCTTCTCCTCAGGGTGCTCCCAATCCACTCTCTGCCCAGCCTGTGATAGTGCTTGGAATTTTTCCAATCCAGGAGAAGGACCTTGCACTGGATCTTGTTGAACTTCACGAGCAACTGCATCCTCCAGTTTCCTTAGGACCCCTGAATGCATTTCATCAGGTCCCATAGACTGTGCACTTTCAGGTTCCCTAGAGGGTTTCTAACCTGACTTTCTCCCGCATCAGGTGGATCTTTGTTCTGCTGATTCCTGCCTTTGCCTTCTGCCACTTGGGTTGTGTGGCTGGAGCACTTGCTGGTGAAGACCAAGGCTGTGGCAGCAGCCCTGTAATCATCTCTTGATTCACCAGAGGGACAGAGTGTGTCAGGCTGGCACAGGGTGCCTCTGTCTCTCAGAACAGAGTTGCCTGCTGGTGTCACCTGCCACCTTTTCTTACTGGCTCTGGTTGCTGCACAGGGAGCAGATGGAGCTGCCTTGCTCAGTTCCAGCATCAGTCCTGATGTGATGGATCTTTCCTCTTCAGTACTGCAGGGCAGGGAGGTTGTTCTGCATGGGCACATCAGGCCTTAGGTGAAATCTCTTCCTCCTGCAGGTCCTTGTTCTTGCAAGTTTCCTTGTTCCTACAGGACTGGGGGAAGGAGGTGGATGGGAGATTGTTTTGCTGTTTTTAAACTTGGCTCAGTTTACAAATAATCTGTTTACCATGTTCCGTGTGCCTAACCTGATCCACAATTTGTTCCCACCTGGCCAATGTTTATATCATTAAGTGTCATACTTGGTGATTTCAGATCTTCCAGATTTCTGATGAAAATCCTGACTAACATTTCATGACAATAGTCATGAAATTGCTATTTAGTGATGATTTATAAGGGACAGCTGGCCTAAGGGATTCAAGTGCTTAATGCCATGAATTTAAGTTTTGTAATTGTTTGGGACCACTTTTGAATATAGGGATATTTTATTTTTAATTGAAATGCCTCAGGAAAGACTAAAAATGGTATTTTGAAACTAAATCAATCAAAGTTAGACATTAAAATAAAATTTTCAGAATATTCTGGATACGAAAGTATTATTTCAGTGAAAACAGATTCTATTATTTTTCTTCTCTCCTAATTAACAATGGAGAAGAATAGTTATTATGTGAAAATCTGTCAGTTAAACAAGAATTCACTTGATTAATACATGTAGAATAATACATGTTAGTCAAATACTGGTTTCCTCTGAGATCCCATTAAAAACTTGATCAAAGTTTAATTACAACATAGGCCAGTTATGTTTAGATGACACTGAAAACAACAAGCTCTTCAAATAATGAGGATGACACAAAGACAATCAACAATTGTCATGAGCCAAACTGGAATTCTGCAGATTTCAGCCAAATGGCTGAACAACACAGGGAAAGGTACTCTTTTGGTGATGGCACATGGTCGTGAAATGACATTTTTCATTGTTTGTGGGTCATTTTATTTCCAGAAGTCACCTGAGGATTTGAAAGGTTTGTACAGAAGCTCTTGGATTTTGTGAGAAAATTGATGACAGAAAAAACTCCGACCAATATATGCTGGATTTTGTGAACACTGAGGGTTTGCCCTGGAATTAGCTGTTTGATATTTACTTGGCTCCACTTCTCCTCAAGAAGGAAGATGAAGAGAGCTCTGTTCTGCAGTCCTGTCATGGGGACTGTCATTTGAGAGCTACTTGAGGACAGGGGCATTTGGGGTCTACAGACAGTGTGGAAGCAGAGTAGAAAGAATGGGATGGTGGAGAGGTTGAGGGGAAGGATGTTTGATGGAGCAGTGGGGGTGAGGGAGAAGTAAGCATGAGACCAGAGCAATTACCTGTTCAAATGAAGCAATTTAAATCAAAGCGTGAAAAATTAACCCAAGAACTCAGATGCCAAGTTTGGTTTGAGTTTTTGCAAAGTGCATAAAAAGTTTGTAAGTCAGCCTTCAATTCACAGTCAACACTCCTGGAATGTACCGCAATGTGTGGCATAGCTGCATTTTTTAATTGAATGCAGCACAATCCAATGGTGGCCCTTCAGAAAGGAATGAAGAATAGGATGTTCTTTCTTTGAGTGGTTATAAGGGAGAGCTGCATGACCATGCACATTGAAGCTCAGTGAAGCTCCATGGGAAAAGCATAAGCCTCAAAGCAAAAGTACTGCTATTCCTGCTTAGACCATCTGACCAAAGAAAGGCTTTCCTTCAGGAAATATCCTCTGGACAGAAGTCTCAGAAGTTCTAAAATAAGATTTTCTATGGTATACTGGATTTTAAGTGGTATTTTATGCACAAAAAAATAAGTACTGATGGAACAAAAGGAGCTCCAGGAAGGAAGCTGTGATCAAACTGGTATATTCTCTAGCAGAGACCCAATTCTAACAGGATAAAGATATCAGATACTGTAGTAGCTGATTCATTTTTCCTGTAAGAAGAAGACCTATACTGGTGTGGAGCACACTTATTTCTACAACCATACTTGTACAGATGTAGTCATTTAGCTATTAGTTTCTTGTCCAAATGCTCTGACACATTTCAGGCTCAGCTTTGAATTTTGCCATACATTCATTTTTTATGAATAAAACATCACATTAAAACGATCTCTTCAGCAGCAAAGATTTGTCTTGAAGGTTATTTTCAAATTTTCTATACTAATATAGCCTCTTTTTGTTACCTTCACTATTTCAAAGCACACCAGAGAGCACCAAAACCAACCTACCTCACCCACTACTATTCAGAGATCTATCATGGCCTCTCTTCAATTCAGCCTTTTTGTTATTAATGTTCTTCTCAATTTTCCAGTAAATCTTACCTTTTTTCCCACTTTGAAAGTAAATTAAATTTACTGAGATAGCTATCCCTAATGGCATGTTTCTCCTGAAGTAATCCACATGTTACATGTCATTGAAAATTGCCATTTGCACAGAGTGAGTAGAATTAGGTATAAAAAGATTTAAAATTCTGAGTGCTACATCTGCAGTGAATATTGGGAATTTTTTTCAGCTCACAGGCTCTTATCTCCAACAAGAGACCTTTTGTTGATGGTACAATAAAAGCTGCCTGCTAGCAAGAAAAAGATTTCTTTCCTTCATTTTCTTGGAAATAGTTGTATTGGAGGGCTGACTGTGGGGATCACAATCTTTTTGTTGCATATATTACACTTTTGCTCTCTGTAATCCTTATTATCAACGACTTCTTGAAAACTGAATGGGACATAAGTTATAGGTAGTTTCTGTGGAGCCCATCCCAAGCACCCATCTCTCCATGTTGTTTATAAAAGGACTGTAACTCTTTGCTCTGTGAGGACTGCCTCATTGTGCATTTAAAGTTCAAGTGGTCTGGACCCTTCCTGTGGGAGTTATCAAGGGCTCAAGTGTTTACTCAGTTTTTATATAAGTTTTACAATTTAATATATTCTTATCAGTAGCTGATGTAAACTGAAATTAGCTGAAAGCTAATTTGGAGCTGCTCACAGGAGTGTAATTATTCAGAAAAGTGACTTCAGCATAACTAAACTATCTTAAGATAGGTAGTTCAAGTGGTATAAGTTGTTGATATGGCTTGGACAGATCTGTGCTTATGTCATACAGTATGAGCGTTTGTGTGTGATAAAATGATTTATTTCCTTAGTTTGGTATTTTAAAGGATCTCTTACATGTATCATTTGAGATTTAACAGGGCAAAAAGAAGTGTTCAAAAGCTGGAAGATCTTACTGAATGTTTTTGGTCTTTCCACCATCACTAAGTCTCTATGGCCATCAAATTGAAGCTTAGATGTCATTTCCAAAGAGCTGTCTGTGCTTTGTACTACACTGCATACACCTGTGTAAGGAATTATAAAACTGTAACTATCACCCCAGAAAAATAATGCCCCCATCTGCACAGTATTGGCAGCCCTGGAACTTTTGACATATTGCCAGGACAGCCTGCAGCTCCAGTTGTGCAGTGCTTGTTTTCAAAACATTTAAATGAAAAATAGGTGGAAAACTAATTATGGAAGTTATTTCAAAGTGAAGTACAGTGATTTGTTGAGACAAATTGCAAAATAAAGACCAGGCAGTGTTAGAAGTGCAGAGTACATAAATTTATTACAGCCACAATTAGTGATCACATATTCTACCATGAATATTTCTGGGGGAGCAGGACAAAGGCATTGCCCAATCCTCCATGTCTTTGTGAACTTGCAGACATGGAGCTTCTTCCTTGGGTGGCCACCATTGTGCTGTCTTCAGCCTCTCTCTGGAATGGCTCTGTCACCCTTTGGATTCACTTGTATGACATGGCTTCAATCTACCCAAAAAGCAGTTTAAGCCATGCAATATCTTTCCTTAAGCATGATTTGGACACTGCACTAAATAATGCTCTGTTAGTCAGAGTTAGGATGCCACATTCTTCCAGATCAAACTATTTGGCATATTTGGCCCATAGTTGTAGATCAATTGGAAACTCCTTAATCTTTTCAGATTTGCTTAGCATTTATTTACCAGAAATATCCTTTTGTATACTATTTTATCAATGAGTGACAGGATCCAGAAGCACTATCTCCATTCATAAATCAATAGATGCCATCCAAGAAAATCAGTGCCAGGTTAGGGAACATGGACATGTGGAGAAGGACTAATATCAGTGAGAGCTGATGTTACAGTGTGCAACAGCAAAGTCACAATTGCAAAGTATCTGGAAGTCCCAGAAGAAAACACCTCGATTAGCATGTGTGGCAGGGCTGAGATTAATGTAAATTAGGAAATCTTCTCATTTCTGAACTGCTAATCTACCTTGAACAAGAAAAAATATATTTGAGACCTTGAGATGTAAAGTTAAATTTCTCCCTGAGTGAAACACACACTTTTTTTGTTGCAAAACATAATGAAGGGGAGAACTTCCCAGCACACCTGCAGCTCTACAAGGTATTTTTCTTTTTAAGGGCAGATTAGCACGTCAAAAAGCAGAGCCATGTTTTATCTTTACATTTTTAGCCTTCTCTTTATACATTAATGGGACTGCAGCTCTCTAGTGTAAGTCCCTTGGGTGTTACTTTGACTTAGCATAATCTTTAAACCCTTTTTAAATCCACAGTAAAATCTTGGAACATTTATCCTACTACAGCCACAGTGGGGGGCATCAGCTGGGAGAGGTGAGCTTTCAGCTAAGTGTTCATTCATGGAACTGAAGCAAGCAAGGTTTCAGATTAAATTCAAGCATCTAGCTGATGCAAGAGGAGCACCTGGGATGCTCTGCTCACACTCACACCCCACATCTGGAGTCCAAATATTTTTTCCATTTCCATCCCAAATTCTAAAATGTAACTCTGACCTTCTTACACATGATGTTTAGTTTGGTGGTGTCCTCATATTTACATAGGATGGGATAAAGTTTTCTTTTTTTCAGCAAAACCATGAGTTGATTTGTAAGTCATGTGGCAGAGGGCTCTGCACCCTATTTCTGTAGCACCCTTAATTTTCATGCATGTTTTACATTGGCTGCTATCACATGAACCTTGATTAGGATTCTTTCCATTCTTGTGGTTCTTGACTGACTCTATATGTTGTCAGATAGAAACAAAACTGCAGTGTTACAACTTTTGTCTATGGTATATATGTCTTAATATATTCAATAAGGCAGGGGACAATGCATCAGATTTTTTTTCATGGGTGATTTTTTTTGTCACTAGAGTAAAAGTAGTAATGTGGGAATGAATTAGTAAAATAATTTACTCTCCTTCTGAGCTTGCTGGTTGTGATTATTTTTCCTTCTTTTAGTGTGTAAAGCTTTGCATTTGTGTTTTGTTTCCTGAAAATTTTTGCTGCTGTTCATGTTCATTAGCTTGCAATATATTTTTTGAGGACTTTTCTTATGGGTGCCATTCTGCCTTCAGTGGGCAGAAATTCAACCTACTGACTGTGCTGCCCTTCCCTTTGTAATTCTCTCAACATTGTTGTCCATTATGAAACTGCAAAGGATTGGATCACTGCACTATTTCAGATAAACCGGGAGGCAAAATTAATTACTGCACATTTTACAAGAGAAAGGGAACAACTTTCAGACTGTTTTGTCCTGTAAATTGTAAAAAGAGATGTTAAATATGCATAGAGAATTTAAGCATTTTTTTGTGTTTTTGTAGAAAAGGAATTTTTCATTTTCCTTTTTTAAAATATTTTCCAAAAATACCACAAAAGTCTGCAAATCACAGTTCGTATTTCTGTTTTGATGATGAAACAAAGCATGAGCAATGTGTACCAGGGAAACAGTTTGATATTCACACTCCAGTTTTACTGAGTACCTGACTATCAAAACTTCTGCCTCTATTTCCCCTGTCTCTGGTGGCAGTGAGGTGAGACTGCCTGAGATCACCCTACTGGGGTCAGCCAGGTGCAGGTGAGGGATGAGGTCTCAGCCAGGCTGTCCCTCTGGGCTGCCACATCCTGCTGCTGGTACCCACACACAGAGCACACACTCACCCTCCCAGGAATGCTTTAGCCCAGACCTAATGCTTTCTAAAACCTATCAATGCTTTCATAGCTGTATTTATGCTGTTAAAGCTACAAATTTAATAGATTTGTGGCCTCAGAGGAGGAAAATCAGTTTTTTTCCTGATACATCAGAATATCTGTGAAGCATACAGGTGGTGTACAGGACTGTGCTTCCTTCCACATTAGTTTGATCTGGACAGAGATACTGGTGGATTTCAGCCAGCAGCACTGAATTTCAGCATGGTTTCACAAAAGAACTCCTGGAGATTGACAATTTTAATTGAAATTCCTCCATTCAATCCATAATACCATTTTTCCAGCCCCACTTCTCCCTTACCTCTCCCATCACCTTGGCCGGTGATTCCTCTGCTCTCTTCACCCCTCTGCAGAGGCTGAGAATGGCCATGGTGCCCATTATGCAACTTTACTGTTCTGGTTTTTGTATTTATGAATTCTGAGGAATTTCTATCAAACCAGCACTACTGTGTCATGGCTTTCAGCTGCTGAAAAAGGCAAACACCCTGACTCCTGATCACAGGGTTACAGACACTGTAGGTACAAATGGCACATGTGTTAGTGGTTGGCCATGTATATGAAGATAATGTATGAAGATAAAATGACAATCTGTCATTACCTCAGCTGGCTTTTCCCTCACAGGTGGGTCTCTCCTGCCTGCATGCCATCTTTCCAGAGCAGACAGGCCTTTGTGAGGCTCAGATGTCCCAAAAGTCTCCCAGACACTGGCTGTGTCACAGGTCACTTCAGTGTCCCAGCTGGGGCCCCTGGGGCTGTAGGAGGCCTTACACAGGTCACCCTAGTGTAGGTATTGCTGAGGCTGCTGTAAGCCCAGCTGTGCCAAGGGGGATCATGAGACCTGGAGCACCTCCAGAACTGCTCCTCTGAATGGAAAGTGCCTCTTGTCTCCAGCTCTGTGGAGATGTTGCAGTTGACACTGGTGAGGGACAAAGTGTGGCTTCTGTACACATTATACTTCTACCCCAGACTCCAACTGCACTGAGCCACTCACTTTCCAAACCCCTCCCCACTCCCTGGGATGGGGAAGAGAATCAGAAAAAGGTAAAGCTCATGGGTTGAGATCAGAACAGTCTAATAATTGAAATATAAAGTATAATGTAATAATAATGAAAATAAAAAAGGGAGGGAGGAATAAAACACAAGGGGAAAAACCAAATAGTGCCAATACAATTGCTCACCACCTGCTGACCAATGCCCCTCCCATCCCTGAGCAGAAATTGGCAACTTCTGGCCAAGTACCCCTGTTTACAGACTGGGCATGACATCCCATGGCATGGAATATCCCTCTGTCAGTCTGGGTCAGCTGTCCTGGCCATGCTCCTCCTGGTTTCTGGTGCACCTGCTCCCTGACAGAGCACGGGACACTTGACAAGACACTTGACACTGAAGGTCCTTGACTTAGGGGTCAGCACTACTGAGCAGCAACTGAACCATCAGTGTGTTACCAATGTTATTCTCATATTTAATCCAAAACACAACACTAGGAAGGAAACCAACTCTATCCCAGCTAACCCAGACAACACAATATGATTTCAAGTTGACTTTCAGATCATCTGAGATAAGGGGATGAAACAGTATAGCTTCCATAACAACATCACTCCAAAACAGGAGGAGACGTCTCCAAATGATAAATACTCCATCTGGAAAGATTTATATGGAAGTCCCTCTGGTTTCATTATGTAGTTATCCTTATTGATTGGTTTGACTGACTTAATTTGCCTTGGAGGAAACTATCAATTTTAAAGCATCTGAGTTCACCAGTAGTGTTGATAACAGGGATATAAGGAGTAATTAGGGACAGTGCAAGTGCAACCAGGATAGGAGGTGCTGAGTGGCTCCTGCAGCGACTGAGGCAGTGACAGCAATGAGGGCAAACACAAAACACGGCTGCAGGCGAAGGATCAAAACAGAGGAAATGCCTTACAAGGCAGACTGCTGCCAGAAACCATTAACTTCATTTTGAATAAACTAAAGAGAGATTTAGGCTTTTGTAGGTAAAGCCATTATTCTAATTAGTCATGCTAGGCTATAGAAGAGCAAACAGGATACCAGGAGGTGTTACCAGCAACCACACAGACAAGAGGGGATGCTGTCACTGCAAACCACTCAGACCAGCTCAGCTGAGTCTGGGGTGAAGACTAGTTTATTTTAAATAAAACAACTTGGTGCTTTCTAGGTGTGTTATAGATCCAATCAGGATGCATTTGTTTATAGACAAGTGCTGGGCAGTTACATTTTTACTGACCTGTGTAGTGAATTTCTAGTTATTGCGCAGCAATGTTTCATTTGATATCCCTTGTTCTGGTCAGCAGGGAGGTTTGGTTGGGTCATGGCTCTGTTTAAGTGAGTGGGTCAGGATGGTGTTGCCAGTTAAGGCTGCTGGTTCACAGTTTCACCTCCACTAAAGCAAATTCAGGGCAATTCCAGAGGCTCCAGTGTTGCTTTGGTGAATTTTTGCTGCTGTAAGGAAAAGGATGTGGTTACTACTGGCTCTGACAATGGTGGGAGCAGATGTCTGGTGTGATAACAAGGTGTCCCTTTGTCACATTTGTCACTGGTATAAGCCCTGTCAAGCAGAGTGTCTCATGTTTGGCTCATGAGACAAAGATTTATGTTTGCAAAGTGGAAAGATTCAGAACAATGCTATATTTTTTGGAAGTTGTATGAGAGCTGCTCATAACACCAGTCAGTTATAATTAAAAAAAAAAAAAAAAAGTGGATGCAAACCAGGGACAGTTGCTTTCCTTCAACAGAATAACCTGGAATTTGGTGCTAAAATAGAAACTGTGAAAAGTACAGAATGAAGGTATCAGCCTAACAGGTCTATAAAGATATATATATATATAAGTTGCTATTATAAACCATACTGGGACTATTAGGAAAACATTTAAAATAGATTTTGGCTCAAGCTCTTGGAAATAGATTATTTTCTTCTTCTGTATTTCAACCACACAGTAACTTATTAGCATTTTCTATTTATATTGCTGCTGGTCCCTGTTTA
The DNA here is from genome assembly GCF_023055355.1 of Agelaius tricolor. Taxonomy (NCBI): domain Eukaryota; kingdom Metazoa; phylum Chordata; class Aves; order Passeriformes; family Icteridae; genus Agelaius; species Agelaius tricolor. The sequence continues at coordinate 57,076,020 of NW_027269263.1, forward strand.
CTGTTACTAAATCTACTTGCCTTGGAGCACTTGGTGCCGTGTTGCTCTCTGTGGAGCCCTTAGATTTCAGCAGTAAATTGTAAATTGTCTTCTCATCCCTCCTGACAATGGCCTGAAACCACCAACAGGCTGCAGACCAGGGCCTCACCAGCCCATTCCCCTGACTCGTGGAGCCAAATCACACATTGCACAAGGGACTCACTCAGTGTCCTGGGAATTGTGCTATAGAATGGGGATATTCTCCACAATTCCACATTTCCACAATTCTCCCCATTCTCCGTAATTTCCATATGTGTAGTTCCTGTTAGGTTTAATGAGACCAGTACTCATAAATCCCTGAGATTAAATTATAACCCTAAATGGGTTCTAACAAAAGGTGCCCAAAAGTTTTGATTAACAATCCCCTTAAAGAAAAACATTAAAAGTGAGATTAAGCAAAAAATATATCCTCCCTTTCACACCAAATTTTCAAAAATCTGTACATTAGTGGTTCATTCCTGCAAATCTCTGTTTCTAGTGAAGGGTTTTCTTCAGAAAATATTCACAAATGTGGAAAGAAAGCACTTCTCCTGTAAGCACCTAAAAGCCCTAAACTGAACTGTTTCCCTGAATCCCAACTTGTGAATGTAATTCAAATGTGAACTTGCAATAAATTATTATTTTCAGAACTATAAAGAAAATATATTTAAATTTCACATATGGGAGGGGGGAAGGTTATAAAACCCACGCTTCTTATCTCAAGTGTGAGTCACTTCAGCACAGTGGTACCCTCTGAAGAATCAGGTTGCTGTATTCAGGCTCTGGTTTTTCTCCTGACCACAGAAGGACTTATGGATTTTAGAGACAGACTTTATTAGGCTGTTTTACATGTATCTGTTTTTTTCCTACTGTTCTGATTAACATGTGGATGGTATTTTCCCCCCAGCATTGCAGATAGTGAAAAGATTTATTATTTAATAGTGAAGCAGTAGCAATAATAACAATAATGAAACAAACACCTGACTTCAAGAAAGATAAAGATAACATACTGCTGGGTGGGAGAATGTATCTGTTAGTTGCTGCTCTTTTCTTGATTCATCCTCTTTAATAATTTATCAAACCATCCTGACCCTTAATTGATCACAAGGCTACCAAGTGCTTTAGCAGTCTGTTACACTCTGTCAAATGAGATGTGTTTTTTCCTGTGAAGCAGAATGAAATCTCCCCCCAAAAATCAATTGGCAACAGTGCATTTCAGCTGGGGGGGGTGCAGTTCACTTAGAGCCCCATTCTGCACTTTAACTCCAGTTGAAAGGAACTTGCATGTGCAATTTAGAAACCTTTATCTGGCTACTTGCTTGGGTAAAAACTGCATGAGCTCACAACTGTACATTTGTGTTCATGCTTTAGAAATTATAGTTACCAGCTCCAGATATTTCTTTACTCCCAATGATTCCTTTTAACATGAATTATTGATGTTTTCCTTAAACATTTTGGTGGGATTTTTTTTCAGGACAAAACCCACCAAAAAACAGAGAGCAATTTGATTTTCTTCCCATCACTAGTTCTAAAATTTTAAGACTACATTGCAGGGTCCTGAAAGGGGCTCATAACTGTTTAAGGATGTTGTTCAAATATTCTTCCAATAACTGAAACTATGGCATTATTTCACTCTCTGTAGCATTCAGTGAAAACATATATTTAATTTTTAAATATGTTTACAGGTAAGTCTCAAAAAGGTTCTTTAAACATCTGAAGATACACAGGACAAATGGAGGTTCCCACCTCTGAAGGTGTGGTCTGAAAGCTGCAGCTTTACCAGCTGTAAATAACACTTCATGTCTATAAACATTCAGATTTTATCCTAAATTGTTCCTTATGGTCTCCACTTGGCTTTCTGTGAGTTCAGGTCTTTCCAGCCACCAGTGCAGCCGTGCTGGGGCCTCTGCTGCACCTCAAATAATGTGGAGAGGCACATGGCCTCCCCTGAACGAGCAGAGGACCTTGGCTCTGCACAGTCCTGGAGATCTGTTCTGCAGGGGTTTCACTGAGCAACCAGGCTCCTTGCTAACAGCCACAGAGTTGTCCCTTGTCCCAGCACTCCTGGATCTCAGTGGTGTGATCTTCCCTGTGACAGGAGAGTGGGGGCACCCCTCTGTATAACTGATCCTCAATTTCTTAGAGAGGATGTGCTTCTGGAAAGTAGAGGCTGGGCATAAGCTCCCTGCCAAAGTGATTACTTTAACTGATAATAAAAAAGGCTACCAGCATCTTTCATTTTGAAAAAAAAATTAATCATCCCCTCAGAGCAAGTCCTTGGTGCTGCATGGGGAAAACAAGTAGCAAACCCTGGTTTGGCCACTTCTGCATGGGATTCAGCACAGGAGGTGTTTTCAGGCACAGTCACTTTTGCATATTCCTTGCTTTGTAACACCAGACAGAACTGCACTTACCTTGGGGATTTGTGGATCACCCTTTGAGATGCTAGAGCCTGGATGGAGAACACAGCCTCCAGCTCTGCTTCCCAAGGGAAGAGATGGTTCCTAAGGCTAGGTACTTTATTTTTGCATAATGCAAAATCTAATTTGAAAATGTCTGTTTCTGACTCAAATTTATTATCTCCTAATCAGGAATTATTGCTTTCTCAAAGATGCCAGAGTTATTTTGTTACTTGGAGATTTTTCTTGGAATTTCATCAATATTTTATGTATGGCATTTTGCTCTCACTTACTTACACATATCTGTGAAAATGGAAGCATGAAGCAGATAATCAGTTTAGAAGCAGCAAAGCCAAAATGTGGTGATTCATTTTACACCTGTATTTAACATTCATTCTCTTGTTTAATATACTCAAATCATGTAGTAAATAGGAAATGGTATCTAGCTGCCATCTGATTCATCACTGCAAATTCTGTTTCTTTTATAAGATGAAAGTTGAGCCTTAGCTATAAGGAAGGGTTTACCAAGGACCTTGACATGCAGATGAGCTCCTTGTATGAAGTTCTGGTTTAGAAAACTGTTTTCTAAAGAGGATATGTCATGTTGTAATACAGAATATTATGTAGTTACATAACACAGAGTGAAAGTCAGAGCTATTGCAGATCCATGTTTCTCAGACTTACAAAGCAGAGAAAGATGTGACTCTTTCCTGCATTTATCTGGGGAAATTAGATTGCATTAGATGCTCCCCAAGCTCTATCACTAGAAAAGATCATCTTTTGTGTTCCAGGGGCCTAAATGGAAGAATGTCTGCTATAATCTATGGTTCTCCCTTTTGGAGAAGCTACACAACTAGGTGAAAGTAATAAGGAGTTCAGGATCAACACCTGAATTTGGGCATTTGTGGACCACCATTTTCACATCTCACACACCTTTGTGTATATCATCTTACAAAGGAAGCAAAATATTTCCCTGCATTAGCTGTTACAGTCCTAGTAGTGGTTCTGATTATCAATTAAATATTTAAAGATTGAACTTATGTATTTATCATCTGACTTTACCTAAGCTTTTCCTTCCAATATTTTTCTCTATCCCTACATTTCTTGTATTATTTTTATCCCTTGAAATCTACCTCTTCATATAGAAGTTCTTTGATTGACTATAGATAGTTTATTGAATAGAGTAAAGCACATTTTGTTTAAAGTTTACACAATAAAAACAGCTGCTGAGTTCCCTCTTGAGAGGGACTGAGAATGTCTAATTTCTGTCCTGGCAGTGCTGTTGGCAGGTACAAAGCATGTCTGGGATTTGAATGGTTGTAATGGTTATATTGATCATACTGAGATTCCTAAAGCCTCAGAAATTTTAGGGAATGGAGAGTCTAGAAAGAAGTCTGCAGCATGTCATTATGAGGAGTGCACACTGTAAAACCAAGGCAAAAGGGGTTCAGAGAGATGCTAACAGACTCTTTGCATGCAGCATGTTTTAGAGCTGTGGATGGGTACCTCTCACAAAACTTTGAACATTTCAGTATTCATTAAGTCACATGGAAACACTTGATTTTTTTGCTGAAGTGTTTCTAGAGTTTTATACAGGATGATCTTAAATTTTCACCTAAAGATTATTAGTTTTGTGAGGCTTGTGAGAATTTGTGAGACTAGACATGAATGTACGTAGTTGCACTGGTCACCAGGGTGTGAGGGAGATACCTACACACAATATTGACCTGAGCCACTCTGAAGCTGTCAGAGGTACACACAGGACCCAGTTTTGTTCTTAGAGCTGCTGTGTAATCAGGCTTGTCTCATAGCCATTTAAATTTTTTGTAGCAGAATTTTTTGTTTTTTCATTTTGTACTTTGATTTGCTATGGGCAAACACACAGTCTGAGAAGCAGCTCACCAGTTTGGAGAGGGGCTGGAGGAGAAGGGGGGAGTTGCCTTCCATAATAAGGAACTGCAAAAAGACTGGAAGCAAAAGGGTGGAATAATATTACTTGCCCTTAATTTAGCAAGTTCTTAGTATCAATTCAATTTTCCATTGTTTTTTGCATTTTTATCAATTTTATGTTCACCTTTTCAATAGGAAACCTTGGAACTTAAGCATCAAGCAGTTTTTTAATATTGCTGTCACTTACTGAAGTTTCATTATTTAATTGTTGTTAAATGTTCTAAAGGCTCTGAACTCCTAAATGGGATTGATGTACTCAGTAAAGGTCCAGCAGATGAGGAGGGTTGTTTTTATTGTAACGATATAACAATCAATTATTAATAAAATACAAAGATAAGATGGTGATAAAATTATAAAATTGGGATTTGAATGATTGCTGTGCTATTCATTGACTTTTTTCTGAAAAAATAAAATTGAATGACTTGTTTTTTTTTCCTTGTTTAGAATTTATTCTAGTAACTGCAAAATTGCTCTTTTTTTAAACTGTAAATCAAAGGAAAAAGAAATTCTCCACAGATGTTGTATGTGTTTGATGTATTAGGCACATTTTTGCAGTATACTGCCTGAAACCTAGGGAATTCATTAACTCACAAGTTGCTGCCAAGGAGGGAAGCATCACATTTCCCAAGCTGCTCTGCCTGTCCCCTGGCTGGGGGATGTGTTAGGGCAGCCTTTGTCCTCCCTTCTATTTGGCTGGCTCTGGAGAAAGGGGAATTTCTTCAAACTGAAGGGCTGCTCCTGCTTCTCCCCTGACAGCATCTGTTATTTAATTACCCTGATAGTCTGAGGCTGGCTCTTTCCCACTGCACAGCCAGGGATGATGAGAGATGAGAGCTGCAGCAGCCTCAAGACCCAGCCCACAGTGCTGAGCCACTGGCTGTAGCACAGACTGCAGAGAGGGGGACAGGCTTTGGGAACAAATCAGAGTTGCCACCTGACACCCTGAGCAAAGCAAAGCACTTGCCTAAATAGCATTTTCCCTGTGAGGGACCTCTCTGGGCATATTTTTGGTCACACCTGTCCCAGCAGAGCTCTGCTGCAGGACTTCAGCAGTGAGAGCAGGGCAGTGAGCCTGGGCACCAGGCAAGAGGGATTCCTTAAGGATGTTACTGCCACTCCTCTCAATTAGCCAAGAAAGGCAAATAAAACAATACAGCATGGCAAGAAGTGGCCATACCTCATCTGTATCTAATCTCTTGCAATAAAGAAGAGTCAGTAAAACACCATCTCTCTGGATTTCCCTACTACTGATCTCCAGAAAAGAGGCTCCATTCAGGGGAGCTTGAGCCTTCTCTGTGACTACCCTGACATCATAAGCTTCAGCTTCATTTGGGGATTTGAGCTGTGACTGTGTGAATGACAGAAAATCTCACGTGGATTTTCAGTGGGGAACTGACTGACAGACCCCAAATGAGGAGGTGGTTGTTTGCAAAAGATACAAGCATCACTACCATCACCTGCTGTCACTCCTGGGATGGATCACTTAAATTCACTGTGGCTCATTTCTCCCGCCCAAAACCTGAAGCTGGTTAAGAATTTCATAGCCCTGAGGATAAATAACATCCATAACCTTGAGCTATAGTCTGTCATCCTCACCAGTACCTGACCAGGATTTCAGACATTGCCTTTTGTTTGTAAGATGTGAAATGGTTTGCTTGTGAGACAGCCCCCACTCCGTGCAAGGTGCTGCTGGCATCCAGTCCCTGGGGACACCCAGTGGGGCATTGTGTTTGCATTAGGAAGGATTTATCCATTTCCTTGATGTAAAACTCTCACTTGCAAACTCCTTCCACCTCTGGATCTGTGGTGGCTTACAAAAATTGCTGCATTCACATCACAGGGAAATTCCCAAAAACCCAGTAATAAAGGATTCTGACACTCAGAGATTGTAGGTACACGGTGGTAATTGGGATGGGACTGTGGCTGAGCCTCATCCCCAGTGGGCACAGCTGTGAGCAGCAGGTGAGCAGCACTGACAGCAATGAGCCAGGGGGTGCCCAGGGGCACTGACCAACCACCAAGGGGAGCAGAGGGCACACAGGGGAAATGCACGAACATGGCGGGTATAAAAGGCTGGGCTAAAGAGCAAAAAGGGCAGATGCTTGAAGTGATGGTAGAAGGGAAGCCTTCTGAAGTGATGTTGCTCTGTATGGGCAGACACCTGAAACCTTCTGAAGTGGTACAATGTTACTCTGCATGGGTTGAAGCTTTCTGAAATTGTATGGTGATACTCTGTGGTGTATTGTGCCCATCTCAGCTGTGGCGTGTGCTGTGGTGTACACTATGACAAGACACAGGCTTTATTTCTCTGTTGTTGTTTGAATTGCAACAAGCAAATTTGGGAAATACCAGCCACTATAAACTTGGAGGTGCAATCATCAAATAGTGACAGTGACCTTTCTGAGCACAGTAGGGCCCGCTCCCATTGCCTTTTCCTATTAGCAATGTTTCAGCCCATGTCACTGTTTTCTGAAATGAAGGTCCAATATTTGAAGTAACTCAGAACAAGGCATTCTCTTCTGATAACTTTGTTTTAAAGAATAGTTGTATCATTTACTCTTTCATGTAGTAGGAGTAAAGGGGTAGGGATCCATTCTGGTAAGATTGCCTTCTTTTAAGCCAAAGGGTGTCAAACAAACAACCACGTTTGTACTACTTTGTAGGAAAATACAAAAGGGCTCCAAGGGGAGAAAGATTGCTGTCAGACATTTTTTTAACATTAAAAATACAGTTCTTTTGTTTAATGTTGAACTGCAGTGAATTCCAGAGGGAGGGATTAACAGATGACATTTGCATTCATTCATGTATTAGAAGCACGTATGAAAAAGAATTAAAAGAAAAATCAAAAGAACATGTACTGATAAAACTGTGGAAGGTTGCTGCTTTTACTTTACATCAGAAGAGTTTGTGAATCCAGGGCTCATCTGTTTTTCTCAAATATATGTCTTTTAATAGATAATACCTTTCTCTAAGAGCTTCATTTTTCTGATTAAAATTTAACTTCTTTTTTGTTTGCGTCAGGTGTTATTTTCTTTTAGATCTCTAATGAGTGTAAATGAGGTAATAGAATAACTGATTTACAGTAGCTGTGATCCAGCTCCTCCTTCAAAAATGCAAATACTTCCTCTGGTATTGGCCTCATGAAGACTAATAGCAGAAAATACATGGAGCCTTGCAGTAAATGCAAAGTCAGCCTTGGCTCAGGCAAAGGCCAGCTCCAGTATTTTCATTGGCATTAATTCTAGTTATTTGATGGCACACCCCTGGGGTTTTTTCATTCCGCGTTGCCATGATGAAACACATGGCAGACGCATTTCTCGGTCTGTTAGCACCTTGCAATGAGCCATTAACACTTGTTACTGTTTCCTTCCTCTGTCTCTTTCTCCCAGGAATTATGTCTGACCACCAGTTTGGGAACCAGTTCATGTGCAGTGTGGTTGCATCCCATGTGAGCCATCTCCCAACCACCAACCTCAGCTTTGTTTGGATTGCTCCACCTGCAGGGACGGGCTGTGTCAACTTCATGTACGTATGGGCACAGAGTGATGGGCAGACACTCTGGAGAGAATGGAACCATCCAACCTGCTCACGCTGTCTGAATAAAGCAGTCAGAGTACACTGCCAGGTGTAAACTGTAATTTGAAGTAAGAATAATGAGTTCTTCCTGGCTGAAGCGTTTCTGTGCTCATTGGGACTTCTGACTTTCAAAGCATGTAGGAAGTCTAGCATTTAAAAGAAATGGATTCTTCTTCGTAATTAATCATATCATTGATCCTTTAAGTATATAGCCCATTTGCACTGACAGAGTCTTGTGACAATTGCATTTAATATGAGTTAGAACATCACACAGATATATTATTCATATTGTAAGCATCAATACAAAATGCAAGTATTTGAGAGTAGCTATACTCAAGTATTTACTGTTTCTAATTTTAAACACTCTGAACCAAGAATGACCAAGAGGGTTTTGTTTTTTTTTTTTGATAACTTGTTTTAAAGACATAAGTTATCATTTGATGTTTTAGCACCAAATAAAGTTCTAACAGAATAGCTTAACTTGAACTATTAGCATATAAATTATTATCTTTTACCTTCAAGTAATTTCTAATTATTTGTCCCAGAATTTTATAGACCAGATTTGAGAGAGAAAATACACTGAGAATGCAGTCAAAAGTAGCAAATGTTTCAAGTTTGACATTTTCAAGAAAAAAGGCAGACAGCTCCCTAATTCAATAAGTGAATAATTGCAATATTTTAGAGACACCTTTCTGTGGCTGTCCTGTTGTCAAAACAAGCTTTCTGAATATTATTCCCTTTCAATCTATACTGGGAAGCAGCAGGTAAGTGCCCCAAATAATCAAGTTGTTTTTGTAAAAAATAAAAATGAACGACTGACTTTGACTACATAAGTTGCTGATGGTGCGCACTGTACCTGTAGACTGATTTACCTGTGACTTTGATATCTCCCCTTACCTACATAATGCACTTTTTTGCCTGTACTGTCAGGATACGTTATTTATTAGCTGTGATGACAACGTCAAGACATTTTTATTTCTAGCTCTCTCTTCTTCTAAATACCCAACAGTATATTGGAAAATAATAGTTTTGATGGTTGGTAGCTAAATTGTGAGTATATTTATTGTATATACAACAGTTGTATATACCTTGAGGAAATCTGTCAGCTATGGGGTTTATACAACATTTAACTTCTTACTAAAAACGATTTCTTTTTTGGATAAAGAAGCAGCTAAAGTTTGTTTGGGCTGCCTGTACATCTTCTCTGTTTCACTCTTGCTTACTCCCTTTTTTCCTTGAATTATTTTGTTTTCCTGCTGTTCAAAAAATATTTGTTGAATTTTTGGTCCCAACTTGCAGAGTGACTGTGAATGTATTTGTTATGAAATATGACCCTCCATTGTGAGTTTTGAGGTCAATTTCTAACCAGTCATTCATTTTCCTGGGGGTGATTTTTTCCATGGTCTTGTATTGGGTTTTTTGTTCATGCTTGCCATTGTTGAAGAAGACCTGACAAATAACTCTGCAGAAATACAAATACTATTATGAATATCTGATTCTCATTTAAGTGAAATTAAAGGAATATTTTTCTAAGGCAATAAATGCTTGTCTATCTTGAAATCGATGGAAGGTTCAACACTGGCTTCAGTGGTAACAGAGTAAGACCAGCACTGAACAGTTTTGGAAATCAAACCTGTAATTTCCTCTTTAAGTCATAATCCACCTGTTTGCCATTAGCACCCCTTGAACAAAGGTGGTGTTCCCACTGTGTTAGGGAAGTCCTTAGCCATGCATAGAGAAATCTGAATTTATTGTTGACTAGGTAATTTGCAGCATGGATGTAAGCCTACATCTGGCAGGGCTGAGAGCCCGGCACCACAGCTGCTCCCAGGCTCCCTGGGTCGGTCTTGGTGGCTTTTCAGAATGTCTCACATGAGGTATAAGGATGCTACATGGGTGATACTGTTTTGTCTTTGAGGATGAGCAAAATGATGTGGTTATATCAGTTTGCTTTCCCATAGAACAAATTCAGACCAGAGTGGAAAGTCTCAGCTTCTCTGGAGTTGGTGTTTACTCCAGGATCACACTTGTCTGCAGGAATACTGGCTAAACATGATCATCAGTTGAAGGAAATGTAAAGAGGGGAAATATGTTTTACCTCTAATCCTCCTCCTCAATTTTTCTTCAGCTGCCCACACTTTGTTGCCTCAGCTGGTGTTTCTCCTGCTTACTAAATCACACATTGCAGTAAACAAAGCTATTTTTGGGGTACAGTGTTAGTCTGCCTACCTTACCCAGTTCCCTGAATACAAGAGTTCCAGAGGACTCAATCTTATTTGTCTCCTTTTGTGCCTTTATAGCAAATAAGTTTTCTTAACACTTTCAATTGAATATAAAGTTTAAATTTAATATAGATTACATTTAATGTATCAATTTAATTTTTGTTTAACTTAGTATAAATTGGAAGCTCATAGAAAGATACATGAATTTATAGACTCTGACTATAGTTCAGTATAGGTAAGAGCTTCCTATACTGTTTGTTGCCAATTTGTCTGTGATTCAGATCAGCTCATTAGTCTTTGACCTCCCTGGGGATGGATAATAAGGTTATTAATTAGCATTGGCTTTGACATGCGATTTTTGAGTGTTGATTCCTCTCCCTGGACGATTCTCAGGAGGAACTGAACAAAGGTCACCAGGCAAATCTCTCACAGGCCAGGCAGCTTTTGCTATAGATGCACAGATAGCTTTTATTAACTGCACACACTATTGACCTGTTCTGGCTTCCACTGAAGCAGTGGAATTCTGTGGATGTGACACAAAGTCACAACCCTGTAGACATGATGGGCAAAATTCCCTTTCACTTCATCTGGGCTTTTTGGTGTGCTCTTCCAGAGCTCAGTCCTGAAAGACAGGAGCCCTAAGACATGAGATTTGTGCAGTGATGCTGTCAGCCTGTTCTTCCTTGTAGCTCTTATATCCATTGGTAAGCAAACAAACATGATGAAGGGGTTGAGATATTAAGATACTAACTTTCATAAAAATCAGTAGCCTGACAGGCCATTTATACCTGTAAATTTGGGCATTCCCAACAACAATCCTCCCTGCTACAACATGATTTGTTTATAAACTGCCAGAAATATTCCTGCTGTCAGTGTGTCAGTTCCCAGTCCTTGCATTTCCCAGTCATGGTGCAGGAGGATGGCTCCTGGCCACAGTCAGGTTACTGACACAGCCAGTGAGGGACACACCAGGGTATTGCTGTGCTGCAGCAAGGAATGACTTGCTGGAGCATGGAGGATGTGGGGCACAGCTCTGCAAGGAAAATGGGCTTATTTCTGTGTATGTGAGATGCACAGCAAATTTGGGTTCACACCAGCTTGCTAGCACAGCACTCAGTTTCTTTCCAACCCCACTGGAATATTCCTAATCTCTGCAGTTTGATGCAGCCCCAGTTATTTCCATTGCACACAGTGCTGTGCCACTGCTGACCCTAAATGTAATGTTACCTGATGGAGATTGGCATCTTTCCTTGGCTCAGTGTTTCACTCAACAAGCCTTCTCCCCAGCTGCACCAGGAAAAGGGGTAGTGTAGAGCCCTGTGCTCCGTAGGGGAAGGTGGCTGGATCAAACCTGGTTCTGTGCAAAATGAGGCAATAGCCATTTTTTCACACTAGTCGTGTGCAAATTTATTTTAACCCTGTTAGGTTTTTTTCCTGAAAGTACTTTATTATGGCTACTAAATGAATGTTAAAAGTACCTTTCTATGAAATACACTTCTAAGAGAAACACTGAGTGCTGTTGGTGCTCCTGTAGTACATCTTAGTGTGATCCTTTAGTGTGTTTTCACCATAGATACTGCCAGCTGAGTTGAGGAAATGAAAGCTAAAATGCATCATTTATTACAGAATCGTTTTCTTAGCAATAACTTAGGACTTTGTTAAACAGGTATTGAGCACAGGGCCTCCCAAGCAAATTGCCAGGATCTGTAAATGCTCTTTACCACCACAAAATAGTAGGTCCTTCTTTATGCTAACAAGTAATTTCTCTGATTGTGTGCAAATTTGTAAAATATTATCTTCATAATCCTTTGGCTAGGTTTGGTGGTTTGTAATTTCTGCTCTAAGCTCACACTAACCTAGTTAAAGCTCAGCCTGACAGCAGGGATAATAATGGCTGTTACACAGGGTGGCATGCTGGATTGCATCTTAGGATGTTAAGCCTGTTGTTTTATAGATGGCTTAACTTACTAGTTTGCAAAAGTGATAAAGCTGACCTAAATAGCAAAAGCATATTTTGTTTTGACCACCAGCAGGGTTTATTGCAGAAGCTCCAGCTATTGTATTAAATAGAATTGCAGGCTGTAGAATGTACCTAGAAGAATAAGTGGTTTTTTTGTGTAAGCATTTGTGTTAGTCCCTGTACAGGTGTTTAATAATTATGATTGTGTCTATATATCCACTATAACTTCTATTAATGGAAGACTGGACTTCTGTAAAGATATCTTCCCAAGTCTGTAGGCAGAGTCTAATAAGCTAGTAAGTGCTAAAATCACATATTTTATGACATTTAATTAGCACAGCCTATGGTGCAAATGGCTCAGTAGGATTGGAAATAGCTGTGGTGGTCCCTCTCTGTGAGGACAGAGGTAAGAGAGCAGTGGTGGCTGAGGCAGGGCCCTGGCACATCACTTCTGTTGAGGCAGGAGAAACTGATTCTCAGCACAGCTCCTGGAAAAAGTCTGGGACTGAATGCTGAGGCAGACAGCTGAACTGTTGGAAGAAATTTTCAAGAAAGGAGATGTGTTTTTCACTGAGAATATGCCTCTTCCCATAATCATTTAAAGTTACAACTCCTTTCTGGGAAGTTTGAAGCACCCTGTTCCAGAACTGGTCTTTTCATGCCCATGTGTTTAAGCCTGTTTCAGGAACTGGCAATGGTGTTAATTATGAACTCAAAATACCATGCTGTACAAACACTACACAGCATAAAGTCTGTGATTGAGAGACTTGGTTACCTATTTAAAGCATTTATAGAAAACCTATGATAATAATTATAGAAATACTAAATAAACAGCCAAGAAGATTACATGCTTTACTATATTAGTTCTCTAGCCAGGGTGGGAGAGATCTATATTGTCTGAAGGAACCACATTCCCCTGGTAAACCACTTAGCTAAACTGCCATTTAAGACACTGTTTACTGTAGTTTTTTCAATTGTTTTAAAGAAGTACAAAGGATAATCTTAAAGATTAAGTACCCAATATTGTTTGTACACAATGATAATACACACAAATAATAACATAAAGTAAACAGAAAACAGCATCTATCAGAAGTGAGGTCCTTTAAGTCCCTTGTATTTATGTATCATCAACTCTCAATTATATGGTCGTGTATGTTTTTCTCCCTCACATTCCTATGATGCCACAGAACTGTACACTGAAATACACTGTTGTTCACAGCATTCTAGTTGCTGCTATATTTGAAATCTCTGCACTCAGTTGAGGATTGTGCCATAACACATATGCAAACCTTAATGTACAGATAGCCTTGACTTTGGGGTTTTGTAAAGAAGCAGCTCCATGCTTCAGTAAGTGCTGCATTTCTCTTCCTACTCTTTACTGCAACAAAAGGGAGAAGAAGGATATTTCATAGCACTCTTTGTGGTATTGGTGTGGACTCTGAGTCAGGGATTGCATGGGCAGCATCAAATAAGAGACAGTCACTGCTTACAGTCAGTTCCAACATTTAGCCCAGTGTTTCAGTTATTTTTATTTTTCCATATCACTTGTAACTTATGCCTTGTAGCAAAAAAATCATCAGTAATTGTTCCTTGCTGGTGTGTCAGTCTAGTGGAATTATGAAGAAAAATTACTCCCTTGCTTGGTTTTCCACTTCCCTGGGTAGAGGCATTGTTGTGCCGTCAATCAACATTATGTGTAATATTCTGAAAATCACGAGCCAATATTTGATTCCTATCTTGGCTCTGCTCTCATGTCCCATTTTGATGTGGTGCCCAGATTACCTCCTTCATCTTCTGTGTTTGTTAATTTCCAATGAAATGCAAACTCTGTGCATGGAATCATTGTGGCTACTCTATGACCCCAAACAACAAAGGCTCATCCAACTATGAGGAATTAGATTTAACTTGTCTGTTCATCCTGTCTTAGTTTTTTTCTATTTTGTGTAAAGCAGACTGGGTGACTAATGAGAAATTGTGGGTGTTTCAGAAACTTTTTTTAAACAGAAGATAGCAACACAAAGGGTACTGAGTAGGTGAGTGCTCAAAAGTGTTCAGAGCAAAGCAAGAAAACCATGAGAGAGGATGACAGCTGGTTGCACCTAATTGTCCACTCCTGAAAAGGGGTTTTCAGTTGTTTCAACTGGGTATGGGATATGTGCCTCTCTCCAGGCAGGTGTTTATGTGAGCTGTGTGTCTGTAATTACCTGAGGGTTAATGGGAATGCAGTCTGGTTCCATAGACATCCAGGCCTGACATTCAGCTCTACATCTAGGGAGAGGTACCTGCAGGAATACAAGGCCTTTACTGGCTTCCTGAGGATGTTTCAAATTATTTTTACTACTTCTAGGCAGCAGAATTAAGATCTAGATCTCCACTGACAAAAATGGATCTCCAGCTACATAGCTTGCTTATGGACCTTTACACAGGCATGTATTTTAAGATTTTTTTAATTGTGAATTGGAATCCCACCAAGACTCAGCTGCCTAAACATAAGCATCCTGTACCAAGTAATGAAAATTAATTTTTCATCCCCACCACCCTCAAAAGTAACTAACTTTGTCTGTGTCTAGAACTTTTCAATGAGTGGGCTGTCCAACAGTTGAAATCTGCTCAAGGGTATGAATAAAAATGGCAACTGTGTAAAGTTCATAAAATCTTGCCATTTTTTTCCTTTTTCCTTGTAGGTCAAATCTGTTGTGTAATATTATCTCAGATGACTGATATTCCTACTAAAAGCCCACTTTAATGAGAGGACTACTCTATTTTTAAGCTTATCTCCAAGTGTGCAGACAACTGGCCATTTGTGATTTTAGACTCCTTACACTGTGTTGTAGGAAAAGCAGAACCAACAAAGCCAGAAAAAATGGTTATGTGAGCATGTATTTAAAGTAAAGGTACATGAAAATTCTATTGGTGTTAGTTGAACTTAAATCCAAAGATAGGCAAGAAGCATATAATGCTACTTCTGTCAATGTTGTGTAATGCCAGAGTAGAAGCTGCAATGTTATGCTGTCTTAGGATGATTTCTTTTCTTTGTGTGATGCAAATTTATTATATCACATACTTGTAATGTATGATACCAGAAGGAAGCTCAGTATAGCCTTTGGCTGCTCTGTAAAGATTTTGTTGTGGCTTCATATAGGACTCTGGCACCTCCTGCATGAAATAAAATGAAATTTAGGAATTTTCTACTAGTTTTATCTGAATGATAAAATGGTCCTGGTGAGAATTGCTTCCCTTCTTACAAATGTTCATTTAGCAATTCTAGAAGCAGAGATTAGATTCTACTTTCTTTTTTGCAACATTCACATTATTTTTGTGCACAAGGCCATCAATTCACAATCTGTGAATCAGTTATGAGTAACTGTGTTTAAGATTCTCTCTTGAATTTTTGATAAAAATATCTCTGAAATTGATCCTCAGGGTGATTTTTCAGAATGTATTTTAGTTCATCAACAGCATAAACCTTTGTCTCATTCAAAGCATTGCTTTATCTTCCCCTTTTCTCAAAATGGCTTAATTTTGAAACCATGACTGGAGTACAGAACATATTACACACACTCCCAACACTTTGTTTCCACTAACAAGTTTTCCTGTGTATCACAGCAGTTGAATGAAATATCTTTTGCCTAGTAATAATTCATCAATAACAAACCTTTCAAAATGACATCCTAGAAGAAATATGCTGAATGAAATAGCCACTAGCCAGTTTTGGGGAGTTCTTTTGGAAATGTTAGCTATAGAAAGAGTGAAGACTAACCATACCTGGAACTATTGTCTAGAGGTAGACATGTAGTGCATACAACGTGAGTGCAGGCAAAGGCAGAGGACAATTGTAAAAGATGTTTTAGGAAGATGAATTTCAGTCCTGCAGACGAGCCTCTACAACTAAATACCATGTCTGCATGGCACACTCTGGTACCTCTGGAATGTCTCCTGGTGGGCTGTTGGAGCCTGATCATTTCAATGCCATCTCTGAAGCAGATAAAATGTCCAGTGCATGAATAAGCTGGAGTCAAGTGCATTGTCTTGTTTTTGGGGAGTCCTTGACTTCTTGCAAGGGACTATTGCCAAATGACTTGGTGAAGAACTTGATCCTGCAGGGTGCTGAGCACTGTCCTTGATCCAGCAGAGCAATCAGGTTTGTTCATGCTGTCATCAAAGACACAGGCAACACTTTCCAATTCTTTTAAAATTCATGCCTTCAGATTATTTTTTCTAATTTTGCTTTGTTTGTGTACACAGGTAAGGGCATATAAGGATGTTCTGACCATAATCTCAGTTCACACAAATTAACTTACTTTTCTCACCTTGTTTGTTTGGAGGATCTTTAATAGAGTGATCTACAAAATATTATGTAGACACACAGTAATATTCAGCAAGGAAGAAATTCTCCCTTTGTATAACAATGTTCTCCTCATGCTGAGTTTTAGCAAAGTTTAAAAACAAAGAAAGAACACTTGAATTTCAAGACAACAAAAACATTTGATCAGCTTTTTCTGCCCTCCTCCTGGGAAAACTTGATCTTGAGTATTCAGAATGACCATGATCTCAAATTATCTGACAGAATGAACTCTGTTGTACCGCAGAGGTATCACCTAGAAGAACACTTGAAGATGCTGCACCAATTCAAATAATACATTTTTATTTAAAAGCATATTATAGAAGTGATTAATGGCTGTTTTCATTACATATTTTACAGGTACAATGGCTCTGTAGCATTATGTTTTAAGGTTGATGGGGTTCTTTTCCTTATTGTTTTGGAGTGGTTTGTATCTTTTTAGCTCTTACTAGAAATGTAACAAATACATTTTCTCTTATAACCTTCCAAATATCCCTCTTAGATCAACATAAGCTGTTTAGCTCAAGTAGTAATGTACATTTGCTTGAGCCCTTTTCTGTGAAAAATGCATTTTTGAAGTCTTAAAGAATAAGAAGCTCTCCAGCAATCTCTGTGATTTCCCACCCAAATAGGGAAGAGTTTAAAATAACAATTTTGAAGAAATGAATAATGAAAGAAAGTAATTCTGTCTTTATTTTCAGTACTTCAGTAGTCTGAGGTCAAATTTTCCTACATTGAATACGTTGCTGCAGTCAGGAACTAAAAACATGCTCCTCAAATTCAGCCAGCTCCTATCACCATCAGTGTTTATGCAAAGGATTATAACTGATATGAGCAAATTGCTTTGCAGAACCTACTTACACATTCAAAGAGCAATGTCCTAAACATCCTAAAATGCAAATAATAAATAGTAGAAACGCTCCCAGTCAGTATCACAGACAGTTTGGCAATGCAGTGAAGATGTCAGGGCCATAATTTGAACGATGGCTTTAAGACACAAATGGAGAGAGAATATGTATGGTAAGTTAAGCTGCATAAAGCCTTTCTTCTAAATCCAGATGTAGGCATTAACTCGCATATTTGAGATGGCATGCTTATTTCCTAAGTGCAAAGATGGCTAGAAAAAGGCTTTCCTGACTGATGATAAAAGCTGGAGTACTCTTTAATTTTGGTTACTGCCAAGCTTATTTCAACAACCACAATAGTTATTTGGCTTCATACCAAAAAGTGGCAATACAGTACTTACATGTCTATGGATCAAAATTAGATGAAAAATTGCCGTTTCTCATCTCCAAAGCTATTTGCCACACATTTTATGGGCCTCAAGATGCCTTTTGTAATATGTGATAACAGAGCCAACTGAAGCATCTGCCTGGGAAGAGATTACTTTAATTATGGACTCAATGTCCTATTTTCTGCAAGTGTTCCCCAGAGAATTTCTTACTGCTGGATGAGAGGTGTTATGATGCACATTAAAATCTACAAGTCAAACAAAAGAGGTTGTAAAAGTGAGACAAGGACACCCATAGAGACCCCAGTCTTGTATTCAGTGGCTAAAAAAATAACCCTGAATTCTGTGATGATAACTTTTTCATTAATCTAATACCCTTTAAAATAAATTTCCAAAAATATATGTGTGCAAAAAAAAAGATATAAAAGCTTACCATTTTTTTCCTTATCCTATTATGTTTTGTAAAACTGATTGATCTGTAGAAGTCTTTAAAATGTTCATATTTTCCTTTTCATTTTTGCAGTACAGTAGTTACTAATGATGTAATGTGAAAAATGCAGCAAGGAGGTTTCTTGTTAGCTTCTATTTTTGTTACACGCGAAGTTTCTTGTCATTAAGGATTCGTTTGCCTTCTGCTGTAGTATCATTGATCACAATTAACTCACTTGATATTAAAGTGGATGTGCTGTATGCTCCTATAGAAATTCTGGGTAAATCACCATTGATTTAGCACAGCTTAATGGATACTTAAAATATTTGTCATTCTCTTCTCATCAATTAGAAGAACGCCTAGAAATCTTCATTAGCAGCTGCTGCAATGATGAGCTGAAAGTTTTTCTTTACACAAAATACCATGGAAGAGCTGTAAAGATGGCTTGAAGATGCTGTGACAGCATGTGAAGTACTGGGAAACTTCCTTAGAATTTGGAAAATTGCCAACATTAAAAGGGAAAATGGCATCTCTAGAAGATACTGAACTTTAAAAACAAAACAACAATAACGACAAACCAAATACACCAAAAACTATTTGAAGTTTATTTAAAAGAGAGTGCCATATCTTCCTCTTTGATTTGTACAATTATTAGAAAGGTTTATTCTCATAAAACATTAGACTGAAAGCAGTGCTCATCCTTTATAAATAATATCAACTAACATCAGGGATTTTTGCTAATTTTAGTGTAACTATGTCTTCAGTGGAGCAAAACCAAGTCTGGAAAGAATGTTAAATGGTCAGTACTTCCCTGGTCTGGGGGAAGGTAGTATGGGGATTTCATAGCACAGCAAATGAAAACAATTAAGTACCCCTGCAGCATCCGGCCCCAGGAGGAGCTTGTTCAGGTAGTGGTCATCACATGTGTCTCTTCTTCATGTTTTCCAACACCATTTCAGGTGCTTGGGGAATGCTTGCTCCAAGCCTGGTCTCTGCTGCTGTATAGGCTGTTTATACACCCAGTCACAGCATGAGGTGCTGGTGGCTCAGAGATACCTGACCCGCATCTGCAGGGTTGAATTTGGGTTTGGAAGTGGTGGCACCTGTTCTGTCTGGGCTGTGGGTATGCTCATGATGTAAGCTTTAGGAAGTGGATGGAAAAAGCTGAAATATTGTAAGTGGCTTTGCCTGGAGCCATTCTGAGTTAGGAGGAAACGGGAGCTCAGCTCTCTGCCATGTATGACATGGTAGGACTCAGAGACACATGGCCTCTGGCCCCATGGAAGGATTAAGGATTAAATATTAGATCCCTTTTCTATTTTCTAGCCTGTGGTTGTTGAGGGGCTATTTTCTGACTTCCTCTGGCTGTAAGAAGCTATGCAGTGCCAGGGTTAAATGGAAGGTTTTAGCTTGTACATAAATGGGGAAAGCCCTGTTCTGTGAGAGGAGATCCTTGGACCAGCCTTGGACCTAGCTGGGAACTGAGTCAGTATCAGCTGTTTCCAGGCTCAATGCTTTGCCTTTTGGTTTATTACTGACAGGATGGAGAAAAGGGTCATGAATATACATGCCTTAATGAAGTGACCGAGGCCACTTTTCCTGGATTCAGGACACATAGACTTGGGGGATCACAGCTGGTCAGTTACTGGTGTCCCTTCTGAGATTTTGGGAGAGACCCTCTCTCCCTCCATCAGCTGTGCAAACTACATGTGCCTGGATCCCTTGCCTGGGAAACTTCCAGTGAGGCACCCATGTGCATCTAGAGCTGTACTTCCTCAGCTGCTCTCCCAGGTTCACGTGCCCTGCATACCTTGGGGCACTTGAATCATGCTGAAAGTCATGTGAAATTTCAACTGTGATTTCTGCAAGGGCAGACATTTCAGCTGTGATGCTTTACCTTGCCAGAAGCCATGAAATCTGTTCGGATATTTTCCGGCTTGCCAGGGAGAGCTGACCTTTCCTTCGGGTGAAGTGTCCAGCTTTGGAGCTACTGTTCTTGGAGCTGGCACTGTTTCATGGGTCTCCAGTGTTCCTAGCCAGAACTTTGTGTTTTAAATAGTATGGGCAATTAGGTCATCATTCTAATTATTTATGTGCAAATTGTTGTCTTTTTTGTTTCAAAAAACATTCCAAAAGGCTGGAGCTCTGCTGTTACTTAACATGATGAAATGTCATTTCTTAAGAATGGTGTGTCTCCCAGCAGCTTTGAGCACTGGGTTTCTTATTCTGTGGAGCTTTTAACTTCTTAGAGAACTTTTTTTTTCTGATTGTTCTCAGCATCAAGAGTCCCAGAGTCAGGCCAGTAAAGGGTTGGAAAAGACAATTCTCTGAGTTGTTCCTTCTACTGTCAGCTGATGTCTGTAGCTGACATCTCTCTCCTGCTTAACCTGGCTGTGACTGTAGCTGCTGGGAGGTCTCTGCCCATCTGGGTTGGAGGCAACAACTGCACTGTGGTGGCTCCTGACTCTTCCACCAGAAGAGATCTGTATCTTGGATTCCATGGAAGGGAAACACATCCAATCCTCCTCTTTTTCAAAGCCACGTGAGGTGCCCCTTGCCTGGAAACCACTAGTTTATATCACTGTGAGCCATTGTCCATGCTGATGGATGAGGAATGTCAGCTTTACTTCTCATGGGGGGAGAGCAAACAGATCTGGAATCCATGATAACGTCCTTGTTCTGAAGTACACCAAGGATACACCATATTTCATCTAGCCTCTGCAAGGATTTCAGTGTCTTTTATTAGGGAATATGAAATGTGGTCTCACAAATATTTCTCCTTGTTGGCATTTTCTCTAACATAACAATTCATCTTTTTTTGTTTTTGCAACCCCTCTCAAATATTGCACAGAACATCCATTGCAAGTGTTTTCTCCTTCTTATGAGGTCCATTCTTAGCTCTCCTGTGGCAGCAACATATCCATCAATAGTGAAAAATTTCATAATCCTAGCAGAGCACTATGGTCTCCATGAGTCACCATTCAGAAAAGTGAAAATTATTTAATGTTAAATTTCTAAAAATTATTTAATTCCTCATGTATTAGTACACTTGTTTGTGCCTTTAAAAACAACCATTGTGACACTGAAATCACATCTAAATCTAACTTTGCACTGCCATATGGCACAACCTGTAGACACTAAGACTCTGGGAATTCATGTATTAGGTTGCCAGACTGATGTGGCAGATAAGTAGATTGTCATAAAAGTAATTAGTTTCAGTGTATGTAGATTGCACTTGGCCTTTTTTGTTGTTAAGCTTTTAAGGATTGATCTTTTAATGCTTTGCTTTGATACAAAAACAAAGCATCTCACAGGAGGACAATTTGCAGTTAAAAATTTTTATTACGTTTTTGCTGAATGAAATAAAAATAAAATTGATCTCACTCTTGCTAGTGTTTAGGATATGTCAGGAATGTTTACTTGTATTTGTAAAGATATTTATGTTGTTGATTTGTAACCCACCAGGATCTAACTAATAGCTAGGTTTGTTGGTTGTGACTATGTTCAGAGCTCTGAAACACTATTGGCTAGAAGCCCTGTGGACTAGGAGAAGGAATAAAAAACAAATTTAAAAACCTGAGGTTGGTTGATGATGTGCAATGTGATATGGATGACTATTGGGTGCCTATTACAGTGGTCAGTAAAGGCAGTCATGTTGCAGTAGTTTAATTTGGTAATGGTAATTAACTTGCAGCAGCAACTCCCCGCTCTTGATGCTGATCCATCTCACAGGTATTCAGGCTGGATTCCGAGGCTGGGTTTCTGTCTCACTTTTGGCAGCAGGGATTTTTTGTTGCAGAATGTGACTTGGGATGTGAATTCCCAGCTGGAACTACCAGGGAATGCCAAAGGCAGGGCAGAGCAGTTAATGGTCCCTTTGACCTGAGAGCCCTGGATCTCCAAAGGCTGTAGCACACCTTGGAGCTCTCAGCTGCCTGGAGCTGTGTGTGTGAAGCTGGAAGGTTCAGGAGCACTGATCACCCAGTGACAGAGAGAAAGGGAGGGATACAAACCTCAGCCAAAACAGAGATATTAGCCATGTTTATTAAGTTTTCATGAGCTTAATTAGATTTCCAGACAGTAACAAAATTATGGAGTAAGTGAAGCTCAGTGTTCACAAACGCTGGAAGCTTTGCAGTGCTCTGTTCAGCAGTCCTTTAATAGTGTCTTTAAATTTGCAAGTTATGTTTGAAAAATTAATAAATAGAATTTTAATAAACCCTCTTTCTCTTTTTTCCCCCTTTAAATTGGCAAAATCAAGTCATTGGGTCTCATTCAGTCTGTGAAAGTGTGAGCACAGAATACATTTCATGGTTGATTTATGAGCTCCTTGAAAATATGGTTTATAATGAAATTCCGACAGGCCCGTAACAAAATTAGCATAACAAATAGCAATGTAATAATACCTTTCATGTCTGTGCATTCCTGCAGATTCACTGTCAGTGAGCATTTGCCAAGGACCAGAGCATTTCCAGCCAGGGCTGGGCAGCACACCCAGAAAATGCACCCCCAGAAACCTGACTGCCTGCTGTATGGATGGGGAGTTATGGATTCAGAGAGTCTGCATGGGCAAAGTTAAATCAGCAGTGATTCTAGCAAAATAGTATCAAATTAAGAATAGCTGTCTTCAGCTACAGAGTTATTGCTGTTATTGCTAGTTGCTTAGTTATTAGTAAGGCAAAACATGAGAAGTGTAACTTTTACTTCTGGCAGTACTTAATTTCAGGGTTTTGTGAGAATTAGGAAATACAGCTAGAGGACCAGTAATGGCTTGGGCTGTCATTGTCCATATAAAAAGTCTGTATTTATACTTTAGAACTTTATTTTGATGAATTTTACAGTTGAGCCTGGTCTCTATGGACTGCTATCCTGATGCTTTGCCTGTGTCTAGTGTTTGCAATATATGAGTTTCTGCCAGCCTGTGTCTAATGTTTGCAATATATGAGTTTCTCCTAATGTGCTCCTTTGGAACATTTTTTTTTAATAGTTTTTTTTTAAACCTGGGCCAAAGCTGGATAAGTGGGTCAGAGTCAGTATATTTTTATGTAGAAAAGTCAGGGCTATGGGCATCTCAGATTTTATGTCCATAACACAAGTGGTTTGCCACTTGGAATTTCGAGGGCATTACACTGACCTCAATCTGCTCACACAATCACTGAAACAAATTAAAGAGAAAAAGTACTATGCAGCTGTTAGTATGCAAAGGGATGTTGGAGGCTGCTGAAATACAAAGCAAGAGAAAGACAGTGAGTAGCATAATATTTGGTCTCCCAGCAACTGATGCACAGTTATGGATAGATGAAGCTAAATTTTAGCATTGAGGTTCACATATGCAGAGTATAATTACATTTGTATTCTAAAAATGTCGTTAAAGCAATGTCAGACTCAGTGGTTTCTTTTCAAAGGAAAAGTTAAAATGGGAGATATAATTCCAGATGAGATAGTTAGAAAGAACTGTTTACTGTGTTTCTCATTGGCATATTATTTTGGGAAATACAGAAATGGGTGGGGACCCAAAAATGCAGTCTGGGAAACAGAAAAGAGCAGAGAGCTTTTGGTGAGACAGCAAAGCTCATAGGGGGGCAGGTTAAGTCAATCCTGGGAAGACTTAGTGCAGAAAGTCAGCACCTTGCCTACAGAAATTTGGGAAAAGTAAAATCCCTTGAGAGACAACTTTTTTTATTCATACAGAGCTGTTTTGTTTAGTTTTAGTGGCATGTCTGTGCCTGTGGCAATCCTCAAATTTCACTATCAAAATGTCAGTGTAGGAGGTGACTGTTTATTGTTTACTGGGGAGAGGAGCAGAGACTGAGGAGCCAAAACAGTTTGGGGAAACCCAAACCAAGGCTTGACATTGTCATAATAATTCAAGCAGTTTTATTTCTTTTACTTAAACACTGTTGGGTAACTACGGTAAAAAGGATCATGAAAAGGTTTTATCTTCATTTCTATGAAATGGGGACAGTATCCATCTCCTGCACTCAGCCTCAGCCTTCAGCTTTCTCACTGTCATTTTTCATAGGAGAATTTGCCCTTTTTCTCAATAGATTAATGGAGGAATAAAACAGCCAGCCTAAGTTCAGTAGCATACAAATTGTCAGACTGCTTTTTTCCCTGCTTTTTGACTTAGCCAGGCTAAGTATCCTGAAGGATTTGGGCTTCAGTCAGCATGGTGAGTGCATGGTCCATTAACCAGATTTCTTAGCTTTACAGTCTTACTCTTTCTAGCACACTTTTCTCCCATCATGTCCCTTGTACCCCTTAGCAGATCCAACAAGGAGGGAGAGAGATGATCCCCAGGGAATCAAACTACTTCTTTTATGGTTATTACATTCATGACATTGCTCATGACAAGAGGGTCGTAATCCAGCTCTACCGTTGTTTCCTCATGAATTGTAGACCATAGGAATTTGGGTCTCTAAAGGATTCAAAAGCTTTTAACCAGTAAATATAATTGGAGGTTGCTTTACTATTTCTTAGACACAGACAAAAAGACACTCAGCTCATGTTGTGTAATTGCAGAAAAGCCAACACCTGAAATATAATTTCCTCAAATACTACAAAGTAGACCATAAGAAATGAATTATCTGGTTTCTCTGCCAAAGACTCTCAACCATAACAACTCTTAACAGTCATCAGCATCAGATGATGTGTAAATTAATAATTCATTGCCCTCCAATTTCAATTTTCTCAAGGAAAATGTTTCCTAATCTCAGTTAGACCAGATCATGCTGTTTTAAGTCCCATGCAGAGGTTGGCGTTGTGTGGGTAGTGTGAGTATTGGTGTACACACAGGACATGAGAGCTTCCCATGTGATATGGCGCTGATAACTCCCAGTGCAAGGATTTCCAGGTCCTGGGGCTTCCTATTCAGCTGAGGAACTGCAGCAGCACCAGGATTTGTTGGGAGAGGTGTCTGTGCAGTCAGGAGCTTGAGAATCACACAGAAGAAGTGCAGGTGCTGAAGTGGTTTGAGACACTGGGGTCTTGAACTACCTTGAGGGTGACTTAACTGCTGTGTTGGTTTTGCAATCTGTGTCTTGTTTTAAAGAAAGGAGGTCTAATCCAAACCCACTCAATTTGAAGTCTGATATGTATGTAGTGATTTGATACAATTTCTTGGTCAGAAGTTTCACATTTTTATTAGATTTATAATTTGCTGCACAAGTAGTTTTCATGTTTTAGCATAATTTAGAGTGAATTAATGGCTTGGTATTTATTGCCTAATGCTCTGTAGGAGTGATTTATAAAGCCATACTCTGCACTGCTTGTTACTTTGTATTCTCTACATTAGGTGTATCATCAATATCATTAAATGAATTCGCAGTGACATTGCTCTGGAACTATGGGTTTTGATACAAGGGTAACAGAACATAAATCAAGAATTATGTTTAATTCATAAGAGGCACCAATCTCTCATTTAAGTGTAGGCTGGGCTAGATGGTGTCAAAAATATGCTTTACAATACCTCTTCTGATTGCATTTCAGACCCTCTCTATATACCCTTATGCTCTCTGTGAGAATAATAGATAGCAATACAGTGCAGTTTGTCAAGTGAATAGCATTTCTGGCTTTGTATATTTGGGTGCAAATGCTATCATTATTTTTACCACAAGCCAAAAAGGAATATATTTACATGTATAAACTTAAAACTATTGTTAAGGGAATCTATTAATTTAAAGACAAATCTTGCCTATTATCTGCAATAAATAAAATTGTTAGCGATATAAATTACACTTTAAAAATCCAATATTTTGTAGTAGTTCTAACTGTTCTGTTATTTTTACTCCTAAGCAGAAATATAAATAAACTTTTATTTTAGTCTTTCTTTTCTTAACTCTTTTCTCTTGAATTAGTACATTAAAATCCAGAGCATTGAAAAACCTGTCAGAATATTTAACTAGTATCTATTTACTTTTTTATAAATTTTATGAAAATATTTCTTTTCCCTTTGGCTTTTGTAAAAACATTATTCTTACAAAGCCTAAATTTAGGATTGGCACTGACTTGAAAATGCACTTTCACCTCACTATTACTCCAAGGGCATATGAACTCTTGACAGTATCATTCACATATAATGGCAATTTTGAAGCAAGAAGCTTAGAATGTAGTTTATTGGAAGTGTTAATTATGCAGGAGCCAGGGCTGTCATTTGCTAGAAGTTTTCTCATCACTTTGCTGCAGGAAGCAGGACATGTTCTCTTTGAAACTTCTTGGAGTTAACAAAACAGTCATCACGTATTTGAAATGGCTGGAAGGAATTACATTCATGGGAGAATACTACTGTTTACACATAAATCAAAACTAGAAAAAAATGGTTTGTGAAAATTAAGGAATTCATTTTTTCAGTATTTTAAACATTTGTTCTCAGTGGAAACAAAGGAGAGTAGAACAAATAACGTATGTCTGGAGAAGGAGAGAAATCAGACTTCAGGGCCTTTTTGTCCCAGCTTTCATGCCATATCCTGTGTGCCCTATCATTAATATTTTCTAACATTTGTTAGAACAAGAGAAAAAAAATCAATTTAAATATATGATGAAGTTTTTTACACAAAGCTGGAAGATATTGTTGGATTTTTTTAAATTTTCACTTAAAAATAAGTTGGAATAGGACACTTGCAATGGATAATTCTATTCAGTTTGTAAACAGAACTTAGATACTGTTCTATAAAAAAAAGGCATCTATATGTGAAAATTAGAAATTCTCATTATTGTTTTATCCAAATCTTCCAAAAATGCTTCATCCTACCACCTGACATCGAGCAGTCCTCCTGCCCATTCTTGTGCTGGGTGATGTTAAGGTGAATTTTGGGGAAGGTGTGTGGGCCCTGAGGGATCCCTTGATCCTCTGTGGCCCAGAGATTCCCAGGTCTTCCCTCCAGCCCATGGGACACCTGTCCCACCCCTGCTGGCAGCCATGCCCAAACTGCAGCAGGGTAGTTTGGAACACATTCTGCTCAGTTTTGCAAAGTAAATGGAGATCTGGTTGGTTATGGCATCCTTGGGCTGGGCAAAAGGGGGCTCAGCCCAGAGCTGTCATGTCCCTTCTTAATGTCATTTATGTGCTCCAGACCACAGAGCTCATTCAGGATCAGAGGTTAATGGTGCAAGAATTAACTGCAAGCTCATTTCATTTACTAATACTTCTGAAATAACAGTGACTGGGGTGATTTTTTCTTCATTATGTTGTGTGTCCTTTGGTTAGGAGGGTGCTGCTCTAAAATGAGTGACTGCTGTACATGGTGACACAGGACAGACCCATTTTCTGGGCAGCTGCCCAGTTTCCAAACAGTCACTGATATTAAAATCTTCTGTCACCAGCATTAAAAGGTGCCTGTGTCAGTTAAAAACAGAAAGACAAAACATGCAGGGAAATTCAATTTAATGTAGCATAGGATGTATTTCTGGAGGGGAAATGCTGCTTGTCCATCCCTCTTTCTCCTTGCATCAATTATTTCTGAACTTGTAGGTCCATTCCAATGAAAGTTGACAACAACTTAGGTGTCTTTAATAATATTATCTTGGATGTCTGAATGTAGAGGACCATGGGAAGGATTATTATATAGAAACGGAGAAGAATTTGAGGAAGCTCAGGCTTGGCAAGAAGCCCCAGCTGAGTGTGTGTTTTAGCAAACTCCTCCTCAGCCGGGAGGGGATGGAGTTGGGAGACCAAGAGAAAGATGGTACCAGTGTTGCTGCAAGTGCTGAGCTTTCTGTGGCTTAGAAATCACTTCTCCTTCCTGCAGGTGTGAAATGACTGTGCACACACTCCTGCTGCAGGGAGGGGCACAGGAAAATACACAAAGTTAAACTAGTACCAAATAAACCCATACTTGTCATGAAGCAGCATCATTCAGCATACCTGACACCAGGAATGCAGACACAGATTCCTGAGTTCAGAAATACAAGGCTTTAAACAGGATACTTTCAAAGTATGTCCCCAGAAATTAAAATGGCTTTATAAAATTTATTTTTATACAAGTTTCAGAAGGGTTAATTGGTTAAAATGTTTTTCAAACCATGCATACAGTTTTAGAGACTATTAAGAAATGTAGGTGTGGTTCATTTAAAATCCCATTCAGCAGGACAATTCTTAGCATTTGAAAAGGAAAGATTTTCTGAAATTTAATGTATTTTGTTGTGCATAATGAAGCAGATGAAATAGCCTGGGAAAGAAGAAAAGCAGTTTCATTCTTGCTTCCTAAAACCAACAAGTCAAATTTCTTTACCGTGTTCCTATAATAAACTTCTCAAAATACCAAGTGTCAGCATGAGAAGTATTGAAGAACAATTTTCCACAACACTACTGACAGCTGCAAAAAAGGAAGGTATTTCCCTGCAGCACGACAACATGTAAATTTTTGTGGTAAGCACAGACCAAAAGATTTGTGAATGGAAACTCAGAAAATACTCCTGTTTTGGTTTACTAAAACTATCTAAAATATTTATAATGTTTCCTGTAGCTCTTAGTTTAGGAAATATGAAGTCAATAATACAGCCAGAACAATGGCCAAGTGGAATGTATATTGTAAGATAGAAGTAAATAGACCATTTGAAATTCTTAAGCTAAAAGGTACCTGTTCATATGTCTCCACTGGGTATTATTAATACATAAATCCAAGTCTTTAGTTTAAATGCAAGGGATTGGCCTCAGGTCAATAAAATTTTTAAAGTGGATAATTTTTTTAAAAGGGCAGCAATATCATGCAAGGACTCCAAAGTTACTGTGATCTGTTTGATCAAGGGATCCTCAGAGATGGATGCATCTGGAAGTTAAAAGTCACCAGCTGTATTTTAAAATATTTTATTTGTTATTTGCAGTGTACTGTTTTTAACAGTCTTTGTGCAGGAATAACATAGAATTATCTTTGCCAGTGGATGAAGTCTGCCTGTTTTCTTAGCATGTGCCAAACAAGTGGTACAGCATAGTTAGTGCTGCTATTTTTACAACATTGTTTTGGAAGCTGTTCTCAAATACATCTTATTTTCTTCTGATTTTATAATTGTATCTCTGTCATCCACACACCTTTACCTTTATCCTTGTGATGGGTCTTGCTTCAATTCTTCTGACTCACTGCCACATCTGTCCCATTCACAGCAGCAAGGTGACTTCTTTTGTATTGTTTTTCCATTGTAGTTTTTCAAGATTTCAGCCTTTCTCTATGCAGACATGGGATTTATTTTTTTTCCTGAGATCAGCAGATTCCTCATGATTATTCAAAACAGGAAATTGCTAATTGTATTTGTAGTAACTTTATGTAGCTTTTCATGAAATCTAGTATCTGTTATGAATCCATCCTTAGTCTGGTCAGTTTTACTTGGATTGCACTGGGGAGATTTATGTCACATATGGGATGTCACTGCTTCCCATTCCAGGGGACTCTGTCTGGAGCCAGTACTTTTGATATTTTTGAAAAAGAGTGCTCAAAAACCTAAGGATTTAGAAAATCTGTTCAATTTACCCTGACACTTGTGAATTTATCCCAGGCAGCTCATGGGAAGTGTCCCTTCCATAAGGGTGGAGGGAAGTGGACTAAATGCAACAGTGGACCTACTACCCAAAGCTGAAGAGGAGATTTGCAAGAGCAAACCCATATTTTTTGGTTTTGTTTATTTGATGCAGTATTTTCACAAAATCTTAAAAACTGTATCACTCTGAATACCCCATTAGAATATCAGTTAAGAGAGGAGATCCTCTTTTATCGTTAAGTGTTAGCTTGAGTTTGATGTTTTATTAATCAACCATAAACTTCTTAGCTACACAAATTACAGATGAATTTCTCTAATTTCCAGCACCACTCTGTTATGTACAGCAGCAGATGTGCAAGTCTCCAGTGAATGCCTTCATCTGTAGTGCTTGAAATTTGGGATTCCAGACGGGGGAATTTGAGCTCCCAAGCAATATTTCATCTAAAAAGCAAAAATTATTTGTGTGTATTTGAAAAGTTCACCTTCCTGGCAACTTTACTGAACTGAATTCCCAGTGTATTCATTTTGATAGGAAACTGTCATTAGCAAATAAATGAAGAGCTGAAGTCTGGTTGTGTTTCACCCAGTATGGCCATTTCTTTGTTCACCAGAACAAAGCTAAAGAATCTCAGAGCATCAACAGGATATTTCCCTACAAAGATTCATTCTAGTGTTTTGCACATTCTACCAGAGTCTTCTGAAAACAAATCTGTGTTCAGGAAAAATTAGTCAGTAATAAAAAGCAAGAGCAACCATCTATCCTGGAGGTACTTACATTCTTCCTTAGAGTCTCTGTTACTCTGGTTTCTTTTGAGGCTAGGGTTATAAATCTCTTCATTATTACTTTACTCTAAGAGAAAGGTTTTAGACTTCAATGTCTTTTTTAATAATGGGTTTAAAGAATTATTACCCACAGCGTATCTAAAGGAGATATTATAGCAGTGTGGCTTAGCAGGTAATTTGTTTCTGAGTAAGACAAATCATGGATTGTTTCCTAGTGAGAAACATGGTTTCAAACTTATTATTTTGGAACAGTATATTGTTTGGGAGGCTGCTGGCCAAATGAGTCGTAAGTTCAGTGTATTTATGCCTGTGTCAAGTGACTGACCAACTGAGGGTGAAGCTCAGATTTTGTTAAAGGCAATTTTGATAATCCTATTATTATTTTATTATGCAAAAGCATTCACAAATACCAGAACTGTGAGCCTCGATGTGCTGCTAGGCAATGTGGTAGAAGGTGTAGCAGAGCTGTTTGTGTTCCCTTAGTGTAGTTGACCCTGCTTTGGCCAGGAGGTTGGTCTGGAGACCTCCCAAGGTCCCTTCCAGACTGGATTTTCTTATGATCCTCTCTGGGGTGTGACAGTGAGGGGCAGGGCACGGTTTCCTGGATGGATGAAGAAAAAACTGCAAATTACTCAGAAGCAGCTGAACTGAACCATTCTGGAGCTGGCAGCAGGGGCAGAGGGTGGGTCCTGACTCCAGCTGTGGCTCACAGAGCTCCCACCCACAGCACCAAGGGGTGCTGAGCTATTGCTTACACCCTGCAAGGGCACCTCAGGGGCTTTGCTCAGCCCAAGGAGATGCTAAAAGTTGCTGGTTTGGAAACCAGGGCTGGAGGACAGGACTTGTGGAAGGACTCAGAGGACAGATTAAATTTTAAATTCAATCTCTCTGGCTGGGGTGGGAAAGGCTGGATGTGATTTAGACATCCATGTGTCTGATTGTCTCTTAATCCCAACCCTAAACCAGCCCTCTAATGGGCATCTCTGAAAAAAGTCTGTGTTGAAGAAAGGCCAAACTATACTGTGAGCAGCAGGATCCATGAATCCAATTTTCCTATGTCTTAGGACTGTAAACTCCAATAGCACCCACACCACAGCACTTCCAGGGCCCTCACACTACACTTCAATCTTCCTTCAATACCTCTAAGGTCCCCAAATAACCTCCTACCCTCCTCTAGCACAGCCAGCTCCTGCCAGGCTCCCCACCATCATCTCTCCAGTTTATGCTGTGCACATGATGCTATTCCACCTGCTCCTTTTGTCTGGAGTTCTGTGATACTTCACAGATTTTTCTTTTTTTTTCAGTGGTTGATGGAATTAATTATTGTCCTAAGGCAATATTTCACCTGCCTATTTCTGTTTGTAAGCTAGTATGGTCTTCAGGGATATGTACTTTCTTCCAACTCATAAATCTGGATGAAAATTAAAAACCATGCAGGAGAAATAACTGTCCTTTGTATGATTAGTGACCCTGCATTTTTTTTTCAGAGGTTCACCACATTCACAGCAAGAATAACAATTCTTCACTAACAACTGTATTAGGTTCTCTCTTAGTTTGATTTCGATCAGTCTGTGAAAGATTACTATATTTCATTTGTTTTTCAGTCCTCTAAAAACATTCAGGTTGGTGAGGAGCCTGAAAGAAACATTAGACAAGGAGTGTAATATTTCAGAGTTTGGTGAAGCTTTAGGAAGGGAAACCTGTCCCATGTGCTGTGGGGTGCAGTCTGTGGAAATTTTGATTTTTGCTGTATTATTTTTCTAGCATTAGGCTAAAGAGGCAGGTTTTATCCTTCCCTTGTGAGCTGACTCACACACTGTGGATGCACCAGTTACATATCTGTAATTAATGCTGAAATTAGTTGTTTTTAAGAAAGGGAATTAATTTGGCTATTGAAGATTTCTTTGTGGGGGTTGTAAAGCAAATACAGGGGATAAGGTTCCAGATTTTTATGTAGTCCAGCTCATCCACAGCTAGTGGGAATGTCCTTTGGGAGCAGTGGGCAGCTAAATCAGGTTTGAGCAGACTGAAGAAACCTTAACTAGGAAATGGATAGTGAGTACAGATGGCATGAGAGCAGTGAAATGAAAAGCTGGCATTGATATCATCCTTTTCCCCGTTATTTAGGATCTTTTAAAACTAATGTTGTTTTCATCCCAGCATCTTATATGCTATTTCTTTTTTTTATTTTTAATTTTCAATGTTTTTAAGTTTTCTTTGTGTTAGCTGAGTATGCTATTTATTACAAGCTTTCATTTAAAAATGTACCGTATCAGAAAACCCCAGAGCATCAACTACCTGTAAACTCCTGGTTTTCTGGGATCATGTAAAACCTTTGGCACTTCTGGTTGGATACTCTGAGATATCCCCCAAGATTAGAGAGAATCAATACAAATATTCATGCAAAGCATTAAACATAATGAACTGGTTAATTCTTCTGTTCTGTGAAAATCAGTTCTCAAGTGTTGATTAATCTGAGCAGATGCAAACCTTGCTTTCATTTCTTTGCTTTTACCAGATATACAAAACCTTAGAATGATGGTTCTGTAGTTAAATGCAGACTGGAAGGGATCTCAGGATCCCTTTTTAGTCCAAAATCCTGCTCTAAGGAGGGCCAGACCAGGTTGCTCAGGACTTTAATCCAGTCTGGTTTTGAAGCACAGCCGTGATGGAGAAGAGCTGCACAAGTTCCTTTGGTGGCTGCTGCCAGGTCCCCCCAAATCACCTCTTCTGCAGGCTCAATGAGCCCTGCTCCCTCAGCTTCTCCCTCCTCCTCACAGGGGATGTTCTCCAGCCCAGACCATCCTTGTGCTCCAGCCCAGCCCATCCTTGTGGCCTCTGCTGAACTCCCCCCAGGTGATCAGCACTGCCAAACTGATCAGTCTGAAAGCACACATTGACTGCAAGATCATTTACTTCATATCTCCGTGTTCATTTAGGGATTTCAAGAACTTTAAAATCCACAGTAACTGCAGCATTTCTTCTTTTCATACTGGAAAAGACAAATGTTGTTCTTCTTGAAAGATAATTTAGGTGATTGAATAATATCTTCCTTGAATATAGGCTTTAAAAGACTGCATAAGCAAAATTTAGGAAAAGCAGTAATTTTTTAATACCAAAAAATTGCAATATATTCATTAGCTTAAGGTTAAATATAGATTTAAAATAGTTAAAAATATTCAATGCAATCAAAATCTAAAATTCATCCAATTGATGTTTCACTAAATTGTAAAGTACAATAGATTGCAAAACCTAAAAAAAGGACAGAGTCTTCTCCCAAAGACTGAAAAAGGTAGAAAACAGGGATCTAGTTGTTGGCACTGTGTCAGTAGAGAGACAATGGATGCTTGTTCTATTATTTATATGAGCTCTCTGCTTGGCAGATGCCACTGCAATAACCCTTTATTTCAAGTATAGAAAAAATAGAATTTGCTTTCCTTTATAATCACACAATGCAAAATACTAATGAAAATGTTGGATTTCCTGTAGCTGGGAAGAAAGTATTGTCCTAATCTGCTTTCAGTTAGCAAGAACTTCTAAGCATTCCAGTCACATAAAACAAGGGAGAATTTTTAAAAAAACCCCACATCTTTTTATTCTCTGAAACAGAAGAGAAAGGACAATGAAAGTGTTTATATATACAGTTTCAAATGATAAGTCTTACTTTTTTACCTCTTTTCTAAGGTATACACATTGTTATGTTGTCTCCATCTTTTGTACATGCACCTTGCAACCAAACAAAAGTTTGGTGTTCTTTAGGACAACAAAAGAGGGTTCTTAAAAATTGTAATGTGTAGGGGCTGGAGGTGCTTGTGCACCCCTCTGTTTCCAGTGCTGTAGTCTTAGATCCATCCTCTCTAATATGGATTATAATTATAAAATCTAAAATAGAACCACAGAATGGCCTGCCTGTTCCAGTGCCTCACCACTCTCACAGTAAAGATTTTTTTTCCTAATATCAATTTTAAACCTCCCCTCTTTTCAGTCTGAAGTCGCTCCCCATTGTTCTGTCACCACATGCTCTTGCAAGAAATCCCTCTCCATCTTTCTCTTCAGTTACTGGAACAAAATTTCTGTAGGCCCTTCTCATTTATTTTCTATTTGAGAATGTTTTATTCAAATCTTTTTCAAAGAAAGTTCTTAAATATTTATTAAATCAGTCTTTAATCAATCTTCAGGTTGACTTGAGTCCCCTTTCCCCACAACACCCAAAGATAAACTCAGAGACAAAAGTCAAAGCCAGGGGGCACTTGTTCCTCTTGCATTTACCCTGTGTGAAGGCTCACCCATGAAGTAAGTTATTAATGGTAATTATTTATTTATATAATTTATTCATGCAAACCACAAACTTCAGCTCAGGACAGTTGCCCCAAATTAAATTATTGTTCTTGGCCCTCTAGCACACACCCTGGCTTTTGCTGACCATTTTAGTCCTTTCCCCCTGAAGAATTTTCACCTCTGATTGAGGTTTTTAGAGCAAGTGTGCCAATTCCAGTCTCCTGAACAAATGTCTACATAAGTAATTGCATCTTACTTGCCAAATTTCCCTGACAATTTCAGCTGAATATGGTCAGGACAGATGACTTTCTCTATAACATCTCAGTGAGGAAACCATTGAGGACAGGGAGAGAAAAGCAGAGTCAAAATGTGTATTTCAGAACACAGAGATCTCATTTCTGCTGCTTTAATTAGACTGAACTTGCATGTCAAGTGAAAACTGAAATAACAACTTGGAGGCATTTAACCAGTGGATGGAAGCCTCCCACCCGAGTGCCTTTGGATCAGCAGCCAGGAGGGCTCTGTGCATTTTCCCTGCTGGCCCCAGCACCATCTCCCAGTCAGGTTTGACATGTCAGTCTGACTGCTCTTGGAGAAATTGTCACTGAAGCTTCCAGCCCTGGTAGGAAACACAACCCAAAATGCACCCCAGCCTGACCTCACCTCATAACACATAGTAAATGGTCAATAATCCACCTTTGCAGGGCACTGGAAGAAAATGGTTCACACTCCCACCGTGAAAGGTTGTGCACAACACAACCCCATGCTCCTGAAGGCCTCTTCTCTATCCTGCTTTTAAGTTATTTTATTCAGAGATCCCTTAATCAGGCAATATTGGAGGAGAATATATTTTTTAAAGACAGTGGGTTAAACAAGACAACCCTACAGAGATGATCATGCAAATTTAACAATGCATCAAAAATCAACCCATTGATTTGCATAAGCAGGGCAACCATCCACCTCTGGGCAGTGTGGCTGTGTGTCCTTTGCACAGGTGGAGCTGGCAGAGCCAGGCAGCACAGGCAGCACACAAGGGTCAGTCCCATGTAGCCTCCTGCCTGTGCTCTCCTTGCCAAAACACTCTCTCCAAAATGCAACCTGTTAACAAGACCATGTTAGCAATCCATGTAATAAGGTCAATGTGAATTATGAGGTACTTCAACACAAAATGCCAACAGCAATCATTAGATGTGCATAATTATTTTCTGCTCCAGCCCAGGCTCATAACTTGCCTAGCATCAGCTGTGTCCCCTGCAGTGGTGGGGAAGCAACACAGTCTGTGCTGGCATCAGACCTGGTTTCAGGGGGCACCACTGTGGGGCTGGGGAAGACCAATGTCAGCTTCCTACATCACTCACTGATTTTCCTGGAGCCAGGGTTGTGGATGTCACCCTGAATTTCCTCGAGTACAAGCAGCCACTAACCATTAGTACGGGGCACAAGGTTAAACTCTGCTAGTGAGGTAAGAAATAACCTCCCTTTCTTTGATCCTATAGAAAACCCTCTTTGGTGCATCATGAGATGAGGTGTTTTACTGTAGGGCCCCTGAGGCTTTTTGAAACCCCCTTTCACATGAATTTGTCCCAGTGCCTTCCCTTACCAGGGAAAGGTGCAGACGGCCAAGCATCTGTGTAAGGGCAGAACAAGCACCAAGCATCCTTATTGGCATCTGATTTTAACTCAAATAATTGTGGTTTAGGGAGGAAAATTCTTTTAAAAACTTCTGTAATTGATGTTTGAGGTAGCAATGCCTTGAGCTGCCAGTGAACCTTGACACCTGATGTAGTTTTTTTGTGTTGCTCTTTATTCCTCTGTAAGCAGTTCTTTATTCCTCTTTATTCCTCTGTAAGCAGTTCATCCCCTCTTGCACAGCCCCAAGCACACAAATAGATCTAGGCTAATGGAAGAGTGAGGTTAATACAAAGAGGAACTTTATTACCTCTCAGTTGTTTTTCTTTCAAAGCTCTCACTTACCACGTCAGGATCTTCCTCTTCTGGGAACAGGATGGGATGTCTCCCATTTTTCTTGTAATTCTCATCCCTTCGGAAAGATTAATTCCTACTTGGAATTTTCTCTGGGGACATATGGAACATGCATCTTGCCTTTTGGCTGACTGACACATTAGGTCTGATTAGTCACTTGCCCTGTAGCTGGGAATAAATAGCAGACAATGTCAGAATGGGACTATAAACTGGTGTGGAGTAACACCAAATAGTAGTTAGTAAGTGCCCTTCCTCTAAGCAATATTTAACTACATTTAAGACAGCATAGAAACTTTTCAAAAAAGCACAACATTCAGTTAAGTTACTGCATATATATTATATATATATTTTGTTGTTGTTGTTGTTGTTGTTGTTACATATATATGTCACAAAAGCAAAACCCCAGAGTTAATAGTTGAATAACTTTCTTTCTTTAGTAGAGTCTCATTCAGGCATTGCCAGTATCATTTTTGTAATAATTATTATAAATATTACGCAGTCTTCATATGAGTGTGAATATAGGAATTGAGTTTGGGTATTTTACATGGCTTTATAGAAAAGAATCCAAATTCATAATCCTGTTCTGTGAACCTCACCTGTCAGGTAAGAACATCACCAAAGAAACATCAATACAGAAAAAGTATATTTTAAAAGTATATTTTGAACTTCTTTCTAGAAGTAGCTCAGTTCCTGCATAATTGTGCTGCATTATTTTCATTCGCTCCATTAATAAAGCACAAATTCGGAGAAAATGGAGCAGACAATACTGCTAAAGTGGCAGTAGCAGCACCCTCAGCAAGTCTCTGAAGCTGCACTTATGCCCATGGCAGGACAAAGGTGCCAGGAGCTCAGGCTGCAGCAGGCAGTGCCCCTCCTGCACTGCACTCCTGGCCCCAGGGTGCAGATCTCTCCTGCTATGGAACAGCAGCACTTGGCTCCTGGTCTGCATTGTCAAGCAAGGGATGACAGGCACAGAAAGATGCTGATCATTCAGCTGGGTGCTGGCTCTCTGCCCAAATCCCCTTTTTCTCACACGCACGCAGAGATCCCATAAACAGTGCAGGGTTTGGTATTATTGGTATTACTTGGTGTTTGTGTGCATTCACACACATACTCGAGCTCTCCTCTGCATGAGGTCTGTGTTCCAAGGGTTTGCTCTTCTCTGCCTCATAAAGGAATGCTCTGGTTGCCATCATTGTTGTGTACATTCTGAATTGTATCCTGGGCTGCTGCATAAACAGCATCTCTCAAGTCCTGGTCCACTGCTAATAAAAGTTTTCTTTCCCACTGTCTGCAAAGAGTCCTCTCTTCCACCCTGACAGCTTGGGGGATAGAACTGTTGTACAAAATACCTTCTGTGCCTTAGGTGTGCCTTTTTCTTGTATGTTAAGCTCGATACATAAAATTTCCACAATGAAACACATCTGCAAAACCTGTCTCTTGGTGCTGCATTGGCCACAAAACTGGCTGTGGATGCCCTGCCATTTCAGCTGCCAGAGGAAGCCACCATATCTGGTCCTTCTAAAGAAATCTGGGCACGTTTGATTTTGGAAATTGTTTGGTCCAATTCTGACTTGCATGATTGAATACACCTGTGTGGTAAATTGCAGAAATGCATGTAGTGATCATATAGTTTCATTCATATTCCTCACAACAGAGCTTAAATAAATTATTTAATTCATAGTTTTAAATGAGACTTAATGCCTCAGCTATCTTGCCTTTATCTGTTGGAGCAGTGTATTTGTTTTTATTTTACTCTGTACTTAGCATGGTCACTGGTCTTGTCAGCAGATATAGAAATGCTAATGTAGAACTATAGCATGAAGTTCGGCTGTATTTTATGAAAGTACTGAAAATCCTAAAATAGTTGCAATGGGGGACATGGTAGGGAGTGGAACCAAAACCTCACTCTGGTGATGTGATCCTGGGGCTGTGGCCAGAATACTGTCACTGCCAGGTGAGGCAAGGCTCCAGCTTTACATCAGCCTCTGAAAGTCCAAGGTGGGAAAAAACAACACAACTCTCCTTCCTCAGGCAGAGGAAGAGAGTGTCTAAAAGCCCTAGGAGCATGAGGTCAACATAGTTTGCATTTCAGGACACACACATTGGTGTAAACAGAGCTTTCCTACATGTACAGAAAGCAAAGTTGGTCCCAGAGAAGTTTTCCTTTACTCCTATTTGTATTCTGACAGTTTGAAGATGAGTTCACCCTGGGCATCCACTGTATCTGAAAAATTTAGTATTAGATATGTTACTTTTATTCTGCTTCCTTTTCAGGGTAACTGGCCTAGTAGCCAAGTAAAATAGAATGTATTTTGATTTTCATTTTCACACCGTTCCTTTCTGCTCTTTTCTGACATTTCATAAGCAAGCTAGGCATGATCCATTAGAGGGGCCACACTGCTGGCTGAGAAACTGCACTCATAAAGGAGCTTTCAGCATCTTACTGTTCAACTGAGAGACCATTTCAAGAACTTCACATGGATCTATACTGAGCCCATTAATATTAATTAGAGAAAGGCTAAAGAACATGTATGAAGAGTGTGCATGAGTCTAGACAGATATTGGAAGAACTCTGGCTGAAAGAAATCAGACTTCAGATATAACATTTGCAAATACTGAAAGGTTTGGAAATCTCTGAGATAAAACTGATGTTGTGAAGTATTGCACTTGGAAAAGAGAGATTAAATGAATAACTGGAAAGAAACTAAAACAATTACTGCTAACATGAGAGCTCTGTAAGAGAAAAACAAATCACATTGCATTATATTTCTACCTGATCATGAGGAAGCAATGACAACTTTTGTGGTACATTTCATGCCCTCTAGCTGTGGGTCACTAATGGGAATTAATTATTCTTTAGACAAAACTTTTGAGGCCTCAAATATAGAAACTCTATGTGCAGCTACAGATAAATGTCAAAGACATCCTTCTATGTGCAGCTACAGATATATGTCAAAGACATCCTTCATTATGTGCCAGTGATTTTTATCACCAACCAAACCATTTTGGTTTAGGAATTTTCTTTTGCTATGCACAAAATGATCACTGCAATTTATCCTATAAATTTAGAAGAGCACAAAAATAAGAACACAGAAAGAAAGCAGTATGGGACTTCTGATTTGATTAGTCATGCATAAAGATACACATATACATGTATAAATAAGTTTATATTATTTATTATACATGTATAAATAAGTTTATATTATTTATTGTTGTCTTTTTTTTGTTCACAGGGCTACAGCTACTCATAGGGGCCAAGTTATATTCAAGGATGCCTTAGCACAACAGCTGTGTGAACAGGGAGGTAAGAGTCACCATAATTCTAAAAATATCTGGCAAATGTGGTTTTCCATTGTACCTGCATGTCAGTGTTACTCTTCATGAAAGTTATTCTATAGAAAACCTCAAATCAGGATCTTATTATCATTCCTGAAACTGAGTTTCTTTGAATCCATACTTCCCACTGTCTATCCAGGAATCCCACTTTTCCTCTCTGCTAAGTGTTGGGGAATATACAAAACTTTAAATAGCATTATGCATATGCCTGAAATCAGCCTGTAATAGCCAACATTTCTTTTCTGTCAAAGCCACCAGCTGAGTTTTAACCCTCAATGTATTAACTTTAAGCAATATGGCTGCAACAAAAGCTTTGTTTACTATCCAGCTCACACACGTACATGTGAAAAATATGCCTTCCCTTTTTGTGAAAGTAGGCCATTGAATTTTTGCCTGTCACATACAACATTTGATCATTTTTATAGCTAAGCAAAATGTTTGACTTACACAAACTTTAAAAATCTAATTGTTTTCACAGCTTACCCTTTGAATGAATAACCTAAAAAGTAAATGTCCTGTTGTCATCTGTTGTCTACAAACAGTACTTTGTTTGAACATGCTTCATTAAGACAGTGAGAAGTAGAGAAGGTATCCATCATTTTTGGTACAGGAGAGAAAGGAATTTCCAGTTATATCAGCAAAATTCCAGTGATATTTCCATGTGAAAAGAAACAATGAAACATAGGCCAAATGATTTAAAATAAAGATTTTAAAATGGGAAATGTGTTGTCATATTAACACACAAGAGAAAATCCCATACAACACATCTCTTGGGAGCATTGGAGCTATAAGGTTGGGATTTTTCCCTATGAGTCTGGCAATATGGTTTTTGCAATAAAAAGCTGTTGAGCATTATTTCAGGAGCATAACTTGAGTTATTCTTATAAAGTATCAATAGTATCTCTGTGATAATGAGGGAAAAATATTTCAACTTTCAACTTCAATATTCAAGTTTTCACTTTTATTGTAGCTCAGTGGAAGTAAGAAGAGGGATTCAGAGAGGTGAAAAACTGTCAGCTAGAAGGCTAGGATGTTGGTTGTACTTTGGAGGAAATAGAAATGTATAACACAGTGCTGGCAATGAGAAGGGAGTGTTATGGTGGTCTGGGTGGAAAGTGATTGGGCCAGCCACGTTTTTTTGCTGTGGGGAAGAAAGAACATCAGGAAAAATTAAGAGGAGGTTAATTAACAGGAGGTTGTGCACCTGTAATGGGAGTGGGGAAGTGCAGTGTTTCAGTGACTGGTGTGTGGGGACCTGGAACAGAAGTGTTGGCAGGATCAGAATTTGGGATGTGCTGAGGATGATGGGGAGGGTATCTCACACAGGCTGCTTCCTGGATGGATGTGAGTCAAGAGTGGAAAAGTGAATATGCAGAGTATCCAGTGTAAAGTGACAAAAGCCAGAACAGAAACAGATTAAATTCTCCAAGGCATAACTGCAGAGTGAGCAACCCAGAGCCAAAGGCAGTCTGGGGCAGCCAGAACAGGTAGGGAAGGGAGAGGGCAGTGAGAGTCACATTGATGGCAGTGACAAAGAGCTGGCAGTGACCAGGATGGTGACAGCCATGCACAAGCAAGCTGAAGGGAAATACATGGTTGTCAGTGTCAGAACTGGCAACGAGAAATTGAGAATATGGCCAAAGCAACAAGATTTCTCCCTGCTAGAAGAAAATACCTTGGTAAGCAGAGGCAAGCTGGTAGATATCCATCTATACAGACCTGACAATCCTTCTTCAGACATTCTGTTCACTGAGATTTTAGTGGGAGAGCTGACAAAAGAAATTTTTATTCTTTCACCCTTCTCTGCTTTACAGTTCTGCAATTTTGGAGCATAACCTAACCTCAGATCAACATTTTAGCAACACTTATGTTGGTTAGAACAGTAAGTCCTTATGTTACTGTTTGCTGTTCCTGAGTTCACAGGAACTCTGCAGAACAAGGAGAAAATAGAATTTGGGTATTTGTTGTATTCAGAGTATAAAGGACGCTGAGATGTCCCACTGGCTGCAAAGCTGTGACAATCCCTTTGCTGCCTCCTCCTCCCATCCATAGCCATGGCCTGCACCAGCTCCCTGAAAGGGCCTTCAGCTTCCCTACCTTGCCACAGTCTCCCACGCCCTTACAACTTTTTTCTTTCCCATGGATTTCCCAGCAATTCCCTTTGCTTTGCACACAGTCACTTCAGAGCCACCCCTAGAGTGTGTGTTGTCACTGCAGTGCCTCTGCAAGCCCTGGATTTGGCTTAGCAAGGATCACCCAGAGGCGCTGCTCTGTGGGCATGGGCAGCGTGTGACAGCTGTGAT
This sequence comes from Agelaius tricolor, assembly GCF_023055355.1. Lineage (NCBI taxonomy): Eukaryota > Metazoa > Chordata > Aves > Passeriformes > Icteridae > Agelaius > Agelaius tricolor. Next base: position 57,118,303 of record NW_027269263.1, read on the forward strand.
CAGATTTCCCTGCAACGCTGATGTGCAGCATTCTCAGTTTTTCTCTTGGCTCTGCTCACACATTTTTATCCTCACCATGGCTTCTTCCCCCTTGGTTTCCTAGCTCAGACACAGTTTCCTTGACTTGGATATTCAACCACTGCATTGCCCATTACCCTTGCTCCCACCCCTTCCAGGCTCTCTGCCTTTTTGTTCTTATTTCTTCAGCACAGTGTGCATTGCATTAATCTCTAACCACTGCATACTATTATCATCCTTATACTATTAGAATTAATTTTCCTATTCAAAGAAAAGAAGCTTTCTTTGAAGTAGACCTTACTTCATTTATTCAATTTTCATCAACACCACTCATGTAAACAAAGGATTCTTTCAGGAAGAATTAGTGAATTTATTTAGATGCAAATATCATATTAATATATATGCAAAACAGCAAGGTAGATTGACATAAATGAGGTTTTATAGTCTGTTTCTAGCCCTAAACATTACTATACTTAAATCAGGCCCTGAATGATGGGACATATTAAGTAAAGAAAAATAAAACCACAGGGCAATTTCATAGATTTATTACAGGACATCTTCTTAATAAGTATGTTCACTGGAGGTGGTATCAGACTTCCTAATGTTTAGTAAAAAGGATATACAGGAAGATGTGAAAGTAGCAAGGAATCTCAAAAATCATGTTTACTGTGGTTGTCCACTCTCAGATGTACATTAATAAATCCTGATAGAGTTAATGGAATTTGTGCAGTAAAAGGAAAGTGATTTTTTATATTTTGAAAAGAATTAGAGGATGATAAAGGGTGGTGTTAAGGGATGGCAATGCCATGTGTATAATGTAAATGTAGTAAGAAATGATGCCATAGGGAAAGACACCAAAGAAAGTAAAATAATTGCTTTAAAAGCTTTGTGTTCAGAATATAATACATATTTTAGGAAGCTAGGGAGAGCTGATGTTTGAGAGCTGATGTAAGCTTTAAATTTTATGAGAATTCTACTGAAGAAAGGAGACATAAAAATTTTCATAGAAAAAGTTAAGCTAGAACAAACAGGAAAAACCCCAACAGAAATAAAAACTGTATAAAAGAATCTGGAAAGGGTAGCTGTCTTGTCAATGCTTTTAAGGATAAATAAGGATCATAATGAGTGATGATATTCTTGCCAGTAAAAATATATTTAATAAACCATATATTTAACTCGTTGTAATAGTTAAATAAATGGAAAATAAGGTAAGCTTAGTATTGTGATTCATATTTATTTCTGAGAATATCTTGAGAATTGGTCCAGACGTCTTTTATTTGAGAACTTTTGCCTGAATGTTTGTGCAAGACCTTTTAGGTGTATTTTGTACCTTGTAAAATTTAGGAACACTGGAAAAAAAAATGCAAACCAGATTTCAAGATCTCAGGCTTGTATTTTACAAGCTCTCAGAGCAGTATTTTACAGAGCAGAGGACTGGAGAGTAGAGCTGGTGTGAAGCTCCCCAGTTCATCTTTTAGCAAGAATAACCCAACCCTCGGGCACCTCACTGACTCTCCCTGGGGGATGCTCAGCCTCCATCATTCAGCAGCAACCTTGTTTACCAGTAGAGAGAAAGTATTGGAGGGAGTCTAAATAAAAGCATTTATTTCCCTTTTTATCTTCATCTGGCTGCTAATGACAAGGAGATTAGATTTCATAATCTGCAAAACAGAAGACACCTCTCTGCACACCTCATTTGTCCTGAATTGATGAGCAACAGCTGATGGCCCCTGGCTGCAGAACTCTGAGCACAGTGTTTGTCTGGGAGCATGCAGGCATTTGTGTCACTGTAATTCACTTGCCCTTTATATTAAAAAACACACAAAGTTCAGGGTTCTGAGAAAAAAAAAAAGGGTATATTTATGTTTTTTAGTGGGTTTTAAGAATATTTTCTTATGCTGCATTTTCTACCTATACCTATACACAATCTTGACCCCAGAACTCTATGGAATATGACTGTCAATAGTACAAATTGATGTTTCTGTGTTTAATTTGCCTTATGCTTCCTCTTTTTATCTGAATGGGGACTAATGTTACTTAACAGTTGACTATTACCATGTTTAATGATTTTGGCTTTTATTTTTTCACTGACAACAAGACCACCAACAAATTGTTTCTTTCCTCCTCACATTCCAGTTTCTAGAAGATGACATTCCCTTCCCACTACTTTAATATTTCCCCCCCTTCCAGTTTAACCAAAAAGGGGCATATTTAAATTGGCTTAACCTTTCAGCAGCCTTATTTCACCCACAGAAAAATTTAACCTTTTACTCCAAAACATTCCTCCATTCTCCCTCATCCCAGTGACACAGAGCTCTACAATGTCCCCATTGACTTTTGAATTTCCCATTATCTTCCTCAAGATTCTCATGCTTTCAGTTTGACTGTGGCCTTTCTCTCTCTGAATCACTTTGTATTGCATCCTTTCTTCTCTGCTTTTTCTTGCCAAAGGGACTGTCTTGTAAGACAAGGCAAGCACTCTACATTTCCTTACATTTCCTCATATTGTATTTGCTGATACCTCTTAGATTGTGACCTCAGTTGAGCTCACTTCCATTCTTTGCTCAGTACAATTCATCTCTTGTAAAGCTCTGTATATTCCCAGGGTGCTGGTTGAAAATCAAATAATAAATTCATTTACTTTACTTTTTAAAAAGGTACAACATTCTCATTCAAGCTAAGATGCATTTTGGAGCCACACAAATACTGGGTCTAAATTTAAAACCATCCAACCATGTGCCTAAGGAACATCTAACAAAGTGAATAATGGTTTAAAATATGAACTAAGATGGTCTTTCTTTTTCCCTCTCAGTCTGAAGTATTGTATAATTCCTTTTAAATTATAAATTTATATATTTGCACTGTATAGCTACTCTGCACTGTAGCATTTCTTTTATCTTTGTCATATTGTACAAAAAAACTTCATTTGACTTGAGCCCCACTGTATGGTTTATAGAAAAATCCATGTTATTTTAAAGTAAGTAGTTCTATAAATTGATTAGAAAGGCAGATTGGAAAATATTTTAAAACAACTACAATTTTTATAACTAATATTTTAAAAACTACTATTAGTTTTGTGTAATGTTTTGAATTTCTATTATTTGTGGGCCTTAAATACAATTGAAGATCATCCCAGTGCTGTTGTTTTGCAATGAAATATAAAATGCAATACAGAAATTATTCATAGAGAGAATAAAGTCTATGTTTATCACTCATTGAATGGTACCCTCACAGTCTTTTCTCATATTCAGCTCAGGAATTTGAATTACAATCAGAATACCTGAGGCAAAAATACTTGGGCTTCTTAGATCCGATAAAGATTTAGGAAACCTCTCCCCAGCATAAAGTCTATACTTGTAACAACATTTTTGTCTAACATGAAGTGTTTGCTTAGTTCCACCTCTAATTTTTAAATGATTGATCAGTAGCATTAGTATGGACCTGCACAATTTATTTCCTTTCATTCTGTTGGTCACAGTTTTGGTGTGCAATGTACCATGCATATGGTGGAAGAGCCATTTCAGGAAAAAATCTCAGATCCCAAGTCTGTATTTTTTAATCACATAAACAGCCAGTTTTATTAAATAATGGTGAAATCAATTTACAAATGTAAAGATGCCAAGTTTGTGCTATGCCTGTGCCTTTTTGATGAATGCTGAAATTTTGCAATAATTTGAAATAATTTCATTCATGACAGTGTGTATCCTTGTCTGGAGAAAGCCTCTTTGAAAAAGAGCCATGCCAAACAACCTGGGGTGAATGATACCACAATGATACCCTCCTCATTTGGAGGTCTGAACTGCTCTCCTTGGAGAAGGTGGTCTCTTCCTGTTGAGCTACTTTCAAATGAAATTTGCTTGGGCAGCTGAGTCTGCCCATGGTGTGTGCTGGCACAGCCACGCTCCTCGCAGGGGAGCACTGGCAGGATGGCTCTCAGCCACCCCTGTGCTCACAGCAGATCACCCCTCAGAACTGCCCTGGAACTACTGAGAAGGAGGGATTCAGACATCAGGGACAGAGATTTTATTTTAAACCTAGCCTCTTGGAAAAGGAGTATTACAGGAGTATTACAAATCCCATGCCATAATGTGCTTCTTTTCCTGCAGGCAAAATACAGAATAGTTGGTGTTGCTCGATCTGGGAAATTATTCAGTTAGTCCAGTTTGATCTATTTTTTTGTGCAAATAATTTTTAAAAGGTTTCTAGTGAAATTTACACATTCCCAGGGAGAAACACAGTACCTGGGGCTGCAAGGGACAAATGCAGTTTTCACTGTAGGACTCACCAGTGCAGTCCAGCACTATTCTGGAGACAGTGCCAAGCTTAACATGCAATAGTTTTATTTCTCCAGATTTTGTACCAGCATGATGAGGGGTCTTGACCATTGCTGGAGTCATTATTGGCATTTTTGCTGGGGAAGACAAAGCAGCACAGGTGACTTTCTTGTGTAAAAATGGAGCAAGTTAGCCACGAAAAGGAAAAAATATTTCCGATTTCTGAACAGCAACAGACTCTTAAGGAGGTGTTTTCTCTCAGCTGCAGTAAAGTTTTCTGTGGTTTTCAGTTTGTGTGTATATATAAATGCATACATACATACCTATATATGCCAATGTATATATGTATGCATGTATGTACATGTGTGTGTATATATACACATACATATATATGTATATGTACATAAGATTAGGGGAGAGATATATCTATACACAAAAATGTATATATTTATATGGTTAGTGGATGGTGTAGAACATGTCACTCCTCTCACTGGTAAGCCTGTTAAATGGAAGTTTTCTGTCTAAGGTAAATCCAGATTGCTTGCCATCATTTTCTGGTCTGCAGATAGCTCATTTGTTGACTGCTCAGTCTTCTTTATCACCTACTTCTCCATGAAGTGTTGCAGTTTCATTAGAGAATGGCATGGCTCCTTGTAAATCCAGTATTTAAGGACTAAGCAGGAAGAGAAAAACAAAATTCTTGAGATTTGTATTGGGCTTTCAGATGACTATGTGTGAGAGCTCTACACAGATTGCTGCGCTCATTTTTATGTTTATTTTTAATCTATTTTTAATTTGTCAGATGGTATGACAGAAATTGCAGTAATTCAGTATTTATTGCAAATATGCTGATCTATGGCTGAGATACTGATGGACAAATAGGTAGCTGCTTCCCAGGAGCTTGGTTATATGCACCCCTTTGGCCTTCATGAAAGAGATGTAACCTACTTTGGGTTTAAGTTCCAGCAAGGCTGTGAATGTGGTAGCTGCCATAGGGTATCCTACACACTGTGTAGCCAGCTTGTAGACTTCCACATATATTTTTATGTAGCTGTGCCCTTTCAGATACAGTCTGGTTCCATTTGTGTAATGCTGCACCAAGACTCCTGTTGCAAAGTGTTGGAAGAAGGTTACTCAACAAATTTGTGCCGTTTCACGTGCCCCCCATGCAGTGTCTTTACAACATTCTGGTGTTTCTTGGGAGGCAGAGACCTACTGGGGAATTGATCAGCATTGCCTGCAAAAACATGCTTGGATATAAGTGTTTGATATTGAGATTTGCAGAGTTATCTGCTACTTGTTACCCTAGGAATATTTGGATTACTTCTCCCAATAATATGCCCAGTAAAATGTTGTTCAGTGTAGTATAAAAGATCAAAAATGGCATTTTTTACCTCTCTTAGACTATTTATTTTGTTAAGTCTAATTTCCACTTTTTCAGCCCTTGAGCTATTGAATCTTAATCCAAATTAGTTTTAACAATATCTCATCATTCTAGACTTGAATTGATCTTTTTTTTACCTTACTGTAAAGCCAGTACTAACTTTCATTTATTTCAATGCTTGTTTTAATTAAGAGAACAATTATTTTTGTTTTCCTATTATATTTTTGTAACTTTTGGGGTCTATCACATTTTTCACAATTAAACTACTGATTTAAGAGAGTATATACTGTACAATTTGTTTTAAGCTGAATTGATATTTAATGCTGCAGTTGAGCCCTGTTGATAGAAAATATTCATGCACTGTGTGTCTTTGTTTTCCACAGCCCCGACAGAAGCTCCCTTACATCCTCACCTAGGTAGGTAATTTGTCATTCTTACTACTTAAACTCAGAATCAATGACTTTATTATAGTAAAAAATCTGTAAAGTCACATTAAACTAGGTCTGAGGAATTCAAATAAAAATGAGATTCGTATGAAGTTGAATGAATTATATCTAATTCTGATTAGTTGTTTCTTCATTGTGGCTTTTATTTCTCTTTCTTGTCTTTGACTCCTTGCAGTGTGAGTATATCATGCTGCAGACTTTTTGGTCCTAGTTATGTATTAGAGTCCTAGTTATGTATTAGAGCATCTGTTTGCAAGAGAGCCAGGACTGGAGCACCCCTGCTATGAAAACAGGCTGGAAGATTTGGAATTGCTCTGCCTGGGGAAGGGAAGGCTTCAGTGAGACATTAGAGCATCTTTAAAGGGGCTGCAAGAAAGCTGGAGAGGCATTTTTTCAAGTGCTTTTTGTAATAAAACAAGGGGGAATGAGGGACTTTAAAATGAAAGAGGGCAGATTTAGATTAGCTGTCAAGTTGGTCAGACACTGGAATAGATTTCCAGAGAAGCTGTGGATGCCCCATCTCTGGAAGTGTTCATGGCCAGGTTGGATGTGATTTTGAGCACTCTGGTATAGTGGGAGGTGTCCCTGCCCATGCCAGAGGTGTTGGGATAAGATGATCTTTAAGGTCCCTTTCAACCCAAACCATTCTCTGATTCTCTGCCCCATAACCTTCAGTGTGGGACAGCACCTCACAGCAGGGCAGGGTTGCTCTGAGGAAGGTTTTGTGCCAGTGCACCTCCCAGGTGGACCCTGGAGCAAGGCACTGCTGCTCCCTGCATCCACCAACCCTTGTGCTGCCGTTTGATTCACCCAGGACAGATTCTGGCATTCTTCCTCAGTTTAAATAGCAGGTGACAGTTACTTCATTACTTTAGTGGAAGTATTTGTAGAGGAGGATCTGTCTAACACAATCACAGGTGCCAAAGCGCTGGGATTTTAAGTGAGTTTATTTGTCATCATACATAAATGAGAGAGTAAATCTAGGTGGAATATTGGGGAAGTTTGCAGAACAGTGGTGAGAAATATTTGCATAACATAGCTCACAGTTTATGTTCCTTAGATAAATTGACCTTTACTGACAGGTCTGCTGATAGCAGCAGAGAAATTCCAGTGAACTCATTGATTTTCACTTATGAGTTGTCAAAATGTATTCCCTGACTGTAAGATCTGTAATACCCTCATTAGGACTTCTCATCCATTCTTGTGCCCATGTTTGCAGAATCTCAATTTGGAAGGATTTTTTCCTAAACATTCAGAAAACCAACAATTCAGAACAAAACTTCTTAGAAGATTTAGCGTGTACTTGATGACTCCATCTTTCCATAGCCATCACACTTCCATGATGGGGGCACTTTTTAATTTTTTGTGGTACTATTATCCAGAGTAAGGAAAAAGTCCTGTAAATAAGAAGCACTGGCTTTTATAAGTAGTTTAACCTAAAAAGCAGACTTTTAGAAATCTAAAATGCACTTAACAATGCATTTATTTGGGTAAGAAAGCATGGGATGATTGCACTGGATTCTTTTCCTATACTGCTTTTTTTTCTTTGCAGCTGAAATGCACAGTGACAGCATTATCCTGCGAGATGACTTTGACTCTTACCATCAGCAAGAATTGAATCCTACCATGTGGTGAGTTTCTGCACTCCTTTAGATGCATTTGAGCAAATGAAAACATTTATTGAATGAAATGAAGTATAAACTGATGTGTGGGTTTGCTTCATTAGGACCTAAATATTTTGGTTTATTAATTAATTCATTAATGAGTAACTGAGAAATTCTAAGAACATTGAAGTGGATGACAAATTCTTCTTGATTTCAAATTTTTAAATAATCCAAAAATAGAAGGACTAGAGCTGAGCTCAGTGAATATTTATGAATGAAGATTTTGGTTTCCTGAAAACACAGATTTTCATCAAAAAGGAGAAGAATTTCAATAATTAAACTTTGTTGTTTCACAATTCTTTTTTAATTTCGTGTTGTACATGTTTTTGGTGAAGGTAACTATAGCAATAATTCCTTCCAAATTGAAATGAAGTGTTTCCAAATGCTTAAAAAAATCATAAGAAACCCCCCCCAAAACCCCAACTGGAATTAAATACCTCTGTCTAATATTCATGTGATGAAAATGTTTGAGGTTGAATTTCTTTTTCTTTTTTTTTTAGTGGAAGGCACACTTTTTCAGAACTGTTTTGTATTGTATAAGAAGGAAAACACTCCTTCTCAGTTCTATTGAGCAACTTCCAATTGCTAGGGCTTGGGGGGTTTTGGGATTCCTGAATTGGGTCATTCATATTATCACAGTCTATGTCTGAAACAGCCAGCACAAGATGTTTTTGTTCTTTAACCAGTGGAAGCTACAGAAGAATCTCAACCTTCCCATGCATAACAAGGCAGGTACACCTTGGGGCAGGTCAGGCAGCAGCTTTATGAACTGTGAGCACAGTGAGAGAGCTCTCAGACACCATCGCTCCCTCTGCTCCCCCATTCTCACTCAGCCAAGGGATTGCAGAGCCCCAACCCCTGCACTGGTTCAGAAAACAATGGAAGAGTTGAGGAAAAATAATCACTTCAATGTTAATAAAGTCAAATATCAAACCCTGGGAGGGGTGGGCTCCTTAAGTCACTGCCATAGTCCAAAGTTGCCCAACTTTGCCCATAGTCCAAAGTTGCCCAAAGTTGTCCTGTAAATAACAGGACAATCTGGAGGGATAACTGTTAGTGGAGCCTACAGGAGCAATCTCCCAGTGCTCCCTGAGCTCCAAAGGTGGGAGTTGGAAACAGTGGCAGACTGTCAGCTTTTAGGCAAAAGGAGTGTTCTTTTACCAAGGATGACTCTTAGACAGACTTCTGAATCTTCAATATTAATAATTTTACCACCACAGTGATCATAAACAACCATTTAATATGATATATGTGTGCAATGTCCCAGAAGAGGAAGCTATACATCTCTCTTAGTACAAAACTAATTCTGTTCTGTATAGTGAGTGTATATACAGTATAAAATACCCAGATAAACACATCTCTTGGTCTTAATATGAAGTTTTGAAGGTTGGAGCCTCCTTTTCTTATATAAGATTGTTTCTGAGTTTTCTATTTCTTTCAATCCTATTTTATAAATATAATTAATTTATTGTTTTAATTCATACAAGGCATAGAAATATATTACTGGGTTAGTTTATCTTGTTCAAATAAATCCTTGGTGAGCATTTTAGCACTTACCTGTGTTTGTTAGTTAATACATTCATTCTGTGACATTTGACTTTATTTTCCTTTTTATTAAGGACTGTCACAACTTTCCATCTGTGCAGATCTTTCATAGCTTAACCATCTTATGTAAAAATGCTGTAGTTTACAGAATTTTACAGATATTTTTATTTTTTTCATGCTCATTTTAACAGGTTTTAATTGTGCCTACAATTTTTGCTCCTCTCATTCCTTTTGTATCAGCTCTTTAAATGTTTTTTTCTGGACTAGAGGCATTAAGGATGTGTGATACTATAACAAAAAAAACCCTATTTCTTTATGGGTATGGACAGATCAAGGACTCTTAATGGGTTGCAGAATAGCTGCCAAGGTAGATAGCTTTAGCAGCAGTGTGTTAAATGGACTTGAGTGGAAAGAAATGAGGAGAGGCATTATTTCCCTGCAGATGCCTCATAATTCACAGAGGACTTGTCTATTGGGAGCCTCCATAATTTATTTATCCATTGCTCTCAACTTTAAATTCATCCTTGCTTATAGAAGTCTCAACAGAAAAATATCAGATTAAAAGAGTCCCCAGTCTTCTGCTCCTTTTGTTGCCAAGATGTGGATTTGGTCCCTCTGGAATAAACTTCACCACCTTGCTTGGTGAGTCAGTGCAGAGAGGTGGGTGCTAGGAGAGAGCCCAAAAACTCACCACAATCCTGAGACAGATTTTCCTGTAATAGCACAAAGCCAGCATTTTCAGCAATGCTAAACAGAAGTGGAGCACAAATAAAAGAAAACCATAGTGATGTATCATGAGCTTTTCAGCACAAAGAATTTCTGCAGTAGCTCTGCCTCCAGTGAAGGCCCACTTAGCAGCAGAAAGCTCATTCTCATTTGATTGTCTAGTGGGAGTAAAATCAGGAATTATTAACAGTTGTTGCCATCCACCCTAAAATTGTGTTTTTTCCCCTGGCACCTGCTAAAATCCCATCTTTACCACAAGCAATTGCAGTGAGTGCTGGAGCAGCATTTCCATCCCTGCTCAGCCTGCTCTGTGTGGAGCAGCTGCCTCGTGTGCCCCAGCAGGGCCGTGCCACGGGGCCACTTACACCCAGCCACTCTAATCACTTCTGAAGCCATTATTTGTGTGCTGATGAAAGGAGAACTGCTTGTATTTTCCTCCAATCTTTTCTTCCCAAATCCTACATAACACTGGCTTGGAAGTGATTAATATTTTCCCGCTCCTCCTGCTTCCCCTTTTGGCATGTGCAGCTCTGGCAGAGATGTACCATCCAAGAGCACCAGATAAGCAGTTTATGTCCTCTCTATGTGTCCAATTTTATGAGTCCCAGCAGAGCCTGTGTGTCACTCCATTGCTGGGAGAGGCCTCATATCAAATAACTATTTTGCACAAGGGCACTCTATGATTTTGAGAGTTACTGCCTGCTCTTTCAAATGCATTGTAAGACACATCCTTCCCAGCAGCCATCTGTTTCTTTGGAGGCTCAGAAACAGGGAAGGAGTGGCTGCAAGTGTTTTTGGAGCTGCAGAAGGAAGAGAAAGGAAAGGCTCTTTCTAAAAGAAAAGCCACAGTACCACATACCTAAATAAAAAAATTGGTGACTGAAAGAAAACAGGAGAAACTGCTAAAGTGGGAAAGGGACAGGGAGAGAGGAGGCAACAGGAGACGACACATCCTTATGTGAACATAAATGAAACATAGAACAAAGAAGGAGGATTTCTCTGCTGGGAATGCAGAAATGGAAGCATTTTCTCTTTTTTTTTTGGGAAACCACCCACTATGAGAATCTTCTTGTATGGTATATCCAACTAATGTTTATAATCTTTTCTTCCAGTGTCTAGTCATGTCAGAATATGGTCATTCCCAAAGTCCCCAGCCCATAGGCAAAAGCCTGCTCACCTAAGCAAAGATTTCCCATTTCTTGGGTTTTATTTGCCACCAATCTTACAAAGATCTCTTGTCTTGTGAAAAAAAAATATGTTTCACACAGTCATAAATGTCCAATGTATTATGTATCTGACATGTATCAGCTGTGGAAGTGAAGGTGGGTAACACACCATAAATGCAGCACCAATGTCCATGCTCAGCCAGCCGCTGCTGACTTGTTGAACTACCAGAAGTGCTTAGTACATTTGTCAATTAGAAAATTGAAATAATACAAGGGATTAATGTCCATGAGACTTTCTGAAAACTGACAGGACACTGTTAGATCAGAAAGCTCAGGAATGAAGGAATTACTGATTTCTTCAGTTGGGAAAGGGAATCTGCACCAGTACCACATCAGGAAATGGCTGGATGAATAGTATGAAGAAGACTGCCTAGGTCATTGAGCATCTATTCCTGTGACCATCTTGCCTCCATGTAACCTCATAAACTGCAGTAGAGAGCATAAAAAAGGTGCTAGATAAGAACTAAACCAGGCTAAACGAGAACAAATGTTTTAAAAAATTCTGTTTAATCCTATGATAAATTATCTAATGTTAAGAAATGCATAAATTAGTAAAGAATAAATGTTGGCATTAATGCATGTTTCTGTATAAAACAGTTTTAATAGTAGGACTGGAGAAAGCAGGGGATTCAGTACATTTAAAGGAGAAAGAGACAGTACAGAAGTGTTTTGCTGGCTAAACTCTCCTTCCAAATTTGATGTCATGTTTCATCTCAAAGCCTATCAGCACACCAAGCAGCAGTCACTTACAGAAGGCACACTTGTCAAAGATGACATGAAGAATAGTTGAGCATGTAAAATCAATCAATAAGAAACAGAGATTCTCTTGGTCATCACTTCTTCATGGCATATGAGAAATGTACAGGTACAGTGATATTTCCAGTGGCAAAGAGGTTGAGGAAAGCTTTGTGACAGGAGAGAGAGGTCCTAAAGTGGTTTCCAAATTGCACTAAAACTGTGGGATTAAACTTCAGAAAGATTTATGTTTAAAAATCTCTTGGCAGTTTGAGATGTTTATCTTCTTTATGGTTCAGACATCACAAAAGACATCAGTCAATATAATATCCACATACTCAGGTATTGTAGAGGGAAAAGGAATGACAAATAGGGGTGAGGAAACAGCAGATGTTTCCCCCTCAGCAAAGTGAAGAACAATAGCAGAGAGAGGTGGGACTGTCTAAGCCAGGCATGAGAGAGATGGCAGGTCTGTGGAGAAGAAGTCATCTCGATAAATGCGACACATGTCAGCAGCGGCAGCGAGGACCAGCTGTGAAGAGAAAGCTGAAGTGATTTTAATGTGCTAAGATTTTAGACTAGGCAGGTGAGAAAGATAATGTAGAAAGCTGCACCCAGCCAGGGCAATTAATACTCTTTTCTGTTTGTATAAATAGAAAAGAAATTAACCTTCCTGTCTGCACCAGGAGAGGAGCAAATTGGATCGTTTCTAAACACGTAGTACTATGACGATGATCTGAGGAGCAGCAGATCAATTATCTTGCTCTTCATGCATTCTTGTCAAGCTAATGAGCAGTTTATTGTCAAAGGTAATGCACTTCAAAGACAGCACAAAGGTTTGAATCAGGATTACCAACAGCCATCCAATTTTGTATGAGAGGAGTCATCCTAGAAAAGACAACCGATGATGAAACTGCTGTGTTAGCAGGACAGTGCTTCTGGATTTCCAGACAATATTTCATAGACCCCATTACAGAAGTAAAACAGATTAATCACTTTTTATCTGTTGAAATATGAGAATTAGAGAATTAAAATATCCCTTGGATTATGTAGCCTGACCTTTCAGGAAGGACTAAGTGGTTCCCTACAAAGTATTCAGGGCAAAGTTTTCCTGCCATATCTGTCTCTGCATGTATCAAGAGTCCAGGTAGATGCTCCACTATAAAATTCAAAAATGTAGGGGCATACAATGAAAATAATTTTTATAACAGCCAGAATCCTACAGAATCCCGGAAATTCTTCTAGTTCCTGTTTCTTGCTCTTCAGTTGTTGAAACTTCAGGATCAAGTGAAATTTAGATAGCAACAAAACATGTTTCCTGTGAACTCTGCTTCTGTGCTTTTTCTAAAAGTACCAATTTATTCACTCACATGCTCTCTTCTTGCCTTTTCTTGAGAAATAAAATTATTTGCTGACTGTGACTTCTGTAAGTAAATATTAATTCACTCATGTTGATTTGAACACTCCTTTATTAGAATATTTTATTTTGCTGCTTAAATTCAAAATCCTAAATGCTATCAGTGTGAATTGCTGAATTACTTCACTGGCATGCTTATACAGGGAAAAAAACTCAAACATTTTTATGTCTGATGTTTTTTCTGGAGTGTTTCCCTGGAGGTTTGATGTTTAAATTGAGCTTTGGGTGCCCAAAGGCAATGTTGGCCAGCACCATTGCAGGCAGCTTGTTGGGGACCAGGAGTATATCCAATGTTTTTTAAATGTGGACCTCATGCCAAGATCTGATACCCTAGCTCTAGAAGGTGAGGGAGGCAGGTCTTTCCCTATGTTCTGCAGTCAGGCTGCCCACAAAATCCTTCATATTAAATTAAGAAGTATCAGGACAGGTGTAATTATTTGTCTCTGCAGCACTTACCAGCCTCTCAGAGAATTTCTTCATAGTTTTTTTTCCCTAAAAGGTGAGCAGAGTAGCAACTCTGTTACTAAGAATATGGAATATGACAAATACAAATAGAAGCAACAGCAAATGCCATGTTACACTGCAGCCTCAAGGAAATAACCTGGCCTTTGGGGAAATAACCCTGCCAGCAGGAGGGGGGCTGATCCCAGCCACTTGTCCTCAGCTTTCTCTGTGGTAACTCCATGATGGTGGGTTTACTTATGGTAAATCAAATGTTCACAAGGATTTTGTAAGAAGAGTAGCTTCAGGGTTTATGTATATATGTAAGATTTCAACTTGTTTTCCCATGGTGAAATGCTTTGCATTCAATGAGCAGGGACACCCCACTTTTTGAGGGGTGTCCCTGCTCATTGGGCAGTTTGCAGAGAGCAAACACTGAATCACCAAGGCCTTTCACAGGAGGCAGCTCCAGTGGATCACACTTACAGCTGCCCTACCTTTGTGTTCAGCACCGTGATAACAAACAGCCCAACCTGAGCACCAAGACCCAGCAGCCTGATTTTACAGTTTACACTGCCTCCAAAATGCAGTCTCTGCTTTCCCCTCTGACCACAGTGTGCTCTCCCTGCAGGTCTGAGTGCAGTAACTGCGAGGTCGGGGGGCACTGTGGGGTGATAATGCACGGCAACGCCGCCACCTTCTGCGACCCATACGGCCCCAGAGAGCTGGTAAGTGAAGGCTGCCCCTCTGCCAGGGCTGGGCAGGCTGGGAAGCTGTGTCAGCCACAGGGATGTTGGTATTTGAATTGGGATTACCAGCAGCCAGAACGTTTGGTATTGAGCTGAGATGCTCTTGAGCAAGGTCCATAGAAGTACACCCAGAAACATCCCAGTGTTATAAACAATAGATGCTAGCCAAAGGTTATTGCAATAGCTGCAATATTATGTTATTGCAATAGTTGCAATAACCTTTGTCCCTTTGCAAGGAACAGTCTCTTGATCCAGCTAGTATCCAAGTCATTTAAAGTATCTCTGAAATACTGAAAAGTCAAGGACATAGAACAGTGTTTTCGAACTGGCATCGTTTTCTTTTAATATCCAACAATTAAATAGAGACGGGGTTCATTTTTCTTTTATTATTTTATTAGTCTTGTCCCGTTTTTTCTTGTCCCTGTTGACAAATGTTAATTTGGTTGTAAAACACCACTTGTGAACAATGCATCCTACAGACTTAAATGCAGCCTGGAGCAAGCACCTGCCAGTCTCAGGGAAGTGTATGTAACAGATTGAGTCATGATGAATGGGACAGAATTAATTTTGTTGGGAGGTAGGGAGGTAGTTTGGTCATAAAATTGCTGTAAGAAACAAGTGCAATTTGCATTAACTTGAGGTCATCTGGGTGTGGAAAATGAATTGCAATACATAAATCAATGGCCACATGCTGATGCTGAGCAGCTAGCTGCAATGATGTACATATAAGGGGAGCTTTGGAAAGAACTGAAAAATTAAAAGACCAGATCAAAGCCCATGTAATTCAGAATTAATTTTCATGTTTTCAACAGTCTTCTGAATGGAGGGAGAGGCTGATTAGGGCTATTTGAAGAGCAAACATGGAAGAGGGCCATAAAACAGAAGTGGTTTTGGCCAGGCATCTTCTCTTCATTTCAGACACTGACAATTCTTTTCACAGGGTTAATTTTACATCCTTAACTGAGAGCAGAATGACACAAATGCAATGTAGATATTGCTGATGTGGTGCATAAAAGTCATCAACACATATAAAACTAATTTAGAGATTTTACAGATAAAAAAGGATTTCCCTTGCAGCCAGATAGAGCCAGGGAATCCTGTCAGGGATGTTAAATGGCCTCTCTGCTACTTTGCATCCTGTTTGAATGTGCTGTGCTTTGCTAACTGCCTTGAGAATGCCTGCATTGGTTTATGTCCTGTGCAAAAGGGAAGTCACACCACTGGGGTATTTTTCCCATTTTTTACATTCATTTTTAGTTGTAGTACTGAGTATAAGTAACACTACTTGGAAAAAATCTGTTTATGACATTTAACAAACCCAGGGTCTCAGCTCTGAGGTTTTGAACTGTCATTCATTAGCTGTCTTCTCCCTGCTGATATGCAATTTAGACTATCCTTAGTAATCAGGAATTGGCTTAAAAATCCAGTCTTGGACTGCATTTGTCATATTGCTGTGTGGTAAAGTAGCACTACCATGACATCAGGAATTTGGAAAACATTTGTTATGCTACCGAAGTGGTGTGATTGAATAATGATCTGAAAAAATCATCGTGCTTATAAACAGTTACCAGCCTAAAAATAAAGTATTTATAAATATTATGGCAGTGCTGCAGAAAAATCAAACCCTTCTGCAGGAACATGCTAATGGCTCAACACCATGAATGAGCACAGGAGTGTTCAGGCCAGAGGTGTGATCTAGTTCTATTTTTGAGTATGGAGATACATTTAAATACCCACTGTCCTAGAACTAACCTGTTTCTCATTTGCAGTTGTTTTGGCAATTTCACAACATACCTCTTTCTGTCAGAAATTTTAATACCTGTTTCATTTCTCTATGATTTTTATCAATCCTATTCTGACCCTGCTTGAAATGGATCATGAAATCTCTGCTCCTGCTAATGGCTCCTGGTACATGAATTACTGCTTTACAATACTTAGTCAAGAAGAGTTGAATTTGCAAAAATATTTTCCATCAGCAGCTCTAACAGCTGCTGATTTGCTACCTTGACCTCCTTCTTTCCTCCTGATTTCCAGCAGCCACCTGTTACTGCAGGCAGAGAGGTTTTAAAACCAACTGTCCCTGTCTCTGGGTGAGAATTTACTGCTGGCAAAATCCTGGAAAGGTGTATAGCATCAAAGATGTTGCAAGCAAAGGAAAATATCTGCTAAAGGCTGCCTACCATACTCTCTGCAGTGTCTGAACTAAGCAATCCTATGCAGAATTTTGCAAAAATTTTTAGTAAGTCTAGTGTTTTTCCCAAAGCATTGCTGAAATGATTCACAGCACAGTCTAAATCTGCATGAATGTCTCTTCTGTGATAACTGATGTGTTTAATTTCTTGGTGATATGAGCTACTGAACCTCAATAAAGGTTTTGTTTTCAAACTATAACTTGCACAACATAATTAATTGAATGAAAACTAATATAATAGGTGCTCTTAACTCAAATCAGAAAGTAATTTATCATTTGGCAGTGTGTGATACCTAATACTGAATCAATCCTGGCAGAATGACTTAAATGGGAATGTGACTTTATTTTTAAAGTGGATGCATGTAAATGCAGCTTTCCTATTCTTGCTTAAAAATTAAAATTATCTGTTAGAACATGTAGTGTTTTTATCAGCTAATCTTCAATGTATTTCAGTGAACATGCCATTCCTTAATATTTATAGGAAATTCTTTTCTGTATGTAATATGTATGTAGAAAGGAAACAAATCACACCAAAACCTCACACCAACTCATGCAGATCTCCATCCATTGTTTTCAAAGGCATCATTTAATGAATAGCTCAACTAGGTTGAGCTGGCACTGGAAGAAGTCCAGTCCCTTTTGTTCTTGGATGCCTTGCTTGTTAAGTAGCAGTATTGTTAAATTCAGCTTTCAAAATAAATTGAAAACAATTAGGTGTCCTTCACAACACACTGGGGCTTTTTATTTTATAGCATTTTCAGGAGAACCATTCTAATTTGAGGCCCTGAAATATGGAAGCATTCAAAGAAGGGAGAAAGAGAGGCCTCAAAGGAGGGTGGTTTGCTGAGTACAGAGTGAGCTGCTGGTACTTCTCTCTTTTTTCTCCATCTCTCTGGATGTCAGCTGTGGGTAGATTCTGCTACAGCATTGCACTCTACATACCATGTAGTATCACCAAGGGGTTTTGTTTCCTTTGGTGTGGAAGATTTAAGTTCCATTGTTTCCTCTTAATAGTTCATTATTTTAGGGTTAATAAATGTTATTTTTATTATTTATTTATGATCATTTTTAGTCCTTGCTCTGTGCTGGGAAAAGTGAGAACTGTTCCATATATGCAGATTTACACTAAGCTGACTATAAACCACAGAGATAATTTTTTTCAATCTTCCAAAGAGTGTTCAAGTGACCCTGCTGAACATAAATGTGTTTTTTTTGGTAGTTATTATTATTATGGTGAAAAAAATTCTGGCTTTGACATATGATAAGCTTTCAAAAACCAAAATGATATAACAAAAATATCCACGATTGCTCAATCTGAAAGGGTTGGTGATAAACAGTCCTATGCACTGGAGATGTGGGTGTCTGGAGATTTTCCATGCTTTAAGGAAAAACAAGTGATGAATGTATTGTTTTGCTCATCTAACAAAAACATTTGCTTCTCTTCCCATAGACCACCACTGGCCTTAACACAACCACTGCATCCGTCCTTCAATTTTCCCTTGGTAAGTTTAGATTACCCTTCCACCCAAGAAAGTGCAAAAAAGTCCTTTTTGTAAAGGAAAATGGCCCTGAAGTTCAGGGTTACCTTTGTGGTTGATGTTAGACTCAACACAAGGGATTAAAAAATCTTTTAAAAACTTCAGTGTATTTATTCATCTCCTGACATGGAGCTACTGTTTTAAATTTTGGAAATGGAAAGCTGCAGTGGATACTCTGGTGAGCTATGTGTGAGTTCTGTTCTTTTCTCCTGTTTTATAGCCTGATGTTTAGCATTATAATTTCTTGCTCTTTCTCTGAAGTGTGATTATTGTTTCTAAAAAAAAAAAGAGAGGTTTTTTTATTTAAGCCCCCAGTATATTCCAAGTTACACCAAGGTAGTGCTGTTTTTAACACATTTCTACAAAGAGAATAGGTAGGGCAGATGAAGACTAAATGCTATTAAGTCTATATTATCAACAGCATGGCTTTATGCTATATTACTTAGAATACTGTGAGTTATTGCACATTTCACTGTGCATTTGTGGCTATAAATTATGCTAGAGGCTGTGGCTGAGGGCAAATTTGGAACACACTTACTTTGTTAACTCATTTCTCAGTGTTGAAAATATGAAGAAAAAATGTTCTAGTGATATAAATAGTTCAGTTAAAAAGCAAGCAGGAAATGTAGCCTGCTTTCTCTGTAGACCCCTGGATATGTGTTTCCAAATCATATTCCTATTTTTAAAAAAGTAATACTCCAAACTTATCTCAGGAGATGTGTGATTAAACTCTGGGAATCTCAGTTGAAAATAAAAACAATCATGTAGCTTGGAAAACAGCTTGGGTTTTTTAATGGATTGGAAATCAAAATCCTAGAAGGCTCAGAAATACATCATTTAAATTTGTTTTTTACCTGAAGTTCTTCATTTGGGTATTGGAAGTCATCAGTACCTGCTTCTGACTGCAGTGTTAATATATCTAAGGACTGGTAGCTATCCTTTATTTTGAATTACTGGTTTTAAAATTCAGAATAAAATGTCTCCAATCCTCAACTGAATCAGTGCAAAAATATTGGGTACCTGAGATGAAAACCAGCCTGTTGCTGCCCTGCAGTTTCATTCAGACAGTGGAAGGGTTGCAGCTCACTTGATCCACTGGGATGTGTTGCTCACTGACAGAAGCATGAGATGTGACTTCTATAAAGCTGCAAGTTTGCAATGATGGAGGAATCTCACTTCTCATGAAAATTGGAAAAATCTATTTTGGATTATTCTTGCAGAGAGCCAAGATGGTTTACAGGCAGGGTAAGGTGAATGGGCTGGTAGGTGTGTGTTTGCTGTCACAGCCCAGTGCCTGGTGCCTGCTGCAGGTGAACTGCAGAACAGTGCAAACGAGATTTGATATTTCACTAGGAGCATTTGTGCCTGTCAGATGGGAAAGGTCAAATAAAAAAGGGGTAAGAAAAGGCTGAGCAGGAAATACTCTGTATGACAGGATTTTCATGAATATATCTTAACAATGCCTGAACTCATACCAGTAGGAACCAGTGAAATCCTCAGTAGGATGGAGCAGAGAGGGGTGGATGCACATCCAAGTAAACCAAATTTCAGCCTCCAGTTGAAAATGTATCATGTTTCCCCATGTGCCTGTGATGAGTTTGAAATACAATGCAGATTGGTTTTGTAACTGATAGAAGCCAGCAGGAGCCAGGGGACTGCTGCTGAGCTCAGCAATACTTGGCTTTAGAATCCAGTTTCCAGCTTATTCCCAAATGTCCGATTTAATCATAACCCTATTTAGGGATTGATCCA
Organism: Agelaius tricolor; assembly: GCF_023055355.1. NCBI lineage: Eukaryota > Metazoa > Chordata > Aves > Passeriformes > Icteridae > Agelaius > Agelaius tricolor. The sequence continues at coordinate 57,138,409 of NW_027269263.1, forward strand.
AGGGAATTGCTTTTTATTTTAAAGAATGTTTACCACTTTCTATCAGCCATGGAATAGCTTAAGCTGTAGTCTTTTGGGGGTGTCTTTATGTTAAATTTTTCACATAGCTTTGGCCTTATTAAAGAGTGCACATTTTAATTTTTCTTGCCTCTAATTATCAGATGGAATTTTGTATTTGCAGTTATATAGGCAGTAGAGAACCAGGAAATGAAGCTAAAAATTCTGAAGCTAAATTCTGGTTTCACCATGAATTCCAGATCCTTTTAAACTCTGTGGTCAGGGAGGGTAACAGACTAGTGAATTTTTCATTAGTTGATATTCTGTGTGGTTTCCTTCATGCATCATGTATTTGGTGGTTTTGCTCTTTAAAGGCCAAGGCAGTTGGAAAGGTGCACTTAACAAGAAGGCTTTATTAGGATGAAAAGGTAATTAGTAAGGCATTTTCAGCACACAGGACAACATTAATGTGCAGTATCCTTTCTGAATGAGAGGAACTTGTCTGTCATGCAGCATCCACTCAGAGCTGGTCCAGGGCTGGGGTGATATTTACACTCATGCACTCTGTGCCCAAGTGTGCAGAAAATTTTGATTACTGCAACTGTCTTAATCACCTATCACTACATTTCTCCAAGACCCAGAACTGACAGGTCTAGCAGTTTTCTTAATGTTCAGTGGGATTGTTAATTGAGATATTTAAATCAATGCCTTTGGGCTCTCTCAGGCCAGAACATCTGATTCAACAGCTTGGGAATTGCAGGATATTGCACAAAAGCCTCTGGACTCAGCTGCCACACAACATTAGTCTGATTCATTAGCTGAAATATTCTCTATCTCCAAATCTGAGCCTTTTCCCCTCAGCTGCATCCCTGGGCTCCCCAGGGCTGAATGTGCTCTGTCATTCATATGGACCACTGTGGTGGAAGGTGACTCTTTCTTTGTACTGAGAGATAGCAACTGAGCTAAATACAGAAAGAGACACCAAATCCCATGGGAAGAAGAGGAAAGGCTTTCAGGAAGCAAGGGCAAGGTGTGAGGTTGTTGTGCTGAAGCTTTTTCCTTGGGTGTTCCCCCCAGCAGGTGCTCTGGAGGCAGGCTGGGCTCTGTGTGGGCAGTCCACCTCTGGCAGGTGATTCCCATCCCTCCCTCCTCTGCAGAGCCTCTGCTGCAGCTGGAGATGCTGAGATGAGCATCAGCACTCAGCCTGGCCTCCAGGGAGGTGCTCCTTGGAGCCATGTGTGAAACAACGTGAAAATTGTTAATGGAAAATAATGCCTTGAAAAACTTGTATTTTCTCCTGTCTCCTTATGTCTTAGTTTTACGAGATCATTTCTGGCTGTTAAACAGTATTTGAAAAGGAGAATAACTTGGTGGGGAAACCTCCCACTTTTCAGCTTTGGTATGAAAATTCCTTCACATTCCTCTGAAAACAGGATGACTTTGTCAGTATCATATACTGGGGAAATACATAATGTTTGTAAAGCACAGTCCTAGTTTAAAATTTCTTTCCCTTCAACTTTCATGGCATTGTCACAAAGATCCTCTGTCATTACTAGAGCAAATTAACAACTCTTCTTCCCCCCTAATTTTCTAAAAAAATGTAATCTTCCTATTATTTTATGTTAAATCAAAATTGGTTTCTGGGGGGAAGGGTTTTTTTATATTCTGAGAAGGAATACACCTTCAAATATAACAAATATTTGGCAGTTCAGCTCTGTTTCTTGAGGATCAAGCCATTAGTCTTGCAAACAAAGAAATAGACACAGGTTCAAAAGCTTTTTTGCTTTATTTGGAGATAAAGCTTGGACTTGGCCTCTCCCTTCCAAAATATCATTACAAGAAATTTTTGCAAAGTTGGGTTCCCTAATCTGTCAGGATTTACTTTGATGCAACCATTAATCCCTATTTTCAGTCCCCTTCAAAACTACCTTTGTATGGCAAATCCATCACCTGCAGTATTTAAAAGCTGTTTGCAATCATAAACCATCTTTCCCTAATTGATTATGGGTGACCTGAGTTATGGTCACTTCATATGTGCAATATTCTTGTATATGTTATCTTGACAAATGGAATCTCTTACAAGAATCTCAATACGATGCAAAATACTTTTACTGCAATAAATAAAATAATAAATCCTGTCCCTACACTTTTTGTGGACCCTGAGAATACCACAGAGCTGGCAAGGAAGGGTTTCTCTCTGAGATCATTATTTGGTGTTAACATGGAGGACTTGGAGATGCATGGGCACAGGTGATCTTCAAAGCCTGAAGGCTGCCAGGCCTTGGCACTGGAAATTCTTTAGGCATCTTCACTGCATGGATCACATGCTTAATGCCTTAGCTATTGCTAAAGGAAAGACTTGACATGAATCAAATCTAGCACATCAGCCTTCAGAAAAAACAGTTTTCAGTGAGGTTTTAGCATCAGGCTTTAATCTGTGAGAGTGCTTTGTGATTTTGCCAGATGGACTCTGTTTGTCCTCTCAGGAAAATCCCAGTAGATATTATCCAGAAGATGGGTCATGTTGTGATTTGCTCACTGGTGTGGAACCACAAGCATTTGGACCTTACTTGTAGATTAAGAATGGTCCTTTTCTCCCTCTGCTTGTGGGATAGAATAGAGTAGGACCATTTCAGTTGGAAGGGACCAACAAAGTTCAGCCACCCAACTATTTCAGGGCTGACCAAGAGTTATAGTTTGTTGTTAGCTTCTTTAACATCATCCAGTCACTTCTCTGCCATCTATTGCACCTTCCATTGTTCCAAATTATTTGACCAAGTTAATTGTTGATTAAGCATTTGACAAGTATTCCATAGAGGGTTCCACTTGTATCTAATTAATCTATTACAATCACTAACAATACCTGCCAGCAATTTATCAATGTTTCTTAATATCTTTCTAATGGAACCCTATAGTAAGGGTAAATGTGTATGTCTATTTGTTTTAATATGGTTAACATATTATTTAGAAATATTACTATTGGTATTCACCTATTCAGGACTTTTTGGTAATTCAGGGTGCAGAGATGTTGCTAGGGGTGATTTTCATTCTATAGTACCCACTTTTTCCCCATTTTCTATCTTCCTCCAAATGAAATAAAATGCCAAACTCTCTGCTTTTGCATACATAAATATTTCATTGGTAATCTTACAGTATAATCACTTAAACCAGTAACAGAAGTAATAATTTTTCCAATCTTGTTCAACACACTTTCTACTCTTGCAACTTTATTTTCTGGTTGAGTAATCACCCCTCTCTTCACTTCAAATTTCCTGAGCTTTTAAAACCCATCAGACCATTAGTTGTACTTAAATGCAGAGTAATTGTATTACCTGTGGTGCCTTTACATTTATACTGTCATGTTTTTTAAGTGGTGAGGTGGATGTGCAATGCACATTTTTATGTGGCTTAGTTTATTTACAGTCTGGTTTTAATGCTCTTGACTTCACAGTCCTCTGTGACTGTAATTCAGAAAACTATTTAAAATCTGCTATTGATTGCTTTTAATTAGTTTATGAGTAAGAGTCACTGATTTGGATGCAGATCTTTGACATAATGATTCCAAAAGGATTTTCATGTCATGTCCTGCTTCACCCTAAGACATCAGGTTAGTGAATCATTAGCAGCAGACTTTATTTCTCTCCCTGAATTACCAAGGTCACTAGGATCTATGTGAAAGCTGTTTCACTCAGAAAAATCCATGGCCTAATGGTCTTGGTGCTGATTGTTGAAGACAAAGCATGGACAGTGTTCATCACCTTTACAAGGTAAAAGGCAATTTTTTTCAGGCTATTTATTCCACATATCATTTGTAGCAGCAATTTGCCTTTGTTACCAGTGTCGTCTTTCAGAATTAAACTATAAAATTTATTTTATTATGTAGATAATGGAAATCTATTTTACCTTGATGTGTGCTCAATCTACAGATTATCATTATTACTGTTGTTATTATTATTATATCATCAGCATCATCATTAGAATTGTTGAATGTGCCCTTTGGATTAGTCCTTACCTGATAGGATTCTGTGCTTCAGAACTCACATTTACTTCTCTATTAACCTCAGCAAATAGAAGATCATGATGAACAAAAAATAATCTTACAAAAATAAATAGTGCAGCTGATTCATTGAGCTCCATGTATTTCTGTGGAGCAAACAGCAGTTTCTCACTGCTAGGGCTGTCCCCTAGAGCAGCATCTGGAGGCCTCTGCAGAGATGTGCATGGGATGATGATCCCTTCTGCTTCCCACCAGAAATACCCCAATTCCACTTTGGCTCAGCCATGAGATCAATGATGATTACATTTGGCCCCATGTGACAGTCTGGAGACATTTATCATTTATGTTCTTATCATGTTTTAGTTCAGATCTGGTGGCAGCTGTTATATTGACAGCAGTGTTTTTGTGCTGTTTATCCTCTGCTTGAATTCAGACCACTCGATAGAACATTTCCAAACATGTTTTGCTATGTAGGTCTCAGCTTTGGCTGAAAGGAACCACTGCTGATCATCTTCTCTTAATTTCCGTTTTTGTTTAGTCAGTTTTATAATTAGCAGAAGCTATTGGATGACTGACAAATGCTATAATAGCATTTTGTGGGACAGCCTCAGCATAACTGGATAGAGATTTCCTTCAGATTCGCCAGGAAAATTCACTCACACATCTCTAGAGAAATACCACAGTGAAAAATAAATCCCTTCTGAATTTAGCATGGACGAGCACTTGATTGTGTAAATTCATCACTCTTGTTAGCTGAACACCAAAAAACCTCATAGAGGAAGCTGTGGTCCCAAATGTTTTGGGCATGTTGAGCCACCTCCTTGCTTTAGTCACCTGCATGGAGGATTTCCCTCAGTCACACAAATTTCTTTCTCCAGTGCCTTCCAGGTTTCCTGTGCAGGCATGGCACATCCACACAGTTGTGTTCTTAGTGGTACCAGCAGGGAGGGGCAGTTCTGCTGGCCACAGATTCGTTGTTACTAGAGTTAGATTCTGTCCCTTCTAAGCAACAAGAGCACAGCATTAAAAATATTTTAACCCTCAGGTTGTTTTGTCCTAATTTCTTTCCTATACATTTGGGAAAAGCTTGAGAATTTAATATAACTTAATACCGAAATTTGTGTCATTGACCATTCTGCATTTCTTCTGCTTGCTTCATTTCCCATTCCCTCCCAATAAAACAATGTGGGGGGTTTTTTAGGTTTTGTTTGTTTGTTTGTTTGTTTGGCTACCCAAATTGCCATTTGCTAATGTTTGACATGAAATCTACCAATTTCCCTTTTCTGGTGGAAAAGCTATTTGTGTTGATGCATAGGTTATGCATTACATCTGATGTGAAAGAATAAGACAGGTAAGTAATATCATCAAGTACTCTTCACATAGCATGTGGAAATGCTAGGTGGTGTTTATTTATTTCACTGCGTTTTACAAGAGGGGCTGCCTAGGTAATATCTAGATTGAAACCAGGGTTTAAAGTGGATGCTGTATTTGAAAGACATTTTAATGGCCTTGGGGCAAAATGATTTGTGTTGTTTTGGCTAGCCCAAGGTTACATTGAAATATTGTCTTTATTACTTCTGTACCAGGGTTTCTCAGTCACTGTTGGGAATTAAAATGTGAGCGTTAAAGATTTACTGCATGGAGAAAAGCAGAAAAGATCAAGAGCCTCAGGATTCAGATCCAGGGCAGGTGGCTGTGCCACCACCTTGCAGCCAAACATGGCCATTATGGAATTGGTCACTGCAAATAATAAATGCTGGATTACAGACTGACTCATCTTAATCCTGCTCATATCACTGTACACGGATAACACTTTTGTATGATTAAAAAGGTCCATTTTTGAATTAAATAACAAAGCATCTGTAGTTCCTGGGGTGGGGGTGGGGGGGACTGAGAAGCCCCCAGCTCAGCAAAACAATCCTGTCTGTTCCTCCAGTGGGTGAGGGACTGAAAAGGAAAAGCAGATAAAAATAGAAAGGCCCATCAGGAATTGCCAAAACCAATGTTTACCCAGCTAATTATTACCTACCTGCATAGGTAAAGGCAGGCATTTAAAGGCAGGTAATCAGTTTTATGGGGTTTCAGACAAGAGAGACACCTCAGTGCAGAATTGGTTTGAGAAAAATTATTCCCCAGGTTTTCTTGGTGCCAGAGAATTTCACTAAAGCAGTCAAGGAAAGGACTTTCATATCTGTATATTCAAGACAGCTCCTTTTACACAGCAGTTCTTGAGACTGCTGTGTGAAAGGACCAATGTGTGTTTTCTATTGCCTCTAGACTGGACTGGGTGTAGGAATCTAAATAAAACTTCATGTATTTTCCTGCAGTATTTTAATACCTTTACCAGCACCTTATGGTGCTCATTTTCTTGATTATAGACTTTCACAGCTGCCTGCTAAACACAGTTACACAAAGAATCTCTTTCTATTTACTGATACGTGTTAGTGTACTACTGAGCTACTTTCACATGGTATCATTTACATTTTGCCCAGCTTCATTGAGAGGTCACCCTCTCACTTAGGGGACCTCCACATAAAGTGATATTAACTGTTTAATGGCAATAATGTTGAAGGTCAGAATGTGAGTACCCCAGTAGAAAATGCTTCCCTAACACAGGGGTTACTATTTTGTCAGACATCCGAGAGCATCTGCAAGTATTTTGGGAGCATTAATGATGCTGTTGTTTCAGTAGCTACAGTTCCTGGGTGTCCATTTCAGCCAGGTTTGAGCAAGTTTGCTCACTTTTCCTTCAGCAAGGTGTTTTGTTATGTGATGTTGGTGCACTTAAAAGCATGGTTAAATTTAGCATCATGTAATTATTTCTTTGGCAACAGGCTTATTACCCAAGCACATACCTGCTGGCTGTATCTCTGAAAGAGACACTATAAATAGCTTTACATCAGAATAAATTGGACACTGGCATGAGGGAAATACAGCTTTCTGTTTGGCTTATTTTTCTCTCCTTAATGTTCTCAGCACAAAAAGCAATATGAATTGTGATCTGAGCTTGTTCATTAAAAGAGAACAAATTTGTGCGAGCGCAGGAAGCACATCAGATCTCTGAATATAAATAGACTAAGAGGAAGTTGAACCAGATAAGTATTTCCTCAGACTTCTCATCTACAGGAAATTAGCTGCATTAATTCATGAAAAGTACATTTGCTGTTATTGGGAATCCTGGCAGGAGGTGGATGGGAAGGACCCGTGGGTGATCACCTGCTCCATGCTCCAACCAGGATCACCTGGGGCAAGGACAGCCTGCTCAGAGCCCCATCCTCCTCGGGTTTAGCCTCAGATTACCTTTTAGGACTTCATTTAGGAAGTTATTCTGATTGATTTTATCAAGTGTATTTACTAATTATTCTTCTCCTTATCTTTTACAATTTTACAGTGGTGGCTTTTAGCCTGCTCATCAACCCTTTAGTTTTATTTAGATGTAAATAACTACCCAACATTTCTGAAATTGAACAACAGCCTAAACCTGCTAGTGGAACAAAAATTAGCTGCTCTCAGAAACCTACAGAAAATAAATAGCCGAGACTTTATATTAAAAAATTCATAATTCTCACTAATGCTAAAGTAGATCTGATTTTTATGAAAGGCAAGCAGTTGTCTTCCTAGTGCCAGATATTTGTTTCAGATTGTTTATCAGAACACATACAAGAGTACAGACAGTCAAACTCCTTTTCCCACAAGGGAAAGAAAAGCAGCCAGCAATAAAAATATTTGTTTCCATGAACAGATAGACAATGATTACAAAATGCAATGCAGTTCTTACAGTTTTTAATTTGAATATTTTTACATTCAAAATGTCTCTTTGTACTCTGAATTCACTCTACAAATAAGTAAAAGCTGTTTAAAAAGTCTAAAGACCTAAAATGTCATAGTTAAAAATCACATTTGTTACTAAATTCAAAGTTGTGACTTCAAAGAAAATTAAAAATGCTCTTGTGACCTTCTCTTAAGAAAATTTTCAGAAACAGAATGGAATGAACAGTGCATTGCTTATTTTTGTACCAGTGCATCTTGTATATCCAGCACTAAATATTCCATATTTTAAAATGGTTAAAACCATCTTCTTCTTGATCAAAAGCCAATATAAACGTACACCTAAAAATTATCAGAACCCATGGACCATTCATTATACCAAACTGTATGGTTCATTTCTTTGGGAAAAAACTGGCAAGCCAGCCAGATTTGACTACTAGTCATTTATACTATCTAGTCTGGTTTAATTCAAGTGACATCACAAAATTATAATCCTTAGCAAACACTAATCATTATTCATCCCGTTAACAAAATTAATAAATATAATCTTGTAGCATTAGATACAAGGATTCTTCCCAGTGCCCTTTTGTTTTTCAGACTGCATTCAGGAGTCTGAATGCAGTTGAACCCTTCTGCACAATATTTTTATGACTGTTTCTTGTGCAGTCCCCATTAGACTGATTCTCCTTAAAGCCAGCATTAGAAATCTCATCTGCTTATCCATGGAAGCACTCACAGGAGCTATCAAGGAGTTGTCAAGAGGCAGAGGACATCACACTCTCTAAGGAGCAAAATATTTCTTCCCTTGCAGATGGCACCCAGTTTTATCTCAGCAAAACACCAGCTCTAATCAATGTTGTTAAGAAATCTTAGAGACCAACAGCTGTATGACTTGGGTTTCTGTAAATCTGACACAGTTGGAGGCAAAGCTGTAGTGAGAATTAATTTTGCCTGCCATTGTCAGCCTGGATACAAATAACTGAATATCTGGATACAAACAGCTGATATGTGGTGCCTTCACAACATCTCTCCTGAAACACTATGCTCTCAGTACTGCTACCTACATGGCATTTAAAAAATAAGATAGCTAAAATATTCACCAGCACTTTAGATGGCAAAAATCACCTTAAGAAGACCTATAATTAAAAAATACAAAAACCCCATGACTGTTTCAGTTGGATATGCTGAGAGTGGTCAGTGCTTGTCAGGTCCTGGCTATGGGTTACCTTGTCCTGTGAAACAAGCAGCAAAACAATTGAGAATCAAACTTTTGTTTCACTGTTCTATTCTTTCCTATTTAGCTAAGCAGAATTAACAAAGCAGTTATCAGGACAAGTTTAGCAATCCCATACTCTGCCAGTCAAAACCCTCTCCTATTAGCATCCGTGCCTGGACTCAACTTTAAGAAAATTTTGTTTTATTGAAATTTGGCTTGGGAAAAAATCCAAACGTGTAAAGCATCAGCCAAGTAAATTAGTTCAAAATATTTCTGTGTATGGAAATGGCTGGGTTTTATAACAGAAGCTGCTCATAATTTTTGGTAACAGACAAAATTGCTGCTTGAGCTTCAAATGTATCATTTAAAATTAAATCCATAAAGGTTTTCTCTACTCTAGCTTTTCTCTGAAAGTTTTGGAAGTCTGTGAACATCAGATTAAAGTCTATCAAAAGGAGTAAAATAACTCCAAAGGAAGAAAATACTTTGTTCCTGAAACACATGGACAATCTTGCCTTGTATATATGTAAAGAAAAAATTTGACTATTTATTGGAGGATGGTTCAGGGTGCCCCCTGTTCCCAATAGGTAATTACACATGCAAGCCCTTAATATTGAAAGTATAATCTTAACTCTTAGCCAGATTTATCTAGCAATAACCTCACCAAGGCATCAATCTTGCTGTGACATACTCATCTTAAGGAATAAACAGCATTTTTTCTCTAATGCAGTAGCTTACTAACACAGACTTGTTTACTGTAATCATCATGCAGGTTTTGCTACTCATTTTCAGGGCTAATTCAAATCCTGGGCTTTCCTGATTGAAAGTAAACCAAATTTAATCTCATTCAAAAGGTTTTATGTACAACTTTTCCTTCAGAGGACAGGAAGGTGTGAATATTTATGGCATGATATCCTGCTCCTGCTTCTGTGCTCAGAGCTGACAAACTGTTTATTACCATCTCTGGGAGCTGTGGGAAGGACACCTCCCTCCTGAGCTGAATTGGCCCCAATTCCTGTGATGTTATTACTTGAGCTGTGATCATGTTTTTGTTCAGAAAGTCAGAATACAGCTTTGCTGGTCGAGGTAGAGGCAAGCATCCAAAAAGCAGATTTCTATTCTAAATAATAATAATTATTTAATTAATAATCCTCATTTAGGATTACTGAAACAACAGTGATATGGACTAACAGCTATAGTACTAAGTAATAGTAATATTGAAAATAATATTGAAAATTATATTGAAAATTATATTGCAAGGCAGTGACTTGCAAGACCATCTCAGTAAACCCTGTCCTGTAGTGCAATTGCATTTTCACCCTCCTCCCTTTTCTCGGGGAGAAATTCCTAATGTAAGCTATGTATGTATTAAAAACTAATACAAACATATATAAACTATATATGTATTAGTTTTGTAAAAGATTCAAGTACCAGATCAATACTTTTTAATTTTTTTGTCAGTTTGAGTTTTGCATAATTAGATAGGTGCATGAAAAATAATCTCAACATCTTATTATTTTGAGTCAAGAACATACAAAAAGAGGGTTTAAACACTGATAAAAACACATTTGTCATCACAGCCAGTAATTGCTGCTTGAGGACTTTCCCAAACTATCTTTAATCTTCATACAATCCACCCTGATGGTTAAAATAATAATAAACCCCAGCATTTGTCTCTTCTTTTCTTATTGTCTCCACTGCTCTTTTTCCAGTATCAAAAGTTAAATACTGCCTACCTTGCAAAGCCATCTCTGAGTGGCCCCATTTCTTTTAAGCAATAGCTTTGGTCCTCATTGCATCGTTGAGGGTGTTCAGATCTAGCAGACAACATTTCTCATGTTGATTGTGCAGCAAATCTGGCCTTTTTCCCTTTTTAAGCAGCACATTTCAACTTCACTTTGTTAAGAGCACTGCACCAAAAGTTGATTGTAACACTAACTGGAATGGCACATGTTATAAAGTCTATATTGCTGGTTATTTTTACTGTTTATGTTATTTTAATTTCTGCTGACATAAAACTCAGTATGTTGCTCATGTTGCATTTTACCTCACAGCCTCTGACTGGCCAAAGACATCAAACTGGCTGTAGTTCCCTGATTTCTGAACTGGATTCCTCTAAAATAAAATGAAAAAATGTGATTAAGGGTTGGAACTCCTAAATTCCACAGAAGTAGGAAGTGGCAGCAGATGTTGCTCAGTAAAGTAGACCATCCCAGCAGATGGGCAAATATGAAACGCAAAGGCTTTTCCTGACATCATTTGGTTTTAATATGATAGAAATAAAATGCCTTGTCAGTAAAATATAACCAGACAGTTGCTTTGTAGTCATTTTGGATACATGGCTGGTAATTCAAAGTCCTGCTGCCTTTGCAATATTAATTATTCTGTGCCTCTTTACAGCAAGAATACGTGTCAGACCAGCTGAACATGCCACATGCAGCTGTAGTGGCTCGGAAGTATCTGTTACTCTATTTGCAATTTAACATTAGTGAAAGATACAGGAAAACAACTTGGTGGATAATTTCCAGGAATCTAGTTGATGTATCAGAGAAAATTTCAGACACAGGACTTCATCCCCTGTTTTGGAGTGGTTTCCATACCCCTGTAGAGGTTTGTGGTGTGTGTCTCAGAGTAGAAAAGCAGTTCTGTAGGGCTGAGAGCTGTGAATGTGAACTGCCTCAGGGGAGTTGGGGCTGCAAGCTTTGTGCTTAATGACATATGTTCCCATTAGAATGTGTAAGTTGTTCTCTTGTACAAGTGGTTAACACCTTTTTAATCAGGCCATTTATTTCTTTTACAAAAATAAGCACCCCGGGTTGGAAAATGATACTCTTTTATTGTCAGCAGTGTGTATATACATTTATACACATATTAAAATATGTATTTACGCAACTTTCAGTATGATTGAATGAATCTGAGACACACATTAACATAACATACTCCTTGTGGCACATATAATATGTATTTGCAGTGTGAGCAAAGCTGTGGTACTCACTCAGTAGTATCCTGATGCCATCAGAGATGCTGTTTAATTGAGAGCTGCTTCTCTTAAACATGGCAAGTACATGATGTCTGCTGCTTTCAATCTCACATGCTTATGACATAGTATCTTTGGAGCAAAGGCTAGAATGTGTCTGTTTCACTGAGCATCACATTTTCTGACATGGATGAATTACCTGCTGTCTGAGGAAAATAGCATTTTTAGTGTGTTTAATTACAGCTCAGGTTGTTTATCATGTTTTCTGGGACAAATTTCTCAATCTTGTTCTCCTCTTATTTTGGCTGCCCCATGTATTAATCTTTAAGCTCATCTTTTGTGACAACACCCAGAAGGCACCCTTATATAAATCAAAAGTAAATATATTACCCTACCTTGCAGGGGTGCCATAAGGCTTAATTAGTTCATTTTTGTAAAGTGTTCTGAGATTCCCAGAATCAGCATCAAGTGTTTGTTATTAATTATAGGATCTAGGGAGTATATTGGATGATTTCTTAATTTAATTTCCTTCAGGCAACCTTAAAGTAACTAATTTTGTAATATCTTTGTTCGTTTAAATTCCTAAATCGCATTTGCTCTGGGCTCGAGTAATTCTGTATATATTTTCCTCTCACTGTATTTTTATTTCTAGACTTTATTTATACAGTAATATGAAAAAGAGTCTTTTACCATTTTCCCTGTGAATTCTGCTATGTGGATTATTCTCTATTAAGAAGGTTTTGTTTAAACATTAGCTGGTGGGTTTTTTCCTGCAGTTGGGGGTGTTAAGTAATTTACTTGGCTTCCCCTGGGAAATTTGCAGAGATTACATGGCACTGCTGTGATTTATCATTTCTACTTTATTTCTGACTCATAAAGCATGCATTATTTTGTGTTTACTTTCAGCAACAGATCACAGGAAATTTCATCATCAATCAAAGCACTTTAAAATGGGGAAAAGTGATAAGGTGACAAAGGCACAGTCAGCAACTGTGGTTATTGGAGAATCATTTCTGCTCCATTGTGTGGTAACACTTCTCACTTTATTTCTTCCCTAGGATCGGGCTCGTGTCGCTTCAGTTACTCAGATCCCAGCATCATGGTGTCCTACAGCAAGAACAGTTCTGCAGATTGGACTCAGCTGGAGAAAATTAGGTTTGTTACAGCTTTTTAATAATTTTCATGTTTTCCAGCTGAGCAGGTGGTGTTTAAACATGGCTCTTTCAAAACTTGTTTTATTTGTTAACTTTTCAGTTCTTCCTTGTTCATACAAAAGATGAGGGGTGAAATTCCTGGCTAATTGCAGAACTGCCACCAGGTTTGGTAAATCACAAATTCATCCATTGAGTATGTGGGAAGTGAGGAAGAGAATCACTTCACACTTAAAATGCAACTCCAGTAACCTGCAGGATCAAGTGCCTGAAAAAACAAAACTTTGATGACTTTTTGCATTTTAGCACTATTTCTAATGTCAGCAAGGGCCATATTTTGTAATATTTCAAGTTTCTACTTTGGTAGATTAAAGTGTTCAATAAAAACATTTTATAGTTTGATATGAATACTTGGCTTTTAACACTCTTGTGATAACAAGAATATGACCAACAGTGCCTTGCTTTTAAACCAACTGGCATACATGAAAATGCAAAGGATTATGAATGGAAAATTTAAATCTTTTCATCACAATATCCACACCTTTAAAGAGAGCCAGTGTCAAAGATGGATTTTTCTAAGAGAGCATAATTTATTAAGTAATAGTAGGAAAGGCATTTTGTGCAACAGCATAAAAACATAATTATGCAACAGGGGAAGAAAAAGCTTTTATTTCTATGTAATGTACTCATAGCATCTCAGTGTGCCTTCCTGCATCACCTCAGTGTCAGTGCTGTACAAGTGACTTGCTTGAGCCTATTTTCAGTCCATTGAGGCAAATTGCAGAGCAAAAGGGTCCTTAATTTCTGATGAAGAAGCACAACTCTAACTGGAAGGTTGTGTATTCAGTATCTCATCTTCCAACTCCTTGTGTGAGTGGAACTACAATTTCATTGAAAAACACATAAATTTTAGCAAAACAATTGGTGCTAACTCTTGCTCAGAGAAATATAAAGCGAGAGTAATTCATTGCAGGCACTGAAATTGCCTCAGAGTAACCACAGAATGCATTCCATTTTTCTCACATTGATGCAAAATTACACACCTAGTCCATAACATCAGCTCAGTTGCTCTCATAGCTCTGCAAGCCAGCAAACTTGAGAGATGTGAGGATGCAAACACAAGCCCTTGAGACCAAATTTTTTTTTGAAGTTAATGTGCATGCAGTTTGACCTCTCTTTCCTCAAGTTTGATGCCGGAGCCAGCAGTAGAAAATAGGTCAATAGAGCAATGTCGTGCGAAGGGGAGAGGATGAATTATGGAAGGATGCTCGTTGCTCCTGTGCTCCCTATGAATTGCAGGGTTATTTGAAAGTGCCTCAGCAGATCTCACATGCAGCTCCAGGGAACAGTGGGAGAACTGGGAGCATGTGGGACAGGAGGCCATCTGTGAAGGGGAGGTGTTGTATTTTGTGGGTGGGATGTCAGCTCTGGGCTCCTGGGAGGGAGGGCAGAGATCTCTGGGGAAGGCAGTGCTGTGTGTGGGCTCTGGGAGCAAGGACAGCGCCCCAGAGCAGCACTGCACTGCAGGGTGACAGACACAATGTTCAGCAAGGGCAGGGAGATCTGTGGGGCATGGTCTGGGTGTGAATATGGAACAAATGCAGTTGCATTTCAGCATTTTGCTCTGCTTTCTAAAGAGAAGTTCCTCTATTTTCTGCTATAAAAGGAAGATATTGGTGCCCTTTTTCCCTAAAGGCTCTGGATTGTCTCCGACAAGCATCACTACCAAGGCAAATAGAACGTTTGACATCTTGCAAACCTCATTTTTGTAACTCCTTGCAGCCTGAGGTTTGAATACAGCTGATTCACATGCTGGGTGGTTGTTGAGGTTTAGCCCCACCCAGCAGCCAAGCCCCACTCAGACTCTCTCTCACTCCCCCACCAGCAGGACTGGAAAAAGAACTGGAGTGGCAAAAAATAGAGAATTCATGGGTTGAGACAGAGACACTTTAATAGGGAAAGCAAAAGTTATGCAGACAAGCAAGGAATCAGTTCACTGCTTCCCATGGGCAGGCAGGAGCTCAGCCAACTCCAGGAGAGCAGGGCCCCATACATGCGATGGTGAGCAGGGAGACAAACAGCATCCCTCCAAAAATTCCCCCTTCCTCATTCTTCCCCCACTTTATATACTGAGCAGGGTGTCACATGGTCTGAAATTTCCCTTTGGTCAGTTGAGGTCGCCTCCTCCCAGCCTCCCATGCATCCCCAGCTTCTTCTGGGTGAACCTCAATCCTTTCACAGCTCTCAGAGGAGCTCAAGGCCCTAATCATTGCCTAATAGTAATGCTCCAGGTCTGACTCTCCACCCCTCATTCTGTATTTTCAGCAACAAGAGAGAGGACAAATTGATTGTTTCCTCTGTATTGTTCTTGAAGAAGAACAAGGAAAGAAGGACAACCTGGCCCTCCCCATGCACAGAATTATCCTGATAGCAGGGGTGTGGGATTGGAAGGTCATGTTTGTCAGAGAAAATTCCTAGCTTTTCTCTCCAACCATTCTGCTCCATCCAAATCTTAAGAGACTGAGACATCAAAAGTCAGCAGATTCTTTTGATGAAGCAAAAAACCAAATTTTGTGAGACCAGTTTTTCTAATGAGCTTCCTTAACATTTCCTTTTGGCCGTACCTGCAAAATAGCTGACAATCCCCAGTCACCATTCTGTGACCAGCACCGAGCATGGACATGGTCCTGCTCTCCAAACACCTGCACTGATCTGTGGTTTATTGCCTTAGCTTGCACTCTCTCTGAAGCCAGGCTGCCTGTTTGGGCTGGATGTGCCCTGCCTGGCACAATGGGACTCTGCCTCAGGGCAGGTACTTTCTGATCTCCTTAGAAGCTTTATCAGCACACCAGGGACGTTAGCACAACTGTGTCACACCGAGAAAACATGTTAATTGAGGGAAAAGTCTTCCTGACTATGGCTTAAAATTGGTCTAATTCTCTATCCTTGTTTTTCAGTGCCCCTTCCAATATCAGCACAATCATCCACATCCTGTACCTTCCTGAAGATGCTAAAGGGGAGAATGTCCATTTTCAGTGGAAACAGGATTATGTTCTTGCTGGTGATGTGTATGAAGCCTGTTGGGCATTGGACAACGTTCTGATCATCAATGCTGCTCACAGAAAAGTTGTGTTAGAAGATAATCTGGATCCTGTGGATACTGGCAACTGGCTTTTCTTTCCTGGGGCCACAGTTAAGGTTAGTCTGATTTTCCATGGCTTAACGTTATTATTACTCTTGTAAGTAGAAGACAGTAACACCTAACCAAACTGTGATCATAAGGGTGTTCAGGCAACTCCATCTGCTTCTAGCATTGGGCTCTTTTTAGCTTTGTTTTTACCCTTTCTCTATCCCATTCGGGCTCTCTAAAACAATGCAACTTTTCTGCCATGACCAAAACCAAATGGCATTTATACTGTCATGTCAAAGATCATGAAACAGAAAAGGGAAAACAGCTTCCTTTTAGCAAAACAGTGCAGTGGTTTTGAAACAAATTCAAGTCTTTCTGTTGGATATTTTAAATACCTGCTTTTTAACTTGGTCTTGTTCAGCTACAACTACTCACTTCACAAATCATCCCAAAAAAGCAAGGTTTCCCACTTTTTCTGTCTGTGAATATCCCATCTTCATTGCAGCACACATTTGGGTAATGGCTGCTCCTTAAGATTCTCTTTTTCAGTATGATCCTGTTTTGCTCTGGGAGATACAGCAAGAACAAGATCTGTTCTATCTTGAGAAAAACCCTAAGGAGCCCAACAAGATTCCTGTGCACAGAGTACCTTCACATGCAGATTTGTTCAATATTTGGAAAACAGTTGGATTCTTGCTGTCTATGTTTCAAAGCAGCCAGAAGTTCAACAGCTGATGACTTTCTGGTTTCATCCTATTTTCATTCACAAAAGCAGTTTTGATGTCAGGGTTCATTTATGATGCTGCTAATGGTTTTGGCAATTGCACAGGAAACAGATGTTGAATACTGAGGTCAGTAAGAGTTTGGTTTTGGCCTCATCCTTTTCCCACAGAACCTAATACAAATGGCTTCAAATTAACAGTTTAAGACATAAATATTCCCACTAATCTACTAATCATAGTGCCATCTTATTAACTATTTTTTTTTACTTCAGCAGAGTAATTTAAACTACATTGGCAAAGTTTTTACATGAGATTTTAGAATCAAATAATGTCCTGCATATTTAATGAATATTATGTGATTGGTTAACACTTGTTTTGTCAGTCTTATCTCTGGATTTTGAAATCCAGCCCACATATGTGAAGGTGTGAAAGAAAAGCAAGGGTTAATGTACCACAGGCACTGTTACTTTTCTCAGTTGTCCAAGCCTAAACACTGCTTGCTCTTTCTGAAACATGTAAGAACAACGTCTAAATTTTAACAAATAACTATCTTTTTTTGTTGTTGCTGTTCATGATTTTTTTTCTGGGTTGGTTGGTTGGTTGGTTGGTTGGTTGTGGAGGTTATTTTGAGGTTTGTTTAGTTAAACCCAGCTAGTTTGTGCCAATACACAGCTAGGCATTTACGAAAGACAGAGGACCTAAACCTGGAGATCACTGAGAGTTTCTAGACAGAAATCCCATCAAGGTCAAGCCTTTTATGTGACATGAGTGAGGTTTCACCAACCTGCCATTCCTCCAAGCTCATCTTCTGTTTCAGGTACAAATGAAATGTGCAAACGCCTGTTTCCAGCTGACCTCTGACTGTGTGTAGCCACTTACACCAGGCTGGGGCTATGTGTGTGTAGGCACACTGGATTAAGGCTATGTGTGAGGCAGGCCTTTAATTCTTCATGGGACCCTGCAGTGTGTCTGTATTGTCACCAGAGCACTCTTTTCATTTTTAGCTCTTGCTGCAGCCTTCCTCAGATTTTCAGGAACAATCTTGCCAAATATAATTTGAACAGATTTTTTCAATGTGAATTTCATGTTATGTCAAAAGTAAGACTATAAATTGGGTCAAGATTTACATCAGATCAGCATAAAACCTGTCGTGGCATTCTAACACCAAGAACAAATTTTTTTACTTTCTTTTTTTCTTTTCATATTTGGAATATTATATACATTTTACAAAATCTTTTGTTATTTTCTTTAAAACACTTCTTATCTCAGTTCATCATAAACATAATATTTTATATAACTAGAAAGGTAAGAATCCTTGTAGATTGTGCTAATGTCATTAAGTATGGCATAGAGGAAGGCTATAGGAGATTTCTCTTTCATAGCCAAAGTCACTGGCATACAGAATAATATGCCAGTGAGAAGCCCTAACAGTGTTACAGGGGTAGCTTCCATCACAGATAATTCTAGTTCCCTTTTTTCTACAAGTCTTTTTGCTTCCCAAACAACAGGAACTTGCTAAATAGTCCTGGTCTTTGTTCACAAAGGCTGTACAGCAATTTAAATTTTTTCTATACATTTTTACTAAGGGATCAGCAAAGTGTGGTCTCATAGCTGCCTGCAGCTTCCCCACGAGGGGAGCAGAGGGGCAGGCACCTAGGGATAAGGTGTGAGGGAATGACATGAAGCTGTGTCAGGGGAGATGTTAGCTGGCTGTGGGGAGAAGGTTCTGCCCCCAGAGGGTGGCTGGGCTCTGAACAGGCGCCCCAGGGCAGGGGTCACAGCCCCAGCCTGACAGAGCTCAAGTGTTTGAACAATACTCTCAGGTATGTGGTGAATCCTTGGGATGTCCTGGGCAGGCCAAGAGTTGGACTCTGATAATCTCAGTGAGCACCTTACAAATCAGGATATTCTGGCATTCTATGAAGTTTCATTGCTGCCTCCTGCCACCTTTTCTAACTCTCACCTATGTGCCTAAAGTTCCCATATTCACTATCACAATGCTGAACTTCATTCCAATCTCACAAGACCTTTTCTCTGATACCCAAGCCTGTTTGTGCCATACAAGTTTCAATTAATATCCTTCCATCCTCTCTCAATTAATATTTTAGAAAAACTAGCCTTAAAAATATTTATTGAGGATCTAACATGTAAGGTTAGGCCATTAGACCCTCTCTGTCCTTGACAGCAAATGGCACAGCAGAGTGTGCATCCCCCTAGGCAGATGCTCTCCTCACAGAGGAGTAGTGTCATCCTTGCTGCCTGCTGAGTCCCTGGCACTCATCTTTGAGGGTACATCCCTTGAAGATAACACCATTGGAGTGGACAGTGAGACTGTTACTGGGAAATTTGCAGCAATGTGTTCACTCACTCCAGTTTGGTGGGTTTGGATGCTGTGCTCTCAATAAACACTGTGGGAACTTTCTTGTGCCCAGCTTGGGAAGCAGTTCCTCCTCCTCTCCCAGTCTGCCTGAGCTTGGCCCAGGGATTTCCTTGCATTTCCTGTTGCCCTCAGGAGCAGTTGCTACTCCTTTGAAAGCACATGGCTGGTTGCAGACACAGCTGGACCTGGCTACTGCAACAGGATGCAAGCTGAGAGATAATCCATTGAGCCTGTGTGTCTTGGTTCCAAAGAAGACAGCAAAAGGCAAGAGAGAGGCTGTTAGCAAGGCCAAGCAACCCTTAGGAGATTAATTGGATCCACTGGAACGTGTTTATCTGTGTCGGGCTGTGTGGAAGGGTGTTGAACAGGATAAATTCCTGACTGGGCTTCAATATTTCCAGTGACAGCTCTGAGCATGAGCATGGCCTCACAACTGAGCATGGTCAGGATGATGCTCTGGTGGTTGAGGTTGCTGAAATGCATGGAAGAATGCTGTACTTCTGTCAATAATGCTCCTTGGAGCTCTACTCCTATGGAACAGAAAACCAATTTCAGCTTTCACTGAGGACTTCATAAATATTGTATATTTGACCAGAAATTTGAGGTACAACATTTGGAAGTTCTTTTGTTTTCTCTGATTGTCCTAGTTCAAAATTGGTTGTTCAAACTCTAAAATTAATTTTGAGAAGGCAGACAAACCTCAGTAGCCTTAGACTTTATATTTCTGCAGTGCTTTGATTGCACAAAAATAACATTGAGACCAAACCACCTGTCTCTGTAATTTTTCCACATTGGGAAAGAGCAGAATGGATCATTGCAGACACCAGAGGGACAATGTATCTGGTTGTGGTGCGTTAACCCAGTGACACTTATCATCCTTGAGAAGAGTCAAGTTACAGAATTGCTGACTCACAGTATTTGCAGCCACTCTTCGTTTGGGGGCTGGAGGTTTCCATTCAGCTGGACAGCTTGGTTTGTTTGGTCTGCAGGGATTGGGGATTACACCTGAGGCTGATGGCTGGTGCTGAGCTCTGTGTGTGCAGCCTGGCTTGGGATGGGGCAATGGGGGCAGGCGTGTGCCAGCCTCACTGAGCAGGTTGGGTTTAGGACTAGGGAATGGTAACTGATCCATGTTAATTACTACTGTGGGCATGACCAATAAACCCTGAAAATATTCCAATCCCAGTATCCCGATTCAGTGAGCCCTTTAAATAACAGATCATCACCATTCAGCTCATTTTCATTTCCCAGATAGACACGCCAGTGTAGCAAAAGGGAAAGTTGCATAAGAAGAGTCACTCACACTCAGAAAATATGCTGAAAATACGTGTAAAGCACTGTGACCTTTTAGCACACCCTGAGCAGAGCAGGGCTGTGCACACCCCAGATCTGCATGTCCTTCCTGAACTTGCATTGTTGTGTGCTGCTGAGCAGAGAAGACATGCACAAAGCCCTGGGAATTTGGCAAAAAGAAAGGCTGATTTAGCTATTTGATCCTCCCTCATTCCAGAGTAGATTTACAAATGTCTAAATACTCTGTTAATTAATGGAATAGCTTTGGATAGTCTTCTTCTTAAACATCCTGATCCATATATATATCTTTTGGGTTTGTTTGTGCTAAAATAAACAAGATTTTTTTTTCCTTTTGCTTTTTAAATTCTTGCTCTAAAATGTGTTCAGGTACCCATTTTCTGAATCAGTTTGAATGTATTTGTTTGATGGAGGAGAGCTGATATTCTATATATGCCAGTGTGAAAATGTCAGACTGAAATTACTATGACCTTATATTGGTAAAAATTACAAAGAGATAAATTCTGCTGACAAGATTCCTTGGTTTTTTGAATAAGATATATCAAGGCAGTATTTGTTCTGTGGGCCAAACCCAGCCTTCTAGCCAGCTGCTTTGCCTCGCAGGAGCCCTTATCCACCACATCTTCCTGGGAAGAGATGGGCAGACGTCCTGCTGCACCTCATCTGAGACACATTCCTGCTTCTCTGTGGGTGGGAGGAGGAGTGTGGGAGGGGAGGAGACTTAAAGAGAGCAGTGCAGGGTGCACAAAACCTGTCTACCAGCTGCCTTTAGATTGTGGCCATTCTGAGCTGTGCCCATGAGGAGGCATTTGTGTCCTAGCCCATGGGTGGAATTGTGCTTGCCTTTTCTTTTTTTGGTTTTTTTTTTTCCTAATAAGCAGACTTGTAATTAAAATAATAATACTTAGATACGATGCCTAGGAGTTCATTAGAGCTGACAGGTGGTTGGCTGTAGTGCTGTGAATCATTTGGGCAGCTGAGAATTGATGTTGGGCAGCAAGGCTGAACCCACACCTTTCTCCATGCCAGTTCCCCGTGGCTTGGAAGTGTTGGGAGGGATGGCAGGGAGCCAGCATCAGTTCTGAGCTGGTGTCCAAGCACAGGGGGTCTTTCCTGCCTCCTAGAAGGAAAGAATTTGATCTTCACAGGTCACTGTGTGATGCACATCAATAAAAATAACATGAATTGACCCATTAGATGCCAAAGGGTAGAAACCACTTTGCTTGATTCTTTCTCACTCTGATTTTACAGTGGTGTAAATGCACACCATTGCTTTCAGAAGAGCAGATAATGCTCAGGGCAGAGTGCTCCAAACATCAGTAGTTCTCAGAGCATGGAGAAATAGTTCAGATCATCCAGTTAAATGACTCATTAAGGAAACCAGTCATCACTGGAGCGATTGGTGTTGTACAAACACCATGAAATGTCCTAGAAAACTAAAAACCACACAAATCATATGAATCACTCGTAAACAGGCAAAGTGTTTGGAGCATTAGCCTTTGAATAACAGTGTATAATCGGAAATGATGAGTGCAAACACACTTTATAAAATGGTTCTTGCTACGTCAGAGGACAAGTTTCATCCCATTGTTTTGGAAAGGGAAGGTGCACTATAACCCTCTGTGCTCCTGGCCTGCTTGTGCAGCCAAGGTTTTGTTCCGTAGCCTACATTAAATGATGTAAAAACGTAGCACATGGGACAGACTAAAGCTCTGTTTTTCTCATGGGAAGGTATTCTAATCACATTGTGTTCTTTACTTTGGTTAAAGAAGGAATTTCAGGCCAGGAGCATTAGCAGCCGAATCCACAGAATTTAGAATTTGAAGTTGTCCCTAAATTCTGTAACCATACCTTTGCTGACTGACACATTGCATACAAAGTATGATTTTATCAGGACTTAATCTATCCTTGTACCTGTTATCATATCAAAATTTTAAAATTTCTAAAACCTGCATGACTCATTTCCAGATAGACACAATATCTAATTTACAGCTCCATTGACAATGCTGCTTCAATTAATTTTCTTCATCTTTCTTCTTGTTCCTCTGCTTCTCATATCTAATCTGTTTGCATTGCCTAGATTTTAATTAAAAAAACCTCTCCTCTCTAAGGAGCAATCTGAAGTGGCAAAAATAATCACTTAAAATATTGCAGTCATTAAAAAATTGGCTGCGGTCAAAGCCACGCATTTTCAATTTGCCGACAAATGATATTTTCGTTTCTTTTTAAAGTGCATTTTGTATTTGAACAGCATAAGCCAGCCAGCCTGGCTATCAGAGATGCTCCTCCAGCTGGGTGGGCTGCGTGACAACTCCTTAATGGGGGAAATTGATGGCCCTCTGCTTGTGTAGAGGTGAAGGCATACTGGGCAGATTTCTTTCCATCTGCCATCAGCCCTTTGCAAGCTGGCACTGCCCAAATGCCCAACACATTCATTCCAATGCAAGAAATGTCGCCAAAAAATAAATTGTGAGGCTACAGCTGTCTGAAAGAATCATCAGGGCCATTAGGCCCAGGGGAGATAATATGAAGAAGAGCATCGGTGTTCGTCACTGATAAAAAGCTAATTAAATGATGGTAAAGATGACTGTGAATGCTTTAAAGGCATAGAGGTGAACAACATTTTCATGGGAGTGCAGGAATGAACCTCAGGAAGATGATATGCAAGACCTCAGCCAAAAATCTGTTACACCGAGGAATTTCACACTAGTGTTTCCTGTTGATGCTTTGCCGAATGGCACAGTTGTATCATTTAGTTGCCCTCTGTTCCACTCTCCAAGTAAAGAAATCCCATACTGTAAAGCCAAGAGGTGTTTATTGATTCACAAGTTTGACTTGAACAACAGGGACAGAAGCTGGCTAGGATGAACTTCAGTGCTTCTGTTTACATTCCTAATATTTGTCTTTTGAGTTTCTAAAAATCTTCAGGCTGTGTCCTTGGCTGCGACTGTGGCAGAGGCTGATCTGGTTGAGGCTTGTGCTGGTTCCCATTTCAGGGTGGACTGGAGATGTCCAGATCCTCCTGGGCCAAGAGGTCACACTGAGGGTAGCTGATGTCACCTTACGTGGTGGTTGCATGCAAGTCTTTAGAAATATGGAGATTGTTCAGACATGCTACATGATGTAGAGTTTCAGATCTCACCTGGGGCCCTTATTTAGTTATGAAACCTTAAAGAGATCCAGTTGTAAAGGGCCTGCTTCACCAAATCTGACTTTCCTGCCTTTGCTGACCAATGGTTTTGAGCAGTCATAATTTAAACAATTCTGCATCTCATATGATCAAGAGGTTTTCCTAAAAGAACCTAAAATCTAAGAGGTGTAGTGTAGGATAAAGAGCTTGGCGGGCTCTTGACCACAGTTTGATTTTAAAACCATGCATTGGGCTCTCTCCCATTAACTAATGTCTTCATAATTTGTTGTAGAAATCTCATATGAATTAGTAAGACTTGCTGGGTCTTATAGACAATTTGGTTAAGAACTGTACTGATAAACTGGAAATATTCACAGACAACAGCAATTTTAGAGTGAAAATGTATTTTTTGTAGTTGTGATACCAATATAGCATCAAAGAGTCCTGATCAAGGAATGTACCATTGCTGCCTCTCCAGACACAAACCCAAAAGATAGCCTGTGTCCCAGAACATTGCCATCCATTTATAAAACAGGGAATAAGCTGGGGATGGGAATGTGTGGGAGTAAAAGGGAATACTGCAGGAGGGGAGAATGCTCATCCTGGTCATCTGTGCACTCTTCAGTGTAATCATTGGTAAGGTTTGCTGACGAGAGCCCTAAGCAAGTGTCTGAGGGAAATCACGTGGGCATTTGACAAGAGCAGTGGGGAGGATGGGCAAGGACCTGCAAGTTTGGTTGTCTCACCAGCACATGTAGTGACAATCATTGACAGCCAAGGAAAAGTGGCCCACAACATGGGGCATGTGGGAAATGGTGGAGGCAGGTGAGGATGAGCCATGCAGGGCCTTGAAAATGGGGAAAAAGCAGTGATACCATAACTATCCAGTAGAAAAACTTCAGAAACACAGCAAATTCAGAGTGAAGATTAGATTGCAAGTAAATCCAAGAGTGTTGAGATTCAGGAATACATCCAGCCAATTTTCATTTTGCCCTATTCTTGCAGAGCAATAGCTTAACAATTACAGCTAGTGAATAAGGTAGTGCCAGAGTAAATTAAAATATTTGTTGGTTTTTTGGGTTTTGTTCTCTTGGGATCACCACAGTCCCTGAACAGAACCTGGCTTCTTTCCATTTGGCAACAGGCAGGGCTTGTTTATTTAGGAATACAACAGTTTACTTATGTCAGGCTGATAGTCCCATTCCAGTTGCAAACAATGGGCAACAGCAACTGTTGTGAAGAGGCTTCATTCAAGTGCCTGTGTCTTATGTTCTATTATGTAGGTGATCTGGGAGTAAACTTTGCTAAATTATGTTTATCAGATTTCTCAAAGAACTTATTCTCTAAATTAACTTTTCTTTACAAATTAGTTGAACGTTTCAGTGTTGTAAATTTGCACAAGGACACACTAAATGTTCCACGTGCATTTAATCCCCTTTAAACAAAATTGAATGGTGCTTTAGTTCTGGCCCTACAGCTGATGCTTCCATGGTAACAAGGGCAAATATCCTACAAGTGGCTTTCATTTGGCCCTTTAGGTTACAAATTTTTCACGGCAAGTTAATTTCCTCTTACTTTATAGATTATTTATATGTAAATTAAAATTAAACAGAGAACAAATTTAATCTGGAATTCATAAAAGAGCAATTATGTAATCCAGAGGATCTCTAGTTTAGGGAGAGCTTAATCCAGATAGTTTAAAAACTCATTATGTGTACATTCCACATTTTTTACCTTTTGGGAATAACAAAATAAACACTTGTGAAATTCAGTCCTTAATACTGGAAGTATGCAGACTTCCACCACAAGTGTAAAGTCTTTAATTTGGGAAAGAGATAACACAATATGTAAATTGTACTTAAGGGTTTTTTTTTCTAAAGACTTGAATTCAAATCTTGGGTTGAACCCAAGAGAAAATGAGTCTGATGGTTTCAATTCTGTCTTTAATCTGTTCAAGCCCTCTGCAAACCCACAAAATAATCCAACATATTCAGCAGCCTCCTGGATGCTGAACAAGACTGACAAGGTAGCTGGGGCAATGCTGCTGAGGACCATCTCCTGCAGAGCTTCCTCTGCTCCTGGAAAATTTAGCTGAGTGCTCTTTGACGTTTTTCTTCCCTCAGCAGCCCATCAGGTAAAAAAAAGAGCAGTAAAAGCAGTGACAGATAGTGACTGCCTGGAAAGCCAAAAAAATAAAACCTGAGGGTGAGGTTATACAGGCAGGTGGGAGAGAGTAAGATCATGAGTGGAGGGGCCCTGGCCCTTGCTTGGCAGCTCAGCTCATGGAGCTCATCCACATCTGCTTCTCCCACGGGCAGGTGTGTCCCAGGTCCTGCATGGTGGCACTGGGGCAAAACCGTGCAAGAAAATGGTGGCACTCCCTCAGAACTTCTGTAAAATCCATACCTGGGTTTAGAGCACACTTCTCTTTCTCACTCTTTTTTAAGGTCATGAGCTCCTATTACGTGTTTCACAGGTATTTAGAATAACAGGGGAGTTAAACCCCAGACTGAACTTCTCTTCTGTGTAGCTGCTTCACAGGAGCCAAAGCTGACAGGAGCAGATTGTGATTTGAGCCATACGTTGTGTGGTTCGTTAACACATAAAATATGCATAAAATACATATTCATAGATACTATGGAGCTGTGTATAAATGCAGAAATATAGCTTTATAGAACTAATTAAATAAATTATGATTTTGAGCTTTCATAAAGTGTTCACCATACATCACTGTATAAATAATTATTTATACCCCCCTTGCCAAACTGCCCATTTATTTATCTTGACAACCTAAATGAAAACTCCATTCAATAAATATTCTGCTAGACAGCAGAAGGATGTACAAATATTAAAAGATAATGAGGTTGTATCTGATTTGTGTTTATTTTAATAGATGGTTTTCATCAGACAAGAGATTACTGGTTACATACCCACTATCAAATGCATACTTACATATAACTTAGCACCTGAGATGTAAGTTGCTCTTATAGAGGACTTTCCAATGCTTGTATGTAATTCTAATATCTACCTCAGTAGGATCTATTTAGCTGTTTGTTTCCTGAGATGAAGGTTTATGTATAAATTTTTGATTAAAGTTTTAGCCTGAATATTTATTTTTAGTGTATTTATTTGGCTGCCTGCAGATAATGAGAGTTTTGTGGCAGATTGATTGAGAGATAAAGGATACTTCATTTGTGTTCAGCAAATGAAGAAAATTCTGTTAATCAAGAAGCACAACAAAGAAATTATTCTTAAAATTCTGAGTTTAGCAATACTGATGAGTGTGAAGGTTAAAATCAGTAAACAAAAGCA
Organism: Agelaius tricolor; assembly: GCF_023055355.1. Lineage (NCBI taxonomy): Eukaryota > Metazoa > Chordata > Aves > Passeriformes > Icteridae > Agelaius > Agelaius tricolor. The sequence goes on from NW_027269263.1 coordinate 57,165,500, forward strand.
ATTTCTCAGTCCATTATAAATAACTGCATAGTATAACTACTGTTTTTCAAAGAGAAGATATAAAACTGTCTCATTAATTTCTGCTAGCTATAATATATTTGATGTGTAAATTATTCTGCCTTTTCAGTGGCATATATGGTGTACTGTGTGTATGCTGCATTAACAGACCAAGGAGAAAGGAGACTTGTGACAAAATCTATTTAATTTCTGTGATAAGTTATCAACACTTCAGGATCTTTCTATTGCTTTGACCTTTCTTTGGGAAAAAAACACTTTAACAGCAATTAGTTTATTTTAGCAGTTGAAACAGTCTTTAAGTTTTTACAATGTGTTATATTTTTATGTGATATTTATTCTGTGTTAATAAACATAGAGCTGTTGTCATTCAAGTACAGAACAGGAACTCTCTCTACAAAAATCAGACTTCAAGTACTCACAGTTTTTTTCTAACAATGTGTAGGGACCTCCAGAAATATAAAAATTATGTTCCTTTATACTTTATATAAATTAATTGCTGAGGTATTGACAACCATATTTGAAAATCATCAATAAAAGAATTTCAATTATGCCACTTTATTGATAAATAAAGTCTTATAGAATATGACAAAATCTGTTATTTTGTACTTTACTCATAAAAAACCATAGACAAAGATGTACTGAGCAGTTTTCATTTCTTGCCCCACCTTTCTCTTTGTTAAAAATCTAATTATTCCCTTATGTGACGCTCCCATGACCTTTTTAAGTACAGAAGCTGTGATTGTCATATTTTCCCTTGGCGCATTATGAAGGGGTTCAGAGACAAGAGGGCACTGCATAGACAATATTGAAAAGGTCAATGCAATTTGGCATTATTGTATCTCTTTTTAAAATACTGAGATGTTGTAAGAATGCAGAATTATTCTAATTAATAGTTCTTTAATTCAGCTTCCAGTTTTAAGGAGCAAGATCTCACACATACACACACACACACACACACACACACACATACACATGAATAAAAGAACTCTTTGAGAGAATTATTCATTTTATCAGTACTTTTTGTAATATGAAGAATTCAAAAAACTGCAAAGTGATCCATTTGCATTAAGACAAGTTAGATCTTCTTTAGAAAATTCTACTACCTGTTTCTGCCTCACAGATTTGGCAGACTGCCATTTTACCAGACACACAAGAAGGCAAAAAAAAGTAGGATGGGAGAAAGAAGAAAATCTATACTATAACCCCCCATGCACCTCACAGGCAGCTCCTTCCAGGCCAACACTCCTGGCGAGTTCTGGGGGCCATGGCATGTTGGGGGATACACGGGGCACCATTTGATATTGCTGAGGCAGTATGTTCAGAAATGCAGTAGGAAAAGCAGACACTGGGTTTGGGAGCAGCCTCAGCACCCCTGGGATTGCTCTATCACAAGAGCTTGTTGCCTCTAGAGCTATTTGTTATGCAATAGCATTTTTTGCTAAATACAGCAAATACAGCCTTTTCAGCCATACACTTGGGGCCCAAAGTTTACTATATGGCAATGCATAGCAATTTTACACACAAATACCACTTTTGCAAAAATTCAAACCCAGAGATCTGACATGTTTCACAGCACAAAACTCTTACGCCTACAAAATCTCTGTAGCAATATTTGATATACTACTGAAGTTATTTGCAGACGGAGTTGTGTGTGGGCCAGACATAAGGAAGATGCTTTAAAACAAAAATAAACACCCATAGATGTGGTACATGACTTCTCAATGCAAACACAGTTTTACCATGGTCTGTAGTGGGTTTGTAGGAAAGCAGGTACAAGATTAGGACACAATAATTGCTGGGGCAGGACAAGGAAGGCCCAAGATAATCATCTGGTTTTTATTTAGTTTCAGGCATCAGCGAGTCCTTAGATAAAGTAGAGTCATGCTGAGATCTGACAATGTGTGAACACTGCACAAACCCAGCATAACCTCAGCTGCCATGTGCTCCTTCTGCCCACAGCACAGCTGCCAGTCCGATGGCAACTCCATCTACTTCCACGGGACCGAGGGCAGCGAGTTCAACTTCGCCACCACCCGCGACGTGGACCTCTCCATGGAGGATGCCCAGGAGCAGTGGGCAGAGGAGTTTGAGAGCCAGCCCAAAGGGTGAGTGTCCCCAGCCAGAGCAGGGCCCTGCATTGGCCAGCAGCTTCACTCCAGGGATGAGGAAACAGGATAAAAAGGGAATTGCATTTTATCTTCACTGTGTAGTCAGGGAAGATTGGGACTAGGATAAATAGCACTACTGTAAATAGCACATGGTTGCAGATTTTAGGAAGAAACAAGTCCAAGAAGTCCAGGAGGAACAGTTTGTCTCTGGACCATCCTGTCATCACAGGATGGTGTGAAAAAAATGAAATTAAAAAAATGGTGTTTGTGAGTAATGTAGCCATTCTAATGAAACACATGATGGTGATCTGTTTTGTTAATTCACACCAGTGTTGTTAACAAGCTCATGTCCATGTGATATCAAATTCCTTGAGAAATTCATCTCCTCTGGATTACTGCTGTGAGCCTCACTTTACTGAGAGAGAGCTCCTGCTTATGCAGATGCCTGTAGGTGCTGGAGGAGGGAGAGGAGAAGGTGGAGACAGGAAAGCTGAAGCAGCAGTCCCTTCTCATCTGGCATCACCAAGAGCACAGCCATACCTGCTGGGCAAGAGCTCAGGGTCTGGCTGATAATTTACTATTTCTATTTTGAATATATACTTTGTGATTCAAAGAGTCCCTGTAAAGCCATATCCAGCAGGGACTGCTGCAAGGACACAGAAAATAAACAAAAATGTCTAGGAGAGCAATATTACTACTTTTACCAAAACATGAGTGAGCTTTAAAAAATGTGTCCTGATATAAAGAAGCTTCATTTTATAAACCTCATTGTATAAATTCTGACAAAAGAAAATAACCTCAGTAGGGTCTTGATTCTTTTTTATTAAAAAATAATAAAAATCATTAGTGGCTGTAACCCCAGGGCAGTGAGAAACATACACTGCTAATTTATGGGTCTCCACTGAATGTTGATTTTAACCTACAAAGTACTTCAGATCATTAGCAACTGATTCAAATGCTGCCTATGCTGTGCTGAAAGTGTAGAGCACCTTTTAAGAAATACATGCTAATATGTCCTGTGGACACATACGTATATTTGGGGTTTACAGAAAAAATATTCACCATGGACTCTGTCCCAGTTCAAATAATCAGCCAATGGCAGCAGGTGCTTCTTCAAACAAAGGGAAGAAAATGAGCTTGTGTGTGTTGTGTTCTACATGACCATGTGGGATACCTCTGAGATGTGCTCTCCCTTTTTTTTCCATCCTGAAAGAAACAGGATGGGAGTGCTGACTGTGCACATCTGCCCTGTCTGTAGAGCTTCTCTACACAACTGGGTGTTTATTTAAGATAAGTTGGGCAACTTGCAATCTGGGTTAGCAAATATACAGTTCCTTCTGGATTGGGAAAATGTCACTTTTCCTGTCACAGGGTGCCTGGTTCTAGCTGCAGGTGGCAAGGGAGGGTGCAGCCCTCCTTCAATTCTGTCATTCTGTGTCCCAGCAGCCAGGTCCTGATCTGCCCCCACTCTGCCAGCCCAAGGCCTCATACTCTTTTTCCTATTTTTTTCTTTGGAAATTTTACTCTATATTAGAAACTTCCTTCTTTCTATTGTTCTATAAGAATGGAGATTTAAATTGCATGCTGCCGTAAAGAAACACCGAACTTACATCCTAATCATATAAAATTGCCACCACTACTGTTCCTCTTTTCAACATTTCTCTGGAATTTGTGTTGGGAGCTGTACATAAATGCAAATACATGTGAGTTTCCTTAATCACTTCTTAGAGAAATATGCTATTAAATGCTATGTAAACTAGGTACGAAATACAGTTTTACTGTAATCAGTCACAGAACACTGTGTACCTGAGAGAGAGCCTGCAGGAAGTTCTCAGGCACTGCTTTGTCACGTCAGCTGGAGCCTGCCAGCTCTCAAGGGGAAGGCAAAAGCATCCCTCATAAGGGAGAGCAAAAGGAAACTCAGGTATAAGGGTCACCACCACTTTCCTCTGCACCAAATGCTCTTGGAGATGAGGGCAGAGGGAATCATCACTGTTTTTAATAAGCAGTTGGTTGGTATTTTTTGCATGTACCACCTAAAGGAGGAGGTTATGTGGGTAGGGCTTGCTGTTGTAAGTACCACACATATTTCCACTGTTGTTCTGTTTCTCTTTACTTGTGTGAATTAGAGCCTGATCCTAAAAGTGAGCAGATCCCCACATCAGGCTACCTAGCAGGCACACTCTGCTTTGGACCTTCATGTTTAGTTGGTCTACTTTAGGTCCATAAATCACCTGTATTATAAAGAAGAATTCCAAGAGTTATGTGAAGGATAAATTAGTTCAAATATAAATGTTAAATCATGCCATCACCCAGGATCCTTCTCCATTTTCTTTACTGGCAGTGGGTTGATTACTCCCATTAAAGTGCCTTTTTCTAAAAAAATGTATGTAGAATTCTCTGGTTTTCATTTCTGATGCTGCCTAAAAGGAAACATCCCTGGAAACATCCATGATCTGCATCATTCATGACCCCAAGCTGTTTTGTGGGTCACTACAGAGTGTTTTAATTGAGCTAAATAGAGCATACAAAAGATCAATGGAGCATTGTGAGATTTTTTTTGTGTAAGTTGAAGTAGGCACAACTGTTTAATTTTGTACTTGCCTTCAGCCCGGGAGACCCATTTTCAAAATTGTGGTTTTATATTGCACATTATATTGCACATTAGCTTTAAAAAATCTGCACAATAGAATTAGGGTTAGATTAAACTGTGCTTCCATTAAAATATTTATATTTATATCATAAAGCTTTTCAGTGATGCTAAGCTCACTAATTCCTGTGTAAATGACTGACAGGTTTAAAGCAGGATTTCCAAACAGGCATGTCACCAGTCTGTCACAGCTTAGGTCCATGGGGAAACTGGCAGCTTTTAAGAGGATCCCAGAAATGCATTTTGAAATCATTGGAATGGTTAAACTAATAAATAGACTGTTTAGTTCTTGTAATGACAGTTTTTGAAATTGTGATATGGCACATACCTGCTAGAGATTGTCTCTGGTGGAAGGAGACAGGAAAAGACTTTGCCTCCCACAAAGGTTTCTGAACTTCCATGTTTTCTCATTCCTCCTGAATTATGCTGGATAGTTAAATGTTTGGATTATTAGGATTTAGTGATTCTAAATAATTGCATTGTTTTATCATCCTTATAATTCTTAAATACTTAATTATGAATTAAGACTTCAACATGAATAATAATAATGTATCAGACCAAAATAATGCACAAGATTTCAACACTTTCTAGTATTTCAAAACATTTTGATCAAGTTTTGAAGTAACCATCACTTTCATGATGAAAATGTATTCTCAATGTAAAATAGTTAATTGGAAAATTCTGCAACAGCTCTTTTAATTATCACTGAATAAAAATAAGATAAAATGCTGTACAGAAAAACTGAGAAAGATCATATCATCACATATTAGAAACACAGCAGTCTTTTTTCATACTCTGTTCGTGTGTTAGTTAAAAACTGTTACCCTAAATGCTCAAAAAGATGAAAAGAGAGCATTTTCAGCTATTACCTACATATTTAATATTTGTATAGCAGATATGGTGGACATGTGCCTTTTCAAGTTTCATTGATCTATAAATCTTTTATTATGCAAAATTAATCAGAATGCATTTATTTTAAAAACATTTTAGCACCAGGAAAAAAAAATGAAGATGGTAGAACAATACAACACTACATATTTGGTAGCAGCATTCATTAAAAGTCTCATTTTTTTTTTAATTCATGCATTTCTGCCAAATTCTTTTAAATATTTATATTAACTTTGCCTTAGTTGAGTCAACTGAGTTTAAAAGCTAACTTGAATACGTAAGTAACGGCATAGGGATCACATTTGAAACACTGTGGGTTTTGTCCTCTGTTAAGAGAAGAAACAGCTAATTTCATAAGTACCAATGAACCCTATGGCATATTTTACATTAGTTTATCAGTAGTCTGCTGCTGCACCTTCTCCACCTATTGTTGGCCTCTGCAGGTGGGACATCTTTGGAGCTGTCATTGGTACTGAGTGTGGAACCCTGGAATCTGGCTCAGCTATGGTATTTCTCAGAGATGGAGAAAGAAAAATATGTACTCCATACATGGACACCACAGGTTATGGGAACTTGAGATTTTATTTCAGTATGGGTGAGTACAAGTTACTAATGTAGTACAAGATGTGAAGCATGTGAGATTTGCATTATGCAGTGCTCCACAGCTGAACAAATCTCATGTGGAGAAGCATCTTGTCTTGGATACACTAATTTTACTCAGTGCCCCTTAATCCATACTGAGAAGAGATGGTCATATCTTTGTCATCTTTAGAGGTTTTACAGGTACCTCTCATATCCTCCTGTGGTCATGTCCGTGTAGACCCTGGTGCTAATGAATCAGAGTCCAGAGAGCTGCACATGAAGATGAGATGGGAGTAGCATAGAGGTGGGGCAGCCTTCCCTGATGAACCCACGGAATAGTTTCATCTCAAAAGCTCTTACTTCATTCCTAAAGTCCTAAATCTGTTAATATGTTGGCCCAGGGTGAGATTCACACAGAGTGTGCTATGATCTTGGAGGAGATGTGTTCTACATGTGGCATCCCTCATTAAAAGCACTGCTGTGGTGTTAGCATCATCTGTGGACCTTCCTTGCTGGGGCAAAATTCAACATCAGTCATTTACCAGGGCTCAGAAAGCAGCCAAGAGCCAGCCTGTCCTGTCACTTCCCCTCCCTGCTGCTGTTGTCAGTGCAACTGCACTAGTTTGATGTTGCAACAGAGCAGAATCCCCATGAACATGGTAGCTAATGCTCACAGTATTTTTCCAGAGCTTTTATTTTGCACATAAAGGAAGTTCCATGAGGTTATTCTCTCAACACCATGTTTAGAGAATGTGAGGATTTTTGCTTAAAAGAGAATAATAGAATAATAAAGGAGGAAGCAGAGAATAAACCTGTGACCTTCACAAGCAACCTTCTGTATCAACAAGAAAAAAACACACTTTATTTAATGAGGGGAAGACCTCATGTTGTTTTCCTAAATTGTTGCACATCTCCTCTGTGTTACATGAATTATGGATAAAGCACAGGAAAATGAGGATGCTTTTTCTCATTTCTTCCAAGCATTACAACACCTGCAAGAGAAACAGGAAAGAAATTTTGTCAACCTTCTGAACTTAGGGGAGAAGTTGTCAGCAGATGCAGACACAAAGGATAGCAGGATATTGTTTGAAAAATGTATTCTCTGTGTATTTTTTAATTAAATAAATAATTGTTTGAACATTCAGGCAGGGAGAATATTTGAAAGGACAAATGGATATTCTTTATTACAGTATAAAACATGTTAGAGATGTTACCCAGTTCTCTGTACTGCTTCTCCTAGTTTATTACAAGAACTGGCTGGTTGTAGCAAAAAAAAAAATAAAAGCAGAGAAAGTGTTCCAATATGTGCAATATCTTTCTACTCTGCAGTCTTTTCAAAGAAGCTTCCTCATTCTGTTTTTATTTCTATTTTGGGATTTTTTTTTTTTTAAACCCGGAGTAACCATAATACACAGGGAAATAATTAATTTACAATTCCTGTTTCAAATACAGAAACTTTGTTTTAAAATCTTCTTTTCCACAATACCAAAGTTGTGTGACGATGTTCATCTTGTAACTATAATGCAGAACTTCATGTTCATATTTGCCAATACATCTGCTCTTTCACAGAAGCTTAGTGAGTATTTTGGGTTCTACTGATAGGAAGATATTTCAAATGCTGCCCTGTTCCAGTTGGGCAAGCATACCACACATGTTCTGTGTGGTACAATAGATTCCATCCATCCAGCCATCCCTATTAGAATATGGTGTAGACAGTAGAAGGAGCAGCACAACAAATAAGGTACACAGCAGTCTTTCTCACTTCCTACTTAGAAGAAGTTCTCAGCTGCCAAACTATCAGCTGAGAAGTATTTAAGATGCTGTTATGTACCTACATGTGTGACTGCATGAAGTGTGAGCAGTAAATAGCAGTTTACTGATGAGAACTCAACAGCAGAGCATTTCTATGTAAATAGGATTTAAAGCACACAGATAGAAGTATTGCTTGAGGCACAGCATTTTCTATTTAAATTGTTTTGATAAGCTGATTAAAAGAGGTATTGAGGTTTTCGTAATCGTCAGCCCCCTTGATCTCTGCCATGGTGCATCTGATCAAACAGTTCCTATACACTGAGTCCTTAGGGATGGTGTTCTTTTGTTTCAGATCCCAAGTTAAATAGCATCTGACTGTAATTATTTTCATAATTAAGGCTGCATATATGATTCCACTTTCCAATAACAAGGGCTTCAATTAATTTTTTTCTCACTCAAATATGTGCTCTACAGGGGGAACTTGTGATTCTGGAGAATCCCATGAAAATGATGTCATCCTGTATGCCAAGATTGAGGGAAGGAGGGAACACATACCTCTTGATACCCTGACCTATGCTGCTTACAAGGTAAATTGTCTAAAACAAAGCAGGTGGATGGCAATGGACAGATCATTCTCTTTTCAAGCCATCACAGGAATATTGTGTGGTGAATTCCACAGGGACACTCAAATGTGGCCTTCCCAAACACATAAATCATGTGCAGGCCTGGGAGCAGTCGGGCACTTTTGCAGCACAGCTCTGCAGTTACTGGTGGCCACTCCAGCCCCAGGCAGGACTGTGCAGGGTTGGCTGGGGCTGGGGAAACAGGCAGGAAAGCAGTGGGTAAAAATTGTCAGTTATTAGCTGAAAACTTCAGTGACAACATCTCCTCACTAAAGATTACTCCTGTTTCCACTCAAGCTCATTCTAGGCACAGTGTGATGCTGAGGAGCAGGGTCCTGAGAGGGTCATTCCTGGTGGGATCAGGGGCTGGAAGAGGGTCTGCAGTGGTGGGGGCACAGACTCAGCCATGGGAGGCAGCTGCTGGCAGAATGCACAGGCAGCATCTCCTCTGTCCAAAGTGCAGCTGCCTTCCAACCACATCCACCACCCTCAGCAGGACAGTAAAGACCTTGAACTTGCCCCCAGGATCCTTCCTGTCTAGGGCAAGGAAGCACTTAGACCATGTCTGCCCTGAATAATCTGGCCCTGAGGTCTCCTTATTCTGCTGCTGTAAAACAGGCAAAATTTGGTATTTGATACAAGTGCACATAGATGAGCTAGGTATCGAAATGCAGAGTGGTTACATAGTCTGAGGGAAGTTTGATGGTAAAGATGCTGCTGATTTCAAGCACAGATCTGTGTGAATTTTGTCTGTAACTTTAGCACTTAGAAACCAAATGTTTACAATAGTGTTTGGCCTGAATTTGGTTGAGTCACTTGCATTGTTTCATTGTGCATGGCTTCCCTCCTCGCCTGCTTCTGTGTGAAAGACAGGGCAGAACTTTTGTAAAACTAAGGAAACTGTAATTGTAAAATAATAAAATATTAATTAGGGAACTTGGGGAGAGATAGGATCTGAAATTACATGGAATTCATTGTGAAGGTTTTTTAAAACAAGCAGTTTTAAAGCTGACATCCTCTTTTGACATAATAAAGTCCTAATTACATTGCTTTAGGACAAAGGCTAAGCTTTGTGAGGCAGTGCTTTCATTTATTTCAGCAGCATAACATCCTCCCCACTTATGCCTGTGAACTCCTGCTGTTGCACCATTCTCACGTATCCAGAGCAGACATTCACCACCCTGCCTTAGCTCCTGTGAGCTGTAAGGCTCCAGGACAAACCTCACCTTCCCTTCCCAGCCAAAACTGACAGCAGAAACTTGCCCTTCTCAGAACACAGAGGGTGCAGTCTTTTCTTCTGTGCCTTTACAACCAAACCATCCCATCCCTCTGAGCTGATAAGCATCACTGGTACCCAGGGTGCTAATACCTATCCACATAATAGTAAAAGATTTTATTTGGGAGTGTGTGTGGAAAAAAGTGTCTAAAAAAGTTGACAAAATGAATCAAGGAGAGAGAACAGCAAGTTTGGTTCAGCACAATTAGAATTGGGTTTTTTTTATTATTATTTTAAATGGTACATTGTGACCTTTTTAACTTATTTAAGCCTTTTTCAATTTCTTTTGAAGGTGCCATCTTTGGTTTCTGTTGTCATTAGTCCGGACCTGCAGACTCCTGCAACCAAATTTTGCCTGAAGCAAAAGAGTCACCAAGGCCACAACAGGAATGTCTGGGCTGTGGATTATTTCCATGTCCTTCCAGTGCTCCCTTCCTCAGTGACTCACATGATCCAGTTCTCCATCAATTTGGGGTGTGGAACTTACCAACCTGGTAACAGGTAAAACTGGAGAGATCATTCTTTTGGGCATCATCTTTCTAGTATATTTTGGTCTATAAAATCTATATAAGGATTTGTAAATCTTTTTTCAGAAGAAGGGATCCCATTGATAAAGGCAAATATAAGCTGCTCAAAAGCTAATGTTTCTCCTCATCTTTACAGGCCCAGATTTATGTATCTCATGTGCAATAAAGAGTCATTTAATAGCTTTCAAGGTCAAAACTTGCTTTTCTTTGCCCATTATTCTGAAATATGCTCATGATTTCAGATTGACTTTTGTCACTATAGGACACGAAAGAACACAAGCACACCACCGTTCTCAAGGTGAAGGAAAAAAGGGAAGTTTATTTTCTGACTCCAACATTTATAGTTTCCCAAAAGTGACAGCGGATTGGAGGGTGACAGTGACACCTCTCCAGTGCCACTGGTCAAACCGACAGTCTATCAACTCTCTCCTCTTCCATAAAGGAATGCAAAACAATGAGTTATTTACAGAAAATGTGTGAGAAAGTTCACTACAAGAATGTCAACATCAGAAGGTTTAGAAAATCTTTAAAAACCAGGGTCACATACTTTTGCTTCAGTTTCTAATGGGTATGAGATTTACTTCTTAATACTGTGTAAGGAGGAAAACATTAAAGGTGGCAGCAGAAACCTGCCCTGCTGGCCTCTCTGAGATTACTGATGCCACAAGCACATCTAATTCTAGAAGGACTGGGGATAAATTACCCTCATCTAAATGACCATCAGTGTGAGGAGCTAGGCTGATCACAGAATACTTTTTCTGGCTTTACTTCTTCTGGACATTCAATGTGAATTTTCCCATGGGGAAAGGGAAAGAAGGGAGTCATTTTAGGCTCCATGTTTTATTGAATCATAGAAATGTTGATTAGAAGGGCCTATACAGGTTATCTGGTGAAGGCTGCTGCAGGATGGATTGTTACTGGGCTGGTCAGACATGGCTCTGCCTATCCATGACTTGAAAAGTCTTCATGGTTGGACACTGTGCTACCTCACCTGCTCAAGTGAAAAAGTGTTTCCTAATCTACAATACAAAACTATGAAACCATGTCTTTATGATTATTGTCCTTTGTAATGTTCCTGACACAACTGAGGAGAGTTTGACTCTGGTTTCCTTGTGAGTGCCCTCTGCACCACCACAGGATGCTGTAGCTCACCCCTCCCCACCAGGCTGAGCAAGCCAGATCCTCAGCCCATCCCAGCTTGCTGCTCAAAGCCATGGACATCTTGCCCATCCTTTACTCTGCTCTCAAAATTCTTAATCTGCTTCTTCAAATGGAGAGCCCAAAACCAAACCGCCCACTGTTCCTCTTCCATTATATACATGTGAGAATATTTATCTTGATATTTTATGAGGATTAAGTTACTTTATATTTTGCAGACTTGAGAGTTTAAAGTAAGAGACTATGAGAGCTTTTATCTGTGTCCCATGGCATCTACTTCCCACTGGAAAGAGTTGCATTAACACTGACAGGGTAGCAGAATTCAAGGGGAAGCAAAAATCAAGGTACTGCACTTATATTTGATAGGAAGAGAAGGCAGCAGCATTTTCCTACATGAAAAGTGAAAACTTTGCTTATAAACACTCCTGGCGAGTAAACATGTTATATAAAATCTCTGTCTCAATCTGTTTTCTGATGGAGATCAGTATATATTTTGAAAGATTAATATTCTTCCTTCCATTTCTGAATGAGAAGTGAGCTTCTTCATAACCAAAGAAGCATTAGGTCACCATTTTTCCTATTTGTATTTCCCAAATGCTGCAGCATTTCACATCTCCCAGTCTGCAGCACTATTCATAATGCTTTCATTACTGCAAATGTGAGAGACTCATGCTGGATATAAGAAGTAAATATGACCCTCTAAGGTATCTCAACAGCTAAACCTGAAATAATAATAAATTAGTCAAAACCTCCATAAGCTGGTTTAATAGACACAATATCACAGTGATGGTACATTTAAATAAAGTATATTGTCAGCAAATTATCATAAAAATAAAAATTCAGAATCCAATTATTTAATACTGAGGAGATGAATTATGACTTCTATAATATTCCATTACTTAAAATAAAACAGAATATTATGAGCCAATTATATGGAGGAAATTACAAGAACAATTAAGTAAAATACTAAATCTGTAGTAAGTCAACTTTCTCTATAAGTTTTTCAAGGTCTTTAGAGTGTAGGGCATCTAAGGATTTCCTTATAGGTTGTAAACAATTTGGGTTTTTTTTAACCCAGGAAAGAGCCCATGCATGAACAGCTAGTGATCTTTTGCCACCTTTTCCAGATGTTATAGTTAGCAGCTGGCAGTTATAGGTGTCCTGTGCTCACACAATGCTGTCTAGCTCTGATTAATTCAAGGTTTCTCCTCATATCTGAAGTTATTTCAATATGAAATACAAAAGTAATGCAGTTGTTTTAACAGCAGCAGCATAAAAACACTGGCTAGATGGTGGCCCAACAAGAACTCTGTGTTCAGGCAATCCTCATTCTAAAAACCTTTGGGGTTTTAAACACTTGTGGTGGTGTTCACAGGGGTCCCAGGGTGTGAGAAGAGAGGAGGATCTGAGTCCATGTTTCAGAAGGCTAATTTATTTTTTTATGATATATATAATATTAAAACTATTCTAAAACTATATTAAAAGAATAGAATAAAGGATTTAATCAGAAGGCTTGCAAGGAAAAGGATTGAAATGGAATGATAATAAAATTCTGTGTCTGACCGAGAGTCCAAGACAGCTGGACTGTGATTGGCCATTAATTAGAAATAACTAACATTGTAGGATTGACGGGGGTAGCACGGTCAGGACAGACAGAGACGAGAGATCTCTGCAGCCAGGTTGTGGAACTTGAGGTTTATTGCAAAGGGCCTGGGTGCAGGGCCCTGCTGGGAGCTGCCAGCTGCAGCTCGGAGCAGGCCCGAGAGAAGAGAGGGGCAGAGAGGATGAGAGGGTAAGAGCCTAAAAGGAAAGAGCTAAGAGACAAGAGGTAAGAGACAAGAGGTAAGAGCTAAAGAGTAAGAGCTAAGAGACAAGAGGTAAGAGCTAAGAGACAAGAGGTAAGAGCTAAAGAGTAAGAGCTAAGAGACAAGAGGTAAGAGACAAGAGGTAAGAGCTAAGAGACAAGAGGTAAGAGACAAGAGGTAAGAGGGCGAAGTTCCCATTACAATACAATAAATCACCTTCTGTGTTGAATATTCTGATTCTCACTTAACCAATCTAGTACAAGATACAAATCCTACAGCATTTCCATACAGCCTGTAAGAATCACTACATTACCATACTGTGCTACATTTTAAACCCTAAAAACTCCTCTTTGGACCCCTTCTGCCAAGCTGGCAGGGTCTGCTCGGACCCTTGGACCTGCCTGCAAGCAGAGGGTCTTGTTTCATCAAAAGGGGATCACCTTCAGCAGGCCACAACGTTGTTTTCCCATTGTTCAGTAACTAAGGGATCTCAAAGCTTGCTTTCATTTCAATCTCGCTTATAGTTTCTATATTCTCAAAATCTTTTGGCAGACTATCATATTTATAAGGCTTTCCTGTTTTATCTTCCCCAACAAACATGGACCAATCAAAGATTCACCTGTTGCATTCCACAGCAGCAGATAACCATTGTTTACATTTTGTTCCTGAGGCCTCTCAGCTTCTCAGGAGAAAAAATCCTAAGGAAAGGATTTTTCATAAAACATGTCTGTGACAAACACTCATGAAACTCTGTCTCACGTTTGCATTTGCAGGATTTTTTGTCTTCAAGTTCTGCTCAAAATTATTTCTTGTTTCCTCATCAATTATTAGAAATAGCAGGTTTGGTGATTTCTCAATGTTGATACTTCTACATTGAGATCTATGCCAGGTACCCTCACGGTGTCTTTCTCCTTTTTTTTTTCTTCAATGTGTTCCCAGTGTCAGCTTGGAGTTCTCAACCAACCACGGTCGCTCGTGGTCGCTGCTGCACATGGAGTGTTTGCCTGAGATTTGTGCAGGGCCCCACCTGCCCCACAGCACCATCTACGCCTCCGAAAACTACAGCGGGTGAGAGAGCTCTCTGCAAACTGCAAAATACACAGCACTACAGATGGGAACTGGAGGGGCAGGAGAAAGCAGCAAAGCACACAACTCTGGGTCATCATTCATTTTTGACTACCTGGGGACAGCAAGGAAGGAGTGTTCTGAGCTCCCTGGCTACCCAGTCATGAAAGCTCAAATGTATTGGGCTGCTTCTGTGGTATAATAATAATTTTTTGATGCTAAAGAGAAATTAAAAAAAAAAAAACACTTGAGGACAGCATGTTGATAAGAAGAAGAAAACTTTTACCTTGTCAAAGCCACAAAAGTTTTCTTCTTGGTCAGAAAAATTTATTTTCAAATCCTTTATTTGAAAATAAATTTATTTATTTATTTATTTATTTATTTATTTTCAAATCCTCAGACACATTTACTCATGTGGAATCCCAGTACTGGTTTACAGTGAAGCACATTCTCCATACTTCTGCAATGGAGATGGTTATTAGTGTAACTTTCTTGTATCAACCCTTCTCAGCATTGAGTCTCTTCTCTACTGTTTTCACTGAAAAATGAACTGTGGCATTTTTCTGCATAGCACAAAATCCCTTGGTGTCCCAACTTCCACAACACTTACAAAAAGAAAGATGAAACATTGCTATGATCTGATGGCACACAGCCCCTAGTCCCATACAATTTTCATAGGAGCCATTACTCCTGGTGTGTGCAGGAAGTGTAGCCTCTGTGGATGATAGAGAATGATGGCCCAGACTGCAGCATGCCAAACCTTCTGCACCACTCCTCACCCTCTGAGGGTTTTCACCAAACAGAGTTCAGCCCCACTGGAGGTTCCGTTTTAGGAGATATTCATGGGGATGAATATGGGGAGAAGCTGCTACAGCAAAGGAGCTTATGGTCTTTGCCAACTGTGTGTATTCCTACAGGGGGAGAATGGCTGGGTTTTATAAGACAATAACTAGTGTTCATGTACTGTGTAATATATGGACTTCTTATTTTTAATTTGTATTTTCCAAAGCTGCTGTAAATTTATGCTTCATTTGAGCAGATTTTAAAATTAAGCTTCTCACAAAGCTTCCAGAATACATAAACATATCTGCCAAATATACTGTTGCATAATAACTGTCAGTGTAAAATGTGCTATATGTCTTTCAGGTGGAACAGAATAACTATTCCCCTTCCCAACGCTGCTCTCACCAGTGACACCAGGATTCGATGGAGGCAAACAGGACCAATCCTTGGAAATATGTGGGCAATCGATAATAGTTAGTATTCTTACCCATGATCATGACACAGCAGAAAAGTAAATTTTATATGCTGCTCTAAGTAAACATATTTTCCACCATCACAAGTCAGTGAATTTACAGTTTTTTAAATTCCTGTTCTGCTTAGTTGCATTTGGTAGCAGGTGCATTTTGAGGCCAGAGAGAGAGTCTACCATTAGAAAAGACAATAGTCTAATAGATTTTTTTTTTAATTTAATTGAATGCTTTCCAGGAAAAAAAAATAGTGACAGGGCTTAATATAGTATTTTTTTCTGTCTGCTTAGTCCTAATTACATAAATAGGTTTCACACTGGCTGTTAAGGACATGTACTGCAGCAGCCTAAGAGACAGGAGCAGCATCTGGGACTTATTTTGCTTCTGGACATAATTGCTTGAAGACCATCTTCAAGCAATGCTGCTACCAAAATACTGAAAAAACCTTACATTGTTTACCATATCTTCAGGGGAAAGTGCCATCTGTTTCAGAGAACTGTTCTTCCCTTTGAAAATTATTTTTCACATACCTTTTCTTAAAATGGATTTGAAGAACTGGGAGAAGTTTATGTTGCTAAATATTTATATGAATTATTACAGAGGAAAACCAGGACCAGAATTATCAAGTAATACTTTGAAGGGCATTTAGGAACACAGGATTAAACGTATGAAATGCAGAAATAAGTATGATTGAAAGGGTTAACTAAGAGTAACTGCAAAATTTTTTAGCTTACCTTTTAGCCTTAAGTGATTTGGAAGTAAGTAGGCTACATTCAGAATTTGTTTGGTTAGATGCATGAAATATGTAATTTAGAGATTTACACTGATGTATGTGAAATTTTGTAGTGATTCCCAGTAAGGCTTGATATGGTGCCTAGGATTATATTTTGCAGAATTTTTAAAATATATTGAGGCCTAGTATTAACAAGAAAATCTTGAGGCTGTTAAGGTAATATCATTAAGGAAATTTTGTCACTACAAGTAATGAAAATTGTTCTCTTAATCATAACTGGAAGTAGCATCATCTTGACATTCTGGATATAGTATTAATGCTTCTCTTTAGGGATGTTATATGCATCAAAAAGAAAGTAAAATTAAGGGGAAAGATGAGTATTTAAAATGAGAAGATTTCTGTGAGTATCTGCAAAGATGAGTTGCTATCTAAAAAAATGCTGACTTTAAGTGTTGGAGACACTCATGAGATTCACAGAAACCACATCAAGATGAAATCAATCCAAGGATACAAATTCCTTACAACAGAACAGAACAAGGTTTTGAAAATCATTTGACAATTCATTTATCTGCACAACCTTTGCTTATAAAGCAAAATACAGCTCCATGAAAGGATGCTGCATGCTCCTGTGTGCACAATCTCAAAAAAAGGTTTACCAACCATCTGCCTAGAAAGTGCTTGCTGTGAATTTGAGGTGCAGAATCATGACACAGGAATTGAGTCTTAAAGACAAATTTCTGTGGTTTTGAATGCTTCCTTTGTTAGATACTAGTGATACTGAAGTTTTACACTGTATTGTAGAAAAAACCTCGTAAATATTGGCAAGCCACTCAATTTCTTGAAGAGAGGAAGATTTTCAAAGATTCAGCACTCTGACTTTTAGCTTCATGACTGTTTCCTATGTGAATCAAGTTTTAAATGAAATCTGGAAGCTGGCCATCTTTCAGAAACTCTGGAAAAATGCCAATTTCCGTAAAGTTTTTTCATTTTGAATGACATCATTACATCTTTAACCCTTCTACTTTTACCACCCCCTCAAAAAGACCTCAAAAGACACAAAAATCAAACAGACAGAACAGAATTTTTGCACCCTGAGAAGTGAGAAAACCTAGAAATCACATGAAATCTGATGAGGATTAGTTATAGGGAGTAGCTAAAAGGGATTTAGAGTGTGTCTGCTAGGGAGAGCTGACACCCTGCTCTGATGGGCAACATTATAGAACTAGGAAAAGGAAGAAGTACTGCTTCTTATTGATTATTTCAAATGAGTGGCTATTTCTTCCAAATGTCATCATGCAAGTGGGTAACTCCAAGTAATTGTTCAACAGAAAAGATGCCACTATTCATGGTTAAGGCCTTTTAGCATTTTGTATTAAAATAATATTGCCCACAAGTTATAACTTTTCTTTCTTATAGTGCAAGAGATAATACTGACATTTTCTCATCTTTCCATCCTCCATATTTTTTTACAAATATCCACACTGTCAACGAGGAGTCATTGGAGGAAGATGAAGCAAAAGAGTAAAACAAGTCTGGTGTATTTTTGAGCACTTTAGGATGTGACATTTTGTTCCATTTAAAAGAATCAGTGAAAGAGTATGAAAATTATTAGTTACATATTAGTTACACAGGGCAGGTTTTATTCCCCTAAATCCAGTCAAGTAAAGTATGTAGATTTCAATGAGAGAAGTAGTGACATGTTTTCTTAAATCTACAAGACTACTACTGGAATGTACCAATATATAGATTGGATTGCATCTCCAAACTAAGATGAAGGGAATGTCAATGAAAAATTATGAAAAAGGTCAATGCCTACCAAATTATCTGATCTCATTCACAGACAGTAATTAAGACAGTATTAGTGGCCACAATACTGTGTCTTTAGCCACAGATGGACATGACACATTAAATAATAAATTATCCCTGACTATCCTTGAAACAGTTAAATGCTTTATATCATTTCATAGACCTTTTCCAGGCAGTGGGATTTAAATAAATACAATAATTGTATGATCAGGTCTGTACACTTTCTTGTATTCATCATATTCTGTTTACCACATAGCATAACCTTCCAGTTAATTGATTTCTCTCTCTGCAGTTTATATTGGTCCATCTTGCCTGAAATTCTGCTCAGGGCGAGGACAGTGTACTAGAAATGGCTGCAAGTAAGTGTTATATTCAGCACTCATGTTCAATTTCTGTCACAGAGTTCACTTGGTAGTGTGAAAGTTGACGTGACTTTCATTTCAGTCCTTGCTCTTTTAGATGACTAAATATAAAACTAGCATAACCCTCAGAATTCATAAAGCTCACTGGAAAGCTAAAGATCAATCTTTCTGAACAGCATCATGTTTAATATTTTTTTTATTCTTTTCTTCAGGTATAGTGTCTAACTTCCAGTTCATCTTAAAATGTGCTACAGAACACACTGAAATGTCATATATACTGGTTATAGAGGTGATTTGTGACTTTATCACTTTTGTATTAAATGTTGGGAAAGAATTACAATTTTAATAGCTCCAATATTCCATAATCTAACATACCTCAAGGACAGAAGATCAGCACTCCACTTTTTTCTGATAGTCTGGCTTGTTAAAAGGGTTCCACTCTAAAAAATAAAAAGGTACTTACTCAAAACCAGTGAGCACATTCTTAATGTTTCTATAACTATATTTAGGTATTAACAAGAATATAACCTACAGGGCATTCTCTTTTGTAACTTGTATTTTCAGGGTCTCCCATCATGGGGAGGAAAGATGAATCTGACTCCATGTTCTTAGAAGGCTAATTTATTTTTTATGATATGATATGATATTAAAGAATGCCATGCTAAAACTATACTAAAGAATAGAGAAAGGATACTTACAGAGGGCTTAACAAGATACTAATGAAAAACTCGTGACTCCCTCCAGAGTCCCGACACAGCCTGACCATGATTGGTCATTAAGTAAAAACAATTCACATGTTGGATAAACAATCTCCAACCACATTCCAATGCAGCAAAACACGGGAGAAGCAAATGAGATAATATTGTTTTCCTTTTTCTCTGAGGCTTCTCAGCTTCCCAGGAGAGAAATCCTGGGCAAAGAGGATTTTTCAGAAAACATAGTGACAGTAACTTAATTTCTTGTAATCACATCTAGTATGCTACAGGTAAAAGCAAATTTGTCATTTTACATATGAACAACTGTAATTATGTCAGCAGGGGTTTTGTCGCAAAAATTAATAAAAATATTTCTGTACCGTGCTATGTGTAGATTCATGGGGTGTTCATAAATAAATATTTTTTAAATTCAAAAAGTAAATACTAGCTAACAGAAATCATTTGCTGTGCACTTTACCTATGTAAAGTTCAAAGAGGTTCTGGTGCCTCAGACTTGAGAGGGACCTGGTGGTCCATGAACAGCTGCAGCCACCCTGTTTGCTGACAAGCAGCCACACCAGGATGGGTCACCAGTCATGCTCTCCCCGTTCCTCCCCGCAGGTGCGACCCCGGCTTCTCGGGGCCGGCGTGCGAGACGGCGTCGCAGACCTTCCCCATGTTTATCTCGGAAAGCTTCTCCAGCTCCCGCCTCTCCTCCTACCACAGCTTCTACTCCATCCGCGGGGCCGAGGTCAGCTTCGGCTGCGGGGTCCTGGCCAGCGGCAAGGCCCTGGTCTTCAACAAGGACGGCAGGCGCCAGCTCATCACCTCCTTCCTGGACAGCTCCCAGTCCAGGTGAGAGGGAGGGAGGAGTCCTGTGGAGAAAGGAAATGGGGGAGCTCCTCCCCCTACAGCTACAGCCTTGTGTGTTATTAAACCAGTTGCTTTAAAAACCTCCTAGTTCCATGTTTTAATGGTGATTTCGTAGCCTCGCCTTTTTCTCCTCCTGCTTTGTAAACAACAGAGCCCAAAACAGACTGTAGGGAAGTTATTGTACAGCTCAGATGGAAAATATGAAATGTTAATATCAAACCTGAGTGTCAAAGCCAAGTGCTAATTAATTATTTATAAGGTTGTGTTTATTTGACAGCTTGTGGCAGCTGATTAGATCCATTCACTATCTCTCCCTCCCCTTCAGTGCCTAATAAATAATTAAATGCAGTAATGATTGGCATTTTTTTAACTATATATGCCACAATGCATTACTTGACAATAAAACCAAATCACAACTACAAAACCCCATAACTGATATTTATCAAAATTTGCCTAGATTGAGAAGATCTGAAAACAACCTGGTTAGGGGAAAGACAAAACAAAAAAAAAACCCACAAAAAAACAAAACAAACAAAAAAACCAAACCCACTGTGAAAAGGATAGCCTGCAAACATTTGTGTGGTTCTGGTGCAGGTTCCTGCAGTTCACACTGCGCCTGGGCAGCAAGTCGGTGCTGAGCACCTGCAAAGCGCCCGACCAGCCCGGGGAAGGAGTGCTGCTGCACTACTCCTACGACAACGGCATCACCTGGAAACTGCTGGAGCACTACTCTTATCTCAACTACCACGAGCCAAGGTATGTGCACACATATCACAAAGAGGTATTTGCGTGCAGTTGTGCTGGCTGTGGTGGTCACTGCAATGTGGAGACTGGGTACGTGGTGCAAGAGGGAATGAAGATTTTTTATTGCACACAGAAAGTTACCACTTTCCTTTAAAATTTTGCAGCTGTTCTAGGCACTTCTGATTTTTTCATTCTATAAAAATGAATACATTGGTTTAATGGCTTTCAAGTCTCAGGTGATACAACAGAACAAGCTGAAGCAGTGCAGGAGGAGGGAGAGGAGTGTACTTGTGGGAAATAGGGGCATGACACTTCCCCTGGAAGCCGCCACTTGTAAAGAAAAATTAACATAAATTATTTGTAGCTTTGAAGCCATAGATACCCTCACTACATCATCCCCTGGGATTAGGAGCTCACAGGCAGCACAGGACAGCTGAGACAGAATCTGATTGTGAGGATCTCTGCAGGATTGTGAGGATCCCTGAGGTCAGCAGGAAAACTCACCTGCTCCCACTCTCAAGGCAATTGCATGGCTGTGCCTCTGCCTTGGGCTGGGCTTGGTGCCCTGGGAGAACCTGCTGCTGACTGGGCCTGGGACTTGCACAAATAAAAAATAAGTTGAACAAAGAGCTCATTTCATCTAGCAAGGCCTATGTTTGGTGTCAGATTAGAGAGGAATGCATCTCCTGTGTTTAGAGAAGGTGTTCCTTACATTTGTGACACCATCCACCAAATTTAGTAGAGCAATACAAAATCAGGAGTCTCCGTGAAGTACCAAAATTCCGGAACAGTCTGGTCTGGATCTATGCAAACCCTCTCAAACCTGGCAGCAGCCACCTCCATGGGGTGCTGCAGCAGAGCCAATAAATGCCAATTGAAGGAGATGCTCTGCAAAGGGGCCCAGAAGAGGCAGAGCTGGCAGTGGCATCACTGGACTCATTCCAGCAGGTCCATTTCCTGCCCATGGGTAGCTTTGACCTGGGTATTGCCCTGTGTCTTCTTCTCTACCAAGTTCAGAAAACATCTTAGTCAGCCCCAGGGGTGGGACTGGAAATAGCCTGCAAGTCACTTTAGCTACACATAACTTTCATTATTTATAATCATTGAGCTCAGATGAGTGCTTTTTCAAAAACAAAACAAAAAAACTTAGATTTCCAAATCTTGTTAATAGCTCAGTACAAAATTGCAATATTCAAAGTGTGATTAAGAATGTTCTAATTGAAAAAAATCCCCCTTAACATTACAATTATTTCCTGGGAGCTATAAGAAATATTTAAAAATGTGAGAGTAGGACTGTATTTGGTAGAAATTCATTGTAGACTTTAATTTTTGAAGTTCTAAATGTTTCCAAAGGAAAGATGGTACAGACTGGAAGACTTAAAAATCTTCTTCAAAGTTTATTTTGCCTACCTTTGCTATAGTCACATATATATTTTATATGACTCCACTTCTAATTCTTAGATTCAAAACTACATCTGTAGGAGTTACATTTCCCTAAAGGTTTTTCATATATAGCACTATGAAATTTTTATAACAAAAAGGAAAATACATATTCTGGTGACTGATTTTAATCAAGTTTAAGATATAAAAATAATAAATTACACAGATGCTAGAGACTTATTTTTCTTTTTAAGGTTAGGTATGGAACACAATTTTTGTTGTTCTGACAAGGTACACAGCCAAGTACATTCTACACAGAGTAGAGAGATTTTGCCATGGGAGGTGGATGGATAGATGGATAGATAGATAGATAGATAGATAGATAGATAGATAGATAGATTATTCAGTCCACTCTGGGTAGATAAAAAAATGACATAGATACAAACCTGAAGCTAATGCTGGCAATAATTATGAACAAAGCTTCACCTTTTCATATTATGTTGTCTGAAAATATCAGCATTTTCAGTAACATAGATGGACTGCTGCAAAGTTTGGCAATCAGTCTGTATCCACGAATTTAATTAATCTTCAGTCATACAAAAAATAATTACACATTTAATGTTCTGCTGAAAAGGTGCATTTAATCTGCTAACATTTGACAGCTGCATTTTTCTTCTGGGCAGAACAGCGGTGGCTTTTCAATATTAGGTATGCGCATAGCTTGAAAGAATGAGATCAGAGCAAAGGTCTCCCAGCTGGTTTTTAACAAATTTAATGGTGGCTGGTAATGTAAGTAGGAGCACTTTTCTTCTCTGCAGCAGAAAAGTCATTAGCAGGAATCCCCCTCCCTCTCCATCTATCTCCAACAAATCAAAGCCAGACAGGAGAAGTTGTTACAACTGGAGGTGTAGTCAGGTTCTGCGTACTAACATATGTGCCATACGTGGTGGTTTACACCTACATTTTTAAATTGTGTTAGCTTAATCCCCTGGGATGGAGAATTTATTTTAACATGTGTTAAATATTTCAGCATCTGATAAGTGTATCAGTGGTGCATGTCATGATTTAGGATTTTCTGTATATTACTGTCTGTGAGAATTAGTGTCCACGTGGGCAAGCTTATGAGAGTTAAGAGTGAAAGGGAAGATACAGGCACCAGAGGCAGCCACCAGCAGAGAAATATGCCCTGGATTATGGCAGAGCATTAGCTCACACGAGTGCCAGGTGCTTCACAGAGCCCACTGGACACAGTGCTCCTCTTTATCAGGTACCAGCTTTCCTCAGGATAACACCCCTGAATCATGGCAGAAAAAAATATGGTTCCTTTTAGAATCAGTTGCAATTTCTTGTCATTTGTGCCTTTAAAAAATTAACCCAAAAGGTTATAAAGTTGCTTCTTATGAGGGAATCCTTAGTAGAAAAGAAGCCAGGGTCCAAAGTCATTCAAACATGTTTATTTGAGTGTAAAGGAAAGGTATCCACCATACATAAAGTGTACTGTGCTGGGCCCATGCCACAGGGACATGGCCATGTCACCTCGGGCTGTCCCTCTGCACTTCTCTCTCCAGTCTATGGATGGCAGAAAGCAGCTGCTAGAAAAGACAGGCAGGACTTTCTGTCTGCTTCCCACCTGTTTAGCCAAGCTAGTTGATATTTTCAGGTTAATGGATTAATGTATTCTTCTTTAAAATGAATGTGACACTAAACAACAGTATTATAAATCTACTCCCTACAAGGTTGTTGTAGCAAGTCATTTTTAAGAGTGTGGTTTTTGCACTAAGATTGCCACAGGCATAAGACTCTTTCATATGCAGAGAACAAAACATTATAACAGGCAGCTTAGAAAGCCTTGAGTATGAAAAGAATTTGGTGCTGAAATATAAAAAGATGCTTTCTGTTTACCTGATATTTCATTTTATCCGTATTTCTTCTTACAGAGAAAGAAAAATAACAGCTACATGATGAGCTGGCTGAAAACCCTTTAGCCAGCAAGTAATTGTACCCCAATGGAGACAAATGTCCCTGCTGCCAGTCTGTCTCACAGCTGATGTGGCTGTGTGGGGTACCATGGTCTTAGTGATTTATGGGGCTTTCAAGAAGGTGTCATTGCTGTGGCAATTAATGTATACTCCCTCCTGCAGTGTATGAAAATTGCTCGTGGAAATCAGATAAAACTCTTAATTTTCTTTGCAGTTTTTCATTTCTAGGTGTGTTGACACAGCTGCCATGACAAATCAGGTGACCTTGCATACCAGAAGCACCTGGGACTCACTTCCAGTTGCATCTCTATGCAGCTACAAAAAAGGAGTGTCTGCCAAAAAGAACTACCCATAATCACACTGTCTGACAAGATGAAGATTTTCCACTTGATTGTGGCAATTTACAGGGGTGGATTCTTCTAGGACAAGAGCACCATTAGAATGATATCAATGCTATGTGGGGAATGCAGATGTTTACAAGATGCAGATCTTCAGGATAAAACCCACTGAGTCTGACAAAGGGGAATTGGAATTCTTAAATCCTTGTCAGCTCATCATTCCTTTGCTAATTTACATGTTTAAATTTCCTGAGAGGTCCACAATGGAAGCAAAAATTACAAATTTGGTAGAAACTCTTTCTGGTGGCTTTTGCACATGCCTGGTTTTCAGTAAATGAACTGATTACCAAGAGAACTAACAATTCCCCTGTCCCTGTCACTGGTAGCAGCTATACCAGCAGATGCTATGGTATTTGTGGGTTAAATTTGCTCCATGATTTTTAGGGTCAGTAAGGAAAAGTTACCAAAAATACATCCCCATGGAATTATTACAAACAGGAAAAACTGGCAATAACGACTTTGCTTTGTTTTCCAGAATAATTTCAGTGGAGCTGCCTGAAGATGCAAGGCAGGTTGGCATTCAGTTCAGGTGGTGGCAGCCATATCATTCTTCTCAAGGCGAAGACGTGTGGGCAATCGATGAAATCATCATGACCTCTGTGCTTTTCAACAGCATCAGTCTGGACTTCACCAACCTGGTTGAAGTCACACAGTCTCTGGGCTTCTACCTGGGAAATGTTCAGCCCTACTGTGGCCATGACTGGACTCTTTGGTGAGAAACATGTATTTTTTCCTGTTCTACTTTTGTTTTCCTTGCGTACTCATCCTGCTAAGGATCAAGTGACTGCTGCAAATGCATTTTTCTGGCAGCAATTCAGAGTAATAATGTGTCTTATCCTCAAATTGTGGACAAAAATACAGTCACTAATCTCATTGCAATTAACAGTAAGTTTTTCACCTCATTGCAGAGATTTATGTTTGATGGGAACATTGAACGTAGCATTCTTTTTCCATGAAATATTTAAAGAATACCCTAATAGAAAAAATTCAGAAATGTTTCATAATCTTCACTTCAAATCCACGCAGGTTAATATGGATATGCAGGTAATGAAATAAAATGATAAGTACAGACTCTGAATATTTTGTAAGTGATGTTCAGATCTATGTACATAGCCATTATATTGTAATCCAGAAAGCAAAAGGCAGCAGAATGTAGGCATTATCCATTTGTATTTGCTTTGTCTGGTATTACATACACTTAGTCATCTGCACTGTGATCAGCATCATGACATATTGCAATTAGGTCTCAAATATGCTGTGTATTTAGAAACAAAAGCAAGAAAACATTACACCCCTCAGAGGAAATAAAGGCAAGAGAAGAAAAAGAAGGGAAAAACAAAATTAAAAAATCATTAGGATTGCATAAAAGTATGTTTTTTTAACTAAAGCATTAACATGCTTCACAAAAAAAAACCTGGAGCATTTGAATGTAACATTTGGAATTAATACAAGGGAAGCTCAATTTAATCTGTGTGTTTTGATTAAAACCAAATAACAGTTTTGTGCTGGTCTCATCAACCTATAAACCCAGTATAGTTTTAATTGGCATAGATATATTTCTTTGGAGAAAGTACAATCACAGTAATTATAGAAAACCTGAAGAAAATAAAATAATTTTAGCATCCCCATGGACACTCAGAGAAACACTGTTGGAATTTTATTAACAAGTATCTCTGAGCAATCTGATTTGACTTTCTGATCATCTGTCAGACTAAAAGGAGTTGGCTTAGCAGTAGGAACAACACCAAATGTGTCCTAGCACTGATAATGAGGCAGTAGAAGCACCATTAACCACTTTAATAAGGACAAGGAAGGTACTCGCTGCTCATTAAAATGAAACAACATGTTAGGGCTCAAACTGTTTGCATCTTCCTTATCAAAGAGTTGGAATGAAAGCCTTTTAATGACATTGTTTTCCCTCTGTACTTTTAAGACCAGTTTATTATGGGGAGGAGGGCAGATAAGATAGCAGAGGTTCTTCTCTTTTCCTCCCATGACTCTAAATCGGAACCAAAATAATAAACACTAAGCAAAATTCTCCATCCCATATGGAGATGGACTAGGGTTTGTAGTGCTCAGTCATAGTAGAAATGTTGAAGTTTCCATGCATCAAATATAGAATCAAAACCTTCCTCACTATTTATGTCTAAGTATTTTTCATTATCACTGGAAATCATGAACTCTATCCTTCACTGACCTTGCTCCTCTCAAGGGAAATTTTTAAACTTACACAAAGTCTGTACAAATGGTTGCTAGTTAAATTAATTATTGTTGGGTTTTCCCAGCTGTGAGTCCATTTGGTTCTCATTTTCTAACTCATGAGTTTCTAACTCACGAACAGATCTTCCAGTAGCACTGACACCATTCTCTTGAGAACAGTCTGACAACAGCTTTTTCATTAGTACAACTATGGGAAGTACACTATCAATCATTTTACAGGGTGGCATCCCCAATCCCATTTTCACAGAATTGCTTTTAATTGTCTATTGGGTCTCCATTTCTGCCTTAGAATCTGTAAACATGAACATTTATCCTTAAAATTGGAAAAAAACTGAGGAGGGAGATTTTTAATTTTTTTTTAAGAGGCAGGCTGTTCTTTTTCATACCTGACTTCATTTTTTCATTTTAAAAAAGAAAGTTTGTTCATAAACACATGTTTTGATCAAAGGTGATTCTTGAGTATTTTCATGGTCTGTGTCTGAACAGTCATTTTATTTGATATCCATAATCATAATTTAGTTTCAGAATGGATCCTTTACTTTATTACATCATTGTACTGAAATGACTCTGAAACACTTTAAAATGAAGTGCTTGATGATGTATATTAATTCATCACTTCTCCAAAATGCTTATATTCAGGCAAAATTTTGAACCAATTGTCTCTGGAGTATTATAAGCTATATACAGTGACTTGCTGAAATTCATTTAAATATTGATAAGGATATATATATATATATATATATATATTTATATATATATATAAATGTATTCATGTGGACACAAATAAAATAGCTTTATATAAATAAACTGTCTTCAGTCAGATTACAGCATTATGATTTAACTCAGTGTAGCAAACAATAGTGTCCCATTGCCCCTGGAGAAGCCTAGAAGAAGACTGTAAACCTGTCTTGTCATGAGTTATGTTTATGGAGCAATATCATACAGTAGTCCTACATCAGCTTGGTAATTTCCCAGTGTCTTAAATGTTTTTTTTACAGTAATTGTTACTCTGTATGATGCAGAAAGTTTCTTTCAGGTAATTGACTTAATTATATTAATGATAGTAATACATTTAGGAATTATTTAGCAAAGGAGGTATGATGTGATGCAGAAAGGCCAAACACCCCCTGCTTTTGATGGAAGCTGTGTCTGGTGCGAGCCTGGGCCGTCGTGTCAATATTTTCAGTCAACGCAGATTTACAAAACAAGCTGCATCCATGTGTCTTTTCAGTATTCCTAAAAGTACCAGCCTTGAAAAGATGGTAACTCTGGGGATCTCAGAGCAGTTTGGAGCAATGCAGGTTGGCTGACATTGACTGTGATACCATTCCCAGAAGTACCAATTAGCTGGCAGTGCTTGGAGGGAGAGTGATTGTTCTGAGGGCACCTATGGGTATTGTTCCTGTGCCTCTGCAGGTCTAATTATACACGTGCCAGAAACCCACTCACAGCAACAAATTTATACAAAAATGAGGCCTCTGCATTCTCATTTCTGAAGATATTTTAGTTAATTATTGTGACGCCAGGGACATGACTTCATCTTTTACAAATTCTGGAAAGGTATTCCAGCTGTGTGGCTCCCAGAACAAAGAAAACATTTGGTATTCCAGCAAAAGAATATATCCCTAACCACAACATGAGAGCAAAGAAGGGACAAGGTGGAGCCCACAACTTTAATGCTACTTGTGTTCAGCTGGAGGCAAAATGTGAATGATAAAGGACTTTGTGCACCTGTAATGTGATTTCCTTCCTTCAAAAGAGCTTCTTATAGAGCACCACATATTGTCTGCATCTCAACACTATCTTCCTTTTGCACACTTCTTTAATATGCATTTTAAAGAGCTGGTTTGACTTTTTAACTTACTTAATATACTTACTTAATATATTGTGTACAATATCCAGTGGCTAAGCTATTAAATTAAAATTAATATTAAATTTAAAATATTTTAATCATGACCTGAATGCCACCAGAAAGAAAATATTAGAGTTTAAGACCTTTTTTTTTCTCATTTTATTTAGTAGCATTGAATAAAGGGAATTTTGTGAAGACAAGACCAAAATGTTACATTTAATTCTTTGCCCCTTTTTTCACTATAAGTCCTTTACTTCTATTACTTTGGGAAGACAACTTCTGGGCAGATGTTTCATCAAATTGTTGAGTTTCAACTCCTTTATTCTGTTCAGATAAGGTTTAAGTAACTGTGATGTGCTGCTATGCCCAGGTTTTTGTGTGCAGTGCCAAATCCTCTTCCAAAGCAGTGCTACACATAACTCTCAGCTGATTACACTGCACATGTTTGGCTGACACCTGAAGAGCCTGGTTGTATTGGCACAGATTTCCCATTAGGGCTTCAGCCTGTGTCAGATCAAATCAGCTTTAGCTTTTAAATTTGAGGATTTTTGTCATTTTATGAAATACAAGATAGAGCTTAGAAGAAAAGGAAATTCAGACATTAACCAGACAAGTTCTTCTGAGGTGCATTCAGATCTAACCACAAAGCCACAAACCCTAGGCTGGGAGCTGCACTGCTGATGAGTGCACATTATATCCTCTTCTTAACTTAAAATTATCCTTCCTATTGAGAAGAAAATCACTTTCTTCACACCAGCTGAAGGGCAAACAGTTCAGATACAGTTTTCCAAGATAACTTACTGCCTTCCAGTCCAGCTGTCCATGACAGTGCCCTTGTGCTCTGGCAGTGAAGGGAGTGTCCATCCACAGTCACTCTGGACTGCTGAGTGACAAGACAAAGTGAAAAATTTCATATAAAGTCATGAGCTGGATCAGCTTTAGGAATTCAAGTCACAAAAGTAAGGCCAGAGAGTAGAAAGCAGACAGGATCTTAACTTATGCCAAGTAACAGATATTTAATAATCACAAAACTAATGTCAGCTTTCAGTAATTTCTTCTAAAGCTTTAAGGTAGGATGCTGACATTTATGGCATAAGTGCTCTCTCTGGAAAGGACTCTGTAGAAACCAGTGTAGGTCAGTGAATTAATTTAAAGGAGTCCTAAGTGACACAGACTTGTATTCCTTGTCCTCACACTCACTTTGTCATGACCTTGAATTTTACAGGAGTAGAAGCTTATATGTTCTTCTGTATTGTATTTAAAGATTATGACTACTTATTTAAGATAATAAACTGTAGCTTACTCAATCATGAGAGCAACCTTGAACTACATTATTCTCTTCATCACCCCTGTACTGAATGTAGCTTTTTCTTTTCCATGATGATTTGCAGTGATTTTCTTTAAAAAGAGCCAATCCCTTTTCTAAATTGTTCACATTTAAGAATAGTCTTAGAGAATATTGAAGCTGAAAGGACTACAGTATTTCTGAAGACACTAAGTAAACATCTCAAACTAAGCAGAGGGAGGCAATTTTCATTCTATGAGAACTTTCATTAAAATACTCTGTTTTGATGCCTAGTGAGCAAGATTCAATGTTTAAGTTGTTATTACTTCCTTCTTATGCTTCTGTTGGATTTGAGGTTTTGAATTTGGTTGTTTCCTTTTTCTTTTGAATAGTGCATAGAAGAAAACCTGCATTTGAAGTGAAATATATTGGAATTTCAGACTATAAATTGTATTACTATATATATGATAACTTGGTACCTTGCAAAATATATGTGTAACATTACTATTGTTCTCCAATCCACTGGAAAATATAACTTATATCAGTACACTCTATGGAAAAGAAGCTGAGAATAGAAGAATAATTCTGAAAAACAGTCAAGTGAATGAATTGCACAAGTCAGTAAATGAATTGCATATAGGAAAATCAATGAAGTTAACAGTGTATATAATAAGAGTATTTTAAACTAGATTCGGAGTATTTTAACTGTCCAATATTAGAATGAAATTACAGTTCTGACTGTGGCACGACCTTAGGAAATGGACACCCAGGGGAATCAACTTTCTTTATGTTGTTCTTTCCTTAAGTTGCCCTTTGCTAGATCATAACTTGATCCTTAATACAAAAAGCATATAGTAAGAACTAGCAGAATAATTCAGTGTTTCACATTCTGGGATACATCAGGACCTTCCTGGTAATTTGCAGAAGTGCCAGCAGGAAGATTCTTCTGTGCGTGGTCTCATCCCACATGCCAGTCTACAGAATAAAGAAGCACAACTGTATTTAACTCAGAGCCATGATGTTCTTTTTTTGAGTGATTTTGGAGATCCATCCTGATTCTTTCCTTGCATCTCTCAGTTTTACAGGAGATTCAAAGCTGGCCTCTAGCATGCGCTACGTGGAGACCCAGTCCATGCAGATTGGAGCTTCCTATATGATACAGTTCAACCTGGTGATGGGCTGTGGTCAGGCCTTTACCCCTCATATGGACAACCAGGTGAAACTGGAGTACTCCACCAACCATGGCCTCACTTGGCACCTTGTTCAGGAGGTGAGGCTGGCAGAGAGGACATTTGTCTTCCCTAAACTTTGCTTTATACAAAAGATAGTCTGAAATGCACTTTTGGCATTGAACAAAGATGGTTTCCTTTTTCACCTTTCAGTAAATAAATTCTCTGTTGTAACCAATCAAAATTACTAATAGGGTGTTTAGACTGTTCCTCATAATATTTGGAAGAAAGGTATCTGAAAGCCTGAAACACAAAATAGTGACAGGAATGGACAAAGGCTGAGAAAAAAATTGGGCCACAGTTAGAGCTCCAGGGTAATGGGTGAGATCTTTCCTGTGCTATTGCTTTGTTTTTCTAAGCAAAATGCATCTACTGTTTCCTGGAATTTAAATGGATAGACATTCTTTCTGCCCTTGTGCACAGCCATTTGGTAAATGGAAGCACATTCCTTCAGGGGATTGTAATGCAGAGCCTTTCATCTCCCAGCCCGGCTCAGGCACAGTCCAGGCTGCAGTGACCGCTGTTCCCCCACTCTGCTGGAAGTGCAAACAGCAGCCTTGGCTGCTCTTCCCCGCGTGGCTCAGTGCTGCCTCAGCACAAATGTGAGCAGCACGTAGTTCATGCTCTTGTTTTCCCTCTCAGATGAAAAGCTGGACTTTCCCTGGACGCGGGGTGAACTAACCAAGGTCCTTTGGCTGCCTCTGAGGATGTCAGGGAACTTGTCCTTCTGCCTTTTCCCTGCCTGGTCTGCAGACTCACCAAAGGATTTGTATGCAAAGTTCCACACCTCCTATGAACAATTAAAGCTTTGCCTGGTTACCCTTGCCGTGTTGTGTTTTGCCACATTTACTTTGGTGGGCACAATAAAGAAACGACAATAAATGAGTTTTTAAACTGTGGAAATCCAAATAATGATTTCTTATCTTAAACAGAACCCAGACAAAAGCTATAAATCATATATTTCAAACCCTGTTCATGTCTTTTATATCTAGCAAGCATTATCATTTTTATGTCCAAGAATAGTTCCTAGCAGTGGGTGTTTGGGGTTTGTGCTTGGCATCCATGGAAGATAAGTTAGCTTCAGATTTTAGTGCTCCTTTCCTTGCTCAGTGGAGCTGAATTCAGAGAGAACATGCAGCCAAATCATTTTTCTCACACCACCCATGTTGCTGTGATAAAAGAGTATTTGTAGTATATTTCAAGGACATAACCTGGCAAATAAACAAAACACTAATTAATTAAAATGTTTGAAAATTTTGTTTGCTTTGCAATCACTGATCTTTATTAGATCCCGTTTTCTATAATCTTTTCGGGGAGATGAATCACGAAAAAATGTTTGAAAATTGCTGGAAAGGAAACTAAGCCTTTAGAAAATCTACTAAAAGAAAACCAAAATAAGGTCTCAGATCTTCATTTAATACTCTAAGATATTTGAGCAATAAATTTCTCTGTAAAATAATATATTCTGCCCTTCTTCATATTTAATACATAACTATTACTGTATAATTTAACTATATAAATATTCCTAATTGCCATAACTTCTGTAGAGCATCACTGCTTTATTATCAGTTTTAGAACAGTCAGAGTAGGCTACTTGCACGAGCAGATGTCTGTTCTCCTACCTGATACCCTTCATGGGAGTGAGCACAGCAGTGACCAGTGAAATTCTCTTGGGCATGTGGGGATGGTCAGGAGATGCTGTTCTGTGGCAGAAGGAGCAGAAGGGAACTGGTAGCTAGGAGAGGATCATGTAGATTGGTAACTTCCAAGCACTTTATTAATACCTCATAGGCCAATTTTTTGGGTGCTGTTCTAGCAAAAAGGAAATAAATTAATGGAATATTGCAGAAAATGAAATAACATTGGAAGGGCAGTGCTAGAAAACAGAAGCTGGGATAATGGACTTAATTTATATTTAATATTAAAATGATGTCACAATGATCATATTTTCTGAATTTTAAAAAAATAGAATTTGGGAAACAGACCTCAACAGAAATCTGAGTTAAATGCAGAAATAGCCCTAGAAGCAGGAGGGAACAATTTACAGCTCTTGCTGTAGGTGTCAAAGCTGCAGAGCTTGGGAAGGGCCCAAGGACACAACTTCAGTAGGCTGTGGCTGGGCCCTCTGGTGGGGCTCTGTCTGTCCCTACTGCTGCTCCCCACTGCAGATGGAGGGTGTGGGCTCAGTCAGAATGCCCAGGAAAAGCCTCACAATAGGTCTCTAAAATTACCTTTATGGTAGTCTGGAGGTCACATTCATAGACTTATTTCATAGTGATCTTGTATCCTTACTTCATAGTCCATGGGGGATGCTGGGGTGAAGATATTAAAAACCAGAGATGGACATTCCTCATGGACGAAAGCAAAACATTGCCAGTCATGAATGCTAAACTCTTTAAACAGATTCATATGGCTTTTTTCCATCCTCAATTGTACTACAAGTTTTCTGACAAATTTCTCCACTTCATGCCAGGATTTCTCTCTTCTGTGTCTTTCACTCCAACACCTGGACCCAGACAATCTCCTGGTTCTGTGACTTGTTTTGACCCTTGTTTCTGTTCCCAGTTATTCCTCAACATTAAATCTAGTTTTGAAATGTTTTATTTTAAGGAATGCCTTCCCAGTATGCCAAGCTGTCAGGAGTTTACATCAGCAAGTATTTACCACTCCAGTGAATTTACTCAGTGGAGGAGAATCACTGTTCTTTTACCACAGAAGACTTGGTAAGCATTTATTTCCTATCTTTAAACATTTTTTTGTGGGGGGTGAAGGGCAGGGGGGGTGTTGTGCAGACAATTTGTCACATCAATTGCTGTGACAAACATCAAGTCCTCTGCAGGTCATACTCAAGCCGAGAGGTAGAGTGCCAGGGCTGACCCAGTCTCAGGTATTTCCCATAAAATGCATTCCTTACATAATTAGAGAATAAAAGTTGGTGAAGTCAACAGAAACTATTGTTTAGGATTGTTTTTAATACATACTCTGACTCTCCTAATAAAGTTCAGACTTCAAAAATAGTGGCACTTGTCTATAAATGCCCTATTGGAGGAAGGCTTTATTTGGATTGTTAATTTTTATTTTGCACATTCCTTATTGTTTACATCTTCAGACCAAAGCCCTGTATAAACAATAACTAATGATTCATTTCTGGGAATTTTTTAACTCTTGTTTCTTTTTATAGCATGTCTTAAAAAATAACATTCTCTCATGCAAAAAAAGAGAAACAAAAATTATCAGAAAGCCTATTCATCTTGTTGTAATCAAACTTCATTTGCCTCCCCTAAAATTTTTTAATCACTAAATTGTCTCTTTCATTGTTTATTTTTAAATCTTTATTATACCATACAAATAAAAATGTTGTCATAAATCCCAATAATCTTCAGGGCATCCTTCATTTGAGAATTTAATTATTGCAATTAGAGTTACATTTTGATTATGTTTGACCTGAATCCATCATAGCAATTGCAATGAGAGCTTGCTCAGATTAAGTCATCATTGTATTTCCCCATCCTTCATCATTATTTTTTTGCACACTGCATGGCCTCAGCACAGCCTGTTTCCATCAATCACACCACAATGATACCTTCTTTCAACACACTGGCCGTTTTTGCTGTACAGCCAATATTCAGCATTTCCTATTTCTAGGCAAAACATCAAAGGCAAATATTGCATCCTTAGAACATATCATATCAGATAATACCAAATGGTTGCAAGTAAGTCTACAAATAACTGCTTTGTAGTTAGATTATAATGTACTAAATCTTACATGTCATTTTGTGCCACCATACACAAAATCTGTGGTTCACATAGGCACTTAGGAGTTTAAAAAGCATCTACAGTTTTTTGGGTTACACTCCAAAGTAGGCTGTTATTCCTAATTTGTAAAACATATAATGTACTCAAAGTAATTATACACTGTATTTGATGATGATACCAATGTTGTAGCCCTCTTTTTCTTTAGGATCTATTAATTTTTCTCAGCATATGAGGTGACAGAAGCATAGAACTCCATTTTAATTTAGGAGACTGTGGGGAGAAATTATGATGAAGTAATAGCCGGGTTCCTGTTCTATGCTGTGCACAAATCATAAATATTTCACACTCTGTCTTGTATCTGAAGGGATTCCCGTCTGTTAGCAGAGTTTTGTTTGTAATTAAGGTACAAATTACCACTGAAAATTTCTTTGCTCTTCATAGAAGCCATTTTCTGAGTTGTGCTGTGGCGTTATCAGGGTGAAGAGGAAAGGTGGCTGCCTTCAAATGGTGGCTCCCCATCAAATGCAATCCAGCACACCACACGTGTCTCTCTCACCACTTTCCCCTCTTTCTAACATTCCTTTCCAGTGGCAAAGAGCAGGTTAAGGGCTCAACAGCTCCTTTGGATTGAGATTGGGAGGGCATTTTTTTACAGGTTTTTAGAGCAGGATTGTGAGCAGAGAGCAAATTTCTGCCTTTCCAAAACCTGGGCATTATTGGTGACAATTTGATGAGCAGCTCTCCACTGCCAGCCCAGCCAGGGGGCTGGTGGTGCAGGGCTCCTCTCTGGGGTGCCCTCCCTCCTTCTCCTATCCCATCCCCACCTGCACCCACCCCACAGAGGCAAACCCTTGGTGATGGCCAGGCAGAGCAGTGCAGAGGCAGAGCCAGGTGTTCTGCCTTCCCAAAGTTGGGCATCTCTGGAGCTTCCATTTCACCCGCACAAGGCAAAGGCTGCCACACACCCAGCCTGCCCTGTGCTTACTGCACAGGGAAACCAAGCACCCAAAGGAGGTCTCAGGAATGTCTCATCAGCCTTGCTCTGGCCCTTGCTGACCTCAGCATGCCCTCACACCCCTGCACAGCCCTGCTGTGATTGCTGGAGCTTTTATCCCTGCATGCACAGCTCCCAGCTGAGGGTTTGCACCTTGGGCGTGCGGGAAGTGTGAGGCTGTGGCACTGTGCTCATGCAGCTGGAAAATTGTTCATAACAGCACCTATTTCTCTTGTAAAACTTTCTGGGTGTGCTGGTATTCCTGCAGATCTGTAGATGTTCTGCATCCAGCAAGCATGAGTTTACAAGGTCCCCATGTTATGTGAGATTTTGGGTTAGGAAACCTGCTGCAAGAATGAGACTTGAATTGAAGAAATTAAATGTAAGCACCTGCTCACTGAAATTGTATTGTACTTGAACTGAACATTTCTAACACTGATGAAAATTAATTTCAGTTTTATGCAAAGCATTTACATATGAACAGGCTTTAATGAGATACAAGCAGCTGTCAGTTGCTGACTTCATAAACAAATCAACACCTAATGACTGAATGAGACCTTCAGGATAATTGGGTAAATGTAATTATGGTAACTCAGAAGGTAGCAAATATAATTTTACCAGCCACAAATTTGCATTAAATCATTAAGGCTTTTAATATCAGGAGAGAAGGCAGTGATTTTATTTTAACTCACATATCAGAAAAATTTTATAACAGAACATCATTTCACTGGCAGTACTTCTGGGACATGATTTCCTTGTGCTTATGTAAAATGTCACACAACAAAAATGACTTTTATTTGAAACCAACCTGAGTTAGATATAATGTCATTAGAGAGCCAGATTGCTTTCTAGTAGCATTAAAAGAAAAAAATGGAGAAACTATGAGGAACTAGGGAAGTTTATTTTGCTTGTAAGAAATGCTTTCATAGCTCCTCAGTGCTGCACCTCCCATTTCAATAGATGTCCAAACAGTGACTGTCCAGAAAAGCAGTGTTTTATCACTGAGGATGCAGCTGACACTCATCTCCTTATTCTCTTTTCTTAATTAACATGGCTTTTTTAAATGGTTGATTACCATTTTTAACAGCATAATCCTCTTAAGCTGTTGTTACCTTGAGATGCAGAGCAGCCTTGGAGAGCTTTCAAAAGCAGTGAGCAGGACTGGTTTTTCAGCAGCATTGCTTTTGCAATTGTCACTTCAGCCTAACATGCATTATCCCTCACTCAGGGAGGACTCTGAATCCATAGAGCTGTCCCTGCCCACAGCCCTGTGACAGTGGCATTTCTTCCCACAGGATCCCTGGCAGAGGCCTGGGGCAGCGGGATCCCCTTGGTGGCAAAGCTGTCCCCAGGGGAGAGCTGTCTGTCTGCAGATAAAAATAACTCCTCCCTGCTGGCAAACGGCTCCCTGGGGACTGTCCCCAGCCCCCAGCTGCTGCACATGCCTCCATTTGGGCAATGTGCTCATCTCCAGGTGGTAATGAGCCTCTTCCCTTCTTCCCCTCCCCTCAAATGAGAGGGGAATCACTTCATTCAGATGGGGCAGCTTCTAAGTGGAGCTCAGTGCTCCCTTAGCTTGATGTACAGCCAACATCTGGAACCTGAGGAGGCAGGTGGAGCTCTGCACCTGGCAGGGTGGCAGCAGGAATGGGACAGTGAGACTCTCCAGGGAAACACTTTGGTCAGGTGAAACCCACATGGTCCTGAGCAAAGGGCAGGAGCAGCTCTGTGCACACCCAGCCCTGGAACAGCCCCATGGCAGAGCTGCACAGGGACCTTCTCAGCTGGGGCTCCAGTGCTCTGCTCCCCTGGGCACAGAGGTGTCCTCTGTCACTGCACAGGGCTGGGCTCTCCCCACTGTTGGTGTAGGTCAGGAGTGAGCCTTGTGCCCAGAGCCAGCCCTGATGTACAGCAGAGCCCTGATGCACCTGAACCAGCCCTGATGTACCTGCATAGCCCTGCTGTACCTGCATAGCCCTGATGCACTGCACAGCCCTGATGCACCTGAACCAGCCCTGCTGTACCTGCATAGCCCTGGTGCACTGTCCTGATGCACCTGAACCAGCCCTGATGTACCTGCACTGCCCTGATGCACTGCACAGCCCTGATGCACCTGAACCAGCCCTGGTGCACTGCACAGTCCTGATGCACTGCACAGTCCTGATGCACTGCACATTTGCCCTTCCAGTCCATGTGTGCCTGGCAGCAGCCAGTGACCAGCCAAGGCAACGCCATCAATGCCACACCAAGCTCTTTTTAGAGGGCACCACCACTTGTTGGGCACCACGAGATTTCCATGGCATGGTGAAATTGCCTCTGCATCACTATAAATCTCCCCTGGTTTGCTGTAAATACCCCAGGGCTGCAGGGTGTCACACCCCAACTCCTCCCATACGCCCTCCCTGCTGAAAAACAGGGATGCCTGAACAGAGTGCTCTTCCTCCTGCTACCTGGGAAAATAACATGACACAGTTTTACTGTGCTGGGAGTTCACAGGGGATGTGTTTGCCTGCTCTAACACCATTCTTTGGTTTCAGTATTGTCATTTTCCTCAGCACACATTAGAGTTAACACCAGTCATTACAGCTCCTTCCAGCGCCTACAGCCTCTGTCAGGGCTCTCTGTGGTGCTATTGATGGGAACATGAACCTCAGCACCAAAGTGATGTGCTGACTTCAGAGCACTCCAAAAATAAACAGTAAATAATTGCAGTCAATATTGACTGCCCATTGTGCCTTCACAAGCTTGGGAAGTCCTTTGTGTGCTGATTACTGGGATTGCACACTTTTAATGGATAATTCATAGCTCTTGTAATGTAACCCATCAATACATTATATCCTGAGGGAGTATTTAATCAGCAGATTTGCCCCTGCAGATTAACTCTGAGTGCTGTAAAAATGCTTACAGTATTTGCAATATCAAACAGACACTTAAAACAGGCAACAAGGGTCATTTAAATTAAAAATCAAGCCCTTGGGCAGCTTCACATGTTTTTTGAAGAAATTTGTAACTGGTACTTTAAAAATTTATCCATACATGTACCAATCTTCTCATATGTGCCAGAGTGGCTAATTGCTCTGCCACTCTGTCCTCTTCAGCTGCACAGGCCTGCTCTATTCATTTCTTCACTTCCATACGTGCGAGCAGGTGGCTCAGCCACCTTTACAATATTCATTTTAATAAGTCTTATTCTACATAAATTATTGGGGGTGGGGAAAGGGCTTTGTATCTCCAAGCAGAGTAACAGCATTATATCCTGTGCCATCATAAAGTAACCATATGGCTCAGAAACAAGTTAGAAAAGAAGCTTCTAATGGGAGTCGCCTGCTTCTCATCCTCAGCACCCCCAACCAGCCCTTGGCCAGACACAGGCCTACCCCATTTTGAAATTGGGTTTTTAGCTCTCTTCAGTCAGCCTTGCTTTCCCCATCCTACCCCTGCACAACAATGCAATCCAGCCTCAGTGCCCACATTGCCACCAGCACCCTTTTTTACCCCATGGAGTGGAGAGTCTCTGTATCCCCGATTTGGGAGTGGCCACCAGCCAGTGTCTGTAACCTGCTGGATGTGCACAGTTTGGCAGGGCAGCTTGAAAAGGCTTGATGATGACAAAGATTGCTTTTCTCATGATTCACTTTCTTCTCCAGCCTTGGTTTTTGAGGGCAGTGGGTGTCAGGCTGGGTTTGGCTAGCAGGAGTCACTCCCATGGAAAATGGCAATGTTGCATTGGACAGTCTCTAAAGGGCCAACACTAAGTGTTTTTAATGGGTAATATTAGCTGACTTCACTATTGTAAAGGAAAAGAAGCTGTTGAAGATAAAACTATTTAGAAAGGAGAAGCTGAAGCAAGGTTTTGTGCTTGAAGAATATTACAAATATCCAGAGATTAGTTAGGCAAGGAATTTAATTTGATGATTCCCCACCATAAACCTTGGGTATTACAGATTTTGGGTTGTTGGCCAAGAGCAAGGTATTTGCAGTGTAGGAAAAAATAGATGCAATGAAACAGGATCTTTGTCAAAAACTTGTGCTGTCAATGTCACCAGTGATATGTGAGCAAAATCTAGTTTAGAACCATCCTGACAAAAAAAAAAAATATATCCAATAAAAAAGTCAACTATTGTTGAATGGAAATAGTTGGTATTCACTAACACTCAAGAACATAAATAATTGTTTAAATAATAAATATCAGGAGAAATCTCTTTAGACAGTTTATGACCTGTTAACTGTGACCAAAAATATAAAACACGAAGTCATGCTCTAGATACACCTTTCCAATTTTCCAACCATAGCACAATAAAAATCCCGTAACATTCATAGCTAGGCTTACCTTAAAATAATTCTCAAAATCCCTGAAATGTGCTCTTCCTCAGAAATGCCATCAGTCACTGGAAAGTTCATTATGAAGGCCTGTGCAGTGAGTGGCATCATCTAGAAAGTTAATTTGCAAGAATATGTCTTTGATTGTGCCAGCCTTTGCAGCCTAGGCTGTGATTGGGATACTATGGGATACTAACTTCCTTTTTTTTTTTCTTTTTTTTTTTCTGTTACATTTTACCTTTTTTCCTGCCATTCTGTAAAGAATCCAAAACTGATGCATTGTTATTGATTTTAAGGTCCAGTGCCACACGTTTCCGCTGGAGCCAGTGCTACTACACAGCCCAGGATGAGTGGGCCCTGGACAACATCTACATTGGCCAGCAGTGCCCCAACATGTGCAGTGGGCATGGCTGGTGTGACCACGGGGTTTGCAGGTATGAGGCATTTGTCAGACCCTCCTAGCAACGCTCTCCTGATACTGGCACCCTACTATTTTCCATACTTTCCTTTTCTTGGCTGTTGTTATTTTTGTATTAAAAATTTAAAAACAAAAGCACTATGTGGGGCTGACCATTCAAGCAGCATTAGCAGCCAGTTGCTCCACACCAGCCTGTGCAAGAAGCTGTACCCTTGGCAGATCCAAGCACTGGAAGAGCTGTCAGTGGCACAGGGCTGCCCTGCTGCAGGTGTCCTGGTGGCCTTTGCACAAGAGCCCCAGCTCAGGCCCAGAGCCACTTTGCTGAGTCAGAAGGATGCCAGGGACCAGCTGAGCTCTGCTTGGCAGCCACTCTGCTTGGGTGCTACATCAAGGACACAGACTGCTGCTCCCTGCCAGCTTCAAACTTTCTGGAGACCTAAGGGTTTTGGGGTTTTTTAGAAAAAAAAAAAATCCAATTTTCTATTTTCCAGTTATTCTGATTTGTTTCCACAATATAAAACCACAATTCCAGAATGATTTTTGTTTTCAATTATGGTTGTCCACATCGAATTTTCTAAGGTCAGTGCACTTACCTTAAATAATTGCCAGTATCAGATGAAGTCCTTAAAATTTGTTATGTTTACACTTCCCTCCAGGTGTGATTCAGGGTTTCGGGGTACTGAATGTCAGCCTGAAAATCCCCTTTCTTCAACCATCATGTCTGATTTTGAGAACCCAGATACCCTGAAGACGGAGTGGCAGGAAATTATTGGGGGAGAGGTCGTCAAGCCCGAGGAGGGCTGTGGGGTCATCTCATCTGGCTCCTCACTCTACTTCAACAAGGTACTACAGAGGGCTGGGACACTGATAAAGGCACACACTGCAGGTTTCTGTGGAGCATAATGTGGCTGTGAGGCAAAGAAAAGGGAGGTGGCAGAAAGCTGCATGTGATACTAGAAGTGTGTTAAACAGCCCAGCTGTGCTCTGCAGGTAAAGAACAAAGCAATCAAAAGAGATAGGGTAAGACACATGCACTGTGTAGTCAAGAAATAGCAGCTGTAATGAAAGGTAGTAAATTGCCAGTGTGCTGGGAAGTGTGTATATTCACAATGTCTTACTTGGACATTTTCTTTTTTAAGATTCAGTTCGCAGTATCCAGCAGCTCCCATTTGTTTCTTCTGTACTGTCCTGGGTAAGAGATGGGGAAAGGTTGGCTTTCAGGGGCTCAAGCAGCTTAATTTGAGGTCACAGGAACAAAACTATTGAAAAAAGCCATTTTTCAGGCTTTTAGAAAATGGTTAACCTGAAGGAGAATATTCTTTTGTATAACTTGGATACTTTGCAGACAAAAAAATAATAGAACAGGAAGGAGATAGAGGGAATTATGCTAATTAGTAGCAATTATAGCTAAAACAAAAAGAGATCTTTATGACCAAATGTAAGATTATGCATTGTAATCACTGATTTATTTTTGTATTGTTGCTCCTCAGGTCTATTACTAAGGTTTGTTTTGTTCTTAATTGAAAGGAAGAGTGTAAATGCAGCTATGTGCTTCTCTTTTAAAGGTTTGATCAAACTGGCACTGCTGTCACGAGAGCCAGATTAGTCCCAGAAGAATAACCCAATATGCAA
This sequence comes from Agelaius tricolor, assembly GCF_023055355.1. Classification (NCBI taxonomy): domain Eukaryota; kingdom Metazoa; phylum Chordata; class Aves; order Passeriformes; family Icteridae; genus Agelaius; species Agelaius tricolor. The sequence goes on from NW_027269263.1 coordinate 57,207,878, forward strand.
CGCTGTGCAATTGTGTGTTGTTTACCTCATTACAAAAATCTAACCCATGAAATAATTTTCAGCACTCCTACATAGTCTCACATCCAGCTCCCCTGGAAATAGAGCTCTGCACTGAAAATTTCATAATAGCCCAATCAGTATAACTAGCTAATTGTGATAATTGGATTTTTATACATAATTGTCTTCCCTGTTAGATGTTTTTCCTTCTGGCTTGGTTCCTTATGCCAAGTTTCTCAAAAGTAGTTTGCTAAATTAGAATTAACCTGCTATGATCTTTCTTCTGATTCCTGCTAAGGAGGAGTGAAAAACTCATTTAGAAATTCTTGGCTTCTTTCTATTGATCTCTAAGGGTCATGTTATCACTCATTTCTTGAGTAGTAGCAGTCTGTGTGCTGTCAACAGAAGGTGGTTTATTTAATATCTGTTTAGATCTTTCTCAAACTGTCTAGGGGCCATACTGGTGGATAATAAAAAATTATTTTTATAGTTGCCAAACAGTTCTGTATTGTTTTGGGGAGATCATATTCACATTTCTTTTCATTTGCTCAAACAGCCACTTTTTATTTGAATGTCTAATGTTTGCTGCCATAATCAATTACTGCTGCCAGAATTAATGTTGGCTTTGTTCTGACAACCCTCTAGCTTTTGTTTTACAACTCATTTTAATCAGTTGTAGGTGTGTTCACAATTCAGAGCTCTTTCAATTAGCAATTCCCTGAGGCTTTATGTCACTCATGCCCTCTCTCAGTTTACCTGGGTCTGTGATTACCCCTTTGGCAGGCACAACTGCTGTGGGGTGTAGGTATGGAAAGCTCACCTGGAACAGTTTTAGGGCCAGCTTGGCTCACTGCAGGACACACAGCCCATGGGACAGCAAGGGTGTTTGCATCCTTAGTACCCATTACTGGCTCCATTTGATGGTGACAGTTTCAAATTCCAGTGAATCCAATGAAGCTGTGGAAGCAAACCAGCCAGAGATTATCAGTGAGATAATCAGTGAGATTATCAGTGTCACCTTGGCCAGCATCAGCCACGTGGGGCTGCACCCAGAAGCTCAGGGCTGCATCCAAGGCTGAGTTCCTCTCACTCTCATGGCACCATCCAGGAGGGAATTCCTGTCTCAGCTGGGAATAAACAATGAAATAAACCAAACCAAGAACAATTCCAGACTAAATCAGTATTGCTGTACCCTGTATGAGCTTTTTGAGAGTCAAAGGATTCTTCACAGGTTTTGCTGCCTTGGCATCAGTGGTACAAGCCAACAAAACTTCAGACCCCATGAATTCAGCTTCCAGCAGTCAGTCTCACAGTGCAAGGTGCCCTATTTGGTAGAGTCCACAAATGAGCTCAGCACCCAGGCTGTTATACCAGCCAAGCAAAGTTTTGAGAAAGAAAGCAGTAAACATTTATCTCTGCTGGGTTCATCCTCAGCTGCGTAGAACAAAGAAAGAGGTGATGAACGGAACAGGATTTCAATTCATCTGTCACCTTATTAAAAAACACAGGTGATATTTTAAATCTCAGCTCCTAAATCTTGTTACCTGTGTCCAGCTAGATGACATCACTTGCTTATCTCAAGTTTATTTGGAAATTTGTCATAAGGATCCCAAATGTACTAGTGAGAGAGAAAAAAACAAACATAACTTAAAACACAGGTGTCATAACTTCACCTTGGTTTTCCTTTTTTAAACCTTTTTACACCTGGAGATGGACAGAAACACACTTTTTAAAGGGAATTATAAAGAGTAGGCAGGATGACAGTCCTGGTCCATTTTGGGGGGTGGTGCCAGGTTGAAGCTACTTTAACAAATGCAGAAATATGATCCCTGCATCAGCTCTCCATCTGTACACAAATGGCTTTGCCCTACCTATAAAAGCTGTGGCAGCATGATGCTGTGCTGGGGCAGGGCTGTGCCAGATGCAGGGCATGCAGGTCACCCCTCTGGGGACACTGCTCTCATCCTGTGTCCTGCCTTGTCACAGCCAGCTTCATCTCCCATACCAGCATCTTGTAGGTTTGGTGATGTGGAAGTCCACAAGTTCAGCCTCAAGCCCCAGGGCACAAAGGGAAGAGGATTATGGGATAATTTCAGTTACAATAAAAGGCTCTTAAACCTTAAAGCTTTTTTTTTTTCTATGAACATGCTCTGTCTTCTGAACACACACAGAGTGACCACATTGACCTCCTAAATTCAAAAGCATACTTGGAAAAGCTGTTCACTCAGTTTTACAAGGCTCCTTGTTTCTCTCAGCTGTGCTCAGGTAAACTTGAAACTAAATCCACAGGTTTTAGTTGAGACACTCCTGATTTACAACGCTTATTAGGAAAATAATATAGTTTTGTGTAGGAACAAATCTTATTCAGCTGAAGCATGAAGAGAAAATGTCACCCCCTGGTTCTTGTGTAAAAGATGAACTTTGGGAAAGATATTATAGGAACCAATTTCAGGTGATTGGGTAACCTTGTACAGTGCAAGATTTGACCAGGGAAATAAGACTAGATAAATGGCCTTTTTACTGCTCCATGCATTATCAATAGAAAGTTGAATATTTAAAAATTTAACCCGGTTTGATTCAGGATATCCAGCACCTGCTCTTTGTCCTCTGAAGTCACACGGGACCATGGGGGAATGAGCTTAAATTCTTGTGTGAAAATTGTGTTGGGAAGAAGTTGCATTGTGTATTGAAATCGAATAATAAAGTTCTTGTGGGATCAAATCAGGGTGACATAAAGGATTACCAAGCAGAATAATTGAAAGACAAAAAAATCCAAGTTGATACAGAAATCAATGTCCTCCATGTTGTGAAATTTTATGTGTAATATTCATCTGTGGTGGATTTTAAATATGCCTATTCATCGTGAAGGTGCCATAATTATTATTGTCCCTCTGTTCCTTGTATTGTAGGCTGGAAAAAGACAGTTGGTAAGCTGGGATTTGGACACAACATGGGTGGATTTTGTACAGTTTTACATCCAGATTGGAGGAGAGACTTCTTCATGCAATAAACCTGATAGCAGAGAAGAAGGTGTGCTGCTGCAGTACAGCAATAATGGCGGGATAAATTGGCAGCTACTAGCAGAAATGTATTTCTCTGACTTCAGCAAACCCAGGTATAATTTTGATCTAAATTAAGTAATCCACATCTGCATCAGTTTTTAAAACTATATATTTCTCAACTTATGAAAACATGAATCATAATTCAAATTTATCATGCTTAGAAGTCATCATTATATAGAAACTTTTCCTGACTGGCAGAGTAAACTCGGGTCACTGGGAATGAAAAATGTAATGAAAGTGGGCCTTACAATCTTAAGTAAAATATAAAGTTTCCTATTACCTTCTATGTGAAACATGACTAAAATGCTAATATCTGCAAAGCATTAGCAAGCAAATACAGAACTTGCTGAAAAGAGGTACAGAAATCTTCCATTTCCTCTGACTCTAATTTCAGATCTAATGAACATGTATTAATGTCATATGAACTAAAAGCTCCTTTAAATAAATATTTATGGAGGAGAAGAAATCATGTTCAGCCATTCAAACTTGGTGTCAGATACCTTGTCAGTGAAAATTTAAATTGTATTTGTCTACATGGGTGTTAACATGATTTCTATTACGTGTAGTCCATGTCTTTCAGCATACAAAGATCTGTATAGGAGGCCTGAAATATTTTACCCAAAGAAAACTGCTACATAATCTATTGCATTGTAAGAGAAGGATGTTTTTGTCTACAAATAGGACCAATCAGCAGAAGAGGATGAGAAATTAATTTTGCTAGCATATATCACTTTTACTTCCTGGCATCAGAACATGGATCAGCTGAACAGTTTAATTCAAAGCTAGAGAGCTCAAATCAGTTCCTTATTGTGTTTGGCAATATAATAATAGAGCAGAAAAAACATACATTGTCTTAAAGAGTTTACAAGAAGAACAAAGAAAGCTTCTTGATATGCAGTGCATAAATAGGGATATAGATATATGGGAAAATAGAAAAATAGCATCACAGAATCCTTAAAGTTGGAAAAGGCCTCCAAGATCATGAAATCCAACCTTTGACCCAACATCACCATATCAACTAAATTACAGCACTAAGGTACATATCCAGGGGTTTTTTTGGACAATTTCAGGGATGGTGACTCCTCCAGCTCCCTGGGCTCCCAAGGAGCCCCAGTGCCTGACTACCTTTTCAGCGGAGAAATTCTGCCTGTTGTCCAACCCAAACCGATGGAGCCACATTTCTCTTCACAGAGAAAAGCAAGGCACAATTCTTCCCAAGGATATTTCTGAGATTCACATTCTCTGAACCTCAGAGGAAGGAAAAACAATTCTTACCATTTGCTGTGCCTGTGTTTGTGCAAAAGTAGAGTGCAATATGGAGATTGTTCACCCAAAGTTATGGCGTTTTCTTTCCTTGGCCTATCAGGGCCAAGTGTGTGTGAGTCGGGACTGGCGGGTGACAGTCACAAGATTCAGTGCAGTGGAGTGCTTGTTACATTCAGTTTTGATGTAATGTAATAGAGTATAATAAAGTAATTAATTAGTCTTCTGATATCAATGGAGTCCTCCTCATCATTCTCTCCCCTCATTGGGGTTGCCTGCAAATTCGATAAAATTCCTCTGGCAGAGTTTGAGGCAATGCACTCATGTCCCTGGTTGCCTGGGAGAAGAGGCTGATTCCCCCATCTTACTACAACCTTCTTTCATGTAGTTGTAGAGAGCAACGAGGTCTCTGCTGAGCCACCTTTCCTCCAGACTAAACAACACAAAATTCCTCAGCTGCACCTCATATGAGTTACTCTCTTAGACTCTTCCCCAGCTTCATTGCCCTTCTCTGGACACACAAATTACTGAGGACTTCTACAGATAAGATAGATGCTGACTTTCCTGCTTCTTTTCCCTGTTGAGTGATATGTTTCTCTACAAACTGTGCTCTCTGAAGTTCTGCTCGGTTTGTGTTCCTCAGGTTTGTGTATCTGGAGCTGCCAGCTGCAGCCAAGACCCCCTGCACCAGGTTCCGCTGGTGGCAGCCGGTGTTCTCAGGGGAAGGGTACGACCAGTGGGCCATCGACGACATCATCATCCTGTCAGAGAAGCAGAAGCACATCATTCCTGTCGTTAATCCCACCTTGCCACAGGTAATAAGCAAGAGCCAGCTGTGGGCATCCCCAGGAAACAGGAACTATCCTGTTAGGAGACTTGTTTGAACATAGTTTTCTTGGAAAATACTGGGTCTGTTTAAAGAGACAGCTGCAGTGCTTGCAGCTGCGTCACTGTGTGGGAATTACCTGAGTCTTTGCACAAAATCATCAGGCTCCTAAGCTTTGTGCCAGAGGATATAATGATGTATCTCTGCAAAATGTCAAGACTGAAGTTTTGGCAATAAAATTTTTTTTGAAAACTACAGAAAATAAAAGTTGCAAAATTTGAAAGTTCATCATTTTGGGAATTATTCTGAAGTCGCGGCACAAGGGGATAATACCTCTGGCTTTTCATTTCTAACAGAACTTTTATGAAAAGCCAGCATTTGATTACCCTATGAACCAGATGAGTGTATGGTTGATGCTGGCCAACGAAGGGATGACCAAAAATGAAAGTTTCTGCTCTGCAACCCCCTCTGCCATGCTGTTCGGTAAATCGGATGGAGACCGGTTTGCAGTGACTCGAGATTTAACCCTGAAGCCTGGATATGTCCTGCAGTTCAAGGTATTCCTTAAACATAAATCTGTGCAAGAATATCAGTAAAACTGCCCTTAGCCAATATTTGCAAGGTGCCACTGGGGCCACAGCTCAAACAAAGGTGATAAATTAGACAATTGTGTAAAAAGATGTGAAAAGCACGAGTATGAACCCATACAGAATAAATGCCATCCTGCTTTCTAGAATAGCCAAAACCTTGGTGCTTGAAAGCATTTTTACTCCTCCAGAGAAGTTTAAAGGTTTTTGTTCTTCAGCACATTTCAGAAGTGGGTTGAAGTGCATGTCATTATATTCAAGTCAGTACTAGGAAATGCTACTGCACTGTCAAGCCCAAAAGGATTTACCCCGTCTGGGGGTCTGTGAGTACAAAAGCTCCAGTGTGGTTTGGGTTCACTTTTTGTATTTTAGACTATTTAAGGACTTATAAGCTGCTCTGTACTCCAGTGTGCGTTTTTCATATAATTTACTTTTATTGTGTCAATGAATATAGGCTCCAATTAGCATTTTCTTCTTTAAAGAGCTTACAAAAAATTTCAGTGGTCTGACAATACATCAGAATATAGGCTCCAAAGAAAGTGTATTTGCTTTGACAAGCTCTTGTTTCTGAACCCTAATCAAAATTTTATTGAGTTTATAATGAAATCCCATTGGTGAATTCTGGAAGTTGGTTGCAATGCAATTTTAATGAGCTCCCCACAAATACATGGTCCTTACATAATTGGTGGATACAGACACTGAATAATTTACAAGTGGAATTATTAAAAAGATCAGATGTTTACAGGCAGCTTTTCAAATATAATTCCCACAGTTCTATAAATTGGAAAGTTCGTTAGAAATACTGGGATTTGTAAAATAATCTAATTTCAACTAAAAGATATGCTAATAAGATGCTATACAAACTGAGGGATTTCACTACAATTTTCTTGTGAGCATTGCATGTAGTTTTATACTTTAAACTGTTTAAAACCCAAGGATATCTCAATACATAAATACCATTTAGCCTGGAAGAGAAGCTATTTGCCTCTTCACCACCTTCCTGTACTTCAGTGACTAAATGTCTATTCTCTAGGTTTGATGATCAACTGCAATTAAGAAATTGTCTGGGTTTAAAAAAAATCAATACTTAAAAAATGTTTCATACACCTTCCATCACTGAAGCACTTGACAATGTAACATAACTATACAAAACATGAGAATGTGTCACAGAACAGTGAGTTCTTCTTTATAAAGTCTATTATTTAAAGACCGAATTTATACTTTTTTGGAAAGCTTTTCAGCCTGCACATAAATGTGTTAGTCCTATTTGCATGCTTTCATGAGTGTGTGAAATTTCCATTTTAAATAGCAGACTGGAATAATTTTGCATTGATAAGCTCAAAGACAGTAATTTGTTAGAATTATTTCATTTTACATGAATGATTTTGTTTTACATTTTGCCTTCTACAACTCAAGTAGAATTTCTTCAATAAACTAAGGAAAACTAATATTTTTCTGATAGCTTGAAGAATGAAACTGAAACTTCAAATCAGCAGTTGATTTTGGTCTTGGCTGCATTCTCATTTCACATTTTAATATGCATTTTTTCTTCTTAATCCAACTGTTACTTTGTTCTGGGGCCCAAACTGCAGCACCAACTCCCACACATCTTTCCTGCAAGGCAGTGACAAGGCTGTGGTTAGGGCTAACCTGGCAGTCAGGCTGATCCTCTGGGCACAGTGTGCTGCAGATGGGATGGATCCCAGAGGTTACAGCTCTTTCCATTCCTGGGCATGCAGGTGCCTGCACAGAGTTTGCTGTTTGGGGCTTGCTATGCACAGGGACCCTTGGAAAGTCCTTTGCACCTCTTTGTGTGCTGAACTCAGCAACCTTAATGAAGGACAGTGGGAATTTTTACTGAGAAATGTCATTTTTCCATGTAGGAAGCAGACTCCAAGCAGTCAGCCAGCAGGGTTCAGAGCCAGTGCTCAGAGCATTAAACCTCCCAGCACAAAAAGTCAAAGGTGGTTTGCTGCCAATAAATACTAATAACAGTGCAGTTTCTTCATGTAATCTCTTAGGAAAATTAATCCACAAACACCAGAGCTTTATGTCCAAAAAGGAGACTGAGGAGTCCTTTTAATTTATTCAAATAAAGGGAGAGCCCATGGGGCATTCCCCTGGGATCTCTCAAATTTTTGGAGGATGCAGCCTCCTTTTTTATCCCAATTTCCCAGCTGCATTTCCCTTCTCTCTTCCCCCATTGGCTGAGGTACTTGGGAGGTACAGACTTCCTGATACGCCTGATGCCAAAGATTTCTCTCTAATGTATAACCCTCCCCCTTAATTTTTAATTCTGATGGAATTTAGGGGGTTTTCTTCCACATTGTTTTTTTCATCTTTCAATGTCTAATTTCATTTATCAGCAAACCTAAAGTTTCTTTGTAAAAGCAAACATCTTTTTTCCCATTCATCAATCAGTGGAATCCTTCCCATTGTTTCTTTTATCTCCCAGTGCTAGTTTTGTCCACCAGCAGACCCACAGCTTGTTCGTAAAGACAAACCTGCTATTTCTCTCATCTCTGACTCTCTGCTTCCTTGCAGCTGAACATTGGCTGCACCAACCAGTACAGCAGCTCTGCCCCCGTGCTGCTGCAGTACTCGCACAACGCTGGGCTCTTCTGGTCGCTGGTGAAGGAGGGCTGCTACCCCGCCTCCCCTGGCACCAAGGGCTGTGAGGGCAGCTCCCGGGAGCTCAGCGAGCCCTCCGTGTACCACACCGGGGACTTTGAGGACTGGACAAGAGTCACCATTGTCATCCCCAGGTCGCTCGCAGCCAGGTACGGTGCGGCGTAAACCAGCGATGCCAGTGGGACACGGGGATTACACTATTTAGCTGCTTCTAGAATGGTATATTAGGGAAAAGTTGCAAAGCTGTGTTGTATTGCACTAAATTGTTTGTTTTGTTGTTGTTGTTTTGCACTGGGTTATTACAGATTTGCACAAAGTAGTCTTTATAATGCACTGAATAATTTATGTTGTACCACATGGTTTGTTATTCCCCTGTCCCATCACATGGTTTCTCCCTCACCCACTCCTGTCCCCAGTACCCCCTGGTGCTCTATTCCCTGGTCAGTCCCTCCCCTTGCCCCTCTCTACTGGTATCCCATTGGCCATGGTCCTCCTCCGCCCCCCATTCCCCAGGTATAAACCTCTCCCACCATGAGCCACAAGGCCTCTTCCCACATGGGTTTTTCCATCTGTGGTTATCAAGTCAATAAACAGAGGACATTTGTTCCCATGTGGAGAAGAGTGGTCTTTTGCTTTTGTCTGTGTAAGATCGTGTGGGCTGAGGGTCAATAGCCAGCTGGGTTGGACTTTGAGTTACTCTTGTTATCCCCAGGTCACTCACAGCCAGGTACAGTGCATTGTAAACCAGTGATACCAGTGGGACACAGGGATTAGCTGATTTAGCTGCTTCTAGAATGGTACATTAGGAAACAGTTGCAAAGCTGTGAATAAAAGCAGTGTTAAAATATGGCAGAGCTGGGGGAAATATACTATGCTGCCCAAAGCAGTGAGAATTTTCCATTTTAAAGGTGTCAGATTGGTCTATAATAAATAATTAAATTAAAATGCAGTGAGGAACCCAGCACTTTTTAATTTGACACCAATCCCTTCCTTGTCTTTATCCATGTCAGCTAGGTCAGAGGTACCAGCAAGGGAGTAATAAGTCATATGAATTAAATAAGCCATTTGAACAGGATTAATTTTAGTTACCACTGGGCAAAGAAACCTTAGCAAGGTCTAAGCTGATGCATAATGTGCAGTGTCACTGAAGGCAGCCAGGACAGCCAGAGGCAAAGGAGGGAAGAATGGTGGTTGTGCACATCTGCAAGCACAACCTCAGCACCTGATTCATACAAGTGAGAAAACATCAGATGGTGGAAGACAGAAGCCTTGAAATCAGGAGGGTTATCTCAGTCTTATCTGGATTTGGATGAAGTTCCTCACTCCCCTTACTCTCTATCTTACTCCATCAGTAAAACACCCCATGTGATTTGTTGGATGCACCAGCACTGCCAGCACAACCACCCCACCAGGCCCCTGGCTGTGTTTCCCTGCCTCCTGCTGTCTCTGGGTTTCTGACCCATCCTCCTCCCTCATCCTCAATCCCATTTGAGTGTGTGGCATATTTTGTAGCAGGGGAGCCAGTGCCTCTGCTGCAAGGACTTGAAATAGCAGTGTGTACCATAACAAGTTTGTCTTTTCTTCAGTAATTAGCCAATAACAGGTGCCAAGTTGCACAGATCTGACACCAGCTGATTTGATTTACCCAAAACAAGCAAGCCAGAATCAATAGCAGCAATCTGTTTGGCATTATGTGCAGTAATGTGATCCGGAATAAGAAGCTCATGCTAATAGATTAAAAATTTAAGTATTGTGACTGCAATGAGTGTCTTGGCATGTTGAGACCTGAGTTTGTTGTGGGCCACTTAGGAAATCATGGTTCATGGGTTAACCAGAGGGCATCCCATTTCATTATTTGCTACCAAACATGAACATGATGATCACCCACCTACCAAATCCCAGTGCACAGCAAAAAAGAAAACGCAATAGGTTTATTATTTTTTAGGCAGAGTAGCAAGGAGGATATGAGTTAATCCATTATATTGGCAATGAGATTTTAAATCTGTTCCCCTCTTTGGAGCTCTTGTAAAATTATCAGCATCATAAAAGTTAAAGCCTGGAAATTAATAACCAAAATATTTTTTCTTTAACAAATTTGCTATGCAGTGAGTCAGAGTTGAGGGCAGAGTAGGAGCTTCTTACAAAGTTTATTAAAGAATCCTCCACTGAGTCATGAGGTCAAGAAAGAATCCCACTGCTTTCTAAACTCCTTCTCAGAGGGGAGCCTGGGCGCAGCTGGATCCAATCTTAGCTCTAGACTTTGTCAGTGGTTTATGTCTAAAGGATTATACAGGTGTAAATGAACCTTTACACAAGGTTGTCCTTCAGGATTAAGGATGGCAAACTAGATATATTAATACAAACATGTTTATTTATGATTTATTATGGTAACAATTAGACAAGAAGGTCTTAATCAGAATTATTTACTAGACAGTATTGGAGCCATAGTGACTATTATAATATAGTGCTCTATGAAGCAACATTAAAGCAATTGTATCAAAGCAATTGCATTAAAGCTAGAAAAAATTATTATTTAGTAGAGATTGATGCTACTCACCCATACAATGACTGTGGGCAAATTTCTTGTTCAGCCTCAAAGATTAATCTTTAGGGGCATCCCCACTCAATGGAAGAATCTGTAGCCATTCCAAGAAAGGGTATGTCCATTTGAAAACCCTGCCATTAAAATCTGGGACTAGACTTTTAGAGTATGAACTGATGGACTGTCAATCATATGTCTCTGGGACAGCTGTGTCAGCTCAGCAGCCTTAGACGAGTTATTGGTGATATTGTTTGTTCCTTCATCCGTGTTTTACCAGTCTACCACATCTCCATCTCACTGTCAGGATGTTTAACTTTGGGATTGATGAGTCAGACTGGTTATTTCTGTTTAGAGAGTGGCTTTTTTTTCTTGTATCCAAATAACTTGAAGGTTTTTTACTCAAAAGTGCACAATCCCATCATAAACTCTGCATCGCTGCCATCACTGAGTTCCTTTCAAAAATACTGTAAGAAATGAAGTTCAGGGATTTTGATATGTAATTAGCATTTCAGGTTGGACTGAGTAGTAAAAAGCATCTTCAAAGTCACATTAATCATTCACTGTTGTTGATAAAACCATGTATTTTTTCTTTGCTTCACACTAAAGGATATGGGCCAGAGAAACAGAGGATTTCAAAATTCAGCCAAAAAATCAGAAAGAAATATCCTTAAGCAAGGTTGCATGACAGAAATCCAAGCATCCTATTTGCAAATGGCTAATTTGGGAAAAGGTCCTTTTAATCTCAAGAAAGGAGCAGTAGCTATTGAAGCCAGGAGCAGCAATGGAGGAGTGACTGTGGGTAGGACGGTCGGGACAGATGGAGACGAGAGATCTCTGAAGCCAGGTCTTGGAGCTTGGGTGCAGGGCCCTGCTTGGAGCTGCCAGCCACAGCTCGGAGCAGGCCCCAAAGAGGAGCTCCAAAGAGGAGCTTGAAAGAGAGAGAGAGAGAGAGAGAGAATGAGAGAGAGCAAGAGGAAAAGAGAGAGACGAAAGAGTAAAAGAGGACGAAGTTCTTGTTACAATACTATAAATCTTCTTCTGTGCTGAATATTCTAATTTTCACTAGCTAATTTAGTACAAGATACAAATCCCATAGCAGTTACATACAGCCTATAAGAATCATTACATTACTATACTCTGTTACATTTTAAATCCTAAAAACTACTCTTGGAGCCCCTTCTGCTAAGCTAGTAGGGTCTGCTTTGACCCTTGGACCTGTCTGCAAGCAGAGGGTATTGTCTAATCAAAAGGGGATTACCTTCAGCTGACCATACTATTGTTTTCCAGTTGTTCAGTAACTGAAATGAAGTTCAGGGATTTTGATATGTAATTAGCACTTCAGGTTGGACTGAGCAGTAAAAAGCATCTTCAAAGTCACATTAATCATTCACTGTTGTTGATAAAACCATGTATTTGTTCTTTGCTTCACACTGATGGATATGGGCCAGAGAAAGGCTTGGTATCTCAAAGCTTGCTTCCATTTCAATCTCACTTATAGTTTCCATATTCTCAAAATCTCTTGCCAGGCAATCATATTCATAAGGCTTTCCTGTTTCATCTTCCCCAATGTAGCAATGCTGTTGTTTTGTCCCTGCAGCAAGACCCGATTCCGCTGGATCCAGGAGAGCAGCTCCCACAAGAGCGTGCCTCCCTTCGGCCTGGATGGCGTCTACATCTCGGAGCCTTGCCCCAGCTACTGCAGCGGCCACGGCGACTGCGTCTCGGGGGTCTGCTTCTGCGACCTGGGCTACACAGGTAACACAGCCCTCCTCAGGGGGATTACAGCCAGCACTGGCTGAGCTAAACCTGTAAACCTGACAGCTTGTTTTTCCTCTCCGATATTCCGGAAAAATATATGATGACATATATTGCATGGGCTGCCAAGAGGAATCTTTCTTGTTTTGTTAAATTAAATTCAGCACAGGCAAAGCAGAGCAGCTGAAGGCAGCGGACACCGTTGATGTTTCTGGCAAGCACAATCTTTGAATATCACCATCTGTATGAATGGGAAGGGACTAGCAATAAAAGAGAAAACAAAATAAAATATTATAAACTGAAAAGTCTGCTTAAAAGCCTTTGGATCATCTTCAAAAGAATTGTTGCCATTTTTGAGTCCCCTGGCCATCAGATGGCATGGGACCAGGAGGGAACATATGTTCTGACAGGCCCTTCTGTGGAAAATTCTGCTCACTTGTGGTTTTAGGGGCTTTTACGCTGAAATAGGAAAAAAACCCAAAATGCAAACCCTGTGAAAAAAAAAGATTGACACAACCGGTTGCACACTGCAGTCTTTTCAACCCCCAACCAACAAAGCAATAAGCTAACATCTTTTGTTCAATTTGTTTAAAATTAAATAGAAGGATAATGTTTTTCTGTTAGCAAAAAATGCCTTATCAACATAAAGCTTGGCTGTTTTTCACCCAGTGAAATAAGCCATCTTAGAGTTTAGAGAAAGAGGGCTTATTCTTCCTACAGAAATTTGTAAAGTGGGTTTAAAAAGGTACAATCCAGTCATCAGGGCATTTTCTTAGAAAAGCCTGGTGCTTTGTCACAGATAGATGCAACAGAACCGTGTGCCAGTGCACTGTATTTGACCCTTACTCTGTCCAACACAGTTTCAACAAAGCATCTCCCTCTTTTTTTCTTTTTCTTGAAGCATCACATGGAACCTGTGTGTCTAATGTGCCTAATCACAGTGAGATGTTCGACAGGTTTGAGAGGAAGCTAAGCCCTCTCTGGTACAAGATAACAGGAGGTCAGGTTGGGACAGGCTGTGGTGTGCTCAGCGATGGAAAATCTCTGTACTTCAATGGACCTGGCAAAAGGGAGGCGAGGACTGTTCCCCTGGACACCACAAATATCAGGTCAGTGCTCAGTGCTGCTTCTCAAAATTACCTGTGTATTCATGTTCTCTGTTCTGCCCTGTTGAAAATGTGGATATGAGAAGGTGGGAAATGTTTTTTTTTATGGTAGTCATAACTTTTACAAGAGCTCTGAAAGATAGAAAAAATACATTTTGTTCATTCTGGTGTATTACTTCCCTTTTTTGAAACAGAATACTTAGGTTAGAGACAGGGGAATAGTAGCTTAAAATAAAATATTAACTCACTATCTTTCTGAGAAGATAGTTTGCATTGTATCCTGAGATAGAAGACAGGATCTTGAGAATGCACAAAAGCTAAGACTCTGCCCATAGCTGGGGAGAAAAGCTCCTTTTCCTCTGCCTGTGTTGAATTGCAGGCATGAGGATGGCATAGCAAGGAGCTGTTGTTAGCTTGCCAGATGTTGTGAATTACTCCACTTGTCAGAAGTGCAAAGGAATGGAATGTGAATTGTTTCTGCATAGCCAAGAGGCTAACAAGCCTTCACCTCTCTCCCTGCTGCTACTGAATCCTGCTACATTGGTAGCAATTATCCTCTTCTCTCAAATTGCCTAGCTGATTAATGTAATTAGGATGAACAAAGGACTGTTAATTCTAACCACTATTTAGCTTGGAGTTTGCTGCAGTTTGTCCAGTCTCATGAGAGATTAGGCACCTGAAACCTTGAGCACTCTACAATTTTGGCAGTTAGCTTAATAAAACATATTTCTCCTGACAAATACTGCTCTGAGAGTAATAATGCCATGATTTGCTCCATAATTGAATTTGTGGGATCACTCAGCAAAGACTGGCCAGAGGTTACTGTGATCACTCCAGCTCAGGCAAGCAGGGCTCTGTGGTGTGGGGGCTGCTGGTTTGGGGAAGTCCTCAGCTGCTCCCTGGTACTGCACAGCACTGCACCAGCCACCTTTCTTCTGGCCCCTGCATGTCTGACAAATACCTGTCGTAGTTATGTAATTATGTAAATTAGTTACTAATTAAACTAATTAATTGTTTGACAAATATGCTTTGTACAAGTACATGTTTGCCCTGGAACTCTGGAAGATGTGAGCACTTCTATTCCAGTGTCTTCAAATCCTGTTATTCATCCTGGGAAGCAATACAATGGAAGTAGTCTAGACTACTTCCTCAAGAAGTCTGTATTCAAAACTCTATTTTTGAGTTATTCCTTCTTTCATGAAGAAATCTTTTGTAAAGCCAAGTATTCCCTTTAGTTTTACAATTACTTTGAAACCACTTTTAATGCCAGATATTCATATTTATAGCTTTCCATTTTTGCAAAGTTTGAACCATTTTAAAAGCCAAAAGACATTTTAAAATTCTGAGCAATGCTCTTTCTTGATGATTTTAATAACCATATTCTTGTGCAAAACAGAACCAGTGGTATATCCTGTGTCTTAAATCTGTTCCAAAAACATAAATGTCCAAAGAAACACTTGGTGAGAGCAACTACAATCTCTCTTCTTACCATGTACTCACAGTGTGAGCTGGTCTCCTGCTGGAACTGATTGTTATGTCAAAATAAATCAGCTTTTTATTTATTTTTTTATTTTTGTAAGCATCACAGTGAGCAGGTTAACTCCCTTGAATTATTCAAGCTGGAAGCCACATCCCTGGGCTGTTTGCTAGACAGATCATAGTGGTCATCTCAAACACAAATGGGAGTAACATGGATTTTTTGCTTTCTTCAGTGTGTGCTCAAAGGTAGTAGCCACCTGATGCTGCTTGACCAGAACATGAACTTTTTAGGCTACAACAATTACCCCAGGCTGCTTTTGTGTTCAAAGGGGAGAACAGCTGCTTCAAAAGGGCAACACAACTCATCCTAAAAGAGCAGCTAGCAGAGCCCAGTGCTTTGTCTTCTGCAAACACCTATTTATTTATTTCTTTCATTAACTTTAAGGCAGCCTGTGTTGGCTGTGTATAACTTAGACATTCAGCTTCAGACACCTTGCTCTGAACAGATGCATCCCACTTAAATGTTGGAGGCCATCTGTAACATTAACTCTGTCTTTTTTTTCTAGAAGCAAAGGTACATGAAGTTTGTGAGAGTGTGTAGGGTTAACTGAAAGGCCCATACACTAAAAAGAAAATAATTCCTCAGCCTAGAAATTTTTTTTCACTATTGGAGCTAAAATTAATGTCACTTGAAAGGGGAGATTAAAGGGAAGTACTTTTCCCATTTTGGTATTACTTTTTGCATTCAGAAATGCCTAGCATAGAATTCAGTTATCTTATTAGGGATCATCTTAGCCCCTGCACAGTTATCTTTTATTTTTGCAAGAGTTTTTTGATTGGGGGTTTTGGTGACTGAGTAAACAGCAGGAAAACATGCCTTGAAAGACATACTGTTAGATATGTGGATTGAGGGTTGTGAATAGGAAGGCTGAAACTCCTGCAGTAGATTTTTAAGCTGCTTATTTTTAAGGTTAATAGTGTTTTCCCAGACCATTTAAGATCTTGTTTTGTTAAATCATGCATGGAAGAGCCTGATAGAAAAATTGACAAATGTTACAGGACACTAAATTTTTATTTTCATCCTGAATTCCAGCAGATCTACCTATGCATGTTCCATATCATCAGTTACAGCTTTTTGAATGTGAAGTGTAAATTTAATGTAAGGAATATGCAGACTTTTTCCTTTCTTTTTTTCTTTTTTTTTTAAGTACAAAGACCCTTTTCCCTTTCACCTTTCTCTCCCCAGCACAGCGTGGTCCATGGGGTTGAGATTTGCCAGCCTGAGGTGGGGTGCTGCTCAGGGGAACAGCCCAAGAGGACACCGCCACACCTGGTGTCACACTAAAATCATTTCAAACTAAAGCTTGTGCCTGGGAGCCAATGGCCATAAAAAACTACTCAAATTTTAGTATATACAGCAAGTGGTCTCGTAATCTTAGCTTTGTTTGTCCTATTGCCTCCTTATTCCTTCATATGATTGAGTACACCTTTTTTTCCCAGATATTAGGAGAATGTCACATAGCACTAAGAGAGCTGTAAGTGTCAAAGTTCATTCCACCCAGACCATTTTGTTTGCCCCACACTTCAGAAACTCTGAGTTGAGGAGTCAGGGTTTGGAGTCTCTATTCCTTCCCTCTTGCATGGCCCAACACACCAAGGGCACAATTTCACTGCAGTATTTCCACCCCTCTGACTGACAGTGTGATACATGGATGCATTGTGGTTGCTGATGAGCTGCTGCCTCCCATTTTGATGGCCTGTCCCTTATGACACTCTTAACTATCTGTTCAGTGGGAGCATTTGCACACAGTGCCTACCTGGCATCTAGATAAAAACCATGGAATATCCATATATTTTTTCCAAGTGGTGACATCTGGCTTGTTAGCTGACTTGGCTCCCATCTGCCTTACAGACTCCATTGCTAATGATTTTTGTGCAACCATCCCAGGGAGCTGTTCTGGGTCAGACACTTAGAGATCAGATGGGCTGATTCACCCTTCTGCAGAAAGGGTTTTTGCTCTTTGGTTTTGCTTTTTTAACGATCTTCGCATTTGGCAAGAATAAAAGAATTTGTCACAGGACTGTGAATCTATTCACCTCTGGTGCTTCTGTCTAGAGTTTTACTGCCTGAATACTGCCTCCAACAACAGAGCTGCAGCAAACAAATAGAACTTAGCTGGCTAAATGGTGTGGTACTGTGAGCCTGACTGTCTAGAGCTGTCTGTGGGGTTATCTTAGCAATGAGATTGATGGAGGATATTCTGCCTTGTCCTAGACCCTGTGGGTATACAAAACATCTCAGACAATAGACACAGATTTTGGTAACAGAACTGGAATGCAGCTGGATTTAGAATCTAGATTTAGAGAAGGATTATGATATTGTGTATGTAACAGTGGGTGAGGGAAATTGGAGTCCTGTCTGCATTTTACTGGCTCTGGCTGTAGTGATGTAGCTTGTCTGTGGTTTTACCATAATTACTACAAATTAAGACAAAATCCTCTACAGCAAAAAGAGTTATCCTTGCGGAGAATTATTTGAGTGGCAAAAATGCACCTCAAAATTTATGTTTTAAATAAAAACTTTATCTATGTCAATAGAATTAATGAGGCCTGATTTTCTATCATCCTAATTTAAAAATTGGCCAGGAAGCAAGGAGGAGAATGGCATTGCCAACTTTCAGCATGTAAAATCTCATTGTGGGGTTGAGTCCAGTTTCTCTGCTCTGCTCAGGTGCTGTTTTTGGTGTGCAATGGAGACAACCTTTGAAGAATGTGTAGATTAGGGGGTGATGGCATTCTGAGTCATCTCAATGCTCTTTACCTTAGTTATGACCTAGAATGCCTGAGACATGCAGTGAAATATGGGGAGTGAGCAGCAGGACATTAATTGAAATTAATTGTTGTTATATAGCACAATAGTGTGTATCTAGGAGAAAATGTAAACTACTCTAAAACCACAGAGTCACAATAATAACCACAAGCTCAGCAGGGATACTATGGCATTACTGAAGATTGGGGGGAAAAAAAAAACCCCTAACAATATTTTGGAGCACAAGGATGGAATAGTACTTAATTCAAATATTGCTAAAGAGGGATGTTCCAGACCAATTCTGTCAATAAAACCAGCAATCCTGTCTCAAGGAGTTTTCTGGCATTAGAAGGGCTGCAGAAAGTAGTTTTGGGAAAAATTGAAGACATGGAAATGTGTTCATGCAGAGACTCAGATGCAATGGTTGCCATGGTTTACAGTAGAAAGGAATAAGAGAAGGTAGGGAAGTGATAAAAGCACAGGGCAGGTTGCAAGAAAAGCAGCGCAGGAACATTTTTCTTCACGACTTCATGATGTGAGAACAAGAGAATATTCAATGAAATCATAATGTATAGGTTCAAAATCAAAGGGTTTGCTTCATAAAATATTTGGTGAACTCACTATACTGAAAACTGTTTACAACAAGAATTTAAGAATCTAAAAAGGATTGGTGATTAAGGAGGATATAATAATTTTATTATAATAATTTTATTACAACTCCAATGCTGTATTTTAAAGCTTCACCTAATTTCTGGTTACAATAGGCCAAGGTAAGATCTGATGTAAGGAATAGCTTAGCCTGCTTTGGAGATTTTGCAACTTTTGTGTGAGATGAAGCTGCTAACTTCTCACACTCACTCAGAAACACCTTTATTAGCCACAAGATTAATAAACCACATCACTTTCTTCTGTCTTGGGTCTTTCAGTATTTACCATGCCCATGTTTGGTTTCTCTGGGAATATTGCTTTATCAATAAGCCTGGAATAGGGTTACCTAACTGAAAATGCCATTTGCTAAGAGGTGCAAATTATCCTGACTGATCTTGTGCTATCAGAAGATGATTACATTTCTTTTTTATCCTGTGTTTTTTAAAAGGCTAGTACAATTTTATGTACAACTTGGAAGCAAGAGCGTTGGTAACTCCTGCAACAGACCAAGAGCCAGGAATGAAGGTAAAGCCCATTTTCTTTATTATAAGCCTTTTATATTTTGCATCTTCTGCAGTGTTTTTGCCTTTTGCTGCATTTACAAAATCAAGAAGATTTTTTTTATATATGTAAATAATTTTTTTCATATAAATCAATCATATAAAGAAAGTTATTTACTTTTGGTGGACTTTTCTAGTTATAATTAGTTACAGCAAACCTACTGGTGATCCATCTGTAGGAGTACTGTGGAAGCTGTGATGGTCTAAGACAACATTTACAAAGCAAGGTGTAATAGCTTGTATTAAAATATTTGATAGTGTTGGAAAACAGGTAAATTTACAAGTCCACAGGACTTTTCATAAGGTCTGAAATAAAAGGAATGAAATTCAAGTTCAGGATAAAGTGGGCAAACTCCATTTCTGACCTGAAGAAGAATTGTGTACCTGAGAACTTTTTCATCTTTTCAACTACACCAGTGGGTCTAATAAAAAATTGCCTTCCAAAACAAGCTTATGCATGATTTACCCAAAACACAAGATCATAAAATTGTAGCTGAAAATTTATTTAGTCTGAATAAATTCATCTCTCCCAGATGTCTCCTCTCTTATTTGATCCACATGCTTAAAGTTACTGTGGTGGAGGACTGATACTTGTGTTTGGGAAGGATCAGCATTCTGGGAGCAGATTATGTTCTAGTTGCATGAAGTCAGACCACTGACATGAGAGATGAGAAAATTTAATTTTCCTCTCAATATAAAGCATTTAACATCAGTGGATTGTGTCCTGATATTTGGCATTTACATTGACTCACTCACTGAGGAGAGCTGTCATCTTGCAGCACAGATTACACCAAGGGTTTGATTCTCCACTCATTTGCACCAATATAAGACACTAAAAAAAATCTGTTATCTTTGAACATACATCAATATAAAAGAGTTTTAAGAGAAGAAATATACACAGGTGCTTCTTTCTTGTATTATCCCTTTTGATGAGCTCTGCTGGGCTTCTGTTGTGTCGTAGTTGCCATACTGTATGCATGATACAAAGAGTATCTTAAATTTTCTAAATATTTTGATAATTAATTTCCAAGGATGCTGTGAGCTTGCATACATAGCAGGAGGATTGTAATCCCAGCTATCAGAATTATAACTTAGTCTTTCACACAAACTGCAAGGATACCAACATGAAATAAATACTGTGTTAAAGAAAATCATATTATTCCTATCATTTTGGCATATGGCATGATTATTAGTTCCCCTGAGGATGTAAAAGATTTGATCCTTTGAGTTTGGTGAAAACAGCCAAGATGGCATGTGGCAGCTGGTGACCCAGGTCACCTTTGTGTTGGGACCCAGGAAATTCCTCTGGCTGTCCTGGAGGACTTGAGATCCTTGCAAGGGGCTCAGAGACCTTGGCACAGAGTCAAAGAAACCTGTGCCTTGGCTTTTAGTCCATGGAAACAATTACCAACTTTGTGTGAAGATTTACAAGCCACAAGAGTTTGAGTAGAATGATAGTCAATTTGTCACAGGCTGAAAAGGTAGAACTTTGGGGTTTTGGAATGGGGGTTCAAGAGGCAAGATGGAGGAATCTGGGTGTGTCCTGTCCTTCTTCTTCTCCTTCTTCTTGTCCTCCATCTTCTGCTGTGATGGTGGCACTTTTTGATTGGTTTAGAGTAGAGACAGACTGTCTAACATGGGGAATAGGTATTGGGAAATTATTGTAAATAAAGTACACGTAGTTTGTAGTATAAAAAGTTAACATCACCCCAAGGGTGGGCAGAGTGCCACAACCCAACCTGCTGGACAGATCTCAGAAAAAGAATGTAATAGGTAAGAGAAAATAAACAACCTTGAAAAGCAGAACTGACGACTCTCAACTTCTGTTGTGGGGCTGGGAAAAAAAAGCCTTTCTAATACCTTGGGAGTCATCTCAACCAGATAAACCCAGGACCTCTGCAGTAGAACTTTGTGCACAAAAAGCTCCTGGACCAGGAGTTGCCTAAAGGGTGGGGCACGTGTCACATGCCTGGGTGCCAGGTGGGAGTTGGCAGCTCCAGAGCACAGGGTGAGCTGCCCCCTCCCTCTTTGCTCTGCACAGTCTCACTAACTGCTCTTCCTCATTTTTAATCCAGGGCTGGTTGTTCAGTACACAAATGACAACGGCATCACCTGGAGTTTGCTGCGGGAGCTGGACTTCATGTCGTACCTGGAGCCCCAGGTGGTCTCCATTGACTTACCCCGGGAGGCCAAGACCCCTGCCACCGCCTTCCGCTGGTGGCAGCCACAGCATGGTAAGCAGGGACAGCCCAAAACCTCATTGAGCAGCTTTACACATCCCACATGTCAGTGCTACTCAGTATAGACATGTTGGGCAGAAACCTCAGCTCGTGAAAAACACAGTATTTTGAACAGTTGGATGTTGTAAGAGCATATTTGGGCTTTCCTGAGTCACTCTATGGCCATGATTTTCTTTTATAGCACCAAACTGATGAGTGGGCTTAAGAGTAAAATTGTTTAAGAGCTAAGTTTAAACCAAAGATTCTGAGATGACAGGAGGGAGGAGGAGGAAAAAATTACATTTTAAAAAAGCCTAAATAAGATCAAAGCTTTTACCTGAGTATAGGGTGACCTGGGATGCCAAATGGCTTACACTCTTTGTCTCATTTTTTTTCTGTTTTGGAAGTGTAGGCATAACTTGGCCTTGAATCTGCCTACCTGGTGGCCATGGTACCTCCCATTTCACTATTTTAATATCTCCACACTCCAGAACAGGACCCCCTCCTCCCACCATTTCTAGTGTCCCAGAGCCCAGCTCCCCTGCCCCTGCAAAACCACTCAGCCACTTCCCACATTCCTACAGCCACTGTGAGAGCTCCCACCTCACACAGGAGCACATTACCGCTACTAAAAGGGTCCTGATTAAGTCTTACCTTTGCACAAGGCAGCAGCTCCTGGATCTGCAGGAAATATAGGCAATCTTCAAAAATATAGCAAAGTACATTTCAACAGCAATTCCTTGGGTAGCAAAGCACA
Source organism: Agelaius tricolor (assembly GCF_023055355.1). Taxonomy (NCBI): domain Eukaryota; kingdom Metazoa; phylum Chordata; class Aves; order Passeriformes; family Icteridae; genus Agelaius; species Agelaius tricolor. The sequence continues at coordinate 57,230,119 of NW_027269263.1, forward strand.
TAGCTTACATTCAGGTAATTATGGTATGCAGCTTCTTAGACATCATTTATCAATTTGATGGCTGATTTTGTTTCATACATTTTCTTGTATGTGCTGGACTTAATTGTCCTCACTAGGTGAGAGAATAGACAAGACAAGAGGGATGTGATTTAGTTAAGAAGACAGTTCCTTTGCTAAGCAATGACCGGTGCACCACAGACCATCACTCTGTGATCATTTGCATTGGTGAGTGGTGCAATGTCCAACCTGTTGCTCCCTACACCTGCCTTGATGGCACCTGGATGACATCTGTCCCTGCTGAGGGTCATCACTCTTAAGGCCACTGATGGCAGCCCTGTGGCTCCCAGTATAAACAAGGTTTTATGACTGGAAGTTGAAATATCACCTTCCACACTGGCACCTACACCAGACAACCAGTTCTGGTCAGAGATGTTAGTTCCTTCATGGACTATCCTCTGTCTGCCATTCCTCAGTGCAGAGTGGCCCATCAGCCATGACCCATGTTCCTCTTGGTAGCAAGGCAAAAGTTCTGGCACATTGCTGCAAGCTCACAATTTATTGTAAAGGCTTTCCTTGCTCTCCTGTGAGGGCAGCAATTGTGCAATAAGATGTTCTTTTCAGCATGCCAGTAGAAAGGTGAATTGAAATGAAGGCCAAAGAAATGGGCTGGAGATGATGAAAATTAAATGCCTGTAGGCTGGAGAGCAAGAGAAGAGAGATTTCCAGGAAGGAGAACAGCACTTCGCTAAATATTATCTGTATGCAGAGCCTTCAGCATTTTCCTTCATGTTCTATTTGCTTTCGTACAAAAGCTATTTTGGGAAATAGACAGAGGCCTTTCCAATTTAGCTGTGGGGAATAGCAGGAAGGTTGTGACCCATAAAATGAAAATTCCCAATCTAGGGGCTCAGGGAGTATCTCATCCAAACAGAGGGAGAGCATATGATGGCAAAGGCACTGAAGCTAAAGAAATGAAGAGGGAAATACCCGTGTTTATCTGTAATAGAAACATGTTCTAGTGTCCAGGTGCATCCTTGAGCAATGTTTTAGTCTTGTTGAACAGCACTCAGTCTGTGTGATTGAGCACTGCTCACTGAGTGAACACAGCATATGGGCATTAAAAACAACTTACAGGGACTCCACTAACCTGTCTGCTCTGGTTTTTGTAGGGAAGCATTCAGCTCAGTGGGCTCTGGATGATGTGCTCATAGGGATGAATGACAGCTCTCAGACTGGCTTCCAGGACAAATTTGATGGAACTGTGGATTTACAAGCAAGCTGGTACAGAATACAAGGAGGTCAAGTAGACATTGACTGCCTGTCTATGGATACAGCTCTGATGTTCAGTGAAAACATTGGTATGTGTCATCAAACATTACTACATTTTGTATGAGTCTATTTTATAAATTACATAACAATCGAGTTTTACAAGATGGGAGGTATAGACAAATCCAGGTATTTAGTAATCTGTAGGGAAGAGAAGGCTGGGAAAAGGTGAAGATAGACGTAACAAATTTGAATGACAGTATTGAAAGCATGTGCTGAAGGTAAACTTTGTTGTTATTGTTGTATCTGTTGTTATTGTCGTATCAGCTGTTGTTGTTGCATTTGTTGTTATTGTTGTATTTGTTGTTTTTCTCTCTTTGCTCAGGAAAACCTCGTTATGCTGAGACTTGGGACTTCCACGTGTCCGCCTCCACATTCTTGCAGTTTGAGCTGAGCATGGGTTGCAGCAAGCCATACAGCAATTCCCACAGTGTCCACCTGCAGTACTCCCTAAACAACGGGAGGGACTGGCACCTGGTGACAGAGGAGTGTGTCCCCCCAACCATCGGCTGTCAGCAGTACACCGAGAGCTCCATCTACACTTCAGAAAGATTCCAAAACTGGAAGAGAGTTACTGTCTACCTCCCACCCTCCACCAAGTAAGCTCTGCTCTTCTGGCTATTTAGCATGACAAAGATTTTGCTGATCTAATTAGAACAAACATCCTCCAGCTTGGGAATGTTCTGCATGTCTTTTAAATTTTTAAATGTGTGTTGTCACGCCACCAGAATTTTAAATTTCACTTCAAAATATTTCATCAGCTATAATGTGAAGTGTAGGGACTTAAGGAAGTTACAACATTGATGAATGAATTCTTAAGTCTTGCCTATAATTTCTGACAGTAAGAACAAGAATGCTAAACCAGCTTTTCTAACATTTATGCAATAAGAAGCAAGAATAAATACCCTGATCCATCCTTTCCTACATTAGTGTTTTCTGTTATTGCACATTAAGTTGTCACCCAACATTCAGGCATGTTAGTCACAGCATTCAGCAAGTCAGAACAGTCACTGGATGTGCCACCTTCACCCTTTTGACCAGGAGGAGAGTTCTGCTGAGCTCCTCAGGATATCACAGGGCTGTAAATGGATGTGGCAGATGTGCTGGCATCCATCTCTCTAAATAAAACCATGCTCTAGTTTAGGAACAACAGGTAATGATGACACTGCTTACCATTGTTCTGAGTAGTTCTGTAATTCTTCAGAGCACCCTACGCATTACCTCTGTACATTTCATCACCCAGAAAATACAGTGGTAAAAATGAACCCACAGCAAATGAACTGGGCCTGGAGTTCACATCTTGGTTTCCAACTCCACAGCTCACTCCAGAGGCCCACACATCATCTTCCAAATAATTTTTTTTCTCCAAAACACTTTCCTTATTTGAGGATAACAAGGCAGTCAGCAGTGACAGCAGTGTGTATGCATGTGCATATTTGTACATATATATTCATACATTCTTTTATATATATATACATATATGAACATACATAACCATTGCTTTTCTCTTTACACAACACTTAGTATAAATGAACTTCCATAACTTCTTACCTTACTGATGCAATTTTATTGTTTCCATTCTGCTAGCAACACATGGAGCTGTCAAATGCTAATGGAACTACTAATTTCTGCTCAACCACTTTGTTGATCAGCAAGTGTCTCAGCAGTGTTCATTCTTGATTATCACTTTGGGCACCTTTCTTTAGAATATGCTGGAATTTTGCCTAAAAGACTTACCTGAGAAATTTAAACGTCCAGTTTCCACTAGAATATGAATCTTTTCAAAATAAGTGGGCCATGCTTATTAATCTGCTTTTCTTTGGAAGTCTGTGGGATTTTCTTTAGTATTTAGCACTTTGTGGATCAGAATTTTGAATCCTGAAATAGATTTCTTTGTTTTTAACAGCTCTCCCAGAACACGGTTCAGATGGATTCAGTACAACTATGCCTCTGGAGTAGATTCTTGGGCCATTGATAATGTGGTCCTGGCTACAGGATGCCCCTGGATGTGCTCAGGGCACGGCATCTGTGATTCAGGCCATTGCATGTGAGTAGGAAACTGCTTAAGCTGCTTCATGGAAAGGATATGTTTTATCCAGGCCAGATGGATAATTCCTTTTCTTCCCAATGTGTTGCTAGGTGTGACAGAGGGTTTGGAGGTCCTTACTGTGTCCCTGTCCTTCCTCTGCCATCTGTCCTGAAGGATGATTTCAATGGTAACTTGCATCCAGACCTTTGGCCTGAAGTCTACGGTGCTGAGAGGGGAAACCTGAATGGTGACACCATCAAGTCTGGAACAGCTCTCATTTTCAAAGGGGTCAGAGATTACTTACATTGAAAAAAATATTAATGAAAACCAGTAGAATCAAAAACAGAAAGTAAATTTTCTCTCATTAGCCCCATATGTTTATATTGAAGTCTTTTAGCTAGGATTTGACATTTTCATTTTTCTTGTCTTTTCCTACCCTAAAGATGCATCATGTTTTCCACAGTTGTTTTTTTATGAACAAATGGGTTTCCTCTCTTGGTTGTGTATTATTTTGTTTGTGGGATAAACTCCTCCTTGACCACCAGAGGAAAATAATGAAATTCTACACTGAGATTCTTGAGGTGAACTATTTGGAAATATGGCACACATTACGATTATCTTGAAGTTTCCTGATTGGCTCTTTAGTATTTTGAATAATACAAATTAGTCAGGGCTGTAGTCTGTGTCATCAATGTTTATGTAGTTTGCCAGTATTTTAGTCAATTCTATCATTTGATGTCTTCTAATTCTTTAAGACTTATTTTTGTTGACTGCAGATTTCAAAAGGCCAGGAAATATATTTTCTGAATTTTTCTGTTCTTAACAAAATTAATAATAGACTTTTGTTCACAAGCACACAAATTCTCAGCTCACACAAGTCTTCATTTGACACTGTGAACTCAGGTGCCCCCCAAAAAGAGAAGTTGAGTAATGTTTGGTGTACCAATTAGTTCTTTGAAGTATTTATTTGCAAAAGCTTGACTCCAGTTCAACCTCTTTAGATTATTTCAATCCCCAATCACAAGATGTGAGTTGTCTAAAATTTGCATTGCTTGTTCCTGCAGATTGTTCCCCTGGGGGAATGGGTTTGAGAAAGAGGGAAGCTCTGAGAGATGGTTTTTGCCAGATCTCTGCAGAACAGGGACTGGCCCTGGCCCCAGGATCCACACAACAGCGAGCTCACCAGTCAAACTCAACAGGGACTCAGGATCCCTATGAGGTTTCCTGTGTGCTCCCTTTCCTTACAGGTTGCCCCAGAAGAGGATATTTGTACAAAATATGTTTTGAGATATAGAAAATAACTCCAAGAGAGGACTGTCCCTGCCTGGAAATTAGGGTGCCTGGCAACTGTACAGTTTGCACAAAAAATGAGTGCAGTAGCTTGGACCCAATGTCTAAGTCAGTGCTGGCAGATCCAATCACACCCCAGGGGTTCAGAGCACAAACTGAATGAGCTGTAACTGTGCCTGTACCTGACCATGTAGTTGTGCCTCTGTCATACCTTGGCTCACTTTACCAAGGCTGTCACTGTCCCCATTTTCTGCCTGGGAAAAGGTGTGGAACAGAGAGTTTCCCCTCTTGCTGCCACCAGCAGGCAGAAGCAGACAACAGCCAAGCAACAGTAAGCTGCAGGACACACTCAATAATGAGAACTGACATTGTATATTCTACATTTGCAGGAAGGACTGAGAATGCTTGTGTCAAGAGATCTAGACTGCACTAATACAGTGTACATCCAGTTTTCATTTAAATTTATTGCCAAAGGTAAGATCATCATTGATTTACTATCACTTCTCTAGCTTTATTAGTACATAGTAGCAACCCAGAAAAGAACAGAATGATATTTTCAACTTCAGTGTATGGTAGTGATCAACAGTTTATGGTAGATTATATGGGAGTTTGTTTGAAATTTTGCATCATCCCTGCCTTGCTCCCAGCCTACATGGCTGTCTGTGCAGTTCCTAAGGAAAAAGTGGACTGTAGTATCACCAAAAATAGCACAGCCAGTAAAGTCTTTGGGCAGAAAAGAAACAAAAGGGCTCAAGGTTTTGTAGAGATTTCCCATTATGTTGGGGAAAAATTATTTGTCCAATTTTTTTATGTAATAAAATTGTGCCTACAGTAAATTACTTAAGGGACTAATAGTCAACTACAATGTTTTTCATTTACTAGCTTCAGTCCTCTGCATTAAAATCTCTTACCATTTGACTGCCAGCAGGTATCTTAGAGATAACTGAAAGTTCATAATTCTATTTAATTGATATAAAGAATAGTCAGACTTTGCAATATAAGTTTTACACGTTGTTGTAAATAACCTGTGACAGTTCCTCCAGTACAAGGACTTTTAAGCCAATTATTCAGTCTTACCCTGCTCCAAGGCCTTGCCATCCTTGGCTTTAAAAAATAATTATATCCAAGTCTGGAGTGACATGATGGAGAACCACTAAACTGCTTGAAGGTTTGAGCCACTCCCATGCAATTTCAGAAGTTTTCCCCAAATTTTCTGATAGAATTGGCACTTCCAGGCTGAACTCTGAATGTTGAAAAACTCCTCTCACTCTGGTGTAAGGAAGATGTCCATAGTTTCTATGGTAAGCTCAGTGCTCTGGGACTGGACCCTAACTGACTCAACATTTACCAACAGCCTGTAAATAGTTTGGAACCCTCTCTTTCTTCCTAAATAAGTGTGTTAGTCAAATCTGTGTGTGGATGAGTGAAAATATAGCTCTTTGTGAATTATTATTGATTTTCTTTAATGGGCATTTAATCATATATATTGGACTATTTATTACTGGGTTTAGTACTTTATCAAAAAGAGAGAAAACTGTAACAGCCAAAAACATAACATCCCCCAAAATGATAACATGCCAAATATTCCATGTTTATAAACGAAGTCTTTGTGAAGACTTCTTTTACAAAATTATGCCTTGGTAACATTTCTTCATATGATCATTGATAAAAATATTTTAAAATAAAGTGAGTAAAAATATTGCTCCAAAGGGAGGAGTAGCCAAAGGTTCAAGCTTGGATTTTGACCCTTGACCCACAAGGAGTGAGACCATGAAACCCCAGGAGAAATTGCTCCTTATTGAATCTGTATCACTTGTTAGCACTACTGGTGGATCCAGGACTTGGTCCCAACAAGCCCCCTAATGTTGAATACAAGTTGATATGGCTGGGCATATCTCTCAGCTGTGAGTTTTAAAAGCAGTGTGTTGTTTACTGTTAATTGCCACAGATAAGCTGAAATCAGCTCCTGACTGCAAACAGCTCCTCCCTGCTCTGCTCCACAGCAGTTGAATACTTAGCACAGGAGCAGAGGGGAGCAGCAGCATCTGCACCAGGCACTTGGTTTCAGCAAATGTGCTTCATTTAACACGGGAAACATGGGAAAAGCTTGCAACAGTAACACACAGTGCGTCAGGGATGAAGAAGCTGTCCCTTAGTCCTTTCCTTCTGCTGGTTCCTGACTGAGTTTTTGGGGAAATGCCATGACTGTGCCGCACCATGAAGGGAGCAGAGAGTGTAAATTTGTCTGAGTGAGACCTCAGCTCAGAGATGCCATCACTTGGACACTGGTATTCCTGGACAGCAAGTTAGGCACAGGCCAAATACAGGCTGGGGGCTGAGCTTGTGTATGGCAACCAGCATCAAAAATGAGAGCTGGGCTCTAATTAGCATGTGTTAATAACTAGGGCTGTAAAGAGCTTTTGTTTTTTACTCTTTAAAGCTCTAAGTAAAAAAAATAGGAGGAGCTGGTAGTTAGAAAATGCAAATTTTACTGTCAGTTCCACTGACTTTTAGGCCCAGTTTAAAGCACAGAATATTGCTTTGTTGTTGTTAAAACATGCTAATAAATATCCTCAGTGCTCTCCATCAATTATGTTATTTCTTGGCATGAATATCCTGATCCTAGTGTCTGCAGTGAGAGCCACAGACTCATCAATTTATGAGGATAGGGACTGAGTCTTTTTTTTGGGTACTACAGATGGTGATGATAATGTCTTGTAGCTGGACAAAACAAGCAAATAAATATTTGCTGTATTACTGGAATATGTTTGTAGTAGAAGGAGCTGGTGCATTCTAATCTCAAAAAGTATAACAGTGAGATATCTTCTTATCTAAGTAACAAACTATGGTCATATGTCTAATGAACAGTAGTGTAAATTTGGACCCTGTTTTGTTTGCATTTTGCAGACAGACAAGCAAGGGAAAGCTCAGAAAGTCATATGTGTACAATGTGTATATAACATCTCAATAACTAAAGCTGTTGTTAAAGGAACCCATACTTGTAATGGACGTCAGAGCAGCATAATTTCATTTATACTTGCTTGAACTTACTGGATTGCAATGAACATAAATCCATGTCATTTATGCTCCAGGCACCCCTGAGAGGTCTCATTCCATCCTGCTGCAATATTCTGTCAATGGTGGCATCACTTGGCACCTGATAGACGAGTTTTACTTCACCCAGACTACAGATGTGCTCTTTATCAACGTCCCTCTGCCCTACGCAGCCCAAAGCAACGCAACGCGCTTCAGGCTCTGGCAGCCCTACAACAATGGTGAGGAAAAGACACACCCCTGAGAGGCCAGGTCCCTGTTTGCACAGCTCAGCCTCTCTAAGAGAGTGCATTTCTTGAACTGAACAATTCGAGAAACTCTTAAATCATGGGGGTTTTGTGTTTGAACTCCTGCAATTAGAATTACTGCAGGATTATGTTTACTGTTCTTAAAAAGCAGTTGAATGCTTTAAAGTGAAGTACCTTCACCTGATATCCCTGGACTGTGTGCAGAAAAGCATCAGCTTTGGCCCTGGAGGGAGTGGGAGATCAAGAAACACCAATAAAGTTAACTTCACTCAGGTTCTTCTCATTATTTTTAATGGGCATGATTCTCACTCACACTGAGGCCCCATTAGGATGCTCCAATTATACAAAAGTGTCCCAAGTGTAAATGGGAACTGGGCCTACCTTACTCAGAATTAACTAGGCATTAAAAACCCATTTAGAAAGAGTATGTAGTGAGCAGTTAATCTTTTGATTAAATTGTAAAGGACTGGAAAACCTCAAGAGGAACACAGCTCCTTCCTCCTGATTACAGGAGATGTGCCAGCTGAAGGAAGCTCTTCTCTGCTCTCAGTTACTCTGAGCACAGTTTCAAGCAGAAACTGACATCAACAGCTCTAAAGAATTCCAGCAATCATTTAGACATGGTGATTCAGCAACAGTTTATTCCATGTAGGCAAACTCCTAGCACACCCCTAACACAAAAAAGGAAATTCAAATCTGGTCCTGACAATCCTGTTTCAGTTCATTTTTCTGACGTGTCCTGCCTAAAACAATTATCTATACTTTCCTCTGATGACCTCAAACACTTCTAGATAAATGAAAAAACACTACCCAGAAGATCTGTCAATTTAATCCTTCCTCTTCAGTTTGAGAATACCAATTTTCTGACGTATATGAATACATAACCCATTGGAGAGAAGGAGTTCCAGAGTTTCCTTCTCCATGGAAGAACTCCTCCCAGGCACACACAAGCTGCTGAGTGCAAGGATGTAGAATGAAATTGCACTTTCAGGCTGCTTTGACTGTGTAGCAACTACTCTTTTAGATGACTCTTAATTGAAGAGGACAATGACAGAATTTCAAAATAAATATGATTTAAATATAAGATAATTGTTCAACACCCATTGCTTTTCACTCTTTGTTTTGCTGTGACTTCTATAAATTTTAGGGAATAAAAGTTAATTCCATAAGGTCAAGCTGGAAAGCAGTATGGAAACTATTTTCATGGAAAGTGAAAATAGTGATCCCACACTTTTAGCACCCTCCTCTTCATATAATCCATAAATACTGGCTGCTTTTCTGCTCTCTAATAATATTAGTATTAGATCTTAATAGGAATATTTCCATTTTCTTTGTAGGCAAAAAAGAAGAAATCTGGATTATTGATGACTTCATTATTGATGGAAATAACCTGAAGAATCCCATTATCCTTTTGGATACCTTTGACTTCGGTCCTAAAGAGGAGAACTGGTTTTTCTATCCTGGTGGAAACATTGGGCTTTATTGCCCATATTCATCTAAAAGAGCTCCGTAAGATTCTCTCAGCAATACAATAGAAAGAAGTAACTTTGTAAAGTGAGTTTAAAGCACTCCTCTCCTTGATTTTTAGGGAAGAAGATTCAGCTATGGTGTTTGTTTCAAATGAAGTTGGAGAGCACTCCATTACCACAAGGGACCTGAGTGTGAATGAAAATACTATCATCCAATTTGAGGTACTTGTCCTCAGAAAGTTATTTTGCCTTTTGCTTCATGTTCTTCTATATTCTGCCCTGGTGAATTTGCCCAGCTGTTCTGATTGCCAAATAGAGAAACCTGTCCAATTTCCCCTCTAATTGATTTGACATTACTCTCCCTCATGTGAATGTATCATGATGCTTTTAATACACAGATAAGGGAAATTTCTGCCTCAAAGTCTTCTACTTTCTTGCCTGAATTACTACTTTGTCCATGCCTATATACTTGCACTGATAGCATTAAAGTCCATGTCCTATGCATTGGAGGGTCACTACTGCAGGCAAGAGGATGAGCAAAATATAGTGAGAGTACAAATTGCCACTTCACAGCCTGCTCCAGGTAAGAGTGCAGCACTTCTACATGCTCACCAGTGGAGAGCTACAACTTCATCTGTGACAGTAAAAAATAATTTTTCCCACCTGCTGGCTTAACTGCACTGTTGTACTCTCTCAAAGACAAGCTTCTGCTGTCCTTCCTTCTGCCCATATCATAGCTGCTCTAGATGAAGTTGGTTTTTGGCTATTGTGGCCTGAAGTCATCCCATTTTCTTTTTTAAAGAAAGTTCATGAATAAGGATCATATTTTTGTGTTTCATACTCTCAGTGGAAACAGGCACCTCAGTGACAGCACAGAGTCCAAACTAAACTGTGTTTCTGACTTATCCTAGAATCTAAACTGTGCATTTCCTGGGGCAGCTATTGATGGGAGTAACCAGTTAGTATTTATTAGTTTAGAGAGGTCATTATATTGTCATTAAGAAACTGGAAAATAATCTGGCACATAAATTGCCATGCCAGAGTTACCAGGCTGCTTTTAACAGCAATGTGGCATATTGTTGCATTAATATGAGCTACATAATAATCAGCAAATGATAGGAGTTTATAAAAATTACTAAAATGATAGTAAGGGTTTTCCAAGAAAATTAGGTTTAGCTGTGTACTCATGCACTCTTCAATTTGTCATGCAACTAATTCATAAATTATTGAATGCAAACCATTTCCTCTTTTAAAATATAGATTACAGCCTGTAGAACAAAAATGTTTGAGGTGACTTTAAGATATTCATAAGCCTTGATAGCATTAACTCATAAAATCTACATGTTTACTTCCATATGTGGTAGGAACATCATTTTCAGCTCACGTTTTTGAGAACATTAGTGTAAATGAAGGAGTTATGCATAATGCAGTAGTTTCTCTCTGTGTCTCAAGAGTCAAAACCTATATTGGGTCAAGCATCTCTCAAAGCTTCCAGATGAGTAGACAACCCTTCTAGTCAAATGTAGCTTGATGGGACTCATGTGCACTGAAGAGTGATGAAGGAAATTCAATGTAGGATACACTTTCAACATTCATGCACAGTTCTAAGCATTACTGTGTTTTAGAAACAAATAGATTTTCTTAACATAATAGAATGCTACAAAGACACTTTTTTTGCTAAAAGGATATATAAAAATATTAAAATGTTACATAGTTTTAATGCAGGCTTTGCAATCAGCAATTGGTTTTTATTTGTTGAGTGCTAAGTACAGTACATCTTATTTTATATGACAGTCATTCTGTAAAGAACTAATTTGTCTTCTTTTACAAAAGCAATTTGAAATTATACAAAGATCTAAATATCAGTGTAACGGGAAAACAAACTAACTTGCACTGTCTCAGATTCTGTATTGAACAGTCTGTGGTTTTTTAGTAGTAGAACTGGTTTTCATGTTCTGCCTTTTCTACTGTTCTTTACATCAGGAATCTTGTGAGCACACCCTGAGAAGTCTGACACTGCCAAACTAAGACATTGAATCTAAATGCAGTCCAGCTATGATGCTCTAGGGTTTGCCATTATACATGAACAAATAGATGGTAGTGAGTGTGAAACAATGGTAGTGAGTGTGAAAGCTGAATATATTGAGGTGATAAATTTTGGGGTTTTTTTTTCATATTTAACATAAAAGAGGATCATAGTGCAGCTCAGCAATTAACAGCTCAGCATTAACAAAAAGTTAATGCTTCACTTAACTTTTTTTTTAATATTTCTGCTTTTAATAATGCACATTTTCTTGATGCTGTGATTACTTCAGTACCTGCCAGAGGACTGCAAGAGCTGGTGCATTTACTCCAGCAATGTTAGCAGCTATCCTTTCTAACTTTGGTTTTCTCTAGGTAGAAGTTATTGGGGAATTCTTATCACATTCATTTTATCATAACCCATGGTGTGATATACTCCTGGATAGGAGAGCAATGTGCAAGAGTTCCTGTTCTTGTGCCTGTCCTGAGTGCATCATCCCCGTTGTTAAGTGGGTTCCCAAATCACCATTTTACTGAGCTAAACAAATACCACACCAAATGGGGGAGGCAGAAGAATGACTGGGAGTGCCACAGTCTGCCCTGTGTCACCTTCTGTGTTTGATGCCTTGGCCCCCAGATCAATATTGGCTGCACCACTGACAGCTCCTCCGCTGACCCAGTGAAGCTGGAGTTCTCACGAGACCTGGGGGCCACCTGGCACCTGCTGCTGCCCCTGTGCTACAGCAGCAGCAGCCACCTCAGCTCCCTCTGCTCCACTGAGCATCACCCCAGCAGCACTTACTACGCAGGCACTACCCAGGGCTGGAGGAGGGAGGTCATTCACTTTGGAAAGCTGCACCTCTGTGGGTAAGTGTCCAGCTCCTGTTCCTGCCCAGCTGCCCGTTGCTTTGCTTTTATTTCTGGTTTTCACCCAGCACAAGGGTGGTGCATAAAAACTGCAGCACTAGAGCAGACCAAATGACCAATTTTTCTCTGCTTTTTGCCCTGAATGTTAGCTAGTGTTCAGGTGATTCCCCAAATCATATTGTGCCTAATGCTGGTGTAGAATAACCACAGGCAACTTCCTATTACCTTCTATTTAATTAGTGATAATTTAATAGAAGAGAGTTGTTTGTTGAAATTAACACAAAACTGACTGTTCTTAGCATACTCTGAGTGTTCTTTGCAGAACTGCATCAGCCATTTGAATTCACTGATGATGTTCTTGCATGAAATTTGAGCTTCATAAGAAAATGCAGTAAAATGTGAGCTAGTATAAGCTTGATTCCACTTCAGTATGAAGAAATGGTCTGATCTAAATAATGTCTCAGTCAATCAGGCTGGATGATAACACAGCATAGAAAAACAATATGTGCTAGCAGGCACAGTAATATGTAACTTTTCAAAGTAAAAACACTACTGTTTACTTTTTCAGGAATAACTGTCATCTAGCATCAACTCACTTTATGTAAAAGCTCACACCATTAATGATTAAACTGTAGCATGTATGAATGAAAATGAGCTATGCAACCATGAGACTTTATGAATCTATGCAGATATGAGACTGAGTATTTATGAAACTACTGCAGTCAATGGGTCCTCCACTAAATAAATGACCCCATATGTGCTCTGAAAGTATGAAAAGACCTATATAAGGAATAAGAGTCAAGTTTGGAAAGACTGATTGTTTAATAATTTAAGGAAATGTTTAAATTTTAAACTTGAGTTTTCTGGTTTATGACAGTTAATATTTCAAGCATGCAATAGGTAACCATCTCTTTCAGCAGCTCACTTGTACTTCCTGGTTTTGTGCAAAAGAATTATTTTACCCTTTAGCCAACCATCAATGCATCCCTCCAAATAAAAATTTTGACTGTGCAGACTCCTAACTCATTTAAACCTTCCAGGATTTTGATTTAGTCCCCTGTTCCTGAGTGCTTCTATCCTGTTTTTCCTTCCTATTTCTTCCCCAACACACCAGGCCAGGAGCCCATGGCTGACAGCCAGCCCTGCCCAGCAGTGCAGAGTAGTTTACATGCAGTGCATTAAATCACTGGGCTAGAGGGCTGAAGGGGGATTTCTCCACCAGAATCTACTGGAATAACAAGAAAAAAATCCAAACCTTCCTCATTGTGTAATTCTAAAAAAATCCCCCAGCCTTTCCATCCCCCAAGTGCAGAGTTTTATATTTTAACTGAGGATGAAGACATTTTAAGTTATTTCCACTACATATGTAATTTTAGAAATTAATATATGTTCTCAGCAGACAGCTGTAAGTAATAATTAGTATTCCAGTTATGTCCTGAAGGAAAGGTCCAGTGCCTGTTGAGCCAGAGACAAAACCCCAAATAAGCAATGGTTCACTCTCTGCTCCAGACACAAGTCATGGTTCATCCTCACCAGGAGTGACCCTGAGAGGAGGAGCTGACTTGTCTCAAGAAAAAAAATCCAGCCTGTGGGGCAGAGATCTACTCTCAAGAGGAGCTTACAACACCTCCAGCCTCACACTTGTGTCCTTCCTTTCAGGGCACACTAAAGTCAATGATTTTGACTTCCAGCAGAACTCTGGTTCTTGTGCATCTTTCTTGTGACACTTAGTAGTGTCCCCACCCGTCAATTATTGGTTGTTACCTAAATCCCCTCACAAAAATTTCTTTTTAGCAAATCAAGGAAAAAAATTTGTCAGCTACAATTACCTATGGAATTTATTTGCCTGCTGAATTTAGATGTCTTTAACAAGACACATTAAACACACAAGGCAATTAAGTGCTTCTCCCTTCTCAATCTTCTGGTTTCCTTCCTCCCTTAAAACGTTTTCTCAACTGGGAATAAAATTAGTCTCTCAAGTATTTTCCTCATCTCAATTTGTTTTCCCTCCTTCCCCAGTTGGTTCCTTTTTATATGCAGCATTGATGCAAGTAGCACTTAGGAGATGAATGAAAAATGACAGGACAGCACCCAAAGGAGAACATAGTTTAAATTAACAACTTGCAATATCAGCCTGGCTTAAGATTAAGCTGCCCGAAAGCAAGCTGTATACCTGGTGACATGACAGATCATGTTTCCTTTCTGGGTAATTGAGGGTGAGATCCTCCCACTCCACCCCTACAGGTAGTCTCCCTGGGGGCACAATGGGAGCATGAATTAGAATCTCACTCTCCAGGAGAGGGTGAAAGTGGCCATGTCTGACTCACACACTGTACACCAAAGCAGAAGGGAATCCATCTGACCACGGCCATTCATCTTCCCCATGAATGATGGAGTTAAGAGTAGCTGGATTTTAAATTTTGAAAATCATGCCTGTCATTCAGTTTTGAGATTACAGCTAATGAATAGTGTTATTTTTATTTCTGTCAGTACTTGGGTTGAACGTCAACATAAAGATGCATGAGGTACTGAAGGAATTAGATCTAGCAGTCAGTTTCTAGAATTAACCTATTTATCAAGCCAGTTCTGACAGAAAGAATAATAAGAATAATATATATGTGCATATAATGGTATATGTATGGAATACAAAAAAAAAAAGATGGAACTATAATTTAAAATAAGTACACTTTATGCCATTTTCAGGCTGGCGAGGTTCAGGTGGTACCAAGGATTTTACCCTGCTGGGTCCCAGCCTGTGACCTGGGCCATTGACAACGTGTACATTGGTCCCCAGTGTGAGGAGATGTGCAACGGGCACGGCAGCTGCATCAACGGCACCAGGTGCATCTGCGACCCCGGCTACTCGGGGCCAACCTGCAAAATCAGCACCAAGAACGCTGACTTCCTCAAGGATGACTTCGAAGGTATCTCTCTTGGGAGGGGCCTCTGAATACTGCCTGTCCATCTCAGTGCAACCCAGGGTTCAAGGGGTTAAACAGAACAGCCTTGCTCACCTCTGCATGCTTCTGGTTAGAATTTATGCCGTGGGGGTATTCCCATGAACCAAGTAGTTCAGGTGCCATTTGCAAGTGCCACTTGTGAATGCCTAAAGCACTGTTAATGCTGGATTACAAAATCTTCATTGAAAGAGAACTTCCTGAAACTCTACATGTAGAAAATAAACTTGGAAGTAAACAATGTTTTGATGGTAGTTTTGATGGTAGCACAGACAGAGCATTTGCAAGTGAGGCAAACAACAGAGGGCTTTAAGGTCGTGTCATTTCTCACTACAAGGGAAATCTGACTCGCCCTACTACAGCAACCATGGATTCAGAGCAGACCAAGTGCCTCAGTAGTGGGAGCCAGTGCTCAGCAGCCACAGCAGACCCCAAGAGAGGGAAGGCAGAGGGGAGCTCAAAGCCTCCTGTGTGCCTGGGTGCACACAGCATCCCTGCATACAACTCTGAAACCCCTCTGAGGCTTCCCCCGCGAGCAAGCACGGCAAGAGGAGCGTGTTTTCACAAAACAGCGCCTGTGAACCAAACCCATCCCTTCACAGCTGCTGCTGCTCATTTTCAACTTTGCCAGCCCTTGATTGCATGCTACCACTTTGGAACCCAAAGTTTCTTTATAGACCCAAGTATGTTGTTGTTACCTTAAGATAAATGAGGAAAGGTGAAAACCCTTGTGAATAACTGGAGACAAAGATCCCAGATCTCATACTTCTGGGTTTATTTTGTTTTGGTTTGTGTCAGCTTTCTAGAATACACGGCATTGGAAACACTGAATATTTCTCCGTCAGCGTGGGATTTTTAATTTATGTCTCTTCCTCTGGAAGTAGCACTCTTGCAGCAGGAGCACTTCAGAGTAAATCATAAATATGTATTCACTGTGTATTCAGGTCAGCTGGAGTCGGATAGATTCCTCCTTGTGAGTGGTGGAAAGCCATCAAGGAAATGTGGTATCATGTCTGGAGGAAACAACCTTTTCTTTAACGAAGAAGGTTTACGTATGCTGATGACTCGAGACCTAGATTTGTCACAAGCCAGGTAACACCTTTCAAAAGTTCTTTCAGGATTTCATTGAGGAAATGCTATACTGAAGAATGATACTGATGTGATATTTCTCTAGCAAAAGCAAGCTGACATCTTCTGTGGTACTCACACTAGCAAATGCTCCGTTTTAACCACTGTCACCATGATAAATTAAATTTAAATTGAACTTTAACCATTGCATTAACCATTTAAATGTTGCTTTTTTCCCCTTAAATAAGAATTCCGGAAACTGATGCCACACATTCAGTAGTTGATGCAAGCTTTTGTTTCCTAAATCCATAACATGAGAAATGCTCTGCTTTTCTTACAGTCTGGTGTATTATGAGCCATTACTGAAATAGGAGTATCTGCTGAAAGTATAATTCTTACATTTGTCATCTCATAATTCTTTCATTTCTGAAGCTTGTTTTTTTACTTATTGTGCACATTTGTTTCCAATAATTCACTGAGAAATTCCCATCAAGCTGTCACCAGCTATTGAAAACCAAATATTTTTAGTGTATTTACAGTTTATGGTGTCTCTTTACAGCCTGCAGAGGAGACATGTGATGAGTGAGACATGCTAAGCAAGACATTAAAAAAATTTATACTAATATGAAATAAACTCCATCCCAATTGTGAGCATGCTAACAAATAGGCATTGTTTTCTAATTTGTTCTGTATTTTAGCTGATATTCTTGTATTACTACTTTGGGGAGACTGCATTTCTTCCAAGACTTTTTCACTGGTCTCTTATAAACACCCTATTTCTTTCTGATGTTCTGTGGGAAACTTTTTAACAGGCATTTTATCTACTTTTTACCTGTCAGCATTGGTACTAAAGCTTTAAATGATGGTTTAATTGTAAAGACTCATGGTCAGTAGAAAGGCCTATTATCTAACCAATGTAAGTTCTAGATCAGCACTTAGCTAAACCTCATTGATTTGTAATATTAAGGACCCCTGTAATTTGTAAGATTCCTCACAGCAAACTTTTTTCAGAGCTTGGTAAAAATAAACCCCAATACTCAGCACTAATTTGATTTCTAGACAACTCTGAAATTAGAAGATTGTTTAACAAAAGATACAAAAGGTCTTGTAAGTTGCTCCATAATTTAACTAAATTATGTTGTCCTTATTGCTCATGTTCAAAGAACCATAAATTTATTTGTCTCTTCTCCATGATGGTCTGTAGCTGGATTTGCAAATATTGACCTCAAGGTGTTATGTGGAGATAAATGACTTCTGTCTTAGGAAAACAAGGCTGAACACTCAATTTCTTGTATATATGATTATGAAAAATAACAGTTATCAATAAATAACTGTATGTTCTTTCTGAACAGCAAGGCACACTGCAGTGGCATTGCTGGGAGCTGCTGTTTTGCAACCTAAAGTAATTGCAGTGGGATTTTCTACATTTGCAGACTGACTTTGTCAACCACCTGCAAAGCACAACAGATCTGGCTTTGACACAGATGTGCCAAGTTCCACAGAGGACTTGGGGAGAGGTTTCAATTTGTGCCAGAAGTGATGAGAACAACCATTTTTTTAAGGGTGCTAGACTCAGTAGTCACATTGAAACTTCCCTTTTCTTTATGAGGAGATCCCCTGAAGAGCACAGGCAAGCAGCCATGTCTGTCAGTGCTGCAAGCCACACTCAGCCCCTGGGCATTTAAATCAAGTGGACCCTGCAATCCACTGCCATCACATCTGTGTCTTAAAGAATTTAACACAGGGGACAGTTTATCACCATCATGGTGATACTGGTAGCTGAAACTGCACCACATGAAATATCAGTAAGGAGAGAATATTTTAGGTATCACAGCTGATCAAACCCCTTTCAATTCTGAATTGCTAGAAGAACATCCACACATTTGAGTGTTACTAGATTGACAGAAAACACTTTGCTTTTCAAAATAGGCAGAGCCTTTGCAAAATATCTTTGGGATAAGGAGATATTTAAAAATAGTGTTACCTATATTTGGGTGGGTAATTACTACATTAGTAAAATCTGAGATGTAAGAATAGCAATGCAAAGAAATCAGATGCCACAGAGACAAGGTCACCTGGGTTTATTTCCTTTGAATTATGTGGCGAATGTTGGAGTAAATCTGAGGAGGCAGAAAGACTTGCCAGCACTGAAGCAAATCCATTACATTTGATATGTTGATCCATGAGGGTACCCAGTGCTCCTTTACAGCACAAGCAATATGTTATGTCTGGGACATGGAGGTGGATATAATCTATAGCAAAAGCAGCTCTATCTAGTAGCAAGGGAAACTGTGAGTCGCAGTAAGGACTAGAATTAATTGACTTGTAAGCCCGGCATTTTATTGGAGCTTTGTCTGCCCAGCATCTCTGCAGCCTCCACTCCCAGCAGATCTACCTGCAGATCAAACCAGAACAAGATTTTTGATATAAAACTTCTTTTGCGCCATTTTATTTAACCGTGAGCCAGGCAGCACTAACGCAATAATAATTAGTACAGATAAAACACTCCAAAGCTGTGCAAAAGCTGTGCAAACATGAATTAATACTTGTAATATCCCTGCAAGCCCAGTAAGTAAATATCATTACAGCATGGCTCCCCCCACTCCAAGAGCACAGTGGAGCTATTTGTGAGCATCGGCTGACGGGAGGGATTTCGCAGTTTGATACAAGTCCATTGTGCAGCTTTGGAGAAGCCAATTAACTGGGGGATGAAAGCACTGCTGTCCCTGGGTGGCTGGGGCTGGCTTCAGGGAAGCCAGCACATTTAAACGCTGTA
Organism: Agelaius tricolor; assembly: GCF_023055355.1. Lineage (NCBI taxonomy): Eukaryota > Metazoa > Chordata > Aves > Passeriformes > Icteridae > Agelaius > Agelaius tricolor. The sequence goes on from NW_027269263.1 coordinate 57,249,225, forward strand.
ATTTAGACAAATTTCCCAGGCTGACAAAATGGACAAAATGATCCCTGAAAGTGAAATGTGCTTTGTTCTCCCGTCCAGATTTTCTCTGGTTTATGCCAGTGGAAAACTGGGATGCTTATTTTGAATTTAAGCATTTCAGCAAATTCGTAGCAAATTATGATCTACTTAGAGCACAGTTGCTTTTCTGCCACTAAAATCTGTACTCATGGGATACAGGGATAAAAATTTCACCCAGGATTATGTTTCTGATACTTGCAACACCATCTGCTGTGCAGACAAAAGCTGAAAACATAAATGACCAGCTTTGTTCAGCCTCTTATGCCTGGCAAACTACCACACAGGCAAAATGAATTTTTGTCATACCACCTGTCTGTCTAGTTATATTCTAGAAGCTTTGGAAAGGAAATCATAAGATCTCCTAAAGATGGCTCTTAAAAAGAGCTAGAAAATACAGAGCTAGTCAGTAGACAAACTCCAAGGCTCTCTGGTTCGCTGTGTAGGACGTTGTTTGAAAATAGATCTTTCTGGTGAGTGGCAAGATTTTTCCTGTTAGATTTGTGCAGTTCTTCATGAGACTGGGATGTGGCAAGGGGGTGCCTGACCCCAGGAGCCAGCCTGTGCTGCTGCAGTATTCACTCAATGGGGGCCTCACGTGGAGCCTTCTCCAGGAGTTCCTCTTCAGCAACTCCAGCAACGTGGGACGCTACATTGCCCTGGAGGTTCCCCTGAAGGCTCGTTCCAGCTCCACCCGGCTCCGCTGGTGGCAGCCATCCGAGAATGGGCATTTCTACAGCCCCTGGGTCATCGACCAGGTGAGCAATCCCTGTGGGTGGTTCTTCTTTTAACACAGTCTTAGACTGGATTCAGTCCTAATGTTTCCCTTTTTCTGGCATGTATTGTTTCACTGAGACAAGCAAAAATGCTTAGTAAAAAGATATTTAGAGCACAATTGCTGTTTGATGAACTCATGGTTTTAATGCGCCATTTCCATGGAGCACTGATTGCCCCATGAATTTCCTGGAATTTTGATTCTAGGAAAGTATTTTACACGTGTGTAGAGCCTCAGGTTCACATTGCAGGAGGCCTTACCACACAGAATGCAAGTCTGATTTCAAACTTCAAAAACCTTCATTTAAAATGTATCCAAATATGTAATTGGCTTGGTATTATGTAACAGAAAAAGCCTATAGAAAAATATCAATCTTGTGAATATCAATATCAATTTTATGAAAATAAAGTTTCGTATTGGGATTTTCTGCTATAAAGATTATTATATTACTTTGTATGACTTGGTATAAATCACAAATGATTTACCTCTAAAGTGATTATGCTCTAAGTAGTGTCATTTGGTTGTCCAAGTACAATTTGCTTTAATATTTATTACTCTTTTTTAAAGAAGTTAGTTCAGATTGTTAGGAGAAACCTAAGCAGTCATTTTAATATTGTGGTTACAAAATTTTACTTCCCATCCCTCTGTTTAGAAGTTAAAAAATACTCATTGTTTCGATATCTTCACTGAATGTAGTTATATTTGTTCAGAGCAATCAGAAACTGAATTCAGAATAAGAAATGAAAAATAATTCTATCTTGCTTACTATTGAAGAGTAAAACGATGTTTTAGTCAGTGACAAAACAGAGGCTATTTCCCCACTTCTATCAGCAGACACAATCTGATAGCAGCACACCAGATAATAGAAGAGCAGAATAATCACTAGGAAAGTGCAATCACTTTGTTTCTGGTAACAGTTTTTCTGTGAGCAGTTTTACTTCATTGAGATTGGAAGTCACCTCCCTGAATTTTAGATTTGTACAGCTGAGCCAATCTCTTTCCTTTACAGGAAGGAGATACTCCCCTTTCTCATGGCCTAAATTCTCTACTAAGTAATGTTGTCAATTTTGGACCAGCAGAATAAATACACAGAGTATAATCTTCCTCCCTCGGGTTGCTATGTCATTTATATGCTTGTGAAGACTCCTAGACATTTCTCCTTTTCAATAACAATTTCTTTCCTAATCTTTCAGATTCTTATAGGAGGAAACATCTCTGGCAATACCGTACTGGAAGATGATTTCACCACGCTGGACAGCAGGAAGTGGCTGCTCCACCCTGGCGGGACGAAGATGCCGGTGTGCGGCTCCGCGGGGGACGCGCTGGTGTTCATTGAGAAAGCCAGCACCCGCTACGTCGTCACCACCGACATCGTTGTCAATGAAGACTCTTTCTTGCAAATAGATTTTGCAGCTTCCTGCTCTGTCACAGATTCCTGTTATGGTAAGGACTTCTTAGTAATCCCTGCCATTCCTCTTCCTCCACTGCAGGGAAAGTTCACTTGTTTTCTGGTTACATTATTCATCATAACAAGAGCTGAGAAACAAAAGAAAGCATGTTTCTGTTAGAAATTGTAACATCAGCTTTTTTATTCCAGGTGTCTGAAGCCTAAGATAAACTGAAGTAAATCATTCTCTGTGAGCATCTAAGTTGCAGTTCAATCAATCTCAGAAAAAGACTAACAGCTGCCTTACTCAAAAAATCCATTTAGTAGATAATGTCCACTGCTTGGGGTGGTGCTGTAATAATAAGCAGCTGGGTGTTCCAGCACATGTTTCTTGCTTTGTGATTTTGCATTTTCAGTGTAGTCTCAGTTCTGATCTCACTTGTACCCATATATCTAAGAAATCATTTATACCAACATACATCTGACACTTGCTAAGGCAGCATCAACAGCAAAAATTTATATTGTCCATATGAAATAATAAATATGTGTAGACCTGTATGTTTCCATGTACAAATGTGTGCATATATACTAGGCACATGTGTATACATCTGTTTATGTATACATAATGATGCAATTTTTAATTACCTGGCTTTCTCTTTTTCATAGGATGTCTATTGAGTGCACAGACAGCTTTTATATGTGTATATACACATATATTCATATACATATATATTTAAATGAATAAAAACATGTTCTGTACTCATCACATCAAATACACATCACATGGAAATTCAAAATTATGTGAATTTTAGGGCACACGAGAAATAGGGTTTTCTTAAAACAAGCTTTTTAATGCTTGTTTTACACATCCTCTTAGAGTAGGGGTTTGAGGTATAGGTGTTTTTAATGAGGACAAGAATACAATACAGTGCATCATGTGGTATGTGTTAATTTACTGGGTTGCTGAATTTTCCTCTACAATTCTATATAAAAATGGAAAAAGGTTTTATGTGAAGACCCAGATTTATCTTCTCTGATTTTGCTAATCTGAAGCTACTTACATGCTTAAACATTTTTCTTTCTTTTTTTATTAAGAATACTGCTGTATCTTGAGATCATCTCTGCTAAGTTTAGATGCATTTTGGTGACTGAGCCATATACTGGCAAAGAAACAGATCCTTATTTTGTTGGGGGGGTTTGTTTCTTTGTCTACAACCCTTATCATTATCTTAACTTCATATTAAATTAGGCAGGACACTACCTAATCATGCTTCCAGTCATGATGAGAAAAGCGTTTCTTTTGGTGAGGGAAATTTAACACTAAAAACTCACTTACCCTTGTTTGTATCTACTTGTCCTTGTATTTCTATAGCACTGTCCTCTGTGCTGAAACATCAAGTAGGACTGATTGGGTGATTAAGGGTCATTCCCTGTGCACGAGGGTAGAAGAAATGGGTCTGTTAGTAATCAAAAGAAGATCACAGATTTATCACCCCTATCACTGCAACCACGCTCCATGTTTTATACAGCCAGCTCAGCCAGAGTACCTAGCAGCTGGAACATTTACTTCAAGTACCAGCTCTGCACCTATTATTATTTACATTTTCATGGCTGCATGAAAGTTTGACTTGAAGTATTTAGTGAGCTTGACTAACCTTTAATTTTCGTAATAAAAGCTTATAAGCCATAAACATCAAAACAATGAAATTGCTGATTTTCGCTGAGAAATGAATACATTAGTTTAATGTGGCTAGACTGTGTTTGAATGGAAACAAGCTCACTGACTAACAAACTCAAATTAAAATTGTGCTGAATAATTAAATGAGCTGGTCTGCAGGAAGGGTGGAAGGCTGACTAAGCCATCTTGTGACAGAGACAAAAGTTTGAATTTGAGTGTTGCTCTGCTTTACACAGCAATCACATCCAGCTGAATCTCACTCTTCAAGCCTGAAAAACAATGTTTGGTGGTCATGGTGCTGCCAGATCATTTTCTTGCATGCTGCAGCTACACACATTGTCTTGATTTAATCCTGCAATTTAATGTTGGCTCTGTGTTTTCATCTGTGGTGCCTTGAGTTAGGTGGCAGATGTGGAGATGTGCTGCAGACCCCACCTGAGCCATACCTGCTCAGCAACATGTAACACACCCTCCTGCACTGCCACCAAAGGAGGTAGCTTTGTGCTTCTGACACAAGGGCTTGAAAAGTTCTGGGTGGTTATTTTGGCAGTTCAGACTTGTGATACTGTCTGGGGTTTGCATGTTATTATAGGCCTATGGATATAGGTTTCTAAATTAAATAACTAACCACCTTTCCACCCTTAGCTATTGAACTGGAATATTCAGTGGACCTTGGGTTGACTTGGCACCCAATTTTGAAAGACTGTCTTCCCACTAATGTGGAATGCAACAAGTACCATCTCCAGAGGATTCTCATTTCAGACACTTTCAACAAGTGGACCCGGGTTACTTTGCCTCTGCCTCCCTATACCAGGTAACTCCCTCTGGATTTCTGCAGAATAAATCTAAAACCATAACTAGGTATTTATAATGTCATGATACATTATGGAGTTTAAGCAATTGTACCGTGTCCTTTTTGTTTGGTCCATGTAAATAGCAACAAATAAGTATAAGTAAATGAAGCTCTATCCTACAGAAATTGCAAACACAGGTGGCAAGGGCAGCAGGTTCTCAGCATTATTTGACTCCACAGCTTTGCTCCTCCTGCTGAGCCTTATCTCCTCACATAGACTTAGGCTGAGCTATCTGCTGGCTCAGAAGTATCAAAGCACAGGTAGAGCCTTGAGATGGTTGTCATGAAAGACGCCACCAAAGGCACATACAAGTTTGGAAACAGAGACCTTTATATTTTAGCAATTGTACTGAAAGTGCCTATACAGTTGCCAAACATTTTGACATTAGTAATGAAAAAGTCTGTGGTCTGTTACTAATCATTTGGGGCATCTGGACTCTTCTCTATCTTCTGTGCAGTTACATCAAGTAATAGCACTTTTTTAGAACTTCTTCCCAGCATTAATTTTCTGTGCTTCCTCTTTGGTGCAGCTTTGCTACATATCATCTGTAAAAATCCATTACCCTGTCGGTTCTTGTATAAAGACTGTAAATTTGTGTTTAGAGTAGCCTTTCTGGGGTTGAATGGGATAAATCAGGGCTGGGATTGATGTTCCAAATCAACTGAATTTGGACCTGAAAGGAAGCTACTACCTGAGGTAAACTCAGGTTTATAAATAACTGTGATTTTGAAGAGTTTCTTGAGCAGTATATGTCACAAGAAGTCTGATGCCCTACTGAGGCAAAAATTGTACTTCTGTCCAATCCCATAATTGTATTTTTTGGCTCAAGTAATACAATTTCCCAAAGTTATTAAGACAGGCATTCCATGGGAGAGGTTATTACAACCTTATCTCATGAGCAAGAGAGATGTTGAGCTTTAGGATAAGAACAGTGTAGCTAATAGGCCTTTTAGTCTAGATGCAATATAATTTTTATGCTGCTTTATTATTTCAAGCTGTGTAATAGCAGGTGTGTGTCTCCAGTTGTTTATGCCTGTATGTTTTAGGCACATGCAGGCTGTGTAGTCAGTAGCTTGGCCTGGTGCTCACCACCCATGTCTGTGCAGCCTCTTAGGGCTCCTGTACTCCAGAGTGCTACCTCACCTCTGGCCTCAAAATGCCATGGACACTTACTTTTAACTTGGAGCCAATTTTAAAATGTAAATGCAAATACAAAGCTTCCCACAGGAGCATCAGCTCCATGAATTGTTAGTGATGTGCCCAGCCAAAGCACACAGTGTAAGATATAGGTGCTTGTCTTTATTCTGAAAGGACTTCCTCACAATTTTTATGTTTATTTTAAAATGCTGCTTAGTGAACAGCTGAGCCTAGAGCAGTAGGTTTCTCTTTGGAGAAACAAGTTATTTATTCAGCTCATGCAACATTTTCATAAAGAAATAATTCATGGGAGAATAATGACCTAATCATATGAGATCCATTTTTACAACAAATAGTTTTTGGAGATTTTGCTGGGGTTTTTGGGTGGGGTTTTTTTTGGTTGTTTTTGTGTGTGTGTGTGTGTGTGTGTGTGTGTGTGTGTGTGTGTTTATAATAATTTTGATTTCTCTTTGAGATTCAAAAGAAAACAGGCTACAAAAAGTTCAATGCTGCCATCTAGTGCTGTACCACAAAACAGGGATTACCTTGAATTAATAGTTACAGAAATTCTTCTCCTCACAGCTCTTCACTCACAGTCTACACCTGCATGAGCTCAATAACTACTTGGTGTACCCTGACTGTTTTGGATAGATTTTCATCATCTGTCTTGGGGGCTGAGACACTTAATTCACATATAGGGAGCTGAGCCCATTTTAATCAACAAAATGAATATAACTTACTAAGTAGAGCCAGGATCACACTGCAGATAATTTCTTGGCGTTTCCAGCCAAGCCCTCGTTGTAGAGGAGGGAAGAAACTGCAGAGCCAGGGTCATGCTGCAAGCCCTGCATGGGCCTTCTCACCTGTCCCCAAACCCACTCCTTAGAACTGCTCTTAACATAAGTGTTGGGAGAATTCACTGAGAAAAAGCCAGGTGAATTTGCTGCCTTCAATTTATTGACTGGCTCAGGATGAAACTTGGAGGGTTTGGATTATTCTGTCTTGATCCAGCTCCAAGCTGTCCCTCAGGTTTGGATCTGTGCTGGGACATGGTCATGACTGGCCTGATCTTCTAACTGGGAGCACCACCTTCTTCCCACCTCCTCTCCACTGCACCAACCACGGCCTGCTTGCTTTGCTTTCACCAGTGATCCATTTCCTACCTTCCACAATCTCATCTTGATACCAAGCACCTGTGCTTTGTTCTGTTCTCGAAATCTGGGCACCCTTTTCTTGGAGGGATGTTGTCATTGTCAGAAACCAGCCCTGAGTCATGCTGGTATCCAACAAATCTCCCAAGAGCAGGCTAGCCTTATGACTAATATTTCCTTTCAATCAAAATAAAGATTGCCTTACAGAATTCTGTTTTTTCTTTCTCTCCCAAGGTCTCAAGCTACTCGTTTCCGCTGGCACCAGCCTGCTCCTTTTGACAAGCAGCAAACGTGGGCAATCGATAACGTCTACATCGGGGACGGCTGCATAGACATGTGCAGTGGCCATGGGAAGTGCACACAAGACAACTGTGTGTGAGTGCCATCTCTTCCCTGTCCTGCCCAGGGCTGCAGCATTTCACTCCCCCTCTGTCATTCTGATGAATTTGCAGGAAAAACTGTGATATAATTCTACAAAGGAAGGTGGATTTTGCTGTTAAAACTGAGCAGGGCACTGGGTCCACTTGGGAATAGAAGTAACAAGCAGAAGGGGAACTGCAGGGGTTGGCCCTGCCAGACCTCTGACTGTCCATGCTCCATGTCCAAAGCAAACAGTCCTTTCCTCAGTGGCAGTGCATCACCTCTGCCCTTGCCTCTGCTGCATCAATTCCCCTCCCACCAGGTAGGGAGAGGGCACCCCTTGAATTTGCATAGCCCCCTAGAGACATACAGTCCTGGAGCAAGTGGATAGGAAAAAAACCCTTCCTCCACATAAAAGTCACTTCATGTGAGTAGATGCACAATGACCTGTCCTCTGCTTAGACTAAGGAAGTCCTTTATCCTCCATCTATTGATTTTCCATATTGGTTTTATGGATGCTGCCAGCTTTGTCCCTGAGCTTTTTGGAGTGACTAATTCTATGGAGCTAATTACAACGATAATTAAACCAACATAATGGTGTCTGTTTGGTCACTTACATCAGCACAAGTTAGAAAGAGAATCACTTTTTCTTTTATATTGTTAATGTAAATTCAACCAATGCTCTCATTTCACATTAAAAAAAAAGACACAAGCCCAAGCATACACCATAACATCTCTATTAATACAAATTAGCATTGGTTCCAAGCTTAATTTACTCCATTTGAGATGATTAGATATAATTGCAGAACAATTAAGGATTGACTCCTTGTTCCCAAGGGATTTCACACCACGTCCCTGTGCTCTTAACCTGGTGCAGGGTGCAGAGAACCTGGGCTGAAGGTGAGACATATCTACTCAGCAGGATGTATGCCAGTTCTTCACAAGGCCAGATTTTGCTTTTTGACTAGTCTTGATGGTCTGATGACTCTGCTCCATGGTAGGGTTTGCCAGGAGAGGCAGACTGGCTTGATCCTCAAACTGTTTGCATAACAATCCCCACAGAGTCCTGCAAAGCTAGCAAACAAAAACCCCCAGATTTGCCTGTCTTGGCAACAGAGAAATACCTTCCAGATGGATGTATTGCTTTTTTTCCAGCCACAAATGGCAGCAGGAATGGGAGAATGGTTGTATGATTGCACTGTGACTGTATTTCTTAGAAATATATTTCACTGCAGAATAGACATATTATTGTGTTCTCCTCTATCCTGATAACACTGAGGTACGAAGACACATGATCCCTGGTGAAATCTCATTGTAGCAGAACACAGCTCCAAGCTGTTATCCAGTCTTTGACACATTATAAGAGGGAAAAAAAAAAGGAGAACTATATAAAGATAAGAAAGCATCCATCTACTAAAATTTTACAGAAACTTGAACTTTAACATTAACAGGACATTTTTAGGTTTGGCACATTCTATTGGTTTATTTATCCAAGCACAATGTATTTCACTGCTTTTACTATGTTTGGGAATGTACCCTGTAATAGAAGCTTGAATATAGACTGTACAAAACCTTCAAAAAAGTCATTTTTGTTTCATATTAGCTACAAAACGCCAGATGTTTGAAACCCCCACATACCAGTTGTGCACTAGTAAATGATGCCCCTCTGCAGAATGAGATGGTACCTTAATAACATGCAGAGCCTTTGCCAGCTGATTTGTGCATTTGTTTTGCTCTTTGCAGCTGTGATGAGCACTGGGGTGGGCTGTACTGCGACGAGCCAGAGATCCCCCTTCCCACACAGCTGAAGGACAACTTCAACCGCTCCCCCTCGAACCAGAACTGGCTGACAGTGAACGGGGGCAAGCTCAGCACCGTCTGCGGGGCCGTCGCCTCAGGGATGGCTCTGCACTTCAGCGGGGTGCGTGTCCAGCTCGCTCCAGTTCACACTATAAGTGGGACTGATTTTAAAAGTGAAATAGCAAAGCATTTAAGAAATAACAGCATGACATGTCAGACATATAAAATATTTATTTTAATTAAATCATTTGCCTGGATGAAGGTCAAAGTCAAACAGGTCCTACAGATTAGGGTCAGCCAGAAACACTCCAGGAAATCTGACACTGTGTTGTTCCTTGATATGCTGCAGCTAGGCAATTGAGATATAGTGTGTGTGAGGCCTGTAGATGGGCCCTTGAAAGTGGAGCTGGTAGGTTAAAGAACAGTATAAATATGTAGACTTTTAATTTTCCTCTTAAGACTCTCCTCATAGCACTTTAAACTTATCGTCATTATATTGCAAAGGTTTCACATTGTTGTCTCCTTAGTGCAAGAGTTTCAAACCTCCTCGATGTTTCTTGTAGGCAGCTCCTCCAAGCACTGACTCTTTCTTCTTGCAGCAGCCAACTGACTCCAATTCCCCTCAACCAAACAATCCATTATTTTATATCACTCTTCTTCTTATTGGCTACAGCTGTGTCCTGTTAAAGTCAGGCCTGCTCCTAAGCTTTAATAATTAGCTCAGCTGCAACTCTTTAGGGGGTAAGATTACTTTCTATACTTTATATTCTATCCCCCTACAAAAACTTTCAGACCAGAGTTTGGTGTGGCTTCTAATCAGACCACAGAGGTAAATGAATAACTAGCTATTTGCACTTGTATGACTTGCACATGGTCTGTGACAATACAGAGCCACAGAAACACAGAATGGGCTGGGTTGGAAGGGGCCATGGTGGGTAATATGGTCCAGCCTTCCTGCCCAAGCAGGGTCACCCTAAAGCACATTGCATTCATGTGTAGCCTCATCCTTCAGATGTCTCACAGGTGGTTTTCAGAGTAAGCTCACAGTAAAATTTCCTAGGTTAGCTACATATGAAGGTGTATAACCCTGACTGCTGCTGAACTATAGTTTGCTAACAAATAACCTAAGGATTATAAAAATGATGAAGTAGTATTTTAGAAACACATAAAATTTATGCCTGTAGATCTCTTCTGTCAAATTTATAACTAAATTCAAACTGACAGAAGTTTTCAAAAATAAACTAACAAAAGCATTACATTTCCACTTCATTCCAGTAGGACTAAGTAGACACCCACTAACAGACTAAGCAAAGTGAAATATATAAGGTGTTGTGGAAAACACACATACTAAAATTGCTTTGCCATTTGATTGTTTGCATAAGTTGAATCATTAGCACATGATCTGTGATTCATTAATTCTGCATGGAAAACTTCATGATTTACAATGGAAGCATGGATTTCTGCAGGTTTTTTATTAAGAGGAAAGGTGAATAAATTTATGTCTTAAACATGAAGGTACAAGTAGCAACATATGTAGATACACAACAGAAATTTTTAAAATGAAACATGACTGACATGTCTTCAGGGAAAACATATATATATATATATTGTTCTGTTGTAGGTTTACCTTTAAAATAATTAATAAAATTTTGTACAATCTTAAAATTTTTGCAGCATGAATCCACATTAATAGTGACTGCATAGTCTAACACTTTTTATGAACATAAATTTTGCCAGACAACACCAGCCAACATATTTTTTCTTTGCTTTTAAGGGCTGCAGCCGTATGTTAGTTACAGTGGATTTGAACCTCACCAGTGCAGAATTCATCCAGTTTTATTTCATGTATGGATGTCTGATAACTCCAAATAACCGCAACCAAGGAGTGCTGCTGGAATATTCTGTGAATGGTGGAATCACCTGGAGCCTCTTAATGGAAATTTTCTATGATCAATTCAGCAAGCCCGGGTTTGTAGATACCTTCTTTCTGCCTGTGTAAATTTCTCTGCTAAAGTCAGATGGTCTTGAATGTTTCACCAGAACCTGTGGGATATATTAGTGCTGTGGTTTGGATGTCAGGTTGGGATGTAGAAGTTTAGCTTGTACAGTCCTAGAGGTGTTTATTAATGGCCTTGGTGCATGTATTGAGAGCATCAGCATCTGTGCAGCTGCTAGGCCAGAAATGCAAAAATACCTAGGAGCCTGTAGCAGTCTGTTAGATTTGCAAATGGTTGCAGGAAGATAAATTAATAGCTACTGTAGTGATGTCCATCCTGTTCTTAAAGCTGCTAACCTTTGCAGTTTATTTCTTTATTGGCAAGATCATAAAATCAGTGATTGTTATAAGTTAGTTACAAAATGGTGTGGCTAGGAGAAACTGCATTTCTGCAGTTATCCATCAGAAGGATGGATACACTCAAGCCCTACTTTCAGATGTTTGTGAGAGTCAAATCATGCATATATGTGAGCTGACCATTTTCTCACTGACTAATTTAAAAGAGTCACAGAAAATGGGGATGTGAGGGACCCATTATTTGTTATTTTTTTCAAGCACATCAAGAATCACTAGCACTTTAATTGGACATGAGATTTCAGTGTACTATTTTCTACTGTTGTAATGGAACAGATAAAACTGTACTGGAACACTGCTTTTTCCAACCTGGAGCCATTCAGCAGATAGCAATCTTTATTTCACCTGCACACTCTCCTTCTTAACACTTTCCTTAATAAAGGCCTTATGGCCATACTCTGCTGGTCCAGACCATTGCATTCAGTCCCATAAGGACACCTGGAGCAAGTGACATTGTTCAAACCATGCCACAGTCTGGGTGCTGACCTTTTCCACCTATCTCTGAGCCCCTGTCCTAGGGATGACATTGTGAGTGATCAGAAAGATTTTTGTTTCAGAAATATCTCCTAGAGGAATCTAGGCTAGACCAGTCTTCTTCTTTCCCAAATTCCACGTATTCTAGGAAACATCAGGAATGGACTTGGTCAAAGCACCCAGCACAGAGCATTGCAAAGTGTCCTCCTCCCGCAGCTTTCCTACAACTAACCCCCAGCTTTTATTCCAGCTTTGTGAACATCCTCCTTCCCTACGACGCCAAAACCATCGGGACCCGCTTCCGCTGGTGGCAGCCCAAGCACGACGGGCTGGACCAGAACGACTGGGCCATCGACAACGTGCTGATCTCAGGCTCGGCCGACCAGCGCACGGTGATGCTGGACACCTTCAGCAGCGCCCCGCTGCCGCAGCACGAGCGCGCCCCGGCCGACGCGGGGCCCGCCAGCAGCACCGCCTTCGACATGGCCCTGCAGGACAAAACCACGGGTAAAACTCCCACCTGCATCCCCGTTAGGGAGCAAGGAGCCAGTGCAGTGATGTTCAGGTCTTGCTGAGCCTCTGACTCTCTGTGACGGTGACTGTTGAGCAGATCTCCCGGTTGCGGCTAAAATGAGGCCTAGTAGGGGTAGTGTAGGAGTTTGGGAGGGAGTGGGAAGTTGTTGGATTTCTCAGGTGTTTGTGGCAGAGGCCAGTCATGCTATGCAGAGGATAAGCCCTACGTCCCCAATTTGGTTGTAAAGTACAGCTTGAAGGGGAGCAGTATTGGCTTCTGCCTGTCCATGTCATCAGCTGATAAGTAGGAAGGACATGATTCCAACTCCTTCTCAGCCAATGAATAGGACAATTCCATTGCTGTAGAGGCCCTGTCTTTTGATTTTTGTTTGCAAAAAGCAAAATGAAAAGATGCAATGCAGCTTTTTTACTGCATGAGTTTATTTAGAGGGTTAATTTATTTTAAAAGGAAAAAAAGGTAACTTAAAAGTGACAGGTTATTCTAAGCAGATTTCTTATCCTGAGTGCCTGTTCCCTATTTATTAACTTTTTAAAATTTTCTTTAAGGCATTTAAAGTTACATTTTACAATTAAACGTTGTCATTATCGTGTAAGAGTTCTATCGTCATTACATTGCAAGGGTTCCATATTGCCAGAGTTTTGTACCTCCTTGATGTTTCTTGTAGGTAGTTCCTCCAAGCACTGACTCTTCCTTGTCCTCACAGTAGCCAACTGACTGCAGTTCTTCCCTCAGCCAAACAATCTACTCTTTTATAACACTCTTCTTATTGGCTACAGGTGTGGCCTGTTAAAATCAGGCCTGCTCCTAATCTTTAATAATTAACCCAGCTGCAACCCTTTAGGGGGTAAGATTACATTCTATACTACCTTTATTTACCTATATTCTATTCCCCTACAACTAAACTTTGTAGAAGATGCATTTTTGTATGTTTATAAGGCTTAATAGCTACCATTGCTGGGATACACTTTGTGCAGACATGTAGGCAACACCCATTAAAAGGCTCTACCAAAATGTTCTGTGCAATAGAAGTTCATATTTTAAGTAAGTCTCAGATCCTTTCTTCTTTAATATTAAAAATTATGCTGTAATGCTCGTCTAAGTGAGCAAGCTCATTAGTAAGCTTTCAGCAAGTAAGCTGTAAGCTTACTTACTTACTTACTCAAGTAAGAGGTGCTTTCAGCAATAAATGTGATAAATGTAATACATATTTACATGGGAACAACGGGGTACTGACATTCTCAGGAGCAATACTAAATAATTCTCATGTAGGCTGAAAAATAAAGCTATGAATCACCTTTTGTGGTTAACTGTTTAATTTATATTGTCACTGTATATTACTGACGTTGCCATTTATTTTCAAGTGAATGAACACTGGTTATTCCATGATGATTGCTCAATTGAGAGATTTTGTGATTCTCCTGATGGTGTGATGATCTGCGGGAGCCACGATGGCAGAGAGGTCTATGCAGTCACCCACGACCTGACTCCTACAGAAGGCTGGATTATGCAGTTCAAGGTAAAATCTGTCTGCAGTAAACTTATTCAAAACCACACTTTGTTCCAGGTCTAAGTAGATCTTTCAGGAGGAAGGATGATGTATAGGCCTACACAGGAGCCATTCCCTGCTGGGAAAAATGTTGTTATTAGGCCATCCTCATTTTTCTCACTTACTCTGTGTTGGTCTCAGATGTGACACATTCTTCTCTTCCAGCACTGCAGTTCTATGGACATTGTGTAATAAAGATATTGCAGATCTACCAGGTGGCTATTTTGTTACATCTGCTGGTGAGGGAGAAGCAGCTCCACAGTAGTTCCCTCTGCTCCTGGGTTGTCATGCACTCACATCAAACCTGCATCCAAGCTGGCCTTTGTACACCCCTTTACTAAATTAAGGAAATAACCCAGCAATATATGGAAATTACAAGAACCCTTTGCACATCCATCCATAAAGATGGTCTCCCTAATCTGTGACCTTCCCTGAAATATTCAAATCTCAGGTTGTGTGGGAGGGGATATTAACTTTATTTGTTATGTAGCACTGGCACATAACAAATGTCTAAGGCACAAGTGTCAAAACCTGGAAATCCAGAAATGTGAGCTATCTAGAAGAAAACAAAATTCACAATATAGTGTCTGTTCTCAGTCTTGAGAATATCAAAGAGATCTGCAGGTGACTGGTACCATACAGGCACTGTTACTGCTGTCATTTCAAGCAAAATTCTCCAGTCAGTTTTCAGGTTCAAACATGTTTTTAAACTCGCCCACCACAAATGATTCTTACTTACTGATTGTCTCTTTTTTATTAGGTGTCTGTTGGATGTAAACCCTCAGAAAAACTTGCACAAAATCAGGTCCATGTGCAGTACTCCACTGACTTTGGCGTTAGCTGGAGTTACTTAGTACCTCAGTGCTTACCAGCCGATCCAAAATGTTCTGGGAGTGTCTCACAGCCATCTGTCTTCTTTCCCACAAAAGGATGGAAAAGAGTAACTTACACACTGCCTGAAAGCCTTGTGGGCAAGTAAGTATGAATTTGTTACTCATTTTGTCTTTTGAGTTCCTGGAAACACAACAGGACAGCTGCCTATTCATTTTCTTTCAAGGAAATTGCAAATAGCATTGTTCATGTTCATTACATTATGGATATCTAAAAAAATCCATTTCAATAGGTACTTCCACTATTTGTGGAAGCTCAGAAGATAGTACAGTCATGATTATATTGTGTTTAATCACCTTTTTTCAATTGAGCAAAGTTGTTTTATGACTTTGTCTGGTTTTCTTCATTCCTTTATATCTAGTCCGGTGAGGTTTCGGTTCTACCAGAAATACTCAGATATGCAGTGGGCCATTGATAATTTCTATCTGGGCCCTGGCTGTCTGGAAAACTGTAGAGGTCATGGAGACTGCCTGAATGAGCAATGCATCTGTGATCCTGGGTATTCGGGTCCAAACTGCTACCTGACCCAGACACTGAAGGTAATTTTATTGCATGTTTTAAGAATGAATTTTGGCATGTGTTTGACTGGGAAGGAGAGAGAGGAGAGATTGATCTCACTGGAAATTTAGCTTTGATTCCTGTCAGCCTGAAGACATTCAAACGAATTTTCAGCCCTTCCATCAATTTTTTAACAAAACTATTACTGCATTATTCAAGAATGGGTTTGTTGCTTTGAAAATAACACTTAGCCTGAAAAAGCTGATAAAGTTCATTGTTCATCTTTTAATTATCATTATAGGATGTAAATCACCCTTGCACATGTAGTTGTATTTGAACAAACTAGAAAGATTGTCTTTACTGTGAAAGAGCTTACTGAAGTAGGGAATAAAGGAAAATGGCATAAAATTAGAAAATTCATTCACATGGCTGTTTGGCTGTTACTCATGTTACCCAATAACAATCAAGTGGACTCTAGTTAGATATTGCTAATTTAAAAGTTAAAAAACCCTAACTTGTCAGTTATCATGTAATTTGAATTATTATAACCTTCTGTTGTTCATCTGAAATACTAACTACATGAACAAATATAATTTTCTGTTTGCAATTTTTAATTATATCATCATATTAAGGACACTTGGGATAAAATGGTAGCAATTTTAGGGGAGTTTAACTGCTAACTCCTTAATGCCAGGATCTCTGGTTTTGCTGAGGAAAGATATAGAATATTTTTTCTCACATGCATACAGAAGTCCCCTACTGTTGCCCTCTGCCATCAAAACCTTGCCACACAAACTCAACATTTTCATTCATTTGCACATGCTGCATTACCTCCCAAGTATGTTAAAATCCAGCCCTAATATATTTTCACATTTAGCCAATTCAGTTGAAGTGGCTAAATAGTCAGCCAGAAGTGATTATGCTCAGTCACCCTGAGAAAAATTTAGTGTTCTTGAGCCCTTCAAACATGTTAGGTCAGTTCCAGCTGTGATTGTCAAAAAAAACTTAAAATCTTACTTACCTGTGCTTTATGTTAAATACCTTACTTACAGACCTTCCTGAAAGAGCGCTTTGACAATGAGGAAATTAAACCGGATTTATGGATGTCCTTAGAAGGTGGAAATACCTGTACTGAGTGTGGAATTCTGGCAGAAGACACAACTCTGTACTTTGGAGGTGCAACTGTGAGGCAGGCTGTCACTCAGGACCTGGACCTGCGCGGGGCAAAGTAGGTCATGGTTCTGTGGCATTGTCGTGGGGAGCTCTGTCATACACTGGCAAAGCAGCAGGCAGCACAGCTGGTAGCTCTAGGAATTCCTGGGCCACCACAGGAGCAGCACCACCTGAGGCAGACACTTGTAGCAGCCACAGGGCCTCCCTGGTGGTCATTTGCTCTTGGGGTCTCTAGCTGGTCAGAGTGACCCCGAGATAAGTTAGAAAGTCTCTTTTCCCAGCCTGGTGGTCAAAGAAGGTGTCAGAGCTCTTAATTTCTTGGTCTCAAGGTTGGTTATTGTATCTTATCTATAAAATTCTTTCTCCTGACCTGACGAGTTGACTTACCAATACCTATGCTAGACAGTGAGCTTCTACTCTAAACCAATCTAAAAGTGAAAACATCACAGCAGAAGATGGAGGCCAAGAAGAAGAAGGAGAAAGGCAGGACACGCCCAGATTCCTCCATCTTGCCCCCTGAACCCCATTCTAAAAACCCCAAAAATCTATTTTACACCCCATGATAAATTCACTATCATTCTACTTAAACTGTCATGGCTTGCAGATCTTCATGTAAGGTTGGTCATTTGCTCCATGGGTCATAATCAAAACCACAGGCATCTTAGGCTCTGTGCCAGGGTTTCTGAGCCCCCTGGCAGGGGTCTTGGCAGTCGAGGAGAGCCAGAGGGATGTCCTGAATTCCAACAAGTTGCCTAAGATAGGAAATGCCTAGTCGTGATGACTGGACCAAAGAAGCCCCTCTTCTGCCTTCAGACCTTCGTTATCTCTCTGTAAGACAATAAGTCACTTTCACCTCCACCCTTACTATTGGACTGTTTCCCAAAATCCCTATACCCTACATAAACCCCCATTTCTGCGCTGTTCAGCAGAAGAGCTGTCACTGTCACCCTTTGCAGAAGCTGCCAATAAAGACACCTCTGTGGAACCTCATACAGCCTTCTCCTCTCTCTCCTATGTCTGCCGAGGCACTTAGCAAGCAAAGAGCTGAAATCACTAAGAGCTGATCTCACTCAGGAGCTGAGCTGCTTGCTGAGATTGCCTGTGGCTGGGAGCCTGCCTGACTGACCCAGTCAGATGGAGCTTAGCAAGACTTTGCTATCCAGACACCTACAGTCTGAGAGACCCTGAGAACCCTCACCATAACAAAATAGACACTCAGGAGATTATGATTCCCAGGGCACTGGGGTTATGATTCTCAAGGTGCTGATGCTTTCAGATGAGTCACAAGGCTCACCCTAGCACAGTGGAAAGGGTCTGACAAGTCCATGTGAAGCAGCAGCATTTC
The DNA here is from genome assembly GCF_023055355.1 of Agelaius tricolor. Lineage (NCBI taxonomy): Eukaryota > Metazoa > Chordata > Aves > Passeriformes > Icteridae > Agelaius > Agelaius tricolor. Next base: position 57,267,233 of record NW_027269263.1, read on the forward strand.
TTTGTCCAGAAATGCCATGGAATCAGCAACTTCTGTCCTGCAAAGAGGCAAGACACCAGTCACCAGGGCATCACCCCTGGAGGCACCAGCTGTGTCTCTCACTGAGCTCAGAGCAGAACCTCTGCTGGTTGCTCTCTCCTGGGTGCCCATACAAGATCCATTCCATTTCTATGCTGTTGGAAAGGATGACTTATCAGGAAAGCAATGGAACTCTGTCAGTTTAGACAGGCTAAGGACAGGACATGGACAATTTCAGCATCATTTCTCTTGACTATATGGCTTTAATGAAGCCACACACTCTGACTTCTTAAATTTTGCAATTTTGCTGAATTACAGGAAGGAAGGGGCCTCAGGGAGTCTCTAGTCCAACCTCATGCTCAAAGCCAGGTAACATGGAATTTAGGGCAGTTTGCCCAGAAATTTGTCCCATTGGATCTTTAAAAACCTCCAAGAACAGAGATCCTACTGTCTGTCTGTACTGTAACACTTGTACTAGTGTTCAGTTACTCTGAGTTATTATTTTTCTTTTTTTTTCCCCTGTTAAATCCATTTGGAACTTCATATTTTTTTCAGAGTATGACCTCTGGCTCTGAGCTCTGGTTCCAACCTTGCCTCATTTTATCTGTCCTTCATTGATAAAAGGGCACCTTAACACATGGTGAGCTCCCATTCCACCAGGAATCTCAGGGAACTCTAAGCATAGTAGCTTCCATCCAGTCTGTCCCTGGCTGGTATATTTGCAATGGGTTACTCCCAGGGGCAGTTCTTAGTTGAATTCCATGAGGTTCCCATGAAAATTTTTCCATGAAAACCTTTGTAGTACTTGTGTATCAGTGTTATTTGCTAAAAATGCTGGGATTTGGAACAATTTCAGCATGTCTGTTAACAGAAAGCAACCACTGTTCGTGCAAGTCTAACAGATGTGATCATATACATTTACTCTTAGGTTTCTGCAGTACTGGGGGAGAATTGGGAGTGAAAATAACATGACAACATGCCACAGACCGACTTGCAGAAAGGAAGGAGTGCTGCTAGACTACTCCATTGATGGAGGCAAGTATATACTGTATTTAAAGCTGAGCTACAGTCTGGTTCTGTATCCACCCACCATGAATACCTGACAAGTTGTCAGAGATCCAAAATAAAAAGCTAATTCTTAATTGCAAAGCTATTTTTGTCCATGTGAAGATTTTTCCCCATCTAAAAGTTCCATCTATTGCTCAGAAGTTTTCCATAATCTTCCTGCCTTATTTCAGTAATCAGTGGCTTCCACCCAAGCTGATTATTCCTTTTTACAATTGCAAGATTACTCTTGGAGTGAGTAACAGTTGCCAACTATCCTTAGAAGTTAAGCTCTATCAGAAGACCATAGCTATTACTTTTTATTTCCTATTATCTTACTTTAATCCTCTAGAAAATTCTACCATATGCTTGGTTTTATATCACTAAACCTGCATCTTTTCATTCTAGGGATATCCTGGACTTTGCTCCACGAGATGGATTACCAAAAGTACATCTCAGTGAGGCACGACTACATCCTGCTCCCCGAGCACGCCCTGACCAACACCACGCGCCTGCGCTGGTGGCAGCCCTTCACCCTCAGCAGCGGCATCGTGGTGCCCGGCCCCGAGCGGGCTCAGTGGGCTCTGGACAACATCCTCATTGGGGGAGCAGAGATCAACCCCAGCCAGCTGGTGGACACCTTTGATGATGGTAAAACAGGCTGCCACACTCATCTCTGGTCTGGCGTTATCTGTTCTTGTCTTACCTGAGCCCTGTGAGCTTGCAAGCGGATTTTATTTTATTTTAACTCTGCACATTTTTCACTTTGTAGTCTAATGCTGTTTATATGCTATTCTTCATGTTATTCATAGAAGTGTGTAAATATATGTATGTATGTATATATATACACACACGTATATTCCGACGTATATGTGTGCACATGTTTGCACACAAAAAAAATTTTCTTTCATTCCAACTCATTTCATTTAAATTTCTGGTATTATGCTTTTATCTCTTCATATTTTTTAAAAGTACTGTTATTTAAACACTATAATTACCTTTCTGGCGATGAATGTCTTTATTATGTCTCTCTCTTTGTACCTTACTGTGTGTCATTACAGATAGCATAAATGTAGTGTCCATATCACTAAAGTACTCTGTCAAGTGATTCTGTGGATTCATTTCTAAGCCTTGATGTTTACCAAGACAATGCAGTAATTTTATTTAACTCATCTTTATAGAAGGCACTTCTCATGAAGAAAATTGGAGCTTTTACCCTAATGCAGTCAGAACTGCAGGGTTCTGTGGAAATCCATCATTCCATCTCTACTGGCCAAATAAGAAAAAGGATAAAACACACAACATCCTGTCCTCCAGGGAGCTCATTATACAGCCAGGATACATGATGCAGTTTAAAGTAAGAAATGTTCTCTCTCTCCAAAGTAAAGAACACAATGAAAATTCATCTAGTGCGTCTCCAAAAATTACTGTTCTTCCAACTAGGATGCTCAATTGGATGAATAATTAATAGTGACTTTTTTCCTATAAGTTAAAGGAAAATATAAAGTGTAGGTAATGAGAACAAGAAGGGCTGCATGAATGTAAAATGTCAAAATATTCTGACTGTCTGTAAGCTGTTGGGGTTAGTCAGAGGAATTGGAAGTCTAATACCTTTTTCCTGAAATGACTGGATCATCAGATACAGTAGGAATCATTTTCTAAGGTGAGAATAGATGCCATGCAGAATAATTTTCCCCTAATTTGTGGAGGAACAGAAAAAGTAAGGGAGAAGGCTGGAGAAGAGCATCATATGGAAAATGGAAGTATGTTCAAGTAGAAGTGCCCCTTCTACTTCCTTGTGTCATGGCAAATGGCCTAAACCATCAGAGAAACACTTCTGAGTACTTTGATTTGAGGTAGAATTCTACCCAGGGCCAAAGGCAACAAGTAGTTGTTTTCCAGAAATGTTCTTGGCTGTTCCCCAAGTACCTTGTCTTAAACTAGGAACTAACATGAAAGTAGGGTTATCAAAATACTAATCTATTTTCTTATTATGTTTTTTTCTTGCTCTTCTGTTTAACAAGATAGTTCCAGATTTTACCATCTTCCACTGATCAATATTTTCACCTTTTCTCAACGTCACTGCCTATTTTATAGTGACTGTCCAACATAATCCCTAAAGCACTGCTTCTCCACTTAGCATGCCAAAAAATTATATACAAGAGGAGTCTCTGAATTTTTTTACTACTGAATGTCAAGACTGCCTCCAAGATGCTTATTTTACCCAGCCTATCATCTTTTTCCTCTATTTTAAGACCAAAATTTGGATAAACCATCAGCATTTAATAGTTCATATTACTAAACTCTCACTGCAGAGATTTTCTTTCCTGACCTTCTCCCCATTTTTCTTCACTGCTTACAGCAAAGATTTTATTTCTAAACTAAGAACTCAGCTCTAGCATGGCTTCTGTTTGGTTTTGAAATTTAGCATTGTAATGTACACTGGGTACTGTAATCTTTCTACTGTAATATGGAACAAATATGTCTATTGTTTTAAATAGAAAAATTCTGTTCCTAAATTGGACTGATTTAAAGTTTATGTCCACATGTTTATCATTATGAATTTTAAATTTCATAGGTGCTTCATTTTTGGAAATGCCAAGGAACTGTCATATATTTTGTTTCAGAAAAAATGTTTGTTTAGATATTTAATTTGGACTTTAGAAATGAAGCGTTAGGATTCTGTTAGGAAAAAACAGTAGCAAGGAAGTAAAATTCTTTAAATAAAAACAGTATCTGAAGTACCGTGTCCTTTGTTTTCCATCCACTTTTGATGGATTTTACCCAAGTTCTAAGTTGATAATCCCTCCTACCCATAATAAAGAAACAAAAAAATGAGAACATAACTTGATTATATATCACTTTAAATGTCTACCTGACTTGTTATAGCAGTTGATTTTATTTGTGCTATAGATCGTGGTTGGCTGTGAGGCAAATTCTTGTGGGGACCTCCACTCAGTGATGCTGGAGTATACAAAGGATGCCAGGTAAATGACAGCAGAATACACAGACCTGAAAAAAAAAATAGTATGACATTAAAAATGTAGAGAGCTTCTATTTATTAAAGCTTTGCTTTGCTATTCATGTTGTAACATGAATTATTGTAATATGCTTTGCTATTCATGTTGTAACAGAATCTGAACAAAGCCCATGTGCAAGCACTGGGATTTGTCTACATAACTCCCATAAATTCTCTTTATATTTTATCCCAGACCTTGACAGATTCATGGCATTGAGCTTGTAGTTACAATCATGAGCATGTTCCTCTTAAAAATGTGCTCACAGGAAAACACATTTGCAGGAAACTAGTAGGATACAGGACCAAGCTGTCATGAATTGGGAGTTACTGAACTCCAAATTGGTCTCTAACTAGCTAACAATAACACTGCCTCATGAGCTGTAGAATAGCACCATGTTATAATTTGTAAAAATGAAGGTATATTCTGTGCTCAAAAAGCTGTGGGTGAAAATGTAGCAAATTCTATTGGGACCCTTATGAACACTGTAAGAAAAAAGGCTAAGGAGCTGCCTCCTAAATAAATCCTGTCACGCAGCCCAGAGCAGCTGTATGTACCACACTGCTGGGAGTACCACCACCAAGGGCTCCACAGCACTCAAACATCCCCCTGGCTGCACCTGTGCTTTGACCTCTCACCTCTTGTTTATTTGGCTTATTTATTTTCCATGGCTCCAGAGCATGGAAACTATTGTTGACAATCTCTTGTTTCTTTAGTAAGACAGTCAATGTCATGACCCTTAGAAATAATCTGTTTTCCTTTCATTATTTTTTCAGTTGTTCTAAAACTTTTTTCTCTTTTTTTTTTTTTTTTTGCTTCCTATAGGACAGACTCATGGCAACTTGTCCAGACACACTGCCTTCCATCCTCATCTAATAGCATTGGCTGCTCCCCATTTCAATTCCATGAAGCTACCATCTATAACTCTGTCAACAGCTCCATGTGGAGAAGAATAACTATCCAGCTGCCTGACCATGTCTCATCCAGGTAGGCTCATGAAAGGTTAGCTCACTGTGGACCTATAAAATGACAGCTGTCTTGCTGGCATGGTTTACTAGGAACAATTGGTGAATTAAAAATTATTCCTTATTGTGGATTTAAATTTGATACGTTACTAATTGTGGAATTCACATTCTCTGAAAAATCCCTTCGCCCAGGATTTTTCTCCTGGGAAGCTGAGGAGCCTCAGAGAAAAGGAAAACAATTCTTATCTCATTTGCTTCTCCTGTGTTGTGCTCACATGTGGAATGTGTTTGGAGGTTGTTTCCCCACAGGTGATTGTTTCATTGGATTCTGGTGTGAGTTGTTTTGACTTATTGGCCAATCAGGGCCAAGCTGTGTCGGGACTCTGGAAAGAGTCATGAGTTTTCATTATTATCTTTTTAGCATTCAGTAAGTATCATTTCTGTGTTATTTAGTATAGTTTAGTATAGTATTCTTTAATATAATATAGTGTTATAAAGTAATAAATTAGCCTTCTGAGAACATGGAGTCAGATTCATCATTTCTCCCTGCCACAAGGGTCCCTGCAAATACAATAACTAATGCTCTTCAGGAAGCTTTTTGTTAATAGACGTCACTACTGCCAATTATGCAGCAGGCTGGGTCTTTTCCCCTCATATGAGGGGGCTGTGACTTCACTTAGAGAAGTCAGCAAATGTAACATTTTGGTTACATTTGCTGCTGGTGTATTAGAACATCACTGTACAGGTGTGTTTAATTGCTATGCATCCTAATGCAGTGTTTGGATGTTGTTATTTGCAGTGCAACCCAGTTCAGGTGGATTCAGAAGGGAGAAGAACTGGAGAAGCAGAGCTGGGCAATTGATCATGTGTACATTGGGGAAGCGTGCCCAAAGCTCTGCAGTGGCCATGGGTATTGCACAACTGGAGCCATCTGCATCTGTGACGAAGGATTCCAAGGTTCCATTTCTTCATTTCTCTTCTGTACATCTACTACAGTCTAGTCCAGCTCAAAATTAAACAAAAAGACAAAGTGATGTATCATGTCCAAATTCATCACTGGAATGTCTGAGTAAAAATCCAAAATTAATAATTTGTCAGGGTTCCAAATAACAGCTTTTCCCCCTCCTTACTCTTTCCATATTGAGCCAGGAGTCTCTCCCACTTGGCACTGTATGGAAAGTCCACCCAGCCCTCATTGAAGGCAGAACATGGCTACTTGATTACCCAGAATTGGCTTCCACCCCATGCTCCTTCCAAGGGTGCATCCCAGAGGATGTGCAAATGGGATCCAGATGTTGGTGACTGGCATCTGTAAGGGACTCTGTGCCCCATCAGGACAGAGTGTTCTGCTCTAAGCCCTCAGTGCAGCTAAGCTCATGTCTAATGGTACCTGAGTGCCCTTGGTAAGCTCTAAGTGCTTTGTGGGAGTGGAGCCAGTGTTTAATGTCTTCCAGGAGATCCTCATAACTTTATAAGATCAGATCCCTTCCGAGTTTTTAGACATATTTGCCTTCAACCCACAATTGGGTTGGGTTTCTCCTATTGGCATCAGTGCAAAACAGGAGAAATTGTATTGCAGTTCTTGAAGTTATACTGCTGTAAAAATTAGACTCAGCCTCAATTTTGTAAAAATGACTGCTGTATATCAATGTGCACATTATTAATGGATCTGCTGAAATATACTCAGGCTGTCCTCACACTGAATATTGAGTCACAACCTTGAAAAGAATTACAATGACCTGTAACTCAATTTTCTCCATTCTTTCTATTTTTTGCATATTTTACAACTTCATTGTGTCATTTTTAGGTGATGACTGCTCTGTTTTTAGCCATGATCTGCCAAGTTATATTAAAGATAATTTTGAGTCTGAAAGAGTCACTGAAATAAACTGGGAAACCATTCAGGGGGGAGTGATAGGGAATGGATGTGGACAGCTGGCACCCTATGCCCATGGAGATTCGCTCTACTTTAACGGATGTCAAATAAGACAAGCTGTGACCAAGCCTCTGGATCTCACCCGAGCAAGGTAAGAGTTTGAGCCTAAACAGCTCTTTTAACAATTCATGAGAAAGGAAACTCTTCACAAGGATGTGCAGCCATGTGGGCCAGTACAGATGAGGATGGACTGACCTGGCAGTGCCATGCAGTTGGATGTGGCTGGCAGAAAACATTAGGGTTGGCAAAATGCTTTGTGATTTTGATTTGGGAGATGGAGAGTGAGGATGTCAGATGAAAAGGTCAGATGTTTTCATCATGCCCAACAGAGCACTGTCTATGTAAGCCAACACTGACAATGAAGCTGTTGGCAAAGACCGGACACCAGACTGCCTGGACCAGTGCCTGATCTGATAAGACAAATCCCATGTTTGTATGTGCCTCCACAAATGGTTATGACTAAAGATGTTATTTAGCAATTACAGGGTCATTTTCTCATTTCAGTTGTCAAATAGAATTATATTCACCTGGCAATGAACAGGAGTATGTTTTTCATCTATTGAGCCTCTTTGGCCATGGAAAAACAAATGTAAACAGCCTGTGCTGGCTCTTAGCAGAGTGACAGCTTTCACAACTGGTTTATATTGAGTTGTCCAAAGCAAGATTAGAAACAGGATGAATTGGCCAATGGGCCAGATATAAATCAGGCTCTTCTCTTCTTACTTGAACACCTGGGTAGAATATTATATATATATATATATATATATATTTAGGCACTTTCTTATATTCAACCTTTATTTGTCCTTCTTAAACTTTTCATACTCTCATTTACATGTTTGCATTTTTATCCATCTCAGTTTTGTGCAGATATATTGCAAAATTGGATCCTGCCTGCAACAATATATTATACATAGCAAACTATTATTTTGAAAGGGGACCTGTGTTTTAAAGATGTGAGAACAGTTTATTTTGCATGTTAAAGTAATGATTCTTGAAAATGCTACAAGTTTTGCAATAAACCTAAAATACTATTGTTCCTGTTTGAATAATTTTGCATATTGAAAATATTTTTTTCTCTCTGTGTTTTACAGCAAAATCATGTTTGTTTTGCAAATTGGAAGTATTTCACAAACAGACAGTTGCAATACCAATCTGAGTGATCCTAACACTGTAGATAAGGCAGTGCTCCTCCAATACAGTGTAAATAATGGAATTACATGGCAAGTAATTGCACAGCATCAGCCAAAGGACTTTATACAAGCCCAAAGAGTGTCTTATAACGTTCCCTTGTGAGTACCCAGTCACATTTCATTACCTCTAAGTGCACAAGTTACATTTCTGCTAAAAATAACCTATCTTTGCATCACTGTTGAAGAAAAAAGGTTGATGAGAGGGTAAACAATGAAGAAGACTTAAGAAGAAGGCTGATTAAGAAATTCCAGGCTAGTGTTTATCAATGCACTTAAAAAAAAAACAGAAAGAATACTTGTTTTGAAGATTAGGAGAAAAAATCCTCCCTACCTGTGCGCATTTTTACCTATTAAGTGTTTTACACATACAATATGTTGATGTTCAGTGACATAGATACAATTTGACTTTTCTCTCAGTTCCTGTTGGGGGATAGGTAGGGATATGCAGAGCACCAGTAGTCTGGAGCTCTGACAGGCTCTTGTGTTTGTGTGACAGGGAGGCACGAATGAAAGGAGTCTTACTGCGCTGGTGGCAGCCCCGTCACAACGGAACAGGTCATGATCAGTGGGCTTTGGACCACGTAGAAGTCGTCCTGTGAGTATCAGCTTCACCTCATCCCACCCCACCTCAGAAAGCACTGAACTTTCTCCAGCATGACATGAGTATTAAGCTCATTAAGAACCATTGTGGCCCAGGGAATCCTTTCTGAAAGGGAAACCTTTAAAATCCTATCTTTCCTGATGCTCTGCCCTGACTGCAACAGTCAGTAGTTAAGATGGACACAAAGTAAGTGTCACAGCAGGGGGGTGTGTGGAAAAAATCGTGGAAAAATGCAGGAGGGAAAGTGGGGCTTTATCACCTCCAAGTATTGCTGTGGTCCTGTAATGCAGCAATGACTATTAAAAAATGATTGTGCTGGGACATAAGAAAGGATATCCTGTTCAACACTGTGCTGCCATTTAAGGCTGATCTATATCCTTTCAAAGATAAAAAAGATTCTTCTGTATTGTTCATTGCACAAAGTAATGTTGTTGTGCCTCTTAAAAATTTGTGTTAGCAACTAATGCCTTATTCATTTCCTTTTTTTAGTAAGAAGGATACTGTTCAGAAACAGGGTTCACTATATCAGGTTCCTATGGTCCGAGCTCTATATTCATCCCCTTGTCAAGATTTTACCAAGTCTGCACCCTCCTGATTCTCCCATTCTTGAGATGGGTTTCGCTGGCAGCTAACCCGTTTTTCCTGTGTTGCACCACGAAGAGATGACCTGCTTTTTCTCTAACAATTTAGTTCCAGTAGAAGTGAAGTGCTAGTGGCTTCCCGGGCAGGAACTCATCGCTGGCAGTGGTTGGCAAAGAGAGGCGAGCCTGCTCCATATAGATAGGTTCAAACATTCTTTTTATTGAACAATGTAAAAACAAGCATTGGAGAAATAAGGCTTAGATAACCTCTAGACCGTGTAATTATAGCTATGAGGTTTCTGAATTAGCAGAGGCACTGCAAGTAATGTTTTTTAACAGTAGAAAAGTGAATTGTCTGATTGGTAGTTAGTCCTGTTCTCCTTTCCACCAAGAAGCACCAGCTTGCATGGCACTCATATCAACCCCAAACCAAACTGGTCCCAACACTGAGTAACTGTACACCCTCCACTGCTTTTACACACCTTGCTGGGCTCTGCTTCCATAACATTAAGCTTAAAACTGGAAGGAACAGAGGAGAGAAATGGATATAATTCCTGGTTTAGTCAATCAATGGCTGTATGATGCTGCATCAGGAAAGATATGGAAGAGTATGAGCCTGCAGGAAGGTCACCATGTTTAGGAAACCATTGAAAGGGGAACTGGTCACTCTGAAATATTCACTTCTTTCTACCAAGTCTTTCTACCTTGCAGTTAAAAATAAAATGAATGGAAAAAAAAAAACCATGTAAGAGAAAAAATAAAGTATAACGTTACCCATCAATCCAAGCACTGAATTAGGGGCCATAAGTAGGAATAAAACAGATCTTTAAAAAGTTATTCTGAGGCTGAAATGTGGAGAACTTCTCTGACAATGAGATCTGCCAGTCTGTAGACTTAACACAGAAGTTGAGTGATAACAACAAGTCATGTGAGATATGTTATACTAGAATGGACATAGCAAGTAATCACACCTTGCCAAGAGAAGGAACCAGGTGGGCACACAGGTCTCCTCCCTTTTATTATTTTAGTCCTGTTAAAGAGATTTAAGGGCTTCTGAAAATTGCTGTAAATATCAGGCTAGAGGCAGAGGATTTCCACCCTGTTCAAGTGACATCTGATACAATCCACAGACAGACCAAACTGGACTGATTTCTCCCTTACCAAGCCCTGTGAAACACAGTGCCATGACTCCTTATTTCCCAAAGGCCAGATGTAGAGTTCCAGTCCCTGCTAACTGCAACACATGAGACATACTGCTCTCAGGAAGTGCAGAATTCCATGCCATGGTGCATCTGGTTCCTATACTGGCATGTGCTTAGACCTGACAGCTGCATTTAACTCCTCTGTTTTGCTTAACTTCTATCGGCACATTGTAATTCATCAAAATATTCTTTAGGCCTCCACAAATTTATTTGCAAGTAACCTGCAACTTCCTCATCAATAAATACTCTCACCTGGGTTCTTCTGTAGCTCTGCTATTTCACTTGGTCACCTCATACTGATCACTTTACCCTCAGCACTTCAGTTTCTTCACCTGTTAAATGATGAAGACAGTCACCTCCATGAAGTGCTTCAGGGTATCAGCAGGGAACCTGGATCAGTACTCACCCTAGATGATCCTGCACACACCAGGGCTACCAGGAATCACACTGTGACTACTAGGGATAGGACTTGGCTTCCATTCTTAATATTCCTTCATTTTCCAAGGAAGGGTACAGAAGCACCGCCTGCTTCTGGGAACAACAACCCCCCTTTCCCAGGCAGCTCTGCAGCAAGAGAGAAGGAGGCAGAGTCCTCTGGGTGCTCTCCCTTCCCACCAAGATTGCCAGGGGAGAGCTCTGTGGGCAATAGCCACCCCAGGGCTGCAGAGAGGCACAGCCTGAGCTTGAGCCATTCACCAGGGTTTGTCTCTTCCCATTAATTCTATAGGGAGTCATTGGAGAGTCAGTAGGCTTCTGTCTGGCTTATTCATCCCAAAGCTAGGATACTTTAGGAAATACCTGTGCCTCCTAAATTGGAAGTAATTTCTGTTGGAACTCTGGCCTGGTCTCAGAAGGCCATGAACATCTCTAGATATGAACCCATCGATGGTCAATGTCCAACACAGTCTGTATTCAGTCCTCTTACAATCCTGCATTCCACCACCCACCTGGGTGACACCCCATACACCTCTCCAGAGCCATCAAAATTATCCTCACTGGCTCTGGTTTCAGTCCTAGATTTTCATCTTTGTGATCTGTGTACCCACGTTGACGCAACAGGCAAGCCTCAGCCTGTGAGGTGTTGGAGCAAGGAGCCAGCCTACACTAGGAGGTGTGGTTTGGGACATAGATAAATTCCTGGCTTTCCACACATCTCTTCTTGTGTTTTCTTCCCTACCCTGTGGGGTGACAGAGGTCTCATTTTCCCAGCCTGTGTGTTGGCCTGGCTGCCTGCACCCCCAGGTGCACAGCTAGATGCTGTGCCAGCTTTCCCTCAGCCCCCAGGCAAGTGAGCCATGCTCTCCTTGAGCAGGCTAAGGGCTGCAGGGAAAGCACCTCCAGCAGGCAGAGCTGATCTTAGGAAGGCAAAGAAAATAAGGATTTTCTTGGTTTCATTTCCCATCCAAAACAGGGGATGTCCCTGCTCCTCCCTAGAGTACTCACCCCAGGGGCATATCTGTGAATGTCTGCTTCCATGGCCCAACTCTTCTCAGCAATCCAAAGGCTTGCAATCAGTTCTGTCCCAGGCCTAGCTGCCAAGTCATAGTGCAGATACTGCTGCAGCTGAAGCACAGCCAGGGTCATGACACTGTTTAGTTCAACCAATTTCTGAATCAAGGGCCACCATCCTCTCACCAGCAAACATGCCTTCAGGATGCCATTTCTTTGATTCCTTTTTGCCCCCAAGAAAATTGCTGTGGGGAAAAAGATCAACCTGCAGATTATACATGCATGCAAAATATCTGGCAGTGATATAAAAGACCAAAGATGGATGCTTTTGCATCTTACTTTAAATCATTCCACTTCTGAATGAACTCTTTGAATCACTCAATAAAAAGCAATATTTTTAAGATTGTGATGCAGCTGCAAATGAACTTAAATTGAGCACCTCTTTTAAACAGATGAAACCAAATATCTGTGTTGACAATGTTAAACATTAAATTGAACTTGCCAACTTAACAACAGTCAATGTCTGTCCTGTGGTGGGGAGAGGATGCAAGTTGTTAAGTTGTCCAGTCCCTTTTATAATCCAGTGCTGATTATTCCTCATTAGTGCAGTGTTTTTTCTCTCCATTTGTAAAGAAAGCTTTGGGCCCAACTCTCATGTGTTCCATGTGGCTCTTCTTAGAATAAGAAAGTATTTTATCCCAGGCTTAAGAAAGAGTTTTTCTGTGCCCCTGTACTTCTGCCCTAAGAAGAGCCCATGTCCGATTCTGCATTTCATTTGCACATTGTTTTTCCCTGGAAGCACAGCTCTCAGCCTGCCCACTGCACACACACCTCACACCTCCTTGCATGTGCATTACACAACTGCCATTTCTTTGTGTATAGGGCAGGCCCTTAGAGACATCTCATTAACTTAATTAAAAGTCAAAGGTACTGAGAAATAAAGGATAGTTATAAGATGAACACTAAGGGTCTGAGATTGTTTTCTTTACCCCAAAACTTGTAATGTGATCCAAAGGAATATAAGTTGCACAAGGAATGCAAGAAATGTTATCCCCACCTACTATTTTATGGTTAACTGATAGATAACAGAATGAATCCCTCCATAGCCATCACTCCATGCTCTTCATTGTTGAGATATTCTCACATTTTTGGCACAAATGATTTAGTGAGAAGTTATGTTGCATTTGGTGCAAAGAATGTTTATCCTTATTTTGGAATAATTAAATACAAATTGCATATTCTAGATTTAACCAGAAGTTAAATACAAATTGTATATTCTAGATTTAATAAGTGTTCATGTGGAAAAGCATTTTCATCAGCTTCCTTTTTTTTAGTAAAAAGCAAAGATTTGAAAAATGCATTTAAATTAAGTATCAACAAATTTATGATAAAGAACATAAGTAGTTCAAACATTAGGTGACTATCTGAATATTCACAACATTTATGCCAAATTTAATATGATGCGGTTTGTGCTTCTATGACATTTCTATTATGTTTCTAAAAAGTGCATGCTGAATTTTATAGAAAATAAAAATCTAAACATTGATTTGAAAGCTGAGGAAATAATTTGTTCAATTTTTATTTTCAAAAGAGATGAAAAGTCCTATATTGCCTCTAAACCTCATCAGGGTTTTATGACTAATCACAGTGCTGCATGCATTGAAAGGCATTTTCTAACTTGTGTTGTATTTCATTGTTTGCTGTCATTGGTTTTACACTAGAATAAGGTAAGTACTTTCCCTGAATCAGTATTAAATATATGTTTCTGTTACAGCTGCAGCTCTTTCACAAAGTTTTGTCAATGATGGGTTGGTGGAAAATCATTTATACTCTGAGATGTGCCACTTAGCTCTTGAGGGCCCTGATCCTGCACTGCTTCCTCAGTGAGCATTGGGGAAGTTAAACTTAGCAGAAATTGTTCAGTAGATTGTGCCAATGGGAATAATGTGCAGTGGGAATTTCACCAAGGCTGCAATGGGACTTCTCCATCTGCTTCAGATAGGGTACAGTGAGACCTGCCAATGGAGGGCCCCCAGAGCATTGTATGAGCAGCCAAGGGGCAATTCCCACTTTTTTTTGCAATAAATGACCACAGAGATGCAGCTGCAGTCAGGCAGTGTATGCCAGTCAATCTGCCCCTTGGACAGAGAACCAGAGTCCCCAGGCAGTGCTTTTATTCACATAACCCAGCTGCTTTGTGCTGCTGCAGTTAATGGACACCACTCACCAGTATAGCTACTGAGCTCAGGGTTCAAGTGTTGACTCCACCAAAGCCAAAGAATATTTGCCATTGATATGAGCCCTCAGTCAGAGCACATGACTTTTTCCATTACAGTACCTGCCTAACAAAGCATTTGTAATTCAGCATCAAAATTTACTCCAAACCTAGTCTTGAGGGACATACTTTTGCTGTGTTCTAAGGCTTTTTTCATGTTTAATTTTGTTATTCAATTTTTTTTGTTTCTATTTTGTTCCTGTTTTGTGCCCCATCAATTAAAAACACACAAATAAGGAAAGACATTAGTATTTACTGGGGTTGTGTACTGCATATTTTTCACTCAGTTTGGCTTTGGTCCATTTTCATAAACTTTAAATTGCAGCCTTGTAGTTCAAATTGTAGTTTAGGAAACATGCAATAAACATAATGCTCTACTAAACACTAAGAGACTTTAGTCCAGAGAGACTCCTTCTCATAAATTGCTTTATTGTAGGTGTTTTTTTCAACACGCCCTAGATAGTTTTGTCTTTGCTTTTCTGCATTGGCTGCATATTGCTTTCATCCAACTAGCACAACTCCAGGTACTTCCTTGGAACATTTTTTAGGGTTTCCTACATAAATTCAAGCAGTATTATCTTCTATTTATTTTTCAGTAGTGCACTCAAAACTCTCAAACAGTTTGTACAGCAGTCAATCCTGCTAATTATTTTGGGGTTTTTTTTTTGCTTTGTGCTCCATCAGTAATACACAGATAATTACTTTGGATCTGAACTTCTCTGACTGACTGATGGTTCAGTGAATGCACAGAAAAGACAGAAAGCTCAGCAGGTGCTGACCAGTCCATTACACACTCACAAAGTGTCTTCAAGTTGCCACTGATTCTGACAACCACACCTACTCTGATTTTGTGGTGCAATATGATACAATACTGTAATTTAATGCATAGGGTATACATATTTACCCATGGAAAGAGTGAAAATCATAGTATTTCTACAGCAGGCATCAAGGTTCTTCTGTGGCATCCAACCAGTAGTTGGAAAGTCTGTCTCATGTCAGTGAGGACAAGTTTGAACTACATTAATGCAAGTTAAAAAAATCACATTGAGTTCCTGAGAATTTAGACTTCTCTTATTTTTCACACATTGCACTGCTATAGTACTCAGTGTAAGACATGAATACATGCTTCCTTCTAACACCTTGATCATCTTTCAATGGAACACAATTATATTCATAAAAATAAGTAGATCCCTTCTACATTACTAGGTAAGCATTTCTTTGTTCCTTTTTTTCAATTCTTTCTTTTCCTTTTTTTTTTCTTTGTTCATTGTTTTAGACATCTTCATCATCCCTTTAAGGCCAGATACAAAATGGTTGGCCATTTGAAGTGAAATATAGGCCAGGTGCACATAGCAGTGTCCAAAACCAGTCCTGAACATCTCTGCTGAACTTTTGCTGGACATAGGCAGACTAAAGACAGGACAGAAAAGGCTCCTGGGACAAGGACTGCAGCACAGCATGTGCCCCATCTGTCCAAGTCTTGTCCAAGCTGAGGCTAGCAAAACCAAGCTCACTCCTAAATTTAACCAGGTCCAGAAAAGCAATTTTTTCAGCCAAACACTTTGGCAGGCTCTGTTTGGTCCCATGTACCCAGAGCAAAGAGCAAAGCTGCTCAGAGTTGGGCTGTGCTTTCTCCCAGGGCCATCTGGCATGTTTTGGCTGCAGAGCAGCCTTCTCCCAGCAGATAGGGGCTCTATCCTCACCTCAGGCTCAGCATGCTCTCCTGAGAGGTGGGATGTGGCTGTGAAGGCCCTCTGTCTGAGGAACCACCCACTTTCCAGGCAATGGGAATTAAAGGCAAGGGAAAATTAAGAACTTCTTCAAGCTTCATGACCAATGGCAGCCACTCTCAGGAGTGGGTTTGGGGTCATAATTTCCCTCCTGCCTTCATCAGTGAGACAGCTGGCATTGGAGCCACAGTGACCTTCCACCCTGAGGACTTAAGGACCAGAATGAACACTGATGTTCAGTCCTGCTTTGCACTTGAGCTACCAAGCGGCTTTAAAGTTACATAAACTCACCACTATCAATCCCTCACACAAAACTTACAAATCAGCACAGACCTTTCCTTTTTACTTGAATAAGCCAACATTAACCCCTCTCTCAATTGCCAGATGATCTAGAGCTCTACCTTACTGTGACAGTGCCAAAAGTTGAGGAAAGTGTACATCTGTTTTCTTTCATTATCACCAGGAGCTGGTCTTTATTTCATTCTTGCATGTACATTCCAATGGGGGAAAAAAAATAAAAAATTGCAAAGCCTTGGAAAACTAGTCAGGAAATTACTTGGATTTACTTAGAGGTTTATAATCTAGATTTTGACATGACAACTATTAATCAATTTGGTCAATTGTGTTCAAGATTAGCTCATGAAAAGGGCATCATTTTGTTAGACACATTTTTAGGTTAAATTAGCATACTACAGCAAAGGTTGGTTGTGGTTATGGGAAACCAGGTATTTTGCAAAGCATACAATTACTCCTTTTTCCTAAGGGCCATATTCACTAAAAATAAGCTTATGCACTAGAGAGGAAAGTATGACTTACTACATTATGAGTATTCACTTCTTACTCACAGACAAAACTCACTTGTAAAAACATTCCTTGAAACCACAAATGGGAGATTTGTTGACTGCAGGTCTTCACAGATCTGCCCTCTCATGGTTCCTTCTTCCCTCAGTGGGAGAAGTAGAAACTTACACGAGGTGGGATGGGCCTTGTACTCCAGGTAGGTCTTCCAAACAAGTGTGCCTTCTTAAATTCAGCTGCAGTTGGGCTCTCTTGCTTGGTCTCCTGCCAGACATGATGATGCTTATTTCCCAGACCTTCGTTTCATTTTGGAAGAGGGTGCATAGGGGAAGGAAACATTAATCTGAATAAAAGTATTGTACTTCACTTTCTCTAAGGTAAAAGAAGATAAAGCTTTTCCTCTGTTCTCAAGATAAAGCAGTTAATGATCAAAGAGAGAAGGATAACTGGAGTATAAAACCCCCACAGAGAAATGTTATGAAGTGAAGTTTTAGTGAATCTGGCCCTAGGCAGCACCAGTTTTCATTAGCTGAAAGCTCTTAACCTTTCCCTAAGATAATTTACTGTAAATGAAAGCCAAGTGAGACAGATTCTCAATTGCCTTGTACCTTTGCAGTTTAACAAAGGGTGTGCTTCACACCAGTTTGCACAGACTTGAAAAGTTGTGCAAGGACAAAGAAGAATCAGTCCCACTAGCTCACTGCTAGAAAAGAATTTACACTACATGTGAAAGAAACTGACACACTTCTCTTCTTTCACCCTTTGACAGCACTCGCAAACAAAATTACATGATGAATTTTTCACGGCAACATGGGCTCAGGCATTTCTACAACAGAAGACGAAGGTCACTTAGACGATATCCATGAAGAAATGAGAAATTTATTTTTTTTTCCTCCCAACATGTGATGTGTTGCTTTCCATTCTTTAAATCTAGCACTGCATCTGGTATCAGGACTTTTCCGCAACTGGCTTGATGAATAACTGAAAGCCTTTTTCAAGACAGAGTATACACCACTTTTTCGCACTGTGAACTAATGAGAAGTGACTTATTTTCTCATAGGTAAATGTTTTAATGTTGATGTGTCTGTGAAAATTGTGATCTGTTGTAATATCCGTTACAGTGGCAGTATTGGAAGTAAGCAACTAATTCTGTTTAACAGGAAAAAAAGTTTAAGCACAAAGACTTTTCAGATTTTATGTTTATAAAAACCTACATACTAAGTACAGAATTTAACATTCTTTGTCACATAGTTATTTAAGTGCACTGTATTTCAGCTCTGTGTCATTTTAAATGATTAAGTTATCATTGTTTGTCCTCTTCGTATTCTCTTCTACAACATGACACATTGGCACTGTATTTACTTGTTTTGTTGTTGTAATATTTTTGCTGCTGATTTTTTTGGGCTATTTACCTTCTTACAAAATGTATTTAAAAAAATCATCTAAGTACCTAATCCAGAAGAAAATTGCAAAAGTAGTTGTAAAGGCGTTGATATCCTTCGGTCTTATTCTTTGATATGTCTGTTGGTTAGCATTGTTTTGTGGATAAAAAAAAGAATGCTTGACATTAAACTTTTTTCTACTAAGGATTTGTGGATTAAGCCCCAAACAGAAATTCCCAATTCCCTGTCTAAATGTAGTCAGTTCTCTGAAACTGATTTACTTACAGTAACTGCCATTTGGTGTCTGTAGTAATGAAGTGATTTGTAAGCAGTGAATGTTTCCTTGTGTTCTCTTTGGTGTTTGTTTCTATTGCGGGTCATGTTTGTATCTTCTGATAAAGTTGTATCTACACCAGCAACGTTATAATGCCCCTATAGCCCTGAACTGTCTATTATCATAAATCAAATGCTTCACTTTATGGTGAACCAAGCTAAAGATCCATGCTTCAATAAAGATAATGTCAACAAAGAATTCTGATGTTAGACTTTTCAAGCCATGTGGGCTTTACATAAAATCATAAACCAAATTCTTCCACTAAATACCTAGATTCTAAAGCAAACATTAAAGTTATTTTTAATATTTAGCACATCACACTGAACAGCACTTTGCAAGTAACACAAACTAAGAGATCTCCCCATCCCACCTATGGGGATAACACAGCCCTTGGAACAGGTCCTGGAGCAATGAATGAAGCAGGACCACAGAGCAATACGCACTCTCGCTTTATCTGCAAACCAAAAAATGAAAACCGCTGTTCCCAAGCTCTGAGAACAAGAGTGTGGCACCTAAGGAACCTTGTTCCAAACAGACCAAGCTGGCAATTCTTAAAATCATATGAACCAATAAGGTTGGAAAGGACCTTTAACATCAAGTCCAACTGTTAACTCAGCACTGCCAAGCCAACCACTAAACCATGTCCCTAAGCACCACATCTACACATCCTTCTAACACCTCCAGGGATGGTGACTCAGCCACTTCTCTGGGCAGCCTGTGCCATGCCTGACAACCTTTTCAGTGAAGAATCTTTTCATTATATCTGATCTAAACCTCACCTGGTGCAACCTGAGGCCATTTCCTCTTGTGCTGTACTTTGCTACTTGAGAGAAGAGACTGCTGCCCACCTCACCACAGCCTTCTTTCAGGTAGAGAGCAATAAAGTCCTGCCTGGGCTTCCTTTTCTTCAGGCTATAAAAAATCACAGTTACCAGAGCTTGTCCTCAGCAGAGAGAAGTATCATATATACCTGCTGTGCTCTTACATCTTGCACATCTGCTTCTGGCACTATACCTGTCTGAACCAGAATGATGATCCATGTTCAGCGGAACCATGTGTTTAATTTGTAGGAAGTTTTTGACCGCAGGTACCGAGCTGTGCAGAAAAAAAAAGGAAAAAGAGGTTGTTCAGTGACCAAGTAGTCAACTCCTTGGCTTGATCAAAATTATGACAGACCTTTGGATGATCTGGAAACTTGCTGCAACAGTCCAGCCTCCTGCAAACTCACTGTACTGGAATGCTTTGTGTACTTTCAATTCCTGAAAAAAGATAATGGTTCTATTCAGAGAAGTAGCAGGAAGACAAAACATGAGGGTAATAAGAATATAACAATTTAATGTTTGGGCAAGTGATTTTAAAATATTGTAGTAAGATTTTTGCCCATTGAACAAACAAAACCACAAGATATAAACATTCCTATTTTTAAGATAACTTTATTTGCTTTAATATGTCAATAGAAGGGTGGTAGTTCAATCTAAAATGCATGTGCAGCTAATGTGCTTCCAGGAAATCAATTTATTTTAAAGATTTAGATACAATGAGGCACTTTGCCTGACTTTTCAGGCAAGACATCAGCATAGCCAGAGAAGCTGCTTTTCACAGTTGTATTTATTTCCTCTGAATAATGTATGCAATCACAACCACAGAGGGATACCACAAAGCATTTTACCCAAACTCTCCACAAACTCTGCACTGGCTTTTCTCTTCCTCACTGAAGATTCCCAAGTGGTATTATCATCTGCCCTATCCAGACTCCAGGAAGGTCTTCCTTAGATTTTCTCCAGTCCTACAACACCCCACATAGCACACACATATGGTAGACTAATGTGGGTTTTTATATTTTGCCTCCCATATGGCTGAAAGCAATGAATCATCTGACATTAAGCAGTTGTTAAAATAGCAAGGGTGGCACAAAGGATGATCAATGGCAATAAATATTCTATAAAGTGTACTTATAAGCTTATATACTGGTGTAAAACTTTTGCAGACATAACTATGAAAACTGATTTTTAGTACTTTTAGTATGCCTTATAGTCTTCCTTATTTCTGCTATCAGCTGACTAAGCCATGCTCCAGTAGAATAAGGAGAACTTAAGAGAAATGAAACAAAAGTACAGAAAAATGAAACTCTGACCCACTGGATTTCCTGAAATAAACAAAACCTGAAGCTCTCATAATTTTGCCTAAACATTTTTCTCTCAAGCTTTCCTCATCCAAAGATGATAACATTTTCTTAATGGGAGGAAATGTGCAGAGCACCAATATTTTTGAAGAACCAAATCCAGCTTTGCATGATCTTGACAATATACAGAAAAGGGTAGTAATTAAATAACACAACAAACACCCTCAAGGACAAGACACTGTCAAAGAACAAGGTACCAGCACACAATCTGGGTAAATACCAAACTAGCCAACAAAACTATAGAAGTAGAATCAACAGCATAAAGCAGTTTTAAAAAATGACATTTTGCATTGCATCAGGGGAAGTGCTTGTGAAAAAACACAATAAATATAACTACGTCTGCCAGTGCCGGTAAAGTAGACAGCAGTTGGCAGCTGTTGAGCCCTTCACTTAATGCAGATATAAACAAGTTAGAGAGATTGCAAAGTACTGCAGCAGAAACAAGACCCTTGAACCCATGAGCTTCCAAGAAGAGAGAGTTGTTTAGTCTAAAAAGGAAAACATTTGGAAAGAGATATGACAACATCCATAAACATGGTTCTATGTTTTATTTACTTGCTAACCCCTTAGGGCAAATGTTACTGGGTAGAAATGGTGCCACAGCATCACCTCATCATTTATCTACTGCTAGTCAATGGATTGGTTATTATCAAAGCAGGAAGCCAGTGTGAGGCCCCAGATAAAACCCACTCAGATCAGCTCTGTGAGGTTTAACTAGTGACTCAACACAGGAGGAACAGGAACAAGCCAGCTGCAGAGGGAAGCCACCTCCACCCTGAGCTGGTAAGGGAGCCTTGGAATGGAACAAGGCCAGCAAAAGAGCTTGCCTGTGTTCAGCATGGCCCTAAAGAGCTGATTAGGGCTGCTAGCAACCCAGAGCAGCTGAGGCCATGCAACCACTTGCAGTGTTTCTGTGAAGAAGCAGACAAAACATCCACCACCCATAGGTGGTGGTTCTGTTGCTGGGAAAAAAGAGCATGAGGTAGGAGCATTCAAGCATTGTACAGGTGACGTGGATTGATTGTCCAGTGTTCTCTGTTGCTGATGTTTTCTGACTGCTGCCTTTTCTTCCCCATGTTATTCCTGGTTCAGCTAAAGGGATTGAGCTGGCAGTAAGCCTAAAGACTGAGTTCCTGTGTGGCTAACTACAACAAAGCCTGATGGCGAGAGTTTTAGCTGGCACGCAGCAAGGCGAGGCCAAGCAAAAATGCTGTTCCACGAATGGAAGGATACCATACCGGAGGATGATGATAATGCTAGGTTTATAAACAAACAAATTTCTTAAACTTGTTTAAAAAAAGAAGAGAATGTGGTTGTGCTTTTGAGCTCTGCTACTCAGGGGAGTTTTGTGCAAGTTAGTGGCAAAGAAGCAATGTCAGAAGGCTCAGCTGTTTCCCTGATGGCATGCAGGCCAAAGGCAGAACTTGGGGAGGTACTGGGAAGTCACAGGTTTGACACTCTTGCATTAGGATGATTTTGCTGATACCATGAAGTTGGCTGATATCACCAGGTCCCTTTTTCCCTGCACACTGATCATGTGCATACACACAGCCCTCTGCTGATACCCTACAGCTGCAGGAGGGCTAGAAACAGCACATGCAAAGAATGTATAAACAGGTTTATACTCACACCTGGACACCCAGCTCACTCACTGATTTAAATCACACACTTCTCAGGGGAAATTTTAAATTACTTGAGTTCAGCCATTTCCAAGGAACTTCAGTGCAAAGAAAGGAAAGTGTCCCGATGTTTAGGCCTCTGCCAGAACAATTGTGGTATTATGGATAATAACAAAGCCTGACATGAGTTATGTGTCTGTATAGGATGTGGGTAGCAACTAATTAACAGCAGCAGTTTGAGAACCAAGCCTACTGGCACTGACATCAGTGGGAAAATGCCTGTTCATCAAATGTGTTTCACTTCGTATGGAAATGTCCACCTCAGCCTTACTAATTCTGGTTTGACCTGTCCTAGCACCTGTGTAAGACTCCAAATATACAGAGGGATTTTTCTGCCTTAGAAAGTTGTCTCACTCTCAGAAGATACATGAGGGTAGTTAGGGTGTGGTGGGAGTGAGCCAGTTGATGGAGCCCCTCTGACCCATTTGGAATGTTCCATATGGGAAGTGTATGCCAGTGACCCAGTGGGAAGTGTCAGAACTCTGCCCTGCCAGCCCCTCAGCTACCTCCCCTGCCCATACCCACCATCAGTGGCTGCTGGAGGAAGCTGAGAAATAATCAGCCCAAGAGCTGGAGCTCCTCTCCAGGCAGCTGTGAGTGCTGGATCTGCACCCCACAGCTTTCCTTATGCTGCTGGAGAGCTGTGGTTCCTGCTGCTCCATCCCCTGGGAGCCAGCTGAGCCCCCAAAGCTCACACTGAGCCCCCAAATCTCACACTGAGCCCTCTGTCATCACACAGCTCCAGGGGTGTGGGTGCACCCTTAGCTATCATTCCACAGTTACCCTCCACAGGAGTGTTTTTACTCTCCTCAATTGTCTTTATTGTTTATTCTGTATTAACTTTCCCTCTCTTTTCTTGTCTTGGCCAAAAATCCTCTTTTCATCTTGCTGCTACTGAGTTTAGCACTTTATTAATCCCTGTCCTTGTCCCAGAGCTGAAGAACCACAGCATCTTTTAGCATTTTACACAATGCTGGAAAGAAGCAATAGAAATAATTATTAACTTTTGAGTGCAACATACTAAAAAGCACACAAGAAATTAAAACCAGCTTGTATTTAAATGCAATCATTGACCCAATTAGTGTAACATAATCCTCAGGATTACTGGAACATTCAAGATGCTTTATACCTGGGGGGACTTTTCTAGCAGGAAATGTGCTAATCTGTGTTCGTTTGAGGCTTTCTCTTCTTTGTCCTTGTGCAGGTCTTCCTGTGGTATGTTACTGCAATGTATGTTTTACTGGCAACAAAGCACATCAGAATTTCACTACCAGGCCACACCCTCGTAAGTGAATTACACCTGCATTCTAACACAAGGCTACAGATTTCCAAGTTCAGGAAAGAATTAACTTTTGGATAAATGACTGAATCAACAAACATGCCTTACCCAAAGTATCTTCACTTACCCAGTTCTGTATAAAAATGGCATCCAACATCAGTCAAAATGAAGTCTGATGTATGTAGCATTATCTATTACTGAAATTTTCCAACTAAATGCCTTTCTGTTACAGCCTGTTTTCAGTAAACAAACCTCATATTTAAAAGGAACTTTAAAAATGCTTTGACCTTGAAATTTCTCAGTTTGACAATACTAAAATTTAAAGCACTGTATTTCAGCTTGAATGAATTTAAATTTTATTTAAGTTACTCTTACATTTTTACAAGAGCTACCATGTAAAGGAATCATTTAAAGATTTTTAGATACTGTCCTGTAGACATCAGTTTCACACATTTTTTCATGCCCCTAATGCATAAGAGGTTCCAAGTTGGAAAAAAAAAAAACTTCTACAAACTCTGTGTACAAACCCAAATCTGGGAAGTGGGAAAACATTTTTGTCTTGGGCAAGAGAGAGCTATCATTATGACAGAAAACATGATAAACCAAGGACTCAAGAGATGAGATCTGTGAAGGCATTTCACTACTAATTCCTGCATAATCACAATGAAATTCAAACGTATGTATTCTTTGCGCCCCTGAAGAAATGAAAAACCACACCGAGATAGATATTTGGGGAAAATTTGAGCAGTTCGGCTGGTCAGACACAGGAATAGATGGCCCAGGGAAGTGGAGTCACCATCCCTGGAGGGGTTCAAGAGCCCTCAGGATCCGGCGCTGGGTGATGTGCTTTCGGGGTTACGGGGGCAGGGCTGGGTTGATGGTTGCACTGGTGATGTTAAAGGACTCGGTGATGTCGAAGGACTCTTCCAGCCCTGCTCAGCGCAGGGTTCCGGGGCTCCGTTAACCCCTCCGAGCGAGGGAGCGCGGCCGGGGCAGGGCCCCCGCAGGCCGCGCCGCTGGGAGCGCGCACGGCCCCGCGGCATCCTGGGACTCGTAGGCCGCGGCGGGGACGCGCCCGGCCGGGGCTGCGGGGGGACTACGAGTCCCAGGCGCGCCCGCGGCCGCGGGGCGGGAGGGGGCGGGAGCCGGCAGGGGCTGGTGGCCGCCCGTGCCCCTGGGCTCCTCACCTTGGAGCGAGCGGCGGCGGCCGCTGCCGGGCTGGAGGAAGGCGGAGGGCGGTGAGCGGAGCGCGGCCGGCCGGGCGGGGGTGAGCGGGTGAGCGCGGGGTCAGTGGCGGAGGGGGTCTCTCCCCTAGAGCGGATCTCCCGTGAGGGGAGCGAGCCTCGCCGCGAAGAGCGGCGGTTGGGGTCGGGCTGTCCCCACGCCTGTGGCTCCCGCTCGGTCACCTCGGGCCGGAGGGAGCCTGGGGGTATCGCTCCGTATCGTCCTCGCTCCCTTCGCCCGGCGGAGCGGCCAGAGCCCCGCGAGCGGCAGCCGCGGTCCGGGGGCAGAGCCCTGGCCGAGGCAGCGCCCAGGGGCTCCCGGGCAGCGGCGGCACCCGCGCTGCTCGGTGCTGTAAAACACGCTCAGCACCCAGGGGGAAGCCGGAGGGAGGGTGAGAGATCAGTCATTTCCTCGTGTGGCGCCTGCACCCCTCCGACTGTAAGCTGCGGGCTGTCAGTTTAGGTCGGAGCGGCTCTCCCAAGAATTCTTGTAACAACAGAAACTACCTGTTCTGCGCTTGAGTACTAGCTTTAACCCAAAGACCTTCAAAACCTTTCCAAAACCCTGATTAAACTATTCCCTCCCCCCCCCAACCCCTTCATGCCCTTCCACTTTTCAGGCAAAGAAGAGAAATTTGCCTTTCCTATGTCAGTATTTTTCAGCTTCACGAACTGTGGGAACATTTTGAACTCCTTACAAGGGATCAGTGAAAGCAACTAGGAGAAGCCAGCCAGAAAAGTAAGTAAGCTTAAATTTGCTGTGCTCTTGCCCATGCTGCTATTGCAAAATTTCTGGTTGTCTGAAGATTGAAATATGGTTGAAAGCTGTTTTTGGGATGCTTCGAAATTTCAGAGGACCCAAGTGGCTGTTGCAGCAGGCATTTAGGGATAGTCCAGTAGTAAGAAAAGAAAAAAAAGATTCAATTGCTGCCATTATTTGTGGTGATGAATCAGCAGAATATACATTCATAATTCTTCATATCTGTCACAGTAATACAGTTATACAGCATTGGGTTTAGTGTCAATGACTGACAACAAGGGTCTGGGCACAGAATATTTTGGCTGAAGTTTTCCCAAACGAAGACTAAAATCTGCAAGCAAACTTTTAAAATGTCTCTTACTAAAAGTGCAGTAACAGGTATTTTGGGTTAACAGGTGTCTTGATTTATATTACTGAAGTTTCATGAGTAGGATGCTACTTTACTGCTGCTGTAGAAATAGAAAAACTAAGGTTATTTGCTGTTTCAGAAGCAAGCACATGCAGGTGGCTTGCACTGATCTGTGGGGATCACCTCTTGCCTCCCTCAAGGGACAGTTATCACACTTTGAAACACTTGGTTTCTGACAGTCCTAAGCCTTCCTAAGACACGACAGATGTTTCAGTTCTGCATTTAGCAGTATTTCCAGACTGAAATGTTTTGTTAATAGTCTTGCACTGTATTGTGAAACATCTCTGAAATGTAGTGTGGGAAAGGTATAGGAAGAGAATGGAGTTTCACACATGCAGAGCTGCTGTTGGTAGCTGATAAAGCATATTAATTTGCAATAGCATTTACTCCCTTGTAATCTTGAGGGTATTTAACTCATCAGTCTCATTCTAAAAGCTTCATTGCATTTAGAGGTATATTTATGGGGGGAGTTGGGGAAATATTGAGTTATATTCAGAATCAGATTTCAGTGAAGCAAAGCTCTAGGTCCAGTAAGAAACAAGCCTGCTGCTGCTTGGGTTCTAAACGAAACTGAGCTTTATTTCCTCTCAGTATTGTGTCCAGAGCTGATATGCTTTTATTGTTCATACTGTATAAACTCTGTGTGCAGGGTAACAGTTTGCCTAAAGGCTGATATAATTTTAAAAAGTACAGATAATTGAGCAATCTAGGTGAAAGGCCTAGGAAATTGTCATATTTTTAGCCTCTGGCATAAACTCAGCTTATTTTCTAAGCTGAATACTTACTAAAATGCTCTGTTGGATTCAGCCATCAGATCTTACAACTTGGAGCACTGAACAGCCTTTGCATCTTGCCTTTTGTTTGGAATTTCTAGTCCATTACTGTGGTTCAGATCATATCTTCAGCACACAGTTTTTCATGCTTATAATAATCTGTCCCCAAAAATTCAATGTTTTTAGAACTTAAATATTCCAAAACCACATGGAAAGATGTTGTTATTATTATATTAGTGTGATGCTAAAATAATGGAAAACAGGCACAGATTTAGCACATGGCTGTCACACTGTTGCTCTTTTGCTAATAACTTAAGAAAGAAGAGCTGAATGTATGTTTATCTGCTTTGACTGTTATAGTAGAGACAGACCAGTATTATCTTGAACTACCACTAATTTGAATTGCAGCTGTAGCCTCTGTAAATGTAACCAAGACTTTTGTGTATCCACTGAGCTGCCTAGAAAAGCACAGTCCTTTGAGCTCCTCTGCCTCTCCTGGTCTCTGCCCAGTGAACTGCTCACTGCTATTTTTTCTTCTATTTTATTGCTAATGCATTTTTCTGTAAGATCTGGTTTTCTAAAGCTTTCTTTTCTGGTTTTTTTTTTCTATTGGATTGTTTCATAGCCTGTAACTTTTAGCCCAAGAAAACCACGCTGAATCTAAAATTCTCAAGCACTAATTAGCCTATTGATTTCCCAGTTATTTTTAATGAATTAAACACCATCATTATTCAGATGTTTCTTTCCCTGGAACTGTTAGTCAGCAGAATGTTGTCTTGCTAGACAGTATTTCTTGATAGTCTTTCCTGATAATAATTCTTCACATGGCTACAAGACCTGCCATTGCTGTTATTTTATAACCAGTTATCTATCTAAAGCTTTTTGCTCTTTAGAAGTACAAACAGCAGCAAAGTGCAGATCTTGTTGTTATTTACCATGTGCCCAGGTAATGGGAAATCTATACACAAACAGGCAATGTCAAGTATTTCCATGGCTTTGAAGATATGGCTGTAAATTTGTGCAGGCAGTTGAGTGAGTTTTGCAAATCAGTTGCATTAATAGGATTTAGATTTTTATTTATGATTATAAGAGTACATATATGACCCACTGGCCTATGCAGGAACTTGGACTACTCTTCTCAAAATGTTGCATTAACTATTTATTTTATTTTGTGCAGTAGCAAGCTGGAAAAACCTTCCATGTGACAAACAATATGTGTGATTGCCTTCCTGGGAGGTCTTTTACAGTCTGTATTTTTACTGCTTGGGTAGAATCCTTTTTTCTCCAGCCTCCTTTGAAAACTTACTGGTTTTGCACAGGCAGGGGATCAAGTTTTACTGCTCTGCTTTGACTGTTGCTTACCATTTTGCACACCCAATTCGGTTTGTGTTCTTATATTGTTGTGGTTATTGGGGAGGGTGTGGGTTAGCTAATTAATAGATTTTAATCTGTTAATTGAAAATCTGAGATTCTGACACATAGGCTGGGTTAGATCAAATTGCTCCTTTTAATTTATTTTATGGAAATTAGGTTCTGAAGCAAGGCTGAGATTTCAGAACTCCTCAGAAAACCTCTCATCCCATGCTGGGTGGGGCTTTTTGAGCAACCTGGTCTATGGAAGATGTCCCTACCCGTTGCAGGGGTTTGGAACTAGGTGGTCTTGAAGGCCCCTTCCACCATTCTGTGATCCTAAGTCACAGACATCATTTTCCAATCTAAATCAAAGATTGCTGAGTCTGTTGTTTGAAACATCCTTGTTGAAGTTCAGTCTAGCAGGGACAGATCAATTAAGCTCAGTTAAGGATTGAACTGATTAAGGATTACAAAATTTCTACCTGGTTTTCATGAAATAGAATTTAAAAAGCTATACCCCATGCAGGACAAAACTTGGATTGCTGCTCAGAGGTGCCCACAGGGAACTGCCTGTTCCTGTTCTCAAAGAGCTCTGCTAACCTCAGGCAAATCTGAAGAGTCACATAAGGAACAACACTGCAGATCTATCACAGATACATACAGGCAACTGTAATGTCTTCTCTAAATACAGAACTTTTGCTGCTGCTACCTTAACTTTATAGCATAACATGGTTCAAGTCCTTTCCCAGAGAAATCTATACCTGAATTCATTTACCACTTCAGCATCTAATCCTGCATATCCTGCTTTACCAGGATCCTGCCCCAGCTTCAGAGTTTTGACATAACATTGTTTTCTAAGCCCTTACAATTTCTTTCAGGTTTACTGTTTCATTATCTACTGTCTTTAGTTGATTGCATTTTTCTTTTTGAAATTTTGCACTGTACTTGTTTGCTTGTTTTCAGTTCCGTATTATATGATTCCAGTTTTATTTCTTTGCCAGTTTCATGCTTAAAATCAATATATATGATCTCTTTTTGGTGCTTCATTTAAGTCCATATAGCTGAACAGGTGACCTGAGTCTAACTAGCTGCAGTTGTAGTGAGTCTGATTTTTTTCCTGTTTTCAGGTGACATTTGTTTCTTTTGCATATGTGTCCCTGAGAAGGAAGGAAAGGTTCTTGCAAGAAGAAATCATCAGAAAATTACTCAGTGAACCTTTCTTCATTTCATTTGATGATCCTCAGCCCAGATACCCTTCTTGCTCTTTGAGTTCTTTCATCAAGACACCCTGTTCTAGTGTAGCTGTTGCAGGGATCTGTCCATGCAGGGTTGTTCTGCCACATACACTTAGAGGGTCATTTGGAGACAAGTTCAGCTCCATGAGGGCTGATCTTTTTGTTTGTGCAGTTAAGAACAGACATGGGGCTGTCTCACATTAAAATTTCATTTGCCACAGAAGAAATATATGTATATATATATATATATATATATATATATATATGTACTAGTACTTTGAGAAATTTCTCTACATGTTCTTTGCTTACAGTGCATTTTAAAATATTTCAAGCAAAAGCAGTGTTGGCCTGTGTTTGCTGTGCACTCATGGCCTTTAGGAGTAATCTTGGCATCAAAATATTGAGGAAGGTTATTCCCACTGTCTGGCATTCACCTTCAGATCATGAAGCAACACTCAAGTACATAAGAGACAGGAGAATGCTATTGTTTAGATAACATCTTAACCAAGCAACAGTTGCATAAATGGGGACAGGATCTATCATATGTCATGTTCTGCTTACTGCTAATGTGGTATTCAGTTTCATACGTAGTGCAGAAAAAAACCACAGAAAATGTGTGTTATGAAGTAGCTTCCAAGAATGAAATGTTTGCAGATCCTAACATGGATAGGGAAGTTCTCAGAACTATCTGGAGAAGAGTTGCAGCTTTGAGAAATAGTTAGTCGTGCTGCTTTCCCAAGGAGTGACTGCCCTGTGCTGAAGTTCTGTGTTGCCTTTCAGAAGCATCAGTTCTCCAGGAATTTCTTCCAGCATGGCAGTGGCTGTAGCCTGTTTTACAGAGGAGCAGATCCTTTCAGAACATGTTAGAAAGACTGCCTTGTAGAGGATCCTTGGAGACTTTTCAAAACCTCATGTTACTCAACTAATGATAGTTACTTTATGCCATGTTTTCAGCAGTGCAACTGGAATATAAATTTTAATCCCATTCTAAACCCTCTCTTCTTCCCTCTCTGCACCCCAGTCATTTCTTCCTCTGACCACGCTGTTTTACTATCCTTTCTCTGACTTGAGAGGTTTGCACTGTAAACATGATGACTGAAATGATTTTGTTATAAATAACAGCCTTCTATTTTTCATTGTTTATTTTTAACTTGATGCAGCACTTGAGAGGGTAGTGATCTGTGTAAAGAGTTGATGAAGCAGATAGGGGAGAATTCTTTTGGTGGCTTTTCTGTAGAAGGAACTGTAGCACAGAGTGAAGTAATTTCTTTCTGCACAGACATTTGTTTACTGTCTGCATGTTCCACTTTGCCTGAAAAAAATGAACCAGTTGCTGGAGGTCATTGGTGCACTGAGATCACAAGAAGTAAAGAAGCTATTCTGGCTTAGCTTGGTGTGTATTCATGATCTTGATTTATGTTATCTCCTCTGACCAGCTGGAGCTTTATGAAGAAAACTGCTCCACCAAAGTTTTTGGCAGTGGATTTTCTCTGGAGATGAAGCTGGCTAATGATTACCTGTCTCTGAAGTGGTGGATGTCCTTATCAGTTGGCTTAACAAAGCATAATAAAGGGGTCATCAGCCATGCTACCATTCTGATTAACTTACTGATTCCACTGTCACTAGCACCTGCTTTTGGCAAAGGGAAGGAGGATGGCAGATGAGGATCCAAGGTCACTGAAGGTGCAAAAAGCAGAAATAAGAACGATCATATTGCTGTGGGTTCTCATGGTCATCAATGTGTTTACACTGGAAACAGAAGCCATCTCTTATCTATGTCTCAGGGGGAAGGAGACCAGTGTTCTGCTGCTCAAAGTGCTCCAGCTGTTTGTCTTATGTGAAATGGATTATACAGCTCAATCGTTATAACAGGTCCTAAAACATTCTGTTGATGAAAACAAATACAAGATTGCTGGTTGATAAGAGATAGGCCTAAGACACTAATGAATTCATTAGTCCATGCAGTAAACTTTGGGGCCTGAAGTATTTTTTGGCAGGGAGCATGAAATATAAATTACCTCTTACCAGTTACGTAATCATCTTATTTTAAAATAGATATATATCTTATTTGTTACCACTTTGAGAGAAGGATCTTTATGCTCAATGTTATTATTATGCTGTTTACAGTGGCTAAGATAGATTCATTAGAGGAAAATGTATCATACTGGATTCAACAGCCTGAGGAAGATGGGGCTGCTGCTCCATATCCCCAGATCCAGCCAGTACCAAGGCTGAAGATGTGTTTCCCATAAGCACACACATACACAATGTACTTACATCTGTACATGGCAAGTCATGCATATCAGAGAGGCAACAGCTTCATCCCCTCTGCTCTCTAGCTAACAGGATGGAGGTCCAGTACTGAGAGTGTATGTACACATGTAGAGATGCATCACACATCTGCAGGGTGGATCCCTCCAGCACACAGGCTCATCACAGTCTGCCTAGTAGCTCCTTCATCCCAATTTCCCCAGCTAAGCTGGACATGTGAGCCCCAGGGTCATAGCCCCACTCCAGCTGTTGGTACAACCATCCCATGTGCACATGTGTGGCTGGCCAGGACTTCCCAAAACCCCTTTTGCTGCCCCTGAGTGCTCTTACTCTTAGAGATGGGCAGATGCTTTTCACACCCAGAGCTGGCAGGGACTTCTAGGGTCCCATAGGTGACCCTTGTGTACACTCTGGACTGGTGGTGATGAGCTTTTGATAGGCTGATGGCTCATATGGTGGCCCTGGCAGTAGCTCACCAGGGTGTTATCCAGGTTTTCCATCCTGCTGTTGTTCTGAGTAACATTAGAGGTGTGTGGAGAAGCTTTTATCACACAACCAAACACAGTTTATGTAATCATCTCACCTTTCTAATGATTAGAGTGGACATTTTACCTGTCTAAAAGCTGCATAGAAATTTAAGGTCTTGATTTATTTTTTCCCAAAGGTTCACTCCTGGAGTGCATTTCTTAGATTAGGACCTACACAAGGAAAATTTTGTTTGTTTCACAAATTACCTCTAAATTTACGAAATTTTGCATAAAGGCTTCAGGTTTAAAAAATGTACTTGTTAGTGGATTTAATGGGAGGAGTGGAGGAGGAAAGAGAATTATGAGAACAGTCCAATAAAATCAGGAGAACACTTTCCTTATGACCCCACCCAGTCATATGACCCACACCTTTGTGCTTATTTGAAAAACAACTTTGTACTTGTCACTGAGGGTGAAAAGTGGAAGGGCACTGGGGAATGAGGCCAGAGAGAAAAGAGAAATGAGCCATTATGTGGTTCCTAAAATCACCTGGTTTTTTATCTTTCCTCTTCAGAGAGTAGGAGCAGACCTTGCAGTAACTGTGTTTTTCAGGGTACATTTGAAAGAATATGTTTTACATAGAGTGGCAGTATTTCCACCAGCCCTTTGGCTGATGGCTGTCACCGGCATTTGTAAGCTTGAAGACACAAAATATTTCATAGACTTAGCTCATGATCAAACTTGAAGTCTCTAGCAGAGGACATACTGTAACACAGTACTAGTACTGTCCACCTGTGCTTTTCTGCAACTTAAAGCAATTTGTGCTTCCAAAAGAAAGGGGTTTTGCCCTTGTAAAACAGGCAGGACAATGGATTTGCTGCTGACTCCCCCATTTCCTTAGGTAGTTCAGACACATTCAGGTTAGATACACGTTAGGAGAAAAAGTGCCTGTTAAAGCTGCAAGGGTCACATGGTACACTGTTCTTAATGTCTCCAACTTCTTTCTTTTTTCTCCCCATAGTTGTATTTTGAATCCAAGGAACAGCAGCCAAATCTCTGTTCCTATAAATTTTATGGTTGCACTTTGATTCACGTGATTTGGATCAAAAATTATTGTCCTCTACAAGAATCGGTGCAGATGGCTTGACAGACCTCCTTTATCAGCTAAGATTGGGAAGAGAAAGTGCTAATTTATTACTGATAGTGTTATAAGTTCATGTTTGCCTCACTTATTTTTTTTCTTTAACACCTTCAATTTGATAATAGCAGGAAAGATATAAGACAGGCCTTTATCAGTCAGATAAAGAGTTGCCAACTCTTAAGTCTTCTGCATACAGGTTTTACCTATTTCAACTCAGCTCTTATCTGGCTGATAAGATTAATGACAGTGTTTCTTACAGCTTTTTAACTTTATTCTTGCCATGAAGTTCAAAGGTTGGAGAGCAGTATTCCACTATCCACCATTACCTTTCTCCTCCTCTGGATAAAGGTCTGTGAGTTTTCAGAAGTCATAGCAGTAAGCTTTCTTTCCATGAAAATGGCAGTACCTTGCTTTTGCTTTTTTTCAAGCATTGTGAGAATGAAGGGCAAGACTCAGTTTCTGGGCCTTGGATAACTGTGGTGGCAGTTTGTCATGCAGCAAACACATGGAGAGACATTGGAACCAGTCATGAAATGTTACTATTTTGCTACTCAATAGACAATGTGTATCATCTCTCATAAAAACAAACATCTCAGTCTTGCTCTCTGTGTACTTTTGGAAAAGAGAGGGATGATACTGAAGACTTTAATTGTTGCTGTACTATCTACAGCATAGCATTTTAGGTTGCCATCAAGGAACATGCTTATGCAGGGCTGTGAAATGACATGGAAAAGAAAGAGTGTGATATATCCAGCAGTAGTTTTAGGTAGATATAGGATCTCTTTTAACGACATGTGATTTGTTTTCCATGTTCCTGTGTCCACTGTGAAGGTAAAGACAAGATCCTGTCATATCCTCCCTCAAGTTACTTTTGTTTTAGCTGGTTCTCATGATTCAGTGCAGTGTAACTTCCTTATTCTAACAGAATCAGAAACATTCGATCTGCAGTTTAAAAACCTTCAGATTGAGTGATGGTGAGACTTGGGTTGTGACCTCTGGTAGTATTCCAAACAGACTCTTGCCATGATTTGAATAACTGATTTAGAGTTGGGCCTTGTTCAGTTAGTCAAATACAGCATTTGTTTAATTTATGTTACCATGAAAAACAGAGGCAGGATGGAACTTTTATTGTTCTTTATATGCTCATAGTACCTGGAAGAGTTTGAGCTTGTGTACAGAATTGGAGACCTCCAGATCTCTCCAGGTCTAGATTTATGCTACAATCTCATGTGGCTCTTCTATATATTAACCAATCTACTTGAAGCTGAACAAAGTCAAAGGTGGAAATTCAGGACCTGAATTGTTTGGGGTTAGCAGGGCACTGTCTTGTGTTGCTGTCCTTTGTAGCAGAAAGAAGGCAGGGTGTGTGTTTTTAAAACTGTGGCTAAAAATGTATTGATATTGCATTCTCATTTTATTGGTGAAGTTTGGCCAAAACCAAGTCGTTGAACTGATTTGGTCTTTTTCTTTTGCATGCAGTTGCAGTTTTTGTTCTGATTTGAGTGTATTTTCTGTTTAGGACTGATTAAAATTGCTTCTTAATTTGTAGATAAGGCCAATGTTGCCAGAACACCTCAATTAATTACTAGAGAAGATAGATTCTATGTGAATAATGACATAAGGGACCATTATGGAATCCCAGAATGGTTGAGGCTTGAGGGGACTTCTGAGGATCACAGATTACAACCTCCATGCTCAAGAAGGATTGCCTTTATTTCATACAATAAAGCTGGAGTCAATCTAGAGTGTGCAGTAAATGAAAAATTACAATTTTAGTAAAAATATCCTTTTGTGGCTGACAGCATAGGGGAAATATTGCTTATGAAATACTGAGAACTGGAGATGCTAGGCTGTGTCAGTTCTAGGAGAGATTACCAAGACCTGAGTGGAAAATTCCAGAACTTTGATCAGAGTGAAGACATAGATAGCAATATTGATATTTTGCTGATGGTCTGACTGTATTTGCTGAATCGGAATGTTGGACCAATCATGGTTGGCTTTGTCTGAGTGCTTAGGTAGCAATTTGTTTAATTTCTGCGTGGTAACCCTTTCCCAGAAAAGTATTGATGTACAGCTAAAAGCAGAGCACCCCTGGGTTAGCAGCCTTGGTTGAAGGCAAACACATGCTTAAGTGACTTGCTGGACCTGAGCCCAAGGCCTTGTTCACAACGATGGCTCTGTTTCCCGCTGCACTCACGTTCTGTCATCGAATGTGGCACTAGCCAGCATAACAGCATAGCAGTCCTGTCACTTTGCTCAGAACTGGGAGTGAGTTGCTTGCCCAGGATTTCTGAAAGCAGCAAACGTGGGGCAATGGAATTAGCAGAGTGTCTTTTAAACATGTTAAGATGTTTGTGGCACTGAATCAGGCAGACAAATAGATCTTTACAAACCTTCTGCCTAGTTTTAAAACTGGGCACATCTCCCGATTCCTGTTTCAGTCAGTGCAGATTGAGAATAGCAGTAAGTGGCACATCCATTGAAATAATAACTGTTTGAAAGTAGTGAATTGTGTATCCTTGAGATGCTGTTTGGAAAAAGAGACTTCTGAAATAGAGAGGAAGGCAGATGGATGGATGCAGGAAGCAACTGACAATCTGGAAGAAAGAAGTGGGTTTCTCAGTGTTGAAGTCAGAGTTCTGTCTTTTGAAAATGGACATGCCAGTTTGTGACTAAGCAGGAAGTAACTCAGCAATAAAGGAATCTCCCTCCTACAGTGGTATATTCTTTAAAGACTGAGGGAAAATCCAGATAAACATGAATACAACCTTCCAGGTTAGTTTCATCTCTTATTTACAAAGAAAATAATGTAAAAGCTTTCATTATACAAGAGAAGCATAAATTAATAGCTTTCATATACTAAAGACTTGAGTGTGATTTTTTTTCCTCCTGCTGTTACAGACTATTTAATTAGACTGCAATCACAGTTCTTGCCTCTAGCTTGTTAAAATACATTATTTGAAAGGAAATGCCAAATCCGAGGTTAAAAAGGAAACCAAACTTATTTTGTCTGCAACCAGGTTTTTTGGTGGAGACCGTGGAACTGTTCCTCCTTCACTGCTGGTCTGTGAGATCAACTATGGAACATGCTCAAGAACAAGAAGTGGATCTTGAGCAAACCCAGATGTATTGTGTGCAGAGACCAATATACAACCAGGAGCTCCTGCAAGGACAGCTGCACAGGCGACAGAGAACCCGTCAGACTTTAGGGCAGAGGATTGCACACTCTTGTCGGTAGGGTTTTTGTTTTTATCTTTGTTTTATTGGTTAGAAATATTATAATTCTTAATTGATTCATGCACTTAGCCGGTAATCTCTTCAAAGAAACCTAAAAGATAAAACCACTAATTCTACTTTGACCATTCAGCAAGACTGGGAAGAAGCTGTCTATGTGCTTTTAATGTTAATGTAGAACTATATTAGAAAATGTTGGATAAATTAGTTGAATTGCCTTCATCAAAGTGCAAAAGGAAAATACGTAGCATGGGAATGTGAAGTATTAGTCAGATCACGTGACATGAATTCATAAGACCCAGAAAATATCTGTCCTTATGTGGAAATACTTATAGCCAAATTTGTGCTTCACATGATCCTTTCACAGAAGAATGGAGATGTGTGATAGCTGTGTAGAAATCTAAATATTGGTCTAATAAGAACTTACTAAAGGCATTCTCTAGCTTTTAATTAACTGCCTTGGAATATAAGTATCATCTGGTTAGATGTGAAATGTCTTTAACTGTGGTTCTCTTGCTCCATGGTACCAGGGGATTTAAGGTCTCATTAGCTTTATATTTATCCATGCTTCCTTTGCAGAGTTTTTTTCCATTTCTTTCTCAAACCTTGTTCTGCAGGACAACAGAATTGCTTTTCTATAAAATATTCCTGTTTACATGATTTGACATTTGGAAATTAGCTTTGGTTTATGGAATGACTTCAATGGTAAAGACATTTAATTCTACCTCAGAAAACTCTGAATTAAAAGAAAGTGGATCCTCCTTTTTGTGATACAGTCTACCTAACCACGGAGAAGTGTGGATGACTCTCACTTTTAGCAACAAGCTTCTTCACTGTGCAATTCAGAAATGCTAACAAATCCATGCAATTCTCTTGCAATTCCCCTACACAGAAAAGCACTCATACAATCCCTGTGTTATATTTTTAGCCAAGATTAAACTTACCACAGTACAATCAAGGTATGATGCAAGGCATTTCTGGGTAGAGATATGTATTTCCTGGCTCTATTCATTTGTCATGAGTCAGGGTTTCAAAAGGTTAATAGATCTGGGGAGAGTCCCAGGGGTCAGTGCTGCTGGCTTCAGTGCCTTTCCTTTCTGGGTGAGGAGGGGTTATGCTCTCAAATAGCCTGAAAGTGGATCTGTCAGCACTGGTAGGGATAGTAATAAGTACTGGTTAAATTATTAGATTTGCCATGTTTAAAGATTAGAAATATACAATATTATGATCAAAAAAGTATACAGCACACAAATAGTAAATGGGAAAAAGCACTGCAGTGTATTCTGATGAGTGAAAACCACATGAGTGACCTCCAGTGGGAAGTAAAACTGTTCCAGTCTATGCACATTGAGTTTTGTGCTCCAGTTTTGTTCTCTTCTCTAGTTCTGTAAGGTTTGTCAACAGCACTAACACGTGATTAAGAGCTAAATTAACTGGAGGCATAGTTGTTTGTGCTTAAGCATGTCCAGAAATTACTGTCATCAGGAGTCTGAGCCTGCCTGTAAAGGAGCTGTTTTCCTGTATAGGGATGAAAGACAATTTTTGCAGCCTGTTTGTCCCCTGCTAGTGTCTAACTTTCTTTCTGCTTTGTAATTCCAGTTGTACTTCTAAGAAAGCCAAGTCTCATCTTTACAATTTCTTACCAATTTTAAAATGGCTGCCTCATTACCCAGTGAGGAGATACTTATTTGGAGACATTATCTCAGGTATTAGCACTGGGGTCATGCAGCTTCCTCAAGGTGAGTGTACCTCTGGATTTAATTATCTCTTCTTTACTTTTCCTGTGTGTGCCCTTATGGCAGTTCTTGACATCCTGAAACAGCTGCTCCTGAGAACAGGATGTGTATCTCAGGGCTCTCTGTGGAGATCAACATGGATTCTGCAGAGCAGCCCAGAATGATGATTCTCTTAAAACTGCGAGTAGTGATATGCACCAACCCTGAAAGAAGCTCCCTCTCTAATCAGTATCCACAGCTCTCAGTGGCAGACCAACCTTTCACAGTTTAAGTGCGTGTCCAAACTTTTCCTGAATGCACCATATTATTTACTGATCTCATTGTCCTGAAAGTCATGGCTTATTTCCTGCAGAGGGTAGCAGACATATAGACATTATATTTCAGGGAGCAACTGAGGCAAAGTAACCAAACTAAATTTGAGCAGAGAAGAACATGCAAGAATTCAAAGACTGATCCCTAAGGCTAGAAGTCACCAGTTCACACTGGAACCATAGTAGCAGGCAGCGATTTATGTGGTGGAAATAAATCAAAAGCATCATCTGTAACAAGACTGAAAATCTGTGGAAATTTCTAGTAAATTCTTGGAAGTGTCAGCCTAAGTGGAGCCCAGTTCTGAAGCAGGAGTAGGTTCTGGAAGACAGAGAAGTCCGGTGTTCACTATTCTGTGTCCATTCCAGCTCTTGGTGAATGGACCAGTAGAATCTTTTGTTTAGCCCAGCATTTACTATTAGCAGTTTCAGAAGTGTTAGGAGTTTAGAAAGCAACAGCACTTCTACAGCAATATCATTATGGGGTGCCCACTGCTCTGGGAATGGCAGCTTCACAGTAGCTGCCACAGTCTCAGTAGATTTTTCCACAATGTCTTGGGGTCAAGGAAATTCTCTGATTTGTGCAGAGCCTTGTCCAGAGGGTGTTTTAATTAAGCATAAATAAGTTTACTTCTGTGTTGATTTATTTCATATTTGCACTTCACTTGTTCCACTTTAGGCTGAGGCAGGTCTGAAAAAGTCATCTGTAAATCCAAGATTTTAATGGGTGGTAAACAGTTAAAATAATTAAATACCCTAGCTTAGGCTTTGCAGATAATTTCTTTATTTCTGTATCTTCCTGGTTTTGTTTAAGTTTTGTGATTAAGGTTATTTTTATTTCCACACATGGAAGCATAAACTTATCTTAAACTGATAGCTAATGTG
Organism: Agelaius tricolor; assembly: GCF_023055355.1. Taxonomy (NCBI): domain Eukaryota; kingdom Metazoa; phylum Chordata; class Aves; order Passeriformes; family Icteridae; genus Agelaius; species Agelaius tricolor. The sequence goes on from NW_027269263.1 coordinate 57,306,690, forward strand.
GTTAACTCTCAGGCATATCTGTCATGTACTAGACACAAACATTGTCAGTTGTATTCTGAAACATAATTTATGTCATGACCTGAAAGAACACTCAAATGTAAGTGGTCAGCAGTGAACTTTGTACTTAATTTTGTGACTCTTTTTAAAAGTAAACATTATTCATTTGGCGCCTGTAGACATGCCCTTAAACTGCTCCTAATCTTTCCCTTTCTAAAAACACAAAAGTTGAACTTTCAATTTTCTGGAATGGAAGTAATTATAGCAAGCATGGGTTCAAAGAAGCCTGGGAATCATTCCAGGCAGAACTACAATGACCACGGTGTTTAAGCCATGGCCTCCTATCAGGTCAACATCTCTTTATTTTCTTGGCACTGACAAGTCTCTAAAAATGCCAGTACAAATGAAAGGGAATAAAAGGGTATTCAGATCAGGAGCTTCACATGGACCCACCCTCCCAGTTTTGAACACTGATTTTCAGTTCTGGTTACTTGTACTGTTAAGTTCATCATCCTATTAAAGGCCAGACTGTTACAGTACAGGGTGTTTGCTGATGTCAGGAGAGGTACCCCTTGGGTGAGAGAAGATACATGGGAGGAGTTTCACAAGTACTTAATGAAATGCTCATTTGAGCAAGAGAATCGATGATCCCATCAGTCCACTTCTGGTGAGAATATGAATTTTTGGTAAGGACTCAGATATTGCTGAGGGCTAGAACAAGGCCCTGTGACTTACTACACTGCACAAGAGCACTTGGATGGCATAGATCCATTTGGTTTAGCTCTTTTTTTTTTTTTTTGTAATGTGATGCTTTGTCTCCCAATTTAAATTATTAGGGAGAGGTGTTTTTGAGTATCACTAGGTGTCCATGACGGGTGAACCATTGCTTCTGTTTGGAATTTGCACTAACCCACAGGTGTTACCAGCCTGCACTTGTGAGAGTGCAGAACCAGACCAAGCCAGGATGCAGTGTTTTCTCCTTGAGGCCCATTTGTTCTGTTCTGGAGTCAATTCTCATTAACACAAGCTATGTAGAGCTGTTGTTTTGGCAGGAACTGCTTGGGACAGTTGTGTGCCATATCACATGATGTACACCCCTTGCTTGTGAGCCTGGTCCCATGATAAGCACAGCCTGAGTCACACAGGGGGTGGGAGATGTTCTTCCCTGGTGTCCCTTCGAGCTGTTCCCCCCACAGCTCCACAGTTGTGCTTGCCAGCCCCCACTACAAATAGGAATGATGTGGATTGCATTCCACTGCATGGGACTGTACAGGGCTTAATGACAAAAAGGACTTTGTTTTTGGGAAGGATACCAGACTGTATAAGCTCTGTGACCTTACAGATTGTCAGAAGTTCTCTGCTTATTTTACATGTTGAAGCATGTTTATGTGGAAACATCAACTGTTATGTTATCCCAGTCATTCTGGGGTGAGGGAGGAGGAAAGTGTTTAGTCAGTTAGGGGTTGCCATGAACACCATGTCTGATGGGAAAAGGAAGAAAAAGTCAAATGTGTCCCACTTGTTATGAAAGTTTGGGTGTTTCTAACCAGATTCTTCTGCAGATGAAAACAAAAGCAACAAAAATCATTTGTTGGCCATTAAGGAGTGCTTGCACCCACAAAGGCAAAACAGGTGCAGAAGTGTACACACAAAGTGTACACCTGCAGTGCCTGTAATTAGACTTTGGTTTCCTCACTCAACCCATCATGTTTCTAGGCACTGCCCTAGAGTATTATACATTTTAAAGACTATTCACTGAAAGATCTCCTATTTTTTAAACTTGGGACAAGTCTCTAGGTTTCCTATTAGGTGTGTTCAGTTGTAGTAGACTTAAATCCCTTAAATCCCTTTGCTTCAGATGTTTTATTTTTGTTGTTAACTTATATTTGTGTCTTGTTTTCTAGGTTTAGCCTATGCTTTGCTGGCAGCTGTTCCCCCAGTATTTGGCCTATATTCTTCATTTTATCCTGTTTTTCTGTATACTTTTTTTGGAACCTCCAAGCACATATCAATAGGTATATCTGTATATATAACTGAAACTCTATGTGTATGTGTGTATTTTTAATAAAGCTGTAAAAAATAAAATCAGAGAAGTAGAAAGTGTAGCTGTTTTCCATAAATTAAAATTTAGGTGCATAGGAGAAATGCAAATGTGTGGAACATAAGCAGTACTTTTTATTGTTAGCTTATACATTTTACATAGGAGGCAGTAGAAGAGCATCTTGTATCAGATTAGATCTAAAAATGTGTCTTGCAAACTCCTGAACTATGATTTCATTGGTGTGGCTAGGATGAATCTTTAAAGTGCAAAATAGAAACTGAGATTGAAAAAAAATGATGGTGTTTACCTACTGCAGAGGTGTATGTTCACCATCTAACTGGCTTTAATGGTGCTGAGTACTGGAGCAGATTTGGGGACTAAAAAATACATTATTAAGGTAGAAAACTTTTATTTTAGTTTAATTCTACATATCTCAAGAAGAACAACTCCTAAATAAAAAAAAAAATTGCCAAGATTTTAAGCAATTGTTTTCCTCCTCCTCTTATTTCAGGTACCTTTGCTGTGGTTAGTATGATGGTTGGTAGTGTTGCTGTGAGAGAAGTGCCTGATGAAATGCTTTGTCCAGACTCTAATACTACTAATACTACAGCCATCCTTGAATTTTACAGTGCTAGGGATGCCAAGAGGGTGCAGGTAGCTGTGGCTCTCGCCTTTCTTTCAGGACTTATCCAGGTATGTGCTCACAGTTTGCTGTAGGAGCAGCTGCTGCTGCTGGACTTGCAGGGGATGCTGAGTGACAGTGGGTCCCTGGTAACCAGACTTGTGCTTCTGCACTGCTCTGTGTGGGACACAGGCTGCTTTATGGCAGCCTCATCACAGAACTGGGGATGGATGCATTGGAGGCAGGGCTTTATTGGCATCTTAGCTGGACTGAAAAAAAACAGGATTTTCCCCCTTTTCATTTTTTTCCTATCCCATCAGAAAAACTCAACTGACGTTCTCTATTCTGTCCATAAATTCATACAAACAATGCATACATATATACATACATACATACATATATACATACATACATACCCATATCTCACACTGGACCTGCCAGTGGCATGGAAGATTGGGTGCATTGAGGGTAGCTTACTGACCTGTGGCTTTAGAAAAGCCAAGTTCAGGTTTGTCTGGCTTGGGCATTGAGGAAAGGAGAGGGGAGCTGTATGTGTGCTATACCCAGACTATAGTGGGAGTCACATGGTTGACTCTTCTCTTTTTCATTAGCTGTGTTTAGGTTTCCTTCGGTTTGGATTTCTGGCCATCTACCTGACGGAGCCTCTGGTGCGAGGATTCACCACAGCAGCTGCAGTCCATGTCTTCACTTCCCAGCTAAAGTATCTCCTTGGCATCAAGACCAGCCGCTACAGTGGGCCCCTCTCTGTTGTATATGTGAGCAACTGCACTTACTGAACATGCAAATTCTGTGGTGGCTGGATCTAATTCCTAAGCTTTTCTTCCTGTTTTTTAATATTATTTGGCACTAAGTAGAATAAACTTCAGTATTGAGCACAGGTCATTAAGTGCCATTGTAATACATCAATATCTGAAAGTGCAGCCCAAGTGTGACTTGATAGATTCACACGATCTGAGATGGGCGGATTTTGGGATTCTGCTGAATGCAGTTTCATAATATGAAGAAATATTGTTCATTGAAGCAAATCTCTTGTGCCTTGGAGGGAAATGTGCTCCTGAAATGCTTCACTGTAAATCAGGCATGTTCTGCAAAGCTAGGAAATGTTACTCTCAGAATCTTTCCACTCTTAAGTGGAAGAAAAGGGAAGATCTCAGATGTCTGTGAAAACCTAAGCTTTTGAGCAGATTGGTGGCTCAGCAATAGTGAAGCTTCAGGATTTCATCTACATGTAGATTACAGAAAATGCTTTGTGGGAATCTTTTTGTATGTTTGTGCAGATAAAACAAACCTTTGGCAAACAAGTCTGCATTAATGATTAATTTCAAAATTTGCTGTTCAGTTCATGAAACTGGGAACCAGTCATACTAATTGCCAAACAAATAGAAGGGAAGTTATAAATTCAAGATGCATACTACCTGGACATCTTGAATGTATAACATCTTGACAGTTGTAGCAATTTTCAATCTGCATATCTCTTTGCAAAGATACAAAGAGTATCTTTGCCTTATATCAAAGACCTCTCCAGAGGTTATTTATTTATTTTAATGCAGTGGAAGAAGGAGGAATAATCAGTATGGGCAATTATTTACCCTCTAGTAATTTGTGTATTCCAGCAGGTTTTTTTCCTAACACCCTTTTAGAAAGCATTTTCAATTAAAAGGTATTTGGAATAATGGCCAGTTCAGCAGCATTGCAGGATCACTGTTATTTAACCATATTGTTATGGCAACCTCCATGGTTCTATCAACAGCTTTACTGTTTTAGAATAGTTTATGCAGCTCTAAGTAAATGTAACTTGCCAAAGAATATTTGAAGGTATTAGAAGGAGTTTGCATTTATTACTTTCAGGTAGCTACCACTGAGGAATATGTGTGAAAATGTTAAGGATAAGAGACATGGTTTAGTTTAGGCTTTTTACCCCATTAAAGTTTTTTCTCCACATTTTTGCCCCCTTTAAGGAACACTGATATTGTAAATGATTCAAGTGCATTTCTCTCACTGAGATACTCTAGTCTTCTGTGTTTTGTAGGAACAATGGGTATTTTGGTGAGGCCTTCATTCACCGTGGTTATAAATTTACAATGAAACCACAGCTGAAAAGCAATGTATAATTTGCTCTTCTGTGGCAAATCTCCATGAAGATTCTATTTTCTTAAGAGTAATTATGATGCTTCTGGTGTGTTACAGAGCATAGTTGCCGTGCTTTCAAATATAACAACCACCAATATTGCTACAATGATTGTTGGATTAACGTGCATTGTTCTGTTGCTGATTGGCAAGGAGATCAATTTCCGCTTTCAGAAGAAGCTCCCAGTTCCTATTCCTATGGAGATCATCGTGGTAAGCCAGTTGGGAAATCCTATGGCTAAATTATATAGCTGTTCTAAAGCTGTAGAAACTGTCTCATGTTCTATCTTCTATCTGAGCTCAAGAGTAACTTCCATTGAATATAATTCATTTGAGCCTTGAACCAATTGAAGGTTTGGATTCTCTTAAAATTAAGAACTGGAATGCCCATATGGAGAGCATAAAGGCACAAAGAAGAGTTGAAAAACAAATTAAACACCCCCAGTTCCCTATAGCAATGGGTAGACATAAAACCCTCTCTATCCAGGAGTGTGGGCTCCTGACTGATTCCCTGCAAGATAATGCAGAGTGTCTGAAGTGGCATTTCCCACTTGGAGCTCTGAACCCTTTCCTGAAGGAAGGTGCTTACAGATGCCTGTGAGATGCCTGCAGAGGTTCTGCAGGGCTTGCTTGCTTTTTGAAATGCAGTAGCAGAAAGAAGAGCAAGAACCATCAGGACTTAATACTTTTTCCTTTCTCTCTTTCTGAGATTGATAACTGGCTGCAGCACTGATTCTGTTTCAAACAACTATTCTAAAATACCTGTGTAAAACAGACTATCATAATACACACAAAGCCTATAGCTCAGACAAGCTTTTGCCTTTAAAATGATTTGATTTGAAAATGAGTTCTCGGATTACTACAGGTCTCATAAAACCTGCACATAATGGAGTCAAGAAAGGAAATAATTGAAGGTATGGGCACAATCTAGATAGAAGGAACAAAGAAAAGGGATGCTGATGAGAGATGAGTGAGATATGTAATAGGGTGTTTTTTGATAGGCAATAGCAAAACAATGTTCCTTTCTTTGCTGTTGCATCAGTTCTCTTTGCAGGTAACAGGCTATGCACATGCAGATAAGTCAGTGCACACAGGCAGGAGTGTCCTTGCATTTGATTTTTCCAATACACTCATTTGCCTGGGCTTGGCTTAGGCAAAGGGAATTTGAGTGACTCATATCGTACCATAGCGTGTTCCATTTAACTTTATACAAAAAACTATAAAATCAGGATGAGTTGTACATGATGAAGGGAAAATCACAATGCTTCCTCCTTTTTATCTGCTTTTTTAGCCCCTAACTCATAGAAAACTGACTGACAATAAATGTAACCCCTTGTGTTTATTAATCGTAGTCAGCCAACCTTTATATCTCTTCAAGTGGCTTTATCTCTTTTTAGATAATGTTTACAAATGTGTTTGTGGATTTTTAGGTCATTATTGGCACAGGAGTTTCAGCTGGAATGAAGCTGCATGAGTCATACAAAGTGGATGTTGTTGGGAATATTCCTCAAGGGTAGGGATGATACATTCTTATTAAGACTGTGTCTTTTGCTTATAGTTCTTACCATATTAATTTATAAATCTTAATTTCATCTCCAAGGTTACGTGCACCAGCAGTTCCTGACATTGAGCTAATCCCAGCAATATTTGTGGATGCAGTAGCAATTGCAATAGTTGGATTTTCAATGGCTGTATCAATGGCCAAGATCTTTGCCCTTAAACATGGTTATACCATCGATGGGAATCAGGTAAAAGTAGCAGAGTTGATTTGTTGAAAATTCTCAGTAGCACCTTTGTTGTATCATTAAAGTAGGGTGTGGGTGTAATATTGGCAAAAATGAGGATTTCTTCAATAGTTGAATCAGGCCAGATTTTTGACAGCCTACACATTTAAAGGCCAGGAATTAATGTAAATTCTTCTTCTGGCTGTGTTTAAAAAACCAGTTTCACTTTTAGCTTCATTTTGGGAAACCTGCTTCTGCTATACTTGGACATATGCATGACTATTAATTTTTGGGACAGGCATTACTTGGCCATACTGTCCTGATGAGCAGCTGCATTTTCTCTGCTTTCTGTAATAGAGCAAAGCATAGAGGTCCCATGTGATAAATACAGTACCTTATGTGTCAAAGAACTCTTGTTCTAGAGTCTAAAAATTCCAATTATGTTTTATATTTTCTTTTTATTCACACCCATTCTTTTTATTCTTATATTTTCTTTTTATTCACACCCATTGCAAATGGGCAACATTTTCTGGGGCAGCAATTGGCCCTGTCTGTACTTGGCATTCTGAGTATGATTTGAGTGATAAGGACTGTGTTTAGGACTCCCTAAAAATAAAATAGGTGTCCTCCTCACCTACTCTGGCCTTCCTGTGCAGTTTAGAATCAATACTTCAGTTGGATTATTGGTCTGGATCATTGTGGTGTCAAGGGAGGCAGAGCTTCCCTTGACACCACAAGGGAATCTCATCCTTCATGTCATTGTGCTCTGTTACCCACAGAGAGAAGAGGACAAATGTGTAGCTGCATGAGTGTAATAGGCTCTATTTATCTTAAACATAATCATTGCTGCCCTGAGTTAAGCATCTAAATCTTTTCCTCAGGAGGTGCCAGATAGTCCTTCACCTGGGTGTTAAACTGTAGCACTCCTTGTCACAGTAGCAGTGCATGCCAAGTGTTTAAATGAATCCAAAAAGGATTGTACAAATGCAAAGAGAAAAATCTCATTGAGGACTGTTGGAAATGTATGACTCAAATCACTCAGTTACAAATAACAAGATGCAGAGTAGTCTGGGGAGGCTTCATTAAAAACAAATAATTTCTTAGGCATCAGAAATGCAGTACTGAGGTAGACAGAGCTCCTGACCTCACCCATGGGAGCAGTTCTCATGTGGGATCTTCCTGAGGAAGCAGCAGACACTCATTGGTTTTTCCATGTACAGCAATGGATTACCACTCATGGAAGCACAGGAAGGGCTGCTCAGGGTTTTAAACACATAGGGTGGGAAGCAAAGAAAGGTGTTTGCATGAGAAAACATTTTTCATGTATATTCAGGGTTAAAATTCAAATTATCCCCAAGATGAAGAAATCCTTAAAACAAGCAGTGCTGTCATTCATCTTTATTTTCAGTCTGATTAATTCTTGTAACATTTTGGGATAGGAAATGTCTCCAGCATTTCATCAGAGACTTTATTTAACAGATGACTACATGCCTCAGCTTGTGCTTGTGTGAGAACTAGAAGTATAAGCTACAATTAGGTTGCTTATGCTCTACAATGAGGTTGCTGGAAAGCAATGTAAATAAGATGTGGTTGTTACTATCTGTGGATAGTTCCAGCTTGGTACCACTGCTAAGTATAAGTGTATATTTGGCTTTCTTTGCTCTATTGTTTAACACAGGAACTTATTGCCTTGGGAATATGCAACTCTGTGGGGTCCTTTTTCCAAACCATTGCAATCACATGCTCAATGTCTCGGAGTCTTGTCCAGGAAAGCACTGGTGGAAAAACTCAGGTATGTAGAATCCCAAATCCTGAGCCAAATGAAGTTTACTCTTTGGAGCTCCAAAACTCAAGTCTGAAGCTTATCTAGATGGCTATATTTCTCTGCCTGAGCCAGAAGAATTAACTGGAGTTTCCCATGTTTCAAATCCAGACTGGGTGAGGATAGAAAGTGGCATGATGGGCAAAATGGGTGACATGAATGGAAGGAATCAAAGGTCATTTATACAACCAGCCTTGTTGAAAGCACAAGGGGTTAGCTAATCAGTAATATTTTCCCTTGGGAACACTTCTGAATAATCTCTGGCTTTTTTTTTGTTCAGATTGCAGGTGCACTCTCTGCAGTTATGGTTCTGTTGGTGATTGTGGCTATTGGATACCTTTTTGAACCACTTCCACAGGTAAGGGAGTTTTGCATATTAGGCATTGCATTGACTGTGAACAGAGGCCCATGAGTATTGCTAAAACTTGAAATTTTGGGAGAGTTAGTAAACAACAGTTAGGCTTTGATCCAGAAACCTTTAAATTTTGTATGCATTTCTGCTGTAAATTAGCCTAGAAATAAATAATGTTTTGAACAATTCAGCATGATTTTTGTTGTTGTTTTTAGTATTGGATATCCTGGACTCTGTCTTTAGAACATAAGAATACCTTCAAGCAATTCCCCTTTAGAACTGTTTAGGTTGGAAAAGACCTTTAAGATCATTGAGTTCAGCTGTTAACTCAGCACTGCCAAGCCCACCCCTGAATCATGCCCCTAAGTGCCACATCTACTTGCTTTAAATGTCTCCAGGCATGGTGACTCAACTACTTCCTGGGTAGCCTGTTCCAATTCTTGACAAACACTTCCATGAAGAAACTTTTCTTCATATCCAATCTAAACTTCCCCTGGCACAACTTGAGGCGATTTCATGTCATTCTGTCACATTTTATTTTGCAAGAAAAGTCCAATCTTCACCAGGCCACAACCTCCTCTCAGGCACAGAGAGTGATAAGGTCTCCTCTGAGCCTCCTTTTCTCCAGGCTGAACACCCTCAGCTGCTCCTCATCAGACTTGTGCTCCAGACCCTTCCCCAGCTCTGTTGCCCTTCTCTGGACTCTCTCCAGCCCCTCAATCTCCTTCTTTTATTGAGGGCCCCAAAACTGAGCAGAGGATTTGTGGTGTGGCTTCACCAGTGCCGAGTACAGGGAGACAATCACTGCCCTGGTCCTGCTGGCCACATTGGATTGCAGCATAGGAATTCTGGGTTGAAGTTAAAAAGTTAAAAGAAAGTCACAGTTTGGCACAGTAGAAGGCTAGGGCTGGATAATGGCTCAGCATAATGAGTTGGATTTGCTGCTGTTTATACTTATTTGTATAAAAATATATTCATGTGAAAAAGTATATTTCTGACTTAAAAAAAAATCTGTTTCTGGTGATATGCAAAGGATGATACACAATTCCTGTTTCTTGTTGTAGGAGTTGGACCTTGGGTTACAACCATATGACTGTTGCAGGAATTGTTTCAGTATGTTGTAGAGAAACATGAATTTGAGATTATAGTCTACTGCTTCAGGCACTGTAAGTGTAGCAGCATGAAGTGTAGGAGCATGTGATTTCTCTTGCTAGGAAAGAGTAAATCAAACTGAACCTAACTGGTTTGCCAATTCTGCAGCTGCAGTAAAAGCACATGTCCACTGAACTACCTGAAAAGTTGTGAGGTTTTGAATAGAACATCTATTCAGTGGACTTATATTAGTTATAAAGCACAGAAGTAGTTATTTTTGATCCTTTGTAGTTCTTATTTGGCACTGGGTTTATTTTGCTTCTGAAAATTGCATTTTTGTGATGTTCTTAGACAGTGCTAGCTGCAATTGTCATGGTGAACCTGAAGGGAATGCTTAAACAGTTTGCAGATGTCATGCACTTCTGGAGAACCAGTAAGATCGAGCTGGTGAGTATTGCACAGCTCAGTGCTTATATTTTACTATACTAAATTTGTTGCTATCTCCAAAATGGTTTAGAAACTTACCAAGAAATTACAAATTAGTGTTGTATTGCAGGTGGACATAAGTCAGGAAGCTGTAAGTACCCTGGGAGAGTGATCTGTTGGAGACAAGAATATTTTTGTTGTTGCTCAGCAATCTTGTAACTCAAGTCAGAAATAGTTTGGTTGCAGTAAAAGCAAAAGCTCTGGCAGTTTTGCTATAGAAACTACCCTAAAGGCTGTGGGGATGTCTGAGAAGAATTTGAAAACAGAATAACAAAGAAAACCACATGAAGGTATTTGCCATCTTTTAAGACAAACCAAAAACCTGGCTGGAGTGGGCCAGAGCTAAGAGTGTATTGGAGGGAACATTTTGGTGGTATTTCTCTCCTGGATGAACTGGCTGATGGAACTGAGTTAGAGCTACTTGCAAGCCTTGAATATTTTTTTTTATCTTAAGGTTTTTGGAGTCTGCTGATGGTAGAAGAAGAATCCTTGGAGAACAGGACTTAAGGCATTAATTAATATGTGACAGTTTGTCATATGTTAGAGTGCCTTGAGATTTTATGCCCTTCTGAAAGGTCAAGGCAATTCCCATCTGGCATCATGATGGGTTACATTACAGCCTGTTCCTGGTCAGAAGTGATACATAGGTTTTGTGGTTGGGTTCTGCTGTTGTTTTTGTTGTTAACAGGAAAGAGGATGCATAATAATTCACACCTTTTTTTTGTTTTAGGCCATCTGGGTGGCAGCTTTTGTGGCTTCTCTTTTGCTGGGACTAGACTATGGTTTGCTTAGTGCAGTTACATTTGCAATGATCACCGTTATTTACAGAACACAAAGGTCAGATTTCTTCTTTATCAAAATTAATGTTTGCTGATCCTCTTTGTGGTTTTGTTTGCTTAAGGGGTGCAAATAAACAGAAGTCCATCCCACCCTCTTCAACTGCATGCTGAATGGAATTTCCTTCCTAATATAGGTCATGCCCTTTGGCTCTGATTCAGGGTTCACATTTTCTTTTTCTGAGAACAAAATTTTTAGAGAGCATGAACTTATACTCTCAGTAATAAACAGAAGATTTTTCATTTCACATAGTGGTTAATCTTCTTTATTTCTTTTAATGCTTAGAGTTTAGAACTTTAAATCTTTCTGCCAGTTCCAGTATGATTAAGTTTCGTGTGCACTAATTGTCACAGACGAGCTGAGATTGTGTCAGGTTATCATGGGATGAATACTTAGGTATTTTTAAAAAAAGTTCTAAATTGTAAAATACAGTGGCTGTTCTAGTTTTCAAGTCACTTCTCCCCATTCAAAGTGACAAAGCTCTTATTGTGAAAAATTTCCAGGTCTACAGTGAAATGATTTATTGCATGTGTGGATAGGACTGGCATGTGAGGTTTCTGGGCTCAGGGTCTGGGATAGGTGGAAACTGTGTAAAAGTCTTGGTTCTGTCTGCACTGGAGTGAAAGCAAATTGTGAAATTTCCACTCTGCATAAATAAGAGTATTTTTCTACTATCTCTATACAGTTTTATTCTTGCAAACAGAACAGTAATGTACTTTGCTGTCACAGTTCTTGTGAGTTGGCAATATTCATCTGCTTAGACATTGTCCTGGGAGCAGAGTGGCTCTTCAAAATTGCAGCATGTTTTCTGTCAGTGTGAGCTTGCATATTTGCAGGACAGTCAGTAGAGTTGCACCAGTTGGTGCTTGTCCTGGGGTGACAGAGAATTTGCTCTGTCCTTTTGCATGTTCTGACTCATGCTTTTCAGAAAATGACAACATTTCAGCACTAAGCTTATAAATTGATTTTGCACTGACAGAAACAACTTTCTTTTAATTGTATTCTGCCATAAACTGCTCACTGCATTTAACCATGTTTAGAAAGTCCTGTACCAGACAGGCCCTGCAGAATGACCATTTAAAATAAGTTTCAGTCTGTGTTAAACACTCACTTTTTTTCCACTTTGTAAGTGATAATACAGAAATACTTGTTTCCTTTCTCTCTAGACCTAAATACAGAATCCTTGGTCAGATTCCTAACACTGACATCTACTGTGATGTGGAAGAGTATGAAGAGGTAGGAACATGTTCTTCTGCATTGAGGAGTTTCATTCAGTGGAGCAAAGACAGCTGTGGCAATTTGCTGCTTTGCTGCTTTGTCCTACCACACTACACATGCAGTGCTGGCTGCTGAGCATTCACCTGTGTTGAAAGGAAATAAATAGATTTGGGTTTAGTAGTAAAAGTTGCTTTGTTCAAAATGTGAGCTCTTTGTACTGCACGTACATTTCACCAGGCAGTGACCAAAAGTACTTTTATACTAGTTCCATTGTCCCAGTGTTTAGGAATACCACTGCTAAACCTGCTATGTAAACAAGTGCATACCAGGCCACCTTTTTTATTTGTGTGGCAGTAGTGCATGGAATCCCTGGAACCCAGGATCCAAACTTGTATGTTCTTCAGAATTGCACAAACTGTTCAAAACAGCATCCCCTGCTCATTAAATTTATGTGATTAATGGCACAATTGCTCATCATGCACTTAGCTTCTCATAAATGCCATTTTGTTCAACCAAAAGTTGATGAAAGCATTACATTTTTCAGTGCAGTGGATATAAATATGCTGTATTTATTCCCAAACAACAGCTACAATTTTCTGCACTCTCTGTGTTCTCAGAGATGCTGCTATGAAAGTTACATCACCCTTTACTGATGAACCAGTCTGTAAAAACCTATGGACAAAGATCATGCAGTTCTGCTTTAAATATGATGCAAAGCAGGAGTATGAGTGCTCACATTTAGATCTGTATGCAAAGGAGAGCAGACTCCCTTTCTGTTACACTGAATGCAGTCAGCATTTCCTCCTGGTAAAGGTGGGGCTGGCAGCATATGGCAGGCTGGGTCTCTGCTGCTGGCCAGGTCATTTGTATGCAAAATGTCACAGTTCAGCCTGTTTAGTTAGAGATGACTGCATTGAAAGGAGGGGAGAGAAGTGAATATCCAGACCTGTCTGAAGGTCTGGATAAAACCACAGATCTGAAAGGTTCATTTTCTTGGTACCTGGGGAGTCAAGAAAGAAAAAGAGAGAAAAAGGGAAATGAGTTATTATGCTTGTTGAAAGGGAGGCTAAAAGGAAGCAATTCTAGGAGTGCATGATTTCCTCATGGTAATATCAGCTGCAAATAGCAACATGAAAGAACTGCAAATATTTAATTTTTATGGCTGTGCATTTTGGTGTAATATAGAAGGAGAAATGTTACCAGGCATTGATAGTGTGCAGTATTACACTGGGAGAGGGGGAGGTTCTGATGTCCTGGTTGCCTTTGCTCACAACAGTGCCAACCTTCTTTATCTGGCACATGCTTAGAGCTGTCCAGGGTTGGCTGTTGCACTGCTGCACGTTCATGTGTCTTGTGATTACACAGGGGCCTTTATTCTGTTTAACTGTTCACATCCAATATTTTCCTTAGGTTAAAGAACATCCTGGAATCAAAATATTTCAAGCTAATACATCTCTTTATTTTGCTAATAGTGAGTCATATACAAGGGCTCTGATAAAAAAGGTGAGTAAATTCTTTAATGTCTGTGTCCTAAAAATTCAAACTGGCTTCTGAAACTTGCTTGTCTTTCAGCTCCTTTAGTGTAGCCCTTAGCACAGTGTTTCTCAGCCTGCAGCCCCTGGTGATGTGTAAAATATGAGAAGGTTATCCTCCAGCCAGCTACAAATTATCTTAGGAAGCATCAACATGGTGGGAGGGAATAAACAAAGTGTTGCCTCATACTGACTGCTCGTGAATGGACAGTGGTGGGTGCAGAACTGCTCAAACACAAACTGGTTAAACCTTTTTTTTCAACAGGAAAATAGTTTCTGAGCTGAAAACAAAATGGGAATAAAAGTTTCCTTGTTGGGTAACTAACTTGACTGGAGTGTAAGACATGGAATACTGTGGGCATTTCGTGCCTCCCACGGGCAGCAGATGAGCTGCAGGCAGGGTGTGCCTCACTGCCTGTGTCACCCCTGCTGTCACTGGGTGGCAGGGGCAACAGCAGAGCCCCTGACCCGGTGACAACTGTGCCTGTACTAACTTCTGAAACATTTTTCTGTAGCTCCCATGGCGAGTCTTATACAAACCAGGTGGGTGGTACTTGCCCTCACAAAGCAAGAGATATTGGTGATTATTGCCCAAATGCACTTCTCTCCCCTTTGCCCTCTGCACTCCAATCAGCATTTGGTGGAAACACAACACTTTCTGATTTCAAGAAAAGAATGAGATGCATCTTTCCCTCATCTTGTTAACACAGTGCTTGCCAAGATGATTCCTTCTTTACACTGTTCTCACCCCCACCAAGGGAAGCTGGAAAATGCAGGCTTCTTGTTTAAATTTATGGCAGTGATTAATTCGGTGCAAATTGATACTCCAGTGCCATCCTAACAATGGCACTCAATCTCCTCTGATCATACTTTCTTCTCCTGACAGACTGGAGTGGACCCTGGTGCCTTATTAAAAGCAAGGAAAAAAGCCCAGAAGCGCCATGCCAAGGAGATAAAGGCAGCAAATGAACAGAGAAAGAAAGCTGTGCTGAAGCTGGTGAGCTCTTCTGTAAATATTTACCTCTGCTTTATCAGCTTACAGGCTGCTCTCAGGTGCTACCACTCTTGTGTTTCATACAAGGTGTGCTGCTTAGGGAGGAAGTGCTGTGCAATGGGAACAGGTGGCTGAAGGAACAATGTAAGGATCAGAGGCTCACTGCTATATTGGATAATTATGTTGGACCTTGATTGCATTCAGGTAGCACAGAGTAGCACAGAAACTCTCCACACTGTCATGCTGTCTCACCAACAGTGGTGTTGGCAGAAATCAAAGGGACTCTGCCCCTCCACACACACTTGGAATAATAATGTAGGAATAATATAGAATAAAATTAATTCTAATTGGCAGCCCCTGTAACAAGAAGGTGCCATCCCCTCTGCTAATCCTGGCATGGCTCAGATACACTGAGAAGGGTTATTTGGGACATGCTTGTACTTTTATGCATATCTAAGTTCACCACCATGGTGGGAGAGGGTGTGTGATTTTACCATGGGAAACCTAAAAAAGGCCTAACTTGAGAGCCCAGTTGCTGTTTTTTATTTTGAATATATAGGTCTTGATGGAATCAGCCAGGGATAAGGCAAGGAAATGCAGTAAAAATGTGTCAGTAAAGTTGAACAGGTGTCAGTGTTTGAAGGCAAAGAGTAATTCAGTCCTGAGATAACAGCTTTAAGCTGCTTGATTGTTAAAAGACTGGGCATGAGAGAACAAACCTTGATATACACAAGATATGGAAGTGTGTATGCATGTCAGGCCAGTTTCTGTAATGACCAGCAGCTTGTCAACTTTTAAAGGCTTAAAGAACACCAGTGAGGGGAGCAAAGGGGTTTACATTGAAAAAGCATTGATTGCCTTTAAGCTTTATTCATCTTCTCTCCCAGACGAACGACGTAGAAGCAGGTGTAAAACATGAGATAGCAAGTGATGACTTACCTGTGAATGGAAAATTTGCAGATTCTAGTGTACATGACATGTCTCCTGAAGAGCATGAACATTTTGTGGAGCCCAAATCAGATATTCACTCTTTAATCCTGGATTTCACCCCAGTGAACTTTGTGGATTCAGTTGGAGCAAAAGCACTAAAATCAGTAAGTAGAGTTCTTTTCTCCCAGAAAAACTCACAGAAAACTTTTCAGATACCTAATAAGGAGCCTGTCAGCATGAGACATAACTGCCTGCTCAAATACAATCTCACCTAATCACTGGTTTAATTTTGAAAGTTTTAGCTGAATACTGGGGAATGTGTACTCTGCAGCTTTCACAGTATTTGGCCTCCAGAACTGTGTATGATGTGTATGATGATGTATTATCTGCATTTAACTTCAGCTTACCTCTGTTGTAGATTATAAAAGAACACAACAAAGTTGATATATATGTCTGCATTGCCGGCTGTAGTGGTGAGTTGAGATTTTTGTTTTTGTGAGCTTTATGGGAGAGATTGTGTTTTAACTCCTTCCCTTTGCTCCCCAATTTCCTGCTGCCAGTAGTGCCTCAGTAGTATCAGCACTTCACATAAAATTGGATTTGAGGAAAAGCAAGAGCCTTAACTTTAGTGAAAGTAGAGCACTGATGAAATGAGCTTTGTGAGGAGGGGATCCTGCTCCCATTTCTTCCTGCTGGCGAGTTGTGAATGCCACACTGAACTTAGTATCTTGAAATTGTAGTGATAATGTAATGAGGAGAAAAGCCTGAAATGTTCCAATATCCAGTATTTGGGATTGTAACATCTTCTGCCAAGAATAGGCCTCTGTCTATGTCTGCATAGGCATAGACTGCTTGGAGTAGTAGTAGCATGTGATGCACTTGACTATTTCAATTTTTTTAGTAACAAAAAGTAAGAGAACAATTCTCATCTTCCTGATATGCCATTGTCTTCCATCCTTGTACTTAAGTGTATGTGCTGATGCCATGTTTGGGTTTTGTTTTGTAGGCCCTGTTATGAATGAACTGACAAGACTGAATTTCTTTGACAAAAGTGTAACAACAGAGTTGCTGTTTCACAGCATTCACGATGCTGTCCTTTCCTGCCAAATGAAAGATGGGTCTGCTGCACAGGCTGGCTCTGACCTTTGAAGAGTGGCACTGAGCAGAATGGGAGCCAGGTTTATGCTGATGGAGATTCTTTCTGAATATTTAATTTGCACAGTTTGAAGAGAGCCTGAGGCTTTTTGCACCTATGGGTATGGGGTGGTGTTTATTTTTTGTAGGAAGGGTAGAAAAGGAAATGGAAGCCTTCATGCTCTTGAATTTTTTCCTTTGATCAGGGTATAGCCTTCCAATAATAAACAAGCACAAAATTATGCAAGAAAAGAAAATTCAGTGTATTTTGCTGTAGTCAGAATCTGGTGGACAAGGTGACATTCCTATTCCTGTTGAGGAAATGGGCACTTTAACTCACTACACGTGGGATCTTGCAGGAGGTAACTGTTCTGCAAGTGCAATGCACTGTACCAGTGTCTTTAAATAACTTTCTTAGATGACTTTTAAAGCCTGATGTCAACATCTGCATGTAACAGATTGGTTCAATTTATAATACTCTGCCAGCTGGATTAATGAATTCACACTGGTGGCAGGTAGCTGCTGCTGTTTTTAAACCTGGATGGTAGAGTTTTGGTTTTTTTTAAAATACCTAATCTGTCTCAGCTATACCCAAATTCTTCATTTCTCCTCTAAGTGAACTTGAAGTCAGAAACTCATTGTTTAATTATTCCATTATCAGTATAGTACTTGCACTGCCAAAACTTGGCTAGGCTTTCTAGAAAACACAGCTGATTTTAATCTAAACTTAATTTATCTTGAAAGTTTAAAGACAAAATTGGTTTAAGACAGGAATGAAGCCTATTTAAGTTAAGAACTGATGCCCTATATGCAGTCTCTTAAGCTGGAATGAAAATTTAAGCAAGGTCTAAAGTCTCACTGGTCAAAAAAAAAAAAAAAGATACTTTTCTGTTGCCCTGTTGCCCATCTTCCTCCCCGTGGTGCTGCTTCTGCCACAGCTTTTAAGGGCTTTGAGAAACAGAGTTCAATAGAACTCAAAAATGATGCATGTTTGGGTTTCTAAAAGAAACAGTAGCATGGGGTTTCTCTTTCTGTTGTCAGCCTGGCCACTGCAGTACTGTCTCAATTCAGGTGTGAGGTGAAAAGCATGGAAATCATGCAAAAGAAATCTTCAATGCCCCAGTTTCCCTCACAGCAGTCACTGTGAAGCTCAGCAGAGGCAGGAACCTAAAAGTGTTTCTCTGTAGGTTATTTTGACAGCACAGGGCAAGTGGGGCAGCAGTGACATTTCACTCAGCACCCTCAAATCACAGTGCATAAGGAATTCAGACACTTTCCTCACCTCTGGTCACAGAATGTAATATTCTTATTTTATTTCAGGCTCTTACACTTAGGGCTTACTTCAGGTAAACATTTAGGGCTTGCTTCAGGTAAACTGTTTCCAGGGACCAGGGGAGTTGGGGAAGATACTTTATTTCCTCAGACTCCCCTGCCCATAAGGATGGGAAGCTTTCTGCATCAGAAATTGCTGCTTAGCTGGAGTTCCACGGATGAAGTGCATGCATGTGAAGACATTGTGTGTGCTTATTTAAACAACTTTTGGTACATTTTATAATGTTAAACTAGTTCAACAAGCCTTTGTATCTACATACAGTATATTTTTCTACTTTCAGCTTGTTGCAGCTTCAGTTTTTAACTCTCTAGTCTCTTCAGTTCACTTTGAAATCCTGTCAAGTTCCAAAATAAAGTAATGTCACTTGTCAAAATTTTCCACTTTGTCTTGGTGAGACTCAGTCTGAGGGACAGGCTGAGAGCCCCAGATACAAGTGTCTGATGGCAGGACAGGTTTCCACCTCCAGGCAGTGTTCCCTGCTGTGCTGCTTCCTGCTCTCACTCCTGCCACCCCCATGCAGCCCTCTCTGTTTCAGGCCTCACAGGGATACACAACTGAAGCTGGATCTCCCACCATGGTAGAAACAGATGCACTTCCCAGGGAGCTGCTGAAATGCTGGACTGAAAACCTTTGCCCAAGAAAGTCCCACATCCCAGACCATGCAGAACAAGTGCTCCTGCAACACCCCCAGCAGTGCTGGTAACTCATCGCGCAGAACAAAAGTTTCAGCAGCTTTTGCTCATCTCTTCCTGTGTTTTGCTGCCACCAGCTGAAGCACTGCCTCCCCCTGGCAGCCTGAGCCAGCCCCTAAAAAGGGAACCCAGTTCCTCTTCCCAGCACTGATTAACAGACCACTATCCAAAAGTGAAATCCTATCTTAGGCTTGTCAGTGCCAGAATAAACAACCCCAGGTCCTTTGACCTTGTGACAGGGCTCCAGTTTGTCTGCAGGGACAGGGGAGTGCCTCACCCCTCTGCTGAAGCCCCACCACAGCAGATAGCACTGGATGGCCTAAATCTGGCTGGTACCTTGTAAAAATCAGGGTCATGTTCCTTTCCCCTCCTTTTTTTGCAAGAGCACTGATGATAATTCAGGATACCTGGTAAGATCCAAACTCTTTCTCCATACTTCACTTACCCTTCTCAAGTAAAAGCTCCACATAATTTCAAGTGCTGCTCCTGGTAAACAGAGATGCTGTCAGTGCTGTTTTCTGAAAATGAGAAACATTCTGTCCCACCAATGAACTTGCATCCCTCCCCAAAATGTTCTTCCTGAAATGACACACAAATGTTGAGATTGCCCAGGTTTCCATATCAAGATACTGTACTGACACCAGCCAGAATCCTACCCCAGTCCATGGCTGCATACTCTCCCTATTGCACACACTTCCTATTAAAAAAAAATAAATAGAAGTGGCTTCATAATCTAAGCTTGATAAATTGATGGGTCTCATTTTGATACAACTGGACAATAAAACTTCTCCCACTTCCAAGACAAATCAGTTCCCAAAAGCATTTTTTTCCCCTCAGCTATTTCTTTAAGCTCTTCCAGCTCTTCCCCTAAACCACTTTAATGCAACACTGGAAAGAAAAGGAAAATGGAAGGCTGTTGTTTTTTGATGAAGGACCTTGGCAGATGGATGAGGATTAACCTTTCAAGGCTGCCTTTGTGGCCAACAACTCCCAGCCACTGCTCAGCTATGGAGCCTGTCTTGGTCATCCTGTGTGCAGCAGCAGCATCTCAGACAAGTCACACAATGTATCAAAGTGCTCACTACCAGACTGATGTCAAACTTCACAGCAGGAGCAGGGAAAAGGAATTTTCCATCCCATAGCACTAAGAAATTACACCTTCCTCCTCCTTGACCCATTTACTATTTTGTAAGACACAACAAACAATCTCAGCAAAAGGGATAGAAAAACCACTGAAGATAAAAAAAGCCAAGCTGTGATGGTACCAGAGCATTCACCAAGAGGAGGAAAAAATGTCCCTTCATGTTTTCCTTTAGCTGGGCAATGACTCAGAGCACCACAAGTGCCTTCCCATGACAGCTCCTGTTTTCATGGGACACACAAGCACCTCTCAGCACACCCAGAAACAACAGAGGCATTCAGGGGTCTTCCAGCACCTCTATGGCTCAGATTCAAGTTCTGGGGTGTAGATGGTGACCAGACATCTAAACTTGGGATGTCTGACATTGCCCAGGTATCTGATTTAAAATTAGCCATGCTGCTGTAACCTCACTAAGATCTTTTCCCAACAGCAGCAACAGTCCACTGGAGTAGAATACTCACAATGAACACACTCCTACTGTTTGGAACACTCCATTTATTTCTAGCTTCCAAGAACAAAACACAAATCACTATACTTGGATTTTTGTTCCACAGAAAGTTTTGGGGGAACAGTAAGAGCCTTCCCAGGTGTTAGTTGTAGGTCATGTAGCGGGGGGTAGCGCTGAACTTGGCGTAGGATTTGATGACTTTGTTCACCGCCTCCAGGAAATCCTTCTCAGTGGCGATCTTCCGGCGCGCTCGGATAGCGAACATTCCCGCCTCCGTGCACACACTGCGGATCTCGGCGCCTGGGAGACACGGGATAAACAGCTCAGCACTGACTGCCAGGGGACACAGGGCACACAGAGACCTGTCCCAGTAAAGGAATAAATCCATGCAGCTTACCTGTGCTGTTAGGACACAGCCGAGCCAGCAGCTCAAACCTGATGTCCCTCTCCACGCTCATCGAACGAGCGTGGATCTTGAAGATGTGAGTTCGCCCCTGAGGGAAAGGGAGGAGGACAGAGGTGTTCATGGCATGAAAGAGGTGATGACTCCAGCCTGCAGCTGTCTCCCTCCACAGCACAGGCAAATGGAAAACACATCTTGTATTTGCTGCCCAACTATGGTTTCCCGTGTCTGGACTGGAATGTCTAAGTGTCCATGAGACTAAAGTAAGAAAATAACTCTAAAAAGGGCTTTCATCATAGAAGTACCTCAAGAAATCTCTCTCAAAAGAGCCAAACAAAACACATTCCAGCTTCTGAACTAAACTGTGGATCTGGTTAAAGGACTTTTTCTCTGTTGAGGCAGAAACATACAGTGATTACAGCTGCCTACCATGGCTTCTCAGCCAGGACAGAAACTGTGCAGTGTGGAAAAATCTTTGGCACATCTTTAATCCCCCACACTTCTGTGTAGTTTCACATAATTTAAGAGTGCTGCATTTGCTGATTCTCATCAACTTCCAGACAATGATGCCCTAATCTAAGAAACACTCTGCTATCAGAACACACTTAGCAGTGAAATAAAGAGTTCTCACCTCAAGATCAGGCAGGCTGAACTCTATCTTCCTGTCCAGCCTGCCAGGCCTCATCAGTGCTGGGTCCAGAGTGTCAGGTCTGTTAGTGGCCATGAGCACTTTGATGTTGCCCCGGGGGTCAAAGCCATCCAGCTGGTTGATGAGCTCCAGCATGGTGCGCTGCACCTCGTTGTCACCGCCGGCGCCGTCATCGAAACGAGCACCTGCACAGGAGACACAAAAGCTTCACACAGGGACACAGAGTGCCACAGTGGCTGCAACACCATGGGACACCTGGGAAAATGACTTTAAAGTGGATACCAGTAATTGTGATGAATTAAAAAGGTCCAGAGTATAAAAGGGCCTCTATCTCCCTACCTAACAACCGGCCAAGTGGTGGAATTTACCTGTGTAGTTCTGTTTTGCCCTTTCCTCAACCAAAATCATCCTTCTCCCCTATCTATGTAACAATTGTTCTACTTTCAAAGGACTTCTCTTTTGAGAAAAATTAATAATGTTCAGGAAGTAACAAAGATGTTGAGTGTAGTCCAGAAAGAGGTTTAAGTTAACAGTACTTTTCTGCAAACAAAATACGGAGGTTCTTCACTTAAGTTCAAATAATGTGGGTGTTCCAAATGTGCAAAAATGGCTTCCATCTGGGCTACATAAACCACTTCTGACAGCTTCCTGGACACAGGGTATGCTGGGGTAGTAGTTTTGCTAACTCAGTATTTACAAGCACTTTTCTTGAAATGCAACAATCCAGATACAGAACTAAAGAAAACCTGGAAGCTCTCACAGGGGAATAGCACTGTAGCTACTACAAACATACCTCCAATGGCATCAATCTCATCAAAGAATATAAGGCAAGCTTTTTTAGTTCTGGCCATTTCAAAGAGTTCACGAACCATTCGAGCTCCCTGAAAGCAAAAAAAAAAAAAAAAAAAAAAAAAGAGAAATCAAGATTTTGTTAGAGATTTTAGGCACATTAAAGGAAAACTATCAAAACCAAACTTTTCATGCTTCCAAGTACTTCTACATTTCCAATGTGAAAACTCTTTTTATTTGTTCACATATATAATGGGAGAAGTATAAAGCTTAAAGCAATTTATAAAGGACATAAAAATTACTGCTCTTAAACTGAGAAGTACAGATGAAGTCATTTACCTCGGGGCCAACTGAAAAACAAGTGGCAGAGTTGGGAGCAGAATCCTAATTCCAGAATCTTCCTGAACTTTGCAGATTGAACTCTGTACTGCAAAATGCCTCTCATAAGTGACAGCAAAGCTGAGGTCATGTCACCACTGCCTGACCTGCAGTGATTTGGCTGATAGCTCCTGCCCCTGCAGCTTCCAAGTACATCCATCCCTCACTCCCAGTGTGGTGTCTGGTACCCACAAGGGAGATGTGCAAACCCCTCCAGACTCCATCAAGTAGTTGCTCTTACCTCTCCCACATATTTCTGCACCAGCTCAGATCCAATCACTCTGATGAAGCAGGCATCAGTCCTGTTAGCCACAGCACGGGCACAGAGCGTTTTGCCTGTGCCAGGTGGCCCAAACAAAAGCACTCCTTTGGGAGGCTCAATTCCCAGGTTCACAAATCTTTCAGGCTGTAACAAAGGGAGCCAGAAGGCAAGGTTATGTGCAAATTAAAGATTATGTGCATCAAAGCATAAATGCAAATCAAGGAAATCATTGATGAAGAGCAATGTAAACGAGGCTGGGCTGGATTTCACTTGGTAAAAGCTGACTTCCTTTCATTAAACTGGTTACACTCAGTAACTATGTCTTTTCTTGCTTTTCCAGATGCTCACAGATGGCCAGAATACTTCCAAAATAATAGAAGCTTCAATCTGGAGGTTACTTACGTGAAGCAGAGGGGTTTCCACCACCTCTCTCAGCTTTTCAATCTGTTCTTTACAGCCACCAACATCACTGTAAGTGACATCAGGTTTTTCTTCTACCTGCACAACAAAGAGGTGAATGAGCAGTTACCAGCCTGGTGCAGCAAATCTCCACAGGCTTTCAACAGCCCACAACAAAATCCAGCGAAAGGAATCACAATTACAAGATAAAGCCACGTCAAAATAAGTAAAGGCAACTCTCACTTGCATCATGGTGACTGTGGGATCAATCTTTGGAGGCAAGGGGATGTGGATTTGGTACTTGTTTCTGTCCACCCTGGTGAGGAAGCATAAAGACTATTATTGTAACACTGGTTAAGTAAAGTGTTATGTAGAAACAACTCTGTAAATGAGAAGCTGAATTCTTGAGCTGTTCTTTTCTCTGGCATCAAGACAGCCCAGCCCTGAAAGTTAATAGTCAGGTAGGCCAGATAATGGAATTCTTTCTGTAGAAATTTTTAAGGTTTCCAAAACTATTAATTCCAAAGTATTTTGAAAAATAAATTTCAAAATATCCCACAGAGCAAACTGGGAAAATACTGACTCTTAAAGTAAGAGGTTTTACATCCTCAGTGAACATTTCCTGGCTGCTTTGAGTGTGACCTCAGAGTACCAAAGAAGGAGCCTACAGAGGCTCCCTGAAAGCTGGGACTGCTGGGGCCTGAACTGAAAAGTTTCTGTCCAATGACACATGGGTTTTGTCAATTTTTGTCAAAATAACATCAAAACAAGATTCCAGCAGAGCATGCAGGTGAGTTACTGTCATCCAAGAGAAAGACAGTAGTGGCGTAATTTCAACCACTGCAAAAATTGGAAATGAAGGCTTGCTGACCTGTCAAACTACAACATGAGATAACTCAGAGAAAGCTTCAGTCTGCAGGAAGACTCACAAGAACAGAAAGACTTTGCATACCCAACTCTCATGCCTTCTTCTATGTCAGTAGGTGCCACCTGGTCACTGAGATCCACCACGAACTTGGCAAATTGCTTGACATTGATAATGTACTTGGGATCCTCAGAGTCTGCATTGATGATCTTTGTGCACCTAACACACAGACACAATTGCACCTCCAGGCACACAAACTGTGTGCTAAGCATAAGCATCAAGAGAGTCACATTTTCCAAATACACCAGAACACCAGAATGTTGTACTTGTGATTACACCTTTACAGCCTCATACAACAACTGCAGAAATAAGTACAAGTATGAAATACATCACACATCATTACAGTTCCCTTTTGATTCAGTGGTAAAAAGCACTTTCAATATGCACAACATGGACTTCATTTTTTAAAAGAAGTCCACACCTAAGCTATAAATCAGATTTTTAACACTATGGAGCTCCACTGGAAGGAAAGAGTGCTCTCACCTTGCAACTTGCAATGGTTGCTCGCTTTGGAGAGTTTGTTTATCTGCAGCCAGATCCCAAAGGGCAGGAGGCGCCAAGCCAGTGTCAGATTCCTTGATTCCTGCATGCAGCACAGAGAAGCTGAGGAGGAAACACCTAACTGGGATGTCAGCCATCCTTCCCACACCAAAACCTCAGAGATAACCCTGCAGGAAGCTTTCTGAGAGACCTCCAAAACAACACACACCAAAACCTCAGAGATAACCCTGCAGGAAGCTTTCTGAGAGACCTCCAAAACAACACACACCAAAACCTCAGAGATAACCCTGCAGGAAGCTTTTTGAGAGACCTCCAAAACAACACACACACATATCTTTGATGGATTTCCTAAAGAACAAGTTTCCTAAGGAAACAGCCTACGTGACCATGCCAGCTGAACATTCAAATCCCAGCCTGGCCGCCCTCCCAGCCAATTTTGCAGAGTGGGGATGCTTACAGCAGGACAGAGCATTGATAGTGGACATCTACATTTCACTAAAGGAGTGAAACTCTCAAGTGTTTTCACTGAGCTCCAGTGCAAAGTATCAGAAACTAAGGGATTCACACAGATGAAAAACCCCACAAATCTTCCAAAACATGCATGTAACAAGTACTATCTCCATTATGGATTTAAAAGAATCAAGATTATTTTACAAGAGAAATTTTGGTCTTCCTGGCAGAACTCAGAGCCACTGCAGGATTAGCAACAGAGCAAAAAACATACATCAGTGAAAGAAAAATTAGGAAACAAATTAATTGTTACTGTTATCACTACTTCATTATCTCGTGTCAGAAAGGGGCATTTGTTTCATGCCACCATTATATATAAAAACCACAGTTTTGATTAAAAATGTGTTAAAGTACAAAATAACAAAATCAGATGTACAGATTAGCTCTGCCCAGTTGAAAAAAAACATCACCCTAACAAGCAAAAATTTCACACTACCAAATAAAGAACTGTGTTCTTTGCAGAAAAATGACAACTAAAAAACAATGCAGAAGTTGTTGGAAATCAACTTCTTACAACACTTGTTTTGGTACCTGTGGCTCCTCTACTGAAAGCTTTCTACAACAAAAACATACCAGTGAGCTCATTGATTTTCTTAAGCAGTTGTTGAATGTCATCTTCTACTTGCTTGATCTGCCTTGAGTACGTGCTCTGGCCCTGGAAAAGGAATACCATGGAGATTTTGTAAGCCAAATTATCTCATGTTTAGGAAAAAGTGACAAGAGCTGCTGCCCATCAAGAAGTTCAACAGACTGTCTTGGTGTAACAGCCAACCATTGATGACAGCCAAAAAAGACAGAATTAACCTCCAGTAACAATATTTCTGTTTGCAAAAGTGAAGTGCAGATACACACAACTGACCAACTGGGAAGGTGGGAATTTTCCATGTTTGTAAACTTTAATAATTTATTTTTCTTTTAAACCTGTTCAGCCTTACTTTTTCAAACTATTTCTCCTATAGTTTAAAAAATACTTAGTAAATTGATATATACAGAGAATTCAGAATACACTTTCTGAACACCATCTGTACAAGTGCTTTAACTGCCTTACCCAACCTTTCCATCATTCACAGAGGACACCAGAAGGCTCAAGGGGCAAATCAGAATTCTTGCTTGTAATAAAATGCTTTTTTTGATCCAGATCTGCCTAACACAGGCAGATTCAGACCTGAATTTGCTGAACAATATCTCCTTTGCAGATCACTGGCAACAAAAAAAAGAAGCTGCAGTGGGAACCTGCTGTATTTCAGAGCTTTGTAAAGGAGTCTTGGTGTCAACAAAATTCAGATTTCTGCCAAACATACCTAAGCTGCAAGTTTCATCTTTCAGGAGTTATTTTGCAGACCAACTGTACTTCCTAGTGTAAAGGGTGGATTGGCATTTTAAGCCTTATTGTCTGTGAAAAGTGCATCCCAACATTATGTTCTTTTAACATGATGGCTAAAAGCAAGTCCATTTGGCAGGAAGGGAGTCTTAAAATTATTTTTGTATAAACCAAGAAAACTGGCCAGTGAAAAAGCCCTAGTAAAGCCCTGGCTGTTAGAGAGCTATGGCAATCAGCAATGAGATACAAAACAAAAATAGAGAAACAAACCCAGGATTATTTTTAGTGTTGCAGGCTGCGTCTCATTGGAAGGTGAACAGGGAGGGAAGGTTTTGGCAGGAAAGAAAAGCACCAGGAGAAGCAGAGATACTCTCTAGCCCTCCCCTCCTGCACTGTATTCCCCCCAGGAACTGCTTTGTGTCTTTAACACTCCCACAGCTGTGTGCTACTTACATATGTTTTCAGCAAGGCAATATCTCCTTCATCAAGAGCTGAAACAAGACAAGAGACACTTAGCTTCCAGTTCTGAAAACAAAGCCAGCAGTATTAATTCTGCTTCTAAAGGATCAAAATATGTATTTTGGAGAGATTCTTTTGAGCTTCCACTTTTCACTGAAACAAAGTGGAACAAAAAAAACCCATCAAATATACAAGAAAAATGAAACAAGGTCTCCAGCTACTCTCTTCAGTCCAAACACCTGCACCACTCAGAGTCACAGCAAGCAAGCCACTTCAACTCTGCTTCACTCAGAGGAGTGTCCCGGCCTGTGACTGTTCAAAAACGGGACTGAAGGTATCACAACTTCATCTTTTCAACTTTTTATTTCTAGATGTTCAAGAAAGCATCAATGAAAAACTGGCACCACTTCCTACTAGCAATGCCCCTGCACAGAGGTGGCTCTAGTTCATTAACTAAGAAAAATACACCATTAACACTCCAAAATGCACTCCATTAACTAAGAAAAATACACCTCTGCTAGTGCCACTCTGCCACACCACTCTCACATCACTTGCTATTTAACAGACTTTCAACACCCTTCCCATCCCTGTTTCCTCTCTTGTCTAATTCCACTCTTTTTAAGACTCTTTTGGAGCCCAAACCACACAGAATTGGTGGACATGGCACTTGGTGCTATAGTCCAGTTGAGGTGTTAGGGCATAGGTTGGACTTGATGATCTTAGAGGTCTCTTCCAACCTCATTATTTTGTGATTCTGTGGTGATCTGGGAGCAGCACGTGTTATACAGCATTCTGAAGACCTTCTATGTTTATCTGTACTTCTTTCATGACTATTTGTACCACCCCATTGATTGTTTTTTATAGCTGCTGAACACTCTGTTGCTATAATTTAGAAATCTTTCTTGAATGGGAATAGTTCAAAGTCCATCACTAATTACATTTTGCACTGCTTGTGCTTCCAGATGCTTTATTAAATATTTAATAACACGAAATAAAAAGCCACAATAAGTTAAAACATGAAGGGCAACCAGCAACCTTCACACCGTGCCGATATCCTCGGAAACCTCGGCCCCCTTCCCTCTCCTGATTCCCGGAATTCCGAACGACAGCGGCAGCACAGGGCAGCTCTGGGGCGCTCCCCCCGGCAAGAGAAAGGAACTTTCACGCAATCATCAAGGTTGGGAGAGACTGTCATGAAGTCCAACCATCAGCCCAGCCCTGCCCCTGTAGCCCCGACACCACATCACCAGCGACAGATCCAGACAGACACTCTTGAGCTCCTGCAGGGATGGTGACTCCACCTCCCTGGGCAAGCTGTTACGATATCTGACCACCTGAACTGCGAATTGTTTTTTCTAATATCTAATGTGAGTCTCCCCTTCTCACCTTTAAGCTATTTTCTCAGTTTCTCTCACCGCGGGCACGGCAGAAGAGACCGGCCTCGCCTCACCACAGCCTCCTTCCAGGGAGGTGTAACATTATCGTAGCACTTTTTGTTGGGCATTTAATGTAGACAAATAAGTATTAAACCACAAAAGGTATTTTTCCTCTCGTGATGAGGAAATTCGAGATTTTAGGAACTTTTTGTAAAAGAACAAGACTTAGAAGGTGGAGGGTCCATTCCTCCCCTGAGAATCTCTGCGGCTTCCCCGGGCAGCCCCACGCTCCGCACCCCGGGCCGGGCACGGGCAGCCCCACGGGCCGGGCGGGTCCCGCTCCCCCTCAGCACTGCCAAGCTCAGCCCTCACAGCCCGGTCCCCGTGAGGCCCGGCCGGCCCCGCTCCCGCTCGGTGCTGCCCAGCTCAGCCCTCACCGCCGGCTCTCCGTGAGCCCCGGCCCAGCTCAGCCCTCACAGCCCGGTCTGCGTAAGGCCCGGCCGGCCCCGCTTCCCTCCGACCAGCGGCGACCATGCGGGTCGGGATGGGGGACGCTCCCGGGGCGGCGGCCGCAGCGCCAAACCGCACATTGGAGACATTTTTAATCCTTTTTAGTCCCTTTGCCCCCGCCGCTCCTCCAGCCCCGCCGCTCCTGGCACCGACATGGCCACCGGCGGCGCCGCCCCATTCCCGGCCCGGGCGCTGCTCGGAGACCATCCTCGCCGTCCGTGGGCCCTCACCGCGGATGGGTTTGTCCTCCTTCTCCTCCTCCTTGGTTTTCCTCTGGTCGGCTCCCAGGTAATCCGGCATCGCGCCCGCCCGCCTTACGCAGCACCGCGCCGCTTCCGCCCGGAACACAAACCAGGGTGCACCGCGGCCCGCGCGCAGGCAACTCCTTCCCCCCGGCGCCGCGGCCGCCGCAGGGAGTTCCGCGCGGCGCCGCCGGTTCACCCTTCGGCCCAGGGCAGCACCGCCGGTGCCGCCCCGCGGGAGACGCTCCGGCCGCGGGGGCGCTGCGGGGGCGGCAGGGACGCGGCAGGGCCCGCTGGACCCGGGCAGGGCCGGCCGGGCCGCTTATGGCGCCGCACGCCGCCGCCGCCCCGGAAGCGCTGCGGGCGCCCCACGCGCCGGTGCCGCGGCAGGCGCAGGCCGCGGCCATGGCGCTGCTGCGCGGCCCCGCGGCGGACGGACAGCGCTCGGCCGTCACCAGGCCGCTCTCCGCCGGTAGGTACCGCGGGGCTGCCCCCGGGAAACGCCGCCCTGGAGCGCCGGGCTGGGCGCTGGGCTGGGAAATCGGCCGGGCTGGAAGAACTTTGGTGTTGATTTGAGTTTAATTGTCTCCGTCTGGCGTGCGGTGCCGCCGCCGGGATCGTTGCTGCCCGTCTGCCAGCAACAAGTCTGGGTTCTTCCGAGGGAGGGGCCTGGGAACGGGGAGCGGGAACGCGGGGAAGATCAATCCTAATCTAATATCGCTACCGCGGGTGCCTCCTCCGCCGCCAATAGGACCGTATTTAATATCTTTTGACACGTGCGTCCCTTTAACTCGAAATCACCTTTCCAGATGTGAGAGCGCGGCGAAGCGTTGGGAGCTCCCGTCTGATGGGAAAGTGTGCTGGTTCCTGCACTCTGGTGTATGTGGAGCCAAAGAAAAGATTTAGAGATCTGTGATGCTGTGCTTGTGGGGGTTTTGATGGGGTTTAGTTTAAAAAAAAAACAAAAGTAAACCACAGAAGGTGAAGTTGCTTTTATGTTTTTGCTTATAGCATCAGTACTCTGTCAAGTGGAACCTGTGGGAAGATGGTTTGAAGCATTTATTAAGAGGAGAAACATAAATGTTTCTGCCTCTTTCCAGGAGCTAGAAGATGAGAAGGAACTTTCTGAAGAATCGGGGGATGAAGAACTGCAGCTTGAGGAGTATCCTATGTTAAAAACCCTCGACCCAAAGGACTGGAAGGTATTCATTCAGTCGATATGGGTTACTGTCACCTAGTTTGGCCCATCAAGGTTATATGCCATGCCCAGGTGCTAAAGATCTCCTTGCTCCTCCCCTCCTACACTCATGTGAATCAGTTCATGTCCCTTATCTTAATATCTGGTGTGTGAAGGCAAACACATCAGGATAAGATCTTAGCTTTGAGCTGCAGCTTTTTATTTTACTGCCTGAAAGTATTAAGTGTCTCTTCTCCCTGTCACCATCTCCTTTATTCTGGAGTTATAGTGGCACTCTTAATATTAACAACAGCAATTCAGTTTTCCAATAACTGAATTTTCTAGTGCTTCAATCCAATTTAGATAAAGCTACTTGGATTTCTATGATAGTGGCTTAATTTATTGATATTCAGTTATTCAGTAATTATTCAATAATTTATGACAGTTGTTCCTATAGTCTTTTCCCAGTTTTTTGAGAGAGGGAGGAATTCTCCCTCTTGCCTTTAAGAGATGGGGAGGAAAACTGCTTTTCTGTATGTGTTGTGGTGTTTTAGGTTGTATTTATGAGTGTTTATTAGGCTTTGTGGTTCTTTTCTCTCAGAATCAAGACCATTATGCAGTTCTTGGACTGGGAAATATACGATACAGGGCTACTCAGAAACAAATCAAAGCAGCTCGTAAGTACCTGTCCCTTATAAGCAAAACATTTTTTTCAGATGTGCACAGTGAAAATACCTGCATGTTGTGAACAAGGTTTTTACTGTTTCCTAGGCCTAAAAGTCTGACTTGTGTTGCTTACCAGCATCTTAAATTTTTATCACAGTTCTGAAATCCAGAAGCCTAAATGGAGGGAGTTAAAAAATTTCACATCTCTGTTTCTGGGAAGTGCAGCAGCATTCACAGGCTGTAGCATTCTTGCTAAATTTACTTTGGATCATGTTCAGAACTTCAGTAAAGGGATGGAATACAATTTTTTGTTTTATCTGAACTATTTTGTTTTTCATTAGAAATAACAACTAAAATGACATTAACTATTTTTAATTTTTTCAGTTATGAAGGTAACTGTATACTTACAGATACTAAAGCACTTTGCTAGGTATAATAAAGTCTCAGACTTCTTCAGATGTTGAGGTAGAATAGAAAATAGAGTTTCTGAGTTGTGGTGATTTTATGTCCCAGCAAAGATGAAGTAATGTTAATTCTAACTATAGTATTAAATCAAAGAAAATTCATTAACTTTTGTTTTCTGCCAGATCTGACTGTTTGGTTTGTATTTTTATTTAAGTTTTGAATTAGAGAAATGCCAGTTGGAATTACTGTGTGACTTCATAGTTTGAAACTGTTTCTGATTAAGCATTTCTGACTGTAATGCATTTATTTGTTAGATAAATCCATGGTTTTGAAACATCATCCAGACAAGCGAAAAGCTGCAGGGGAACAGATAGGAGAGGGTGATAATGATTATTTTACTTGCATAACTAAAGGTAAGCAATTGATCTCTTTTTTTAGATACTCTCTCAATCTACTTGATCATCAGAAACATATTTGTTGGCTTCATTAGGATTTTAAGGAATTGTCAATGAGTAAACAGCTGGAGGAGTTCTTTTTCCATTGTAGAAAACTGCATCAACAGATCACATTAGGTGTAACTTCCCAGTGGGTAGAAGCAGGAAGGGAATGCAGCTGACAGATGTTTGGCTGCTGTGGCAGTGGTGACAAAATGTGACACTTGCAGCAGTGCACACACAGATGAACCTCTGGAGGTGGCCCCATACCTGGGATGAGCTAGTGAGCCATGGAGCAATTCCCCACAGGCACCAGCAGCAGTTGGAAAATCTGAATTCTAATGTGCCTGCTCTGACAACAGAACATGTGTTGATTTGATCCAGGTCATCAGTTTCTTCAGCTGCTCATTTGTGCCCACAGATGAGCAAGTGAACTCAATTTAATAACATTTCCCTCTTGCCTTGGTGGTGGACTCAGCAGTGCAGGATTAATGGCTGGACTCTGATTTTAGAGGCCTTTCCCAGCTTTAATGGTTCTGTGACCCAGAACACCACTGCTGGCCAATTCCAAACCCATAGGGGCTGTTCTAGGTCTATGATTTACATCTCCAGGAATGCTTGAGAGCTTGGCTTTTTCATTTATTTTAAACAAATTTCACTCAGTAAGGTTGGAGTAGGAGGAAATCTTGGAATTTGTGCTTCTAAACTTCCTTCTCTGAATGTCTCCTAATACTAGTTAGTGTGAGATATGTTAGACAAACTAATATTTTCAGCCTTCTTTGGAGTTTTCAGAAGGAGGAAGGTTGCCACAGGAAATAGTTTTTCTGTTGCAGTCCTGTCAGAAACTGTCAGATATCTATGATGAGATACCTGCACATGAGTTCAGGAAAATGCTCTGTGTTCTACATGCAAGGAGCAAAATATCATAGAACCTTCCCTCTTAACTGCTTACAATCCAAGTTTGGGGCTAGACAGAAGGGAAAGCACAAAGTAGCCAAGAAGAGGAATAATGCTGTCAGGCAGCATTTTGGAGGAAGGAAATCCAAAAATGCAATAGTAGGAAAGGGGGACCTGGAGTAGGAGCAGACAGTAATGAAACAGGGAGGAGAAACTTGGAAAGGTGGGAGAACATAGGTTGGACTCAGAAATTGGTCTGACAAAGGAATGTGTGGGAGATACAGAGCTGGGAGAGCTGAGTGTGTGGGAGTAGACCTGGGGATCTGTAAGTGGAAGGGACATCTCCTGAATGGAACAGGAACCAATGGATGTGCACAGATTTTCCAGCACCAGGAAAACGGTGTGAGGGTTACTGAGGCAGGAGAATTGGGGTCGTTTGGAGTGTTGGTGGAGGGAAGTCCTTTCCCAGAGGGAAAGGGCAGACTGGCAGACAGCAGCTCACTGGTGGCCACTGTCATTCCTTCATCTCTCCACTGACACGTGCAGTGGGATCAGCTTACAGCACTGCAGAGCACCAAGCTCTGCTCCAGGTTATCACCTCCTACATCAAACCTTCATGGTGCAGTGTCCTCTGGCAGGGGTGCAGGCACAGAAGTCCATGAATGATTGCAAAACAAATTTGATTTCTTTGACTTTTCATTCTTACTGAAAAATAGTGGTCATTGTAAAACTCCACGCTTCCTTGAGAAAAAAGTAAGAGTACTGAAGCTATAGTTTTTGTGATTTACAGAATATAAAATTAGTAATGTGATGCTCCACAACTGCTGGGGTGTAAGAACAGGAAAATGGGACTGTTTGCATGTTTTGGAGAGTTTGTGTGGAGTTCTGTATTCTATCAAAGACTCGGTACAACTTCATCATCACTTGCAAAAATTCTAATGAATGGTTCCTGTTCTTGCCCATTCTGACAACACATGAACTCATGCTCTATGCCCTAGTAGACCATTTTGTCAATATATCTGCAAGGATCTGGTGTAGGATAAAAGTCTGAAGATGTCATGCCCAAGCTTCCAGCGTCTGAACAAAATTTACTGCTATAAAGTTAAATATTGTCTGTTTTGTTACATCTTAATGGTTAAATGTGTCCTTTTTATAAATGTTTTCCTCCTACTTAGTTTAGCAGGAACAGACAGCAATGCTTTTTGGTGTCACTAAAATAATTAAATATCAAGCTCTACAAGAACACTACAAATAGATCAAACACAGATCTGAGAACATCTTTTTAAACATTTACAACCTTATGTCTGGTAACTTTCAGCTTATGAAATATTATCTGATCCTGTGAAACGACGAGCATTTAACAGCATAGACCCAACTTTTGATAACTCTGTACCTTCCAAAAGTGAAGCAAAAGAAAACTTCTTCGAAGTTTTCTCACCAGTTTTTGAAAGAAATGCCAGGTAAGCTGTGTCTGACTGCCTCTGCTGTTGCTGGAGAATCAGCATTTGCAAACTCTTTTGACATTGTGTTTGTAACAAGAGATGTATTAATCCACTAGAAATGTAATACAACTAAAATAGTTGCAATTATTTTTTATTTTATTTTAAAATAATCTGAACTGTTAGCTGATGGCATTGAGTTTGACCCATGCAATTCTTAAAAAAGTTCTCAGCTTCCCATTACCTACTGCCCTTTTTGCACAACTCATTGTTTCATCTTAAAATTACTTACAATACCAAAGGTTTGTGTGCTCCTGATAAAAATTCCTTTTAAAAATTACTGTCTTCTGAGAGTGAGACATTAACAGAAGACAGTAGTTACAGTCATGATTTAGCTGGTTAAAAGAGAAGACAATTGTAGCTGTCAATATTTGGTAGTTCTCTCTTACATTGTGTGACTTTTTTTCTTCATTTGATTCATGGTTGACAATTAACTTGGTATTAAGCTTGTCAAAATAGAAAGTTGCCAACTTTTCCCTGTATAAAAGGGCTTAATTACATGAGGCACTTTACAACATTCTGAACAATTATTGTTTAAACTAGTCTTACTGAATCTTATTCCATAGACTTCAGACCTGGATCTGTGGTTGTCAGATGAAGTTTTTCCCTTTTCTGCAGTGAGAGTTAATGCTGTGTCATGGAACAACAAATTCTAGAGCCTGTGGAAGATTTCCCTAGAAAAAAATGCAGTGGGGGCCAAGTATGCATTATTCCCTTGTACTCCAGTAGAATGTGTGGGAGGCTTCCTGTACCCTGCCAGAGAGCTGAGTTATTCACAGAGCACTTTGTGGCCACTTTCTGTAGGCTCCTCTGCCAGAAGAATGTGTATGGAGAATTGAATATCCACAAAGATAGCTTGTGCTCCATCAGGTCTTCTTGAGGCACAAAGCAGGAGGCACTCAGGCAGGAAAAGGTTGCTTTTTTGGGGAAACTCACCCAAAAATGCCCAATCTGGAGGATACTTAGGAGGAACTCTCCCGTTCTGTTCCTCTTTCCTGGTGCCCTCTCTGTGTTGGTGGGAGAGAATCTCAGGTTTTGATTCTGTGCTTAACAAATGCCATGTTATGAAGATTGTATGTATTATTTCTTGAATATATCCATGTATTTTCAGGTGGTCAAATAAGAAAAATGTACCTAAACTTGGGGACATGAACTCCTCATTTGAGGAGGTAGATGCATTCTATTCCTTTTGGTAAGTCAGCTGGTGCCTCTGTTTCTATTCAAGACATGCAGTATAAAGGGCTTGCAGACCCTTTGGTGTGTGGGTTGTTTGCTGTGGGCTGTCCCAGCCTCCTGATGTCACAAAATTACCCCATAGCTGTTTGTGCCTTCCACAGACTGAGCCAGCTTTCTCCTGGCTAATCCATCCACTTGTAAATTCACAGTTGCAGTGGGAATTTCTGACCATGGTGGCTGGGAACTGAGCTGACCCACAGACTGGAAGTCAGGTTTATCTCACCTAACCTGTGTTTTTAGTGGAGACATCTTAGGAGTTTAAGCTCCCCTAGCAAAGGGAGGTGTGTTTAGTCCAAAAAAGTCAGTCATGTTTTTGGCTTGCTTTACCTCCTAAATATGGGTGCTCACATCAAGATGAATTTCTCTCTGAACTCTACTGACTGCACTGCATTTCCACTGCATGTGACAGAAGTGTAGACAGCTGTAGACATTTAGAGTGGGCAAGACCAATGCCATCCTGAAGTAGGCTAACCCACAGTACAGAAAGGTGTAAATCATATCCTGCATTTTGACTTAACACAGTGGAATCACTGTAGGTGCAGAATAATTGTAAATTATGTATTATAAACTGTAAACATCAGTACATTTGCCTATAAACACATCCAGTAAAAATGTAGCTGATGTTTAACAGATTTGCTGTTTTTTCATTCACTTTTTTTTTTTTCTTCAATTTATTTTAGGTATAATTTTGATTCCTGGAGAGAGTTTTCCTATTTAGATGAAGAGGAAAAAGAAAAAGCAGAATGGTATGTAAATAAAAATAATTTTGACAGGAGACTGAGAGGTTATACAGCAAGATTTTCCAACTTCTCTTAGACTGTAAGTCATAGGAAGAAAGGCAGCTGAGCCAAGTCTGAATTCCACTCTCCCAGCTTAGAGGTCAGTCATGGACTTGAACTGAACTTACTGTGGGCTTCTTCATGTAATTGAAGTAGTTCCTGCTTGCCTCACAGAGGTATATCTGAGGTGCTTTGAAATGTGTGTTCATTTAAGTCCAGACTTTGAATTCCTGCCAGTCCCAAGCACAGGTTGAACCTTGAGCCAGGACAGAGTGGATGAGCATGCTGGTATCATTTCTCTCTTTAACTTGTACTGAGAAAGTGATACTTCCTAGAATTTGGAGAGGTGATTTCTGATGGCTTGATGCCAAAAATTACGTAGTAGTTGATGTAGTGATAGTTGCTGAATTACTCAAGACCATGTTGCATTGGAAAATACATTGTGGTTTTATCCTTCCTACAGTTATAAACACAGAGTGTTCAGGTTGGAGCTTTGGTCTAACACAAATCTCACAGGACACAACCAGCTTGGTAATCCTTGTGAGACATAATTTGCGTCGTATGCATCTCTTCTTCCAAGTTTGGCTAAAAATCAGTTTTGTATTTAGATTCAGTGGTTGGCTTTCTTCCTGCTGGAAACTGCCATATTTAAGCTGTACCTGGGCATTTGTCTTCTCTTGTGCCTCTTCCTGCTGCTGGATTTCTTGAGCCTCCCCAGACCCACTGTTCTCTCTCCTGTGAGGATTCTGTGAAGGCACTGTAATCAATTCCCTGTCACTTGTCCCTGTGGTACATGACACAGATGAACCTCTAGGCTTCTCATTGGAACAGTCTTGAATTATTTGCATAGCTCTTTTTTTCTGCTCATTCCTGTCATTAGTGTCCTTTCTCAGTCCTTTCTCAAAGATGTTTAGACAAATGGTACCTAGTCTGCTGTACTTAGGAGAGAGAACTACATTACAGCTGCTGTTCACATGGTCATGATTCTTGCTACCCCTTCTTTCCAAAGGTGATGTTACTCATGTTTTAAAGCTTCAATCTATTCATATTACTCTCCTTCTCAGTTATAGGGATTGTTTTCTTTGTTCTGAGGTAGAGTGGTTTGGGTTGGAAGGAGCTTTAAATACCTCATAGTTCCAACTTCCCTGCCCCCTCTGTTGTTCTCTGTGTGGCTGTGTGGATGAGGCTATAGAACCCCACTAAAAATTTGCCTCTTTCTTGACAGCACTGGTAAATATTTCAGATTATTTAGTCAGCCCATCAATTACCTGAGCTGTATTTCAGTGGAGTGAAAATACAGGGTCCCAGGGTCAGGTTTACTCATCAGAAAACCTACCTCTTATATGGTATACAGAAACAGTAGAGAAATGTCATTTACCCAGAGTATCATGCTACTTCATGGAGTGTTGTTCCTGTGCAGATGAGTTTATGTGACATGACTAAATTCTGCAAAACGAGATAACTGTGGCATTGTTTATACTGCTGTCCTTTAATTAAACCCTATGCTAGCATTTCTGTTGTTTAGTTTGAGTTTAATGTTAGGTAAGCAAGTGGATTGCATTTTGAAAATAAAGTCCATGATCTCATTCCCTCCAATGACAGATAAACAGCTTGCTTTGTCAGGTTTATATAACTATGTAAACACTTAGCATTTTGTACATGAGCTCAGAGCCTGAAACTTAACTTTTTGAAGTCTATTTTTGAAGTATTCACAGAAGAACATCTGTGTGGGGGGAACTATTTAAGAAGCTTGTTGATGAATTTCTAACAGTGGCACTGTAAAGCATTAGCACTGAACTATGCTTTCCCTTTTAGTCGAGATGAAAGGAGGTGGATTGAAAAGCAGAACAGAGCTGCCAGAGCATTAAGAAAAAAAGAAGAAATGAACAGAATTAGGACTCTTGTTGGTGAGCACACAAACTGCTGTTCTTTAAAGAGAGATTCATTAACTAACTGTGGAAGTCTCCTGCTTTTCTTCTATACATGATGCTTCCTTTCTTCTGCCAGACAATGCATACAGCTGTGATCCCAGGATAAAGAAATTTAAGGAGGAAGAAAAGGCAAAGAAGGAAGCAGAGAAGAAAGCCAAGGTAGAAGCAAAACGAAAAGAACAGGAGGCAAAAGAAAAAGTAAGTGAAGTACTTTATTTGGGTTGAAAAACTGCTTCATTCACACCTGCTGCTTCAGGTTCTACATTTGCAAGAAGACTACTGACAGAATTATTGGGGTTCAAAAATGTGTTGTTGTTGATGCCTGTGCAGCAGGCAGTGCAAGGCTGGCAGCCTTCTGACAATGAGATGGAAACAAGGAATGCAGATCTGCAACAAAGCACCTTTGAAAACTGAGTTCTTTTGTTGCATACACCTCCTGGCTTCAAGGCAAGCATTAAGTGCATAAAATGGGTATGTCTGCTTGCCTTGTGCATGTGGTTTGTGAGTGGTTGGTTGGTATGAAATGCTTTGAGGAAACAGAACATACTTGATAAATATGAACAGTTTGGAGAAGATGGCTCTAAAAGTACAGGAATGAAAGGGAACTGCAAGGTGCAAAAAAGTAACCTAAAAGACATTAGAACACTGCAAAACATGTCAGTAATGATGCAGGAGAAATACTGGACCATGAAGTTTATACTCCTGAGGCAGGAGTAGGAAATTATGCACAGTTTTGTATCTTGGTTGTAGAGGAAGTCAGGATTTATAAACTGAGGGTCCTCACAGGGAGTACTTGACTTAATGCCAAATGGTATAATGTGTCATCATCACTCTCCAAATTCTTGGAAAACCAAACGTTAAAGTATTTATGCATTTTAAACTCCCAAAAACACCAACAAACCTCCACCCAAACCAGAAACAACACATTTTGATGTTGGATGACTGAATGACCCTGTAACAATGTGATTTGGATGATTTTTTTACTTGCATTTTTTTTCCTTTTGATTGCAGCAAAGACAAGCAGAATTAGAAGCAGCACGGTTAGCAAAAGAAAAGGAGGAGGAAGAAGTTAGGCAGCAAGCATTAGTGGCAAAAAAGGAAAAAGAGATACAGAAGAAAGCAATCAAGAAAGAAAGGCAAAAACTCAGAACAACATGCAAGGTATTTAACTATTATTACAATGAAATACAGGTTACATCACACAAATTACTGTCTTTGCTTAGATCACACTGGATCCCATGTTTGCTTGTTCTTAGGGCTGGAGATGGGTATGGAAAGTGGGTTTACTAAAAAAACAAAATACTAAAACATACTTACATGCATATGAGTTATTAGTAAAGCTGACCAAATAGGTCCAAACACAGCAGTGGCTGAAGAACACTGTGTGTTAAGCCTTTGAAGGAATAGGACAATAAAGTTCAAGAACTTTGTAGAACATGTATTTCTGCTTCCAGAACTGGAATTACTTTTCTGATAATGAGGCAGATTGTGTTAAAATGATGGAGGAGGTGGAAAAGCTTTGTGATCGTCTTGAGCTAGCAAGGTAAGTCTTCCTGCTGCTGCTTTCTGCTCCTTTTGATACCCATCTTTCTACTAGCTCTCCATTGTAACTGAATAATTTATTTTTAGTCTGCAATGCTTGAATGAAGCACTTACATCCACAACAAGGGAAGGAGGAAAGGCGGCTGTAGTAAAACAGGTAATTATGCTGAGTGTCGAATCAAAGTAACAGAATAACTTGTGAAATCAACCTGTCTGAAGTGAAGTAAGATACAGCATAGCTGCTGTGGAATCATGCTTGGTAAAACACAAGGACTTGATTTTCAGAGTGCACAGGCAGAGGGATCTCTGCTCCATTTTACATTGTGCAGTTCATGGCTGGTCAAATTAACAGGGCCAGCCAAGAAAAAAATACACATTTTTATTTGTAAAGAACACAAAACCTACCTCTTATATGGTATACAGAAACAGTAGAGGAATTTCATTTTGCCCAACAATGTGTAGCTGTTCCCTTGAGGAAGGAGGGCAGTCTCTTCTTATGCAAGAAAAATCCATGTCTAGTGTCTGTGACTTGGGGATAGATCCACAAAAGGACTTAAAAGTGCTGCAGGCTGTAGGCACTATAAGGGCTGGTAGGTTGGATACCAAGGAATAGGAAATGCAAGACACAAGAATCAAAATTTACCAAAACTCAGCAAGGATCTGCCTATGTTT
Source organism: Agelaius tricolor (assembly GCF_023055355.1). Taxonomy (NCBI): domain Eukaryota; kingdom Metazoa; phylum Chordata; class Aves; order Passeriformes; family Icteridae; genus Agelaius; species Agelaius tricolor. Next base: position 57,347,195 of record NW_027269263.1, read on the forward strand.
GCCATCAGGGAAAAGCTGCTTGAACTAAAAGCTGAACCTACATCCTGCAGAAAGAGTAAGGTGTATCCTCATCCACTGTGGATACACAGCTGTGAACTTTTTTCCATGGTGGGGAATATGATCTGCCCCCATCCCAGGGTCAGGTTTACTCATCAGAAAATTTAAGACTGAAATGCCTCTTATTCTGCAGGGGACTGAATTCAATATTCCATTCTCAAGGAAGGTGTTCTAAATGCAGGACAGTCCTCTTTCTATCTGTTAAAACTATTCTGCTAAAAAGTTTCTATCAGGTAGCTTTCCTTTTGCCAGGAAGGTTTTATGAAATAGGTTTCTTGCTCTTGCCATTGGGCATCCTGCCAACAGCCATAAGTGCACAGCTCTTCTAATATTGCCAAGATTGGACTGGGCCCACTCACAAGCAGATGATTAAAGATGTGTCACACCACAGTCTTGAGATGTGATTACAGGTCACAAAAATCTGCAGTGGGTTAATTTAAGTAGTTTTTAGCTTGCTAAAAAACTACACATGGCCATCTAACCCTGAGTACACAGTTAGTAACTAAAATCTGGAGCTCGTTGTAACTTAAAAGTTCTCCATTACTATGGCTGCACTGATATAATCAGGCTTAGATACCAGTTAGGCTGGAAGATTTGAGAATCAGTGTATTCAACATGGAGGTTTAATTGCCCTCACTGGTCTTAATGCTTTTGTGGATCTGTCCCTCTAAGTCAAGTGTTAGCCTAGACATTCACACAAGGTTGAAAACTTTTGCTTTAATTCTGGGGGTATTCATTTAATTTCCTAGTGAACCTGTGATGGATTTCTGCTATTAACTCTTAATCTTTAAATCCTAAAAATATACACATGAAATGAAGGGAAATAATACTGGAACAGATAAGCTTCTCTGTTTCCTTACATATAATACACAGAACAAAAACTAAGCAAAATCCAAGGTTCAAAGGAAGTCCAGAGAGGGGGTTGTGTCACTGGAAAATGTAATAATAATTCAGTAAGTAAATAAATAATGCTTATTTGCAATCTTTAGATAGAAGAAATAAATGAACAAATAAGGCGAGAGAAAGAAGAGGCAGAAGCTCGTATGCGCCAAGCAACAAAGAGCTCAGAAAAGTCAACCACTGGCGGTGGAGGGGGAAGCAAAAACTGGCCAGAGGATGATTTGCAGTTGTTAATTAAAGCTGTGAACCTCTTTCCAGCAGGGACTAACTCAAGGTACTTCTCGGGTTTGGTGCTAAAAGCCCTTTTTAACAATTTTTAATTAAATAACAAGCATAATAAAATATTTTCAGATCATCCCAAGTACTTTGTCAGTACAAGGACTCCTAAACATCTTTCTTTCCCTTGGCTCGAAAGCAGCCAGTGGTTTCTTTTTCCCTGGTACCATGCTCTGTGTGTCACTGGAGTTACCTCTGGCCCTGTATCTTGTTTCCCCCCAGCCTTGGGCCTCAGTCCATTACCAGGATGGTGCTGAGGTGCCTGTTTGCAAGGGCTTACTCCATGGTAGGCTCACTCCTTAAAGGGGAGAACCACACCAGTGACTGGGGTGCAGCTGGGTAGGAATACAAGTGTGCAAGCTGCTTCCAGGGGCTCCACAATGAATGTGAGGCTGGTTTCTCCTCTACATGGTAGGAGGAAAATATCCCAAAATAGCAGTTAAGTGCACCAGCTTTCTTCAGGGGAGAGCCAGAGGAAAAAGGAAGGGCTGAGATTTACAGAAAGCAGCACTGGCACTCAGCTTACTGCTAAGCAACAACAGGAGCACACTTTAAATACTTTTTTCCCAGGAATGAAATGCCTTCTTCCATTTAGGATTACAAAGATTTCAAACATCCATTACAAAATTTGGATGCTTACTGAAAAAAACCATACTCCATGGAGATGATACCAGTGCCTGTTTCTGCAGCTCAGCAGTCAGGGCTCCTGTCTGAGCAGCAGTACCTACTGCCTCCATTTTCTAAGAATCCACTAGGAATAATCTTGGGACTAGGGCTGTTCCAGCTCTCTCCTGTTTAAGCCCCTTTACCTGATGTTTAGTTATTTTTATGGGGGCAGAGGACATAGGGTTAGTAACTACTGAGCCCTTCAATGCAGCCTGCAGTATTTAATGCCAGAGGTGTTTAGGGAATTCAGGATAACAGCAATTTAGCAGAATTTTGAGGATTAGAGGTTTGCACTTACCTACATTCTACCCCATCCTTTTTCTGTATTGGGAACTGAGGAGTTCACCCAAGCTGATTGCATTCTTCAGTTAGTGACTGAAAGCTTTCCAGAACAGCTACTCTGGGATTTTGCACATATTTAAATATGTTTGAACTTACTCAGGAGTTTATAAAAATGTGTACAGGAGCTTGACCATAGCTTATATGAAGATAAGGTATTATGTAATATGCTGGTTTATCCTTTCTGTTCTTGCTGTAGGTGGGAAGTTATTGCCAATTATATGAACTTGCACTCTACTACTGGAATAAAACGAACAGCAAAAGATGTCATCAATAAAGCAAAGAGTCTCCAAAAGCTTGGTATCTATATTACCTTATTTTTGTAATACATGGTCTGCCTGCTTCTGTACAGCTGAATTTTCTGTGACTGGAGCTGTGTTTCTTAAGAAAATCCTCTGTACAGCCCCAAAAGAAATGTAGTTCAGATGGAGGATTTAGAGGAGCATTTATGTGATTCAGTGTTTTCATCCTAATGGCTCTTTTGTAAGTCAGCACCTCACAAGCAACTCTCAGAAACTCTCTTAGTGTAGCTTGATGCACTGATGTCTGGGACACATGAAATAGCAGGGCTCAAAGAGAGATAAATGGGCCTCTCAGAAAGCTCCCTACAAAGGAAGGTATCTAAAATAAATGGAACTGATGAAGCTCTAGATATTCTTTAAAAAAATTAATGGAATCCAACACCAGAGTAAGACACCTAAATGAATGTGGCTCATCTCCTCTTCAAAAATGAATATAAAAATGAAAAATGAAGCAGAGAGAGCTCTGGAATAAGGTCACAAGGAAATTACACATTTCACTACAGAAGGAAAAAAAATCCACTAAATTTTCAAGAGATTTCTGCATTACAAACCACAGAGTGGCACAAGGAGCACCTGGATTTTCCTGCCTCTCTGACATGGTCATACCCTGGGCAATGCATGAGTTTTGTGCCACAGCCCTTGAGAGAATAATCCCTCTTGATTTTGGGGAAGTTGCAGATTCAGGTTTAAGATTATATGGAACAATTATTCCTCTGACCACTCTAAAGCAGGATAAGGGTTGGAAAACCTGACACTGAGAAAAGTTTATTGGACCCTGAATGATTTTTTTTAAATCTACCAACATCTTTATAGTCATTTTAATGTAAGTAGAAATTGGGGTTTATGATTTTGTGATTATTGTAATTAATCTGCTAGAGAATGTTGTTGTTGTTATTACATCTAGCTTTAATAGTCTTCCAATAATTATTCTCTTTAATATCTGTTGTTCATAGACCCTCATCAAAAAGATGATATAAACAAGAAAGCATTTGACAAATTTAAGAAAGAACATGGTGTGGTGCCTCAGATGGACAGTGCTGCCCCCTCAGAACGATTTGAAGGTAAAGGTGAAAAGGGAGCCCTTCTTGTGCACTTCTCTCCCCTGGGTCTCTTGGCATGAAAGTAACCCAGAACTTTCTCAAGATTTGCTTACAAACTTTGACAGCAAATAAGTGATCCCATCTCTGGTGCCAGATTTGAGGGTTTCTGGTACACACAATACACCCCAAAACTTCAGGGATTTTAAATAAACTATAATATGTTTTACATTATTTTCTAGACTCTTTTTAAAATATCTCTCCTTGCTGTCATTTCTGCATTTAAAAACAGGATCACCTCTAGATTCATCCCCTTGGACTACAGAAGAACAAAAACTTTTAGAACAAGCATTGAAGACTTATCCAGTAAATACTCCTGAAAGATGGGAGAAAATAGCAGCAGCTGTTCCAGGCCGGTCAAAAAAAGACTGCATGAAACGATACAAGGTGAGGTCCCTCACCTGCTCCTGGGACTGGCTCCAGGCCAGGTCTTGAGAGAATCCTTTGCTTTTGCTGTTCCATGAGATACTGTCCCAGAGACAGTATCTGACACACGCAAAATGATGGAATCTTGCAGGAAACTTTTTGGTTTTGGTAACTCAACCCCAAAAGAGCAGCAAGGAGTAAATGTTCCTCAGTGAAAATAGTGCCTCTGGAAGCTGGGAAGGAAAGTCTGTGTCAGGAAATTTGTTTTACAGTTTGACAGCAAGCTCTAGTAGATCAAGTCCTATCCCTAGCCTCCTGTAGGTAAAGTTCCTGCTACAGGAGGATTGACCTTCCATTAATTGATTTGTTTCTAAGGGAAATTGCTCGACAACGTTAAACTATGTAGATTTCTCATTATGTTGAGAAGTAGAGTGTTTCACAGTGAATATATGTAGGGTTCAAAACTACAGCATTGTTCACATGTGTTTAGTTAAATTTCTTTTTTCCCCACCTTCTCTTCAGGAACTCGTGGAAATGGTCAAGGCAAAGAAAGCTGCTCAAGAACAAGTGATGAATGCTACTAAAGTCAAGAAATGACTCTTACTGACAATCCTTGTTTTATAATAAAAATGCAAATACTGTACATGTTTCCATTCCTTTCTTCATTATACAGAAACACAGGAGGGGCTGGTTCTTGACTTTTAATCTTCTCAAAAGCAACTCCAAAGTTTTAAAAGGGTGTAGTGGATTTGTTGGGTTTTTTTTGTTGTTTTCCTGGTTTTTAAAGCTAAAATATGCTGAAGTTCTTGTATTCACTACTCACGACGCCAATACATGCCACTGCAGATTTTGCTATACTCTGGAAGTTGTTCAATTGGACCTGGAAGTTAAAGAAAGTTGGCCATGACACATGCTCAACTCACAGCAAGTGCTCTGGAGGGGTTATGGGAGGATAGGGAAACTTAAATCACATACCCACGGCAGCAACTGCAGGATGCTTATCATAGATGTACTTTGTGCAGATTTCTCTAATAGTCTGGGCATCTATAGCCTAAAAGGGGTAAAAGAGGCATCTTTGTTACAATCCCATCTTAAAACCATTTCTGATCTTCATTTTGTATAATCAAAGGGAGCAGGAAACAAAACCCTTGGAAGTTTTCTCAGTTGGAAATGTTTTCTCAGCTGAAAAAGAAATACAATTTCTATGTTGTTACTTTCTGTAGCAAGTAATTTTCTTGATGGCCTTTTAAAAGTTGCAACATGAGTGCCACTTACTTCAATTCTTGCCTCAAGTTCTGGAATTGGGATTCGGCGCTTGTAACACAGCATTTGTCTTCCAATGTCTTCACAGATTGGTGTGGACCCTAAAACGGGAAAAAATCCTTCAGTTATCAGCCTATGGCTCCACAAAGAGTAAAAAGTTCTCATAAGTCTCACCATCAAGTTGTAGCAGCATGTTTGTCTTTAGAAGATTTTTTGCTCGAGCTACTTCATTTTCTGTAACGCTGGTGCAAAGTCTTACCCTGAAAAACAGTTTCAATCCAAAGGCATTAAATAATGGCAGGCTGTAGCACCCTGTGAATTGCCTGTGATAAAGAGGTGCAGAGGCATTACTGCACCTACCAGGCACTACTCTTCTGTAGACAAAGCTGGTAAGACAGCTTGGAAAACTAGCCATGGATACAAAGCAGCAGCCTAAAAGCAGGGGTTTTGGATGCATATCAAGATACCCAAGAGCAAGCTCTTTCTCTTAGAAGAGGTGTATTTCATTTTATTAAATAAATATTTTGAGGCAAGTGCATTGTGTACTTGTTATCTTGAGAATGGAGGTTGCTAAGAAAGTAGAGCCAAGCAACTGGGTAACAGCAATTAGCTAGAAGGCAATCCAGCTTCCTGGCTCCTCTCTTGGTGAGATAATAATTTGCCACACTGCCTATGGAACATTTTGTGAGGAGAGGGGGATGCTGAATAGAATTTAGTATTAAGCTATTAAATAGCTTAATACTAAATTCTTGTCCCAAGAGTTGTCTGTATCTTCCCTGGTGCTAAGCTGCAGCAAACAGAGTCAAAGTGATAACCTTTTTCTCCACCACTTAACAGGGATTTCATAGAATAATGGTATATAAGAAGTGATTTATGTGATTAAAGAAATCCCTCATTTTCAAGACTTGTTTCAACTTCACCCACTTTAAACCAAGTGCTTTTAAGTAACATATATGTATGTGTTTTTAATAGCATCTGCAGTTCAAGCTTTACAGTCATCTATGGACATCCTTCAAAACAGATTTAAGCCTCAGATGAATGAATATTGTCTAGAATCACAGGTTTCAAAATTCCATATGTAACAGCTCAACTTTCCCTGTGTATTCACTAGAGCTGTCTAACACCAGCACATGATACATCAACTGCAGACTAAAACTGTCTGGTAACTGCACATTCATTATTCTCATCCACAAATATTTGCTCTTTCAGTGGTGGCACTTGCAGCTCACAGGCTGCACAGTGACTGAGTAGTATACTAAAAGGTCTGACAGTTTCATGACTTCTGTCATTTGCCAGTCAAAAAAAAATCCCTGCTGTGTTTTCTCGTGCAAGAAACAAAACCTACATCTTAAGCTATTCACTCCAAATAATGGTGCCAAAAACTGGGTGCTGGGACTTGGCTTTGGGTGCCAAAGTTTAGAATTTGATGCATTTGTTGTTCCCAGGCAAGCCCAAGCAGAGAAAAATATTATCTTTATTTTTGAATTGTATTCCTCCACTAAAAACAATCTTTTCAGAGAAAGAGTTGGTTGCTTACCATTCTTTCTGAACAAAGTGCACCATGTCCTGAATAGTGGATGGCTCACAGACCATATAGAGTCCCCACAGCCCTGTGTCAGTGTAGCAGGTGTTGAAGGACTGGAAACTGTGACACAGGTTACCTTGGCAGGCAATCTGAGCAAGTTTACTGGACAAATTCTGCCGAGGCAAAAGAAAAAGATATTACTTTGTGAAGTTTTTTGAAAGCTTACTAGTCACCTCCATGATTTCCCATTTTCATGTCAATGATGACTGAACACACAGTAGTAGCTACAAGGTTAACTATCAGCTCTTCATTTCAACCCTTTCTTTCCTTGCATGTAATATCACATTTCAAAATAACACCCCAGATTTGAGCCAAAATCACAAAGACACTTAAGTTCAAGAAAGGGACAGTTAATTGGTGATACCCAGAAGTGTGGCATTCACATTCTCTGAAAATGACTCCTTTGCCCAGGATGTTTCTCCAGGGAAGCTGAAAGGCAGCGAGAAGCCTCAGAGAAAAGGAAAACAATTCTTATCTCGTTTGCTTCTCCTGTGTTGTGCTCATGTGAAAGGTGTTTGGAGATTGTTTACCCAAGGTGATTGTTTCATTGGATTCTGGTGTGAGTTGTTTTCACTCATTGGCCAATCAGGGCCAAGCTGTGTCAGGACTCTGGAAAGAGTCACGAGTTTTCATTATTATCTTTTTAGCATTCAGTAAGTATCTTTTCTGTATTCTTTAGTATAGTATAGTATTCATTAATATAATATAGTATCATAAAGTAATAAATTGGCCTTCTGATGACATGGAATCAGATGCATCATTCCTACCCTTTGTTGGTGGCCCTGCATTCACAATACAGAGGTTCTGATGACATACAGGTATAAAATATCCTACATTCCATGAGGGCTGGCAAACCTCAAGTCACCTCTATTTAGGTGGTTTAGAACCACTTCCCAAGACTCTCCTACATCCTGGGTAACAAACCCTCTGAGACTCACAACTGGATGCCCTTTTCTGTCCGGGTAGTACCCAATTCAGGATTTCCCACCAACCTCAGTGAGAGCAGGATGGTGCTTGCAGGTTCACTCACCACTCCTCCTCCAAAGGAGCGATCCCAGTTCCCTATCAGAGTGTTGGCCACCATGAGGGGGATGGTGTCAGGGTCTGCCCAGCCAGCTGCTTCCACGGCAATGGCCAGGTGTGCCAGGGGCATCTTGTCATCCCTTATCCGGATCTGCAACACAGCACAGCAGCTCCAGCGCAACCTGCACAGGCTCAGGCACAGGGCAAGGTAACAACAGAAATCACACTTTGCCACTACAGCTGGATTACAAAACATGCACTAAAATTAAAGTATATGGAGATTAATTCGACATCAGCCTTAACTGCTCCCCTGGGGCAATTTCAGATCATTTTGCCAATATACACAGAGAAGCATTACAAGTCATTTTACGACTACCAGCAGCAAGGAAATCTGATGACTTTGTAAAATCTAAAAAGAGATGGGAATAGAACGTGGATGCCTCAGTTCTCTGCCACATCCTTTAAATGAGTGATTCTCAATAAGTGGAAATGCTCCAGTAAGAGGATAAAAGGAAAGCAGGAGCAGGGATATGGAAGGTATTCCCCCAGGAAGTGATGAAGAATAAAAAGTGGTGGCAGTGAGGCTTATTCAAGAGAGAATGGGAAGTACTGCTTTGGAAAGTAGCTACTCCATTGCCAGCACTGGGGGCAAGAGACCTTTTCATGTGCTGAGTCTGTGGCAGAGCAGCCCTCTCTCCTCACCAGAGAGCACATGTCAGGGGATGTAAGGGCCAGCCCAGAAAGCCACCCAGCAGCTTACCTCACTGCCTGTGAAGCTGCAAGGTGGCAGGGGTGGCAGTCCTCCTTCTGGAGCAGATGGCAAGTTTCCAAAATGGCACTTTGCCAGGTCAAGTAGTTCATCGTGAGAGACCCCTGGACAAAGGTATTTCACATGCTTTGTGATGTTACTCTGTAAACAGTTATTTACACTGCTGCACAGTTTAAGGACTCAACCAAGCAGTAATTTTTTGTGCCCCTGCATTAATACCCCACCTTCAGATTCTTCACACATTCCCTTTATACAGAGCAACATCATCATGATTCCCCCTTCTTGGTTCTCTTTAACAGCCTTCCACTAAAACTACATCAAATCAAGCTCTTTGCTCTCTGTGAAGTCTCAATGTTATTTCTTTCTCTCTTCATTCCTTTCTATTCCCCTCTTCACACCTTCTAGGACCCTTTTTTCCTCCCCACATGGAAGAATGACTTGGCCTCCAATTCACTTCTTGTTCCTGATTTAAGGCTTCTGGAATATTACTGACAGGAAAAGGGAACAAAAGCTCAAAGGGTATGAATGTACAAAACACACAGGGCTACAGAGGGCCAACAACAAACAGGACCTGCTGAACAATGGGTGATTCACCATGTGGTTCCTACAAACTCAGGCCATGGTTTCAAGCACAGTTTCATGTGATCAAGTGTGAGTATCCCATACTGACCTCCAGCAGCAGCCAAGACCATTCTGGGTCCTTTGTAATGTGTTGTTATGTACTCCACCAAGTCATTACGATTTATGGATCTAGAAACAGGAAAGAAGACAGCACTACTGAGTCAGTAAAGTTTATTGGAGTAAAAAGAGAGAAATGTATATAACAAAACAATTATCAAAACAATTAGAAGTGCTGCCAATGTTCAGAGCAGAGGCAGAAAGCTAAAATAAGGCTGACTTTCTAAAAAGCAAATACGAACTGAATAAAAAGCTCTTCTAGCTTCCTGAGGAGTGAGAATTCCAACTCAGCCAGGTGGAGACAGGATGCACTAATGATCTCCTTTCCTTTGAAAGCAAACACTGTGTGCTTACAATAATGCCCAACATGTGATCTATAGGAAAAAGAACTATTTCCAATTTTGTGCCAGATGCACTTATAAGAAACAGGAGAAAAATATGGCAAAAAAAACCCGAAGTCATGCAGAGAACATCTGAAGTTCACATACCCTTTGATGCCTGCCTACAGGGAAACTAAGGCAATACAGAGGTTCTACTTACTGAATATATAATTATATATATTAATATGTATAGATATAAATTTATATATAAATATATAATTATATTCAGTGCAATTTCAGCTGCCCTCCAGTGTAAAAATGAAATCTGACACTGTTCTCTACATTTTTAGGTAAGGCTCTCAATATATAAAGGTTGCCACACAACTAAAGACAGATGTAGTTCTGGACATACTTGATATTTTCAGTGGGTCCTAAAATGGTCCGTCCTAGGGCTGTGTTCTGGTAGGCTGTGGCATGAAGGTAATCAAAGACAACTTCCTGCAAATTGGTTTCAACCTCTTGCATCTCTCGCAGTATAACTCCTCGCTCCCGCTCAATCTCTGCCTCTCCCAGGGTGCTGTTCTGAATTATGTCAGCAAGAATTTCCACAGCTGATTGCAAACAGAGATGGAAATGAAAGAAGTATTTTCAGACTACTAGAAAAATCTGGTTCCAAAAGTGAAACCCACTTCAAAGAGCAATAAAACTAGCAAGGGGACAGGAAGAGAGAAGTCCAAAAGGTATCATATCAAGGGACTCTGAAGAGAAAAATATTTCAAATATAAGCGTCCCTGCTGGCTCCTCTCCAAACCCATATTCTCACGTTCTTTTGAAGCTCAAGAACGAATTTTTCACCAGGCAAGGGAGGGACTGTAACACTGCAAAAGCATCATTCTGTGTCATCTCACTGGAAGCTGGATAAGCATGTTGTTCTTTCTGATGAATGAGAGCAATTACCTCTTGGTAAGTCTTTTGAAAAAGCCTTTGCATAATACACAGTTTGTTCCCTGGACGTGTACGCGTTCAGATGAGCCCCCATGTTCTCAATCTCTAGCTCAAGGTCTAACTGAGATCTCTTTTTTGTTCCCTGAAACAGAACAATAACAAAATCACATTAAACCCTTCAAATCATCTACTCATCATTACTACTTCTTGTCTGAAAAAGTCACAATCAAGAGAAAGAAAATGTGTTCTGGAAACACAACAGGCATACTAATCTTTCCAAGCTTGAAAGTCAGATATAAATCCTACTGTGCTCCCAAATGAAAATAAACTGGCTAAAGGGTGACTGTGTCTTCTAAGACTACTATAAGAAGGTAAAAGTGAGTTTAAAATTAGATCTGTGTAATCCATAGTTGTGTAACACATAGAACTAGGATCTTTAGCTTCATTTTCTAATGGAAACCAAAGTTATTTTGCTCATTCCAATTTGGAAAACCTATTTATACAATTCTGACAAAGTTTTTATCATTGATCTTTAAAGATAAATAACTTAAAAATTCATTGTAAATGTCTACATTAATCTTTACACTCACCTTGAAAGCCATATGTTCAAGAAAGTGAGCAGTTCCATTGTTCTTCTCATTTTCATATCTGCTTCCAGCATCAATCCAAAGTCCAACCTCAGTGAAGAAAAAAAAAGTTATTTTCCCAGCTAACAGCTTTGCTATGGCTTTTTCCTTAAACAGAGCAGGTTTTCAATAAAAAGAAAATTTTCATCTTCCAAAAAATTTAATTATAAATCTACTAAAGCCTTAAGACTTCTAAGTCCTGGCTTAAGTTCTAGGAAACAGTTGCTAGTAAATATTGAAATGCAAATGCAATTTAGTTCCATGAGGAAATGAACACACTGGAAGAGACATAAAAACCCCTTCCTTTTGTAAGTCACTTACTGTGCATGTTGAGAGTCCAGAGTCTTCAGAAGCTACTTGCAAGCCATTTTCCAAAGGACTCACCCTAGTTTCAGGGACATTTAAGATTACTTCTGTTGCTGCTTTGGAAACTGTGCCCCTCCCTGTTCCAACATGCACACCCTGGAAAGGAAAATTATCAGTCACCTCAGATTGTTTAGTTATATCCAAGGATGCATTTCTGAAAAACGTATTGCTGAACTCAAGCATTAAGTCCATGGATCCTTCTTAAAGCATGCATTTATAAGGGAAAGAATTCAGGACTGCTATTCATCTCTGCTTCACACAAGGGAAGCAGTAACCTGAATGAGAAACAAGCCCTGAAGATAAGCACAAGTGAGGAGATGCATCTGCTGCCTCCAGGCTGACACAGGAGCTGATACTCCCATCAGCTGATACTCCCAGCCACGCTTGCTCCCCACTGCTGCCAGCAAGAGCCTGCAGGACCTTTACCATCAGGAGTTCTCCTGGGTACCTGCTTTCTAAAGTGAACTGAGGTACAGCCCAAGGGCCTGTGCCAGGACTGCAAATCCATCAGCCATTGATCAGAGCAGCTCAATCAGGGACCAGTTAAAGCACATTAAATGAGAGCAGGGTAGAAAAGAAGGGAAGCAATTTTTCAATAACAAAATGTAAATATGTTTCCCAAATTCAAGCAAACAGCTATCTCAAAAATTGTGATTTCAAATGTTTCAAAAAAATAAAGATTTCTCTCCCCATATAACTGCCCTAAACATGAAAGCACAAAACCCAGCTCTCAATCCCTCTTCCTAAAATAGATTAGATCTCTTAAAACTCACTTACTTCGTAGTCTCAGCACAATTTAAGTTTGAAGAGAGCTCTGGAGCTCTCTAGTCCAAGTTCCTGCTCCAAGCAAGATCAACTTGGTCAGAGCACTTTGCTCAGGACTTTTTGCACCTGGGTACTGACAATCTCCAATGGTGAGAAACTGCACAGCTCTGTGAGCAGCCTGCTCCGCTGCTTGACTGCCACATATCCAGTTTTTCCTCTCTTGTTTCAGCTTACACCCATTGTCTCTCATCCTGCCAGTGTGACAGGCCTGGTTTTATGTTCCTTCTAGGTGCTGGGCACAGACTTTTCTCACAGGTCCAGCTGAAGCCATGGCTTCTCCAGCCTGAACAAGGTCCGGACCCTCAGCCTCTCCTTACAGGGCACATGTTCCAGCCCAGTTCATCCCTGCTGAGCATCCCCGGTTCCCTGACACCCCCCTCACACTGAGGAGCCCCGGAGCAGCTGCCGCACACAACCCTGAGCAGCGCACACCGATCGCTCACTACACCTCCCGCCGAGCACCGCGCCGCGACTACAACTCCCAGCATGCACCGCGCCCCACGGCCCCCAGCTCCCCGCGTCCCCTCAGCGGCGGCCCGGGCACCAGTGCTTGGAGCCTGCCACGCTCTCCGCGCCTCCCTCCGCTCCGCTCCGTTCCCCTCCCCGCCGCCTCACCCGCTGCGCTGCACCGGGCGCTCGCACCAGGCGGGCGGACCAGGGCAAGAGAAGCCGCCGGGCCGCTGAGCGTGCTGCAGACGCCGCCATCTTGACTCTATGGTGGGCGGGGCGGAGCGGGCGGCCTTTGGGGGCGCGCAGGCGCGGGGCAGTTCCAGCCGCCGCCGCCGGGGGGCGCAGTGGGGCAGCGCAAACCGCATAGCCGCGTCCCGGGGAGGTGGGAATCGGGAATGGGGAATCAATGTCCCGGGTGGGAGGGGACCCGAGGGGACCCCCGAGTCCAGCTGCTCGCCCTGCACAGGCCAAGCCCAGCCATCCCACCGTCTATCTGAGAGCGTTGTCCAAGCGCTCCTGGAGCTCTGGCAGGCTTGGGGCTTGGTTTTAATGGTCCCGTTCTCCTCAGTGCCCCAGAGCAGGTAGGTCAGGAAAGCATTTTCCTGCCGATATCCCATTATGGCCACGTTCAGCAAACACAAAGCGCTGCCTTCAGCTCCGGGAGCTGCCGTGGGCACATCCCTGCGCGCTGCGGCTCCTGCGGCAGGGCTGGCTGAGGGCGCTGCGCTTCCTGCGGGACGCACCCGCTGTGACTGGGAAATCCCGAGGCTGGAATAACTTGGAGTCTTCTGGGAGAATGTGTAACGGAGCAGAGACACTTGTCACGGATAGCAGGGCTTCGTGCAAGCAGTAAATGCAGCGCCCCGCCGAGCCTGGGCCGGCGCTGGTGACAGCACCAGACCCTGGACTCCAAAGGGCCGGGAATGGTCCCTCCCAGCTGCCGGCGGCCGGGACGGGCTAGTGGCAATGCTGCTTGACAAGAGCCACATTTGGGCAGGGAAAAGCTCTGGAAGTGTACCAGTGGAAGCAATTTCAGTGCCTAAGATTGTTCCTGAGCACGTTTGGAATGTATGGCTGTAGATAAATAGGTACCGACATGCAAGAAGCAGCGCTCGGTTTTGACTTTGTGGTTAAATTTTTTACAATTTTTAGGAAATTTTCATTTGGCTAATCAAGCATTATCTCAAAAATGATGGAGAACCAGGGTGAAATTCTGTTATTTGTCCCACAGTATGTTAAGTGACACAATGCAAAGAAACAAAACACTACTTAAAAAAAAAAAAAAAAAAAAAAAAGAAGAAATCTGTACTACCTATGCTGGGGGAAGCAGTGTTTCTAGGTACCATTTTCCTAACCCATTCAGGATTAATAAAATGCTTCAGATACCATTTGACACAGTACTTCTGACACTCTCTGTACAGATACCACAAACCTTCCCCATCTTGCCTGCTCTAAGAGGAAGAAATCTCAGCTCTGGGCATGTGATCAGGAGGAAGAGGTTGAAAAGGGTGGGGAACTGTGGATGTTTCTGATCAGCAGGAAGAGATTGAGAATGGTGGGAACTGAGGATGCTCCTGCTCAGTTGCTCCTGCAACTGCCAAGGTCCTGCTGCTCAGAGGTGATTCTAGAGAGCTGTCAGAAGTGTTGCTCCCTTCCCCCTGAAACCTTATCAGTCACATGCAGATTTTAGGTGACAAAATCCACCGTGACTATTAAAGGACACTGGGGATTGTTGGTAGTTCCTGGGCTGGCTCAGATGCTGAAGTGTGACAAGGCTCTGAGATTTAGCTTCTCAGACTCCAAAACATGGACCAGTTTCAGAAAAATCCACTGTATTTTAAATGTATAACTATTGGGGGATATTTTGTGTATATAGGAAATTTCTTACTCCCTTGGCAGTTCAGCATGAAATTGCACTGATTGCCCTAAAACGTTTGCACTTCCAGTTTGTAAGCTCTGTGCTTAAACAGCAGCTTAGTCCTGCAGCTGGGCTTGTCCAGTTTCTGTCACAAGGACTGTAATTGCATAAAAATAGTAAACCCAAAGCATGATATATTGCATACAATTAAAAATGAAAGTGACACTGTTGTTAACACAAAGGTTAAAATACAAACCTAAATACCAAGAAACCAGATGCTTCCTAATTTCACAATGAAGCCTTGACCTCATATGGAATGGTAGATCTCTTACTGAAATTGTTACTGTTACTTTGGTGCCTGGGCTATTTTAGTGCCCACACAGCCTGTGTAAGAAGGATCTTGTAGCTGCAAAGCATGCACATCCTTTCACCAGAGGATTTACATTGGAGTCAAATTAGTTTCCATGGAATAGAAAATCTAACCTTACACAAAACTAGCTACTTCTTTTTTTTAGTTTTGTTTCTCCCATTTAGTTAATGCATATTCAAAAGATCCATCCAGTTCCTGCATTTTTTTAATTTCAGATAGAGCTCTGTCAAGTTGTAAAAGAAAAATGTAAAGCACCAAACTGTGCAAATGAAAATTAAAATTAAGCTTCTGTTCCATTTTACAGCTAGATCTAACTGATCTCATATGCTGGGATTTATCTCAAAGATGCTTTACCAGATTTCACTAACCCATTATACATCCTAGAAATTTGAATCCTTGCTAGACATAGAATTACAGCTTAAGATAAACTGATTATCCCCATAACATGTCTCCTACTTAACAAAATAGGAGTGTCTCATATGTAAATGTAATCTAAAATTTAGCATCCAGCAAAGGCCATTAGAGAGATGCAATTCTAAATTAAGGAATCTTATTAACCAGCTAAAAATGCAACAAAATAAAACATATACTAGTGTTCTAACAGTAGAAGCTGAATATGTAAATATTCACCACTAAACTTTTATAAAACACTACTTTTTAAATTGTTTTAACAATTTTATTACAATGAGATTATTTAGAAATGAGCTATTATAACAAGGAATGCTCACAATATCCCTCTAGTTTAGCTAGTATTATCTTCAGCTTCCAGATGGAGAAAATTAGACCTTTCTTCATAGTGCTTGTGTATCCAATATCAAGCAACAATGGAATAGAAAGGCCAAGGCTAAAAGAAGAAAGTTCTATATAAATTATGTCCTTGTCATCAGCATATAGATAAATAGTTGCCTGCTAATTCCAAGATGCCACAGAGCCTCTGAGTGGATTATGTAGGTGAGGGTCTCAAGATGAAAATCTAGTTCTTTGAAATCCAGATTCCAGATTTCACTCTAAGTATGGGGGTTTTGTATTTCACACTAAGTAGCTATTTTAGATCAGCATCCCTCCTAAAAAGGTGCCTGCAAAAGGACCAAATGGCACTTTTGGTTTTTAAGCTTAAAACTTGTCAAGAACTCCATTGAAACCAGTAGTAATGCACAGTCTGAATTATACAGTTCCAACTGGTTTTCTGAGGAAATAAGGTTTCCATGTTCATTACTGTGCAACATCAACCAAATGACACACATCTCAAAGAAAAAGAGATTCCAGGAACCACCAGCTGAGGAGGTGCTGCACTATCAGCTCACACATGGGAGAGACTCTGCCCCACAGAAAAAAGATTCAGCTGGTGCTGGTGCCAGCACTCATAGATCTAGCTTGTTGCTTCTAGAGTAACATTTATACTTTATTAAACAATTCCATGTGGTAGCAGTGATATAAAGAAGAAATCTGTTTGTGCATACCTGATGTGTGTATAACCATAGGTCAGCACTGGGGCTGAACACAACATTGTGAAGCCAACACTCCTGTAACTCTAAACTAAGATGAAAATCTTGGTATGAGCAAAGAAAGCATGATCTTGAAAGGACTTTCTTTCAATTGTATATACAAGTATTTCTTCTGAACTAAAGAAAAAGTTATATCAGCAAGACACACTATCATGATCAGCTGATTACAGAAGTACTTGGGAAGAACTACCCTGTTACAGGCTGATCCAGCCCCAGAGCAAGAGGCCACAGGAGCTAAGCATTAGAACAGCACTGCTCAGGAAAAAGACCTTCAGAATTGCTGAAACCATCCCACAGTAAACATTAACAATTGAAATTGCCTTTGGCTAAACTGCTGCTTAGTGCTGTGTTAGCTTTTTGTAGAGTCATCATGTTCACTGTTTATTTACAATCTACTATCTTTTTAAAGCAATGATACAGTATTGCCTTTAATGAATATGCTGAAATCCAGCTGCCAGGAATTGCCTTGATCTCAGCCAAGCAAGCAGAATTCAAAAAAACCTAAAAACATGGGCTCAAGAAACAATACATTATTTTGTAGAGGAGTGGGCTGGGGGGCTTTTTGGGAATAAAGCTGTTGTGAGAATAAAAATCAAACTTTACAGACATTATGGTGTCTGATTTTCATGCCAGCTGTTCACTGGCCTCTAGCTGATTATTTTATCAGTATTACCTAGAAGTTACCCTTCAGCTAATTAAATTGCAATAGCTTTTCTTTCCCATGGTTAACCACTGGGCAGCAACTGCAAAGGCTTACAGGCCACTGACACTGGTCTTTTGTGCTCTCAAGCTGCAAGGAAGACTGTCTAAATTAAACATAGAGGCTGTTGGCTGAATTTGTAGCATTTCAGTTGCTCATTAACAGAGCACTCTTTTGAAGCTGTTGATTAAAAGCTTTCTTCAGGGAATATTACAGTATTCTGTCTGCATGCAGTTCTCTTTTTTCTGGTAAGTATTTATGCAGTGAAATAAGTCTGTAAGTGCCAGACATCCCACTACCTGACAGCTGAGGGCTTTTATCAGAAAGATAAATGGAAGGAGTTTGGATAGCTCATAACAACAATTTTTCAAGAATAACATGCCAAACAAATTATTCTGCCTGATGCAATAACTCAACAGGAAATCCTGTGGGTAAATTCATCTGATTTAGCTAAACAGATAGATTTCTTCTTGCCCTTGAGCAGACTCACTGCAGATTAAGGATCAGTCCTTTTTTATTGCTTTTGTTTGTATTGTACACAAGTGTCATTTCCATCTTCCCTGTGACTATAACCACATACAGGTTCTCTGTTTTAGAGTGTTATTCTGATTTGATGGTGGATGAGTTTCCAAAACTCTAACATTTATTTCAACTTTTTTCTTATTTTAAGAAAGAGTCACTTCAGACAATACTTTCTCCAGAAAATAATTAGGAAGTCACCTTAGTCTCTGGTATGATTCAACTGAAACTAACACATTGAAAACTGAAATTAATGCAGTTACTGAAATGATTAGAATTTGGCACCTGTTCAGGTAGCCAGGACAGCCACCATTCTTTGATTCTCTGATTCATTCCTCCTCTCTTCAGAATTGTTCAGGTAGCAATGCTGTGGGCATTTTTCAGCAACCTGTGGAAGTAAAGTAGATTTTCCATTACCCAAAAATGCTGCTAATGCCACTCATCACAGTTTATAATACACTAAATGTACACTTACATGCTATTGTAATGTCCAGATAAGTGAGTTTTCTCTTTTATTTCCTCTCTTAAAACCCATTTTCTCACTCTTTAATTCCTATATTCTTATTAATGCTTAAGTTAGCCAACACAAACTGCAGACCATGTAGTTTTATACTGATAATAATACCGTGTGATGACAGACTTCCCTAAAATAGTCATTGATCCAGGGCAGGTTTTGTTTAGCTATCAAGCTCCCTGTTGGGCTCTAACTGTGGGAACAACATGTATGAGCATTCTGCTTTACAGCTCTATCCAACTTCCTACTTTATTTCCCAGCCTGATTGATTGCCATCTTGGTGTAGCCTCTCAGGGTTCATCACACTATTGCATGGTGGCCAAATGTGTGTCCCAAAACTCAGCTCTCTGTGCTCTAGGGCCTCCCTTGTGCTCGTGTACAAACCTTGTGTCACTCACACCTCAGCTGTATAAAACAAGTCCTCTGTGCTCTTCCAACAGTCAGTGGAGGGAAGCAGGCACCTCGACTTTTGGGTTATCCTTTGTACTCTGGACACCTCTCCTAGGGTGGTTACCTAGAAATGTCTCCCCATGGTGCCTCCCTCCCCACTGATTGGAGCAGAGTGAATTACTAATTCAGCAGACTAAAACACCCAACTTCCAGGCAGCTAGCCTCAGGCAAAGCAAACCTTATCCTGAACTTCAGGCTAGGAGCTCATTGCATGTGTCTAAATATCCCTTATCTAAATATCAGATCCATATATTTTAATATATTAGAGGATATTATACAGGTTATACATGCATTTTCTCAAGGGCACAACAAGTTGAACTTATATTTAGTAAGGACCTACAGCATTTTGCAGGAGGCTGGAATTTTTGCAGCATCTTTACGTAGTTTTAAATACTGAGTGCTTGCCATTAATTAAATATAAATACAGTAATCACATGAGTATTCTTTGAGTTATTTACTTTATATTACAAGAAGTTTATTTTTTTTATGCATTCACATATTCAAGGTTCAAGACTGTGTAGTAACTGGATTTTGTGCTGATTTTAGTGTGATGAACAACTACAATGTAGAAGTTATCAAGGGAAAAGCTAGGAGTGTTGACAGATGGTTGGGAAAGAGAAAGTTGGGGATTTTATAAACTGAGAAGCTGTCAGGAGTTTGGAAATGGGGAATATCATTGCTCAGATATTTATGCTCACATAAGAGGCTAACTTCTTAGAGCTTATACTCAAACTTTTAAATTTCAAGTTAATAATCTGATTGCACTGAATTTAGTCACACATTTCACTAAATATCCTTTTTTCAGACTGATTTCAGATTCACTGGCCTTTTTTACAGTCCTTTGAAGGAAAACAATTTCTGAAGCTTCTAAAACCCACTGTGCTCTATGTCCCAGATTGATGCCTTTCTCAAACCCTATTATAGCCCAGAATGGCAGACTACCATTTTTTATGGGAGACAGCTGCTTTTGCTAGTCATTTTCTTCCCTGCCACTTTTCCACATTTTTCTTCTCACTTCCAGATGTTTGGCAGCCAGTGCAGTGCAGTAATTCCAAGAAAGTTTCCAAACATCTACTGAACCCAGCCAGTGTGCATGCACAGGTTTTCTCTGTAGCTGATGTGCACTGTGAGGCTTTTCCCTCACAAAAGCCACGCAACTCAAGGCTCTTATGCTCAGAAAATCACCAGGTTTGCAGTGTGAGAATTTCAGTGTGTGTGTGTTAATAAGTTGCTTTGTAAACAAGCTGGTAGTTTGCAATGTCCAGAAGACAAACAAATTGACACGCACACATAGAGATCCAGTATACCTTAAATACTTTTGCTTCCATCTTTGCCTTTGGAACTTCAGATGCTGACTGTGAGGCATGAGAGTATCTGTGTGCCACTGAAATAGATTTTTTTTTTAAATTTGGAAATTGCATTTAAGTTTGTAAGAACTGGGTTAATATGAGAGGCTTAAGAGATCCACCTAAGAGGCATTTTCAAACATGACATGGTCTTCATGGCAGATGTCAAAGGAAATAAGGTCTGGAATAGGAATCCAAGTCATTAGTACTAAGCAGATCCAGCAGAATTAGGGGATGGCCAGTTCCTCTCTAGCTGATTGCAGTTACTGCATTGATAGCAATGCATAGGGGTTGCACTAATTCAAGCATTGGCCATAATCTCGTGTGTTTCTGAGTGTGCCTATCAGTCATCCTGCTGGTCTATTAATGCTAGCAGATCTACTTTTGTATTATGTAATGTATTTATTTTATCCTGAAACATTCTTCCCAATAAAAAATAAACCCAGAAAGCTTCAGAACTTGCTTCCTGCTGCACAGTGCACAAATTTCACAGCTATTCCTTTTGTCTTTTCCACTTTTTTTTTTTTTTTGGTGTATGATAAACCTGTATTTTCCAGTCTTGGCTTTCTAGCAGTGAAATGACCTACTTTTCAATCTTTTATTTTAGAATTATAAGTGAAGCATTAGGAGTATTTTTTAGTATGATTATATATATATATATATATAATATACATGAGTATAATTTGATCATAAAGGATTTATTGAGAAATTCTTAACACTGTAAATCTTCTTGGAGCTATTTTGTTCCACTATTTTCCAAAGTTTTCAGTAGCCTGTGGAAAAATAAATGAAAAAATGTGGCATCCTGATTTTTATTTCATCCATATAAAGTACTCATGCATTTCTCAGAAATTTATGGATTGACCCTCTCTGTGTCTACATAAAATCTACCTCAGAGAGGTTGTGGACTCCCCATCCCTGTATGTGTTTGAGACCAGGCTGGATGGGACTCTGAGCAACCTGATCTAGTGTGTACCCACCCATGGCAGGAGGGTTGGAACCAGATGATCTTTAGGGTCCCTTCCAACCCAAACCATTCTATGATTTCTCCCCCAGTCATGTATATTTGAATAAAGACAACACATCTACAGAGTCTACATTAAAGTACGAGGAACTATGTGCATAGTTGAGATTTGCTACCTGATCTTTACAGCCATAGACTCTAAAGTCCCAAATCAAAGTTCAGCACAGTCAATGAGACCTTCAACTTAATTCAAAGTGCTTGCCTTTAAACAGATGACTTGACTTGCATATAATGGTGGCTGACACAATGAGAACATGGAATGGAATATTTCAGTTGGAAGGGACCAACAATGGCCATGCAATCCAACTGCCTGACCCATTCAGGGCTGACTGAAAGTTTAAGTG
Source organism: Agelaius tricolor (assembly GCF_023055355.1). Lineage (NCBI taxonomy): Eukaryota > Metazoa > Chordata > Aves > Passeriformes > Icteridae > Agelaius > Agelaius tricolor. Next base: position 57,368,678 of record NW_027269263.1, read on the forward strand.
TGTGTTGTTAAAGGCATTGTCCAAATGCCCCTTAAACACTGTCAGGCCTGGGGACTGACCATTTCTCCAGGAAGCCTGTTCCAGCATTTGGAGAGATACAAAGTGTTCTTCATGTCCATTGATATGGTAAGTAAAAGCCTTAAATTGCAACTTGAAGATATCAGTTATAGTTTACAAAAAGCTTTTGAACTATAAAAAATGTCACACAGTAGCTGACTGGAGAGATCTGAAGAATCAGCATAACTGCAAATTTTCAAGGTCAGATTGAACAAATATCTGTCAGGAGCTGATTAGATAGAGTGGATTCTTCTCTGAAGCAATGGGATGAACTGGAAAACCCTTTCAGATCTCTTTTTTAATCATGTCTTAAGAAGCAACTCCATTGTCCTCATTACTAAATTGGCATGAAAAAATGAAAAAGTGTACCAGTGTCACCTCTCCAAGTTTTCTTAAATTCTGCCAAGTATTTTTTTTTTCTACTTGTTAAAATCCTCCCTTCTCTCTCCCCAACTTCATGTGCTGAGCATGATGCCATATGGTACAGAATATCCCTTTGGTCAGTTGGGGTTGACTGTCATGGTTGTGTCCTCTTTCTAATTTCTTGGGCACCCCCAGCCCATTTGCTGGTGGGGTGAGGTGAGAAACAGAAAAGGCTTTGACTTTGTATAAGCACTGCTTAGCAAAATCAAAAACATCCCTGAATTAGCAACACTGTTTCCAGCACAAATCCAACATTTAGCCCATACCACCAGCTACTATGAAGAAAACTACCCTTTTCCAGCCAAGACCAGCACACTTAGTGACACAGGTACACAGACACAGAAGTCTTTCTGCAAGGCTTGAAAACACATTCTTGATCTGGTTCATTTCACAGCATCACAGAATACCCTGGGTTGGAAGAGACCTTAAAGATCACCTAGTTCCAAAGATCACCACTTCCATAGGCAGGGACACCTTCCACTAGTCCAGGTTGCTCAAAACTTCATCCAGTCTGGCCTTGAACACTTCCAGGGACGGGCATCTATGATTTCCCTGGGCAAACTGTTCCAGTGCCTCAACACCCTTGAAGTAAAAAATTTCTTCCAAATATCTAATTTAAACCTATTTAAACCTTTCCATTTGAAGCTGTTCCCCCTTGTCCTGTCACTACACACGCTCATCTCTCCAGCTATCCTGTAGCTCCCCTCCAGGTACTGGAAGGTGCCTTGAAGTCTTCTCTTTTCCAGGATGAACAGCTCCAGCTCCCTGAGTCTATCTTCATAGGAGAGGTGCTCCAACCACCTGCTCACCTTCTCTGGACCTGCCTTAACAGGTCCACATCCTTCTTATGCTGGGGACCCCAGACCTGGGTGCAGAACTCCAGGCACAGTCTCACCTCTGACCTGCTGGCCATGCTGCTTTGGGTGCAGCCCAGGACATATTTGCCTTTCTGGGCTGGGGGCATGCACAGCCAGGTCTTGTTGTGCTTATCATTTATGAACATTTCCAAGTCCTTCCCCCCTGGGCTGGCTGCTCTTGATCCATCCCCTGCCCAGCCTGTACTTTGCCTGGGATTTCCCTGACCCATGTGCAGGACCTGGTACATGGCCTCACTGAACTTCATGAGGTTCACAGCTCATGCAAGTCACACTGGTAGTGAAGAATGCTGAGACCAGCCTGACTTAGCAATCCCAAAATTGAACATTCAGAGGAAGAGCAATGTTTCCCAGCAGAAACTGGCACCTCTGAGGATGTGGCAGAGTTCCTGGTAAAGGAGCCAACAAGTGATATTACTGATAATGTAGCCTGGAGACAAGTGACTCATAGTCAATCACTTTGTACTACAAAAGCTCAGTCCCTCTTTTTAATGGCAGGGTTTTCTAACAAACCCCTTCTGACTGTGTGGGGAGACTCCTCCCTTGGGTGGGGACACCCCTCAAGGTTAATCCTCGAGGCTGAGCAAGAGATTTGCCCACAGGCATTGTGTGAGTGAGTAACATCAATTTCCATAATAATTATTTTGCTAGCTTTAATATCATTGTTTCAATATTGCTTCAATACATAGTGCACTATACTATGTAGTAGTAGCTACCTATACTGTGCTGGAAATAATTCTGATTAAGGTCTTTTTGTCTTTTCATCATCATAATTAATTTAAATTCTTAAATTCTTACCTACCTTATTCATATAAATGTATTTGGTTTGCCATCTTTAATCCTGTGGGACAAAGTTGTAAAAAGGCTCAATTACACCATATAATACTTTAGAAATAAACCATTGAAAGTCTGGGACTAGGACTGGATCCAGCTCCACCCAGACTCCTTTTAGAGAAGGATTTCAGAAAGCAAGAGGGTTCTTTCTGCACCTTGTGACTCAACAGGGCAAGGGGGTCTTCCCAATAAACTTTGTCTGAAGCTCCCATTCTGCCCCTGACACTCTTATAACAATTACCTTTTATAAAATAACACAATTATTTTGTTATCTGACTCTAAAAGCATTTTCTATGGAAGAAGCATTGTGTGTAGCACTGTAATGTAAATGACTCAGCATAAATACCTGAGTCATTTGTCATTATTAATTTTTTTTTAAAAGCAATCTATACCAGAATACTCAGAGAAGTATCCATCATTTTCCAAGTTTTAAATGTGATATTTACATTCCCTTTAGAAAAGACAATGGCACTTTCTCACCTTTGTTACCTTCAGAGAGTTTCATTATCAAGAACCCACTATCAGCAATTACTTATGCATTTTAAGTAACAGTTTTGCATTTCTGGTCCAGTTGTGCCAAAAGTGAAAGACTCAGTTCAGATGCATCTGTTTTCCAGTGACATCTAAGATTGCTTCCTTTCATTTATTCAGTGAACCAGCTGTGTTGACTGATGTCTGAGAAATCAAGTTCAGTCACAGAACAGTTCCATTGTAGTCAATTTAGTTGCAGCAAAGACCAATTTGACCCATGGAGCTCTGTATATTGTAAAAGGTCATGCAGCCTGTCAGTAGTTCAGACAGGATTTAAATAGAGGATCCTCCTGAATCCCAATTCAAATGAGACTCTTTTGACATCATCACAGTGTCTACATATTCAGACTGACATTTTGTCACTCAGAGCACTGCTTATCTGTTGCCACACCAAAAAGTGACTGTCATGGCTTCAGCCACATGCCCTCATTCTTTATTTCCATTTATTTATAACTCTCTCCTCTATTCAGTGGCAGCTGTTAAAACCGATGTGGATTTCCTTTCTCTCTCCCTCCTGGGAGCTGTGGATGAAGAAGAGGTTTCAGACACATTTCAGGAGGGCAGTAGCAGGGTACTGACCTCAGCCTGGGAACCCAGCAGTTTCATTAGTGCCAGAGCAGCAGCTTGGCAGCTGAAAGCAGCTCCATGTAGCACAGAGCATGCCTGCATGGGGTGCTGAAAGTCATAATAATACTCCAGTTATTAAAGACCCTCACTGAATGTAATTGTTTGGATAATGTGATTTATTGAATCCCCTTCTAGTCCTGTATATGTATGATGTTTGTATGATAAAGCTAAAAAATGTTTTATGGAGGCAAGGAAAAGGATGGTCATCATTCTGAATATCTACAAGCAATCACAAGGAAGCTCTGACTTACTTCATTGCTACACAGCTTCCTTATTTATGATTATTTCCCTACAGTACCTTTAAATTACTTACAAGGTAATTATTTTTTCTTGTTTTCCCTTTTCACAATGTATTTTTCATTGTAATATAAACCCTAACTTATTTGAAATTATTCATGTCTGTTACAATGTCATCATTATATTTCACATAAAACAAAAACAAAATGTGCTTTTGAGCATTACCTGTAACTCAGAAGTTCCTTCTCAACAGTCCTCAAATTTGTCAAATTCTTTATCATGTAAGAGAGTTAGATTCATAATTGTAAACATAACATTTACAGTAATTTCATTATTATATATTTATTATATATAAATGTTGTACACAGTTCAATTTAATGTTTTGATTAATCATTACTGTGAAGCATTTTGTACCTATGTGTGTGCATATACATACATACATATATATATATATACATACATATATGAGCTGATTGTGTAACACTCTTTCATTGGGTACCTTTGATTGTGTAACACTCTTTCATTGGGTACCTTAACATCCAACACTATTTGAAATTCTGCTTGCCTCTGCCTGCAACAGGTGCCAAGTAAATTTTCCCCCTTAAGTTCCCTCCTGAACAGGGTGGATACCATAAGGGTGGTTACTTCTGCACGTGGTAATTAGAAGGGGAAGGTCAGGCTTTCTGGTTATGTCCCAATATGGGCCAGCTTTGCCAGAGATGCTTTTACTAGCTTAGTAGAATTTCTTTTGGTGCTAAATTTCTCTGCTAGTAAAAATTCCTGTATAGCCAATATTAGAGTGGTGAATTTTTTTTTCTAAGATAGTTTATTTCACTCAGATATCCAGCACAAACTGTTTCAGCAAGTGTGGGGTTTTTTCAGCAATAAACTGTATCTGCACTATAACAGTAAACATTGCCCAGTATATAGCAAACCTCAGCCAAAAGGGATTTTGAACTATGACTCGATATTCTAGGATCGAGTGAGAGATGGCACAACATTTTTACTCTCTCATCTAGGAGGATTTTCAATTAAGTTCAGATAGTTCAGTTATAAAGCTATAACATTTTAACTGTAAGAATTTCTATTTTTTTTCTTGCATTAGATTGTGCTTCAGTTACTGGCCAAGATGATGAGTATCTTGCTCTGACACAGCTTATGTCAACCAACTAAATTAGACTTTGTGAAAAAGACACTAACACTACACTTGAGAGATCAAAACAATATACTGATAAACTTCAGTTGTGAAGAAGGTTAAATCTTTCATCAAGAGCAATTTTATAATCAAGTTAGTCAAGCTGTCCTGTGCATGATTAATGCACTATCTCTAAGGGAAAGACACCACTGCAGATAAAATTCATGAAGTACTAACCGTGTGATTCTAATTAAGATACAGGTTGTTGCATTAAGCAAATTAAGCTAGTTTAAGGTACTTATCCTTCCAAGTAGTTAATGAAATGGTATATCCCAAAAATTTCAATAAAAAAATTATTCTGTTTAAGCTGTTAAATTTCATTGTGAGGAAAAAGAAATGCACTGACCCCTCAATAACCCCACTCTCCTATCCCTTAGTGTCCTCTCTGCAGTACAAAGAAGCTCTCATAACTTTTCTACTTTCATAAACAGAGAACAATATAGAGGGTCAGTCTGAGTATTAAAAGTGCATGAGTAGCCAGGAGTACATGCCACTGATGGAAATAAAATTATTAAATCTCCATTTCTTAAGACAAGATGCCAAGCAAAAACTCTTACCTCATGCACAGATGGCTGGAACTTTTCCATCTGTCAGTAACTTCTGGCTTCCAACCCCTGCAGGATCCTAACATCAGTCCTCCAGGCATATTAGCATGTCTGGGGAGTATTAGGAGTCAGAGAGATCCCTGTTCTGGGTTTACACAACTACTTCAGCACAGACATTCCCTTGGGACTTTTCCTCAGTTTAGATGTGTTTCTGTGTATAAGACACTGAAAAATCAAAACCCACCAAAGAAGCCGTACTAGACTGAGATCTCAATTGGCTCCAGGGAATACTGAAGCAGGAAAGTAGTTTAAATCCTGGTTCTGTTGAGCAGCATCTCTGGAGTGGAATTTTCTCATGTTGTGCATGCTGGTGTGGCACAGTTGGTAATACACTGATATACTTCTAGCAGTGTCAGATATTACTTGAACAACAAAACAGTATCATTCTTCATCAGGCATGTTTCCTTTTAAGCTGAAAATTGCATGCTGCACAGATAGCAGGTGTCTTTACTTACAGCCTCCAACCACTGACATCTGTATTTGTAGTACAGAAAAAATGCATTTACTAAAGCAGAGCCTCCCAAGCTGAGGCTTTTGTAGCATTTGTGATACACAAACTACTTCCACACCACATGTGGAGCCAGGGCTGCCTACTTGGAGATACTCAGCTGAAGTGTAGGATGAGCACCCCAAATCTGCTACTGTTGGAAACCAGCTACTACCAGCCTGCAGGGACTTACCTAGTGGCTTACACAGATTTCTATACATAGGCAGTAATTATTACTGTTAATAGTCATTGATCAGAACAGCTTTATTATCTAAATCATTCAGGAGATCTTAGTCTCCATAAAGTAGAAATAACTTCAATCAATATAGATTTGTGTTCAATAATTAGGAGTAGAATTCATTGCTACAAGGCCAGCGTAGCATTAGATATAGTGGTAGATGAAATAGATCAGGAAATATCAGGCAAGAAGGAGCAGAAGTAAGAAATAAATTAGGAATTTCCACAGGCAAAGGTCAGCAAATCTTCCTGACCATAAGCAAGCAATATATATCTGTATCACTATGTAAAGAACATAGAAAACAGATAACTCACACAGAACAAGGCAGCTTGATAGTTTTATGATTCCTTTACCTTAAGGAAACTAAGAGAATGACAGATAACAGAAGAGTAAGGCCCATATTTCTAGTCTCCCAAGACATGCACTGAGAACTTTGGCCTTGAACATAGCTAGGATTTCTTTACCAATGAACCATATACCCAGTCCCAAGCTTAAAGATAAAATGGACATAAATGTGTTATCCGAGCCCCAGATAATCTTAAATTTCATAACACTGCTAGATAATATGGAGTGTTTTTCACATCACACCTGCATAGCTTTGCTCTTTGCCGTGCACTGTCCTTAAGGAAGCAAGGAAATATTTTTAAAATACGTATTTATTTCTGAGAACCCAATTCCTCTGGGTTGGCTGCCTCAAAATGCCTCAATTCTCAGCCCATAGCCTGGAAACTTCTGTCAGACGTGAGCAGGGAGTGAGGGGATGGTTGTAACACAGCAGGTGAAGTGACTTGGACACGAGTTTTACCTTCCATGGCCGAAGGGATACAGATTCACACAGGTGCCTGCAGGATGGGCTGTTCTGCCCGGACAGCGCAGCCCCCGTGAGTGCCACCTCCCCGGGGCTGCCGAGACAACCGAGCCCAGGAAAATTTTCACCGCAGCACCTGCTGGTGGGAGCGCGTTCGTGCTCCCGAGCGGGACTGCAGGCAGCGCTTACCGCCCACCGGAGCCGGCCAGGAGCACAGCTGAGTGCTTCCCTTGTGCCGGGGCCGAGAGCAGCCCGGCCTCCAGGGGCAGAACGTGCCGGCAGCTCTGACACTGTCCCGCCATGGCTCCGGGACTCCCCCTGTCCCTCAGACGCGGCCCCCCGCCGCCATCTTGCTAACGGCGCCGCTCCGCTGTGCGGGGCCGGGCTGCAGGGTGCCCTCTGCCCGCCACGGTGCGGGGCCGGGCTGTGGGGTGCCCTCTGCCGCCACGGTGAGGGGCCAGGCGTCGCGGAGCCCCGGTTCGCCATGGCGGGGCGCCGGGCGCTGTGGAGCTACTCCGTGCAGCTCGTGGCGCTGCCCTCAGCGGCGGGCTGGTCAGGTGGAACGCCGCAGCCGTTCAACAGCTCCTACCGAAGACCTACGGAGCGGCCGCCGTGGAAGGGGTGGAGCGGCACCATGGAGGAGGAGGAGAAGGAGGAGAAGGGGGACGAGACTCTTCAGGGGCGGCAGCAGCAGCCTAGGTGAGCGGCGCTCCAGCGGCAGCAGCGTTCTGTGGCCGGGGGTCTCTGCCCCCGCGCCTTCCTGTGAGCAGCGGGGAACCAGACCGAGCCGAGCGGCGGCTCCCGCCCCGTGCCCGTCCGGAGGGCAGGCGCTGCCCGGGCTGCCGCCGTCAGAGCCCGGCTGGCGGCCGAAGGAGCGGAGCACCTGCTCCGAGCGCGGCAGCGGGGCTCTCCAGACACACACACGGTGCCGAGGCCCCGCCGGTGAGTGTGGGGGGACCGGGCTGAGCCGCTGCGGGAGGCGGTGGGGCCGGTGAGTGGGGGGGGGCCGGGCTGAGCTGCGGTGGGAGCGGGGTAGAGCGGGCGCGGGCACCCGCTCGGAAAAGTTCGCGGGTGGGCGGGCGAGGTGCGTGGGGCCGGCGAGCCCGGCTCCCGGCGGGGGAGAGCGGCACAGCCCGGCTGCCCACGGAGCTCGGCGTGTGGGGCCGGGGAGGAGCGGCACAGCCCGGCTGCCCACGGAGCTCGGCGTGTGGGGCCGGGGAGGAGCGGCACAGCCCGGCTGCCCACGGAGCTCGGCGTGTGGGGCCGGGCAGGAGCGGCACAGCCCGGCTGCCCACGGAGCTCGGCGTGTGCCCCTGCCCCACTCCCTGCCTGCCGCCCCGGCTGGGCACAGACCCTGACGGGCTCCAAAACCGGCTGCGACCGGGGCATCCTTTCGCACTTGCGAAAGAAACCCTGCAAGGATAAAAGTCCTGCTTTCGCTCCCAGCGCAAGGCTTTCGTTTCTGTCAATTGACAGTAAAACATGCTGCAGCAGCGCTGGGAAAGAAACAAGTTATATAATCGCAAAAAAAAAAAAAAAAAAAAATCCGCTTCGTAATGTTGGCGGCTTGGAGAATGTTTTCTTTTGAAGAGGAGGCACGAACAGATGTTTCTGTTCGAAATGTATAGTGCGAAGTGGAGGATATTAAGGAGGTCATTTAATGTAATTAGTGCAGTCAAATAATCTCAATGATCGTCAATTATCTCTAGCTAGCAAGGGTTTGGGGAAAGTGTTAGTTGACTGCGTGCAGTAAAATTCATGAACTTGTGCAGAAATGTTTTTTCTGGTGACGATTATGATTTCTTCCATTTGCTAAATGGTGATTATGTAGCAAGTTTTTAGTTTAAAGGCAAGTACTCTTTGTACTTAAGAATTTTTTTCTTTAATTCTCAAACTGCACGGACTAAAGTAGTATCAAAATTAAAGATAATAACAGGAAAACCACTTCCGTTTTCTTGCAAAAAAAACTTTGAAAAGAGTATTTTTTATTCATAGTAGCAGCTATATCAGTTAAGAAAGTAGGAAGCTTATCTTACTTTGTAGATAACATTTTGAGGAAGACAAGAATATTATTCTTTTTACTTATTAATTCAAGAATTATTGCAACAGCGGCTTTCAAAATACCCCAAATTATCTCAAACTGAAATTCCTATTATAAAAAACAATGGGAATTTTTAGTACCTGGAGGTTGGAAAGCCCTGTTTGATTCAGTTATGGATGATGGAGAGTTGTTTTTGGGAGAGGAGGGAAGTAAGGGATGACAGTGAAACTGTTCAAATATAAATAACAGTTATTCAGCTTCTGCATGGCCTCAAATCAAAAGAGATGTGAAGCCTTTTTAAGAGGAAGCAATCCGCTGTTATAATTTTATTCACTTGCATTATCTAAGCAGATTTGAGGAATAACCAGGAGAAAAATGCTATTTCCTTAGCCTTTATAAGCTCAAGATTGAACCAAAACTGTTAATTCTTCATTCAGAAATAGCTTTTAAGTTCTTTTCAGCAAAAAGGAAGGCAATTATTTTGTCTGTGATGAGAAAAACAGAAATACTGCTATATTAATTAGTGTCTTCATATGTAACACCTGCAGTGAAATTAGTTTTGCTTTTTGTCACATCTATGAATCTCCCTTTAATTGATCTCCCTTTAATTTTTTTTGGTCTATTGCTTGAACTCTCTAGGTTGCAGTGTGAGCTCCACTTGTAATACATTCAGAGTCAGGACCATGGAAAATCACTTGATTGCCTTGTGCCTAAAGATCTGAGCAAAAAGGATTTTTCTGTAAACTGAATGTTGCACTTAGTTTAAATAGTCTTAGAAAATTTAGGAAAGAAGTAATGTGTTATATACTCTTGGCATGTAACATCTTGGTGTTTAGCAGCTGTGCAAGGAAGGGATGGTTTGGGTTTGATAGCCTACAACTGTGCCCAAGCAGATAAACCTAGCCAAGCTGCTCAGGGAAGAGAACTGGGCATTGCCAGCTGACACTGTGAAAACACTGCTGCCATCATACCCCTGCTGGGAAAGTTTCATAAGATGTGTGAGTGAAAAATTGGGTGTTAAAGAATGTCTGCCAAGGGTTACTTCTTCTGTAAGCCCTGTTAACTGTGGTTGGAGCTGGAAGTCCTACTGCCTGGTGAATAAGGCTTATGGTATGACAACAGGTTTTATTGCTTAAAATATTTGGAAATATTTTTGTCATGCTTTGGACTGGTCTTTGTAGGAAGGTTTGTAGGTGATATTCAACTGTTTCTCATAAGAATGTGGTAATAGCAAGGTGTTTGTGTGTCTGTTCAGATGTGTTCACATAAAACACTTTGTCTCCTTAAAACACCTGTGTATTTAGGATGGTGCCTTGAAAATTAGTAGATGGCTCAGATGTTTGTGTTGGAAGTATGCCTTGACTCTTTCATAAGAAAAAAAACCCAAACCACACAACTTCTAGTATTAACACTTCTGTTGTTGACTAACAAGTAAAGCATTTTGTTTAGAGTAGTGAAGACATTGTAATCTAGAGGTGTAGGGATGGAATCAAAGGCCCTGTATAAACAGGAAAAAAGGGTGTAATGAAAAACATTTATGTATCATAATGTTTCCAGTTTCCTTCAGGATTGATGTTTTGCTGTGGCTCTGTACGGTTCCCTGGAATTTCTTCTTAAAATGGATGTGTGTTTCAGTTAAAGAACTATAAGGGTGCTGTACTGGATGTGTTTTCTGACTTTCTGGTATCAAGTTTGGATGTTCAAAACTTTTGTTATTTGGAAAGGCTGGTGACCTTTTGGCTTAACTTGTTTTAAAATTGGCCTTTGAACAGGTGCATTGAAGAAAAGTATCTATTTCAATTAAAAAAAATTTCACTTCCTTATCTTACCCGACCTGGAAATTATTTGATTGGATTTCAATAAATTTGAATTCAAATGTTATAAATAGTTCTGTAAAATCCATATATGTATGGGGTGTATGTAAATATATAGAGGGAGAGAAAGAATGTTGTTAGGACAAGCAAAAGTTGATTTTATATTGAAAATCAAGAATAGAAAGAATTTAGGGAAGTATTTTCATGTTGCAGAGAAATTACACTGGATCAAATGTACCTGGACCTTAAACTGAAAAGAGGGAATCAAAATAGACAAGCCTTTAAATATGAATATAAACAAAATTTTATGACTGTCTATTAACTTAAAAATAAAATGGAGTTCTTGGGTGTTGCTGCACTTCCTGGACAACTAAGGTTTTATAGAGCTGTAAAGGATTATTCTTGGTGTGAGTCTAGAGGAAGTTTGCATAGGTGTTTGTTCCTTTCTGGCACGGGGAGACAAGGAAAAAGAAAATTAATAGGCTTAGTAAATGAGGTGGAGATAGCAATTGCACACATAAAAGTTCTGGAGTCGATGATAAATGAACTTTAGATCCTACTTTGCCATGTGGATCCTTTGCATCAAAGCTTTAACATGATTTCTGTTCGTTTTTAGGGAAACAGTTCTTACGATGCCTCTCTAACCACATGTTACAAAGGACATCAGTTTTCTCCCACAGCATGTTGAAGTGGAGCCTTAATTTCATTACATGTAATAGCATTTGGGTTTAGTCATACCTAATTGACATGAAGATGTTAGATGGAAAACCTTTACCCTTAGGATGGAGTGTGAGCTTGTAATATTTTAAAACTTTTTTTTAGTTAAGAAAAAGGTATGCTAACAGCTTCAATGGCATCATAACTTAAAATGCAAACTCCAAGATGTAGAGGCTGTTAACACACAGGAGTGGCTGAAGTGTGTTTTTAAATGCTCAACTTCAAAGTTTGACAATCTTTTCTAACAGTAAACCCCATCCTGGCAAGGTGTGTCTGTCATTAACTGGAGTCACATCAGTAACCAGCTGAAACTCATGAACTGCTCCTTTGCATAAATAGTTACACCAGTGCAGCTGCTGCCAGAACATTAAAGCTGGGCTCTGGATCCTATAGCTGGCTTGGTGCAAGTTTTGTGTTTGCTCTTTTGGAAAAGCTTTTTTGAAATCCACGGGCCATCCATGGAGATTGTAGCTGCTGTTGGAATCCATGACTTACCTGTACAGCTGTGTGCATATGGCATCTACAGTCATTTTTCTGTTGGCTTAAAAATTGTCTGCATCTGATTTGTGACCCAGCCATTGTCTTGTGTACCATAACACAGCTGTAATGCACAAACCTTGCTGCTGTGGGTCAGCCTCAGTCCTGCAGAGCAGGTAAGAAATCTTTGATTCTAGCTCTTGTTCTTTCAACATTCTTCCCTATAAATTAACTAGTCTTATGAAACTAGTTGTTTAGGGAGAGCAAAGGAAAGCAATTTCCTTTCTGGTGTAAGAGATTTGACTCCAGCTTCCCTTTGGTGACTGCTTCAGCAATAGCACAGAATTACACTGCTCTTGTGCTTAATCATAATGATAGTCTAGGCTGCTCTTTCAGATGTGATGGCCACAAGCCAACTCTTGGGTTCTTTTATTCAAGATTGCAGTAAAAGATGAAGGCAGAGAGGAAAATAATTTATTTTAAAGGCCTATATCACTAAAGAAATGGGCTCTTGGGTCTGTCATCTCTGTTCTACTGCATGTCCCCTGTGGACAGCTACTGTCATATCAGGGATCACAGCCTAAACAGGATATGCATGTAACAAAAATCTTCTCATATTATCTACAGATCATAGACATGTTTGGGGACTACAGAATGCTCATATTGGACGGGGACGGTCAGCTGGGGCACCTGGAAACAAAGGGAAAATAGCTATGTATTGTCCCAGATGCCGGATCTTTATTCAGTGACACAGTGCCCCAGCTGGTCAGATTTAACCCAGCCTTTAGAAATGATTGGCTCCAGGGACTCCTGATGGGCCTGACTCTAAAGCCTATTTGCATTTGTATCCAGAGGCATCCAAAGGTGTAGCTGATAGGCATGAATAACTTTCTGTTGGTTTAGTTCCCCTAATGAATACCAGCAAAATAGAGGTGGAATGTGTAGTAATGGGAGTGGGCTGCCTTGTGGGTGGTAGGTAGCTATTGAATGTGCTTGGTTATAATATGAAACATTACTGTCTAAGGAGGTAAATGGAGACTGGCAGCATCATCAGTACTAAGTGCAAATGAAACCTTGGAAGAGAATAGATTGAAAATGAAAGGGTAGGAGGAATTGTTGAACCTAACTTGGTTGTATGTGTAACTGAGCCACACAGTGAATTCTAAATGGAGGGTATTTAATGAATTATTTTTTCTAGGCCAGTGCTGGCATATGTAGTTTTTGTTTACAACAATATATTCCTGTTCTCACCCTTCCCTGTCCTAACCAGTTTGTTGGTATAAACACTTGCATGGTTGCTCCATGATGCAGGTGAAAATTAAGTGCTTCTCTAGGGATGGTAAGGTAAGAAGTGATGATCAGCTAGATTAGTTTCCTAAACAAGTTTACCATGTGGACAAAAGTATTTGCTTTGGCAAGCCTGGGTGAGTAGTGAGGACAGAAATGGATTGGCTCATGGTAGTAGCTGCTTAAGTAATACGGCTGCTAAAGAATAAGCCTAACAACAGATGACCATGGATAGATGTCTCACCTTTTTTTATTTATAATCTTATTTTTCTCCATGATGTCTAAATAAAACTTTGCTTTGTTTTACTGTTGATCCTCAAAGCTAGATAAGAATGATAAAGCACTTATTCTCATTCCATGAGGCTGTTTATGGAGAGAGCTATTCCTTTTTCTGTTATCAACTCTTTTATTAATCTTTCTTGAATAGTACACAAGGACAGTGTAGAATCAGGATACTTAGAGATATGTTGAATGAAAATTTTGCCAACACTTTTTGTTGCTAAGGATTTTTAATGTGATTCAAATAATAGAAGTATTCACAGATCAGCTAATGCAAGCTTGAGAGCTCTTTGTGTGAAATCCTAATAACAGCAGCATCTGGAATAATTGCTGGTGCAACTGCTGGGTAGTGATAAAAAATAGGTATAGTGAAAGAGAACTTCAAGATGTTTAGCAGTATACAGTTCACAGAAAGCTCAGGTTCTTGTTCTGGTGAGTCTATAATGGTAAGATGGAACAACTTGAAGTACTGCACAATAAAAGTTTAAATGAATTCAGAATTTTCCAGTCTCAAACTGTTCATTAATTAAAGCAGCCAATTTCAGAGCTGAAGGGAAAATAAAAGCAGAGCCAAAACTTAGCTGGCAGTCATTTGATAGTAAAGCTTGTGGGAGCCAATTACTTACATGGTCTCTAGCGTTTGCAAATACCTTTCCTTCTAACTGAAACAATTTTTTTTTGTTTTATTTCAAGCCAAAATCCTTGGGTTTTTGCAGTCATTAAAAATATGTCTAATGAAAGAAAACTTCAGAGTTCTGTAGCTGTATATGGAGAAAGCTCAGAGTCTTGTTTTGGTAAGGCTGCAGTGGTGTGAGTTTGCTGGGAATTATCTCTCCTAGGTGATCATTAGTGCAGCCTAGTTCTGGATGTAGTTTACACAGAGAGACAGTGTAGTAAACCCCATAGATTTAGGAAAAGCACCATGGAGGATCTGAGTAATAGGAATGCTGAGGCAGCAAAGAAGTTCCTGTCTCCATGGACATCCGCCCCATAGCCTATCTCTGTAACCCTATAAGGCAATGTCATGTTAACCCCTTACCTTGGTCAAGCTTGGATCCTTTCCAACCCTATAAAAGAAGCATACTGTACCCCATTAGTTGGGAAGAAGAAGAGCAGAGACCCTTCACAGACCTCCCCAAATAAAGCCATCTCCATGGAACAGCCTGCGCCTTCTCCTTCTCCTCTCTCTCCGTCTGCTGCAGCCTCCAGCCAAGGGCAAACTTACCTAGCGAGCAGGGCTGAAATCCTGAGAGCTTGCAATCACTATAGAGCTGATAATCACTGAGCTTGCTGGGGGTTTGAGCTGCGGCGTTGGCGTGAGCGAGCTGGCTTCAGGCACCCGGTCCCACTTGGGGACTGAGCTCCTGAGCCCTATTGCTCTGCCTTAGGGTAAGGCCAGTCGGAGGCTTTAGGAAGACAGTGATTAAAAATGAACCAAACCCTTTACTTCAAAAAAGCAGAGAAAGTCAAGGTATTTGGGAGGCTATGGAATGTTACCAGGCAATTGTAAAGTTTTGGGGAAGTTGTTGTGTTCTGGTAAACCATAGCCTCGTAGTAATTCTTAACCTGTCAGGCCTGTGGATTTGTTACATAAGGACCACATTTCTGTGTAGCAAAGAAGGGTAAGTCTGTTTTGCCTGACTCGATGCTTTGTAGCATGTTGTGCATGGCTCTGTGATAGTGGGGGAACTACATCCATTGCATTTATGGAGCAGCAGATCTTAGCAGAGACTGGGTGGAAAAGGTGAAGACAAGAGATTTTATGGCTACGTTCACATCATTTGTTTAAAAGATCATTTAAAAAGAAAAATTATAATGGCAGAGTGCTTCTTGTAATGTTGTTGTATCCTTTTGCAAACTTTATTTTGAAACAGAGCATTAAAATATTTAGCTAATTTTTTCTTATTTTCCTAAATAAACACAAGGCTCATAGCCAAAATATTTGTATCCAAGTCTTCAGTTATATAAGCAATGCTAAAATAAACCATTTACCCAAAACCTGTTGTCCTAAGGGCCATATCCTGTTGTAAGCCAGTGTAAGCCAGTTTAGTGGGATGTCAGACATGGATCCTCCATGCCATGTCTTGCCAGATCTACAACTTTGCTCTTCCTTTGTGGGTTACGAGGGATGCCTTAGTATTTGATGCTGGAAAACCTGATCTGTGAGCTCAGCATTTTGATTCATGTTAAACTTTGTCTTATTCATCAGCCTGTTCTGTGTTCTTTCCCTCTGTGTAGAACACCTTCTGGCCTTGTGGATTTGGATGACTAATGGTCTTCTTTAGGAGTTTGTATGTTCTTGGTTCATTTCCTCTTCTGAATTCAGTTGAAAGAGCAAAGCACCTCTGAGGACAGAGAGAGAGGGAGTGGTTGTGTCTCTCCTGAGCCCCTCTTACAAATAGTGTCAATGCACTTGCCCTCTGTTGGGGTGAGTTGCCTCATCCTGAAGGATGGGTTCCATTTGCCAGGAAGGCTGTTTAATGGTTTTAAGTGGAATAGTAGTTTTTCTTTATGGTTAAAAGTATAAAAAGATTTTGTGTAGAACTTTACATAACAATAAGCATTCACCAGGGATGTGATCCCTTCCCTCTGTCCCTCCTAAGTGAACAGAGCTCTGTATCTCTATAGCTCATAATTTTTGCTGCCATTAAAGTAGTTTTTCAAGTGCCAAACTATTATTTTTGGGTAGGAAGAATTTAGGAAAGCTGGCAGAAAAACCAACTGATTTCTGATTGCATATTTTCTAGTATTTAAAGTATACCTGCTAAATTTCCTTATCTGTAGAGGCTTTCTTTTGCAAAAGCATAAGAATCTCCTTGGGCTTATAATTGGTTGGGGTTTATTTTAAGCTAATGATTGCTGGCTTTCAAGAAATTATCATCTTTTCCTTCTATATAAGAAAATTATGTCATGAATATTGTAGGATATATTTAATAAATTTAAGTGGAACAGAAACTATCTGGCAAGACTGATACTTCAAAGGAACCTACAGTTCATCAAGAATACTTTAACTGATTGTAAATCTGTCCCCTTCTTATGCATGTAAAAGGTTTAAAGTATTCTGTGAGCACTGAGGTCTTTTATCCCTTCAGTTGCTTATGGAATACTAATGAAAGTAATGTATGTGCATCATGTGGAAAATATGTTGGCAGACAGATAGATACCTGCAGTGCCTTAAATGCTTTGGCATTGTCTCTGTTTAATCAGCAGAGTCGATCCCTGCCTCCCTTAGGGGTTTATACTTTCAGAAAAAGATCAAAGGTTTCTATGAAGGTTTAAGCAAAAGTAAAATTCACCTATTTTAGAGATGAATAGATAAAGAGAAGCTTAAAAATAAAACTTTAGGCACCCTAGTCTCTAATATAAAATGTCTTGTAGGAGCAATAATTATGGTAGTCATATACCTTTTAAAAATCAGATGTCTGAGATGTTAAGAGAATAATTTCCTGGAATTAAGTACCTATCTGATTGAACTGTTGTGATCTGTTTTCATGATGCTTTCTAAAAGAGTAGCTGTTTTATGCTGTGTCTGTGTGCTTTGCTAAATTAATAAACTGACTTGGCATCGAAAATGCTCTTTGAGGAATGTAAAAGACAACCCAAACCCAATTCTTAAGTTAAAGTAACAGTTAAAATATTCAGTGCCATTTTTTGGGTATTCTGTCTGCCTTTTTGTGGCACTGATTCCTTGTGTTACCATTTACATCTGCTTAAAATGCTATAGAGCAAGTTGAGTGTTTCATTGAAGGCTGATTCCGGGAAATGTTTAGTGGAATAGAGGAAAAAAGCCTAGAAATAGCAACAGCTAAATTTAAATTATGATTCAGATATGGTATCCTAATGCTAAACAGGAAATATGTTAGTGGAGTGGTTTCAGTAAAACTGCAGGGAAACAGGAGTAAAAAGCAATTACATAAAATAAGATTGTAACCAGGGTAAAAAAAATTCTATCAGCTGTGTTTTCTGAATGCTGTTCATGCTTTTTTATTAGAAATGAATTTTGATGTGTTAGTATTTTATCTCTACTGTATAGCACAATAATGGTTATTTTGTTAAGAAAATTTCACAATATTTATCAATTGTCATATTATTTGCAGCTGATACCATACTTAGTGTTTGGTTGTCAGCTGCTGCTGAAATAGCAGAAATGGACTCTGCATTTGAAGTTGGAGCATCATCAGCAGATACATTTGGGTTCAGTTTGCTGACACATGTGTGTAATATCTTAGCTGAAATGTTGCAGTGAACAATATATTTAATTTTCCCTGTAACTGAGCATATGGGGCCAGAATGAGTTATGCAATTTCTAAGAAAACTGAGCTTCAATTCTGTTCTCTGACAATGTTGTTTGCATGGACTGCCTTGCCTACATCTGCCCAGTGCTCCTGAGTGTACAGCTGGAGTCTGAGTATTTGAATTACTGAAACAGTGGATAGGACAAAACTGTCCGTCTACTAGATGTGGTGGATTTTCCACAGGATGAACTTCACAATTTGTTATTAAAAGCTATTCCTGCAGCTAAGCTGTAAATAGTGTTGTCTGTTCATTACTAGTTGTCTTCCAGTTTTAATTAGGTAGAATTTGTAAATGCCAGAAAGTTGTGCACTCATTAAAACAGTAACCATTTTTTTTTAAGCTAACAGAACAGTGTATTTACTTTCAACCTTTCAGTTGAAAGTAAACATAGAAATTGAAGCATTTAGAATAAATTGAATCACTTTGGCAACTTCTAAAATAAAATGGGGCTATTTGGTTTTTCTACCTTGGGTATAATTCAATTGTATTTGTAAAGTCTGCAACACCAAAGTGCAGTTTGGAATAAGAGAGTCTGACTACTGAGTTGGTGGCTTTCTAAGAAATGCACCAGAATCGTGACTTCATAGAAATGAGTTTTTCTCAGTTATTTTCTCACTTTTCTATATTTCACGATGGAATTAAGAGTGAATGTTGCAGCTGTGATTTAAAATATTTCAATTTCCTGTGGCCTTTCACCGGTCAGTTCAATGTGTATCAAAATTGTATTTGAAACAGTTATTTACCTTTATAATAATAAACTTCTTGTTTGTTTTAGACAAAATACTAAACAGTGCCAAATATCTTTTGTGTTCTGAGTTTCCTGCATGTGTGTTGGTCTAAGTGTTAGTAATGCTGCACAAGACTGCAGTTTTTACTACAAAACCAAGGCACTATATAGGCAAATCCTAAGGTAAGGTACAGTTCCAGTGTCTCTTGCACAGACTTGCAGGATTGTGTTACATCAGGCACCAAATGTCATAAGTTTCAGGAGGAATGACTATTCTTCCAAAATGTAAATTAAGGAACCCTTCCCCCTCATTTTTGCAGTTGGTAGATAATAGTGTTAGTATCTGAAGCTGTGCATTCCAGGGAGTAAAATTCAGCCTGAACTACAAAGAGCCCTCATGACTGCTTGTCACAGCATGTTTTGGAAGTCTTTTGTGTAACAGCGACTGTTTTAAAAGCATATTTTGTTGATTAAAAAAATACAGTAGATCATAAAACAGGAAAGGCGGGCTTGTTCCTAATGTGTGTGAGAACATTCAGTCTTATGAGTGTTGATGCTAGACCAAGAAAATACTGATTAATATAAAATTTGATTTAGCTCTCCTGAAAAAGGTATGGATAAGAACACAGATGAAGAGCAGCCTTCAACTGCCTGTAACCAGTACCCTAAGGAAGCAGTGAAGAAACGTCAGAATTTGGGTCGAGGTTCCGGGAGCAATGATTCTTCCAGGACCTTCAGAAAAAGCTTCAGGCTGGACTACAGATTAGAAGAGGATGTAACTAAATCAAAGAGGGGCAAAGATGGGAGATTTGTCAACCCGTGGCCAACGTGGAAATCACCAACCTTGCCCAACATTTTGAAATGGTCCTTCATGGAAAAAAATAACAGCAATGTGCCACGCTCAAAGCAGGTGAATACTTCCATGTTTTACTTTTGTGAATAAGACTGCTTTTACCTCTGCTCTAATCAATAAAATAGGACAGTTTCTTACTAATACTCATTAGGCATCTTCTGGAGACTTTTCTAAGTCTTACTTTTCTGATTTTATTGACATTTTGTTCTTTTCAAAAGGTAGGTTAATACTTTCTACCTCTTTAATTTTTATCTCCTTGTTAGTTCCACATGCTTTAATTTATACAGCTCAGTTTATATTTATAAAAACAAAAAAAATTGGTCCCCTCAGTTATAAACTAGTTACAGCCATTCCTTTTTAATAGGTGTTGCCTTATGAAGCATACTATTAACTTAATTTGTGTTGCATGAAATAGCTTATTTCATGACATATCCAATTTTTAAAATTTTGCCTTTTTTCTAGATGGCAATTTAATACATATGTTGCATCTCTTGAATGAAAATGTAATAGTTTCTGTCACCTACTTATGAAAATACTTACAAATTTGGTTTTTTATGTTTCAGTACACCAGGAGAAAAAATTGCATGTGTTAAAACTAATCTGAGCAAGTATTTGTACTGAAACACTTAAAGTACAGTGCCAGTTCACTGGGTAACACTGTTATTTGTTGTTGGTGAAATGCTTTTGTCAGGTATTGTATGTAAAGAAGGAGATAGGAGAAGCTTCTTTCCCATGAAGAGTAATGGGTACTGGAAAGCCATGGGTTATTTTTGTGGTCACAGGAGGTATGAAGATGACTAGGTTTTGGCAGAATTACTTCTCAGTGCATTTCTGATGTGTTGACTGTATTTCAGAAAAGCTGTGCTGAAGGGTGCACAACCAAGGACAGTATTTGTTAACAAGCAGGTGTTAATAATGCTTTTAAGCATGCAGGAAGGTATCACAAGCTATAAATCTAACAGCCAGTATTTATCAAAGAGCTTTCCATTCTGTCTTACTTGAACTACCTGTGAAGGAAAGAATTCTAATAGTTTTATGGACAGGAAAGCTATGTTAGGCACTAATGCATGATGGTTTGGGGATGTTTAAGGAACAAATGAATTGGCTGTAATATGATAATAAGTAATTTAACTTAAAAGAACAGCAAACTTGTGTCAGTCTTGAGATGCTGTCCAGCAAATTTGGTGTCTTCCTTGTAGTGACAATGATTGCATCAGTGTGTACAGCTTTCTAGACTGTGTGCTGCCCACATTTCCATGAAATGCACACCTGTAAGTTTTCAGTTGCCTTTGACTGCTGCCCTCCTTGGTATGAGTAGAACAGGCTTCATGTCTTCCCAGTGCCAGTCAGAAACCTGGGCAGTGACTGAGGTCCCTTGAAGGCAAAGCTGAGGTGCACTGTGGAGTGCAGAGCTGCAGCACTCCCCTTTAATTTACAGTTTGTCCCTACAATAAAGGATGATCACAAAGAAATCTACAAGGCACCAGCTGAAAAGCCAAAAAGCCATCTCTCTGACCCAGCTGGGATTAATCATGGGCTAATTTTTTTTTTTTTTGCATAGGAGATCTTTTAATTAGGCGCCTGTAATTATTCACAAGTTTGGTGAAGTAAATTAGAAAGAGAAAAACCTAGATAGGGATCAATGAAATGCACTTCTGGAGTCCTCAGCCATTTTGATGCTAGTTTCAACCAGTTTTCTTTCACCCCTACATCAGCCTGTGAAGTGCATCTGAGCTTGTATAAAATTCAAACGAAGGGCTCCATACTTTATTTATCACTGCTAGATGTCACATCCTCTGAGCCAGATTCCTGCTTCAGTTTCCACACTGAGTGAGCCTAGTGATGCCCTGCTATGCTGGGCAGGTTCAGTTTATCTGTACCAAGGGCTTTGTGTATGTAAAAATGAGCATATTATCCAGGATATGTGCTTGTACTTCACTGTGGAAAAGCTATATGTATTATAATCATGCCTACACAACGAGCCTCTATCATCATCCAGAATGCATGCACTTCTCATATTTTCATTACAGACTTTATTATTAACTTTGTTCAGTGCTGTTGGAGGATCTTTCATTATTAGTTGTTGGATCAGCAGTTTAGATTGTTCTCATTTCTGTAAATCCTGTGGTATTCCAGTATGCACTAAGCACCAAAAATCCCAAGCTAATCAGCTAGTCTTACCAAAGCCTGTCATGTGTTTTTTCTTGCTTTGCATTAGGAGGGCAAGAAGAATAGGGAGGGGGAGGGGACACAGCAGGAGGAATTTTTTGTATTACTTGAGTAATGAAGACAAGACAGTATTAAGCACATTTTACTTCTGTTGGTAGCTGATTTGACATAATTGCTGTATTTCAAAAATCTGTTATAATTCTCCTAGTTTTAATGTTTCTGGTTAGTCTGACAGAACAAAATGTATTATAGCAGGATAAAAGTTCCATAAGATACATATTTCATTCATTATATTGCTTTATCCTGTTGCGTGAGTTTTAAGTATTTCATGTGAAGTATACTGCCAATAGAATTTGTGGTTTAGTTTGAAATCTTACGAGTTGAGTATTTCTTATTGCTTTAAGAGGATTTTACTGTGCTTTTGTAAAATACTAAAAAAAAAAACCAACTAAACAACCCCAAACACAAATCATATGCACTGAGAAGTAATGTTTTGGTGTGATTTACCATGATAGCTCAACAACATGCCTGGTTTCTGATCTCATCCTCTGAAGAATCATTGCTTGGATCAGAGGCCTGTGTATCACAAACCTGGAGAGCAAAAGCTCTGTACAGGTTATACTGCCTTTGTGCTCTTGGTTTGTCTTGAACTTTTGTTCACAGAATTTCATTTAAATAGGTCAGGACAGCAGTTGTTTGGACTGTGCTCTTCTCTATCAATCTTCCTGTCTGTGTGACTTTTACAAATGCCTTTTATAGTGATTAGTTCTACCTTTAAATCAACTATTCTAAGGACTTGATAGCATCAATCCCACTACATCCCTGTAAACCTTTATTAATAGTGCAGATGTGTTATGGCTTTAGGCAGCCAAGTTCCAGTCAGCTGCTTCCTTCCACCCTCCACTGCTTGCACCCCAGTGGATTGAAAGGGGAAAAATCAGGTAACTTGTGGGTTGAGATAAGGACAGTTCAATAGGTAAAGCAAAAACTGCATGCACAAGCCAACAAAGAAATTTATTCTCTTTGCATGGGCAGGCAGGTGTTCAGCCATCCCCAGGAAAGCAGGGCTGCCTCCCATGAGACAGTTACTTGGGAAGATAAACACCATCCACTCTGAATGTGCCCCACCTCCTCCTCTTACCCCAGATATTACTGCTGGGTGCAGTGTCATATGATATGGGATATCTCTGATGGATTGGGCTCAGCTATCCCAACTGTGTCCCTCCCAGCTTCTTGTGTGTCCCAGTCAGCTGGCTGAGATGCTGTGGAAGCACTGCTCAGCAGTAGCTGAAACATCAGTCTGCTGTCAGCACTGGTTGCAGCACAAATCCAAAACACAGCACTGTAGGTGCTGCCGGGAAGAAAATTAACTGTACCCCTGATAAAACTTATAGAATATGTCTGAGTCCCACTTAGGAACTGATGATTTTTCACACCCACCAATTGGCCAGTTCCAATATTATCAATTTAATATTGTTTATTAATATTGCATAATGCTAATTTTAAAAACTAATTTGTGCCAAATGTCAGCAAAAATAAGTGAATTAATTTAGTTCTGAGAAAATTCGGAGTCTGACTCTAAAACCAGCTACTTAAAGAGAACATTTTCCATTAAAAATGTTCTAATTGACCTAAATTGCATTATGACGATTCATTAAGTTCCATATCATATCAAGAGTTTTATTTCTTTGATATAATCTGATCTGTTGACTTAACCATATGTAATTTGTTGGTTTGTCCTAATTTCCATTTTGAGTACGATGTTAGTTTTGTGTATATTTTTTTAAAGTTGAAATATCACAGTATAACACTTCTGTGGTTCAGATTTCTGTGGCCAATGTTGTTCCCATGTACTTAGAATAAAATAGAAATAAGAAAAGGATGGCTTCTCTCTTGGTGAAGCAGCCATTTTTCTCCGTCTAAGATTCCTACTTTTCTTGTATGAACTAAGGGGATGAGTTGTACTAACCTTATATTCAGCTTTATAGAAGGCTATCTATTTCTCATTCCTGGAGACAGTAATAAAACTTCTTCAGTAAGCATGTCTTGTCCATTAGCTCTCAGAAAAAGCAATTTCATGAATATTTTATTATTTACAGCAGAATTGCAGGGGGATGGAGATGTGCATGCTTTGTTGTTCCCAACATATGCCTTCCAAATCAATAAAATATTGTGGAGAAAGTAACTTCCCTGAAGCTGTCAGGACTGGTTTAGCAAGGCAACTCCTGGAGTTCTGAACTGTCACAGCATCAGCTGGACTTCTAAAGGAGCACAAGGTCAGCTCTGTATAAACTCACTGATAGTGCTAATCTGTGCTAGGCTGAGAGAATGAGAGCAGCAACCACGGCAGGCAGAACTTGACTTGGAACCAGAAGTGCTGGGACATTTGTGATTATGAGGGAGAGGAATGCCAGGAGTATAGAAGCTGCCCTAGCACATGAAAATTCTTGTAAAGCAAAGTGAGGAGTTCAGACCATGAATGTTTGGGAGGAGAGCCTTAGCCACATTGTGGCTAACCTGGAGATGGTCAGGAATTCTGAGAAGACTCTTTGTTTGTTTGTTTTTTTAATAGGAAAGCTCTTATTTATTATGTATAAAACTTCTGCATTAGCACTTCAACCAAACTGCAGTGAAGACCATAACTGTGGTTCAAAATGAGAGAATGAGTGGTGGTTGTGTAGTGAGTTTCAGTAGGTAATGTACAGCCATGGCCTCCTTTGTGCCAGGATACACACTGAGTCAAATTGGAGCCAATCAAAATGAGAGCTGTGTATTTTTTACCTCTGGATTAAGTTCAGCCAGTTTTCTGACCTCTCATAGTCAAATAGGGACTGCAAAACTTGTTAAGCTGGAATAAGAGAGGAGGTGGTGGAACCTTTTCATAACCAAGCATATCTATGTACCTTAAGGTTTATCTTAAAAGTTATTTTGTTTTTTATGAATGTTCATTAAATTCTTGGCAGGATGGGAAGGCACAATTGTAATAGCTAACATTAGCCAAGTGAAGTTAACCTTTGTGTGCTACTTCTAGATGTAATGAGGATGGACAGAAAGAGGGCCTGATAAAAGTTAGCAGAGCTTTTGTGGAGTGTGGCTGGGGAACATGGCATTTAATTTCATCTGTGACTTACTTGTGCTAGGACTTAAGGGGATGCATTATTGAGTTGCATGAGCTAAACTTGAGTATTTGTTAAGTAACACTCTGTGTGTGTGTATGTATACATATTCTTTTTCAGGTGGAGGAATCCCTTCCTGGGATGCTGTTAGTGCCTTGCAGTGCTTTCATTGCAATGCCCCCAGACTCTATCAGGTCTTTGGGCCTGAAGAGGTATCTCTTCTCTTTCTTGACAAAGAAGTGTAAATGTTGCAAAAAACCTAAAATTAAATGAGGAGGAAGTAGCTGGGAAAATGGACTTTAAAAAGGCATCTGGTGTGTGCTGCAGTTCTCTGCATAAAAGCATAAACAAAGTACAAGTCTTGACAGTATAGATTTGTGCCCTGTATGCAGTTTTTGTTCCATGGCCAAGTACATTCTGAAATCTCTCATGCATATTGTGTTCTTTTTTGCCAGGAACTCGACAAAGAACTCCCAGTGTTACAACCTTACTTTGTCCAAACACCAGAAGATGCTGGGAAGACAGGAGCTGGTATGCGAGTCACGTGGCTGGGACACGCCACCGTCATGGTGGAAATGGATGAACTCGTGTTTCTCACTGACCCAATCTTCAGCCAGAGAGCTTCCCCCATTCAGCTCTTGGGTCCCAAGCGCTTCCGAGGGCCGCCGTGCACGGTGGCGCAGCTGCCCAGGATAGACGCGGTGCTGATCAGCCACACCCACTACGATCACCTGGACTACAACAGCGTGGCCAGCCTGAACGAGCGCTTCGGGAGCGAGCTGCGCTGGTTCGTGCCCCTGGGGCTCCTGCCCTGGATGCAGAGGTGTGGCTGCGAGAATGTCATCGAACTGGATTGGTGGGAGGAGAACTGTGTCCCTGGTCACGATGCGGTAACTTTTGTCTTCACCCCTTCCCAGCATTGGTGCAAAAGGACTGTGACAGATGATAACAAGGTTCTCTGGGGCAGCTGGTCTGTCTTGGGACCTTGGAATAGGTTTTTCTTCGCAGGAGATACTGGATATTGTTTTGCTTTTGAACAAATAGGTAAAAGGTTTGGACCTTTTGATCTTGCAGCCATCCCTATTGGAGCTTATGAGCCAAGGTAAGAAAATCAGAGCTTGAGCAATATACGTAAATGAAATGATGCACTGATGACAAAAAATACACCCAGAAGTTAAAACTATAGCTGTACTTTTAATAAAGTTTTTGGAGAGTTTTTTCTTCAGACTTAAACAGCAAGGATGAATCAGCAGCCTTTCTTCCCTTAAAAATGTTGAGTAAAAATCTGAAGTTACTCTGTGCCTATTTTTCTGAAATGGCACCATTTAATCCAGCCCATTCCAGTGTATGTCATTTGCTGCATTTTTCTCTTGCTTCAGTGTTTGCAACTTATCTGGAGACAAGGATGACTTGCTTATAGAGTATGAAAAATCTGTTTGCTCAGGAGAGATAACTTTTCCTTTTGGAGAAAACTTTTAGATGATAGTACTCATATGATTCTGGAAGGAAAGAATGTACGGACTGAGAAAAAAAGATGGGAATCTAAATAGCATGGTAAAAAATTCTGTATCTTTCAAGAATTACCAAGTTCTCTCTTCTGTTTTGCCTGTTCCCGTGGGCTATCTCTGGAGCACACACTTTTTGGTGTGTACTGCTGGCACCAAATTTTTTTTAGGGATGGATTTAAAGTTTCAGCCCTAATGCCTCAGGGCACCAGTAGTATGTCCTTAACCTACTGAAAATAGAGCTAAGAAAATATCCTTCAAAAAGAGAGTACAATCAATGAACTGCTGTTTGATGGGTATGTTGGTATATGTTAGTTTCTTGATCTTGAGTGTTCTGTATGTTGTCCAGGTCTACATGCTTATGATTTTTTTGATTAGGCGAGCACATATTTCTTTTTGTACTTTGCAATGGCAGTAAAGGAGAAATCTTGCACTGGATTAGGTGACACAAAAAAAGTGTTTCTTTGTTTTGGTAGGTGGTTTATGAAATACCAGCATGTGGATCCTGAAGAAGCAGTAAGAATCCATATTGATGTTCAAGCAAAGAAGTCTGTAGCAATTCATTGGGGGACCTTTGCTTTAGCAAATGAGGTAAATTGCAACACTAAACATGAGTTCAGATTTCCAAGGACTAGACAGTCATTAGTGAAGCTTTGCTTGTGCAGTTTAACCTACATATCTGTAAATGTAAACTTAAAATGTGAACTTTGTATGAGTGAAAATTGTTACTCTATATACTGCTGTTCAAAACAATGCTTAGCTTTTCATAACCAATTACATAAAACATTTCCATGGTTAAGAAAGTACAGAGCTATTGAAGCAAATGTGGAAGATTTCTGATATCCAGATGCTGAAGAACATAACAGATGAGGACACATGTAGTATTATGCATTATGTTATGCATTAATAAAAACAAACTGAGTGGTGCATCACTTGGAGATAGTAAGAACTGCATGCCAGTAGGTTAAACAGTATTTATTAATTATGTCTGTCTAGTAAATATATAAGCAGTATTTTTAATAGTTGATTCAAAGTTAAAACCAGAAAGGCTATGAAAGAAATGAGTTATTCTGAATTTTTGATTTTTAAAAATGTTTTATTCCCCTCTACACCCCCCAAGTCCACAGACCTACTATGAAGCTTACCCAGATACTTTCACAGCAACTGAAAGTGCAGTGAATAGAAAGTATCTACATTTGTTTTGATATTGTTTGGTATCTGTCTTTCAACTTTGTTTTTGCATCAGTTGTACCACTTTATCTCCCAATTAATTCCTGACAGTGTGATCACTTGATCTGTCAAATGTTCTGTCCCACCTATGCTCCGTCCCAGCTGCTCGTGCACCTCCGTGCCACAGCATGGAAGGAACACAGGATAGAACGTTTCCTGTCCGCAGTGTGTCCAATAAATTGTGTTACCTAGTGCCCGCGGTACAAAAGTTACTGTGTATTTAGGAGCACAAAAATGGATGATTACTCCTTGACGGCGCCTCCCGGCGATGTAACAAATGCACCGCGGTAACTTGGGGGGGGATCGCTGCCAGCGCGGGCTGCAGAGCGGGGAAAGCGCCGGCTGCTGGCGGGCAGCGCTTCCCACGGACGCATCTATTGCTGCCTTAAGGCACCGAGTTGGGGCTCACAAGCTGAGCCTTGCTAGTTACTCTGCAGCTGTAAAGCAGCGTTCTTATCGTTCAAAAATCTAAAATGAACCCAAACGTTTTCATTTGGAAAATATCCTCCTCCTCCTCCCCCGTTTTTTAGAGATTTTTTTTTCCCCTTCAAAAAATGTTGCCGTGGTATCTTTTCCCTCATATTATTCTCATTTTTTTTCAGTATTACTTGGATCCTCCAGTTAAATTGAATGAAGCTCTTGAAAGATATGGCTTGAAAAAAGATGACTTCTTTATCTTACGCCATGGAGAGTCACGGAATTTGAATACAAATGACCGGTTTGAAAACTGAAACAGTGTCAGTTCCTTGTAAGCCCTGTTTGATCTGAGCTAATGTAACAATACTAACATAATGTACACAATAGATTTTTGAGATTGAATTGGATTTCTAAATGCCAGGTTTGTCAGTTTCAGAACTAAAGCTTGCATACCAATTTCATGACAAATTTTACTAGTTATATTGTTTATAAATTTAGAGAGATGATCTAAAAGTGGTTTATATATTAAGTGTTGTCTGGGAAAACTTGCTCTGATGTACACCACTGATAAAAAAATTATTTTTAAACTCTTCATCTCACCTGCTGCAGCAATAATAACTTCAGCACAGAACATATTCTTAGTATTAATGGCTGACTTGAATTATTCCTTGTTAGACTGTCATCTCCCACTCGTTAGTCTTCAGGTTGTGCCCTGTACCTTGATGTACAAGCTTCATACAGCTTCACTGTATGTTTTGTGGGGTGAAGTCTTCCAATACAGCTGTGTTGTTTAAGCACAAGCATGGTAAAATTGTTTCACTCTTCATTTTCATGTATTAATGAACCACAAAAGCTGAATTTTACATCAAAGAAATGTGCCTTTTAAAGAAAGAGATAATTTAATATTGCATCATGGATGTGTAAAACTAACTGCTGGCCAGAATACCTGCACACTTTTGTTTTGTCTATGTTTTTATGTTAGGTCTGAATGTGTCATTTGCAGCACATGAAGTGGAGAAACCTCTTAATGTCGCTTGTCCTTGCATTAACTCAGCCTTTTTCTAAGTACCTTTTTTTTTTCTCCCCAGTAGAAAATCTTAAGCAAGGGCTGTGGTATTTTTTCTAATAGCTTCCCTATAATTTTAAAGTTGAATGAGATTACAACATTGTTCAGTGTTATAAAACTTGGCCAAATGTGTCTGTATCGAATTGTCTTGCTCATTTTCAGAATTAAAGCCTATTGTGGCCAATAAAAAGGGTTGTTATTCTCCTTTATAATTTCATTGGCAAATCATGTTTTGTGTATGATTTCCTTTGGTCTGTGGGATATGTGGGTTGGTTTGGGTTTGTGTTTTTTTGTTTTTTTTTTTTTTTTGCTATTGCTGTATATTTTATTTTCGTATCCCACGAAGATAAATATATATTAAAAGGACATATTATTTAAAGGCATGAACTTCTGTCAACTAATTACAACCAGTTAATGATATTTCATGGTAGGAACAACTGAGGTAATCTTTTAACTATAGACAGTTATCAAAACTGGTTTAAAACTATCCTGTTATTCAGTGTTGGGGGTGTTTCAGATGAAGTCTCTTGTATTCACACAACAGCTTCAATCACAACTTGGGTGATACAATGTATGTTACCGTTTGTAATTTTGTGGAGGACACCAAGCTGCAAGAAGTTTTGAGTACTTTGAAGGACAAGTTTAGGATTAAGGTTGTTAAGAAAACAATGTGGGTTATTTTCGTTTCCTGTTTTTATAATCATCAATAGGTTATTCTGTAAAATTACGTACTTCAGAAAGAGTGGAACTAAAATACAGAACACCTAGCTAAGCAGCCACAGAGCAGAGATACACTGAGTCACATGGACCAGAAACTAAATGTCAGTAATGACATGTTTTGTTTTGGATCTGTTAATTTACCAAATTTGTACCTAGAATGGTGAACGTTCCGTTCTGCTTGGCGCTGCTAAGATTCCACTAAGGGTGTGAGGTAGGTGATAAAAAAATGAGACATCTTTGCATAAAGGCACATTGGAAAGTCTTGCATGATTTCAAACATCTCAGCAGCATTGTTCTATGAAGAAAGCATTTAAAAATTGTTCTTTCTAGACCAGAAAAAGAAAACTGAGACAACACCATAGCAAGTTCATGTGTATTTTTAGAAAAAGTCACTTGTTTGTGTCAGCTGTTAAACAGCTAAGAGATCAACTCTATCAAAAAGATGATTGGAAAAACTTATTTTTAGGTTAGAGAACATGGAAAGGGACATCTAGACATCTCTGTTGTTGAGCTTAAGAAACCACGTATCAGCTATACCTAGAACAGACTGGTCCTAATGTCTTGTCAGGAGAGGGGAGTGCATAAATTCTTAGTGTTTGGCATAGTCTTTTCTTAGTCAAATTCAGTTGCAGAAAACATCAAATCTACAAAAAGTTGCAAAACATTAAGTGACTGTAATGTAACTTGCTTATTACAAACTGTGCAGTGTTTTAGGAGCAGTGGGAAGAAGAAAAGGAAGTTCACTGTCAATGCAGCCAATTGTCAAGTTTCTGACTGGGAATCATGCCAACTTCTATTTCTGCCTTAACTCTATTCCTGGTGAGTTAAAACTACCTACGTGGATAAATTAGATATGTGTAGCTTTACCCCTGTATTGATCAGGGCATGGGTGTGTCACAGTTTCAAGGTCATATTTTTCTTGCAGTTCTAGCTATTTGCAAAGTGACCTTCTGAAAAAAAGTATCTATTGTAGTACAGAAAGAGAAGATGATAATGTTTTCTCAGAGCAGTGAGGATGCTAAATTAGAAAGATAAAGCACTTGGTAACAGTTTAGGTGATACAGTTCTCTTAAAAATGGAACAAAGTGGAAAACTTTCCTAGTCTTTACATCTGACACCTTTTTTAGTTTTGCTGTAGTGGAAGTTTTTTAGTAGTTTGGTTTTAGAAGTATTTTCTAGTATGTTTTCTGATCATCAAGGAAACTCTGTTCAGGTTCTTTTACAGTGATGTTTGTATGGATTCCACTTCATTTTGAAGTAATGCTGGGTTGATGACTAAAACTTTATGTGGGCTAATTCTGCAGAAGCACTCATTCCAGTGATGCTGTAATTGCAGGAAAAAAAAAGGAGTAAAGATATCCAAGGAAAGGAAGCCCAAAGGCTGCTACAGAATTGGAAGCTTTTGTAAAAATGTGTATGATACTGCTCCTGTAGACTTTTTTTAAATAAGAATGAGAATGCTGAATTGCAATTGCAGATAATCCTTGACTCCTAATAAAATACTTTTAAAATATATGTCTGCTTTCCCTAAAGTGACAATTTTAAAGCAATATAAAATCCTTTCAATTTTTGTTCAAGTGTAGAAACCTTTCACAGTTGTGGTTAATTGCACTGCAGTTTGGCTAAATGGAGTGAATATACTAAGCATACAAAAATGGAGTTTAAGAATAAATTCCATACAGGTATGATGAAAAAACCTAGGTTTGGTGACTTTAGTATGCAGCTTTCATTGAAGATACTAATTCTGTAGGAAGCCAATGATAGATTGGTATTGTTTTTATTTAATATTATTTTGTAAGATTCAGCTGTACCATTTTCATAGGTAGACTAATAAAATATAAATGCCTAATCTCCAATTACTACATCTTTAATGCACAATTCTAAGGAGATATTTATTCAACAGCTGTAAATACTTGAAGTAAAAAAAAAAGTCTTTGATATTGCAAAGGACATTTTCATTCACTTCCATTTAAAATGTTCATTTTACATATAAATGTTTTCAAGTTTTAAACTGTTTGCCCCCCTTGCATAAATGTAGCAACTGTGCAGTGGTTTATCAGTAATAATTAAGCTATTGCTTTTCTCTTGCTTGTAAAAAATATCTGATAGTATTTAGGGCTTTTTTTTTTCCTCCATCATTGTTGTATTGTTTACTTGTTGCAGGCTTTCTTAGCAAAGAATTGCCAAGATTAGATATTTTCGTTAGGTCAGTCTGTTTTAAGAAAACAACACTATTGTGTTAATATTCTCACAACTTGTTCTTTCACTTCTGTGTCAGGGTGATGCAGCAAAGATGCCAGTCTCTGAGTGAATGGGGCAGAGTCCCTGCAGAGTGTGAAGAAAATTGAGTCTTCACTGTATTCCTCAGTCTTGGTGCCTTCTTCGTCCTTCATGTTCTTTTTCAAGTTTGCTGCAAACGCCAGGGCTCGAACCAGAATATCTCTGTTTACACAGTTGTCAAAAAATAACACCAATGATGGCACCTAGGATATTGAAGAAATAGTCCATGCTTAATCACCATCAGTAAGTACATGGAACTAAATCACACTTAAGAAAATGGAAAAAAATGTGCACCTAAACCATTTCATACAGAAATTGTATGAAATCCCAGTGCACTGTGAGCTCCTGTCAGAAACTTGCACAGTGTGCATATTTTCTCTCTAGAAAAGACTGGCCTCTGCATCAATGGGTCAATAAATACTTTGTATTTTCAATCTCCAAAATGTGGCTGTCTGGAAAATTCCCATTTGGAAGAGAGGGTCTCCTTTCCTTCTCAGCCACGTTGATTTTGCCCTGAATATTTTTGTTAGCATATCTGATAAATGAAAAATGATACACCTAACAGAGAATTGAATATTTAGCTATGCTAACCTCATTTGAATAATGAAAAGACAGCATTATCTAGACTAGCTTTGCTCATGGCAGGTAGCTCACAAATAAATGCCACTGCACGTTTTAAGAAAGTTACTTTGGGGATGGGGATGAGGATGCAGCACCATTCCAGCCCCTGACTTTGTGAGGAATTGAAACTAAAAGAAACCTGTGTGCCAAGGCCAACACAGCAAATGTCACACAAATTTCTCCATGAAGAAATAAGTAAATGCACAGGGAAAGAGCACTGAGAGGCAACAGTTTTATGGCTGCATTTGAATAAAGGGGTGGGGATTCCAGTGGAACTTGTTGGGTTTGGCCCAGTACATTGGCTATAGAAACAGCAGTTGAGAAGGATCACTTACAGTACCAGTTGTATTTGATAGTTTTCAATCTTTACACTGACTGTGTGTCTGAAGATAAAGGTTTGGGTTCCTTTTACATAACACAAACTGAAATTCATGATATTACCCCTTTGGTGGAAAGGGAAGGTTAGAACAAGCTTCTGCAAGTTATTGATTATTTGGAATGTTGCACAAGAAGTACAAGATTATTTGGAATGTTGCACAAGAAGTACAACCAACTGTCTCCAAGTCCCTGTGCATCTCCCTCTCTTAGTACAGTATCTGTATTACACTACTCTCTGGAATAAAGCCACCTGTAAAAGAATGTGCACTTACTGATTTTAGCCAAGCAGTGTCTAGAATTTATTCTGGAATTGCATTTGTATTTCTGATACATTAAAATTCTTCTAGTGCATGTAATATTTTAACTGGTACACATATATATATGCCAAAAATAAAATGAAGAAGCAAGAAACTTACTTGAGCTCTGAGAAGATGTCGTGTCATGGCTGGGTTTGCAGATAAGTTCACAAGTACTTTCAAAACTTGAATCTGAAGTGAGGAATGTTCAAGTTCATTTAAAAGCTCCAAAACAGTAAGTAAAGCTTTAATGGGTGTCAATAATGTCAAAGTTGACTTGGGGAGGAAAAGGCAAAATGGGTTAAACCAATACCTTGAGCATTTTGGTATAGGGAAAACCAAGGTATAGACATGTTAGAAGCAAATTCAGATTGACTTAAACATCAAAATAAGGCAAGACCCATAAACGAGTCCTAGGCCAAATGCAGAATATGTTTACAATACAAAGATGTTTAAGTACTGCATTTAAAATGATCCAAAGCATATACAAATACACCTTTGTGCTTTCTTGGACCTTGTGATGCTAGTCTTTTAACACTAGGAAAAGGCCATATTACTTCCTGTACTTAAGTACAATAGGTGTTTAGTGGAAATGAGTTTTTTGGAAAACTGGTTTTGATCTGATAAAGCAACCACGTACACTGATGGTACCACAACATCTTGAATAAAGCTGAGTTTGGTCCCTCACTGAAGCTCATTTCAGTATTACAACAAGTCACAAATAAGCAGGATTTCCACTTGCAGTCATTAAGGTTACCAGAGGTGTCATAAGCACAACAGAACTAAAGTCCATAGCTTAGGATCACTGCTTGGCATGTTTCCCTACAGAGATTCATGCATCAGTGAAGCCTTTCCCATGCAGGTTCTCCTTGCTCTGTGATGCAGTAGCAATGTTTAAAGCAGAAGAGAATTCTGGAGTTGCAATGGTAAAGGCACCCTGCACTGCTTTGGCAGAGCTGTAGCCTGATGGCTCCACTACCAAGATTCCCTTCCCTCCCCCATTTTTGAATTTATATTGTGAAACTAATACAGATCCATATTTTAGTGCATAAAATCTGTTATCATTAATGAATATTTGGTTTTTCTTAGCACAGTTTAAACCATTTTACCAAAATGTTAAGAAACAAGGCAAGCAAAGCAGCTTCATAAAACAGCTTGTAAAAATAACACTACCCAGTACCTGTGTCCTTTCAGTTCCTTCTGAAAGCAAATGAAGAAAGCATGGAATAGAGTTTATCATCTTTTGGTGGTAGTCACTGGTAACAGACATATTTGTCAACAGCCTGAGTCCAGCTAGCTGCACATCAGAGTTCAGGGGAGCTGACTCAACAGTCCCACAAACTTGTGTAATAAATACCTGGGGAAAGGGGGGAGGAAATAAAGAGAGAATAGTTCTTAATAAAAGCATATTTTCTGTCACAAATAGTATCAATGGCCTAGCTACAATAACATAACTGCTTCCTGAACATTGCTGGCTGAATGGTGAAGGTTCTTGGAAACAAATACTTTTTTGTTCTGAATATTTCAAACATTTTAGTGGCATGATAGAAGCAGACCATGCAGCATTATGCTCACTAATCTTCCTGAAACATAACTTGCTCTGAAAACTTAAATTGCTTTGCCTCCATCTCAGAAGTGACACAGCTGCCTTAGGGAGTTGTTTAAAAAATCACTTATAAATAACTAACATCTTAAATATTGAGAACAAGCTAAGGACAAGCTTTGAAATGAAATCCTTTCTCCCAGCCATGTGGTGCATTTACTGGAGCACACTGCAGGAACAGTAATAACAACTGACATTAACTACTATTTTTACCAATTTTTCTTCTGGATGGCAATATACAATGAATCTTGGAGTCCTAACTGAGGAAAAAAGTAATTTACCCTTACCAAAGGAGTTATTTTCTACTTATACACCTAGACAAATATTGACAAGCACTACTTAATAAAAACTGCCTATTGCTAAGGTGCTGCAAATACCACATGCAGTCACACTACCTTTTTCTCAAGCTACTGAAACTAACTAGTAAGTCTTCAAATCTGCCGCAGCTCACCACTTGGACACTTCTTGATCTATTGATTAATC
Organism: Agelaius tricolor; assembly: GCF_023055355.1. Lineage (NCBI taxonomy): Eukaryota > Metazoa > Chordata > Aves > Passeriformes > Icteridae > Agelaius > Agelaius tricolor. The sequence goes on from NW_027269263.1 coordinate 57,403,970, forward strand.
AGATAGATTTCTTTTTTCTTGATGTTTAGTCCTTTCATATGCATAGAATGTACTGTATTTACCAGTGGAACTTACTATAATTTACACATGCTTTTCTTTTAAGATGAAAGTATCACCTGAAAAATTGCTCTTGTACAAACCCATGGGCTCAATTCCTCTTTCCTTCTTCTACACCTAAGGAGTCCTGGCAAGTTCAATCTGCAATCCATTCTGTTAAACAGCCACTGGTGATGTTCTAGGCATGTTTGGAAATCATCTTACCTCCCATAATTTTGCTATGATCTTGGCAGAACAATCTCCCTTTAATAGCATTTTGTGAAAGCTGAACACAAACTGCATAGGTTCCTCTTTTATTTTAAAAGTAAATGCCAGTGAAGCAATGCATTTCTGAGTTACCCTTTCAGTCATCCAGATCTGCTGACTTGTATATCTATCATCAAAGCATTTTGGCATCCTGGCTTGTATTTAACAAATATGCTGAAGGACCTATACTATCTCTTTGCCTTGGTTACTTTGGTTTTTCCCATTGAGGATCTTACCTGTATCTCTTCCTGATTTTTAATATTCATACTCAAATTATTAAGTGCATTTAGTACTTTTTCCTTAACTTTGGGAACGCAGTTGGAGAGCATCCCTCCAATAACAGAAAGACCATCCAAATTTCGGATTACATCCTGAAATATAGAAGATATTTCATAGGATTTTTAAAAATTCAATTAAAATGCTGAAGCATTCCCTCAATGTCTCCATATTGACAAAAATGAAGTATGTGAATGAAGAATTCAGAATTGACTGCTCTGTTTAAAGAAAGTGTTAGCAGATACTGCTGTATTGCTTTACTGAAACTAAGAAGGGTCCTGCTTTGGAACAGAAGTATTAGTTGCTATTATTTGACAACAGTACATCACCTTTGCTTTTAAAATCTGGTCTGCAAAGCATGCTTAAAGCGTTTTACATTATAAAGAATAAAAGGAAATTACTTGATAATGAGTTAATAGAACAACTGAGCCAGACTGCAGTACCTAAAAGTCCTGCCTGAAGAGGACAGAATTTCAAGATGTAGCTTCATATTATTAGAAGTTCTGAAACTTTTTCCATTACACTTGTTTTTATTACTGTTTTTAATCTTTCTCACTTAGACTGTAACTGTCTTTTTAAAAAAAAATACTGCTCTTAAAAAAAAAATAAATGGTCTAATGAGCTTTATGCTTCAGTTGCATTCTAAGAGATTTATATTAAGAAAGCCATTTTGAGAAGCCAGAATAGATGGCAATCATAAGTAGCAAAAAGGGTGGGACCTTGGAGGTTAAACTGTTAAAAAGGCATCAAAATTGGCATCCAGCTCAAAGTTTTTCTGCATTCTATGTCCCAATGATTTGGAGATGCCTCGATAGTTGAAAAATTGCTAAATGTGCAAACAGCACACAACTTTGTGAGGGGCAAAAAATACAGTTTATCTCACTAAACTTTAGATCTGAACCAGAAAGTATTTAACCCAGTATTCAACCCTTTCATTAACATTACATAATTGTAAGCAAACAAAAGATACATTTACAGCACTTTTGAAGTTCAGGACTTTAAGTGGTCCAAATATTATAATTCAATAAATTCTGTGAAGCTGATGAATTATATTATTTGAGCCAGCAGAAATTAAGGCAAGACATTAAATAGATTTTAGAGCACAAGCTGTCCTAGCTTTCAGTCCTGTGTCACTCTTTAGCAAAACAGCAGCTCTCCTCTGCCAGACTGGCTGGCATTGGACACTGTTGTTTTCTACAGAACAATACTCACTTGATTTACAGAGAAGGCAGCACTGTTGCTGAGAGTGATTAAAGCTTGCTCTTGAATTAATGGATCATCTGTGGCCTGGAGCAAATGAATAAGTTTCTGTAGAGCATCCACATCCATGGTATGGGTTGACACTGGAGGACTGCTGTCTGTCAACATTTAGAAATTAAATACTTGATACTAAGTTTGAGACATTTCACTTAGTTGCTACTTAATGATTTTTACAAAGCTGAAATTTAGCTCTCAGTTGTAGGACATATTGTTCTAATGTTGTGCCCAATCATGTCATGGTAAAAGGACTCTTTTATGACACTAAGATTTCCATCCTTTTTCTGAGTCCTCTAATTACCTCTTTTGAAGGTGGAGAATAAAAGGAACACACAATTAGAGGTTGCAGTGAGTTACTTCCTGGTTAACCAATAGCAAATTTCCTCTGCAAAATTATTAGGAATATTCACCAAACATGGTTTGGGGATTTTTTTTGTGTCCCAAAATGAAATGTGAAAATCTGTCTGGGCGCTGTAGGAAACAAAACTTCCAGTTTACAGACTACTACTTCCAGAAATTACAATAATGGCACTTTGGTAGTATGCTGAGATCCTTTGACAAAGTAACAGCCACGATGTTAGGAACTCTGCTGATCATGGCATCACTCAAAACACGGAGGAAGGCTGCTTCTGAGTCAGGATGATGTAATGGAGTACCTGACCTTTATAAAAGGGCAACAAATGTTATCAAAGGCCATTTCAGCCAGGTTGGAGGCACAACTATTTAGCCAGCTGAAGAGCCATGAAACCTGATCTGTGACTGCTGGACTAGTCACAGCTTACTCGAGATGACTTCTGAGAAGCTAAGAGGGCTTTAAATTCCACAGCTCTACATCAGCATTTGGCTAGGCAAACACCATAGTATTCTTTCAGGGTTTAAAAAAAAAAAAAGAGATCAAAGTTAATTATGATGATTCAATAGCTCACTTCAAACATAAAATCGTTTTTCATCCTCGTCTAAACACATCCCGCTTAGCTTTGAATTATAGGGGGAACACAAATAACTGCAATAACATAAGTAAACACACTGATCAGACGTACGCTTTGGGGAACTAATAAAAAAAAAATAGGTTTTCTAAAAATAAACCACACTCCAGAGTGCCCCAGGTTGCCACACGCCTATGGAGGGCCAGGACTCGGGCTGTGGCACCGCCTCTGTCAGGGCGCAGAGCCACCTCCGGGCCCCGAGCCGCGCTGCAGGGCCCCGCGGAGCCTCCCCCGGCCCCGCCGCACTCCGCAGGGCCGAGGCCCGCCCTGCCCCGGCCCTCACCTGCCGGCGGGCCCCGCTCGGCCGCTGCTCGCCGCCCCCGCCGCCCGCCCGCCGCCAGCCGCCACAGGCAGTAGCAGGCGCCGGCCCCGAGCAGCAGGGCCGCCGCCGCCGCCGCCCTCACCGCCGCGCCCCGCGGCTCCCACATCGGCCCGGCCGCGGCTGCGTGGCCCGCGGAAGCCACCGCCCCATCCGGCGCGGCTCAGCCGCGGCTCTGCCCTTCCCTCGGGGCTCGGCCGTGGGGGCTGCGCCCGAGGTGCCGCGGGGATGCCGAGCGCACAGCTCCGTGTGCAGGCGCGGGAGAGGCTCCGGCGCTCCGTGATAGCGATGCGCTGCGGTTTCTGTTCTACAGGAGGGAATCACCCGCGCTCCGGGCCGGCCTGGTCCCGCAGCGCGTTCCCAAACACGCTGCCCCTTGGGAGGCCGCCCGCCGGCGGGAAGGGCGCTCCTGCGCCATGGCCGCCCTGGCGGGGACAGGCACATCATCCCCAAAGTGCGGGACCGCCGTCTCTGCCGCCCCTGGCCCTCCGCCACCCCCTGGGTGTCCAGGCGGTCGCAGCCTGGTCCCACTGGAGCCGGTGGGACCACAAACTCCCCTGTTAACATCTGTGGCAAGGAGCCACCGCCACCCTCCCCCACGGAGGCTCCCCCTCGGCCCTCAGCAGAGCCCTGGGCCCGGCTCGTTGCGCCCCTCAGCGCTGGCCGGGGCATCTCACATCCCTCCCACTGCTCTCCGCTGCCTGGGGCATGATTGTGTTCTGCTCGTTTTGTCGCTAGCATGCTTCAAATGATTTATGAAAACTTTAGGAACAGTAACAAGATGGAACAAAGCAATTCTGCTTTATAATCTATGTTAAAAAGAGGATTTAAATGAAGACGAACCTGGTGAACTGCATTGGCACTTTCCCTGTTACGTTTAAGTTCTGTGTTAATTACAGAAGAACCTCTAGATTCCAGCCAGGTAATTCCTTCCTCATGAGTGCAGGAGCTGCAATCTATGTTTTCTAACTGCCTGTCAGTCGTAAAGATGACACTGGATTGTGCTTCAGATATTGGATTAGGTATTCTTGTTGGCACGAGAATCATAAAATTCCAGAGAGTAAAACTGGCACAGCGTGAAGGACTGTGGGGGGAACAGGGTTGGTAGGTTTGCCCTTAGAATTTGCAACAATTTTGTGATTCTCTGTGTTTCTATCTTTTCCTCCCTGTTTGTCATATTCACCTCTGCTTGTTACCAAATCTGCAGCAGCTGTTTTTCAGTTTCCTTCAAACAAAAAAAAAAAAAAAAAAAGGCACAATGCACAAATGCAAGTTTAAGAGATATCCTGATATGTTTAAGCTGCCAAAATAGACCCCATTTGCAATTGGCTATTACAGCTAGGATTTCCATAGAAATACGAATAAAGGAATCTTGAGCCAATTACAATAATTACAGAGCAGTGCTGCCATGTAGACTGAGTACTTATCCTGGGAGTCTGTCTCTAGGTCATTCTTTGCTTTCTAAGCACAAAACCCCAAAATATAAGATGTACCACCATGAGGTGTCTTTCTTGATTCAGCACTTTAAAAAACAGCTATATCTACATTTCCAAGCAAAAGTTATAGCATTATAGCTATAACAGCATTATAGCAGCAGTGAAATTAAGTTAATGGACTAAAAATGAAAGAATTAAGGATAAGATTAAAGGAAGACTGTTTTAAAAAGAACCAGTTAAAAATTACCCTGTGTAAGATATTTTTATCCTATGTTTTTCTTCTTTCTTGGATGTTACTTGCTGATATCTAGCCATTTTTCTTATTTAATTTTCTTATATTTTAATTTCTTTATGAACTTACAGGATGCTTGGTGTGAAGATAAATGAGATGATACTGATCCTTTTATTAAGGAACATCAAAGCTGAGACCTTTGAACATTTATACACATAGTCTCAAAGTTAAGGATGTAGAGTTATAAAATGGACATTTACTTAAGTCTTTTTATGATGAGGTTGTGGTTTGGGCATGATCCAAACAAGCTGAAGTCCAAGTAATCTTGTCCAGATAATTTAGGATTCCCTGCTGGATCTGAGAATTTCCTTCCTGTCTGATTTCTGTCTGTTCTCATCCAGATTTACTTTTAAACAGTATTCATTAAAAGTCAGGCAAAAACTGTAATGCTGCAAACACTCTTGTGGGTGACAACTTCACTGTAGTTGGTAGCTGTATTCTTACAATGTTAGAAGTAAATATGGATGAAGAGCTGGCCTAAGATTTTTCTGCCCTAGGACCCAAATTAATTTTGCCATGAAGGGTAAATGGCTAAAGTATTAAGAAGAAAGGGTGAAGATATTGGGGATGGACTTGTGATTGCTTGGCATAATTGACACAATTGTTTCCTGTTTTGCACCTAGACCAAGGATTATTCAAGAGTACTTGAATGAGGATTGCAAGACAAAGTGTTACAATTTCTTCCTTATTTAATTAATATTCTCAAATGTTAAACAGAGACATTGCATTCCAGTATATCACTGGATAGACTGGATTTCTTGTGTTGGAGAACTTTCAAAACACCCAAAGGAGAAGAAGTTGTCTGTTTCTTTGAAAAAGGGGTGGGGGGAAAGGCAAACAATCTATGACACAAACTTGAAATAAAATATGGCAGTCACATACTGGCTTATCCAGCAGAGGGAGTAGCCTACCAATGTTGGGAATGGCTTTGGGAATCTGCCCATAGGAAAATTCGTGGTAAAAAACCATTTAGGTGTTTATTATTTAAAACATTGCATGCCATGAATTACAATGATAAGTGATGCATTTCTATTTTTTTAACATAGTCAACAATCAGCCACACCTTGCAAATTACATTTCTGGGAAGAGGATTGAAAAGATGCTAAGGTTGAATTGGTGTGTTGACTAGTGTTGTAAATATTGAGATGTATAAACTGAAGACAATGGCCTTTAATTTTGTCTTCACCTTTTCATATTGGTCTTGACTGAGATTCATGGAAACACAGAAGAGTTTGGGTCGGAAGGAACCTTCAAAGAACATTTAGTACAGCCACCCTGCCATGAGCAGGAACAACTTTCTTTCACTTGATCGGCTTGCTCAAAATACTGTCCAGCCTGACTCTGACCACTTCCAATAATGGGGCATCCCAACAGCCTCTGTTCAGCTGCCTTCAGAGATCCCTTCCAATTTACATTATTGTCTGTCTGTCCCTTCACATGGACTGATTAGAGCATGGATGGCCTGTTGGGCTGTTCCCTCCACCTGCCTGCCCTGCTCTCTGCCTCTGCAGGCCATGGGGCAACTTGCCAGGCAACTTGCCTTTTTTGCCTCTGTGCCATGCATGGCTTTTGCTCTTTGTCCACAGCATGGGTTTGATTTAGAGCCTTCCTCTTTTTCTTTGTCCTCTCACCATGCTTCCTGAAAAGGATTCAAGCACAAGCTCCCCGTTAATTTAATAAAAGCAAGAGGCCATATCTTGAAAGGAGAGTAATATTGCATGCCATGTTTTGACACTTTTACCAGGCACAAGAGCTTTTTATCATTTCCAATAAATATTTACTTAAATAATTGCAATTTGCCCATACACATTATACTTTGAATGTTCTTGCTGCATGTGAGCTGAAAGTCCAAAAGTAAATGATCCATGTCCTTTAGCTGATAGCTAAAGATAGCTAAAGGACAAATGAGAAAAAATGGTTCATTGGTTATTGTGCATTGTTACTAAAAGATAATGTAAAATTGTATAAGAAAACAATCCTGAAAAGCACATATTTTTTAGCTGCATTTTGTTTTCTGTGTTAGTTACAGGATCAATTTTTGTCCATTCAACATATTCTTTACCTCATAGTATTAAACTTGCTTTAGATTCCGTTTCTTATTAAGTAAATAAAATTATCCAATCTTATATACATTCTTTTTTTTAATGCATATTAAAAGCAATGAAATTCTTTGTAGGAATTGCTAAAGAAATGCTACTTATTTTACTATCCTAAACTCAGAAGTCTGCCAATGGAATTATGCTGATACATGCAATATTACCTTTAAAAATTGAATGAAAGGGAACTGATAAGAAGTAAAGTACTGCAAAATGCCTCTATTTTGCATTACTTTAAAAGATTCTGGTAAACTGTTGCTTATTTTAACAGCTTCAGAACTAGGTGATACTTTGCTGTAAATACAAGGAATTAATTTGCAGCTTCTTTTTGCAGTGCTGCTCTGTGGTGTACTTATTGTTCATCCAGAAAATCCACTTACATTTTTAGAAAAAAAGCTCAGAGAAAAAATGGCAAAGGGATACTTTCTTATGATACATACTGAATTATTTTGTGTGTGTGTGTTGTGTGTGTGCTCTGTGGTTTATAATATTGCACTTGGACTTTTAAAATATGCTAATGGTACAGCATCTATGTAGACTGCAACTTAAATGATAATACTGCTTTTTGCAAATATTGATGGCTTATGGTATTGCAAAAACAGTAAGACCATATCTCTAAAAATATAGAATATATTTTATTTTTATATCCATGGGTTTGGGGGTGTTTGGGTTTTTTGTCTACAGAATATTTAATGAATATAGCCTCCACTTAATGCTCCTCTTTGATTAGTTGATATATTAAACCCTTACTTTTGTGGTAATCAAAACTGAGGTGATGTTAAGTGTTTTAACTTCATTGCTGTCCACAGCACCAGGAATGAACCAGGGATGTGGCTTTCAAGCACTGCATCAGTAAGTGAGGTATTTCTCATTTTTTCTGTTCTCTGTGTGTTCTTTCACCCTGTGAAATGAGCACAGCATGAGATAAAAAAAATAAGGATTTAGTTTTGTTTATACTGGAATCTTAGAAAATAATTTGATATTTCTTGCTTTAATATTCTCTGCAATTTTCTGATTGAAGCTTTCAATGGGATGTGAGTAATAAATCCTTCATCTTTGGATCCACTCACTAAACAATTGAGTCAGTAAGTTGGCATGAAGTGTGACTGGATTTTTCTCTTCATTATCTCTGTATAACTGTGCTCAGTTTTGTCTTCTGTTAGTACATCTGTCCTGAGTTCACAGCAATTACATTTCAGCTGTTTCCTCTTTTGCTGACTATTCAGTTAGAATTCAGATCAGTCCAAAAGTGGAATGCTTGATTTATACAGTACACATATACAAATACAAACTTGTTGCAGTCAAATCCTCTCATAGATTTTCTTAGGAGTAAGAGCAATACATGAGATAAACCCCAGTGTTTTCTGAGGCCCATTGCTTTTTGTACTTTCAAAGCATCATATTTTCTTTTACAGTGGTATTTTTAGCCCATAGTCTTACACAGTTTTGGCTTTCTAATAATTCAGACAGGTTTATTAAAATACCAGTTAGAATCATGTGGTAAATGGCTGACATAACAATGGGTCATGAAACAATTTTAGGAAAGAGTAACTCAAATATTTAGTATGCTAAATAGCTGAACACAACTGATTAAAAAAAGAGTGAACATGAGAGGTGAAAGCCTGAATTTCAGTTATTGAGCTTTCCTTCAAGCACAGAAATTACTTCTGGTTTGTATGCTAATTTTACTTTTTCTTTAACATCTCTGTGTAAAAACAGTAGTATCATTTGGTAGTGAAGTACTTCTAACTATACACAGAAAATTATACTTGAATGTCCATCACCTCAAATTAGATCCTTTAATTTGCAAAAATCAACATGAAAAAGACAAGATTTAATTTTTTTGTGTGACCCAAAACATTTATAACACAGCACTACTTTGTGTACTGCCATAAAGTATTTTTTAGATGACTAAAGAATTGTGTGCAAAAGAATTGTGTGACTTTTACAACAGAAACCTAATGAAGCTTTATTTTGGGTAATTATATGTATTTTTCACATACTTCAGGAACATCATAGGAAAAATCTTTTCCCAAAGTATTTATGTTGCTCCTTTGTGTGAGGAAAAAAAAATTCAGTTTAACACAACAACATAAAGTGAAATTACAAACTTAGATTTTGTATTAATTTCCTCTGATGTTATTCTGTATTAAAACTCCTCAGTTCTGCCTTTACTGCTGTTCTGAACCTGACACTTTTGTACTTTAATCAGCTCTGTTTGTGAGATATATGGTGGTATACCCAGACATAAAAGGACAATTTTTATTTAGGTCTGAAAGTAAACAATCTGTATTCTCTTATGCTCTTTCTTTGGTTTTCTGTGCTTGGGATTAGGAAGATCATGCTTTATGTAATCCAAATTTTCCTCTGAAAAATGGGGATAATACCTACATATGTTTTAAAATATGACAATCACAAGAAATAAACACATCCACTGATTTCTTTGTTATGTGTACAAAATGTGATGATGCTCCATTTAGAATTAGGTAAGGTGGGTTATTTTGTTTTGAAAAGCTTACAGTGCTTATTACAGAGGTACAACTCTGCTGGGAACACTGGTGTAAATCCTTAATAAGAACCACAGAATGACAGAATTGGCAGGGAGGTGAATGTTTTCAAGCTGTGCTGTGGTTAACCTTGGTGCAGATTTGTCCAGGGTGTTTTTAGTCATTTTAAATATCACAGGTGTTGGAGACACACCAATCTCAGCAGGCAGTATATTCCAGTACTTCATAATCCTTTCTACTACAAATATTTTCCTAACACAGTAGCCCTTCTCGCAAAAATAAAAAAACCCACCAAAACCCCAAACCCACCTTTTTTTAAAAAATCCTATTGTCTTGTACAATAGGGACATGGAAGATTATTCATTTTTCCTTCAGTGCAGCCTTTCTAAGATTGTCTCAGCCTAGAGTTTTGTTAATTATCACATACATTGGACTGGAACAGAACATGCTCCATTTATAATCTCTCCCAAGAATATGTTGGGATTTTTTTAATATGATACAAGAGAGGTTTTGGCAAATGAATGTAGCCATGGAAAGTCTTATTCATTCAGCAAGTCAGATACAGAGAGATACTGAATTTTAATATATCAGTGATATATGACTCATTTGAAATACATTTTTGTTCTGAATCTAATTATTTTTGATTGCTTAGCCTGGAAGGAAAATGGGACTTCTACAAAGGTTAAAATTGGTAAGATATAAATTGAATTTGCATTCTGTTACACTGGGGATTTTTGTATTGCCAAGGAAATATGAATAGCATCTAAGTAAATGCATGTATCTAGCACTTTTAAATTATTTTCTATTAACACTCAAATGTCCTCCCATAAATACAGATCTGTAGTGAAGTACAGATGACAGTAACAGTACTTTATGGCAGTGGTAGCAAGTGAAATTTATTGCTCAATACTTCAGAAAATTACAAACAAGTAGAAGTTTTATTAAAATGAGTGGATGAATTGCTACTGAAAAATATCATCAATGTGTATTTTATTTAAATTATAAATAATAAACATCAGTTCTATTCAGAAGTTTATGTTGTTGAGCTTGACTGCTTTGAATTTTACGGCAAATTGCAGTGTTGTGGATTTTACTTCAGTTCAGAAACTGTAATAAATTACTCATTCTGTTTTACAGTTCAGAACATGGATAAAATAAAATTTGCTGGAAAGGAATGAGAAAAAAGCCAGTGGAAGATGGCTCTACAATAAATCCATTATAATATCTAAATATTAAAAGTTATTATACAGAAGTGGAACATGTGTGTGGAGACCAACAAGGAAAAAAAGACATGTAAGCCTAGGTAGCTGGTCTGCATAAGACAGATAATACATAATATATAATCTAAAGTTATGCTGTGTAAATTAAATGTTCTTGGTCCAACAATTTACCTACCTGTCTTTTTGCAGGTTGGGCTGTGACAACTTGATGCCATGAGTGCCTGGAGAGATAGGTTCCTGTGTTCTGTGCCAGGACAGATGGTTCTGGTTCCCTTCTCCCCAGACTGAGCAGTGGTAATGTTTGGGAGGTGTTAGGGAAATGGGGTGTATGTCAGGGAAATGGGGTGTTTGTCAGAAGTATGGGCTGGAAAGAGTTGGGATGCTTTTTGGGAGGTGAAGAGTTCAGTGATAGGGTTAAAACAGGAGGGATCACACACTTGGAATCTTAGCTTTGATTAGATGGAATGCATGATGAGAGGTGAGGATGGTGTGAAAATCAAATTAAGAAAGTCAGAAGACAAACTGGTATCTTAAAATACTTAAAATTGTAGTCTGACCAGATTGGGCTGGCTAAAGATGTCCTGTTTCTGGAATGTATCAGGGCATTCTCAGGGAATAATAGTTTCAAATTCTGTCCATTCTTAATAGCAGTTGCACTGATTGGTTTGATTTCCATGATTAGGTTAGAATGCATATAACTGAGTCATTTTTTAATTGTGTACATTTATATTGTGTACACTTTTGTAGACAATGGTCAATGAAGTCACCTAAACACACATTTCTGGTACAATTCAGCATGTCCTGGGACGTGTGCTGAGAGCTAGGGCTGTGGAACTTGGGGATAAGCTACAAAACAATAGCTTTATTGACTGTGTAAAGTGCAGAGGGAGCAAAAATTATTACAGAAAAGCAGGAAGCCTACCAAAATGCTTCCATTTTTTATTTAAAAGATTGCAGCTCCCTTGATCCAGAGAGAATTGCAAATCTGTGTGGTTGTCACCTGTGTGGTTTGTTTTTCTTGAGCTGTCACTATTTTATTCAGTATGGGAAATGCAGAAAGAGCTCTTCTCTTTAGAAGACAGAGCAGAGGTTTGCTCTGGCTGAGTGCCTGACCATTTGCTGCAGAAAGGCAGAGCTTTTTCCCTCTTCCTTTGTCCCTCTGTGAATCCTCATGTTCTCTTTTGTGTGGACCCAGAATGCAGATACAGTCTCCTTCAACAGGAGATCATTATTGGGTGTTGGCTCCTCCAGGCCAAATACGTATTTGCTCTGAGCATTCACAGGCTGTGGAAAATAAAGCATGCCTGAACTTTTCAAAGTTCTGGAACTTATGATTAGTGGCCTTTATTGTCTCTGGCACTATAGATGATGTTTGGTGATGGATCATTTCAAAATTACAGGCTATTTAGTAAATATAATTATTAGCACACTATCATTTATTCCAGCTTTCTGTTCTGCTCCTGTGCCAACAAATTTGTGAGTTTTTACCGATGGCTGGACAAGATCTGTCCTCAGGGCCAGCTGGGAACCATTTGCTTTGTAAATTACAGTTTCCTAAAAAAGGTCAGTGATACCACAGTACCCTGATGTTGAGTTATTGACAGAAAAGAATTGCTGTGTTTTAAAGATGGCTGCTGTGGTCTTGATACTGAGTTTTAAACTAGGTGGAGTTCTGAAGTTAAGGAAGTCATCCACATGTCCAAATTAAACAGACTTTTGGTTACAGAAGCCCAGGATGGATCCAACTATATTTATCGTGGATGCAGGTCTTTGAAGAGATGCACAAGAAGAATTTGCTATCAAAAAGGCCTACACATTTCTATACCTTAAAAAAATCTTTGTAAACCCCAACTGCATTCTGAATCAGCTAAAAATCTTTAAAATGAGCATGGCTATAGCAAGTTCCAAAAATTCTATGATAAGAACACAAAGAGAAAACCTGGAAGAAGTGAAGAGAGACAGCTTGTTGAACATACTTTGAGGAGCAGGCAAATTACCTGAATTGTATTACCAAAGCAATTAAATGCTGGTGGGAAAAGACACATTATCAGTAATTTTCCTACTGATTTTTCCATTTCTATCTAATGAATTTATAGTCTATGGATAGTTGTGTAGCTAATATGGAAATATTCTTCTATAAACCACAGTGGCTTCTTTGCTGTGTTTTCATGCTGATATCTTACTATTAACTTACATATCTTAAATTCAAACTTTGGAAATATTTAAGAAAAAATTCTCTTCAGTGACAGGATATGGGATAAAATTAAAAAGTGTTTTTTTATTTTTGTTACTAGCCAATTACCATATCAAGTTTAAACTGCTGCCATTAGTGCATTATTGTGCAGTTATAAAGGTAATTACATTACAAGCATGAAGTTTTGTTCATATAAAAGTTGATGATGAAGGATGTTATTAACTGTGTCCTTTCTGGTTTCATTTTTATAATTAGAATTGCAGATTTTAAGTGTTGCCTATCAGATATTTCAGCATGTGATGGTGTAATTCAGTACTGAAAATGGTTGTGGATATGTGACATTTTAGCATGTAAACATGTAGAAAATAGTATGCAGAAGTGACATCCATGTGTGTTATGTTTGAATCTTTGAGGTTGCTGTTCTTTTCACTAGCCTAGCTTTAGGTAAATGCTACCTTGCTAGGAGCCCCCTGGGCCTTCTCCAAATGAACAGTCACAGGTCTCAGCCTTACTAACAGGGAATATGCTCCAATTCCATAGCCATCTTTTTGCCCATTGTTGTACTCCCCCCAGTGTGTCCACGTCTCACATGTACTGGGAAGCCCAGAACTGGACACAGTACTCCAGATATGGCCTCACTTGTGCTGAAGGGAAAATCACTTCTCTGGATCTCTTGGCAGGACTCCTAATGCAGCCCAGGATACCACCCATCTTCTTTGGCAAGGGCACATCACAGGCTCAGGATCAGCCTGGTGTTTAGCAGGACATCCAGGTCCTGTTCTGACAGCCTGTTTTCAAGCTGGGCTGCCCCCAAAGTGTTCTGGTGCCTTGAGTTGTCCCTTCCCAGATGCCAGAATTTGCACTTGAACTTCCTGTCAGCCCCTTTCTCCATCCTGTCAAGGTCCCTCTGGATGGCAAGCATGACCCTCTGGTCTATCAGACACTGCTCTGAGTTCAGTGTCTTCTGCAGCCCTGCTCTGTCTCATTGTCCAGGTCATTAATGAAGACATTGAATAGGACTCGCCCCAGTACTGACCCCTGGGCTATACTGTTAGTTACTGGCCTCCAACAAGAGGCTCACCAACAAAAAAAAACCAACCCCCCCAAAAAAAACCACAACAACAACAAACAAGCTAAACCCACCCCCCCCAAACTAACTGTGGTCCTAGGTTAATGTGGTCTTCACAAATAATCAGTACTTGATTCTATTGCCAAATCAAAGTCCTTCTAAATGTAAAAAAGCGTCTTAGTTCTTCCTGATTCTGTGCATGTAAGTACATGTGACCGAGGGTTTGGAGGTTAATTCCATTTGTCACAGCATTTTGCAATAGTTTCAGGTCAGTAATATTTTTCTCAATATGTTTGTATGTTCCACTTAGCAGAGAAATGAGCAGGAAAACTAAAAGCCTTTATGATGATCAGTGTGAGAGGTTTAGTCCTAGTGTGAAAGTGTATTTGATTTTTAAGGAATACCTGCATCCCAACTGTTACTCATCTATCTTATCACAAAGAGTCTGAAAATATCTTGGAAGTGTTTTCATGAGAAGAAAAACTAGGCAACATCCCAAACATTTTTGATTCCTGGCACAGTATTTCTTAAGCAGGAGAATGTTACTGATTCTTTTCTAGCCTACACTTTAACTGAATTCAAATGCACAAAAAGAAAAGGAAAATGTTTTTATTTTCAAAATAAAAAAGGGGTTTTTATGTTTTGAGACTAGAATGCATTTATTATTTAAATTATTGAAATTGTTGATGCAGCCTATAGCAATTTGAGTGATTTCTTTTGCTTTAGAAAATGACTGTAGTTATGGGTGAGAACAATTTTGTCTCTAGATTGGTGATGAAAAATTAAAACTGGCTAAGAATAAAAAGTATTTTGGTCATGGTTTTTGCTTTTGTATTACAGGATAAAATGATACCAGCATGCAAATTGTTTAGTGGCAGAATTTAATCCAGTATCATGAATTTTAGGAGCTAATAAAGAAAGCAAGGCAAAATAAACCATACACAGCCACATCACCTCCTTTATAGGTGTTGTACTTAAAAACATTAAATACTTCTATGATTGTTTTCCCTATGTATTTGGGTAGAAAACTAAAATCATTGTAAGTTTCTTGCATCTAGAGCTAAAAAATAAGTAAAGAACAGTTGTGATAGAATTACATTTTGTATACAAACAGCCTTCACTGGCCCATTATTTAACTGATTCATATCTAGTGTTGATTATGTCTGTTGGAGTGTCAGTATGTTGATTGCCATCCATTTTCATTTATCTTACTAAATTCAATTCTTGTCTCTACAAAGCTTGCATTTTCCATTTTTGTAGATAATTAATGTTTTCTGTAGCCTCAAAATCAAACATTTTGTCTATTTACATCTACTGAGTGCTATTTTAAACTATGTGATGAATCATATATGACAGTCTACAGGGGCTTTTAGAAAACATTGATTTTAAAGCTGTTTCTTCTATCTTTGAAGATACACAATAGTTTTCTTTTAAGCATGAAATGCATTTTAATCAGTATGCTATTGATATTTAGATTAACTACATATGTTTTTATGTTGAAACTCACTGGCTAGCTATATTTATTATATTGCCTACTTGTACCATTTTTTTAAGTTCTTGTGGATGGTTTAATGTTGATGCAAAACTATCTATTTTCTTTTAGAGATTGAAAATCATATTGAGATTCTTTTCCTTTGACATTTTTTCACCTAACCAACTGAGTTGAGCTGTCTCTTCAGTTACAGGCTACCTTGCCATTCGAAATTATCCGAGCTACAGCTCTGACCTCATCTTTCAAATAAATCCAAGATTACACAGATTTTGGCAACATGCCTTTATTGTTAATGTTAAAAAAGGAATTATTTCAACTGTGGGTTAGGTCTGTTTGTCTGACTAAACATATTTGTGGGGTTTTCTGGATAAATTAATTATCTGCAATTTAAAAAAAAAAATTGGCTTTGTGTTCTCTTTACTTTGGCCTGTGATGCTTTCATAAAATAGAAATCTTTGTCTAATATCTGCATGTGAATGTCAATATGATTCCAGCTCAGACTGTCTTTGGCAAATCAGTGTGTTACTGTGCCAGAGAATGAGTGTATGAGATGCATGGGTTATGGCTCAGCTGTTTGTGGTATTCCTCCACCTACTCAGAGATCGTGGAGAATCATTTGTCTTCCATGTGTGACTGGGAGCTGCCTTTAAATGCTGCCATTAGTATTCATAGTGCAGGAGCTAAAATTTCCTCAGAAGCTTTTGAAGTGTTTTATTTCCAGTATTGACAGACATATCTATTTTTCCTGTGTTCTGTCATGGAAAACATGGCACAAAATGATCTTTTCTGTGTTTTATGTGGCTGTGTAGAGAAAGGGGCACTGCTTCTGTAGAGCACTGTAGTTCATCCTTTAAGGCAGCACTCCTAGGACATGCACTGCATGTCAGGAAGACAAGTCAATTGCCTTCATGCAATTTTATCATGCAATTATTTCCTGGCTTTGGACAGAGAAAGAAGGGAAATCGAGAGAAGTTATTGGAAGAAGAGACCTAAAGAGCTTATAAAAGAAGGGGCAGGCCCATGATTTTCTTGTAGACTTGGAAGCTCTTCTGGGAGCTTTTTGATTAAACAGTAGAGAAACACAGAGATGTCAACATTAAATTGTGTTTTGTGGCTGTGGTGTTTGATGGAGGTTGTACTTTACAGTACATTTTTGAGGAGCTCAGAGAAATAGCAATTAACCCTGTAATGCTGAAGTTTTTATCAATTGTTAGTAATTTCCCCCATATGTATGTTTTTCACATATATTATTGTCTTTTTTCTTGTGCTGCCTCCTTCTGCACTACCTTCATAACTCCTGTATGCTTTTTCTGTTCATACAGTCTTTTCTCAAAGAATATGAGAATATGGTCTCATTGCAGGAGATCATGCTAACCCATAATATCCTTGCCCCAACCTCCTATTTCTATTGTTGTGTTCTTACATTATTTGTAGTTGCAACTACTGCAATTATTGTTGTCTATTCTGCCACATCCTCAGTGGGGGTGTCTCTTTGGGAATCCCCAGGGCCTTCAAACAAGAGCAGTTAGGCCACTGCATGTGGTCCTCAGTCTTACCCCACTGCTCTTTCAACTGGTACTTTTTGCTGACCTGAGAGATCAGAGACCACTCACACAGATTTTTTGTCTTATATTTTTCTTTTTTCTAAAACTTCTCCAAGACTGTCTTTTCTACCCAGACTTAGCCTGCCTTAAGCTAGCTTTTTTTCCCAGCACTGACTCTTTGCAGAAATTAACATAACGTGGTCTATAAATGCATATTTTCCGACTCAGATTTTCACCATTGGCTGTGCTGCCAATAACAGATGTTCTGCTGTGGTTTTATTGCCTGTCCTTTTCAATCAGACCCAGTGGTTCTATACTGAGATAATTCTCCAAAATTTGAGAGGAGGAGGACAACATTACTAAATACTTGCTACTATTTGTGGCAGACTTTCTTTTTTTACTTTCAGCACTTTTAAGTTTCCAGAATATGCCCTATTTAGTGAATGTTACTGGCAAAATGGGGTATTCCTCTCTGTTCTGTCTTATCAGGATTAACCTTTAACAGTGAAGATAATGCTTAAGATATTTCCAGGAACAGGGATGAGTCAGATACTCTTGTATTTTTGCTATAAAGTTTTTGAAGGATATTGTGGAAGAAATGGCTAAATTACCCAGGTTGTCAGCAAAGCACCATTAAATTATTCATATCTGAATAATGGAGAACATAAAGGAATGCAAATAATAATGGGATGTGTTTGCTTTGAGATTCTTTGGCATTCCTACCACCCTTAACATCTTCTGATTTTTTCCTTTATGTTGTTCTTTTATTTCATGTTAGCACTAAAGCACTGAGTGCTATGTCTTGTAGAACAAAATGAGCCACCTTTGGGACTCGTGGTCAAAGCACCAGAGGAATGCAAAAATACCATAATTGTCTCCAGATCTTTAAAGGAGCAAAGTTTCTCCATGGAGTCTTCCAGAACTTCTTCCCTGATAGTCAAGAGAAATTTAAAGTTTTGGCCCTGAATTTCTACTCTGCACGTACACATTTCTTAGTGATCTAAGTATATTATGCAGCAAGGAATTTTATCTTTAGATATAAATTTTATCTTTATATCTCATCTATTTAGCTGAGGCATTTTTTCTGCCCTGTTGCTATAGTGTTAGAATGATCACAGGTTTTAATCAGTGAGTATTCACATAGATAGCTGTTTGACAAGGATGTTCTGTAACATGCATTTTACAAATGAGCTGAGAGAAGAGTGAACTTAGAGAATGTCCCACACTCTGAGCTATCAAAAGCATACTTACCTTCAGTTTGGGTGGGCACTGATGTGCTGGATGCAGACCACAGCATCCTTCATGTAATCTTCATCAGGTAGAAGTGATGGCACATAATCTGTGTCAAACTGATACAACAACCTACAATTCTTCCTAGAGAGATTTCAGCTCTGCTTGCCTCAAAAACCAAACAAAGCAATTATGAGCATGTGGAGCTGGATCTTGGGAACCAACCATGTCTTGGCTACTTATCATTTCAAGGCACCTCAGGTATGGAAGAGGCAGAGGCTCAGTTATTCTTTCAGGACTGAGGAGGAACACTGGTAAATCAGCAAGTGAAACCCACCTTCTGTGTTTGAGTCCTAATTAGTATAACAACTGCCTTTCCTCTTTTTCTGGAATTGTATTTAAGGTTAGTCTTAAGTTTGGTTTTTTGGTCTACAATAAAACAACAGGAAGTCGATATAAAAATCTTAGAAACATTTTCTGGGAATATTTTAGGAAACTGATAGATACAAAGAACTGTCAATACATTCAAGAAAAAATGGGTCTTGGTCACAATCCTGCAGCTATTTCTGTGTGAACACATAAACTGTGTTCGTACATAAGGCAGCTTCTTCCCACCATATTATGTACATTTGTGTCTATTGATTTTTACTGTATAGTTTCAAATATTTGCCAAAGTATTTCACAAGAGTGTCCAGAACAAATTGTCAAAAACAATTACTAGATGAAGGATGCTGTCGAACTAATGTCATTCTGTAGTTATTATTGGCAATATACAAACATCTTTGTAGGCAGATAATCCTACAAACCAACAGAATAATTAGAACAAATGTAAACAGCATGTATTTCTTTCTCAAAGTATCAGATATTTAAACCTACTAAGGAAAGGGTTCCCTTATTAGCCTATCACAGTGACAATTACTCCATGCTTCTTTACTGTCTGAACTGTTTGCTCCTTGTGTCGTTCCCATTCCTCATCATCTTTGTCCAGATCAAAAGTTTCTGGATAAACAGGAAGCTTGTCTTTTGGGCATTCCTCATAATAACTTCGGACATATTTTCCAACAGACCATCCTTTGTATTCCTCAGGCATTTTGCATTCTAGGCCATTGTAGTGAACGTTGTAGTGATGCTTCAGCCAGTAGAAAAGATAATGTATGTTGTAATCACATCTCCAAGGATTGTCTCTCAGCCACAGTATTTTCAGAAAGTAAAGATCTTCCAGCACTCCATATTCAAAATTCTGCAAGCTGTTGTTTGATAGATCCAGCTCCTCTAAGTTATTGAGGCCTGAAAAAGCAGCTAATCAATAGAAAAATAGTTATTGGTACCTTATAAAGTTAACTTAGAAAAAAACATTCATATCTGTGACAGGAAAAACATTCATATCTAGAAGAAGAAAAACATTTTTATAATTTTACAGCTACTGGGTTTTTTTGTTTTATTTTGGCTAGAGGCTATAAAAGGATTTGTCAAACATTGAATTTTAAAATATGGCACATGCCTTCAGAAGTGAGAAATATTAGAGGAGTTGCTCTGCTGATAAAGCTATAAAACACTTCATGAATGTGCCTGAGTGTAGCATAGAGACAGTGGAGGTGGATGAATGCCTGATTTGCTCATTGAATCCTGTTGTTATTGTCATGATACAGAAGTAGGAATATGGAAACTTATTATCGGACACTGTGCAGGGCCAGAGGTTTTTTTGTGTATACAGGTATTTGTGTGCATGAATAGAACCTTCAAATTAACATTTTAAGAATTGGAATGGAGTAAACATGGAGCTTCATAATAATGCTTGTGAGTTACATTTCAGAGAGCAGTTCATACTTTTTGCAATGACACTGTTTCATTTAATAGCAGAAGTCTTAATTTAAATAAATCAACTGTGTAATGTTAAACCTCACAAGTACTATTTTACTGATAGTAACACTTTCTGATGCAGTTTAATTGCCAAGATAGTACTAGATAAGCCCTTTTTTGCATGATGAATTTTCTCTCTCTTTCTCTCACCCTGTTTATATCTGCTTTTGTAATTAAATCCAAATGAACATAGGCTATAAGCAAATTGCCATTAAGGACACTTGAGTCCTAATAAATTTAAATAGCAATAGTTATAGTCCTATAACTTAAAAGCAATTCTATGTAGTGATTTTTAACCAAAAAGTATTTAAATCCTTTAGCTTTGTCTGTTATTTTATCATAGAATATAATTGAAAAGTAGCCTCCTTATATGTAATGTTTTCTTAAATGTGGCAAAGATATTTTAAAAATCATTGAACTACTTAGCATTTTGGAAAACTGTTAACCTTCAGGTTCCAGAATTATCTTTTGCACTTGGTTAGTTTAGTATTCAGAAAGGGCAACTGAAATGTGTCTTTCTCTATTGATTTTCCTGATGAATATATTTCAGTGCAAACCTTTACTCTATAAATTGAAATGTAAAAAAAGGTAAAATTTGCACCAACTTCTAGATTTTTAAATCCTTCCCCCTCCCACTCAGTTTATATCTGATAGAGACAATATTTAATAAAAGAGAAATAATTTTAAATGAGTATTTAAAATTATTCTTACCAGGATCAATGTATGCTATTCCATTACTGTTTAGATTTAATATCTTCAGTTCACTGACATCTTCAAACTCCTTGGCTCGTAGCTGTCTAATTTTGTTGTTGGACAAATCAAGTTTAGCTATATCTGGAGGCATGTTGCCTGGAACTTTCTTTAAATCTTAAAAAATGAAAAAGACACAACTTGTATCAGCTTTGGATTATTCTTACTACTTAGGTATTACAGTTGCATGCCAGACACAGTATTGTCAGTCTAACATTTTTCTTGTTTTCTTTCCCTTTTATCCCCTCTACTAGTGCCGCCATGTTTTTTCAACTTCTGAATCTCATTCTTTCTTTACTTGTACCTTTACATTTCATGTGAAAATTGTTCTCTTCATTAGTGGATATAGTAAAACCTCTGTGATTTATATTTTTATTTTAGTAGAACTAGACCATTCACATAGGAATAGGGTAAGTAGGAGCCTATTTTATACTAATATATTACTATATATTTATATTTTATACTAATATAAAAATATATGTGTGAAGGGCTTGATTGCTTAAAAAAGAGAAACCAGAGTAACTATATAACAAACCACCCAGGCAGCAGAGTGGCATTTTGTCTGCTTCTCTCTCCTACTTCTATCACTGGCAGTTCCAAAGTAGCTGAGGACCTCTCAGCCATTGGTGTCCGTATCCTTACAGTGTTCCTTCCAAAAGAACTCCAGAAAGAGCAGCTCCTACTCCAGTAGTAAGGGCCCATGCTTGAGAAGTGCAGACTGTGGTTTGAACCCTCTCAGGGTAATGTTAACAAACCTAATCTCCAGGATTATTATATTTGCTCAATGAGTGTTCTAATCCTACACTGTCATAACAGGAAAATGAGCAGTGTCTCTTGTTTGACCATCTTTGAATGAAAGCAAGGAGTTTCTGGATCTGTGCTGGACTCTGTGTGGTACTTCTGAACTTCTGAAGATATCTAATGACTCAGGTATTTTTGAGATGAGACTACAGCAACATACCAGAGTCTTCCTGCCTTATATCTGATTATAAGCAGAGCTGTGGTATTATAAATACATAAATATTATAACCACTCCAGCCTGCTGTGGTTGGATTGCTTCCTGCTTCTGCAGATGTCACAGTTTCAGGGCCTATTTATCACCAAATGAATGCAAATAATGCTTGAATTTAGAGACTTGGAGAGTTTGGAAGGACTAGAAAGCAGACTCTTTTTTCAACTGTCCTTGAAAATACAAGTTCTTTGTAGAAATGCAAACAAACTGCTTTTGCTTCCTTACTTTTTTGCCTTTTTTAGGGTTGTTTTTTTTTTGTTGTTTTTTTTTTTTGTAAAACAGAGTCAAGGGCATAGAGTATTTCATTCTGGAGTCCCACAGGGTCTGGCATATCACTGGTCTGACGAGATATAAGCAAATTATTTTTTAAAAAAGGGAACATACACATGGATAAATATATTTTTAAGATGTTTCTTTCATGAGGTTTCTGGCATTAATTGAAAGTTCCTGACCTGTTGTCCTACCTCTTTAGACATACTTAGTAGTGGTAGAGCAAGTGCTTGTCATTCCATTCCTTCCATTGTAAAGGAATAATGGATTGCAGCTTTTCATGTCATCTTACTGGTTTGTTAACTGATGCACTTTTTTTTTCTATTCTGAATTCTTGTCCACACAGATTTAGAGATGTTTTTGTGTTTTCCCTGGATTTTGTGTGCATTACACTCCTATTTCTGATGAAAATTCCAGTGAAATTGTGCATCTGCTGTACAATATTTATATATGAAGACAGTAAGTACAATGCTTTCATCAAAGATTGCCATATGTTCAGAAATACCAAATATCCATGGATATCTGCATCCAGCTGTCAAACATATGCACAGTAGATCTAGTACTTCCAAAAAGTATTGAAACATACTCAGTGTGTCCATGCTAGGCATGCAGGAAGTTCTGGATTGACATACTTTGTTCTTGACCTGGAGGAGGCAGTCCCTGTACCCCCTAGTATTCTCATGTAGAGGTTGAAATAACTTTATTCCTCCATTATTAATATTAAAGACAATAAATCATGCTTTCAAATACCATAAACCTCTTTGAAACTCCCATGAAGATCAAATCACATTGAATGTTTCCATGAACTTAGAGAAAAAAGTAAATTTTTTTTCCCAAGAAGTTTTTAGGTATATTTGTGTATTCAGGTCATCTCTTTGATACCACTAAGAGGGGAGAGTGTAAAGTCAGTCTTTGCTTATAATAGAATTATAATTTATACTTGGGCTTTTTTCAATAACAGTTCATTGAATAGTAAGAGTGATATAAGATTCTATGAAGGACAATTAAGATCATAATCTATAATCTAATTATTAAGATGTTATCTACAAGGAAACATAAGATAGGTGAACAGTAAAAATAATAAAAACAGCATAAATCATTAATTAAAAGATGTAGTAGCTTCATGGTAAAAGAAAGAGAAAATTGAGCCAGACAGACAAGAAAAGAATTTACAGGGTGAAAAAAAATAAAGAACACAGACCATTTTTATGACATACATAGTAGATAAACCATGTAATCAATTACTGAAATCATTAATCCTTGATATTTAGATATTATCTACTTATACTGAATTCTGAGCTTTTCTCTGGCATAAAGGTGCAACTGAAATTTTTATATAAAATCAAGTTGGTCTTAAAGCAGATAAAAGTTCAGCTGAATAAAACATGCAGGCTAAGCTCTGCTAAAATTGGGGAAAAGGTCTCACAATGTTGGCTGCTTCAAGCCATGCTTCTTCTTTCAGAATTGTTATGTTAAAGAATTATTCTCCTCTGAATTGTTTTTTTTTTGTTTGCTTTGTTTTGTCGTGGGATAAAATATGGGAAATATAAAGGACAAATAAGTGTGCATTTTCATGTTGATATATACCCCATCTGGTTTACCCTCAGGGCTTAACTGTGGCTCTTAGGGGCCTGAGAAAGATTTAGAGATGGAATGGATCCAAGTGTCTGCAAAACATTTCTTGAAGTCCCTTCAACTTTGAATTGTTTGCTGGGTGCTGGGAGGAAGGACACAGAGGAGTTATTTCTTTATGAACAAAAACATAAAATTTCTTCCCTTAGTAGAAGAAATCTTGTGCAGCAAATGTGAGGATGCAAAGCCTTTCCTTTGCAATCAGGTTCCTCTGGGCATTGAAAACACAGCTGGCTGCTCCAGTCCTGCTTCACAGCTCACCTCTGTTAAAGTTATTGCTATCTTTGTGTTTGTACAATGGAAGGAAGAAAAGACACTGTGTGCTTGTCTGTATCAGTTCAACAGTTTCAGCAGAGCTGTAATCTGACTGATTAGTGTGTTTATAGTTGTACAACCAGACTAGTAACTTAAGTAATATGCTTAGTTTTAATCCTGTTGATTTCTGTTAAATGCATTACAGCACTAAGGAATATCTGTGGAATTTGGGCTGCAGAGCAGAAGGAAAATGCAGGAAGAATTCCTGCTTATTGCTGATACTTATAAGAGAAAAAAAATTAACAATATCAGTTTAAGCAAAGCGAGTGCTATACTAAGTTCATTTGAAGTAAATAATGTGTGAATAAATGTAGAAAGGACTAAATAAACAGAATAAATATATATCATATATATATAAATCATTCATTCAGTTATAATGACAGATACAAACCTTTTCTTCTGCAGTTCAGAGTTGTCACAGGAAACACATACATGTGGCACAAAGAGGAATCAAATTCTGGTTTGGCAGGTTCAGGTTTCTCCCGTTTTATGTTTTTGGGATCCTGCCTGTCCTCTTCACTACACAGCTGATCAGCTTTTACCTGCTTTAACTTCTGATTTTTCAGTTCTACTGGGTGCACACATTTGGCATAATTTCCCAAATTCCTGTTTGTTGGAACCTGTAGCATTGTAACAAGAGTTTCTAGTTCACAGCTGCAATGCCAGGGATTGTCATAGAGACGAAGGTAGTTTAGACTGGGTGTATAAATAAAAATCTCCTCAGATAAAATCTTAATTTGGTTATGCTGAAGCAAGAGCGTGGTAAGTTTATCCAAACCATAAAAAGCCTCGCTCTCAATTTTTGATATGTCATTCTGTTGTAAATCCAGACTTTTCAGTGCTTTATACTTAGAAAACATATTATTCTTTAATTTACGAATTCTGTTTCTTGCTAGCAGCATGTGTTTTATATCCTCTGGCCAATCAGGTGCCACAAAAACCAATTTTCTTTCCTGACAGTCTAAGTATTTCTCATGAAGATAAGTGTAAATATCACATGTTAGGTCTCGGGCATTGCGTTTAACAGTGCTAGATGCTCTCCTTAAGATGTTTTCCCTTTCATTGTTTCTCAAACTCCTATTCCTTGTCCTCCTACAGTCAGATGCACTACAAAGAAGAATTAATAATATAATAGTGACTACTTGCATCCTGACATTCAGCTGGTCCCAGTTCTTTTCTGTGACAGCTGGAACACTTGAAATTTTTGGATAGTCCGAATCAGTGTT
Source organism: Agelaius tricolor (assembly GCF_023055355.1). Taxonomy (NCBI): domain Eukaryota; kingdom Metazoa; phylum Chordata; class Aves; order Passeriformes; family Icteridae; genus Agelaius; species Agelaius tricolor. Next base: position 57,429,256 of record NW_027269263.1, read on the forward strand.
GTACAGATCTGAGGAGGCACAGCTGGGCTTTGTGAGTTCCCTGTGTTGGAAGAAAAATAAAACATTAGGACAGATGAAATGGGCATTTTCATGGAGGATTGTATATAATATGCAGTCAAGTACTCGATCATCACACTGCTTGGAACTTCACAAATACTTTGAAGATTTAATGTCCTATCTCTTTTTGTTTGTTTGTTAGTTTTTACTGACTCTGGTCTACTGTTTTTCATTATGTTTAAACATGGGAAACTATATGGACCAATTTCTCACTGATTTTTGTTAAGAGATTCTCATGTGTTCAGGAAACACCATCAGGGTGGACCTTTTTGTATTCAAGTTAATCTTGGAAGATGAGCTCAAACAAGGAGTTTGAAGCTGGTCCTTTCCAACTTCCTGAGTGCTGAACAACTGGAACACATACAGAGTCAAACCAGGGAAAGCCATCAGACTGCCAGTTTTAGTTTGTGCACAAGGGTGGGCTTGTTTTCAAGTCATTTTCTCAGGATTGTTTACCCCAATTTTTGGGGTTTTGTGCTTTCATCTCAGTAATCTGCTGCGACCATGGTTCAGGATATTGGCCCAGATAGATTGAACGTGTATGAGAAATTCTTACATTTATGTCATACTCTGAGAATTTGAACTGTTCACCTTTAATATGACAGTTTTTGGCTTGGTTTGGTTTGGGTTTTTTTGGTTGCTTGTTTTCTTTGGTTTTTTGTTTTGTTTTTAATTTTGTTTTGGGTTTGGAGTTTGTTGTTTATTTTTGGGTGTTTTAGGTGAATTAAAAAATTTGCAAGACTTAAATATCTGTGAATGCCAGGGATTAAATATAAGAAATACAAACTCTTTCTACAAATTCCAATTTATTCCAAGAAGAAAGATTTTTTCAATTGCTGTGGCTATTAGGTTTACAAATCTTCCTGATAAAAAGTAGAGACTTGTGTTCTTAAGTACTTTAAAAATGGAGTTTAGTAGGATTCAGAAATAATCCATGAATCACTGGTTTTCTACACTACCAGGGCAAAATGATATATTCAATCTCAATTAATTTTGATAAACAGGCTTCAAAACTTTACCAGTCTGGGAGGAGGGGTTTGTTGTTATTATAAGCTTGGAGTTGTCAACACTACATTTTAATCATGTATTGTTTATAACTTCCTTTATTCCTTCAGTAGCCACTTGGGCTCTACAAATGTCTCACTAAATTCTTGATATTTTTAAGAGGTTTAATTTTAAATGTGTCTAAGAATGCAATCACCATTGTGTGTTTGTCCATTTTTTTTCTCAGTTTAACATTTTAAATTTTAGCTTGCTTCCATTAATTTTTTTAATGTTTTTTTCATTTCTCTTCCTTGATAGAAATCAATGTTTGACTTTGTTTTAATTAATAATTTCTTAGAAAAGGTAATGTTATAGGCAAATTTTTCTTATAATAAATTAATCTAAGAATAACATTAATATTTTGTTCAGAAATTATGTTTCTTAATATATTCATGAATTTATAGGCTATTTCTAGTGTTAAGTATATAAAAATAATTTGTATCATTTTTAGCCATTTTTTAGTGAAGTGTATATCCAGTGTTCTAGCCCAGAAACACCAATATTTTCACACAAGCTTTTGAAAATTACCGTAGGTAAAATACAGCTTAAGGCCTTCAAACACAAATGGTTTAGGATAGTCAAGTTAGTGATGCAGGGGCTGCTTTTCTCCCCTTATCAATAGATCTAGTAATCTATCACATTAGTGCAGAATGCTTTGCCCTTGATAGACTCATGCTGGCTGTTTGCTGTCACTTTTCCATCCTTTGTGTGCTTGGACAGGGCTTCACGGAGGATTTGCTCCATAACCTTCCAGGGACTCAAGTGGGGCTGACTGGCCTGTAGTTTCTTGGAGCTTCTTCCATTTCCTGAAAATGGAAGTGACATTTCCTATCTTCCAGTCATCAGGAATCTCCTCTGACTGTCATGACCTTTCAAAAGTGAGTGAGGCCTCTCAATGACAAGAGACAGCTTTCTTCCTCTTGGATGCACCCTGTCTCATCCCATTTCCTCAGGTGCTCCCTGACATTAACTTCCTCTATGATGGGTATTGCTTCACTCTCACAGACTCTGCTCACAGGCTCCAGCCAGGCACCTGGGAAGCCTTCAGACAGGCCTTAGCTGTAAAAACCAAGGCTAAAAAGTAATGGAGTAGCTTGTCCTTGAAGATTAACCAGTTCTCCTGAGCCCCTTTGCCCTCTGGGGCTGTCTAGTGTGAGATCCTGTTAAACAGAACGCTAAACTAGCCAAAATCTACTAACAAGTTCAGGGTTTTTTCTTCTACAGTTTGTCCAATTTTCTTCTGTCTGGATTTTGAACTTCTCATTTTCTCATTTCCATGGCTGCAATAACCAAAACTATTTAAGTTCATTCAGGCTGACATTCACTCAAGCTCACATTCCTTCACCTGTTGAAGAACACATTTCCTAGACCACTTGTCAGCCAGCTGGATCAAGAAATTGTCTTCAACATACTCTAGAAGTCTTCTGGATTGTTCATGCCCAGCCATAGTTTTTGGCAGCATATAGGAGTGGCTGAAGTCTCTCATGAGTGACTAGGGTGGGCAAGAGTAAAGCTTCCTTCAGCTGCCCAGAGATTTCATCCACCATCTCACCTTGATCAAACAGATCAAGCAGTCTGCAGCAGATCCCTACCACAATGTAATGCTCATAGGTTTGGCTTCTAATCATTACAAATAAGCTCTTAGTTGACTTGTCACCCATTTCAATGCAAAGCCCAGGCATGATTTTGCATAGAGTGCAGCCCATCCTCAGCTTTCTGGGCTGTCATTCCTAAATATTCTGGAACCTTTCATTGCACGCCTTCAGTTGGATGTGCTATCTCTGTGCATCTCTGGAGTCCCACTGAAATCATAGCTCTGTACCTATGCATGGACTTCAGTCCCTGCTGGTTGATTCCCAAGCTACAAGTGTTTGTGTTGAAACACTTAAAATAGACCCCTTTGTGCTGCTTTTGCATGCAAGGTCTCAGAGATTTTCCTCATCACTATTCCCCCCAGTTTTCTCACCACTCCCTGTGCCTTCACTCCTTACAGGTTGTGGTTATCTTCCATCTACATACCTGTTTTTACTGATGTATCTCCTCTCTCATATCCTTTGTTGCATGAATAGATTTCAAAAGCACAAACTTTCTTTAGGATTGGCTGGTATTGAATTTCCAGTTATCTGGTGGTGCTTTTGCCTGATAACTGAAATAGGGAAAAGATGGTCACAACATGGAAAAAGGCACAGGCTGAACTATTGCATTTTCATGTACAAGTACTGACTTTTTGCCTTTGCATTATATTGACATTTATTGTGAAACATTTATCATACTAGGACATTTGTTCCCATTATATAAGAATGGAACAATATGAGTAGTACTGGTTCTGCAGGTCAATAAAATATGGAAGCCTTATAATTACTCAAGTTTAATGTTCCAGAAGGTAGAACTAAACAGGAAGAATTTTGTAAATTATATTCTATTAAATTCTATTACTGGTTAGAGAAATATACAAGAGTTCATGGAGAAAATTCACCAATGGTTATAGATACCAGGATTGGCTAACAATAATCTTGGTTTAGCAAAATGTGTTAACATATGCTAACCTTCAATTAAATGATAAGTCCCTTGTGCTCTGTAGGACTGTATATTGTAGGTATCCTTTAAAATTATAAAATGACCATACTTCAAGGTAATAGCATCACATCTGTCAGTATTCTACTTTGAGGCTTCCAAAGAAAATGGCTGAGATGAACAGAAATTATTGTGGTGATTTAAAGATACTTACTCAGATTTTTTCCCTTAGAGACATACATATACATACAAATATCATTTTAATATACTTCTGGGTATTTTTATTATTCAGCCAGTTTAAGTCTGGCTGAATCTGTTGTATAGAGGTAGTACTATTTAAATAAAATCTGTTGTATAGAGATAGTACTAAAGGAACTCTGCATCTATTAACAAGGTAAATTACAAAGAAATATGAAACTGTTTGCTTTAATTTTGCAGGAAATTTAGAGGCATGTGTAATAGAAATACTCTTATTTGAGTTATTTGAAATAAATGCCCCATAAATTTTATTTATATAACAGTCCTTTTAACTTTTTAGTATATCTAAAAATATATGCTAGATTCTCTTATGTATTGCACAGTTTCACAAAACTTTTAAAAGAAAATGCTATCCAAAAATTTCATGTTCATGTCCAGTTCCTCATAATGATGCAAGAAGTTTGGAAGTTAGATAGGTTAATAAAAATTTTTTTTGGAAAGAGAGGATTGTGGGTAGGTGCATTGTGCGAGCCAAGGCCTTGTGTGACAACTGCAAAAGAAAGAGTTATTCCAAACTGATATTTGGAAGCTCAGTAAGCTGAAGGCAGAGAATTTAACAGTCTTTAAAAAGTCTGCCATTCCTGTTTCAGAGGTATCCCTAGAGACTCAAGGTCTGCCTGGCAGGTAGAATTGCTGGATTAAAAGCTGCCATGGAAGAAATGAGGTGAGCTGTTCACAAGAGCAGCCATCACAAAGATGTATATGGATTTGAAAAATAGCTTTATATTCTCTTTCCTGGGAGGAAAACAAATGTATGTCTTTCAACAACATCCCCATGAAGTTCAGAAACATGTTTTTGTTTGGCATTTGCATAATACATTTAGACTTTTGTTTTTCTTTGTCTGAATTGCCATATACTCACATAGCTAGCATTTGTTTTGGCAAAGTTTTGCATTAGTGTCTCCAACTCTACCACTCATCTCATCAGTATTACTTTTATTATAATCTGTGTTTTTTCCATGTTGGCTGATACTTTGTGTTTTTAGATTTCCATATATTTATGCTGGAGTTTGGAACATAATTTTTTTGAACTGTAAATAGCAAAGAAAAATTCTCCACTGACAAAAGACCTTTTGCAGTTATCTTGTACCTTGTTAATATGAAATTTTCCAGTCACACATTATGTTTCTGATTTAAAACCATGAGATTACACTCTTTGTATTGATAATTTTGAGACAAAAAGCAAAGCTCATTGTTTCTGAGATTATGGGGATGTACAAAAAGCTGCTGTCCTGTGAAGAATTTGATAGCAGACAGATTTTATGAACATTTCACATGGCAATCCTAAAAGCACTAGCTCAGCACAGGTTCTGTGTACTGTGGTAACTAACACAAAGTGCTTAGAGGTGGCAGTATTGCATTTCATAATGCTGCATGTGAATTTTGCTGTGGTGTATCAGACATCCTTTATTGGAATAAGGACCTGGCGAAGTGTAGGGGTCATTTTTTTATTCTCTCATACTATTCCATACAAACATTTTAGCCTCCATATTGCACAACAGAGATAGTTAAAATTTCCCTCTGAAAACTTCTGTCACATATGGTAGACATGAACAGTGTCCATCAGGAATAAAAGTCAGAAGGTGAGTTTGTCAGATTGCTTTAAAACAATGATCCTGAGACTGCAAATGTCAAAATTAATTGAAAAACTGGTATGACAGAATTCCTGCAGAATTTAGCTGTAACACAAACCAAGGATTTTTGGTAGTCTGTGTGCTCCTGGAGTTTAGGGAAGATGTCACTTTAAAAATGGAAAAAGAAGGCATGTGTTAAAATTCTCAGATTGATGATATTGATGATATGACCAGTAAAGGAAATCAGTATCTCTTCAAAGTTTTGTGAGGTTTTGAGTCTTCAAAATACAGCAAGAAATGCTTACCTGGATCTTAAACTGTGCAGCCTTGCAGCAACATATGCATTAAAAAGACTCAGAGCTACCAGAGTGTTTACCCCAGTCTCTCAATTTATTATCTATTTTATCAGATATATTTGGAAGTGTACTTCTCCAAGTTTTATTTTTCCCCACTCATTTCTGTGGGCTATCACACTGAAATGCAAAACAGCTCCGCCTTCTACAAAGAAGGATACTTTACCTCTTATACTTAATATGAATTAAACATTTCCATTTCAAAAAAAGGCACCACAAATAACACATGCCTTTAGATTCTTATATCTGTTCTAATGCACATTGTTGGGGTTTTTTTCATGAAATGTGAACTTACAGTTACTTTCTTAATATTTTTGTTGGTTTTTTTTTCAAGGGCATTCTTTTTACACTTCCTCTTTGCATTTGTGTTCAGCATGTATTGAAAGCATAAAGTCAATTCCAAAAGTAAAGTAAATTCCTACTCTATATTGAAAGCATAAAGTCAATTCCAAAAGTCAGTATGCCACTCCTTAGGCAGTCAGCTCCTCAGTGGGAGTTCCCATCTTCTTCAAAATGCCTAATTTTGCTGACTTGCACAACTACATGACTACGACTAAATGTCTACCAGAGCAGAAGGTCCTAATTCTAGGTTTTGATTTTCTGTATGCTTTCATTTGTGGTGCTTGTGGTAATTGTTATTTTTTCCAGTTGGGAATGTCATTCACTCAAATGAATAGTTTTCAGTAGGATATAAACCTGCAGCTGGAAATTTAAGTAATTTCAGAGTATAGATTCTTGATTTTACAGAGTGCTGTTGATTAATATTTTCCACTTAGACAATTTGCTTTCTCTTAACTAATGTTCAGTATAAAGAAATGTTTTCCAAAAGAACTGATCAAAACCTAAAATTACATTACTCACTTTTGTAACTGTAACTCTTTCAATTTTCCAGATTCTTTTAATAGTACTCTTCTAAATAATTATACTACTTGAGAAGTTTAAACTACACATTTCTGCTTTTAGTATCTTTTGATAGAGATCTGGTTTTCATTTCCAGCAGGCACTGCTTGTAAAATCAATTGCAAAAGCAGTCCAACAAACTTACACTGAAAAGTCATACTTGCAAAATATGCACAAAGTTCCAACTGATTTTGCAGTTGCTTAAGATAATTTTACAATGTTACTGGACTCATATGGTGAAATATCTTGCATGGTAGTGCTATTCCCCACTAATTTGCAATACAAGAGCAGAGAAAAATGCAGCAGAAGAAATGGGCTTTCAAACTTCAGCAAGTAGACAATTCTATTTCATATTGAACAACTTTTCTTTACAGTAAGTTTCAGAAAACTTTAACTATGACATTTTATGTTCTTTTGATTCTGTGTCATGCATTTGTAACAAATTACTCTCTTGTTTTTTGTGGGTTTTTTTGCAAAGCTTCCCCAGTTTACAGTAAATGAGTTTGGCTCACTGCAGAAAATTCACAAAGGTTTACCATACCTGCACTCTTGCAAAGGCTGTCACAAGATCATCTGTTTGGAAATTCCAGGTTGCATTCAGGTTTGTAGTTCACGTCTTTCTTTCATAATGTGAAGCAGAGGATCCTTTATATGACTGGCAGCATCCAGCATTCATGGTATACTGAGGTTGAGCAAGCACTGCAGCAGCCTTCCAGGGTTTTGAATTACATGACTACAGCTGTTTAAGTTTTACTAAGGAATAATAGCACTATAGGTTTGGATCACTTCCAGCAAACTGTCAGATCTATAAACAGCTAGCACTTACTGCATAATGAGAACAAGGCTTGCTTTTTGTAGCCATAAATAGACTAATTTTGTGTCATGATTAGTTGGGAGTTTATATCTGCAGCTTTAAAAATGCAGTTTTTACTAAGATATTTAAAAAAAAAAAAGCCACCCTGTGCTGGAAAAAAATACAAATTTAAAGTTGATTTCCTGAGAAGGAAGTTAATTAAAAAGTGAACTTTTGTTGCAGTTTTACATTGGTTTAATATATAAATTGAAGTCATATTTATAACTGCAATCTAAAAATAGTTTTGTTTTGGATAACATTAGTATCCTACTAAACTTGTAAAGAAAACAAAGGTTTTAGAATGCAGTACTATTTTAGAAACTTTCAAATATATACTGTATCTTGAAATATATTCCAAAAGCAATATGAAATGCCAAATTGTAAGACAATGAAGTTCTCCTAATATTTAAGTAAAGACTCACACATGAATTTCATTATAAATTGAGAAGATTCTCCATATAACAAAATACAAAAATGCGAAATGGTAGAGATGGAGTCTGAGGAATATGAAGGTTTAACTTTCCATCTAACAAAACCTTTCCAGAACAAAGGATGAGGCAGATGGGGCAACAGTCTTGTTCTGATTACTCTTTACCAAGTGTCTGTTTCTTGTTCATGAGAATCATGCTGAGATTGTTGTGCAGTGACAGGGTGAAATTTGAAATGAGGGCTGAGGTTAGAGGAAAGTTAAGAACTACCTACCTCTGAGTAACTTTTTCAAAATGCCAGTGATTTGCTCTGTTTTCTGAAAGCATCATTCCTGCTTGCTTAGAAGTGTCATCCCTGCTGTAGGGATCAGCCTCTAGAAAGCATGATCTAATAGTGCTCAGGGAGAAGTGATCAGCATCAAACAGGGAAAACCACAATCCTCCCTACCAGAGGACAGTGGGTTTGCTTGCCAGTGTGTTTGAGAGCCCTGAAAGGAATTCCACAGCTTCCTCCATTTTTGGATTCTGGAACAGTGCTTAATGGTTATGACCAAGTACTTAAGTGAACAGTTAAAACCAAAAAAAACATCACATTGCATCACAGTTGGATAAAGGATTTTAAAAATATTTTTTCCACCTCACTGAATGAATGAAACCAAAGGGAAATTTTGTAAGGCTAACATTTCAGAATTAGTTGGAAAACTGTAGAGGAGTTATACTATTAACATTGAAATTATGCTTAAAATATTCTATAGAATGTGTATTTTTAATTTTTTTAATTTTTTCTTGTTTTTTTTTCTTTCATTTTAACATAACAGTTCTTTTTATATTAATTGTTTTATTTCCACTACTTCTGTAGGATTTGAATGGTTAATTAGAAAGCCCATCTGTAAAATGTGTGATTATGTTAAGGATTGTGTAAGTAGCAACTTAAAGACCAAGGCATTTAATTAGCTCACTAAAAGAGGGGCAGAAAAGTTAGAATTAAGCAGACATTTTCTAGTCCATTGCTACAAAACAAGGCAATCTTTTCTTTGACTATTATGTCCATACATGGCAATAATACTGGATAAATTGTAGGCATGGGGGGTTTTACATAAAGTCATGGTAATTAAAGTTTTATCCATATGGCACAGGCAGTAAATATTTTTGTTAATGAGCTTCAACATATTTTCATAAAAATATAGAGATTCTCTTGTGTCTTGTTCAAAAATCACCCTGTAATACCATTGACATTCTCAGAGCCCCACCTAGAAAGCATAAGATCTGTTTGTTCTCCTCCTGAAGCTGAACAGTGTTGGTGGAAAATTTTCTGCTATTAGACACAAAACTGGAAAGACCTGAGGGTATAAAGAAATTGCATGTCATGCCCAAAATGTGTTACAGCAGTCTGTCACTTGCTGTAGGCTACCACAGCTGGATAAGAGAACACAAGCCACTAGGAAAAATTCATTTGTCCCTTTCGTTTCTTGACATCTGCTTTGCAGAGGTGTTGGAGAAGCCTACATGTAGACTTCACCAGTTTTCAACATCTGTGTTCCTCCTGCTCCAGCTTCACTGGGAGAATTTTCATTTTGCCAAATTCTGGCTTCTTCAGACCTATCAGGCAACAAAAAAGGGGCCATCACTTGGGGAGCACGTCTGAGCTATGTTCTTTATTTATTGAAGAAGAGAATGATTATTTACATTTCCTGAATACAAACTTGTGTAACTGATGAATACTATAAGTTACAAATGCTCTGTTATTTATTTTAGGAAAATGCTAATTCAGGAATATGTTAATATAAGCACTTTTTTTTGGACAGTGGAAAATGAAAAGAAAAATAACATGTGGAGTCGAGCCATCGATGTAATGTGCCAAACATCTGAAAGGATGTCACAATTCATTTTATGATTCTTGACAAACACAGGATACAAAAAAGATAGTCCCATGTGCTCCAGAGAGTACTTCCTCAATTCTAAATGTTGATTTTCAAATTTCTACCCTCAGTGTATTGCCAATACTGGAATCACGAGAGTGTTTCTTCAAAATCCCTTCTGTGCTGCAGACAGTGTTCTGCCTTGCAGGCTGGATTCCACAAATCCAATCAGTTCTGGGAGAAAGAATTGTAAAGGAGTGTATGTGTAGCAAAAGAGCCAAACCTGAATAAAAAACCTGTGTATCCCTATTCTTCAGAATGAGAAACTATACAAAGGTTAAATTAAATGAACTTTGATATTCTTATAAGCATTTCATCATTTCACTGCAATTATTTTCTAAATCCATGGGGACAGATCTTTAGCTGTGGTTTGCTCCATGTTTCTTTTTTGTTGTACTTTCATTTCAGATCATAGTATACTATTATGCAATCAAGAAAAAAACCCAAGACAGTAATTTACATATTAGAGTGAAAACTCCTACAGACAAGGAATTGTATTTTACTTATTTACCTAATTTTATTTACTTTTATATTTTATTTTTGCATTCACTTCTGATCTGTATATGCAAGAACAATAAGACAATAATAGAATGATTTTACTGAGTCATGCAGAAAAAGTCTGTTTTGCAGAATTTTGTGGGACCTAAGATTCAATAACCTCAATATTCTTCCTCACAGTTGATTTGATAGATGAGGTTTAAGTGGGATTTTACTCATCTGGGGTGAGGAATACAGTATTAAACTCCATATGTATCCTAACATTAATTCTCAGGCCAAGCTGTTCACTCTTGAGGCAATCTATTAAACACAGAAATTCCAAGTGAGCTGAGAAAGCAATTATTTTACTAAAATGTGCAAGAAATCTCACATTTCTGTACCTTATCTTCGAGAGTGCCTGAAATTTCATAGAGAATCCACAGGGGACAAAGAAAAGAAATTTAAGGTTTTATTGTTCTAGAAATAAAGAAAAGAGACATACAACGATTGCAGTAAGATTTAAATGTTAATTAATTTTATTTAATCTTATCTCAATGCATATTTCACACTGGAACTTTCTCAACCTGATGCCTGAGATCCATTATCCATTTTCAAGTAAAAACCCAGTTCAAGTGAAAAAGAAATTAGAAACAATCTGTGCAGTGGTATTATTATTAACTGCTTCCCTATCATTTGGTTTGGCTTGCATGGAGGAAAGCACTCGATTTCTGCTATTTCTGGTATCAAATGTCTATGTTAAGCAAGCAGTGGTTTTCCAGATAGAGATTAAAAGTCCTTTAGACTGCATTTAACATTATGCAATCCTTACTGAATTCCAGAAAAAGGCATGCTATTTCTGTCAGAATTGCTGAGTTTGATCTGATTACCTGCTATCTACCATCTCTCCTTTTGAGAATGGGAATTTCACTTTATTTTAGGCACCTAAGATAAGGTAGTGACTAGAAAATTAACTTAATGTATTTATATAGAAATTAGAGAGTGGGAGAGGTCTCCCAGAGGTGATTCAGACCTGTCTTGAGATCTTTGTTGCTCTTTGCTGTACAGAGATCCCAGGATTCTTATTTTTCTGTTGTTGTGCTGCTTAAGAGCCAACAACCAAGAGGCCTGTTGCAGAGTTAGGTAAACTCTTGCTTTAATGACTTGGTCATGCCATGTTAAAGCAATTGGTGCTTCTTGACCAGCAGCAAGTACAGATTTCCCAATGCATCCCTCAGATATTCACCATTAAGCTACTCTCTTTCATAGATACTGAATATTTTGGGGTGAGGAAATGAGACAGGATTATGTCTCATTGCATATACCAATAGTGAGTAGAAAACTGGAATCTGGAAAACTGAGTTTCATATTCTGTCCTGACAATTAGCACACATCTTTCCCTTCTGACATTTATCTTCTGATGATCACTACCACTAGAAAAGAGGACTGTCTGCCTTTGCTGCAGTAGCCCTATACTGCACCTTGTTCTTTTGCAATCACTTGGGGTGGGCAAACCCAATCTATCCATGCTGATGGTGAGGTCTGCAGTACTATCTGCTGATCCTCACTGATGTGTTGCCCACATCAGCCACATTCTCAAAGCCACAGTGTCCTTTTGTCCAACAGACACATCTCAGTTGGACATGGTATGAGAGCCTGGAGTGCACCAACAGGCTGTACATGCTCTGACCAGCTTGTGGTTATGAGATGATTCTTTCTTAATAATCCCCCTGCAGCCTCAGAACAAGATTCTGCTCTTTTTCCTTCTTCATCTGCTTCTTAGAGTACATCTGTTCCTGGAGAAGCCTGATCCAGGATAACACAGCTGCACCACATCAGACCCCACCTTGAACACAGCCAGCTGTCAGAGGCATGGGACTTGATGGGGTTTATATCATCATGCATGACCAGTAAAATGTTTCCTCCATTTATTTTGATAGTAGGGTTTTCATTCTGTCATTTTGCAGGCTGTTACAGACCCACTGTAGAAAAACAAATATGTTACACTCGTCCTGAACTCAAAACACAACAGATTATTTGCATCCACAGTGCTGAAAGTGCCAGTGTGTGTTATGAGCCACACCATATTGTCTGTATGTCTGTCTGTCTGTCTGTATGTGAGATCTGCACAAACACTTTAAGTCTAAGAATACATTTGACAGACACGAAGCCAGTTTCTCTCTGGGCTGGCATCCCTTTGCACAAAGGAAAATGTGCAAAGAGTGCCACAGTCATTGAAGAAAAGATTTTAACATCAAAGCATTTAAAACAATTGACAAAGAATCTGTTTTAAAGGCCACTTCAGCCTGAAAATAAAGAGCAAGCCAACCTGGGCATAAGTTAAAAGATGAGGCATTATGCCAGAAAAGAGAGTCTGCCTTGATTATAACTTAAAGTCATTTACTCCATTAAAAACATCTCACATGCAAAAGCCACCCAAATGCTAAATTTTCAGAAAGAGGAGCCAGAAACCCAAGGTGTGAATCTCCTCACTCGGTGTAAGATAGAAGTAAAGCAGGCTTCATTCTAGTTTCCACTGATAAGTAGTAGTGGGGACCAGTCACGTGCTACAAATGCTAGAGACTAGAAATGCAAGAACTGGGAGCATGTCCTCATAAAGTAATGGTAATTAAAGTTTTATCCATATGGCACAGTTTAAATTAAAGTTTATCCATATGACACAACAATCCACCAACGTCCTGGTGGATTGTTACCATACTGAGGTGTGATGGGTGATCAGCTGCTGCTCAGTTTCTGGCTTGCTTTTCTGTGACCATCTCCTGTCTGCTAGTGGTGTCAGACAACATTCATACCCTGAGCAAAGCCTGTGCCTTACACTGCTGCTCCCCTCAGGCAAGGTAGCCAAGCACCTCAGGCTTCTGAAGCAGCTGGAGAGGTGGGGCACAGTAAAAATCTCTCTCAGTCTATTTATATTACAAGATTCCTTCTTTGGATTCTTCTCTCCACAGGCCTTATTTGGTACCCAGGAGGACATGCCAGACTACTTTTTTTCCTGTGGATGTTTTGCAAATGAATTCCTGGGGCTGCAGTCTGAGCTGCACAGGGTTACTATAAAATCATATAATCATTAAGGTTGGAAAAGATCTCTAAGATCCCCAAGTTCAACCATCAACTGTTATATTGCACACCTTCAAAAGCCTGGAAAACAGTGAGATCTCTACATGCAAATATCAGGGGGACTTCATGGGGGGGAATTGTTCACATCTATGCTTTGTGTAGAAGCTGAAAAGAAGCTGTCATTTGCACAGCATTTATATGAGAAAAGAAACACTCTGTATGCCCAAGAGTGAATGGACATCCATTGAATTTAAGCAGCTAAAGAATTGTCTCCCTGAAGTGATAAAAGGAATAAACTGAATTGACAGATGCATCAGTCCATTTGTGATTTCATTGAATATTGCACTGTTTGAGTAGGCAGAGCTGTTGTTGTGGTTCTGCATGAAGGATTCTGTAGAAGAGCTCAATATTATTGTGACTGCAGAGGACCTTTCCTTGTACCCACTCTGAATCTAATGCACATTTTACTGTGGATCTGGAAAGAAATAATGAAGATACTTTATTACATTCAGAACTTGCTTCAAACTGAATTTCAACATCTACCATAGGTATGTAAATTGTAAGGTTGGGCAAACAAAGGCAGAATAATGAGACAGTAACATTCATTGCCACTTCCATAAATGGTTCAGCTGTAGAAAATGTTGAACCTGACTTTTGCTTAGTTAGAGGACACATTTTTTTAACAGATCCCTTAGATTATGTTTAAATTTTAGAGCAATATGTATCTGTTTTTCTTTTAGTGAGATAAATGCATTTCTTGTTTTAGTGAGCATCTCTGTGCCTAGGTAAGATGTTAAAGCGTTGAGAAGATCTCAAGCTTTTCCTGTACTGTTTTTGTTAGGCTTGCTAAGATATAAACATTTAATTTCTTGTGTAAATTTGAGCTGATGTCTTCAAAAATACTGCCAATGGCTGCAATTAGATTCAAGATCTGCTAATCAGCAAAATGTTAACTCTTAGAGAGAGATGTATTTGTTAGAAACTGAAAATAAACTGTACTTTTTGAGAAACTTTATGATGTTGGAAATCAGCTATCCTCTCAAATGACTTCAAAGTAAGAATCAATTCAAGAGGAGAAGTTCTAAACAAAAGAATTTTTTACTGTCATTGAATTTGCTTATAAATCTTGCTCACTTGCATTCACTGTCAGAAAACTTCAATTGTCTTGTCTTCTTTTTTCATTGGTATGTTTGAATTATGGTCTTCCAGTTTATAAACAAGAGCATTTCATTTCTTTCAGTGGTTAAGCAACTATAATATGTGGGAACAGCATTCTGCTACTGATTTTGATTTTGCCCATCAAAAAAGAACTGCCAGGCTTCTGCAAAAGTGATTGTTAACCATATCACTGTCTCTGGTGTCTGCCATACTTCATGTCTCCAGGTACTTGCTTCTTTTCCTTGTTCCTTCTTTTCCTGGTTCCCAAACATAAATAACCCTATGGAGAATTTCAGTGGTTTATGCACCACTCACTCCCTGGAAGCTACTGTTACATAGATTTTAACTATTTGTTTGAAATTTTAACTTTTTGATATTATATGGAGAATATTTGCTGATCTTTTTCCCCTACATGACATCATGAACATATGGATGTTTAATTTCACCTTTTTTCTTCAAAGGCTCTGGTTGAAAAATGTCAACAGGTAATGTCTGTTGTCTTTCTTGACTCTCCAAAACTTTCTGACACAACTTTTAAAGCCCTTGCAGAATGTAAACTTTTGAAGGTCAGCATTGAAGATTAGTATAATGATAAAAAAAAATATTAGGATTATGTATTTTTGCAATTCATTCAGATAATTTGAAATAAATCTTTCAGCTGATTTCAGTGGGTATTTGGATCATGCTTTTAATGTATGTCAGATGTGTAACTTGCATCTTAAATATTTCGACTGGGAATAACCAAAATGCTGATTTAAGTTTCAAGCTGATGAGTAAATGCTGCCCCTACATGAGGCACATTCATGTGGCTAATTGCCAGTGGATTACAGAGTCTGGTGTTAAGATGATTTCACCATTGAAGTATATTCTTGTACTGAATATGGCAGACTGCAGAAGGCACTGGATCACATCAGATTTCTGTAACCATTGCAAAGGGATTGTACTAAAGTTAATTTTTCTTTTAATAAGTTCCTGTTAACACACCTTTCTGTTTTAAAAATAAATTCTTAGAATCTAAGTATAGATATCTTAATGTTTTGAAAAATATTTTATACATATAGCTTTGTTCCTGTATCATGTTTTCAAAAATTCATTCATTGTTACTCCAGTTCAAGCATAAAACAATTAACCATTGATGTAGTGTCACTTAATAACCATGGCATATTATAGTACTGGAATGTGGCTATGAAAAAGAACATGATAACCAAAGACAATTGTCACAATTCCATTGTCACAATTCTCTTGAAACTTGGATATTATTTAATTTTGTGGATATTGAAGAAATGCTTTATTACTATCTAATACTAAGAAATAAATAAAATTGACAATTTTTTACCATTATCAAGAAAACATGGTAATGCATACAGAGAAAGAATATATTTTCTAGAAACAAAGACAAATGGAAGGGTTAGGGTTAGGGTTCCAAAGGGTTAGAGTTCCAAAGCTGCACATTTGATCCCTGTTTTGTGATACAGTGATAGAGTCAAGGGTGAGAGAGAATAGGGAAGACAAAGCTTACAAACATTTCAGAATTAAAAGACCTGTAAAATAATGCAAAGAAGTTGGAATTACTGTTGATCCTAAAGTTTCTGACACCATGAGAACTTCTAGAGATTCTCCTTTAAAGTGTAATGGACGCTTTTTTTGTGCCTGTTGGCATATAAAAATCTGATAATATTGCCTGGAGGAGCAAGTGAAAAGTGCTGGAGCAATATCACATTATCCTGTTGGTAGTTTAGCTGGCAGGTGGGACAGCTGCCTGCATTTTCTGGTTTAACATTTAGCAGGCTGGGTTTTCCAGTCTGTCAGCCAAATCATGGGCTGTGAGTGTGCTTGCACGTGTCTATTGCTTCTACTGCTAAAGAATGGCTGGATTATCCTAAAAAAATTTTTAAGCACTAGTAAGGGTATTGTAGAAATCCACTCATTTTATTGCTTTTCCAGGCACTTTCAAATGTGTCAGCATTAGCAAAATAATAGATTTTACATCTAAACTCATTGGTGTGTTGACCCTGGGCTCCAGGAACCCACCAAAGCTGCTTTACCCCTTCAGTGGACAGGACAAAGAAAATACAGCAAAGTGTTTGTGGGTCAAGGTAAGGACAAGGAGACATCAGTCACCTGTTACTGTCACAGGCAAACCAGACTTGACCCAGAGGAAGAAATTAATTTATTGCCAATCAAATCAGAGTAGGGTAATGAGAAATAAAACCAATCTTAAAACACTTTCACCCCACCCCTTCCTACTTCCTGGGCTGAGCTTCACCCTTGAATTCGCTGTCCCCTCCCCTAAGTGGCCCAGGGGGATGGGGAATGGGAATTTCGAATCTACCAAATCAGAATTCCTAAATTATAGGAAACCACTACATGGTTTCCTATAATTTAGGAAAACTGAAGAAAAAAAATTAATAGATCATGATTTTTAGAATTAAGAGATGTGAGTAAAAACATGTCTAAAAATGGACCCAGGCAATGTAGTGGCTCATCTCCCTGGCACATAATTCCAGTTTAGGAAAGATGGCATTCTTGTCCTCATGTATGATAAAGCAGTGTATGGCATGTGTTGTCACATAGTTGATCAGCTGTGTATTCATGCCTTGATTATTAAAAAAGTTATAATGTGGCCATTTCAGCTCTCAATCTCAGTGTGGTTACAGAATATTAACCTTTCAAATTCAGTTGACTTTGTTGCCAGACTCAGCATTCTTTATGGACTTTATAATAAAGTTGGCTATACTGAAGTTGCATTTCTTAAATTTATCTGTTCTCTTGAATGAAAACCAACTGCACTGTGAAATAATACCCAAACTATCACAGTGGTTGACTTATTGCAGGGTGACTTTATGAATTCTAGCTTCTACTGTATTTTATGGTCACACAATGAGGCCCTGTTCAGGTTATCAGTTCATTAGTAGCGCTGGGACTTTGAGATTTGCAGTGATTCTTTGTGCTGCAACAAACTGTACAAGCCAAAATATGATTCTATCCTACAGAATTCTGGGATTAAGTTTTTATTCATCAGGGAGCACAAAAGAAATTCTGGGAATGCATTGAAAAGCTAATTGTACAGTAATGTTAAACATACCAGAGATCTGAACTGTGTTGAAACATCTGTAGTTTTGAAAGACCTGTAGTCAGGTATACAAATCGCTCAATTTGGCTGAAAGCTTTTCTATCTACTTCATTTTTATAACCTCTGTGTGTGTTACAAGTTAGCTATGTGCAAGACATGCAACTGATTAAGTGAAACACTCTGAGGAAGGACTCAGGTTAACTCTTCATGCAGGGTACAGAACTGCTATTGCACACAAATGCTGCTGGTGCCTTTGGCTGCTGCTGTGCTAGAAGATCATTTTTCCTTAAAGTTATTTCAGTTCCTTAAATTAAAAAAGTATATTAGTGCAAATGAAATGTTTAAACAGGTTCCGAGTCTTTTTAGATTTGTTTCCCAAGCTCTGTCATCTGGAGTGGTGATCATTTCTGAGTGCTGGAACTAATGGAAATTCTCATTATCTCCAACAGACTTTTTTTCAGAAAGCTCAGTTTTTCAGCCATTCCAAAGAGCAGCATCTTTCTAATTAAGAAATTAGTTATTCTGACTCTTTGGGGGGGTTTAAAGGTCTAGTTTAAAAATGCCATCATTAATTTTTGTTTATCTTCACTGTTGGCTGCTGAATCCAAACTGCATATTGACTTGTACAGATTAGGAAAAGTATTGATTATAAATATTGCCTGCATTTATCTTTTGGGATCAGTGATGGAGTGTAAGTGTAAGGCCATTTCTACAAGGTTCTTCAGAAGTTAAGCTGAGAGAGCTGAGTGTTAGCTCCAACAGAGGCACTGCTCTCCATTGTGGGCTAGAAAACAATTGCCAATGAAAGAATTACTAACAAAGTATCTTCAATATGTCAAGCTGCTAAAACTGGAAAGCAAAAAAGAGCACAGAGGGGAGTCAGGTTAAACATTGGCAGGTCCTGCCTTGTGAAAGCTGTTACTTTTACTTTTGGGACAAACTCTTTGCACCGAACACAGAAATCTAATAGAGTCCTTGTCAAGATAACTTTCCATAGAGACTACTCACTCAGTCACTGTCCAGACACAATTCTGACTGAGAACTTCATTATTTGGCTGTAACACAAAGTTTGTGCAAAAAAAATTGGAATGTGAAAAAAATATTATAATGTCTGTATCTTTTATGGACGCCAGAAAGTGAAAAAAACTTAAGTTAAATAAAGAGGGTTAGGGAATCCAAGAAGACTTCACTTAATGTGCTCATTTAAAATATCACACAATTATATCTGAATGAAATTTATGCTGCCTTGAATTTAGTCCCACATGTTACAAAAAAAATGTTTTGTTTCTCTTTGCTTGCCACAGCTAGCCTTTTAAAATGCTGTGTTTCTTCTTACTCTAGTTTCCCCATAGCACAACCCATGACCTTGGCAACAAACCAAGCTTTTCTGCTTACACTGTGTTGCTAAGGCTTGCAGTTTTCTCTCTCCCACAAGACAGATAAATTGAGCATTTTAATTTTTGTAATTTCTGAGAGCTATGGTAGGAAAAAACCTGTGGTTATATCTGTTTGCTGTATTTAAGATGTAAAATTCATGCACATATAAAATAAATACATTAATTATTAAATACATTTCCTACTCTTAAAACTTTACTTGATAAAAGGAAACCCATCAGTCTGCTCTGTAACAGGCTACTATTTGTATGCTTTGGCTTTATATTATACTTTTTATTAGCATATAGAGATCTCTGTCAGCTTAGGCTAAGTATTGGTTGGAAAATGCAACAGAGAGCACAGTGTTTCATGTACAGTAATCAACACCCATATGCTGTGTTAAATAAAGAAAAATTGTAAAGCTCATGTTCTTTCCAGCAGTCTGTGCTGTGGATCTCTCCTGCTTTTCCAGTCTTGCTCTTTAGTGTTTAAAACTTAGAAGGTGCAATTTAGATTTGTACTACATAAGAGGATTTTCCTTTCTGTTTTTCCAAATGACAGCAGAATCCTTCTGCCCCCCAAAGCAGAGCAGAATTTCATGCAATAAGGATTGACATATACTTATGGGAACATAGGGCAGAAAAGATACAATATAGTTTCTGATATATTTGTGTCTCAGGTATAACTTAATCAAAATGGAAGTTTTTCCCTCAGTATTGGTGCCTTTTTCTTCTGTTGCTACTTCAAACACATATATTAAAAGTCTAATGTTTGGAGGAGTTTATTCTACTTATCCTGAGCCTACTTCTCAACTGAAAATTGGAAACTGAATAAAAGTAATCACTGCACATGTTCAGATTTTGGTATTGCATGGAAAGTTGTACATTTTGCATGAAAAAATATGCCTAGGGAAACTTGTGAACCCTAGCTAGAAAAAGGGAATTAATTCATATCATGTTTAAGTTGCATGTTGCTTAAGTGTCTTGATAAATAAGACCATTCATTAACAAAACCAAATATGCAATGAAAAGGAACTGAACTTCAAGCATATGAGGAACTGGTGGCATAATGAAGTTTCTCTGCTTTTCTCATTAGGGCTTTGACTATATTTCTCTTACTCTCAGAAAATACATAACATTAAATTAAAACCCCACACAATTACATTTTAAATGTTAATTTTTTCACTCTTTAATTTTAGAATTCATCCCTTTACATTTCAGAAAATATTTCCTTTATTCAATTTTTTTTTAAACAACACACAGTTTTTAAGTCTCAATAATATTTTTTGATAGTAGGACATCTGGTTTTGTCATTCTTGAAGTACTTGAGATTAGTTTCTTAAAATTATGGGAAACTTAAAAGAATTTTAGCAATTAAAATATTTGAGACAATTCTTTGAAAAAATAAAGCAAGAATGCAATGACAGAGCAAAGATCTTGAGTTCTTTGAAAGACAGATAGTTTAAAATCCTTGTGAAGATTCTTTTTTTTCTAGCTATCCTTCCATCCCTCATTGTTTTGCCTCATGTTTTGCTCCTCTAAACTCCTTGCAATAGGGACTATAGCATTTTAAATTGTGAGTATGGTGAATGTGTCCATGAATGCAGAGATAACATTACAAAAATTTTAGATAACACTCTAAAATTATTTACAATATATGCAAGGGATATGAGCTTCTATTACAGAGATGGTAACATCAGCACTTAGGACCAAAATCTATCTGTCTCAGGAAAGCAGGCTCACTGGAACTGCTTCCATGAGATAGAGAAGCAGCTCCAGTCACAAATTTTATTCTTACACTCTCCACATGTTTGTTAAAATGTCTTGATTTCTCCCCAATGCCTACATGACAAGGTTCTGGCAGCTTTGCTCCAAGGGTGATTTTGAGAGCCTGCAGCTGCCCCACTTCCCTCCTTCCAACACAAGCTGCTGATGCATATGGCCTGGACCACCCATATTCCTGGGATATTAGAAAAGCAATTTGGTATAAAAGTATTAGGACATTTGAAGAAAATGTCTTTAATCAAGCAGGATTTGGACAGAAAAACATAACAAAGAATAATAAGCTTAGTTGACTCCTGAGTTACATAAAGCATCCAGGAACAAAAACAGCCCTGACATAGGCTGAGGCAAGCTTAATGGAGAAGCTTAATATCAGGGGTGAGTTATATGCAGTGTAATAATAAGAAAGAAAAAAAT
Source organism: Agelaius tricolor (assembly GCF_023055355.1). Taxonomy (NCBI): domain Eukaryota; kingdom Metazoa; phylum Chordata; class Aves; order Passeriformes; family Icteridae; genus Agelaius; species Agelaius tricolor. The sequence goes on from NW_027269263.1 coordinate 57,450,511, forward strand.
AGCTGAAACATAAAAAATAGGTACAATACTTTAAAAATAGGAACAACTGTGAATCGCTTCTGAAATCAAGGATAAAAGGATGTACAAAGTACACAGAAATATTCTCTGCTTCTCCACTTCTGTGGTGACTGTCATGGAAGTACAGTTTGTGGAAATTGGGACGGGGCTGTGGCTGAGTCTCATCCCCAATGGGCACAGCTATGAGCAGCAGGTGAGCAGCACTGACAGCAATGAGCCAGGGGGTGCCCAGGGGCACTGACCAACCATCAAGGGGAGCAGAGGGCACACAGGTGTAAAGCATGTAAGATGAAGAATAGAAAAAGGTTGAGCTAAAGAATAAGAAAAGCAGATTCTTGAAGCCTTCTGAAATGGTGTTGCTCTGTATGGGCTGATGCTTGAAGCTTTCTGATATTGTATGGTGATGCTCTGTGTGTTGTGGCTGCCTTAACTGCAGCATGTGCTGTGACACCCTCATGCATGAAATTTTCTGCTGTAATTATTTAAGGTCCCATTCTCTCTTCTCGATGAGTTGCTGGTGTGTGCTGTTTAAAGTTGGGCATGCTTTGCAATCACTGGGTACTCCAGAATAGAGGTTATATGAATGAGTAAGCACTTAGCTCCATTTTCACTTCTTATGTGTTAATGATCTTCAAATCCTGACTGGTCCTGAAGGCCAGGCTGCAACACAAATATTTACTTGTATTTTAATAATAAGTAAGTTTCTAAATAGGGGAAGAAAACCCTACCCAAACAAAAATGGCATTTTGACTTTCCACAATAATCTAGAGGAATTTTTTAGCACTCTTAGCACTCTTTTAGCACTCTGTGGGATTCTGAATCTGCAGTGACTCAAACCCATAGTCTGGCTTTGCTTTTTAGTCTGTTAGAAAATTAGGCCATTAGGACTGAGGAATAGCCTTGTAACAGTTAAGAAAAAGATATCATTGGGTCTAATAGATATAACCAGCTACAGACTGCAAATGAATTAGTTGCATTTGATTTCCAAAGGAAAGGATGTGACAAATCCCACACATTCCCAAGGCAGGGAAAAGAAAAAGTTAAAGTACATTTAAGTGGGCTCCAAATTCCAACTTGTTTAGGAGACTGGAGAAAGAGAGCATTTAATCTGGAGACTTAGAAACTTAATGCTACAAAATATAGGAAATACTAAAACAGAGTCATTGTGATCAATGCCAGATGTGCCAGCACCTGGAGTCCCAATGCAAATCAGCTGCAATTAAAAGTACTCAGCAATGTGGAAAATCAGACTTGATGTTGTTACAGGATATTTTGTCACAATGGAATCCCTGTCATCTGGACTGTCTCAAGAAACACTGGCAATCATAGTTTGTAAACTATGACCTGGTCTAACCACAAGTGGTGTTAGGTATGGAAATTGAATTTTATGGCATGTGTTATACAGTGGGATTTCTACACTGCAGAAGAAAAATGTCCCTGCAGTTCCTGAAAACAGGTCTGGCCCACCATCATATTAGCTCAGGTATTAGAAACAATACAGCTACATTTGCTTACCCATTTCCCAGAGGTTTTTACTATGTGAATCTGAACTTTGTCCTGACACATATGAATTTTTAATAGCAAAATGAATCTGCATGATAGGAATTGCTTTTTTCTCTTCTAGTGTTCAATCCATGACACTGGTGCCTGACTGTGGCTAAACTGTGCAGAAATCTGAGCATTTTAAAGGATAGTTTAAGTATTTGAATAGTAAATGGCTCAGGCATAGATGGTGGGAGACACCTCTTAAGAGCTGTCCAAGGCCTGGAGTCACATTGGAGTCAATCTGTTTGGTTTGGAGTATGAGCAGGAAGCAACATCTGTATATCTGTGGAACAAAGATACATTACAGATGCTGACCTTGAAGGTTGCAAAGAGATATGTGGACAGAGATCTCAGAAGAAGTTGGAAATATCCTAGCACATGGTTATTGTTAGAGAGAGACAAGACATTCATTGTAGTCTGCAGTAGAAAGGCAGAGACTTTCAGCATGAGAATATAAATAATGAGGAGTTATTCCTTGGTATGTCATGGCCTCAGGTGGCTTTTGTCTCTAGCAAGTGAAGACCCTCACCAACTGGTACAGTCAATAGTCATTTTCTTACCCACAGAAACCATGTGGAAAAATAATAAATGATGTTTTTCAAATGTTTGTAGGCCTTATGATATAAATATGATCATATATATATATATATCATATGATTTATATCATATGATATATGATATAAAGTAACTGAAAAAGAACAAAAATGTAAAAATTACTTGAAAAAAAATAGCTGTTACAGAGGATCAAGAAGTTTATTTTTAAATTGTTTTCAAAATGGAAATGACAATATGCTATAGAAGAGATGCTGGACAAAGTCTTCCCTTTGTCCATAGCAATGGAATATGCATCCAAGATACAGGAGTAAGTTATTGACTAAAGAAGAAATAGGTTTTTGGAGAGTAGGTGATTCTAGAGTGGGTAGTCCTAGTCTGTGGCTTGCACAGTATTTGTTTTGCCAGACTCTGTTTCCAGGAGTTCCAATATGATAACTCCAACCATATCTTCCATAAATGTGAGGAGATTTAGTATAGAAAATGAAATTTTCCAGAAATAGGTGAATATCCTGGATGGTGGTCACTGACATTTATCAGGGAATAAATCAGGAAGTCTAATAAAACTAGTGCTAATTGATGCCTTTGTATGTATGTTAGATACAAAAATAATAGTTTAAAAATTCATATAGATTAAGCTTTCTGCATAGAGATTGTTTGAAGAGATTTCTTTTTGGAAAGATGAAAGTTTCATAAATTTTATGTAATGTCCTAATGACATTCCTTGTCTTTCAAGTCTTCACTCTTTTTTTTAAATCTGTAATTGTTAACAAAATGCCTCAATGTATTGATTTTCATTTATAAAAATAGTTTTTCTGTGATTTAATGTCACTTTAGTAATATAAAATGATTATAAATTAACGTTGAAGTGATAGCAGCATTAATTGTCATGTAGCAAAAAAATCTTTATTATATTCTTTAGTTTTTCATTAGCAAGTGCATTAAAGTGGTGTCACTTTTAAGTAAAGAAAAGTGCAAGAATTATATCCTTGAGATCACACCTATCAGACCATGAGTCTTTGCTGTAAGAAATTCAAGTTCTGGCATAAAGCCATTTTAGGTTTAAGCACATAACTATTTTATTGTCTTGAATAGGAGTACGCTGGTCAACAAAAATTTGAAATCTGTGGATTTGCACGAAAGCTGTTGAAAGTAGATTTCACCAGACAACTGCGTCTGCTGAGAAAAATGCAAAGTTTTGTGTTTTCATAAGTAGCCAGGATTGGAAACTTCTTTTATTGTTCCATTTTTTGTATCTATCCAGCTTGTGAGATTTCAGGAATCTGCAAAATTTGAACTCCAGCCGCACTCTTCCAGCATTATCATTACAGTGTCCACATCTGGGATCCAGACACTATCTACATGTGCCTGTTTTTTCAGGATGATACTTCCTCTCTGCCTACAATTAGGCAGTGCTGTTCACAGCCTAATTGTAGATAACTTATTAACCATATGGAATAAAGGGACAACTTTTTTTTTTCCAGTAAAGCTTACTTTATTGATATGAAGTACAGAGATATTCTGTTGTGATTATAAAAATTAGTTTTACAAAATCAACACTTAATTTTCCTTTACATTAGAGCATTTAGGATCAGAACATTGCCCTGTTTCCTGGTGTAGAAGCAGTAAAAATCACAAAGCATTTTTAGATCCTTTTGCAGTCCTAATGAAAGTCATTATTGTCTTGAATAAGGGGGCTGTTCATACACTTTTGAGTGTGACAGCACCATTTCAAATGTTGCCTTGTAGCCATAAAGCCCTTAATGGTAAGGCAGCAATTTTAAGACATTTGGTCTTAGCAAGTAGTATTTTGTTCTTCCAACAAAAAAACCCAAATAAACCAAACCAAACAAACAACACACCTCCTCCCAAAAAAAAATTGTGAAAAGTTCTTCCACCCCAAATTGTGGAGATATGTAAATGTGTTTTGGTGGAGGTATTTCACATCACATTACCTTTTTTCAGTTTCTTTGTTTCTCAAGAGGTAGGAAAACCGATTTTTCCCCCTTTCTCTATTAATTTTTCCAGATTTTTTTAGGGTTTGAGAGCTCTTGGTTGCCATGGAAAAATATTGGAACTTTCTATATCACAATGCAAAAACTTCAGTGACAATGGGATTCAGGTAAAATCTTTGCCTTTTTCTTGGTGTTCCCTGGAAGCACCCCTAGTTCATTAAATTAACCATATCCAAAACTGATATTTTGTTCTGCATGTCATCCTTCATTCATCATAACACCATTCTACACCAAAAAATCCCCCCTTTCATTCCTACAATGCCATATGCCTGAGATCTGTTCAATTTTGCCTTGAAAAGGGTGAAGAGGGGACAGTTTTTTTCTGTTAACTTCCATGCAGAACCTAGTGGGCAGGAAATCAGCTTAGTTTGAAAATTCAGTATGAAGAGGAAATTACTGTTTCCAAAATGTATGCTTAAACTGTGAAATTTCTCATCCTTATCACAGATTGCTTGAAGTTTACCAAAATCTGTTTGGAGATTTGACAAACTCAATATGATTGCATAGATTTACTTTGTATTTTACTTTGTATTTCCAAACAGTATGAGAAATAAACACTAGCAGGTAACTTTACAGTAGTAGAAAGAACATCTATCTTGTTAGGAACTGACATCCAAATAAGAGCACTTGTTTTTGTAACTGAGAATTGTTCCTAACTATATATAACAGAAATGCTTAAATAATATATTTTTAATGGTCTCAATTTCATGCCCATAAACAGTTGCAGATCATAAGGCTGCAGGTACAGCCAATGCCATCACATAATCCCAGTCCTCAGCTTCTACCGTTTTTCCATTACAAATCTTCAACATCCACCATTTTATAGCCATATATTGTAAAAATGAGTCAGTTGTTGTACCACAAGAGCTACATCTGGATTGGATCTTGTTGCTCAATGTACACGTCAGGCCATTTGCTTCTCTAGGAATAATTCTGACTCATCTTTCATGAATGTTCTGTGTAAAGATCCATGTTTTCACTAATGACCAAGTATGTGCATCTTGTGTACCTCATGGAAAGTCGTGTGGTGCCAGTGCTGCTGCTCTCAGAGGGGAATATTCACTTCTGTGTTGTGCTATGCTCATGGCCAAGAAGCTATTTCAGGTGTCTCATTACACAGAGGAAATAAAAAAAAAGACTGTTAAAAAGAAGGGTTTCTGCTTTCCCTGGGTGCCAAATGAATTTGAACTTTTTTGAGGAAAAAGCAGCAGCAGGGAGCACATGTGGGAGTTGCAGAAGCCCCGTTTTCATGGATCTAGGGAAGGCAGGAGAGAGAAGAGGAGATACAGAGTAACTCAAAACAAAATAAAAAGTCATTTTTGGAAATTGAATCAAAGGATATGATTTTATGGAAAATTTGCAGAGGGTAATTCCATTGTAATCCCACTGCCTGTTCCTAGGTACTATAACAGAATGTAAACACTTATGAGATCCCATATTTTGAAAACAGGATCCTTGTTCATTCATAATTCAGATGACGCTCACTTAATGAACAGCAATTTAGTATTTGACCTTTTCATTGATGTTTGTGTGTGTCCTTAGGCCTTATTTATGCACAATTAAAATTGTGCAATTAAGTTGGAAAATTATGTTTTCTTCATATGACATTTGACTTTTTATAGTGACTAAATGTCTTGTAAACATAATTTACCCTCACATCCTTGTCTGTTATTTTCTCTATAGATATATAACCAGGGACACAGAGATGAAGTGAGCAAACAAAGCTCCATCTCTTTTGATTGCAAATATAATTTGAATGTTATTTGCAAAAGCATGTAGGGGTAGACCAAAAGTTAAGAGTAAATTCAGAACCTAACTTTGAAGGATATTTTAAATAAGTATGTAGAAAAGCTATGCTAGTAAAAACAAGATAAACATATCTAACAGGCATTGAAATCTTGGCTTCACCTTGTGTTACATACCCTAGCTGAGAATGTAGTGATTAAGTCATCACATCTGAGGCCTAATTCTGAAAGGATTGCAGTTTCTCTTGCACATGGATGAAAAACATTTAGTTGCTGGGTGTAGAATGTTTCTGTATTACAGGTGAAAAGCAGCCCATAAATCCAAAATTGAAATAGGAACGGTAGAGAAGCCAATTAATAGAGATTCTGAATTTTCCACTTTAACCAATCCTAGATTCAAACACTGACACTTCCAATATTTTGTAAAACAAAACAAGGACCCAAAGCTGAGAAAAACTGCCTTGATATAGCGTACCAATAGACAAAAAGAAAATGAAACCAGAGTGAAGATATGGACAAAAATCTTAAAAGTACAGTCTATGAAACAAATTTCAGATCTGATAGGTTTCTTTGCATCTATTTAGGTAAGACTTATGAAAATCACACAGAAATACATAATCTTTTGTCATAATAAAAATAATATTTTCTAGTGATCAGCCCTGTGTTATTGTGTGAGTTCCTATGTAACATAAGGAAAAATTAGCTGTGTGTTAGTGGCTGATTACTGCAGAGGTAATTTTGTCAGAATATATATAATATAAATATAAATATATATATAAATATATAAATATAGTTATATATAAATATATAAATATAAATATATAATATTTGTGCATAATAAATACATGCATTTTTGTGTATGTGCACACATTTTATTTATCCATGTGGTGCTTACTCTTTTTACCTCAGGACTAATTCTTGAAAGCTTTGAAAAGATTCATGCAACCAGTGGTTTTTATTCAGTATACTATATGTACTTCTTTGTTCTCCCTGTAGAGGTAGAATTGCTATTGCAGCAAATGACAAATTACTCTGGCCTAAGGCCAAGATTAGCAGGCTGGAACCTTGCTCAGTGACACATTGAAGGCTTCTCACCAGGGTTTGAGGCTGGACATGACAGAAGAGGAGAGATTCTGACTGAAGATAAACCTCTGGTAGAGCTGCAGGCTGTCCTGTGATCCTAAATGTGATTTTAAGCAACTCTTTCCAAGAGGTTTCCAGAGAAGGTTTCAGTAGAAGGTCTAACTTCTCTTTGTAAGCCTAGAAATGATGGTTTTCAGGCTTGGAAAACACTCAGGCTGAAAGGTAAAAAAGTTTTGGAGTGCAAAGGAGAAAAGTGTACTTTAAGAATCCAAGTGACCTTTCACAAGAGTTCCATTGTTATTTTCCAAGACTGTCTGCTTTACAGAATAGATGAAAAAGCTAGTATTTGAGTTATAAAGGTTCTGGAATTGGAGTCAGTAGTGCCTGCACATATTTTTTCACTCTAAAAACAAGGATAGAAATTGTAGTCAACCAGTATCACAGTTAACTGGCCTGAACTCCACAGAGCAAATCAGAGCCCAGAACTCTTGAGTGACAGTCCTGAGGTTCTTACCCATTCCCTTCCAAAAAAAAAAAAAAGTGATTTATACAGATACAGTTTTCTGTTCATTTAAAAGAGAAGAAGAAGAAGTTGTTATGCACAAAAATGGGCATTTGCAGAGAGCAATAGAATGAATTTATCTGGGCCTGGTTCTCTAAGATCAACATTTTACGTTCTGGGTTGTGCTCAATTTAAAGAACCCAAATTCAACATGGTTTAATACATACAGAGGAACTTACATAAATGTTAGTCTAATGAACCCACAGTATAACATATAAAAAACTGAAAATAGCCCCTTAATGCATTTCTTCTTCTTCTAGTGACATTCCCAGTCAATGGCAGAATGACTTCATTACTAATGAAGGGTACCTAGAGAACTGAAGTGTGGGAAGTGGATCAAAGGATTGATGCACAAGCATTTAATTGAGTTCTGCAAGGGCACAGAATACCTGGAACACTGCCATGTCTCTTACTGCCCTCAGCTGACAGATGAAGCTGTGAAAACAATGGCATTTCACTGCCACAGACTGACATCTCTCAACATAGGAGGTTGCCCAAAGGTATGGACAAGAAATAGGGTGACAGTTCTGGGATTGCTATTGCAAAGAATTGCTTACTATTTCATCCAGAAATTTGACCTGCTGGCATCATTCAACTGCTTTTCTGGGAGTTTTAAGATTTGAGACTTGCCTCTTGGGAGTATTTGGCATTTTCTAATGGTTGCAGGTACAGTATAAAGGTGTCCACACTGTATCAGCTAAAAGTTTTTCTCTCCAGGACTTGATGTCTAAATAAGGGTGAAGAGAGAAGAGCTTTCACATTATATATCACTTCCTGCAAATACTCTCCCAGGTTCTGGTGTTTTGGGTGCTTTGAAAGGATTCTGGCTTTGTTTTAATTAGTCTTGATATTTTCATGCTTTTTTTCCCCCAGTTCTTTTTCTGAAGCCAGGTAAAGCCTAAACTGGGGCATTAGAACTTAACACCTGTTAAGTATGCATGGAAAGGCAGTGACTACTTTGAAATAAAAGTGCCTAAAACTGAAGCACTCAGGGTTGAAATGAAATTATTTAGATTAAGATTCATCTGCAGTAAAACTTAGTTCTTCTTTACCATGAACTTCTATTACAGCACTTTTGCTTCTTGTATTTTCTGTATAATTTCTTTTTGACTAAAGCCTGGCATCTCAATTATCTTTTTGCTGTATCTGAAATGTGTGCTCCCTTTTGAAATTCTGCTGTTATATCCCTTCCTTGTACTTTCTGACTTAATAGCTCTGGCTTTTGTACATTTAATTACTTATGTTGTTTTAATTTTTTTTAACAGCAAAACAAAATATTTGCCTCATTTTGAAAATAAGCATACAAACACAATTTTAAAATGCTGATTTCATTTTTTGTTTAAATTTCATGGGAAAAGTTATAATGTTGCTTCTGTCATTATCACATGGCAATGAACAAATTTATTACTACTTTTGGAAATGTTCATCTTGAACTATCCTTTAAAATGTTGCCACTTAGTGAACCAGTTTCCCTCATGTTTTCCCCATTGAAATGCCCATGTCCTATTTCCTTCCACAGTAAGTCTGCAGCCATTACTGGTCCCTGCCTTCTTCCTCACCAACACCCATCTCCATAACCCCTGAGTATTCTTCCAGTCCTCCACACATCCCCTCATTCCCTGCAGTGGCTGAACACAGCTCCTGCACAACAAATTTGAGATTATTTGACCAACTAATTAGCCAGCCCTAAATTTAGATATTCTCTGATCAAGTTGTTTGCCTTCCAAATGTGCAGAAGTTTCTCAGCCTCTAGGCCAAAGCTCACTGGCTGTGTTTCAGATCTGGGAGGCCACTCTCTATCTTATACTAGCCCTTGGCTTATATCTTACAGATATTACTGTACACCATTAATTATTATTTACAGGGGTCCTAATCTCCTGTGTCCTTTGGGTTTAGATAGATATTCAGCTATTTTTCCACAATGAAAGTGGTAATAGAAGTTGTGCACAGAGGTCTTCCCAAAGCAGTTGAAGTATGTAGTGCTACCATCAGTCCCATCTGCCCAGCACATGACACACCAACACAGGAAAACAAAACAAAACAAACACCATAAAATGTCAGTAAATACATTTAGGCTGGCAACTGGGAGATTTTTTGGTTATCTCAGCAGTGAATCATGAAAGAGCTTTCTGAGATGGGGCAAACTGTTAAGGAATGTTATTATGGCTCTTGGTAAGGGAATGGACTGGTCACATTTTGCAGTTCCTGCAAATGGGAAAAATGAGTCAACTCAGTGACCCAGTAATCCCCTTCCAACACTTTGTTCCTAGATGATATCTTTTCTTTAAACACTTATAAAGCCAATCTGTTAAATGCTAATACCCTACTATTTTCAGAAGAGAACATTGAGACTCTTCCATATAAACCTACCCATAAGTTTACAACTCTTTGTTTGACTTGAATCCAGCTTGCAGCTCCATAAAATGAGATGGGTACACCTGTGCATGTTAAAGCTAATGGGTCTTACAAATCCTTTGGCAAACTGTAGTGTAAATTGAGTGTATCCAGCTGCTAAGTAAAGAAATATTTTCCACTCAGAAACTGTTTAAAAATGGTCAGGAGATGAAAGTCAGAATGAACCTGTTCCAAAGGATATATGTTAATGTGTCCTGCAACATCTTATTTTTAAGAAAAATAGTTTAAAAATTAATATAGAAATATTAATATATAATAGAAAAATATTAAATTAACATAGACATATATGTACATTAAGAATATTTTGAATATGCTATGTAGGTTACTCTAAAATTAGAAGAGTATATCACTTTAATCCTATATTCTGAGGCAAATCAATTGTCTTTCAACAAACTCCAGTGACTTCAGTGGAGGTGCTGTGAATCTCCATGTCATGGTTCTCTATGCCTAAGGCAGCTACAAGTCATTTTGCAAATGCTGATTGTATAAAATATTCAGCAGTTCTGTTCTGAGCCTTATTCAGGGAATGAGCCTGATTCAAGGGTAATTCTTATTTCGTAGGGAAGAAATGAAGTTGCTGTGGGAAATATTCTACACATGAAAAAATACAGCAAGAACTGAAAATAAATCTCTGGTTAAATAAATTGGCCTTTTAAATAACTAAGTTCTGAAGATACAATAGAATGAACAATGAATTCTGTCATTCAGTCCTCTAAAGGGAATAGGATTCAGGGTATGACAAATGTAGATTTTTCTAAATGCATCTGATACCAGTTACTGACTTCAGAGTCAGCAACTTTTTTTAAAATAAGAATATTAATCTACTTTAAACTATTTTGATCTATTTATTAATCTATTGCAGATCTTAATCCTAAGCATATAAATAGATCTGGAATAAGCAAAGCACATGTACATTGCTCCATATACCAGGAGGACTGTCACAGTGTGCTAACTTTTTGTTCCACAACCCCAGGCCCCAGCTTTATCTTGCTGCCTTGTCCCTTATAGATTCTCATGAGATTGGCTGTTTAGTACAAGTGAAATCCTCATCTCTCTTTCTACCACCCCACTCCAGTGATTTTAATGAAATGTCTTAAACAGGTTTTTATTATGTTCTTTCTTGATTCTTGGTCCTGAATGAGCAAGGTAATTAAAGTATGTGCATAATGTATTCTTGAATGTTCCCATTGAGGTCAGTGGAGTAATTATTAGCTTCCATGGCTGCTTATGTACCTTGGGGACTGTGTGTCATGTTTTTCTCAAATGCATCTTCCAGCATTAATGGCAATGAGTATCAGTTCCTGAAAAATGGACTTGTGAGGTGAAACTAAGAACCTGTGCTTCAGAGCTAAAAAAAAACCAACCACACATTCAAAAATCTTGGTGTGAGACACTCATTTGTAACAGAGAACTGAGTTTAAAAAGTCATAAAGTGCATCCTCATAATTTAGAGAGAGCAATGCAATAGCACAAATAATAAATGCTTCTATATGCTGCATGCACATATATGGGTGGGAAAGTTAGACCATTCTCAGTAGGTGAAAAAAACCCCACAATATTTAAAACTAGACTGCAATCACAGTTAACCAATATCTAATATTAGAAAGTGACAGTTTCTGTGGAGCCTCTTGCAGAGAGTCAGAATTCTGCTGTGCCAGAAACCTTACTTCAATTTTAAAACATGCTTTTCCTACCAATCAGACACTAAAGTTGTGCTCTGGGCATTTTTTTTTTTCATCTATTCAATACTCTTCTAAATTCTGTATGTCTTGTTGGTTCATTCACAAATGATTGACACATGTATCCAACACTTGGCTGCAGCCTGCCATTATCTCCCCTTCTTGGACATCTCAGGTTGCATTCATCTTACTGACAATACCTGAGATATCTTTGGAAAGGCTTTGAGCAACTCCAGATTCTCATAACACTGTACTGTAGAAAAATTACCAAGAAAATATTTTCTAATCTCACTTCAGAGGAGGTTGTAAACCCCAAAACATGAGGTTCTTTTCTTCACTGGCATCATGGTGCCATGCTAGGGATCTGGCTTGACCCATCTAGTTTATCTAGGGGGTGTCCCTATTGGTGCCTTAGGACTCCTGTGGTGTGGCAGGGTTCTCTGCATGTTCCAGTGTCAGCCAGAAGTGAGCAGAGACACAGACTCTGTCTCTCTATGGCAGACAAAGTCCTCTTAGGGACGTTTCTGCTGGCAAAGGACACTTGGGAACATGAATGAGAAAACCAGGCTGGGATTAATGCTCTCAGCCATCTCCCTGTCCTTGAGCTCACACCAAGAGTCTGTGGGAGCCTGTTTCCCACCAACTGCATGTCAGTATATGGCAGTAGATTTGTGCCTGTGCTCAAAACACAGCACGGTTACAGCAAGGGAGTCAAGCTATGGTGCTGTGACCACTTTCCCAGTTTGTTTTTTACTGACCAACCTCTAAGAACCTTCTCTTAAAGTTCAATCTGATCTTCCCCTGACACAGCTTGTGCCTTGTCACTGGTCAGCACTTCCCCCTCAGCCTTCCCTTCTCCAGGATGAACAAGCCAATTGACATAAACTGTTCCTTGTAATTCTTGTGCTCAAGACATTTCACCATCTTGGTCACCTTTCTCTGGATGGTCTCTAATAGTTTAATGTCTTTCTTGCATTGTGATGCCCAACACTGCCCACAGCACTCAAGGTGAGGCCCCTAGTGCAGAGCAGAGCAGGACAATCCCCTCCATTGCCCAGCTGGTGATGCTGTGCTTGGTGTCACCAGGACACAGGTGGCCCTCCTGGCTGCCAGGGCACTGCTGGCCCATGTTCAACTTTCCATAGAACCAGACTCCCAGATCCCTTTCTGCAGGGCTTTTTCTGCAGCCTTACATCTCCCAGGGTGTATGTATAACCAAGTTTACCCCATCCCAGGTGAAGGATTGAGTATTTGCTCTTATTCAGTTTCATGCAGCTGGCAATTGCCCAGCTCTTCAGTCTGTCCTGAGCTCTCTGTAGCTCCTTTCTACCCTGCAGGGAGTCTTGTTTAGTATCATTGGCACACTTTACATTTAATTCCTGCATCCAGATCATTTATAAAAACATTACAAATTGAGCACTGGTATCTGGCCACTAACCTGATACAACCTCATTTACTGTAACCCTTTGAGCCAGTTGCTCACCCAGTGTATTATGGACTTGGCTGGAAAGTTTATCCAGGATACTTTTGGAGACAGTATCAAAAGCTCTGCTAAAATCCAAACCCACCATATCTATTGGCTTCCTTTGGTCAGCTAGGTGGATGACCTTGTCATAAAAGGAAATAAAGTTGGTTAAGCAGGACTTTCCCCCCCTCTTGAACCTATGGTGGCTGTGCCCAGTGGCTGCATTGTTCCAAATATTTCTCAGTTACTCTCAGAATAACCTTCTCTATACTTTTACCAGGCACTGAAGTGAGATTGGAAGGCCTGAAATTGCTGATGCCTTCCTTCTTTACCCTTCTTAAAAACTAGGAGAACTGAGTTGAGTCTTGTGAGTCTCAAAAGATGTGGATTCAATGCCCACCACCCTTCCATGGGGGTTAAGAGTATCACAGACCAGCCCCTGAGCACCTAGAACAGCACAGTGGCCAAACATGCCACAGGGCCTGAAACTGGAAAGGAACTGAAGTTTAGACATGGTTGATATATCTGAATAGATAACTTAATAAAATTTTATGAGAGTAAGAAATATAAAAGGCCATCCTATATACTCAGCCTGTAGCAGGAGAGCTCTAAGTGTACTTTAACAGGTCCTCTGTAAGTACTGTACTGCCTGCTGAGCCAGTCCAGGGTTTAATAGCTGCTTTAGAGACCACAGGACCAATACACATCCTTAATAACTCAAAAGGTATTTCCAGTGTGCTTCACACTTTCCAAATCCTCCTCTACTATTTCCCTGTCCTACCACAAACAATTCTGCTGTCATTGGTCTTATTTTCTTTACTTCTCTCAGATGTAGTTTTCTCAATGTCATCTCAGAAGTTTCTCCTTAAAATCTCTACTTCTAATTAAACACTTGTTAGATATAGAAAGTACTTTGAAAGATTGGTAGGCAACAGTAGTAATTGAAAAAAAAATAATTCAGATTCATTTAATCTCTTCATAATTTTCTGATTTACAGTTTTTCTCATCTTAAACCTCAAGGGTTTTTCTTTTATCTTCAGATTACTGTTGTTGACTTGTTCATTCTGTGACTTCATATTTCTGTTTAGAGCAGCAACAGTGTGCCAGCCCTTTCTGATTCTGCTTGCTTATCCATCTTCCTGTAGAACTGAGATGAAATGGGAACAGAAACTTGTGCAAATTCCAATTTGTGCTTGGTGAGCCATCACCAAGGAGCTGACATGACTTCTCAGAAACCCATTTGCATTATTCTGGCCTGGGATGACCCAGGATTTTGCCTCTGCCTAAGAGTCCCATGTGCAATGGGTTCTCCAAAGGTCTTGATTAAACTCTTCTGACCCAGCCAAGGAATTTCCCAACCAGTTATTTTTACTCTAAAGATAACCCTGGAGAGTTACACATCTTTGCAAAACAAAAAGGCAACCACGAGACACATGTCTCCACCCAGTGTTATCTTTGCCCTTTTTGTGATGTTTAGAACTAGGTAAACTTTGCCAGCTTTATTTTCTTGAGTTTCATTTTCTGGACAGTGGATGGTTTTTTTCCTTGCCAGCCTCAGTCTCTAACCCTTCACACCACTTATTCAGTGATAGGAAACTCCTATCCTCACCATCTGAGTCTGGGACCACACCTACAAGCTGGATTGATATGCAGAATAATGCAGTCCCAAACATTTTTTCCTTGTTCTTTCCAACAAGTCCAAAGAAATCCCGCCCTAGACCTTGCCAGGCCACAGAATATACTGGGAATGATATTCAGAAGATAAAAGTGAGTTCACAGCAAGATTCTGATATGTTCCACATCCTGCATGTTTCCCAGTTTGGGAAAATCTCTTTTTTTTTTTTTAATTGCAGTTCAAGGTCAGTATGGCAACGATGATAAAAATTTTATCTTCTGCCAATAACTACATCAAAAGCACAGTAAAATATGGCATGATTCTAGAGTTAGTTATCTTGCAGTAGCTTTTCAGCAACATCAACAGCAATGACAGTACTGTCACTGTCACATATTTCTATAAAATGATGTGTTTCTTTCACAACCTGTATGTTTTTAGTAATGAATGACAAGCAACAGATTGTCAAAAGAACTAAATCAAGCCTTAATTCTCCATTTTCAGCTAACTCTTAAAACCATATTCAGCTTAGATTTTCACAGAAGGTAAAGGCTGCTTTCAGGTGTAATTTATGTTCGGAGGATGTGAAACCGACATCGTAGAGAAATTTCATTCTCTGTTTAAGCAGATGGAAGAGGTCATCTATGTAAAAATCACATTCATCTGGAGAATTAAACATGCTAGTGGCTTAGGTTCTAAATAAGCAATAGAAGAAATATGTTTTTAGTTTAAAGTTGCCTTAAAATATCTGTGGCATAAAATACTACTTCATTGTTCCAAAGGAATTCCCCATTATTTATTGTTAAACACTAACCAGTCCTAGCAGACATTTCTTAATAGACTAAACCTTGCAAGTATTGAGTCATATCTCTTGTATTGTGCATATTATTTTTCTTTTTTTATTTTTACTGTTTTGATAGATTAAAATAGAAAACATGTGGAGCCACAAAGTTCTTCAAGTTTCAGTCCAATGCAACTTCATAGGAAATACTTATGGGCTTTCAATTGTTCATTCTTTCCAGTATCAGGTAGACTTTGAGATTATATTTGCCAACATACTGCCCTCCTTCCAGGTTTAATAAATATTAGAAGGAAAAAAAGGTCTGTGGCCTGGTATCCTGCTGCATATTTCTGTATCCAGAGGCCAATGACCTTTCAGTTAATCCAGTTTCTAAATGGCAGAAAGAAAGAATCATGGATAAGCTAATGTGGAAGTACATAGTGCTGGTGCAATTTATTTCTTCTGCTAGAGGAAAAACAACCTAACTCTCTGCTTTCTAAAATGTAGGAAAAGGTGCTGTCAGTTTGATTTGCTTAAGACTACTCTTTAAGAGTACAGGAAATCATACTGACATCTTTAGAGAAACATTTCTGTTCCCTGTAAAACATTCTGTGTTAACATTTCTAGATGCAAAATGAGAAAGGAAACATGTCATTGACAGAGAAGCCAGCTAGTCTTGTAATTTCCCCAAACTACATCTCATCTGTAACAATTTGGTTCCCCGAAAAGATCTTCCCCGAAAACTGTGCTATCAACAATTCCTCTTACAATGTTTGCCTTTTAAACAAAAATTACATTAGGTCTTAATAGTTACAATACATTTGACATTTGGAGAAGACTTTAAATTTTGTTTGGTTTTGTTGTTGTGTTTTGTAATGGATGCTGTTGGTTAGAAAGGAGATTCTGCAAGAACTCACAGAATTTCTTACATGTTATCCAAATATTCAGGTCTCAGTGCAGGAAAGATCCAACAAACATGGAACTGGAAATTAAGACTCCTACACACGATTTGGTAAAAGACCAACAACAATTACTCCTGTCTTCTGTTTAACAAGCAACAGAAATACAGTACTGTCCTCTCACTGACTGCAATTCTCCTTTTGGAAGTGACACAGAGGCTCCTGGAGTGCCATGTTTCAGCCACTGAATGCACATGAACTGGATGCCATACAATGATAAAACTACTGCAGCTGACATGCACCTCAGAATACTTCAGATCCTATGTAGACTTACCACATTTTGTAACCTGGAGCATGCCTGCAGAATGCTTCCTGCTTTTCCCATTAGCTCCCTGCCTCCACTTGCCTTATTTCTCCCGTACTTGTACTATGAACATTTCTCCCATGTTTGAGATTTTATTTTCCATTACTTTTACTATTGATTGCTTTCTGTAACCTCAGCTCACTAAGTTTGTTTTTTTTAAAAAAAATCTCTGCTTTTTATTATGATGGACCCAGTCAAAGAGGAACAGGCTCCCCAGGGCAGTGGTCACTGCCCCAGCCTGACAGAGCTCAAGTGTTTGGACAATGCTCTCAGGCACATGGAGTGACTTTGGGAATGGTGCTCTGCAAGGCTGGGAGTTGGACTTTATGATCCTGGTGGGTTCCTTCCAACTCAGCCCATTCTGTGATTCTGAAAAATTGCTGAGTTTTGGAATGGCTCAGGATTCAGACCATGTTGCAGAACTGTATTTCCCAGTTACCCCCTCTCAGTAAAATGGAGTCAAACTTTGGGTAAGGATTCAATTAGAGGTATTCCAGTGCTGCTCAAGCCCTGTGTTTGGGCCAGTACTTTTGTCTGACTTATACCAAGAAGAGATAGTTGTTTTGCCAAAGATAACTGTCATTATTGGCTGAAATACTTTTATTCATCAATTGGCTCATTTAAGACAGTAAGTAAATAAATAAATAAATAAAATAATCAGGCTCTCTCATAGCACAGTATATCTTAAATAAACAATCTTTTTACCATGTGTTGATGATTAATGAATGGCTGTTTCTGGCAAACCACTCAACTGTAGCTCCAGGCATGGGACATCATAAGTTTCCAAAAAAGTAGTAACAGCTCCCCTTATACATGCTTCAGACAGCCACTATACATTGCAGTTTCCATGAAAAACAGGAATTTGGACTTGGATGAGTTGATTTTTTATAGGTCAGAGCTTATAGCTCATATAAATTGTGCACACATTCCTCAATGGCACAGGCCTCCCTAATATAAAAACAGATGCAGCCTTGTGTTCATGTGGTTCATAGAGTGTGTCAGTGTTGGACATTTTATAAAAAAAATATCCTGCAGTGGTTGAAAACAAGCCCTTCTTGCTTCACTAATTCTGTCCCTTTTCCACTCCTGCCCACTTCCCTTTCCTGCTGTAGTGGTGCAAGCATCACAGCTGGGCACATCTGCCCCTTGTAACCATCTCCAGCATTTCCACTTTGGGAAACAAACACAAGAGCACTGTAGCAGCATTACTGACAGATAACAGAGCCCTTCAATTTGGATTTTTTTCCAGTATTGTCTGGATGCTGTATATTATATTTTTCCAGAGCTCAGGAGTTGGCCAGCAGGGAGAAAGACTGTCTTGATGTGGCTGTGACACACCAGATCAGGCTGAATCTCCTGGAGAGGATGGGAGCTGCAGAGTTGGCTCTTCCCCAGGAGCCCTGGAGTACCCAGCACAGGGGGAGGCTGGGCAGGAGGGTGCTCTGCTCAGCAGGACCAGGCTGGCAGCCAGCTCACACAAGGCATGGAAAGAAAGAGAC
Organism: Agelaius tricolor; assembly: GCF_023055355.1. Taxonomy (NCBI): domain Eukaryota; kingdom Metazoa; phylum Chordata; class Aves; order Passeriformes; family Icteridae; genus Agelaius; species Agelaius tricolor. Next base: position 57,468,745 of record NW_027269263.1, read on the forward strand.
ATTCACAGCACTGCAAGTGGTGGGTTCCATTTCTTCAGCTTGGGAAGGTACTGAAAATTGCTGGGTTGACACTGCCAAAAAAGAAGGGAGAGTTGCTTTTCTTCTTTTTAGAGTGTCTCACTCAGGAGGCCTGATTTTCTCAAATTTTTATCTAGTTTGCTAGTTTTGTGCTCTAATTCTGCAAAAGGGCAGTGGCCACAAAATGTTGAGGAGGATCTGAGGGGTCATGGGTAGATTTGGGCATCACGGACAACTCTCTTCTGGTTCAGCTCTCACAGAAGCTGCAAAACAAAACAGCCTTGGGGTAGGTCCAGAGCCAGAGCCAGAGCATGCAGGAGCTCCACAAGGCTCCTGTAGCACTGCCCATTGTGTACCCAATTCCATTTCTGAAACAATACATGTTAAAAGATGTGGGTGACAGAAGATACCTACAGTAGAGAGGCTGGCCAAAAAACAAGCAGAAGGTGAAGGAGGAAAGGGTAAAAGTACTTGGAGGTGCCACAGACACTGGTTCAAATAGAGAAACAGAGGGACCTGCACAGTTACTACAGCCTTCCTACAGAGCCATGAAAAAACACCCTGGAGATGCTGTAATACCTTCAGGTGTAGCTGGTTTATTTATCTTGTTTGGTTTTATATTTTCTTCCAAAGACAATGTTATTATTGCAGTGGCATCACCCTCTCAGATCTGTGTTCAGGCAGATGCTGACACACTAGAGCAAGTGTGGATGAAGCCCACCAAGACCATTCAAGTGCTGGAGCATGTGACATGTGAAGAACCTTCAGAGAATTGCTTTGCTACATCCCAGGAGAAGATCTGAGATGGAGGAGACCTTATTGCTGCCTCTTACTCTCATCAGAGCATACAGAAGAGAAGACAGAGCCAGACCAGTGTCAAAGGTGCACTGATAGGACAAATGGCATATGGAAAATTCTGATCACTTTCTGATTACAAGGAAACTTTAATTTTTTAATCAGGAGGCTGGCCAAACTCTTGAAGAGGATCCCAGAGACTGTGCAAGCTTCATCTCTAAAGATATTCAGAACTCATCTGGCAAAGCCATGACTCACCTGGAATAGTTGGATACATTTAAAGCAGTATCAGGTTAAAACACTCTCCAGAGACCTCTTCCAACCTAATTCATTCTGTGACTCTATGACCTAACCAATTAACTTCCAGTTTCCTTTCCTCAACACCCTTATAATATTGATAGCTTTAGTTAAAGCAAGGAACTTTTCCTCATTAAACTGCTTTTAGTGTTCTTGTAAAAACAGCCTCTGAAAAGTTTTGTCATTATTATTTTTAAATATATGCTCTTGTCATTATTATTTTTATTTTTTCATTTTTATTTTTAAACTCTTGTTGCAGACAAGATGTCTTGGAATACACAGCTGAACTGGAGAAACAGGAACATAACAATGCTGACCATCCTTCCTGGCTTGGATATGACTGGGATGGTAACATAATCACCTTCACCAAAAAAACACAGATCAGAGCCTGAAAAAACAAATTCTTCAAAATGAAAAATGAAGAAATTGTGCAGCATCTCTACAGTTCAAGGGTTTTTCTCTAGAGCATGAAAAGACCACTGTGTTATTTTTTCTTAAAACTAATCACACTTTAATAAAAGGCCATTTGTTGCATTAGTAAGGAAGCATAGCAAATCTTCTCACAGGAGTATGAATGCCTTCAAGCAAGACAGCTGCACTCAGACAGCACTGCTAACTCTCAGATGTTGATTCAAGCTGTCTTCATCTTTCAATAATGAAAGTTTTTGTAGTCCCGTGCAGAGTAAGCAATGAATAAATCTGCATGTGTTGGAGGATTTGTTTGCCATGAAGGTCCTCTCCAGGACATCAACACTGTGACCCCCCAGAGCACTTCACACTTGATGTGGCAGGTACCCATCAAGTACAGCCTTCCTGAGGAGAGGAGAGCAGTGAGTAGGCAGTGACTGCAGGTTCTTTAATGCACAACTACACCCAAGCATTTAAGCACAGTTCTCCACTTCTCAACAGCCACTTGTGCACCCAGAGCCCTCATTCTCATAAAAGCCTCTTGGGCTGAGTCCAGCTCTCTGAACAACCTCATGTTTGTGTCTGCAGGTCTGAACTGTGGGCTGGCTGGCAGCTGAGAGACCAGGAGAACCAAATTAAAGGGCGGCCAGATGAAAAAAGTGTTTGAGTATAAATTTGCTCCAGTTACAAGAATGTCTTCTCATCAAATGCACAAAAAAAAGATATATGGGCACACAAGGGGTTTGCCATTCAAATTCTAATTGCTGATAACCTAGTCATCTTCCCTTGTCTAGAGATAAATACAGTTTCACCTCATTAGAGCAGAACAAGACATTGTTCAATGCCTTTGGGGAAACTCATAAGGAAGGGTTTGTCCTCCTTCAACTCATTCTTGACCTTTATATTAACATTCTAGCTGGTCTCAACATGTTTTAGCTTGGAATTAATATAATCAGTAGCTTTAGTGGTAGCACAATTTTTCTGCTGGCTGATTTAAACTTCTTTAAGCAAGTAACTAACAAGTCTGATGTTTAATTCCTGCTAGATTTAGAAAATTAATGAATTCAAAGTCTGAGTTTGCTTTCTTCTGAATATGGAACAAAGAACATGTTTTCTTACTATGTTCTCCCTTAAATTGCTGATGCAGCAGTCTCAAAAAACACAACCTTAATCTCAGAGGCTGACAGTCTTTGTATTTCAGGTGAATAATGGGACCATTAAATGGATCCAATCTTGTGAAGTACCTACTAGACTATTTTCATGTGGTGTGAATTTTGAGGTACTTTTTTCACTTTGGCTGCAGCAGGGCATAGAAAACATTAGTTTCAAATATTTTTCTGGATATCCAAAACCATTATAATTTATTAATTTTATAAATTTTAAAAGTTTAATAATAACTCATACCTAGTAATATTGCAATGCCTTTAGTAAAACTATTAGAAACGTTTTATATATTACTGTTTATATTAAAAATACATATAATTTGTCATATGCATCCTGCCCACCTCATCCCAACAAGCAGTACACAGAACAATAAACAGGAAGGGGAGTTTTTAACCTCCCTGAATTACAGCAGATATGCTGCCCTTGACTCTTGAAGTCCATTAGCCAGGGGCAATTATATCTCCTGGGGAATCCTGTGGCAAAAGAAGTTAATTTCATAATGTACCATTATGCCTTAAAGAGCATACACATATATACAAAACATAAAGCCTGACTGGCAGTCTGAATTCTCTCCTGCTCCTCACCATCCCCTCAGTTGGCAGGGATTCTGAAATTTCAGCTCCAAACCCAAATTTCACTACTGCTTCTATAAGGTGCCATAGAGATGCATGGAAAGGCTTTTAAAAGCTGCATTTACTTTGCTGTGTGCTTGTTTTACAGTAACACAGAACCCTCCACAAAATCAGACCTGCCCTTGTGCAGCTTTACCTGCTTCCCTCACCTCCCTCTCTGCCTCCCAGGAGCTTTGCAGGACAGGGCTCTCAGTCCCTGCAGACAGAGCAAACCAAGAGATTCCAGCTCTCAGTCCAAGGGAACACGTCCCTCCTAGGGCAGCTTCTCCTGCAGGGGAATGCTCAGGTGGAGGAGTGCTCCTCCTTGAAATCAGCCAGATCCATGGTACTTTTATTTATTTTAAAAGTTTTTTCTTTGCAGATGAGCAGTGGTAGACAGAGCTGGAGTTCTTCTTTCTATCCACAAACCAGAGGTTCAGGATGACACAGAGCAAGTTCTGCCATTTCACAGAAGTATTTTTACACTGTAAGTACTCATCACTCAGGCAGAAACTGCTCAGGGTTCAAACACCAAATAAGAAAACCACAAAAGAACCACACTGAAAGTGATTTTTTCCTATCCATGATACAATTTGGTTGAAGAACATTCTCTGCATTTTGCATAAACCAGTAGAATTCCCACAGTATTGAGACATTTAATTTAGAAGTAAACAGAGCTTGCAAAGCATGGCATCTTGGAATTGTTGAAAATGCTTTTTAAAATTTTTAAATGACAATTCCAAACTTTTGCTTGAAAGCTATCAGCTTTTAAACTGATATGGTAAGTGGGTCAAGTTACATGAATTCTGAATATGTAAGATCATCTCATTCCTAAAAGGCACTAAAAGTAAACCAGACTGTTTAGTACCAGCACTGTCACAGGCAAATCTTGGGTTAAAATTCTCTCATTTTTAATAGTTTCTCTTTCATATTAAAAATATTCATCCAAAAGTTTTAATAATTTTACAGAAATGTTCCTTTGTAGTTTCCTGATTTAATCTCTTTGGCCTATTTCACCTTTAAGAACTCTTCAGCTTGACAGACTGGATCCAGCTTTGGCTTTTAAGACACACTTTGCCATTTTGTGTGTCAGCCTTAATCCATTTGTCTGTTTCATCCCTTTGATTCATGTGACCTGGAAAAGAGAGTTGTCTTAGTTTAATTTGACACACAGTAAACATATCATCTTCACATTGTCATTTTTTTACAAGCTCCCTGGAAGCACTTTTAGCCCTTTGATTTGGTAGAATTTGTGTACTTTTAACAGAGACATTTCCTTCTTGATACAGTTTTTTTTTTTTTTTACATTAATCTGATTTCCCACAATATATCTTTACAATAGAACAGTGGTTTTTATTACATAGTACTGCACTTTTCATTCTAAGCTAAGAAATGTGTTATGGTGGGTTGACCCTGGTTGGATGTCAGGTACCTACCAAAGCCACTCTACCACTCTCCTCCTCAAATGAACAGGCCAGAGAAAGCATAACAAGAAGCTCATGGATCAAGATAAGGACAGGGAGAGTTCAATCAGCAGTTACTGTCACAGGGAAAACAGACTTGACTTGGGGAAAAATTAATTTTATTTATTCCAAATCAGCTCTGAGAAGGATAATAAAAAATAAAGCCAAATCTTAAAAACATATCCCACTCACCCCTCCCTTTGCTCCAGGCTTAATTTCACTGCTGATTTCTCTACTTCCTCCCCACCAGAGGCACAGGGGGACAGAGAATGGGGGTTTTGGTCAGTTCACACATCATCTCTGCCACTCCTTGCTCTGCAGAAGGAGAGCTCCTGATGCTCTTCCCCTGCTCTGCCATGGAGCCCTCCACAAGCTGCAGGAGGATCTCTGCAGCCCTGCACACTCCAGGGGCTGCCCCAGGGGAATCTCCTGCCCCTGCTTCTGCACTGGCCTCCACATCAGCAGGGCTGTTTCTCTCACATGTTTTCACTCCTTTCTCCAGCTGCTGTGGGATTTTTCCTCTTTAACTGTGTTATTCATCATCACTGATGGGCTCAGCCCTGGCCAGTGGTGGGTCCATCCTGGAGCAGGCTGGTGCTGGCTCTGTAGGACACAGGGGAAGCTTCTGGCAGCTTCTCACAGAAGCCACCCCTAGAGCCCCTCCCAGTAACCCTGCCACACAAACCCTACAGGTACTGGTTTTCTCTGGGATAGGGTTATTTTTTCTTAATAGTAGCTAGGATGAACCATGTTTTAGATTTCTGCTGAAAACAGTGTTGACAATATATAAAATCTGTTATTTCTGAGTGGCCCTTTCACAGCATCAAGGCCTTTTCTTCTAATATTGCCCTGGCAGAGAGGAGACTGGGGGTGCACAAAAAGCTGGGAGGGGACAGAGCCAGGACAGCTGACCCCAAATGACCAAAGGGACATTCTGAACTGTATGGAGTCATGTTCTGTATCAGAGCTGGCAGGAGGAGGAGCAGGGGACACTCACAGTGACGGCATTTGTCTGACCCAGTACATGAGATACACTCCTGCTTTCCTGGGGATGGCTGAACACCTGCCTGCCCTGGGAAGTAGTGCAAGAATCCCTCATTTTACTTGGCTTTTGTGCACAGCTTTTGCTTTATCCATCAAACTGTCTTAATCTCAAAGTCTCTTTATCCCAACCATGACTTTTCTCACTTAGACTTTTCTGCTTGTCTCCCCCACCCCATGGTGGGGAGTGAGTGGTGACCTGGTGCTCAAGAGCCAGCTCTGGCTAAACCATGACTCTACATGAGATACTGATCTGGCTAAGTAATTTCAAAGATTTTAAGAGCCATGGTAAGACCTGATTGTCCAGATGCCCGGACATTTTGCAAGTATTACTGTTTCCTTATGATAATGGCCTAAAAAAAACCCCACAAGCCTGAGGTATCTGTCTCCTTCCAGGTTTCACATAAACTTCAGGCTGTATTCACAGTCATGCTCTAAAAAGCTCACTAACAAAGAAGAGAGTTCAACTCAGTCTCATTTTATAATCAAAAACCGGAGACCCAGAGAGAAAAGTAATCTTCCAAATTTATATTAAAGATTTGTGTCCATATTGGGAATTAAACTGGGATCTTTAAAGTGCCAAATCAGTGCCTTTATCACAAGATCAACCTTCACTTCAGTTTATCTTTACAAAATATCATTTATTATTACTTCAGTGTTCATTTAATTGTGTGAATTCTAAGTTTAGAATAATTTGAGCTTGGAATAGCAAGAGGGATGGCAGGGAAGCAGATTCTGAGCCAATTTTGCAAACATGCTCTGCTCTAACCTGTAACACAGCTGAAATTAAATTCTGGCCACAGCAAGAACAGTGGCAAAACTCCAACTGACATCACTGCACTGGTTTCCACAACTCAGGCCTGTGTGCCAGAACTTTTCAATAGCATTTCAGTGCTTTAGCAGCTCTAAGTGAGATTCATTTAAGTTTATGGGCCAAACCCACAGCAATTCACAACAGGCTGAGGTATGGTTTGGAAGCAGAGAGTTCTCAGAGAGGTCCAACAATGCCAGAGTCACTTCAGTGTCCCTTGTTATCAGACTACAACACGCCTTCAGGTGTCTCCATGGGGATGTCTTAATACAATTTCTGCACTCCTCATTGCTCCAGACAGCAGCAGTCTCAACCACACTCAGTGCCAGTGTCATGCCTACAGTAAAGCAGAATCCACAGATCTCTACTCATCATCTAATTGCAGACTTAAATCTGTGATGAATCACCAAGTTGGACAAATGTGTTGTATATGGAATCCATTAAAATTTGAAAGTTCAGTTCCTCAAAGCTTTCCTGAAACACTGATTTTCAATAGTATTGTATGAGAGAGTATAGAACAAAAACTAAAACAGAATCTGTCTTTTAAGCATACATAAAACATACTTAAAACATTTCATCAGTCTGGTTTTCAAACAGAAAACAGCCTCCAGGTGACAAGAAATTGAACCAACAAAGAAGTACAAATGAAAATTTCAGCTGATCCTTTAACAGAACTGTAGAACACTAAAAATACATCTTTTTCTCCAAGGGAAATGCAGGGCAGAGATCTATTTCCAGAATATTGGAGTGCTTGGTCCCAGTTCCTCTCTCTCTCATGTTTTTGTGACTATGGCTTGTACTTCTGTACAAGAAACAAACACTGAAGCACAGAATCAGTGCTGTAAATAGTTTCATGCACAGCTTACACCTTGGCAAAAAAGTTAAAGCAGAGTTTAGGGAGCACAGGAACAAATTTACAAGAGCCATTTTAAAGCTGAGTTTCTGTCTGAGCTCTGTTTCTCATTTTGGTTTTGCTATGTGAATGTAGAAAAAAGTTTTGTTCCTTATACTTCTGGAAATTTGCCTGTGAGGCAAGTATTAAGGTTATTAAGCCCATCACTAGTAGGAGGTTCAGTTATTTCCTATATTTGAATTCATTTGTGTATGAGGCACTAATCAAGCAACAAGGTTTAATTGGAGACCTTTTGATGACTGCTTTGGTCTTAACTGTACTCACTGCTTGTACTCTGAATACCATGAGAGCATGAGTGGATTTTGAGGAAGACTTTATTAGCTAGATTAAATCACAAAAGCACACAGCCTCCTGGACCGAGAATGGGGGGAGAGGTGAGGGAATTAATTTCAAAACCTACCAGCAGTCAAGACAGCAGCAGGAGTTCAGGAGAAGCCACAAACTATTATGCTGTGTGTACCTTTCAATTTAAAGCCCAGGAAAAAGGGGGTGGTTTTTCCCCACCCCAGTGTGTGGTGTTTAAAGAAGGTAACACCTTTGCAAAACTTTAGAGTCAAGTACTGACTGTTTATCTACTTGTCTTCCTGGAGAATGGAGGAGTTGAGAGCTCTATTTTCATAGCACAAAACATAAGAAGAGGATCATATTTTAAGTGTTGTTCATTGGTAGTGTTAGGACTGTGGTATATATCAAAAGGTTGTGAACAGCTTGAGTTGAATGCAAGCTGAAACCAATAAAAATCTGTAGGATAGCATCTCATCTAATGTGTTTAATAAAAGTTGGATGAACTTTCTATTTGACTCGAAGGAATGTAATCTTTTCCAGATACAACCTGGGTCTTTGTTTATTTTTTTTAAGATATTGCTTAAGGATCAAGGCTTCACAGAGGGCAGTGTGTAGAGGGACATTATAAAACAAAGCTCTTCCCACTCAATTCTAGTGGCCAAGAGTCAATAAAAACTGCTTCTAAGAAAGAAGGAGAGTTCTGAAGTGCCTGGAGAACAGACTAAACAGGGGGGGCATGACAGCAGAGAGTGTTACTCCTGGGATTGAACTGCAATGCTGACTGCAACAAACCCAAGACAGCTGCACAGTGGGAGCACTTGTGCAGCTGGTAAGCTTCAGATAAAACCTGGAGTTTCAGCAGACTGACATAATACAAGCTCTTTCACTTATTTCCCTTTTAAAGGCAAGTTGCTTGTCTCATGTTATTCACTGCCCCTTCAGCTGTGTTTGTATTCAACCCTTGAACTCCAGGCAGCTAAAAAACACAGACATTACCTTGGAGTAAGCAATACAGAATTTCTCATAATGAAGACTCTTAACCACATCCATCCACGTGCTTTGTGCAGGGTACAAGAGACTGATGCAGTCAGCACCCTCTGGCACATTGGTCTTAAAGCAATCCTAAAGGGAAGGCCACAGCATTCCATAGGCTGCTCTCCCAGTACTACTGTGTGAGGGACCACTGAGGGAACAGTGAGAGGTGATTATTCCTGATGGCAGGAAACATCTGCCTAGATCCCCTTTGCTCCAGCAGGGAACATCAGGCAGATGTCAAAGTTGTAATATTTCAGTGCATGCCTGAGTGAATGACTGTTGTAAGGAGAAAGGTGCTTCTCACCACCACCTATGGGGAGAACCAGGCAGGATGAGAAGACCTGAAGCATGTTAGTAAGAGAAACCTGAGAAGTCAGAGATAGGACAGAAGTGTCAATGTCCATCTTTTCAAAGGAATCTGGTAATTACAGACAGGCTGACTCTCCAGAGGCACAGCAAGGCCAGCTAAGAAGTTCTGCAGTACTAAAGGAATAACTGGATACTTAACTCATAAGGTAGAGGCAATGTGAAAATGTTCACAGGGGAAAAGGAGTTAGAGGAGTCAATGGGGGATTTCCTCTGCATGTCCTGTTTACACACCTGAGGAAAGGCATGAATTAACATGGGAGATTTCTATTACCTGCAGGGCCACCAGAGGCATGGCTCAGGGGAACACTGCTCTCAGGTGGCTTAGCAAAGCTCTTGTGCTGTAGCCAGGATGGGATTAGTACCAAAACCTAAAAGTCCTGTTAACTGCTGCAATTGCTGTCATTCTGACAAGAACTGGGAGCAAGTATGTCTCAACTTGGGAGAAAACCAAAACTCCCAAAGCATATGCTCCTTGTGTAAGGACAGAAAACCACAGAGGTTTGCCCGTTGAGAAGGTAAAAACAGGGAGACAGAGTAATAACAGCAAACACCCACAGCCTCTGAGGAGCACCTGGGACATGGTGGGACATTTACCATGGAAACACACAGCTGCTGCAAACCAGATGAATTGCCTGCAAAGTTAAAAGACTCCTCTGCACCAAGCAGATGGCATCAGGTGAAAGGTTGCCACTGGATATGAACTTGGCACTAGGACTGGGGCAGGGATGGAGAAACATCCAAAATCAGGAGAGTCCCTGGCATCACTCAGAGATGAGATTTACATGGTTTATTTTCCAGACAATTAGGTTTGGAAATTGACACCATTTGCTACAAGGATTCAAATAAAGTCTCTGAATGACTGCAAGAGTTTTTCCACCAAGTCACAGTGGTCAACACACAAGTTGGCAACCAAAGTGGCTGAAGAGATTCCAGTGTCTGCATTTCATTTAGTCCCCATCCACCCACATGCCTGATAACCTTCCTTTGCTGCTGTGGAGTGGGTGGGAGCAGATGGTCACATCAACCTGAGACAAGAAAAAACTGGGCTGAAGCCTCTCCTGAGGAAGCACTGAATTTAGTCTGAGATGCTCACATCACCTGGTCTTCACAACCTGCAGTACTGACAGTCCTACTGCCCCCCAGACAAGTGCTACAATCAAGTTTACCTTGCTATTTAGATAAGTTTCCTTTACCATAAGGTCAAGTTATAAGTTTTAGTCCTATTGCCAGTCAACAGAACAATTTATTTCCTTATTTCTCTGTGGCAACTTCTTATGCACTAGAAAAATGCATCTTCTCTTCCCTTTATCTTCTGAGACAAAACCAGAACTTTTCAGTTTTCTCTTGTTAATCATGATTTTAGGACTCTGCTCACATGTTCTCCTTTAGAGACTCTACAGTTTCAAAGCACAGATACTCAAAACTGGACACATTCCAGCAAAGTATTACTAATGCCATGTAAAGCCAAGGGATTATTTTGAGTTTTACAGAACAATCATGTTAACATGCTGTTTGTTTTCAATGGTGTAACACTATTGTTTCCTGACATTAATTAAATATTGCTCCTCTCAGGACTACACAGGTAATTGCTCCTACCTTTGTACTTAGAACTTAACTTATTGGAAAATGGCCTAAAAAGCATGTAAATCAAAATTATATGAACTTTAACCTTGACCTTCAACATGTTTGCAACCCCTTTGACATATTCTAAGTTTCTTTTCTGCTTAAATATTTGATACCTTTTAGCCTCCTATTCTTTCTCTTACCACATGTAGTATCTATAGCTAATTACCTCCACAGGCATAAAATTTAAGAACACAGGCACACCTGTGAGACAGGGAGGAGGCAGACATTGAGCAGGAAGGGCTTCTCTTCTTGCCAGGGCAAAGAAAGAACACCTTGACATGATTACAATCAGAAATTACTGGAATTACTCAAGTACTGTAAAGGCAGCCAAACACTTCCACAGATGGAAGCTGGACCAGTGCTTAGCATGAACTCTGCTTTTGTAGCATTTCATTATAGCATAGATACTGCTTTCCAGACTGCCAATGGAAACAGATGCCTTGCCCTTGAAAATTACTTCAAAGAATAAAAACTCCCTGTCACTGCTCTCCAGTTCCCTCCCTTTTTCAGCAAGTGTCTCCATTTTGCAGGAAAGTCCCTTCTTTTCCTAAAAGAGCAAACCCATTTCCCACTGTCATCCCTCTGTCTCTGGAGCACTCACTCCAGACTTCCATCATCTTGCTTTCACTAAATCCCACTCTCTTCCCTGGCTGGCTGGCAAACCCTGGATGGGGGTGCTTGTGGGGCTGTGGTGCACTGACTGCCCTCAGGGTGCAACTGGAGGGTGATGGTGCACATGGAAACTGCTCCAAAGCAGCAGGGAAGGATTTCCTAGAGCAGCAAAGTGCAGGAAGAAGTGACTGTTGAGCCAAGAACTCTGCCCTGTCTTCCCACTGGACAGCCTTCTCTAACACATTCACATATTCCCAGAGGCAAGTAAAACTTCCTAAAAGGTCACAGTGCCTGTGGTATTCACATGAAAACTGGATTTTCTGAAATATCATCTGGTTTTAAACTAATCTTTGAACTCAAAAGCATAAAACTCCTAAACTGCCATGCTCTTGTGATACAGTTTTTAACCACTTGGCAAAGCTCCTCTTCACTGTCTATTTTACCTTTCTTCAGTCACAACAGCAGGACAGCTATGGACCTTGTACCTGAAACCTCAACAATGAATAATGGTCCCAGGATACAGAAATTGTATTAAATGATTTTCAATTATTTGAAAATCTACTTGTACAAGAAAATTACCAAATATCACCTTTAGGAAGAAGCAATTGTTGATAGTGAGGGATCAAGTGCAGAAAGAATACACTGTAAGGTAAAGAGAAATAGAAGGAGGAAGTATCTCTCTTTTTATGTAACACTGTAACTTCTTTAAAAAACCGATAATCATTGGCCTAATGCTGTTGCCTCTGCATAATTCTTGATGATTTCTGTGCCTTTGGGACTTGTCTATTTGAGAGTTAACTAATCAGAGTTTCTGCTTTTGGCCTCAAGTGCCAAGATCATTTCCATACAGAACAGTGGTTGAAAAATTGCATCTGCTTCAGTGATGAGTGTCCCACACAAACACCGACTGGGTTGTGAAACCAGAGAAGTCATTCAGCTGTGGATATCTGAAACACCATTCTTATCTTTAATGTTGCCAAAGTAGCAGATGATTAGAGGCTGGTGGTCCTCATTCACTGAGAAGTCTTGTTTTACTGCTGAGGTGGTTCATTGCCCCAAGTCTTGCTAGAATCTGGGGTCCTTCCACGGATTTCTAGCCTGACAACCTCTAATTGTGGTTTTTGTAGAAACTGTATTTAATAACCACTACTAAATTTAAGTGCTAGTTACTGTTCCTAGGCAGGAAGAGATATATAAGCAGGCTACATACTAAAATTATATAATTACACTTCCAATGTTTTCCTGACTCTGAGATCCCCATCTTACATGGGGGAGAGAGTTTTTGTGCATATTTTCTTAGGTTTAAAACTCCAAGCCTTACCCCATCTGCTGCCACAGCAGGTCACACTGACATAACATGTTCAAACACTGAGCTGGAGCCCTCAGACACACTCAGTTGATGTTTTCTCTAGGGCAAACTGTGTAACTGGTAAAAGCAACAGCCTTAACTTTTAGATACAACATCTGGAGTGGGGGAGAGAAGTACACACCCTGCCAGTGAATTGTAAAACTCTTTTCTAAAGCAGGAAACAGCAAGACCCAGGATTCTAAGCTCAGTTTTAAATGCCTTACAAGAATAGTTCCAGTAATTGCAGGTACCTCTCCACGTGCTGTCTCTATTCCTCCAGCTCCAGCTTCTTCTGCTCTTCTCATCTCCCCCCATCATTTCTCAGCCTATCCTGCACTACTGGACATTATTTATAAATATGCCATAGACCCCTTTTATTTCCCCCCTTTGACTCAGAAACAGACAGATTTTTAAAAATTATTATATTTTTAATATAATAGATTGCCTAGGAAAGTCTATGTGAGTTTCTAAGCCAACAAAGCAATGGGTCAAATTCAGCCCTGGATTATCTCCCACAAACTCACTGGACCAACACTAAGGAGGAATTTGGCTCTAAGGCTTTTGTTAGAAGAAGTTGATTACATTCACAAGTCATTTACCAAATAAAATTTTCAAGTTATCCAGTAACATGGGGAGTAGAAGAGCACAAGCAAACATCTGAAAGTGAAGCAGATTAAACAAGCAGCTGCCAAGGGCAATAAACTAATAAAGAAATGTAGATGCCTTTGACTTAGGCCAGACAGACATTTATTGGAAGCCAAGATTAGTAAGCCTTACCACTTAGTGTTACATGATCATCTTTGGAGGCACTTTGTGTTTCTTTTAACTGGATCTCTGAACTCACATCCACTTTTCTTCCAGACAGCTCTAAATAGGCTTTGAGAGATGCAGGTACCTTGACTGTAATTGAACCTGGTATAAAATTAAGTGCAAGCTAGTTAGTTTAACCCTGAAATAGTCCATTATTTCACTAACTTGAATCAAATCATCATTTGGCTGTGCTTGGTTGGGTTTTTTTTAGAAGTCTTCAGAAACAGTAACCTCTTTATTTTTGAAGGTATCTTCATTTATCATAAACAGAGTATGTCACATGTAGAAAATGGTATCACAGAATTTCCTTCACAGACATGAAAATAAATAGTGACATACACTACAAACAATGCCTTTTGGTAGAGGATCTTATTACAGGAATGACCAAGGGAAGCAAATATGATAGATCTCACAGGTATCATGACTTTAAGTTTATCTTCTAGCTGCATATTGATATTCCAGAGCAAGGACAGGGCATCAGACTTGACAAATCACCCAGTCACTGCATGGCACACAATGAAAGAATTGCTCCTCTGGAAGGATGGGGTGCTGCTCACTTGCTGTGAACACTGGCAATTGTCTTTGCTTTACTGCTTAGGGCCAGCTGTTCACATCCTCCAACAGATGCAGTCTCAAAACTGACTTACCAGTTTAGACTGTGCATCACCAAAATGTAAACTAGTAGCAAAACTGCAGCTTTGGTGGCCTGAATAATTCTACTTTGAGATTAAAACCAGAAATTCTGACTTCTGCTTCCCCTAGATATGTGCATCTATGCATCAGACCAAAGGCAGACACTGGGCCCCCAACCTGGCCACATTAGTCAGTTTGGAATAACTCAGTCACAAAGTCTGAAAGCTCTCTCCTACACATTAGATCAAAAACATGAGAAATTCAGAATAGACTTCCTTTTTATGTGTTGTTTAGGTTTTTGCTTAATTTCAACATTTACTTAGGAAAACATAAAACAGTTTCTTGACATCCATCCCAGAAGCTTCAGCAGAACATGGTAAGAATAACAGCAAAGAAGCACCAGAAAGCAACCCTGGTTGAGCAATTTACACACAGCAGAATCACTTGCCTGTGACAGCTCTGATGAACAAATAACTTCCAGTATAATTTAGGCCTGCATTTTGCTGGATACACAAAAGCCTTAGAATAAGAAAGGGAAAAGGTCTTCATCTTTGGGTCCTCTTTGGAGAGTTGCTCAGTGATGACTCACAAAAACCAGCACACATGCAGCTCATTTAGCACAAGTGGGACATTTTCTACACTGCAGCTGTCGGCAGTTATTCTGAATTTACAGGGTAAACAGAACCAGAGCTTCAACTTTGCCTTTACTAAACTGTGCTGCCAGAAGAGATGTTAGAAAATATTTTGAAAATAACATTAATTAGCTTTTATTAAATACATTCCTCTTTTCTTCTAGCTCAAAGAGACATTAACTTAGCAAAATAAGTGATACTAAAGGTAACCAAGAAATAATATAAAAATAAACTTCTTTGCACTAATGAAGCCAAAAGAGATTGTACAGAAAGATGCACAAATTCAATTTCAATTCATTGACACCATGAGTCCCATTTTGAGTAACTGTTAGGATTTAACAGGGCACAGGCTTTGTTTTACAGGAGACAGAAGTGGACCAAACCACCTGAAGTGTCTGACATGACATTACAGTCAAGTTTAGAAATGCTGTGTTGTGTTTTGGCTTGTTTTGGATTTTTTTTGTCTGTCTGCATTTTGGGTTTTTTGGTTTTTTTTTCCAAACTAGGATTAACAAGATCTATTCAGGGCTCTGTAATTTACAGTATCAAATCTTCAGAATAGCAAAACTACGAATTCAACTTTAGGTGTGAGCTTTTAACTGAGAAGAGGAATTTAAGTGAGTAAGCAGGAGAGAAAATGAAGGAAAATGGTAATGTAAAACTCTCCCATCTTTGCTTTTCTGCCTTCAAATTTTCATAGTAGGACATTTCAGTCAGAAGGCAAGAAAAATAAATGTATGTGTGTCAGTGATCACTGCACATACAGCATCATGGAGAAAACTGTGCTCAAGGCAAGGGAACACTGTAACCCTAGTCAACCTTGCAGAATTCTGCTGGGCATATTGCCAGACCAAAAAGAAAAACATTGAAAAACACAAACACATTTAATCCATCTTAAGTATTCTTGTCCCTGACACAGCTTATTGTGTTTTAAGTATTTATAGACATCTTCCAATAATGATGCAAAAAAAAAAGTAAATAACCAACAATCACAAACTATTCTTTACAGACAGATAAAAACCAAACCCTTATCTCCTTTTCTTTTACATCAAAATCTGCCAGAAAAAAAAAATATTTAATTTATTTTGCTAACCTTTCTGGGATTTCAGATCCACTTTTCTTAATTGACTGACATAAACATCTATTGTCCCATGATATGTAGAAGCTTTTAGACTTCCATCTGATGAATCTAAAAAACAAAAGAAAAGAACTTGTGTATCATTCACTCTTTTAAAGTAAACATTTGCCAGAATATTTCTTTATACCTCAAACTGATTTTTATCAATTCTTTTGTGTTTGAGAATAATAATTATATTTATTAATATTCATAATAATTTACAGATTATACATCATATACATAAAGATAATAATTTACACACTGTCAGCCTTTGCTTAGGATTTTTCAGAAACCTCTTATTCTATCTCCCCACTCCAGAACTGGGGCACACTCTGGTCCTCAGGCTCTGCAGTTATTCTACATTACAAGGGCCCAACTGCAGTGCACATCTTCCTACAGGAATGTCTTGATCTTTGTGTGAAAATCAAGCATGAAACTTGAATACTAAGATCTCTTTTAGCTTCCAAAAGAGTTCATTTGCTCAGACCCTGTGCAGGGAGAACTTTACCCAGGAAAGGTAGCCCATGCAGAAACCAAGCAGCTGTGCACTGCAGTATCTTGTTACACAGAAAAACTGAACACAGGCTTTGTGAAATCTGATTCACTGCATCTGCACTATCAACAAATGTTTAATATGTGCAGGAAAACAGCACTTGTTCTGTGCCCTGGAATGGAGAGGCCTAAATTTTCTTTTATACCTTATTAGCAGAAATTTATGATCATACAACTTTGCAAAGAAGCATTTTTACAAACAGAAAGCCTTTAAGAAGCTTAAAGTGTACACTTGAGTAGTCTTTATTTGCAATGTATTCCAATTTTAAACACATAGACTTCCACAATATTAAGTGAAGTCCCAAAGAGTTCAACTACTTTCAAACTACTGAACAAGCTTATACCTAATAAGAATTGCAAAGAAATTATAAAAAAAGCATCTAGAGGAGCATAAAAAAATTACCTTGGTATATGAGGAAAAGGCAGTTCCTGAGAGGTATTTTTAGAGACAATGCTAGAAATTAAAGTATTGGCAAGAAATCCTGAGACACTGACAGAGTCTGGTTTCTGAATATGCATTGAAAAAACCCAACAATCGAATTGTTAGAAGTAGCCCAAGAAAAACTGAATGAAACTTCCCATTTTAAAAAGTAAAAGCATTAATGAGAGAATGAACTTGATTAATTAACAAGGATGTCTCATATTACCATTTTGTGCTTGCCATACAGTTTTAGCTCTAAGTGAACTCATCTGGAGCTTTTCTGATCCCGGGTTTCAAGCACAGATGCCAAAGATCAGTGCATTGCTTACAACAGCAAAAACACAGAAAAGAATCTTTATCCCACAGCTAAAGCTGATTTCTTTGGAGGGGAAAGTGATCAAAAAAACCCAGCTAATCCTTACTTAGTCAGCTGAGAAACTGAGAAGGGCTTTGGCTAAAAAGAAAACATTAATAACTAGAACTGGATGTGAATGCTTCTGCCATTTCAAGACTGTACTAAAGAAAGTCTGTTCAAAATCTGAAAAAAGAAAATTAACTCTTCATTAATAATGGAGACTTTTACTTGTCTAAGTTAAAATGAAATATTGATTTTAACTGGTGATTTTTTAAAAGGTTATTCATAATAGTTGAAAAGTTAAAGTCATTAGAACTGGAAAATTTGACAGGCATCAACCTTTTTAATGCACTTTTTAAGCAGTGATCACTAAAAGTTTTCATGCAAAGGCTGTTTTTGCAGGTATTCCCCATCAAATTTAGTAAGAGCCAATTACCAACTCCACATAACCTTGACAGAAATTTTGCTGGCAACAGATCCAGGAAACATCCAGCCTTTGACTCCTCTGCTTTAAACAGAACCCATAATAAGTGCCTTTATCTATTCTAGGAAGGAAGAAGAGTCTCCTGTGACAGAGGGAGAGCAGCTACAAACAGCCCACATCCCACCAGCTGAGGGTGCTTCAGAGGGACAACATTTATCCACTGAAGCCTTTCTCTTTCCACTTCCCAAATGCAAAAGCAGCTCCTGTGTGATTCTGCCCCAGCGGGAAGATAACTTTTGTGAATCTGCAAGACTGAACAAAGTGTTTTTTCCAAGATCTTCAATTAATAAATATAAATTAAATAAATGAGTAAATATAATTATAAATATAATATAAATAAATGTGAGAGACTGGACTGTGTTTGCAGAAGCATCAGCACAAATAAAGGATGCAGGAGGAGGGCAGGACGGACAGGCTCCCCAAGGCATGGATTTACCAGGAAAGCCAAGAACAGCCTGGAGGGAAATGGAACACTTTTCCATTGAGGAACACTGTTTTGGGAGGATGACTTGCCAGATTTTGCCTCCCAGAGTACCTCACTAATACAAAGTTTCCTGTGGCTGAAGAAACTTCAGCAGAGTTTCAAAACCACCAAAAGCTTGGCAGCACTATCCAAACAGTAAACCTGACACTACAATACTGCACAGTAAACAACTGTTAAGCTTTGACCTATGGAAGTAACATGAAATATATTTTATGGAAACAAATGAATATGATTTATGTAATGAATGTTACAGATTTGATATTAAATACAAGTGTGTAGATACCAAATTTAGATTAATTAAGAATACCAAGAAACACAGGATCGTTCATCAGTTCTGCAAAGTCCATAAAGATCCTGTTTTAAGTTTGTGTCTCTAACTCTTAACAAATAAAGGGGAATAAAAGGAAAATGGATTAAAAAAAAAACCAAAAATAAGTCCCAACAGAGTGCACAAATATAAATAAATATTTCAACAATGAAAAATTACCCTATACTAAGAAGCATAGGCTGATAGCATAAAATACATAACAAATAGCAATGGAGACAACACATATTTTATTGTTATGACAGATCAAACCTAAGGCAATTTATTTTCAAATATATACCCAGTGCTAGCTGATATTAATGTGAATAACTGAAGGTAAAAATAAAGAAAAAATGTATAGTTGAATTTGAGTTTGCTAAGGACCAACAGGGAAAAGGTTTTCTCCAGGTTTTTCAAGGGGGAGAACAAGGACAAAGCCTTTTACTGGAAATAGAACAGATGGTCAGTCTTGTGCAGCTTTAGCTGTTTAAGAATTTACTGGTACTAGAGAAAAAAAGATTTAAAAAAAGGGCACAGTGAAGCAAGATGTCCTTGGAAGGACAAAAGTCTCTGTTAAGTTTCATGGAAATAAATAGAGCTTGAAGAATAAAAGAATAAAATAAGTCACATAACTTGACTGCACAAAAGGATCAGTGAAAGGCCTACAAAGGTAATACTTAGCATCCCTTTATCAGCCTGGAACTAAAGAAAGGATTAAACACAAGTGATCTTAAATCTAAGCAAAACCATGCTTTTCCTAGGAACACCTAAAGACTGATTTTTGTCACTGATTTTACCATGAACAAGGTCAATCTCTATAGGAACACAAAATATCTATTATTATTTGATTATAGACTGGAGGAAGCATGAAATTCCAAGGTATCTGAAGTGTGATGAAGATTGAATTCCTGCTCAGCTAGCTATCTAGTATTTCTTATTGATAGTAAACTGGCAAAAATTCTTGGTTTAGTTTATTGTTCTAAAACTGTGATATGAAAAGTATTATAAGAAACTGAAATGTATTTACTAAATAGACTTCACTATTATTTATTATTTAGAATTCACTAAATTGCACACACAACTAAAAAATCCTTAGTGGTCCTGACCATACTTACCATGGGGACCTGGTACCATGGGCAGAACAAATGATGCAACACACAAAGCAATCTCAAGAAAACAATTCTTTTCCTAACTAAATTATCCAGGCTATCCTTTTACCTATTAATGATCTATTTTCTATCCCAATTTTAAATTATACCCATTGGTTGTAAAGGCTTTTTCTGATAAATTCCTCTGCTCCAAAAAAGCCCAACCAACCAATCCACCTGGCTTGCCTGGTTTGGAGAAAGGAAGCTGGGGTGAGCTCATTGCTCTCTGCAGCTTCCTGGGCAAGGGAAGGGCACAAGGAGGTGCTGAGCTTTTCTCCCTGGTGTCCAGTGAAACCTTGCATGGCAATGGCTCTTTTTTAGGAAGGATTTTTGTACAGAGAGAGTGGTCAAACACTGGAGCAGAGCTCCCAGAGAGGTTGGTGCCCCAAGCCTGTCAGAGTTTAAGAGCCCCTGAACAAGGACACTCCAACTCTTGTTGGATTGGATGGGCACTGTGGGTCCCTTCCAACTGAAATAAGGGATAAGACCTCCAGCAAACTGGTTGAGTAGGAAGTGCTCTCACATTTTGAGAGCTGAAAGTCTGGATCTTCAAAGATTTTTACCTTTAGAAAAATCCATACAAATACCAGGGATATTTAGTGCTCTTTAGGAAAAGATGAAGTCTATCCAGTGCTGTCAGAATTGAAATCTGAAAAATAAAGTTTCTTCAACAGTAAGAGTGTCTCAATGCTTAAGCTGAACCTGGTTAGTTAAGGAAAATAATCATCATCTGTTGATGGAAAAAGCTACCTCCTATATTAAGAAACCTTTCTTTAAACACTCTTCGTACCCTGTGAGTTTATTTAAGAGAAGGAAAAACAGCCTAGCAAGTTGAATTTAATTTTGTGGTTTAATGACTAACTCATAAGAATGTGTCTTGCATTCATTTTCCAGGAATGTTAATACAGAGCTCTTAGAAACATAAAAAGAGTTGTTAACAGTCCCTGAACACATCTTAGAGATGGTCCCTGAAACATGCTGAGTGAGTGACTACACTTAAAATCTTCAAGATCAGGGCCTGAGGAAATCCCTCTACATTCAAAAGATACACTGAGCCTTGTCTAAGATTCTGTTACTTCGATTTCCTGCCATATCAATAATTAGAATCTGAGTTTCTCACTTTGTGTGCTATCAAATGCACTGCTATAAGGTACACCATAACAGATAACTCTGACTTATCCTATCATATAAATGGCCAGGCTCCCAACAAAAGGTTTATGAGCTGTTTTCAGTTCTGAAGGGGAAACTATTGGCATAAGAGTTTCAAAACACTGAAATTATCACAAGCCTTCCCATCACCTCCCCAAATAAGTAATACATCAATGATTAGCTTCCTGATATAAAAATTAAACATAGTTAATCACTGATAGCAATAAGTGTAAGAGAGAGAACTACAGTAAGGGCACAACTGCATTTGATGTAGACTTAAGCATTTTCTTGTGTCCTTTTATCCCATCTATAGCTAAAAGATGACAGCTAGACTCAGTCTCACTTGTGCAAAGTCCACTGAGATCTTGTGCCTTGCCCAACCACAAAAGGCTGACTTTGGAAAGGGTCTTATTCAGCCACACTTACCAGTGCTACTCCTGAAAAGGAGGCAAAAACATCTGTGTGAAATCACCTCCTTTTTACCTTACTTAAATATGTGAATATTTAGCCTTTAGCAAGGAGAAGGGAAGAGCAAAAGACACAGAGAGAAGGCAGAACCTACCTACTGTGATACTCCCTCTTTTGGTCTGAAGGTTGGTATTACCTATAATGAAAAGGGGAGAAATGTTAAAAACATAGTATTGAAACATATTATTTATTTATTATTAATATTGTTGCTTTACAAACAAAAGTCTCAATATTTATGGGTTATAATTAAGTGATTCCAGACAAGAAAAACATTGAGTGAATTCAAAGATACCAGCTGGATTTGAGGGAGAAAAAAATGTAGAGAGGCATGTGCAAGGCTAATGCACAATATTGCCTTAGTTTACTTTGGGCAATTGTTTGTTGATTGCTCTGATGCCTGCAACAGCACTAGAGATGATTTCAGTTCAATTGCATGAATAATAAACAGTTTCTATTTTCCTCTTTTATATACCTGTACTCCATCTCTGCTGGAGGGAATCTTGTGTGTCATCTGCAAAGGCAACTTCCTGGACCCACTGAACATTTCCTACTCCCTCCAAACCTATTCTTTTGTAAGAGTACACAAAACTCTTACATTTTGTAAGAGTTTTGTGCATGACAACCCCTTGTCAACATTTCCATTGACTTCAGCTGGAGTATGTTGGACAAAGTGGAGAACATCAAACAAAGTGTGTAAGGCACAAAATGTAGAATGATCTTCCACTGAACTTGCATCACTCTAAACAGGCACAAGTGTTCCAGCCTTAAAATTTCAAAATACTTATTCTGCTCTTTCACCTACAACATCAAGAGAATCTGGAAGGACAACAGATGCACCTCCTAACAGAAGAGACATCTATCCTACTAACAGTCTAACTAAATTGTACAAACTTCTCCATTTCCATGCATGAATGTGTCACAGAAAATGCTCTAAATTAAAAACTAAAGCACACCATGTCATCCCTGCCATTCTCTCATCCTCCCAAGAGAAAGGCGGAATGAAGACTAAGGCTGATCACAGAAACTGAGTGCAGTTTAGCAATACGCAGTAACCATAATTTTCAGATCTTTCAGAAGAGGTTTTAAAAATTGCAGATGGATAAAGCTCTACCCTATCTTGTGTAATTACACCATAGTAAATAACCATTAGGGCAGAGTGCATTCCACTGGATATGACCTGTATTTTTCTTAGTGGTTCATGGGCTGAAAGCTAGAAAAGCAGCCCATCATCAACAGTCTTAAATTCATCTTTTCAAGCACATACTGTACAAAATCCTTTGGAGTTCTAAAAATCAGAGCAGAAACAAAAGCATTTTTCAATGACCTTGAAAGATGTTTGGCTTCACTCTTTGCTGTTTTTAAAAGCCATCCTATAATCATCCCATCCTTTTCCTCATTTTATCACGACTGGCCCTTAGTTTGGTACAACCTACCAAAAGACCCAGGGTTTTGTCAGCCAGCAGCTCCCATGGAGCAGCTGAAGGTAGATCATACTCTGTCAGCACACAGCCCCTGGGTCTGTTCTTTGTTTTTCTGGGGGTTTTCTTACCTGTTTTCATAAGTTTCATTGAAAAATATTCAACATATGGAAATCAAATTGCATGTAGATACATACTCATATGGCAGAATCACCAATGCTGCACAATGTCAACACATTCTGTGAGGCTGCACTTAGAATATCGTGTCCATTTTGTGCTTTCAAGTCAAGAATGACACTGGTGTCCTTAAGGCCAGAGAAGGCTATTGAGAAGATCAGGGACCCAGACCAAGCTAGAGATGCCCTGAGAGCATGTTTGTTTTGCTTTAAAAGGAGAAGGCTTAGAAGGAGTCTTCTTGTGGCCTTCAACTACCTAATGGGAGGGTATAGAGAAAAAAAGACATTCTTGCCATGGTGATGCAGCAAGAAGGAAGAAGTAGCAATAATAGATACCAGTAGTAATAGAAATTATCATTAAAAAAAGGTTTTTTCCCCATCAGAAATACAATTCAGGAGTGGACCAAGATGTCCAGAAAGTTCATACAAACTCTGGACTTGAAAATACTCAAAGCTCAACTAGACAAGGTCTTGAGCAAGCTTGGTCTAACAGAGCCTACTTTAAACATTAGTTGGGAAGGAATTTGATATCTAATTCAAATTTAAACTAGATTTATAAAACAAATTAATAGTTAATGCAACTCAACCCAAGACTTTAGGACTGCTGCCAAGAGGGGTTTCCTGTTCCTCCCATGTGTCCCTTGGTAGAGAGGCTTCACTGTAATGGTATTGGCTCTCATAAAGAAGAAATTCCTCAGGATCAAATTTCTTCTTCAGGTGTCAACTCAAAAGCTTAATAGCACCTGACATCTCTAATGCCTGTACAAAGGCTGATGAAAATTACCCAAAACAAGCTTCTTTCAAAACAATGCATTCCCATTTGCCAGAGGAGCACGAAGCATGCAAATGAGCAGTTGTGAAAGCTCTACCAGTGTCCTGATATTACAGCCTGAGTTTCAACCACAAAATGTGCCTCAGACAGGTTTGTAAAGTCTGTGCTGCCCTACCTTCAATTTTCCCAGTGCAAAAGCAGTTAAATCCAGCTTAGTTTTGTGCAGGATGTGCTGATTTGATGCCACCTATGGTGTCAGCTGTAGGGAAATGGTGACTTCAATTGCCCAAGAAACATATAATCTGTCCAGGGGTTTACAGACAACCATTGCAATTGAGCTACCTCATGAGCAAAACTCAGAAGTCACCATTTTTTCCTAGCAGAAATTTATAGTAGGAGTTATCTTGTCTGCTCATACATGTTTGTGTACTTCAAAAGCCTTGGCTATTAAAACATGATATTGTACAGAAAATATTTTTCTCCTCAAAAAATAGGGTAAAATTACCAAGCAAATGTTAATGTGCAATTTAAAAAAAAAAAAAAAAAAAAAAGCTAAAATAACATTAGGTGTTCCAGGCCTATTTAGTAGAGAGGTCATAAAAATAATCCTGAAGTAACATAAGAAATGGCTGCATAATTTGGATACAATTCTATTTGTTTTCACATTGTTCTTCAGCTTAATGGCAACAGGCATTACTGAAGAAAGTAATTTATTAGCTACAGCAGTTAGGATTTCATTTTTGCAACAAGAAAATAAAAATTAACTCTTGAATGTGTACAAAGACTGGGCTTGCTCACAAACTGACCACTCCACAATATCATTATACTGTATAAAGTTAGAAAAAGCCAAACCAGCACAGCTTATCAGACAGAAGTTCCAGAAATAATACAAGCCTACATGTTAGAAAAATACAATAACAGGAGAAAAAGCAGCTTATTTCTGTCAGTGCATGCTAAAATTAACTTTACCTAACAGGTTCAGAAACCATTCTCACATTTAATATAAAGGGACAGAGGAGTTGCTCCCTTCAAGGAAGAAAGAAGTAATTTCTCAAGCAAGATGACAACATAATTTCTTAGCAATTGTAGTAAATTCTTTTTAAGGGATATAGCTGAAAATCTGGAACTCTGACAGAGCTGAGTAATTTTCTTTGTGCATCTTCCAGTTTGTTTTACTCAATGTTAAACCACCACAAATGCATTATAGCACAGTCTGAATTCAGTGGGAGTTTTGTTAAATTAGAAAACCACACCAGATTTGAACCTCAGCTGCTGCTTGAATAAAATACTCTGTAGTTTATTAGTTTTAGATCTAGGGGAAGGACACCAAAGGGTGAATGGTTTAGAGACTGCTAAGAAGTTCTAAAAACTTCTTCTAAAAACAGAAACTGTCACCACTCTTAACATAAGATGCCAGCAAACACACAGGGTATTTCTAATAAAAACTTCTAATTATGACTCTCTCCTACAATAGCTCTTAGGAGATGATCTGTCTAAGAGTTGCTTTTCATATGAAGCAAATAAAAGATGGAGAGAGGAGAAGAGAAGCCTGCTGACAACTTTTAGTATCATTTTCATAGCTGAATTTAGAATATTTTTATGTTCTTAGTATGTGTTATTATATGAAAGACATTTTTTTTCAAATAATATATGCTTTTTGCTATTAATAAGTGTGCTTATGAAACCATTTTCAAAAATACAGTCTGCTAGGTGGCAAAAAATCAATTGTCTCTAAGAGATAGACCTGTTTTGCTTGCATGCTGTGCACAGCTGATTTAGTGCTAGTCCACTGCAATGGTGCATTTGTTACTGTGAACATTACTGAACACCTTCAAAGCAGCTTAATTTGTGACAGACTTCCTTCTTACCATGAACACTTCCCAGCATAATATCACCAGATTCTGAAGAGAGAGATGCTGATTCTGCATAGAGATATTTCGTTTTCAGCAGCCCATCTTCAGTAGATATATTGATGGTTGTCCCCTGCAGCTTCTCTATATTTACACTCTAGGAGAAATAAACACAATCAACAATTTGTCATCACAGTTTGAAAAAGCAGTGGAAGTAACACTGTTAAGACACAAAACAAATAGAAAGCAGTTGTTGGTGCAGGAAAAATGGAATCAGGCTAAAAGCTACACAAGACAAAACAAAAAAATTTTCCATCCAAGAGCTCTGACTTAAGAACTAATGATTCTTCACAACATTCCTAGGAGTTATTACATCCATAGTTCAGGTGAAGAACCCAAGTAGTCACAAACAGATGAAAGAAAAGCTTAATTTAATTTTCAAAATTAAACACTTCATTGTGAAAAGCAAAATGAATTATTAACTTTAATTATGAAGACTGAATCTTCATACAGCACTATGATGCTTGGAGCATTGATGATCGATTTTCTGCCACCACAAATTGAAACACCCTCTGTCTTTGTTACACACAGCTATTTAGGAAGATTTTTAACTGGTTTACTTTGTAGATATATCTTTGGTGAAGGTTTGCAAAAAAGCTCCAACCAGCTGCCCTTTTTCTCAGCATAATTTTCCTATTACCTTGGTTACTCAGGCTTCTATTCTTGGACTTAAGCCTCAAGACATACCAAGCCTTGAAAAACCAGGGATAAGATCTCCATTTCTACTTCTTTGCAATAGAAACAGAAAGGATAGAATACAAAAAGTTGCACTATGGATTTGGGAAATAAAAGGTGACAGATGAGATTATCTATGTAAAAGTGGTGAGCCACATGATAAAACATCAATGTATTTGAACAAAACAGAACAATTCACATGCTTGTGCAACAACCATATGAAACTGAATTCTGTTCTGTTCAGTTAAATTTGATTTATGATGGAAGAATGCAATAGTTCATACCTGAACCCCCACTAAATTTGCTTTTATTTTGCTTATGCAGACTTTCAGTGAATTGCACAAAATCCTTATTCATTACATGTAACAATACATGGCTTTCCAGATCAAACTGTGCCTCACTCAAATTATTTTGAAATCCTCCTTGTCATTTTAGCATTGCCATCTTTTGCAAAAAAGGTTGATATAAGAAAATAAGTCTGTCAACCCAGTCAAATATTATGATAAAGAACAAGTTATAGATGAAGCAAGAGATAATCTGACAAATAGTGTTGCACAAACTCAGTGCTGCATTGTATCCCAAAAACTGAGCTGAAGAGGCTGGGTTACTATGGACTATATGACAGCCAAATTATACTGTGGCCTTAGCCATCCATTCATACTGAACTACTAAATTATAAGATTACACAATGGACTACTGGCTTGAGACTTTTCCCATGATGCTACAATACTGATTAGATCCCCAATAATTTAGCAAGATACATTAAACTTTAAGAAAATCAAAATGCTATGCATAACCTATGGTAGAATTAGAAATATGTGACATTCAATGCCTACAATCACTGCAGGTGCTGCTGCTTAGAACTGTGCTACAGACAGAAATAAAATCCAGTAACAAAGGCACAACTTGTCACTACTGAACAAAGCTTTTCATCTAATACTGCTTGCAACAAGATAATAACCAGAGATTTCAAACATTAAATTCCATTGCATCTGTCCTAGGGATGCTTCCCAAAGTGCTGCCCCATGCCCCAGCCCTGCATGGCAAAGGGCAAACCTGCTCTGACATGTGGCCACACAGCAAGGAAAGGGAAAGGCACTCTTGTTTTAGGCTCTATGATCTCACCTGTTCTAAGAGTTAAATGACTTGCAAAGAACATTTCCCATTTGAGGGCCATCACTGATACCAGCACAATGAAAATAGTGCAAAGCACACTTTCAGGGAGAGAAAGAAAAGAAAAATATCTGCATAGTTTGGATACAAACTGGCTGCCTTGTGGCATTCCTAACCAGGCAAAGGTTACCTCTCTTCCTATAGAATGCAAGTTTTAACTCTGTTTAGATATATTACTTTGTTTACAATAAAGCACTTAATTCTTAAATAATCTCACATACCAACTCTTTTACCAGCCTCAACTGCCTTTCTTAAAATTGCACAGTAACAAAAAGAATTGTCTCAGCTCCAGGTCAAAAGAAGTTACTATAAACAGTAAAACAAAAACTACCAATACAAAGGATGTTTGTTTCAGAATAACCCAAATCAGGGTAGGGGCATGGAGGAAGGGGAAGTCAGATTGCTCAAGTATAAGAATAAAAAAGTATTTTAGATGGGGAAAGCATGGAAAAATAGGATTGCTTTTCAATGAAAATAAATATGCTTTCAATCCCAAATTCTTTAACTCTTGTGGAGTTTTGGCAGAACATAGATGTCTGGCTCAACAAAGCCAAGTGTTATAGAAAAGTCTCCATGGCACAGATTAGCTAATAACTCCCCAGGCAAACAAATTTCTTTATTTTTGTCCATTGAACCACCAGATTTTCGGGAAAAAATTCCTTCCCTTGGGCACAGAGCCTTGGGGGTTGCAGTTCCTGAAACTGACCACATGCTCAGGTTTCATTGGTCTCATCTGCACAAGTCAGACTGAGAAGGTTTTACACCTGAACACATTTTCAAGATAAAAACTGACATCTTGCTATGTTTAAATAAGACATATATGGCTCCTTCTCCACATATTTCTGCTCATGGCCTTCTTTTTTCTGCTATCATTGCTCAAAAGCTTTACTAGTGTCTTCTCCCACTTCCCCCCACTAAAAAATATTAATTTTCCAAGTGCTTAGTGCCTTTTACCACATCCTCTCCCTCCCCACCTCCAGGAGGGGGCTGGAAATGCTGACAGAGCCATAATTACATAATGATGACTGTAACTGATGGAAGAAACATCTCATACAAACACACAGAGGAGACATAAGGCTGACTGATTATTAACAGAAGTGGCCAGCTGAGAACAGAAATCTGTCCTTCCTAACCACACTACAAAGTTTGTTAGTGAGAAGTTCAGTAACATAAGCCAAAATATTGTTCTGTAGCTGTGAATTCGTGCTAAAATGACTCACTTCACTCAAGTTACTACAGCTTTACAACTCTAAGATTGACTTTTTGTAATATTACATACTACATACAAATATTTATGATCACAAAGAAGGACTTCAACTTAATCTGCATGACATTTGTTTTATTGTTTCAGAAGGATGATGTTTCTGAAAAGAGCTAATTTTTTAAAAAGCATTTAAAGCCTCAAAGTAAAACTATTTTCTGAACTATATTTTCCCATACAGATACATTATTACATTTATTACATAAAAGGCATTCTAGCACCCACTTCCACAGAAACACAGATAAATTAATGCTGGGAGTTTTTGGAAAATCCAATGGCAAGTTGCTTAGTTTCCAGCAGGACATCAAGAACAGCTCACAGCTGGCTCTAGGTGAGTGAGCTGACCTGGGAACCCACAAGGGGCACAGCAGTGCCAAACAGCACTTCACAGAGGTGACTTTGGGTGCCTGGAACTCACTAGTTTGGGCTCAAATCTATCCTGGCAAGGCAGGGTTACCCCACTCTGGTTCTTCCCAGTGCTGCTGGTTAAAGGGTGTCCATGGATTCTGCACGCAGCCAAAGCCACCCCCAGCCTTGGCCTGGCTCCCCATGCTCACACAGCAACACCTCACACCCAGTGAATCCTAAGGAACCCATGCAGGTATTGGAATGGACATTACACTGCCTAAAACCAAGACTGGCTGTGAGAACTGCAGGGAGTTTGGCTCTACATTCCTTTAAACAAAGGAGACTTGCCTACTTCTGTCAAGAAACAAAAGCAGAGTGCAGTAGTTTGTGGTTAGTCTCATACTGCCATCTACTGAAAAAAACCAAGCTAGTTCTCAACAAAAATGTTCTGTTTGTGATTCTTCCCACTGCATCTCACAGCAAGATTACCTGTGATTACATTTCCTCAGCCTCATGAAGTCTGCAAAACCTTCTACTCTTCCAGTCTTACATAACACTAGAAGTGTGCAGCATTTACAAAGATCAAGCCACTATCCATGAGACATTAAAACTCCTGAGCCTTCTGCAGAGTCCAAATGCCTACATATTAGCCAAGGAGAAAGTTTAAGAATGTCCTGAGGGGTCTACATAATTAAAGCTGATGGGTTGTATCAGTAGAACAATCTCTGTACTGATGGAATGATCACACACTTATTCCTGCTTTCTGTGCAGCCTGTTTATCTATCCAAATTAAGCACAGGATAATATAATTTAACAGACAAACCTAAGAAACAGTGCAGTTACAATGAGAGTTATTTACATATTCTTTAGCACATTTTTTTAAATTTAGTCCTTTTACAACAAATGAGGAGGATAAGCCATTGAAGAGAAAGTTTTACTTCCTACTTACCCCCTTTTCTGTTGCACAAATATCTGTATTTCCATAAAGTGTCCCAAGACCAATTACTTTGCCACCATTTGTCCTTATATCAATTTTATGGCTCTGAAAAAAAGTTTAAAAATCATACAGTTAGGATAACTGGTTCTCTAGTTATGGTTATCTTGTTTTTCAAGTTGTACCACATTAACCACTGGAAGCCTCCTTAGTCCTGCAAGCAGAACCAGATTCTACAGTGTTTCACTGCACACAAATTCTAATTAAAATTGTTTTGCTTAAGGCAAATCTCCAGTTTTTAACAAATTAGCCAGGTTTCAAGTAACAACTGTTCTATAGCCCTTATACCTTCCAGCTGTTGCTGCATACAAACAACAAGAGAAAAAAAAAAGTACTGAAATACACATAAACCAATCTCAAAAAGCCAAAAAACCCCACCAGGTATTGAGAATAAAATACAGCCATCTGTAAAAGAGAAAAAATCTTTAAAAATTAGATTTAAATAAATAGATTGTTCTCTCCTTATACAGTAAGATGATGAATTAAATGTTTCAATCTGCCATCACAGTTCCTTTGAGGCAGGTACACCATGCTTGTTATCAGAATAATGGTTAAACAGCAAATCCTCCAAATATGTAACTTGAGGAGAATATGGGGACTTGCAAGATTGGAAAAATTAGTGTATAGCAAGGGCTCACCAGTGTGGCCACTGATAGATCAGTAAAATAAAACCACAACACAGACACTAATTCTCCCCATCCCAAATTATTAGAATATCT
Organism: Agelaius tricolor; assembly: GCF_023055355.1. Taxonomy (NCBI): domain Eukaryota; kingdom Metazoa; phylum Chordata; class Aves; order Passeriformes; family Icteridae; genus Agelaius; species Agelaius tricolor. Next base: position 57,499,544 of record NW_027269263.1, read on the forward strand.
TCCTTAAAAAAAAACCAACCAGGCTTTCAGAAGTAGATATCTCTAGAGACCCCTAACAGGCAGAAGGATTTGCTGAGAGAAGAAACCAGTTACAGTGGTGAAGCAGCTTTTTCACTAAGAGGAAATATTCCACCAGCTGAAAGAAAAAAGCACTAATTTTTCATAGGGCTACTCTAAGCAAGGGAGAAAGGTTGGAATAAGGAAGAGGCAAAAGGATGTCAAGACCTTAAAAGATGGCAGAGGAAAAGCAGAAAAATTTGTTCAGAAGAAGAGAAGGACACTGGTGCTGGATGAACCAGGCTCAGACAAGGTGTGTGGGGAGGAAGCATAGCAGGTTTTCTGCCAGTGTGAGTGAGATGCCTGGAAATTCTTGTTCTCACCAGCCCAGCCAAGGAGTCAGGAGTAACTGAGGAAGATGGAAGCACAATTAAAGGGTCTCCCTGGTGGCATTGTCATCATAAGAGGCACAACAAAAAAAATTAAAAAGAAGAAGTACTGCCTTCTCAATCAAGAATTTGTGAATAATTCATACTCTGAAGAAGACCAAAATGCCATAACTCTGTTTTGGAATTACTATTGCTATCAGTTGATCTAGAGACTTGGAAGGAATAGGGTAAACTGGACTTCAGCCAATTAAAAAACAACAAAACAAAACAATTTAATAAAATTACCCTCAACAAATCTCACTGGCTGGGTAATGTCTACCACAGCAAAACTGTGTGTAGTTTTAATTTAAAATCCATTAATAAGCCTCATAGAGACTCCTCCTTTCTGTTCAATTACTAGTATACATGGTTAAGCAAAGTAGAGGTCAAATCATTAAGTCTTTTGTAAAGACTCTATAGATTGTATATTAAAAAAGCTTTGTATATTGTATAGAAAAAAGTTGTTTTAAATTACAGTTTATACTAACAACTTCTTGCAAGTTAAGAAAATGAGCAGTTGTGAAGGTGTTTGCTGGTGCTCTTGAATAATACCTACATGACCAGATTTTTTCATTTAAAGTCATTTATCAATAATCTTTTCTCTCTCCTGTAAAGAAAGGCTCTCCTGCTTTGTTAGTTAATGAGGTTTGTTAGTAACAGCAAACCACCATTAAAACAGCTTTAATCCATCCAGGGGAGGGCACTATCACTTCAGTTTGCTCCATAAAGGAAATTCCCAGAAAGGGAATCAGCTCTTATGCTTCTCTACAGCATCTGGTCCATAACATTTTTAGTAGTTTTGGAAAAACCCTGAAGGCTAATAATTCTGTTTCTCCCAAATAATTCTGCTTCTCTGATAACACAGAATATAATTCCTGAAGCTTTATTAGAAAAAAAATTAGTTCAGTCACCTTACTAGAACTACAATACTTAAAAACAAGATTAGACTAAAATCCAGCTCTTAATTTTTAAAATTCAAGATATTTCACATCTTGGACTGCATTTGAGAGAAGATTCCCAGAAGATAAGTTAGTGGTCTTTCCTCAAAGCCATCTTTTTCCATGACACCAAAAAATTCTTGATGTGATGGCATACCATGATTACTGTCATTATTACTGGCTAAAACCACTTTGTTTTCTCATACTATGCAGTTCCTCATGCACTGTTGTCATCATTATTACATAATAGAATAATTTTTAATGAAAAGTTTAGGTGGGCATCACATAGTGCTATTAACTTCTGTAAGATTTTAGGTATCTTTATTACAGTAAAATGTTCAATTACACAGAATCTGGAAGGTTCAAGTTATCTATAGTTCCCCAGCTGCAGAGCACACCTACCTCTATTGTATATTACACCCCTCCCTAAGCTCAGTTTTCCCTACATCTAAAATCATCTCTTACCACAATACAGAAAAATGTTAAAAAATTTCTCATATCTCAAAAAAAAATTGACCCTTGTTTTGAATTTATACCAATTCCTGCAGGTTCAATCCCAAACAATCAAGTGAATTTGATTCCAAATAGCACCTAAGTCAGATAAAGTGTGATTAATTTTACAACAGCTTAAGTCAGCAAACTTGAAGCCTCAAGACTGAAAAAACAACCTCATGCCTATGATACATACAGTATATACCAGATATATTTCAGTCAGGTATTTTGGACATGTAATGTCTAACTTCTGATTGAAAATTAACTTAAAGGGATTGTCAATAGCTCTGATATAACAATTATTAAAAAATAAAAAAAAATCCCACACACATACAAAAAAAGAAATCAGCAGCAAGCTGCAAAGTCTTGATTGAGCAGGCACAACTATTAACCTACTAGACAGGAAATCCCAGTCTATTATTTTGCTTTGAGGGGCAGGGGAGACAGGGAGCAGGCTCACTGCTGTCACTGCTCCTGCTGCCTTTGGTTATCACAGGTACATGGACTTCTGACTCCTCCTCATTCACTGGTTTTGACTTTGTGCTGCAGTTGTATGCAGTAATTCAAGGTGAGGTGCTGTACACAGAGCAAAAGGAGTGCTGCAATGAGAATTCCAGAGTACTTCTCATCTCCAGAGCTGGTATTTAACACTATATCCCACCACACAATCCCTTCTCAAACAGTGGGGGAGGGTTCTTTGTACCTTTATTGACTGCAAGACACTCGTCCCCTTCTCTGTTTCTATTTTGCAGTTATCACATTCTATTTTCTGAATCTTCACACAGCCAGTCCCTGATGTTTTGATATCCAAATCTAGAATTAAAAGAGTTTTATCAGCAACAGAAAGAAAAAGTCAGATATCTTTAACATAGTATTTGATCATGTTACACAGTGTAAGAGCCAAAATGAGGGATATGGGACTCCCTGCAGCTCTCCACAATGCAGTTTATTCCATCCAAGAGTTACAGCAGTCCAGGGTGGTGGGTGACAGAGCCTGTGCCCACAGCTGTCAGCTCCAGCTGCAGGCAGGCCTGGAGACCCTTTGGTTTTGGTTACAATGCATTATAGACTTTTCTTTGCTGAGCATCTTAATACAGTAGAACCAATCTATACCTTAACCTTTATCTATAGCCCTATCATAATGACTATAATTACCATATTCATGTTACTATTCTCCAATCACTACAAGTTAGTACATTACAGTTTAAGCTAGAAGTTGTTTTTCAGTTTTCTTGCAGTGGAAAATTCTGAGACCTTTTTTCTACTTGCAGCATTTGCTGACTTGTTTGCCTGTGCTATCTTTCTGCTTGGTAAAAACATCTTCTTATTTGGGGTGGGTTTATCCTTTGCTCTAAGCCATAAAAACCCCTTCTAACTAACACACCCTTTGCCTCCTTGGTCATCCAGTAAGACTGGCTCAGCAATTCTTTCCTTCTATATCAAAACCTGCTTTCATTTCTATTCTTCATCAGACTCAACATTTAAAAATCTTTCTCCTAAGCATACATATCTGTGAGACTTTCTTGTCACACTTTCATCCTTCCCAACAACAGAGTAACCAAACATAGTAAGGAAAAAAAGCAGCTTCTTTGTTACTAAAAACCTGCTTGTTGTGTCTGGCCATGCACTTTGAACAGCCTGAGTAGTCACTATCAGCTATGAACACTGAAAGTTTACTAAGTCAGAAAGTTTGACCCATCCAACTCCAAGAGAGAACATTAAGAAGAAGAATTACTGTAACCTGTGGCAAGGAATCAGCAGGGTGTGAACCTTTAGTGAAGTCTCATCTTTTTTCTTTTTAACTCCATCTCCTATCTCCCCTAGCCACCAATTCCATTAGAAATTCTACTTAAACACTTGGGCACCCTGACACCCTCTTTGGGGTAGAAGGCTGGCAGGTGTCTGAGGCCACAGGTAGAATAATGAGGTTCAACAGCACAAATACCCAGGCCTTGCTGCTCCACTATCCAAAACCAGGCAGAGAAGTGTTGGTGTGTTCTCCCCAGTCTTTGCAAAGCCTGACATTCCCCTGGCATGAAGAAGCACGTTTGCCTCTAGCCTGAGTCACCTCACCTTGCTACTGTTCATAGACTCCCACAAAGAAAAATCACCAGGTCTTGTGGATAGGATGCAGGGGCAGGAAAAGCAATTTTCTGCTATTTGTCTCACCCTTGGGTTTAAGGAATGGGAAGAAGTTTTGACAATGTACAGTCTGGGGATTCTGTCTATATTAATTTCTATTAATGACCACTACAGTGGCTGGCAAAAGGTAAAGGCAGGAGAGGAAAAATGTGATTTTGTTCTTCTAAGGATAAAAGGTAAAAAGAAGAAAAAGAAGAATTGAACAGCAATCAGAAGAGTTTGCTGCAAGACACAAGTGAAGAACTGACAGGATCAGATAGTGAGTCCCATCACTTCCTAAAGGAAAGGAGATTATTTAGTAAAAAAATCTTCATTTAACCAAATGTGAAAAGTGTTTCGTTCACTGCCACTGCCTGCTAAGGTTATCAGAAAGACAAAAAGAATAATCAGACTGTGCAAAACAAGCTCTGCCCTGAGGAGATTCCCAAGTCAGAGCTGTGAAGTGTCCTCCTGTCCTGCCTCCTGGAACCATGACAACAGTGAGCTTGCAGACCACAAAGATGAGAGACTGAGAGCTCCAATTAACAACAAGTGGAAGTTTTCTCACCTGACAAAACCTGACTAGGAGAATCCAAGAGACAGACTTGAAACACAACATCTTTGCAGCAAGCATCCTCCTTATGGCTGCAGTAAGCCCAGAGGTTAAATTTAGTGAAGATGTAGACCACATTCAAAGGTTAACAATTCCTTAAGAAAAAAGGCTACAAGAGGTAGACTGGGAAGCAATGTTGTTTTTGAACAAGCTGTCTTGCCCAGACTCTCAGTTCATCCACTGGACAACTGCATGGTGCTTGGGAAGGTCTACAACCAAGACTTCTGCTGCTTTGCTTTCTGAGAAGAGAGTCCCAAAAGCCACTTTGCTTGTGCAAATCTTCAAATTCAATCAGCTTGAAACCCTCCTGCTCTTACAAGGGACAAGGCAAAGGCTTGAGAGTGCTCAGTTTAGTCATGATACAAACACACTGAGACTTTTACAAGAATAGAGTTAATAGAAAACCTTCTGATCCTGCAGAGCATACTATTGCCATCATTTGAAAAGGTGGGCTAGTAGTGTAATCCTAGCTGTCAAAGATGGGTGCTAAAAGAGGACCTGGAAGTCTGGAAATTCATAAACAAGTCATTAAGAAACACCAGGGACTTCTGGAATATACTTTGTGCCTTGACTCTCTGCAGTCACACCACTTTGGTAGCCTCTATGTAACAAAAATTAGTGGACAAGGAATTGAGCCCCTCTGTCTCTTTCCTTCTGAGTTCCCAAACCAAGGATAAACAACTCCATAAAGAAGCAGACTGAAAGCTGGATAATATTGCCAATGAAATTTTAACAAGGAGGAACAAGATACAATCTGTTTCAGTGCCAAAACTCCAAAAATAGCCAGTTTGATTCCTCCCTAGCAAAGACAAGGGCTGAAGCCAACTTAAGCCACATAAACCACAAAGAATGCATGAAGATCTTTGTGGTGTAAAAGACTTGTATCAGAAATGAAGGTATTTAGGAAAACAGAAACACTTTGGTATCAGAATGTAAGCAGGGGTACCCCAGGGTATTTAAGCAGCCCAGTTATTAAGCTGCCTTAAGCTATAATACTTGAAATAGACTGGATAATTATGTCTTTTCTGATGACTCAGCAGCCCTAGAATTATCTCAAATTATGGTTATGCAAGCCCTCAGTACAGTTTACTTCTGCATACTCATGCAGTCAATGTATAGTAACCAGAAATCAAAGGGCTGGTTTCAGGTTTAATTAACACATGCCAAAATAAATAAGCCTGATTAAACAGAAATTCCTTGACATCTGCCATCAGTGAAGGTTAGATGTATCAGAGAAGATTATCAGATCATGTATGGTATTGAAATCCTATAGAGCTCAAAAACAGACACTAAGACAAACAGAGGATCTTTTGGTACTTGCCCCACTAAGCTGCTTAGAGGTTGCCTTGGTTTAAAATGCATATTCAAGCTCAGCATCTTTCACACATGCTCTTCATTCAGGCTCTAAGGAGCTTTAGATAACTTGCAGCTTCCTGGATAAGCTCCAAGAAAAATTGTGAAAGCTGTTATGAAATGCCTTAACTTCCAAAGTGAAGAAAACAAGCAAAAGCTGAAAAGAGATTCACATCAACCCCTCAACTTCTTGCAACTAAGTGACTGAGAGAGCTCAGGCAAAACCACCTGAGCAGAACAGAGCTAACATCTTCCTCATGCATCCAAGGAAAGGCAGAGAAAAGCCAAAGTGTTTGCACAGCAACAACAGTTCCTTTCTGGTTTGAGATGTGTTTTTACAAGGGATAAGATCTTTTGTTTATAAAATGAAATTTAATGGATAATTATTTTTTAAATAAATAAACTGAGCTACTCAAGCACAAACTAATGCTCAGAAGATAAAAAAACCCCAAACTAGAGCTGAAAGGACACTTAAAAGTAGAATCTCAGTGCAAGCAAAAATTCTCCTTCACTGAGTAGAAACTTAAAACACCCAAACCCCCCACACTTACATTTCTGTAAATATATGTCTAGATGCACCTGGATGACAACAATAATACATCATGCTAACCATGGGGTGACAAAGAGCCACTTGTGGAAGGACATTACAACCCACAGATTGTCCAGGGAACCTGAATTGCATGAGCTTACCACAAACCCAAGTGGAACAGCTTAGAAACTACAAAAAAAAGAAAACCTGTTTCAAGAAGAAAGCCCCTAAGACTGTCTGCAGTGTTGGCTGAAATTCAGAATATAGTAAGAATCTCAAAGACAGGAAAAAAGTGAAATTATTGTTTTCCATCAATCAGGATTTATTATCAAGACTTTCAGGAAGATTCCTCACATTGCAACCCTTTATGAAGGTTGAAATTCTTCACATCTTAACACAATGAATTCTGCACCTTGAGAATAACCAGCTAAGGAGTGACTTGTAACAGTCACTCAGAGATCCTGGAGAGACCAAAATAGTAAAGGACTGCAGTAACCAGACACACCTGAGAACTGAAGGGTAATAAATTAGACACTGGGCTTGTTTCATTCTCAGCAATTATGGGATGGACTCTGTGAATGTGCTACAGACAAGCCAAGGTAATCTTTGTGCTTGCCAAGCAAGGGAGGGGAAAAAATAAAAAGAAGAGCTGTAAGATAGCAACTGAAAATTCTCAGGTAAGAGTCAAGGCTACAAGACTCTTGGAGAAGACAGTCCAGCTAGAGTTCAATGACAGAGTCAAGGAATAAAGAGGTAACATCTGATCTGTTTAAGAGATCCAACTTGGGTTTTCAAATGTCTTTAACAATTCCTTAGTTCCCTACTGTCTTTCAGCTATAAGCTGTGCACCACCTTCAACAGTACAAGAAGCTGGAAATCAGCACAAATAGCAAGGCTGAAAACTTGTATCAATGGCATCAAATTATTCAGACTAGTTAAAAGCTCACTGACAAATTGCAGGAGGACCTTGGAATACCACATACTCAAATGATAAAGTAGCAGGAAATTAAACTGTGGGACTCTGACAAGAGTTTACCAGGAAGCTCTTACCCTGAAACTGTTTCTATACACTCAGCAGAGATCCACTGAGGTGTTCAGCTGTATCAGGCTCTGAAAATCCTGTGATGAAAACAGTTGACAGCTAAGAGAGTGCTTAGATGAAATATCATTTACATTTGTTCTGTTCTTACCCTTCCCTGAGCATCTGTTTATGACCAGAGGCAGGGCAGTGGTTGCTGGAGTCATGGTAGGAATCAGCACAGCCATTCTGACAGAGCAAAGCACACTGAGGGCAGGAAGGCTGAGATTATATGCACAAATATTCTGTATTTAGTTACAGAATATTTGTGCATATATTAGTTGCTAGGAAACAAAACAGACCCTAAGTTGTGATAAACATATGTAAGAAACACCCCTTCAGTTATAAGCAGTGTTTAAAAAAATTAAATTATAGGGATGAGTAAGACTGGAAAATGTGAGAATGATGCTATGTCAAACCCATAGAATTTCTCCATTTTGAATTATGTACAGTTCAGGTCCTTGTAAAAGAAAACAAGAAGAGAAAAAAGCACATTGCAGAACTTTCCCTAAGACAGAGGGTGGGAAAAAAAGTAAAGTAACATAAAAGGTGCAGAATGCCTTTGCTGTATGTAACATCATATTCTACAAAAGTCATAGATTACATGAATGAAGTGTAAGTAGGGTGGGATTGTTCATCATTTCTCATATCACAACTGCAGCAGGGCATTAAATAAAATAAAGCAGCAGTCTTCAATAACTTTAAGAAAACAACACACCAGATGCATTGTACATCAAAGTTCTTCCAGCATGATGAAACATTCTGCCCTGTATAGGAAAATTGCCCAAATGCATAAGAAAAAACCAAAACGACATTAGTGACTGAACACAAATCTCTGAGTCTGTACTTCCTAAACTCAGGGAAACTGTCAGAACTTTACCATCAGTTCAGCAGAGATATTTATTGGCTTCAGCCACTATAGCTGCTCTCCCAAACTGTGTTCCACACAAGAAACCCTGCACAGATTATAACCCTGTGCCCAAAAAGATAATGCAACGTTTGTACCGGACAAGGGAGCCCTCCTTTATTTCATCTGCACCGTTACCTCCCAGGCTCCTCTTTCGATCCTGCGGAGAGCCCTCCACACACAAACCCTGCCGGAGCTGCTGGATGCCGCAGCCCTGCCGGAGCAGCCCCAGGAGACCAGGGGTGCCCAGGATGCTGCTGGATGCCGCAGCCCTGCCGGAGCAGCCCCAGGAGAGCAGGGGTGCCCAGGATGCTGCAGCCCTGCTGGAGCAGCCCCAGGAGGGCAGGGGTGCCCAGGATGCTGCTGGATGCTGCAGCCCTGCCGGAGCAGCCCCAGGAGAGCAGGGGTGCCCAGGATGCTGCCCAGGGGCCGGGTCTCTCTGGAGCAGCCCCAGGAGGGCAGGGGTGCCCAGGATGCTGCGCAGGGGCCGGGTCTCTCTGGAGCAGCCCCAGGAGGGCAGGGGTGCCCAGGATGCTGCCCCGGGGCCGGGTCTCTCTGGAGCAGCCGCTGCCAAGCACAGGTGTCAGCGAGCGCTCCGAGTGCCCCTCACCAGCTCAGGTTCCAGCACAAACCACTACTGGCAAAAAGGTCACCAACAAATCGCGTATCCCAACACCCAGGAACACTCCAGAGAGCTCAGGAACCACAGCGGGGCGTTCTGAACCAGCCAGGGCGCGATGCCGATTCCCAACACCGCCTTCCAGCCAGCCCAGGCCAGGCCCGCTCCCGGTGGGACCGCCGCGATCCGTGCACCTCCCCCGCCCTCACCGAACTTCACCGGCGTCCGGACGTCCACGGCGGTCTTGCTGTCCACGCCGTCCGCCACGATCGCCACCTGCCCCAGCGCCTCATCGTGCTCCACCCGCACCGGGTCCCGCTCCCGCTCCCGCCCGGGGCTGCCGCCGCTCACGGACACCAGCACCCGGTCCGCGCCCGGGTAGCGCTGCGGGTCCAGCGGGCGGACGCTCACCTGGCACGGCAGCCGCACCCGCAGCCGCCCCCGCGGGCTCACCGACAGCGCCCACTCCCGCGGCGGGGGCGGGCCGGGGCCGCTGCGACCGCGGCGGGGCACGGGCGGCGCCCACTGCCCGCCCGCCGCTCGCACAGCCAGGGCCGCCCAGCGCGGGGGCAGCGCCCTCATTGCCGCCGGCAGGGCGAGAGCGCCCGGGAGCCGCGTCAGGAGCGCCCGGGACCGACGGGACCGGACCTGACGGGACGAGGCCGCTCCCGGCGGGCGGCCGTGACCCCCGGCCGGTCACGTGGCCGGGCTGCACGCGGGGAGCGGCACCGGCACGGCCGGTAAACAGGCGGTGGCTCCGCCGCGAAGCCTCCTGGGAGTCGTAGTTCTACAGCGCGCGGAAGGAACTACAGCCGTGCCCACGAGCCTATCGGAGAGCGGGGAGGGCGGGGCATTGCCGAAAGCCTGTTGCTATTGGGTCACAGGGCGGACGCCGCAGCCAATCAGAAGCTGGGGTGGCTGAGGCGGGCGGGAGGCGGTGCGCGGGTCGCCATAGTGACAGGGACGCCACTCGGCCGGGCCGGGCCGGGAGGGAGCCGAGGGAGCCGGGACTGGGGCCAAGAGAGGCAAAGCCGCGGCTCCGACGTCGAGGGGGGAAGTAAGTCAAGCGGTGCCGCCACAGCCTTTTTTGAGGAGTCCCTGAGGGCCGGGGGTGCGACCCCCAGGCGGGCCCGTATCGTGAGGAGATGGGGTCCCGCGGCAGCCCGCCCCTCAGGGCACCTCAGCCACAGCCAGCCTGCCTGTGCTGACATGTCCCCGGCCAGCCCGGTGTAGGAGCAGTTTGACAGATGTGTTGGAAAACCAGTTATTTGTTGTTGTTTTTTTGAAGTGATAGCACAAAGCACCAGAATCGCTCTGTCAGTAACTTTTGGTCAATATGTTAGGTGTTGTACTGCTTTTTAGCAGTTCTGAAGCCAAGCAATTAAATATTTTCCTGAGATCTCAAATAAGCCATAAAACAATTGTCCTCATAGGATTTATAAACAAGCAGGGAAGCACTTAATTGAGTTTAAAAGACTCTTCTGGACTTCATACCCCACATTATCATCGTATAACAATTTTAAAAAATGAGGTGGGGCATGTGGGCATTGGATGATGTACAGTCAGGGGCTGAATTCTAGTAATAGTTGTTGTTTACTGCCAATAATGAGAGAAAAATGTACAGCAAGCTGCATTGTTTTAGCAAAATTGCAACACAAGTAATAATGAAATCTGGGCCTGTTACTTAATTCCTGTCTCCTTTTTGCATTCCATGTGTTTCTTTTTCATAAATAACCATGCAAGCATGATACTTAGTCATCAAATACTTTTCATCTCATTAGCCCTATTTCTATTTCTGTCACCGTCTGGCTTTGATTATTTATGAATATGAACTGACATCTCAGTGTCCAAGAGGCAGGAAAATTGCCCTATTTTTTTGGTCCATCAGTAATTTTCACTGCGGAAAGTTTAATGAAGATTCACATTCATCAGTTAAATTATTGCATTGGTTTATATTACTCAGTCTCAAAAAATAATTAGGCTAAACACAAAAAGGGGCTAGCCTGTTTTATGACAGTCTAATATACAAAAATTGAATTCTAGAAAGTCAAAAAAGTATCAAAAATATCTTGGGACATGATGGAGGCTGCAAGGTTGTTTTTGGGTTTTTTTCCCAAGTCTTCAGAAATAGTGGATTTGGGGAAAAAAATCTACAAAATTCTCACCTTTGAGACCAATCCCAAATGTGGATGTCAGATTGTTTGTCAGGGGGAAGTTGTTACCGATGTGTAACAAGTGCGTTGCAATGTGCTATAACCCCGCTAGATGACAGCCAGTTCAGCCGATAACTCACAGAACTCCGTGCTCCGATTGCTCCGGGGAATCCGGCCCCGGGTGGGGTCACTGCTGCCCCCTCTCTCCCTGGGTCAGTGCTGCTGCTCCTGACCCTGGACTCCCACCGCCTCTGAAGCGACAGTGCTGCCTTCCTAAGCTCCTTTTCCTGCAGGAGCTTGGCATTTGGTGCTCCTCACACAGGCTGAGCTTTATCAGTACCCACAATCTGCACTAAACTGGGCTCTGCATCGCCTTTAATGCTGTCAGGCTTTGCATAGTTGAGAAGTTAGTTCAAGAAACCATTCCAATATGTTTAAGCCTCGATTATGTTTATATTTCATTGTTGCTGCTGGGTTTTCTCATTAGATACAGTCTAAGCATGCATGGTTAAAAATACTGAACAAAACAGATTAAAAGTAATTGCCAGGAAGAGGTTCTTTCTCCATACATCTGAAACCTCATGTGTTTAATGTTTTATTTATGTCATCTATATTTTTTCCTATATTGATTCTGTTTAACTTTCATGCTTTTATTTGGATCAGCTGTATAGCATGTAGCAGACTCCAACAGTGAAAGAATATTTATTTATTCATTTATTCATTTACTTACTTGTTTCCCTTTTTCATTTTTTGACTTGTCATTTGCAGGAAAAGAAAGCTATATCAAATTTATAAGTGAAGATATAATTAGAACTCTGCTTTTAATAGCTACATGATTTCTTAGTGAATTACAATCCTTATTTGCCATTTTATTGGTGTTGTATGCCAAAGAATATTCAGTATTTCATGCAAAAGACCAAAAAACCCTAGAACTCATGGAAGTTCTATAAAGTGATTTAAAATAGATTTTAAGCCAAAGTATTATCAGATGCACTTTTAGGCTAAGGTGAAAGAGAGATTTCAAGGAAAGAGAAATTATTTACAGGGGAGACTGTAGAAGGAATGCATTTTTCTAACTTTTGTGTTTATCACAGAATAATCACAAACTGCTGCAGGTAACCAGAGGGTATAAACTTAGTCTGCCTGGGCAGGATTAATTTTACCCATTTGCTATAATTGTAATGCAGAAATAATGTGACTTGACTTCTCAGGAAAATAGGGCCACCTGTATTTGCACTTTGAGGTTTTTTTAGTGGTGCATTTCTGAACTGCTTCCTTGAATCTTCTTAGTTCCTAAGGTCTAGAGTTCAGTAAGTAGACAAATTATGTTTTGTTTGTTTCCTCCTCTGTACTTTAGCATTGCAAAGCACACAATGGTTTGGATTTCAGGGATTTTCTTGTTTGTCACACTACCAGAAGTTTTCTGAGGAAAGTTAGTTCCTCATGGAAACTATGTGAAATGACAAATCTTACCATTCAAATTCTCCTTATCTTAGCCATATCTAATTAGAACTCCAGCAGATAAAGTCTGTGTGTGGCTCAGGGTGGTTCTTTCCCAAATAGCAGAGACTTGAAAACAAGGGAAAACAGCAGAACTTACGAAGGAAATGTTGAGCAGTTTAGGTAGAAATTGTTATCAGTTTATGGTGTGCTCTCATTTCCCCAAAGTGGTGAGGTTGTACAGTCTAATCAAACAATCCATTCTGATTCACATGCCTTTGATAATGTCCTATTGTACATGAAGTAGTTTTAGATTCAATCATTGTTTAATATTGTTTAGCATTGTTGGCATGGCTTTGTTGTTTCAACTCACACCCATTCATGCTGAAGCACAGACTCTGTCCAGTTAAAACAAAAGGTCTTCTACTTTAACATTAGGGAAAAGGCATTAAAAATAATTTTAGGGTGTGGAAAGAGGATCACTGTGTGATAGAATAAATCTATGGTGCTCCTCTTATTAATATTACCTGTAGGTCTCATCCCTTCTCTTTCAAGAGGATATGGTAGAACTGAAAAAGTTTTGGAGAAGGATAAGGACAGTGGAAGGCAGAGAAGGGCTTTCATGCCAGTGACAGCAGGTGGATTGTCTGCTTCAGCCTAGAAAAAGGATTATCAAATGATGATTCAACATTAGAAATAAACCTACTGGCACAGAAAAGTTGTGATTATTCAGTGACTCATCCAGTAAAAGGACTAGGTGACATCAAGGAGCCAGATTCAACAAGAAGTACCATGTCATACCAAGATAAAATGAAAATCTCCATCCCCCTGGATTTTAGCAATACTGAAAGTTTTGAGTGAGTTCAAGGAGAAAGGGGATGGGTTCATAGAAGCATCACCACACCATGACTGGTGGGTACTTCTCTCCCTCCCCAGGCATCCAGTTGTAGGCTGGAATTGTGCAGAGATGTAGGGGGATAGAATATAAGAAAAATAAAGATAGTGTAGAAAGTAATCTTACCCCTAAGGAGTTGCAGCTGGGCCAATTATCAAAGATTAGGAACAGGCCTGACTTTACCAGGCCACAGCTGTAGCCAATGAGAAGAAGATGCTATAAAAGAGTGGGGTGGCTGGGTGAGAAGGAACTGGAGTCAGTGGCTGCTTTGTGAGGAGGAAAGAGGCCATGCTCTGAGGAGCTGCCCACGAGAAACACCAAGAAGGTATGGAACCTTTGTGCTAGGAGACAGCAGTATGGAACCCCTGCAATAACATGACAACACAGAGATAGGTGATTCACCTTCTTACCTGGACCTGCATCTCTTTATGCTTAGAATAAAATTTTACTGCTTTTTGTATCTGTCCCTCTGAAAAGAGCAAATGCAGCTAAGTGTCGACTACCTGAATTCTGCACTGATTTGTGTATGAACATTGCTGTTTGCTAGAGAGAGGCAGAAGTAAAGAAGCTGAAATTAGTCTGGGGAATCTGAGTTCAGACTTCTATTATTATTATTATTATTATTGCTGCCCTGAAGCTGTTTCACAAGACAGTTCTCAGCCTGATTTGACCCAGGTTCCAAAACAGCCTTGTAATTCCTGTTCTCTGCAATTCTCTGTCTTGGATCAAGGCTGTGATATTGTTTGCAGTTCTGCAGTTTGAAAACATCCTTACTTGTTGGGATATTCTGTGAAGTTAGAAATTATGACAACTTTCACTCCTGTTTCAGTTAGGCAGTTTATTTACCAGATCCTGCAAAGACACAAATGTTCTGCCTTGCTGTTCAAAGTTTATAGATCTAATTTTATATAAGCTGAATAATATATTTAGTAATGTAGCAGGTAATGGAAGATTGCTAAACTTATTTTAATGTCCCATAAACCTACATATGTTTTGTTTATGTCTGCCTCCTCTTAAAAAAAAAAAAAAAGCTGAGGCTTTTCTAATGGTTTTTCTCTGTCTCAGATTCTTATAGTTGTGTCTTAAAACTATAAAAAGTTTAGTTATAAAACTAAATTTTTCAGATTCAGAAGGTTTGGGTTTTTTTATTGCCTCCCTGCCCAGCAGACTGGAGTCTTGTAAGGACTCGTGTACTGGGAGGAGGTATATTTTTGACTGATGTCAAGTGTATGTTTCACATACAAGTACTGATGAATACGCCTACACCCATGAAACTCTCATATTTTGGCATTGTTCTACAAAGAGTTTCCCTCTAAGTTGAGAGGCGCAAATAAAGCAACAGTAGCCATAAATACAAAATGTACATGCTAAAATATTCAGCAGTTCTTTACAGATAAAAAATCACTTGCTATTTATAAATGTGTGTACATGTTTATGTATAGTAACTTGGAGTTTATTTCTTGGCCTCTATGATGTTTACAGTTATTTCACAATGTTTTGACTCCTCCAGGAGGGATCATGAAATTGCTTTTTTTTCCATAAGCAAATACAGACACTGAAAACTCTCTAGAAGTCAAAATGTTCCTGAAGGAATTCCAAACAGTACTGAAGAAAGTAATAAACTTGCCAGTTTAACTTTCACTACCATTATAGACAAATAACTTTTCAAAAGGTGCATACAAACAACCCAACACTTTTGTATTCATTTTCCCACCACAATTATAAAAAGCAATTATACTTTTCTTAACTGTCAGTTTTCTGGCTGTGCAATGCCAAATTGCACTGTCTGTTTCATTGAAAAGATCTGGTATATGTTATAGAAGTAGTCTCAAAATTTCTTCTTAATTTTATTACAGTTTTAATTTTGGTTGACCTTGATTTATAGTGAGATTAAAAGAGAGCACTCTTTTAAAAAAAGAGGAAGGTCTCCCACATATTATGTGAAATGCTAAATAATGTCAAGACTGCCTAATTTGAAGAGGATTCTGCAACTTTGGCAGCTGATATGGGTTTTATTGTGATGTGGTTCCATAGCAGAATACAATATCCTCTTCATAATAAATAGCTAATGTAGAAAGACCTGCTGGTATCAGGTGAACATTTGCAAAAGTCAGTTATCTTTCTCCCAAAATTTTGCACTAAAATACTGTGATACTGATCTGTCCCTTTCTGTCATCTAAAACAACTTCAGTGAACTTGTGAAGGAATTCTTGAACTCTTCCATTTCCACTTTGAACTGTTTCTTGCTCTACAAGTGCTCCATACCTCCCCTCTCTCACTATGTCATGGCAAGATTTCTGTGTCCCTCTTCCCCTCTCTTCCCTCCGTAAGATGCTTATTGCCTCTGGTGGATCATCCCATGTCTCCTTTATCTTTCTCTTGTGATGTTTTTGTCACCTTTCATGTTTCTTCATGTAAAAAGTTGGTATTTTACAACTCTTTGGATATACAAAACATGCTGTTATGCCAGAAGATGGGTTTTGCAGATATTAACTCACATTTGATGTAATGATGAAGACCTAATTGATGGACATTGCTGATTTATCAGGGTACCAGGAGCATTGTATCCCCTTGTATTCTGCCTCCTATTTCCTTTGCTCACTCTGGCATTTTCACACATCCCAAAGAGTTCTGATGATTGAAGCTTGGGAACATAATTCTCAAGTGCTGGACCAAGATAGTAAACACAAAGTGAAATTATAGGAACTTTATGGCATTAAGTCCAATCTTACTAAGTAAGTACTCAATGTCCTAATCTAGCTGTTTCTAATGGAAGTATCTTAGAGATTTCAATTCCTATATGACAGATATTAATATGGGATTTTTCTATAATGTAAATATAGCAAAATTATATTTTCCAACAGCCCTGCTTGCTCCAACCTTCTTTAATTTCTCTGTCTGTGCATTTATTAAAAGACTGTGTTACCTAAATGGAATAAGAGCTTTCTTCAGGATATTTTAAAAATACTCAAGAGTATGATAGAATGATAGTGCAGCCTCTTGCATGAAGTCTTTCATGAAGTTGTAAGGGTAGAGTTATCTAATCTGCTCACATGGTTTGAATGTGGGTCTGACATGTTTATGTAGTGGTTTTCACACTACACATTTATCTTTCACAATCCCTGGATCTAATGAACTGTATTGGTGTTTTTTGTTACTTTCTAGACCTTTAAACAATGAGTCAGGCTGATGAAGGAAGTGCTGCTGACACAGAGCTGGCAACTGAGAATGAGTCACCTACCTGTGAGGTGACTGCAGCAGCTCCTAGCCAGGAGGAGGAGGGACCCACTGGCCTGACAGCAGAGGAGGAGGAGGAGGAGGGACCCACCGGCCTGACAGAGGAGGAGGAGGGACCCACCGGCCTAAAGGCAGAGGAGGAGCAGGGACCCACTAGCCTGACAGTAGAGGAGGAGCAGGGACCCACTGGCCTAACAGCAAGTCCTGCATTTCAGTGTTTAGATGAGGTACCATGTACCCCAGATTTCTCTGTCTGTAGCAGTACAAAGTAAATTATTTTGAGGTGTATCTTTTCTGCTAATAATTGAAGGTTGTTACCACAGACTATCTATATCATCCCCATTTCTTTGACTTTTTTCTAAGTGGTAAGAAAATTTTGTGAAGTAGTGTCATATTCTTGCTGGGGATGCTGTGCTTGATAGAGAATGTTATTGTTTACAGTGATCATGGCCTTAAGGGAAATGAGAATACAGAGATCTTGGTTTTGCTCTTGTAGTATTCTATCTGTAGAGGTAATTGCATCGTGATTTTTTAAAAGGCTTGGTAGCTTCAGGAGAAATCGCAGGTAAGTGGCTCCTGAGGCACTATTAATTGATGATGGTGATAGAAGAAGCCTTTTGGAGCTCAGTTTCTTTTGTGATTTTTTTGTGTTAAGGAGTCTTTTGAAATACTAAGTATTTAAAAATTTTAAATATAAAATATATATCAAATGGAATCCTTATATATGTAAGGCCAGAAGAGTTATTAAGAGATAATCTAATCCAAATTTGCCACTGAAGTAGATTCTTTGCAGATATTTGTCTTATTTGTTCTTAAATCTTTAATTGGTGGAGAGCGCTCTTTGTATATTCTTTTCCAGTATGTCATCATTGCCAGGGTTTTGTAAAAAGTTTTCCCTATATCCCAGTTTAAGTTTCCTTTGTAGTGAATAATGTAGCTTTCTTCTTGTCTTTCCCACATTAAAAAGGGAGACCTGCCAATTTCTGCCCTTTTTATAATAAAAATGTATATCTCTATCTTGTATCCTTATCAGGCTTTGTTCATACTTCATGGTTTTCTTGAAGTTCTTACCTAAAATTGCTTTACCTTGGACTCTTTCCATCTTGGATCTGTCAGATCAGTTTGCTACCCTGGCTCTCACTCTCTGCCTGCAATCTAAGGTCAGGAGAAAGGACGTGGCAAGAATTTGTAGTGAAGGGGAAAATAGGGCTGGACCTTTCGTATCCTGCTATTAGATCATACTGAACATAGTTTGAAGCTGCTGTTTTCAGTCCAGTGCCAGTGTATGGGGAGCCCATAGCTTCCAGTATTGTTGCAGCACAAACCCCCTTTATTCTCAGTCCAAGGCAGCAGCAAAAGTGCCCCCATGCCCCTTCTAAACTGTATTCTGCATTTTTTCTTTGTTTTCCTTATTTTTAATCAAGGTGAAAATTAATTTTTCTGGACTTAATCTAGAAAATTATTAGATTATTTGCCTGATTTTTTTTCTCAAAAAATCTTTCCAAAGAGGTTATTCTGCATATCAAATTTAAAGCTAACTTGTTTAACGCTGATAACACTGTAAGCCGTTAATGGCAAATACAGGAAAAACTTAGTATTTAGAGTTGTTCCCAACTCAGGAAAAAACATGCTGTGGAAAAATAAAGTAAGAAATTTGCATAATATTTCATAAATAAGGTCTTCTGGTCATTTTGTCAATTTCTAGAAGAGAACTATGACTCATTTATTTTACCACAATTTTTAACAGTTTGCACTTGTACTTCACTTGTGAGTTTGGCTTTTCATCCCTTATTCACATTTCTTCTCTTCCACTGACGTATTTGTTTTCTTTTGCTGAACTTTATACATAATTCAGGGTATATGGCTTTGGTCACCACAGAGGTTTCTTGCATTGATGCTGGCTTCAACTACTTGGTATAGCTTTCAGGATTTTTCCACAGAAGAAGAGTTGTATCATAGTATCTCAGTTTCACTGACTGGTCCTTTATGCCTGCACAGCATGTACTTACCAGAAGGGACACCTTTTGTTATTATAAGATTTCTTTAAAAACAGATATATACCTTCTTCCCATCAAGCCAGTCTTGTTTTTCTCATGTAAGCAGCAGATACTCAAACATACAAAGAGCGAGAATTAAAACATGTATGCTATCTCTCCTTTATTTTTAATAAAACCTTAATAGTAACATTGTTTAGCTTTGTGGGTTAGGTAGAAATATTAAGAACTTGATAGAGTTCAAACAAAAGGCACCCAATTAATCATGACTTCTTTTCACCAAGTGTTTTTATTTATTACCAAGCAGCTATCTGTTCTGCAGAATAGTGCAGCTGTGAATGAAAAGTGCTTTGCTGCTCTCCAGATCCAGTGAGTGGTACCTTGTTTGGAAGGTACCACAATAATCCCTTCCTGCTAACAGACATCATCCATTTATTTGCTAAATCTAAACATGCAGAAGAATAAACTCCTTTGGGAGATTTTCCTGACTGGTCTATTGTAAACTGCTGCACTCTATATCCTATAAAATGATCAGTGTCCCCTTTCTGATACCAGCACCAAAGTTTTCATTTGTGCTGCTTTTTTTGGTGGAAATTGTCACTATTATGCTACATTTCTTCATCTCTGATGTCCAAGTGTCCTATTGCCACCAAGAAGCAGAAAGAACCTTTCATGAATATTTTTCATTACTATGTTGAAGCTCAGAGTCTTTCTGAGATTAGTGACTTTATACTCCTGACTGCCAAAAGCGGTTGAACTGCTAAAAAAGATGCTAGCCAAAATCTCAGTTCTGGTGGAAACACAGAGCAAAATCTCAAGAAATAAACTGTATGACAAAGAATTCTCAAGCAAATTTTGTTTCTGATTATCTGATGCTGATTCATGCCTATCTGCTATCTGTAAGAGCTTTAATGTCAAAGAATGATGCATGTGTTCGAATGTTGTTTGAGGGGAGAAAGGTGCTTCTCATTTTTCCCCTTTTTCTCATCTGTGCTGCAGGAAAGAAGAGAAAGTCACATAAAGGTTGGCTACAACTTTCAAATATAAACACCAAGAATCAATATTTCATATAATTCTTCAGTGACATAGACACATCTAACAATGCTCTTCTAGAAATTAGAGTTGTTTTCAATTTCTTTTGGTAACAAGCTAGTTTTTGTCTCCTAACTTAGGTTAAATGGTGAGTGTAAGCAAGTTTCCTTTAAATAAAAAGTTTCTTTATCTTTAAATGAAAATTTCCCTAGAAAAGCTACCTAAAAGATTAAGATAGAACTTTTTTTTTTACATAATCACCATTTTAATTTCTGTCCCTGTACATATTCTGTAATGTGCTTTCTGCTGTTATAAAGTGTAATCATCACTATATTTTTGCATGGTAACTATAGCAGTGCATAATTTGTTTTAGTACTCACCACATATATATGTGCTCTATCAAAGATATAAAAATCTCGACACAGCTTAGTATGTTTAAAGCAAACAACATTTTTAACTTAAGCTGATCCTGGCACACTCCACATGACAAGCTTCAAAGGCTCCTGGCCCAACAAAAAAGCATATAAATATGTTGGCACAGACAGCTGAGACAGATGTTGTCTCCACCTCCATGCACAGGAATCTGACTGCTAATGAAATAAACCTTTTGGGAAGTCAGCTAGGGATGATAATGTTTCTGTAAGCTAGAGTGTGGTTTTTGCAACAGTTTCCAGCAAGTAGGAAATAGTTTGTATTGTGAATGTTAAAGCAAATCTTTGTTGCAGACTGTTCCTAAAGAAGCTGGAGAGGAATTGGGTGAATTTACAGGTGCTTTCAAACAGCAGGAATGGGAACAGAGCTGGTATAACATGCTCATTCTACAGAGAGGTTCTTTTTACCAATAGCAGGTGATACTGAGAGGGGACTAGGCCAGGAAGTGGTTGGGTGTGTTTGAACTATCACAAAGCAGATGGTATTTCTGTTCATTTCTGAAAAGCCTGTTTGAAAATTTTTATGAGGTCTTGGTTTTTTATGCTGTTATAAAGTGAAGTGTGCAGATTTCATACCATACGGAGGAACTAGAGCTCTCCATTGTGGGGCTAGGGGAAGGAATAACCTTTAACATCTTCTTGCATTTTGGCCTTTTCTCAGCTGTTTCTGATACTCATGAAACTTGACAAGTATATTGCTATGTTGTTTTCCAAAGCTATCTCTCCCTCATTTCTCACTTAAAATGTGTATTTGAGACAAGGCAAATTTGTACTAAAAACTGAGTCTACCTGGGATTGTATGTCAGCACAACCATGTGATGAGGAAGCCAGAGCAATGTGAACCAATCAAACATTCAGTAAAAACTTCATTGGTGGAGAATCATCTGTTACACACATGAGGTTACTTAAAAGGTTAAAAAGGGGGTTCCTGATTTACTTATTCAAAGCACCTGTGTCCAAATACTCCTGAATGAACAGAGCCTTAAATATCTACATGAGAAAGAATTCTTGTATTTGGATTGAGCATATGGAGGTTAAACTGGAGAGTGAGGTGGAGATGCTTTTGTACTCTGTCTGAAGAAAGGTATGAGAAGTTTTGTTTCTCAAAGTGCATCCTGCTTTTCCATAAAAACCATTCACTCCATGTAATTGCTTAAAAGTGTGTAAAGCCAACTATTATTTTGTACAGTGTAATTTTAAATGATGGCATGCTATTCCTGCTGAAATGTAGTCTTAATTAAACTTCCAGTTTGTCTTGATTATATAAACATAATCAGGTAATTTAGGTTCTTTTTTCCCATTATTATTTTCCAAATGGATTACTCCTTTAATTAAGATAAGAAAAAGCTTATGAATGAGGACTTAAAAAATAATACTGCTTTCATAATTTCCATGTTCTCCTGGCTTGTGTGAAGGTTGGACTTGAAATACTATCTTAAAATTTTGTTCTGTTTCTGGTTACCATTGAGTACGACAGCCAAATTAACTTCTGGCAGAATAACTATAACTCCATAAAAGTTTAATTAAAGCAGTGAATGGAAGAGATAAATTTATTACGGGAAATGTTTGTATCTAGCAGCACCTATAGATTATATTGCTCAGCCATTTTTCTTTAAAACTTATGTCAATGTCTTCAGGCCTATGTGTACCACTTTTACCTTTTTTCCTGAAAGAAAAAGAATACAAAAAATCTAAAAATATTTTAATATATTTAAATCCCCTTTCTTTTTAGGTTAGTATTTAATTATATTATCTTCTTTTTTTTTTTTTTTTCCTCTGTGAAAATTCAAGTTGCATTCTTCCTGCTTTGGTTTTTTCATGACATGTAAGTCATAGAAGCTAGGTGAATTTGGCACTTTTGTTTGATTTTGATTTAATTTTTCAACAGGGGTCTGGGTAGGGACTGGCAACCATCTTAAGTTCTTTTCCAAATAAACACATAAAAGTAATTTTTTTCCCCACCAATTTGTCAAACTACATATTGTTCTCAACTCACTCCAAGTTTGACTGCAGTCTTTCCCAATTATCATAGTTAAGGAAACAGGTATTTGCATTTAAAAGGGAAGGGAAAAGCACCAGTGCTTTCAAACCTTCTTTAAGTTTCTTCTCTGGTTTGTTTGGGGCTTTTTTTTTAGTTTTGGTTTGGTTTTGTTTAAGCAATGTGTAGAAAGCCAAGACATTACAGCCTGCTTGGCTAATCACACTGAATGGATGGGCTTGTGCCTTTATATTTTGGAAACAAGCCATAGGAATTTAGCTAGCAAACCCACTGTTAGTAATTTTTTTCCACTAAAATTCACTATTTAAATATTATCAGGATTAAAACCACAAGTGTCTTCATATGCTAATCAGTGTTATATAGATGTTTTCCATAGACTGAAAGACATGTTTTGAATTATTAAGCCTTAGGCAGAGATCAAGGGCTTTTACTTTGTACAAAAAACTGCATGATTTAATTTGGGGTATGTATTTGTGTTCACATGCTTTGGTGATTCTTGTATGTGATCTGAAAGGTCAAAACATTGCTTTGCTTCTCCTGTTTCATGTTAAAGATAGAGGTTGTGTAAACTCTTCATTGGACGATTACTTTTTTCTCTTCCAAAATATGCATAGTTACAAAAAATATCTGAGATTTCAGCCCTTGGTATTGTCTGGCAGCTGATGGGTCATAAAACAGATCTCTAAGGAACTGTCATTACTAGCAAGTACTCTCTTGGCATGACATAGTCATCTGTGTTGGTTATTGGTGTTTTCTTACTGCTTTAATTTTTACAGAATATCAATAAAATTGTTTGAGTAATTTTTAATAGTCCTTATGTACATATATGACAGTAGTACAGCTTTAACAGTGGGATGTTCTTATTTTATTACACCAAGCAAAAACAAATAATGTTTGCAACAAGGAGATGGAGTTACACTTTGTAAAAAAAACTAGTGCATATTGACAGAGATTCAGCTACAACAGTTCCAGGCAGGTAATAATCAGATTTCTGTAACAGCATTACACTTTCTTTCTCTTTTTTTTTGGTTTTTGTTTTTAAAGTCATTAGACAAAGCTTTTGCAGGTGATTTTAGTCACATTTGCTTATTCTGTTAACATTTCTGTGTTTTACAAAGTTTCCTTTAAGTAAGATTTAAGAAAGGACAGTTTCTCTTCTTACAACTTTCAAATGGAATCTTGTAGGTACCATAAGTCACACTTAGCTAGTTATCATATAATGAATAGGAGCAAATTGTGCATTTCATGCAAAATGATTGAATGTAATCATATGCAATTAGATATTTACTCTTCTAACCAACACTTCATCAGTTGCTTTTTTTTGTTTTGTTTAGACAACTATTTTTTATCCCAAAATAAATATTCTATAGCTTCAAAACATATTCTCAAGCAAAGATACATCTTGCAGTTAAAACTTTTCATTGCTCTTTAAAATTGAAATATAATTAAACCAAATTACATTTGAACTCTCCTTCAAAGTATTTACTTCTTTAAAATATATATTAATATTTTACAATTTAGCTATTGCCAGTGTTCTTCATTTGCATTACTTATAGCCATAATACTTTTGTTGTAATCTTAAAAAAAAGTAGAGATAATATTTATAAAGTATTAGGTCAGATGTATACTTGTATTCTTTTTTTTCATGTCTCTTAATCTAAAAAGCTATGCCAACAATGACCACACTTAATTGATAAAGATATAGAGTTTTAGTGTAGTTTTTCTGCATCTCAGGATTGGTGTAAGCAAGATAGTAGGATAGCCTCTTGCTAAGATAAGTGGCACCTCCACTCAATGTTGGTCACTATCTTTATAGAGACATGGTCTAAATATGTGCAGTCAAACTTGTGCTCACTATCTACAACATGAGATTTAATAGCAGTATCTCTAAATTGAAATTCCTGCACTATTTGACAAGTTCATTTCTTTTATTTTTTTTATTTTTGAAAAAATCTTTGATCATATATTCTCTTTTCTGCTTAGAACTGACAGTATGTTTTTATGTTTCTGTGGCTACAAAATGTGTAGTCTAAAAAAGGGGAGAACAGTCTTTTATGTTACAAAACATTTATAATTTTTAGTTTCATTAGAATCTAATGATATGTAGACTGAGAATTATTTGAGTGAGAGCATGAGTCTCTACAAGAGCATCTTGTAACATTTGACTTACCTAAAGGATTCAGGAGAAAGCAAAATGGCACTGGAAACTCTTTGTATGTATTTAGAGGCATTAATGCAAAGAATATGGATTCTTATTGATGTGTCTTCCTCCTACCTGACTACCTGCCTGCATAAATGTGCCACAAGCTACATAATGGCTCCTTTCTCCTACAAATGACAAATAGGACCTTGAGCTTGGAAGGAGGAACCAAAAAGAGCAAGAATGTTGTTGTTCAGTACATACTCTCTCCATGTGTAGATGGCTTAGTGTGGACTTGGCAGTTCTGTGTTAACAGTTGAGCTCAATGATCTTAAAGGTCTTTTCCAAATGAAATGATTCTATGATTTTATAATAATTTCCTCTGCTTTTATTCAATTCTTCTACCAACTTTGAAAAACCTTTGATAAAGGGATGAAATTTGAGGAATCATATTAATTTTCTGTTTTCTTCAAAGCCTTTTTTGTGTGTCTTTGGGCAAACCATGTGGCCCTCTGTTTTCTAATTCTTTAAAAATAATAATTTTTAGTAGTTTTCCTAAATTATATTGATGTTGCTGTGGTATACTTTTGAAGTTATGAAGGACATATGATGGAAAAAGACTGTTTTAGAGAAACTAGGGGTTTTTTTTGAAGCATTGACAAATTTCTATTAGTTACCTCTGAATTATTTTCAGGTTAAAATGTAGGTCTTCATTCAGACACAACTTGTGGAAGACAATAGAAAAGTTTTAAATCATAAAATGTGGTATATCACAGTCAGTAAAAGCACCAAAAGCAATGTTTAGAATATTTACATAACAAAACCAAGACCTAACTGGTGTTAAGTTTTAGCAATAACTACTCAGATATTTTAATGCTGGTTTTAATACATTATATGGGTCAAACCATCTCTAAAAAGATTATGTGGAAGTATGTTGTTTTGTCTAGAACAATCTTTTGCCAAACATAACTGAATACTTGATTTCTGAGTATAATACTGAATAAGTACAATTTTGAGTGCAATCCAATGCAAACTAGTTAAGAGAATTGTGTAGAATTACTGCACAAAACTTTTGGGTCTGATCATGATCTTTACTGACTTAAAGGGTTGCCTGTATCCAGTGGGAGTATCATCAGACATACCATGCCACGTACCCCAGAAAATGCCATTGCGAACACCTTTGTACTTCTTGTGGTAGTACTTGCCGTTGAGATTGGCTGACAAGCAGGCATCAAACCACCAGCCAGAGCTGTAGTAGGCACCACAGTTTCCTGAGGGATACCTGTCATTGTCCTTGTCTGGGGTTGTAAAGAACTTCTGGTCGTGGTTGTAGTGCCTGCTGTAGTGGAGGGCGTCTCCGGCAGTGCCGCTGTAGCCGTGCACGCTCAGGCGGTACTTGAGGTACTCGTTGGCCACGTAGAAGTGCTCGTATTTGGCATATTCTCTGATCCCATTGAAATCTTCCAGATCGATTCTCAGTTGCATTTCCTGGCTCCTTGTCAGGAGGTGAATTTTGTCATTGCCTAGCCAGAACTCCCTGCTGAGGTTTCCAAAGCCATGTTTGTAGTCATTCCAGGTTCTGTTGAAGTTAGTGCTGCCATCCTGACGCCGCTGCAGCACTGTCCAGCCGCCTCCCTGTGTTTGCATGTCACAGTAAACTTCAAAGCTCTCGTTTCTGGGATCAGGGCTAATCCTGTAGATTCCATTACTTCTTCTCCCTGCTGTGTAATGGTCAGCACAGTCTCTCTGCATTATTTGTATAACTGGTGAAAGAACAAGTAGTGTTAGAATGAACATAATTTCAATTTAAAAATATAACAGATTTTTACCCAGACTGATATGGTGTACAGAACTTGCATTGGGAGAGGGTTTTACATCACAAATAGTGTTGCAACAATTTCAGTTTTAGGGAAAATCACCTTTTCCATCAGATTTACTTTATAACTGATATCATCTAGGATCTCTGCATCAGATAGCTGACTAAAAAACCCAGCTAAACTACATTTTTTAAGCAAAATGCCTAATATAAGGGTGTTTTGATTATTTGCTTTCCTTTTGTCCCTTTCTCTACTCTATCCTTTTATTTTCTCATGTAAATTCAACCTGATTTCTTCAGTCCATATTTCTAATGCTTTGTATTTACACACTTGCTGCCTTTTGTATTTAAATGTATAACTTCACAACCTGCCTAAAATTTGCAGCTCCATCTGGCAGTATGGCAAAGAAAGAGCTTTGTCCATATGGGAATGATGTTAACCTGGCTATTGTTAAGTAAACATCATTTGATAGAGAACATCACTAGGAATGCTTTGTGTGTCAATGTTGACTGTACTTTAGGAAGCAGGAAAAAAGTAATAAAATTGTTGCATCTGTTGTAATTGTGTGAGTCCTAGGAAGATGAAGGTGATGCTGCTTTCCTGTGTATGTGGCATTGCTGGGTTTACAGAAAGGAAGAATGTTAGCATCTACTGTTAACAGTGCCTTTTTCTCACCAATAGCTGATGTGTTTTATTCAGAAGAAAAATACCCCCAGGTTTTTTCCCCAGAGTGAAAATCCATTTTTGATCCACAATGTCATCCATTTATTTCATTCTGTTCAACAGCATGGTATTAGAATTCCATATTCTTAAGAGATATGGAGAGCTCTCAGAAGTTCTCAGTTAAGAGTCAAAACCATAATGTTCATTCCTATTGCAGATTTGAATGTATGGTGTTTTCATGTTCAGATTCTGTTGTAATTTTTTCCTAGAAAATTTAAACAAACTGCTTCTTGAAAGGGAGGAGTGATCTCAGGCTGCAGCAGGGAGCAAGACTCAGGACTTCTTGTTTGCCAGAAAACTGGACATTTATGGAACCACAAAGTATAGGCGTCAAAGGCTTTAAAGCAAATCTAAATCCCCAATAAATTCTCATTTATTTCACTGAGCTTTGTGCAAAATCTCTGGTGGACTAAAGTTCAGAGCCGTTATTAACAGAAAATATACATTTCAGATAAAATGCTGCTATAATCCGATTCAACTCCTATTTAAATAAAGGTTTACTATTACTTTCAGTGGATGTGGGAATGGCTCCTGAATAGGAAAAAGTTGTTTTCCTTGCTAGCTTTCATAATGAATTTATTGCTGCTACAAATGCTTTTAGCATGTTGTTGTAAAATATAAGGAATATCTCCATGAGCATGTGTCCTGAACACTATCCAGCTATTCAGTAAATGTGAGGAATATGAAAAACTAATTTAGTCTGTTATTTAGTCTGTTTTGAAGTACTGTACTTGAATGTGATTTATTACTCATTATTTTTGTGAATGTTTGGTATCTGAATGAACATAATTTATTTGTAGTGATTTTTATCTGATTTGATTACTAATATAGTAAGAGCATTACCTTTATTATTACTTATTTCCTCTTTTCAAAGAAGAACACTTTCAAGAATTTCAGCTGTACATACACTGTACACTTGCAGATCCATTTCCAATGTGTGTAGATAGAAGGACAATTATTTTTTAAGCTTGGATGCTAAGCAAGAGACCTAAAGATTAGAATGCAGCCTGCTCTTTCTCTGTTTTGTCTCTCAAGAGCTTTATCTTCTTATGTTTGATCTCTAAGTGGTAGAATACACTGACAATCTAGGGAGCATTTCTTGTTTTCAAGGATTGCTATATGCAATATAAAAACTTTATAACTTTAAGAAAACCCTTCAGTCTTGACTTAAATAACAATAAATATTAGAAAGAGAGCATTGGTTGTATGCCTTTATTATGAGAATTAAATGGTAAAAGAAAAAATGGATTTTTTCAGTGATAACAGCTGTTTTCTCTTTTATGCTGGTTATATATTAAATTTAAGCAAAGGGTTTAGTGTTAAAATGATGATACATATGTTACCCAGTCGAGAAGTGCTGTTAGTAAGCTTTTTTTAGCTGAGCCTTTCAGATGTTTGCTGTGATAAGAAAATTATTATCCATTAAAAATGAAGCATTTTGCTAGATTCACTTGATGATTGATGATGCCTGGCACCCCTTTACAGAGTATCTGCAGTTTTGCAGCGAGAAAAAACAAAAGGCAGTTTTCTAAGAAACACCTAGAGAAAATTTAACCCTTTTCATCCAAGGAGAAAATGTTTGTACATCACTGATGTTTCATATCTCTAATGAAGGGTATTATGGTGTAAAATAAAGTTAATTTTTCATGTTTATTTATTAAATTTCAAAAAATTGTCCTTTAAAATTTAATGTTACTAATCCCTAAATGAAGTCCAATCCTGGGAGGGACTGAACACCTGCAGCTCTCAGTAACCCTCTAGTGGCCGCTGAAATGTTTTACAGGAGTATAAATAAACACTTAAAGAGCCGATACTTGTCAAATTAATAACACAGCTATTTGGGTAAAATATATTTTAAATTGTTTCCCTAACACCAGGGAAATGCACTGAAAGCTTATACAGCAGTAAGAATTAACAAATTACATACCAGGCTTTGCTTGCATTGCTGGGCAGTTAGAAGAACATTTGTTATCCAGGTTGTTCACAGCAAATGTCAAATTTGCAACTTTGCTGTCAACATAATGTTCCACATTGTTCATGTTTATGAGGCTCAGCTTCTCTAAACGACCCTGCAGTGTCTGAATCTGGCTCTTTGCATTTTTTAAGCTGGTTGCCATTCTGTTAACTTTGCTTTGCAGTTCCTGTACTCTGTTATCTTGGCTTTCGCTGTTTTCTGCAGTGTTGGGTGGCAGGAATTCATTACTTCTGTCTCTTTCCTGGTTGTCATCTGCTTGCAGCTTGCAATCTTGGCAGCATTTTTTCAGCTTGTTTACTGATTCTTTAAGGGTCTGTACTTCTTTGAGAGTCTTCTCAAGCAGTTTGAATTCTTTGGGTATCTGGATGGTCATCGGAGGCAAAGTTATCTGATAAGGACAATCCTCTCCTTCATCACATTTCCGATTAGTTTTGAGCTTTATGGGACAAGCCTCAGTAAGTTTTGCTTCTTTAGCATTCTCTTCTTCTTCTAAAATAACTGCAAAAACATTTGTCAAAGCAAGGAGAGTTGACTTCAGCAAGACTATGTAAATGAGGAGCTTCATCTTCACCGACAAACTAGCAGTATGAGGAAGTATGCAGAAGTGGAACAACTTTATAAGGGCAGCTCGAAGCCTGTGAGTTATCAGACAGCCTACACTGTTCTCAGAAATGGGTGGGAGTGCTTGCATCACGAGTGATTAATAGCAGAGCAAAGTTAGGTAGTGCTTGCAAGAGTAGCACATTTCAGTGAATATTTCTGACTCAGAGCTAGTGTATGTAAGCCAGATGATGAAATGCATGTGTGCTGGTAAATTATGCAGTTTAATTTAATTCCTTGTTGTACATGGATTTTCTTTTTTTGGAAAAAAAGCAGGTAGGGAAAGTGAAAACCAGCCTTTTTCCCAGTTTGAAGTTTATCACAGCAATAGCTTTACTGACAGTTAGTCCCCTTTTCCTTATTTTTTAAACTTTATAGATATATTCATATAAATTATTTAAAACCCCAAACATGTTGAAACACAGGTATAGTTTTGGTTCCAAACATTTTTCAGAATAGAGTCACAATTTCAGGAGGATGAACACTACTTTCTTCTTACTATTTCACCTAGCCCACCTTAAAATAGTTATCTGGAATATTCATAATCTCTATGGCACATCACAGTTAAAATTCACTATTATCTAATTTGGGGTACTTCTTATTGAGCCTTTTTAAATGAAGGGAAGTGAACTTAAGATAGGATCTGATGCCTCAAAGGGGAAACTACTTGTTAGATTAATTGTACAGGAAACGCAAAGAAAATCCTGATGTTCTGATTTATGTCCCAAATTTTAAATCTACAGTGAGGCAGAGACCTAGGGAGGAACTATCTTCTGTTTGAGGTATTGCTCTTCTTTTTATTGTGCCTCATATCAACTTTCAGAGTTAATCACATACTTTACATGACTGATTGCTCCAAATGAAATATTTCTCCAGGTGACAATTGCTGTTTGCATTCTACAGCCACCTTTGCCATTCTCATGTGATACCTGTATAGTTTTAATGATCTATGTAATTTTCCTTTGACCTCAAAACAAGGCTACATGGATATGCCTTTATGCATTCACAGCTCAGTCGAGAGTCAAATAACTTGCATAAGTATAGGGTGTTTACAGCAGTTCTTGTTTAATTAGTCCAACCTGAACCCTTTCTTTCCCTAAACACTATTTGAAATTACTCATAACACAGATTAAACATTAAGCAGACATTAGTCACACTTATAATCCACAAGTTCATGATCTCTGTAACGTTACTAGCTATTATTCACACCACATGCTTATATTGATAGTAGGAGGGAGGCTTGGTAAAAAACCCTACTTATTTAACCCCTGCAACAATTCCTTCAGATTCCTGCATAGCACAAAAGTTGAGGCACTTTCCTATGAGGTGGGTTTTGAATGTATCTTTCTTGTGTTCTAAATGAGCATCCCAGAACCTGCCATGATGCTTTTAGTTATGTGACAAAACTGTATCTCCCCCTGTCAGATCTTAATAGTTCCCCAGCAATGAGGTAAAAGCCACTCCTTGCCATTCAGGTGTAAGATACTGACATCACTTTGGTTTTATCAAAACTGAAATGTTTGTATAAGATAAAATGTATGATTTTAATTTGCAATCAAAATTTTTAAATTTTTGATTTGATGCTAATTTTTCATTGTATCAGTTGAAAACCAGGTGTTTCTGAAACCTTGTTCTTGTGTATGGCTGCTACTGTCAAATGGAGAAAAGCTGTACCAACCTCTTTGGAGGGGCTTTAGAAATAGAATAGAACTGTTAAATCCTTGTTATTTGGGAAGCCACATTCCCCCCCACACTCTTGCTTGTTCAGTTTACAATTAAGTCTGCTATCTGCCTTGTGACTTTGAACTGGAAAAACTGTTCTGTATCTGTAAAATGAATAATAATTATCCTTGATAGACCACATTCTATTATTTGCCTTGAAATATTTAAATGTATAACAAATATTGTTGTAATTTGTGATTGCTGTACTGCATTGAAAGCCTAAACTATCTTTAGAACTTTGTAACATCTGGAAGGGCAGAATTTTTTGCCCATACTGAATGTAAAAAGAAAGTTCAGACAGTAAGGTGAAGAATCTGAGCTGTTCAGATATCTCTATCCTGAGACATCCATTCCTTAGTCCCATATACATCTTCCTTTTGGGATATTTACTTCCTCCTTTGGATGATACTTCAGGAATCTTGAGTTGCTCTATTATGCTCCTGATTTCATTCTTGGTGCGATGTTCTCCTCCTAAGCTGTCACCAGTCTGCCTGGAGTCCAGAAGATCCATTTCTCCTCCAGTCTCTCTGCTTCTCCTACCTGGAGCACCCTTGTAATTGAGTACTGGCTTTTCTTCCTGTTCTGTCAGGGAGTGTCCATTCCCACCAATCTGTCACATCTCTTTTCTTTCTTCAGGAACCCAAAATAGTATGACATAGCCTTTTTCGTGTTTCATGTCTCCTATCCTTCTTGGAATAAATGAAGCAAAGTTTCAAATCTGAGTTTTTCAGCAAAGAGGAAGGACACTGAGTAGTCTTAAACTGATGCAGTATAACTAATGGCAGAAATATTGGACCAGATTTAAACTAAGACTTGCTGTTTGTTTATTAAAAAGTTTCTTCCCAGATGGGGTCTCTCTAGATCTGGAGTGTTCTGCATAATACAAAAAACTTTAAAGAAGTTAAGCAATCACAAACCCCAAAAGTCAATCTATTTCAACTGTGAAAAGATCTAACTGAATAACAGCTGATGACTGTAACTGAGTCTTTTCTGCTAAGGTCTTTGCTTTTTACTTAAAGCTAATTTTCTTTTCACTTTTAATCTCTTTTAGTCTACTTTTAGGAATCTATTTTTTTCCTGTGGACTGAAGAGATATCTTTATCATACAGACATCTTCCTAAAGACAAAGAAAATAACTGACAGCTCAAGATACTCTGAAATTCTACTGAAGTTTTTAATGCTGTTCACAGAACTTCCCAGTGATTGCAAGGTTAAAGAAGTGATATATTTAATTTTATTAGACTTGTCTGAGATTGTTTATCCAAAGTTTATCAAAACCAGCATGAACCATTTCCCATGAATTTTTAGAATAAGGTTTTTTTCTTTTTCTGGCAGATAATGGAATGTAGGTCAAGCAGAAAACAACAAAGCTATGACTGTAGGCAGATGTTAATTTAACTAGTGACTATGGCAATTTAAAACACAACAGCTTGGCATCTGTTTGATTTCTGGCTTTGTTCTGGGAGTCAACATCTCCTGCAGGAGAATTGCTGCAAAATATCCAGGTTTTTTTTAAGCAGCTTAAATGATTGGTATGTACAAACCTGAAGTACATTGGGACTCATTCATACAAACCATTTTGGTGGCAGAGATGGAATGTGTTGAGATTCAACTGCTGCAGTAATATTTCTGATGTTTTTGTAGATTTCAGCGATTCTGTGATATATTTTGACTGAGAAAGAGAATGACAAGTAATTAGATTAATTTTCAGGTTTTTCCACAATGTGGAATGCATACCAAAATTCCATACTAGAAACAAGTTCTGATTTAGAATTCTTTCTGATTAGCTAAGTTGTTTTTTTTAACTCAGTAGTCGTTCTTCATGCAAGCAGTCCTTATGCTGTCCACTGGATTGTGGGACTACCTATTCAACTTCCTCATGTGTCTGTAAGAACACACCAGAACACAAAAGAAAAGGCAGTCCTATTCCATTTGATATATTAAATATTCTTGTTCAGATACAGATTACATAGAAGTCGTGGCTGCATGGCTTTCCTACCTGCTTAAATTGTTCATTGCTTTATTTATAAATTCTGGCAGCAGGCAGAAAGGCACACTGACAGACCATGTAAGCAGTGGCTATGATATTTATATCAGAACTGTAAATATAATGCACATCATAAAATTCATATGGTCAAAGAAAATCACTCCTTCTGTTAAGGCAAGGACCATATTTGTAAAGAAGGAGGTCCACAAAACTATGTTCTTATTAATTCTATTTATCCCATGACATCTGATTTGCCAGCTCAAAACCTCTAGTTTACTGCTGACTATTTCCTTTATCTGTAGCCATGGAAGATGCTGTAGTTAGTTCAATATACAAAGAGAATAAACTCAAATGCACTTTCAGAGTGATGTTGTACCAAATACAAAAGCCTCTCCCTCCTTTGTGTTTTCAGAAAAATTCCTTTCTGATTCCGGCAAACCTGCTCCAAGAAAAGCAGCAAGTGTAAGACTGTGCTGGTTACTTACTATCCTGATTTGTAGCCAAAGGAAATTTGATGACAGCAGGAAAGGTATGTCCTTTCCTGAAATGCCTGTCTTACCAGTCTCCTATGCCCTCTTTTCTGAGCCCTGCAAGCCTCACTTGGCCAGCAGCATAGTCTCACCCACTGTACCATCTTGATTGTGGCTGATGTTGATATCTTCCATGTAGGGATTGTTTTTTCCCGTGAACTGGGCAACAAAACTACTGTTATGAACTATGCCTTGGGAAAGAATTTGGGATATTATTTTTCCTAGTCATTATTTGTTAGTTTTAGGAGGCTCTTCAGCAGTTTATTTTTCATTAAAAGATGCCTGGTTCATCCATCTGTAATTAAAAAAGTAAAATTGTAGAAGTTCAGTGTAAGGCAGTACAGTGTATCTACTGTACATAAGTGTATTTATGATTTGTGTGTATGCCATTACTCCCACCCGACTACATTTTTGCAACCAATAACCTCATGGCTTCAAGTGTTGTTGTCACCTAAATTAAATGTTTAGGAAACTCAGTGACAAATATTTTTCTACTTGAAAAGCTAATAAATAGGCTTTTTCCATGGACTTCCCATAATTATTCTGAAGTCTACTTCCTGTAATAAATGTATGAAGTTCCAGGTGAGAGGGATGACATCTTATTTTTAAACTCCACTTACAGTGTCTATTTAAAACCATCAGTGCATTTTCCTTTACTTTCTATTGTTGTAACCTTTCTCTAGAATAATGACTTAAGCAAGGCATATCATTCTCTAAATATCTGCAGTATAGCTATTTCTGTGTGTGCTTTCAATATTTCCCAATCTCCAAAATGGAATGCAGAATTGCATACCAATAACTACAATTTATTGCAAACTATTTAAAGTCTTAAATTAGTGACTGTTATCTTCTTGTTTTAAAATACTTTGAAATATGTGCTGAAGCCTGAAATGTTGTTGAGTAGAGAAATTATAATTTTGTAAGTGTTAATCTTCCATATGTGTATGAATATTTGAGATGAATTGAAAAATGCACGGTGACTGAATAAAAAATGTACAGGTTATATTTCCTTGTGTTGTGTTTGGGATTTTTAAAGATTGCCAGAGAGGTTCCAAACACAACCTTTTAACTGTTTTTCCTTTATTTTTGGATGCTTCATCTTGAAGTAGCCAGGACATGATCTTTAGAATTAGTGAGAAGTTTTGAACTTGCTCTGAGCAGTGGGCTAAACTTAAGGAGGAATCTTCAGTTCCCTTAGTGCGTTGTCATGGGTCCAAGATTTTGCCCAGATAATTTGGGTGTACCAGGCACAGGCAAGCCCAACACCTGCAGATATCCCTAGCCCTGTGATTCTGTGGAGACTGGTATCCAGCAATATGGACAGAAATGCAGGAGTCATAGCATGGGTTCAGTGTGCTTGTACCTGTTGCCCTGCTCCAATGTTGAAACAATCCCTGGGAAGGTGGTGTTGCCTCCTCCCCCAAACAGGGCACACCTGAGCCGTGTGCTGTGTCCAAACTGTGTGGCTTCATGAGGATTTTGACAGAGGAGGCAGAGCTCTCTGTTTAAAGAGGAGAACTTACCCTTTCTCTTTGCTTAATGTTTAACCTTTAAATAGTATATGAAAGAGGTAAGAAAAGATCTTCAAATAAACAGCACAGAAGGAAAATTCCAAACCTGACAGAACAGACTGGGCAGAAGAGCCATATGCCAAGGGGCTAATACTATACTGAAATCCTGAGTGTACACAAACTATAAAATATATTAATCCCTTGATATTTTTCTCTAGTCTTCTATTAGGAGGCAAAAGAGTTGTTTGATGAAATATTTCAGATATTTGAAATAGTCAGTGAATATAAACTGTTGGAAATTCTGTGTTAAAATTACACTAAGTGTAGTCACAATCTCTTGTTACAGTTACAAAACCTACAATTTAGCATGAAGGAAGGAAAAGTGTTATTATTCCATTTGAACTTAGGATACATTTTAGTTGTTTGGCAGTAACTGCAAGCTTAATTTGAAACACGTGTTAGCTACATCATTTCTCCAAAATGCAGAGATCCTAGGCTGAAATTGAGTATTTCCTAAGAAGCCTCAAGTGCTTCACTTTAATAATGATTGTGGGTAAGTGATGTTAAGTGGCAATTTCTTCGTGGTGACTTTGTTTATCTTCTGTGCTTTTTTTGTGTGCTTTATTTATCAAAAAACTGTGAAGAGTTAGACCAATATTCAGATTCCAGCATCTATTTATGTTTAATATTTGGCTGAATTTTATTCATTTCTGGAGAGTCCCAAAAGAACTTTAAGAGCCTCGAAATTTGAAATGGAAAATGTGCCTAGAGTTCTTATTTGAGTTAGAGAAAACTTGTTTTGGAATTTCAGACGAGTTCCTTGCTGCATTGTTTTGAGCTGACTGTCAGAAAGAATTGAATATAATCTGATAAAATGGAGAATGCCCACTGCAGTTAATGCAGAGTGAGGGGGTGTTGATCAAGTTAGGGCCAGATTTCACTAGTTTTGCTCTCATGGATGAGTACCTCATTTATCAGGTGGGTCCTCTCCCTTCTGTGGTTTTAATTCCCATTCCTATTCTGACATATTCTCTTTCTTACAAACATTTCTATCCACCTTCCATGCTTGGAGAAACTACTGTGGTCTTAGATCCAGGGGCTCGTGTGCCTGAAGTCAAGCTGGAAGGATATAAAAGAGGTACCTCAGATAGTGCATAACCTCACATAGTGCTCACTTTTTCTTGGAATTTTCATCAAGAGATTTTGAAGACAGGTCTGGTGGGGAACTGTTGGTAGCAAGTGAGTATGAACTTGTAGAGAGAAAAGTTTTTCATTTGTACATAACAGCTATCTGAGCATAAGTATGTTCTTCTTTTCTTATGGACTCCTATATTTAAATGAGTCCTGCTCAGAAACAGAATATCTACCTTTTTCTGCTAGAAAAATATTAGGGAGATGTCCTTGCCTTTCACCTTTTCTGCAAAATTTTCCTCCACATTTTTTTGTAATAGGATAGAATTGTCCAGCACTTTGGGACTTTTCACTGATTGAAGGGAAAAAAAAATTGCTTTGGAACTTGGATTTGGGTTTGGTTTTGATTTGTTAGATTTTGTTTTGTTTTGTTTTTCTGGTAGAAAAGCCAGACTTCAAATCACGTAGCAATATAAAAAATTGTAACAGTTAGAAAATCACAAGGGCAGTTTAAGGGTAACTTAATATGGTAAAATAAACATAACAGGAATTTTGCATTAAAAGAAAAAGATTCAAGTAAATCCAGTAATAAGACACATAATTCCATGTAATTGCATTTATGGGAGTATGGGGAAATGGAAAGCAGAAAGTTGCCAGGCAACCATTTGTTAAAAGACAAATCTTCATCCAGCTTTCCAGTAATTCTGCATTTAGATAAGGAAAATTTATTCTGGTTTATCCAGATGATTTATCAATGTTGAGTGTGTTTAAAAATGTATGGTGTCTCAGTACATTATAAAATGAGAAAGAAAAGCAATATACAGTTAAGTACAGCTGACATGGAA
The DNA here is from genome assembly GCF_023055355.1 of Agelaius tricolor. Lineage (NCBI taxonomy): Eukaryota > Metazoa > Chordata > Aves > Passeriformes > Icteridae > Agelaius > Agelaius tricolor. The sequence goes on from NW_027269263.1 coordinate 57,536,781, forward strand.
TGGGACTGGAAGACTCAACAAGTCAAGAATATTTATCCAACTATATTCCAGACTCCAGATCTGAGATCACCAGTATAATAAAATTACCTCAGTTCTTACAAGGGCATTATGGTTAACACAGGACTAAAAAAAAAAGTGATCCTCAATTGCCATTTAGAAGCCCTTTTTTTTTCTCACTTCTCCATCTTCTCACTCACTCTTTTACCTTTCAGTGTAGCAATGTAAATAGTTACACTGAGGAGACCTACATTTCACCTCCCCCAACAATGTGAGAGCTTCCAAGCAATAAAATGAACTGTGAGTGCATAAATACTGTTGGTTATTTTAGCATTAATGTGAGACATGCCACCTTGAAAGAATTACATATCTTTACATCAGGGGCATCATCTCTTGTCTGGTTTTATCATCACAATGAATTCAATTTTTCTAGAGTAGTATCACGTTTGCTGCCTTCTTCCACAACTATTTCTTCCCCTCAAACAGTTGCCTCTTTCCCTTCTGCCCTCCCAAGAATCTTGGAGAAAATGGTATACCAGCCTTTAATAACAAATCCTGGGACCAGGGTAGCCCAGTGCTGTCTCTTTGATGGCTCTCCCAAAATCACTGTGGTAATGGGAACTATCTGGTAATGAAACTTTCCAGGAAAGTGAGACCACTGCCTTTGACATGCTGGTATGCCATCCATGCAGCCTGTCCTGTGTAGTCCTCTATGCTACACACTGCATAGGACCAACCTTCTTGAAATAGAGCTCTTAGCTCTGAACTGAACTGAGAAATTAGGTGTGAAATCTGTAAGAAGTTTATGAACATAAAGAAGAAGACACAGCCTCCAGGACAAGCAAGTTTATTTCTGTGGAAGCATTGTCAAACATGGTGTAGATCTGCAGTGAGAACCTAAGCAGTAAAACAACCTGTAATTCACAGGTACAGATCAGAGGAGTGTGGAGAGAGCACATTAGTGACATACCACACAAACCGGGCAGCTATATCTATGTGTGAGGCTAAGAAATAAATGGGTTGAGAAAGGGAAATATTTTCTTTCTCACAGAAGACCTAGATAGTATTTTGAACTTGAGTGAACAGTATCTTTGATCATACAGAATGCCAAAATAAATATTTGAGAGCTGCTTATCTTTAATTTCATGCAAACAAATGAAAGGCAGACCTTCTATTCTTGGGGTCTCAGGGAGCAAAGATTGTCTTTGCTACGATGAAATATTTTGAGACAAATCTTCAAAAAAACTTGAACAATCATCAAGAACATATATACTTCCTTTGACATATTGACATATATTCTGCTTCTTAGCCAGAGGATTAGTTCTAAATGGTTTCCTCTGAATATTCTAAAGATTGAATTATAACTGGTAGTATTTTCTTGGTGCTGCAGTAATTTCACTTCTTATTTCAGGAGATCTGCATAATCACATTTCTTGGCAGGGTCCCATAGAAGCTGCAGGTTTGACTTGCTGCCCCACCAGGGTAGCCAGGGACTTTTATAGAGGTGGATCAGCTTACATTTTTTAATTGGATTTAGACTGGTTCTCCTTACTTGTGACCAAAGGAGGGGGAGAAAGGTTTTCTAAAGCAATATCACCCAGGAATAGTGTGGCCAGCAGGACCAGGGCAATGATTGTCCTGCTGCACTCAGCACTGGTGAGGCCACAGCTCAAATCCCATGCTCAATTCTGAGCCCCTCACTACAAGAAGGGCATTGAGGGGCTGGAGTGAGTCCAGAGAAGGGCAGCAGAGCTGGGGAAGGGTCTGGAGCACAAGTCTGATGAGGAGTGGCTGAGGGAGCTGGGGGTGTTCAGCCTGGAGGAAAGGGGCCTCAGAGCAGAACTTACTGTTCTCTACATTACCTGAAAGGAGGTGTAGCCATGAGATCAGTGTCTTCTCCCAGGTAACAAATGATAGGGCAGAAGGAAATGGCCTCAAGTTGCACCAGGGGGGTTTAAATTGGGTATTAGGAAACATTTTTTCACTGAAAGTGTGGTCAAGTGTTGGTACAGACTGCTCAAAGAGGAGTTTGATTCACTATCTCTGGAGGTATTTAAGACCTGTTTGATCTTGGTGTTTGCTGAAGATCTGCACAGGCATGTAAGGCAATGTGTTCTGTTGCCTGGGGATAATCCAGCTTTAGCCTAGCTCCTATATTTTTTTACAACCCTATTGTCAGCAGAGACACTTTAAACCTCAGTTTTGCCTATGTGGGCCAGTGAGTTTATACCAAAACTGAACCAGTTAAGCAATGAAAAGTTACTTAGAGCCTGAGTTCAAAGTCAAGACAGAATTACCATGAAATATTAATACAGACAGAAAGTCAGAGAAGAAATGGTACAGTGAAGGTAGCCCTGCAGTTGTGATAGAAACATTCTTTATGTTCTTATGTTTATGTCTTGAATTTTTATGAAAATAAGCATTTTTTGTCTGTTTATTTGATTTGGTGGTGTATTAATTTTTGTTATGTTACCAAAGTCTGTATAAACTGAAAGGCTGCCAATTACAGTTATAAAAAGTTGCAGCAGAATGAAAGTATTAGTGCTTAGGAAATTTCATAACTGTCTGTTTGCCTTCCATAGCTATTTTCTGCTGGAAAAATCACAGACACCAGAGTAGCTGAGCTGAAGGAACAGTACACCCTGCTGCATGATGCTGTGATAAGGTATAATATTCCTTTTTAGACTTTCAGTAGATAAAGAATTTGTTTTTCAAGTACTTTCTGCTCGTGCTGAAGCCTAATAATCATTTAGGGCTTTCTTAGAGTTATAGTTCATAAACAGGAAACCAGAACACAAAGTTGAAAACCACTATTATTTAATAGGAACTTTCAAGTTAATTTGGGATACTTAAATACTTGTTTGAAACACATCCTTGTTTCTAATACAAACATAATAATATTGGGAATGGATGTACAGATTGTAACAGACAGCATACCTGTAATTATCAGTAAAATCAGCATCATGATATTCCTGTTACATTCTTGTAATGCATGCCATAATATCCACTGTATTGACAATATTTTATCCCACTTTCACTGACAGTCCAAATTAAAAACTTTATGGCAATTCTGTCATTAAAGCTAAAGCCTAGTTTAAGTATCCTAAAACTAATTCAGGTTATAGCCCCTTATTTGGATGATGCTGGGATTTGCTGTGCCTCCTGGCAGTCTGAATAGCAACAAGTGCAAAGTAAAGTAAATTTGAAAAAGGGTTCTCAAAATACTTAATGGTTTTTCTTGAGGATAGCTGAGTCTTATGGTTTTGTCTTAATAAAATGGAGAGTTTGCATATGGTTCTGACTCTGTGAAGCATCACGTGACTTTATTTCAGATTACTGAAATAGATAGCAAATCTTTCTGAGAAGCAGAGTTAAAAACAGCACTTCAGTGTTGTTCAGGTTCCTAGAAAATACAAGAAGACTTTCCTAACTGCTCAGATCTGAACATATTTTGTGGTGTTTGGATTAATCAATAGAGAGAGAGTTTCTACCACACTGGTGTTCACTGAGCTGAAGCAGAAACCAGTAGCTGCTAATTAGTTGATTTTCAGCCAGTGTTAGTTTATAAACAGTCTTTCATTGGAAAAATGCAAACATATTCCTATGTGCTTTTATGTATTTATACAGTATTCTTTTTTATGGTTCATTATGTAAAGGCAATCCCTTTGTGAGTATAACAAGTGGAATAGGGCCTGAGTGTAAACAGCACTCAGCTGTCCTTCCTGTCACACTTAAAACCACCCTTAACAGAAGGTACCAAAAGCATGAAAATGTTAGATGGCAGATTACATCTCTCATTCTTTCCATCATTCTTACAGGAGTATGAAATGGCCATGCTTCTGTGAGAAAGTGGATCAGAGATCATGATGCCCCATTCTGTATTGGATGTAGTTGTGTGTCACAGCAGAGCACCAATGTGTGAGCAAGCACTAATTCTCACAATAGATTTCTCCTAGTGCTAAAAGAAAGCAAGGGAAATCAACGACCAAAAATAGACTATGATCTCCAGTATATTTTAAGGATATCAAAAGTGGGATTCAGGCATCAAAATTAGGATTCAGTTGTCCATATGTTAACATCAGCAGACATGCTTATCTGAACAAGGTTCCAAGGGTCCCTTAATACTCTATAAAAAGAAATAGGGACCACACACCACCTCCTTATTCAGACACCTGCAAGGGTCTGGTTTTCTCCATCAGCTGTAAGGATTGTCCTGGTGGTAAGTGCAGTATGTGTGTGTATTCTCTTCCTGCATAGAACCCTTCACAGGATCAATACTGCTTTTTAATTGTTAGTTCTTCATCCTAACATGTGCTGTACAGTTCTGTGGATCAATAACTTATTTTTTCACATATTACAGTTAAATTCAATCCCTTTCCTAATTAATGCCCACCTGTCCTAGTGTTGTTGCAATGCCATGGTAAGACAAATGACACAGGATGAGGTTTTCAAGCTCTATGTGGTTTTTTCTTTCCTTTATTAGCATATAAAAATCTCAAGGAGAAAACCTTATATATCTTAAGCAGCACAGTTCCCTTTGACAGCTGTGCCAAACTATTGCAGCTGATCTCTCTGACACACAGTACAAATTTGTCTATTATCATGAATGCAATTATTCTGTGTGCAGGTAATTTCCAAGGCTGTTGCCAATGCACACAGAGCTATAAGTGATAAGTGCAGTCCTCTGTTTAGTGGCAAATTTATTTCTTGCTTTCAGTTTGGCACAATTTGGCATTTCTAAAAGCTGAAAGATGTCACCTGGCAGATAACATCTATGATACCTGTCTTTAAAGTCTTAAGTGGTTTTGAATTTATGTTTGCTGAGAGGAGGCTGTCATCCCATTGTGGTGCTGTCTCACCCATCTATTTTGTAGTAAGGCTGCATCTAAAGTTGAAGTATCTGATCTTGTATTTGGCCCTTGAAAACCTTTTTAGTCACTCAAATATGTGGCCTAATTGTAGATTTTATTTATATTATCTCAATTTAGGAACCTAGTATGAATATTCTGTTAACCCAAACTGGAAAATAGACAGATAATAAAGAGGATTCATCAGCAGATTGGGAATCTTGTTTTCTTAAGCCTCTGCTAAATTACTAATTATTTCACAAATTCAAAAGCTGCCACATCAGACTGCACAAACTTACTTTTGCAGTCATGGGATTCTGTATGTGTATATTGTGTAGATGTGCAGTTACCTCTTCATTGTCTTTAATTAAATTCAAATCAACACATGAAAAAATACTGTTGGCATCTGTAGAGAGCAAAATCTAGATTCAACACTTAATTCTTGTTTCTGTTTTTCTTTTTTTTATTATATCGAAAGAATTAATACTCAAAATTTTGTTTTTATGAATTCACTTACATGTTTATGTAACTGTATGTAAAGCGTGTATGTTGTGAAAGAATTGTGTTTTAAATTGTATAGTACTACAACCAATTATATTTTCTCCCAAAACTGCATACATTCTGTTAGATTTAAAGAATATTTAAATACCATATAGAATCCAGTGTCAATAAGTCTGCTTATTTTTTGCTTAACATATATGTGTAAACACATGAAATTATTTGTTCATGATGAAGGCACACTGGTTTCTCTTGAATTCTGTGGTTTTATTATTTTCTAGTTTAGAAACAGGAAGTTCTTATCTAGGGAGTAACGTTGCTTGAATCAAAACTTTTTCTGCTATATTATTTCAACTGTATTTGTGCAGTATCGTCAGTTTCATATTTTATATTTTTATCATCATTTTACCATCTCACCCCTATTCTTTGGTGTGATATGTAATTTCTCTTTCTGTTTAAGCCATAAATGTCAAATTTGAGCCAAAATTTATGTCTAGAGTTTCTCAATATGGGAAATACTAAGTTCATTTGTTTACAAAAAATATTGCACTATATTTTTAATAAGCAAAACACAAGTGATAGAGTTCTTAATTCATTCTTCTACATAATTTGTGACTAATTTTAGTAGACCATTATGTTATTATTCCTCAATAGTAATATTGAGGAGGCATACACAATATTTCTGTAGCAGAAAGCATAGGTTTATGTGTAATGCATTGTATATGAATTTTCATACTGTTATTCCCTTTAAGAGTTTTCCATAATAATCAATGTATTTTACTAACAGCCTTTAGCTGTTTTTCAGCAATCACCACACAAGTTTTTAAGTATATTATGAATCACCAGTCTCCAGACACTGACAGGAGTTAGTTTGATGGTTCTGTGGAGCTAGTCTGGTGATACAAAGCAGATCATTAATCTACAGGCCTTATAAGCTTCCACAGATGTCCACAAATATATTTTCAGCTTTTGCATCGTTACCTGAGTTATTTCAGGTCTTGGTGGCACTACAGCAGTAGCAAGATATAATTCATCACTGGGTAGATGTACCAGTGTTTATTAAGAACCTAAAGTTGCCATATAGTCCAGACTGGGCCTTGTCCTGGTGGATACTTCACTATTATAGGTCCCCACACTTAATCAGATCTAGCCTTTGGCACTTCTTAGGATAAAATGGATTCCCTCTCTCTTCATTTTTGTCCAGGAAGTGTTAGACAAATAAATTTGACTAAGAACCAGTCTGTCATCTGGTTAAAATTAGATAAATCTCACTCCAACTGTAGGTATGCAGAAAAACCCCTCTGAGACCAGATTCCACTGCTCTCATGGCATCCTAGGATGATTTGGATTTGAACAGAATTCAGGAGGTCCAACCTCCTGCCCAAGGCAGGGTCAACTAGGAGATCAGGCAAGATTATACAGATCTTAATTCCATCTCATCTTGAAAACCTTCTATTAAATATTATAGGTATGTAAAGAAGTATAAATACAAAGCTTGTGCTTCACATTGGCCAGTTCTAAACTAGTCTATTGAATGCAGTTTACAGGAATCTGAGAGCCAGCTGTTGCAGGAAGCTGAACGCCTGAGTGCAGAACTGGAACAACAAAGTGCACTGGAAAAAGCAGAAGAGCTCTCTGAAGAAGCTCCCAGTGAAGGCTCCCAAATAAGGCAACAACTTTTCAGCTGCCGAAGTGAATACAATGCTATTAAAGGAAGAGTGCATGAAAACCGGCTGAAGATAGAATGGTAGGTGAAATTGGTCAAATGCTGCTCATTTGATCATCGATAATGTAAAAAGATGAGCAATAGAATAAAAATCAATCTCCTGTACGTTTTACATGGACACATTTCTTGATGGCTGTTGTTAACGAATTGCCACAAACTTTCCCCAGTCACAGCAACATGTCAGTGATGAATAAATTTACCATGGTCAGATTTGTAGATAGTTTTAAATTTAGAACATGGATGGGGTTCTTTAAAATGCTGTTTAAAATTTACTGCATTGGATGAATAATATTTAGGTGGGGAAAATTAACATGAGAAAATCTAGCCTAGAACACCTTCAATAGAAATGTTTAAAGTGTCTCAGAGACCTGTTGGCTTGGATTTTATGGAACAATGTCATAAATAGACCCAATACTATTTTTAACATCACTAGCACAGTGTGTTCAAGTTTTTCTATTCAGGTATTCAAAGGGAAGTACTTGTAAATTTTAATATTAGAAAAATGATAAATTTGCTATGGAAGGAGTGAAATCTTAACATTTTTATATAAAGACAACAGTCCAGAATTAGCTTGGTATTGTATACATTTCAATTATCTGCATACTTTATAGTAAAATTACAAGCAGAAGTATTGCATTTGTAAAAATAATGTACCTAGGCAGATGAAATCAGATTTTTATTTTGTGGGGGACTTGCTAGTTTTACCCATCTTCAATCCAGCTGTAGTGTCATTGGTGTGTATATAAACAGAAGCACACAATGTCAGCATCTCAGCAGTTAAGATTATTATTCTGCAAGGAAATCAGTAACACTGTACACACTGCATGGAGCAGGTTTTGCTGGCAATTCTTTCTTCATATTTTTTGGTTTTTTAGAGCCAAGTGTTTGCTCTAAGAGAAAAAGAAACTTGAGAATGAAACAAACTGGGAGTGGGAAAGAAACATGGAAAGCATCTGGAAAAAATTATTTGCTATGAGATAACTAAGAAACATGAAATTTCCTGAAATAATTATTAAATACAGAATTTATTGCAATTTCCAAGCAGTCCAGAAATGAGTTCTTCAGAACAGCTTTTTAACCATTTGTCCTCATGCTTTTTAACCATTTGTCCTCATATATCTTTTGACCATTTTTCTCTCCTTTTGCATCAATTTCCAAAAAAATTATGAGGATTTATATGTTTAGGTAATATTTTCCCATTCTATATTTTCTACCTCCAGTGAAAATGAGAACTCTATAAAAAATACAGTGTAGGCATTAGTCCAATTATCCTTGCACATTTACTGGATTAATTTTATATATTAATTGAATATCTTGCAGATTAAAAATCCACTTTTTGTGTCAGTCATGCTGTAAAAAATGTTCTTTCACTGTAGTAAGAAACTTATGTCTTATGTATTGTCAAACCCAGCTGTACAGTCTGGCCAGAGGTCTGTGAGGTTCATTATCTAATGGAAACCAAAAGTCCAGCCTCTTGTGGTGTGGGGATTTCATGAGCCAAATTCATGAGTCTTCTGTGTTTGGGAGTCCTCAGCTGACCCCTATTCCTTTGAACTTCTCCTGTCTCCTCCAGAATAAACTTCTGACACTGCAACACGCTGGGCAGAGCGTTCCACAGATTAACTACGTAAGAGCTGCCACCTCCTTACTTTTTTAACCTGACCCCTACAGCTTCATTTAGTGCCCTGCAGTTCTTGTATTGGATGAGACAATGAGCATCTGTTTCACTGCTGCAGAATGGTTTGATAGATCTCTTTTGTACAGCCCTTTGCCCTTTTAATTTATCAATTTTTCAAACTCGGGAGCTACAGATTATTTAATTGTTCCCTGTTTGGAATCTGTTTCATGCCTGATGGTAGCATTGGGTCTTATGTGTGTTGTGGATGTGCCTTGGTTATATGTGGATTTGCTTACTGGGAGAGAATTTCCAGAAATATTCAAGAAATTATACTGATTCTGAGTTGGACTAGTCTAGAATGAACAGGACTAGCACAACATGTGTGAAGAATGGGTGAGTGAATGTAGTGAAGAAATGAGAAGTGGACTATGAAGAAAACCAGATTATTTGTGTGAATACATGTTTGTAATGAAGGGATGAGTTTGGTGCCTGTGAAAGAGTGAATGTCCAGAATAGAGTTGTGAGTAGCAGGTGATCTAATAGTAACACTGATGTAAAATGAAGATCCATATGCTTGCTGGGTTTATCCAAAGAGTAAAGCAATGTTTTCTGAAATATTTGGTGCATGGACAGTGTCACAGAGGGGAGGGAAGCTCCATCAAAAGTATTAGAAGTTTGCTGTTAGGTTGCTGCTTGGTTTTCTTAATTTCTCAGGATAAAATGTCATGGCCCAACCTCTCTTGGCCCTTGATCTCTCTGGAACACAGTTTCCCTTGCTGTCCAACTGTGTTAATACAGTCCCAGCTGTGCTTGGCACTTGCAAGTAAATTTCTCTTTGGGAATTATGACTAATGGCTGTTCAATCTGAAAACAAACATGTTGTTTATTTACTTTTGTATGTATAGCAGGCAGGGAACACGGAGGGGGAAAGGTTTAGAAGGGTTTATCTGTGTCTCTTATCTACTGCTTTATCCTTTTTTTTAGAATGTATACTCAGACCTAGTGCTGAGCTGGAAGTGAGAAATCTGATCTTGTTTCCCTGGTTCTGCAGATCTCTGTTCCCCTGTTTCTGTAAACCTTTATTTCTCTGTAGCATCCCTCTTATCTCTGATGACTTTATTTCCTGCCTTAATTCACTTTCTCTGGTATCTAAGAGTACTTGGCACCTTTTTTGAACTCTGATTCAAATCTGACAATGACAACATTTTGCACTTGAGGAGTCATACAGATATACCATACCATTAGCAAAAGTCTCAAGGTCTCTTAATATTCCATTCTCTTCTGTCCCTATTTAATTTCCTATTTGCTTGCCTCTGTAAACAATTTTCCAGACCTTTCTGAACAGCTGAAGATGATGTTTCATTTTCTGATTTAGTTCTTTATTGTTCCAATGAATAGTCAGCATTTCCAGAATAAATTCAATTTCTTTCAGCATTGAAGTATCATCAGGTTTTCAGGAATTTGGTGACTTTTTCATCATTTCAATAGGTGCATGAGGTATTCTGTGCATTTCTTGACACACTTAGGCTGTCAGGGAAGTCACCCTGAGGGTGACTGCATGTTTGGGGTGTGTTCCCACACATGTTTGGGTATGTGCCTCCTCTCCCAGTTTGTGGCCTGGTCTGCCCTATGGATGTACTGGGCTCATTGCTGGTGTGTCTGCCTCAGAGCTCAGGGGGAGAACAAGGGTTGGAAAGATTTTACTGAGCTTGTAAAGCTTGGGCCACCATCCCAAAGTCAGAGCTGACTCTGGGAGTATTCTTCCTCTTAAAAAGTGCTTGGCAAGGGTTATAAAGTAAAGGGAAAAAGAGTCATCTCCACTCAGTTCTGCTAAAATTGCATTCAGAGCCATGAAACTTCTTCATATAATCGATAAGAAGCCTCAGTAAGTAAGAATATAGATCTAAAAAATCAAATTAGTGGAACAAGAAGGAAAGAATCAGTGTGATCAGCAAGGATTTGTTCTGGCTTGAGACATTTCACTTTAATGTTTGTGTGAGTCTTGGAGTTCTGATTTATGAGACAAAATAAAGAAGAGCTGGTTTTCTTTGTTACACAATGGTATCAACCGTTGTTTATTGTTGAGAAATAATAAATAGTAAATCTAAATATATCATCTAAACAGTTAATTTAAAAGTAAGCAATTAATTTGTACTAAATTTATCTATAACAAGAGGTTTTAGATTAAAGGTGCCTGATGCTTGAAAACAGTTTTATTTGAAAGCCTAGGTCCAATCTCCAGCTCTTACAGTGATTTGTTCAGGTATCAAAACAGCTCCTCACTGAAGCACTCTGCAACTGCATGCAAGTCAGGATTGCAAAACTGATTTTGTCCTTGTAGAAGCATTGCAAATAAGGAAACCTATTTCAACACTTGTAATTATTTCTGCATTAGTCACTCAATAATTAGAAAGTGAAAAGTTAAGCTATTATCCATAGCTTCTCTAGTAAAGAATTACATGCCACGAGTAAAATAAATAACACCACAGCTGAAGCTATCAGCTGGTCTTGTGACTGCATTTTCTGGTACCTACAAATTAATTACAGCTCATAGCCTTACAGGAAGCTCATGCTGGCAGCTTGTCAGCTGGGATAACTTCTACCTGTGGTCACTGGATTAGAGTTGTGAGGTGCCAAACTCCTTCTGGGGATTTCCAGGTAATCCCAGCTCTGAGAGACAGCAGCTGAAGGAGTTCACGTTCTTCCATGATGGGACTTCTAATGCTAACAGTGATGTGGTTATTTTGTGAGCTGAGGAAGTGAAATGGACTTCTGTTGACAACTACCCCTACATTTCTTAATCTCTCAGTCTTCATTTTTTTATTTCTGTGTCAGCTTGCAGCTGTAAATGTCTCTCAGGGAAAAATCTGGAATGTATTTCTATTAATGACCCAGTTTTCCAACTGCCTCTTTTTAACTCATTACAACTGCACCTCTGACAGCTTTTCACATACAGTACTGTTATCAGGCTTCATGAAAATAAGAAGAGCAATGTTAGAAACATTTGCATACATTAATGCCTAGACTTAAGTGTTTTATCTTCTTTCCATTGTGTGTATTGTTAGAGGTATAACAATGGTAATAATAAAATACACATGATGTTGAAAAATACATCCACCAGGGAAGGGCTAGAAAATAATGGGAAATTTAAATGCCTAATGCCAATTGTAGCTGTTTTGTTTGTTGTAATTGCTGTCTAAGTAAAACAGTCATGAGGTTGATATCCATATAACAAAGATTATAAGATTCAAATGCTAAATGGAAGAACCAGAGTTTCTATGCTTATCTTACATTGAGCTTCTATGTTCATCTGTTAAATCAGAGACAAAACTTCAATTATTTGAAGAATCTTATTTGATTTCTAAATGTGTGTTAATCACCCTGCCTCCCCTTTAGAGTCCACAGAGAGATATATATTATCTTCAACTGGTAATTTATGTCACCCTAAAACAGTCACCTGGAAACTGAGATGACCTGCCCTTTGGAGGTCCCAGTTTTTATCCCTGACAGTAAGGAAGCCCTGAAGTAAGGATGCTAGCATAGGGCTGCCTGGCTTCTGGCTTTGGGCAGCTGGATCAAACTCATTGCTCAAAAGGGAGAGATTTAACTTATTTCTTTTTACTCATTTTTTCTTTTCACACTTCCACTGTTTTTTGTGTGGAAGTAGTTGGTCTGCCAGCTGTTTAGGTAACTTGGCCCTTGTCATTCACCGTTGCCTTTGTTTATGTCACAGAAAATCAAGTGTTCAAATCATTTTACTTTTGCTGGATGGAAAAGTCTTTGTTGTGAAACTGGAATGGTTCCACAGGAATCTGTCCTCATGAGTGAGGAATGTGACAAAAGAAAACAGTGTCAGCTTTGCTCTCCCTCCTGATCTTTGGTATTGCTCTTTTGATCGTCCAGTGTGAAAGAGGGCACAGCACAGACTAACCACGAGCCCTGCAGTACCTCTTTAATCATTTTGCACAGGACTTATTTAATAATATTTTGTGGCAGTCAAAAGTTATGGATATTTGTGCAAAGTGGACATTATTATCCTTAGTGTGATTATGCCAGTCCCAAGGAGTTCAATTAGAAGTACTGCCAAAATGGGTTTGTAATATGATTTTGGAATTTTGGAATTTTTTAAATTAATTTTATCCGTTTTGGAGGAAGATTGACTTAAATTCAACCTTTTTCTTTAAAAGCTTTTGTTTTGCAAACTTGTTCACTCTGTGTGTTCAAATGCTGGCATTCAAATTAGTTTTTAGTCTTTACCAGTCCCTGTTGAGGCATACTTGTAGTCTGCCCATACAAATATCATACATGCTGTATAGCAACATCTACCCTCTGTCTATTTTCTCTTTGCACTTCATCTGAGCTGGAGCTTCTAATTCATGGGAAAGATGTTGTGTTGTTTTGTTCTGTTTATATTGCAACACCACCAACCCGGTTCTCTTTTTTTCACTATTTCCTTTCCTTAACTAGAATTATGTTTCCTGAGACTTCCAGGTATAAGCTTCACTCCTTTTGGTGGAAGACTCAAATTTAAGAAAGAGTTTATTGAGAGAGTGGGAGTGGTGGCATGGAGGAGGGAATCTTAAATCAGCCCTGCTGAAGGGTTGGGCATAAGGTCCTAGGGATGATGCTCCATGAGGTTGGCTGCTGGGAGACTGATCTCTGTTCCCATGCCCACACACTTTCTAAAACCTGAACCACCACCACCATGCAAAGTCTTGCACTGCTGCTGGAAGGTTTCAGAAGAAAAAAAAAAAGAAATAGCAATCAGCTGCCTCTTTTCTGTATCAGCCACATTATGAGGTAACTGTAACAGCTGCTTTGGGTGGGTGGGGATGCCCAGGAGTCCCTTGCCATTGTTGTAGCTCCAAGTGACACAACTGTTTTATGTTGTGTCCTCTTAATTCTTCCCTAATTTAAAGAGTTATTTATTTTACCAGACTGCCATGAGTCTCAACAAACATTGACCAGCACATGCTCCTACTGGAGTTATAAATTTAAGCACTGAAGTTGATCCTTTGCTATACCTGGGACAGAGGACTCAGTGAAGTTGTCTGGCTGTGATGGCATACAGACTGCTGTAGCCCATTTACCTACACAGGAGCACAACTGTTCTGTGCATGCCCTGGGGATGCACCTTCAGAAGGAATCATTTTTTGTACTTGGCAGTATTTACCACCTGCTACCAAGAAGCTCCCTATTGTAAATCCAATAAGCTTGTTGGCTGAGCTCCCTTTTTATAATCATTCCTTCACCTTTCTCAGGGCAGTGTTACTAAACACCCACAAGATCTAAGAGCTTTCCTGTTTTTTCCTTTCTTCCTTCTTCACTTAGCACCTGTCCCGATTGTTGCCTGAAATTAAATTGCAATTTTGGATATAGGTTAAGATCACTGTGACTATTCAATTTACTTTTCTACCATACTCCTTTGGCTTAGCCTATAACCCCTGCCACTTTTCAGGACTTTTTTTTCACAGGATCCAGTCCAGATTTGAGGAGCTTCAGTTACACTTGTCTCAAGAGTAAATGTGTATGTGAAAACATTCATAGGAAGAAGATTTCTCACTAGCAGCTGTACTTTCTTTGATACTTGATGTCTTTGTGGCTATTTATTACCCATCTCCTCTTTCCTTTTGCCACATTTCTGTGTTAACATTTTGTTTTCTGAGGTTGAGAGGAACTGTGGGTGTAGGGTGCCACTGGTAAAAGGCAAGGGTGAGTGAGGCATGAATGCACCCCTGCAGGAGGCAGTCAGTCTAAGAAAAATCAGGTTCAAATTTTTAGATGTGTGCACTGTAGAAAAAGATTTGTGCACCTCCATATAGATATACCCAGTCCTTCAGGAACCCCAGTCACTAGTCAGCAAACTTGCTTTGAATCTGAGCACCTTTCATGCTAATTCACTGTGTGTTTTAGTCTAACACAGAATAGGCTTTCATACTTTTTTACTATTTACTGTATTACAGTAATGATTATTCTATTACTAATATATTTAGTTCTGCTTTGATTTTTACTGTAGTTTGAGAGAAGAAAAAAAGCTTCTGGAAGATGAATATGAAAGAATGTCAAAAGAAAAGGTAAGTATGAAACATGAGAAAAGCAGTGTTTTATGTTCTGACAATTAACATATAAAAAAATCACAGAAAATGTTTTCTCAGTGTGCATTTCTAGAGTTTATTTTACATAGAATATATAGAAAATATATTTTAAAAGAAATAGATTCTATAGGCTATATTAGATCATTCATTTTTGATAACTAGTAAATAACTGATTCAGAAAAGATCTGGAATTTTGTTTACCCAAGGAAATGTTTACTATATTCAGCAAATAGGTACTGCATGTAAAGGTAGCTGCAGGTTTTTGGTTCTAGGATGTGAACATGAAAAATGCATTTGTAGTCATAAGTCCTGAGGAATATATGTGGCTTTGTTGGAAATAAATTCTGTTAGTATTGAGAGAAGAAACACTCATCTGGTAAAAAAAATACATTTCATATCTTGTCAATAAAAATGTTATCATCATTCAATGTTAGTGAGTCTGTGTTATCAAAAACCTGTAAAATATAATTAATCTGGTCTTTTACTTCATTTTTAAAGAGAAATGATAAAGTTCAACAGTTGAAAGAAAGTTGTGATGAGCTCAGCAAAGAAGTAATCCAGAGGAAAGCAGAAATTGAGTCAATAAAAGAAGCTGTTTCATCCAAAGAAAAGATGATATTAACAGATGAGGAAGAAATGAAAAAGCTTCAGGAGATGCATACTTATTTAAAAGTAACACAGAACTAATTGTGCCCATGTATCTGTGAGTGTGTGTGCATGTGTGTGTATGGGTCCGTGCTTTGCCCAGAGGAGCAGTGAATCTTCTGGGTGTTGTCATTCCAAATTCACTGTGCCATTATATTAAATATTAGACCATTTCCCAATAGGCATGAAACATGCTGCTGTGCCATATCCTTACTGCTCCTGTAGGAAATACTGAGTCATGATTTTGATTCAAAAGTGGTTTCTATAAAGACATCTTAGTTATGTTGTGTTGTTTTAGGTTGCTCAGATTACAGTTAATACAGATTTACACTGAGAGTTAAAAACATATCTGGGTCTACTTCCTTCCATGGTATAAATAGCATAATAAGATGTATTCATTATATTCAAGCATAATTTTTACCTTGAAGATACACTTAAATTGTAAACATCAATATTTAGTTTTAAAAGTAGGAGCTACAAATCTCTGGGAAAAACTCAAACAGTTAAAAAATGTTTCCTACTGATTTTCACAGCAGTTCTAAATTCATATTACTACTATGAAAACTCATTAGCTTTTGAAGCTATTAATCAAACCTTTCTGTTTTGTTACTAGGCTGAGCTAGTTAGGATCCTTGGTGTTCCAAAGCAACTTGCAAAAGAAACTGAGAAGTTGAAACAGAAAAAAATGTATGTTTTTAATAAATAATTCTATATACATGAATATATATATATATATATATGTATGACTTCTTCTCATCCCTTGGTTATAGAAATGATTGAGGATGGTTGTTGATTAAAATTAGGATCAGCATTTAAACTAACAATTCCACAGCTGGCAGTGTGGCCTGAGCTGCAAACCCATTCTCCCTCAGTCCTTCTGTGCCAGCTGTGGAGTCACAGCTGCTTTGCTGTAAGGTCCTGACATGAGCTGCAGTCTCTAATGCTTCATCAGGGGAAATGCAAGCCAGCAGCCAGCCTTTTCTTCCTCTCTCTCATGAAGTTGGGGTTCTTCTCCTCTGAAGCATGGCATGTGCTGTTTCTCTAAGTGTAAAATCAAATTAGCACTGTGCAGTTTCAGCCAGGTCACCCACAGATCCCAGCAGTCCCATTGCCATCCAGATGAATGAGGGTTTTGTATCCTGTTTATGCACAGGGTTACACTGAAGTTTGTCTCCTGCTTCCAGTCCCTGTCTGTAATAACACATCAACTGTCTGACTGTTAAATTTCTCAGGTTTAAAACTTGTATGATGGTTTTCTTCTACATTTTCCTCACTACTCTGCTTAATGCAACTCTGCCATCATAAATCTAAGAAGTTTGCCCTATAGTGTTAGAGCAATTCTAAAGCAATTCCTAAAACCTACATTGTGCAGGTTGCTATTAATGAATTTTTTAAATGAGTCTTTATATTTGTGTCACATCAGAGAATAAACTAACCAGAGTTCCCAGTTCTTGGGAAGAATGTTTAGAAATGTCACACCCATGTATGTAGCAATGTTGGCAGAGATCAATTTCCTTGAACTCTTTTAATACTGTCATGGTGCTAAGCTGTCCCATAACCCCATGGGGTTATATCTGCAGTTTTATTGTTGGACTATATTGGAATTTGAAGGTTCTCACTGTCTGATTTAAAACATTTGATATATATTATTGTGAAACTATTTTGTATGTCCACAAAAACTGGCAACTGACATTTTGTCTTTTAAATATGCATGTGGAAAATTTAACCCTTACTGCTTTGTTAAAATATATCCACAGTGATGCAGAGAAGCAGAATGAAGCCCTTAATGACCAAATAGAAGAATTGAATAGCACCCTGAAAGCCACTGAAAAAAGGACTGAAGAGATTTTGCAAGAAAAAAAAGATGTCATGAAGGAAATGGATGAGAGACAATCTTTGATACAAAAGAATGAACGGCAATGCAATAATTTGACAAAATTACTAGAAATTAACGCAGAGAAGGAATTTGCCATCCTGTCAGACAGGTTAGAGTTACAGGCATGAGCCATATGGAAAGACTGAATGATTCTCTATTCTCAAAAGTTTGTCTTTTTTTCTGTTGTTGCTTCTATTTTCAAGTTTTATGCTACAATCTGTGCAAATTATAAATGTTTAGGCTTGGTTTTCACTTCCGAAATATTTATATAAAAATTTGGAATATGGAATTTAGGATCTGACTTGAAGAAGACCATCAAAAAGCATAAGCATTTGATAAAATCCTATGAGATTTTGTTCTTAAAAGTGAAATATTTTAGAGAGATTCTTTCTTTAGTGCACGCATTTTCTTTCCTGTGTAACCCACTGAAAGTAATTTGAAGAAGAATGAAGTATTTCAGTATTTTCATTTTCAAATGAGGCTCATAGATGTCTTCGCTCATGTAGTCCTAAATTTCAGTGGGGATTGGTCAATCGTCTTCCCTTCAGTTACAATTTTATATTTACTTGGTAAAGTAGATAAAC
Organism: Agelaius tricolor; assembly: GCF_023055355.1. Lineage (NCBI taxonomy): Eukaryota > Metazoa > Chordata > Aves > Passeriformes > Icteridae > Agelaius > Agelaius tricolor. The sequence goes on from NW_027269263.1 coordinate 57,554,667, forward strand.
TGTTAGGTTGAAGGCAAGCTTCCAATGATTCCTCCTTTGCAGAGGGAGATGTATAGTTGTAATTCTGGCCATGTGCTCAGCAACAATGCTTTTGCTTTTCAAGCTTTGTATTGAAGGCCCATGGCATCTTATTTTGAAATGTTCACTTAAACAAAAAAAAGTTTTCTTCTTCCTACATGTGTTAGATTCACTGATATTTTTAGCATATTTAGAACAGACTGTGGGACCTCACTGACATAATTGATTATAGTTATAAAAATGCTACCTTTTTAGGTAATTTTTGTACGTAGTTTTACAAGTTTGTCTTGCTGAGCCATAGTAATGAGGTACTCAAAACCATTAAAATAGTTGTGCCTGTTTACACACATGTCTTGATTAAGTTACCTGTTTCTAAAATTCTGTGTCTATCTGTATAGACAAATTCTGGAAAATAATTTAGATAAATGTGTCTCAGAGAACAAAAATCAACAAGATATTCTCAGTCACCATCAAACAAAGAAAGATAAAGAACTGAAAAGTTTAAAAAAGCTAGAGTTACAACTGAAAAGCATTTGGGATTCCTTGGAAGCAGATAAGGCAACACATAAAAGACTCAAATCAGAGGTTTGTATGAATGTATTTATCATAATGATTGTAAATTTTCTTGTAAGAAATATTTCTATGAAATCTCTTGACAGTCCTACAAGAGAAAGGGGGGAAGACCATTATTTCATCTTCCTCATTTCCTCCTTGCTTTAGTATTTCACCCATTCCTCTTTCAATAATGCATTACTCTTTTCTGTTTAACTCAGTCTTTTGACAATGATAAAGGGAAGTGCTATTCTGCTTGTGTATTCAAAGCATTTTCTTTCTTTTCCGCTTCCAATTATTTCTTAAAAATTCACTTTTTTGATATTTTCTTTCTCTTATCACTGGTTCTTCCATTCTCTCTCTCCTATATATATTTTCTCCTATACTTGCTCCTTGCTCAGTCTAAATTCTGAGTCATAAAAAATTAATCTTGTTTAGTCAGGTGAATGTTTTTTCACAGCATTGATGTTTCCTACCTTGACACTGTCCTTCAAATTTTTCTTGGTCCTTCTAAGCAATTCAGGGCAGAAAAGAGTCTTACATAACTGTAAAGTTTTTAAAAATAGCTATACATATCAAATCTCATATATACTTAGCTTTGCTATTTAAGCAACTCCAACTATTACTTGATAATATTTAATATTGTTGAACAATATTTTTTTGTCTCCCTTGAAATTCCTCCTGAATTTACTTGTGTATTACCTTGTAATATAAGCTCACCTGGGAGAAGGGAGGAAAGCTCTGGAGCTACACAAGTTTTGCATTGAATTTCCTTGAATAATGATTAAAGGGCTGACTCATATTCCAGACTTTGATCTTAATGCTTAAAGAGTTTCTGTTCAGTATCAGCAAAGAGAATCTGGGAGTTGGTATTTTTGCATGTGTTCCCATTGAGGAACTGTTCCTGGATGGAACATTTGTTTGAACAATTGTTTAAAAACATGTAATGCCAAAATCAAGTGCCATAACTCATCAGCAGCTGTGGTTAGAGTTCACAGTCTGGGGTGAGATCCAAACCCATCCTAGCCCAGTTCCTTTAACCTGTGGAAGGGCAAGACCTTGTATGTGTGTTACAAAAAGCATCATCATGAGGAGTAAAGGAAAAGGAATGCCATGAGAGACAGAAATGGAATTCTGATCAGTATTTTACACCAGCAGCTGCAGGACACTACTCTAATGCAAATAGCCACAGCAACAGAGTTGTTTTAGCCCATCCTCCCATGCTCCATATTTTCTTTGATTCCTTTTGATTGCTCTGTTAGAAGAGCAAATTTGAAATCACTGCTTCTCTGCATTGAAATACAGTACTGCAGGAAGGAAGAGTTAAGTGGCCAACTTGATTCTGCTTGCCTTTTGCTATATTGGGACAATTTTAATTTGTAAGACTTGGGAGCACACCAAGCAAAAATTAAAAAACAGCATTTTAAGTAGTAAAATTTCTTTAACTACTTAAATCCCCAGATTTACATTTATTCATTGTTATTCAATGAAAAAAAAAATCACAAGGATGAATTGTTTGTATAAATATGTGATTGCAGAAGCAACAGTACATCAGTGTGGTTCCCCAAATTTCTTCTTTTGAATCATATGCTAAGTGCAGAATGACTGGTTTGTAGAATAAGGAAATTACAGGAACACTTCCTTCAAATGTGTTTTTCTCGTTAGTACGTTGTGAAAGGTCAGCTATTGCTAAACACCAGAATTGTGTGTGAAAGAGAACTGCTGGTCCTGCTGCCTCCAGCCCGGGGCAGAGCTGCTGCTCCTCTCCATCTGGGCCTTCTCTTTGCTCAGGCCAGCACAGACACAGCCTAAAGTGCCTAAGTTTAGCCCTGTCCTATGTGAACCTTAACAGATTAAAGATGTTTATATGAGCTTTTTATTTTTACACAGCAGAAGTGGTAATTAATATATGCTTCACAGGAAAGTTATTTTTGATCCCTACACAAGACCAAAAGTCACTTTCTTAGGACAGGCTTTACTAACATTTTAGTAAATCTAAGTCAAATCAAATCTCAGAGCTGAAACTAAAGTAACTCCTCACTTTGACCTGTACTGTGTCTCTTGTTTCCCTTTGCCATAATGGAAATGAACAGAATTTAATTTTACAGTACTATCACAGAAGTGAAAATAACAAGTGCAAAACATCTACCTATCAGTATTGATTTATAGTGAACTCTAACATCTGCTTGAGATCTGACCAAGATATCACAGGGTTATGAGTATTATCTTTGAATATCTTCCAGGTGTGTTGTTCAATGTAATTTTTTCCCATCCATATGAATTACAGATTTGAAATTAAAATCATTTGGGTTGGAATGGATCTTTAAAGGTTATTTGGTCCAAACCCCTGCAGTAGGCAGAGACACCTTCATCTAGATCAGATTAGTCAGACCTCAGTCCAGCCTGGCGTTGAATGTTTCCAGAGATAGGGCATCAAGCACCTCTCTGGGAAACCTGGGCCAGTGTTCCACCACCCTTGTTGAACAAAATTCATCCTTATATCTAATAATCTCTCTTTTATTTAAAAATTAATATCCCTTTTCCTATGTGAGCAGTTCCTGCTAAATTGTTTGTCCCCATCAATTACACAGAGGCAATATATTCCATCATAGTTAGACTGATGCATTTTTTTCTTGCTTTCTTATAACCATAAAGAATTTTTAAGTGAAGCTAATTACAGTGAGGCTAGTACAGCTTTTTGTCTTGAAAGTTATTCATGTAAGTAGTTGTAGTGAGATTGATCAGATATATTTTAATCAGAGGTAGTGTTTTTAATGTATTCCTTCCCATACTTAGTGTTAAAATCTGATTGAATGGATTAGAAGAGAATAGAATTCTGTTAGAATAGTGTTAAAAACTGACTGAATAGATTAGAATAGAATTTTACCATAACATACATAAAAAAATAATACATCAATGTTTGTGTTATTAGATTTGACTTTCTAGGGTCTAATGAAAATCCTAATGTAGTGATAAAAAGAAAAAATGTGATATCCATTTTATGTAGATGTGAACTCTTTATTCCCTTTAGTAAGCTCAGAATTTCACTCTGAAAATCCTCTGTTAACTTAGGTTATATTTTTATAGTTGTCTCTGTGTTTATTTTTTTAATGACAATTTAGTTGCTGAAAAACATAAACCTTCTAAATATACATGAAGTTTAGTGTTCATAGTTCTTGAATGAAAAATTTGAGAAACTTCAGTAAGTTGCTGAGGAACTCTACTCAATTAAGTATTCTTGTACTAGCAATTATAAGAAGGGATAAATTTAATTTCTTAATTTGTGTCGCTACTTCTAACACAGTATCAGCAGTTTAAATTTTCATCATTTTTTGTTTGCATCATAATGTGCTTGGTTTATTTTTGTAGGCAGAAATCAACTCAAAGAACAATGCAGCATTATTAGAAAGACGACAAGAACTGCAGGACGAGATTGAAACGATCAAGAGAGATTTAGCTGAACAGGTGCTGAATTCTACTTTCTCATATTTTTTCATTTTGACAGTTGGTTTTCTATCATGAGAATAAAGGGACTGTTTGAAGAAAAAATAATGGAGTTTCTATCTGTAGCTTTCTGGTGAGAAAATGCAATGGTATTTCTTCAGTTTTAAAGACCATTTGTCTTTCATTTTTAAAAACATTTTTTGTGTTACTGGCCATTTAATAGAAGGCAGAAAGCAAATCTTCTTTCTAAATGTTGTTGATGACACTGCAGTTAGAAATATATTGTTACACATTTCCTTTGGATATGAAACCGTGTCTTGTTGCAACAATAAAAATTCAGCATTTGTACATTAAGATTTTTCATCTTCACAGTTCTGTCATTTGTAGATGTCTGTCTGTATGCAGCACAGCCATACAGAGTGTGGCAATGCAGATACCTGGGTTACAAGAGCATCAGTACTTGCCACTACATAAATGACCTTATAAGAAGCCATCTATTTCAGACATACCTCCTTGGTACCTCCAAGGTCAAACCTCCTGTCTTCTTACCCTTACATCCATTTTCTTTATGTGTTTGGTTTGAATTATTAACATTATCAAATGGGGATCTGCTTTTATTTGGATACATGTGCCTTCCAGTACTTACCTGACGTTCTCTGGGATATGTACCTTGTGTGCCACAGGCAGGCATGCAGTCAGGGGAGCCTGGGGAGCTTCCATCACCTCCTCCTGAGCCCATGGCACTGAACTTACTTACAGATTATACAGCTGTAAATATCCATTCTGTCCAATGGACAATAGCTCAGAGATGTCAGACTGAGGAACAGAAATGCTCCTAGGTGATAATATATTCTGAAATGTTATTATAGGGATTGTGGATGGTGCTTTAAAGCAATAATTATTATAGGTTTTAAATCTATGGAGTCTGTATATTTGTTTACATTGCAGAGAAACCCAAAGTATTTCCAGCTTTGGGTTTGCCAACACTGATACATTGTTGCATTGGGATTTAAATTTAATCTTCTCTAGGAAATGATATCAGAAATAGATGCCCGCGTGTTAGAAGAATGCATTGCTGCAGAACACTTGCTTTTCAAAGAGCAGGAAAAATGCAGGAATGAGTTATCCACACTTACACATCTGACTTTGCTCAGAGCTGATGAGAAGCAACTGAAATGCAGGGATGTTCAGAAAGCCAAGGTAAAAAATTATATATTTGGAAGATTGTTCAAAATACCAGCTGGTATAGGGAGAAATTAAATTACTAGTGAGGGGAGTTCCACCAGAACACTGGAAACTCTCAATACTCTCAATACAAAACTCTCAAAAAAACCCTCTCAATACCAGTGGGAGGGGAGAAAAGGCCTCTCAATTTAAGATTGATGGTCCAGGCTATTGAGGACTGAACACAGCTGGAATCAAAAGATCCAGAAACTTAACAGAATGCAATTCTGCTCAAACATCAATGACTGCTTAAAAGTCAGAATTGAGTAAGAAAGAAATTTTATTTGTAAAGATACAATTTCAATGTTTCATATGCTATATAATTATATAATGATGGACTTGACAGGCTGATCAGTAGAAAGAGTGGAACTCCAGATAGAGTGAATCAAGCATTTAAGATGCAGCATCAAATTATGCAATAATAATTACAATTACAAATAGTAATTGTAAGCTTAATATAAATGGAAAAACTGTGCTTTTTTATGTTGCTGTAATAAAAATGTTCCATTATAATAAGAAAAAGTTCTTATAATAATGTCCTCTCACTGTCTTTTTCTCATCTAAGAGTTGTTCTGCGTAATTTCACTGAAGACATTTCTTTAGTATATCTAAAGTGCTTACTAAATTTTATTTGAATTTCAGATTCAACTCCAAAATCTTGTTAAAGAACTAAAAAGAATGGATAGTGAACTAATCATCTGCAAAAAGATGAAAAAAGAAAATGAAAAAGAGTAAGAAAATAATAACAATACATTATTTCAAAAAAGTCTTCTAAAGCAAATTTTATCCAAGTAATGCAGGCATAAAATGCTAATAATTATTTCTTTCACATATCTCATTTCTTCAGACTCCAAGGATTTACTAAGATGTGTGATCTTATGCAAATTGAAAAGGACAAATCTATAGATTTGATGCGTATTGCTCAGTGGAAAGCAAAAGAAGGTGAACACCGGGTAAAATTGCTAGAAAACAATATAGAAAATTTAAGACATGCTGTTATGACCAGAGAAAGGTGAGTTTAAAGTATGCTGTAGTTCACAATTATAGAAATTTAAGACTGGAAAAAATCTTAGGAGGGAATCTATTCCATCTTCAATTGTGCCCATATCATCCTTGATAGTTATTATCCTGACTTTTTAAATCTGATTAAAACAAAGGCATTTAGAAACACCCCTCCGTAATCTGTTCCAATTTCTTATCCCACTAACACTCTGCAACTAGCTTGGGCATCAGTGCTTGTCAGAAAGTAGTTTGGAAGTTTGTCTGGCTACTCTCTCATTTCTCATCCTTTATATCAGAGTGTTTGGATCTCAGGTTTTGCATTATCATGCTGTTTTGTTCAATGCAAGCATCACCCTTGCACTCATATCTGCTGTCCTTAGAGAAAAGGAGGTCTGACACAGATGATTCCCTGATGAAGGGGTGCATGGGACTATTAAATGAGTCACTAGCTAGGAATATGGCTGTCTAATTATGAAATCAGATCAAATTGGGGATTTTGGTTCAAACTCACACTGAAGTTTATTACATAACATTTATTTCAGATAAAGTGTGGTTTCAATTTCCAAACAAACTTAGACAAAATGAAAGGTTACATTCACAGCAAAGATAATGAGGCAGAACAGCTGATACTTGTGACTCTCTTTTTTCCTAGACCATTATTTAGTGAGGATATCTTTTTGCCATATTTTTGTCATCCTAGTGATGAAATTCTGCAATATAGACAGAATTACAATGTCTTGGAATTCTGTCCTTGGGCAAGTAGGGAGACAGTGAATAGCCAACTTGGTAAGCAAAACAGGAAAACCAAATCTGAGTTACAAATAACATAATTTTCAGTTAAAAATAACATAATTTTCCAAAAACTTCATTATTTGGTGCCAAGAAATTGTTAAATCAGAAAAACAACACACTAGATATTTTTGTGAATCTCCTAGTAGTTTGGTTTCAAAGTCATGCTAGAGATAGCTTAAAAAGAGGTAGAACTTCAGTTATTGAAGCAATTTTGTCAAGATGTACAAGCTGACATTTTGTTGTAAAAATTTCGAGGCCTTCTCAGTTGATGAAAGAAGGTGGGGAAAAGGCTAATAAGACAAAAATTTTGTATAGATATCAGAAGTATATAAATATTATAATTGATGTCCCTACTCGGTACAGATCCAACAGATATTTTGGGCTCTGCAAAACTAGATTTAAAACTAGTCAGAGGTATTGAATTTTCAGTAACTCTCTTGCCTATGAAAAATATTTTAAATCCCAGTAATAGACTTTAGTATCAGTACCACTGACTTCACTGCAACCTATGCTATTTGTAGGACAAAGGATCAGTCCAAGTAAGGGAAGAAATTTTCAGAAAATATTTAAAACACATTGCATTTCTGCAATTCTGTTATACTTTCAGTCTGAAACTTGACTTACAGATGTTTAATTAAATTCAGTAATACCCTGTGGTACTCAAAGTGTTATACATGTGGGGGAAATGAAAGAAAGCAGCTCCCTGCCCTGTATAGAGAAAATCAGCAATTTAATGCTGGAGCCCATGAGGGAAGGATATTTCATCTGCAGGTCTGTACTTTAACAGGAGACTTTGCTTCTCCTTTCACTACCTCTTTTGCATGTTGACATGAATATCTATCACCTTGGTGTAGATAAATTTGTGTCTTGATCCAGAAGTGATACCACAGATCAAATGCAATAACTCTAAATAGTGCTGTGAGATAGTAAATACTCCATTTGGTAACAAGAATCTGTTTTTTAAATGAGGGGCCATCATCCAGTGATCAAAAAGGATGCTGGAAATAATATCTGTTCTTTATTTTTATGTGATCTGGTCACTAACCTCCCACTATGTTTTAGTTTCTTTTTTCATCTGTCAAATGGGCAGATGAAATAATAATGGGCAATCTAATATTTTTTTTTCTTGTGTTAATATTGTGACACACTGTTTTATAAACAATAGCTTTGAAGAACTTTGAGTTGCAACCACAAAATAATTTAAATATTGTTTTTTAAATAGAATGGCAGGATTTTGACACATTAAGACTTTTCATTACAGTTTTTGTATATGCTCTTAAACTTTATTATTTATGGCTACTTGGGCTACCTAGTAGAGAATAAAAAAGCTGTAAGTGCAAATGTAAAAGCATTCCTAAGTGCAATGCTCCCTGCATAGCATTTTTCTTGTGCCAGAATCCAGTTCTTTTCAAACTGGAAAGAGCTTGCAAAAAAACCTGCTCTCAGAATGTCTTTCTTCTTCTCATAAAGCTTCTGTGAAGCAGAGACATAGAGGAGCCCTTGTGGGCTTGAGAAATACATTTAAGCTCTGCTTTTAATTGCTGAAATTGGTTTCAAATTGAAAGAACTAAAAATATTCCCACATTTCTGTTACATTAAAGAAAATTGCAGGAGAACTATTTGAAGATTAAAAAGAATGAGAGAATGAAAGAGTTCATCAAAAATGATTATGTGAAAGTTGAACAAGAGATGCTAGAGAATAAAGAAAAGGAAAAGTATTTGCATGTTGACAGACTTAGTGCTGCAGCCACACACATGGAAAAGGAAATTTCACAGCTACGCAGAAATTATGAAAGGGTTATTGAGCAACGAGATGAGAGGTACGGTTGTAAATTTGATCTAAGATTAATTTTGACATTCATGAAGCAACAACACTTTTTAGCTTATGAGCACTCCTCATTAGGATTGCTAAAGGTCTGTGGCACTGCAGTGTTGTGCTGAGCAGTCCCCCTCACTGCACTGCTAGTGCTGCTGTGCGTTATGTAGATTTTTCTCCAGTGGTGATCATGGCCATGCTTCAGAACTTATATTCAAAAAATGCCTTGGCTACTGAATGCCTTGAGAACTTGTAGCCACCTGCTCAGTTTGTGCATTGTGCACAGTTATGGCGTCTGCAAAAATGCAGATTATCTAGATCTCTGTGATCTTAATCCAGTTTTAAATGCTGTGAAAGGCCAGAAGACCTTAAAAATTATGTGAGAGACAAGAGTCACCTTTCCAAGTGTTTGTTTTCTGATTTTCACATTGCAATTATTTTGTTACTTATTTAAAATGCTGTCATTAGATTAAAATGATAATTGAGAAAGCTTCATACATTGTCACAGATTATTACTATCCTTTAAGATAACTTTTTAATGTTCTTGAATGGAATATACTGAATATGACTAATTTTTCTAAAAAATTATCTTTAAATTTTGGCTCTATTTCAGTGGTCTTTTGCTCAGAGAACGAGAAGAAGAACTGGGCATTTTGTATGAAAAAATAAACAGGCAAGAGGTGTTGCGTAGGAATGGAGAAACTAAAATGCAAGTTATGGATGAAAAGATCAGTTTTCTGAAGCTGAAGTTAGTTGAGAAAAAAAGAGAGGTTAAATTGTGTTTTAAAGAGCTCTCAGTGAAGAATGCCCTGGATGCACAACTGGTGAAACTTCGGATACAGGTTGGTGTTAAAGGAAACCTTTTTGACTATTGCTCTGTATTTTAAAATTTAAGGTGATTTCATAGAAAAAAAATATCTGGATGTACAAGGTTAATTAAAACAGCAAGTTTAGTAATACACCTGTCTAGCAAAGCACTGGTGTTTTGACATGTTTTAGATGTTTTTAACTTCACATATGTGAGTTTTTATGCTCATGTGTAACAGGCTCATGGTCTTTGTTTCACACATGCCAAATGTTTCCTGGGTATGGAATTCCAGCTAACCCACCCCACAGCCTGAAATGTCAGTATGACTAAGCTGGAGAATAGGAGTCATGGGGGAAAAATGAGACTGTAGATAAAATTTGTTAAAACTGTATTGATGGAGTAGGTGGAGGGGTGGGAGATACACTTAGACCATCAAATTCTAAAATAATAACTCAATTCACACTTGACCCTGAGCCTACTCTGGAAACTCTGCTGCCTACAATGATATAATCCACATATATTTTCTTTTGCACAAAAACAGTGTAAGTTTTAGTCCTAGTTACAAAATAGCATTAAGCAGCTAACAAACTGCAGTGCTTGGGACATTCTTTCCTGGCTTTCTGAAATGGCTCATTTACTTTTGACCTTATCTCCAGATGGTAATTTTTCCCATACATACTCTGTTAATGCCTGCACAAAATCATAAATTGGCTGTTCCATTGCCTTTCAAACTTGCATCAGTGGGAGCTGTGGCTCACTGTTTAATGGTGCTTGCACTATTCTCTTACTTCTGGCCTTTTGAAGAAATTGTATGCTCTGCTACAAGAACAAAACATAGTACATGTTTTAATACCTCATGCAAATCATACCCCAAAGACCTTTGCAGGGCCATCACAGATTTAAATGATGAATCGAGGCAGTATTAAAAAAAAAAAAAAGAAGAAGGCGGCAAAATGAAAAAATCTAGAAAGACTCCAAAGTTTTCAGGTAAGATTTAAAATGAGACTGAGAGTCACTGAGTCAAATACAGTAGTAGCAAAATGCCAATGATTTTTGTGAACTGACAGAATCAATCATGAAACTTTGCCTTTTCTGTTCTGCATTCCTGCAATTTTCTTCTTTATGATGATAGTTCATGTGAACCTAAAATCACTGTTAAAGGGAGGCTATTGTTGGAGCTGTTTTAAAATGTCAGCATTTTTGCAATGTTGACATAAAATCAAAAAGTAGGAAAATACAGAGTGTTGTGATATTATGCATGCAGTAGTCTTAATAAATGTTCCCAAGTGAGGAGTTTTCCAGTGAAGAATGGCAAATAATCAGTTATCAACCTTTAAAATTTAACTAGATACTGTAATTACTGAATATTACATGGCTCAAACTGGCTGTTAACTCGTTCATCTCCTTATGCTCCACCATTCAGCATTAATGCTCTTACTCACACTGCCAATAGCAATTAAGTCCAATGAGAAGCAGTTTCAAATTGTTTGGCTTTATCTGCATGATGTAAACAAAATCCGTGAGCCCAAATCTGAATTTTGGTGTTGATTGCCAAATTCACACTGCTGGTTCTTGCACTGATTACAGATTTGACCCCATGTTGAAATCTGACTCAGCTGCTGTTCAGTTACCATGGTCACAGACTGTCTGGGTTGGGCAGGCTGAATCCTGTACCTGTGCCTCTTCTCCCCTTTTCCTACCTTCCTGCCTCCTCCTGTCTTCAGCAATACCAGACCTCTTTGGAGCAAGTGCTAGTAACATGGACTAGGTATTTTCATTATTATCTATGAAAAAAATTAAATCAAAAATACTTACAGACTGCGAAAACTGACCCATAATCTCAGCAGCTGTAGTGCCCATTGGGAAGGGGAAAAGCCCAGATCAGGGCTGTGTGCCAGTTCAGCAAGAACAAACACTTTACCTGGGTCTCCTACATTCCACATGAGCTGCTTAATCATCAAATTGATGCATGTTCCACTTGCATGCTTTTCATCAGAAGCTTCCTATTTCCACAAAACATTGGTGAATAGTTAAGCTAAAAAAATACCATCATCTGAAGCAAGACCTCTTCTAAGCAAGTGCAAGTAACATGGACTAGGTAGGCTTGTTAACATCAAGGTAAAGATTTAAAAACAGAAATATTTACAGGCACTTCTTTATACAAAAAGTACCTGGTGAGACTGTAAGGTGGTTTTCTCTGGGCATAAAACTATGTAGCTTTTAATTGGGACTGCACATCAAGGGACTGCTCCTGCTGACTGAAGTGACCCATAAAAACTAATCTACCTTCATGCATCAATGAGAAATACTTAGCATTAATCATTAACTAGTCCAACATGCAGACCTGCTGAGCTGTCATGGTGCTGTAGATGGGACTTTCATGCCTTGGAGCTCGGGCAATATACAAGGATTGTCAGTTTATTTGAGGCATTTGGCAACAACATTTCTCCAGGTTTTAATACATGAAAATCTTCAGACCATATCAGCACATCATAGAATAATGGGACTAGTTGAGAGATAAAGAATTTATCTAAGCAATCTGCTCCCACAGCAGCATTGGATTGCCTGAGAGGGCTAAGCTGTGGTTTCAAGCCACCACTGAGAAACAAGTTCTCCCAAGCAAGCTATCCCTGTCTTTCCTTAACAGTGGAAAAATTTTCTTGAGCTTTAGCCTGGATCTTTCTTGCTGTGGTGTAAGAATATTGGTTTGTATTCTGTCCTCCAGGGACATTACAAATGAACCATTCTTTTCCTTTCTGTAACATTTCATGTTACTGGAAGGATGTTAATCATGTTCCTCTCCCATCCTTTTGCTAGGCTACACAACCTTGTTTCTTTCAATCAGCTCTAAGAGGTTTTTCTTAGATCATTCTTCTTCTTCTATTTTTGGCAATACAGTCTTTATTTTTCTTGAGGGGCAGTGCCTGGTACCTCTGGTTGATAGTGAGAGGATTCATTCAGGCATCTTGCAGGTTACCTTCCTGCTTATGCATCCAGCTATGGTGGCACCTTTCTTGGCACATGGCATGGTGATTCATCTTCATGTTCATGTGTGTAACAACCAGACCATTTTTAAAGAAAGGGCATCCAACCAGTTGATTTGATTCTGTGCTTGTACAGGCAATTTTTCCTGCCTACATGTAACTACTTACATTTTTTTTATTTACTGTCACCTTTTTGGTTCAGACCTTTTTATCAGAGAAAGGTAATTTTGCATTTTAATCTGTTCCAAAATATACTTGCAGTCTCTCTGAGCTTAACCTCATTCTACTCATGGGGTATTTACTGTATATTTTAATCAAGAACCCATTTATGTTGCTTGTTTATGAGAATATCATATGAAATGTTGAAGCTATATAAAGATCAAAATGTTTTACACCTACTATTTGTCATCCATAGACCTGTGGAATTATCATAGTAGACATTGATCTGGAATGACTCAACACATCTGTGGTGGCTGTTATCCCTGTCATTTTTATCTTCTTGATGCCTACAAAGAAAACTTAATTATGTGTTCCAGATTTATTCTTCAGAAAGAGAAGTTATCATGGTTCCAAAGCTCCATCTGCACGCCCTTCATTTTTTAAAGTAGGTCTTGTATTTGCCCTTTTTTAGTGCTGTACATACCTCACCTACCTTCTCTGAGATTTCAAAAAAAGAAGCTGATGTCCACTTTTTCAGACCAGTTGCTTTATCTAGATGTGTTCCCTCCTTCAACAGTTCCTCCTAACTGATTACAGTTCAACGTAGAAAAGCCTTTCTTGTACAGTTTTTTCCTGTCCCCTGTATCAAACCCACTCTAAGAAAGGGAAAAAGGATTTTTTAAAATTTTAAGACTTATAATATCTTATGACTCAAATGGTCTTTTCCAAGGAAAACACTACAAATTAGTAAAAAAATAAAGATGCCTGTAGTCATGTTACTTAAGCAGACACAGAATAGCAAGGTTATCTCTAAATGCACTTTGAGGCTTTTGGATTGGCTTGCATCTGATCACTTCCAATTCATATTGCATTTAAAAGTGAGGCTAGTGTTTACATTTAACATGAAACTTCTTAATGGCTTTTGGACTGTGGTTTTGCTGCAATAGTCCTTCTCTAAATTAACTATTCAGTCCTGCAAAATTTTCTTTGGTGAGCTGCCCCTAATCTCATTAAGATACCACTGCCTCCAACAAGGCATTTTCCCCTGAGTTAGTGTTGAGAAATTTGGCCCCAGATAGAAAAGATCACTGGAAGCATAGCTGCATCCTGCTGTTTGTGCTGGCCCTGCTTTTACATTCTTCCATTCTGTATATTTTTGGGCTTGAGTTTTAGCTATTTGCTAGCAAAATGTAACTTTCAGTACCTAGCTATGTTCAGAATCATGGTTTGCTGAGGAAATTGTTCATTACACTCATCTAAGGTTTTTACTTTAGCTGCTTTTAGATAAAGTGTACAGGAGTGAGTTGTGTGGTGCTTTTTTTACTAGGAAAAGAAGTATATAAGTGTTCTGGTAATGTTCCACTGCCACCTGAGAATATCTGTCTCTTTTCTCTTTCCTAGTTAAATATGACTTGTTAACTTCCAGTGAAAAACCTCATCCTGGCAACATCTAAACATTTACTCTATATTTTGGTGACTGTTCATAACTTTGAGAGCCTGGGACCACTTATTTCCTTAATCACTCATCACCTGCAGTGGATGGTTAACATTTGCACTTGGGTAGCTGTGTCAGTGCCAACAGCTCACTGACAGCCAGCCAGGTGCACATCAGAGCACACAGCCCCACCACTGTCAGTTTTGCAAGTCCAAACATGAAAAAACAGCCCCCTTCACTCGTTCAGTGAGTATTCAGGCTGAGCCTGGAGGAACCTGTAGCATATTCTGGGAAGCATTATTCCATGGGAAGGTCTCTCATGGGAAAGGTCAGGGAACACCTGCCTCTGTGAGTCACAAGAGTACCTCATTGCTCAGTGTCACCACTGAGTCACTTCAGGACACATGCCTGGGAATGTTAGTGTACAAAACATGGATGTCTGTAGGGATGAGACCCTCAGTACTGACCAGCAGGGATGCAGGGCTTTCTATTGTATTCCTGAGGATAAAAACCAAAAAGTAGCCTGAGCACCAAGAAACAGGTAGAACTCAATTTCTGTCAAACAGGAGGGTTTCCTCTGTCCTGCAACTCACACTGTAGTCCTCTTCTAAAAGAAAATTTTTAAATGGCTCATAATTTTATGTTACCCGCCCTTCGTCCCAGTAAAAGGAATCCTTCTCTTTTGAAGTCTCCAGACCAAGGGCTGGGGATGAGTTTGGTGGGAATAAACAACTGTTGAGGCTCTTTGTTTGCTAGTATTCCCAGTGCAGGGACAAGATTAAAAAGCTGGAGGAAAACTACGGTGATGCCACAAACGAGAGTAGAAAACAAGAAATGGGAGGGAAGGACCCATCTCCACCTGAGCTGCTAAAAAGGATTGACAAGGTAATGTCACTTCTCATATCATAAGCTATCCTGCTGTGCTTGACCTCTTTTAGAAATTGCAAATAGTGTCTTTTATTTTTAAAATGAACCTTCTGTAAGAGGAATCAAAATAATTATGATTGGCCATTGTGAACTCCAGCCTAGCATCTGCTTTCCAGGTCAACTGAACATGGGACATTTGACTTCTTCCAGGACATGTGATGGTGTTCACAGGGGTCTTAGGATGAGGGAAGAGACAAGAATGTTGACTCCATGTTTCAGAAGGCTTGATTTATTATTTTATTATATATATTATATTAAAACTATACTAAAAGAATAGAAGAAAGGATTTCATCAGAAGGCCAGCTAAGAATAGAAAAGGAAAGAATGATAACAAAAGCTTCTGTCTTGGACAGAGAGTCCAAGCCAGCTGACTGTGATTGGCCATTAATTAGAAACAACCACATGAGACCAATCACAGATCCACCTGTTGCATTCCACAGCAGCAGATAACCATTGTTTACATTTTGTTCCTGAGGCCTCTCAGCTTCTCAGGAGAAAAAATCCTAAGGAAAGGATTTTTCATAAAATGTGTCTGTGACAAGGACAGGCTGGGGAGGGGGAGCTCTGTGAGGTACCCCTGGCTCTGCAGCATCCTCTGCTCACTCCCTTCCCATCATTGGCACTTCATTGCAGGCCCACCTCACTAGGGGAAGGCACAGAAAAGGCAGCAGAGGGAGCGAAATGCAGAATAATAAACTGCTAACAAATAGGATTGTCAGTCTTTGCTAACTGGCCAGGAGCTGTTCACCACTATCCACGGGCTGTGAGCAGGAGGCAGACCTGCCAGCCTTGTCACAAAGCCTGCATGTGTGACACAGAAGCAAACACTGCCCCTTGGCAGGGCTGGGCCCTACTGCTTTCCTTCCCTGATGAAAAAGGAGCCACCAAAGAGAGCTTGGTGGAAGCAGCAGCCAGCCCAGCCCAGCAGCTACACCTGACTGCAGCACAGCTGGTGACTGCCCCAAGGGACTCCAGGGGGAAGAATTAGGTCCAATGGAAAGCCACTTTCAGAGCCCTCTGGCTGGGGGAGGAAGGTAAAAGAACAGCATTTTCTTATACAGTTTTGTCTGTCCCATTTATAGAAGCAGAAAACTCTTCCCACAGTGTTCAGTATTTGGAGGGGATTTGCAAAGGTCTCTGAAGGTGTGAGGGCAGTAGCAGCAAGCTCTGAGCACACCCCACAGTCCTTCTTTTGAAATCCAGTTTGTAAAGACAGACCCTGAACACAGCTGCTTGAATTACCTGAGCTGTTTGTTTTACTGTCCCATATTCCTTGACAGGAGGAAGTTCTGCATAGCTGAGCAGGCCACAACAGAGCCTGCTACCACCAGCCTACACATTAAGAAGAAGGTTTTCTTGGAGCTGTGATAAGTTTAAATGCCTACTTCAGTCTCCATGGGATTTAAAGTCATTGTAGTTATAATTTGTTTATGGAACCCATACTTTTTTTAGCATGGTAGCCTGCTACCACCAGCCTACACATTAAGAAGAAGGTTTTCTTGGAGTTGTGATAAATTTAAATGTCTCCTTCAATCTCCATGGGATTTAAAGTCATTGTAGTTATAATTTGTTTATGCAGCCCATACTTTTTTTAGCATGAAGAGGGGAAAAGTATTTAAAGCAAGAGCTGAAAGCTTCCATTGTGGTGTGACTCAAGGAACTGGAAGATTAAAAAAAAATTATTACTAGAAAAAAGCCCCATTGCTTTCAAGAAAAGCACAGCAAGGCAGTAACAGTGGTGTAACCCCTGCCCCCAAAAGGGCCTGGCCTGATATGGAAGAATTGTACAACTGACAGCAACCAACTGAAGCAATTTGGGCCTGGCAGAGAAGGTGTAAGTTTTGAGAAATCTGACAGTGAAGGTATTTGTTTATGACTGTTCACAGGTATTATTTCAGCAGCTCGAGGCATTCACAGAACACTTTGTGCTGCACCTTCCCCTGTCCTTTCCTTACACTGTGTTCTCCTCCTTGCTGCAGATAGAGGCAGAGCTGGTGCAGAAGGAGCAGAGGCTGCTGAAGATGGATTTTCTCTGTGAGAACATTTCTGATCTGACGGACAGAATGCGCACCGTGGTGGAGAGCGGCAAGCAGGACATGCTGCTGTTCGCCAGGAGGGTAAGAAAGGCTCTGCCCGCTCTGCCTGCCAGCCTGCACAAAATGAAACACTATCTGGGCAAGAGGTGATTCACTTGCAAATTACAAAAGTGGCTGGAAATGTTGAGAGGCAAGTCAGAAGTCAGTCTTCAGAAATTACAGACAGGAATAGCAACAGTAATACAGATAAACCAAAAACTATAAGGCGAATGTCCTCTCTTTTAAAAACAAAGTTGCACCATAAATGGTACCTTCCACTAAAATACAGAATTCGTTCTTTCTGAAGTAGATGCTTAGAAACTTTGTAGGATCCTCCTTTTGCAATATACTTGACAGCCTTTCCACAAAAAACAGGTCAAAGGCTAAAAAGAAATTGGGGGAAAAAAGAAATAAAGGAAGGCCACGCAAATTCTATTCCAACATACAAAAAGGTGAACTTGGTATCTGGCTCAAAGTTCTTTTATTGTTTAGGTAGGGAGAATCACACAGGAAACATTTTTTCCAATACAGTTTTTAAAATATAATTATAGCAATTTGCTTTTAACTGCAAGTAATATTGTTTGGGAAAGACCAAAAATGCTCCTAGCCCCCATATTCCTAATGAAAAAGCTGCAAATTGAGCAGAGCTGAGGGAAAGACAGGAAAAAAAAAGCTAAATAATTAATGTAAAATAAGGCCAGGGTAGAAATTTGTCTTAGATGTTAGGTTTGGCACACATGATGGCTTAAGACAGTTTCTTGTAATTTATTTTAAACACATACAGAAATATCATAGTTGTTAACTGTGTTTGTGAAATGATGGCCGTGGGCTAATAAACTACTGTAAAAATGGCAGTGTGCCAAAAGTTGCATTTGCAAGTGCTCTGGCTGTCCCAGTTCCAATTAGTCACTTAAAGAGTATTAAAGCTTTTTGGTTTTTTTTAATTCATCTGCAGTGAGACTCAGGGATTTCTGTCACATTCCTTTTCTGTTCATCCCCCTTCCAAGGATAATGTCACAACCCACAGCCCCTGAATCAGCATTGTCACTCAATTATCTCATAGGAATTGGGCTTATTCCAGCTTTATTATGAAGCTAATTGTGTATAAACTCAAAAAGAATTGGGATCCCAGGCCTTTGAGGGCTGGGGGAGTTTTGTTGTCCAGCTGAAAAGGTCAAGAAGCAAAGACAAATGTGCTTTTCTTTTCTTGTACTGGAGTAAATGTGACTCCTTGAGCAGCCTTTTGGGGTTTTTTTAAGTGTTCACAAAAATTAAGTAATTTTCAAGAATTGAACTACTATTTAAAACCTTCTCAAGGGGGATTTATTTTCGGTGCCTAATGCTTACCCAACTGTCATGCCCAGTGAGTGCCTAAGGGGAAGCCCTAACTACAATGCAGCTGTTTTGCATTCCAGAGCAACGAACTGCAGAGGGAGATAAATCGCAAAACCCAGGAGATAAGGGCTCTTTTTGCAGAGTTATCCATGAAGCAAGCACTTGCCCTTAAACTCCAGCAGGAAATCAGAGACAAAGAACAATCTGTGATGACTGCTTCACTGATGATAAATCAAGACCTTTCCCCTCCCAAAGCAGAAAAGGACGGGTGGAAGATCCTAGACAGTGAGAAGATACAAAAAGCAGCAGCTGAAGCCAGAGCTGAAGTAAGTTTTTGTCATACATTGCAAGAGCTCCAGGAGCCAGTGCAGATGATGGTACAGAAAAAGACAACTGACAACCCACTACAGTGGGTTTGTGGAGTTTTAACTCGAGTTTGGCACCACCACTTGGAGCTGGTCATTGAATCTTAAGTAGATCATATACTAAAAACCTCACCTTTGGTTATTAAAGTAGTTTGTGTGACCATGCTGTGGCTGAGGGGCAGGACAGCCATCAGTGGAATACTGCTTTTCACTGAATTTCAAGGTAAAGCTGCAAAAGGTGGAGTGTGGGGTTCAGGAGAAGTAAGTTTAATGCCTCCTGCATACAAGATCCAATGAGCATCAGATCAGAAGCAGCAAGAAATCAGATTGCTGAGCAAGATACTGAGGGTAGGCAGGGCAGCATGGCAAGCAGCACTTGAAACTTTACCCTGCTGGACACTGCCTCTGTCCTTGAGGTGGTCAGTGATCCCAGAGCAGAAAGCTCCTACATAATAATAGTTTAGAATAAGAAACTTCTGTCATGAAACTTCTCCTCATGCTGTGACTCAAGTTTCCTTTCAGTGCTGGGGCTAAAGGCCCACTCTAGTAACTCTTCAGGAACAGAATTATTGCACAGATGTTCGGTGCATAATTACTACATCTTTTAAAAGTTCATCTTATCTGTTTTCTTGACAAATAACAAAAGCATGGCAGGATCAAATTGTCTACTATAAAAGGACAAACTCATATCTACATGGTGAAACCTCATGCTTTCCTTTCAATAGCCCTTCAGCTTTGCTGGCTTGCCAGGGATTAGGCAAGGGTGTTACCTTTGTCACGGGTTCTGTGCACTGGCTCGGGGCAGCACTGGAGTTTTAGAGCACACGAGCCCTGTGTGACCAAGCTGTGTTTCTCTGACAGGAGCCTGCAGAGGAGACAGAAGGTGCACTGCCCAGCCACCACCCCACTACCCCCGAGGAGGAGGAGGAGGAGGAGGAAGAGGGACTCCCTTCAGATCCAGTGAGCCCTGGCCAAGACATTTAAAAAAGCCTCCTGCTGAGCCATCTGAAATCTGAACAGACAGCACCTGAAGCAGGAGAGACCATTACCAGCTGCTGGATCACAAGAGTCAGCTGCATTTACACTGCACTGAATAAAGATCTGTTGGTGTTCAGCCAAATTCCGTGCTGAAAATGAAGTATTTGTTCATGCCAAAAGCACAGCTTACTGGTCAGTGATCCAGAATCCTTTCTCCTGGTACCCCAAATGCAATGCAGTATTTCCAAGTGTCAAGAAAAGTGAATGATCCTCATGCTATACTTACTTTTTTTCCAGGTGAAGTTTTATTCCAGCAGAAGGTATGTTAAAATACATTCATTAAAAAGAAAAGGCTAGGAAATCTTCTCCTGTTACTAATATAATACAAAGAGGCCATCACTTATAGCCATACACCAACATGGCTTTCTGCAGTCTGGGACTGGAGTTTACACTTGCCAGAGAAATTCTAATTATATTTAGAAAAATATTCCTTCTCACTATGCAGTCACTAAGAAAGCTAAAGCTTCACTGGTGGCAATGACAAGGCAGTGACAATGAACTTGCCAAGTCACTCCCAGGAACTGGATCTTTTTATCTCACTGGTAAGGAACAGGGAGCATCAATGGAGACCTCCCAGAGAGAATATCAGAGGTTGTTTTGAAAACCTCCCAAATATATAAAATATTTATGAGTTTCTCTAGTTTACTAGTCTGGAATTTTGTAGAGGTTTTTTAAAATCCAATAAAGGCTGCAGAAATCCTGCATGGCACAACTTGGCAATTTTCTCTGTGTAACACATTGCTATTCCTATTTGAAATTAATGTCACAGTTCAGAACTTAAAAGAGCAAACAATATTGGCTCAGTTACATACAAACAGAAGTTGAAAACAAAGGAAAAACAGCCTGCCTAATGTCTTTCTGAAGCTGAAGTTTGAACTGTAACACTAACAGTTGTAAGAAAAGATTATGTAAAACTCTGTCCAAGCCACTGTTAAGATCAATTTCTAAAGCTTTTTTCTTATCCTGTTTACTTACAATATATTATACATATCTTTAAAAAACAACAAAAAACCTCTCAAATAAACAAACAAACCCTCAACAAAATCTGTCACGTGCACTTTAAGGAGATTATATTTTGTGCTAATTACAAAACTGAAAATACTAGAATGCAGCTCCAGAAGCAGAAGTACCATAAGATAATTGATACCACCACAAGGAATGACTATCTCTTCACTCATGCCTGACATAAAAAGTCACCTGTCATTCTTACCTGCTTTACACAATCACACCAAGAAATCCTTTTATTAATCCAAGTAAACAGTTACTAGTTCTTGTAACCCTGCTACTGGACTGCCTTTTCCAGCATTGTCTTGTTAAAAGAAGTGCAACTTATACCAATTTTCACAGCATGCTTTGACACTGTTGTTCTACTTCAAAATGAACCCACAGATATATTTCAAACCTAGGGTTATGTCAAAAGCATTTCTCTAGGATTATCTAGAAGTCAGTAATTTCAACCTCAGTTTGTTGGACCAAACACTGTTTTAGTAGCTCATGTCAGTACTGGTGACTACCCAAAATGCAGGTTATTTGGGAAACAACATTGCATTTAAATAAATACTTTTACAGAGGCACCACAGTTTGACAGCCTTCTTCAACAGCATGTTATTTCAGGAGTATTTGAGGCCCAGAAGTGTCATAGTGTGCTTGAGTGCTGTTTCCTCTACAAATCTTGCATTTACATGGTCTTGTTTTTCATATGGATGCACACCTAGAAAAACATGGTGAGGAAGTATTTACAAAATTGTACATGCTCCTGTACACTTCTAGTCCTGCTGTCTATTAAACACCTTCATCACCAATACCAAAAGATAAGGGGTAATAGAAATGTGTTTTCATGCACCCAAAATACTTACAGATTTCAGTAGTGCCCTTTGGATGCTCATCCATGGCAAAAACTATCCTATTAGTTATAACCCACACAGAGGGAAGCCTCTCTGGAGGCTGGACTTCCAAACTGGAGGTCCAAACCCAGCTTGAAGCAGAGTGGCTGTGTTGGTGCTAGCCCATGAACTGGCCCAGGGCAGGTGCTCACATACTGCTGCTACATGGTGCAACTCTTTTTCCTCCCCAGACAGGATGATACCCATACATGGAAGCTCTTAGTCCCTGACACCTTCCTTCAGCAGAAATATGACCAAAACTATGTGTTCAGACATCACTGGAGTTTTAATAACCCAGTAATGTGAGTATAGGCAGGATACATCTGAGTGAGCATCAAAGGGTAACAATCACTGGTCTTCCAAAGTACAGAATGAACACTACCTTGATTCTCTATCTCTGCCAGCATATTAGTCAGGTAGTTCAGTGGCAAAAACTCCACGGGGAAGGAAAGTCTCTCAGGGACAGGCCTGCTGCACTGTAAGGGAGAACATTCCATGTTACTTCACAAAGTTGCACAGATGCACCAAGGTTTCAATGTTTCTTTAGTGTGTTACAGCCCACAGAAAGCTCAGGAATCTCAATACTGTCCAAGCATAAGATTTTAAAACAGCCTCTGTGTTCTTACCTGCCTGTTTCCCAGCTTCTCAAGCAAAAGTTTCACATATTTCTGTGCTATTAAATTTGCATTTATTGGATGATTCCAGTACTGGCGGACCTTTTGACCAAGAGCCTAGTAAGCAAAAAACAAACCCCAAAACATGAGAACATAGAATGGGACAGTGGAAACTTAGAAAGAAGAAAAGGGCAGGAAAAGCTGACACAAAATCCAGGCTGCAATGCAGATGTGCTTTGCTTTCAGACCCCAATGACAAGGCTAAGAGCTCATCATGTTCATGGAGCCATGGAGCCTTCCTTTTGTAGTCAGTAACTAAGAGATCACACTGTGCTCTCAAAATGTGGGAAATCAAAATCTCCTCACTCAGTCTTCACCTCAGCTGGTCTGTCCCAGTGCCACTGTCCCACTTGACATGTGTACTTAAATACTAATTGAACCTTTATCTTTTACTGTGTTTGATTTCAATGTATTCTTCCCCCAAAGAATAAAGTAGATGCCCCATTCCTCAAAGCTCTTTCAGGACAGGGCTTCTCAGGCTCAGTCTTAAGGAACTTTAGACAAGTAGAACACTGGCAAGGAAAGATACTGGGAATGTAATTTTGGATCCCATTATTCAGGTCATCATCCTGGAAACTGATAACATTGACTCATATTCCCAGAGCCAAGAGATTCAAAACCAGGTTTCCCAAAGCTTCCAATCCCAACCAATAAGCAAAAGAATAGGAACACACTGTGAAATTAGCTCCACCTTCTGCTAATTTCCCTGTGTAGATCTTCCCTTGCCCCTCCCCTTCAGCTGTACTGCAATGCAGACAGCTGTTCATTTTAGAAAATGCTGTACAGTTTAATTGGAGCTTAAATCCTTGCTTCTGATTAAACTGAAGTCATCCACTGCATGTAACCTGCTCAAAATAGTCCAAGTCACCCCAAAGTGACCTTTCTGTCAAACAGACTATTCCCAGCATTTTTTCCCAAAGCTGTAAATAGATACAATAAAGCACTGAGTCTACTGTGCATAGCTAGCAGCAGTTGTTCCCTAACTCTCTCCCAGCTCAGCCCTTCACGTCAGAGCGTGCTTGGAATGGAGTTCCCCACGCACCAGGCCCGGGGCTGGCAACTCAGGGCCCCGTGCTGACCCCAGCTCACCAGCCCTGGCCCAAAACAAGACACAGAGGACAAAGAACATCCTGTGGAGTTCTCCTCCTCTACCCCTTCTCAAAACTGCTGCCAAATAAAGAAGCCTTTGTTGGAGGAAAACCCAAGCAGCACTTCTGGCCATTTGAACTATAAGTGACAGCACATAAAGAGCAAACAATGGGCAACTCATGTGGAAAAAAGCCTGCTCTGCAGTGAGGCATTCCCCAAAGGGGATCCCTGGTGTTCCTCTCCCTCTTGACCTCTTGTGCTTCCCCTGCAGTCCTGTGCTGTGCACTAACAGCAAAAGGGGAGAAGGAGAAATACATCTCCCATCCTGCTGGAGTGATTTATGGAGGACCAGTAACCAGCTCTTATGGCTACACAAGTCAGCTTGTCAGTGGGTGAGACTGTGAGGTTTAACTGAGGGGAGATCTTGTAATCCATCCCTACCACAAAGCTGTGGTACAACACAACTTACCAGCTCTTACTGTACCAGCTTTTGAGCATATTTTTTCAAGTGTATAGAACCAAACAGAGGTCACAAGTGAGAAAGACTCCATGGATACTAAGAAGCACACACAAAACCCCCATAAACCCCCTTTAAATAACCCTCATTGACTTATGCAAGTGAGTAGTCAGCAGAATAGTGTCAGTGTTGTTAAATTCTGTAGGATACTGGATACTCTGTTAAACACTATGGACAAATCTGTAATTTACGTTATCAAGGTAACCTAAAGGAGCAGCAGATGGTGAAACTGTGGCTGTTCTGTTTATATTTGAATCAGGCTCTATTTGCATCACAGCCAAGTCTTTCATTGGTTTGACCCTATGCACAAGGAGTAATTTCCTATCAATTCCAAAATCCAAGAAATTACATCTACAGCCATTAGTTACCTCTGGAAGTCTCATGACAATACTAAACTTCAGCTTTTCATTCTGTTCAGTGTCATCCAGATCTATAAGCAACAGGGAAAAAAGCAAGTCAAACAAACAGTAATCACATAACAAACTTTCAACTTTCACTGAAGACATTCTGAATAAACATCACCTCCTTAGTGAAATGAAAATTTCAGTTTAAAGACTATTATTTATAAGTTTATCATGTGTACAAATACATTTGTGTATATTTGTCCATAACTTCACTGTTTTATGTAACAATTTATACCGTAATTTAAATGCACTTTGACTAAGTGCAACTCTTCAAGTTTATAATATTTAATTTATCAAGATCAAGCACAGATTGATACAGATACAGCACATTTTGCTGTCCCTTCTCTTGGACACTGGAGAAATAGCACACCACTGGGCACAGCTGGCTCACATTCAGCTACCACTGACCAGCACCCCCTGGGCAGCTTTGCAGCCACTCTGCCCCAGCCTGTGATCCTGGCTGGGGTTGTTGTGACCAAAGGGCAGGACCCAGCACTTGGCCTTGTTGAACCTCACACAATTGACCTCAGCCCATCAATCCAGCCTGTTCATATCTGTCTGCAGAACCCTCTCACTCTCCTACCCAGCTTGGTGTCATCTACAACATGGCTGAGGAAGTGCTTGATCCCCTTGTCCAGATCATTGATAAAGACATTAAACAGGACTGGGCCCAATACTGAGTTCTGGAACCCCACTGGGGACCAGCCACCAGCTGGATGTAGCTCCATTCCCCTCCACTCTCTGGGGCCAGCTCTCCAGCCAGTTTTATCCCAGTGAACAGTGCTCCCATCCAGGCCACGATCAGCCGGTTTCTCCAGGACAATGCTGTGGGAAATGGTGTCAAAGGCTTCACTAAAGTCCAGGCAGACAACACCCAGAGCCTTTCCCTCATCCCCTGGGTGGGTCAGTCAGTGACAGAAAGAGCTCAGGCAGGACCTGCCTTTCACAAACCCATGCTGGCTGGGTCTGATCCCCTGGTAGTCCTGCACACACCATGTGATGGCACTCAAGATGATCTGCTCCATAAGCTTCCCCAGCCATGAGGTCAGCTTGGCAGGCCTGCTCTTCTCTTTCCAAACATAAGGCAAAAGCTGAGGGCTGAGTAGCAGACCAACTTCCTCACACACAGGTGTGCACTTTCACAGAGTCACAGAAATTCCCCAACATTCCCCAACAAACCCTACTATGATCTTTAGTATTTGTTTTTCTAAGAAGTCTTAACTGTAAAAACAACAAACTCAGATTCTCTCCACACAGATATTTCTTTGATTGCTGTGGTAAGGCCAATCACATAGCTTGAGCCCAAACTTTCTCTTTTCAGGTAGGCAACACCCTCAGCTACAGCCCCCACTGAAACAACACTCTAAGGAGAGCTGAGTGTCCTGGGCAGTAACACCTGTGTCCAAGGGGAGTGGCTCGAAGGACAACACTGCCAGTTAGCTGGCTGGTAACAAATGAAACACCATGTTCACTGTACCTTTCAGCAGCTGGCTGGTAACAAATGAAACACCATGTTCACTGTACCTTTCAGCAATTTCCTGACACACGTTTCTGTCAACTGCAAGATGCCATTGTCAATATAGTGCAGGAGGGTGTGCAGAGGCAGACATCGAACACCAAGACCCAGGTGCAGAGTGTGAAAACCTATGAAAGAGACAAACTTGTTTGGTACAATATGTAGTTTTTCCTAATTCTCTATTTAAGACTGGAATTACTCTAGCTAAAACCATCACTTCCCTTGACTTCTGATTGTTTATAATTGGTAAGGAAATCAATATATCAAGTCAGGTCATCTTATTTAGACATCCTTTAAGTCCTCTCAAGTACCATCTTGTCAGAAAGAAGAAAGCTAAGGGGACTGAAAACAGTCATTGAAGTCATACACTGTCCCTAAATGTCTCCAAGCTGTTGCCTTATATCTGAATTGCTCTATTAATTTGTCTTTTGTCTCCCTCTCTCCTCCTAATTAATCAAAATCTGAGGCCTCACCACCCTCAGGATGTTGTTGCCACGAAGACACTCCCATGGGCAGCATTAATACTTTCCTTTGACATCAGCCTGATGATGGTCTTGTTATCATGTAACACTACTGTGTGGCAGCATTTGTGCCCACACAGACTGAGGGACAAACTCATACCAAAAGCAGTTGCAATGACCAAAGACAGATCAGGAAATAAAATCCAGAAAGATTCAAACAGAATTGGAAAGTGTTAAGATATTAAGATGTCAAGATGTCTTTCCCCAATGAAAATAAGCAAGTGCTTTGAAAATGCTGTAAAGAATTATGAGGAGCTCTAGGAAATGAGAGTCTACTATCAAGACCAGCTTTTCCATCAAGGCTGGAAGTAATCCCTTCAGGAAAAAACTGAAAATTATTAGCAGGGCAAGAGCATGAGAAAAACCACTCTATCTGCTACAGGATAGGAGTTTCCCTTGTGCCTCTTGACACTGAAGTCCAGTTGTCTCAATCTTAGTTCTGAGATAAGACTGCACCCATACATTCCATTGGAAACCTCTGTTTAGTTTACTCTGTTTCTAGTAACTATTTAGTTTTGCTTCATTTCACTTGTACAGGTTCATCAAGAGCCTTCCCCTCTCTAACTGACTTGAATAGCTGTCAAAACTGCCAAAGCTAACTTGACACACAAGCTGCAACCAGTGCTGTGCTGGGAGGAATTTATAGCACTGCTTTCCTCACCCATGATAAAAACAGCAAAACACAGAACTTACCAGGAGGTAAAGGCATGCACATGCCATTTGCTGCTTCCAGAATCCGACTCATGATATGGAACACCGCAAACTCCGCTGCACTTCCTCTCTCATCACTGAGATAACAAAGTAGCAACACATTAATTGCCATACTGGGAGTGCACTGGATGCCTGCCTTTGGGATGCAGGGCCATGGGATGCTGCCTTGTTTACTGAGGTGTCTCAGCCAGCACCAGCAGCCAGTGCTGCAGACACACAAAGTCACTGTGGTGTCCCCATGTCCTCCCCCACTGATGCACATTTACAAGGCTCTCAGCAATACCTGGAATCAGCAGCAACAGGTAAAACGGTGCTGGTGTGAGTGACCTGGCTTTTATAGGTGTTTAATACCCACCACCCAGCTTAGGACCACTCCAAACTCAGCAAGTTTGAGCTGCAGCCATAACACTGCCTGTGTGGTTAATATTCACTGGCCTAGAGAGGGCCAGCAGGATCCTTAGGAAGAGTTAGTGACAGTAACATTGACACTGACAGCAGCACAAGCACTGAAGAGTTAGTGACACTGACATTGACACTGACAGCAGCACAAGCACTGAAGAGTTAGTGACAGTAACACTGACACTGACAGCAGCACAAGCACTGAAGAGTTAGTGACACTGACATTGACACTGACAGCAGCACAAGCACTGAAGAGTTAGTGACACTGACATTGACACTGACAGCAGCACAAGCACTGAAGAGTTAGTGACACTGACATTGACACTGACAGCAGCACAAGCACTGACTGTTCAGAGGAGTACTGCTGATGAAGACCAAAATCATTATGCCCGTATTTTAAAAGGCAGGCTGAAAACTTTAACAAATCACTTGCTCACAAGCAGAAGATACAGGAATGAAGCTGGTATCTCCTCCAAACTTCTTTCATTATTCGATGCACCAGATTCAGCTAAAACAAAAAAGAGAAGACTGGATGTTTCCAGGAGCCTGTATACAGCAGCCTTTTGGCCTTCATTCATTCCACACACCAGTTTATGTTAAAAGCTTCTCATGGGACTCCTACTAAGTCTTCATTTTTTTCTCTAGGGCCTTAAAATGAAGACTTATTAAAATTAGAATTGTAACAGAATTGCCCTATTCCAGCTGTTTAAAGTGTTTCTAGCTTATCAAAGCATCATGCAAGACATACAGCAACACACTGTGCTTCTTGGAGATAACTGATCTCAGGCTCTTGCAGCAAATTCTCAAAGATCTGTTTGCCATGAAAGCAAAAACAGCATGTCCAAGTGGGTGAGCATTTGGCAAGGAACAGTCTCAAGGGCTCAGCAAAAGTGGATAACGTTGAAGACAGTGGAATGTTCAGTTTGCCAAGAAAAGCATGCAGGAGCAATGACAGATCTAGTCCTGGAAAGGAGGAAAAATGAGACAAACAAATGCCTCTCCTCATCTATTTAGTTTCCTTTTTGTCCCCAGTGAAGTGAAACAATCCCTTGGCCCATGTTGTTCTTTGTGCTCTCACACTGACATCCACCACACAGTCAGCATATACCAAAGCCACAAGCCCTGTTCTCACTTGGGCCTTCTCAGCTTCTGCAGCTCAGAGAAACCACACACAGAAGAGCTGAAACAACTTCCTCCTGGTTGTCATGTGTACCCAGTTCCACATCTCAGTAACACAACTGAGACACTTCCTCTGTGCCTTTTATCTCTGGCCCTCAAAGCAGAGCAATCAATCAATCCCAGGAAACTCAGGAAACTCGTCTGAGCCCTGTTCTGCAAAGAGGTGTCACAAGAAGTTAGGAACACTTTTCCTCCCTCCAGATGGGCAGAATCCAGGAATGCATTTTCCCTACTCTCTTTTCTCCTCATAGGCCTTGCCCTCTCCATTGTCTGACTCATCACAGGCTCTGAGCAAGAGGGAAACAGGACACACAGGAGAGATCTGCATGCAAAGGCCAGAATTGGAATATTCATCTTCAGTAATGTTCCTGAGTGTTCCTCTGTGCCTTGGCCAGAAAGCTCTACAAGGTAGCAACTTTCCCATCCACCACAACTTGAGCCAGGCTTGCACAGCTGCCTGATGCAAAATAACTACCTAATACTTGCCATCTCCACACTTTCTAAATGCAATGGAAAGATCCAATTTGATCTTTCTGGAGTGCAGCAAGTTTTCTAGGAAATGAGTGATTTCCAGTTTCCACAGAAGGGTCACAAGAACCACACCTGCTGCTGGAATGAATTTCATCTCTGGCCAGCACAGAGAGTGCAGCTAAGGCCTCTGCACCAGGAGCTGCAGCTGGATCTGAAGGATCAGTGTTGAAGTGAAGGCTCTTACAAGCTCCAAAATCACCAATAATTATTTGTGCAACACGGATGGTTTTCAAGAGTATGCTACTCCAGAATAAGCATTTTTTGCTTAACAACACAGCAAACTGTACAGTTTGCACAGGGCACAGAAAGCTTAACAACTTCTTAAGTTACAATCATCCAAGCTATCACAACATACTTGCATCTTAAACACATGAATGTTTGTGATGTGACACCCACACTAAGAGCACACCTCTCTTTGGAGATTAACATCTACCCTTGGCATTGTAGGAAATACACATAGAAAGATAATCCACATCTCAATCTTTTTTTCAGAACATAACACACAAAATAATGTGCATGAGAGGAAGGCAGCATTATCTGTCTGATGGAAGGAGCACAGGCTGCTTCCTCTCCAAGGTTAGCAGTGGGTGTCTGGGGCAGCCAAGTTAACAGCTACACTCACAGCAGGGGAGGCCATTTTTCCCTGAATAACAGACACACAATAAGAAGTGTGTCTTCTTATTTTGGGGCACATCCATGAAGCCATTTCCCTTGGAGTGCTCTAAACTAACAAGAGAACACATGACCATCAGCAAGACAGCACATGCAGGAGGGCCTTGGCTGACAGTGCTGTCACCTTGTCTTGAAACATCTACAGTTCCAGGCAACAGTGCCAAGGAAACTGAAGCTCCCCTAAAGTAATTGGGAACCACAAGTGCTCAGCTCCCTTGGCTGTTTCAACAAGAAAGACTTCAAAGTCAAAGAAAAGAACCAGGAGCAAAGGAGAAAGGAAGTGAGACAAGGTCTTGCTGTCTTTCAGATCCCCTCCTGTGCAGTAGTATGACACAGTCTTCCTCCTCCCAAGGAAACTCAAATCCAAATGGTGTCTGTCTGTCTTCTGTTCCTCTGCAGCTGAGCCTACAGACATCAGGGGAAATGTGCAGCTACTGCAGGGACTTGCAGAGAAATTTCAGCAGTTTATTCAGGTCTGCCTGTTTCCTATGCCACAGGCTGCCTGCTCACCCTGCCTCCCCTTCCACTTGCTGTCAGGGCAGCAAATGTCACACTGCTTCTGTAAGATATTTCTCTCCTTTCCTGCCTCACTGAAATGAAAAGAGTGAGAAAACCAGATATGGAGCAAAGCTAAGGTAAAGTGATTGCAGAGGAGAGAGAGCCTATGGACATTAAACAGCCACTGCAGGAAAGGTGGCACATGGACTGGGACCAGGCACAACCCAGCTCTGCAGAGCTGCTCAGCAAACAAGGAATTCCCACTGAGGTGTGTTATCTACACTTCCCCACTTTACTTCTCTGTATACAAGAACACACAGTTCTCTGACAGCAACCAGCCTTTGCCTGTTGTTTTACAAGAAACTCTCAGTGCTCCCAAGTTTTGGATTCTCTGACTTCTTCTGCAATTGATTTACACAGTGACTACACACCATGGAGCCTAATCTCAGCCACTCCTGGGCTCCTGAATGTAATGCAAAACATCTTATGAAAGCAAACAGACAAACTTCAAGTCTCTTCCTGTTTCATTAGTTTCAATAGCTCTGCTACTCACTGCTGAAGCTACAGAAGAACTGCAGGAAGACTCAAACCAGTTCATTCCCCTGAAGAACTCTGAAACATTTAGGATATGGAAAGGTTTGAGAGATGTAAGAGTTTCTAATTAGGATGAGGGGAAATGTAAGGTTAAAAATGAAATCATTTTTAAAGATTTCCAAACAGTGCCTAAGATGCACCAGCAGAAAGCAGAAGCAACTTTTAGAGGCACATTATCTTCATTTATAGCAGCTTTTCTAAGAATAAGCCTGTCAATTGAGAGAATTAGTCCTGAGAGTTTGCTTGTGGGGAGGGCTGAGATTTGTTTTGCAAGATTTAGGCTACAATAATTTAGCCTTGCAGATCAAGGTTGAATAGATGTTTTCACATTTTTTATCTTAGTTTTTACTAAAAGTGAACAAATTGTTATTAGAAATTGAATAAAAGGAGAAGAAATGTTCCACTTGGGCTTTTTTCAGCACCATTTTCAGGTACAGAGCTTTGGTTCATGTTGTACTGTTCCTGTTTTAATCAAGCACTAGTTTCAGTTTCTTTCCTACACAGATACATAAAAGTCTGCCAATTACCAGTGAAACAACTTGTGAAGTTGTCAAAGTGAGGCCTGAAAAGTCAGGAAGGGCAGTGGGGCTGCAGGGGTTCAGAGTACGCTGTGACATTGACAGAGTAGCTGACTCACACAGGACTTTGGAGGACATGCAGGCATCTGTAGCCTCAAGGAAGCTGCCCAAGGTTTTCATCCCTAGAACACA
Source organism: Agelaius tricolor (assembly GCF_023055355.1). Classification (NCBI taxonomy): domain Eukaryota; kingdom Metazoa; phylum Chordata; class Aves; order Passeriformes; family Icteridae; genus Agelaius; species Agelaius tricolor. Next base: position 57,586,539 of record NW_027269263.1, read on the forward strand.
GCACTGTGGGGAGTTTCTACTGAACACTGGCACAAAGAACAGGATTTACAGTAGCCATGCAAGCTTTTGAGAACTCTGCGTTCTGCACTTAAAGGACACGATCTTGAGACAGACAAAATCAAGCAGATAACTTCTGTGCACAAGTTATGGTTTTTGTGGCTTTTTGTTTTTAAAAGGTCTCTTAAGAGGATGAAAGACAGAAAAATAAGAATTTGGAAAGCAAATTTTCACAGTAGTTTACAAAGATTTCTTCATGCAAAACTGTCTCCTGTCACACACACACTACTGAAGGCACTGTGTAGGAGTGGTGGTGATTTACCCACATGTCAGATTGTAGTGACAGCTTTTTTTGTTCATTTTTTATTTCCCCTGGTGGCACTTTCATTATTCAAGACTTGCAGAAATGTGTTCTACAGGAAACCAAATTGATCTAACAGCTTTAAACTTTCAGGATGAGTTCTCGTTTTATTTCTGGGGGTAGACAAGCTGTAAATGGAACCCTTTCTTCTGTATTCTGAGTGACTGGTAATACTTTTTAAATAATATTTAAATATTATTAACTTTCTTTATCCATTTATACAATATTAGGCTGAAAAATATATTTAAATATCTTTTAAAAAATCTTCCCACCAAATATATGCTATATACAACTGGTATACACCCAAGGACCTACAATCCATCAAATACACACTTGCTCCCAATAGTGACTATGAAATCAAACTAACCAGGTTTGCAACATAATCCAAAACTATCTGGTCAATCTTCTTTTTTCCAACATATTGTAGATGTCTCATAAGGTGATCCTTCAGCTGAGCAACCATCTAGAAAAAAAGCCAACAATTTGTTGTTGTTGAGCATCTTCAAAGAAACACAAAAGCTGCAGCAGGTGCAGGTCCTGATCAATAGGCACTGGTGCAACAAAACATTTCCCCATTACAAAACTCCAGTTCAGAGTGAGATCCCAAGCTGCTGTACAATCTTGCTAAATGCATCAGCACATGTGAACATTCAAAATGGTTACTTGGTGCAAATTCAGCAAAATGAATACTAAGTTGAACTTTCCATGATACTGAAAAGAAAAAGCTTACAGTTCTCACACCTCTCTGTGCAAAGCCAAGGGAACAGGATGAAAGAAGGATTTAAATATAACACTGAATTCTAAGAAGTACTTATTACAAACAAATAAACCTGAGAGATTTAATGACAGACAAAACTAGCACAAGTACAATTTGTGGTAGTTGCCAAGAACCTGAGAACCAGAGTGATTAACAGCAATTTCAGGTTAAACATTAATTGTGAAGTCATTACAGTTGAGTGTTTGTGAACATACAGCCCATGCCACTCCCTACTCTCTCCTTTCTGAAACATTTGCTGACCTCATGTAGCTTCAGATTGCAACTCAAGTCCATGCTGGCTCTTTTCTGAGAGTTACTAAGAAGCTCAGAGTGAAACTGGAGCAAATAAAAATCCCTGTCTCAAGGAACTTGTATACAGACTAATCCCACTGTGTCAATACAGCAATACAGGTATGAGGAAGGCATAGACAAACTGACCTGCTTTTTGGATCTGTCTGAATAAACAGAGGGGAAGGAATGTAGAGAAGCTGCAGAGAATGAGAGGCAAAACTGGGAAACAGGGAGACCACTGCAAAGAAGGAAAACTTGCCTCAGATGTGGACAGACAGGACAGTGTTGATCTGCTCTTCACTGCTGAGACTTTCCCGTGCATGCTGAGGAGTTAGTTGATTTTAAAAGTAGAAGAACAAGGGATAAGCCAAGACATGTATTTAGACAGAGATCAGGTAGGGATTTGAGACAGGATTTATTGCCCAGAAGCATATAGATGGTAGATGCTTTAGGGAGATCACTGGCAAAACAATGGAGAAGAAGAAAGGACCTCAGAATGGCCATAGGAGTCTCAGAAGTGACATAGAAGGAAAAAGAAACAGTAAAAAGGCTGTTAAATTGAGGAGCAAGAAGACCTCTGTTCATCACATTGAGAGAATGGAGGGGGAGGAATTCACTTATATATGTTTTAAAGGCATAAAGAAGTCAAAAAATAGCTGACAGATTAAATGATCTCCCAGTTTCCAGCCAAAGTTATATTGGGAAAAAGCATTTTGACAAATCAACTTTATATTGCTGTTTTTCCCCTATGCCTTACAATAATCTGCTAAGATAATATCATTATGATGATATTATCATGATATTTTAGATGAACTCTAAAACTTAGGAAATGCCATGTTTGCCCCATAGCTGCCCTGAGTGAGCTTCCACTCAGCACTGGGATTGGAAGGTCACTCCTGACACATCTGTGGAGCCTGTGCGTCCTCTAGTGCACACTGACAGAAGCACAACATACCAGTCCCATGAGCAACTGCTGCTGATAATCCTCCTCTTCAAAGAGAGGTGCCAGCCTCGCCTCTGGAACAAACAGAGCAACAATCAGTCAAGGACATGGCACTAGGGAATATCACAAACATTCAACCAGCTGCAAAAGGACTTAGGAGCAGACGAGCAAACAGAAGCTGTGGTGTGACCTACTCTGCTACAGAACTAAGACACTGAAGAACCATGGACTGGATAGGAGGATAGAAAAATGGAAAATAACCCTTTATCTGCCATCCACTTCTTCTTCTCTTTGATATTTAAGTAAGAGTTATCACAGAGTGGTGACTCCAGAGAGCAAAGAGGCATAGAGAACGTTCTGGTAACACCAGCACTGATGTGCTACTTAGATCTTGTCATTTACAAACAAACAAACAAACTCTAGCAGCTGCATGGGTTTTCCAAGAAAATGGCTAAACAGAAAGTAAATAGTTCAGGGAATCACCTCCCACTGATTCTCTCCCATGGTCTGGCTGCTTCTGGTACTCAGATTTGTAGACCACTATGAAAAGAATACAACTTCTCTAACTAAATGGAAGGAGATCACAGTGTCTGCTGAAATTAATAACCTATATTTCCTAATCAGTGCTTCCTGTCTACTAAAACAAAGGAAGAAAACCAATCTTCTATTTCATGACATAGATAAAACCAGCTCAAGATTTTATGGAACCAAGTGCTGAACTCTTTCAAAATTTTCACCTATTTTTGCTCACCTTCAAATATATTTACATCACCACTTAGCAGCACAAAGACCTGTGCTGCTTGATTTTAAAGGACTCAAGGACAAATCCACAGGGAAACACTACATAGATGTTTGTTACTGCATGGAAGCTATTTAGAAATTATCTAGTCACAGTTAAACACCTGACCTCTTTATCAATAAGCACCTTTGAAAACACAAAACTGAGGTTCACAAAGTTGATACAAAGTCTCTCAGAGTCAGAGCCCATTGCAATAAGTAGCAGTGACACAGATGACTGCTGTCAGGGGCTGGGAATGTGTACACTGAGAATTCTTGGTAATAAAAGGACCAAGCAGCACTCACATGAGCATCATGTCACAGCACACATGGCAGGGCACATAGAAGGCACTGATGTGTGAACATAATACACCACTAAATTCAGTTTTACTTATTTGTGACAGACGAATGGAGCATCTAAAAATCTCAAGTGTTTCTTGCCCAAAGAAATTCATTACACCTGGTCTCTCTACATGTTTTTTAACCAGCCCCAATCTCCTGCACAAGTTCTGATGTTGCAAAGGCAGCTACAAGTGGAGAAGACTCAACAGTAACACTGTCATTGATACCCTGCTCCACAAGAAAAATCCTGAAGATATCCTTTAGCAGACCACATTTTACTGCTTATGTTGTTAGATCTAACACGAACTAGGGACTTTATTTTCAAGCATTCCCTAGTCAGTACATGAATGTTTTCTTCTCATCTTAAATCTCAAACTCTTCTGTTTGAGATTTAAGATGAGAAGACACATAGCAACACACATAGCAACTGATTTTTAGCAAACAACAGCTGGATGGAAATATTCTAATAAACCTAAGTCTTACATCAAGAAAGGTTTCACTTACCAGAGTCCCAAGTGTCCAGATGAGAAAGCACCCTGGGGTTTGAAACCAAAATCAGTGTGTTTCATATGCAATATTCCAAAGGCTTTCATAACACCACTAAAAACTCAAATGAGCCTTTGATCTTTCAAAGATACCTAAAGACATCTGAGAACAGTAATGTGACTAAATGTAGTAAAAATACTAGATAGCATTAAAAAAATTCTATCTGTCTAGGTTGCATGAGCATGTCTTCACATCTACCATAAACTCCCTAGCTGTAGAGGCCTGTATTTCAGATCATGCTGTAGTGATTACAAGGATTTCAATAACTGATTTTCATCAGGATAATCTTCTTTAAAGATATCTAATCAGATACCTAAACAAGGAATTAAATGGCACATTAATTCCTCCAACATATTTGTGCAAAATAAGAAGGGGTAAATTTAATATAAACCAGTACGTACTTTTTGGCATTTTCAAAAATATTCCTCAAATATGCTGAGGTTCTTCTCTCCTCTCTCTGGTTTGTAAAACAAACAAAATTCCCAAAATTAACAAAACAGAAGACCAAATGAAATACTCCCTGATGGAATGAAGATCAGAAATTAATTTGGTTTTCTCTTTGAATGGAAATAAAACATAGTGGAGCCTCACACCATCTTCCAAGTGCCCATGCTCTCACACACTCACACACATGTAAACCTCACAACAATACAGAGTAAGATCTGCTTTTCTTTAATTTCATGCATTATTTTAAGAGAACAAAACTTACAGGCAATCACCTTAGATGAAATGACTGCAAGTCTTTGCACTCCTGATAATCAGATTCCCATTTACTTATCTTCAAAATAAAAAAGCAACTTGTCCATGCTTGACTTTAAAACCCCCATTTCAGAGGCAGCTCTGGGGAGTTCCAGTGCCTCAGCTCCAGTGCCTCTCACTCACCTCTTCTGAAAGGTTGTGCCATTCCCTCCTGAGCACCTTACTGTGGTAGTGCAAGTGTGGCTCTGCATACTTCACACTCTCCAAGTTTGAGTTGAGTTTCTCCCAGAAGCCTTTGGAGTTTTGGAACTGCAAAGTGTTGCAGAGGAAGCATGAATATAGGCTGCCCTCTTAGAGAAATACCTCATCACCCTCCCACTAAGTGACTGCAAAGACATGAGATTAGTGTAAAAACAATCTAAGTGAAAAAAGTTAAAACAAAGCATCAAAACTAATTTCTTGTGATGGAATGGCAGTGGTAGCACCCACTTGACTTGAGGTCAAGATTTGGTGCCTGGGAAGGAACAAGTATTTCTGGGTCACAATTCATCTGACCTATTTACATGTTTGAGATGGGAAGAGCTGCACCACAGACTACACTGGCCATATTGTCTAGACTTCCTCTGGCTGTAAAAAAGGGCCTTAGGCTACTAACTTAGATGTAAATGTTTACATTTGGTCAAATAAATCCCATTTGAGGTTTCTAGCAGTTCTAAATAGAGGAATAACACCATGGCCACGACAGCTGCAGGATGCCACTAGTTTCAAGCTGCATTAAGACTTAGATTGCAAACATCCATTTACCATCCTCAAGTAACAGTGCTTCATCCCAGAAAAGAAACAAAATCCAAAAATTTCCATAGCAATTCTAAAGCATTTTACTCTAGTGCTAAAAGTAATCTAAACTCAGCTGTGAACAGAGAGGAGGATGAAAATCTAAACAAAACTACACCAGTTTCCTAAGCTAGTTCTTGGACTGGGTATGAAAATTTGAAGCTGCTGTTTATAAGGGGGGCAAGATGCAATGGGGGGCATTGCTGAGGAAGAGATGAGATTAAGGCAGTTCTTTTTGACAGTTTTAAAAAACAAGAGATGGTACAAGCTTTTCTTGCCCCTCTTAATAAACATTATCTCCCAACACAGACACTACAGTAACAACATTTGAATAAAGAGAGCTTTGAATTCACAGTATTCCTCCACTTGCACTAACATACTGGATTTTGCTTCTCCTCTCAACTATCCTACAATAACAATAACCTTAAAAGAAAACCTCAAAAGGAAGAAACCACTTCCTACTATAAACTATAATTTGTCAAGGAAAATAAATTTCAAAGATTCAATCCTGCCAGCCACTTTCCTCTTGCTGCCAGTGCCTATTGTCATTTTATTATTGTAGCTGCAGCAGAGACAATAAATCTTGGGTTTTGCTTCATATTAGTTATACTTAGCAACTGCAAACTAGGGTCACATATGGCACCATATGTTCACTCTGTTGGACCTAACTCATGAGATCTACAACCTACCACTGCAGAATGTTGCCTAAATGTTACCAGTAGGAAATCAGAGAAATGTTAAATACAGCATAAGGGTATCATCTAGTGACTAATCCATGCAACAGCACCACCACTACAAAACTGTGTTCAGGCCACACTGGACTTGGATATGTGGCAGGGGGAAGCAAGACAGCAATTTTCTTTCATATAAGAAATCTCTAACAGGAAGTGGTAGGCTTGAGTGTTGTCTGCTTTTAATCCCAAAAAAATGCACTGTATTAGACTTCATTAAAAAGTCAAAAGTTTAAAGTAAGGGATTTTTTCAATTAAATCTATTCTTTCTTGAGGATCACCAGGGTAAGGACTAAAAAGAGAAGGCTTCTTCATCTTAGGTGTTTATTTGGGAGACACTTCTAGAGAGTCAAGAAATAACACCTAAGCATGACACTTAAAAGACATTGTATTACCAGAAGTCAAAGCAAGGCCTCATCAGTTTGCAATACTCAAAAAGCTCCCATGAAGCCTTTCAAAGGTAGTGGGCTTTTAACTGAAGGTAGAGAGCTCTCTGCTACACCCCTTGGAAAAGATGTGGGGTGACAATTGCCTTCAAGAGGCCATGTCTCTCTGGACTGCAGTGCAGTGTCTCCCCAGCAGGGATGGCATTCAGGGGGTGTTGTAAAGCATCATTCTGCACCCCAGGGGCTCAGCACAGCACAAGGGAGAAACTCTTTCCTGCTGCTCTGACAATTTCTTGCACTATATATTTTCACTCTTCCCCTGGACCTCCTCCTATTTTCTTTATTTCCCTTCTTCCCCCTGCCTTCTCCCTTTCCAATTGAACTTATTTGCACCCTGCAAGTTTAGTTTGTGCTTAAAAAGGGGGGGAAAATTAGACTTATTAATTGCAATCCTTATGTAGAGCTTTTGGACAACTGGACTAACTGTTCCCCCTTTCTAAGAATATCTTAATGAACAAGAATTTAGTCATAAAAACTCCTGATACCCCAACAGAACAATTCTTTTCATGTGAATATGGACATAGCCCCCCCAAAAGCTCTCAACAACTTATGGACTTGAGAACTCCAAAAAGTTCTCAGAGAAACAATTAGGCATTTTTTTTTTTCTGAAATGCCATAAAATCTCTGCAACAAAAATACTACTTGTAGAACCAGGTCTGTCACCAGGGTCTGACTCCTGATGCCAACAACATGCACCAACTGGAACACCAACTGACCACTTAAACTCGAGCTCTGGTGGGTTTGTGACACTGGTGTGCTACAAAACAGCCAGAGCATTAAACTTTACCCTGTGCATTAGCATCTTTGTCCTCATGCAAGAGTCACAGCAATTTGCCATCAAAAGTAGCAGGAAATATTTGTCTTTAGCTCAACTCTGACCTTTTCAATCTGTTTAGGTTTCAGACAGAAATAGGAAATGAGTTCCACAATCAGGAAGTATAGCTGCTAAAGGCATGTGCCCCCAGGGGCTTGAGGTTCAATCTCAGACAAATTAAAGTCCTGCTAACTTTGACCTCAGTGAATTACAGGGATTATCTGCACACAAATTTTCTCAAGATCTGATTTCCCCAGGTGTCCCAGTTCTCAGGGCAGCCTTTCCAAGCAAAGCCATGCAAAGCCCTATTCCCTGACAGCAACCCTATGGATGTGTGCAGCACAGCTGTGATGCACTGCTGCAGAGTGAGAGAGCAGTGGCAATTTCACTGATTTTTAAAAGGTTTTGTGAACAGTGATGTTTTATGACTAATTACAAGCACATCTTTAAAGAGCTACAAGGAACAACATTGTCATGTATCCAGAGTCTCATCCTATGTGTTGCTGGTGTGTCTAAACTCCTCGCTCTTCCCCTTAGCTCTCCACAACAAACTGTTTATTAAAATTCTCTTTCAGATTTTGTAGGGGAGTGCTTAGGAAAATTTCAAGAATTTCTCTAAACTGGAGCTGAGGGAGTGGAATGGGAAGACAGGAAGAATCATTCATGCTGTTTTCAACGGAAAGGACAATTTCCTACCCAAACAACCTACCCTGCTCTCCCCATCCAGCCCACTGCCCTTTCCAGGCTGGGAAAATAGACTCTATTTGTCTAGATTGAGTAGCCAAAGCCCTGACATCAGTGCAATCACACGATGCTCTGGACAAAACAAAATGAGAGGGTCATAAGCCATCCACACCAATGGGAGCACAGTGAAATTGCCATCAAAGTGGGCATATGTAGACATGTGGAAAAATCCTACTTGTCTGTTATGCCACCTCTGCCTTCAGCTACCAAAATCATAAAGTGAAGCAGTATCAATCTGATTAACAAGAATTAATTTGTGGATAATCCTCCCTGCTGAATAAAGGTGTCTTCAGAAAGGGAAAAAACCCCACCATCTTTGAGTCTGATTAACTGATATTTTAGTAAATGCATAAATCCTTTCTAACAGGGCAATTTTCTGTTCACATCTATTTTTGGATAGGTCTGTGGTGATATTGCTGCATTAATATTTAGCACACCCCCAACCCACAAAAAAAGCAGTTACTAATCTGCAAGTACAAATGTGGTTTTATACTGGAACTTACCTCTAACACAGGTAGAGGAATAATGTCTGTGGCACATATTACTCCAGGGACAGACTAAAAATACAGAAAAATTATTTATAGTCTTACAATTTAGCATAGAACATGGGGCAGCTAATCTCCATCACCCATTTCCTCCAGGAAACTAGCTAGCTAGCCAAAACTGTGCCCTTATTTTTAAGAAAAACAATATATTAGAACAGTGTCACAGCAGAGAAGTTAAGACACTATTTGCCCTAACTGTAAAGTCTGGCTTGAAGTTATTTTAATTCTTCAAGCTTACTTGTAAATCTTAACTCCACTGATTCTGTTTGCCCTGGAAATAAATGCATCATTTTGCTGGTTAAATTTATTCTGTATTCATTATAAACCTCATGTGATAAGGACTAAATTAATACTTCATTATGAAAACTGAGATATTTAACTGTCCATTCAATTAAAATAACTGTTCTTGGTTTTGCAAATGCTTTTATTTGTTGACAAAAAATTTGCCTTATGGAAAACACCAAAAAGGGTAAGACTTGGCAAACCAAAACAGGCATAAAGCACAGGCATAAAGGTATCAATTTGTAGCATATCCATGAAAAGGTAAGACACACAAGCTATAGGCTGTACTAAGGGATAAAAAAACCAGACCCTCTACCTATTAATTAAAGTACCAGCTGTTATCTCACCCCAATCCAGTCATGCAGTGATGTGTAGGGCAGGAGTTTATCCAGGTTCTGAGTTTCTGGACACATTCTGCAGTACAGGGAGGCTGAATGTAATGTGAAAAGATTTATAAGGGCAAGATTGTATGAACTATCGGTTAACAAGAGTAGCCTTCGCTGTTCCTTATCTGACACTTCTTTAGGGACAAATCCTGCTGCTGTCTCTGAAACAGCTTCCTCCATTGTGGAACTGGTCCCATTCTGTGCACAAAAGGAGGAAGAGAAGTCCAGATGGCTGCAGGGCTGGGTCAGCTGCTTGGCTACAGCTCAGCACTGCAGGGGTCCTTTGTACAAAGACTCTGCACTGGCTAGACTGAGAAACTACCTATTAGAAGAGAGTATCATGATAAGCCAAATCCTTCTGAAAAAAATGGTTTGGGCTAGAGCTAGAGGAGAATGGAGCTGAGGAGACAATCTCCAGAGACCTAAAATAGTGATAAATCCATTTGTTCCATTAGACAGAAGAATGCATTTGAAAAGCTTTACTGCCAATCTGATTTTGAGATGTCTATGCATCTTCTAAACTACTGATACTGTCTCTTAATGCACAAAATGCAGGTTAGTTAATGCAAATCATAACCAAAAAGTTCAGAAATAAGAGTCAGTTTGTACTGCCATGGCCTCTCCTTAGTGTTAATTGGAGTATGCAGGAAAACTCAGAATGCAAGAAAAGAAATACCTACCGATGATAAATTCTTGAATGGGGTCAAAAGAGTGACATGTTGACAGGTTCTCAGAAATCCACCGAATAATCTGTCAGAATGAGAACAGGGAGCTTGTCACATCTCTCTGGTTAATCAAGTGTTGTAAGAGAGTATAGAAAATTTGGTTCTGGTAGCTGACACTTTGCATGGAGTAGTGATAGTGACACAGATGTTTTCAGGACAGCCTGGACTGATAACAGGGTTTAGGGCAGCCCAGCTGATGAGCCTCTTGGCACTGCCAGGTGAATCAGGACCTCTCTTTGGCTGATGCTATTCATGCCCTGCTCCTGCCTTGTATAAGATGCCAGTCACTGGAAAAAAATTTAGAAGTTGTTCTTTTCCAACCTGCATTTCCAAGTCTTCTGTGTGCTGGAAGTAGAGCAGGGCACAATGCAGAGCTGCCAGTCTCTCACAGTCTCGTTTGCTCTTCTGTAGGAGCTGCAGCAAGGCACTGTCACTGATGCTCACTTGGTACAGGCTTCCTGCACTGCAATCCAGGACTGCTGACACCCATGGGCACCGGATGGAACAGTTTTGTAGGGTGTCAATTCTTGCATCCTCACCTGAAGAACATTGGTTTGAGAACAAAAAGGATTAAGAACATAAAATTTGCCAGCTACCAGTATTTCTCCTAAGATTCCTAGGCCCCCAGCAGTAAGAAAGAGTCTCCCTCTTGCACTACCTGCCCTGGTAGTATACTGAAGAGGAGTAGGAATGGTGCTGGCTCCATAAAGAAAGCAGATAAGGAGTACAGTCCATACTCAGTTCTCTCCTTCCCTATTGCTGACACAGAGAAGGTGTAGAGATCTCAGGCTCACAGTGCTGCTCCAAGGCAAATCAGAGTACCTTTGATGGAACAGAGCAGAGCACAACGACAATAGCACAAGTTCAACACTAGAATTAGCACCTATTGCTACAGCTTGTGCAGGTCAGAACTGCTCACATGCAGAAGCATGATACAAACTTCTAGTGGTGGATCTCTTGCCATCAATCCAAATGGCCAGAACAGGCAGGTTCTGCTCTACAATTATTCACTGAAGCCTCAGACCAAAACCATTTTATTTATGTACCAGTGTTCGCCACCCTGGTACCATACAGGTACTGTATTTCAGAGCCCTTGCATCAGAGAAATCAGGCCCACCATCCAGCAGTGATGCTTTCCACTCATTTTTAGCAGGACAGTATTTCATTACACATACAAAACAGGTATTAGCTTCCTATGATGCTGCCCCTGCACCAGTTTCCACAATGTATGTCCCCTTCACCCAATCAGAACAACAGATTTCTGTTTTCAAACAAAGGCACCCCGCTTCCAAAAATAAACCACTTCCCACAAAGACGTGTTTGTTGGAAATGCGTTGGAAATGAAGTAACACGGATCTCAGATGAGACTCTAAATTAAATTGCATCAGCCTGATCAGGTGAAGGAAACACAGATTTCCTTTCCCCACACCCTCCAAACACACACATTTAGAGCAACTCAATTGGAGGAAGGAAATGTAAAATCAAATTTACATCTCATGTGAAATTTGAAAACAGTGGAGGACCAAGAACATGGGCAAAGCTGGGGGAAGGGAAACTGTGAAACCAAGGCAGAGAATTTCAAATGCAGTGAAAGGTCTTCTTCCATTTCATAACAAGCAAGACGTATGAAATACATAAAGTATGAAATGCCAGTTCAGCTTCTCTTTCTAAAATGGAAAGTAGCAAAAATGTCATTTTTTAAGTATCCTTCCTTTGTCAGAACACTATGCAATAAGGAAACATTGAGAAACACAACTTTCATGTAAAGAGATATGAACAAGTTTCCACAACAACAATTAAATTACTTAAAGCAGTTTTACTGTACCTGTCAGAAACAAACTATAGCACAGCATGTCAGGATGTTGAATGTTCAGGAGGTGCAGGAACTGGCCAGGCAAATAAGCAGCCACATAATAGTCTATTTAAAGAAACAACAGTGGTCAATTTAGCACTTGATCACTTATTTGCTTTAAGAGGCTCTTTCACATGATTGGCTCACTTCTCTGTGAGGAATTGATTATATCTAGGAAATACAAAAGGAGTTAATTAAAAGCTGCTGTTGTATTAACTCAGGAAACACTAGCAGTACATTTGGGTTTCCAGGGTAGGATTCAAGAAACTTGAGATACTCAAGAACTCAGCAGCTGGTGTCCAGCACAGATTTTGAGGCAATTTCAGAGGAAGCTGCTTACTAATAGTGAGGCATTGCAATATCAAATGCCAAATACAAAAGGCAAGCAGAAGAAAAGCAGCAAAATAACACTGCTCCCTAAAGCCAAAGAAAAAAAAATCCTTTCCTCCCAGAGAAGAGTTAGCCATTTGTCTCCACACTACACAGAGAATGGCAGTCACACAGGAAAGTAACACAAGTAACCTACCAAGATTCATAAAAGCCACTTCCTTCAATTGATGAGATTCTGCTCTTTCTAGAGAAACTGTAAAAGTTTTGTTGTAACCTGAGGGGAAATAAAAACTTTAAAAATCTCAAACAATAAACACCATTTGTTACAATCCACCTACGACTTTATAGCTAGAAACTTCTGCAGTTCCCACAGATGCAAACAGGGATCTTTCAGACTGCTTTATGGGGTTGTCTGCACAGACAGATTTAATCCATCCTGAACAGAGTTCCTGCACACTTAGTAGACTGGCACCTACACAATGCAGTTCTTTAGTGTGTGAAAACTAGCCATGCACTGCCCAGCCTACATTTGTGTTTAGAGAAGCACTCCATCCCAGAGCAAGCTTGTGCTCTGGGATAATAAATACCTTTCTCCCAGAAAAACCCAAACACAAATCCTTTATATAGCTGTGTTTCACATTTTGGTGATCTTTCAATTGCTTTAAAGAATTTCCACTTTGTTTATCTGCATGCCCTATTGCTCTAATTTAGTTCAGCTCAGTTTATACAAAGGCCAATTTCAGACCTGCTGTGTTTGCATGGGCTTTGCATCAGCACAGCTGTTGTTTTAATCTAGACTTTTACCACACTTCTGGCACCCAGTAAGAATGACACAATGCCCTCAAATTTGCTCTGAGAAAAGCTGAAGATTCTAGTAACTAATGGTGTCATGATCAGGATGCTACTTAATAATGCATGGAAATTCAATATAAGATCCACAGTTTACAGAATCACCAAGAAAAAAAATCACCAACAGCAACACTACAGAGGCAGAGGTGTCAAAAGATACAGTTTTTCATACAAAATACTGACTGAAGTTAGCTTGCAATGCATCAATACACTCCCCATCACCACTTTGTCACTTGCCAGCATGAGCACATGCAAGCTAAAACCAGCACTGCAGAATTCAACTGCAACATCGTGACTTCTCTGTTTATGCTGCAGTGACTGTTTTAACAGGGGTGGGAAGCTTCCAGCCAAGATTACAGAGGCTGCAGAATAAACTGAACTTCTTAAATGTCTTCAAAATATGGTTTATGGACTGCAAAATGTGAGTAATGGACCCAATATACCACTGATTCTGTGGGTCACTGCAGGACCACTACTAAAATTCTCTTGTACAACTGATGAATCTTACATGAGCCCACAAACAGCTCTGCACCAAACAACTCCATTCCACAGAGGTCATTTCAGACTTAGCTAGTCAGTGTCACCATATTTATCCCCAGTTTCTTCCTAGTACAGATCAGGATGTACAAGGGCATGGTTGGCTCCAAGCAATCCAACAACTCTTTGACTACATGTCAGGTGTGTCTGGGGAAATCAGCCCCTCACAGCAGTGCAGTGCAGTGTGTCACATCCAAAAAGGACTTTTCCCAATTTGTTAATGCCTCAAGAACACAAAAAGGTAGTTCACACAATCCCACAATATTCCAGCAGCAAGCAAAGCAACTTGTATGTGCAGCTATGACCTATGAGAAGCATCCTGACACAAGAAAGCAAACAGTTAAGGTAGAACAGAGACACAGTGTGCACTTGAACACAGTTACTCCATACTAGGCAGCTTCTGCAGCTTCTCAGTTGAGAAATAATTTGCCTCTCTGTCCATGCATCAAGTAAGAAAATCTTGATAACGAGAACTTTTATTCTGATTGGAATAAAACAATGTCCTTTATTATTTTAAAACAAAGGTCTTAACTTTAAGAGCTTGAGCACCACTTACACAGCAACTATTCTTAGAGTCAGTGGGTGTTGCACCTCTTGCTGTGAAAATGACACATTGAACTGGAATTCTAAACAGACATGCAAGCTAAGAGCTGTTGGCTCTATTTCCCATACAAATGCCTTATGGCATAAGTACAACACACCTGCAAGCTCCCACAGATTTCACTGATGTCTGGGCTCAGCATGCCGGAAAGTCTGGCTAGAAATAAGGGACCAAATTAATAACCATTTACAAGGCCACTGGTTTGAAGCTACTCACTCAGCATCAGGCAGGAAGCCTACAGCAGGAAAGCCAAAGCTAAAGGCAGCTAAAGGCAGCTGTTGTCTTGAAACACCAGCCACAGTAGCTTATTGTCTGCAGACTATGGTGGTTATTTGTTTTGAAAGGCATTCTCTGACTCTTTCAGCACACTGTCATTCTCCAAAATAAAGCACAGAAAGTTAACAAGTTAGTCTTACCTTTATGTAGAAAATATATGGAGTATATGATCTCATGAGGAATATCAGAGACTAGACTACAACACACACACAAGCCTCCTAGAAAGACAAAATAGGGAAAGAAAATTAACTTGTCCAGCTGAATATCCAGACATCTTTATACCGCACAAAACCAAATCAAGACTGTTTCAAATTAGGAACTAAAAATAATCTCTCAAAAAAAGGTAAAGATTACAGGAATATCTATTATGGACTCTAATCATCATCTACCTAATGAAACAAAACCAAGAAAGAACAGAGGAGGCAATCTGGCACAATGGAAAGCTGGGTCCTGTCATGGTCAGCTCTTTCTTTTACAGGAAGTACATTTTAGCCCTTTCCAGGAGAAATCATGCTTGCAGCCAGAACACTGATCAACCCTGTCTCTCCACAGACTGCCTCAATACAGATATTTTGTGTTCAGGAGCTGTCAGATATGCTCAACAATATAATAAAACACCATTTCTTTTCTTTTCAAGTAATCTCATATTGGCAGCAGCATGAATACACTACCAAAGCTTTCTCACACTAGAAGTGATAGCCACTTGTCCCCTTTCCAGCCCAAAGAACTGCTATTACCTTTTTTAGGAGAGAAGTCAGTCCTTGAGGCAAGTTTATTTCAGCCAGGGTACTGCATACAGGAAGGTTTCCCACTCTCAGAATAATTCTATATCAGATTGCTCCTGTTTTGACCCACTGGATGGTAACCCTGCTTTCATCTCTCATAAAAACTTTAATCCCCTTGCTCTGATGCTTTGGCATTCATGTTAAAAACAGCTTCCAAACCACATTATCCCAATATAGCTGGGATAGGTCATCCAGAAATACAATATTTCCATTCACCTTTTACCTTTATTGGAAATTTATCATTTAAAAGAAGAAAAGAAAGTAATACTAATACAGGTACTGTTCTGTAAAAAATAAAAGGCTGTGTATAGAAGTTATGCAGAAACTGGCACAGTATGGAAAAAGCACAAGTACAAAAAAAGCACAGGTACCCAGTTACTTTATTTGATTAAATGCCTTGGTATTTCACACCACAAGGCTGTACCATAGCTGTGATACAGATATGGCTGAGACAGTTCTTGTTTCTGCCTTCTGGTGAAGGTAACTGCTTTCTTAAGGTGCAATTTTTCTTTCTGCTTATTCTTAGCTGACTGAACAGGGTTTGATACAGTTTTGCTTGGATATTTGAGTCATCCAGACAACAGACAGGGCATTTTGCCAGAGCCCTTGGCTTCTATCAGAACATGCATAATTTTTAAAGTAGCAGCATCAGGACTCATGAGGAAGACTGGAGAAGTTCCAGCAACCCACTGGATTGCTGTTTTATTATCAAACAGCTCCCTTCCAGAACTGCAAATTTCCTTCTTGCATGCTGGAGTCTTCTGCGTACACTGCTCTGTAAATTGCACAACAGGCAAGTGAGTGTGCTCAGACTGAAGTGTCAGTGGGCAATGTGCAAGCTGACCACAGAAACTGCAGCTCTGGCAGACTATAAATAGGATGTGCATCTTTCAACTCAACAATATTGCTCCATGTGTCAACAAACTGAGCTGCAAACAACCGGAAATAACAAATGGTGCTTTGTTAATGCAGACAGAAACATGGCAGCCTCAGACCAACAGGTGTCCGAGCAAAGTTATATCTGCCACAGTCCTGGCAATCCCAGCAGAGCAGCCAGACACTAGGAATACATCACAGACTCCTTTCCTACCCTTAGCAGAGCTCTCTGCAAATTAGAGCTGGGTTGTGCTGCTGCAGGGAAAGCTTATTAGCCAATTGCAACTGTACGCAGAGCCAGGTCTACCATACTACCCATTTCAAAATCATTTGCCAACAGTAAAAGCTGTAGCTGAATGCTGCAAGGTGAGAAGACTCATGTGAGGATATACTTGGATGGACACTTATCTTTCCAGAAATAAAAGGGAAAAAAGATCTTGACCACAAAGGTTAAAAAAAAAAAAAAGAAAGGAAGAATTTAAAAATAAAATTCTACTCCTATTCAGGAAAGAGCAGTTACAACTTTGGCACTCGACAAAGTCAGCCCATTGAGACTGTAAGAGTGTAAGAGTCACCTATGATATACAGAAATTAAATTTTCCCTATGAAACTTTAACTAAATTCCTCATTTCTGTTCAAGCAAAAACTCAAGACATGAGGCTGTAACAGCATCTCAACAAAGCATCCAAATGTCACAACTCAAATACAACATTGCACCAGGGCATTTTTGTCTTCTTGTACTGACTTAGGAGGGACTTGCCTCATTTAACCTCAGCCATCCAAACATCTCTCATTTAGACTCCTGTTCAGCAAACAAAGAAATATGGATTGAGGCATCCTCTGGAGATGCCTATTTCTTGAAACATAGTCCAGATGCCTAAATTTCAGGGGATAGTTAGCTGATGGGAATCCAGTGTCTATGACCTCTTACTGCTGCATTTTTTTAATATTGAGCAAATTTAATTGAAAAATATTTCTAAAGTACTAAGAGAAAACATAACAGTACAGTGTTTATCTAATAACCACTGAATTCTGGGCATGCCAAGTTAATTGTGAGACTGGAACTGCTTGATCTCAGCTATTCAAGAATTACGTGGAGGTTTTTATCTGGAGAGATTTTGTCTGTGCTGAGTGTAAGGAACAGAGCTACTTTTTTCTGCCTCAGAAGTTTGAGAAAGGAGAAGTGATTTCACTCAGAGTTCAGACTGGCAGGAGCCAATAAGAGTTTTATTAAATGGGAAATTGTATGGAATATTCCAGTTGAAGTTTTGCCAATTACAATTTGCCAGGGATGTCTGAATGGTACAAGCAGGGATACTGGCATTAATATCAGAGCTGTGCTAGCAGGCCCACAGCAGGCACAGTCTGCTCCACAAAGAACTTGCAGGCCACTTTTGCAAATCACCCCTGAGGCACAAAAGGGAACCTTTAGTGTGATTACACATAGTGGTCTTCAACAACTAGATATGGTTTTAGCACCAAAATAGCTTGGTCCAAACTATTAGCTACCAGAAATAGGTTATGCAAGGTAATCCTCAGTTTTAAGCAATATTCAAGGCCAAGCCACATACAGTAATCTCATTTAAGTGCAATTGTCAAATTATCTGTTTTACAATAAGTGCAATGAAAAGCACTTTTGCTTTTGCTTTAGAAAGGTTCCACACAGACTTTAAATACTGTGTCACCAGACAGAAAAAAACATTTTACTTCACAGTAACTAAACAAGAGTCTTGTTGGAGGATGACTGAATTTCATCCTAAACTCAAGGAGGTACTTCAACCCCAGAGGAGTATAGGTTTTAAAAGGAAACATCTATATAAATAAATAATATTTTCTATTATTGTACTAGCTGTTTATATAAGAAATTGTCTTGCTAACAAAGAAAAACCCTAATCTACATTTGAAAGATAGAACCTTGGCTTTCTCTTGCTTCTAATTGCTTCCCTCTGATCTTTATAAGCATGCAGTTTGCCTTGGTAAGAAAAAAAATCCACGTAAGGAAGCTGTACTTCACTTGATTTGCACTAATGGTCATTTCAGTGCAAGTGGCAGACAGCTCAGCAGTTCACTGTGTGCACAGCAGGCTTTGGGGAGGGACAAGTAGAGCCTCTCCTGCAGCACTTCCCTGTACAACTCTGCTGACCAGTCACAGGTCAAACAGACACCATCTCTGCCTGCCTGGATGGTCTAACAGAAAATGACTGTGATGAACAGATACCTCTTGAGACCAGTTTTTAATCCCAAAAAGCTCATGGCATACATTAAGATGGAGGAACACTCCAAAATCCTAAAGGTTTAAGAAACATTTTAGGTTTAAGTTTAAGCAATCATATATATACCAAATCCCTGAGTAGCACATGCCATGTTTAGTATCACATACTTGGACCTTCTAAACACCACATACTATCAGCAATCCAAAGCTCTTAAAGCCTGCATTGCACATGCTCTGTGTACATATGTCCCCTCTGTAACACAAATATATACTAGATCAGAAACCCAGACAAAACCTTCCTTGAATTTACTTTCTAACATAATTGTGGTCAGCTTTAACATTAGATTGCTTTAATGTAACACACAGCCATGCTTTGGTACCTGCTGGGTTCTGAAACTGCCAGGAAAATGCTAAGGTGTTCTTACACTGAGATATTTCACTGGTACCAGTTCTTTGCAGTTGGGCTACCAAAAGGTTTCTGGGTGACTGTTTTTTTATTGGTAGGTTGATATATAAAATCCTGGGTACTTCAGCTCAACTTCACTGCAGCTTTCAGAAGGTAAGAAATTTATTAATAGTAATAAAGCACAGTTGCCTTTTCCCTCTCCTCACAGTTACCTGCAAAGTATGCTCTAAAGGAATACAAATCTCACACTCACATTATAAATTTTTCTATTTTTGTGTGTTTTCCAATATTTTATGAATAAATCCAGTAATCAATTAGGATTACACTGCATGATAATTACTAGTGGAGGTAATTTTGACCATACTTGTATTTATTCATTACCTGCTTTACTTGTGAAAACCTGAAGGTTTTTCAAAGATTTAGATGCAACATCTTGATCTTGACAGTAATCATATCCAAAATTCACAAGTCTATGAGCAAATAAAGATCACTAAGTAAATCACTTCATCCAAAGAGATTTATCACAACAAAAAGATTACCAGAACAGTCACTATGTAACCAAAATATACTAATTAAATTATAATTAAATGTTCTGTAATACAAGTTAAATTGGGCTTTAAGCAATTTGCTCAATGCTGTTAGAAACAAGAATCCCAAGACTGCACACTGTTATCCACCAATTTTGAGCATGCCTGACAACCATTCCTATACTTTGAAGTGAAAGCAAGTTGTCATGACATGCTGGAAATCCAAATTCTTCTGACACCTAATAACTCAAAGGTTTTGCAGACTAACTGTACAGCCCATGGCTGTAAAGCTACATTTTAATCTGTAATAAGGACACTACTTTCAGTGGAAATACTGCAAAGGAAAAGCTCAAAATCACACTCACATGGACCTTGTTATACCATGATATTTTCAGTCTCATGCTGCCTGTGTTTCAATTGTTTTACATATTTTTAAATCTACAAGGCCTATTTTCCCCCTGCAAAACATGCAGCAGAAGATTGTAGTCAGTCTGCTTTGTTTTTTTTTGTTGCTGGGTGTTTTTTTAATTTGGTTGTATTTTTTTCAAGGAAGTATTTTGATCCTGTAGGGATTTTCCCCTTGGTCTTCTGCAGTAATTTTGAAAACCAATAAAATAAAGTAAAATACAGCATTGAAGCTCTTACAAGAGCTGTGTTCTTTCAGCACCAACTGTAAGAGGACACAACCTGCACATGCAGGAGCACCACAGGAGCACCACATTGAGCCTTATGCACAGCACTGAGACATTCTGAGACCGCAGTTGGGGCAGGGTGGAACTAAAACACCTTCAGTTACTGACACCTGGCCTGACAGCTCTGCCCCCACTTTTTATTCACAAAAATAAATGGGCCCTTTTGGAATGTAAAGACAGATGAGGATTGTGACAGAGTTAAACCATCCTGACTAGTTTTTTCATCCAGTTAAAAGGGAGCCCTCAGGAGACAAGCTCAGATGCAGTCATGTGCATGGCAGACACAGAATCAGACAAATCTTCATCTTTGGAAGTGCAGGCTGCTGGAAGGAGCATGCTGCAGGAGAACAGAGTACAGGCAGTGTCTTCACAGGCCATAAAAAGGTGCTACTGGTTTGCTTAACTGCCCAATAAAACTTGCAACAGCAATTAAAATGCAGAGCTTCCTTTGACAGATATTTTAACATCACCATTAAAACCTGCCCAAGGTTAAAGCAAATTAATTTAAATAGGTTCAGCATACTCAGAAGGTTTAACCTATAGCTAGCTCTTCAGACAAATAATTTTTTTAAATGGCACTAAGAAGCAGTCAAGGATTAAATTACTTTTTACAGTTGACCCCGATGAGAATAAGAACTGGAGGTCTGGACACAGTTTTCATGTTATTCTCATGTTCCAGTGCCATGTAGGCAACTGCAAACAAAGATATTGTGGTTTGGACAAATTTTACTTAGGTTTGTAAAATGGAGCATATATAATAAATTACCATGTATATTGAAAGGAAAGCAAACCAAAACATTAAAAAAACAAACAACTTACTTTAATTGTGTGTCATTTACAGCAATATCCAGGTGTGATTCCAACTGTTAAATAAAAAGGAAAACAAACTTGTTCTTTACAGAGGTCAATATACTATGTTTAGTATTTCAGACCAGTAAAATGTGTCATAGTCACATTTCACCAGATTCAATATTTTAACAAGTTTATTTATCCTCCTCTAATCCTTACAGTCATTCAAAAACCTCCATAAAACAGATACTTAAAAAAAAAAGAAA
Organism: Agelaius tricolor; assembly: GCF_023055355.1. NCBI lineage: Eukaryota > Metazoa > Chordata > Aves > Passeriformes > Icteridae > Agelaius > Agelaius tricolor. Next base: position 57,607,757 of record NW_027269263.1, read on the forward strand.
ATAAAAGCCACTGGAACAAAGGTCTAGTAATAATCACATGTTATAATTTTTATGTTCTGTTTTTTGTATTTTGGCTGCAACAAATGTTCCTGTCTCACTTAAAACTGACAGAAAATCACATGGTTTCTTTGTCTAGTGCACTTGCTAAGCCTGCTTTTTCAATAAGTGAGTATAAGTTCAGTACAGTCATGAATGTCACTTACTGCCTTCTAGGTCAAAACAAGTGTAATTCCAATAAAGTTACCTTACTGTGGGGAAAAATCTCAGTCTCACTGAATATATTCTTGACAAGAAAATAATGCAAAAAAATCCTAAAAAACTCCAGTTTTCCTTTGAAAAAGTTTCAACAATGAAAAAGACAAAAGATCTCTGTACCAGTACCTGGAAAACATAATTACATCCCACTGTAAATAATAAATTATTATTTATAATAAAATACTCAGAACTTACTATTGAATTAAAATTTTCCTCAGGATAAAACTGGACACACCTTAAAGTACTCTTTGATTCCTGGAATTAAAAAGAATGTGTTTTGTAAGTAAGAAAGGATATTATAGAGACTGGGAAGTGACTGGATACTCAGCACCATTCTTCACACTCAATCTGCTTTGCTAACAGATATGCAGAAGTTAGGGGACAAAAGAATTTAAAAACCACATATAACCCCTCACAACAGCACTGTGACATGCTTCCTTCCTGTCCCAGATCATTATCTGCCAATCATAGATAATTGCTCTTGTGGGCTCTCATTTAAGCACAGCAATACGCGTCTCACACATTTTAGAAAGTTAAAAAAATGTTTTTCCATATCTACCTATATGGCAAAAAGAATTGCATCTTGCTTTAGTCAGTTCAAAATGGGTATCTCAGAAACAAAAACATAAATATATTTCTCCATCACAGTTCACTTCCTGTTATTTCCTAACATTCACTCTTCTCGTGGCTAAGAAGAGTAAAAAAAATTTTTTTATTTTATTTACAGAGAATGCATCAAGTGCAATTAGTCCCTCAGACAAAATAAAAAACCCAAACCCTGGGTTTTTTTGAGAGTTTCAAAGCTTCTTGCCAAGAACCTGTCCTCATTTGGTCTCTCAGTAAGTCTGCACACAAATTACTTTCTAGATGTGAATTCTCTAGAAGACAGGCAGTATACTCACAGCAGTTTTGGATAGATTTAGATACTTTTGAATAAAAGACCTTTCTAAAGCAAGAAAAAAAAATTTACCAAGCCCACCTTTTTTATAGAAAGCACTAAGACCAGTCTTCTTGTAATGTACCAAGCACAACAGCAGCTACAGCAAATTTGGCTTTTGCTTTAGGTTATTTGAGGCAAGAACAAGAAAGATCATCCTAATGAAAACAAACCCCTACTTGCTACTCCACACTTAAAACTCCACTGTCACTAGACAGGCAAGAAGAAAGCTGCAAGAATGACTTTCAGCTCACCTTTGGAACAATGTAGAAGAGTCTTTGCTCCATCATATCCCACTGTGCCCAAACGAGGTCATCTACAACTTTGGCTCTTGGAAGCTGACCTGACTTTTGAATCACCTACAGGGAAAGAATAAAAATATTAGAAGCCATCAAATAAAGTTTTGCAACAATTATGCACAGTCTGTGCTTTAAAGAGAAAAGCAGTGCAAGAACACACATAGAGAGCAAGGAGGTTGGAAGGAACAGGCTCCTTGTCAGCAGCATGAAGTCCACTTTTGTTGTGTGCAAGGTGCTCAGTTTAAAGAGATCAGAAGCACAGTTTTCAGAGTACACCTACTAACAAATCTCTTCTTTCAGTCCTCCTTTGCAAGAAATTCACCACTTAAACTGCTCAAAGTGAACAAAGAATAGCAGAGGCACCCTTCCTCAGAGAGGAGGGAAATACCACAGGCAGTTCAGAACCAGCTACATTAACTGCTGAAGGGAATGTGTCAGCTCCAAAAGAGATTTCTGTCTGAAGTCTCAGCCATGTGAGAGAGAGGGCTGGAGTAGAGCAAAGGCTAGTACTGTGAAAACTCCTGGGATTGTATACATGCACACTTGCATGATACAGGGAGATCTCATGTCAACCAAAACAAATCTGTTTGTCAGAAGGACATCAGATCTGTTTTCTGATTGTACTTAAGTCTTTACTCCACTACTGTAGTCCAGCATATAAAATACATCTGCTTGAAGGGTCATGACAAACTGAGAAAACCACCAAAGATTGCAAAGGGACAAAAATCAGGCCCTTAACTTTTCCTCCAAAGCCTACATTCACCTCCATAACACAAAACACTGGCTTTCCTGACACAATCATTTACAATATTGGACATTATTTTGTTATATTATTAGACAAGTGCTCATTAACAATAAGTCTTTCAAGAAGAACATTCACAATTTGTTGACAAATTCATGTTAGAAAAAGAGATGAGGGGAAACAAAGATTGGAACATTCACTGTACTTGGGCTGTATCTAAGTTTTACATCTTCTGTTCATTTGTTTTTTTAAGTAAATCCTCTACTGGGTTCACACAGAGTCACAACAGACAAGATTAGGAAGGCAACTCTAAAAATATTTTAAATGGTTGCAAATATTTAAAATAGTTTTAGAATTAATAAACACTATATTTACTCCTAACTTCTAACACACAGAAGCATTCAGCAACACATAACAAACCCAGTAAAATAAAAAAATTTCCTCAGAGATTACAAGGTGTAAAGTTTTTCAATCAGCTTTGTGGTCATCTGCATAAGCTACCATAGTAATCCATGCTTTCTTTAATAAACTTTGTGTTGCCCAAGCATAAGACAAAAAAATTTCAGAACTTTCAGCTAAATTAATTAAAGTAAAAAAAACCTCAAAATCAAAGATTTTTGAATCTTACCACTTTGTGTTCTTCTTCTGCAACAACATGGATGTCAAATTGTTCAATATCTTTAAAATAAAATTTAAAAAAATCATTACAAAAAAAATTTTAAATGCTTTTATACAGCTTATTAAACAAGCTCACCTCTTAGAATTCTGTAAGAACACTTCAGGGCCAGGAAAGTTCAACTCCAGTGCAAGAGGAAATCTGTGACACATGAGCACAGGTGCCTACACAGAGACCTGGAGTCTCTTCCTTTCCTGAGCTGAGAGTGGCCTCAGTCACAACCCCTCATGGAAAGAGTTCCCTGCCCACCTCAGCACAGCCCAGGCCTGAAGAGCAGTGACTCTTGGCACTGCACTGAATGTGCCCAACCAAGCCAAGGAGCACCCATGGAAAGAAAGAGTCTGCAGAGCTGCCTGCCCATGCCCAAGACCATCCCTGACCTGTTTCACCTCCTGCCACAAACAGCCCTTCCCACACCAAACTCCTGGAAGTTATGCACAGCTGGCCTGCATGAGAAGTGCAACACCCACCCAGCAGATGTTGTGTTTCTGATTTAGCTCTGTCCACCTAAGGCCACCTCCCCAAGGTTGGTGTCTAGCTCAGGGAAGATGGGTCTCTCCAAGGGGATGGAATAAGAGATCTCACTCTGTAATAAGTTGGGAAAACCCAGTCTTTTCCAAATGTCCATTTTATCCATTCCTTGCCATTAGATTAGGCTGAACATACAATGTTATCTGAATCCAAGGAACTATTGCTCTATTCTTGTCCCACTTCCCATGTTAAATGACATCTTTCAGTCAATTGATTTGCTCTGGATTTATGTAGGCAGCTATAAGGAGTCTATTTTAGCTTTTTTAGAAATAAAGATAACTGATGAATGCAAGAGCTAAGCAACTAATTGTAGATAAAGATGGTCATTCTGTTAACATTGGAAAAAAATCTGGTAAATGATACAGTTTTTGAAAGACCTTTGGAATACCTAGAATAACTCACACCCTTCTTTTTCCTGGGTTTTTTCCCCCAGTAAAAGTCTACCAAAAATACAAACTATGACAATCATCTTGAAGTAAAAGAATGACAATGTACTTTGAAAATATTAACTCACATTTATCTTCTGAAACTAGCAAGAGACGACTTTCTCTAGAAGCATTTCTGCCTTCAACTGGATAAAGAAACTAAACAGAAAATTTCACAGAAGTAAGTAAAAACCAAAGTAGTTTAGAACATTTATCTAAAATGTTTGGGGGTTTTTTAGCTGGGTATTTATGTATTTTTCAATTTAATCAGACACACTAATGATATTTAATTAATAAAAATAGCTGTTATTACATACTAATAGTCACCAGTCACTATAACTGCAAACTTTGGAAGACTGAAGAGAAATAAAAAAGTAACCTTCATGTTGGAGAAATATTCTATACCAAACATTTTATGAAGTTTCATTTTATGACATTTTTTTATTTCTCTGAAGAAACAGGGGATATTATCTCTGTAACAGCTGCAAGATAACATGAGATATTTCTGCACTAAACCATGGTTTCTCTCTAGCATAGCAGATTAAAAAGGCTTATCTTCAGATTAGTTGGATACTTTACCTGTACTCGAACACAGCTATCCACAGCCTTTAGCACTCTCACATTATTAATGGGATGAATTTCAATTAGCAAGGTTAAATACTTGGACACTGCAAAAAGAACATGTTTTAGATAATATTCTTTGATGTAAGCAAGTTTGTTTTTTAAACAGAAATACCTGAGAAAGAAAGCAAAAAGGCCCAATACTTCAAACAGCATTAAGAAATCCACTTGCAGTACCTGACTGTAAGAGCTGAGCTGCTCTTTCTTCCTCTGAGTATTGACAGAAGCTGACTGCTGTGGGAGGAGAAAACACCAACACAACCACAGTGAGTGTGCATATTGGACATTAATCTTATCAAACATCCTTGAAGAATGAGCATCACAATTCTTCTACCAAAACATGTATGTTAAAGGAACATCAGAAGCTCTTTTAGATGTAGCAGGTATGCACAAATGCAGGAGCAGAAAGTGAACAGAGGGGCAGTGTGTCTTAGATGTTTTAATAAAACTGCAATATTGTCACAGCTGTGTCTTTATGTTGTTACCTACATTATCTGATTTTGGATCCACAGAAATTAATAAACTGCTGTGGGCAACACATAGGTTTAATTAACATTTAATTACATTTAAGTAATTCTAAACCCAAATGTATCATTCTACTAAACTAAATCTTGACCAAAAAAATCTAATGATAAAGCACATATTTACCCAATAAGGTCCTTTCATTGTTGACTGAACAGCTGATTATGTGCAGATTCTTCTCAAACATATAGAGGTGCTACAGAGAAAAACACAGTAATGTTAAAAACTGTGCTTTTTCAAAATCCATAAAGGAAACCATCTAATTGCTTCTTAGGAAAACACTGCTGTCCCACAGATTTTAACTTTAAGCCCAGAAGAACCACATTTCAAGTTTCAATTGTAATAGTTCTCCTTTTTCTCATGTTTTTTTTTTTTAATGGTTCTTTTGAGCTCTATGTTGCCACTAGAGCAGCATAGCAGACCTTTATATAAATACAAAATTTCACTCATTTCATACTATTATGGGGACACCTTCAAAAACTTGTTGTCGTGATTTTAGTTACTGAATTGCAGTGTGTTCAGTTTTAGAATAAAATAATCTCTTAAAATGGTATCACCAAACAGACCAAGAATAAACACATATAAAGAAAACTCCAAACATTTACTTCTTGGCACATGTGTGCAATATGAAGAGAAGTGGAAAGGACCTGTTTAAAAGGTTGTTTAGAAATGAAGATTGCAGACATGATGCTTTACTACTCTCAATCTTTCAGATGTTCTGCAAGGTGGTGCATTTTAACACTACTGAGAATCATTCCAACACCTCATCTTTTCTGTTTCCAACAAGGACACACCCCTTAAGCACCTAACATACTGTGTTGCAAAGCATCAAAATCTGAAACACTGCAGCACTGTTGTCACCAGAGAGAAACCTGGTATTGCTCTCACCTCGTTTTGTTTCGTTTGAAGATCATACAATCCAATGTGAGTGTTTCTCTGGTTTCCCTATAGATAAAAACAAATTAGCACTAGCAATATAAATATACACAAAGTTAAGCACTGGGGGTTTTTTCCTACCTCCCTGTTCTCCCTGCCCCTTGACACACACACTCACACACTTCTCTGTCCTATATATAAACAGGCAGTTAATTATCTAATTCCAAGAAAGCAAATTCTAATTCCAAGAGAACAAAGATTTATTTTTTCCTTTTAGAACTAACACATGGGATAAACCTGAAATGTGGCCAATCCACAGCCCACAAACCATTGCATAAACCTAATGCCTCTCTCTCACTTTGCTTCTAAACTGGTTTTAGTCACAGGCAATAGGGCCAGGAAGAGAGATGTCTGTACAAGAATCAATAGGGATGCTCTGGCCCCTGGAGATTTAAGGCTGGAATTCTGAACTTCACCAAATTGGTGGGTCAAAAGGGAGCACAGAAGCATCAAACATCACCAAAAATCAGCTCCCAGTGATCTGGCTGTAGCCTGGAAAAAGGATTTCAGGTCTGCCTTAGGAAGTCAGTTTTTGAAGGCTAAGTATTTTATAAGCTCACCATTAGCTTTCTGCCTTTGAAGAGTAACATAATATATATCCTTTCTAGCTTACTGATAAATAATATATGATGATTTTGTTTGAGGCACTTAGAAATGTTTGGGACTACAAATCAAAACTTTACTACTTCTTAATTTTTACCATACCTTAAATTTTCCAATTATATTAAAAAAGAAAATTCTCCTTTTCAGCATATACTAGATAGCAAATCAAACTGATGTGTATTAATGTACTCTGGGTATGGGCACTAAATTGCTAAACTACTGACATTAAATCCAGCCACACAGGCTTCTACTTCCACAGTGAGCTTCATTGTTTTTAACAATTGCTTAGGGGGAGAGGGCAGAGATCTGTGGTTATTTACAAATTTATGGCATCGTGCTTTGTGAAGTTGAAACAAAAGCCTGAGTATTTGCTTCCTAAGGGGTCTATTTCTGAGTGTGTCATTATTGTTGTAGCAATGACAAAAGTCTTTGACTTCTGATTTAAACAAGGAAAACAAAATGTCTTTATATTAAGACACAGGCTCCAGGCCTCCTAATTTAAGATTAAGCAAGTGGTTTCACAAATAACTATTTTTTTTCAAGTGTGTTTGAAATGTTAACACCATCTTACTCAGAAACTGAAAAATACATTTTACAGGACTGGTAACAGAGCTACATCAATGCTCATGACTAGGCATAAACTAGGACACTTGTTTTCAAGTGTCCTCTGAAGATACTTGCATTACCTTGCAAATGGAATTCACTTCTGTTAAAAACATCTTCCTTTACATTAACTATTAATGTCACAAAATATAGACACTGTCAAAACCACAGTACAACACAATACTCTAAAATAAGCTTGAAAATAAAACTCAGTGTCCACTTTCCCCTGGTTGCACACAGAATACACTTGACTGTCTCTCACTTAAAAGACAAAGGTTGTTTTCTATTTGTATCCATGAGGAAACAAGGCAGGCCAGCTCAGTCTAGTTTACATCCTCCCAAAGAACAGGCTACAGTGGCCAGTTACCCTAAGCTCCACCAACTGCCTTGGCCAGATCCCTACAGACTACAGTGGCAGCTGAAACACCCAGCATGCAGGCACACACCTACATTTAGACATGTGAACCTTGAGCTACAGCTCATCCCTGTGCCAGCTGCAAGAGCCTAAGAGCACACAAGGCAGTTACACTGTCAGAGGCCCCAAAAAGCTTAGTGTGAGATTCCACAGGTGCTACAAATCAGCAACACCACACACACAGAGTACCAGCTCTCCTGCTGAGTTACATGTGCATTTGTATTAAGTCTTCTAGGGTCTCAAGCAATGAAAAAACCCCAAACTTTGACACACTCTAGAACTGTTTTTATGGTTATTGTTGCCTTGTACACGCTCCCCTCCCTATGCTTGTACTAAAGGAAACATCCACCCACAGTGAAAGCATATTAAAGTTAAAGCCTTGGTGAAGCCTCACCTCTTCCCTTAACCCTAGGGAAGCTGGAGAGTTTTAGCATTGTTGAGCCAGAGAGGAATGAAAAGCACCCCTACTCTACTGGAGTTGCTCCTCAAGAACCAAGATCCTCCAGGATCCAGCTGGATCTACAGAATCTTCTGGACTGAGCTGCACAGTCAAGAAGCACAGCTTGTCTCATCAGAGGAACAATGAGAAGAAGACAAAGTCTCACTTTCTAAAACCATTAGAAAACCCACTTGGAAGTAAAAATAAAACATGTACCATGGAGAGCAGAATCCAATGTTAAGAAGCCAGCTCTAGATACTTCAAGGCATCAAATAAACAGGGGTTACTTCAGACTACTTGCAATAAAGTGTTATAGATGAATCTTAAAGACAGGGATATGCAGAAACAGTGCTAGATAAATGGTATCTTAAAACATTTTAGTAGGAGAAAACTTTAAGTAAAGCAATGCACATGAATTTAATAGGCTTCACTAAGAAATTGAGTGTGAAATTATGTGTTTATGAAGTGTTTTAAAGAAATTGCATTTCATTCATGGGGAGATTCTGGGCCAGCAAAAAATCAAGGGCAAAAACCCTATTGACTTAATCAGGTGAGTACTTTAGTCTCCATTTCATCATTCTTAACCTTTGACTGAAGTGGAGACGGGTATTTTCCCACTGCCCAACCCCCTCAGGTTGTAATCAGTTGTGTTTCCACGTTCTAATGCTTACTTCAAAAAAGATTAAACTACAAGAACTCAATTAGATTCACATAGAGTATTATTCTCAACTATTTTTTTTTAAATTCCAAGGTGGACTTACCTTCCAGGTATAAATAATTTTTCCATTTCTTTCAACATTTACAACGTAGAGTGCTGATGAATTCTCAGAAGTGTCTGAAATAAGAAGTACAAAGAGATACAGGATTTTTGTTTTATATAGTTCATCCTATAATTTATGCACACTTTAAGCAAATATGCTAAATACATTTTTACTTGTAAATACTTATTTGCATATGCCAAAATTACACCTTTCTGGAAAAAGAGGGAGTACTTCTTACACCATGATTTAAATCTGATAAACTTCAACACAGATAGTTAAGGGACTTCAAAACATGCAAGAAAAAATATTTTTGTAAACACCTACCTCTTCATTAGAATTATGATTCTAATTACCTCTACCTTTTGTTATGAAAATGGAATGTGCTTTTGCAAAGAATAAGAAAACCAAACCAAACCAAAATGACCCCCTTGCATTCATTTACTATACCCAACATAGAGTTCAGACAGTTAAGCCATACTCCAGTCCTCTGGCCACTACAGGAAGAGAGAACCAGCCCGAGGAAAATATCATTTGCTCACACTTGCCCCTTCAGCATCTCAAAGGAAAGCCTGAAAATAAACTACATCTTTAGACATTAGTTCTACAACACCAACAGCACCTCTCCTGTGTCATTCTTAGCTCCTCCTCCTCCAAAAAGAAATTAAGGAAAAAACCCACCAAAATCCAAAGAACCATAAGGTCAAATACCATATAGAGAGACATACAACCTACCTACAAGTACAGGGAACTAAACAATGCAGGACACAAAATTATTTGGGATGTGAATGAAAGAGTACTGTTAAAATAGAAACAGATAAGCAGGAAGCTAGGATGGACACAGAAAGAGAAGAGCATATCTGGACAAAGCAGTACAAATTTAAAAGAAAACCACCAAAAAAAAAATCAAATATGGTACTCAAGGTGAGAAAAATACATGCTTTTCTGATGCTGCTTTTATGTTTTCTCATCACCACAGCCATCAAAAATGTGTTTATCTGTGATGGAATTTTTACTAGAAGTGGAAGTTTTGCCCTTAGTAAGGTTGAAGCTGTATGATTGGTCTCAATTATATAATAAAGGTGGCCTGCAGTTCAGTAAGCATCAACATAAAGAACTCTCCTCAACCTTCTGCAAGCATTAGTCAAGTCTGACACTATTTACTTGGCAGTTATCACAAAGTTTTGATAGAAGGAAGACACTTAGTGAAACTTAGTTTAACAAGCCTGATACTACAAACTGGCTTGTACAGCTTGCAGTGATAAGAAAAAAAAAACTGTTTTCAAGTATTATCAGAAGAAAGTAAATTTTCCATTTGATTGTGGGAGGACAATGAAAACCCTTCCTGTACAATGAGCAACACATCACTTTCTATTGGTTTCAGATCACTCAAAGTACATTATAACACCACTATATTAGGGCTAGATGGTGACAGCTGGGACAGTCTAAGGTAACATGCTCTCTTTTTTATCTGAAGCTTCCTGGAACTTAACAACCACCTCAAACTTTCAAGATGAGTACTACAGTCTCCACATTTTCTCATGCAATATTTCCTCGGCACAGAATATTTGTAGAGAAGAAGGTCCATGTCAATGAATTTACCTATCACCAGACAGACATCTTAAAGGAGCTGAAAAAGTTCTGTGTCAGAAAAGAGTTGCTCTTTTCTAGAAAACAGTCAGTGGGAATATGGAGGCAAAGAAGTGGCAATGGTCTCTGCCCCTGGAAACCCCTACAGTAAAACCCTGCACACAGAATTACAAATCCTTCCTCATGCCCACAGCTGAGACCAGCAGATGAAGGGCTGCAAATGAGCCAACCCAGCCTGCCTGCCCAGCACACAGCTTTTAGCAACATAATCAGGAGGAAGCAGAGTTTGATTTCCTGAAGACCATTATATGCAGCTCATACCAAATCAAGTGGAATAAAGAGAACAAGGCTGGTTCACTTTGCCTGCCGCTCCCTTCCTCTCATCACAGCTACTCCCAGCTCTCACGCAATTAGCAGTTCTCACATGCTATCGAGTGCTTTCAAGTCCTTAGGAAAGAAAATAATAAATATGAATAGGTAACATCTGAAAACACTGACAGAAAGTACCGTGACTCCTAAAAATTATACTTGCTTTCTGTGATTAGATATTTCTTTGATGTTTAAATTAATCTTTTCAAATCCCTACCTCCCACCTTCACATTCCTAATACGACAGCACTGCATGAGGAGGAAGTCACTATACACAGATAAGTTTAAATGCAATACAGCAGTACTGGTATTTGATCAGATGCACCCTCCAAACTAGAGTCTTATGCTTCTGTATTAACAGGGACATTATTGAAGGAAGACTCCATTACATTTTAAAAGATTCAACACAATTTTTTCCTTCCCAAACACAAGTCAGTGCCATTTTGAGACCCTTATTTCATTAACATATAGATTGACTTATCTTTGAATTCATCACTGATGAACTGATAAATTCATAGATTAATCAATTATGCATGGAGAATTTCAGAATTTTACCCCAGATCCCTTCAGTATACCTTTCAATAATTGTTCAGTAATTGTAGAAAATGTGAAGTATTTTTTAACAGATTTTTAAATGATAGCTTGCTAAATAACTCCCTTATTCTCCAAGCTGACACTTTCTGGTTTGTCACCAAACAGCCCCTCAATGAGGGAAGCAAGTTAAGTATTTTAAGTAAAAGCAACTGAAGACGTTCAAGTTCATCACACTTGCGTATCGATGGTCTTGCTACTGAAGCAATAATTTTTACTGTATTATTATTTTATTAGAATAAGTTTTTCATCAGTTTCTGAAAAGCAGAACTGAGCCAGCTGCTCTGCAGACGAATAACAAGCAAACAGCCACAGTGCCAAGAACACGGGAGGTCATTTTTTTCCAACCACCACCCCGAGCGCTCGCTATGCCGGCGATCGCACGGTGCTGTGACAGCTGACGCTGCATCTAATTTTAAACCAGCACTCGTTTACCAGGCACACCAAAGCGTTCAGGCTGTGGGGCTTTTCCCACTAGAAAGGGGAGTAGCGTGGGAGAGAGAGTAATGCTAACACTTTTTCTTTTTTTTTTTTTTTGGCCGGGGTGCGGGGGGAGGGAGGAAGGGAGAAGAAAAAGAGAAAGCCCCAAACGTGTTAAGAAGCAGGAAGAAAAAACAAGTGGAGTGTAGCAGATGTGTAGAAGTGTTTTCGGCATGTCAGAAATTCCTTGAGTACAGCGAACTTGCCCACCTCAAGTAACCCCGGCACCCGAGGGTCGCTCCCCTCGAGCCCCGGCACCTGAGGGGAGCCAAGGGGCCGAGAGGACCCAGGGGGGCCCAGGGGCCGCTCCCCCGCCGCCATCCCCTGGCCCCCGCGGCCGGAGCTCCCTCTGCGGGCCTGCCCAGGGTTCTCTCGGGGACCCGCACCCGGGGGCCTCCCCGCAGCCCGGCTCCTCCGCGGGCCGGGAGGGTGGCCGGAGAGAGGGAGAGACGGCCGGCGGGAGGGATGGGGCTCTCCTCAGCCTCCCGGAGCGTTACCTAGAGCCGCGGCGCAGCCCCGCTCCGCCAGCCAGGGCAGCACGTCCCTCTGCAGCTCGAACTCGGGCACCAGGCGCAGCAGCATAGCCCCGGCCCGGACCGCCGCCGCTCCGGCTCGGCTGCCCTCAGCCCGCCCCCTGCGTGGGGGGCGGCCCTCGGGGGTTCCGGCGGCTCCCGGCCCGCTCCCGGCGCCGCCGGCCCTTCCGCTTCCTAGCGCGGCGGCACAGCGCCTCCGAGCCTCCCGCGGCCGGCCGCCTCCGTGCTGCTGGCCCGCCGACTCAAAGGCTCTCGTTTTCCCCATGGAGCGGGCGCACAGGCTCCTCCTCAGGCCGGCTGGAAGAATCACAGAATCACAGACTATTCTGAGCTGGAAGGGACTGACAAACATCATCCAAGTCCCGCTCCTGACCCTGAGCAGGTCAGCCTCAAGAATCACACCATGTGCCTGAGAGCGTTGTCCAAACGCTTCTTGGTGCTGTGACGGCTTCCCTGGAGAGCCTGTTCCAGTGTCCCTCCCTCCTCTGGGTGAAGAACCTTTTTCTAAAATCCAACCTACACTTCCCCTGACACAGCTCCAGGCCATTCCATCCTGTCACTGGTCACCAGAGGGAAGAAGGGGCAATCCTTTAGGAAGCTTCACCACAGAGTGACTCCAGGGGCCTCGGGCAGCAGCCTGTCAGTGAGGCCTGGAGTTGAGCTTCAGTCACTTGGTGTTCACAAGCCAGGAGGCCCCGTGATGAGTTGCCCTGCTTGTGATCCCTCAGGAAGCATTTGATGTTTTCCAGAACTTCAAGTAGCATCCCTGTTTTCTGAAGCTGTTCACTCTGAAATTGCTTGTTGAATAGATGGAGTGTCTGTCTGTAAACTGCTTGCAAAGCTTGGGATGTCCTCTCAGACTAGGCCTGGCCTGTTTGTGCTTTTCATCTGCAAAGGAGGTAAAACTTCATGTTATCTTAGGGGAGGTTGTGGTTTGTTTGCTTGGGGTTATTTTAGCTGTTGAAAATATTTGTAGCACTGATAAGGTGCTACTCCATGGCTATCTATAGCCTGCCTAATTACCATTACCCTTCTGAAATGTGCTGGCTGATATCAGCGAGTTAAAGGTGGTATAAAAGTGGGGAGGGGCTGTGAGGACACACACCAAGCTCAACATACCCAAATACAGAACAGCTTGAGCCTGTTCTAAGAGCTAATCCCTGTACCAAGTTTTCCTCCATCACTGCTGAGATCTGGAGCTATAAAAAGACCAGATCAGAATCAGGTATGTCTGCAAAATGTGGATGAAAGGCAGGTTGATAATCAAAATGCAAAGCAAACATGCTCTTCTTCTCAATCTTCATATTGCAAACTTTTACAATTTTACCACAAATTTTGTATTCAGCATTTTTCTTAAAGCTCCCTTGATAAGTGGTTGTGCAAGAATTTCAGCTTAAATTTTCACTGTTGTGAAATAAAGCTTGAAAATGTGACTGGAGTATTTATTTCAGACATGAAAGTAGAAAACAGACAAGAGGTCCTGAATGGGAGCGTTTTTTAAGATAAAAGATGGGGCTATTTCATGAGTTTGAGAATGACACAACTGGAGAGGCACGCAAAGGAGGGAAACAAAGCCAATGAAATGACTGATTCTTTAATATGTGCAAAAGGGGAGATTTTTATGTGGAGAAAGTCTCCTGTACCCAGATCTATAGTTCATGTTTATTATGTAAAACTCTGTATTCCTTGAGCCATCAGTCTGGCTATGCACATCAGAGGCCATATCTACAGGCCCAGAGCTCCAAGTTGACTTCCTAGAAGCACAACACATTCCTCAGGAACCACAAAGCTGACTCATTCAGAGTTCAAGTAATAACTCAGTCTAGAGTATCAGGCCACCTTAAACCTGATACATGAAATTAAACAGTTGATGAAAAAGCCATAAGCATCTAAAAAAACCCTTCAGCAGTCTTTGAATTAAGACAGAGCCTGATATATTTCTGATAACATCTCCCGACTTTGCTAGATAGAGAAAGAAGCTCGTGGTTTAAAGAAACAACTCATTTTCTTATCTCTGTCAGGTGAAATTAATGTTATAACCCATTTGTCACTTTTGGTTGCATTATGAAACTAAATTGTGAATTTTGCTCTCAATTTATACTCAGTTTCCTTTTCTGATTATCTGACTCACTTAATTTTGGTTTTTAGTTCCAGTCTGAAGCTGTGCAGGCACAAGAGCTGATCCCAATGGAGGAACTTCCAGGAGTGGGATGTGAAATTAAAGCTCCCATAAAAAAAGAGCCAAATTAAATTTCTCTATTTTCTTTTTAATTTAGAAATCTGTTCCTGCCTTAGTAACTGGAGGATCTCCCTTGAATTTTTATCTGGATTGAGTCTTGACCACAGGGAAATCATTAGAGAGCAGTGATGGCCCTACTGAAAACCATCATCAGCATTATTTTACTGCTAATAACAATTTTTGTGCTAACTTCCTGTGTCCCTATAATCCCTTTTCACACAGTTCATACTGCAAGAATTACAAAATTATGCCATGACACAAGTGTGGGTCTGATGAAGCATTGCAGCCTGACATGGCAGGGATGGGTTGAAGGCACCTTTCAGCTCTCAACAGAACAAAGCTTTGTTCATGGACAAAAACACAGATCCATAAACCATCGATGTGTTCCACTTTGGGAAATTATACATAGGACTTCTTATGAAGAATGAATATCTGAAATAATTATTTGAGCACATGACAGCCTGGCAAACAGTTCATGACTTTTTTGGGAAGTACTGCTTACTGAGGGCAGCCTCTTCTCCCACCGTTCCAGTAATAGAGGGTTTATTGTCATCATGTCTAGACAGTTGTTTCCTTGAATGTTTTCATCCACTCAAACACAAAAAATATACACAAATTTTCTTCCTGAAGTTGGTGCTTAATGTGTTTACTAAATCTTCTTGGCAACACAAATAAGATGCAAATTGAAATCAATATTTTAGTAGTAAAATGTGCAATTCAGAGTTAGTAGAATAAAGTACCTTTATTTCAGTGTCTGAGATTACCTTTTTTGAGTCTCTTTAATCACTGAATATCAACATAGATCTGAGTTATTTCACTGAAATCAGTCAGCATCTGTTATGGAATCCAGTGCTTCATGGAAGTTCTTTTGTATGCTTTGTTTAATAATTCATCATAGGAAATAGTCTTTCAACTGCTAATGAAAAAATAATTTGGCTATTCATGCTCATGTTAAACAGCACCTTCTTTTAAATGGCTTTACTGAAGTCAGTAACATGCTCAAGCCAGGAACATGAGTGAAAGAGGCTCCTGAAACAGTTAAGGTATTGCTCAAAGTGAGGGAGGGGAAGAGAATGGGACTTAGGGATGTCTCTGACTGTCATCCAAGTGGGACTGAGGGAATTCTCTGACTGTCATCCAAGTGGCATTTTTGTTTCCGCTGCTTCTCCCTCCATGGCCCAGGCTCTGAGGCTCCTTTGTTCTTTCCAGAGACTGACCCCTGCTAGTGCTGATGAAAGCCCTGTGAGCACACACTGTCTCAACAGCTGTTGGAGGAGCTCTTGGCTCTATGTTTATTCTTCAGCTCCAGCCTGATTGGCATTCATCAGAGTTTAGAAATTTGGTGTTTTTCCTTTGTGATGTTTCAGTTTTGATTTCACTTTGCAAGAGGACAGTGTCAATACTTTGCAACAGAGTTGCAATTCTCCTGGGAATTAGTATAATAATGCATATATCAGCAGATCAGTTCCAATTTCTTAGACTTTTTAGATGTCTTTCCATTATCATTTTTATTGTAAAATGAAAGAAATATTTAACACAAATGCATTCCTTCAAAATGTAAGGTTGCAGTGCTGTAGACAGGGACAGCACAGGATAAGCACATCAGTCTGACTTTTGTCTCACTGAGCTTCAGGCACTTTGAATATAGTGTTCTAGTGTGAGGTTTTTTGTCTAGGGTCCTTCTGGTTAATGAGGAAATATAAGAACTCCAGAGGGTAGCTGATACCATCTGGTTTTAGCAGTTAATTTGAGGTGCATTTTATCTGATTGTGGATGCTGGTTCTCCTGTCCCCTCAGTTCTGCTCCCCTGCCTATTGGGAATGTGCAGCTGAAGGCCTGGAGGAAAGTCTCTTCCCATGTCTGCCTCCAATTAGATCATATCCAGTGTAATATGGAAGGGGGCCCTGAGGGTGCAGTTTGGTGGGCAGCTGATCTAACAGCTCATGACTGTTGAAAGGATGGACCCAGACTTCATTCCCTTGTTTTCTTCTCCCTTCCTCATCCCCAGGTCCCTCAGCCTCTTTCTTCATTTGCCAGCTCTCGTGTCCATCTAAAACCTCTGTAATCCAGCGTACTGGCTAACACACTAAAATCTATTTACTTTTTTTTAATGGTTTAATTTTCTACCAGTTTATGAAGGTGTCTCCAGTCACAAAAGGCCTTTACAAGTCCACATCCATTGCAAAGGGAAGCAGTGGTTGTGTGGCCCTGGCAGCAGGGAGGGGAAGGGAATAGAAGATCTCCCTGTACTGGTGGCAGTGAAGTGTTACACTCACATGGCTCATTCAGACCCTTTGCAAAATGCCTTTCTCTGACATTCAACTTGAAAGAATCAGTCATTTTTGCCCAGCATTGCTCTGGTCCATTGCCCAGCCACTGCTGGCATAGTTTCCAGACCAGAGAACTGATCCAACTGAAAAGTAACCTTGAGGGAGGAAAGAAGGAGGTGGAAGAGGATGGTTTCAGTAATGTCAGCTGTCTATCAAGGTTACTGAACCCTTATGTCAACAAAAATGAAGTTGCTCTACAGAACTGGGAATAAACCACTCATTCTGGGCAAAAGACCTTGGGGATACTGCTTTTCCTGATGCTGGTACTCACGTAGGTCAGTGTCAGTTTCTGCCACACTGCAGCCTTAGCATGGGGTTAATGGTACTAGAGGCACTTGCTTCCCCTGACTTACTGTAAAAGGAGTCTAGGTATGAGCTTTTAGCTGATTGAAGTCAGGTGAGTAAAACCTACTTTTAGCTTGCTTGGCCTGCTTTTCTGTTGCCATCAGGATCAATCCACTGCTTTTTAATACCTTATTTGTGTACTCTAACAACCATTTCTTTGATACTGTGCAGCACTTAAAATATACTCAAATTATTCTCTAAAAATCTGAATACATTTTCCTAGAACATCCTAAAAACATCTTTTATTTATTATATGTTGGTTCCAAACAAATGTCACATTAATAAGCAGAGAGGCTTGGGTAGGTGTACGTCATCAGTCACGCAGTGGTTTCTTCTTCCAAAATACTTCCAGAATTAGGTCTGACCTCTTTAAACAATGAGCTATTTATAGGATTCATAAGGGCCTTATCCTCCAACCCTGACTCAGCCAAAACTCACCACTGACCTTGACCTCCTGTAGTCTATTCTTGTAGCCTTACTCATGTGAGGAGCTTTTATTCACTGACCTGACTTGGGGAGAATATTCTCATGAGTATGATTTTGCAGGCTTGCTTCCCAGCTCAGTGGGACATGGTCAAATGCCACAGAATCAATTCCTGCTATGCATGTGTTATTTCTACAACGTTATAAGTACAAAAATAAAGGGGAAATATGCAGCTAAGTTCTGCATTCAGTAACTGCAACAATAAACTGAGTGTTATTACATTAGGTGTGTACAGCTACAAATGAAAGCATTAAATTCTCATTTTGGAAGACAGTACATGTATTTTTAGAAGAAAGCAGTCACTAAATTTCTCAATCATAAGAATTATTACTGAAAGTACTTGATTTTTTTCTCAGGAAGATACAACTGTTTTTAAGTAGAATATTATTGCAGTGTTAGGTGATTACGCTAGCACAGTATGACAATGGCAATCTTTTTTCTGTATTTTTTTTTGTCTTTTTCTAAAAACCCTTCTAACTAGTGTTGATTTTTTTAATACCCCAGTCTGCCCTGGGTTCTAATCAAAAAGGCACCTTTACTTTCCTCTTCCTCTTTCTCCCATTTTGGGCCATTGACTCCTCATTCCACTATAAATGACATCAGTCCAAAACTGAGGAATGCTGCAACTGGGCTTGATTCCACCTCTTCCCATAGCACTATTAATTGTTCTTATCACAACAGGAGTACAGGAACCAGAATTTTACTTAAAATTCCATATGGCTGCATTGTTGTACCTTCAAAAGTGGTCAGTTCCAAATGCTTCTGAGAAAGGTGCAAGTAGCCCTGTGGCTGTCAAATAACGATACTGTGCACCTGTCTTCAATGTTAGATTTCATTCTGATCTCTGATAGTCAGAGACTGATTTATCCTCAAAGTGTAACATTTAATATTCCAGGGTATTCAGATTAATTAGAACTATACATATTCTCAAAATCCATAGAAATGTTTAATTCCTTTTTAAGTTTTAGGCTCAATCACCTT
This sequence comes from Agelaius tricolor, assembly GCF_023055355.1. Lineage (NCBI taxonomy): Eukaryota > Metazoa > Chordata > Aves > Passeriformes > Icteridae > Agelaius > Agelaius tricolor. The sequence continues at coordinate 57,626,460 of NW_027269263.1, forward strand.
TTTTATCACAGTCTAATTACGACGTACATGAGAAGTAAGAGAAAAGTAAGAGAACTATTTAAGAAACTTCCATCATTTAATTGCCTTGAATTAATTCCAAACTCCTGCTCCATCTTTCCTATAGCACATTTAGTCTTCTGTGCTCTTTCCTAAGTCAATCATAATTAATCTTTAAAATTTTTCTTCAGAGAAGCTGCTTTCCATGCTCTAGATCATGCTTGTAGCTTTTCCTGAACATCTTCTGAAGAGGCCTTTGAAAAACCAACTTTAAAACCCAGAAGCAAGGTATATGCACTGGTTTTTCCATTTTGTCAGCACACTCAGGAGTGTGGTTTTCTGGTTTTCCTTTGCATGGGCAGAGGTGTTTGGCCTATCATGATCATGGTTAGGCCTTTCATAAGTCTGTCATTAGAGACTGTGTCAGCCACTTCACCTAGTAATAAAGATCCTTATTTTATAATTCCTATAAATCTTTTCTAGCCATGTTTTTGTGGATATATACACATGTTACTGACTTAAGGTACTATTAGATAGTTAGATGATTTTAATGAGAAGGTTTGTATGCTAGCCCATGAACATTCTCATTCTTACAGTGTTGGATGTACCCTGCCCACGTTTTATTTTAAATTTATCACTTTATAACATCTATGTTATTTCCTCTGTAATCCTTCTGCTGTTTTTGTATTTTTATTACAAGAAAAATATTATTGTAATCAATGTTCTCTACTGGGGAAAAAATAAAAAGCTAAACAGGGGTGATTATTTGTTTTGTGTAAAACTTCAGACTGACTAAGCCAGTCAGATCAAAGGACCATCTAAATAACATCTTGCCTCTGACAGTAGCCAGTAATAGATACTGAGAGAAAGCATATATCAAAACATAAAAGTTTTTTTTTCTGCTCTTGCAACTCTTCCACATTATAAAATTAAGGAATCAAGACAATCTGGAATATACTAATTTTTTTTTTGGTATCCAAAAAATCTTATGATAATTTGTTTAATGATTTAATAAAGGGAATAGAGTACATCTATCTATTTAATTCTCCTGCCTGATAATTTTATGTGGTGTACTGTAGTTTTTAAGTTAAGAAAAAAGTGCATTATCATTCTCCACTCAGGATTTTATATACATTTATCACATTTTCCTTGTTCCAAGGTGAGGAGTGTATTTAATATCCTTTCATGTAAAATATATGCCCTACTTCTTACAATCCTTATTAAACTTCTTTGTGTTTTTCTGAGACTTGTATTTGAATAGGCATACAGAGGCTTTATTCTTTGTAATTGTTGTTTTTATTTTCTTGGGAGTGCCATTGATCCATAATTTGCATTTTTAATATTGTAACAAAGTTCCCTTTAATTTTTCTTACATCAATGACTATTTGCTTGTCAAATTCTCACCTAGACCTTCTAATTTCCATTTTACACTTTATTTTCCATAAGTATCTTTTTGAAGGCATGTAAATGAGTGGTTTGCTTTTCACAGGCACAAAAGCCATCTAATGTTAATTATCAGCTGTAGCTCACACATTGCTTTTAGCTTTGGCCCCAGGGCAGGAAGCAGCTGTCCAGGACAGCAGACTGGTGGGGACAGTTCAATTGCTGCAGAAACAGTCTGTACTTGGCAATGTCCTTCAGAAGACTCAGGAGACCCAGATGAACCCATAAGGTTCACCAAGGCCAAGAGCAAGGTCCTCCACCTGGACTGGGACAATCCCCAGTATCAGTACAGGCTGGTGGATGAAGGGATTGAGAACAGCCCTAATGAGAAGGACCTGGGGATGGTGGTGGATGAGAGCTGGACATGACCTGGCAATGTGCACTCTCTGCCCAGAAAGCCACTTGTGTCCTGGGCTGCATCCAAAGCAGCGTGGGCAGCAGGGAGAGGGAGGGGGTTCTGCCCCTCTTTCTTTGTTCTCATGAGACCCCACCTGGAGTTCTGCATCCAGGTCTGGCATCTTCTGCACAGGAAAGAAACAGACCTGTTGGAGCGGTGGCAGAAGAGGGTCACAGAAATGATCAGAGGGCTGGAGCACCTCTCTTGTTGAGGACAGGCTGAGAGAGTTGGATTTGCCCAGCCTGGAGAAGAGAGGACTACAGGAAGTTGTTATTCTGGCCTTTCTTCATTTAAAAGATAAGGCTTATAAGGCTTGTATGAAAGTTGGAGAATAACTTTTTACTGAGGCCTGTGGTGATAGGAGGAAGGCCAATGGTTTTAAACTGTAAGGGAGATTGCTTGTAAGGAAGGAATGTTTTATGATGAGGGGTGGGTGAGGAACAGGTTGTCCAGGTGAAGCTGTGGATACCCCATCCCTGGAGATGTTCAGGTTTAGATAGGACTTAGTGCAACCTCCCTGCCCATGGCAGAAAAGAAGTCCCTGACTGTGGCAGAGGGTTGGACTAGATGATCTCTCCTGATGCAGATTGATTCTGTGATCACTACTTGCCAAACCCATTTTCTTACCTACTCCTTGCCCAGTAGGAAGAGAGTGGCCATGGAAAACAGCAGTGCTTTGCAGTTGCAGGAGGTTTTACATGTTCACACATTCCTAGTGGGGACTGTGGGTAGGGAAATGTGCAGGGTGGTGCTGGGCACCAAAACAGTGGGACTGTGGCTCTTGGTTATGGGAACAAGAAGCTTGCTTAGTTTTCATGCTCTAAATTGCTTAAGAACCTCAGATTAGATGCTCTGTACTGCTTTGTGGACTGGGAGCCTAATGAGGTTAGCTAATGAGTTGTATGTCCCTTATTGTGCAGAATGAATGTTTCTACAAAGTTTTGTTTTAAGAACTCCATGAATAATAGCCTTGAGTGGTATTCTCAGGCTGGGAAAAATTACATAAAAATGTAAATACATCTTTAAAAACTGGTTTTAATTACTTAAAAACTAAGTGAACCAAATACCTTAATTCTAATTTTCTGATTGTTGTGTGACTTCTCTCTGAAGTGAGTTTACAATTATTTAGGTACCTTAAGAACACCTCGATATTTTACTGTAAACACCCTCACTTCTGTTTTCTACATTTTAATTACTTGTAAATATATTTTTTATCAAAATCCTGAAATAATATTTTTGGTTCTGAATGAAAAGATCAGCTTCATAGGTCACTTTAAATATCAGGACATCTCAGATTGCCTGAACTAAAGGCAGTGAAGTCAGTTGAAAGTAGTATAGCTTGCTGCTGCTCTGCTTTTTGTCATTTCTGGAAAGGTTTGAAGTAGGTGAATATATGGAAAGTTAGAAAAAGAGCAATCTGGCTTAAAATCTAGGTGGAGGTAGAAAATTTGCTCCATTAAACAACCTAATGAAGTAATCATCAGAGTCACTGAGGAGGGCAGGCAGCATCCTGCAGAGCTGCATTTCCAGCTCACTGATCAGGCTCTGTTCCTTCCACTGAGAAACTCACTGAGGCCACAGGATGAATGCACAGCATGCAAATCTAACCAGTTGTAGGTGCTTTTTGTAGTTCTCCCATGACTAAGAAGCTAATGATCATGAGTAATTTATTTCAGCCTTTTATCCTATGTCTTTTTATCTAAAGATGGGATCCCCAAGACGTCACCTCCCCTAAACTGTGGAAAGCACAGAGCAGTAATTTGTAACCTCCTCTCAGGGCTTCATTTTCAGCTGTGCTAGTCTGTAAAACCACCACTTCTCCAGCACATCTGATGGGCTCACCAGGCATGCACAGTACAATTTTCACTTTCAAATGCCCAGTGCAAGAACATTTGTTTTAGGGGACTGCAAACATCCTAAGACCAGCTTTCAATTTGCTCAGGCCTGCAATCCTGCTGTAATGACTGCCCTCTCACCATCCTTTCCATAGGATCTGTCACTACCAGGAGAAGTTGAGTGTTTTGAAATGTGCTGCTGTTCCTGGAAGAGCAGTTTGATCAGGGCAGACTGGTCCTTTTCAGGTGAAAGGTCATGAATTCACTTAGGAATTCACTTTTGGATACACAAAATTAGAAGAAAGTATGTGATTCCTTCAAACAATGAAGTAAGAGTCATCCCCGTGACTGAAGAGGATGAGTGTGAGGTGGAAGGCTTGGTCTTCTCCAGGGAGGGATACAGAGTTTCAAAGCAAGACTGATAATAAACACATCCAAGTCTTTATAGAGTTACCTAAGAACCCAAACTTGTGCAACTGTTTAGTGAGTGGAGGAAGATGGGTAAGAGTGGTCTGTCTGCCCCTCACCCCACCACCTCAAGGTGCTTTGTAACTACAAATACAAAGTAGTACAAAGCAAGGAATGTGAAAAAATAATTAACTCAAAGAGCAAAGTTATTAGAGCCACGAGCTGGGCCTCCTAGTGAACTAGATCAGGCTTAATAGTCTGTGAGGGTGAATTGTGTTCATAAAGTGGGGAAACGTGTGGTTTTTTCTTACAGGTTTGTTGGGATTGGCCTACATGGATGTATAAAGGTTGCAGAAGCAGGAAAACACAGGAATTACTGCTGGACCTGAAAGATAAAGCTGCAGATTTTAGGACAACTGTGTTCATGTAAGGCACGTATCATTTTTCTTAAAATGGGCTGTCTTTGAACAGTAAAAGTAGGTGTGTTAGGGTGTGTGAGGACCACAGTAAGTTTTTGTTGGTATATATATATTTATAAACAGAAAAGAGAATCTTGTTATAAATTAACTGGCTTATTGGTGTCAGACTGTCCCAGATGCTAGATTCATATATTAGCTGCTGTTAGCCCATGAAGATATAGCTGATGCTACTAAGAATTACACTTTTTAGCATACTTTCTGAACACTGTAATGCAGCCTTTCCCACCTGGACTACACCTCTCACAGCCCATCTAGAATACAAAATAAATGAAAAAGAAATTAGAGGCAGGTATTAAAATCTTGGAAATATAACTAATAAATATAAAAGCTGGGAAAAAATTCTGTGTAGCAAAACCAAATTAACATAAGTAGCATTGCATCTTTAAACTTTTTTTTTTTAAATTGAAACAATTCCAGAATTAAAGTCACTTAAGGCTTGTCTTTAGGCCAGACTGACTGGAAAATGTTTCAATTTCAATGAACCACTGTTTGGTTTAGTCTGAAACTGGTAAGACCTGAAAAGCTTCCACAAAATCTCATTTAAATATAGCAATGCCCAATTTTGGTAATGTAACATGTACAAACAAGATGTCCATCAGTTCAGTTGGCAATTTTGAAAGATTTCCACTAAATACTCTGCAATCTTCTGAAGCATTTGAGAACCACAAATACTATGGACTTTTTCCCCCTGCTATTTAGAGAATAAATGTAGCTTACTTTCTACTGGTTTTTTATGCTAATATTTTTTATTCCTGCTTCAGTGTGGTTGATACAGTAAAGCTTTTTCTCAGTGCTCACCTTTTATTCTGTTGGGTGCTAGTTGTGCCTTTTGACCTGTGCTGGGGATTTACTGGTACAAAATAGGAACATAATTTGGTTTGGACCAGAATTTGATGTAATATTTTTAACATCTGTATTCCACATGCATCTTTACAGATTATACTTATGGGCAAAGTATTGGTGCACATTTGAAAATCAGCTTTCTAGACACTAGCTAGACTTACTAGCTAGTAATCTTACTGTGGGAATAAGATTGGTATTTAAAGGAAAAAATTAGTGAATTCTATCTCATGATTTTTTCGTTTTGTTTCCTCTAATATGAATTAGAATGACTATATATTCTTGAATGTGTCATTTCAGCTTTCAGTTTCTAATTTTACAGTATTAGATGACCAAGACTGCATTCAGATCATGGTTTGTATTTTTACAGACAAATGTAATTTTTACCATAAAAAAATACATGTGAAAACTCAAGCTGCAGTTTGAAAAACTAAAGAAAGCAAAAGTCAGGTTTGCACAGATCAAAGGAATTACAGCAGTGAAGAGTTTGGTTCCCAGGCAAATCAAAATGTTTTGCCCACCAGGACTGCAATAGGGCATCAGTTTACAGTTTGGTTCATTTAAACTATTTCTTTACCAGAAGTGCAGGCAGTCAGCCATAAAAGTGGCCAAACCAGGAATGTATTGTTCTAATGTTTATGAAGTCAAAAAAACCCAAGCAGAAACCCTTCAGCCATTCTGTCCCACTTTGTCAGCTCTTTTAAAGTTTTGCAAAAACAGGGTGATATGGAATATGTTTCATTTTCAATAAAACCTTGCCAGAGAAAATTCTGAGGGCATAAGCCACATTTCTGGAAATTGCAATGACTCAAGTGACCTCTTGTTCTGACAACTACAATTTTAAGCCTGGACTACTCTGATCTGTAATCAAGATAGTGAAAAAGAAACAGTGATGTGGGCAAAACAGACAGGACTGGATTGCATCAGAATATGATGTTTGTTTTCTTGTCTGACCCAATTTAATACCTAACTTTGAGATAAAGAGTAGTAAGAAAATTGTGAGGACATTTCCTTTCTCTTTAATTTAGTCAGTTGTACAATTGTTTCAGGTTGGTCATTTGCTTTCAGGATTGTTTGTACTGTGCCAGGCTAAGGGCAGCTGTACCCCTATGGAATCGTGGTACTGAGAAGCTGTCTGGGAATTCAGGAGATTGGTGCTTCATCCCCCACTGGGCTGATCAGCTGTATCCTAGACCATCCTAAATGCAAGTATGCTTAAGTGCTCTTAAAACTTCCCATTTTCTAAAGCCTTTCTAGTCCATGGCCTTCCAAGCTAACCTGTTTTGGTATTTAACAATCCTTTAGGTTGGAAAGCATATTCCTAATGTGCATGCTAAATCTCCCAAGCTATAAAATAACCTAGTTATTTCTTGGTTTTCCTCTTGTGGCCATGAGTAGGAATTAATGATCTGCTCTTTGTCTAAGGAGAGACTGTTTCATTTTTTTTAATGTACAGTTATTTAAATATATATCCAATATGCTAAAGTGCATTAATACTGGAAGGGGGAGGATTTGCTGTATTGGACCTAGTTAGTGGTGTGTGCTCAACTCTTCCTCAGCAGTAAGGGAACCCCTCCCTTTTCCCTGTATTTGCACTGGTGCAGCCAGGTGGAGATTCAGTAACCTCTTGCCCTGCTATGAATTTTTGCACTTGTAGTGCAGATGTGGCAAGGGCCTGTGGTGTTGGCAAAAACCTCTGTTCAGTGAATTTGTCTCAGGCATAAATTTTATCCCTTACACAAACATAACCTCAAAATGAGCAAATCCTGCCATTGCCTAAAACTGTGGAATCCTGTAGACCACAGCAATAGCTTTGCAGATCAGGACAACATTTCATTCAATGTTTTAACCTCTTTAAAATATTTGTAATTACTAAAAGCCAAATTATATTATCATGTAATGCTGAAGAAGCTGAATTCTGCTGAGTTAATCCTGAGTAATACTGCAGCCCATAAAATCAAGTTTGACCTCAATGTGTATGACAGACAGGATTAATCAATTTAAAATGTTTTCAGTATTTCAGATATGTGGAATGCTTTATAAATGATAAATATTAGTTTCCCTAGTTGAAAATGAAAAAAAGCTTTTGCCCCAGTAACCAACATTTGATCACAGTTTAAGTTATTGGCTGTGGTCGTCCAGCTCTTAGTCATGGCTGTGTAGAGGGATCTAGTGGAAATATGGGAAATGAGGGTAGTAAAAAGTCTGGGATAATAAAAGGTCAAGAGCAGCTCAACAAATCAAAATTAACCCCAAGAAGTAACAAGTACATTTCAGCAGGTCCCTTTTCTTCTGTCCCCCACCTCAAGCTTTGAAACAGGATTATCACATAAACAGACTGTACAGTGGATCTGTGACATTTTAAGAAGAATTTATGGGGCCTACCAACAAATTCAGAATCTGGGCTACCAACTGTCCAAAATTTCAGGAATCATTAACAAAAAGGGATTTTTCTTAGCTCATGGTTACAGAAAAATCTCTAATGTGACATCTGGACTGCAGAACTGATGCTGCACTATCTTATCTAAATTGCAGAGATACCAGAGGCTTCCAAAGTGTGAATATTTTTACTTTTCTTTAGGTCATTTGTAGATGATGATAACACCTTTATAGCACTTCCTATTCATCCATCTATCTAAATGCTGGCTAGATTCTACACTTGGTCATTGTACAAATCATCCTCTGGTATCAAATGAGAAGTGACGGGGCCAGTGTGAAGCACAGGCCTGGAAATTCTGCTTTCCCTTAGCCTTTGTGTAGCTCCCAACATCCCTGGTGAGATCCACCACCATATTCCTGAGTGTGAATTAATGATTGCTTCCCTAAAGGCATGCAGCCAACACAGTCTTATTTATTGGTTTCATGCAACCTTAAGTCTTCAGTTGAAATTCATTTGGAAATTTACAGAAAATTCAAAGTAAATGGGTATTTCCATGTGGCTTAGAAGAACAGAAGCCACACAAAAATGGAAGCAACTCTACATCTTGCACTCAGTACTCTAATGGAAAATATAAGCACTTGGTTTCCCAGTAAACCTTCTCAGAGCTAATTTTAATGTAAACAAACTACTGCTTAAAGTGCTAATGGGTTTTTGCTGTGACTTGTGAGACATGTTTCACTGTTTTATGATATTCTTTTGTAGGTGCAATAGCAATCTATTGCCTACCTAAGATTATATTTTCAAAATGCAGTATTTTTAATGTATGTGCCATTGTTCTGGGAATTTGAATTGCATATAAAAAAATTAACATGAAATTTTGCATTGTAAATTGGCTTTCGATGTGCAAATTTTGGTGCATGCATGGAAGTTTTGCATCAAAACATTGGGAAAATAGACATAAAGTGCATTTTTTCAAAAATGAGCTGATAAGGAGTTATTTGGAAAATGTAAAATATGTAAGAAAAGGAGGAAGGGTAGATAAAATGTCAGTACTGACATTTTTGTCACTGCTCATTTACACATTTTACAAATGAAAAAAAGTTCAATAAAATGCCAGACCAGCTTTTTCTTTCCTTACCTTGATGCATCATTTTTAATACTTAGATACTTACTATCTGGTGCAGAATTGATTTAAGCTGTTACTTCAGATGAAAGTTTTCCAGAGGAAAGACTTTGAGATTTTTTTCTCCCAAAACATGGCGTAGGATTCTTCTCCATGGAAAAATTCCTTCTGCTTGAAACGGGCTTTGCTTCCCAAAGCAGCAGTGGGATGGTGTAGCTTTATTCTGTGCTCACTGAAGTCAGTAGGAAGTTTTGGAAGTCTACAGAAAGCATCAGCCTCATGGGGGTCTTTATAACCAGTCAGAAGCCTTTTCTACAGCAGATTTTTCTTTGCATCAAACACACAGTGACCAAGACATCTAAATGCATTGGAAATCTTTGGAGCTGCAAAAAGATTCAGTGGGCTTTGAACTACTTCCAAAAGGCCTTCAAGCCTCTCTCTACAGTTAAACTTGCCCTTGAAGCTCTGCAAATGTGTTGTATTAATTTTTTAATAAAGTTCCCTTGGCTTGTTGTACATAGAGTACAAAAAAGGAAAAGATGTTTCCCTTATAGATGATGTTCTAAAACAGAAAGGGCATATGAGAAGAAAGTACATGTGAATATGTTGGTGGAAACTATACAAAAGAATACAAAAAAGGAAACACTGCATTCAGATTGATATGCTGGAGAAAAATCAACAAAATCTCTATACCTGATGTGGTGTTTCACAAAGCTACTGGAGATGCTAGAGGTCAATGGGCAAGGGTCACCCAGTGTTTACTGTAAGTGTACTGATGTTTTCAGATTGTTTTAAAGCTTAATTCCCTCACCAATGTATTTGAAATACATGGAGATATCATCTAATGAAAGAAAAACTTCTCTTTGGAGTTCTTGTCTTCACAATGAAGGATGTTAAAAAGGAGACTCTGAAAGTATCTCTACTGAGATGGACACTACTCAATTAACTGGCCATAAACAATCTTGGATATGTAGAGATTAGTTTGGGAATGGCAATGAATTATTCGGGATAGTCTAGTTTAAAGATGACAGCTGAAAATTTCAAACATTGAGCAGATCTAATAGCTTCTGCTTGAAGAAACTCAGAATAGTTTTGGACTGACTGGCTTGCAGAAGAAAATTTAAGGAAGGATTTGAGAGAGAACTCTGAACTTGTTAATACAATGGGTGTTAGCCATCATTTTCTGGTACATATCCTGATACAAGGACTTAGGAGGAATCAAATGAAATCCTGTTGGGCAACAGATTTAAACCGAGCAAAGGGATGTACTTTTCCAGGTTACATATAGTTATGCTACAGAACTACTAGATACCATAGAATGTTTTGGACTTCAAATGGATCATGTCAAGGAGCTGCAACACTCACAGATACTGTTTATAACTGTAGCACAGGATGTCAGTGTATCAACTCCAGGATTTATTCCAGGATGTCCTTAGCTGCAAAGTGCCAGTGCCTGTGGATGACCTGGCTGTGCATCTGTCTCATCTCTTGCATTCATTCACCCAACATCCACTACTGGCCACTTTAGAGATAGGTTAAAGGGGGCACTGACCCAGCTGGACTGTGACCTGACCTGCTGTGATCAAAAATGTTGTAATACTTTTTTCGTTGAAATTTTGGAAAGAAACAAAAAAAGTCCATTGAAATTCACTCTTTGACCTCTATGAACAAAAATTACCAGTACAAAAAAAAAGGTGTAAAACCAGTCATATTTTTAATGTTAAGCCTTTTAGTGACTATTACTGAGCAATCTCTAACCTACCATTATGGTGAGAGACCATTACCTATAAACTGCCCACATTGCATTTGAGGGGAAAAGGAAATGGGGAAGGGTTTTAATGTATGTTGCTTGCAGTTGGATGCACATTAATATCTCAGGTTCATGCATCAGACCTGTACTTTTTACGCTCAATTTCTAACCCTTATGATTTTATCCTATTTCAACTGGTATTGTTGGAAAAATTCCAGTTTTGTTGAACTCTTTGTCCTGATAGCAAAATTAACTTTTAATTAACTTTCTCTTCATCTGTCTAATAAAGAGTTGTTTTAAAATGTAGAAAGATTTTTTTAAAACATCTGGCTTTTTAAGACTTGAGTCAAGAAACTTTTTATTCAATTTTAGAAGTTAAAGCCTTAGTGAGTAAAAATACTCATTTAGCAATCACCAACCATAACCCATTGTGAATGATAAAATCAAAAGGTGGCAACAAAATAATAGTTGAAAATATTTTGTTATAAACATTGCTGAAAGGTAGGCTCTTCTGAGAAAAACAGTTGAGATCACTGTTAGGTCAAAAGGAAGAAGATTGCATTAGAGAAGTGTATGATGAGCAACGTGCACAAAAATATCAACAAAAGGACTGAGAAGATCAAGTATTTGATATTCATAGGCCATAATCTGCATCTAACTAAATTATGAGGTAATAATGTGTAAAAAAATTACCTGACCTCCAGAAAACTATTTAAAAACCCTTTGTTTTTGTTGTTTTGGTTTTTTTTTGAAACAGATGCTTCACAGATTTCCTTGTGGAAGCTGGAAGTATTTTAAAATGTTAATGCCTTTATGTGCATTTTCTGCCAAGACGGATTATGTTATTTATGAGATTGATTTTGTTCCTGCCTTAGCAAATTATTGGTAATGACAGAATAAAAGTGCATATCAGAATCCCCTAACATTAATGTTCTTAAGCTTAAGTCCTAAGCCTACACTTCTTGTGGCTGTGCCACAAAGAGGAGATTCCAAATTCAGCAGCTCTCAGTATGCTCTAAATAAAAAACACCCCAAGCAAGGGCCAGCTAAACTCCAGCAGCACCATCCTGTACCCCTTTTCTGGTGGTGGATCCAAATGAGTGTTCATGCTGGCAACCCCCATTCCTCCTCACAGGGCTGGTGGGACAGCAAGGGCTGATCTCCTGTGCAGGACACAGAGCCACGAGCACCTGCTCCCACACTGTCCCCTGTCCTGGTGGTGGCTGCAGAAGGATCTCCCACAGAAGCTGGATTGCAGCTGCTACTGGGGTGTCTGCAATCAACCCATGTTGTCATTCAGGCTGTTTTTCAGCTTAAAATGTGACTGTAAAATATAAAGGAGGTCATTCATTACTGATTAATTGCTTAAGCTTTTAGGAGATAGAGTGAGAGGAATCGATAATAAATATCTATATCCATGTATATTTCCCTTTGGAAAAGCCAAGCAGCTGAAATCAATGAAGGCTCCAGCTTTTTGGTGATTGACTGCTTCTGCTGAGCTGGCTACTGAAAGCAGAGTGTGAGCTGGAAAGTCTGATAATTCATTAACATGTGTGAAACAGGTTTCTGAGCTCCTTCACCAGCAGCCCTTGGAGCAGCCTTGTGGCAGGAATGGAGCAAATGGAGAACACTTTACTGGGAGAGCTAAATTTATGCTCAAGCAGAGAAAGAATTATTTCATGTTGTCATTAAGTTTAGAAAAGTCAGAAAGTTTATCTGTGTTCTTTCAGAAAGAGCCAAAACACCAGCCCTCCTACCCCCCAGGTGAAAGTCGCATTAGTAACAGTAAGAAAACTTTCTATATTTGTTTGTGAGACACATGAAAATCATAATGTGTCTACAAGAGCTTTGAAGTGAGACACAATGATAGGACAGCAAGGAAAAACATCTGGACAAGCTCTGGAGAGGTAAATTGTATAAACAATTCCTGGAAAATATTCTTAAGGAAGTTTTGGCGTCCCTGCTGCCAAATCTTCTGTGAGAAAACCTTTCTCTGTGAAAAAATATGGGAAAATATAGCTTGTAAGTGAATGTCAAACTGGAGGCTTACATTACTTTTTGTCAAACGGGTCTCACTTTGTTTCAGAATATGAGATGTAGGACCAGGGCACAGAACAATACACTTAGCATAATCTACAAATAATTCTTCTGATATGAAGGGAAGTAATAAAATGTTTTAAGAAAACAAAAAGTCATCTGGATAGCTGGTAGAAAACTTAATCAATTCTTACAGACATCTAAAATAAAAACAGAATTTTCTGCAGGAAGTGAACTAGTCCTACAAGAAAAGGAAACAGTTCTTTTGAGGAAAATTTGGAGATTTGAGAAAAATCCCACAGAACTCCTGCTGGTCTTGTGCTGACCAAAAAACATGCAAGAATAATTGAAAAAAAAAATTCAACACAAGGCAGAAACAGAAGAAAAAAATAATTTAATTGTACAGAGAATATTAAGGATAAACTTACAATAAGCTTGTGCTAATTTCTGAGGCAGAGCCTGAAAGCATTTGGTAATGGAATTATTCAAACACAGAGGTAACCAGGACATGCTTGCAGCAACTATTGCACCAGTTTTATTAATGAAATTCAGCTAAATAATTAGTCAGCAAGACAATCAATAACAACAGGATAACATTAATCAGCAACATTTATGATAAAGTTGTTTCATATAACAGAACACATGAAATATCCCAGGAATTTCAGATATTTGAAAGCTATGGAGGTCTCATAAATGCACTTGCAGCCTGTATTATTTGGAGGTCAATGGACCTAGAAAACTATGTTGAAACAGCAAAGCAAACACTAAGGCAAATGAACATGATTAAGACCCTATCTTGGTTTACTTCACTATAAAACCACACCTCTGCACCCAAGAGCCTCAGTCACATGTGCAAATGGACCAGGAAGATCACTTTGGCAAAAAGAAATTTGAGGGTGTTCTCATGAACTCAACCACCTCTCATTATAGGACTGTGAACTGTGACAACAGAAATGGTGAGGGTAAAGAAATGTAGCTGTCTAGCAAACCTTTAGGTGCCACCATGAAGCAGAGACAAAGAGGCCTCATTTGCAGACAATAAAAAAAAGGACCACCAAATTATATAAAAACCGTGGTTCAAGTCAGAGAAGCCACATTCACTCCAGATAAAATAAGATATTCCAAGCAGGATTACCATCTTTCAGTTTTCTCATGAGCACAAATTATCTTTCACTGAGAAATTGTCTGGCACAGTATAGAGAAACTGTGTATTTGTCTAAGATTTGGAGGTATGCAGCAACCCTTTTCCTGGGAAATCTGACAATTGTGCAATGACAGTGAGCATGCACAGTTGGGAGGAGAGGTGTGGCATACATTAGAAACCTTGGACATTCACAACACATTGGAGATTGTGGCTCCATGTGCAGAGCAGGCTTGGTGTTTCTCCAAGAAGCACAGCTGTGTGTGCAGTTTGATGGCACAGCCCAGAAATTCCAGTTTCATTCTGCAGGTGAAGCACAGGTTACTTCTGTGCACTGTGACTCAACACTGACAGTGCTTAACTCCAATTCCAACTTGAATAATTGCATATGGGTAAGAGCAGTTTCCTTTAGCTCTGTGCCTTGTTTCCATTAGTTACTACCAAGTAAATTTCCTTAGAAGGCTATAAGGGTCCTCTAGAAGCCCTCCCCAAAATAGGTTTTGAGTGTCTGCTGATCAGTAATTCCGTGACTTCCTAAACTATTTGATGTGGGTTTGTATTGAATAGTCCTAGGTGTCCTTTTGTTCCATGAATTTGTCAAAATCTTATTTTGAATTCAGGTACGTTTTTAGCATCCACAATGTCCTGGCACAAGTTCTATTGGTTAATAATGTGACGAGTGAAGACACAGGTCCTTTTGTTTGCCTGGAGACTGGCAGCTTCTGGCTTCATTTGATATCTTCCAGATTTTGGGCTGAAAGAAATGGTTATTTCCTACTCACCTTATTCAGGCCACTCCTGATTTTACTGTTCTCTAGTATATTATTTCTTTTTGCAAACAAAACCCTTAATCTATTTTATTGTTCTTCAATAAAAGAAGAACAATAATCACTCCTCTAATCACTCTGTATCTTTAATCATACTTGTTGCACTTTTCTGCATCGTTTACAGGACTTCTATATCTGTCTTCAGATGGACACATAACTATAAACACTGCTGAAGATGTGCATATGTAATGCATTTATACAACAGAAAAAGAACATTTTATATTCTTGATTCCTTTTGTAATGATTTTCTAGCAATGTTTGTCCTCATTTAATATTCCTCTACAGTGAATTTTTGTTGCCTAGTCATTACATGGTAGGAAGTTCTTATGTGAGTCTGCAATCAGCCTCTCACTGACTAATTCAGTGCCATCAGCAAATATTTTCATCCCTTTTTGACACTGTTTTCTGATCCCTTGTGATCTGTGTTGAACAATGCTAACTTCAACACAAAGCCATGTGGGACTCCATGTGTGATCTCTTTCTACTCTGAGAGGCAACTAATACTTAACCTCCTTTCTTCCCATCTTCTGAACATTTCTTCATGTCTGATTAGCTTCCTCAAGAGCCTCAAGGGAGGCAACTTTTTAAGTGCCTTCTGGAAATCCAGACAGATGGTATCAAACAGATCTGTGGTGCCAATGTTTTATTGAAGTGTCAGAGGATTTTGGTAGAGAGGTGAAGCACAGCTTCTCTTTAGAAAAATTGTGCTGACTACCTCATTGTACCATATTTATCCTGATGTCTACCAATTCTGTTGCTTATTATTGTTTCTTCTGTTTGAATCAGGGTATTAGTTCAGAATATTGAAGGTCTGGCCTGCAGTCCTGCTTAAAAACTGGTGTCAGGGCAGTGAGCAATAAGCTTAGCAATGGCTTTGCTGGGCTGTCTCTAAGGGAAATGAATTAAATGGATACACAATTAGGCAGCTGGATCCTTGCCTTTGAAGTACATGCAGGGGACAACCCCAAGATTCTGTGCCCATGGTCTGGCATGGGCTGAGCAGTGCTGCCAGGATCACTGCATTTGAGAAGCTTCTAAATAAAAATCCTGATGAGTGCTTGCTCTCCTGTGGATCTCCATTTCTGTGAGCAGTATAAAAGACAACCATTCATATTTCACTTAAAATGAAACAAAGCAAAACCAAAAAAGCAACTCAGGCAACATGTAGATTTGCACTTAACCAGAGATCAGGCTTTTCAGGAATAGTGAATTTTGCTGAGCATATTAAAAGGCTGTTTATTTGGTTATACCAGTTTTACAGAATGTGACTGTCGACTTGACTGGATTTGTATAATGCAAGTAAAGGCTAAAATTAAGAGCAGATTTAAAACATGAGTACAGATAACTTTGTGAGCATTCCACTTTAGCAGTTGTGTGTGGACCTGAGAATATTTTGGCTTTCTCTGTTTTTATTTTTAGTATTCAAGGCATTCAGACACACTATTACCAACTCGTTGACTGCCAGATAGATTTTGGGGAAAATGGTGTGCTTTACTATGTTAAAGGCTCCTTGGTTCTCGGTTGTTTGGGAGAAAAATAATGTAATCCAAAGAGTTGCTAATGGATTCTGCAGGTATTTTCAATAAGACAGCCTGTATGTATATATAGCAGATTTGGTCTATTAAATGTTTGTCAATTATTTGTCTTGTTCTGGGAGACTTCCTGGCTGCTTAGCAGATATATCCTTCCAACTGACACCATACTAATTTGTAAAAAATACTAATGGTCCAGGCAGTGTGTCTTTCACAGGGCTGCAACTTCAAAAAACATTAGTGGGAGAAATTTGCCTCTTATCATTTTTGTACATTGCCTATGATTATTGCTGTCATAAATTAGAAATACTCAGGTGTGTTCTCCATCATGCATACCTTCGATGCTTGATGCTCTCTGTAATGAAAGGCACAACTCTGATCTTTGTTGCTCTGCCCACATGCTTATGCCATTGTTTTCTTGATATAATAATTTACATCCTGTTAAATTCTTTGACACAAATGCTTTGAAAATGCTTAGTATATGCTATAATACCTGATGGTGATTTTTATCTTGCTAGTTTTGTTTCTGAAGTTGCATCAGTAAAGGAGGGAAGGCCATTCTCCATTTGTAAACACAAAGTTTTTGGACAATACTGTCTGGGGACTTTGTGTTTACAACCATCCAGATGGCAAAGAGTGTGAATTTTGCATTTTGATTCAGATGGTCCATATTGATGTGAAAACAACAAACCCCCCCATGTTTGCAGAAGATTGCCTACTGACTATGTATCTGGCAATGTAGCAGGTATATAATTTATTCCATGTACAGAGAACATGTTGCACTTAGAAAATAGAACCAAATAGAATGGTTGCTGACTCTAATCAAGTAGAGTTTCTTTTCTGATGAGTAGAAATTGATGCTTGCCAGAAGTATAAATTGGTAGAACAACCAGGACCAATAAAACAGTTTCACAGTTAAATAATTAACCAGTAAACATACATGCAATCAATACTGCAAGCAAGTTCTGTTAATGCTGAGGTCATAGCACTTTCAAGAGTGCATTTATTCAAGCAATTACTGCATTTTTGTACATACAAGCTAAATAAAAGGAAGAAAAAAGATAATTTTAAAAGAGCTTGATATTAATTTTCTTCAATAAGTGATGCTGAAATGTAACAGCTGCATTGTACTTTACTCTCATTCTTTGTGCAGCTTTCCTTTTATCACAACTGAATCCTTCTTGTCTTCCTCTTTCTATTTTAGTTCATATTTACTGATTTTATAATCCACTTTAGTTTGCTATGTAGCTAAGAAGCCTGAGGTCTCTACTATGAAAATGGAACAGTTTTAACTACTGAAATTTGCATGCTAGTGTTTTTGGTTTTCTGGATTTGTTTGTTTTTCAAGTGGAATTTCTCAGAATTCAGTCGTGAGCACAGGATCATTCAATGGTGCTATTCATCACCTTCATTAATGATCAAAATAAGAATATGCTGATGAACTTTTTGGTGGCAAAAGGCTAAAGAAGGAAGAAAGGCAATCCTTGGGGACCTGAGGACTAGGAACAGGGTGGAAGTTAGAGCAAAATCTATTCCACTGGAGGGCAGTTCCATTACAAGCCTTATCACAGAGTTTGCATTTACACCTTCTCATCAACATCTAGATGGTGTAAAAATCCTTTCCCCTCAGAGCTTGCACATGAATGAGAACATGCACCACCTCTACTAAATGTGATTCCTCTTTGTAATGGCCATCACTTAAATTCTACCTCTGCCATCCAGGATATCCTTTTTGTGTCTCCAAGTCAGAACTATGACTCCTGAACCAAGATGTTTGTCTCAGGGCCAAGTTTCTCTGGGCTCTTCTTCTTCCACAAGTTTCTGGGGAAGTTCCATATTCAGGGGGAGAAAAAACTGAGCATCTTATTTATTTACTTATCCAATATTTCCAGTGGGCCTGAGGTGACAAGATTGGATGATGTGGACTGTTTTCTTGAGAAAGAGCCCTCCTTGAAGGCTAGGTCAGTTGGCTTACTTGCTTTCTGGGTCCTATTCCAGTGTCATATAATCTGTGACAATGCCAAGGCCTTGGCTAGCTGTTAATGGAATGTGCTCTGAATGGTTTGGGTTGGAAGAGACCTTAAGGATCATCCTGTTCCAACTCCCCTGCCATGGACAGGAAGACTTTTCAGTAGATGAGGTTGCTCAGAGCTCCATCCATCTTGGTCAGCCCCAGGGATGTTTC
Organism: Agelaius tricolor; assembly: GCF_023055355.1. Classification (NCBI taxonomy): domain Eukaryota; kingdom Metazoa; phylum Chordata; class Aves; order Passeriformes; family Icteridae; genus Agelaius; species Agelaius tricolor. The sequence goes on from NW_027269263.1 coordinate 57,644,834, forward strand.
TTTGGGCAACATGGTCCAGTGTCTCACCATCCTCATAGCAAAGAACTTCCTTCTAATATCTAATCTAAACATACTGTCTTTCAGTTTGAATCCATTCCCCCATATCCCATGACAACCTGGACTTGTAAAAAGCCTTTCTCCATTTTTCTTGTAGGCTCCCTTCAGGTACTGAAAGACCACAATTCGATCACCCCAAAGCCTTCTCTTCTCCAGGGTGAATAAACCAAATTCTCTCAGCCTTTTCTTGTATGACATCCTCCATCCCTCTAGCCATCTTGGTGACCTCTTCTGGACTCACTCCCACAGGTCCATGTCTTTGTTGTGCTGAGGACCCCGGAGCTGGGTGCAGTACTCCAGGTGGGAATAATGACAGCCAGGCATTAGAGAACCTTTGGCCATTCCTTGCTGTTCTCAGGCAGCAAGCATCACTCTGGGAAATGACATACTGCCCATGCTTAGCAGCGGTGAAACTCTAACCAAAAAGCTTCCTCCTGTGTTTCCTCATTTTCCTTCAGAATTACATCTACTCCTTGTGCCTTTTAGCCTTCATCCTCAGCAAGCAGATGCAGAGGTTAGGGAAGTTTTTCAACAGTCTGGAACTTGGCACATACCTAATCTTCCCCATCCAAGAAAGACTGATTCATCTTAAAGAATTAATTTGACTCTCCAGCTATGAAGAAGACCCTGTTAGAAATGATGAACGGTTTATGGCATAAGACTAGAGCAAATGCCTAACTTATCTAATATAGTAAAAGAAGATGACTCTGTGATAAAGAGATATTTTGTGCTGGAAAGAATATCCTTGAAAAACTGAGGTTGAAAATAAGAAAAACCTCCCAGAGTTATAGCACTGAGATTTTGGAATACTCTTCTTGTGTGGCCAGTGGAGGCAAATAATGTGATTTATTTGGAGATGAAGCTTGACAGTGTTATTAATTGGATTATATTCAGGTTTATATGTAATGGCAGGAGCTTGGACTTGGTGACTTTTGCTGGTCTTTTCCAATTCTTACCTTATATTCACCTGTTCCTAAAATAGGAGAGCAGTTTGGCCTAATTTCAACAGTCAGAGAATTCATAAAGAAATTCAGGACTGCAGAGGAGCTCCCAGGTGAACTCCACGTGATGGTTTTGAAGAGGCAGTAACATTAGATAATACTCTTACAAAAAAAAAAACCAACCAGCTTCTCCTCACTCTGTGTGAGCTGCCTTCTCAGAATGTTCTAGATTTCACAGTCTGTGTTTATTTATTCTTATGATTACATTGTCTTTCAGCTGAAGTAGAACTTCTTTCTCCTTGATTTTTTTAATCTGTTGGTACAGTTATAGATCAGTTGTATCCCTTTTCAGTCTTATTATTCTCTGGAAAGAGACTTTCCATTGCCCTTTTCACACTAATAGTCCCTCTGAAAGTTACTGCAATCTCATTACAAACATATTGATAGAGCAACACTGACACTCATTTTATTTGCATTTTTCTACTAGGTCTTGAACAATTCAAGTTGAAAAATGAGTTTACAGAGAGGATTGGCTTTCCTACCCCTATTTAAACTGTTTATTTTTAGCTAAATATTACTGAATATGGAAGCAGTCCAGTTTACATCCTGGTTTGATTTCCTGTTTACATGAGCCAGTCTGGTGTCACCATCGTATTTCTGGACCACTCTGGAAGCTTGTGTGCAGCCTTCCTTCCACCTCCAAGGAGAGCTGCCCTACACAATGGAGCTATTGTTGTGCTCTCTGATAATGAAATATGAATATTGTTGGACACAGTATATGCTGTGCTTATGTCACTTTGCTATAGTGCACAGATATAACAGCAAACCTTTCACTGAAATGTGGGGAGGAGAAAGCTCACGTTAGAGAATAAAGTCATAACTGTATCCATATTTTTTGAAGTTAATATATAAACAGATCTGGTCACATATAGGGTGGCTCCCTAGAGTATAATTTTTGTGGACTTGAGGGGGAGGAGTGTCTTTAGTGTTAATTTTTTCCCCCTTCCCATCTGGTTTTGTTTCCCAAACTATAAAGCTTACTATTTCCCTTAAGAGACTATTAAAAATATTTTTTTTAAGTCTACAAAATAGTTGACAATCTGAACTGGCCATTATGACTACTAATGGTCATAACAGCAGGCCTTTCACAGGAGGGACTCAGGGAGCTCAGTTTCACCAGTCCATCTAATGCATTAGCAGTCCCTGTCCTTGTTGTTATTTTAATAGGATTTTCAGAATAAAATGGAATAGTATGTGCATCCAGAGAATGCTCATGCCAGGTAAAAGAGCAGTGTTTTATAATTTTGGCTTAGATTTATCTAGCAATTTTTTGTTTTATTTTCAGTAAAGATGCATTTTAGAGATGTGGGAATACTTTAATGTGTGCTGATGAGTGTAAAACTAGAGATAAACAAGTCTAAGATTTGTTTAAGGATGATACAAATACTGCTATGCTAATGGATAAGAACCCTGAAATAGAACTGGTTAATTCTTTTGTTCTCAAGACTGATTCACAATAACTGAACAAGATAAATTGAGCAAAGCTCATTCAGTTTCTAGTAACCTTTTGTATTTGTCGATGCAAAATTTCATACCAAAATTATTTTTTTTCAAGGGAATACTGAAAACTTCATTTTTATTCAATTACCCACTTTAACATCACATTTTGAATGAATTTCCTCCCATTAGAACATCCAGACTCTTCCCTGGTATCTTTTCAACGCTCCAGTTTGTTAACGATGCTCTTTCTGATACTTGCAGGCGAAGGCTGGAGAGCACAGCTCCCTAGCACGGCCTGTGCACAGGCTTACCTTCTGCTGCTGCCATTTCCATCTCAGATGTGCTGTGCCTGTGCCTGGGGAATACCCTCGAGGAAAGCTTTGTCACAGGGAGGCAAATGAGGCTCCCCGGGGCAGCCCACCCTGCAGTGCTGCAGCTGGCCCGCAGCAGCCCACGCCCCGGCACCTGGCCCAGGGGCACTGCCGAGGCACAAGACAGGGCTCAGAAATTCCGTGTCCAGTTTTAACAAGGTCAAAAGATGCAGATGGAAAATGGCTCCTGATTGTCCTGATCCAATAGCACAGAGCAGGTCTCCTAATGCACTGGTAGTGACATGTATAAATAACAGCCATCGGGTCTCTCAGGGATGGGTTTACAGTGGGGCTATCAAACAGCAGCTATCAAAAGGGGACACAGCAATTCATTTGAAACCCATATGCTATTTATTTTAATACTGTTAAAAACTTGCAGAAAATCTTGATTGTATTCTGAAACTTTTGTTTTTCCACTCACAAAAAATCAAAGGAGTACCTCGGTCAACAATCTTTAATTAAATGAAATTTAAAAAAATAAAAAAAAAAAAAGCAGAAACATTTTAAGTCTGGACAATATTTCACAGCTATTTTCTTTTTAAAGGTGGTCATGGTAGAATATTATGCTGATAATCATAATGCACACTCTTATTTTTGTTTCAGTTACATACTAACAATACCTAAAAACCACTTTAAACCTCAATGCTGCTTCAGTAAGTGCTGCAGCAAGAACAAAGTTTCTTCTGTGTACTGAAACTCTGTTTGTATGGGGTTGGGAGGTGTATGTTACTCTTAGATAGGATTCCAAAATATGCCCTGATCATGGAACTCAGTAATTCTGGTCCAAAATATTTATTACCTGCATAAGAAATGTCACATATAGAGGGTTTCAGCAATATCACACAATGAATCCCAGAAGATGGAAATAAATACATAAAAACTAAGCAAGCCAGGTAAAATTAAACTGTAGTAGGAGTATTTTCAGTGGTAATTACAGGAGTCTGTCATTGCTGAACTTAGAGTAATAGAGGCAAATGTCAAGAAATTCAGCAGTCACATGGTACGTAATGAATATGAATGGAACATATTATACAGACTGATCAGGTCTTTATGACTCATTTAAAATAAGATTCGTTTCAGGTTTAAATCAGAAATTAAATTCATTTGTAGTATACAAAGGATACTATGCATCTTATTCAGATCTATTGTCCACAATTCCTTTTGTTTCCAAAATTAGAATTTTGAGACTCCATGGGGGTTGCTGTCTTTTAGTTTGTTACTTATAATCTAAGTGGTTAAATTGTAGCTGAAGATCAGCCAGAAAACTCGATACAGTATTTTTATCCTCTTCAGAAACAAAAGTGACTAAATACTGAAATGTTTTGAGCATATGAGTATACAAAAAGTATGTGATCCTGATATTCCTGAATGTTTCATTTAACTATTTTCAACCAGCATGAAACATTTTGACATTTGTGGAAAGACACATTGCATTTCAGTTTGTCAGATCAAAGACAAATGTTTCGCTTGGACTTAGTTTTTATGTGTACCCTTGAGCTGTTCAACAGCTTCCTGGCATTTATACTCCATGCTCCAGTTCTTTCATGTGCTGAGTCCCTAACCCAAGTTGTGCTGACTTCAATGGTAAAGACATTTCTGCATCTGTAAGTATAACAGTGCATTGTTTTTGTCGGAAAGCAGAAAAACATTGGCAAAATTGTTTCCTGTGGAAAATGTAACTTTTACAGAAACAGCATTTTCCATTGAAACACCACATTTTTAGAAAACTTCCAACTAACTGCACATAAAGTATATTTCAGGAGTGTTATTATGAAATCTATAAATGCTAACATCTATTTTTTATTCTAAATAATTTTGATTACAAAAACTTTTCAGACACCCAGTATAGATAAAATTAATTGGGCTTTCATGTATAGGATATATTTATCATCATTTAATTATAATTTCAGTATTACATTATTAATTATACAACAACATAAAGTGTTATGGTGCATTACGGTTCTTTTGCATCCAAATTGTGAAAGTCCATGGGTCTGCAGATTATTGCAAAGGGGAGAAGAAACCGGTGACAAAGTGAGCAATCATTGTAATGTAGTCACACGAAATTACAAGGAATACACAAGGTCTTGTTTTGCTGGACAAAGGAGGTATTAAAACTGTCAGAGGTGATGGCCTTACTCAGAGCTGTAGGGTCCTTTCACCCTTCCCTCCCACCCCAGTTCTTTGATTTCTTTCTGAAACATACTTTTGGGTAGATATGTGCTGGGTTTTGAACACAGCTCCAAGCCGCAGAGGCACTGAAGCCAAACAGCTTTGATGTGAGCCTGTGCTCCATCTCAGCTGGAGGGAAGACTCTGAAGGCTGGTGAATGGGATGTGTCCCACCCATTGACTGGGCAGCACCATGGTATGCAGGCCAGGAAGCACATTTACCAATTTACACCATGTTTACCTTGTGGGAATATGAGAAGCCACCTTGGAACAGAAAAAAAGCAGCTGTCTGCCTTCCCTGCTGCAGCTGGAGTAGTGCACAGGAAAATGAGATTTTAGCAGAGAGGCTGTAGGTGATTTACTTGCTTTCCTTCAAGGACCATACTTATATGGATTATTAAGACAAAACTAGAATTTTCTTCTACAGATCTGGGTTGAAACTTCCTGTTCTATGTCTAGGGTGAGTAATTCACGCTGTGTGTCTGTTTTTCCACCTCTCTCCTACAGCTACACAAATAGGCACTCATGCACACATGCTGCATTGGTCAGATGTCTGGGGTTAACCCAGATATTGTGAGCCTCAGATCAAAAGCCTGGGTTGAAATGCTATTTTTGCTGCTGAGGCTTGAGGTGTCTGTTCATAGCACAGACATGAGACAACTTCATGCACCATTTGCAGGGCTGTGGGAGATAAAACTGGTGCTATTTGGTTTGCAGCTCTCCCAGGTACAGGTACACATGCACAGGCAGACAATGCCAGGCACAGTTCTCCACGCTATTCCTAATTTCTTTCTTTCATATTTACCTTTGTTCTGGCTAGTGACACATGCCTACTTTGGGGGCTTTTTCTGTCTTCTGAGACTGATAACCTTCTTATCAGTTAAACCAAATGAAAGGCCACGGTTACACTTGCTGGTTCACAACAGTTTGTTACAGTTGAGTTGCAGATTGTGAATGAGGCCAGAATAACAGCTGGGTCCTTTCCATGTCAGGCAATAACGACATCAGGTTCATCATGATATTTCTTTTCCTCCTCTATAACTCAGTTGTGTGAATAAATGAAGAAAACCATATAACATTCCAGACTTCCTTATTTGGTTGTGTAGTCTCAAGTATCACTTTTCTGAAGTTACCTGCCATCTGGCACTGGGAGCAGGTTTACCAGGACAACTGCTGCGCAAACAGCAGCCTTCCTAAGCAGATGGAAATCCAGCAAGGTGGCATAGAAAAATTATCTGATGATCCAAGCCCCAGCTATCCTTGTGGTCTCAGGTCTCTCTCTAATTTCTGTCTTTCCCTTTAAAGCTGCTTTTTTGTATTGTAGAAAAGGAGGTTTGGAGAAGGAAAAGGAAGAGAAGAATTAAAACAAGAAAAGCAGATATCCTTGTGGCTCTTCAGGGCCAATTGATTAGCTTATTATGGAAGCTGGTGCAAAGGATGTGGAGAGGAGACTGAGCACTGACAGCTGATGTGTTTGTGTGGAGTGCTCACTAAAGGCTTTCAATAAACCTCACCACAGAGCTGATGCCCTTTCCCAGCTCCTTCATGTGTCCTTATGTCTCTCTCCTCTATATTAGCTGACGAACATCAACAGCTAAAACCCCCAACCCCTTAATAAGATGCTGAAGTCTGCAGCAAGTCATGTGAAAATGCTAAGCCTCTCAATTTTCCAGCCTACCCTCTGCCAGAGATGGCTGTGTCTGCAGCAGATGCAGAAGGAAATGTGTCCATGCATCAGCAGCTGCAGTTCAGGCTCCTACGCCATATCTCAAAATTTGCCTCCACTAGGAAAATAGTGAGTTAGTGGGCAATGAATTGGGCTGAGGGTGGTAATGTGCCATTTTACTCATTCTGGTGTAGAAGTGGTATTCTTTGGCAGCCTTCTAAAACACTAATATCTTACAACCAACACAGGAGGATCAAGCTTTCTGTAGGTTCCTTTTGGTAACAAAGCCAGATTAATGGAATGATCAGAGAAGAAAACACACTGATTTTCTATGGACTTATATTGCAGCTGAGTGAGTTCCCTGAGCAGGTTCGATGTCCTGTCCGACAGGGCTTGTGTTGGTGGCACTGCAAGCGCCACACGCTCCCGGGACAGGGAACGAGCAGGAGCGACTCAGCCGGGTTATGCTTCTCAGCTTGGACCTTTATCATCTGCCGGTGTGACAAACTTCTACTGGATCAACAGCATCACTCAAGACTGTGGAGATCTTCATCAATGAAACTACATTTTAAATTACTTCACTCGGAATATTTATTAAGCTATATGGCTATACATATGCACATCTCCACAACTGCTTTACTTTGCTTAAGCAGAAGTTATAAATGTCATCAGGACACCAAACATGAAAGAGTTTAACTTTTCCATATAACATTAGGAATGAAATAGCACATTGTTAAATCCTCCGACACCACGTAAGGCAGAGATTTTAGGCTATGTTTAAAATAGGAAGGCGCGGGGTGCCTGAGCCCTCTCGCTGCGGTGCCGAGGGTGCGGAACCCTCTCCCCGCCCGGCACCGGCCCGCAGACACCTGCCGGCGGCACTTCCATCAACCAGCTTCGCCTGCGGACATTTTTATTAAGTAGATCTATCTGTCTGTCTGTCTGTCTATCTATCCGCACACACATACATATATATACACACACACACATATATATACACACTTCATAAAGAGTATGTGTGTATATATATATATATATACATTTACATATATATATATGAAAAATTGATATAATACACACATATATATACGCTTAATATACATACATACAAATAAGCGAGGAGCAGTCCCTGGCCAGGTGTCCGCGCCCGTCCCCTGTCCCGCCCCGCCATCTTCCCGCTGCCCGGCGTCCACGCCGCCGCGCCTCGGCACCGCCGCGGCAGCGACCCCCGGCACGTCCCACGGCTGCGGGCTTCCCACCCGCGGCGGGACCCGTCTGATCCGGGCGTTTCAGTAGGATGCTGCGTGAGCCCCCAACCCCGGGACGCGGCGCTGTGGCGACTACATGTCCCGACATGCCGCTGCCTCCCGGCGCGGCGCCGCGGGCACCCACCGCCGCCCATTGTGCTCCAGCCAGGGGAAACGGAGCTCCGCTCCGCCTCCCCCTCGCGCACCAAGTGGTCCCTTCCAGCGCTCCATGAGGCGCCCTTCGGGCGGTCCCATCCATGGGAAACGGGGGGGGGGGCGGGGGGGCCGGGGGGAGAGGGCGAGGCGTGGAGCCCAGCGAGCGCTCCCTCGAAACCCGGCCGGCCGGTGATTGGCATGCGCGGCCGCCAATAGAGCGAGGCGACAGTCGGGAGAGCCAATGGGCGCGGCGGAGCGCTGCCGGGTCGGGGCGGGACACAGGGAAGAGGGCGGGGCGGGGCGGGCGCCGCGCGTGCGCGGGGCGGGAGGAGGAGGGGCCGTGTCGTGTCCGTGTCGGCTGCTCCAGGGAGGGTCGGGCGGAGGGAGGGGAGGATGGAGCGGGCGGCCGGGCGGCCGTGAGCGGGGCGGGAGCGGAGCCAGAGCGGGGCCATCAGGCCGCGGGCAGGCCCGGGCGGGGGAGAGGCGAGGCAGGGAGGGGAAGGAAGGCAGCCGGGTGACGGGTCGTGCGGCGGAGTGGGCTCCGGGCGGAGAGCGGGCGGGCGGCCGGGGCTCCCGCTCCGCAGGGCGGCCGGCGGGGCAGGATGAGCCAGGAGGAGATCCTGAGGAAATTCATTAAGCGAGTCCAGGCCATGAAGGACACGGACCACAATGGGGAGGACAACTTCGCCAGCGACTTCATGGTGAGGGGCGGCGGCGCGGGTGGGGCGGGCGGGGCTCCTGCCGCCCCCGGGGCGGAGGGGGGTGACCCGCAGCCCCTTCCCCATCCCCCGCCAGCGGGGGGGTGCCGGGGCGGGCGGGCTCGCATCCCCGGGGGTGACCGGCTATTGTGTGCCCCGGGGCTCGGCCGGCTCCCTGTGCCACCGCCGCTTCGGAGCTCGGCGGGGGGAGGGAGAGTGTCCGCCTGGATTCAGCTCCTTCCTGCCCTCCAGCCCCGGGAGGTTTGTCACCGCGGCCCCGGCTCTTCCCCGCTCCTGGGCAGCTGGTGGTCATCAGTTCTTGCAAAATTCACCGGGAGGCTCCTCGTCCGCCCGCCCCGCTGCTTCCCTGAGCGCATAAAGGGGACGGAGGCGAGGCGGGGGGGCTGCGAGCGCTTCCTCGCCCCGGCAGCCCCTTTTCCGCAGGGTCGCCGTCTGTGATGGCAGCTGGGGATAATCGGGCACTCCTTCCCCTTTGATTTGCCCCTGTAGCTGCCTGCTTGAGATTTCTCTTCTTTCCGAGGAGATGTGTTAAACGTATTGCTAGTCCTTGGAGGAATATTCATCTTCCCTTCGCTAACGTCTCCCATCCCCCATCGCAGCCCTGCCTGTATCCCTCGTCCTTTCTTCCTTCCAGATCAGTTCACCGTCAGCCTTTGGTTAACGTGTGCGCTCGGGGAAAAATTCTCTCGGAGAATTTGTGCTTTTCCTGGTTTATTTTAGCTGTTTAATAGGGCTGTTACAATATATCGGGAGTTTTATCTTTTGAATTGGTCGTCTGAGCTGTGAACAATAATTTTGATTGGGCAGATGTTGCTGGCACTTTTCAATGTCATTTAAATACTTAATATCAAAATGCAGTTTTCATATGCAGAAGAGCTGAAGGAGAGCGGGTTAGTGCCCTCCGTATCTGTCTTTGTAGCTCGTTTTATTATGTGTGGCTCTTTGGGATTAAAAGCACATCGTTAGCCCTTTAAGCTGTCAGTCTGTGCTAGTGCTCTGGGAACAAAAAAAAATAAATAATAAAAAATAATCTCAATGTAAGCGTAGCATCGGAGATTGTCCGAAATGTGGGGAGGAGGCCGCGGATGTTGCGCAAGGCGAGGGGCGTTGGGAGCGCTGGCAGGTCCAGGGCTGGAAGAGGAAGTGGACTTTGGGAAGTAACGAGTTCATCCAGGGTGGGGAGGGAGCCCGTGGGAAATCGGCCACGCTCTTTGGGCAGGATTTTGCAAATGCTAAAAGTATGCTGCTGAAACATCTGAGCATGTGGGAAAGGAAGAGAGAAAAGTGTGAAGTGAAGAACGCCATTGGAGAGATAGGACCCTTTTAAATCTTCACATGAGAGCTTAAAGGTTACAGAATTTGACAGAAGCTTTTCATTAAGTCATAGTTTTAGTAATAGAATTGCTATTTAACACGAATTGACATCTTGCCTTGTACTGATGGGCCTGTCTTGTTCATGTAAATTATATATACTTTACAGAAAGGCTGGCCTAGGCTACTGCAAAATGAGGGACATTATTAAAAATCTCTATGTTAGGATCTCCTAATCCACCTCTACCATTTCATATCTGATAATTATCCTGATGTTTTAGTTTTGTTGTAGTCTAAAGATATATAATAGATATTTTTATCATCCTTTCTTTGAAGCAGTGGTGCACCCCTGTATGGAAAATAGCTTTTGTTTCAATTTCTCTATTTGACAGCATTTTGTTTTTGTGGCTTTCAACAGCATAGACAGTGAATTTTCCCATTGCTTTCCTGTAGCAGGAAGAAAAGAATACGGGTAAAATGGGAAAATAGGATTTATAGGAACTAATGGGAAGGCATTTCAGGAGAAAGATGTATTACCCGAAAGAGTGTTGAATGTTTTGGGGAGAATTGTGTTGAAAATTTCTTTTGTCCTTTAACACTTTGTATTTCAAACTTTCATATTTGATTTTTGTATCGGAAATTAAAGGAAAACCAGGAAATTAGGATCTTCAGTTCTAATATTCACCTTTATGTAATAAAGCAGACATAGATTAGTGTGATGACAAGAATTATAATTGCTGCTTTTTAAGGGTTTCTTTTTCACTATGAATGTTCTGGGGTATTTAGGGATTTTTGGGGTATGAGTTTTCGGTGTATTTGGCTGTCTTAACAGAGCTATGCCTAGGTCCTCTTTGAAATGATGGAAAAGGAAGAAGGAAAGAGAGGTAAAGGGGATTTAAGTTTCAGTATTCTGTTCAGTTAAAGAATGAGTAGATGTTTTTTGAGGGGTGAGAAGGGAGGAAGTTGTGTTATCTCATTTAAGTGCAGGATGTTCTGTGGCTGCTAAATAGTGGCAAGTTTGTGGAATAGGAATTGCTGTTACTCATCGCTTCATTTCCAAGTCAAAATGCAATCTAAAATATGAATGGAATAGTGGGTGAATGCAAATGAAAACAATTCTTTACTTTTAGGTCTTTATTGCCTTGGAATAATCGGCAATAGTTGAGTAATAGGCTTGGAGAGTTGTACATAGGCCTGAGAGAGTGAACTGAAAGTACATGCTGGGTGCCCAGGAGTGCTGGAGGACAGGGTAGAGAAGCTCGAGGTGTGCACAGGTAGGCTGATAAGCTTGGCTGATTGCTATTGAAAGTCCAGAGTGTAGATGACTAAGGCTGCAATTTAATAATGCCATTGACATACCTGGAAACAACTTCCTCCTGGAAGGTGGAAAGTTGATTATTACCCACTCCACCAGTGCCTCCTCACCTCCCCTCAACAGCAAGATAAACTCTATGATCTGGGCACCAGTGGCAAGTTTGTTACTGGAAATCAAATGCAGTTAATTAATTTGCACTAGGAAGTAAGCAGGACTTATTAGTAGATCACTTCAGTACTCTGGGTGTGCACAGTTAGGATTAAATGAAGTGGATAGTTTGAAAACAGGACAGACGTGTCTGTAAGCCTTGCCAGTAATCATGTGGATGTGGATATGGGGCAAGTGGGCTTTTTCCTAAAATAATGTAGGTTAGGACTTTGCTACCATGGTTGTAGTACATCCAGGAGTATATTTTTTCCTGGGTTTTTGCTGACATTGGTATTTGGGTAGAAGGAAATAAGTATAGATTGCTTCCTCTTGGTGTTTCATGCTGTATGAATACAACCAATGGTCCAGGTTCTGATTTTTTTGTAATGAACATGTGTATTACATCAAACAAAGGTTGGAAGTCAAAGTTCCATATGGAAGAACAGAAAACAGCTACTCTAGAATTTAGAAAGACCTTGATAAATATTATTTGCTGATTTATTTTTAAATTTTAATCTACCTACGATTAACACATTTTTGTTTTCTTACATTATAGTCATGACAAAAGCATCCTGACACTCATTTCTCTTGTTTGATGTAGACTGCCATTGTTATAGAAGTGAAATATGAGTAGTGTGAAGTTTTACCTTCAAAAATCAGATGTTTCTATTGTTTTGTAGTATATGACAGTCTTGCTTAATCTTCTGAGTTGTATATCTGGCTAATCTGTTGTCATGGAATACTGTGTGTGGCTGAGAATGGGTTTTTTTGTGATGGATACTGTGTAGGAGACCCTCAGCTGCTGTTTGGAGGAAGTGGTGTCAAAATGGTCTTGTTTTCAATCGTTGGTCTAAATAATAATACATTTTTTTAACAGTTTCATTGCACCTAGTCACAGATATCTGTATCTTTCATTCAAGAGGGCACAGGTAACTAACTCAACTGAATATTGTGTGTCTGTGTTCTGTTCAGTCTAAGATGAAACTTTTAGGTTTGGAAACAGTAAAGTACTCAAGTTGCTGTTTTCTGAAGTATGAAAGGGAATTTGAATGGTTTGAAACAGGTAAAAAACTAGTTTCTATGTCTTTTACATCTAGTTAGTTTTGGTTTTGACATTTTTGTATTTAAGGACTTCTAACTGATTGTTTTGTGAAAATGCTATTTAAAAAAAAGGGAGATGGAATGTGCTTGACTTGTAAGGATAAAATGTAGCTGCTCATAGGAAGTGCTACGCCAGATGCTATAAAACTTGCTTTGTGCATTTTTTAAGGCTTTTGTCTTTGTTTTGTTTTTTGGTCAGTTTTCTCAGGAAAAGGCACAATTTCTAAAATGCCTAAAGGCTGCTGAAAATGAATGAACAGTTTACACTGAACTAAATCACTGATTAAAGCTACTAAGATACATAGTGAAAGTCCACATACTGATGCCAGTCATGACATAGATTTTGTTTTGGTCCTGGAGCAGCATTAGGGATACCAGAAATACCTATTCAACTGTAGCACTTCAGAAATGCCCCTCTTGAAGCTTCTCTGTGTATTAATGTGCATTTGCATAAGCCTTTCTGATTCAAATGCTATTAGTGCACCTCTTGAGTATCTGTGAAGATACTTTTCAAATTTATAAGACAGGCATATAATCTGGAAACTTAGAAAACATTTATTTTTTTTAAGATCCCACCATATAGACATTTTTGGAAGTGATGTTTTCTAGTATCTATTTAATGAGTTTGGTGCTTGTAATACATTGGTAGAAACACTAATGCTTTGTCATATGTGTTAAAAAATACATGCCGTCTTTTCAAGAGATATTTGTATCTGTAAAGGTTAAACTGGGAAAAATGGTTTGGTAGAATCAACTACATGGTAAACTGTTTCTTGAAACTTCAAATCCAAGATTTAATTGGTGTAAGCAGAGGTTTACATGGAATTCTTGTAAATTGGGTTCTTTTGAAAAATCTATTTGGAGCACTTGTTTTCCATAGAGTGTGGCAGAAGGGGTAATTGCCTTGGAGAAAATGACCCCAAGTGTGTTGTACAGCTGATCAGTCATAAGGAACTCTGCTCTTAGCAATCAGTTAATAGGTCATAGGCAACTGTCACTTCAGATATGCCTTGTGCATTTTTATCATTTCAGGGTTAAATAATGGATCTGTTAGTAGTCACCTTTCATATTATGCTTACATTTTTCTTGTTAATGTATTTGTAAAGTTTTGTTTCCATTTACATATTTCAGCTAGATGCTGTTAATTCATCTGTGGGGGGCACACCCCAGCACATGACTCCATTGTGTGTGGTTGTAGTCATCCAGGCCATTCATAAAGCTTCTTTTACATGGACCAAATCTGGTTGGAGCAATGTCACTGAATAGTCATTTCAGTAAGCCCAGACTTTAGAGGCTTCTGAAAATTTGTGAAATACTGGTCATTCAATGTTATATGAAAATACAGTTTTGCATGAACAATCATTCAGTTTTAATATTCAGCTTCTTTGTCCCCTTCTGAGGAAATGAGTGCTGTTTTTGTTGCTTCAAAGATGCCATTCTGAATTTTCACAGAGGTGGTTGAACACAGCCACAAAGCTGCTGTAGTGGCCCTGGGGTGTAAGAACTTGCAAACTCTGCCTAAAATTGCTGTTCTTTCAGCACATGAAACTAAACCAAGTCAGTTAGGCAATGCTCTGGGTTGTGTCAAATAGCTTGTGTGGTAATAAGTTCTGTTTGCTCATTTTCAAAAGACAGCAGTGTGTAAGTCTACTGTTCTCATGGAATAAAGGGTTGTGGATGGATTTTGTAGAATATTAAAGAATTGTTCAGGAGGAGCAAATGGTAATGTTGACCTTTCACCTCATGGCATACTACATGCAATCCAAATAATTTAAATAGCATGTCAAATACATACTTTGTTTTTATTCTTACCTCAATTCTGCAGCACCTTTTGCTGTATTTAGTTATATATATATAGATAGATACATCTCAGTAGATACCTATATATGGATATGTCTCGTGTGACCATAATTCATCAACCTTAGACCCTAATCTATTGTTCTGTAGCTCCATGTATGTGCTTATGTATTTGTATAAGCATGGTAGTAAAGTCTGTGTAGTACTCTGCATGTGTGTCACTGATCTATAGCATGAATTTCTTGGTTTGGATTGCATGTAATTTACTTTAGAATTGCAGTAGGTTCAGGCTGTTTTTCCTTGATGCTGTTATAGCCAAGTATAAGTTATCAGCTCTGCAAGCAGGGAAAGGGTAAGCAGATATTCAGATTATCTAATGTGTATGCATTTGTTGATCATGAATGCAACAGAAGTCTGAGGCTTCTATATTAATCTCTTAAAGCCATTAGTTTGTAATGAACAGAAATTATATTCTATCTTCTTCGCTGTTACTGTTTAAGATTTGTGGATTTTCCATTGTGTACTGCTACAGTTTGACTGTAGTATGCTTAGTACAAAGAACTTTTTGGCACAGGGAAAATAGTAATGCATTTCTTCTTAGTGTTGGGAAAACGTGAAACTGTAGGAGTACTTTGGGTGTGCATTTCTAGAACTGAAATCAGATGGTAGATGATGGTTTTTTTCTTGGTCTTATATAACAGCCCTTCAGTTAGGGAGAGGTATCAGTGTTAAAGGTCAGATAAGGAACTGAGTAAAGCACAAGTGAGTTAGGTAGAGCAGGAGCTCTTTGTGCCATTAGGAAGTGCATTGTTTGTATCCTGGTGTTTTCCTCAAGCTGTTGTACTCCACAATTGCTGTGGTTATGCCAGCACAAGCCTGGATAGCTCAGCTGTGTGTGTTTGCCCTTAATGAACCATGGACCTGCATTTCTGTTTCTTTTAACTGGCATGTGAACGTTGCAGAGAGATAAGCTCTTTGGTTTCCTACTTCATCTGACAAAAAAAACCTTGCTAATATAAACTTAACTCGTGAATTATTTGTCCAAATCTGAGCAATCACAATGTGTTTATGAAAAGAGAGCACTCTGGTATGGCTGTGGAGTTTTAGATCTGGAACCTGGAGCACAGAGAGCAGCTGTATTGTTGGGACTGTGTCTGGAGTCCCTCTGCACCTTCAAGAAACCAGATTGTGTTCAGACCAATATTGGTGAGACAATATGAGTGCAAAGCCAGTAGCTTTACTAGGGAAGCTGAGAGTGCAGCAAGGTAAGAGAAAAGTTGTAAGAGCAGAAGAGCAGAGTCAGGACTGGCAGGCTTTAGGACTGTCATTCTGGGTTGGAAACTTGTTTAAAGTATCTCTGAATGTCAGAGATTTCAGTCACTGAGGTTTGCATAGGAAGGTTACTGCTTGTGTCCCTGAGGGCCTTGTTCTAGCTGCTGTTTTGTCATCAGCTTTAGAATGAAAAAAATCTTACACAGCTAAAAAGATCAAGTAGAGAAAAACGTTTCCCAAAAGGTACCAGATAAATAGAGGTATAAATGGATGGCCTAGTTTAGTTGACCTAATTTTTGCTCCTATCTGTCCTCCTACAAGCCAATACTTTTAATTTCTTTAAAAGGCAATTTTATTGGTGTTAATTTATGGGAAGACTTAAAGACAATATTGTCCTAATGGAAGTGTCTTGTGAAAGTAAAACCTAGAAGAATTGAATTATCAGCTCTAAAATGTAGCAAGGCAGTTACTTCAATGGGGGAAAATATCTGGCTATTACAAGATGACTGAAGCTATGAATGATGTTGCCTCATGGGCTACATATGTCATTAGGAACAAAGCAAATAAAGAAATATGTTTCATTCATTCATTCAGATTTCTGTAAGGAAGCATCAATAATTTTGAAGGAAATCCTGCCATAATTCTTTGGACAGTTAATTTTCTAAATTAATTTTATTTCCGAGCTCCCTTAGTTCTGCAGAAAGAATTGAGTTGCCTAGTGTTAGGAATGGGCCAAGGGCAACTGCATGAGTTGACTGAAAGTTTTAAGTGCTGTATGGATTGGTTGGATTGTGCTATTTTTAATTTGCTGTGATTTGGAGCAATTTTAACACAGTTATTAAGGGTATCCATATAACTTGTGTTCCTTCCTTTTTGGCAGAAAGTCTATCTGCTTCATGTTTTACATGTTGGAGAGCAGGCCTTGATTCCTAAACATTATTGAAATTTATTTGTTTTAATTGCCTCATCTTTGCTATGATTTTTGGTGTCTAAAGTCATGGTTTGGAAAGCACCAGCCTCTAAGGGGAAGTTAGCTTAGTTAAAATCATATTGCTTTAAAGAATGTATGTACTACTTTAATCTCTTGCATTTAGTTATGACACCGAACTTGTCATTTTAAAACAAACATTTTACATTAATTTCCTTTTTGTGTAGTCTCATAAGGTGTAGCTGAGTTTGTTTTTCTAAGCTCAGAGTACAGTGGTGTCCTCTTAAACAATTTTACATCTTGCTGCATTTGTCCTGCTGTCTTGTCATTCTTGCTGCCTCATGTGGATGACATCTGCTTTTTGTTTGCCTCTGAAAACACACAGATGTTTTGGACTCTGTGATCACTAGAAGAACAGCTTTCATGTGGATCAGTGGAAGAGTGGGGTTTTTGGGGGCTGGAGAGGTAAATGACCATCTTTCAGCTGGCAAGGCTTGTCCCTCTGGGCAGCTCATACAACCAGAGAGAGGCTGAAAGGTCATGAGTGATGTCTGATGCTCCTGCTTTTATTGCCCTTGAGCAGTCAGCACCTCTGCTGTTGTTGCTATCCTTGCTGTCTGTCTTATTTGCTTTAGGGTCAATATCATGGATGAGAAATTAATTTCTTGTGCTGAGCTAGACTAGTTCTAGGTTCTGGTTCATGCTCATTTTTCCTGGACTTACTGGCATGAGTTCCAGCTATTTGTCACATTTGAGAGTCTCAGGGGCCTGTTCCAGAATTTTCATATTGTTTTCCATTGTTGATTACATTTTAAAATACATTTTGTCTTCCATTATGAGAGTATGGCATTTTTTTATTCTCCTGGTAGTTTTTGGAGGACACAGCTATCTTTGAACAACTTGGTTCCAAACTGAAAGGATGTTTCATGGGTTTCCTGTCCAAGTGTTCAGAGAACTTGTCAGTGTAGATCATGCATCCTGTTTAAATGACTGATTGCTGTGGGAACTGCACTGCTCTTGAGAAGCCTGAAGAGTGTTCTACTCTGTCCTAAATGTTTCACTTCTTATTTGATTATGTTTGACTCTGTAATGCATGACCCTGTGATGGAACAGTGTCTTTTTTTCCTCAAGTGTGTGGGTAGCACGTGTGGTACTTGGGTATAGCTTCCTCCTTAGACAAATGTTCATATTGGATTAGTTGTCTAGTTGTTTCACTATTTTTTATATGTTTTATGTTTTATATTAATATATTTTATGTTTTATATTAATTGATCTCACAAAACTGAGAGATCAATTAATATAAAAAAGCAGAACAGACAGAAGAACAAGTGATAGGAATAGTGCACTGCTCTCAGACTGTGGGTAGGCTGGGTTGGAAACTGATGACTGGCTGCTCTGTGACTGAGTAAAATTAATCATGGAGATGTCTCAGTGGTAAATGTATCATGTTCTACATATTTGCAGTGCACAGCTCTTTTTTTTACTGTTTTTACACATGTAGAAAATAAGTTTTAATTCTTTCTATATTTTCTACTTGAATCTTTACCTTCATGCATGGGAAGCAGGATAATGCTTTCATTATTACTTACTCCCTCTTGTATATTCTGATTCTTTTAGCCAATAGGTAATTGTTAATTGAAAAGAATACAGTTGTCCACTAGGAATACTCAGGGGAAACATTTAGCTCAAAATAAAGCTGGAAAAGGAAACACTGTTCTGGAGGGAAGGGTATATGTAGGTTAGTTGAACTGCTTCAAGAAACTGAGAATTCCTGCAGAGTTGAATTAATTATAAATTGTCTATAGGGCAGCACCCCTATTGCACAAACTGCTAAAGGAAGGAAATAATCTCTTAGATACTGTGAATGTCCCCAGATAGCTCTAAGTATTCAACAGTTACTTCTAAGATTTCAAGTTTGGTAGTTTAGGTGGTTACACAAAACTGTGTGGATTTTTATTATGACCAAATTAGACTGTAAAATCAATTTTAACTCATTTTCTTTGAGATTGCATAAACAGAACTGTGACGTTAATGGACATATAGGGAACTATATGAAAATGTTAATGGAGAAAAATGACTGGTTTTAGGCAGGTAGAAAGGACTTGGAAAGTACTATAGGCACACACTGGAATTTACTTTAGTAAAGAAATATGGTGTTTTATAGATGCTTTATTCTTCTGTTATTTCTACTTCACGAAGACTAGGCCCAGAAGGAAGAAATAGATGTTCTTTCCTTTAATAGCTCTTTGCTACAGAATTGCATTAAGTGCTACACAGGCACTTAAAGCTTTGGACATGAGTCTGCTTTTCAAACTGAGTGTTCTAAGTTGTTATTAAGCTGTGGGTTAAGCCCTATCACAACCTTTTATATTTTCCTTATAAACAGAAGAACTTTTCCAGAGGCTATTCTGCAGAACTACTGTGGAAATTGCCCTGGCATTCTGTAATAACCCTGCTACAGTTGCTTCTTCAACTGGTACCATCTATTTTCTTAATGTTTTGACTAAGATGATGAAATAGGAGCTTTCATTTCTTTTCCCTTTTGTGGTTGCAAATGCAACCGATGCAACTTGCAAATTGTCTGAGATGTCAACTTCCTATTTTTGTTGTTCTGAAAAGAGCAGGTAAAACCATGGCAGAGAAGCCTAGTTGGTTTTTTTAACAAATTACAGAAATCTATAGCCTGTAGATAAATGATTTTAAATGAGAGACCAATAACACTGAAAAAAAATGTGTGTATCCCAAAGTCAGCAAGCTGTTGCCATAAATCAGTGTGATTTCCTAAAGGGAAAGAATATTTCTTTCTAAAATGCTAGCTAATTCCATAACTAATTCTGCTATGGATTATCCTGAACATGAGCTTGCATTTGGTACCTTATACATGATCAAACACCACAGTCCTTTTGGTGCAAAGCTTTAGCAACCTGTCATTCTGGCATGGCAATTTAGAAAGCATTAGCACTGTTTAAATTGGTGATCCTGTGAAAATGAAGCCAGCATCCTGTTTCTCCAGCCTTACAGCATACATAATGGGCTTCCCTTCCTGTATTCATAGAAAAAATATTCTCTGTCTGGTACAGTAAGATGATCTAATCATCCAATGAAAGTATGTGGGTATAAAAAATTTCAATGATGGTGTCTTTAGCTCTTATGGAGAAAGGCAACTTCCAGATATATTAAGAGTGTCTGAGGTCAGGATGTGTTTAGAAGTGAGAAAAGCAGCAGTGAAGTAACAAGGGAATGCAGTGAAGGGATATAAGTAGGTAAAGAACTTATTTATTTCTAGAGACTTATTTATTTCTATTTCTAAGTATGTTTTGAGCTAAAACTGACCGTGAATTTTTGCTGGGTAGAGGATCTTGTAGGGCATGTCAGGGAGGCACTGGAATTGGCTTTTGTCAATAAATGCAAAAATTAGTTTCTTCTGTTCTTTGAGTGCCATGTGGTTTATTTTTTATGGGGCTGTTGTATTACCTGCCACTTTAACACCCCCACAACTTGATGCTGAAGTCAGCAGTTTCCCAGATTGGGTACTGATGGTGTAGATGAAATAGTTTGCATGGAACACCTGAATAAGAAAAATTATAACAAAGCAGACAATATTTACCTATTATCTTGGGGGGTTTTGGCCCCTTTTTCCTCTGCTAACAGGTTCTTTTTAGTGTGGTACTGGAATCTGGTGTTTACTGGTGACAGCAATGAACTGACCATCGCTCCCATTCCCCATCTCCCTGCCTGCTCTGCTTGGGAGGAGAATGTAGAGCCTGGGAAGGAGGCAGTTTTGATTTGTTTTGGAGGAAGGGTGTTTTGGTTTGTTTTACTTGTTTTTAATATTTGTTTAACTTCTCATTATTTGTTGGTAATAAATTCAGTTAATTCAAAGTCGAATCTGTTTTGCCCATGTTGGCTGTCAGTGAGTGATCTCTCCCTGTCCTTATCTCAACTCATGAGTCTTTCATTATATTTTTCTCTCCCCTGTCCAGTTGCAGAGGACTGGGGTAGAGTGGCTTTGGTGGGCACTTGGCACCAGCCAGGGTTAACCCACCACAGCAGCTTACCAACTTCATGTGCCTGACCTGCAGATCTGTTTGGATGGAGATCCCAACCTTCTCTCCTTCCTGTGGTTGGTAGTTTAGTGGGTATAGGATTGTCATATTATGTGAAGACTTAAGTACATAAAATCTTTTAATTTACCAGCTGGGCTTGAAAAACTCTTAAAATTCACAACACATTTTGCAAAACTGAAGTTATCCAACTTGCTTCTGGGCGTTATCTCAAAGGCCATGGGGGAAGGATTTTTGTGAAAGACAAGACAGAAATGCTTGCTCATGTGAGCTTCCTCTTGTATTATTCATACTCTTGTCTTTGACTTGTCTTTAGCTTATTGGATCTAGCTTGTGGACATTGTATAAACAAGATATCCTTCAGGAATTCTGTATTTATGTCAACTAGTTGTTGAATCATCCTATGAAGTGTGTAGTTTTCCACTGGGCACAGTACTTCTGTCAGATCTTATGCAAATTCCAACATGTGTTTTTGAGCTGTATCAACTTTGATCTGTCTTGAATGTTTTAATTATGCTCGTCTCTTTATGTTGTGATTGGATTTTACTAATTGTTTTTTTTTTCATTTCTGTTTGTGATTTCCTTATTTTTTTAAAACCTTTGGTTTTTACTGGTTTTGGATGACAGAAGCCTTTGCATGATGAGTGGAAAACTGTGAATAAGTTTCATACACTTCTTCAACTTTGCCTCACTTTTAGTCTAGAAGCTCTTCAGAACAAGCTTTAGCTTCATGCAGGTTTGATGAACTGAAGGTAAATGATTATCTATAGTATACTTTGGTACCCTTTTAAGCTTGTGAGTATTGCATGATTAGTTGTTGGGATATAAGAAAGTATGGGGGGAATGTTGGGATATAAGAAAGTATATGTATGGGGGCTTTGGTTTTTTTTCTTAATGGTCAAAGTAGAACTGGCTGGTCTATTTGGGTCTTGGTTTTAAATTCAGAGCAGAGTAGCTTAGCCACACATTTTATTGACCTTGTTATCCTCTTAAAGAGCAAGGATTACATTTACATTTATAAATGTTACCTGCCTCTGGTAGTCACTGTTTTTTTAAGGACTGTGGACAATGAGATTTAACCAGACTGGTTTAAATGGTCTTTGTAAGAATGTTCATGCAGTGTCCCTTATGAATTTTCTTGTTGTGGTTTGTTCATTTCACCAGGAATAATATTTCAGGGTTTGTATTGAACCAGGTAATATTGCTTATGGATCCCTTTCCTCAAAAGAGCCACTGTAGTGTTGAGCTGTTGTCTAAGCTTGCTTATTACAGAGATTCATGGAGACCAAAGCCTAATTTGAGTATTCAGAAATAAATATTGAGTCCTGACAGCTACAAGGAATGCAGTCAGTATTCAGAGGGAGCAGCAGTGAGGCTTGCACTGGGGCCAGGATGCAGTGTTCTATAAGTGGTGTACTTCAGCATGCTCACATCCTCTGCTATTCACCATAATGCAGCTATAAGAAGCACTTGCATCCTGATAAGACATTGTGATACTTCACTGCTCCTGTGAATTAATTTGCTTTGGCTGTGGAGTATGTGTTTCTGTATTTTGCATTTTAAAGCCAGGACTTAGCAATCCTGTATGTCTCATCCTATTACTTGTCATGCAGTTACTGTCTCTTTAGAACAAACGTGTATTCCTGTCTGGGCTTATTAGCATTAATAGCTGTTCTGGGAGCCCAGTGGAATACTGATGCACAATGCTAGAAACTGGGAATGAGAAGAAGGTAGCCTGTAAGGGAAGTCACAATGGAAGGATTAAAGAGGGCACTGCTTTAGAAAAATGCTACTCTTCTTTAAAGTCAAACTGCAGCAGCAAATTCAGAAGTTGAGATTGGATTTAACTGACGTGCTGAAAATTAATTGAGGTCTTTTAAAGGTATGGATTTGGTTTGGAATGCTGCCACTTCCATTAAGGGAAAATAAGATTGAGAAATTTTGAGTCCTATTTAACTGTGCTTAAATAATTCTCCTAGTAGTAATTGTAGGGAATTCTGATATTTGGAAAGAGTCATTGTTTCTCCCCAGTCCAAATTTCATGCAATATCCATAGCCTGTTTTCTAGGTAGAAACACTGCTATAGGCAATCCTCAACATCTGCAGGAATTTACAAGTTTGGGTTTTTTCTGACTAAAGGCACAGGTGTGTCTACACTGAAGAGCAAGTCACATAGTTTTCATGGCTGTAAGCAGCAATGCTACTTGTTCCTTTTAAGCTGTTTAGTGCTACATAGCCTCATTTTTCCCAGTTGCCTTTTTTTTTTAAAGTCCCACTTTGGTTTAATATTTGCTATCTTTGTGAAATTTTAAATTCCTTTCTTCCTTATTTAACTTTTCCCGAGAGTGGCTTTGATAGATCGGAGGAAATAACTTTGTTAATTCAAATTTCTTCCTTTCCTGTATTTTATCTACTTATTTTGTCTTTCTGAAGAGCTGTGACTAGCAAATTTGGAGATTGGAGAAATGACACCTACATTACAAATAATGGAAATGTAAGTTCAGCAGTAAAATGCTAAAATGTGTATGTTTCTTGAGGGAGGTAAAACAACATTTTGATGGAGAAGACAGCAGAGAAGAGTAAAGGTTAGGAGGAAGCTGTTCAAAATGAGAAATTTGTGGAGATTGCATTGCATTTTAGTGACCTGAAGCAGGAAAAGTGTTCATGGCTTATTTGTGTGCAGGTTGGCAGCCTGTTGCTCTCTCCATGACTAATGTATGTTGAGCAATGTACTGAGGTGAAGGAGACAGTAAAAATGTGGAAGAAGTTCTGCTTGTGCCAGGAGCTGTCACAGCATTTTGCATTCAAACAAGGCCTGACTCTGGTCTCTGCAGGCAGTGGGGCTTTGTGATGCCAATCCAGTGGCTGCTGCTCTTCCAGAGTGTCCTCTGACAGTGTCTCACCAAGTCACATTGCTAATTCTGTGGCTTTGCTGAAATAGGTTCTGGTTTTCCAGAATTAGAATGTGAATTTGACCACAGCTCAGAATTTTTTTTTTTTAACGTAGATGTCAGCCAAGAAAAGAGCAGCTTTCCTGTTCCTAGATGGGCAAGTGTGGGCTGCAGTCAGTGTCCCTAGCAAGTTCCTGTACAGAAAACATTTGCTCTGAGATGAGGAAGGAATGAAAATAAAGGAGATTAGTGGTTTAGGAAATAAGATTAAAGTGACAGAATTGGAGTAAAAAGCTAAGAGGTAAAATATTGTAAAACTTGATGCAACAGTTCGAGGAAATCTCAATATATATTAGCTGTTGTCATTGATATTAACTATTGCCTCTGGTAGAGGAAAGACAAAGCAGCTGACCCTTGTCTTTAGGGTGGGAGTGAAACCCTGTCCTTGGGTTAGTTGATTGTACCAGAAGCTGAACAGACTTGCATTAATGAAGCATAGCTCATACCAAACTTCAAGAATCCCAAAGTTATAAAGAAAAAAACCACTCTGTCCTTATCTTCTAATCATGTAGATCATCAAAACCTGTCTTTCCTGTATTCCATTTGTTAGCTCCTGCAATATACGATGGAAGGAAGCAGATAAATAGCGGTTTATGCATTTGTGGTTTTAGCTAGAGGGAAACTTCTTTAAAATCAGAAGTATGCCTTAGAATTGGATCCAAGGTGGTAACTTGCCATTTTCTTCAAGGTAGAAAAGCTTAGAATCTACTTTAGCTGCTTTTTCTTTTTTTTGAGGTTTTCTTAAAATAAGAAACCTGTGGTTTCCATTCAGTCTCACTAACACTTTAGCATTTGTAATTTACAGGGTTTGGGTGGTAGCTAAACATTTAGGCACATAATTAATAATAATGAAATCAGAATCAATAAACCATGAAAGAAGTATTGCTTTGTAAAAGCTACTTGTGCTGAGGTGTTGGGCTTGTTACTTGAATAAGTAAATTAGTTGAATATATTGAATATTAATAGTTGTGTTTGGTACAATTGAATAATATGAATGGGATTGTCTTATGCTGCCTGGCAAGGATCTCAAAATGTTCTAAACATTTTGAGTTTTTTGGGGGGGAGGTGTGAGGTGTCTGGGTTTTTTTAAGTGCTGTTGGAATTAGGATCTGCTACACATGGTACAATAGGTATATTCATAATAAGGAAAGAAGATGAGTAGATAAATCCACAGGTCACTGTGTGTGACCAACCAATAGTGTTAGCAAGGTGGATGAAGACATGATCTAAATAAGGCTTACAGGAAGTGCTGAAGAGTTGGAATTTGGCCAAGATGTTCCCCTGGTTGCCTTTTTTTGCTGTTCTCAAGTACTACTTGTTCATTAAGATTATCAAAACAATTATCTTGGAAAGAGATGGACTAGCGAGCACAGTGTTATTGTAAGGCATACATGCACATGGGAAATAAAAGCTGGAGTTATTTCTGTATTGAGGGCAATTTTCTTGAGATTTCTTTGGATTTGCAGCATAAGAGCAAAAGGGTAAAACTGTCTTAGACTTGCTTGGGCAAATAGGATCTGAGTAGAAGACAGACAGTCCCTTAAAAATAACTTGGTTAGAAAAAAATGAACAGTTCAAGTGATCATAACTGCAGTTGTGGTGGTTGGGAGAAAATAATAACATGAATTGGATTTTTTTTTAATCCTTTCCAGGCAGTGCAATGCAGTCTGGTGTACATAGTGCAATAGGTATATTAGTAATGAGGAAGGAAGATGAGATAAATTTTAGGATCATATGATACTTTTCAGGTTCTTCATCGTATTAAAATGATGTAATGTGTCAAATCAAATATGCACCTAGTCTAATACTTTATTGTGACTGTAGGATACTATGGGAATGTCAGGAATGAAATGGAGCCATCCTCCCAGTCTTTCTCAGTGGCAGATTGTGAGTAGAAGCTCAGACTGTGTCCATAGTAGCAGCAGGTTGATGAGCACAGGACACCAGAGCCCATCCCTGGTCAGGACAGTGACAGTGCCAGGTACTGCTACCTGGCAGGTTTCAACAGGCCCTGGACTGCTTGCAAGTGTTTCACTTTTTTGGTTCTGTATAATTTCCTTTCATTCAACTTCCCCCATTTTCTTTTTTTTTTTTTTTTTTTTCTCTAAGAGAAAAAGTTGTGGTGAATTTTTTTTTAGCCTTTTCCTGTCTGGCAAGAATAACAGATGTAAGCATGCAGTAACTATAAGTGGTTCTTCAGGATGTGTCTTTATCCAGGTCCTGTGCTCGTTCAGATTGGCTTCAAGGTGTTTGTCTTGCTGGGGGATTGAAAGATTGTCTGGCAAACTGATCCAGTATCTTCAAAAAGAAAGAAATCTGTACTTTATAACCCTCTGAAATACTTAATTTCTTTTTTTTTTTTCAACTTCATAGCCTTCCCAGTCTCCTCCACAAGAACCAAGAGGTTTCTTGCGTGTGCTACCACTACAGTGATAATTTCCTTGTATAGGTTTCTTAAAATCCTGGGTGCATTAAAATATAGCATACAAACATGGCTTGTTTTTTCTCACCTTCCTTGTTTGTCTGTCTCCTTTTGTAATGCATGATGCTGCTTCCCCTCTGGCATACCCCTGCCCATCAGCCCAACATAATTTGTAGAGGTGTCATTGGTTTACAAGTATGGTCCTGCAGTCAAGTCCAAAATTCCTTTTATATCAGTATTCTCCTTTTAGACTTAAATTTAGACACTGTAGAAGAGGTCAGGCAGCTGGACTAGATGATAATTTTAGGTCTCTTCCAACTGAAATATTCTATTCAAAACTTAGTTTGCCTTGATATCTAGATGTAGTGCAGGTGAACAGAAAGTTCTACCCTTTTCTTCTGACAGCAGTCACTTAATGTGCCTGAACTTTGACTTTGGCTTTGCCTTTTATTTAGGGTGTGGTGTTTCTTGCCTATCTCAGAGGATTTCACACTGTGCTGTAATAATTTACAGTATTGCTTCCAAGTCTAAGCTTCTTTAAGCCTGACTTATATTTTAGTAGAGGTGGAACCCATTCTTGTGGTTTGGGGTTTTTTTTGTCCAAAACCACTGGTTGGTGTTTTGGAGTATTTCAAGAAGCAGGAAACAGAAATAACTTTATCTCTCAGGTTTTTTTAACACCCATGTTCAGCATCCTGAAAAATGTCAGTAATGTTTAATTAAAGAGTTCTCAGTCATGAGGTTCTCAACTTTATTGGCTGAGCTTTGTGTCTGGTGCTGTATTTGTCTGTGTCTCTTACCCACAAATGCTGCTGTTACTGGCTGCTTCTGCTGTGGCCCAGGGATGCTTTGTAAGAATTTCCTCCTGTGCAGTTGGCCTGATAACCAGGGACTGCCAGCTGCCCTCTTTCCATTGGGATCCAAGGTTTTCCTCTGCCCAAGAGGACACTGACATCTAGTGGATGGGTTCCACTGACACAGGGCAGGAGAGCTGCTGCTTAGTGGCTGTCTTTCTTCTAAACTTAATTTTTCTTTCATTTAGATCCTTGGGGTTGTTAGGGAAAAGGAAAAAAAGGAAAAGCCCAGTCCATTTTTATGTAACTTCTGGAGTTTAAGGAGGGAAGTCTGTGCAGTCAAAGTAGTTAGTTGTGTTTTGTTGTTGGGTTTTGGGGTTTTTTGTTCCTTCAAGTCACCAGCATATGAGCCTTGGCTGTTTGTAATAAAATGATTCAAGTTAGGGCATTGGCAGTTGTCCTCCCAGCCTGTGAAGAACATAAGGTTCTCGTGGAGCACAGCAAAAGGTAGATCATAAAGTCATTGAGTGGTTTGGATTGGATGGGACCATAAAGATCATCTAATTCAATGGCCCTGCCATGGGCAGGGACATCCTGCTCAAAACCCTACCCAGCCTGGCCCTGAACACTTCCAAGGATGGGGCAGCCACAGCTTTTATGGGCAACCTGTTCCAGTGTCTCAGCACCCTCATAGTAAAGCATTTCTTCCTAATATCATAGGAAGAAATAGATCTTCCTTATAGAAAAATATAAGGAAGGAGAAATCTATTACCTTATATCTACACCTGCCCTCTTTGAGTCTGAAGCCATTGCCTGTGTCCTGTGGCTGCATGTCCTTGGAACAAGTCCCTCTCCATCTCTGTTGCTGGCTGCTCTAAGGTCTCCTTGCAGCCTTCTCTTCTCCAGGCTGAACAACCCCAACTCTCAGCAGGTGTTCCAGCTTCTCACCTCTGACACAGACAGTGCCTCTGAGTTGCCTCCAGTTCTGTGCCTGTTCTTTCTAGGAAACTTGAAGCCTAATAATTGCCTAATAGCTGCCTTGCAGCTTGTCCTGGACATGTTAGCTTAACTGGGAACCAAGTAGCAGAAGATTTAACAAAACCACAGATTTTCCAGGAATGTTCCTAAGCAGAGAACAGTGCTTAGAAATCAAACTTATTGAAAATATTCATCAAAATGTTTGTATTTCTTTAAAGACAAAAATAGGCATTTTGTTTCTGAAGTAATAAAATCCACATTTCTTTATCAGAGAAAATAAACACTGCTTAAAGCCTGACAGCAGGAGATGTCATGCTTAAGTATTGCTGCAGATTATTGTTTGATCTCTCAAGTGTTTAAACTATTCTGCACATTAGTACTCATTAAACAGTAATGTACTGGGTTTGGATTTGTTTACCATCTGGTAACTTTGTACATGTGGTTAGAATGAGACAATTTCAAGGAACTTAAATTAGGACTTAAAATCAAAGAAAAGTCTTTCAGGCCCCTTTAATGGTACAAGGGTCATAGAAAGTATAGACTGACATTGCTTAGGATGGGGGTGTTAGGCTTAAATGTTCAGGGACTGTTTTTAAAAGAAAAATATTGCTTCCTTATCCAGAGTAAACAGTATCCAGATTTTTTTTTCCTGAAAGATGCTAATATTTGCTAGCATTCTTTGGTTATTTTGAAAGGATCCCCAAATTAAACCAGACTATTACAACCCAAACCCTTGCCATAAAAAAGAATTAATGTTTTATATGAGTTACCAGGAAACAAGTGTAAGAGCTATTAACACTTTTTGTGTGCATTTAGGCAATGCAAGCAATAGTAGAATATGAATGCTTCTGTCCTAAAAGGAAAATTTCATTAATTTCAAGTTGAAATAGTTTTACTAATTTCAGACCACAAAGAAAATCAAAAGCACAGTCCATTAAAACAGAAAAACCACACCTTTAACTAACCTGTTGTGGTAATTAAGAAGAAAAACTTTTTTTTTTCCTGTGGCCTGTTGTCTTTTGAGAATTTATATTGTTCCATCTATGCCTTGCCTACATGCTGGACTAACTACTGAATACACGTTATCCCTGTTCTGTGCCTTTTTTCCTTGGTTACTTCTGTAACTCTTGAGTTGCTACTTAGTTATTTATTTTATGCATTTCTAGCCTACAACTTTATTTGGCACTTTTGAGGTTTTTTCTTTTTTCTTTTACCCTGAAAGTTGGTTCATTTGATTAATGTTATATTCCCATCTTCATCTCTTACTGTCTTCTGGTTTGTCATCAAATGTTTGTTAGTGTGCACTGCTTTGCTGGAGAGGTCATGAGGGAAAATGCCTGCTTGGTCTGGGAAGTTCTTTTGAGAAACTCTGCTTGTGAAATCCCTTCAGTCAGATGATTTTTTTTTAAATTTTTCCTTGTGAAAACAAGCTAAAGAGACTAGTCTGGACTGAATTCCTGTAGAAATTCACATACTCTTCTTTTGAATTGGCACCATATCAAATATTTATTTGAAGCTCAGATTGGAACAGTTTCCTTTTCCAAGAAAGGAAGTGGAGTCACATATTCCACATAGATGAGAATTATAGATAAAGATCTTGAGGTGGGATCTGAAGGTGTTCCTGTGTGTTTCTGAAATACCTGGAAGTAAATCTGTCATCCAGAACCTGGAGGTGTTGAATAAAGTTGTTTGTGGATCAGATAAAAACCCCGTGCTATTGTTTACCAAACAAACTATCAACTTGTACATTTTGGATTGTAAATATTAATCTTTTTAAAGCAATGGCAGCTGAGGTTTATTTTAAATTTATCAGCAGCTTGATTGACAAGGCCCTTGTCTGAACCAGATTCCTTCTACCAGTTGACTTGAGGAACTTTGTATTTGTTGAAATTTGGCAGGAAGGACTGTATTTAGCACTTTAACTGTGTAGCAAATTTAAGTTGTGGAGCACTTAAAAATCTTTAGGTGATTGTGCATATACTTCATATGAGGTAATTTTTTCTTTGCTCTTCAAGATATAAAAATTACAGAAATGATTGCATTATAAATGTAAAAAAGTCATCTTACAACAATTTGGAAAATAATTTAAAATTTGAACTCCTGTTTTGATGTACAGAATAAAATATATATATAAAGGCTTTATTGTAGAAGTATGAGGAGTATAGTGGTATAGGTTTTCAACACTGGTTTTAAGAGGATGCACAATGAATGTCTTTTACTTGATCCTTTAGGTACAAGCTTTTGTGAGTCTTCAGAATTAAAAATTTCCTCAAAAATGTTCATGATTTTAAAAAGGTTAACTTCAACCTGTTTGATTAGAAGAGTGCTTTGATTTGCTTTCTGGTAACTTCACTGTAGTATTCTTGTCTTTGTATCTTGTCAAGATACAGGCCTGCCACAGGGACAACTTTGTTTCCTTTGTAGCCACTTTTGGATTGGCAGGGCCTGGGAACACCTGGGTTAAGGTTACCATGGAACTCCAAGTGTTAATGGTATGGCAAACAATAAATGGTTGTGTTGGAGAAGCACAGCCTTTTCCTTTTCTTGAAGTGCTTATTGAACAAAATATGAGGCAAGCAAGACACATTCTCCTTGAGTTGTAACTCTATATTAATACTACAATATCTTAATGGTAATACTGTGCAGATGACTGTGGTTTTTTGTAGGAGACAGTTGCATACAATATAGCATGAATGAAGAAGATTTAAGGAGCTTTAAGGAGCTTGCCTTGAATTCAGCAGAAACAAATTAAATTAAAAGGTTCATATTGTTCAAGCATTTGAACATTTAGCAGTTCTACTTGAGTGTTCAGCCTTTAAAGCAAGAACTGTAAAGGAGAGAAATAATCTAAAGTCATGCATGGAAATAACTGGTTGTCTGAATTTATTGTTTCTGTACTAGCCATTACTGCCTTGGTTTCATTTCAATAGTTGCTTTGTAGCTCTTTCTGCCAGAATTATGAGAATTTTGTTGGCCATTGGATTCCCTCTCCTGTCTCTTTTTGAAACCAGAATTATTCTTGGAAGGTGTGTGCTTCTGAATTGTTGGGGACAAATTTGTTAGGCAAAAATTGACAGATACAACAAATATAAATTTGCAGTGATTACAGCACAAAATTACTTTGTCTCTCTGTAAATATTGTGCTGGTTATTAGCTAGGGTTATTACTGTTGGAATCTTAGTACAAGTTTGTGACTTTAATGAGGCTACTTCTTTCTAGCTCTTAAAATGCTATTGAACTCTATCATAAATGGCCTCTTTATGACCAGCACATTCCTTGGCTTCCAAACACAGCCTCAAAGAAAGGGTGAAAATAGTTGTGAACGTGTTTTCTCCAGATAGTAAAAATATATTTTCTATTTGATGTCTTACCTTTTTTTTACAATCTTTAATATATTCCCTGTGTATGAGTTGCTGCATGGGAAGTACTGATTCAGTGTTTGTCAAAAATGTTCTTATTTTTATTTATTAAATAGTGGGGGTTTTATTTGCCAATCATGAACTGGCATAACTATCAGTATTATCAGTATCCTAGTTTTATCTGCTGAATAATGGGGATTCTAAACTGCTCAATGTCTCTAAAAATACTGTGTTTCTATACAAGGTTCAAGCTTACTTCAAAAAAAAAGTAGTTAAGACTTGTGGTGAAAGACAGAATTGGCATATTTTTATATGAATTGTATATTAGACACTAAATTTGTGTCATTGAGTAGCAATTCAACTGTATGCCAAAGGATGTCACTGAAAGGAACAGCACCTCTGAGCTCTAGAGATGTTTCAGTAATTTGGACTCAGAACTGGATTGCAGTTGCAGTGTTTCTTGAGTGCACAAACAGTTCTGCTTTTTACCCAGAGCAGTTGTTAGGCTCCAGCTTTTCAGCTTAAAATCATTCTCGGTGCAAGTCTTACAGGGCAGGATCTGTGTTTCAGATCAATTTGCAAGACATGGCTGTTAAAACCCTTTTGGGAAGGCAGGACATAACTGCTATGGCAGACCTTTTTTGAGGGAGTGCGTGCAGATTTATTAAAAGGCTTAAATAAGGTTTTTATAAGGCTCTAAGACTATTCTCCTGTGCCCTTATTTATGGCAGCTTTGGTAGTGGGGGACTAGCAGGTAGGAAATTCTAGTTTACTTCTGTTGGAGTGAAAGCTCAGTGTTTCCTGTTTCAGTCATAGTGCTTTTTTTTTTTTTCCACCTTGTATGAATTGCTTGGAAAACAAACACTGACCTCAAGGAAATGTGTTCCAAGGCGTGGGAAAAGAGGAAGGGTTTTGCATCTTGTGAAGGAAGAGGGAGGAGAATTTGGGTTGGTTCCCCCCCTTTTCTTTGGTGCTGAGCAGAAACAAATGCAAGATACATTCTCCATGGATCTTAATGTTCATGCCATATACTATGAAGTCACAGGCAAGGGAATGGTAAAGACTGTGGGAGTAATTGGAAGTGATAGATAATGAAATAATTCAGGGAGAATTTATATGGCTAAAACCCCTCAATATTCTTCAAGGATAGAAGCTAGTACTCATTTAGATCCTCATGCTGTTTGTTGATATTAATTGTACCTCATGTGTATTTGCTGTGCAGGTTTTCCTGTGAATGCTTCTCACAGGGTGGAGTGTTTCAGGATGCTGTGTTGGTTGAGACACAAGCACTGAAGCTGAAGAGCCACAAAGCTGTCACAAATAGTGACTGGTCCAGCCCCTCCTGTGACCATGAAAAATATGGCTTTTGTTCTGTTTAGCTACCTGATTGACCTGGAATAAAACCTCTTGCCTATGGGGTGTTTCTTTGTGGAGAAAGTCTCAACTCACCTTTAGATACTTTCTTCTAGGTTTCCAAGGGTTGGTCCTGGGACATTGTTACTTTGGTATCTGTTCCTGTTACATCAGAGCTGCTGGGTTTTGAAGTAAATCTGGTGTGTGTAACAGAGAGGAGGACCAGTATCTACTTCATCTCTATTTTGGGTGAAGGACATGGTCTGTTAAAGTTTTCACTCAAATGTTGCACTCACATGCAGGATGCCAATTTAATTTACTTCAGAGGCAGAGTCTGGGATAGACTGTAAAGATGGAGTAGACTTGTAGTGTGGTAGCCTCTCCTGGATAACTCAGAGTGGCTCTTGAAAAGAAGTTTACTTAAACCTATAACCATTTTTTGTTTTAAGTAAACATTAAATGTGATGCTTTTGATACACCTGTGCTGTCAACATGCATAAAGCCTAATACTGAACAAATAAGAGGAAAATAATCCAGTAATTTGGAAATTCTGATTTTAAACAAGGGAGTTCCCTGGGTTATGAGTTTTATTTCTTTGTTTCTTAACTGCTTTGCTTCCATAGACTGTTTGGGTTTATATTGTGAAGACAAAAAGTCATCTTGTTGCAAAAAAATGTGAGGCTTATTTCTGTTTTGAGTTATCAACAATTGTTCTGGAATTGCTCTAACACTCAAGAAGCTGCTACTTGTAGTGTGCTAATGTTAATCTTTTCTGGTTTTGCATCAAGGTTCTTCCTAGACTTGAGTCCAAAGCAGTCAACCTTCTAATTGTGTGCTTTCATAATAATAGAAATTTTCATGCTCTTCACTCATCATCTATAAAGAACTGTTACTGTTTCACTGTCCAGCACATTTTCACTTCTTCTAATGTGTTCACAGTAATCACTTCAATAATGTGAGTGTGCTGAGGAAACAGTATGGTTCAGAGAAGGGAAGTTATAATCCTAATTCTTAATGAGTGTGCTGCAGGACTTTCTAAGATATCTCAGGACATGCATTAGCAACCTACTGGCTAAAACCAGAATATGCTTTAGTAATTTAATGTTCTGTTTTGCTCAATTATCTCCTTGCTTGTTGCCAAACCACAGATCTACTTAGTCCTCTCCAACCTTGTAAAATGGGCAGTAGGTATGTGGCTTAACTATAATGCTGATCATAAATTAATTGTAATTGATAGTACTGCTAGTTTAGACTAGGATTAACATGCAAATAATATAAAAATAGTTTTAGAAATGAGGGAAAGGAAAGGAGACTTGAAGCAGTCAGCCCACATTTTGATAGTGTCTGTGTAAAGCTGTCTTTATTTATTAGTAGTGTGGGAGATGTATCCGATTCTAACATTTTTCTTGGGGAAAATATAAGTTTAGAAAGATGGGAAATGTTGATCTTACTCTGACAGTACCTAATTCTGGAGAGTAATTCTGTTGGAGTTTTTTACCTGATTCTGGTTTTAATGTGATACCAGAGAACGTGAGATGTAGGCCTTAACAGGATTGCAGGATTATCATTTTGCCTTCTCTGCATTATCTACCAGCATTGTCTGCATTGGCTGATACTTCTTTATGGGGTAGAAATCTCCAATTAGTGTAGTAACATGAATTCACCTCTTTCCTGAGAAAATAGCAGAGAGTTAAGATAATGTAAAATCATTAAATGTCCTGAGTTGGAAGGGACCCACGTGGATCACTGAAGTCCAACACCTGCACAGAACACACCATACAATCTAATACTGCAATAATGCTGTTTTCAGCTGTCTGGGTAATTTTGGAAGAATTTTTCTTCTGGAATGCAGTGGGGTTTGTTGGACTCATCAGAGTCCTGCTCTGAAATGCTGAAGACAGAGCTCCCAAAGGAGTGTAGTTACCTGTAGGCCTGTGTATTAATCACTTCAGCAGAGATTCCCTTGGAGCACCCAGGGTGAGTTGGTGCTGCCAGAAGAGAGTGCCAAGGCAATGAAAACTCTTCCTTCTGTCAGTTCAGCCTGCAATCTCCCTTCAGGGCTTTCTTTCAGAGATAGATCCAGTGCAGACTGCTAGCCTGGCTTTTTTGCAGCCCAAGCCATTGGTGAATGTTGAGATACAGTGAAGTTTTACAAAACCAAATCATTCTCCTTCCACTGTTTATGTTTGACTAGTGTTTGGGAAGGCTTTATCCCTCCATCACAAGGGCTAGGAATTCTGGCAGACAATTGCTGTTTGAAAGCTGACAGGAATCAAGGGGGAGCTACTGACATGGGTCCCAAGTGTATGCTATTTTACAAGTACTCCTGAGACAAAGTGCTGTTCACTGTGTTCATTTATTCCGTGCTATTGCAGCCTGGAGCTGCTCTCCTGAATAGTCCCTTCTCCACCCGAGTTCACTACCACCAGCTAGTCTTGGTGTTTCCCAGACACCTCACTGGTGAGAAGGTGGCATAGGAAAACTCCAGCTGGATTTGCAAGGCATTGAACTTGAAATATTTCTGGAACCAAAGCAGTTTTAGGAAGTCAGAGCTCCATTTGAGCACTGATACCAAAGTCTGCAGTGAACTCTCTGTTGCCAAAGGCAGCTCTGGCATTTTTTCATTCCTAGGTACAGAACCTGAAACCTGGGTTATCTGACTAGAGATAACCAGAAGATAGTAATTTTGAAATTTTTGTGGTAATTTAGTTCACATTGCTCCATACAGGTACATTTTTTCACTCTCTAGGTATTAGGGAAGGTATTCTGCCCTGCTGAGCTTTATCTAAATTATTTGAATGAAACCAGAGTTGCACATAATTCTTGTTGTTTTTCTTCCCTTCCTGTTAGTAAGAAAAATGCAATGCCCACCTTATGATAGAAACAGCTCTTATTTAATGAAATGAGTGCATTAATACAACATTTTTGAAGTGTTTCCTAGCATCTTCTTTATGCTCTGATTTTTAAGGAAACTTTTATGGAACCTTTTCTTTAATCTCTTGTTTCTTTGAGTATTTCTTAATGCACTTTGGCAAATTTTGCAGAACAAAATATGTTCCTTGTCATTGGTACAATGTCAGGAGACCACTGGCAGAGCTGACTGTGTAGAGCTTGCTGAGCCTGGTTGAGTATGGCAAGTGGGTGTTGTGGAATACTGTAGCACCTTACTTCTGGCACTCTGATATGTCCTGCTCCTCAGGAATGGTCAGAAAGCAGAGTCAAGAGAACATCTCTGTTGTATTATCTCTTGTTTTGCCAATTAGAAATGTCAGACAAGGCTTGGGAGGCAGTTTGAAGACTTGAGATAACAGAAACTCTGACAAAATATTTGTCTTGTTCTCCTTGAAAAGAAGCCCAGAAAGGAGTCAAAGGAACTTTTATATCTTAAATAAAGTTTATGCTTTTGAAGTGAGTTCTTTAAATTTCAGTAGGTTATATAAATGCTTTCTTTAATCCACAAACAGCACTTCTATGATATTAGGCATTGTGTCCTTAAAGGCTTTCTAAAGTGTTAAATAAATAAATAAACTGACAATGAAAGTCAAAGCTCTGTATTTCCTGAACTGATTGGACAAAGTTTTTCTTAATATGGTAGGATTCCACAAGTTGATCTTCAAAAGCTGGTTTGTCTTTTTGTAAAAACTGAAATAGATTTGTAGTACAGATTGTAAAACCACTGTGGAAGTTGGAAGTATGTTTCTGAAACTTAAATTGTTTCAAAGACTCATCTCCTTACTGTCACATGTGGTGTTTGTCACCACCCCACAAACCACTTCTGTCATGCAATGAATAAGCAGAATTAAAATTGAGCTTTTCTAATAACTGGAACTAAAGGCCTTGTGAATGCAGCTCTTAAAGTGTATATTTCTGACTCATCATGCTTGTCTTTGACCATTTTGTTTGGTGTTGAAAGGACATGCCAGTGAGGATTTCCGTGGTACCAGGACAGCAGCCCCACTGAGCAGGGTTATCTGCAGAGACACCAGGCTGGGCCTGCCATGTCCCTGCTCTTGGATCTTCAGGGAAGCATTTTGGTGCCCAAGTGTCTTCAGGGAAGCATTTTGGTGCCCAAGTGTCTTCAGGGAAGCATTTTGGTGCCCAAGTGTCTTCAGGGAAGCATTTTGGTGCCCAAGTGTCTTCAGGGAAGCATTTTGGTGCCCAAGTGTCTTCAGGGAAGCATTTTGGTGCCCAAGTGTCTTCAGGGAAGCATTTTGGCAGTTGACTGACTTAACCCAAATGAGTGCTGCCTTGTGCTCTACACAGTTGTTTATTAACAATTAGCTGCTTGAAACCAGGCTGAGACAAATCTTGCTGCCTGTCCTGTCAGCTTAGTGTGCTCTGAACAGAATTCTTTTCTCTTCTGCCCTGTCATTACCCCCATTCTGCTATTGAGTACATTCTCCTCCTCCTGGTCACTCTGGGCTGTAGCCTAGGAAGCACTGGATCCTTTGCATCCCACAGCAGGCTGTCAGCACACACTGCAATTGTCTTCTGCAGGAATTTCCTATTGCATGTAGGGCAGAATCCTCTGCTGACTCTGGCACTTTTCCATTCCTCTGGTACTCTGTCCAAAGCTCAGTTTTAAAAATTCTTTCCTTACTCTTTAGTCAATACTTCCTCTTCCAAAGCATGAAATAGATATTATTCTATGTAGCAGATACTACTATAAATTGTAAAGAGTGCTCCTTGCTCATTTTGATTGCTCTTAGGACTGTACTTAGGTATCTTCTATTACCCATGTCACAGAGCAAGTGGCAAACATGCATTAAAAGCATGGATCCTGAAGTATTTTAGGAACAGATGTGTGCTAAAATCAACCTGTGTTTCATTTCCAGGCTTTGCCTTGGAGCTGAGCTAAGCTAATCCTACTTTCTGATCTGTTTAGCAAACTGTAGAGCAGGGGAGATTGAATCAGGTAGGGAAGAGGACTCTGCTGGATTCTCATAGCATTGTTTTCTAGAAAATGAAAGTTGGTAGTAGGCACTCAGGCCTTTTTGGCTTACAATTTGTCCAAATTGTGTGGGTGAAAGTGCATGCCTTTTTTACTTGTGTGCTTTTAAAATGGGCTTAGCCAAAAAGGATCATCTTCCTACTTTTTGGTATCTAACCTGACTTCCCAGAGTGTGTTCTTTCTCAGGTAAAATACCTTCTGCTTTTAGTCATGAGTTTGAAAAGTAGTTTTTCTCTAAACTTCTTTTAAGCAGAATCACGACATTTGCCCTATAATAATCAGTAAGATGGATGGGAAAACCCTTTAAGACTCACAACCATGTTGGAGCAATGCACAAAATCATATTAATGACTGTTCTTGGAAACTATCATTGTTGGTCTTTGCCTTTTTTCCCCTCCCTCTTCATTGGAGCTTCATAGCCTATTTCAAAGTATTTCTCAGCCTTGCAGTTCATAGCTGGTTTAACCAAATTATGTGCATTCATTTGGCTTTTTCTAGACTCCTGGGTGTGTTCAGTCTTAGCACAAGTGATATTTTTTGACTTAGGAAAGGTCAATGTTATGTAGGACAGTCTCCTGCATGCAGTGCTATTCTTTGTGTGTGCTGTGTGACAAACCAGGTTTCTTTGCCTGCTGTGTGTTCAGGTTATGCTGTGAATTTATTTTTAGTGTTGCAAAGATGAGTGTAGTCTACCATGAGGGCTTCAGGAACTGTTTGTGTCTTTTTAAGAATTGAATCTTCCTGTACCTCACTCTTACAATACTTTGAGGTTGAATATTTAGCAGCTTGGTCACTGTGTGGTCAGACACTAGCACATCTCCAGATATTTATTGTTTTGCTTCATTGGTTAATAGTGCAGATTTCTGAAGAAAATTCATTTCATTTATATATAAAAAAAAAAGAGTTGCAGGCTAATTCTGGTGCACTTTTTAGTGTTCATTGATTGAATCTGTGATGAAATTCTTGCAGAAGAGAAAAAAAATTGAAAACTGATGCTTCTTGATTTGCCTTTTTTTTTTTTTTTACTTTATCATTTGGTTTTGCTCTGCAAATGTCACTTTCTGGTTTATTAGATGTGTATTCAATTAAATTAATGACAGGTTTTATCCACATTTGCATAGGTAATTTTTTTTTCTATATTCATATAAATTTCATGAAAATGTTTTCTCTATGTAAGAGAGATGCTAAGTTTTATGTGATTTTATTCTTCAGGTTGAGGGTGGGGCTAGGACGATTTTGGACCTAATATGCATAATTAGTCACCTCAATTGCAGAATAAATTAGGAGGAATTATTGAAGGGCTTAAGTTGCCAAAACATGTTTTTAATTAAAGTGTGCAGTGAGTGTCCCAAGTGTTTTCTTCTTCAATTCTTCTAAAGCTGCTAAAACTGGCTTACAGACAGATCATCTTTGTTATGATACCTTTCTGCCTGTAGGTTGTTGCATAGTCAGTGACAAACAAGATTTACATTTTTAACTGGCAAAAAGCCTCTCCCATTGTCCCCCTTCCCCAAAAGAACGCAAATCATGAATATTTTGAGTCTTCAAGTGTACAGTGATGAATTGAATATAGAGGGAGGGAAACATGAAGGGTGTCTGTCCTTCTGCCTGGGCAGAGCACCCTCCACTGGAGATGCTAAATTTGTTTGCAGCTACTTTCAGTCTTCCTCTTGGCAGTCTTGTGCAGCACCACCACGTCAGTGTCAATAGAATGGCTGGGTTTGCAACCACCAGAGTTACATTTCTTAGTTCTTTGGTGTTCTTTTGAAATCTCTATGTCTACACAGTTTAAAATAACAAGGACTGCTGGCTCCTCTTGGATTTATTTTTTTTCAATGAGAACTTTTACTTCTCAGTTTTAAGGTTGCAAAGGCCTAGCTTGTTTGGAATGATAAAAGCTGTACTGCTCTTTTTATTTTCTAGGTTACTGCAAGGCAGGGGCTGGATTTTATTATTAGAGGTTTTGACTCTCTTATGTTTCTAGGGTTTGAAATAGATGGAGGGGGGAAAAATGACAAACTGTTGGGAGTACAGCAGACTTCCTGTCACTCATCTTAATTGTGCCTGAGAGACAGGGACCTTCTTTATTCCAGCTTGAAACTCCACAGGAGCTGGGTGTTAGGAGCTGGCACTGGTTAAATGTAAGATTTTGCTTTCTGTTCAGTTGTCAGTGCTGGAAGCTTGGTGCCTCAGAGCCAAGTAGCAGCTGTTCCTGAGCCAGCCCATGCTGTGCTCTTCCTCCAGGTACCCTGAGATATCTCTGTTTCTCACAGGTATTC
Organism: Agelaius tricolor; assembly: GCF_023055355.1. NCBI lineage: Eukaryota > Metazoa > Chordata > Aves > Passeriformes > Icteridae > Agelaius > Agelaius tricolor. The sequence continues at coordinate 57,684,684 of NW_027269263.1, forward strand.
TTAATTCAGTTGTTACTCAACAGGGCAAGGTATTGTCCAAGTAAAATATGGCCATAGTTCATGCTGGGGCTGTACTGGCTTTTCCAAAATTATTCCATGTCTCATAATGCATAGAGCTGGCATCAACTTGGGCATAACCTGTTGATGTGCTAAAAGTACTGAAATAAAGTACTAAACTAAAGGTGTTTAAACTTCATTGTAGTGAGTATCATAAAAGGAGAGATTTTTTTTTCCAAGTGATCATCTTCGTCAATGAAACTAATCCCTTGTGATGTTTATCTTAAGGCTTGGAAATTTATGTTAAATCTTTCATTCCAGAGGTTAAGAAGATTATCAACAAAATACAGAACAGAGAAGATCTACCCAACAGCCACTGGAGAAAAAGAAGAAAATGTTAAAAAGAATAGATACAAGGATATATTACCATGTAAGTCTGATTTACATGTTGATAGAGGACAAAGGAATGGACTTGTTATTCTCCATGTATTTTGAATTTTACTTTTTAGTTATTACTGAAAGGCAAAATTGGAGATAATTTGCTGAAAGATATTTTTATTTTTATTTTTAACTGAGAAGGCAAAGTGACTGAAGAGTCTTATATTTTATCAGGAGAGGTATCTCCCAAAGATAAAGATGTTCTGGTTCTGAAGCTGTATTGAGCTGACACTTTCATTTTAGCTCAGAGTAGCTGATAACTTTACTAGATGCTTAAATGTATGTTTTCCTTAGGAGCATGTTTTCATGGCAGAAAACAAACAAATGTCAGCATATAGTCCAGGTGAAATTCTAAGGAAGCTTAAGGAACCTGTTTTGATGTAAAATAGATCTTTTTTTGCCTGTTTGCATCCTGAAAATGGTGTTGAAGGACTTTCAATGCTGGATTTGCTTTGGTTTCTATTTTGCTAGAGTCCAAATGAAATTCTTTTTACTGTGTGGACAGAGAAAGCAAGAGTCAGAGCACAATTTAGATTTTAAACCCACCACCATGTGGATATTACAGATACACATGCAATTACAAGACTGAAATGACAAGACTGTTTGTTACATGCTAACTTTGTGGAGCTCCTGGGGTACAGCTCACTGTGCCTCTGGATCTGAACAGCTGGCAGTGGGGTTCAAGGGTTTGTTGTGACAAATGCCACTTCTCTTGTCCCAGAACACATATTTACAAATTTACATATTTCCAAATTTACTCTGCTTATTAGCTGGGAGGAAATGTTTAGTCAGTAGAGTGAAAAAGAGAGAGGAAGTTGTTATTGTCATCTTATTAACAGTGTCCTGGCATTTTGGTGGATTGTGAACAATATAGTGAAATCGTGGTAGCAGCCAGGCTGAAGTGGTTTTACTTCTGTGGAAATAAAAACTGAGCCCCTGGGATCTTGGAGGGAATAAAGCTCAGAGTGGGGAAATGAGTGAACTTCAAAGCTGACATTGAGGAAAACTGAAGATGTATTTTCAGTTTAAGTGAATATCTCAAACATCCAAAGTCTCCAGCAATGAAGTGATGGGAAATCAGCTTGAAATGAGAAGCAGGAGAAAGGCCAAGTATCCATGTCTGTCTCTTGTAAATCCAGGAAATGATGTACATTTATAACTTAATCAGAGATGAGTATTTATCAAAATTGTTACCAGAAAGTTAAGAACCTCAGCACTAACTCAACACTGGCTTTGGAGTAGGATGCATGTTCCCCTTACAGTTTACTAAGCCATCCTAAATGGTAGTTAAATGCAACATGGGGTTCACTGCTCACCTGAAGAACCAATTAGTTATTGTGAACTGAACCTTTATTAACAATATAAAACAATATCCAAGCACTTAATCTACAGAAGCTGGGAACTGCAGTGGATTTTTGGGGGTGAATACTATTCCAGACCTTAAGCTCTGTAACAGCTGAGCTGTGTCACACAGAAGCAGGATGGCAATGTTGGCATTTGGAAACTGCTCTAGAATTTTGGATCTAGTTTGCTGGGAAAATAGGATCCCTCATTAGCCTGCTACTTTAATTAGTCTGTTCTGCCACTTCAAAGCAGTTTTTAGTATAAAGTCCATGACACCATTTCATGGTTAGAGAATGTTCTTGCTTTTGGTGTTCAGCATGGAACACCATGTCTATGTATCAGCATGGAACAGTGCAATGTGGTTTAAGGGTTTTTCTAGGCATTTATATGAGTGTGTTGTCTTTAGATTTGTGATCTAAAAGTCTCCTAATTTACACTTGTGCTTTTTTAAGAAGCATTACATGGTAACAGATTTTTTTTGCATGTTATGGGTACTCTGGCAGAAAAATTTCACAATTTTGCAAGCTTTTTGGGAGAGCTTTCTGTATAGAAATAACTCTTAGCATTTACTTCTTCTAGGCACAGTTCCTTGTTTTATTATCAGTGATGTTTTGACAAAACAAAAAACCCAACTAATTGTGTTTTCTCTTCTGAAATGTATTTGTTCTTTGTCTTTTTCTTGAATTTAGGTCTAATCAAAGGTTTAGCAGCTGTTCTGTGGTTGAGGAATTGACCCTGGGAGCAAAAAGTAACAAATTGCTTGAGCAGCTGCTGTTTCTACCTATACTTCTGTTGCCCCATTTAAATATAATTTCCTTTTTGATATGGATTTTCAACTAAAAGAACCTCTAGTGTAAAGATAGTCTGAACAATTTTTATATTGTAGCTAATAAGTGTTGTTATCAACAAGAGCTGGAAGGACTGGCAAACCTGCCAACCACCTACACCATTTCAGTAACAATCAAGTTGTTGTATTAAATATGCATTTTTTTAAGGCCAAAAAGAATAACAAACTGTTTAGTTTATTCTGTCAACAAATAATAAGGCTATTTTTATATTGCTGAGGATTTTGGTCTCCCAAGAGCTGCTGGTTTTGTCAGAAGCTTTCTCTGAGGCAGTTGGTAATGTTTGAGGCAGAAATTTGACATGTCCAAAAGCCCCTAAATGAAGGAATCTGCTGCTTTCTAGTTCAGAAGTGCTCCAGCAAGAGCCTAGCCCAGTATTGGGGGACAGGGGTCAGTGTGTGCCTGAGCAGTAAACCCTGGTCCTGTGTCCTGTTGTGTACCTGATGGAATCCTCCTTGGCAGAGACTGTGAGAGCTGCCAGCTGCTTTAACTGTGCTCTGGTGTTTTGTGTTTTCTGCCTTCCCTAAGTGTCTCTTAATTCTGACCACCATGCTCCATGTTAAAGCTGTGTAACTGCAGTTTTGATGGCTTCTGATTAATTGTATTTTACCTCTTTGTAATGAATTGCTCTTGGAATTCCAAGAGGTGATACCCTGTGAACTTGAGTATCAGAAGCACAGAGCAGTAGGAGCTGCTCTGCTTGTCACTCACTACCTGAGCTGGTTTACCCATACATCAAATGTATTGACTTGCATGTATGATTGGAAAATGTTCTTTAATGAACTATATATATTATATTTTGCACTATATATATATTATATTTGCCGTTCTATATTGATTTCCTTGTGTTGTAATCCTTGTTCAAAAAATATTTTGGTCTGTTTTTTTTTTAGTTGATCACAGCAGAGTTAAACTGACCTTAAAAACTCCTCCACAAGATTCAGATTACATCAATGCAAACTTTATTAAGGTATGTGCTACTAGTTTAACAGTTCTTCTATTCTTTTTAAGCTTTTTCTTCTTGTCAGTGCAGTTTTAATATTATAGTCTAACATAAGACTTTAAAGCTGTAAGGGAAGATATTATTTTACTATGACTTGAATAAAATTGCAAACATGATGCCATTTATAACACAATCTTTAAAGCTTTGATTTTACTCCTAAGTGGAAATATAATGTAAAATACTTAATTTTAAAGTGGCAGGCAAGTGCATTGGAGATTTTATACCATAGGAAAATTCAGATGCAGTTGTTTTAACTGTGATGTTTTTAGGGACCATAAATGAGGTGTTTGACAATTTGTGTATGTTAATGTACCTTTCACTCTGTTCATGGAAGAAGTGTGGCAAAGGAATTAATATTCTAACATTCTTAATCTAATAATGGCAATGGAATTAATCCAGCATTCTTAAAGAGAAGCCAGAATTTGACTAAAAGCCTGTTACAGTTTTGTTTCAAAGTCTTAATATCTTTAGCTGTCTTTGTAGCTTTATTCTGGTGCTGCTTCTACACAATATTTATTTTTCAGAAACAGGTAAAATCTAAATCTTCCTGCAGTAAATCTTCTGTCATGGACATTTAGCTTGAAAAGCTGAATATTAATGTACTGAAAATTAATATAATGAATAAAATAAATGTTAAATTGCATTTATTAATATAAATTATAAAATTTTATATTTTTGAAATGCATTACAGGGAGGGAGGAACTTAAATTTGTTCAAGAGGATGCTTTTGTACAGAAAGATTTTCAATTTTTCATCACTGAATGTTTGAGTAACAAAGAAAATGCAGACTTAAAGGGAATACATATTTCCTGCAACAGTCTCTGGCAGTGCTGTAGCTGTTGTGATCTTGGCTTCCCTTGAGATTACCAGCTCAATTCCCACTCATGTAATGAGGAGTCACGTTTCGTATTCGCCCTTCCTGTGATATATATAATTTTAAAAAAGGATATTCTAATTTTACACCATTGTAACCCAAAACCTTTTTTAATTCAGTGCAGATAAATGTTCTTTATAAACATTAATGGTTCCTTTCTGCAATCCCAGGGAGTACATGGGCCAAAAGCATATGTTGCTACCCAGGGTCCTTTAGCCAACACAGTCATAGACTTCTGGAGGATGATATGGGAATACAATGTTGCTGTAAGTACCTGTAGAAAAATTCAGTGTTACCTTATTTCATGGCACTGTGATTGTGTAGTTTTTTGCTTGAGCTGGCTATTATTATCAAAATATTGACAGTGATTTAGATTATTTGCTTCTCAAATGTTGCCTTTTGTAGTTAAATGCAATTAATGTTGTTTATTCAGTTTAATAATGTAAATTTAAAGTAATAATTTTGTTGAATGAACGTTAAGTCCTTCATTTTTATGAATAGGTTCTTGCTTGTTTTATCTGTAAGGTAGAGACCTTACAATTCTGACTCAATGTAGACTGACAAAATCAAATACAGAACCAGCATGTGAAACAACAAACAAACCCCCAAACCAGTTACCTTTCATTTTATGCTAATTTTGGGTTAGTTATTGCTTTATATATTCTATGTGTGTTTAAACAGCTTTTGTCAGGAATTAACTTTTAAATACTTGTGGAAATTGGATAGGTTTGACAATTTTTTTCTGAAAATTTTTTTTTGGGGGGAGTAGTTTTTTAACACTTATCTGTGCGTTTTTATTGTGCTACTCATGCTTTCTGATATAGCTTCACCTAAGAAATTTGATGGTCAAGGGTTTTTTTTGGGGGGGAGGTTTGTTCATATTTTATGCATTCTATGTCATTTTAAGCAAATATAGCTATGTTTCTTCCAGCTGGTAAATAGTTCTCTATTTTTATAACTTTAGACTTTATAGTCAGACTGAATAAATTAGGTATTTGTGCAGGATTACAGTGAATTTGAATTAAGTAGCCTTGAAGTGTTGCATTAGTGATGTAGATTTTGTGAAGGATGAAACTTGGTTAGTGTTTTAGAATTAGAGGAGCATGTGTATGCAGGAAAGAAAATATTCTTCATAATTAGTCTCTTCCTTAGTAACCACTACAAGGGTATCAGTATCTGCCTGACAGAAGCAAGGGGTGAAGTGTGGGTTTAAGTTACATGATCCAAAAACCTCTAACTTGGAGCATCTTTTTTTGTCTTTTCAGATAATTGTAATGGCCTGTCGAGAATTTGAAATGGGAAGGGTATGTGTCCTAAATACAAAAATAAATGAGCTTTGCCCATATGGGGCAATAGCTGTGAAACTTCATCTGCCAAATCTGTAGCTGTGATAATAATACCAGATGAAGTGAGAATGCTTATCCTTACATTTCTGTACATAGGAAATGGTTCATGAGACTGCATTTCTCTGCCCCATTTGTGGGGTTTCATGATTATTTAGGTGTCATCTCAGTGGAATATGTGTTTGTGTACAGCACTGTACCAAGGGTTTGTTTCTGGCTGTGTCACTGTGGAAAAAGTGTCTTGCTCTTTGTGGGATGTAGGCCAACTATGAAAATCCCAAGTCCTTCAGAATTTCCTGTCAATTCATACAGCTGCAAAAACAATTTTTTTTAAAATCTCTCTTCTTTATTCTTATGACCTTAGAAGGAAATCCAGAATTGTGAATTCTCAACTTCCATGAAAACTAAGCTTTCATTGCTCCCCTCTGCATGATGCTTAGGCATATGGTACAGGCAGACATGAAGTTTGCATCCTAATTTGCAAAGTGTCTTTTGCCTGTATTTCTGTGGGTTGTTTGAGGTCTTGGTTTTGTTTTTCTCTTCTTATCCAAAAGGAAAGTTATTTTATTATCTTAAAAGAAGTCCAGAATAAGGCATTCAGGGTTGTGATTTTGTCTGCTCTGTTTCTGTTAATCATCTTCCAGTACCATGCATGAATTAAATTGGGCTTCTTTACTTTAACAGAAAAAATGTGAGCGTTACTGGCCTCTGTATGGAGAAGCAGCTGTAACTTTTGGACCATTTCGTGTTTCTTGTGTAAGTATAAAGCTTTATAAATTAATTTTCAAGTATTTAGTGGGTTTGTCACTTAAATATTCAATGAAATGTATGTGGTGGGCTTTTTAGTTGTTCACAACTAAGTTTTACACAAGGACTCTCAAAGGAACATGCACATCTAAGCTGTGTGGTTTTTTTGAATCCTCCATGATTGTTTTATTTTTTTAAAGAAGGGAACCTGTGTCCCTTCCTCTTGTATGTTTTTATGTATTATTTCTTGAGCTTTATATGCTGCTTGAATGTCTGCACCAGACTCAAAAAATCAAAATCTTGTGCAGTTGTTTTGTGTGATATGACTTGTGTGTTCTGAGTGAGCTCAGAATAAAAATAATAATAACAGGTTATTTTTATTAAGTTAATTATCATGACATGTTTTTAGGTGTTCAGAAAGAGTTTTCATGCCTGCTTATTCAGCTATTAATACTACTTTGAAATAGTCAAACAAGAATTAAGTACACTTTGATTCATCTTGTCAGGAAAATACATACTTGCAGATTTTAGTCTATAAAGATTCTGAGTAACCTTTTCCTAGGGTAAATTGATTCAAATTTGGCTGCTTTTTGCCCTGTTCCTTGAGATACTGGGGAAAGGGGTTTGTGTGTTTGCTGTAATTGCCTTAGCTACAGCAGAATCTGTTACCTTTGGGTACTCTGGTGTATGTGGGCTGCATAGCTTTAAAACCTGCAGTGTTGCAGTTGTTGATGGGAAATGGTAAATTCCCAGGGGAAGATAGAAACACATTAAAGCATATATTCACTCTCCTAAATTCTCTGTGGGAAGCTGTAATGCAAAGTTTTTAAAGGCATCTTCCAATTCTGATGTTACTGATATTTAAAGTACAATAATATTGTTTGATTTCTGCAGTATAAACTTTGCTTGATATTCCAAAGGAAGATTTGAAAATTCTGTGAGCTAGAAGCTAGATTTTTTGGCCACAACCAAGATAATTAGTGATTCTTTTAGATGCACCCTTAATTGAAAACAATGGAAAAGGAAAAAATAAAAGGAGACATCACAGGATAGAGTGGTAAGAGGCTGAAGTTTATACAGCAAAAGTGTTTTAGAGGGATGGCTGTGAAAGGCAACCTGTAAATTAAAAGTATGGAGAAGTAAAGCAAAAGAGATACTTAGAAATATTCTTATGTGGCTCATTGATGACTTTGGAACAGACAATTTCAAAACTCACACTTTTAAGTAAAAGTAACCCATTTTGCACATCCTGTGCAGCAAGCTGACTTGCTGGTGTATTAATCTGTGTTTTGATTGCCCCTCTCTTGAGGAAATCATAAATACAAAACCAATAAATTAAAAAAAAAAAACAAAAACCCTGAGTTTCAAGTTTGATGTTTTAGTTATGGCCTGTGTGTTGCATATTGATTTTTAATTTTTTTTCCCAATGCATTATTGTTTTCTCATGTTTAGGAAGCTGAGCAAGCAAGAACAGATTATTTCATTAGAACATTATTACTTGAATTTCAAAATGTAAGTACACAGTCACTTCTGGTCTCACCTTCAATGATTGTTCAAAAGTCTCCAAAATGATACAATGTCAGAAACTCGTGAAAGTATCTTCACTTTTTTAGGTGCTGATTATGGATGTAAATGATAAAGTTTGGAAGAGATGTTAAAATCTTAGTGTATAAAGGAGAAATAGTGAAACTCTTTGCCTTTTCTATGTTCTTGTTTACCCAAATGGATTAAGCTTTTCTTGTAAACTTACACTGAAATGTCAGATGTCAAATGTCAAGTGTTAGACTTCATTTGACTGAAAAACAGCTACCAGTAAATAAAAACTGTAGAGCCCTCCTGTAAAAACACAAAGTATGATAGCCTATTTTACAGAATACCTTACATTTTAATTGGCAATCAGCATTCATAAATGATTTATTACGGGTTAGTCTCATTTGTGGTTATGTTTTCTTTATCAAAGTTTTGTTCCATTTCAACAACAGATACCACAGCAGTTATGAGAGCTGCTTAATCATGAGGGGAGTGATTTTGGGGAATAATTTTTGTCTGCAGTATTTGCTGGGAATGCATGAACTTAATCAGTTTCTGTTAGTGCTCATAACTGACTGGGCTGTGAGACAGTTTAGATAACAGAAATTCTGTGTAATAATGGGGGTTTGTGGCCTTGTTTGAAGTGGTGCATTTCAAAACAGAGCTGGATACCAAAAACCCCAAAGCAGAACCTGCCTTCCTTTTAATACCCAAATATTGTATGAAGCAGTTAGACCAGAGACTGTGGCTGATGTAGATTTTGCTTGCCTGTACTACCCATGCAAATGATGTTTGGCTGTTGTCTCTGGGGAGTTCTGTCCCAGTCAGAAGCCTGTGTACTGCCTAAAAACTGAGCAGCAGCAAAAAGTTACAGTTTGTGCTGAGCTTTTGATCTTAGCGAGGAAACGAGCTTGTTCCTGTGAGGAGCAATTTAACTGAAAGGGTTAACAAGATGTGTTGATATTTGATCTGTGCATCTGATCAAGTGGTTCTTCTTCAGATTTATGTAGCCAATTTGCTTGAGGATTCCTGTAAAATTAACTGCAGACTTTTCATCTTTCTTTGAAGTATTCTAAGCATAGCATTGCACTGGGGAGGAAAAGTGTATTTGTGGTATAAAGTAATATCCTTTTAAGTTTGCTTACAGGTTTTCCAGAATAATTATGTATTTTGTCACTTCTGTAGCATTTGCAGTGGATTATCATACAAAAGGAAGCTATGCAAAAGGATTTAAAATTTCCATAAATCTACAGAGTTACTTTAGTTTCTAGAAGGAAAATCAGTTTGACTGAAACGTGATTATTTTCAAGAACTTTGGTTGTTTAGTATATAAGTGGCAGTAGAGAAAAAGGATTATAAAGGTTCTTTTAAATGTTTGATTTTCCTATATAAAACAAATCTTTTTTTTTCCCCCTGACTACTCTGCTTATGTGAAAAATCAATAGTCTTTTTAAAAGTAATTAAGTGAAATTTATTGGTGGACATTAATAGATAGCTGTAACTCTTCCTTTTTACTGATGACCTTGATTTTACATAATCATGTCGATTTTTAAATTTGTGCTTTCTTAGGCTGTGTTTTCTCTTGTTTTAGCTAGCCGTGGTGTTTTCAGAGAGCTGGGAAAAGTCAAGCATCAAAAATAGATAAATTTCCATGCTCAAAAGGCCTGCTATGTTGCTTCTCACATAATGAAACAGAAGGTAGTGTAGGTCTTGAAACCTCTAGACTATAATGTGGATCAAAACCTTCATGCTGTCCAGTACATTACTTTGAGGAGGATGCTGAACCCAGAGGTGAACACCAGCATGGGAAGGTGCAGTAGAACTAGCTGCTGGTTCTGCTGCTTGCTGCAGATGCTTTGGATAGTGATGAAAGGGAGGATTTTCAGGGATTCAGGGAGCTGAGTAACTGAGCTGTTCTAAAGCCTGCTTCTTACCTTGTCTTTAGTACTATTGTAGCTCCTGCTGCTAGAATAAAGTCCAAGTGTGATCCATATTTAGGTATGGTCTCGATTATTTCTGTTGTTTTCTTAATTTCCCTCTGATAGCCTGTGCACATGTGCACACTCTTTATTTTGCAGTGTGACAAAACAACACCTTTGCCCCCATTTTTTTCCCTCAATGAAAGTTACTGAAGTACAAATAGAAAGCTGAAAGATTCTTTCTCCATTTCCAAGTTATAGCTGTAAGGACATAGAGCCTTTTCATGTGGTGCAGCATTGTTGGTCCTTTACCCATATAATAGAGAGGGGCTTCTGAACTGTCCCATAGGGCATCTTATGCATTCAAGCATTTCAAATATGGTTTCAGCATTTCTCTTTTCTTTTTTGTAGTGGTATAAGCTATAGGGTTTTTAATCCAGTCAATTACTTGTCAAAGCAAAGGTTCATAGAGCTGCTCTGGTACAAACTGAAATGTGTGTTATCTTTCTCCCTGCTCCCCTCAGGAGACTCGTAGTGTCTATCAATTTCATTATGTTAACTGGCCTGACCACGATGTCCCTTCGTCTTTTGATTCTATTCTGGACATGATCAGCTTGATGAGAGAATACCAGGAACATGAAGATGTTCCTATTTGCATACACTGCAGGTATCAAATGGATTTATCTTTTCATTTGAAGCATTTTCATTTTTTGAAGTCTAGACTTTTTTTATAGGATGCACTAGTTTTAGTTTTGAGTCCAAATTGAGTTATTTATTTTCGTTGAAAAATTCTCATGACAAAATTTAATTCAAAATCATCCAGGATTCATTTTCTTAAAACTGATGTCACAGTGAAATTTTGCTTTTCCTTCAGTTTAAGACAGAATATCAATCAGAAAAGAATGAGCCTTTGAAAGGGGACCTGTTTTGAGGTTCTTAAGACATAAATCCTTGTGAGGACAAAATAGACTTTGAAGATCACTGCAAATCAGCTTGAGAGTAAAGGCTCCATTCTCAATAGGAGAGACTACATAGCACCACTAAGAACTCTGTCTGTGCTCTAATATGACAAAAAAGATCTTTAATGAGCAGGTTGTAGTTTCCAGTTGGGAAGTCTTTGCTTCTAAACAAGAGTTTCATCCTTGACCTGAAATTTGGCTACCAGAACTGTTGAGACTGAATTGCTATGAAAATGTTTGGCTACATTGACACTTTCTTACAATTTATCTGAAAATCTTGCCTATTGTTTTTAATGCTTTTTAAATGAACAAAGGTTCATGTGTTATGTCAGGAAAAATTGAATTCAGATTGATAAGCCAGGACATGTTAAATTCATGGGAGTTATTAAGTCCTTAGAGCTTCGTTATTCTCTTAGGGCTGCATCCTTTTTTTGAGTTGTCACTCTTCAGTGAGGTCTAAAAACATAAACTGACTTAGCACTGGAATCTGTTCACTTTGTCCTGTTCTTTTTGAATGTCAATATAATTCTGAATGTTGATTCTTTACAGCAGTGTAATTATAATGTAATAAATATGCATGAATTATAACTCTGCATGTGTAAAACAGAGGAATTCATACAATTAGGAAAAATAAATAAGATACTTTGCTGTCATTCTTAAACTTTCAGATTTATGTTTTTAGCTAAAGAGGAAAAAATATGGATGTGATACTAAATCAGAATAATGTGGCAAGTCTTTCAATGTCTTCTGTTCTGCCATTTTACATCATTTATCATTAAACTTGGAGAAGACCACACCTGATGAAGCAGTAGTAGCTGGGAATAGTGTGACAAAAGGAAGAGACAATAAAATTGTCAGCTCTGAATCATCTTGCGTGACTGCAGTTCCAAATGGCAATGAAAACTTGCATTAAAAAATTCAATGCTGCATTTTGCACTGCTAATTTTATTTTTAAGACACTAATTTTATTTTTAAGACACTATAGTGTCAGGCTGAGTGAAATTAAAAGTTTCATGATAGTTGAGGGATTTGGATTTTTTTTTAATGTGGACTTTCGAATTATGAGGCTTATAGTGGTTTTTTATCAAATTTAAATAATATCTAACACCTATCTTTTTATGTTATAGTGCAGGGTGTGGAAGAACAGGAGCCATCTGTGCCATAGATTATACATGGAATTTGCTTAAAGCTGGGGTAAGGAATCCTAAAAGAAGTTTAATGACATTCTGTAATTTCATAACAGGGATTGATTGAGCTTCAAAGTGTTCAAAAATAGGGAAATGTTTAGGACATTCTGGAACTCTTTACAGGTTGGATGTTTAGTTTCATTGCACTCATGCTTTAGTATGAACTTACTGTCATTTGACAGCAAGTTTTTATCTAAATAGGTCTCTATAAAATTCTAATTAAAAAAATAGATTTCAATATAAATTGATTTTTAAATTTAACTTTCTCAGTCTCTCTGAGAAAAATTCTGATAAAATTCTCTGATAAAATTCTCATTTTATCATGCAGCTAAAATATAAAGGGGTAACTTCATTCTGGGATTTTTAGATTATGAAGCACTGTTGACATTGCAGTACCATATTCATGGCATTGGTTATTTCATTTCAAAAATGCTTGAAATGCTCTCATCTGATCTAAATCAAAGGTAAACTTGAAGTTGCTTTGAAAAAAAATTTAATAGTTGCAGTGTGGAGAGAACAGATTAACTTTACCTATAAAAGTTAGACTTTTTTGTGTTTAACAGCTTTTATATTGTTGTTTTGACAGTTATGTCATTGTAATCAACTTGCTTCTGTATTTCAGAAAATACCTGAAGAATTCAATGTATTTAATTTAATCCAGGAAATGAGGACACAGAGGCATTCTGCAGTGCAAACAAAGGTATAGGTTTTTTTTTAATAAATGTGATAATATATTGCTATTCTTTGAAAAGATCTTGTGCATTAATTTTTATCTGGTACCTTACAGGAGCAGTATGAGCTTGTCCATCGAGCCATAGCACAACTGTTTGAAAAGCAACTGCAAAAATATGAAAGTTGTGCAGACTGGAAGATTGCAGATGGAGTGGTAGGTGTCTTTCCCATATGTAGCTGTTAGCTTCTGATGGAAATTCTCCTGTGAAGTTGTTTTTAGTGTTCAATGGTGTGATCTTATTAAGCTCTCATGTTTTTTAAAGTACTGCTTGCATTGAAATAGGTTAGGGGAGAGAAATAAAAGTTTAAAATGCTTTTGTCAGAGAGCTGCATGCTCTATCCTTTTAACAAAGGAGAAGGAAGTGGAAAAAATATTCTTCATTGGTATTTACAGTATTTGAGGATTTTTCTGTCTTTCTATCCTTCCCCTTTAAATTCCATGTGCCCTATATGTTTGTTCTCTTTTTTTTGTTTAGATATGTTTTCTTGGCTGCTGCTGGGCACTGTGTGAAAAATGGCTTTTGGATTAATATATTCTTTCTCTCCCACAGTCCAGAACTCTGTACCACCCTTTGTCCCTGGATTGTGTTTTGTTTATTCAGTGATTTTCTGTCCCTAATTGGTGTAGATTCCATAGCTCTCTAGAGGGAGTATGACTGGTATCTCCAGGACTCTGAAATATCTGGAAGCAATTTTAAAAATGCTTTTATTAATAAGCATCCCATTTATTTTAGGGATCTAGCTATCCTATATGTGCTTTCTAGGAAGTCTAGAATGTTTTCAGTTCTTGGATTAAATGTATGCACCCTTCTGCTAACTCCTGAGAATTTATATGGTTCATGCAGTACTTATGAGGTCTTTAGTCATGACAAGGAGCTTGTTGACTAAATGCAGTATGGAAGTATGGATAGGGCTGGCTATTTTTATTTGTTACAGGTTTGATTAAGCTCATGTGTGATTTTTATTTTTTTTTCCTGAGAAATGAGCATGGCAGGGTTTGGAATATGCAGATTGATTAGCTTTGTACAGAAGTGATTTCTAAGTACTTGAGTTTTGATTATAAAATAATAGGTAGATCAGTCTACTGTATCTTCTGGTTATTTGCCTTAAATCTGACCTGTGTCTGTGCTCTTATATAGGATGAAAAATGTCTCTTATTAACTTACTCCTATTACTATATATACATTAAATGACTTGCATATTCCAGAAGATGAGTAAAGCTGTGGCAGATTATGGTGGTGCTCTGTAACAAAGGCAAGTGCTTCTTTAGCACAGCTTGAGAGATTTGCTGACTAATAAAACAAGACCAAATAGAAAATGGATAGGTAATGTATATGGGGGTGAGAGAGGGATGAATCCCAGCTCTGAAAAGGCAGTGATGGAGTGTGAGTTTTGAGTTTTACTTGGATATGATCTTGGTTTATGATCAACAAGTTGTAAAGGAAATTGAATTTCAGCAGTTACTTGGAAACTGGTAAGAGCAGAGACTGTAATGTCCTTGTGTGGGTACTTGCAGTTGGACTACTGACTGCATGTCAAGTCTGCTTATCTCAAAAATATGTTGCAGAATTTGAACATTAAACAACTGGACAAGGATCAAAGGTGTTGGAAGGCTCAATCTAAAGAACAGCCAGACTGAGATGGAGAAAAAAATGGCTGAGGTTAAATACAACAGAGGCTGACTAACAACAGAAAGCTGATGACTCTTAACTTTTTCTAAGGAATACCAGTGAGACCTGAAAGACTTAATAAAAAAGGGACATTTGTCTAAAAAATGCAACATGAAGCTGCAGAGCTCCTTGCAGCTGAAACCTGTATCTTTGGGGTGAATATCTCACCATCTTGGAATCTTCCTTGAGTTTCACTGACCTCTGACCTATCAAATTCCAGAGCTGCAATCTGTTGGAAGACATGCTAGGGAAGGATCCCAGTATGCCTGCTCTGATCTTATTCTTCCCTGAAGTTCCCTTCAGTCCCTGCTGGAAGCAGGGCCAAGTCAATCTTTGTCTGACTAGGCATAGCCTGCTTTGTGGTGGGAAATGATGCTTCTGCCTTTTGTTACTTGAATAATTCTGCAGAAAGCTTGAGGGGAACCAAGTCTCATAGGTGGAGAATTTCTGTATCTAAAAGTTTGGTACTTAAATTTGCTACTGTCCATTTATTACAAAAATTGCTTTGAATGAATTAACTGGTATAGGCTTAGCTTCTGTTCAGGATTTATAAGGGAAACTTCACATATCCAGTTAAATATTTTCTCAAAACTTTGAAGCTCACTTGAGACATCACTTTGATATTCTGACAAAGCTCCTTTTTTTCCTTCAGGAATGTAGCATCTGTTGTATATAATGTCTGATTTTCCCCAGAAATTTTCTATTTTGCTTTCTCTTAAAAAAACAAACAACCATTCTGGGATGTATCCTGGTTAAAAAACTAAATCTGAGGCAGGAATTTTTCAAGTAACTTTATTAAATACAATGTAGTATTCTAAGGCTCCTTCATGTATGTTACTCTGCCTGCAGATGCTACAGCAGCTATGAAATCTTCAATACCTGAACGGTTTTTATTATGTCCAGTGAAAAATAATTCCAAATAATTCCCAAAAATACATGTGCCTACTTTGTCTATAATACTATTAGTTAAGTAGGAGATGCTCCTGGGCTGAAGAGGAAATGTCAGCTGTTCTATTTTGACAATGCTGTGAAGAGCTGGAGTGCTCCATAGGGTCGATTTCATGGTTTGTTTTCCTCTTGCTGTTCTCATTTCCAGCAGTGTTGAAATGGGTTGAGTTCCAGAGGCTCTGTGAGCAGGGCTTGCCAGCAGCATCCCAGTAAAATCCCAGTAAAAGGTTAATCTGATTGGCACTGAGGGGCAGCATTCATGGGGAAGTGGCTCAGACACAATCCCAAACGTGTGTTCCTGGGAACTTGCCAGCTTTGCCCTGCTGGGAACAATACTGTAAAAAGTCAGCAGCAAGGCATGCAGGGGTTGAACAGAGACTTAGGATAGGGTTAGAATTTCCATCAGAATTTGATAGATACCAAACCATGTCAAAAATACATGATGTGCTTTAATGTAGGAAATGTATACCATGTAGTTATACCTGTTGTGAATGTGTAGAGCTGCAAATGTTTAACATAGCACTAAGTATTTAAATGAATTGAAATAAGGAAAGCTCTGCTCAGATACCAGTAATTTCAACAGTACCCCAAGCAGCCAAATTTCAGGGTGAAGAATTGCTGCTCAGGAGCCATTTTTTTTTTTGACAAGGAAAGAATTCAGATGCTAAATTTGATAATCAGAACTATTCCCTTCCCCTACTTAGTGGTACTTTCCAGTTACCAAACAATTAAATTGGAACAGAGTCTTGGACTGAAGCCCTTCTCACTGAAATTCTTGGTCATGTTGTCATGTATTTCAAGTCAATAGCTGTGCTTCTCACCATCACTGGCTTTGTTAGTACTGCTGTGAAAATATTACACTTGATGTTGTGTTTGGAAGCTTTGAAAGATATGTGAAATCATTAGTCTTGGTCATCTGATAAGGTATCAGTCAGATTTGTATCAGTTAAATATTTTATGAGTTATTTGAGAAGGTTCTTCATGAGCTGAAGTGAACTGGAGCTGTGAATTGTAGCTGTCTTGGAAAGTCTGAATCATATGGAGTTTCATCAAGTTGGATGTTGTGTTTGGAAGGCAGAAAAAGAAAATTGGTTAAAAGACAACCAAGCTCACTCTCAATTCAGAAATGTTTCTTTGAATTTTTTCTCTTGACAGTACCAAGCATGTTAGGGTACTGCAAGTCCTTGCTTTGCCCTTCTCCATGAGTAGAAGCTTGTGTTAGTAATCACTTTCTCCAAAATCTGGCAGTGCTGGTGCTCTCAGTGCCTCTTGCATTTCGTGCTGTAAAAGCAACAGAGTTCTGTTGCTGTGGTTGACTGCACTTGTAGAAGTCACGGAGGAATTGGATGCTCTAAGAAGAATGTTGTTATTTGAAACATTAATGGTTTAGAAACTGTAAGTGAAAAGTCTGTGCTGTTCATATTCTCTTTGGTGTTTGGCAGCTTGGAAGGATATTTTTTGTCATTGCAGCCTTCTAAAAAATCATGTATTTCTTCAGAGACATTGATCTCGTTGCCTCTGTTGGAATGTTTTATTTAATCTGAGTCACTTGAGTGTATCATTTCAATCTGAAGTATTTCTCTTTTTATCTACTGATGCTCAGTGATTCCCATGCTGCTTTATAAAAAGGGCAAAAGGAATGCCTCAATTCCTTTTAAGGGAAAACATGAGATTACTTCTGGAGAAGTCTTTGCAGTAAATTTGCCAGTATTTTACTAGTACAGAAAGGTTCTGAATGACATTAAATATTTCCACAGTGAGTTTCCAAAAGAAAATGATACATTGCAATTCCTGGGAAAAAGGTTTTGAATTGTAGTCAGTGTGTGTGAAATCTCAGTCTAAGACTGAGATCCTCTATTTGCCTGAAGTTAGTGCCATCAGTTTGGTGACTGAGCCAGTGGTGGAAGCAGGTTGAGGAAAGACTCCCCTTGGGAGGTGATAGCACAATTTGGGTTACCTTAGCCAGTGGGAAATCCTTGTTTCTCTGCATTACTGCAGGAACACGAGTTACTCTGCATTTTAGTAGACATGGGGCAATCTACACTAAGTATTTGAGTTTATGGCCTTGTCAATTATTAATGTAGTCTTTCATAGCTAGGTATGCACTCGTCTGTATATCTGCAATTTAACAGAATACCTAGAAATTCCTAACTATGAGCAGTTTCACTGATCTCAGTAGCTGCTTCCTCAGGGGAGCAACTCCAAGGGAGCTCATGAACTGTTGAGCATTTGATGCAAATAGACACAAAGGCTGGGGAAAGATCCTGTTTTTTCCTTTACCCATGTTGCAGTGAGAAGACAGTGCAGTGAGACAGTAGGGTAGTTGTCTTCTGTGAGAAAGCAGAAGACAACTGAACACTTAGTGAACTGCACATTTGTAAATCCATTTTTAAAACATGATTCTGTATGATAACCCCTGTGAGCTACGTGTGTTGTCCTGGTTTGTCTAAGCTGATACTTCTAAAAATTGTGCTCTGCCTGAGAATGCAACATCTGTCTAGAGAAGCAAGGGAGTGCTGGCTGATGTTGATAAGCTGTGCTTAGGAAGGCTGTGGAAGGCTTTTTCTTAATACCACCATCTGCTCCTCTCCACAGATGCAGTCATCCCAGTGAGATACCCTATATTCACTTTCAGAGCCAAGCTCCCTCCTTTCTGCTCTGTGCTGGTTTTTCTGCATGTTTGCCTATTCACTTGGTTTGATGTATATGACAGGGAAATCTGTGAGTTGGTGTCACTCAAGGGTGAGAAATACTCAAAATACTGGTTATTCCCTATTCTTGTAACACAGAATTGAGAACAAGTGACAGGGAATGACTTCTCTAAAAGTAAACAAAGCCTTCACAGAAACATCAATCCATGGAGCTAATTAAGGAAAGTAGCAAAGTACCTCTTTTTTTTTGGTGACAGTAAATCCTGTAATCATTCTTGTTCCTCATTCCATGTAACTAAAACAGTGAATGGATCTGAGCTGAACCTGATGCACAAGTGAAACTTTCAACACCTCTCTGTCTGAAGCCTTCCCTGTGTACAAAATTGGGGTAACCACTGGCTTTTCTGGTGTTAAATTTAAAAGTATCATTTTGTATGTGCAGATTTTCTTGTTGGGTTTTGTTTGGGAGTTTAAATGGTTCTTTTTCAAGGAATTGTTTTTGTAAACTCTGTGGTTGTGCATGTGCCTTGGACATTTGGGTTTATATACTTTTTTTTAGGGCTTATACATATATTTTGTTACCAGTAACAAAAATAGCAGCGCCCTTTCAGCTACTTCTGCCTGTCTCAACTAGAAGCAGCTTGTTAGTGTATATGTGGAGTTTAAAAAAGCTTTGACATATGTTAGCTTCTCTAATAAGCTTTTTCTTCTGCCTGTGAGAAAAGCATATCTCAGGAAACATTCTGTTCACAAACACTTCACTTTACAAACATAGAAGGACAGGGATGCAGCTGCTGGTTTGTTTTCTGGACAAGTTAGTCTAGAGCCAACAGGCACACCCTTTCCCTTGCCAATACCCTTTAGAAAAATGAGTGCATAAATAAGAAATGTGTTCCTGAAAACTTCTGTGCTAGTGGAACTGAACTGGGAGACTTTTCTGCTCTGTTGTAGGATGGAGAGGTTGGTGGTGAGGGGGAGGAACTCTTGTGGAGTCTCTCTCTTTCTAGCATCTTTCTGCCTTGTGAAACTGGGATGGGCTGCAGTGCTGAAGCAAGGCCAGCAGCCCACTCTGTGCTCAGGATGCAGTTGTTTAGGATGCATTCATTTCTAGCTTTGGTTGTTAGTACTTCTGAGTAAGGGGAGCCTTTTTAGTACAATACCAATGCACTCAGTGCTATCCATAGTAACAAATACATAAGGGAGAGACTCAGAGCTTGCATTGCACAACTGGGGGAAGCAGGGAGGAACATGGCACAACCATTGAGCAGGAAACAGAGTTTATTGTGGAATACTGGGAGCCTCAGCATCTTTGGCACCAAGCTTCAGCATGGTCCTCTGCCTGAATGAGGCAGTAAAATTAATGTCCATATTTGTTAAAGGCAAAATGATCTGTATGGTCACTCATTACTTGATGTCAAGAGGTAGGAAATTGCTTTTTAAAATTTTTGAGAGAAGCTGATGGAGGGGTTGGATGTTCATGGCCCATGGTAATGTTTCCAGTGCTGGGGACCCCAAATCTGGATGCAAACCACTGTAGACAGACTAATTAAAAAACCCCAAAACAACTCACATTCATATTTTTCCCCATTAGTTGCATCCAAAGCAGGTGAGAGGAGGTGAATCTGCCCCTCTGCTCCATGCCTGAGACCCCAGCTTGGGTTGTGCTGCCAGCACTGGGGTCCCCAGCACAGGAGGGACCTGTTGGAGTGAGTCCCCAGGAGGGACACAGGGATGAGGAGGTCTCCTTAGAAGATTGAGGGAGTTGTGGTGGCTCAGCCTGGAGAAAAGAAGGCTCCAGGGTGACCTCACTGTGGCCTTGCAGTACTTCCAAGAGCTCATGAGAGAGATGGGGACAGGGTTTTTAGCAGGGCCTGTTGCAGGAGGACAAAGCATCATGGTTTTCAATTCAGACAGTACAATCAGACTAGATGGAAAGAAGAAATGTTTTGTGATGAGGGTGATGAAACACTGGAACAGGTTGCCCAGAGAGGCTGCAGATGCCCCATCCTGGCATTCCTGCCAACAGCCAAGGCCAGCTTGGACAGGGCTCTGAGTAACTTGATCTTTTTAAAGATGTCCCTGATCATTGCAGGAAGGTGTGGATTAAATGGCCTTTGAAGGTCCCTTCCTACAGAAACTGTTCTATGATTGTATGAAACCAAACAACCTTGATTGACTCTGCAGTGGTGTTCATTTAAATGTGAGTGGCTTTTATCTGCTAATTGAATCTTACTCCAAAAAAACCCCTGATAGCTTGAGCTAGTGGTCAGCAGGACAATGAACTCCCTGTGCAATTTCCCTGAAAGGGCTAACACCATCCATTCATTAAGGAACAATAGGGTGTTTCTGCTGGAGTACTTGTGCAATATTATATTTGACAGCAACTTAATGGGGGTATTTAGGGAAAAACAGTAAGAAAGATCAAAATAGTTCATTTTTTTTCTGCACAGGTAAAGCTCCACTTAGTACACTGAGGAATAGAATTTGATAATAGACTCTTCACAGTAGCCAGCAGCAGTATGCTAACTTGTAAGACAAGTAATGGAAGCTAAAAACATATAACTAATTCATCTGAATTTAAGTGAAGATAGTTAACTGTTGAGGCAACTTGTAGTTTATCTTCCAAAGCAAAAATTGCTCACTGAATTCAAATGCAACTATCACATCTGAAGCAGAAAATTAACAGGGAATTGCCTTTTGTTCTCTAAGACTGAGGAGGTCAATCCCTATCACCAGTCTCAGCAGGCAGGCTGGCAGAGAGCAGACCCTATTGCCTGAACGTGGTATTGGCCTTTGAAATGTATTACACCCATTTGGGATATTGTTCTTTTTGAAAGGGAACCTCTGCAAGAACAGCCTTTAGGTAAAATGAGCATTAAAGTTAAGATAACACTAAGGTCCTCCTTGGTTTTGTTGGGTCTTTGGCTGTGGCACATCTTTGGAAATAGAATGTCAGCTTTAGACTGTTGCATGTTCTGCTTTGATTTTTAATCATATATGGTTTTTTCCTTATTTTTGCCTAGGGGCTGGGCTGTAGTTTAATAATGTTCATGGCCACTCTTGGGGTGCTGTGTTTTAGATCTGTGGTGAAACCAGTGCTGGTTGTTTGCAGCTAAACAGTGCTGGTTGTTTGCTGCAGCTCTTGCTGAGCAGTGTTTGCACAGTCAGGAACTGGCAAAGGCCCACCTGTGCAAGGTTAGGAGTGATTGCTTTTGCATTGCTTCTGTGATTTCTTTTTATCTTCTCCCACTTCTCCTTTGCCTGCTAAACAATTTTGTCTTGACCCCCAAGTTTTCCTGCTGCTCCTCTTTCCCCTCCAGGGGTGGAGTGGAGCAATGAGAGAGAGAGTGAGTGGCTCTTGTGGGGTTTAGCTGCCTGCCAGGGTTAACACACAGCAGTATTTTACATGTATATACATGTAAGTCTAAATACCTGCATATATAAAAAATATTTTATATTAATGGTCCTAAATGGAAATTAAAAACTTCATTCTTTGCTGAGTAAATTAAACTTTCTTGTACACAAATGGGAGGTTATTTGGAAGTGTTTTAGATCAATGCATTAGGAGACAAGTGGTTAAGATCTTTCTCATTTTCTTACAACACTGTAGATTATTCTTATCTTCATTGGAGTGATTGTACAAGTGAAAATAACTAGACTGACTGGAAAATAAATGCTTTATTTTCCAATTATTCATTTAAATATTCAAGTGATTAATTGGGAGGGTGTATGAGAGCTTGCTCACTACTAAAGAAAGATCAGCTTTTGAGTATTTTCTCTAGTGGATTGTTCAATGACAAACAGACCAAAATCTTCAGTCAGAAAAATTTGAAGTTGGATACACAAGGTGAAGAATAATTTTGTACATTTAGAAGAGAGTTTTCAAAGTGATCTCCATATGGCAGCCAAAAATAGATCATAATGTTATATATTACTGCCAAGTGTCATTACAGATCTTTGGACCTCACAGTTCAAATATTCTATGTATCAGCTTTACAGCCATGAGTAAAAATATCCTTTTTTCTTTTAATCAGGATGAAAATAATACAGAAAATGCTGTCAGTTCTTCAGATGCTGAGAAACAGGATTCTCCTCCACCAAAGCCTCCACGGACCCGCAGGTACTTAACTGTGATCCTCTACTATTTTAGGCTGAAAGATAAATAAAAAATAGAATAAAGCTACTGATAGCATAAAAACTAAAGATTAATATGTTGTGTTTATAAATAGAAATATACATAATGCAAATAGAAGTCTTATAATTGACTCTAAATATAAGCTACAATATTTTTGTGAAGTCTGTGTTTAAATATACCAACCTTGCAATGATTATCTGTGAATAGACATGTTTACTAGTCAGATATGTTAGATCTACTTATGTTTTAATTCTGCTAGGTGATAGTAGCAAAACAAACTTCAAATAACCTCAAATAATGACTGAATCCTCCTTTTTGGAGACAAAACCATAATGACACATACCCAGTTATTCTAGAAAAATCTCAGACAAATACTGCTTTTGACTAGAGTATGACAACCAAATGCTGTTGTTATTGAGAAGAGTTGGTCTCACAAATCCTTTCATTCAGCAGAGGAAAATCTTCTCTAGCTTTTAAAATGCTTAGCCATAGCTTTGCAGAAGACAAAATTAAATCTGAACCAACAGATTCATCACCCTAAAACAGGTGCCCAACCCAAGTGTTAAGACAGCTAAAGAAGCAGCTCTCCTGAACGGGGTGCCCAAGTCCCCCAGCTGGTTTGTAGCACTTACAGTGGCCTTTGGCCTTTGGCAGGTGATCTGGCCAGTGTTAAAACAGATATAAGGGCAGCACTTGGGTTTCCTAAAGCTGTTGAATGACATAAGAAACCACTAGCCAGCTGATATTCTTGGATAATATTTAGGCAGAAGTAAAGTATAATTCCTTTAAAATAAAGAAAGAGATGGAAGTAGGTTAGGGCTTTTTACTAACAAATGATAGGTTGGTGCTATGTAGGCAATATATTTTTTACTTTATTTGGATTGATGGTAATGGGACTGTATTCAATGATGTAGATTAAGATGATGACAGAGGAGTGTTAACCTGTGTTCATGATGAGTTCCAAGCTCTTGAAACTTCATCACTGAGCTTAGAAATATGATTTTGGTCCAATAGATGATTTCCTTACTAGTGTTCCTTGAAATAATCTTAGGTGAACCTTAGTTTTATCATTTTTATATATTATTATAATATTAACATATGTAAAATTCATGTAATTCATGTTTAAGCACACATCTGTCTTATCTGCACTGCATTGTTCTTTACTTGCTGCATTAAGTTAAAATCTTTTAATCTCTCCTCAAGGCCTGGGGTTTTTTGGGCCTGTTTCCATGAAATCATACTTTCCCATCTGCCAGCAGTGGCAGGCAGATTGATTTCTTAGAGGTGAATAAATGGAAGCTTTTAGCAAAGCTGTTGTCTTTCTAAAATGGAGATTATTTTTGAAAAACAATTAATTAAACTCCTCCTGGAAGATGCTTCTGAGGAAAGACTTCATTTGCTATTAGTCACATCTGCTCAAAATACCCCCTAATGAGCATGTTTTATTCTTGATGTGGGGGGTAATTTTACAAATCTACAGCCTGACTCAGTCAGGACATAGAGCCAGGTTTTGTGTATTGTGGATGTTTTGGCATAGATTAACATCCTTTTCCTGGGGAGGATGGGAGAGCAGAGTCAGTGAAACATTTTAATTTAATCCCCATATGTACAGGAAAACATTTTTAGGTTGCCAGCCAAATGTGTACTTGAGTTTTGCATGCACTGTCTCTGAAGAAGTTACAAGTGAGTTGCTAAAGCTACTATTTTTGAAAAGAAATAAGGCTTTTACATTCTTTATAACCTATGTTGTAAATGCCTTTATAATGTATATTTAGTAAACCAAGCTGCATTTTTTAAATGGAAGGTTGAACATTTGCTTTTTCTAAAGCAAGAAGGGCTCTAGGGACTGATAGTGCAGAGTACTTTGGGTGAGCTTGGTTTCAGGTGAACTTGCCTGAGGTGATCCTGAGTGAGCAGGAAAAAAATGGGATTTTCTAGGCCTCAGGATGCTTGTTTTCCATATTGTTACTGCCTAAGCCATGTTTGCTTAGACAGTAAAGTCTGTGATACCTGTTGTTTTCTGACAGCCCCAAATCTGCTGGATGAGATGGTGGCACCTCCTCTGCAGCCCTTTGCACTGGCTAACCATATAGGCCATGGCAGGATTTGTCTGTGAAGGAGGCTTTCTCACTCTCTCTGTTTGTAATGTTCTAATGAAAACATCTCAGGATCTTCTTTAGACTTTAGGATCTCTTCTTCTGAAAGTGCAGCTCGTATCCTGTAGCTGAGGATGAGATGTCACTACAGACTTTTACCATGAGTGGGAGGAAGCTTACTCAGAGAGCTGTAATTAATCCTTTTAGTACTTGCTTTGGCCTGGGCATGTATTGGGGAAGGAGTGATACTTTCTAGGCTGCTTTTCTGTCTTCTTGGAAGTTAGGAGTATCTTTAGGATATTGTAATTATATTGGTATTAAATTGGTATTTTATTAGGTCACCATGAAGCATCTAGCTGGGCTTGTTTTGCAGAGGTTTGGAATTGTATTGCCTTCCAAGCTTTTATCCCCTTGTAGTGCTTTAGTGTAATTACACTTGCTGTACATTATGTGAGTATTATCATTTAGCCTAATGTCTCTCTCTGTTTGATGTCAACATAAAAAATATTCTAATATTACTCCTTGATTATTGCAGAGGTAAACAAGAACAACTCATTAGTTCATACAACAGCACCTTATCCTAGAAATTGCTTGGCAGTTGATGATCACTTCTTGTGGAAGTCACCTCTCTTTAGAGGACTTGGGGAGATGGAAAGTCTTTGTTAGCTGTGTTTTAATTATTTTCAGGTTAAGGTAGGAAGAGGGCATAAGTAAGGTTTAACTTTGTTATATAAGAGACTGCAAAAAACTTAAGTTTTAAGTTTACAGTTTAGACAGTACTTGATTTTAGGTGATTGATGTGTCAGAGTTCAGAGGGAGCACCTTAATGCCTTTCAGTATTAGTCTGTGAAATATTAGTAGTTGATTCTAAAGTACTGGGGAAAAGAGGTGATTTATTTTAGCCAGGCTTGGTTACAAAAATTTCTTTATTTTCAAGTTCAAATGCAGTTTGAAATCAAAGCATAGACTTAGACATAAACTCATAAAAAGCAAAGATGATTTAACAGCTTTTTTGTATGCAGTGTAATGAAGAGCTATGTGCTGCTGTCTGAAGGTGGACGGGTAAAATACTGTAGCATTTTAACTTCTCATCAGATTCTGTTCAGACTTCAGTCCAATGACAGTAAATACATTTCCAGGGTTCTGTATTACTCTATTTCATTTCAAGCCCTGAAAACCATCTCTATCTCCTACAAAGCTAAGATAAAACTCATTGATGAGTATTCTTAGTTAACTGTCTCTAACATGTATGCCACAATTAAAAAACCAAAAAGACTCAGTAAGTAAATTTTAAGAAATAAATTCACCAGCTGGTTATTTTTATTAATTCATTGTACTTTTATATTAATTTTTGTAGTACTTTTGCAGCAGCTTCACTTACCTGGACTGTTGCTTTTCTTTCATGTGGATGGCAGTGATTTAATGCTAAAGTAGAATAATGTGGTTGTCTAGCTTCAGCCTACTTATGTTGAGTTTAATTTCCCTATTTTAATTATGAGGGAGGATGTAGAGCTTGGTATCTATTTTTGGTTGTTCATATCAGCTGCATTCCATGACCTTGGCATCACTCTCTTTTATTTGAAACACCCTACAGTATGCTGCATAGAATAATCATGGATTACTTAAGGCTTTTTTTCTTTTCAACACTGGCCAAGTTTCATTTAAATCTGAACCTATTGTGTGCAGTTGCAGTAATGTAGCTCTTTTCCATTAGGAGTAGAATGGATTAGATTTTAAAACATTCTAAAAATTTATAATGTATTGCAGAAAGCAATAAATGGCTTGTTTTCTTGGATACATTTTTGGTTGAAAGCTGTGGGAAGGGTTTTTTTTCCGGACAAGTTATAGTACTTTTGACAAATTTTGTGTAATTGTTACTATGAGAAATAATTGCAAAAAGGTGTTCTTGCCTAATTCATGGTTTATCTGACACCTGAGAAGGCACTGGGGCCCTGCATCAGCTGTGTGGCAATAGGAGTGTATGAAAAAGCTGCCATAATCACCCAGGGGAATTCCATTTCCAGCTGTAAATGAGGCAGTGCCAAGGTAGTGGCATTCCAAGATTATCAGGAGCTTTTGGATCTGAAGAGGCACTTGAAGGCTGAGTCATGACAAAGCTTTCTATTTTTTTATCACACCATGAGGTTTTGCAACCCTATGTGTTTATTTAAAGGCATAGTACAGGGAAGCTGTACTATACCTTTATATATATATATATACACACTATATATATATACTATACCTTTATAATATATATATATACTATATATATATAGTATATATATATACTATACCTTTATTTATATATACTATACCTGGCTTTCTTTGCTTCACTGACTCTTTTCTGTCTCAATAGCTCCTTCATGAGCTTTCTGTGAGTTTCCTGGTATTTTAAACCAATCTGGTCTTACTTCTGTTGTTTTTGAGTATTAGCAGCTCATTTTCAGATAATTTTCTGCCTCTGGGGGCAGAAATGTCTGTGGAGCACAGCTGGTGAAGGACATGCCCAAAGACAGCATTATGCTGCAGCCCAGAATGCCCAAGATTCACAAAACTTTCAGAAAAAACTAGTGCCAAACAGAGATCTTCTGAATGTGTTCATATCCTAATATTTCTGCTGCGTGGAAATGAACAGAATCATTATTTGCAATGCAGAACATGTGAAATAGTAGTATTAAAAATGTCAGTAAAATGGAAAAAATGTTACCTATTGGGATTTATTTCTGAATTTAAAGAGAAAAAAATACATTAGAGTGCTATTTGGACATCTCAATTGCTGAGGACAGATATCCTTCAATATTAATAAGGCAAAGAATGATTTTGATAAATAATTTCTCATTTCTTCACTGTAAGGTCTCATCTAAAAATGAAGAAGTGACATTTAACTTCAAATGTAATGATGAACATTGTAGTAGTTCTGTTGAGATGTGTAGGAGGAAGGTGTTTAATCAACTTCTGGGCTGCTGATTTGTGCAGCATTTCCTTTATCATCAGTTCTACAGATACATCTAAGGGAACTGTTTGCATAGCTGTGAGGCTCTGTTTACCAGTGGCTCAAAGGGTAGAGTGATTTTATTGACCAGTCATTGGTGAAGAACCTCATGAATTTTGACTGGTATTGTGGACCTATATCCTTGTTATATCCAGTTGAATGCTAATTTGCTCCTTTAGCTTATTGTAATGCATAAGATTAGGTCTGTGCCAGATAAGGAATTAGTTTTGCTGATTGTAAATAACTCTGGGTCAGGAAAATCAGGTCAATAAGGGAAAACTGTGATTTTCAGTAGGAGGATTTAGTGGAGATTACAGATGAGCACCACTGCTGGTAAAAGGGGGCATGTAAATATTTGTGCAAGTGTACCCACTGTCTCCCTCCCTATTTGGAAGAGAGGAGAGAAATGCAAGAGGAGGGAATTCTCTTGTCCTTAATGTGTATTAAATTGGAGCAAGGTTAATGCCCCTCCATTTTATCTTTACTTTCTTTACTGTCTTTTTTTTTTTTTTTTTTTTACTTTACTGTCTTGTCTTTACTAATTCAGGCAAACACCTTATTCTCAACCTTATTAATTTTTCAACTACTAGAGGCAAGAATTCCCAAATTACTTCAATTAAATTGCTTAGACATGCTTTGTATTTCTTCTGTTTTAATGTAAAGAAAAGCAGCAATATACAAGTGCAGGGAGGAGAGGAAGAGAAGGAATTTGAGGCCCAAGTCTTTGTGACAGGAGTCAGGCAGAGAATGGAAGAGATCACCCAGGACTGCAAGGGGACCTGGGGTTTTCCAGATACAAAGATACAGGAACTTGTAGAAGATCATTTGGAAGCTGGGAAGCTTGCAGTACTTGAGGGGTTTGGATTTTCACAAACTGAGAATCCAAATGGTTCTCTTTAGTATGGAATCCCTTGTATAAAGATTTTAGTTCTGCAACCCATTCTGCTATAGTTTGGTGTTAATACAGTCACAATGATGAAACACGTGCTGTAGCCTGTCCCAAGTCAGGTGCTTTTAGTGCTCTAGTAAACTCAGTTATGAAACAGTCTTTGGGCTTTTTTTGTTTTGGGTTTTTCCCTATATGTCATGATAGTCTCAAGTGTTTGCACTTGCTGGGTCCTTCTTAGGCATGGTTTGGAAGTAGAGGAGCCAAAGCAGTACTTTGATTGTGCTCATTATGTGGCATGCAGACAAATAATGAGAGCCTGTCCTTTGTCTTGTAGACAGAGTTCTTGTGCAACCTTGTCCTCCTTATGCTGGAGGGTCTCATGAGAGCAGAGTAGGGGCAGAGCAGAATTCCCTCCTTCCATGTGCTGGCCATGCTGCTTTGGATGCAGCCCAGGACATGGTTGGTTTTTGGACTGTGGGTTGGTTTCTGCACACTCTGGGTCATGTCCAGCCTCTGCCACCAGCCCCCCTGTCCTTCTCCACAGGGCTGCTCCAGGCTGTTTAACCCCCAGTCTGGATGGATGCTGGGGGTTGCTCCAACCCAGATGCAGCACCTTGCAGTTGGCTTTGTTGAACCTGATGATGTTCTCATGGGCCCAGCTCTTAAGCTTGTCCAGTTCATCCTGGATGTTTAAAGGAATGAAAATTATAAAAATGCCTTCATCAGGTGTGCTAAATGTTTGTAGTCAACAACTCTGCATCTAGTTTGACCAATATGCTTGAAGAACTTCTCCTTCTAAGTAGCTTGAGATAACTGCAGTTATAAGTGCTGTGGTTTCACTAATATGCACTATAATTTGGATCATAAATTCTACTGGAATTATTTTTTATGTTGTATATACCTCATGTCGACTAAATTTGGTTTGCAACTAAGCCAAGACTATCAAATACACAAACATAAAAGTAAAATCCTCTTGAGCATATACAGAAAAATAAAATTGAAGGAAGATATTCAATGTTAAGTGTTGGGCTGTAAGGATTTTTTTTTAAAAAGAAATCTTCCTTGGCTTTACTGAAATTTGAATTCCATATGTCAAGTTTCTCAGAGCCACTTAAGGAAAAATGTAGTGAAATGCTGCCACAAGAGGGCCTGTCTTACAATGTCTTTGCAGAATGCTTCTGGGAAAGGATGTAAGCAATCTTTGAACTATTAGTGAGGATTAGTTGTGGCCTGAATGAATGTCCTTGTGATATTCTGAAAGACATTTTGAGGATGTTGACTTAATTCCTGCCTACCTCACTAGTCATATTCTATAACCATTTTCTGTGTGCAATGGAAGCTCTGTGTGGAGTTTGATATTGGTGTTACAGCATTAAGTACTGCAGTGGCAGATGGCTAGATAGCTGAAATCTTGTCAAAATGCAGAAAATTTAGACAATTGTGTCTTGGTTGTTTTGCAGTTGCCTTGTAGAAGGAGATGCTAAAGAAGAAATCTTGCAGCCTCCAGAGCCTCAGCCAGTTCCACCGATCCTAACACCATCTCCCCCATCAGCTTATCAAACAGTCACTACAGTGTGGCAGGACAATGACAGATACCACCCAAAGCCAGTTTTGCACATGGTTTCATCAGAGCATTCAACAGACCTCAACGAGAATTACAATAAGTCCACAGAACATTCAGGGAAGAACGAACCCAGCGAACACACAGAGAAGAGGCTGGAGCGCAACCTCAGTTTTGAGATCAAGAAGGTTCCTCTGCAGGAGGGACCACGAAGCTTTGATGGCAACTCCCTGTTGAACAGGGGACATGCAATTAAAATTAAGCCTGTGTCATCCTGTGTAATTGATAAGAGCTTTAAGCCACAGGAACAGATTTCAGGGGATTCATTTGTAGATGCTTCTCAAAACTCATGTATGGAGTACAGCGTGCCACAGTCTAACACAGCCTTAATACCTTCACCAGAAGGTCTGCAGAGTCAGCAGGTGTCTGATGCCCCACCCAGACCAGACCGTCTGCCTCTGACAGAAAAGGGACACGCCACGTGGGCACTACAGGGGCCTGAAAATGCGCTGCGAACCTCCGTGTCTGAAGAGTTGTCTTCAGACACTTTGTGTCACGGTGTTCAAACTCTCTCTCTAGTATCCAACAGCCCAGCTGAGCATCCTTGCAGTGATCCTATTGATCATACTCCTGTTTGTGTTCGAGCACCCCTCTGTTTCACTAACCCTCTCCATGCAGATGATTCTGACACGGATGAGCTGGACTTCGACAGGGCCACGAGCGAAAGCGCGTCCAGCGTGTCAACCGCAAGTGCCACGGTCTCTGCTGCCACTAACACTGAAAACATTTCTGCCAGAAAAGTATTGCCAATGTCTATTGCTAGGCAAGACTTAACAGCTGTAACATGTTCTGAAGATGGCAAAGGTAGGTTTCACTGAGGTTCAGAAGTGCTGCTCTTTATCTAGCTGCATCTGTAGTGTTGGACAACATAAATTTCTTTGCAATGCAATTTTCTAAATGTAAATTTAATCCAGTGTAGTATGGCAGCTTCAGAGAGGGCACAGCTCTTTTCCTGACAGCTTTCAGTTTGCATGTGAGCTATTTTTGATATAAAGTACTACAGACCATGATTAGCTGCTTCAAAAGCTGTACTGTGAGCTTTATTGTGAGCATTTGTTTAATGCTTTATTTATAATGCATTCCTGTAGGTTTGTATGTAATTGTAGGTTTCTATGTTATTATTTGGTGCATATTTTTTCTCTATGCCCAATTTCATGGAAGCGTCTATAATAATTGAGGGTTGACCAGTCAAAGCATTTTCAACAGCCTTGTGCAAATACATAACAATTTCATGCTTATTGGTTGATGTGCTGTACATTCCTAAAAATGTAGATGTAACCTTATTCACTGCATTGGTCTTTGAAGTTGCTCATGATTTGGCTCCTGCATTTTAATAGTGTTGTAAATATTTAGCTGTGCTTTCCTCTTTTTCTGTGCATGGCTGGGGGTGACAAGCTAATACAGCTGTTCATCTAAAAATCCAAGTTATGTTTTATTAGCACATTGAAAATTATTTAGTGGCTTTTTATCTTTTACTACTTTTTTTGAGGGTTTTTTTTTTGCGAAAGTTTGCAAGTTAGAACATCATTTATTGAAGGCAAAAGTGTCCCAAAACATGCAGGTGCAGGTTTCAGTCAGGCTGGCACACTTAGTGCAGATGGAGGACAGAGCAGGGAAGAAGAGATTAGGCCTTGGCAACTGCTTGTGCAAAGCCCAACAAAACAAGAAGTAAAGCTGTGGAGCTGAAGGAAGAACATGAACCTCTGGATCCAGCTCAGGCTGCTGTGCTTGGAGCTGCTGACAGTGATGGCCTCATCTCAGGAGTCTGTGCAGACCTCATGATTTTCTGAAGTGAAATAGGGCTCAGTGTGTGATGCAAGATGCAGAACCAGCTGAATTCAAAGTATTGGCTTTGTGAACTGAATGTTCACCAAAAGTCATATATCCAGAGGTGTGAACTGTTTTGCAGCCTTAAAAACAATCTGTTTCTGTAGATCTTGATATAGATCTATAGATATTGTGATCTGTGCCTATAGATCTATAGATTTTGGTTTAGATTGTGTAAACACAGGACAATACTCGCACATACCTGTATATGTTAAACAGTGTGACTTAAAAGATGCTCTGCAAAGCTGACAAAGTCCTTTTGTCATAGTTATTTCAACCTTACAAGCAGTTCTCCTTGGATTTGTTTCATAGATTTGCAAGCTATTGTATTTTTCTTTTTAGCCAGAATTTTTTTCTTCTTTCCCAGAGCAATCATTGTTTGTCACTGTTTGGAAATTATCATTTCTCTGTGCATCTCATTATGTAGATGCTGTAAGAACATGCAAATAAAATAAGTGATATGTCATAAATATGATAAAGAATTGGAGAAATGTCACTCTAGAATTTGTTTCATGTAACTGTGTATCAGAAACGTCTTGAAATAACAGTACAGCCCTTGTGCTGCTGGTATGTTGATGATTTCACAGGAACTGATTAAAATTCTAACATTAATTTTTCTTATCATTTATCTCTTGTTAATAAGGGTGTATCTCTTCCCCATTTGTTTAATAGTGAACACTTCCCATTTTATATTCTGGTTGCATGTCTTGTAATTCCTCAGGGACTCAAGAATATAGGGTTAGATTGCTTTGCACCAGTGATCCTAAACCCTGTTTACAGTGGCTTTCTCATTTTCACACTGGCTCAGGACTCTTCTGTCTGAAGCTGGGAATGTGGCTGCAATCAGCAGTGAAACTTGGCTGTGAAATTAGCAGCACCCTGATTGCCTAACCATAACTGCTGGTGCACGATCTTACCACACAGTTAAATCCTCTTTTTCATTCAAATGAAGTGAAAAGTAGTTGTACCCTGAGGTAAAAGGAAAAAAACAAAGAGAACAATACCCTAAAAACTCACTTTCAGTTAGTGCATACCTAGGGTGACTTTATTTGATAGTTTTATAGAGGCCCTTTCTGTTAATGAAGGTTTTCTTGTGCTGTATGTAACCTTGAGATGGAGCAGGTCTCAGAAGTCACTTGGAAGACGATGGCTTGTAGAACTTGATGGAATTCTGTCCCTGCAGCAGCTGGGGATGCTGGCAGCTCAAGCTTCATGGCTTTATTAGTTAACATGTGTCTTTGTATTTTTGAATCCTGTGCAGAGTACAGTTGTCAGATGACGTTTCTTATGGCAGCAGCTACTTTAAATTGTTTTAAACCTTTAATAACTACTTCAAATTTCTTAGCAGGTCAGAGAGGGGCTTTTGCTGCCAGAATGGCTTTTGTTAGTACACTCCTGGGAGGTGAGAGGGAACAGGCTGGGGACAGGATGTGGTACTGGCACCAACAGTAGCCATCTCCTCTGGCTCCTGTTTACCCTTTGGCCTAGTGAACCTTGCACTAGGCTGTTTAACTGTGGTGTGGGAGCCAATGGGCCTCAACATGGACTTGGTAAGCAAAACTGAGACCTGAAAGAATGAACAAAAAGTATTCATTTGAATTACTGAGGGTTTTTTTTTCCCTCCAAATTATTTAGACTGGAAATGTTTTTGTTTTCTTGCTTGCATAACACACAAACTGATCCTATGCCCTTAATGTGAAGTTAATCTTGGTAGATGAAGTTGCTCCACAGTGTTAGTGTGGTAAACCAAAATGTTTTATGATACTTTGAGCAAATTTTTCTTTTGCTTTAGATACTGTACCAAGTTTAAGATTATTGCATATATAAAAAGATCAACTTCTAAAAGTCTAGGAGTAAAATCTATGTATTTTAACTTATCTAAATATCATATTTGATTTAGATGCTGATGCTAGTGAAGATTCCTCTCCCCCGCTCCCAGAAAGAACACCAGAATCATTTGTGTTAGCAAGTGAACAGAGTGAGTTTTTGATGTTTGGTGATAATTGGAGATAAAATGTGAAGAGCATGTCAGTATTGTATTTGAGTACCCCTGATTTTTGCTTAGTCTGTTGGAGCAATTTGTAAAATGGAACGAAATTTAGCATATGCAGTGCTTATTTTGGGATTTAACTTTTGCACACCCTTGAACACAGAAATTATTTTTCATTTTCTGACTAACTATGGTGTTATATGGTATTTAAGTAATTGGGGACTTCAATATTAGTAGAGCTGGTTTTCAGTCTGAAGGGTATGGAAATGAGATGATACAGTGGAGAAATGCAGTATTGTTAGGGAATTTCCCAGCTATTTTAGTTCCTACTGCTCCCAGGTAGGGAGTGGGTATGCTCATGAACACTGTTTATCTGATCCCCCTTTCTTGGGCAAAGGAAAGATGATGACACTTCATTCTGCACTGCATGTAGTGAACAAGCCCAGTTAGTCAAGTTTTCTGTAGTTCACTCTTTGACTCTGTCAAAAGGGTAACTGCAAGAGAAAGCTGGCACTTGCAGATGATGTGCTCCCATTGTCATAGTTCATTCATCAAGCTAGTAATGGCAGAATACAAAACAGATGAATTGAAATGAAGTGATAAATTAGGTTGATGCTTGGTACCTTCCAGAAAACCTAAAATGATATAGTTGTTTACTGAGACTTTTGTTTAGTCTCATTTTGAAATTTAAAAAATTTGGGCCCAAGTAGTTAATCTAAATATTTTCAGCATGAAAATGCTGAAGTTTTGTAAATGTGTTCTTTGAGCATCATAAGCACAGGTAGTTCAGAGTCAAAGTGATCCTTTCTCTGCCTATTATGGACCTGTTGCTTTTCTGTGACCACACAAGGAAAATATCCTGGAGATATTTTCTTCAAAAATATCTCCAGGACTGGAATCACTAAAACCACTTCTATTTTGTTTGTCTTTTTGCACGATGTCAGTAAAGGACAGGTGTGGCTGTCCTGACTTGGATGTTTACTTAGGAGATCTGTAAAACACATACTATTACTGCCCAGCTGATGTAACAGAGGTTCTAAATTGCTCTTGAAAAGGAAGCCAATTCCCCTATTGATTAGGAGCCCCCAAAAGAACAAAATGAACATCCACAATGCAACCACTGCACTCTTGTGCTTTGAGTTATATTGTGGCATTTTGCCTTTTCTGGAGCACTTTTCATGTAAAGAGATTTTCATGTTTTTACAGGCATTTAATCTTTAAAAAAAAAAGGTTGAGAGGTTTAGAACACATTTCTAATGGTGTGTACTAATGCCTCATCCTGAGGAGATGTGAAGTATGTTGAGCTGAGTTAATTCTCCCCAGGCATGCCCTTGCTGAAGCCAGCAGTGCTTGCGCAGTCGGAGTGGAGCGCGCTGCGGGACCAGCACCTGCCTGAGCAAACAGCCTCCCCAGTAAGTGCAGCTGGCAAGTCTGTACTCAGCACTCGGCTCTGCCTTGGTTGGGAGCTGCAACTGAAAGTAAAATCCATACTTGGGAGAAGTTGCAGCTGTTGGTCATCTACAACTGGCCAGGTTTTCCTCTGTCTGAGCTGCTGGGTTGATGTGAAGAGTATGTTTTCTTTCCAAGAAAATGATCTGTTTTTCTAAGGTCAGCAGTGTTTTTAAAAGGAGCACTCCTAAATATATGTTAAACTATGGCCTTAAGAGTGTAAATATGGTGCTTTTAGGGAGCTTGCTGTCTGCCCTTAATAGATCTTAGGCCAATTCAAACTGGAGGAGAACAGCAGACTCTCATCTAAACTTCTGCAGGGCCTCACTCCAGGCTAACCAGAGATTTTTCCAGCTGGGTCTTGAGAACCTCCAGGGATGGACACTTCTTATGAGCAACCTGTTTTGCTGCCTGAAAATGGTTTTCCTTTATGTCCATATTTATTTTAAACAAACCATTTTTGCCCATTGGATTTCACTTTTCTCTCATCCAGCTCACAGTCATCCTGCATGAACAGTTGGCAAAACTTTAAAAGCACAAAAGTCCTTTTTACATTTGTCCCTTTCTTTCATGTGCCCCCAATGTCTCACTTAAAAGTATGGCAAAAAAGACATATGTGAATTTTCCAAGACTGTAAATGTAGTGTGAGAACTAACCTACCTAAATTTGCAAATAAGTTGCAGTGTCATGTTTTCAAATTTTATTAAATGCTATGGTTCTAATAGTAAATTCTCATACTAAAAACTATAGCATTTTTTGTCAATGTTGAGACAAGACAAAAATGTAGGGGTAAATTAATATTTCCATGAATTATTTCAGTGAAGTTTTCATAATCTTAAATTTGTCTTTCTTTCAGTTTTCTGGAAGTGGTTTGTGTAATTATTTTATATCTCTCTCATTTACAGGGTATGAAAACAACTTCACCTATACTACCTGGTAAGTAGTGGAAACTGTTCTAATTTTTGTTTTCAAAATACATTTTTCCTACTGAACAAAAATTTGCCTGAACTTGGTGTTTGTTCTGAAAGTATCTAAATATATTGTCAAATATACTTGTATTATACTAAATATATTGTTACCTATGATGTCTAAGCACCTTTAGTTTAGAAAGGACATGAACTGAAGCCTTTATGTAGATGTATCAAATGGCACTGTGAGCTTTTGCTTTAAATCGATGCTATGTGGGATTTCAGCTATCCATACAAACTAATACAAATAATCCATACAAATAATAATCCAGATATGGAAAGCAGGAATATGTTGCTGTCACTGAACATTTACTTCATAAGCAATTTTCAAGTTTTGCTTTTAGGAAATGAGAAATTGTCTTTCAAAGCTTTATTTTTGTAAATAATATTTGCTGCCAGTTGTTTTCTGGACTCTCATGACAAGTGTCATTGCCACAGTGGTGACTAAGTGGATGTTACAGTGAGGGGTCTGTGTGTTTTCTAGATCGTCCTGAACGAAGCAACAAAACACCAACTGACATTTTACCTCAGATTTCTTTCTCTGGTTCCACTGACACAAGAGGTCAAATTTCAGAATTTCCTGCAGAAGTAACAGATATTGGTAATTACAATTCTTTCAGAATATAATCACTAGATGACTTAAACAGGGGATTTGCTCTCGGTACTGGTTTGGATAGCTGCTACTACTGCCACCCTCCAACTCACTGAGGTGCAGAACCCAGACAAATAAACCTGCCTAGTCTCTTCAGCAGTGCTGAAGAACTTTTCCCCAGAGTAAATGATTAAATCATGTTTCACTTTGAAAAAAAGTTGAAGTGTATAAAATATAGAATTTGTCAAATGGGTTATAATTTTTGTAAAGTTTTGTAAATTTTTGAAAACTTCCAGAAATAATACCTGATAACAGCTTAGGTATGCAGAAAAGGAGGGGAAAAAATATAACAAACGCTGTATTTAATGAAAAGTACTTTCCAGTGAGGTTTATGTACTGAACTACAATGGTATACAAATTCTTCATATCTGTATTTCCTATGGCCAGAGTGCCTTCAGAATTCCTTGTATTACCAAGTTGTTTTCTAGCCCTGAGAGTAAATCTATTCTGTAGGAGCTGAAGCCATGTCTTAGTGATCTTCTGACTGCTGCCAGCCTTTGTGAGCCTGTGTTGTCCCAGCAGACAGAAGCATTAAACACATTTCTTTCCTTAGGTTTTGGTAACCGCTGTGCAAAGCCCAGGGGACCAAGAGAGCCACCCTCAGAATGGACATGATCCAAGAACCAATGGACATACTATCAATAAATTATACTGGAAAACTCAAGTGCCACTGAGAACTAGAGAAATAGAGTTCCACTTTCCTGGGGGGCGACTAATACAGAGCAGTGTAGATCTAACTATCAATGGTACATTCTTGCAGCGCAGCCCACGCAAAGCCTGACACATGGTTCACAACAGTGGATTCCAGTATCACAACAACCTTTGGCTGGGGCCATCTACCTGCCTTACTACACTTAGGAGAAAGTATTACATATGATTTATTTTGTAACTTCAAGTATTATTGCCTTAATGTCTTTTAACCCTGTTACACGCTGCTTGTAGACATATGTTAATATAGTAATACTTTTGACAGATTGTGTTTATGGACTACTTTTTGCTAACATTTGATTACCATGTATGCATTATTTTGTATATGTACAGGGCAAGTAAGTATATAATTTGATAAAGTTGCAATCATAAAATATTAACAGAAGATGTAAGAAGTCTCTGCATGATCTAAATTTTTGTGTACCTTATTTGTAAGTTATTTGCCCTGAAGTTTTAGAAAATAGTTTCTGGGGTTTTTTACAAAAATTGCTGGACACACACAGCCAGAATTGCAGGTTAGCAGAGATAAAGATTGTAATGCATTTTGTAAATTGTAAGCAAAAGGTTATTTTTATATTATATACTGTTTAATTGTCAGACCTGATTTGTTCTGGTTTTCATCTGGTCATGGAGATTCAGTAAGTGCCTTGGAACAGTATTGAATTCTCTTAGCCTGTGTATGTTTCTTCAGTGTTTTGAGTTCATCTGGAATTAGATTATCAAAAAGATTTGTATGTTTCTTAGTATATTTGACCTGCCAGTAAAAGAGAAACCATTTTACATAATCAACACTCCTTAGTTTTCATTTTAGTATTTCATCAGTTGCAATCTTTAGAAAGTTCATCTCTGTCACCTTTCTGTGTAGTAGGATTTTACGGTTTTAATAGGGCGTGTTTCTAACTTGGGAAAACCAGAACACACTGCTAAAAGGACTGTTCAATACCACTGTCTTCTCTTACAGATGGGGAATACAATTTATGTTGTTCAGCGACTGTGTATGTAAGAAAGCAACTTATATGAAGGTTCACCTGGAGCCCTTGCAGCTACACTGTATCTTGGCAATATATTATGTCAAGAGTTAATCCTTATAAGGATTCCTTACCTAAACTTTTCTGTAATACAATCTTTAAATTAAAGAAAGTAAAAATCTCACTCTGGGTGTTTTTACTCTAAGGAAAGAAAACTGTGTCCAAAAGCCAAGTGTAACACAGTGAAGGATGGCAGTCTGGCTTAGCTTACAGATCTCATACTTGAACAGAACACTGACACTCAGACCCTTATTTTTAGTAACTACTTTAAAAGTTCTGGCTAGCAAGAATGCCAGAGAAGCAAAGAAGAATGTTTAGAAGAAAATGTTCATTTTGGGTAGTGAAACTATATTAATCTGAACTTGAGCTGGGAACATTGTCTGATATGCTACTTGTACCTTCAGTGTCTCTGCTAAAAGAGAGCTAATGCCCCGACAGCAGCTCTGTTGTAACCTCCTGAAGGGATGTAACTGGCAATTACTGTCTCTGACTCTGGATTTAATCACCATGTGCTTTGTACATGTGACAGACTGCCAAGCTGGGGAGCTCTTTCAAAGAACTGTGTGCACTATAAATACTTTTCATGGATGTAGTTTTGCAGTTACTCATTTAAAAATAAATAATTCAATGATATGTGCCACCTGGGATAATCTATATCAACTATATTCCTGACTTGTAAACGGTTCAGGCAGCTGGAATGTTTTGCAGTTGGCAGAATAAGGCTGGCCTGAACTTTGTCTTCCTTCCCTCATGTTGCAGATGATTAGCTCAGACTTTCACTCTTACAGAGCTCCTGTGGATTTGTAAGGCAAGATGGGCTGTCAGCACCCAAGGGCAGTCCAAATCATTGGAACATTTGGGAAAAAAAGTTAAATAAGAAAATTTCCAAATATATTTTGGATGTACTTTGCAAGGATCCCTTCCATATTTGTCCACCAATAAAACACAAATCTGTGCAGGTAGTAGATTTTCTGGTTTTCACAGCTGAATTTCACTTAACAGCAAGGGTTGTCCCAAATCTGTGCACTACATACAGGCCATCTTGTTATGTTTATTTAAAGGACATCCAGGTTCATCTTTCTTTTCCCCTCTTTGTTTTGCACAGATGTGGATCATATTCCAGGCTGTTTGTCACAGAAAAAAACCTCAAAGAAAGGTTGCAGCCTTTCTTTGCTTTAGTGATAAAAAACTGCAATTGTCCAGTATGGATTTCTGTTTCTTTTGACAGAACTGATTCACAACTTGCTGTTCCCTGCTTTGAGTTTTACATTTTCACCTATTGTATTTCAGATAAGCTGGCAGTTTTAAGAGCAAGGTGGAACCTGCCCAATGTCATTACTTTGTGTATCCACAGTTGGGGGTGGTGCAGAGATAACTGCAGCTCTGGATGCTTCACGCTCAGGAGGTTCACATCATAACTTGGAATTGTTATCATCTTCACAGCTTCATCAAAAAAACCTAGATCTTCACTTGTGGTTTATTTGAAATGGAGTCTAAAAGAGTTTAAGCATTACATTGGCTTGCAAATTATCACTCAAACCATTTTGTGCGTATATTGAAATCAATCCTGTTTAGTTCCAGTCTTACGCGTTACATTTTCCGAAAGCAATCTGCAACTTTCATCTCTGAAGTGCAGCTTTTCAGACATGGACTTGATCACTGTAGCAAAGAAGCAGTAATGCTACTCAACCCAGCTATTTTTATTAATAATTGCTGCATTGGCTTGTTTGTCCTTCAGTATTTTTCTAATATACCATTTATTAATTTTTTCTAAAGATACTCATATTTAATTAAATCATGCAGTGAATTATCACTTGAAAAGAATGAGTTCTCTGTGTTTTAGAAATGTGAATTCTCAAGGCTCAGAAGAAAGCTGACCTCTACTACTACCATTGCTTATCTCTGTTACTGAGCATATTTAAGGTTGTGCATTGATTTGACAGGTAACATTCTATTTTGGTAGTAACTAGAGCATTACACCAGCATTTTTGTTTCTTATCTGCTAGGCAAACCTGCTGCATTTGCACATAATTTTCCTTAAAAGAAGTTTCTAACTTGGGAACTGGGAAGAACAATTAAAATCTCAAGGAATTACCTCTGTGTTTTTGTATATTGGAATCTTGGATTGGGTTTCTTTGGAGATAAATCTCTAAATGAGTGAGATCAAGTGCAAGGCAGTGACTGGGCAGTGTGATAACCCTGTGCTGCTGGAGCAGTTGTTTGTAGCTGCAGGTCAGACTGTTGGGAAGCACCCAAACACAAAACTCTTGTCTGCAGCATAACCCTGACACCAGAGAAAGGGAAGGCAGGGTTGGACTGAGGAAAGAGTAGCAATGAATATTGCCTTGAAAAGGGGATTTTGAGGAGGAGCAAGACTATGGAACTGAACAACCAGATAGGATTGCACACAACTAAGGCTTTGAGAATTTTCTCAAGGCTGGAGGGAGTAGTAACATCTCTGCAGTATAAACAAACAAGTCACAATTCCTACAGCCCATTGCCAAAGAAGGACCTTTCTCACAATCTCAAAATGCTCTTCAGCTCTTGAGAAGCTGAAACAGCTTCTAAAGGAGGTTGTCCTGTGTGGCTGAAGAGCAAGGCTAAATGCATGGAACAAATGAAGCTAGGACTGAGCATGGCTGGGGCCAGCCAGCACAGCACAGCGACTGCTCTGGAGCCCTCGGAGTGTCTGAAGCCTTTAAAACAGCAAGGCTGTGCTTAACAGGCTTAATAACATCCAGTAATAGCCCAGGCTCTCTGATGTGACTTTTCCCAACAATTTCCATGCGTGTACTTAATCAAAACACAGGTTTGTCAAGTGTTGGGTCAAACAGAACTAGAAAATAAATAACTGTTTTCTTGGCTGCAGTGCTGTCATATCCTCAAGATCTGTACCAAATGCTTCACTTCTAAGACCACATGGCAAAAGCTTAGAATTTGCAGCCTTAAAGCAGTGAGTAAATAAAATGTTGTTTGCTGTTTTGATCTATTGAGTTGTAGTTGCTGTAACAGTCGATTTCTTTAAAAACTTGACTCTTGCTTCTGAAATTGTATTTTGTCTGCATCAAGCACTGTGGTGAAGCCAAGTAAGAAATCAGTTTTGCATTTTGGCTCAAATCCTGCAAAGTTACATCCCCTGTGCATGTAAACAGCCGTGGTGAGCTCAATGCAGGTATTCATCCATGGGCGTTGCGTGTTCGTGTTTGTAGCTCTGGGGCACTCGTAAGGACAGGGGTTAGCTCTGCCTCACTGTGACTGAGCTCCACAGATTTCAGCTGGTGAGGTGAAGTTGTCTTTCACATCTCTAATTCCTGCTTTCATCCACAGAGTTACAGTCCTTAATATAAAAGATCACAGGCAGGTAAAAAAATTGATCTCTTGGGTAGGTAGTGCCACAACCTCGCTGAGAGCTTGACTGTCAAGTCAAAAGAAGAGCCAGACTTGGATCAAAGATGATCCCATTTTTCAAACATGGAGTATCAAAGACTGCTGAGCTTTTCTGCTTACTCAACTCAACCTCTTCACCAGAAGACACCTGGTGTGTGGTTCCATCCCAGTATATATTCCACCTGCTACATCTCTGGCCTAATATTAAATGGACCAAGAAACCCCATCAGGTTCATAATCAAAATGTTTTCAAGTCTTTTGCTACATTTGTTCAAATTTTTCTTTGCTTTCTTGCTGTTTTCATGTTAAATGGTATATTCATTGTTCAAATGAGCCTGGAGAAGCTGGCAGGAAGAAGACACAAACCTTGTGAGGAAACATGCCAGCTCTGGTGTCCATTTGCTGTAGCTGTTCTTTTATTTGCTGCATCTCCAAAATGTATATGCTTTATGGTGAATATTTAACTTGGTAATGTCAATTACACATTTTATCAGCCCTGCCCAGTGCACTTCTCATCTTATGGTTCAGTCTTGTCTGCACTGAACACTATTTTGCTGTAAGTGAAGGAAGGTTGGGCCTCGTTTCTAATTCTAATTCCACATGTTACTATGGTATCTGGACACAACTGAACCCACCAGTGAAAGGCTGATAGTTTTGTTAAAAAATAGTAATGTTGCTTCTGATCTGTTTCATTAGAGACAATCAAAAGCTACAACAGCCATCCCTGTGAACTTCTGTAGGGAATCTAGGATTACCTTTCCCATTGATGTGAATGGCCTATACCATCAGGCTTTTCTGAAAAAGCACTTGTATACTGGATTTTATAAAAGTTACTTTAAAAATTACTCATAACTCAGGTCATGAGATTCATGGAGAGTAATGTGTGAGCACTTCAGAAGTGAAGCAAGTTGCCTGGACAAAGTGATCCAAAGAATCATCTCTGCTTGGTGTGTGTAAAAAGTGAATCTGGCAGAGGTGGGAAGAAAAAGGAG
Source organism: Agelaius tricolor (assembly GCF_023055355.1). Lineage (NCBI taxonomy): Eukaryota > Metazoa > Chordata > Aves > Passeriformes > Icteridae > Agelaius > Agelaius tricolor. Next base: position 57,727,605 of record NW_027269263.1, read on the forward strand.
CACATAATGCCAGAGGACAGGAGGTGGGAAGAGCTGAATTGTAGCAAGTACAAGGGGGAAACTGTCTTTGCTTGTGGGTAATAAAAGGCTGATGTGAACTTGTTAAGCAGGTTCCTGGTTTTGTAAGCTCCTCAGAAGGGCAGAGGTGTGGTTGGGTAACAGGAATGCAGCACGAGGAAGACGCCTCTTTACATAAATTGTTGTGTTTGAGTTTCTACTCAAATCTGCAATTGAGTATGAGCCTCTTGCATTTTGACTGATCAGGCCTAGACAAAGATCACTCCAAGGTGGGAGAAAAAGAAGGATAATAACCTAATAAGATAAACTGACCCTTGAAACATCCTGGAGTGGGTGGGAAAGGTGGAGATGTGAAGAATGTTTAATTCAGAAAGCAATCTCTTGTCAGGGATTTTGGGACCTCAAGGTGCTACCTGAACAAGGGCACTTTGTGATACCATTGCCATGCAATGAATACATCTTTGTCTGCCTCTTGACATGTAAATCGCTGGTAAGAAAGAAGCAATGCAAGTAATTCTTTTTATAATATAAATCAACTTGTATTATACATTAGGACTAGTGAGACACCTAACAGCTCTGAAAAGCGTTGCTGAGCAGCTCTTTCCTCTTCTGTGTCATCAGACAGCAAATTCATACCAGTTCATTGAGGCTGGAAAGAACACTCAAGTGTATTCTTTTCCCTTAAGTCTACCCTTTTTGGAAATAAATTTTCAGACCCTACAAAATATTTCTACAGATAAATTAGTTCTTCACAGTTTGGGTACTGGGTGGTGGTCATAGTTGTCCTGAATTTACTTCTCTGCCACTACTGCCTTTCACATGTTTTGTTTAGAAGAAGGGAACGCTCATTTGGGCAGCTATTCCTCAACAGGGAGGGTGGTCTCAGACTCCCTGAGTCACAGGAAAGGGGGTGTCCAGTCTTACAATTAAAAAAAATGAAATACATCGGGCCTCTTTTGGACCTTAGGCAGCTGCCAGCCTCCTCTGGGTGCTAGGTTGGAATGGCTACATGAGCCAAAAGGGCTCTCTTAGAGATCTCCGTGACAGTCCCCGAGAGTGAGTTCAGCCCTGTCTGAAGGAGGGCTCTGGCTCCAAGAGACACAGCTCTGCTCTCGCGTCTGTCTGCAGTCCCCGATCGCAGGGAGGTGTTCTGGGAGGGGGCAGCCTTTGGCACTAAAGCAAATGCTTTGTGTTTGTTTCAGCTGTCAGGGCTCCCCTCCTCACCACTTCTGGAACATGCCATGTGCTCTAGGGACTCCCCATAACTCAGAAAATGGATAGGTGCTCTCACAGACCACATCGCACACCTATCTAATTTATATTTTAAACCATGAGACACATCCTCACTTTGCTAGAGACCACAATATGTGTAACAGTGAGGTCCAGAAAGAGGGCACTGGGGTAGGTCACTGCTTGGAAATTGGCTGCACACTTCAGTTACACAACTCAGAAGGCTGGCTGGAGTTGTTATTAGAATTTTAATCTTAATGTTTTGTAGATATATCAAGCAAGCACTTTTCAGTATCTCTTCTTTCAGTGATTAAGAATGTGTGAAGACTTTTTCCATCTGCTTCTTCCTCTCCCTTCCCACTAACTCTGAGCATCAGAAGGAACCAGCATGAGGGAGCTGACTTGGAGCAGCCTCTGGGCCAGAGTCTGTGGTCAGATGACAAATCTGTCCTGCACACTTGCTGGAAGTGGGGCTATCCATCACGTAGGCTCAGCATTCCTGCCTCTAAGCCAGGGCAAGACTGTACAAGTAACAAGGTACAACTGTGATTTCACATGAACAGCCTGGGAGGAGCCTGCTCATCTCCCATTTCAAGACTGTGATCTGAGGCTGATAGTGATGTGTTAGATTTACAGTGAAGTTATTCCATCTATCCTGAGTGAATCCCAAAGCCACTAACTGCCATCCAGTACATATATTTAAACATTTTTGGGTGACTTTATACTGTGAGATGCTTTCCTAATGCCATGGTCTGGAAATTTCAGGTGCAATTATCTTCCAGTTACATTGGTACATCAGAGAAAATCCAAGGAGATTAAAGCAAATGCATTTTTGTTTTCAACAGTTTGTCTTAAACTGTTTCCCAGAATCACTGTGGCCACTGATCTGAAGAGCTGCTGCCTCCACTGTGGAGTGAAATTTGTGAATAGACAGAAAGCTCTTTATTGTGGATTTTTCCATTAAGATGTTTACGTGAGCAAGAGGCTGAAGTGAGCAGTGAAAGATTAGCTGCTACATATAACTAGCTGGTTGTTTGCTTTTTATATATACACTTACAAATATAAACTGCTGCTTTGCAAATAAGTGTCTGTACCTGAGGCACAAGACCTTAATGTTCTAGAACTGAATGTACTCCAAATCAAGGCCAGGCTGGATGGGACTCTGATCCACCTGGTCTAGTGAGAAGTGTCCATGGCAGAGGGGGTTGGAATGAGATGATCTTTAAGGTCCTTTCCACCCCAACCATTCCATGACCATTCTTTGAACTGTTTATCATTCCATAAGCCTTTAGGGATAGGAAAAACAAAAAAGCCAGCAGGAAATCCATATGGATTTCAGTTCATTGACTTGAACTCTTTGGCAACAAGAAGAGGTGTGCATACCTCATAGAACTACTTCTTAAGGAATAATAATGGAGGTTAACATCTCCTCCATATGTAAGGAAATACAGTTTTGCTTGGCCTGCATCCTCTTGCTTTCACACTGATTTTAGTAATTATATATCTTTTGTATTGAAAAATTCTAAAGATCTTTCAAATAGTCAAGAAGCTATGAAGACAAGAGCTAAGCAAGTTACCTTTTCAACTGCAAGCAGATATCCTTTAAAATTGTGCATATCAAGACCTTCCAGTTTGCTCCATTGTTGTGATTGTTACTACACTTCAAAAAAGAAATATTGGAGCTGGGATGTTTCACATGTTAAACACAAGTGAGAAAAGCAGTTCTAAAGACTAAAGAGCTGTTACAGCAGTAGTCTGTAACTGTTTGAAAAAACATAAAACAAGAAACAAGTACTGTAGGTCCTCCCTAAAGTGTAAACTCCTTTTTGTGGTTTTTATGGATTCTGTAAAATGTTGGCAGAAGAACAGTGTAACAAAAACCATGAGTGTCCCCAGCTGTCTGCTCTGCCACGCTGCCAAACGTCTAACCCACCACCCCTGAGCAGTCAGCAGAGACATCTGCTGCTTCTGAGAGGAAAAAAGCCTTTTTGGGATAACTGCTGCCTTGGTAACTGGTTAGATCAAAGATGCTGGGCTGCACATTCCCATTGCCCAGGCGTGGGACACTGTCCCTTGTGAAGGACAAGGGCAGGAGGGGGCAGTTCTTATCCCCCTGCAGCAAGGCTTGTCATGCTGTCAGTAGCTCCCAGTTATGAGCCAAGTTAGTCCCCAGGGTCTCATTTAGTTCAATTGTTTGGGTGGTAATTGCAGAAGTATTTGGATGTCACTGGTTGTTCTGAAAACCCTGACTATGGAAAATGAAGCTCCTCTAAAATAAATCACACTTTTACATGATGAGATCACCTTTGTCAGTTCAGTTCTGTGCACATAAAGCTAGTTTTCACCTCCATTTCCAAAGATGAATTAACTGACTTTCAATGTGTTTGAAGGAAAAATGAATAACATTAGAAATTACAGTTAGCTAATTTTGCAGACAAAAACCAGCATAAAGACATCTAAGTGTTTTCAAATGTTTTCAATTTACACTTGGCACAATTATTTACATGCTTGACTTAAGAGCTGAGCACATGCCAAACCAAGGAAGTAAGCACATGGAGAGTAAACTGTTGGAATTATAAAAATATTAAATAACATTTCTGAAAGCTGTTTTTTTCTTTGGAGACCTGAGTAAGGCTACAAAGCATCACTTTGGTAGGCAGTTAAGAGTACAAAGCCAAAACACTGTAACTCAACCTGTGTACAGCATTTACATTCAGCTTTTTATTTTATACAGGATGTCTGAAGTTATTCTAAGTTTAGATGAGCATATACACTAATTTGTTTAAATAAATGCTTTGATTAATAACCATTTATATCAGCATTTCATAATTATCCTAATTTAAATGGCAAAGCACTTGCAATAAGCAGGCTAATAACATGGGAAGCTTATTCTTATTGCATGTTGGATACTGGACTGCTTTGTGTCTGACATTTTTACTGACATGGTTTTGCCTCATTTTGGACTCCATGGTCTAAAAAGTCTTCATGGATTTCCCTAAGTGCATATAAAACTACAGACAAAAGTACATTCATATAATTTCTATAGTCAGTTTCAAGGCTTCTGCTGAAAGAGATGAGCTCTCTGGTCTCTGTGTGTGGGGTGCTGCCAACACCTCAGGGACTGATCCCCACACAGACTCCCAGTTCACACTGCTCTCTCTCTGCAGGGGACTGACTTGTGACATGAGACACTGCTGTATTTCTGTGCAGTAGTTTGGTTTGGGGCAGTGTTTTGACAGTGTTTCTCAAGACTGTATCACTTCATATATATTTCACTCTTTTCAATTAATATCAGAACAAATTTCTGATTCTGTATTTTACACAAGCTATACTTCTTCTATTTATGCCCTTTTTTAAAAGACATTCTTTATTCTGAAGCAGTTTTGGTGTGTCTCATCTTGTCTGTCTCATTCAGGAGCATCTGCCTGGGATATGTGCACCTGCAGCCAGAGATTCAATTAAAGTAAAAACAGGTAGTAAGGAAGACACCCTGAAATTTAGTTTTAATGCTTTGGAATGTGTGCTCACCATAGGTATGGTGGAACCCTTTAATGTATCTGTGTGACTGGTGACAAAACAAGTGACAGGGACAACACCCTCCCTCTAATGCCCATACAGCAGCACAACTGCAGGAGCTGAAACAGAGCTGGCTTCTGAATTTCATGCACCCTGCAATTTCCTCTGCTGACAAATGGGTATGAGATAGCAGCAGCAAACCTCCAAACATTAGTCACACTGCTTTCCAACAAGCAACAATTACATGTAATAGGTACTCTGTCATCTCGCTCCAGCTGAATTTGGTAAAGAATTCACTCATAAAAACTTGGCTTATGCTTACAAGCTCAATATGCTACTTTGGAAAGCACAGGAAACAACTTCAGCCTGACCTGAGTTTAGTAGCATATTGTCAGCTGTTAAAGTTTGCTGCACATTTATAAGTTTATTTGTCAGTTCTAAATCAAGTGTTGGGCTATGAGTTCTTTCACCAGTTTTATCTTTGTATCTCTTTTCATATTGCTAGGTTGAATTTTAAATTCAATGCATTTTTAAGACATCCAAGCATGTCCAGTACAAAGGTCAGAAATATGAACTGCCTTAATTATTAACATTGATGTAAGTGCACATATCAAGATATTCATCTATTTATACAGCTGTCCAGCCTCATTAGCCTAACAGGTCTTGCTAAGTCTGCTGCCTGGAGAGAAGCGATGTACTCTTTCACAGAGGTTTGGTCAAGCTCCTTGAACCAAACCCAAGGACTTACTCTAGTTAAAGAACAAAGAAACACTGCTCTTCTGTTACTCAAAGCCTCTAAAAGCAAGAGGTGAAAATATGATTGTGACTTATCTGAAGTTTGAGTGAGTTAATATACTGTTAACTTGGGATCAATACTGGCATAGAAGTAAGATGAACTTGGTTGTAAAGCCTGTGAAGTTGAGACAGTGCCATGAGGTACCTCAAATTCTCACTCTAGAGTCACCAGAATCCAGTTTCCATTAGGGACTGGTATGCAGGGATACCAATGGCCTTGTGTTCATATTGTGGCACCTCTAACATCAGCTGAGACAAAACCACTGATTTGGACTAAGGTGGATGGGTCACCTTCCCTTAACCTGGAAAAGAGGTGTTCATTAAAATGCACAGGTTTTTCCTCACCCACTGATACAAATAAACATTTCTGAGGGGAGCTGAAGAGGACCTTCACACTCCTAGGCCCAGTCTAGTTTACCAGCCTAGGTACACATGGGTAGATTTGTAACTTGATTTCAGTCCGGGATTGGATGTGAGTTGACAATTCCTTAGACACCACACGTGCCATTTCCCCCATCAGGTCCAGAAATACAGTTTGAGGATACACTCTTACAGTAGTGGAACTTGAAACATCTGAGGAAAAGGCAGAGTTGTCTGGATACAGGAAATCTGTTCTTTGCTGCTGTTGAGATGAATACTGAACTGCATTCAACCTGGTTTACAATTTCAAAAGAAAAAAAGGAGGAGATAGCCCAAGTGCTAGGAGCTAACTCTGAGCCTCATCAGTGGCAGCTGAAATGAAAATGCTTTGTGGAGCAAAAAAATCGAAACTTAAAACCTTGTTTGCCTGCTGATACATCGTTTACAGGACTTCTCAGAGCAATTTCATCTGGCTGCCATCTGCCAGGTTCGGTTTAATGTGGCAGCGACTCTGATCTCCCCTCGGCAACCAGGAGACCTGAGGTGTGACTGACCTGGGCAGGAGCCCGGCAATGCGAACACTCCAAAGAAATTCCATGCACTTCCACGACGCTTCCTACTGGCACCAGAACCTGGGGGAATTTCAGTCTGCTCCTGAACCGCGGCTCTGGCAGCTTTAGTGGCCAAAGGTACGAGGGGGGGAGGCTCCTGTTTGGGACACTGAGCTCAAACCCCTTGCCTGAGGCGCGGCAGTTAGTGATGCCCTGGTGACAGACGCCCGACCGTCCCAGCGGGCTGGCACCGGCACTCGCACAGCCGCCGGGCTCGGCAGCCTCTTCCTTCCTCCCCTCAGGCCCTCCGGAGCTCCCCAGCTTCACCTGAGTCCCTCCAAGCACGCAGGAGAGCGTGGACAACTCGGGTTCAGAGAGCACCGAACGAACAATCCCGGACAAGGCCGGACCATCCCGAGGGACAGGTTCATCGCCTCCCGGGATGTACATCCACCGGGAACGGCGCTAGTCCAGACCTTCCTTATTCCCGAACAAACGCCCTTCCCAGGAACAGCCCGCGGGCTGCGGGGCCGCGAGGATCCCATCAGCCGCTCCCAGAGCAGAGAAGCCTCAAACCTGAGGCGTAAACAAAACCCCCGGGCTGCGCCAGGGTCCGAACCTTCCTTACTCCCAAGCAAACGCCTTCCGCAGGCGCGCCACCGCTCCCTGCCTCAGTCCCTGCCTCAGTCCCCGCCGCGCTCCCCTCACGCCGCCCCCGCGCGCCCTGCGCACTCAGCCGAGCCACCGCCCCCAATCCCCTGAGAGCCCGCCCCCTCTCCCCGCCCTGCGATTGGCCGCTCTCGCTGTCTGTCCGGCACCATCCCGGCCCATTGGGCGAGGCCGTGGCACTGCCCCGCCCCCGGCGCTATCGGTTGGGGCGAACCGAGAGTAAATAGACGCCGGAGCCCAAGATGGCGGAGCCGCCCAGTCCGGGTCGTGGCGCGGCGCTCCCCGAGCAGGAGCTGCTCGGCGCCAGGACGGCCCCGGACGCGAAGGGTTCCCGCGGATCCCAGCCGGTCGCCAAGAAGGTGAAGGGAGCCGAGGAGCGGAGCCTGAAGGGCGCTAAGCGCGTCAACGGTGAAGGGGGCGGCGGTGGCGGGAGCGCCAAGCAGCCGCTGCCCGCGGTCGTGCCCAGCTACAGCGGCCCCGGGCCATGGGGCTTCGCCACGCTGCCCTCGGGCCCCTCGGCGGGCGCGGGGGGCTTTGCGTTCCCTTCCCCGCTGTCCCGGAAGCTGCTGCCGCCCGCGGTGCTGCTGCCGCCGTCCGCCTCCCCTTCCTCGTCCCACCCGCAGCACCAGCACCGCCACCACCGGCACCGCCTGGCGCTGGCGGCCGAGGCGGGAGGCGGCGGCAGCGCCAAGCCCAAGAGACCCAAGGAGAAGCGGGACAAGGAGAGGAGGAAGCACGGGGCGCTGCCCGTTGTGGCGGCGGCGGGAGATGGCGGCGGGGCCCTGAGCCGGGATGAGAACGGGGAGGTGAAGCTGCTGTTCCCGAAAGGTGAGCGGCGGGGCAGCGGGCGGCGGGAGGGGAGGGCTGGAAGGGACAGCGGGCGCGGGGGCCTGGCTGGAGCTGCCCGGCGGCAGCGGGAGGCGGCTGCGGCCCGGCCCGGGGGCTGCGGGCAGCGCCGGACCCCGTCACACGTCGCTGGCCCTGTGGGCTCGTGGGGAAGGCAGCGGCGGGCTCAGTCCGCCGTCAATCCTGTCAGAAAAGGGGGTGTGGAATTAGCGATGGCGTCAGCCAGAAGCTGCCAGAGGCCTTAGGTTTTCTTACCTATTAGGGAAATGAGGATGCCGAGTAATTTATTAGAAATATGCGAACAAAATTGAATTGGGGAAAAACCGAGAACGTGTTGCAAAGAATCGCCGCAATTTAAAAATTAAATCGTAAATGATCTCATTTCTTAGGCTGTTAATTTTTACAGGCTAAGTAATTGAGTATTAGTTAAAATGCAGTTAAAATTTAGATACTTAGACTTTTGAAATCTCATGTAGTTGCTGCTCCAGGCTTTCTTTATTTTTTGAAGATCACATCTCCCAAGGAATGCTCGAGGTCTTCAGGATAAGGGGAGGATTGCTGGGTTAGTTCATTAGTGGTGCTGGACAAAAATGGCCATAGGAGGTAGGACAAGATGTCAGGCAAGAGTCTTGCTTGGATTCCTGCGGTGATCCACAGTAAATCTTGGGAACTAAAAGACAATACATGAGTATACGATGACAGTACAAGAATACTTGCTTTTATTTCTAGTGTGGCCTTTCCCAGTCTCCAGTGACCTTAAACCAGATGTTGATGCTTTTACATTTACATTCCTCATTGAAATATGAGGAATTTGAAATGTACACTCCATTACCTAGTTTAATCGAGTTTCTTTTATTTTAAAGGAAAGATAAATTACAGCTGTTGTGTAAATTTAGGTTACTTTGATTGTGGCCTCTACCTGTAATTACAGGATCAGCCAAGCTTGTAGAGAAATATCAATATGTCTTTTTGTCTACTGATTAGGTTGTCTGGGCTACCTTACTTCATTTTTTCACTAATTTCCATGAGTATCTTAGTCTGTGATTGACTTACCTTTGAGAGTTTTTTTTTTAATTTACTTGGATCTTGATTGGTGGTGTCCAAGTGGGTTTTTAGTATGTAATTTCAGTGTTTTCAAGTGTTCCATTTTAGGGCTTTTCCCCCCTTTGTTCCTGTCCAAAAGGTGCCTGGGAAAAAGCATTTAGAAATGATGCTCATTACCTGTTTGATGTTGGTGAAATCATTTTGTCTTCAAGGATAGCTGCTAATAAACTCATCCAAATCCTTCTTGCAAAGCTGTGTAATTAATAACCATATTTCCTCTGATTGCTGTAGTGTCCTACCAGTGTTAAAGAGTCATGTTAGTAAACCTTGGAACCATATTGCAATAACAAGATGAAATATTCTTTCACATTGCTTAAAGAAATTGACACTGATAGTGGTAACTGAATAATTTATGTGATTTGTCTTTAAAGAGATTCTGCACTTGTATCTGGAAAAGATACTTTTCTCAGAGCTTATATATTCACAGGCACAAATTCTTTTTTTTTTTTTTTTTAGTTGCTGAGTGCTCAGAACAGATATTTTTACCTTACATTTATTACTTGAAAACTTATCTACATGCAACAAATAAATTTTCAAAGGCAAATGATACCTGTTTGGTATCTGAGTCTGCAGATTTCCATTTAGAGGAAATAGTTTCTAAACCTAAAATTTTGTGGCATATTTTCCTCTATAAAAGAAGAACTTTATTTTAATTAAACTATATATTTTTTCAGAGAAGGCTGAGAAAGTGAAGGATGCACTGACTCTTCTGCTGAGAGCTGCCAGCCTTTCAAAAGTGATTCAGTATTTGACTGTAGATTAAAGAACAGGTTTGTGCTGTTAATCCTGTGAATAATTTACTTTGCAGAGAGGAAAGGGAAGAATGCAGTTATGATGCAGGGAGAAAAGAATGGCTGGGGGGCAGGCACATAGAATCCTAAGTACAGAGGAAAGCTTAGAATGACATTAAGGTGGGTGGATGGAATAGTCAGGACTTGTGCATTGGGAGTGCTGAAGCTACAGACTGGAAAAAGATACCAGAGGGACTGTGGCTGCAGCATATAATGAGTGAATGTGGAATGAATTTGAAATACTGACAGGAAAAGAAAATAGCAGGCAGAAGCAGTGTGGAGGTGATTCTGGTCTTGTTTTGGGGTTTATACTTAAGATTATACTTAGGTGCTGTACAAAAGGCCAGGAAGGTAGGATAGAAGGAGAATGAAATTTTTAGGCAGCCTACAGGGTGGAATTGAATAGCGTGGGTAAATTTAGATGATTTTGGGTAATTATGGAAAACTGAAAGGCATGCACATACAGGATATATGAGAGGCAGGGAATAAAATAGAAATAGGAATAAAATATTCTCCTTCAGGTGTGGCGAGCTGAGTTTGTAGAGCTGTCATCAGTGCATTTTAAAAATCGGCCTCATGCAGGCAAGTGCAGTCTCCTGTTCCTGGAGTCTGCAGTTAGGCAGCCTTTCTGCTTGTGGTGCAGTGGAGAAGGAGCAGCAACGTGGAGTTGATGGTATTGATTGTTTTTCTCTGCTAGCATTCATAACTGATACACATGCCAGTGTTGCACCTGCCAGCAGGAAAGCTGTGCCGATGGAGAGACTAGAGGTATAGAGGCAGGAATACTAAGAGATAAGCAAGTGAAATGGGTGAGAGTTCTTGGTTGGGTGAGAGTTCTTGGTTGTTTTGAGGCTCTGAAAATGGAGAAGGTCCATCCTCCTGTTTGCAGCCATAAATGGAGATGTGTTGCAGGTGGGTACATGGGATGGAGTGGAATTCCCAGTCATTCCAGTACCTATAAATGAGGAGGAGTTGTGTTTCTGGTCAGTGAGCTGTGTGCTCTGCTGCATGGAGCTTTCTGTGTGTGAGGAGAAGAAGCTTTACCCTTGTCAGAGAGACTGAGGGCCTGCACAGATTTCAGTATAGAGAAAAGGAGAAGCAAAGCTAGAGGAATCAGGAGGAGAATGGCAAAATTTGTCTCATGAGACTCTTTGGACTGTGGTATAGACAAAGTAATACAGAGAATGAGGGTGTGCAGTGATGTGGAGTGAATGAATGTGGGATCTGGCCTTGATTTCTCAAGCAACTGCGTTTGCAATTGCAATAGTAGCAATTGCATTTTCCTAATTTTAGTTTAATTATGGTAATGATGATAGGGGTATTGACACTGAGGAGTAAATTGGGAGGTTTTTCACCTTGCATTCAGAAAAGCTGATGATAGGAGCTGTTGTGTCCTTCACTTGCAGTAGTGAGTGCGAGGTAAGGGGGCCTAGTTCTGAGGCACCCTAATTTTCTAAGTGATAGGAAGATGTTAAGCTTGGTAGTAGCCAAGGTGGATGATGTGTTTAAAGCTTTTCAAAAATTTTTATATTTTCTTCAAGTCTTTGTTTAAAGACTTCTTTGGTCTTTTAATTAATTGCAAAGAGCTTTTAAGTTGCAGACTCATAAGCAGGCCTTACAGCTTGTGATTCCATTAAATGAATGGAGTTCAGTGACCCCTTCAGAGATGATCTAGCATGCAGAGAGCCTGAAAGAGCCTTTTGCTGGATGCATGATTTATTCTGCAGATAACAAGGTTTAGGCTGTTTAAAATAAGCTTAAATTTCACTTGTCACGAACATGCTGATAGTGGAACTAAAGTTGTGCAATGTTTTTGTTTTTAAAGCACAGTGTCAGTCTGACAGAAGTGATTGCTGTTCATGCTATGACTCTGCTGATTCAGTTAGTCATTTAACTGGTACTCTGCTCTAGCAGTTCATAGTTGACATTGTTTTCATAACAGTGCAAAGCTCAGCTCAGCCACTCCCCTCTTCATTAGACAATGCCTGTCCAAATCTTTGGTTTTGGTCCCTGTACTTGCTGTAAGGTGTAATGCAGTTGCATGATCCATCTTTTCTGCTTTTCTTGCTGTTTCTGTGTATAATTTCTCTCTCCCTTTTTTCTTTTCTTCAGTGATCCATTTGTAAGATTGCCTCAGTGTGCAGGCAGTTGCAAAATGAGATTGATGCCTTTTGACTTGCAGATGGGGATTCCCTGTATGAGCAGGAAAGCTGAATATGGCACTGTAGCTCTTGTTTTTAGTATTAGTCTATTTTTTTTTAACTCTCCCTCCTTTGCCCCCCCCCCCCCTTCCCACCCCCCTTGTTTCTCCTGCTATCTTTGAAGGATAGATAAGATTAGATGTCAGATGAACATTTAGCAGTGATTCTTCTGGTAACAGTAACCCTTCTGGGATTTTAGCTTTCAAGAAGTTACACTTTTCAGTCTTAATAATTTTGGTCTGCATCCAGTGGGATGCTCATTTCATAGTCTCTGTTACCAAAGTAGGCTGAAGAAAATTTTGGATCTTCTTTTTCCCTTCTTTAGAACTGGGGCCATGCATCTTGCTTCTAAGGTTGTCTTTTATTTTTTCTTCTGCTAAACATTTCCTCCTTCTGTTAACTACTAATTCCCTTTTTTTCTTTTTCCTTGGACTGTGTGGCTTGACTCACTTTCCCCTCCTTTCTGTTGAATTTTTTAAATACAGCAGTCATTTTCATGCTTATGAGGCCTCTTGACCTCTCTCATCTGAATTCTTCAATATATTTCTATTTAGATACCCTACTGTAAGCAGCAATGTCTAGAAAGTGTTTAGGGTTTTAAGTATGGTATTCAGGAGGAAGAGGCACTTCTCAAATTTCTGTTTCTGTCTGAGATTTACATGCAGGTTTCAGAGCTGGTAGTGACATTAATATGCAATGTTGGGATAAATTTGGAGCAGCGCATCTTTTTCTTGAGGGACCCTGCCACCTTTTTTGATAAGATAACTTGATGCTTGCCAGGCAGAACAAAATCTTTCTAAGCTGGAGAATCATGCCCTTCCTGTAACCCAGAATCCAGCTTTGTGTGTAATTTACACAGCAAAAACTTACTCTGGTTTTAGACTACCAAACAATTTTCCATAGTTGACACACAGGATCAGGAGGCTGAATCATTTGATCTGAAACCTCTTGAAGAGACCTTGTTTGCAGCTCTCACTTTCTCTGTTACTGATTTCAACTCCCCAGTGCTGGAGCTTAAACTCAGTTCTGCGTGTAGAAGGTCTCCTTAGAAGTGAGAAGCTTAAAGGAACTGGGAACTGTAAAGGTCATATTTCAGTTTTTTGGAAGTGTTTTAATTCTGAAAGGGATCTGTCCTCCTTTTCATTCGTTGAAGAGCTTGAGGAAATATTCTTGCCTGATAATGGGATTTCTTTAGTCATATCTTGGATTTTAAACTTAAATTACTGAAAGGAGTGTCAGCCATATGTTCCTGGTTGCTGGGATGTGAAACCTGTCCCTTTTTTGATGGTTTGTATTTTATCTTGAACATACTGTGTGGGTTTTTCCATGTTCATTAAGCTGGGAAACCTGCTCTGCAGTGTATATTGTAGGATTTAATAAGTGCAGGTGTCAAGCTGTTAACATGGTGATGTTAAATGTACTTCATGTACCTGCATAACCAGTTAAACATGGCTTCTTGAGGTTTTATTTTTATGGATGTTTGTTCAAAGTGAAGAGAGTGCTGATGGAAGGGATGGTAGCTGACATTCTTGTATGCCTCTCCTCATTTCCCCTTCCTTCCAGTTACACTGCTGGTGGTGTTATCCATATTGATGGTGTCCCTTAGCAGTAGTCTGTAAATATTTTGCCTCATGTGCAGTGACAGCCCTTAAATCAAACAGAGGAGAGAGAGGCAGAATACTTTGAACATAATCTATGACTGACTACTAATGTGAGTTACCATCTGGAAAATGATGCAGAGCAGCTGCAGCTTTTGGCATCTGCCAGGGCTGTACAGCTCTCCTCTTTTAGTGCTGAAATGGACTTGCTTGTTTGAGCTCCTGCATGGACTTCAAGGTGCAAATTTCCCAAGTGACAGCCACCACTTTGCACATAAGATCCACTCAAGAGCACTTCCCACTTGGTACTCACTCTCTATGCTCTTTTTACCTTTTTGTCTGTAGAAAGCTTGCAGTAGAGGCAAAGATAGGATTAGATTTCTGAAACCAGGTGTGATCTGTGAATTTATGTTCCTGTATTTACTGCTTAGGAAATCGTGGCAGTCATTATGAGAAGAATGACTACTATGAGTATCTCTTGAGTTGGGAAACCAAGAACTTTTACTGTACCCTTTAGTTGTAAATGGCTATTTAATGTATAAATACAGTGTATATCCATTTATTTTTTTATGTACTTAACCTAACATCCAGAAAAAGTAGCTTTGGAATTTGAGGAGGAAGTATGCATATAATTCCTAATTAGTTCAGTTCATTGGGTAGAATTGTTTTAAAGTGAAGATATTTTTCAAATGCCCTTTAGAAAGGTGAGATGGCACACACCATAACTGTCTTCCTGTCTATTTTTAGCACTTCTTTTATTTTAATGTACTGCTGTTGCAGCATTTCTTTTGGGTGTGGGTGTACAGCTTTTGTAACATGCAAAGCAAAGAATATAGACTTTATGGTGACACTCCTTACTGTAAATTTGAACAAGACATGTAGAAATCTCTTAATTCCTTAGGTGTTGTATTTTTTCTAAACAGAGATACTTATTCCTACTAAGCCCTGTATTTTAAAAAGTATACACTGGTTTATTTAGTAGAATTGGGTTGGGTTTGCATGGCAGGGTACCAGGGGAGATACAGGGGTGGCTTCTGTGAGAAGCTGCCAGTGATGGTGGTAGCATCTCTGGGATTATGTATTTTAAGAGGGGGAAAAATTTACTGCACAGGACCAATTGCAGCTGGAGAGAGGTCAGTGCAGAAGGAGAGGCAGGAGATGCTCCGGGTGCCCTGGGGCAGCTCCTGGTGAGGCAGCTGTGCCCCTGCAGCCCAGGGATGTCCCTGGGGGAGCAGAGATCCACCTGCAACCCTTGGGGGACTCCAGCCTGCAGCAGGTGGGTGTCCAAGGGAGGCTGTGACCCCATGGAAGCCTTTGCTGGAGCAGGCTCCTGGCAGGACCTGTGGAAAGAGGAGCCCTTTGCTGGAGCAGGCTCCTGGCAGGCCCTGTGAGCCCTTTGCTGGAGCAGGCTCCTGGCAGGCCCTGTGAGCCCTTTGCTGGAGCAGGCTCCTGGCAGGCCCTGTGAGCCCTTTGCTGGAGCAGGCTCCTGGCAGGCCCTGTGAGCCCTTTGCTGGAGCAGGCTCCTGGCAGGCCCTGTGAGCCCTTTGCTGGAGCAGGCTCCTGGCAGGCCCTGTGAGCCCTTTGCTGGAGCAGGCTCCTGGCAGGCCCTGTGAGCCCTTTGCTGGAGCAGGCTCCTGGCAGGCCCTGTGAGCCCTTTGCTGGAGCAGGCTCCTGGCAGGCCCTGTGAGCCCTTTGCTGGAGCAGGCTCCTGGCAGGACCTGTGAGGCCATGGGGGCACCACGCTGGAGCAGGCCGTGCCCGAGGGGCTGTGCCACATGCAAAAGCCCCACACTGCAGCAGTTTGTGGAGAGCTGAGCCTGTTGGCAGGACTCACACTGGAGAAATAGGTGGGACAAGTGTAATGAAAAGATAGATTTCTTTCTTTTTTGCCCTGGGACACAAATTACTTCAGATGATTGGCTTTTAGTTTTAGTGTCTTTGGAGGTATGTGAAGGCCTTCCCTCCTGTGTGTTTGGGCTATGTTATTTCTGTGGAGGTTCATTTCATCCACAGCAGCTCACAAAGCTTTTTTTGTTTTTCTTTTTTATTTGTTAGGAGTAGTCTTGGTGGAAGCTAACTGCAGAATATTCTGTGGACATGGAGAGCTTATGATAAACATCTTCCTACCTTTTACTACTTTGTGATCTTGTTGCCCTGGAAGTGAAATGGAGACCAGTAGTAGCTTCTACTGGTAAATTTCAAAAAAGCTGTACGAGAGCATTCCAGGTTTTCATAACTCCAACAGAACAAGATTTTCTTGTTTTCCCTTACCAGTGTCACTCACTGCTTGTTTATTCTGTGATATGTAGGTTGTAAATTGTGTAATATTGGGGGTATTCATTTTAAAGCAGGAATTTTACGAAGAATGTTCATGTTTCTGGATGTCCCTGAGGAGAACAATCTGCAGACTTTTGTTTGAGAGTTGTGTTTGAATTCTGCAAGCCAGACTAGAAAATACTTACTAATACTCAGAAACTTAAGACAGTTCAACTGAGAATTAAGTTCAAGTGTTAATCCATGGAATAAATAACTCTTATTTTGACAGTTTTTTTTAATGTACAAAGTTTGTTTGTTTTTTTTAAATTTCATATTTATGGTTTTTTTTTAAGATGAACTACTGGCTATTGTTAAGCTATTCTGTGAGCTTTGAAGGAGGAAATCAGAAAAATCTGTACATTTAAATTGAGCTTCTCAACTGTTTTTTACTTGCATCAGGCTCTAGACTGCTTTGGTTACAATACTGTGATTTCTAGAAGGGAAAGTTTGGTCCAAATTTCCCTCAGCTGCGTTTACATTGTATTTGCAATCTCTTATGGTAGGATTTACTTGTGGCTGTTGCTGGGGGATGTTACAGAACACATTCATTGTTTCTTTTGTTGGGAAAGTTTCACCATTGACTCTAATTGCTTTGTAGATGTGAAAATAAACTAGAGGCTCTTTAAAAGGTTCTCTGTCTTTATGTGTTGCTTCTGACAAAACTGGGAGATTCATTGGCCTCGTTTTCATGAGCTGGCAGTAAAGGGTTCTTTTCAGTCTTTTGTCCTCTTTCAGCAAGACTCAACATCTGTATATGCTCTTCAATCTTGCTTTGATTTGTAAGTGATAGCAGAAGTCAAGTGTGCCTCTTAACCATACAAAAATGTTGAGATAAAATCTAGGTCTTCCCATGATAATTGTAGTTCTGGCTGAGTTGATCATTCAGCCAAGGTTATAAATCAAGCCTGGTGTTACTGCCTGCTAGCTGAGTGTCTGCTTTTGGAGTGTTACATTAACTCCTGTTGTACAATTTACCCAACTTCATACTCAAGTTGCAGGGGATTTACAAATCAGAGATTCTTTTTTGGGGAGAAACAGGTTGGAGAGGAAGATTTATGTCAGTTTAACCTATTCCTAGAAAGGTTTGTGTTGCTTAGGAAAGCTTGTTTGGTTTCCATGGTCTGCTATACACATAAATTTGCTTTGTCATCCATCCCTTCCCACAGAGGTGCTAGGAGGAGGCTGTTCTTGGACATGGCTGTTTCAATCACTTAGAACTAAAACATCCTCTAAGTGCAGCTACCTTATTATATTTGTGCCAGTATAGTTTCTGTTCTCTCCCTGCTGCTTGTGATCTGTGGAGAGGCAAGAGGCATATCTCAATTGCCATCTATTTTGGTTTTTATTTGACTTATTTTCTTATGACTCTCCCTAAAATGCATCCTTTGCTTCACTCTTAGAACTGTGAGGGTTTAAGTTCTGTACCCTCGTTAGAATACTCCTCAGAGGAAAGATATGAATGCTGTGGAATCACTGTTAGAGCATTCATTTAGGTGGATTACTGTCAGCTCTTTGCACCTTTATCAACATGCTTCCTGAGTAGTTTGGTTAGGGTCACTCTACATTGCCTTCTAGAATTGAGGGCTTTCTTTGGCTTAGTTCTGAAATATTTCTCATTTGTTAGTAGTGAACATACTCACTACTTCTAATTTTATGTGAATGCTTAAGGAAGAGTAATTGGATTTCTTTGCTTCCACTTGGGGTTTATAATGCAAGTACCATGAATAAAACATCAGGGCTGTCTCTCAGCTGTATTACTGAAGCATAACATTATGTAGAAGCTTGAAATCAGATTTCCTCTTTCCCTGTGGAGGTTAAAAAGCCCAGTGAACTCTTTGAGCAGGTACTGGCTTCAGGCCAGGCAGTAAGGCGTGAAGTGCTGGCTGCACTGCATATAAGCCTAGTAAAATCTGACTTCTTTAGTGCTTGGCCTCGTAAGTGAATCTCAACTTGGCTTGCAAAGATGACTGCTTGAAACTGAATTCCTCTAGGTCTAGTATTTTACATACAGAAAGCATGCCTAAAGGCTCTGCTTTTCTGTGTCAGGGGTTTGGAGTGACTTGACAAGAAAGTAAATGAAAAATGAGACTGCTCAGTTAAGATGTTCTGATTGTAGGGAAGCAGGGGAAGCACCAGCGAATTAAATTTGCTGTGTGAATACAGCATGTCTCATATTTTTATTAATTATATCTGACTGCTATTGATGCATTAACCTGTGAATGTAATATAAAAGACTTTTCATTTGACAGATTAAACCATCTTTCCCAGGTATTTGCAAAAGCATTTAAGTTCAGAGTATGTATAGATAGTTAGGAGGTTTTCAGTGGAGATGTGCACCCAAGAAAATGCTAACTGTATTCTTTTTTTCCTCAATTCTTATGCATGCAATTCCATTTTCAACAAATGAGCTGACTGCAGATGCAAAATAAGAGCAGAAGGTATAGGAGTAAGCAAAAATTACTGTACAGTTAGCTTGCTGGGCTGTTGCATACAGCCACAACATAACAAACAAAACTTTTCTGAGGTAAAGAAGCTTATGTTGGATTATGCAACAGATAAATATTAGCTTTTCATATTGTAAGTACTGGGATTTCCTTGTAACTCCTCCTCTATATCCTCTTAATAGAGCTTGCATAAGAGTAATAGGAAACATGTATGTTACAATTACTTTTCTGTTCTTGCTTAATTGTGAAATATTTGCATTTCAGGTCAAATCAAAGACAAAGTTAAAGAAAGGGAGAAGAAGCAAAAAGAAAAGAAGAAGCACAAACTAATGAATGAAATCAAGAAAGAAAATGGAGAGATCAAATTACTGCAGAAAGGTAGGTTCAAACTACGTTGTGATTTTTCATTCTAGTGCCAGAGGTATTTGTGATTGGATGCTATGTTTTAATACTATGTTTTTCATTTCACTTATGCCATTTTTCCTGTTTAGTTGGTACAAAAGTTGTGAATTAAAACCTGATATAGATGTTAATTTTTTTTGTCAACTGTGCTAGGTACTGGAAATTAAAGGTAAAACTATCATCACAGTGTTGTATATACAATAGTAGTAATAGGAAAGACCAGTACTTCAAGGAACAATATTAGTGATTCTTCAGTAACTGCTGACAAGATGTAGGTTATCATTTTATATCTTGTGGAAAGGTGAATGCATGTTACATTTTCTAACATTAATTGTACAAGACTGAGTAATTAAGGGGCTATAATTCAGGAGCTTTGTCAAATACTGGGCAATTCTATGCAACATGCAGTCTTAATTTTGGCTAATTTCTTTAACTTTGTTTTCTGTAATGAAAGGTAGTTAAGGTTACAATGTACATCCATTGAATCTTAGAACTCTACAGTAGTTGAGGTTGAAAGGGATCTAGTCCAGCTGCTCCAAGTATGATCAACTAGAGCAGGTTGCCCAGGATTGTCAGACTTCTTATCTCCAAGGGTGGAGGTAACAGTCTCACTGGACAATTACATTCAGATTATATATACAGAATTTTTTTAAATAATGATGATGATAAGAGACTGGAACAGTCTCTTATAAGAGACTGGAACAGGTTCCCCAGGGAGGTCACAGATATTCTATCCCTGGCAGTGTTCAAGGTCAGGTCAAGAATTGGGCTCTGAGCAACCAGATCTGATTGTGAAGATGTTCCTGCTTGTTGCAGCAGGTTAGACTAGATGGTCTTGAAAGGTCCATTCCAGCACAAGCTGAGTGTCTGTTGTATGGTCTGTGAAGAAAGGCAGAGACTGCTGGGAGTGATAGCCTGGAGAAGAGGAGGCTCAAGGGGGATCTTACCAGTGTGTGGAAAAACCTGATGCAAGGGAATAAAGAAAGTCATCAACCTGTGCTTCACGGGTTTATTTCTTCCAGGTGCAGGGTTTTACCCACCCCTCTGTTTACTTCATGAGTCCCCCAAGTTTTCTACATTTCTCAAGGTCCCTCTCACTGCCAGGGCAGCTCTGTGGTGCATCAACTCCTTCTCCCAGTTATGGATCAGCTGCAGCTTGCTGAGGGTGTGCTCTGTCCCATGATGCATTAATGGAGAGGCTGAACAATACCAACATGATATATTAAGGTCTGGATTACTCCAGCAGTGACTGTTTCCAGCTGGAATTTGTGCTGCTGCTCACAACCCTTTGAGCACAGCAGTTGAGCCAGTACTTGAACCACCTTACTCTTCACTTAGTTCATGCTGCATCAGATTTTCTGTGAGGGTGTTGCTTATTTGAGTAGACAAATGCTTTTTTAATCTGTTATTTTCCAGTCTCTGCTTTTGAAGTTAGGAACAAATTCCTGATATGTTTTTCTGTTACTTTGTATACTGTAGGATTTAATTTACAAACCAGAAAGTGAAACGCTCAAATTAAATATTGACCTTCAGGAGAGGTCAGAGGCTCAGAGCCCTTTAATTACTACATCATGTATTATACTCTACACACAAGTAACTGTATTAACAACAATGACAGCTTAAAACCTGTGTTGATCAGATCTCAAAGTACTGCTTTGAATTTGAGGATTGTGTAAGCTGGTGACTTCCTGTGCAAAGGGCAGGTGTGACTTGTCTTTGCTGAGCATGTGGAAGGAAGTTGGTGGTTGAGATACAGGACAACACATAACTGCCATAACAGGCTTAGTTTGAGTAGCAGCCTTTTTTTACACTGGGTCCTGTTTCTGTTGCCATTCAGCAGATGAGGTGCAATCTGCAAAGACAGCAAGCTGTCTTGCACCAATCAATAGATGATAACCTAATGGGGCTGTTGAGCCTAAAATAGTGCTTTATTTTCAGGTTAATGTTCAAGTACATATACTCAGGGACTCTGTTAAGACTTCTTTTGAGAAGCAGGATAGCTTATTTTCACAGCAAACAGTGCTACAAGTGCATTAGATGCTTTACCCCTATTTTATTTGACTTTTTATCACTCAAGCATATTTTATATTTTTTTTAAGGTGTTGGCTGTTAAGTGTTTTGTAGAGGATGTGTTTGGTTTGCCAGTATCCTGCAAAATTGACTCCTATTTCAGGGAAAGAAGGGAGTGAGTCAGGAGAGCAGGCAGTTATTTAGAGCAGACAGATCATCTCCACAGGGTTTGTATCCTGTTCAGAACAGCAGCTTGGTGTCTTCTGTGGGCCTCCAAATCTGACTGAATGTGCTTGTATGTGCTGTGAGGTTTGTATGACATTTCCTGAGCTGTCCTGCTGATCTAACTTTACATCCTGGGCAAGAGAGCAGAGGCAGAAGTGCTTTATGATGCAGCTTCTTGTATATACCAGTGGTCAGTGTCTCTGTGACCTTTTCAATTACTAACTCTTTATTTAAGAGTGTCTTCTTCCTGTGTAACACAAGTTAAACTTCAAGCCCTATTGTTTTGAGCTCAGGATTTACTGTGTGGGCTTTGAAACGAGTCTGCTTTCCATTTCTTCAGGCTTTTGCTTTTGTGGTTGTTTTTTCTATTTTTAGTGTGTGTGTGTTTAGAGACCAAGAGTACAGTGCCTAAAGACAGCTTATTTCCTTCTTCTAGGTATTATATCTATATCTTGTTGTAAAATACTGCTCTGACCATCTGTTTGTGACTGCCTTTGGCTGGGGGGGGTGGAGGTAACAGCCTACGTGACTTCAGACAGCTCCACTGGCTGTGCAAGGTCAGAGGTGACGAGTTCTAGAAGAGGTCAGTACTGAGGGACTGATGCCTTTTGAGGGAGAGCTGGTGCATAAGCCTAATTTTGGTGCTCTAAGCTGAATGTGGCAGAGTTTATTTATACTTGGAGGCTCTGGGTTGTGAGCTGTTCATCTGCCTAAACTTGGGTTGGCGTTTTGTTGAAAGCAGTGATAAAACTTGCCCATGTTGGAGGAGGGAGATTCTTAAAAAGGGTTTCTCTACTGTGCTTGAGGCTGCTAAAGGAAATGAGGCTCTTTCAGAGAGCCTGATGGCTTTTTTTATAAACCTGGAATGAAAAGGTTTTTTTTGTCATCCTTTTGCACTTAAAAGATGTATTCTCTGTAGATAAGGCTGTAGAATTGCCTCAGTGTCTCTGTCTGCTGTGTGGAAGGAAGAGCTCAGTTTTCAGACAAAAGCTACTTGGCACATGCATATTGTTAAAAATTCAGAAACTCTAAGTGATTTAAATTTACTTTTAAGAAGAATCTGCATTGTAAAGAGCTACTGTCTAGATATTGAGCATTTAATGCAAAATATTTGCACCAGTGTGATGTGACAAAGTTACTGGAGGTTCTGCAAAAAGGAGGATGATTAATAGGCTTATTTGTAAACAGTCCCATTTCTGTTTTTCATTTTAGAAAAAAATCAGTCTTGTTTTCCTGATTATTTATATCTGAGCACAGAAACTGCTAAAATTGCAGTAGGAGAAATTCTTAGTATGTGTTTCTGCAAGATTAAATGCCTTGCTTTATTGAATGCCAAAATTCAGGAAAGAACAGAAAATGAACATTTTATTTGCTGGTAAGAACATACGTAAATCCAAATTGTTTTCTAAAGACTTAAAATTATTCTTCTGGAAGAAATGACATTTAATTGTACATTTTTATGACCCTTTAAAATTTTTTATAGATGGGTTTTTTACATGAGTAATTATAAAATCAGTATATTGAACATGAGACATGAGTCTTCATGTATCTTTAGGGGAAATATTCAAGTATTTGTATGCAGTGCACTTTAGTTGAGGGAATGAGTAAGACTGAGGTAAGAGTGCAGGGCACACAGTCCACCACACTGATTTGTCTTATACTGAGTTTGCTTCACAGTCCTTATGCACCAACTTACCAACTTTTACCAATAAAATATATGACTAGAGGGTAAAACACAAGATGTCAAATGAGATGGAGCAAGTGGTGACTGGAGGGAGAGCTGTGCTGGAAAGCTTTCTGCTGGAGCTGGGGATCTGGAGGTTGAAGCAAAGACCTCTGGTACATCGAAATGAAAATGTTAAATTTTGGTGGCTAGGCTCTCCTAAAGTAAGGAAGTGAAAACCAATTTAAATTACTGGCTGCTGTTAGAAATGTTTGTGCCTTCCTGCCACTTAGCTGTCAGCTAGAAAACTGTGGGAAATAAAGAGTTAAGTGTTACTAATTTTTGGCTTTTGTTTTGACATGTCTTAAGTCCCCCTCTAATAATTCTGGCTGTGACCTTGAAGTTGAGAAACACCTGCTCTGGTTGAAACAACTGAATAAAGTATTTGACTTCATGGTCTCTCCTTATTTAAAATTTCAGATCAAATGATCAAGCACAACAAACGGACAAAACACAACATAAAATAAATTTCAGGTAATGTCTGACTTCTTGCAAAAACTTACATTTGGAAGGTGTCTGTAATTAGACAGATAAACCAGATATTAGGCTGTCTAGCATCAGTTTTAATTACAAGTATGTGTCATCTTGTAATAACAGAGCATTGGCTTATTTGCAGAAAATTTGAACAGTTTTGAATGTCAATCCTTAGTGTAGTAAGTCCCATGTCACTAACAGTGACAGGTATATTATGGCACCATAAAAAATAAGGCGTGCTGAGTTAACTTGAAAGATCTACCAGTCCTATAGATGTGTGCATGTGAGAATTATTTTTCTATTTATGGTATGTAAGGTTTGGTGCCTAGAAGATGGCTAAAAGTTACTTAGCATTAGTTCTGATACTGCTGAGTGTGTGCATGAATGAACAGAATGAACATAACTTCCATTCTTCTGATTTCTTAATTGATACAGTGCAAATTTTGTAGCTCTATCCTTGTGCAGATACTGCTAAGCCAAATAAGAGCAGAAGCTATTCTTTGCTTTTTTTATAGTCCAGTAAAGTGTGAACTCAGTCTACTTTTTAACAACAGGTCAGAGGGGAAAGTTCCTGTAAATGTGAATGCTGAGAGTTTTTCACCCCCTGTCCCTGTTATTTCTCATTCTTGGGGTCCTAGGGCAGTGAGTTACATTCAATGAAATGTTTTCAATACGACTGAAAATTGTTAACTTCTGTCTTGTGTTTCCAAACCATGTGGTGGAAAAAGCTTTGTGTTTATAGGTTCAGTGCCTGTTGTGTCTAAATGGATCTCAGGACACATAGAGACAAACATGCCACATCTCAAAATGTGTGAAATATGATTCCAAGAGTCGTATGTATATGTACCTATGTACACTCCTGTAGTGTGTGTGCTGGTGAAGACGCTCTGAAACACCTGTCTTGAAAGTTTTGGGTTGCCAGTGTGTGCCTCAGCAGTGAGAGGTGAATCCAGTTAGCTTGCATCAAGTACTGCACTGCTGTTCCCAAATCTGACTTAAAACAAAGTAGGTTGGATATCTCACCCTTGTGTTGGGATCTTTAAATAAACTTTTGGATTGCTTATTTATGTTTTCATGAAGTTCTTCCTGTCTGGAGCAGCTTGATTACTGCCCTAGAGAGATGTGGAAAGCTGCTTTTCTTTTTTGGTGTCCATTAGTGAAGTGTCAAAGCAGTGTTATTGGTTTTGGAAGAGGCAGCTCATTTTACTTTAAAGTACTTTGATATATGCAGCAGAGAAGTGACTGAGTGTGTTTCTGCTCCTCTCTACAGCTAATACAGAAGACAAAAAAGAAGAAATTATTTATTGAACATTGCTGATAGCAATTCCAGTATTCCAGCAAGCTAACTCTTTTTGCTCTTAACTATTTGCAGCTTCTGAGCAGCTTTAAACATCTACTTCAGAGTGGATCTTTGAAATTCATCAGAGCAGAAGCCTTAGGCTAGAAATGTGCTTCCTTCTCTATCTGTCACATTCTATTCAAGCTTTACTGAGAAGTACTATTTACTTCTAGAAATCAGTTTTTCATTTTGTATTTGTATTCCTCAGGAGAACTGTCTGTACACTAGAATAGTTGAACATAAATATTCTAAATCTGGGTAATGCAGGTGTCAAAGCAGTGTGGAGACCAAGCACCACCCACACTCATTGTAAGAGGATGGATGGAGGAAATTGTAGTCTGACCTGTATTACAGATAAATGAACTAAAATGCTACCTTTAAAAGGTAAATTTTATAATTCTTTGTTAAATTTAAAAGTTCCAAGTGTTCAGGTTACAAAAATTTCTATTAAGGTTTCCTAGGAAACTGATCCTTCTCATAAATGTGCTGTTGGGTGAGGTGGTGGGACTTTTTTAACCTGTAAAAATTCAGCTTTGTTCAGTGCTGGCGTGGATGGAGAAGGTGTAGCTGAGCAGACAGGGTGGTTTGCTGCCCTGAGGAGGAGAACCCTGCTGGTACCCCCTGTGTCCTTCTCTCAGTGGCCTGAGTGCTTTAGTTGCTGTCTGACCAGAGCCAGTTCACTGATGCAGCAGCAGAGTGAGCAGCGTTCTGCTGAGCCATTGAGTTGCTGTGCAGCTGATGAGCAGCAGTGCTGCAGGACCCTGTGCCAGGAGCAGTGGCAGAGGAGAGTGGGGGTTGGATCCTCTGGCAGTGAGCTTACACATTGCTCAGCTGTGTCATACCCATTTGAAAGCTGAATAATTAAGGGTGCCACATTGTTTCAGTCTTCCAATATACAATTTGATTTTAATTTTTTTTTTTTTTTGCAATGTGGGGTGTATGAAGTATCTATACAAGTAATTTTCTGTATGTATGTCATTTGCTGCTTGTGGGGAAGTGGAGTTTTTGACAGAACTTGTGTATGCAGTAGCAAAAGCTCGTGTGAATTTTAAAAAGGCTCAAAACAACTAAGCAGTTTTTGAAGTTGTTTTACCTAATTCCTGCTTGAAGTGGTTTTAGAGATCTAAGTTTTACTCTTGATGGTATGCAATTTCTTTCAAAGTGTTTAATTCTAGTAATGTTTTGAAAAAAGCCCATTTGGAATCTTCTTTATCTTCTGATTTCTGTGTTTTAAGGCTTTTTTCTGCATCAGTGGGATCAGTAGTTCAGACATCGAAGGCTGGATTGATGTTTTGTCTCCCAAGGATAGACACTTAGCATTTTTCTCTCTTTTAGTTGCAAGTAGCAGTTCAGGGGGCCCTGCTACCTTCCATCATAGATCTTCGGTTGGTTTTTTTTGTTACACAGCCTTTTGTTCTTTCAGTGATTGTTGCTCTCTTGCTTTCCAAGTGTTTCAGAATTAAAACTGATCTCAGTTCCATCTCTCTTAAATAGAGAGATCCAAAAAGTTCTGTGGAAGAGTTGCACACAGAAATGAGGGTCTATGGGCAAATTTTCATTTTGTTCCAAATTGTGTGCATCATTTTGGAACTTGGTGTAATTTGAGAAAGTGTGCAATGATAAATTGTAATAATTGATATATATGTAAATGGCATAACCCTTTTATCTTGTGTTCAGAAGTAAAACCAGTCTGTATTAAAATCAATGTATTAAAGCTGAGAGGAAAATTTTTCTCTATGCCCAAAAAGGAATAATTTTAACCCTCTGGTTAAAAACTTTTATCTCTTCAGAAGGTTTCATAGAGATGGTGTGGAAACAGAGGGAATGATAAATGTTCTTCATTAAAAAATGTCTTAGTGTAATTCCTTCTAAGGTTTTAAGTGCTTCCATAGACGTATACCAAGCTAAATAAGAAGTACTTTTACAACTGGGTTTGAAGACAAACCCTTTTTGGATATGCTCACAAGAACTTTGCATAATTTGAGACTGATTTACATTCCATCGATGTTGTTTCTGTCCTAAAGGCACCACTGCTTTCAAGACCATGGCTGTGCTCTTCTGAGTGCTGCTCGCTGATGATTAGAAAAAATCAATTATTTCAGTTGGAAGGGGCCTACAGTGACCATCCAGTTCAACTGCCCGACCACCTCAGGGCTGACCAAGAGTTTAACCTGTTGTTAAGGGCATTGTCCAAATGCCTCTTAAACACTGCCTGCCTCGGGGCATTGACCACCTCTCTAAGGAAGCCTGATTTATTGTTTAATAGTGGAATTGTTTGTTTGGTTAGTTTTTTAAAATTTTATTGCATAGCTGCATCCTTGAAATAGATTGAGGGATTAAAGAAACTGCCACCAGATACTACAGGAGCAGTTGAATGAAATTGTTAGTAAAACTTCTCAGAAGACCAAAAGGAATGGTACAGGTTGAAAGGGGAAATCAGATAATCTTCCTTCTTGTACTTTAGGAATGGAAGTCAGTAGTTTTTGTTGTTTTGCACAGATACAAATTCATACCCATGTATTATATAAGTACTTTACATTTCAGCTAGTAATGATATAATTTAATAGCTGGATGCTCAGCAAGAACATAGAGATGCTGATCTTCGTTTGTCTTAGGATTTTCTTTGGTGATAACAAACGTGCTCAAGTGGGAGAGAGCAATTTGGCTCTCACTGCAGCAAATAGCTTCTTGCTTTGAAGTTTGTTGCCGTTTATATTTCTCTGATTGAACCCCAGTAAATACAAATTTCCATCCTTTTCTGCCATACAGAATGTCCCAGATATGAGTGACTAGTTTCAACAAAAATCTGATCTCCATTTAAAAGCAAGTGAAGTGGGTTGGCAGGTAACTCCTGCTTCCCCCTGCATCACCTTGCAGCATTTGGTGCTATAATTTCATAGTTTGTATACTCAAACTAATATAATATCTGCAGAATGATTGACTTCTTTGTTATATCCATCAGCATAGCAAAAAAATTTCATCTTTAGAGTGAAACAATTTTAAAATGCCTACATCAAAGCATTATTAAG
The DNA here is from genome assembly GCF_023055355.1 of Agelaius tricolor. NCBI lineage: Eukaryota > Metazoa > Chordata > Aves > Passeriformes > Icteridae > Agelaius > Agelaius tricolor. The sequence goes on from NW_027269263.1 coordinate 57,755,246, forward strand.
AGTTTGCAATACCCATATACCCCGATGCTTTTTTGCAGTTGTGTATTCCTGCAGTCAGGAGGAGGGGAAAAAATGTCTGAGTCTGTATTTTGAGATTTGTATTGAGATTTCAAAGCCTGCAGTATGTAACTTCCCCCTGTCATAAACCATTTCTTTATTTCCCACTGCCTGGAGCTGGTGCCATAATGACCCCAATACGATACCCAGAATGTAGCAGTAGGTGATTTTTGATTGGTATCACATTACACACAAGGACTCTGGCACCCTGAATGAACCATTTTTAGGATTCCTCTGAGGTTGAGGTACTTGGTTGCTGAACACCTGTTGCTGCTCTTCCTGGTCTTTTCATGCCCACTGGACTTAAAGACTCTGACAGAAAGAGGATATTAACAAAGAAGTGGTGAATATTGCATCTACCAGATGAAGCAGTCCTGTTGCTGAGGTTTGGTGCTGGGTTTACATTAAATTTAGCCTAAGAAAGGACAGACTTCCATGAAGATACTGGCAGTTGAACTTTTGGCAGTTGAACTTAGCTAAAAGTGAAATTGTGTTCAGAGAGTGTGCAGTGTTCAATCTGATTCTGAGTGAAGGGAGTCTTTGTAGTTATTAACTGTGTAGATTAGGTTAAGAAATCCTAGAATCCATTTCCTTGTTTGGACTAAATAAGAAATGAGGTGACCTCAGGGCACTTCTCATTCTCCTCTCTGTGACAAAACAGAATCCAGGGAGATAACTAAATCTGCCTCCACTTCAAGAATCCCAGAAGTATTTAGCTGCTATCACAAACATCAGGAGACTCAGACGTGAGCGTCTCAATTGCTTGTTCTCCTTTCCAGTATCTGCATCTTCCATGTCCAACCTCTTAATCATCAGCAGCAATCTGTGATTCCATACACCAACGGTTGTGGTCTCAGTTGTTTTTTTTCTTAGAGGACTCTTGTTCAGTTACTTGGATGCAGGATGGCAAGCTGAAAACAATCTACTGCAACATTGTAATAGAATCTGGCTAACTTAACTCTTGCAGATTTCATATTACTTAGTCTTGCAGTGAAGTAAACAATTTTTAAACTTAAAAGCTTCTGTGTTTGAACATGCTGGTTTTGAATTGCTGCTGTGAGTATAATTTTGTGCTGAAACATACCCACTAACTTTGTTTTACGATGTGCTAAATCATTTTGACCGCTTGATCTTAGTGCAGTGTAGTGCTAGAAGTTTTTTGGCTACCACTTCTATTACTTGCAAAAAAACCCCTCAGTTTTTAAAACAAGTGAGAACATTTACCTTGGGAATCACTTGAATGTGCTATCCCCAAATGACTAATTTCTGCCTTTAGGACATTTTGGACATTTAGGACAGTTTGTTTTCATGTCAGCTTGTATATTAAGAGAACTTGAAGCTAGTTTCTTTTTTGTAAGCATTTTCTTTAATGCGTCTTTTAATTTTATTTATGTTATAATATGTATGGGATGAGTTTTTAGAAGAACCCTCATGTTCTTCAACAAAGTTTACCTAGTTGTGAAAGAGTGGCCATGTGAAGAAGCCCATCAGACAAGGTCAGTTCTGGCAGTGGCATCTCATGGGCAGTTTGCTGCTGCTGTTGATATCCATGGATGGTTTGTAGGCCCCTTGTCTGGACAGCTGTCCTGTGCTGTCTCTGGACTTCATGGGACAGCAACTGCTGTGACAAGCTAAAGGCAGTGATGGACTGCAACTCATCATGAAAGCAGCCTTGGGAAACTTGGGTTATTGTGATGTCTTTCCCTTTTTGTCTCAGCTTATTTATCAATTGCACATGGCAGGTGTCTCTTGCCCTGCTCACTTTTGGTAACATACACATTGTGACCCTTGCTTTTGGTCTCTGGCCTTTGTGTGCCATGGTGAGGGTTTTAGTGACTTTGAATCCCAATCATTAAATATTTATTTTGTATAAAAATTTCCTTACAAGATCTTTTTTTTAAACTCTCAACAGGTGGGAAGGAGAAACCAAAAACCAATGCAGAAGAGCTACAGATTAAAAAAGTTAAGAAGAAAAAGAAAAAGAAACATAAAGAGAATGAGAAGAGGAAGCGTCCAAAAATGTACAGCAAATCTATTCAGACCATCTGCTCAGGATTGGTTTCTGACATGGAGGATCAGGAAGCCAAAGGCATCATAGATGATCATCTTAAGGATTTCAATGGGAAAAATATGGATCCCAAGAAGGACTGTGAGTCCAAGATACCAGAGAACAGTGAGTTTCCATTTGTCTCGTTAAAGGAGCCACGGGTTCAAAATAAACTCAAAAGGTTGGACACATTGGAGTTCAAACAGCTGATTCATATTGAGCACCAGCCTAACGGAGGTGCATCAGTTATCCATGCCTACAGTAATGAACTCTCCCACTTGTCTCCTGTGGAGATGGAGAGATTTGCAGAAGAGTTTGTGGGTCTGGTTTTTAGTGAAAATGAAAACTGTGCAGCTTACTATGTAATGGGTATTGTTCATGGGGCAGCTACTTATTTACCTGACTTTTTAGACTACTTTTCGTTTAATTTTCCCAATTCACCAGTGAAAATGGAGATTTTGGGAAAGAAAGATATAGAGACAACGACTATGTCAAATTTTCATGCTCAGGTAAGAGGTTATGCATTTTACTTTCTAAAGTCATATAATGGTTTCAAACAACTGTGAACGGGTTTATTTTTAGAGTAGTTGCTATTAGCTCTGCTATGTGGATGACACAGAAGACTAGAAACAAGGGATTTCTTTAATAAGTCAGTTCTGCATTATTGAAGATGAGAAGAGACATAAAATTGTTCACTGAGACATCAGATTGGATTTTGGTGGGAGGGCAAGTGTTTGCATGCTTGTGTGTGTAGGTTTCTTTGGATTTGTTTCTGTAGCTGAAGATTAACCATGAGTTTTGGAGGGTTAAAATGGTTTAGCTGTGGCTTTCTGGTTTCTGAACAGTAGTATGTCTGTATTGTCATAAAACTGAAATGCCTTAATACAGTGTTATACATAAAAACCTGCATAGAGCAAGGTTATATTAGCTGCATTTGTAGTTTGGGTTTTTTAAATCCATCCTCAAAGAAGAACTTGGGGTTATTGTGGCTGTGGATTTGGTCCTTATCCCTTTGCATTTCTCCTCACTTGGCTGGATTCTCTGGAAAGCTCTTCATTTAAATGGTAGAATGACTGGCAGCTTTTGAATATTCTTTTATTTCAATTTTTTTTGAAAGAAATGACTGTATACTCTCTTAACAACAGCTGCTGATTAAGCATCACCTCTGTGCTTATTAACTTGCTGTAGAAAATACTTTTCTGTTGCACAGAAATAATTTATAACACTGGTTTTCAGGAAAAAAAATCTGTCCAATTTTCACCTTGGTGATGAGGATATTGCAAAAAGCCCCTACAGTGATTATGAAACAATTTATGCAGAAACTCAGTCCTGTTATTTATATCAACTTTATCTCACAATTACCCTTTCAACTCTCATGTTTGTGAACTTAGATGTTGTATGGATCAGCTTTAAACTATTTAATCTTCACTTTTGAGACGATTAGAGTTCAAGTGTAAGTTACACTGTCATCTCTTTCATGAAAACCGTGCCTATTTTTTCCCTTTGGCTGCATAGACATTTGCATAGAACACCTGCATGTGTTGACAAATTTCAGGTGTGTTATGCACAAGGATATGCAGAACTAAAATGTTGTTGCAAGAGAACATTTGCAGTGCTGGCTGAGAAAATATCTACTGCCATGGAATATGAATATGGTGTGGACTACAGTCACTGTTTCTCTTGAGTATGTAAACTGAAACACTAATAATAAAAATCACAGAACACATAATGGGCAGCTCTCCAGAGCTGCTCTTTGGCCATTTTAGATAAGGAAAGCTGGATTTGTCCTTGTAAGTATGTTCCTTAAATCCAGCTGTTTCTCTTGGGTTGCATTAACACAGGCATAGCTTTGTGCTAGTGCCTGCCCGAAAGAAATAGTTAACAAAAGCCCAAATTTTATTGTTGTGACTTATCATAGAATTATTTTACTAGAAGGATAGATTAAATTGGTATTACAATGGTAACATCAACATCTTTAGTTAAACCAGTCCTGTGTTCTTTGGGGTTGAAGTCCTAATTCCCCATTTTTGTGTAAGTGAAGGAGGAACAGAGAGAGGCTGTGGTAGATGAAAGAAGCTGAACTGTGTTATTACAGCATTCAGCTGCTCAGCTCCATGGTCTAAACTGTATTTTACTTGGCTGGAGGTTTAGTTCTGGTATCTTCTTCTCCTTTGTGTTCCCTCATTTTTTTCCTTAGTTTTCATGGCATTTTATCACTTCTCAGTTTGGTTGCTTGATAGAAAAGGCTTGGCTCCTCGTAGTTTTGCTAACTAAGGGGTAGAGGGTGTAAAATAACGTGTACAGGCAAACATCAGACTTTGTCTTCTGTGCAGCATTCTTGTTTCCTCCTGGAATATTTAAATCAGTATCTTGGTTGCCTAGTTATTGATTCTAATTTTCCTTATGGTTTTCTTATTTCTCTTTTACTTTGGCTGTTTATTTTGTTTTTTTTATGTGGTCTGCTACAGTTAAAGTGTTTTGTTAGCTTTGTATTCTCCTTTTTGACATGTTACATTTTTGTGCAGACTGAGAACATTATCCTATCTAAGTTCTTTGTGAATCTTTTAAAGGAATTCTAATATCTTGTTGCAGTATATTTTGATGAAACTTTAAATATATTTGGTTTTCTGTTCCTACATTTCCCCAGCTTTGTGCTGTGGTGTTCCTTGTCCTGGGCAGCTGTTGTACAGCCTTAGTTGAGGAAGGATTTGTTTTCTGAGATCTAAGTAGGAAGTTGATTTTATCAAATCTGCTTTGAGTATGTGTCTTGGACGTCATCAGCTTTAAGAAACTTGAGTATTCCTTTGGTAATTTTAACTAAAACATTGAAATGAAGCTCACTTTGGTACAAGAGGTTCTTTGGTGGTTTCTCAGATTACATGTAGCACATGTAATCAATCTGACAAATGTAAGTATTTTAAAAGATCAAGAAAAGTGTTATAAAAAGGAGAATGAAGGTTGAGCCAAGCCTGAAATGGAAAGTGTTATAGAGTGTTTTATCAATTTTTGTTTTTCAAGTTGATCCTTTTGTTACTACTCAATTTTCCACCTCCTGTTTTGTGACAGATGTGGGTTTGTGATTTTTTGGTTTTAAGTAATGCATATTTCTAAGTCATCAAATTCTGTGACAAGAGTCTGATTGCACAGTAAATTCTGTTGCTGAGGTCAAATTGGGGTCCTCCTAAGTTTACCTGGAAAGTCTGCATCACTCAAGTAATTTACTTAGTTTTCACAATTGTTGAGTTGAAAACTAACTCCTTTCAGCTTGCTTCCCAATACACCTATGTCAGATAGGAGTAATGTAATTTGACTTGTTAGAAGATAAGGGACACAGATTTGTGAGAATACTTGCAGCAGAGAGGAATTTGGAACCGGCTCTTTCTAATGAGAGTTAGCTTTTAAATTTTGCAGGGAGAGGAAATGGGGAGTTTTTCATCATCCAGCTTGGGCCTATGCCTGAGTACTCCTTAAAATTTTTTTGCATTAGTGTAACAGCTCTTTCTGAACTCACTGACTCACTGCAAGGCTTAGTCAGACAGTTTCTGTAACTGGGCAAAATGAAATTAGTCTGGATATCCTTGTAGCCATGAAGTCAGTCCTTCAGGTGGTGAAAAATTGTCTTGTAGCTCCATCTTGCCTGGGCTCTGTATTTGTGTAGATGGCAACAGCTGCATCAGTTACCCGATAGCCATGGATCTCATCAGGTTCTTAGGAGGATTTTCAAGAACGTAAATAATCAGCTTTTGCCACCTACTTGCAGCTTACATCACTTCACTTAAGCTATTTAGTGCTGTTGAGACAAATGTTAATATTTTGAACTTTTAATTTTTTTCCTTGTGCTGGGCAAGTGTAAGTTTTTATTGCTATGCTGAAACCCCAAAGCTCACAGCTGATGTTTAACAATGCTGAGCGCATTGATTTTACTGTCTTGCATTGGAGGCAACTTCTTAGTACAGATGAAATAAAATGCTGCACAGTACCAGACAATTCCTCTGCTGCCAAACAAGATGGATTGTTTTAAAGCTGTATTTGACAAGTCCTTGTCTGATGTGTTTGTGGGAGATCTCAAGGTGATTCCACTCTTTACAAAGAAATCCTTTGTAAAGTCATTTTTTCCTTGTTTGACCTCTAGTCCTTTTATTCTGATCTTTAGTGGAGAAGGCAAACAATTTATCCTTTTCATTCAGCTTTCTCTATATTTGAAGATTGCTTAATAGCTTCTTTTCCCCCCTCTCCCTAGATCAAGTAATTTGAGTTATTTTAGTCTGTGATTGCATGTTTTATACCCTTATTACTCTTAGTGATCTCTCCTTATGTTCAATTCAGTCATCCATATTTTTTTCTTAATATATGATACTAAAAATCGACAGTGTCTGCCTGGTGTATTGATGTCAAAGACTACGAGAAGATTGCTACAAGTGTCTTGCAAATTATTGCTCTTGTGTCTATTTTTTCCTTTTTAAGAGCAGTTTGTGATCTGCTGTAGCAGCAGCTTCTAATTGAGTCGCTCCCCATTTCAGGTTCACACAGTTCATTAAATACGTGCGTGCGTGTAGTTCTTGCTTTTGTTTAAACTGAATTACATCCTTTGCATTCAGACCCCCTCTCCAGTTTCAAGCTTTGTTAATTTTGATCCTTTCCTGTGACTAGGACAGTGTTGCAATGCCTGTGGGTTTTATGAGGATACATTGCCTTCAAAGGAAGGATCCTTGCTGCCTGCCTCAAAATGAGATAGGTTATGTGAGCACTGACTAAACTGCCCACAGTTTGCTCCTATTAGACCATGTTTCTATAGCAGTTTGTAGAATATAGTGGAAATGTCAAATGTTAAGATGTCTACTGGTCCTCTGAACAAGCCTATCCAGTCACAGTAACAAAGGTTAGTTTGACTTGATTGTTTTCAATTTTTTTTACATGACCGTGTTTATTAATTCTTACTATCTTATTTTCTAGGTAGATGATATTTGTGTCAATTATCCAGCTAAGTGGTTTTTTTCTGTGAATTGGAATTAGGCTAAATAGTCTCTAGCTCCTCTGTGTTCTGTTGACACTTATTTCTTTAAGATGATATGCTACTGTCTTCCAGATGTGAAGAACTTGTTGTTTTGAATTAGAATCATGGAGTGGTTTGCTTTGGGAGGGACCCCAGGGACCATCTAGTTCCAATCAGCTGCCATGAGCAGGGACAGGACACCTTCCACTAGACCAGGTTGCTCTGAGCTCCATCCAGCCTGGCTTTGAACACTTCCAGGGATGGGCCATCCATAGCTTTGCTGGGCAACCTGTTCCAGTGCCTCAGCACCCTCACAGCCCAGAAATTCTTTGTAACAGCTAAACTTGCCCTCTTCCAATTTGAAGCCATTCCACCTGCTCTGTCAGTACATGCCCTTGTACACTGTCCCTCTCCAGTTCTCTTGCAGTCCCCTTTAGGTACTTGAAGGTTGCTCTAAGATGTCCCTGGAGCCTCTTCCCCAGGCTGAACAACCCCAATCTGTCTGTGAAGAGCCTGTCTTCATAGGAGAGGTGCTTCAGCCCTCTCATCATCTTCATGGCCTTCCTCTGGACTTGCTCCAGCAGGTTGATGCTCTTCCTGTGCTGGGACCCCAGGCTGGCTGCAGCAGCACAGGTGGGGTCTCAGCAGAGCAGAGGGACAGGATGCCCTCCCCTGCCCTGCTGCCCACACTGCTGGGGGGGCAGCCCAAGGTCCATTTGGCTTTCTGGGCTGTGAGTGCACATTGCTGGGTCGTGTTCAGCCTCTCATCCAGCAGCACCTCCCAGTCTTTCTGCCCAGGGCTGCTCTCAGTTGACTCTCCATGCTGCATTTGTGCTTGGGATTGTCCCAAAGGAGACAATGCAGGGCCTTGCACGTGGCCTTGTTGAACTTCATGAGGTTCACAGGGCCCATCTTCCCAGCTCTGGATGGCATCACTTCCTTCCTTGTGTCAACTGCACCACACAGCTTGCAGTTCTCATTGATTTATTAGAGCTTTGTCTTATCTTACTGCCTTTGTGCTGTAGGTATGAGAGGATGCACATCATTCAGCCTGTTCACTTTAGGAGAGGTCACTCTAACTGTACAGTGTGCAATTAGACAAATGGCCAGAGCCAATCGAAAGAAGATTTTCTGCCAAAAGAAAATGTCCTCATTCCTTCTTTCCTCCCAGTTGAGTGTTCTAGTGCCAAGACTTGGTGCTTCTTGAACGGGTGAGTTCAGTTTGGTTCATTAATCCAGCAGAACTACTTAAATACTCTTGAGGGATTGGTTTTATTACTGAGTTGGCAAATTATATTGTTTAAATGTGTCAAAGTTAGCTCAAGGATGACTGTGGGTCTACACAATCAGCCCTATTCCATAACAACAGGCAATTGCATCTTCAGAGAAACAATTTTTGTTGATTTTGTTCGCGGTTTGGAGTAAATTCATGTTGCCATGTTAGCTGTGATGGCCACTGAGTAGTCAAATATTAATGAATAAGTATTTTAGAGGAAGACCTGTGATAATAATGGTAGTTCATGTTTGTGGTGTGGCTTTTTGAGGGGTTGTCCTCACTTTTTCAGGTTCTGCACACAGAGCTTGTCATTCCTCTTCCCTTTTAGCCTCTTCTAATATTATCTTCTCCTTGCTGTTCTCCTTGTTTAGCTCTTTAACATTTCTTTGAATTTCAGAGAGGTTTTTGCTGTTTAGCTCTTTAATAATTTGTGATATCCTGCTTGAAATCATTAGTTCCTTTAGTATTTGAGGGGAATTGCTGAAAATATTTTTAAAAGAAAATCTCAAATAATTTAATGCTTCATTTCCTTATCATTAAAGATTTGTGCAGTATTTATTTCCATATGTTATTCTCCTGAGTTCTAGACAGAATTCTTTTATATTGGAACTATGTCTTTTCAGTTGTGTTTCAGTAGTTTTCAGCAGAACTTTGTTTTCAATAGAATTTGCTTCTTGCTTTTAAGCTGATCAAATCTTGAGATTGTGTTTCCAGAAACTTCCAATTGGAAAAAACTATTTTTTGAATTTAGGTTTTTAATGACAATTGAGTGATGCCAGAACTGTCAAGACATCCCATTCTGATACCAAAACCCTGACCTAAAAAAAAGGGAAAAAAAGGTGAAGGAAGGAGTATGAAGTACATGTGGTTTAATAGTAAAAAGCAGCCAAACAGATAGATTAAGGAGTATTTGTAAAATCAGAGCAATTTTGATGAGTATTTGTTCAGTGTTGGCTCCCATTTGAAACTGGAACTATAAGGAGGCATTTAAGGATTTGAATGAAATTGGCAAGGAACAGAAAACTGTTTGGGCACTTGATTGAAATGTACCAAGGTAATGGCCTCTTCATGGCTGCAGCGTTTGAGATTAACCTTGACTCTGAAATGAGATTTTTCTGTTCTGAGATACCAGTGTGTGAGTGCATTGCTTGTGCACTTCTCTAGCAAGACCCTCAATGTCCTTGCATATTCTTAGGTGGTGTAATGTTTTTGGGTTTTGTTGTTGGTCTTTGGTGGGACTTCGTGGGCTTCTTGAAATTGAGTTCAGTTGGTGGATAATTTTGTTTGATTGTTGTTGGTTATTTTTTTCTCTGAAGACTCTTCCCAGAATTTTTTGTTTTAAAGGTGAAAAACTGAAATAAATTTAAATCTTAAAATCCTAGCAGGAAAATGAAGAAGTTTCAAATAAGAAAAAAGCCCTCCTCTGCCTAAACCCCACGACAGCCCACACCCTACTATATTAAAAATAGGAATTCAGTTGTTATGTGCCCCAGTTTACATTTTTTAAATTCCTCTCTTGACATGCATGGTTTCTCTGGATTGTTCCCTCCACTTTGTGACTTATTCAAACACAAAATCTTTAACATATAGCGTCTAAAATGTTTCCACTTGTAGGATGATATTGCTGAAATGTATGTTTGGTATTTATATATATATGTATTTTTGCATTTAGTCTCCAGATTCTTGTCAGACACCAAGACATTTCTGTCAAAACATTTGCTATTGCATTAAAAAAATCAGTTGAGGCTGTGCGAGTCACAGAAGCAGATAATTCTCAATTTTACTAATTGTGGATTCAGTGGTGGTTTTACTGTGGCAATTTTCCATTACAGTGGTGCAAGAGAATGACACAGTCTCCTTTTGTGTGCTTTTAGGTGACATACTTCAAATGTAAGCTACATGAGAAGAAAGAAGTTAGGATGTTGTATTTGTTATGTTTCTATCTCTTTTACCTGTCCATGGCATTTTACTGCATGTATTTGGTGATTTGTGTGTGTTCATTCCTGACCACATGCTGGAAGAGCAGCATGTCCTTGATTTCTCCTTTTATTATGGATTTAAATTGTTCCAGTTTTGAGCAAGTCTGTAAAATTCTAAAAAGCTCCTCACACTGTAAGCTGTGAAATTGCATCTGGGAAGATTGTTTTATAGAAGGTGTGTGTATATATATATATCTATGTGTGTATATATAAAATACTTCATATGTGTAGTACTCTATTAGCAGTCAGTGCATAATTTAATATAGAATTTGATAAGCACTGGTTTTAGTACACCAATATTGTTTTTGTGAGTTTAGAAATACATAGAGCAATCTATTTCTCTTCCTGTGAACAAACCAGCCAAAGGATACTGACAGTAAAAGGAAGGGAAAATGTTGCTGTTATCTAATATGCCATAGGTTATATTTATTTGGTTGGTGTCTTTTTTGGGATTAATTTTAGGTTTGTCATCAGTCAAACATCAATAGGAGGTTTTGTTGTTTCCACACTATTATTTAGTAGCAGTCTAAGTTGGGAGTGAGTGAAAATTAGCTCCTCACTAAGAATTACCCCACCTTTTTATTCATGCTTTTCTAAGCCTTTAGCCTAATCTGAGGTAATGCAGTTCAAGCATGACCCTCTTCTCTAACCCTGGAGTTTAGGGTGCTACAACACAGTTCATGGAAGAGATAAGAGTTGCTTTTCACTTGCCCACAGCTGCTTCATCTTTCAAACTCTCTTGTTCTTTCTGGCCAGGCATTAGTATTTATGGCCTATGTCTTTATTTATTTTTTATTATTTTATAAAACAGAAAATTTTTTAGGTAATTCCTAGATTAAATTCAGATCAGTCAGCCTAGGCTGGCTCCCTGTTCATCTTCAGAGGACCTAATGCTCTCAGGAAAGAAGGGAAAAGAGAGTAAATCTTCCCCTTTGATCACCAACATGGATTTATTTCCTGCTTATACTGGGTCTGGATGGGTTAATTTTCTTTGTGGACTGTGCTTTGGGTTTGTGACTAAAACTGTTAGTAACACACTGCTGTTTTGGCTATTGCTGAGCATCACAGGCAGAGTGTCAAGGCTTCCAGGACCCCCCTGGTGAGTGGGCTGGGGTGGGCAAGAAGCTGGGAGGGGACATGGTTGGGACAGCTGGTCCCAAGTGACTGTGAGGATATTCTGTGCTGTAGGACATCAAAAAAACCCTGAGAGGACTGATGGGGTGGCTGGAAGGTGCCTGTTGCTTGGGACTGCTGGGCATCAGTCTGCTTGTGGCAGTTGGTGAGTGGTGGAGAACAACACTTGGTGATTTTTCTTCTTCAGTTTTGTCTTCACTGACTAAACTGTTTAACTGGACCCCTGCATTTCCTTGCTTTTCCTGTTGTCTCCCATGTCTCACAGCTGTGGGAGGTGAGTGAGCAGGGGCTGTAAGATCAGTATCTGCTGCCTGGGGTTAAACCACTACAGAGTTCATAATCACTCAGACATTTCATTCTGTATTTGCAATGATGTGATTCTGAATATGGTGCCAGAATAAACCACTCATCATTTGTAACTTTGACATTACTTAAGCGTTCATGTTGGTATTTCTTCACCTAAGCTAGATCTTGAGAAGCAATTGTAGTGCCTTGTGATCAAGGGGAGGGTGGTTGGTCAGGAAGCTGGGGGTGAAAGGGCTTGGACAAACAATGCTTGAAAAAGTTGTGCTCATTTTTCAGTTTTAACTTTCAGTGGCATGGGGGTTTTTTGGGAACAAATGAAAAATTTCTTAATTGATCCTTCTTAATGCAAGCATTATGCTGCAGCTAAATTCTTGCTGACTTTAGGTTTCTTTTCCAGCACCTAGTGGTATATAAGCCAAATGGCTGGGTTGATCCAGCTGGAAGCTTCACAGCTTTTCCAAGCTTTAACTTAGTATTTTTAGGAGAATTTTTAGAGTTTTCACTTGGAGTAGTTTCACAACCAGTTTATCATATTCTATATGAATCATAAAAAAATTATTTAGGATGAAAAAGACCTATAAGACCTTTTTAAGAGTCCAGGTGTTAATCCAGTCTTGCCAAATCCATCACTAAACCATGTCCTTAAATTCCACATCTACACATCTTTTAGATGCCTCCAGGGATGGTGACTCAACATTTCCCCTGGGGAGCTTGTTCCAGTGCTTGAGAATTTTTTTGGTGAAGAAATGTTTTTGATATCTAATCTAAACCTCTCGACACAACTTCAGGCCACTTTCTCTTGTCTTATCACTTGTTACATGGGAGAGTGGTAGCATAAAGACGCATGGAAAAAGGCAGAAAAATGGTTCTCTTTAATCAGGGATGTAGATGGAAACAGCATCCCAGTATCTGGGGCTGGAGTAGTGGAATACTAAGCTACTTATGTCAGTGGAAGAAGCATCCTTTTGCATCTTAGGCATTTTAATGAAGTGTCAGATTTGTGGGTGTCTGTAGCTTCAGAAAGTGGTTTTAGGCTTCTTCCTTGCTCGTTGCTGGGGTTGTACAAGCTCCTGATGCTTTGTGCCAGTGCAGATGTAGCTGAGGACTGAGCTGATGCAAATTCAGCAGAAATAAATGTTTGTGATATTTTATCACAAAATCACCAGCTGTCTCTGCAAAAAAAAAAAAAAAAGCCCTGCAGGAAATATATGACTAAGGATTTGAGGAATGAGGGAATATTACTGGACTGTTCTTTTCAGTGTGTCTGTGATGGCTTGCTGTAGCATTAGCTAAGACATTTTGTAAAATCCTACTTTTAGAATCTGTTTGCTGGGAGGAAACAGATGACTGGGATGATCAGAACAGTGTTTGGTTCTGCATTTCTTTCTGGAAAGATCTGGTTACATTAGTTGAGTGTCTCAGAAGGGCACAGTGTTGTTCCATGCTTTATTTTCAGGAGCTGCTGTTAATTCTTCTCTGCACTGCCATAACTGCTAGGAATGTTAATGGTCTGTTTGGATGAGGACCATAGCTAAGCAGTGTTTCATTAACTGTTTTCCTTGCAAATTTTTACTTTTCTTGCTTTGGATGCAGAATGTCCAGAGGTGTCATACAGGAACCTTACTTGGTGTGTGCAGTAATCCACCTGCTCTTTCCTCCATTCTGAGCTCTTCATATTTCATCTCATAATGCCAGTGTCTTTCAGGCTGTTAAATAGGAAATCAGAAGCCTAAAGTGGACATGATCCTCATCAATCTCATGCCTGAGTATTTTGGTGATCTAACACAACAGATCAGATTGTTAAAAAAAACCTTAAAACAATATGTCTTTCTGTTCAAATTTTACAGTAGAAGATTTCTCATGAGAGGTGAATGCTACAGCTGTCAAAGTCTGAAGGGAGCACAAGATGTGCTAGCACAGCAAAAATGATCATTGTTTCACTTTTTGTACAAACTCTTTATGGGCCTTGTGTTCACTAATTTGCTTAAGTTAATGTGCTCACGAAGAGGCAGTACTGGAGAGGATGAGTAGCAGCAGAGATGTTTAGAGTTACAAGTAATTTAACTCAGTTCTCCCTGTTGCAAGAGAAAAGGTAGAAATTCAGCTAGACTTCAGTAACACAGGTAAGAATCCTTATTGACTAGTTACTGAGCATAACATGCATTGATAACTTCTTGGAGTTACTGGTTTGGAGTGTTATCTTCTTGAAAGGCAATAAATAGTTACTCCAGTTTACCTTCAGGTGTTAAAATAAAATACAAATTGTTGTGGATGTTTAATAAGATCTGTCTTTGAGTTTGTAGTAACTGACTTCATAATAATCTTAAGTACACTGGAGACTGAAGGACTAAAACAAGTCTTTCTTTTTGACTCAGAAAGCATAAGCATAGAGTTCACAGGTGCTCATTGAAGGTGGATTTTGCACAGTAGAGGACTTGGTATAACTTGTGTTGTCATATTCTACTTGTAGGTAAAAAGAACATACTCTCATGGTACGTATAGAGCTGGCCCAATGAGACAGATCAGCCTGGTTGGAGCAGTTGATGAGGAAGTGGGGGATTACTTCCCTGAATTCCTTGATATGTTGGAAGAATCACCCTTCTTAAAAGTAAGAACAGAACTGAATGGGCTGGGAGAAGGGGGACAACGTGCTCTGTAGTGCTGTTATAATAATAAAGTGAGAGTATGTGGTACTTGTTTAGATAGTTGAGTGTTCTAATAATTAATGCTTTCATCCTGAGAGATAAAGGCTGCTTTTAACAAGTTTTTTAAAGTAACTCACTGGAAAATTGTGGCTTGTATTTCCCATTAGTGTACACTGCCATGGGGAACACTTTCTAGTTTAAAATTAGAGAGTCGTAAAGACAGTGATGATGGTCCCATTATGTGGGTACGGCCAGGAGAGCAGATGATCCCTGTGGCTGACATGCCAAAGTCACCTTTCAAAAGGAAGAGGTAAGTTGAATTATTTTACTTGGTGAATGTCTGGTTAGTAGTGTTTTCTTTACAAATTCATTTTATCCCATACCTTTTACTGTTTGATATTCTATTTTAATATAAATTGCTGTAAATCTTCATCTCCAAACCAAATTTTGTTGTTTTGTTATGTAAGAATCTGGAATTTTTTGTTTTAATTGTTACTGTCTGGCCAAGTAAGGTCCTGGTCCTTCTGCTGGTGCAGAAATTTAAGGTGAAAACTTAAAGAAAATGTGTACACACATGCAATTACTGATATATGCCATGAGACTGCAATTGATACCCCTGTTGTCACATATGAGTAGATGGTTGTGACCTCTGGGGACAAAGGCTTTTCTCTCACCTCAAAGGTAACAACTCCAACATTAAATGAAATCTTTAAGCTTAGCTGTGGCATTGGGTGTAAGAACCAGCTGAAGAGTAGGGACAGCCTCTGCAGAACTTGAGTATTGTATGTCATAAGGAATTGTCATGGGAGTCCTTTCCAAAATGAGAACACAAAAAGGGAGTGTACAAGGAGTGGGAGCAGGGGCAGGTGCCTCAGAAGGAGTCTAGAGACATTGTTCAACCATGAAGGGATGCAGTTAAAGCCAAAGACCACCTGGAGCTGAATTTGGCAAGGGATGTGAAGGGCAGCAGGGACTTGCACAGCATATGGACAGTAGAAGAAAGTCTAGGAAAATGGAAGGTATTGCTGAATGGGGCAAAGAGCCTGGGGACAAAGGACACAGAAAAGGCTGAGTGCATTTTTTACCCTTGTCTTTTCTAGTAAGATTTACTTTCAGGAAATGCTGTGTCTGCATGCTCTGTCATGGAGACAGTAAGACTGTCTGGAGCAAGAGCTACTTGCCTTCAGTGGAGGAAAATCAGATTAAGGAACTTCCTAAACATGCAGATTAGACAGACACAAGCCTGTGGGACCTACTGGGATGGGTCACATCCCACAAGGGCAGTGGGAGCTGGACAGTATCATTGCAAGGCCACTGTCTTTGAAAGGTCATGGCAATTGGTAATTCCTGAGGACTGGGGGAAAGCAAATGCCACTCCAATCATTTAGAAGGGTAAGAAGCAAAACCTGGGGAACTGCAGGCCAGTCAGTCTCACCTTCATCTTAGGAACTTGCCATTTCAAGCATGAGCAGCACAGCAGATGGGGGGACAGGGTTCTTCCCCTCTGCTCATCACTGGTGAGACACATCTGCAGTACCTGCCCAGTTCTGGGCTCACCAGGCTAAGACAGACACATACTGGAGTGTCTGGTGGCCTGGGAAAACTGGGATTTACTCTTGAGAAAAGAATACTCAGTGGGATCATATTAATGTGTTTAGGCACTTCACAGAAAGTTGTAAAAAGGACTTATTTCAACAGTGCCCAGTGACATGAACAGAGAAAATGGACACAAACTAAATTATAAAAAAAATCCATTTAAGATAAGGAAAAGAAAAGCGTTTATTTTTTTGTGTAGATGAGCAGTCCTATTAGCCATGATGGGAATTAGATAATTCAGAGAAATGTTTATATCACTGTTACTGTTTTTCCTGTGCAGAACTACCAATGAAATCAAAAACTTGCAGTACCTACCTCGAACCAGTGAACCCCGTGAGATGCTCTTTGAGGACCGCACGCGAGCCCATGCGGATCACATAGGACAAGGCTTTGAGCGACAGACCACAGCTGCTGTGGGAGTGCTGAAGGCTGTGCACTGTGGGGAGTGGTAGGTGTTGATTGGCTTCACCTAGGTGACTGAAAAATGTTTGCCTGAATTGCCATTTGTAATTGGAAGGGAGTGTGGAATAGGTTAATCTAGGATTAAAGATTCAGTGAAGACTTCGTAGGTGCTGGCTGAGCATTAGATGATTGTCTGCTCTCTTTAATTGCATCTGGCTTTGCTATGTGGTTGAAACCAGAAAGGTTCCTGGCAGTGACAGCTCAATTGCTATAATTGAGTTGCTGTTACTGAGGTCATGTTAGATGTAAAAACACCTCACAATTCATTTTGCTTCAAGTGGTGCATAGAGACTGAGCTGCTACTGCAGCAGAGGTGCACATGGAGAGACCTTCTGGCAGTTCTTTGTGTTACCTGGAGATGAGCAGAATTCTCAGGCTTCTGCTTCCCTAGTCATGGTTGTTACAACCTTGATTTACTTATGGAAGCTCACCTAGGAAAAATCCTGTTGGAAGTTGGGTGGCATTTTTTGGTGTCTGTCCTTAGAATTCCTGTGTGAGATTCAGGAAGTGAAATGTGCCTTGTTTGAAGCTTGTTTACATGTTAATGAAATAAAAAGCCCATAACCATATGGGCTTCCTAGCCCAGATTGAAGAGGCATTTTTCAACATCTTCAGACCATGAAGAGTGACCTTAGTCTTGGAGGCTACCTTTGCATATGTTAACACTGTAAATACCTTCTTCTCTTTGTGTCTGTCTAGAAATTAGGAGAGTGAATTCCCTGTGGATAAAAGGATGTGAATTTGTGTAACAGTGAATGAGTTCATTGATATAGAAAGTAGAATAATTGTCATTGGGGAAGAACTGGATTGTTCAGATGATAATGTGTTTGTCTCTTGGGCTGAGGTTTTCAGTTTCCTTCCTCTTCAGGCTGATGACAGTGGGAGCCTTCAGCTTCCTGCTTGCTCTGACTGTGCTGTGGTGAGTTAAGACAGAGCAGCAGTAGCAGGGCAAGAGCTGAGAAAACTGTGTAGATCTCAGTGTTTTAAATTACACTTTGCACATTTGAGAGAGGGACTTGCAAAGGAAGTAAAGAAACCAAACAAAACCCCACTCCCTGAACTTGGATGTTTATGGAGATTAAGAAGTTGAATTGATAGTAATTTAAGTGTCTGGGAACTTCCCATTCTCATCCTATAGCTTTATAGCATACTTGAAAGTCCTTCAGTTTGAGGAATTAAAAGAAATACCAGTATTTCATTTCAGTGTAAAGACTGAATGTATCTTTTAATTCAGAATAAAAAAAATTGTGACTGAAGTATGGAGAGGAATAAAATATACAACACAAGCAACACAATAAAAGTTATGTACTTCAGGCTTGATTTGGCCTAAATTATAATTCCTGCTTTCCCTTTCCACTTTTATGTAATTTTGGAAAGCCACTTGTACTTACATGATGAGAACTAATCAGGGCTTATGAAAATGAAGCATCATGGATTAATGTAGCACATTGAAATTATTTCAGGTATTAGTTTCGCCATAATTTGCAATATGTGGGTGGATTTATTTTAAAGGAAACAACATGAATTAAAGTTTTGAAAAATCTAGTTTTTATTTTTCTTCAGTTTTGTTTTGTTTCTTTTTTTAATCTGTTTGAGTAGTTGAACAAATCTGAAAAGTTGAAGATATTGTGGGGTGATTAAGGCACTATGGCAGTAAAAATGCACATGTTTCAGTGATGAGATAATGTATGTAAAAATAATGCTTTCTGTGAGGAGAAAATAAAACAATTCCTTGGCTGCCTGAACTAAATCCATAAAAATGGATTGAGTGGGCAAAAAAAAGCTTTAGAAGTTGCTGTAGATTTAAAGAAAGTAGGATTTATTTCCTAGTTGATAGGGATGAATGTTAATGCTAGGTGGGATAAATGTTGTCTTTAAGAACAGACAGGAACAGAACTGTTGAAAAGCAAAAAGCAGATTATGGTACTAGAGGACAGACATTAAAACTAAACATTGTATTTTGAAGAAGAAAAAAATATTTGTCCTTTCCTAATTGTGACAGGATCTTGATTTGAGGTATTTTGTAAAATTACTCAAATTTTGAGTATTTGCAATTTACAGAAGAACTCTGACTATTGCTAGCAAACATTTTAAGGATTGAACTATAATCTGATAAATGCAGGTGTGATCATGCTGATTATTTAATGCCATATTCATTGATGATACCTAGTGAGCTTTAGAACTTATCAAGTGCCAGTGAAATTTTAATAATGGAAATTTATAAATTTTTTATGTGGGAAATTTGGGTGGGTTTTTACAGGGACAGCAAAAGGCACTTCTTGGCATTGTTGTTGACAAAATGAAACCTGTGCTTCAGCAAGCAGCTTTCAGGTTTGTGTTCTAGAGACTGAAGTTGTGCTTCTCTGTGTGATCATAGGAATTTCGTATATATTGCCAGTCTTTATGCATTAGGCCAGAAATATTTTTTGAAGAATATTTTTTTTGAAGAATGAGTTTAAGGGGAAAAAATACTGCCAAAACCAGTTCTAGCAGTTCTCTAGTAGAGGCTTAAATGGATTTTTCTGAAGTTATCTTATGTTTTGTTTTCATTTAATGTCTTTTTGCACATTAACTGAACTTCTGTGCTATAGTTCTGCTTGGGGGGAGATACATGATACCTAAAATAAAGGTTCTGCAAAATATTATCTCAAATTTGTGTTAAAGATAAAATCTGCAAATGCAGAATTTAAAATTATCTGATAGTATTTTTTTCTCAGTTGTTTGCAAAAGGAATGTTGTGTTCTGTGACAAAATTGCAGTACAGAGCTGGTGATCCATCATCCTCTTGGACAGATACATATGGACTGAGAGTAGGAATGACAGTGCATAAACCAGAATAGACAGTGCTGGGAAACACATCAATTTGGATTGAAGTTCTCTAAGTGTGCAAAATACTCTTTCAATTGATTTTAAGTCTTAACTTCATTTACAAATATTGGGGGTGCCAAATGCAAATTCATATTTTAAAAATAAATACCTCCATTATAAAAGGTAGATGAATGTAGTTAATGTTTTTAACACCACTGGTTAGAAGTGTTTCTGAAGCTTTTTGCTTTCAGTGTTTAAATTGGGAGTATATGGATCAAAATACAGAGACACATTTTAATCTTTAATAAGTAAAATATGTGGTCTGAAAAGTCTCCCTAGCATACTTTCAGTAGTTGATCTGGGATTTTTTTTCTCCTGAAAATAGCCTCAGACTGGTTATTTTTTTGCTTTATTGAGGCCATGACCTAAATAAAATAAACATGTCTCCTATGTTTAAAAAGCCTGAATGAACTGTACCTCACTGCCTGCTTCCTAGAACAGTAATAACAGGACACATAAATATCTTTATATAAAAATAGGTGCTCATCTTGCAATTGAAAAAGGGCTCTTGAACATCTATTGGATTCTGAAATATTTCAGAAGAAAATGTTCCAGCTCTGCTGCATGGGCTGCTCCCCAGGCCCCCCATGTCTGACTTGTTCCCCGTTTTTGGAGGGTGGAGGCAGGGTGAGGGATGAACGGCAGGGGTGGCAGGTGCCAGCCCTGCCTGCAGGAGGCACAGGCAGGAGGGCAGCAGTGGGTTCTGATCCCTGCTCCCACTCCCTGCTCCCATGGGCAGCGTCTGGATGTGCAGCCTGTGCCCACTGAGGAGCTGCTGCATTCCCTGCTGCATTCCTGTCAGCCCAGGGGCTACAGAGGGGGAAGGACAGAAATTCTAACCAGGTTCTCTCTGGCTGAGAAACTGTCCTTGCAAAACTACTCCAAGGTGAGCTTTATGCTTTATAAATGAAATCTTCATATAATCACATTTAAATTTTAAAAATCTTTCTGAAATGCAAACATCCCTCAAAAGCGAGTATGTAGAGCTTTTATTTTTAACATGTTTTCAGTGAGGAACAGAGTTTGGCCTTTAGATCAGGAATTTATAAGGATTGTAGCTGCTTTTGCCTTTTGTGACCTGATTCTAGATGATGTCTCCAGAGGAGCTGTATTAATGGTGTGTATTTTTTTGGGAGAGATGCTTTGGAACTAGAGATGTTTCTCTTAACAATTGGAATATGGAGACAAAGCCTTATTCAGACTTTGCTCTTGGGTAGCTCTCTCTAGTGAGCATAAATAGGGATGTATTTTTAAGGGATGTTTTGTGGAGGATGCCATTGGCTGATTACTGGCATTGTGGCAGCTTAATGTAGGTTCAGCTTTTACTCCTACCTCTGGGCAAGGTGTTGGAGGCTGAGGTGCTGAGCAGTGCTCCCAGTCAGACTGCTCTGTGCTCAGGTACCTGATGGGTGCTGGAGTGCTGACAGAGTAGGCCCAGTCTATCTGGGACAGCTGTCTTTCAACATCTAGGCAACCAAGAGGCCAGCTAAAAATAGAAATGGAAAATAGTGTGTTTTGTTGGCCTTTTATTGCTGCCTTTACTTCCACTTATAGAGAAATTGTAGTTAATTTGTTTAACCAGTTTAATGAGCGTCTGTTTTAGAATTAACTGTTCTGATCAACTTTTTTTTTAATTGCTGATTATGGTAGAGTTGTTGTGCTTTTTTAAGTTAAAAAATTCGCTTTATCCTTGCTTGCAGACTTTTTGTTATTTTCTGCAGCACGGTAGTTTCAGCCTCTGACTGTGCACTTGTTACTCTTCTGTAGGTCTGAGCAGCCTCGTATAACCAAAGATGTAATTTGTTTTCATGCTGAGGACTTCTTGGAGGTAGTTCAGCGAATGCAGTTAGATTTGCATGAGCCTCCACTCTCACAGGTAAGCACACTGAGAACTGATGGTCAGTGTCCTCTGAGTACTAAGTCAGAGTTTTCACCTTTCCCCACCTTTTCCCTACAGTGTGTCCAGTGGGTGGATGATGCAAAGCTTAATCAGCTGCGAAGGGAAGGCATTCGCTATGCCAGAATCCAGTTATTCGATAATGACATTTATTTCATCCCGAGGAATGTTGTGCACCAGTTCAAAACAGTTTCAGCTGTGTGTAGTTTGGCTTGGCACATCCGGCTCAAGCTCTATCATTCAGAGGAAGAACTCTCTCAAAACACAAATATTGTTGAAGCAGGGACCTCTGCAGACCCCAAGTCTTCGGTTGTTGGACTTCAGACTGACAGAGTTTGTACCGTGAGCAAAGATACCTCCGAAGACACCAAATTTCCAGATGCTCTGCAGACCAAGTACCTGCAGCAGGAGTTTGTGCCCATAAAACATGAACCTCTTGCATCTCTCAGAGTAAAAGAAGAACCCATGAATGTTGATGTTGCTGAAAAGACAGTGACACCTAATGACGTCGGGGGACAGAATGTTCAGGCTAGGCTGGGTCACGCTGAGTTGACATCACTAAAGTTGGAAGTGGATTCTAAATTTGAAACCGGCAACAAGGACTTACAAGGCAAGTTGTGCTCTGGAGGTCACGTACATCCAGATGATACAAGACAGCCTAGCTCATCATATCCAAAATTGCATGGACAAAGAGAGGATGATTTTTTGTGCTAAATTTGTATATATGGTTTTAAATTCCTTTTTAAACTTAATGATGTAATAATGTAAAGATCATAAATTGTGAGGCAAGTTTGTGACTTGTCTTCGCATCTGTTACAGAAAATAGTTATGTAGCTTTGTAACATTCCTCAGTGCCTGTCCATAACTGTGAAGTATCAAAGCACTTAGGGCCAGATGCACTGTAAACACTGCAGGTTTAACATAAAGAAGTCTTTAAATAATTTTGAGTTGTAGGTTTTAGAGTAGAGCTGACATTTAACATATATATTTTTTGTAAGATGAGCCAGAATTCTTTTTGACAATTCCAGGCTTTTCCATAGAGCTTATTTATACCAATTTTTTCATTTTAAATGTGTCAGCACTGTAGTGTAAATATCTTTTTTAAGAATCTTTTTAGTGTGATTTATACTGAAATGTGAGCTGCTTAATAAAGGTTCATAATAACAGATTGGTTTTATTTTTGGGTCTGCAAAAAATAATTCAGTCCAACTGCCTCTCTTAGTGGTTATGTTTCTGCCTGCCACTAATGCATAGGATGCCCTTACGCCTTGAGGGTGAGGAGCTGTAGCAAACTGAGGTAGAGCTGAGGCATCTCTGTAAATGCAGATTAGTCAGAAGGCAGAATCAGTCCTCCCTTCACACAGTTCCTTATGGGTGCTCATTCCAGGCACTCCCCAAACTCCTGCTGTCAGATACTCATGTGGAACAGGGAGTCAGACTGGCTCTTTGGAGGGCACTTGGACACACAGTGGGCTCCAGGAGTGCTGCCAGTACCTGCCTGCATCTCTCTAGATGAGCTGGTGCAAGGGTGCAAACTCTCTCCTGGGCTTTGCCTCTTGGCCCAGCTCAGGGCACAGTTCAAGTTCAGACAGTTCCACTTCACATTAAAAAAAAGAAAAGCAACCAAAAAAATCAACAAACCCACAAAACAAGCCAAAAAAGCAACCATTCCCTCAAATCTGTTATCTGACTGCAATTAAAAGAATATTTAAGTAATTACTTACCAAGCTAAAAAGGCCTGGACTTTGGCAGTGACCTGTAATTCACAGAGACATACCTGGATTTGAATTGTCCCTGTGGTGATAGTGCCAGGCAATAAAGAGGCTGTGTTGCTTATATGTGTAGTGGGAAGGTTCCTCATGAGTCACAGTTTGGAAGCAAGAGGTGTTTCATTAAGAAAATAACAGCAGCGTCCAAGTTAACTGTTCTCTTTCCCCAGCTATGGAACACTTGGATTCTTTTAGGTTGTGTCCTGAGGGAAAAGAATTTCAAGGCTAGCTAGCATCTGATCTGGTAACTCTGTCATTTAACCTGTTTATTGTCTGTGTATTGTACTCCTGTGTAGTTCAAACACAGCCACATGATACGTGTCTCTTGGATAGCTGCACACAGCAGTGAACTGCCCTACAGCCTGTCCTTCAGCTCAATATGTAAAACTTCACATCCAAGGCCTATTATTTCCAAAGCCCTCTGTATCTCTGATTTTTGTTAGGAATTTTCTGTATAACATTTTTGGAAGTTGTACATCCTTAAGTACCCAGTTTATGAACTTTGATGCAATTAGTGGTCACTTTGGCTTCATTAGTAGCAATAGAAAAATGTGATTTTCAGGCAATGTCCAGTTCAACTACCTGAGGTCCTTCTGTTGTAAATGCTTTTTTCCTTATAGGTTGTTAAAATATTACTGCATACTCACAGGTGGCACTAAAATCAGCTATTTATTAGATGAGTGCGCTGATTGGTTTAATCCAAAAGATGTCAAGAAATTATTAATTAAATCAATATTTGAATTGCTAAACATTACTCCTACATAGCCATAAATATGTATTAGAGAAGCAATAGAAATGTGAGTCTCTTGGATGTGGCTAATACGTCCTTAAGTCTTACTACTGTTTTCTTTAATGCTGGCTAAGAGATTACTACCAGTTTTGCAGCCTCAGGGATCTTTCTTTCCCCTTTGCTGTGAGCAAATGATCCATGTGTGATGTGGTATTTTATTGCCTCTAGCAGATTCTGATCTGAAAAAATTAATTTGTTCATGTAAGAATTTGAGCCTCCCTTATAGCAGGAATGTGGTCTCAGCTCCCTTGATTGTTTTCTGGATTTTCTGGAAATAATACTTCCACCTGTAATCTCTGGCTTCATGAACATCCATGCACAGTTACTTGGCCATTCCTGTTCTGTGTGCTGCCCATGGGAGAGCAGCAGCAGAGCAGAGCTGCAGCTTGCACCAAGCACACAGCTCTGCAGCTGGGATAGATGAGGGCTCCAGCTTTAGCCAGATACTGCTTTTTAAAACAAAAACCACTCAAAACAAACTCCCAAAACTATTTAGTTGACTCAGAATAACAAATCTTACCAGTGTGCTGGTCATGCATAGGCTGACCATTCGTTTGGGTTCATTCAAGTCATTTTTGGTAACCTGTCAGATTTTAGTGAAGTGTGGACACACATCCCCCAGCACAGCTGCCAACTTTCTGCAGCATAGGCCCTGTCCAAACAGAAAGAATAAATCCTTGAAAACTATGAGCAAATACAACTTTACACTTAAGAGTAGAACTTTGTTTCTTTTTGGAGACCTGCTCAGTGCTCTTGGCTGATGTAGTCATGAACTTCTGCTCAGGTATCTTAATCCTGAGGTTTTGCTTCTGAAGTGCCCACATATTCAACCCATTTTATTCTTACCACTTTCAGAATTTTAAGAGATGTTTTAAAGTGGCAGCTTTTTGCAGTTTGTATGTATTCTTTTGTTTTTTTGAGACAGACTAGGTTCTTACTTTAGGCAAAATTCCTTGCAGAGAGAATTGGAACCATATTGGGATTTTCAATGGCTACCAGACCTCCCTTTGCATTTACAGATGTCTGCAGTCTGGGCTGTCTGGCTGCATTATTGTTTAGTTTTTACTTGCTTTTTAAAGAAAAGATTTAAAAGAAGTGTCTTCTCCCTGTGGTATGTTCATTTTAATGAGGTTGTCCTTTGAGAGGGGAGTACTTTTTCTGAGAATGTCACCTCCCAAATTGTTCATTAATCTGACAAAGGCCTTGCTTCACTCCTGTGCTATGGCCTTTATTCCTGCTGCATACAACTTCATCTTCAAACTTTTGCTTCAGCAATAAATCTTTCATGTGTTTTGCTGTACTGAAATTAGTCCTTGCTTATTGCTTTTGCCCCTTCTCTGGATTTTGGTGATATATAAATCTTTGTTATTTTGGCTGAAATCTCCAGTGTTTTAGTTGTCTCTCTTGGCCCTTGTTCTTGTGCAGATTGGAGAGAGCTGCCTGAGGCCATTGGTGCTGTTCCTATCTCCCTGCACGTGCAGTGGTGTTCCAGTTAATAACATGATGTGCAGAAAATTAGATGTTTTCCTAGATCCTGGTACATATTTTTGGGTAGCAAAGAATTGCATTGTTACAGTTGCTAAAAAAGCTTTCAAGGGGGGTAGCTACTTTTTTTTCTTTTAATATTACCGGATCTTTTGCATTTCACTGGCGACTGACTTCATGTGTTACATACAAGTGTTACTCAGTGTTGTGTCACCCCCAGCCCTCCAAATGCCTGAAAATTGACTCTTGAAAGAATTTTCATTACAGGTACTGCTGGCATGCAGATTTTCCCTTCCTTGTTACTATAGCGAATATTTCAATACTACTTTAACTGAAATATTAACTCTATCTAGTATTAGAAATAAAGTATTATTTTAGAGGGTGATGATTTAATTCTTCATCTGTGAAAGAATTCCTTGGTGATAAATAAAGTTGATTTTTAAGTGGATATACATGTGCACAGTAAATAAGTTGGAATTGCAAAAGATGTAGGAAATGGAAATCTGAAATAGTAGAATGCTCTGAAAGCGATTCGAACATCACAGATTTGGAAAATTGAGTAAGTCTTCCAAGAAACACAAGACTGGTATTCATTTATCAAAATGACTGTTTTCTAATATCTGCATGTGAATAAGATGCTGAATTGACCAAAAGAAATCCATGATTTTTCCTTGTTCATTGGCAGAATGAACTGTTGTGAGATAGCACACTGCCACGTGACCCTGCTAGGCTCAGAGCTGTACTGATTCTGATCAACAGATCAAAGAACTCCTCAAGCTTCTCAAGTGTCATTTTGTTTATTTTCTTGTAGTGGTCAGGTGTGTAGAGAGCCTTGTGTTTAGGCAGCACAGTGCCTGTACCTTACCAGGATGTATCCAAGCTGGAAATGGAGAAGACAAATTTTCACTGCTTTGTGCTTTGCTGTGAATGACTGTCAAGAACGTTTGTTTGATTTGATTATGAGTCACTGTGTTCAGCTGATATTTTATTACTTTCTTAAACCGATGAAATGCACTTTAAAATTGTATAGAACTTACTGATATTTTGTGCAGATCCCACTGAATTTGCAACATATGTGGGAATATTTGGGGAACTGATTCCCATCAGTCACTCATTTCATTTTTCTTAAAAATGCAAGTTATTTTGTCTTCTGTTCAGAAGCAGTGATTAACTTCACAATATTTAGGTTGCTGTTTCTGTTAAAATCATCAGGGATACTGACATTGCAAATTTAGTGTATTATATTCTAACCACTGTTTTTCTCTGTGCTTTGATGCTGATATGATCTCTGCTTTGAAGCCGTGCTGTACTTGAGTGCCAGCTAAACATTGATCTTCTCTTGTTCTGGTCATGCTGATAGATGAGCCTACTGATGAGGGCGTTAGTCCTAAATAGTCCTTTAATATTTGGTGTACAGTTACCTGATACAAACATTGATTAAAACAGCAGTTTAAACTTCTATTTTTATCAAGTTTGATTTTTCAATAGCTATTTTGATACTCTGTTTTCTCATTGAATTTGCCATCCACTGGAATGATGGTGCCATGTTGGGTGCAGCTCAGGCCTGTGCTCTAAGGGCTGTGCTTTTTATGGGAGCTTTTTCATCTGGTTGAGACAAAGTGGGGCAGTTAGCAGAGAAAGCTGCTCCTGGTGTCTGGAGATGAAAATCTTGAGAATTAGACCTGTGTGTGGGAGACTATGTAACATAAGTCAAGGCTGCTAAATCTTTATTCTTAGCATGCAAGAGTAACACCCAGGTACTTGACAATGTGAGCTGAAGCAAGTGTTTTAATTAATCACAGAAATTGAATTTTTAGACTAAAAAACATCTTTAAGTGGTGATTTTTTAATGAACTTCAGAAGGAACACTGAGATAAAAATTAAGGAGGATGAACTAAGCTCACATTCTCATTGCTTTCCTGTTTCTTGCTCTTAGGCTGTTGTTCTGCACTGTAGAGAGACTTCTCTTATATTTGTCTGCTTGGGATGTTGGTTTTGTTAGGAAAGGCAGATCAGAGGGAATGGCATCACTGAGTTGCAGATTTTCCTGTTCTTTATCCCACCTCAGTACAAATCCAAGGAGGAAATGCAGAATTTGTATTGAACAGTACTCTAGGTCCAGCTACAGAGATTCCCTAAGTTCTCAAAGCCTGATGCTTTTCAGCAGCAAGTTGATACCCAGGCCCATTCAGGTCTACAGAGCTTTATGGGAAATTAACTCCATCAAAACCTTCAAAACCAGTAAAGTTACAGTAAAAAGGTGCAAATGTTCTTTTCACAACTCAGCATAGTTGTTTTTACTGCAATCCTAATTAAAAAGCATAATGTGTTACATGATAGTGCTATGTTTTCCATGCTAGTAAATTCAAACAACTTATTTCTGAGGATGCAATTATTCAGGAGCTTTTTGACTGAAAAGCCATGTTTTGGGGTTTTTTTGCCCAAAATTTTATTGATGTTAAAATAGGGAACACCTGATGTTAAAATTCTAAGTTTCTGGGAGTCTCATAATTTCCACTTTCAATTCCACTTTCTGTCACCCAACTTTCTACACTGTGGAAATGTGAAAATTTTCATGAGGTTAGGCAAACATTTTGCTTCTGTACTGTGATACAGATGTATCAGGAAATAATACTGATAATACATCCCTCAAGTGTTTGTGCACCCTGTCCTGTGTTAGTTCAGGCTTTGTTATTGCCCTCTGTGCCTGGCAGTGCATTTTGTGTGTGTCTGCACATGTTCTCAGAGCATTTGGGGTAAACTTTGTTATAGGTGGGGATGCACATGTCACAGAACTGCATTTTTCAAGTATAAAAAGAACACAAACCTAGATGGTGTTCTAAAATGGTGACAAATCAAGAAAACCAGTAAGAATTGGCAATTGCAAATTTCAGTTTCATGACCTTTCACACATGTGTTAATGATTTTTTGTTATCAGACAAAAGCAGATACTCACCTGCAATGCATACTGACGTGTTCAAACCTGTATACATGATGGAAAGAGAGAAATTATGTGGAGTGTATCTCTCCATGTCCAATATATATCATCAGTACACAGAAATAACTTCCATTTGGTTTCAACAAGCTTTTGAATTGCAGTTTAAAACAAAGCTCCTGAAAGCCAGATTCTCTCCTTTGCCCCCCACCAGCTTCTGCAGGGAGCTGAGACATCCTTGTGCCTTTTTTATCACAAATCAGTGTGAGCCATCTCAGCGTGGAGCTCTCCTTTTCCTGCCACCTTCAGCAAATTTGCCTTTCACTTGTTTTATCTTGTTACTGAAGATCAGTTGGTAAATTTAGGAAAATGTGTGAGGAGATTGGTGGAAATTGGTTCCACTTCCAAGCTGTCATCAGCACCTTTGAGAACAGCGTAATTATGAACAGATTTAATTAATTCCTGCAGCTCTTTCTGGAGAGGTCACAGTGGGCTATAGTGTACTTTGTGTCACAGATCCTTCTGAATGAAGTTCTGATAAGGCAGAGATGTGTGCACAAAGATCTCAGCACTGTTCAGGTCAGTTAAATACGATACAAAATTCTCAAAAGGGAAATGTTCTTGTCCAAGTTCCCCTGTAAGGACAAGGAGCTTGGAAAGCTGAGCAGTTCTGTCTGGCTGTGTGTGACTTCTGTATGACACCAGCAAGAAGCATCTGCTTCAGCTTTCCAAATAATTTATTTCAAGGTTGGTTAACCTTTTAAAAAAAAAAAAAAAGCCAAACCCACAACCCAAACTGATATTGCTGATCTTTTCCTATTGAATTAGAGGCAACAATTACAAGGAGATTTGTAAGGACTGTGTGTGATTCTAGTTAATTAGAGATGCCAAACTTTCTGATAATTGTTACATCTGTGGAAGAGAAGGGCTTTATTAAGGGGGCAGAGTCACCATTCATGGCCTATCTTGCTAATAATACACCAAGTTCCACTGAAGCCAGTTCTTACTCTTCCATCTTTTGTTTTATGTCATAACAATCAATTACCATTGTCAGCTGGGCTGAGGAAACCTGCTCTGCTCTCCTGAGCAGCATGGGGCTGTGCTGGCATCCTCTAAACAAGAGGGTTTGGAATTTTATTTTTCCAGAATCATCAGATGGAAAAGGACCATGGGTGTTATTTTATGCTTGGTCCCATACCTACCACAGGTAAGTGTGTGTGTGTGCAGATAAAATCATCTTGTCTGAGGTGCTTGAATGCTTGTTACACACTTGTATCACTGCTTGCTAAGTGGCTCATCACAGTTTACCTGAATTGGAGGTAGGGCTTTAGATACTCTTCATACATTTTGAAAGCAGCCATAACAAATGCTCAAGGTCTAGACTGCATTCCATGGCATTCCATTCCAGGCAGGGGCTCCCGTGGCTTGGGTTGCCATTTGCAGAACAGAACCAAGTGGGACTTGCAGATCAAATCTGTCCTCTCCACCCCACACACAAAGCTGGACACACACCCAGCACCCTGTTCTCTCCACCCCACACACAAAGCTGGACACACACCCAGCACCCTGTTCTCTCCACCCCACACACAAAGCTGGACACACACCCAGCACCCTGTTCTCCCACCCCACACACACAAAGCTGGACACACACCCAGCACCCTGTTCTCTCCACCCCACACATGGGTACCTGTGGCACCTGTGTGTGCTCACTCTCACAGCTGCTGTAGCCAGCAGGTCTCAGAGCCTGTTCTGACATTAGTGTACCCCTCCCCACAGCACATCCTCATCACAAGTGCCAGTTTTTCTTGAAAAACCACTCAAGACTGAAGGAAGTCAGTGCTCCATGGGACCCTCACATGAATGGGCAAGAACTCTCAAACACAGAGCAAGATGAAGTATTTTTGAGAACTACACAATGCATAGCTACACCTCCAAACAACTGTTCCTGCTAGACACTCCCCATAAATGACCTGATGTGCATATCTTGGGGCTGGGTACATGGGTTTGCTTAGTAAAAACCAATGATTTGTTATAAAAAGAAAGGGTTTATAAATATTTTTACTTTTTTTTAAAAACAGCTACTGTTTTGAATTCTTTTGTCTCTGTCTTTTCCTGGCTTCCCCTTTAGCAAGGTAGGACAGTCAACCATTCTGAAATAAATAAATATGACTTACATTCATTTTATAGAGGATTTGTTACCTGATATTCTGAATTGAGATTAACTGCCTTGGAATGGAACATGTTTTCTTAGATAAAGCTCTTTCAGCAGCCTCCCACAATCTGGTTCCTCTGTGTTTTTACCCACATCTGTGTGATGAAACAGCAAGAGTAAATCCAAACACTTCAGGAAGACTTTTTTTCCACAGACAAGTACAGCTGAATGTACATACTTAAAATTTTATTAGTGAAACACTTGTCTAGGTATGTCCTGTTACCCTAGACTGTTTTTCATTCACTTGACATTCTTTTGTCTCTAGGAATGGATCAGTATTTTCAGTATGCATGTTAATAATGTCCCAGATAACTGCTACATTTGAATTTGGTGTTACTGTATCTCCTGGAAGAGCATTTTAGCCCACAAAATACACTTGTAGTTCCAGTTCTTCCCTCAAGTCCTATTCACTTGTTACCTGACAAAGGTCATTTCCTCACATCTGAGTTTGTCAGTGCTCCATGAAGCCAAGGCTTCACACCCAAAAATTCATATCCTCTGCTATTAAAGACTGTGTTCAAGTAACACTTTGAGGCAGGTACAAATGCAGTATTTTATACTCACCCTGTATTTTCAGTCTCTTGCAGCATTGGTGATCTCTCACTTGGAAAAGAAATACCATTGTCTCCCTCTTCTCTGGATCTCAGGACTGCTGGCATAGCTCAGCTACCAACTGTGTTCCCTAAGGTTAACAAACTGGTTGGTTATGGGCTGTTACAGCAGCTTAGAAAACTGCTTATTTTTACACTGCTAATGGAATCTCACTGTCCAAAAAAAAAAAAAAAAAGGTGTTCCTTTACTTGCTCTTATTTGACTGCTGTCAATTGTTACTGATTTTTAAAGCAAATTTAGCTCTGTATGGAAATTACTGTTAACTGGTTATTTCTTGACTTACAGGATAAGTAGCAGAAAATGTTAGTCCTCTTTCCTGGGGTTACTCAATGTGCTGGGTACTCTGGGTAGAACATTTGTGGTTTTTTTGACAAGGTCTTCTACCTGCACGTGAAGAACCCATATCTTATTCCATGTAACAAGTATCAGCAATCATATTAGAACAGCTTATGTTGAACAAATACTTTTATTTACAAGAGCATATGTGAGTTTTAAAATAAAAAAAAAGAAACACGTCTACTTTCAGTCTTCAGTCTGCTTTAGCTTAAGTCTCCAGCTTGACTCATTTGGCTTTCTAGTTTGAAGATCAAATTTGTGGCAAAATGGTAATAATCTAGTAATTTGGTGCCAGTCCTGGCCCTGGAAAGCACCTGGCCTAGCCTAGTCTCTCCGTACATAGAAGATATTGTATCCCAGTTCCACCATGGCCCCCAGCAGCAGGGCCCAGAGGGGGATGAACACGTAGGCCAGTTTCATGGTGGTGAAGCGCTGCAGCTTGGCACACAGGGCCAGGCAGAAGGCCAATTTCAGCAGCATGGCAACGAGGTACCAGACTTTCTTCTTCATGTTCTGGGAGCCGTTGCGGGGGTCAAAGCCAGACTTGCAGCGCCCAGCCATTTTTACAATCAACATAACGAGAAGAATTGTGTCAAAGATCCACACTGGAATAAAAATGAGGAACCAGTTCCACGGTGCTTTCTCATCCAACTTCAGCACCAGCATGATGAGGAAGAGTAAGGTAAAAAGCCATGTCAGCAGCACTCTTTGCGCCAGGGACATTCTCATTTAAACAGCTTTGAGAGGAAGGCCTTCGCTGTCAGCAACAACCTAACAAACAAAAAGGGGAGGGGAGGCATCAAAAGATGGCTCTACACCACCATGAGGCATGTTCCATAAAGGAGACCAATTCCTTGCTCTGGCTTTCCCACTGCTAGCCTCACCCACATACTGCTTCCCAGCACTTTCATGATTAGCATGCTCAGCTGAGCAGGGTTTGCTCCAGTCCACCATTCCCTTGGAGTGCCTTAAGTCAGCTGTGTAAGTGCCTTCATCTAAATCTGTTCAGTGAAACAAACTGTACTTTAATCCTAAACAAGCTGTCAGACTCATTTAGGATTTCTGAAAGCTAAGAATATGTTCAGATCCATTTTCCACCAGTACTGAGGCACTCAGAGCTAACACTTGAAAACAAAACGTAACAGTTCTGTCTCTGTAACAAAATAACCACAGTAAAACCTGAACCAGCACCAAGAGCCCAAAAACCCTCGCAGGGATCCTGCAGTTTGAGAGCTGCAGCTGAACTGATCTGGGCTCACACTGAGCACTGCCCAGCTTTCTGTCAGCCAGCAATCTTGAAATGACTAAAAGCTACAGATAAGGTTTGCTTCTTGGCAGGTATCTCAAGTATTTCAGACACTGGCTGACAGGTTTATTGGCTGGGTAGGATATTTAAATTTCTCTGTAGTCATGACAAAAGAAAAACAAGATAAATGCATCTGCTGCTGCAGTCACGAAAGTGAAGTTTTTATCTTCCTAACTGGATAGTTTTTACCACTGCATCTGCCAAAAGCCTTTCACTACAGGTGTAAAAAGCAGAAGTGTGAAGGACTGTGATCTTCCTCTAGATTTCATGCTACAAAAATGAGTAATTTTCACCTGTGAAATGGTGCTGAAATATGTATTTTAACCTTTTCAAAAATTTGAGTTAAAATTTTTACTAATTTCCTTTAAAACACAAATAATCTTTCACCTGAAATAAGAAAATGAGCTTTGATTTGTTCCAGACTAGAAAAAATATTTGAATGACTGGAAGTGTGATGTTGTGTTCTGAAGCAGTGAATGCTGAGCACCAGATGCTGAGGGAAGGACAAGAGCTGCTGCCCCTCTGTGCCCAGGAGCTGCTGCTGCTGCTTCCTGTGAGTTATTACCACAGCACACCACATCACCTGACTGTGGCTGCTGAACTCACCCAGCAAGCACAAATGCACAAATCTACTGCCACCCGGTTTTTGTTTTTAGAACTGGAATAGTTTTTTGCCAGATTAGGAAGTTGAACAAATTCTGTGCTCAGATAAGATTTGCTGCTGGAAGGAGGGAAATAAAAGTTGCTGTCTCAACTGGTTATGAGATGACCTACTATTTTACAGTAAGGGGATAACAATTTTGTACATCACTAAAATTATCCTACAGCTTAAATCTGCATCTTCTGATACACAGTTCAACAAACAGATCTACTACTTTGTTCAGTCTGGGTTTGAAGTTTGAATGGATTTGATTCAGTGGATTGGATTTAGTAAGATTTCTTGTAAGAAGATCCAGTTTTGCCTAAAATAATCTAAGTTGGAGTTGCAGTCAGTGTGTCCCCTCCTTGTTTTGGGGCTGACACTTGTGTCCAAGTCAGGCCAGTTCCCTGAGCTGAACTAGAAAAAAAAGAGGAAGTTTAAAGTAGGATTTTGTAGTTTTGCTTTTCACAGTCTGAGTTCTGCTCAGATCACCAAAGGGTCTGGTCAAAGGCAGTTCCTGACAGGGTGGAACCAAGACCCCCACCCTTCTCTTTGCTGGGGAAGAGGGGAAGCTCAGAAGCAGCAGCCGAGTTAAGGGGACAAAAAAATTAGAGGAGGTTTAGATAGCATTGTTTTGCTCTTGTTACAGAAACAAACCTAAACCAGCTGGCAGGGGATTGCAGAACAATTACTATGTCTGGCCTAAAGCATTTACAGTATTTTGAAAACACTTGCAATATTCTCATGTGCAAGTCTGTGGCTAAAGTGAGGAGTCATGGTCTGAAACGAAGTTTCAACATTCTTTTCATGAGAATGTTTTTCAAAACCAGTTCTGGAAATCAATGCTACAAACACTACAAGAAGGGCACTCTCTTATTAGCAAACTGGAGAAAGCAGAAACCAAAGAGAAACAGACTGGAAACTTGGGTCTGAAAGGAAAAAAGAAACTCAACACTCTTAGAAGTATCAGGTTATCAGATAGATACTCAAAGAAGGTGCTATCATCTGTCTCTAGAGGAAACACAAAGCTACTGAAGATGTATTACATGGGGCTACTCAATTTGAAGGTTGTTCACTTGAAAATACTTTCAGTTTGCTAAGAACCACTGGAAAAAACAGGTAGAAAATTCAGCATGGGAAGAAGTTACACTGCCTTTCTCTGACCTAACAGACATTCCTGCCAGATTGGGCAGGACTGCAAGAATCCAGTCAGTTTTAGAGGCATTTTGAGATGAAAACTCAAGAAAATCCAAGTGTACTTTTGAGATCTTAAGAGTCCAATTAAAGAAACCTACCAGATTTTGAAGGCTGAGAGCTGGATACAGAGCTGACATAACAATGAAGGGTTTGATTACATGGAGCATTTGATTGTCTCATAGTGAAACAAAGATGATGGGCAGATTCTCTGCTGGAGCCCAGCTATCCCAGCAAGCTGGGTGACACTGGGAAAAGGATGCAGCTGTGCTACAGGTCTGGACTGGCTCTTCAGTGAGAACACAGTGAAAATAGAAAAGCTCCTGACTCCTATTAAAGGACCAACATAATTAGAGAGTGAATATTTTCAGTGAGCAGAAACTATCCAAGGAGCATCACTGACCTTGGTGGGATGATCTGCATAACGAGGATATTATGAGAGCTAATACTGTCCTGTTTAAGAGAAAAAATAAAGAGGGCAACTCACACATGACAGTCAGCTCAGTAGTAATAACATGAACCTACACATTTAGATTTAAAGCGTGAGCATCGCCTAAAAAAGTCCTGAAATTCGTATTATGGTGAAGCCATATTCAACAGAACCCCAGTTCCATTACATACCTTTTTAGAGGCTACTCCGATCGTATAGGTAAGTTAACACTTCGAAAGAAATACTGCGGTAGGCCCGGCTTAAAACCCCAATTAAACACAGCTTTGTATTCACAAACTCGGCCCCTCCCTCGGCCCCACGGCCTTGTCCCGCCAGGCCCCGCTTCCCCGGCCGTGCCGGCGGTCCCGGAGGCGGGAGCCCCCCTCGCTGCCCGTCACCTACCGCAGATCCCGGCGCATCCCCCGGTCCGCGGGGCCCGCGCTCAGCTGAGGGGGCGCGGGGCCCTCCCCGCCCGCTCCGCCTCAGGGAACCGCCCGCCTCCCTCCCCCGCCCCGCGCTTGCTATTGGTCCTGCCGCCCTCCATTCTCATTGGGCTATGGCGACGTCGCTCATGTTAATCCCGCCTTCCTAGTCCGGCCGTCGGTGACGCCCCTCGAGCCCGGGCCGCCCATCCCGGTTGGCGGCGGGTCAGCCTGGAGCCCCGCCCCCGCTGCCGATTGGTGTAAAGGGCTGTCTGTCACAGCGGCCCCACCTCCGCCTCGCCGCCTGTCCGTCAAGCGCAGCCCTGCCTTTCCCGCGCTCTCGTTGGGCTGTGCCGCTGCCAGTCACGGCTCGGCCCCGCCCCCGGAGGCGGAGGGGCCGCCATTGGCTGCTGGCCCCCGCTGGCCCCGCCCCGGCCCGGCGGCGCGCGCGGGTGGCGCGCTGTTGCTGCCGCCGCTGGCGCCTGGACGCGCGCGCCGCTCCCCCCCCCTCGCGCTTCCCCCGCCAGCTGTTGCCTCGCGCGCGCCTTCCCGCCGCCGCCTCGCGCTCCCGCCGCCGTTGCGTGCGGCGCGCGCTGCCCCGCGGCACCGGCGAACGGTGAGATGGCGGCGGGGGGGGGGTCCGGCACCCGGGGGGGGCTCCGGCACCCGGGGGCGTCTCCGTCCCGCCGGGGCAGAGCGGGGGGGAGAACCGGGGCGCCGAGTTCCCCCCGCGGCTGGGGAAGGGGCCGACCGCGGCGCGGGGGGCCGGCCGGGGCGAGGCGGCGGTGCCCTCTCGGCGCTCGGGGACAGCGCGGCGGAGGCGCGGGGCGGGCATCACCGGCGGGGCTGCCGCGGCTACCCTGGCCGGGCGGCGGGAGCGGGGCGGCTGCCGCCCCCCAGCTCCCCCGGGGCAGCTCTTGCCGGGGCACGGGCGGGCGGCCGCGGCCTCCGCGGCGCCGCGGTTCCCACCGGCGGGAGCCGGCGCCGCTGGGGCGGGGGTCCGAGCGCGGCTCCGGGCGGCCCCTGCCCGCAACGCCGCGGAGCCGCATCGGGGCCGGCCGGGCAGCGGCCGCGCCGTCCCGGAGCCGTCGGTGTCCGGGCTGCCGTGTCCTCCGGTGCGGGCGGAGATGTGCCGGTACGGTCCGGGGCCCTTGCCGTGCTCGGGGCATTGCCTGCCCGCTCCGGCTCTGCTGTGAGGCTCCTGCCTCCACTGAGCTGCTTGAGCGTACCGAGAGCTGCCTCCGTGCCTGTGTCAGGTGATAGAACGATAGAGCGTCTTTTCTGCTTCCCTTCAGAGCTCCTGAATTTCGGCATCTTCATGTTCGTCTCTGACCTCGTCTCGTGTCTCTTGTGTTTTACATGCGTTTATGCTTTCTTTTGCTTTACCCCTTTTTTTTTCCTCTTTTCCATCCTTAGACAGTGGCAACCTGACTGCAGTTTATCCTTGGTTTTCCGTTTGGGAATCAAAATATTAGGGAACTTCTCATCACTCAATGCTGTCGTATTTTTTGGTGTTTTATTTGCTGTCTTTTCTGTGAGAAGCAAAGGAGCTGAGGAAAATGTATCCCACAGTACTAGAAGCGTGCAGGTGTTTGTTACTTTTACTTCTGTTTCTCATAGCCTAGCCTCTAAGTGTGTGCTACTATCAGATCTATCAGATTCAGTGAAACTTTGAGTCCATGGTGTTAAGCTCTGTACCTGGTATTTTGCCTTTTACTGCTTTTACGTGTTACTGGTCACTTGAAAAGCAATGCTGCCGAGTCTTGCATTTTGTTCCAAATTTGCCAGTGTCTTATCCATCTGTCATATAATTAAATGGAAAAAGTAATTAATTGGAAAACCTGACTTGTTGAAAGTACTTTAATTAATGTTCTGAAATTCTTTGTGATGAAATGTTCCTACAGAAAATACAGCTTGCCTTACAGTTTGGAGACTCGACTTCTCTAATAGGAATGAGACTAGGGATGGTGTGTCATCAGTAATTTGTCTGCTTATATCTTCCTGTTGATGATGTTAAACAGATGGTGGTATCTGTTTTATCAGGGAGAAGTGCATCACTTGAAATAACCTGTTAATCCTAGTAAGTGAATCCTAATATCTTCAGCTGCACTTGGAGTGGTCAGTAAGCAGCAGAAGGATGTATTTCTGTATTTCTGTTACATACATTAGTGCTTGGCATCAGACTTTGTTTCCCTGAGGTTAAGAGGCTAAAAGTGTTTTGTGCATAAATCTCTGGGTTATAAATAGCTGTATGCATTTGGCTATTTTTGTAGCTCTGAAGTTTTGGTGATCTTCTTTGGTTTGCCTCTTTGCTTGTGACTCCCTGGAAAGGATAATCCTTTTCTCAGAAGTCTTATTTCTGTTCCACTAAGGTGTTTATGAATGTATGTATGCACATCACCTTGATGGACTCCATTGTACAATATTTGCCAGCAACTTTCATTTCTGAAGGTGAAGGTTGAGAGCAGTGCTTGGAACTTGTGTATTTAAGATCCCAATCCGTGTTTGAAGTGGAATATTTGTGCAGTTACACATTCTGTTGCTATGTTTTACTGCCAATGTATGTTTTTATTCTGGATATAAATATTACAAAGGATAAAACATGAGCCTGAGTCACCAGAAAAAGAATTCGGAAACCAGAATTTGGAAACCTAGTTGGTTTAATTCAATGTTTGCACAATAATTTTTTCCCCTTGCGCTGTGTGGAACGTGACATACAAATAAGTTGTTGGTAATTGTTGGGAACTCCATGGAGAATTTCAAGTATTCTGGGTTTATCCCAAAGCAGAGTTAGCTCAGCTTGTCTCAAAAAGTTGATCCCGGCTGTATCCATAGCTGCCGGGCATTGGTGTGAATTCTGGGAGAAATCAAAGTCCTGTCGGTTTTGAAAGGGGAAGCAGTATTGGTGTGTTTTAGAGGGGGGACAGAGGTGTGTTAAAGAATTCCAGTCAGCCTGGTTTGAGGCAGCTGACCAGGCAGTGAGGGGTGGAATGCTGCTGGAGTTGAACAATGCTGTTCCTGTCGCAGCTGGCAGGGGTCACTGGAAAGCAGTGGACTTTATTTTTTTCCTAATTCTCCAAAGTTACATCTACTGTCTTCCTTGGCTTTTTCTATATATCTATCTTTACTTATTTCTAGTAGAAATACTGTTGAAGAATTTTTTTGTCTTTTCTCAGGATCCCTGTGAGTGAGAATGATACCAGTCAGAGATTGGGAGTTGGGTTTTCTTTTGTCTGTGAGGAAGTTCTTTTCATAGTAAACAGTGTTGTTTATGGATTCATCATCAGACAGTTTATGTGGATTTTTAGCAAGACACTTATTAAGGGCACAAAGCTTGTACAATTGCTTCCTTTGTCTGTCTTCTCCCATTTGAGTCACTTCTTACTCAGATGATGAAACCAAAGTTAATGGCAACTGAAAGACATTACCTACCTACACTGTGACAAATTTTTATAAAACTTTTGATAGGTAGTGCCCCAAATTAATATTCCTACCCAAAAAGGGCAGTCATAATCGAGTCCCTCCCTTCTCCAAGAAGTGAGCAATTGTTGGGCAGTCTATGTGCTAAGCTCTGAGCCATCAGCACTAGCCTACTTTGACTGGCCCAGCCAAGCACTTGGGATGGTTGTTATGATGGGTGGGGGGCAGGAAAAATATTTTGGGTGGTGACAATGGTAAGAGCAGGCAGCCTTAATTGCTTCTGCCCACAGAGCAAGGTAGGCCTGTTTTTTTCTCTAATGTTTTTTTGTTTTGTGAAGGAAACAAAACAAAACTCTTGGGGTACCTATAGAGGTAGTGCTGCGTCTTCCTGTTTGAGGATCATTGATCACCACTTACTCAAAGATATGTGGTGGTGTGAAAATAACAGACTTTAAAAGCTTTTAATATCATGTTTTCTCCCTTGAATTTACTGTTCTGTTATTTATAAAGGTCCTTCTTGATGGGTGCAGAGGAGGAAATGGTTAACTCTTTGAAGAAATTATGTTAGAATTTTTAAGAAGAACCCAAAGAGCTTAATAAATTGTCACAGTGGAAAAAAGGGTTAATTCTGATTAGAGTGATAATGTATTGCTGTGTAATGTTTGGATATGCTCTACTTGTAATCATAGAATAATTTAGCAAAGGGTCATTGGAGGTCATCAGTCTGGTCCAGCCCCATCTCAGAGCAGCTTCAAAGTTAGAGCAAACACGTATACATACAGAGAGACAGCCATTGTGTTGTCAGGAAATTTAGAAATACAGCTTGTGTTTGTGGTGGGCTTTTTTGTTTGGTTTTTTTTTTTTAGTTGAAGGAGAGGATATCAGGGAGTTCCTAGAACTAGTCTCTTATTTTTTAATTTATGCATGTGAATGGGATTTTTTCCAAATTTGTTTCCGCTGGGAATACATGTAATGTTCAGTATTTAATTCTTTGCTCATTTGAGGTGATCTTGGTAGATGTTCTCCAAAGAGCCTAGATGGCTTTCTGGAATGAGTCCAAGCTTTGGACTCCTATTTGCAAATAAGTTGTGGTTTCTGTTCTTAAAAAATAAAATACAACTGCAGAGTGGGAGAAGAAATGAAAGCAATATCACATCAATCGTGAAATCGTGCAAGCCTCGCGTTTTGGAAGTTGGCCAGCGCCAGATGCTTTTGGGGTTTAGGTGGTTGGCAGATGCTGCCTTGGCACTGAACACCCTTGGTGTTGATGTGTC
This sequence comes from Agelaius tricolor, assembly GCF_023055355.1. Taxonomy (NCBI): domain Eukaryota; kingdom Metazoa; phylum Chordata; class Aves; order Passeriformes; family Icteridae; genus Agelaius; species Agelaius tricolor. The sequence goes on from NW_027269263.1 coordinate 57,795,331, forward strand.
CAAGGGACAGTTTGTTCTGTGTGTGGCTCATGCTCTCCTTGGTGTTGGCTTCTGGCCGTCCTGCAGTCGGGTTCAGGGCAGTGTTTGCATGGCCCAGCACAGCCCAGTGATCTCTTTGGATGCTTTCTTGCATCCTGGGTTATGAAGCTTGAGATTCCCTCAGCTGTGTGTTTATTTTTTTCCCCTTATTATTATTGTTATTGTGTGTTTAAATAGCTGCTTTCTTTTTGAATGGCAGTAAAATCTTGGCTTCAGTGACTTCCTGTGGCAGTGAGTCTAACAGTCTACTTATGTGTTGTAATATAATATTTCCCTGTTAAAAATTTGGCTTTGCTATCCTCTCAGCTTAGTTAATAAATGAAGTTGCCTGTATCACTGGGAAGCTGTTGTTTTCTTGACTTTATTTTCTGTTTTTCTATTGAAGTCTCATTTAATTTATTATAATGCCTTATTTTTCTGTTCATGGTTGCCTGTTTCAATAGGAGAGTCTTTCAAGTTGTTGGTAATTCATAGCCCTTCTCAGAACCCCTCCCCCAGTATTTTAATATTCTTCTCTCAATAAAGTAGGTGTATTTCAAATCAGATTGCACAGCTGATGAACAGAGCTGTACTGTAGTGTTCTCCTTGTCATCCCCCTTTTATTCAGGTCTCCCTGCTCTTCTGACTGTATTATATTGGATGGCAGAAGTCCCTGAGCTGCTGAAGTTCCTTTCTGGATTTGAGATATCATTTCTTAAGGCTTTTAGTGGTGTTCATAGTTCACTCCCCCTGCCTTCCATTACAGATAACATTGACATGGTTGATACTGAATTCCATTTATTTTGTCTTTTCATTGTTAAAATTTATGCATATTCTTAAGCTTTGCTAGTTTGAGATTGTCATCTAGAAACGTTACTGCTTCAGGTTTTCTTTTTTTCTTTGCAGTATAAAAGATAAATATAGTGAGCACTGCTGAACCTTTTAACAGAACTTAAAATTTGGAATAATAGGACAGGGTTCAGTTCACTCTATTTCAGAACTTAATTTAGGCAGTACTTCACAAAAATGCTATTCTACTGGTCCAGATAGGAGAAGGAGAGGGGAAATAGCCCTAATAAATTGAGATTACTGTGTTAATGGTGCTTGAGGAAGCTCATGGGGAGAGATGCAGAGTGCTCAAGCTGGCTGTGGTCAGAGCTGTTTGTGCCATTTGTACTGGAAATTCACTCTGCAGGGGTGAATCCTTGAGAGCTGCTCGTGGGCTCAGCAAGGGCAGCCAGAGCCTGGGTGTCCTGTGTGATGGCTCTGGGGCTGGCAGCTGGTCACTAAGGACAGTGTCCTGTGCTGATACTGGTTTAGAGTGCTTAAAACCCTTGTGCAGCCTTACAGGGCATCCTGACCTCTGCCATCAGTTGTGTGGACGTGTCTTTAGGAAGAGATTTGTCTGCTTGAAGTTCCTTCTTTAGAGCTCTGGGAGCTAGCAGCAATGTGGGGCATCTCTGCCCTTACCTGCCAGGCCCTGATAAGCAATGACATGTGTGTTCATCTCTCTACTAAAAGTCAGATGGTTGGAAAACTTACCTGGAATTTGCCATTTCTGGATGCTCTCATCCTTGAACAAGGGAGTCACAGACACATGTGTGCTGGATGAGGCCCTGAATGTCTGCCTCTATCACTGCTGTGTGCTAAGGTATGTGAAAACGAGTGGAACATAGGCTAGGAACCAGAGTGGAACCAGGCTAGGAAAATTTAGTCTGTTTGGTTTCAGGATTAGGATGGTTCTGCATGAAGGAGACTGGGGATCTGTGTGCAGTTGGCCTTGGACTGGCACTGAATGGAAGAGCTGCAGGCTGTGGTCTGTGATCCAAGGAGCTTCTGGGCACCAGTATCAATAGGTGATCAATAGCCTGCTCTATGCAGACTGGATCCTGCTGTTAATCTTCATTATCCAATTGGCTGATTGCAGTGAAGAATGTTGATTCCATGTTTTTTTCAGTCTTTTGGCTGGTTTTAATCTGTGGCAATGTTTGCTTTTCATAGATAACAGACTCTTTGGAAGCCTTTTGACATCTTTCCAAAGGTTCTTTGAAAGTCCACATATGTTCTACCACTTGCTCTTGTCTATCAGTTACTTTGATATGTCCAGAAATACTGATAGACTGAGACATGATCTTCCTGTGTAGAAACTGCTGATTAGACCCTATCAGATAGGCTTTCGGGTATAATGGTGTTCCATTTTTAATGATTGTTTTGAGGACCTTGCCAGATACACATGTAAGGCTTGTTACTCTGCAATTCCTTGCTTGGATCACTCCAGAGACCTTTTTTTTTTTAATAATTTAAAAACTCATGCTCAGCATTTTCAACTCTGTTCCTACAGAACAGTGGCTGTTACAAGAGGCAGCAGCTTTTTCCGACAGCTCAGCCACTTCATGCCTCAGCTGCTTCAAAAACTTGCTGGATAACTATTTGTGGAACATGATGCAAACTTGGTGATTTAGGAGTGGTTTTCAGCTTCCTGACTGTAGTCATCAAGAAGCCACAACTTTGCTGTGCAGTGCCTGGTGACAGATAAACATGTCTTCCTAAACACACGTCAGTATTTCCAGTGAGCAAGATTTATTATTGCCTTAGGAATCTCAAGAAAGAAGAAAGGCACTTTATTTCAAGGTGGTGACTATATTTGTTTGGAGGGGTTTTTTTCAAATATTTGTTAGGGCAGATATATATATATATATATATATAAACTTGGTGTTTATAGAAATTCTGTTCTTTAATAAAGTTGTTACAGTTGTAAGAGCAGATGTGTACATGCAATGTTTCAGGGATTTCTCAGTATAAGGTTGCCAATGTTTAATGGGATATGTATGTGTGTGCGTGTAGTATTCAGTACAAAAAACAGGAATAGAAAGAACTTCAGATTGACCATGTGCTGTTTTTTATTTTTTTTTTTAAAGATGCAGCATTTACAGAAATGGCTTGTAGATCCAGTGTGCTGACAGCAATTACTGTATTTGGTGAGAATTTTGAAACTGAAACCTCTTATAGTAGATAAGAAGCAAAATTAACTTGAGTATAGTTCACTTTAAGGGTTTGGACTCTCCTCTACTCTATTGATCAGCAGAATATGTTTAAATATTGGAAGCTTTTTGCTAATTGATAAATACTGCAGCAGGCTCAAAAGTAAATTATGGGAGGTGTAGAATCTTGGACTTCTCAGTTCAGAGTCCTTCCCCCCTATTTTTATGAGTAAGGTATCAATGAGACTGTGTCAAGTTACTTCAAATGAAGTCATGAACCGGTTATGTAACAAAATTAGGAAAGTTGCACAGATCTTAAGGCAGAGATTCCAGAAATGTCTGCAGCAGTTGCAACAACTGCATGCAGTGTTCTTTTACCATAACCTGAAATAAATCTCAGAAATCCTGATAGTCAACATTTTGTTGCTGTTTCAGACAGTTGTGCAATTCACTGACAAAACAAGTATTCCTTGGGTGACAGTTAGTTTGTGTGGCACTTCCTTGCTTCAGATATTGGTGGGTTTGCTGTGGGAGTGAGGATGGCTAGGTTGAGTCTGCTTCCCATCAGATTTTGAAGGCTGGCTCTCACTGCATGCTCTGTGCTGTGTCTGTGATGCCTTCCTGCTTGGCTGGTGAGTGATAAAGGGCATGAGCTTATAAGGAAATAGGCAGCAGCAGAAATAGGATCAGGTGCAGTGGTTTGTGGGCAGAATACTGGGGCCTGAGAAGAAGGCATCAGCCTTTCAGCATCTGACATCTCACTGGAGGCACAGGCAGGCCTGGCCTTGCTGCCAGATGTGTGTGTCTGTCATCATATATGGCATTTTTGGTACATCTCTGTTCAAGAGCAGGGTTTGATACACGGCAGCCAGCACAGTGATTGATGTCTTATTGTTGCTGCTGTTGGCTGATGAGAGAGGCCTTCTCAAACAAACTAAAACCTCCCAAAATAAGCATTTAGGGATGTTAATTTTTTTTAATCAGTTGTTTGGGGGTGATTGCATTTTGGATTTTCAGGTTTTTTTGTGGAGTTTTGAGGTTTTTCTGAGATGGAGTGAAGGGCAGAGTTTGAAAATTCACTCTCATGAGCAGCATCCTAGGAATGCTGGTAGCCAGTTTTAGCAGAGTTTTGGTCTTCCTTGGGGAAAGCAAGTATGTTAATTCCTTTTTATTTACAAACTGTTATGACCTTGGTTTGCAAGACAACTTGGGGAGGCCCAGCAGGCATGGCAGGAGGAGTACTTTTCATGGTGGTTGCTGGATATCGTCCTTAAGTTAGCAGTGTCTGGGGTTTTCTTAATTTAACTTGACTTTTTTCCCTTCAGTTTTGACTGCTGCAGGTTTTCTTAAGGGTAGCTGGAAGGAACATGATAAAACCTCCACTGAAAGGTGTGAACCTAGGAGTGACAAGTTTCTCATTTGCTGGTATACAATTTGCAATTCTGAATTGCTGTTTTGAGAACAGTGATGCATAGATAAAGTACTTAAAAAGAACAGTGAGTGCATTGCTTAGTATTTGATGCTCTGTTTCAAAAAGGAGATGTAGGTTTAATGGTTTATGTGTAATGCACATGAAAAACAATGGTTCTTTTGGAGCATTGCTTTAAGGCTTTCATCCTGTTGTTTGTGGCAGAGGCAGAACTCCCCTGGGTTTAAGTGGAGGAAGGAGAACTCCTGGTAAGTTTAGTGCTGTATCTGCAATACAGGGCTGCATGCCTCCCTTGGTTTGTTATGTCATGGCAGAAGCAGCTTTTCAGTCAACAGCAGATGCCCAACGTGACTGAGCTGTTTAATGGGCTCATTTAAACTTAAAGTATCAAATAATGTCAGCAATTTCATGTTAACTCGTATTTTGATGTTGAACCTAGAAAGTGAAGGGTTTTTCCTTTAATTTTTTAAAATCATTGTTTTCTAGCTGTGCACGAACAAGTTTAATGCTTTAAGAGAGTTTGTGTGATACAAATGTTGCAGTTAAATTAGTAGTTTAGGCCATAGTCTTTACTGTTCAGATTCATTGTCTTTTCTTACCCTACATGCTGGGAATCAGTGAAAGGACACCTGTGATTGTGAAACTGCAATATGGAGGATATAACATAATGGTAAAACAGTTCTAGCTTGGAAAGCAGTTGAAGAAACGAGGTTGTAGTATTCTCATTGCTTTGTATGACAACCTTTTAAAAGCTGCCTTTAATTTCCTGAAGGTACTACAAAACAATGACTTTTTAAAAAACGTTTGAGACAAAAGCAACCTAAATTTTGCAGTTTTAATTCTGATGATGTATAGTGAACATGCAACTTCATTGCATCATCAGCCTATGATCATAACGAGTTGAGAAGGACACTCAGGTCTTGACTCAACAGCTGGATGGTATCCTGACCATTCAGGTTGGGATTGCTGTAAAGGGAACAGGTTCCTTGAAATACTGAGTGATTCACAGTGTTTACAGGCAAGGACAGCCTATGCGTCCTTGCTTGTGTTGTATTTTTAATTATGTCCTTTTGCTAGTTGATACTGCTTAGACTTGTATATTCTTTTAAAGAGCTATTTTTTTTTCTTTGTCACTATGGAAGAGCACAGTTTTATTCTTCACTTCTGTCAGTTCAGATTGCTTTAGACTGTTATTTAGGAATATATACATTTATGTCTGACTAAGGTCACCAAAGCCCTGTGGATATGAGTAAAATTTCTAAATATACTTTGAATTCATTTAAATCCTATCTTACTCAGTAAGCACTGCAGTACTGTGGGGCTTGAGCTCTTAGCTACCTGAAGGCATCTATATAGAAATTTCTGTGGCTTTTGAGAAACTGCTACTTTGATTGTGAGGTGTATTGTGTAATATGATTATGCCCTGAACTGGGAAATAGCTAAGCAACCCCACCTTTGAATAGGGATCACCAAAACTAGGTAGTCCTCTCTATTAAGCTTTAGGAAAGTAATGAAACTTTGATTAAAAAATATTACTAGTTATTCATAGCATTAACTGTGAGTTTGATGAAAATGTAACGAGAGCTCTGTTGATTGTTACAGAGAGATTGTGATCAAGCTTTTATATTTGGATGCTCTGTCTAATCTTTGAAGTTGGGAGTATTTTTTGTGTTGCTTTGAAGTCTTCAGTTAGTTCAGATTAACTTAATCTTGCTGTAGTTACTCTGCAGAGGACATTGCTCAACTGAGTGCTGAAGCAGAAGGCTGGGTCCAGAGAGGATGAGGGGGAGCCAGGCAGCAGAACAGGCACTGCTCTCTCTGCCTGCGTTTGTCTGTCAGCTGTTTTCACTTTGACCCAGTTGATCCCGGTGTGCTTTAGAGCCAGGCTTTTACAGGCTGACCTCAGGATCAAACATGAATGGCAGGGTAAGTTGAAATGAATATGCAGAGTTCTGACATTGCTAAAATACTTAGTCTCCAGTCTAAGGTGTTCAGTGAGCTCTGGGCAGATAGTCAGAGCCAGGACTGCAGCTGAAGTGTCTTGAGTTGTTTCCATCCATCCCTCACCCAGATAAGCTAGCTTCAGGCTGAGTCTATTAAACTCATAATGTCTCATGAAGCTCCCCAAAACCTAAAGACAAACTAAAAACCAAACCACAGACAAATCCCAGCTCCCCCAAGCAGAAACACAGAAATAATTAAATAAACTTTTTCACCTTTCATTATTGTAGTGTCTCAGAAACGGTTGTGTAGCTCTTGAAGAAAGCATGTGATATTTCCTAGTAGAGGTATTTTTAGTTAGCACACCAAACTGTTTTGAGACATCAATCCCATGATTTTGTCATATTTACTTTTGTAAGTATAATCTTTGCATTTGTTTATGCAAATGTATATGCTAATAAGCTTTAAATGCCACCAGAATAGATTTATGGAGGATTTAATGCAGAGAGTTTCTTAAAAATATGAAAACCATGGATAATCTAAATAACAGGTTTGTTGATCAAAATCAAAGAAAGCCACTTCTTTATATTTGGTTTATAGTTTTGTGAGGTAATTGTTTCTTGAGGCAAAGGATTTTTGAGTGAATTAAAAAGCTACTGCAAACAAAGGTTACTGCCTTTAAAATGGTTGATCCACTTTTAGCCATATTCAGCACAGTTCAAGGTCTTGGATTAATGAGTTAATGTTTGGTTTCCTGAAAAATAATTGGCCTTGGAGAAGGACATCAAGTTAATGTAGCTGTTGAGGGAAAGGTTTCTGTCCAGGTTCAGCAGTTCTTTACTGCTGGTAGTGAGTTGTTCCAACCTTTGTCTCATCCTGTGATTAGGCTGGTAGGAAGTTGGGTATGTTGTATTTGAGAGGAGTGTTATTTAGGAGAAATGAGAAGGAGTTAAAGGTCTTCAAGATGAGGTCATGAAGGCAGGGAGGGTGTAAATGTGATCAGTATCTGTGTGGCCCCTTCCTGCACTGTGCCCCAAGTGTGATCAATATCTCGGTGCCCCCTTCCTGCACTGGCACCTGTTGTCACTGCTGTCACTGTGACTGTGTGATGTGGGTGGTGTGTGTGGAGGCCATGTGTGTGTGGGGAAGGGTTTTATGTCACTTTTGAGTCCAATGGAGCAAAGCATTTTTAAAGTCAAGTTTAATTGAAGAGGTTTTCCAATAAGAAAGCAAGTCCTGTTGTAAGCTTTGTATGGGTGAGAATAGAAAGGTGACCAGTTCATGTGATATGTCAGATTATAGCAGTCTCTCTTGGACTCCTTCCTTTATGTGATAGTATTTTTATATTTATTGTGCCAATGGATTCTTGATAATTGATAGTTGCTCTTAGGAAAACAGACTGTTATCAGAAGCAAATGGATCAGAAACAATCACAGATGTTGACAGAGTCATGGCTGCTAGCTTTAACTGACTTGATGTGACTTACATGATATTTTCAACAGTGGAAAAATCGAGGTGTTTGCTTGCTCAGTCGGACTAATTGTCAGTGTTCTGACATTTCTGGAATTTTCAATACTGTCTAAGCTCTCTGAGACATTTCTTTCTCTTGAGTTGTGATTTTATATGAAGTTATATAGAAGATACAGGAGTTGCACTGTTAGAAATCTTAAAAATAGGTTCATTTGGGAAACATGAATGTGTGTGGCATGAGGTCTCTTAGAAATCCTCAATCCATTTGTTGAAGATTTGTACTGTACTGTATATGGTGCATGTCCAAACTAAAGACACTATTATTTATATCTTTTAAGTAATGCACTCTATAAAACAGGAGTATGTCTAATGGACATACTCCTTTTTTATACAGTGCATTACTTAAAAGATACAGGCAGAGAAGAATGAACAAACAAATGTCAGTGCAGACCTGAGTCTTTTGGAGGGTCATTTTTTAAATAAATAGAATCATACTAAGTTGGAAGGGAGCCATAAGGATCATCAAGTCCATCTCCCTGGCCTTGCACGGGACAGCCCCATGGCTGTGGCCCTCCATTGGGTGCTGTCTTACAGCTGAATGTCTTTTTGTGTTGTGGTGCCCAGAACTGCCCCAGCACTGGAGGTGAGGCCAGCCCAGTGCAGAGCAGAGTGGGCAATCCCCTGCCTTGCCTGGCTGGCCATGCTGTGCCTGATGTCACCAGCACAGGGTGGGCCCTCCTGGCTGCCAGGGCACTGCTGGCTCATGTTCTCATGAACCAGGACCCCAGGTTCTGCAGCTCCTCTCCAGCCTTTTGTTCCCAGTCTTTACACACAACCAGGGGTTGTCCCAGGTGCAGAATGTGGCACTTTCCCTTGTGAGCTTCATATGGTTCATACCTGCTTTAAAGAAAAAACAACCCAAACCCTGAATTTTTTGGTGATGAATAATGTACAATAGTGTCATGAGTTGCTCTAATGCTTAGGTCTTTCATAAAGACACTCATTTTAATCTGTTGTACAGTTTTGGTTTCTATCCCATTTGTTGAATGTTGAATTTTTCTTTGCCTTTCATATCTGTGTAAAAGCTGTAAACAAATGTCTTTAAATCAATAAGTAGATCCCAAATAGTCTTTTATTACATAAACTCCCTACAGGTTAATCATTCTTGCTTCCTTTTAATAAAGAAATAAAAGGTATAATATTATTGTTGATACTGACAACTGAAGTATAATTTTTTTACTCAGGATGGATCTTGGAAAATGCTTGATGTATACTTTGGGGGCTAAGTCACTGCCATCCTTATGACATCCTTAACCATGTCCTTGCCATCAGTGAGGCCACACTTGGGGTGCTGGCTCCAGTTCTGGGCTTCCCAGTACAAGAGAGGCACAGATACACCTGAAGGCTTTTTAGTTTTTCTTCTTTTTTTCTTTTTTTTCCCCCCCTCTCTTAATGAACACTGGCTGGCTGATTTACATGAAGGAAGACCGGAAAAATTCATTTCAAGATACAAATATTTTACATAAGCTGAAAGGTTGGATTTTGGTCTTTTTTTTCATGCTGATTACAGTGGCATCAAAGATTAACTAATGCTACTGCTATTTGTTACCATTAAAACAACTATACCATTCTTTCCTGGTTTTCTCCTTTTGGCTTAGTTTTGGTCTACCATTTTCATGAGGGTGCTAGTTATGATTAGTGAAGTTCTAGCACTGATATTGTTTTCTTCTCCAAGTATATCTAATGGTGTGTATGAATTTTTCTTACATTTTTTAACAATTATTGCTGGACTTCAGAGTACTGTGTTGGGCTAATAACTATAGGTTGCTTAATTTATCAGGAAAAAAAAAAAACAAAACAAACTGCATGTAGTACAGCACTTGTGAGGTTCCTGTGAGACAATGACAGATCACCTCTGTGCAGCCTGTGTGTTTTACTGGGAAGGAAGGACAAAACTGGGGCTTTTGATGTCCTGCAGCAGCAGATTTGTAGGTTTTTTTTTTTTTGTTTGCCTAGAGGAGAAAGCCCAAAGTCTTAGTGAAATAGAGATGAGGCAATGTGTAAAGTAAATACAGCTGTTCTGTGATTTGCAGGTAACGGGAGTGTTTCTGCATTCCCTACTTGGCCTTCCTAGGGAAGTGGAAGTAAAGTTCTGTCTCTTTCTGTTAACAGCCTAAAATGACTCTGTGAATTCAGTGGAATAAATGGCGTCCAAAGTAACTGATGCTATAGTTTGGTACCAGAAAAAGGTAAGATTTCTATTTGTTTTTATGGTGGCCTATTGTGTTTATGTGTTAATATAACAAATACAAAATACTTATGCGTTACTTGTTAGCATTTTATGAGAGTGAATAGCTTGAAACTTTTCTTCCATAGGTAAATAAGTATTTTGTGACATGAAAGAGCTTTTAGTGTATAGCTAAGCCTATAGTCTTAAGTCTATAGCTTTTAGTCTATAGTCTTCTAGCTGAAAACTTCTTACTCCCTTAGTTACTTGTGCTCTGCAAAAAACCAAATTTTGTATTCTCAGTAGAGTGTTAATTAATGTACAGGAGAATGTTGTTTCTATATCAAAGAAAAGAATCCTTGTATTTAAGTAGAAAGTAAGAGTTGAAACAAATTTTTTGTCAGTAACAAAAATTCTGTATAATACCTACCCAAAAGAGAGAGTCTTGGCTCTCTGTGGTTTAATTAGTTTCTGTGAGTTAGTGTTTTCCTTGGGTCTGTAGCTGTCATTTGGAGAGGGAACATCTTGTCCTTAAGCACATAATGCAGTGGTCTTCAAAACAGGAATTCTGGTTAGCTTCTAGCAAAGCAACAGTCACTTGCTAGAAATAAGGTAATACAGGTCTGCTTTGTTGAGGTCTTTACAACAGTGAATTAAATGTACAGTTGAAAGAGCAGAAAAATTAATTTTGCTGACTTAATTTATACCAATCATCCAATTATGTATTAAAAACTTGAAAATAATTCACAGTTTAATGATGAGTTTTTGTTTGGTTTTTTTTACCATTTGCTCTGATTTGGAAGATGACTTGTAAAAGTTCTAATGTAATGAAATTCAGTGCAGGATCTCATGGAAGGGGAAAGTGATGTTGATTTTACCTGCTTCCACTCATTCTCTCATACACTTAATTCACTAATTGCACAGAGATATCAGAGTACTGATATCCAAACAGCAAGCTGTGTTTGTATTTGGGCTGGCCAGGATCCCTCTGTGCAGTGCCAGAGATGCTGGGTGTCAGATCCTCGTCCTGTCTCTGAGGTTGCTTTTGTTGGTGATGATGCAGTGTCCTTTGGACAGATCTTGCATGATATTCAGCTTTACATATAGATAGTCCTTTGATGCAAGAAGGAGCCTGCAGTCTCTGTAAATCTCAAGTGAAGTTCATGTTTGTTGTCTGGTTGGTTTTGTTTTTTTTTCAAATACATGTGTGTTTCCTGTTGGTCATACAGTAAAAGGAATGGCACATTTGATATGCTCCAACTTTCCATCCTCCAGATGTTGGGAAAGCAGGATGAGTCACTGAGGTGTGCTTTTACAGAGGGCAGACCTTCTGATCTTGATATAAACCAGCCATTTATCAGTTCTACTTTTCCCAGAACATTGCTCCTAACAGGATTACTTGTTATCAGTACAGGTCATTCTTTTAACCCTTGTTCTTTTGTTTTTTTCCAGTGATTTTACACACGTCTCCATTTTCTTCATTCATAGTAAAACCAACATTTCTGTGGTGAATCTCTGTAGGCTTTTACAGAGATCTGCTTGGCCAGGAATTGCACAGTGGCAATTACACTTTATGGCAAGGAGTTGTGGTGAGGTGGCTTTTGTTACAAGAGGGATAAGATCATGTATAATATAAACCAGATGCTGGTCTTCTCCCTGGTGTGAACAAAATTTAATTGCAATCCACACATGGTCTGGGATCTGCCAAATGAGCAAGTTATGTTGCTTTACTATGAGGAAGTGTAATGTTTTGAGACAAATGGCTGTATTGCAGAAAAGTTGCAGATGTTCATGTGAATTAGACTGTGATTTCTTAGGTACCACAAATTCAGGGTTTTCCTGGATCTGGCTGGTAACCCCAAGGAGTTTCCTAGCTTTGTAGTGTGGTGTGTGTGATCTGTTCCTGGGAGTATCCCGACTCTTTCACCTTTGCCCTTGATTTTGCTTATTTATTTGTTTAAATCTCTTACATGGCACAGTATTTTTTTACCCATGGATTTGTTGTTTAAACCAAAGATTTCAGTTTGGGGAACAGAAAGAGTTGTCCTAGTGTTCAGTTGATTCCAGACTTTCTTTTTTGGTCCTTGCTTATGACATCAAGATACTGAACTGTAAGATCTGTTGTTTGCTTCCAGTTTTAAATTTCAATTTCAGTTTTTATTGTAGTTGTCAGAGTTGTCTCACTGGTTAGATCTGGTGACTCATTACACCTATAACTGGAATTGAAAGTGGGGAGAGATCAAAATGTAATGCATTCCAGCAGTGGAAGTTTGTTTCTGGGGCAAGAGAGAACCAGGGTTGCAGTCAGTATTGATCAATTTGACATTACTGACCTCTTTGATGAAATGAGAAAAAATAAGCTGTTGTTCTGGGGAGGTGTTTTCAGATTAATAAATTGGTGTATGCCTTGAAAAAGAAAGTTCACTTCTGGTATTTCTAGTTATAGATGACTAAGAAGCATTTGAGTAGGTTGGTGCTGTGAAAGAAATACTGAGTAGATAACTTACTACTTGTCTTTCTTAGTTTTCAGTTTTCATGTATTTTTAAATATATTTATTTCATGTGTCTCTCTGCTGAGTTTCCAAGGTCTGTTGGTTTCTCAAGAGACATTTTTATATCTCTTCAATGGAAAGAGTTAAGCAATTGAGCTCTTCCAACCCTACTTAAGGCAAGTTTTGCAAACAGCAAGTTTACTCATGACTCATACTATTGTCTGAAATTGAGCTCCTTATACCAGGATGATTTAGTAATACCCTTAATTGTTTAAAAGGTCAGACCTTTTATTATGTAAACATGTTTTTCTGTTTTGACAATGGATTTACTCTGCTTTTAGTGTACTGGGGCTCCTGATTACTGTCTCATAAAAATACAGTAATCAATTCTGAATTATTTTAAGTTTGATTGTAAGATTTCAGGGTGGTATTACAACAGCTTGTTATTTGAGATACAAGGTTGCAAGGACAGAGTTTTGGTGCTTCCAGTGCGTTTCCCAGCCAGCACAAATACTTTTTCAAGGCATAAAATACATTGACTCAGTAGACTAGATACAGGTTGACTCAGTAGAAATTAAAATAAAGGAAACGTCTGCTGTATTTCTTGGTGCTCTGGGGAGTGCAGTGCTGAGATATGTGTGACAAAGGCTTTGCCTGGCTTGTTCTCAGCCCTTGGAGCTGCCCTGCTTCTTGCAATAAAAGGGAGTGGCAGGAGTGTCTGCCTGGCTCTCTGGAAGGGTTCCAGACAGCTTCTCACATAGATGCATCACTTGGTTAATATCCTTAGGATTAGGTGGATGTACCACAATACTGAAATTGCTTCAGCTTGGTAATTGAGTATTTTGTGGAGAAAGCCATCACAGTGTTTCCTGTGAAAAAAATCTGACACCCCACATTTATTGAAAACAATTTCAGTATCTGGTGGCATAACTTTTGTATGATACTGATACTATATATGTACTTGAAGTATTGCCTGAGTGACAGTAACTGATGTTAAAAATAATAAAGTTATGAATAATTTAAAATATTGTTTCTATTGCTTGTAACTTTTTGCATTAATTTCTTAAAATACTTTCAAGCTTTACAGATGATAATAGAGGGAATTTTTGGTCTGGTTTCCCGTTTGGAGAAGATATGTAAATTTACCTTAACAACTTTCTGATTTTCACTCCTTACAGAAGCCTTGATGCTAAAATGGGAAACTCCTTCTCCTGCAAAATTACCAACAAATTTGTACAATTATGTTGTTCCTTCTCTTGGGGATGGTTGTAGGGGAAGGCAGAATGAAACTTACTGAATTGAGGCTGAATCCTGCACCTGATTGCATATCATTTGACTCTGCCAGTGCAGCTCTCTGCTGCTCTGGGTGTCCCTTGGGTACATCTGTTAAAGGGCACAATAAAACAAATCAGATGTTTTCTCTCTCATGGCTTTAAAGGGCAAAATTAGAGTTCTAATGGCATTGCTTTAAGATTTTAGTATTCAGTGTTTTACAGCTCATCAGTCCAAGATTATACTTGCCTATTTAGATTCATGGAATGGCCTGGGTGTGAAGAGACCTGAAAATTCATCATTTTCCAACCCCCCAGCCACAGTCAGGGACATCTTCCACTAGAGCAGGTTGCAACTTGGAGCACTTGCTAGTGAAGGCCAAGGCAAAAACCTCAATCTTCTCCATGTTCCTGGTAACCAGATCTCCTGTTTCTCTCCACAGAGGGCCCACATTTTTCCTAGCATTCTTTCTGTCATCAACAAACCTGTAGAAGCTTGTTTGTGTTGCCCTTGAGGTCCCTGCCCACGTTTAACTCTATCAGTGCTTTAACATTCCTAACCTGGTCCCTGTATTAAGTTAATAAAGGAGGAGTTAAATGATGATTATACCCTACCTTGAAACCACCTGATTTCCTTTTTGGCACTGAATACACATGATGCATTATTCTCCCTGGCACAAAGGCAGGTTTTGCCAAATGGACAGGCTGTATGGCTATTTTAGGGAAAACTTTGGATGCTGAAACTGCATTGACTTGAAAACATCTGACTTCAAGTGCTGAAACTTGAGGAGTGTTGGAGCTGCCATTTGTCAGAGCATGGAGGAAGAAAATGTGTGTTCAGATAGAGCTTCCTTCCACATGTGGTACTCAAGCAGTTGCCTGACCTAGTGGGGATTTACCTTCAGTGCCTTGTTTGGTGAGACAAAACTCTGATTTCTGAATCTGAAAACTCTGAATTCTGAATGTGCAAAGGAGACCTCCAGCAGGAGCTGTGGCTGAACAAAGCAGGCTTGCATTTTGCCTGCCTGTAGGCTCCCATTCCTGCTTTGCCTTCCCACAGACTCCCATACATTTATTTAGTGAATTTGGTCAGGAAACTCATCCAGCCAAAAGTAAGAGTGCAAGTCTATAAGGAGATGAACCTGCCTAATGGCAGGGGAGCAACAAGATGAAATCCCTCTGTCTTGGGAAGGGTTCTCTGATTCTTAAATTGTTTAATTAGAAATTATGGCCTTAAAATTTCTCTTCCTGTGTGATCTGATTGATATTTTAGCCACCCAGACAAATGCAGGGGCAACAAGGAAAGCATGCTATGGGAAGTGGAAACGATCAGGGACATAAGGGCAATGCTAGTCTAAAATCCTAGTTGCAACATCAGTAAAGTTGGCTAGATTTTCAGAGGTCTTCAGGGAATTATACTGAATAATGAGCTTGTCAGAGTGGTTTTCTTTTCCCAGTTACATCCTGAGGCTGTTTTGTTTTGTGCAACTACATTATTATTAAAAAAAAATAAAATATTTCAGAGTTAAATCCTTAACACTTGGAGAGTAGCTGGGTGTTGTTAGCAGTAGTGTAGCCATGGACCCAGGAAAGGGATTGCTCTTGGCCAGCTCACCTCAGACAGCACCTAGGGTGCTGTGTCTAGCTTTGGTTATTCCTCTACTCTCATTTAGTTTAACCTACAAACCTGGTTTCCAGCTGTTCTTCTGTATATAGTTTATGTTTTATTGCATGTTGAAAAGAGATGCTTTGTGGTTTTCGTAGATATCTTAAAATTTGTAAACCATTACTCAGGGCAATAAGTATGGCTGACAGCTCTTAAGAAGAATTAATCTGTAAAGAATAATTCCGAACAAACATTAGTATGTAGCTGATAAATGTTTAATTAGATATTATTGGACTCTAAAAGGGATGGTATCTCTAAAGTAAGCCTTAGTGAAATTATTGTTCAGTGAAATGGCTGTAAATACAGTGCTGTTGCAGTTATTGAAAGAATTTAAGTGGGTCATTAGTTGGCAATTCAAATAGTTAATAATAAATAACTCTTATTAAAGTTTGAATTGCTTGCTTAATTTTACTTCAAATAGCTGATTTCAGCTCTCCCTCTGGCACCAGACAAGAAGAAGGGAGGGGTATTGGGATATTTTAAAATCAGAAGTAACAATTCAGCAGTTATAAATTCAAGGCTCTGTGCCTTAGGATGCAGAACCTTAATCCCTTCACTGTCCTTCTCCATTTGACTAAAAGTTACTAAACTCTTTGCTGTTAACAGACAGTGTGCAACTGTCCTATAGTGATTTCTATCTATGGTTTATCAGCTAAGTTTGTCTTAGTTTAGCTTGTCCAGTCCACATATCCACCATAAACAAAATTGAAAAAAGCCTACCACCCTTGAAAATGAAAAATATCCAGAAAAAACCCCATCCCAAGACTAGAAATCTGCTCCAACAGAGATAATTATACTGCTGAGCTACTGGAGTATTATCTTTACTGCAATGGGGATCAGTTCATGTAAGAAATAAACAGTTCAAAATAACTTTTAATAATCCTATTCTAAGTTTTGAGAAATGAGACATATCGTAAAAATTAATATTGTCCATATAGAAATTATTTTTATATGGATATCTTAATACTAAAATTGATACAGAAAATCATACAGTTATTTTAATTATGTTGGACTGTAGAAGTTAATAAAGCATATCAGCTAATATTTTAGCACAAAATATTTTAATAAGGTGTCAGGCACTCCAAGGAAACAACTTTGTTATTTATTTACCGGACTCTAGATCTTACATATTCTGGATTTGTAATACTATTGTGATGTGGCTTGTAAAAGTGTTCAGAGGTTTTAAAGAGCAAAGTTTAGCACACAAGTTTCATTATTGATAGACATTAAAGTTTTAAGATCCAAGAAGAAATACTATGTATTCTTAGGATTATAATCTTTGCTAGTCTGCATGCTCATAAATTATAAATGCCTCTTGAAATATTGATCAATTCCATTAGAATCAGAAGGGCCTTGTGAGTATTGGGCTACAGGTTGATAGCATCACTACATTAGCTTCAAGTGAATATCAGTGTCATTCACAAAGCTCAAATTCAATCTTGATGCACACGTGGCTCGCTATGAGAAAAGCACCAGGAAGAAACACTGAGCAATGCTAAAGCCCTTTCCACTGTGCTTTGAACTAAATATTGCTGTGTTTTCACTAGCTGAACTCTTTACTTAAGCTAATTGCTATTGCTGTTATACAGCCAAGCTGTACAGGTGCCAAATTTCACATGTATGAAGGAATTTGATCAAATGCTTCCTGACGTATTTGACTGGGAAAGAGTAAGTGCAGTTATTTTTAGATAATTGCAAGAGATGCACATATCTTTTAAACCCAGAAAATGTTATGAGGAGTCTGCACTTAATAAGGGTCTCAAATTTATTTAATCTTTCAGTCAAGAGCTGGCTTTATTGAGTTTACCAAATGTGCAATTGTAATTTCCCGTGCCAAGTCACATTCAAGTTAGATTTTTTTTAAAAAAATGATTACTTCTGAGGAATTTTTTTTTTTTAAGAAAACCTATTTGAAAGTTTATTATACCCTGTTAATTTAGGATGTTAAACACCTGCTTCTCTGTTGTGAAATAGTGGCTGCAGTTTTCAGTTGCATTTAATTCCTTATATTCTGAAAATTTTTATAGTTGCTTGAAGAATGGTTGCTCATTCTGCAAATGCATAAATGAACAGAATCCCTTTTATCTTCCTTACTTAGTATTTATTGAGGTGTGGGATCTTCAGAATTTTAGAGTCCAGTTGGATAGACTGGATAAAATCTTGGCATTGAGGAGACCTGGAGTGCATGATTTAGAAATGACATCTGTGTATAAAATGAAATCTACTACTTTATCTAACTCAGCTACAGATAGGTTATACCACAGATATTTGTAATATCTTCAGCATATTACTGACAAGTTACCTATAACAAGGTTGTGTTGATGCTTGGTGACAAAAGTTACATTTCAAAATGAGACAATAGGCTTGTTACCTGACTTTTTGTTATTTTATTTTCTGCCAAGTCATAACAAACAAAAAAATGCTATAGAATACAAGCTTGGATTAGCTATTTCAAAAATTAAATTAGAATAAATTTCTGTGTGTAATCAATTTGAAATTGGGATATTATGTTTTATAGTTTGCTCTAGGAGAAGTTTATTCCTCACTGTAGGGTAGACTGATGGATTGAAAGTATCAGTGATGAGCTGTTACACAAAGAGTCTTGTGTTAAGTCTTGAAGAGATTTCAGAAGCTTTTTTTACAGTTGTGTACTTAAAAAAGGATCCTTTTTTTGACTCCTGCGTTTTGTACTTTAAATTTTCTCGGAAGGATGGTGCAGAATTTGCAGCTGTGAGGGATCAGGCTGCAGGCCCAGTGGGTGGGCAGTAAATGGGTCCTGGAGTGGGTCAGGGCATTCCTGTTGGCAGAGCAGCTCCAGCCAAGGCCAGGGACAGCTGCTCATTGAGGGAGACCTTCCTTTGAGCAAGTGTTCTGTAGATTTAAATTATTCAGGTTCCAACCTGATCTTATCTCTGGAAGGTTATTCCTTCTTTTTACTTGCCTTTAGAGCTTAATTTCTTTGGTGCTAGACTAGGTGCTAGGCTTCTTTTCCGTGTCCTGCAGGTATGTACAGTTGTGAGGAAATACATGAATAGCCAAGAGCCTGTATTTGTTTTAGATTTACATTAGATTTAACATAAAACAGAGTTCAAATGCAAATACTTGTAAATCCAAACTCTTTGAAGCTGGAATTCACTGGTGCACTCAATAATTTAAAACTAGGAAGGTTTGCTAGTATTAACTTACCTTCTTCAATGCATTCACAAATTATGTTGATTTTAATTCATACATGTGTCCAACAATGGTAATCATTGTATGTTATAATTTAGTTCACTGTAAATGAAAATATACCTTTCAATGAATTCTGCAGGACACATTTCACAAACTCTAAATCTGCTTTCCTGACATGAGGGAGAGAAAAAAAAATAATGCCTGTGTTTTTTGCTTGCCTTGTTTGAGTAACACTAGTTCTTCCTATTTTTGTTTAATGTGGGAAATGAAGTGTGCCAGTATCCAGTATTCTACTTTATAATGCCTTTGTTTTCATGTATTTTCATCTGATACATTTGGAAGAGAAGTTTAGAGGGATGCTTATGCAGAGGGTGAGAAGGGAGGTTGAGTATCAGGTTGGAATTTGATGTGCTGAGTGGCACACACACCTGCTTAAACTTTATTAAAACACAAAGAGGTGACATGAAGTAGATTAAAAAAGAAACCCCAAACAGCAACAAAAACCATGTGAGAAATGGTAATGGTACTTGCTGCCTGTAATTCTCTCTTTCAGTTCCCACCAGCATGCCTTGCTGAACACTCCTGTGCTCAGCTCTCAATAACTAAAGGTGATCAGAGCTGGTTGGGCAGATCCCCTTCTCCAATAAAACAGTTATAAAGGACCCTGTCCCTTAAAGTAGCTCTGGATCTCTTAATTTTACCTCCTGCTGGAATAATTGCTTTATAGGGCAATGTAAAAAGAGAAATGCAGACAGCAATATCTGTGCTTCTTGTCTTTTTGTGGAGATGGAAGATGCTGCCTAAAGAGGGAAAAGAAATATTTGTAGGAAAATATAAATATGATTAAGATTTTAAATCAGCCGACTTCCTTATGTTAGATATCTTCTGGGGTCTGTTTCCTAGAATTCCTTTAACAAATGATCTGGTATTTGTCTAAAAGAACAACACTGTTTTAATGACTTTCAACTCTATACTAGTTTCAGCTATGAATGGAATTATGAGTGGAGTTTACTTTGCAGCTTTATTGGCACAAAGGCTTCCTTCCTCATTTGGTTGCTGCTTAACAGAGAGGGACACAGACTTATCCCCCCTTCTGTCCTTGTAGAAAAAAATTTTTTTGGAAGTGGGGAAGGCAGGACACAATGTTATGCAGCACACAAATTTTACTCGGGGCTCTTAGCAAATTTACTGAAAACCAGAAAGGCCTGAAATTTCATTTGAAATGTATTTAGAGGAAAAAGCCAGAACAATTAGCTGTAAATGCCTGGGTGGAGTGGTTATTCAATATATTGACTTTTTAATTGCTGGCTGTTATCCAGGTGGAGTTAGCTGTTAAACTTCCTTTGCTTTAATTACTTTAATTGTAGTAAGTGCTTAATTCTGCCCACTACTGTGCCTGACTCCCTAGTTATTTTCCACGGTTTCTTTTTTTTTTCCAAATGTGAGGTGTAAAGTATTTATTATTATCCAAAAGCCAGTGGATTGCTTCTTTTGCAAAGTTTTAAAGTAGCAAACTATAGAAACTGTTTAGCTCTTTTGAATGGGAAATATTATTTAAATTTGGGAAAGAGTAATTCAGTTTGTTGGTCTCATTTTCAATCTTAGATATGCTTTGGGATTTACTCCTCTAAATTAGATTTTTTTAAAATGTTTATTTATTTCCACTAACTGGTCAGGTTCAGAGGCACAGAAGATGCCTTTAGATTTCTTTGTTTGTGTAGATGTGTGCTGGTTTCCCTGAGTATTTGTTTTGCGTTTATGTTGGATCCTTGGTTAAAAGATTCTTTTAAATTAAGAATGATTTTTTCTTTCTTTCTTTTATAACATCTAAATTAATGCTGAAGGCTGAAATACTAAAAGAAAAATGAGAACAATGTTTTCTGGTACAAGGTGTGTGCATTTGTGCTAGGGTCTCTTATGTCTGCTGCAGTTGTGAACTGGAAGGAGTAGTCCCACTCTTGCAGTAAGATTGAATTTGTGCAGGTTTGCACAGGTGATGGGAGTTGTTCCTCTCTCCTCTCTGTCAGGTGTCTGACCGAGCTGCTTGTCACCTCTGCAGGCTGGAAAAGGAACTTTGAGTCCCAGCAATGGCATCTGTCTGTCTCTCATGGCCTAAAAGTGATCCCACACTTAACTGCTCAGAGTGTGTGATGTGAATCAATCCCCAGATACACAAGATTTATGTGTCTAGGTAGAACAGCTGGGGTGGCAAGGCTTTAAAATCACCATAGTAAAAGAGATTATTACTGATTATGACCTAGAAATACTGTTTGTGTAGAGTTCAAAGCAATCTGATGATCTTTGATAACTTCTTACAAGACTTGGATATGTTGTCTCGTATATTGGCTTGTTCCTGTCACCATCTTAAATCCTGAAGTTTCAGATTGCCCTTCCTGTAAATATCTGACAGTCAATGGGGAAAAGTGCTGTTTCTTGATATTCATTGGGTTCCCCCGGGCTATAAGCTGGTTGATTACCAGCCTGACCATATATCTGGTTGCTGTGCACTGTCAAGAGATAAAGCTAAGACCATCTGCTTTAGAAGTGGGTGGAGTGGAAGAGGAATTATAGATGGTTTAAAAAAAACAAATGGAGGGTATGGGTTCAACTAGATGTGCATATTTCTTTTGAAGTTATCTGAAAGACCATGTCAGTGTAGCTGCCATAGTTCTGCTCTCTCTCCTATGGAGGCTGCAGTCCTGACCTGGGGTGGGAGGGAGTGTGATCTTCCCAGTGCTTGGGCTTGCACAAGTCCTGGGCTGAGGCTGGGGCTGTGTGAGGCTCAGCTCTCCCCTCTGTCACAGTTCCATTACAGATTAGCTTGATCCTGTCCAGCTGAGATGGAATGGAGACGATAAAATTTTCTTTGTAAGCTCCCCAAGGAAATAACTTGCTGGCTTCATGCTTCTCTTGTTGAAGGTTGATTTGATTTTGTTTGATCAATATCTTTTAAATACTAATGTAGGTTTTTTTTTTTTTTTTCTTTTTAGATTGGAGCATATGATCAACAAATATGGGAAAAATCAGTAGAGCAAAGAGAAATAAAGGTAATAATGCAGCTTTTTTCTTTTTGTGGTTGTGTATGCTGAAGTAATCTACATTGTATGTGGTGGTATTTAATACTGGTAAAGTAAGACTAGACTTTTGGAGTGTAACCAAATGTAACCAGTGTACTATGCTCTATTTATTTTACATAATTAATAACTCTGCACCATTTAGTGTGATGCATCATTCTGTATCTCAGTACTTTTTTTTCTTTTCACTTATCTTAAGACAGGGCTTACTTGTGTTAATACCTCTGTCTTTCACTTTTCTTTGTGATGAATTCTAATGTCAGTTATCTGAGCTCTCTTTGCTTTCAGTTAGTTACCTTATACCTGCAGTTTACTTTCCCTCCTTTATGATGCTGTCATTGTTTTGTACAGTTTATTAGACTGGTAAGTACCTCAGGCTTTGTTTCTCTGAATAAGCAGTTTAACAGTGTTCTGTGCATTTTGGTTTAACTAACAGTACCATCAGTGTCTGCCACGTTGCTAAATCGCTTTGGAGATAAAGGAATGACTCCTATAGGTACCAGTTCTGTGGGTTGTATATGAAATACCCATGGTGTTAATTTAGTCAACATTTTCTTGCAATTAACTTTGTTTTTTCCCCTCCAACACTGCATGGGAGTATTGTGCTATTTCTGCATGAGTTTCAAGGTGTTGCTATTACTTAACATCAGTAAAATGTACATTGCTTCAGTTTCCTTGGGGATGGGTTTTTTCACTCTGCAGGACTTAAACAAAACTGTATGTGGGGGCTTGCTTGCCTTCTGTGGGAACTGTTCCAGACCTGAGCTACAGAGTTTTTGTACAGAAATACACACATGGAGTTGCACCCCATGGTATTTCAGCAGCACAGCTGAGCCTGGGGCTGCCTGAAGGGTCCTTGCCATGGCCATGAGATGCCATCAGAGCTATGAGAGGAGTTCATTGATTAACTGCTGTGTAATAGCACGTTACTCAAATAGTTACTGCAAATACTGCAAAAAATTCTGACTGCAAACAGCATCTTATTTGGTTCAGGAGTCCCATAACTAACAAATTACTGGTGGTGCCTGAGTTTGGGTTGACTGAATGAAGTGCAATTCGGATAACACCAAGGCACGTGACTAAGTTCAGGGATTGCACAGTAGTGCTTTAATCTCAAAGCTCCTATGGTGCTTTGACATTATAAATTTAGAAATAATTATGTAATAATTTATAAATTAACATCACTAAAAATCTGAAAAATTCATATATTGTAGTAGAAAATATGTTTCTCTTACTACAAATTTATAATTTAGTTATAACTGCAATAGGATCTATTAAGATTAATTTTAAAATTTGGGTAAAAGAGTTTTTACAATAATAACAGTTATTTTTAAGTATTTTTACTTAAACCTTCTTTTGCTAATGCTTACCTGAAAAGTGTTTGGTGCTGAATAGAAATTTTATGAACTAAATGGATGGATCTGAGCATTATGAAACACTGAATATTTTTTTTAAATCACCCTAGTCTGAAACTGCTGTTTTCCATGTATGTTAGAGATTTGTGATGCATTAAGTGTAGAAATTGCATCTGAATAAATGGAATGCTTCTACTATATGTGGCAAACAGTTCAGGAGCCAACTCAGTGAAGTCCATGGATGCTGAAAGTACTGTTTGTCCAATGGAATTTTTAAAGAATGATTCACCATTTCTTTTCCTCTGAAGGTCACATCAAGTTGTACTCTTGACTTAGATTTTTCAGAGTTCATTCTTAAACATGAAAACATAATTTGAGCCACAGTGGTAAATTTTTCCTAAGATTGAGCATGTGCTTCTAGGAGATTTTCTTCCAAGAGGCACATCTTTATTTAGACTTTCAAGAGAGATCTTGTGGTCCATAAGCACTAATACATTTGAAAATGACTATACCATTCAGCATTTTCTTTTTAAATTCAGTTTTCTTTATGAAATGGAATGGCTCACTTATGCAAAACTCACAAGAATCTGTAGCTGATTCTAGAATTATGGTAATTTCCAATTCTAATTATGGGCTTCTTTCTTTTCCACATAAAATTACTGCAGTTTTAGGACTGCAGTTGTCTAAAAATCTTGCATTATAAGGTCTTTGTAGTGCTTGCATTTAAAATACAACTGGTTGTGTCTATTTTTCATCCTTGGAGCACATTTTGTCCTATTCATGTTTCAGTTGTATATTAATTTTTTTTATTGTTTCAAGTAAACTCATTTTTCTAATAGACACAATGTGTAATGACTACATATCTAGCTTTTTTCAGTTTGATTTTTTAATTATCTTATCTTTATTTCTGCATGAAAAAGATAGCCAGTTTAATCTAGATGTGAGAAATATTTTGAGCTGCATTCACTTGAACATTTTGCTTGATATGATTCTTACAAAGATTAGCACTAGCAGATGCCACTAATTTGTTGCTCATTGACAATAATTTCATTTATATGCTTTCAGTTATACCTAATGTTTATGTTTTAGTAGTGTTTTTACATATGGATGAGTCTTGGCAATGGTAGAAATGTACAGTTCACCAATTTAAATGCTTTTTGAATGAGAGCAGTTAAATGGTTTTCATAATAATTTCATTTGTATCCTAAGTATTTTTTGAAATATTTTATTTTACTCTGAATGAATTGTATGCTGTGATTTCCTTACTGTCTAATGTGACCAAGAATCTAAGCTAAGGGGAGCAGAATAAACTCACAGCTGTCTCTGAGACTTGAGAGTACAACATCACATTTTAGCATTAAAAGCAAACTTGAAAGCTTTGCCAGCGAGTTTGGTTCTTCTGTGATGGAAGATGCTGCTTCTAAAAGAAAAGATAAGCTTGCTTTTCTTCCTGCTGCATTCCTGTTGTGTGGGATTTTTCCCTTCCTTTTAATTGGCTAATCTATATTCTGTACTGAGGAAAAATTCAATACTTTCCTAGAATTTGGATTTCTGAGAGCTGGCTGATTACTGCCTCCTGCATTGCCATGTGATTTGCTATCTGGGTTTGGAATTAAGGAGTTGCAATGTAAGAATTTTGTGAAGTTGAGTTAGACATCTAAGAAGAAAAGATATTCAAGAATGTAATTCGTTGCAAAAATTCTGAAAAGCTACTAGAAATATATTACTAATTCTTGCAAGTGTGTGCATACATTGTCTGCATAATGCAAAGCCATGAGTGCTCAGTGCCTGTTTGAAAAATAGCCTGGTGGGTCAGTAATTGGTTGGGTTTTATATAGATTGTAAAGTGTGTAAAAGGCATCCATTGTGCATTGTTATTTGGAATGCTTAATTTATAGTACTTTATGAAATTGACACCTTTGTCTGAATTTTCAGTAGCAGTATGGGTTTAATACAATTACTGACCACGTAGATCATTTTGTCTTTTGTAATGTCTGTCATCTGCATGAAAGTATTTTGATAGTATTTATCTACTGCAGGGTTTGAGAAACAAACCAAAGAAAACAGGACATGTGAAACCAGACCTCATAGATGTTGATCTTGTAAGAGGTAGGTTCTGAGCTAGAAAAAGCCGAATTTCTCAGTATTAAAATAACAGCCATCCTATGTCTTATAATAAAAGCGGATTAGTAGGTTTAAAATAACACCAAATGAAACAACACAGCCAACACTACATAACTCTTCCCTAAAGCAGATGGATAGACAACATTGTTAAATAATGATATTAAGATTAAATTGCAATGTTAAGAATTTAATTTAAATTTTGTTGTATAAGTCTGGATTTTGGAAAAAAAAAAAGGAAAGAAACTTGTGCATTGTCTTATATCATTTTAGAGTTACTAGTTTACTAGTTTTACTCCTACTGCCAGGCAAGACTTCTTTCAAGTCTTCTGACATCTGGAGGGAATGTTACGTTGAAGTTTCTGGAGGGTAAAAATGTATAGGCCTTGATTGTTTCTTGCCTGTTTTAAATAACAGCATGGCAACAGAAGGTCAGATGATATGAGACTTTCCTTAAAGTCTTTATTTAGTCTTTAATTATTCTTATCTGTATGTAATTTCCCTTATGCCTTGTGAAGGCTAGGGAAAACAATATTTAGTGTTTTTATCCATGAGCCCAGCAGCCAGCACAGGAAGGCAGGTAGTGCAGGTTGGGCACCCTCACATCCAGCCTTGACCTCCAGAGGCCTGTTCACCCCCATTGTCCCTGGAGATTCTCCTTCTGTGTTCCTGGGGCTTCACCCCCTCTGTCCCTGGAGCTTCACCCCCTCTGTCCCTGGAGCTTCACCCCCTCTGTCCCTGGAGCTTCACCCCCATTGTCCCTGGAGCTTCACCCCCATTGTCCCTGGAGCTTCACCCCCATTGTCCCTGGAGCTTCACCCCCATTGTCCCTGGAGCTTCACCCTCTCTGTCCCTGGAGCTTCACCCTCTCTGTCCCTGGAGCCTCACCCCCATTGTCCCTGGAGCCTCACCTCCATTGTCCCTGGAGCTTCTCCCCCTCAGTCCCTGGAGCTTCTCCCCCTCAGTCCCTGGAGCTTCTCCCCCTCAGTCCCTGGAGCTTCTCCCCCTCAGTCCCTGGAGCTTCTCCCCCTCAGTCCCTGGAGCTTCTCCCCCTCAGGCCCTGGAGCTTCTCCCCCACAGTCCCTGGAGCCTTGCCCCCTCAGTCCCTGGAGCCTCGCCCCCGGTGGGAGCTGTGGCCTTGCCCTGGCTGTGCCCCCCTCACTGGGGCTGCTGGCACCATGGCCATGCCATGGCCACACAGTTCCCCCCAGCTCTGGCATTGGCAGCCGGTCCTGGTGCTCAGCCCCATGTCTCAGCCCCATGTTGGTGTCCTTGGGCACAGAGCAGACGGCCCCTGGCCCAGGAGAGCCCAGGCAGTTCAGGGAGAAGTGAGTCCAGGCTGTGCTGAGCAGCTCCTGTGGCATGGGCAGACAAGCAGCGCTCTGAGCAGTGGCTGTTTGTGTGACCAGTCCTTTTTATCTCCTTACCCTTCAATTTCACAGCACTTGTTCCTCCTTAAATTGCCAAACCCTTTCTTTCCCCCACCCCTGGATTCTCCCCTAAATGCCCTGCAAGTGCTGTGCCATCTGAGCTCCTTTTCCCTGGCATCCCACAGTGAGTCCCACCCCTCAGGCAGGGTCCCTTTTCCCCTGGAAGGTGACTTGGAGAGCTGCTCCCAGCAGTGCATGGCGAGGGATCACACCTGGTCCTGGTGTCCATTCCATGGTTTGGGTTCCCACCTGCTTTTCTGCCCCTCTCTTGCTCTGGCCTCATGGAGATGGGCCTGAGCTGGGCTGATGGTTCCAGTGATGGCTCTGTGAGGAGAACCCTGGAAGGACTCTGAAAAGTTTTATTTGGGCTCCTTCCTCCGAATTTCTCTTTGATCTGCTCTGTGGTTGTGCAGATCGCTGTTCTCACATCACCTAACAGTTTAATTTTTTAAAAATGGGAATGTGAGAGAAAGAAACAAAATCAAATAACACTTGAACCTGCAAGAAACTAAGAAACAGTGTTGGACCTTTTCAGTGCAGTGATGTACATGAATAGCATTTAAATGACTGCATCGATGTCTAAGTTGGCATTAAAGTAGTTTCAGAGCTGGCAGTGTTTTACCTGTGCAGCACAGAGCTCACCAGTGCTGCTTGTAAATGAGATGGGGATGGTGTAGCAGCATGCAGTTGTTACTCTTTCAGTCAATAACTTTGCATAATTTAAGTCACATCTCCACTAAGTAAATTTTACCCAGTTTTCTGGCTGGGAAGAAAAAGAAATGGAGCGGTATGGGAGAGAAAGGACATTTGAACAAGAGAGATAAGAAATGGTATAGAAGGAGTCACAAAGATAAATTGTTCTTTGGGTGGCTTTCCTGCTCCTGGGGCTAGTCCTCAGCTGGACAGATACACTTAAGTGCTTCCCAGTCTCATTCAGTTTTCCTCAATGACCTGGCTGGTGCAATTTACAGATGTTGGTATTTTAGATCCCTTTTTTGTGTTGGGAAGGGACTCTGCTGTGTATGCACAGCCTGTGGAGTTTTCATGAGACTTGTTGCTTTGTATAAAGTTTCTGATACCTCTGTGAAACAGAACAATTTTTAATAATTCATTTTAGAGTAATTTTAACATGGCAATGTTTTGTTATTCAAACATTCTGAAATTACAGGTATTTGTAGAAGTTCCTGATAATGGCAGTCAAGAGGGCGTCAACAATTTATGACATATTTGGATTAAGAGAATCGATATTTATTTAAAGGAGCAGTTATTAAATACAATTATTTGAATAAATCTTGCACTTCCGCCATTGCAATGTCTTAACTCTGCTATTGAACAACTGAGATTTCTATTAGCCATAATGATGAAATAAATTCAAATTTCTTTTCTTTTTTTTAAAGGATCTGCTTTTGCTAAAGCAAAACCTGAAAGTCCTTGGACATCTTTGACGCGCAAAGGAATCGTGAGAGTTGTTTTCTTTCCATTCTTCTACAGGTGGTGGCTCCAAGTGACATCAAGGGTCATTTTTTTCTGGCTGCTTGTTCTTTACCTTCTCCAAGGTAGAGTTGGATTACAGCATCAGCTTCAACTGAATGCCTTATTGTAACCATATGGAAGCTGCAGTGGGCTGCTTGGTTCACTTAATGCTGCTAAGGTCTATTCCAGTATTTTCAGAAAATATTGGAATGACACAGTCCCAAACATATCTCTTGGTTAACATTTCTTTTACATATATAAAGGTTGCATAATGAAAGATTTAACACTCTCCTCACAGGCTTTCTTCAGCATTTGGCACACGTTAGTTTGTCGCATCTGAATATAATTCAGGTTTTCAGGACAGCTGTTAACAAACAGGAGTCAGTTCACAGTTTTTGGGATATTCAGTATTGAGTTCTAGCAATCTGTGAGTCTCTTAATTGTATGTGATACATAAGAGGAAAATTAGAAAGGGAAGAATGTCATGTAGTGAGTCAGTGTCTATCAGGATGAAAGTCACCAAAAAAATAAGTATTTCAGAAGTTTGTACAACAGATATGGAACAGAAGGTTAATGAAAGTTGGGAGCAATATAAGTACCCTGAGAAGCTAAATGACTAATGAATTTTCCACTGAAATCCAATTAACATGCAATATTACTTTTTCAAATTCACCATCTGTCGTCTCATTGTATCATTTGGAAATTTTAATTGGAACAATATAAGGAGTTTTAAAAAAATGCAGTACCTCTTGTGTGGTGATGTTATTAGCAGGTATAAAATTAATCTCACCATGCCAGTGCCTCAATACCTGCAGTACTGACAAATACTCATGTGGCCTTCTATGAAAAGCTTTTCTTATCCCTATTTCTGGGATAGATTCCTCATTTGTCTGTGTGATGGTAAGGGAGCCTATAATGTTAATAATTTTAATCTTTTTTATAGTAATATAGGTAGTAAAATACATAAGTTGTGGTTGGTTTGTTACCGTGTTCATGGGTGTCTTAGTCGGACAAACACCATTGCAGTAATTTTTTAATGTTCCTATTTGTAAATTTATTTTTAAAAAAATATACTCACACCTAATTTGTGGCACCTCTGTAAGACCCTACAGGTAGAAGAAGTGAGACAATGCAGATTTTGAATGCAAGCAAGTTTTTAGGACATTAATTACAGAGCTTTCTTAGAACTAGCCTTTTTCCTCTCAGATTTCTTAGGGTCTCTGGTTTACTAAGCTGTGGATGGAAAGCATCATTTCCCTAATCCATATGGTCTGTTATGTGACAAAGTATTTCACAACTATATATGTGAGTTAACAAATAGCAGGAAATAATGAATAGTATTCCGTATTACACTATAATCCAATTATTTCAAATACTTGATACTAAAACTGTGCAGAATTAGCTGCAGATTTTTTGATAGTTTTTGAAATAAATTAAAAGACTTAGAATAAACATGTAAGTGAAATTAAATGGACATATTTACTTATTGGGAACTATTCAAAACAGCCCCCCCAAGCAATTAAATAGAAGTTTTGCTTCTATTTTACTCAGAAAGTGTGCTTAGTTACTAATTTTGTACAGGATTGGTAAGGCAGCACCAAAATGTCAAGAATCCATGATGGAAGATTAAAAATAAAGCACCTCGAATTCCAGTGGCCAGATTTCTGCCCTGAATTTGGATTTTGTATTGAAGTTTGGACTTTTTGTCATCATGACAGATTCTCACTGACACTGTTGTAAAATGGTCTGGCTATATTTCATTTGTATCTGTTCATAATTAAATAATTTATCTTAAGTATTTTCTAATTTATGAATTGCATTACTTGGAATTACAGCTTTAAAATTGATTAGCTTCACCAGGGTACTTGCTAGCATTTATGTAAATCTACAGAAAAAAGCTTTTCCTTGGCTATAGATTTAAACTCCAGGGTTTATTTGCTT
The DNA here is from genome assembly GCF_023055355.1 of Agelaius tricolor. Classification (NCBI taxonomy): domain Eukaryota; kingdom Metazoa; phylum Chordata; class Aves; order Passeriformes; family Icteridae; genus Agelaius; species Agelaius tricolor. The sequence goes on from NW_027269263.1 coordinate 57,825,391, forward strand.
TGGTTTCCATTAGTGTAAAGTGATTAGCACAATGTGTGATACAGAGAAGTGTTTTATGCTCAAGGTCATGGAACAGGCCAGTGACTTAAGATAGAAGTAAAACCTCTTTCTTCTACTTCCTTATTGATCTAGTATATAGTAATACTTCATTTTTAAGTTAAAATGTTTTTATATTCTTAGGGGAAAATGAAGTGCAAACTTAATGTTTATTGTGTATTTCTTAAGTATAAAGCAAGAAACTTTAACAGTGATGTAATGGTTGTTTGTTGGGGTGGTGAGATATATAAATATATATGTATACATTTTTAAATTTGGTATTAAAAATATTTCCAAACTTTAAATGCTTTAAAAAGAAATGTTTGCTGGCCTTTGAAGTGTAAGGTGGCTTTCTCCGAGGCAGCTTTTTGTTCAATGTGATATTATTGCATTTGTGTCTGTTTTACAAAATAAGGCACTGTATTTTAGAAAAGCAGAGGTCAAAATACTGGAAATACATAAAGAAATAATTAAAAGTTCTGTAAGAAATCCTGTTCCAACTAATTCTGCCTAGCTGTTGATAGGAGCAATTCTTGGATAACCTGCTCTAGAATGTATTGTCATGCTGTGCAGAGATAAATTCTTGAATTTCCCTCCTATCTTACTTTAAAAAGATCAGATTGGTAACATTTTTCTAAATCTGTGTGAAACGTTGTGGTAGGAATTTGCAATCTGCAGATTCTTGTATTCTGGAAGGTGATTTCTTTGAGACAGTTCTGCTTTACTTAATGTTTTTAAGTAGCAGTAATGAATTTTAAAATTATTTGTGTAGGCCTACTCCTGCAAAATGTTTCACGTGGGGGTATGTGTTTATCCAGATTGTATGATAGGAGCCAAAATCAGCTCCTTCTTTACATTTTATACCTCATGGGGCTAATTGTGTGTGTGAGTAACTCAGATAAGCTCATTTACAAAGAGATCACATCATCTTTTGCTATCTGTACCTATTTTATTGATTTTAATAAGTTGGATTTCTCATTGATGCATGTGGACTTTGAGAAGCCTTATACAGCAAAAATATAGTTCTTTATTACTTATAGTAATAAATAATGCTCCCATGCAAACCTTTTGTGCTTTAATTTAGGAAAAAGACAGAGAAGAAATTAGAAATAGTTTTTCCACAATCAAAAGTGATTCCATTGTTTTGTATGTTCCTCATGTTTCTAATACTGGTTACCTTGCTGAAGATTAGTTAGTGAAAAACACATCAAACCTCTTTTAAGTGGAGAACATAACATCCAGGTATCTGCTGTCTTAGGTGTTGCTTCGTGGGATTTATTTTAGATGTTTGAATGTGGCACAAAGCTTTGTACGTGGCTGCATTTTGTTCAGTCAATTTCACTAGAGAACTGGTGACAGCTGTTGAACTTGTATTTTTTGTGCTAGAAAAAGGTCTAAATTATGGGACTTGCACTTCTCAGTAGTACACAAACAAAACCGAGTTCTCATGTGATGTGCAGACGTTAGGCACAGAGAATTATTTCCCAGATCTGTTTCTGAATTGTTTCTTGGAGTTTCTGTGGGCATTTTTGGATTTTGTTTTTGGTTTTGTTTTGGTTTTGTTTTTTTCTTGATAGCTCCTCTCAGCTGAGTTATGTGTCACAGCTCTTCAAGCCAGAGCAAGGACAGAGTAAGCAGAGAGGAGAGGGGTTGCCTTTTCCTCCTGCTTCATGCCTGCTGGATGTGTTCAGGTTCACCTGGAGCCTGTAAAGATGTTGCTGAGTGTTTGGGCTCTGGGTGCAGGAGCCTGATTGTTGGCTGTATATGAAAAGTGGTTTTAGGGTTACAAAACTAACAGTTAGCCATGGAATTGGAAGCTGGCCCTTTGTCCAGCCACAGCTGCTAGTTGGAGACTTGGTCACTTCAGCTGGACAACCCCATAGTTTAAATGGTTTGTCTTTTGATCTTTCCTCACTGCTAAAAAAGATGCACAGAAGTATATAGAGAACCCTTTATAGGGTTGTACTTATGCATGGCTGCCTTTCCATATGGGCAGTTTTGTCCCTTGGCTCTGTGGGTGGGACACAGTTTAAAATGCATTCTGCTGTGTAAGGAGTTTCTAGTCTCAAGTCTCATCAAACTCACTGGGTTTGCTTTGTCATAACACATGATACAGAATTAAATTTATTTGGGCTGCTTTAAGGATGATATTTACTTTTTGCTTTTGTCTCCATGAAACATCCTACTGATGTTCCACCATAGTTGAAGTGGTTTCATGACAGATACAGCTTTCCAAATGTTCTTCCCCTCTAATTTCATTCAGCCATTTTTTGAGCAATACCTATGATATCACAAGTATGAAAGAAAAGATGGGTACTAAGACAGTCAGCTGTTTAGACCCTAATTGCTGCAGGTTTTCAGGAAAATAATAATTTTGTTCTCTCAGAATTACATGAGTTGGCTTAAAATGCAGGTAAAGGTCTGCATCTGACTGTTTTTGTTTTTTTTTTTTTTTTTTTTACAAAAGCCATATGAGTTGGCCATTTCAGACATTAAACTCAACTTCATTTCCCTTCTTTTCCAGTTGCTGCTGTAGTGCTATTCTATACAGCCCAAAGCCCACATAATATACCTCTGACTGAAGTCATTGGGCCAATATGGCTCATGTTGCTGCTTGGGACTGTGCACTGTCAGATTGTCTCAACACGAACTCCTAAGCCACCTCCCAGCACAGGGGGTAAAAGAAGAAGGTATAGTCTGTGTTAAAGTACTTTAGTTAAAGACTTATAGTCTGTGTTTAGTAAACTACTGTAGAGAATGTGCATGAAAAAAAATGTAGGGGTTCACAGTCTGTGCTTTGCTAGAGATGAGAAATTGGTGCTCTGTTTTTATTTGACACTTCAAAATTGTGCTTAATTGGTGCTCTTTAACTTTTATGCATTGATTAATTTAGGCATCGTTTTATTTGAATTTTAATGCGTTAAATCTGACATTTTGTCTCAAAACAGTTATCTGAATAGTGGTGGAGTGACAGTGTTTATATTACTGCAAATTTAGTTTTATGAATCTGGCTAATAATCTGTGAAAAGTATATGCTAAAAGAGATGCTCTTGGAAATGTAGAATTTAAGTCTTCCAAGCACTCCACTGACTGTGAGTGCTACAGTGAATTGTCCCATTAAAATGGGAAACACTGCAGCAGTGACTTGTGTAGGTCTAAGCTTCTGATGATGAAATGAAATGTGTTTTGTGTTTAAGTATATAATAATGAATGTATGATGCTGTTTTATTAAATAGAGTTTATTAAATTGATATGACAAAGCTTTAGCAAAATACTTTGAAATCTTGCTTGTTTTTGCATGCTTAAACTGCTGAACACATTATAGAACTAGCAGATTGCACTTACAAAACTACCTTCCCATTTTAATCTCTTCTGATGAAGGAAATTAAGGAAAGCAGCACATTTGGAAGTACATAGGGAAGGAGATGGCTCTAGTACCACAGATAACACACAGGAGGGAACAGTGCAGAGCTACGGTACAAGCACCTCTTGCAGTATTGGCGCTGTCTTCAGAGATATCTGGCATGCTGCTTTCTTTTTATCAGGGTTTGTATTTATTCAAGGCTACATAAGTGTTAGAGATGCACTATCCCTTTTCTAATTAAGTAAATATTGATGTAATGATTAAACTTCTGTTGATCTAGTTTTTTGCTCTTAATAGCAAACTCATCTGAGTATTTGAAAATGGACTAATGTGTTGTTTCTTGACTTTTGCAAATGCTGATGCAATGATTTTGAAAAAATATTGAATTGTCATAGAATAATTTGGGTTGGAAAGGACCTTAAAGATCATCTAGTTCTCCCCCCTTGGCATAGGCAGGGGCAACTTCCAGTAGAGCAGGTTGCTCAGAGCCCCATCCAGTGTGGCCTTGAGCACTCTAGGGATGGGGGCAGCCACAGCTTCTCTGGGCAGCCTGTTCTACTGTCACCACTCCCTCACTTAACAATTTCTTTCTAATACTGAAAGCTAAACTTACCTTTTTTCCATTTGAAACCATTGCCCCTTGTCCTATCACTACATGCTCTTGTCAAAAGTCCCTCTCCAGCTCTGGAAGGTGCTCAGAGGTCTCCCTGGAGCCTCTTCTCCAGGCTGAGCAACCCCAGTTCTCTCAACTGTCTTCACAGGAGAGGTGCTCCAGCCCTCTGATCATCTTCCTGTCCCTCCTTTGGACTTGTTCCCACAGTGCTATATCCTTCTCATGTTGGGGGCCCCAGAGCTTAGTGCAGTGCTCCAGGTGGGATCTCGTGAGAGCAGAGTACAGAATTAACTTTTAGTTAAATTATATTTTGTTGTTTTACTACAACATGTAGGTTATCGGGAAAAAACCAACTTAGTTTCTCAGTTTTAATCCAAAGAGAAAAATTCAACTGTTTAATTTTTACTTTATCACCTTACCTCCTTGTTACTCCAAGAGAATGCTTATTCAACTCTGTCACTGTCATCAAATGGCACTCTTTTTCTTCAGGTTTCAAATAAACACTGATTGGGCTATTATTTTTTTTTTTTTAAAAACCCGTTCTAGAGCTGTATGTGCAGGACATGCTATGCATGCAGCATTTTGAGTGCTATGTATCAGCATGTATTAATTAGTGAAAATATACTCAATAAATAGTATTAAATTGAGAAAAGGGATAATGCAAGTTATGACATTGATGTTTTGTTGTGCATGCTGCATTGTAAATACAGCAACACTAACATGTCTGTCATACCTGTGATCTCTGCTCTTAACCACTGGTAAAACTCATGTTACCTTCTGGGAGTGTCTACTTGAAACCTTGGACAAGTTTTGAAAATGTTTAAAAGTGTTGTAAGAGGAGAGTTCATTTGACTTTTTCCTGTGTGGGTTAAGCTGTCTTTGATAAACTGTGGGTCATAGTGATAGGCACCAGGGTCTGTGGGCATTACTCTCTGGTATGCTTCAAGTGTAATCTTGTAAACTTCTTGATGTTTTGTTTTCCCTTCATTGAAGTATTGAAAATACTGTTCTGCAGTAAGAACAGTGTTGGAAGATTTTTTTCCCTTGCCTTTCCTGCTGTGTGGCTCAGAGTATTTTCAGTTGAGAAGGGTTATGTGGAACTTATCCTAAAGACTTGTTTAAACCATTTAATGAGAGGTACTGTGTGTATATATATAGATGTTAAGCCTCCACGATGACTACTTAGTATATACAGTATCTTCAAAGGAAGAAGAACACAGAGTGACTGAGAGTGCTGTAAACAGCCCTTAGTCCTTTGTTACCCCTTCATTGCAGAAGCACAGTTGTTTGTATGTCTGGAGCCATACAAACTTGTCTAGATGAAAAATAACCTTCTTTTTACCCAGGGGAACATACAGTTCAGTTTCTTCATGTAATTTTTTTCATGGTAATACAAACAGTTTTGTCAGCACAATGGGAGTGGGGCTGGGAATGAGGAAGCAAGAGCACAGTGTGGAGTAATTGACTGCTTGGTGAGGCTCCTTAAAGAAAATCTTAAGAAATCTCAGTGCAAGGAACCTTCACAGCTACACTTGTCCTGTTTCTTAAGACAAACTTGGAAGCTCTTTAGATAAGCACATTAGAATGTCTTATTTAGAATGTCTGATTAGTATTTATTTTCAGCAGTTTTTCACTTACACAAATTTTTGACATACTGTTTTCTGGAATTTTAAGTATAGGTCATAAATTCATGATTTCAAATTAACCTCAGAAATTACGTTCTCTGTGTTAGGGCAGGACCCTGTGTACCTGCACCATTTGCCTGTGCTCAGATCATTGGTAAACTGGAACTGTGTATTCAATAAATATCCTTTCTATTGGCAGAACTCAGTCTGACTTAAAAATTAGAATTCTAAACTTTAATTCCAGCACAGGGGCAATTTAGAAAATACTATTGATAAGTCTTACTTGAAAAGAGGGCAGTATCCAAGCAGGTGATCTGTTCAGAATGCAGTACTGATTTGGGAATTTGCCCTGCATGTCTCCTTACTCCAGTGGAAATCTTGTAACCTCTAAAATGCTGTAATCTTTAGAAGTTTTGCAGTGGGAACAGAGGGGAGAGTTTTTCTGATCAACCTCAATGAAAATACATTGAGAGAATACCTGAGAGTGCAAATCCACACTCTTCCAGAAATTTTATTGAACTTTCTTTGGTATTTTCCCTTGATAATGCACAAATAAGACTGAAAGTCATTCTTGATTTAGCTTTTGCATATATTCAAGTCTTTTAAAGCATCCTGGTTTGTTTTACTCTAAATTTAAGGCATTCCTGGTTTGTTTTACTCTAAATACTTTTAGTTATAGCCTTAAATTGTAAAAGTTAATTAAGGATATATGTATATATAGTAATTCTAGAGAACCATACATTTTTGCCAGCTAGGGATATATTGTTTGTGTTTGTTACTGTGGGATTTTTGTTTTGTTTTTCTTTGAAACGTGCACAAAAGCCTGACTTTAAGCCCAATATACACTTTTCTGGCTTGGGGCTTACACTTAAATTTATACAAAAAAATAACTTTGGTTTCTCTGTTAGAAGGAAATAAAGAGTTCAGTCAAGCTCCCTGAGACTTAGAATGAGCCTTAGTTGATACCAGACCAATAGCTTTGGTCTTATGATTTTAGCACTCAGACATTGCTTGAGTAGTGAAATCCCATCTGAAAAAGTTGTGCATACATGCAAGTGTTCCTTTTTTCTCTTACCTGTTCCTTTTCAACTGTTTGAGGCTACTTCTAGCTTTAAAGTTTTGTGTAAAATGCATCAAAACTTCTCAAATCAAATTTGGAAGAGCTGTCTCATTAATCTGCTCATACAGTTTAGTAACTTGTGGAGGAAATGTTTCTGATTGGATGTGTGTGTGTGATGAGAACTTAAAATTTTCTTTCAAACAGTGCAGAAGTAAATGCAGAAGTGCTGGAGGAATATTTAATGAATTACAGATTAGCTTATCTGGATTCCTCCTTATTGCAGATAATTTAATTTTAGTGCTTCTTCCTCATTACTCACAACTGACCTTGCTTATTATTTTGCAATGAGTTGCCACTGAAAGGCGGTCCCTTTGCTTTAAAAAATATAAATGTTAACTTTTTTTCTTAGTTAGGGTGACAAATTAAAGATGAGAAAGGAGGATTAAACACCTTAGTAACATCGTCTCTTCTCTTGATCATTTTGTCTGCATCCCTTTATCCATTTTTTCTGCATACCGTTATTTTGTGAGCTGAATTGGTCCTTTTTGGATTTTTTTTTCCTATTTTATCCAGCTGTCCCTTGCCATTTTTTGCTTTCAGGACTCCCCTTTATGTGTGGGATACCTTATCTTGGAAGGAATGTGAGGCGACTCTCCAAATTCTCCCAATTTGTTTGATGTACATATTAAAGAGGAATTTAATCTTCTGCTGTGTAATCCAAGCCCTCACAGAATGCCTCAGTCCTTAAAGAGAAAGGCAGTGCATATTCCCTCACAGGAGCACCAGATCAATTGAACAGATTCTTGATAGTTCAGTGTTCTTGATAGCCCAGTGCTCTACTTGAAATAAAAATAAAAATTTTCAGAAGCATTATTTATAACACTTGTCTTCTTTCCTCTCTTTTCCCGCCTAGTGTTCTGAAAATCTAAAAAACAAAATTTAATTTACTTTGACAATACAGAAGCTTAAGACTAAAAGTCCCTGTCAGTAAGGTAGCAAGTTGCTATTCCTCTTCATTCCTTCATCCATTGCACTTTGTAGTTTGGGAGTATAATCATCCAAAGGTTTGCTTTGAGAGAGCCTTCTTCTTGCATGAGGTAGTCTTGCTGGTACATTTATTGTCTAGGAAAGGGCTTTGATTTTAGAGGATGTTATGGGAGACTATTCAGTGAGAGATTTGTCCTTTAAAATCCTTGAGATTTTATCCTTTAAAATACAGCTTAGTTGGTATGTTTGTAAGAGATAGGGAAAAATGTTGCCTGGGGTGTTGCTGGATAATGCAGAAAAGAGTAGATCCCCTTCTGTTTAGTGGGGTTGTCAGTAAGCAGAGTATATTCAAAACAGCACCAAATATCAGTGTACAGAGTACTAAACAGCATGTTTGTTTGCAGCTTCAGGAAATTGCATGCTTGCTTTGAATTAATAATTATTAAAGCAACTTCTAGCATCCCTCTTTTATTTGTTAAGACTGAATAGAGGGATTTCTCTTTCACTTTTGATGCTTGTGATTCTTCTATTAGCAAAGCTGCTGTGAAGTTTTATTTTTAAAATAGGTTTCTTTTTCTCTTCTTTCAGTAGCTAATCATATAAATTTCTTTCACAACCTGACAGTTTATTTTATAACAATTTTAGGAGAGGATAATGAGTATTATTTAGAAGATTAAATAGTTACAAATATGGCATCAAAATCAAATTGTTAATATTGTTATTTTGTGGATATCTTAGTAAAGCTAAAACATTGGTCGATAGGAATAAGAAGGATTTAGACTGGGGAAATAATTCAGAGAAATAATTAATTTAACACATGTATTTGTTTTAAACATAGATCTAAGAAAGCAAAAAGCTCAATAGATAAATCCACTGAAACTGATAATGGCTACGTGTCCCTTGATGGGAAGAAGCCAGGCAGAGGCAGTGAAGAAGGCGTGCAGGGCCACGAGCGTCGCTGCGAGGTCATCAGGCCAGAAGAGACAGGGTGGAGCCCTGCCACAGTCAGAGATGCCCTGAGCAACCACAGTCACCACAAAGTAAGTGTGTTTGTTGCTGTTTGTGATGCCTTTGATGCATTTTTATCTGCTTTATTCTTAAAAATATTTGAAAAATTAAATTAGGCTTAGGGTCCTGGAGCCAAAAATTGTAGTGAGTTGCCTTACTTCATCATATTCCTGGCCTTTCCTTTTTCTTGTAGGAGGAACCTTAATGGTGTTCAAAAAATTTTTTGTATTCTTTATTTCAATGCACAAATTTGTGTGCTGTCCTTTATCTGTGGGTATTTCCTGACCAGGTAAACCTTCTGTGCCTTCTCTGACAGTCTGGGCATCTAAGATCTGTCTCTGTGATAAAATGGAACAGATTTTGGATTACTGACAATTTGTAATTTTAAGGTCATTCTGAGCATTTCTTTGCCTGTGAATCATCTTCCTTTTACTTTTTTTTGTTTGTTTTTTTTTGTTTGGGTTTTTTTTTTTTTTGTTTGTGTGTTGTTTTGTTTTTTGTTTTTAATTGATCTGTGTGAAAGATGAGGAAAGCAGGATTTCCCTCCAAGTGAAATAGGCAGGACTCTCTATACTGAGGAATAGAAATGAGAGGGAATAATAGAATTATTATAGAATCATAGGAAGTGATCATGGAAGAAAGCAGAACTTTTAATTTTTTCTGGGTCTTATTATCTGCTGGATATCCTGTATTCAAAGTAACACACATTAGAGACCTCAGTATTCAACATACATCCTCTAAGCCTTCATCCTTGTAAGAGATGGTGAATGTTAACTTTGTACTGAATATGTTGATAATTCAGTCTTATACTGTTAATTTTGACTGGTTGGTTGGTTTGGATTTTTTGGTTACGTTTGTTCTCTTTTCAGAAGCAGATACATTTTCTCTAAGCCTATCTTGACATGTTCAGTTTACAAAAAATCATATTTAAAATAAGAGCATCATAATCTTTCTTGAGGCTAATGTGAACTAGGCTTTCCATTGAAAAAATATTTTTGTTGCTACAATTTCTATTCCATAATTCCTGCTCTGCCAATTTTGAGTCTTGGAAATGCATTAATAACTGGTTTAACTGAGCATAGATACTGAAGTTGCAGGAAGAAATTGGATTTCACTAGTTGAGAACAAGACTTAATAAATGTGACTCTGTGTCTTACTAATACTGTATTTCTTGCCCTAGGATACTGCCAGGACTGTGACAAATTTATCAGATGAAGTTTCTAGCGAGGAGGGGCCTGACACGGGCTATTCCTTACGCCGCAATGCGGAGCGCACCTCTAGCGACTGCACCCTTCGCAACAGGAAATCTCACCATTACAAGAAACACTACCCTCTGGAGGTGGGCTCATTTCTATTGCTTCTTGCCTGTCAGTTCTGAAAACAACTTGACTTCTTATTGACTAAGGTATATAGAGCAAGCAGCTTGCATGTGCTTGGTTGCTGGCTGGAGTTAAACTATGACATTTCCACAATTTTTTTTTTTTTCCCATCTTGAATTTTAGGAGTCTGTAAACTGGAAGTCATGCTAGTGAGGAACATAATTTTTTTTCTTTGCCTTTGTTTAATGACAGTGTTTTGAAATGAAAAGATTGTAATACAGTTTTTTTGAGCTTCATCCTCTTTTTCAATTTGTTGTAAGGAGAATTAAAATACGTTTGGTAGATTTTTGCATCGGGTTATGGTAACTCTGTTGCTGTCTTGTGACACCAGTTATCTCCTCTGGAAATTTGCTTTGTTACAGAAACAGTAGTAATTGGGAATATGCAAATTTTCAGCATGGTTCTGCTCCTGTTTCTCTCCATTTAGTATTTTGGATTCACTCGCTTTCTTGTGGAGAAGTCTGATTGACTCTGAATTTTCATTTCCTTGTCTTTGTTGAAACAATAATATTAAATCTTGTAATGAAATCTTACAAAATTGTCAATGTATAAAAAATACCAAAATTTTAAGAGACTTGATGACATTACAGCTTATAATAGGGGATTTCACAGATTTCATATGAGCAGAATTCTTAATTGTAAGGACTCAGACATTGAAAGAGAATGGAATATCTTATTGTGGTTTTGTTTATTTATTCATTATTTTTAAAAATTATGCTGTTTTGCTAATGGTATGCAACTTCACAGATATGGAACACTTTAAAGGCTGTATTGCTATTTTTTCTCAAAAGTTAAGCAAAGAAAGCAAAAAGTAAAATCAGCACTGACAAAAGTCCACTGACAGATGGGCTGGATTGGCAGAGCTTCATAAGTAAACTCTCTACTTGTTATAGCAAAAGTGTATTGGAAAAGTTCAGGTACTGCTTGCTCTGATCACAACTGCAAGGCCTTGAAGTTGATGCTTTGCATAAAAAACATTATTAAATAAGCTATTCTTTCACTCATTTCTTGCAGACTTTGGTTAGAAAGATCCAGAATGTTGATTGATGTCAGCATTTAGTGCCTTCTGCCATGTGTGGTTTGTGATAATGGCACTGTTTTTTTCATGTTATAGGAGATGTCCCTTCACTGTGTACTTGTGCAGCCATAGTGCTTCACAGGAAGAAGAAGAAAGACACCATTACAGTTGATTTCTTTTATTTTTAAACTTAGATATATTTTTCTTTAGTGTAGAGAGCTTCAAAGCTAGGGAAGACTTAGTAGATAGCTTCAGAAGCTAAAGACAGAGTGTAATCCATGTTTAGCTGTGGCAGTACTGTTTCACACTGACTCCATGTTCACTGATCTGACTGATGCAATCAAAGAGGAAGCTTTTCTTTCTTGCTCCCAACTCGCCTCCCCCACACCATTACAAAGAAAATGAAACAATAGTTTTCAAATCAGTGAAAGCTTTCTTTGTATTAAAAAAATTAATAAGTGAAGTCAGTGGATATACTCTCAATTTCTGTCCTGCATTTTCTTTTATCTTCATGTTTATGTGTCTACTTAATTGTTGTTTGAATAAGCTATTTTTCATGTTCTTACTTTATTAAATTTCAGCCTCAGTGGTACCCAGTAGTGACTGCCTTCTATAAATATCTTCTTTTTTGCTTTAAAAAAAATTCTTCAGACTCTTTCTGCATTGATGTTATCCCTCTCTTTGTAAAAGGTGGAGAAAGAGTTCAGATCAAATTTTTTCTAAGCATTTCTTTACAAAATGATATGCATAAAATACATTAAACATGGTTTTCAGAAAGAATGAAGAACATTTCTTCAGGTAGTAATGGACTATGACTCACACTAAGTTAGTATGTCTGCTGAAACAGTGCTTAATATTTTTTCAGTGTAGAAAATTGTGTGTTCTCAAGAGAAATTAGTAGAAGTAAACTTGGTGTAAGAGGGAATGGAAATTGCCAGAGCATGGCAGTGAGTAGGCTGATGCTGCTTTTAATACTACACCCCTGTCTTGCTGGAAATGGATTCTCTTTATTGTAGAAAGTAGTTTACACTCTACATTGTTTTTCTGAAGACAGCAGTAGATTGTTTCATGTGTATGCATTGGGAGATTTGAATGTCCCAAACTTCAGATTTTTCTTTCTTTATCCAAGAGCTAGGTACAACTGGAGTTTACAAAGGCATACTTGTTTGTCAAGTGCAGTTTGTTTAAAATAATTAAATTTTTATGTCTAATTGTGCAGATTACACATAAACCTGGCATTAGCTATGTGTACCCTTGCTTTTTTTCCCCCTCTATACCTGATGCATTACTGTGTTCAAGATCACTCTGTCTTTGAGAGGTATGTTAGTAGTAACATGTGACTTTAGGGGCAATTCCTCAGAAGCTGGAGATATAGCTGGAGTCTGTGGCTTGATAATTGCTGTTAAATTCTAAACTAATGAGCTCTAAAAAATCTGTGAAGTAGTTATTTCATTTTAATAATGAGTATGATTAGATTCTTCCTTATATGACCCCCTCCCTAAAAAACAGAGGCCATGGACTGTTGCTTGCTTTTTGGTACAGTGTCTTAAAATGTGCAACATCTTAGACACACTTGCAATAAACATACAAACCTTTCTGATGACCAGGGTAATGGATTAGAACCTAAAATTCCAGATGAACACAGAATCACTCACCTGAACTTTAAAACACCTCTGCCAGGAAATGATGTAGAATAAAACATCAGCATTAAATCCAGTGGATGTTTGGCTTTCAGGATACACCTAAATCAGGTACCAGCTGCAGTTCCCGGTGCTCCAGCTCCAGACAGGACTCTGAGAGTACCAGGCCAGAGTCAGAAACAGAAGATGTGCTGTGGGAGGATCTCCTGCACTGTGCTGAGTGCCACTCGTCCTGCACCAGCGAGACAGACGTGGAGAGCCCTCAGGTGAACCCATGTGTGAAGAAAGAATTCAGAGATGACCCATTTCATCAGGTTGGTGCCCACCAGTTCTGGCTTTTTACACTACACACAAGGTCAGTGTTACCTTTCATGTGTCACAGAAAGCCTGGGAGAAAGACCTATATCAGATGGAAGGAACAAAGCCAAAGTGATTTGGTAGAATTAAAACAAGTAAAGCTTGATTTCTGCTACTCAGTCATTAATTTTTCAAAAGAAGAGGGTATGACAATATATCAAAATAGCCTATAGAATATTTGAGTGCTTGAATCTTAATTCTAATTTAGGGCAAGGACTGATTGATTTACTTTTCCTCTGTGATAGGTTGTTCTGTTTGGGTATTTATTTTTCTGTTTTGGTTTTTTTTTACCTTTTTTGTTTGTTTGTTTGTTTTGTTTAATTTTTTAATTGTTTGGATTTTGTTGGGTTCCCTTCCCCCCCCTTTTGTTTTTCTCTAGTGGAATTGCTTTTTATAAGCACTTATCAGACACCTTTCTGTTTGCATATTTGGAAATGTATATATAAGAAAAGCAAACAGAAGGATATATGTATATGCATATATATGTGATATCATGGGTGTATTATACATGCCTAAATTCTATTTGATTATAATTTTTTTACCTTAAAATTAATAGTAGCAATTTGGATTATTTCATGCAGTGTTTTCTGTTTTTATTTTTAGTTCTTCCTGCTTGCATTCAATAAAACACTAAACCTTGCAGTAGTGAGTTGAATTCCAGTACATATATTGACTTAAAGACTTATATTGATTTGACCACTTGAGAATTTTTCTACCTGATTGCAGATTGCAAATTTTTGAGTTTCAGCTCCTGGTGTTGATACTCCCTCTAGAGGGAGAGCTTGGAAAACTGTGGTTAAGAAAAACCTGCAACAAATATTTATGCTATTTTAATATTATAAATAATTTCTTCTTCACCCTTTCTTCTTCACCCGGTAGAAATAAGGGAGATAGTTGCGTACTCTGCAGATTACAAATATTTCACATCAATACTTACAAAGCAAGCAATAACATGAAAATAAAGCTTTATTTGCAATCAATAATAATTAAAATCTAGAAATAATATCATGCCCTTGCCCCTGTCAGCAGCAGCACTTCCAGCAGTGTGATGCACATAGTGCCAGGTGACTAAAGCTGAAAGCAATTTTCATCTCCTGAATGGGAGAGGAGGGAGACAGGGCTGAGGGAAATCAAGAAATGGCCACAGCAGTATTTGTCACCTCAACATTTTTTCCATATCCTTTAATTCTCACTTGGCTCTTGGTTTGAAAGAAAGGTCCCTGAGCCCTGAGTGCATTCAGAAGATTAACCTGGGATTGCTTGGCTCTGGGAGCTGCCTGTATTGATTAGACACCCACTGCTCTCTGAGTCTGGCCAGATCCAGTGTGCACAGAGGGGTCTTTGTGCATAACTAGGATTTTGAAGTCATTAAAAGCAAATAATAAAAAACTATTTCCCTTAGCCTTAACCTGAGAAGAGTGCTTTTCAGGATGTTAGGGGTAAATAAATAAAATAAATTCATTAAATGTGTCAGAATTGAAAACGACTCATAAGTTGAACTTTGTTTTCATATTTCTCTCTTCTTTGATATGTTCGAGTAGAAAAGAAGCCAATAAATCCTTAATCCCATTAACTCATCCCTATTAGAAAATGGACTATAGAGAAGGAGAGATTTCTGTTCTCACAGCTATTTCTTGGAAAAGAAGGGGAGGATCTTAAGGAATGAGGTTAACATATAATAGAAGTAAATGCTATATAGCAATATTTGTGTCAGTCTAAAGTGTTTTGGTTTGATTTTTTTGGTGGTTTTTTTTAGTTGTGGTTTTTGGTTTTTTGTTTGTGTGGTTGGTTTTCTTGTTTTGGTTTTCTGGGGGAGGGGGTTTGTTAGTATATTTCTGACAAAGGCATATTGACATGAGAATAGATTCTTAATTCTGATGGAAGATATTCTTTGTCTTTCCCAGAGTCATTTGCCTTGGATCCACAGTTTGAACCCAGGACTAGAAAAAATAAGTGCAATTGTATGGGAGGGTAATGACTGCAAGAAAGCAGATATGTCTGTGCTTGAAATCAGTGGTATGATAATGAACAGAGTGAGTATTTGTTTTACTTTATGCAAATATTGTGTTTAGAACTGTAAGCACTACCAAGCCTGGTTTATGTGGGTTTTTTGTTTTTTTTTTTTTTTTTTGGTTGGTTGGTTTTTTGGTGGGTTTTTTGGTGTTTTTTGATTGGTTGGTTGTGGGTTTTTTAATTTGTTTTGTTGTTTGTGTTATGGTTTAAGTTTCTGTTATTCACATTATTGTTCTATGGCTACATCACTCTGATTTACTTGTTACTACTAGATTAAAGGGCTACCAGATCTATAGTTTTGAGACAGTAAGAGGTGTTTGCATTGTTAGGTGCTTGCTCACATAGCCAACCTCAGTTTTATTGATACATGTTGTGAATAATCAAGTTGATCTCCTTGATTTCAATGAACAAGTCATTTATTGGGTTAGGAATACACAGGTCTGGGTATCTGGATGCTAAAGTTAGGATTGGAAAAGAAAGCTTTCCTCTTTAGGAAGCAAACCTCTAAGAGGATGAGTGGGATGTTCTCACTAGTCCTCCCTCCTTTCTCCTAGTACTCCTCTTGAGGAAACAGTTGGAAATGCATTTAATTGATGTGCTCTTTTTCAAAATAGGCAACATGAGTATTTTGTAGAGTTGCTTATAAAGCCTAGCATAGCCAAGAAAACTCTCACTAGTTCTGACAAGTTGATACTCTCTCCCACTTGGTAAAAAGCAACTTATTCACAAACCTAGTTCTGATCTCTGCCTGACTCAGAGGCTTTACAGGTTTGGATGCAAGACACAGCAGAGACAAACTCAGCAAGCCATAGCCAGCAGAACAGAACTCCAGACCAGTCTGCACTGTACACACTTTGATTCCACTAAAAAGGATACAACCTAAACCAAACAGAAATAGCAGCAACATACAGGATCTAAGCAGCCCAGTCTGATTGGGCCACTTGGCTAATTCAGCATTTAGTGAATTTTTAATCCAGGAATATACACTGGAGTTTAACTGCAGTGTTTTATTGTTGTTATTTTAAGTTACTTGGTTCCTGTGTATTAAGTGCTCTTTGAGGAGTTCCTGGTTTTTAAATAATAAAATGGGATGATGATTGGTTGAAGTTTTCATACAATTTACCAGATTATAAAGTGGTCTTTGTGATAAAAAAAAAATATTTTATTTATTGAATGAATAACAAAATCATTCAAAAATTAAATACATTCGTTGTTTTGTTTTGTTTTTAGGTGAACAGCCATATACCAGGAATTGGCTATCAGATTTTTGGAAATGTCATATCTTTAATCTTGGGTTTAATGCCCTTTGTCTTTCGACTTTTCCAAGCTAAAGATTTAGAGCAACTCGCAGCACATTCTGCCACTGAGCTCTGCATGACTGCATTTGGATCAGATGGAGATGTTCTGGTTCTCTCAATGGTTATTATAAGTTTCGTGGTCCGGGTGTCTCTTGTGTGGATTTTCTTTTTTCTGCTCTGTGTAGCAGAGAGAACATATAAACAGGTATGAACAGCAAAGCAAGAGACTTCATCTAAAGCAAACCAAGGTTTACTGTCTGCATTTTTTGACTTTGTGGCTATTTTAAACTTGTTTTCTTCAGCGCGCTGTGAGTCATAGATCAGTGATGACAAACACTTCAGTGGGCTTGCAGTTCAGGAGATGACTCAGTTCCAGTGGACTGAAGTCTCTGAAGCTAAAAGGTTTTTTTTGTTGGTGTTTTATTTTTTTCCTGGAGAGAATTTCTGGGTGAAAACTGGCTCCATGCATTAACCCAATGCTTATTCATGTCCCAGTTTGTTTCAGGTTTCCACAAGGAGAAGTAGTTTCAGGAAAAGAGCTCTATAAATTTACAGTGCGTTTCATTCAAAACCTTCAATTTAATTCATAGAATCATAGAATGGTTTGGGTTGGAAGGGACCTTAAAGATCATCCAGTTCCAACCCCTCTGCCATGGGCAGGGACAGCTTCCATTAGACCAGGCTGCTCAGAGCCCCATCCAGCCTGGCCTTGGACACTTCCAGGGATGGGACATTGAAGACAGTTCTGTCCATCCCTGGCCAAAGCCCTGCCTACTTTGCTGTTAGATCAGTTCTGTAGGTGGAGATGGTGAGAGCTGCTCTTTGAAGTGCTATTCCATTGCTTGTTACTGCAATTGAAACTTCAGAGAGCTACCTTACTAGCTGCAGCTTATAAATACTTATGGGTCTGCAAAAGAAACATTTTTATACTTTCTGTTCTCAAATTATGGTCAAAATATGTGATGTAATACAGTAGAAGGAAATTAACCTGCTTCTAATAATGATATCTGTTGAAAGGAACTTCTGTGGTATAGGTGCTCTCTAATGCAAATGATTGGCAGGTTTGGTTTATTTTTTCCCAGATTTTAGGAATATAGCAGATCTCCTGTATAAAAGTTGAAGAAAGGAACTCAAAGTGTAGCTAACTTTTGTTAATCATTAGAATGTGGAGACTTTTAAAATGTTTTAGTGTATTTCCTCTCTTTAATAATATGCTGCACTTGCTTCTGGTTTATATTAGCATAATTTAATTTACACTGGTACGTTGTACATTATGTTGACATATTTAATGAAGCCTTTTCTCTAATTTTTTTGGTACCTCTGAAAATCATTTAACAGCTAAGGTAATTTTTTTTCTTCTCTGCAGAGGCTACTTTTTGCTAAACTTTTTGGTCATCTAACATCTGCCAGAAGGGCAAGAAAATCAGAGGTACCTCACTTTCGCTTAAAGAAAGTGCAGAATATAAAAATGTGGCTTTCTCTCAGGTCCTATCTAAAGGTAAAATTTATATTTTTGCTTTTAATAAGGTTTTAACACAATACATTTTAAAGATCTTGTTTATGTTCTAACATAAAATGGTGCTGATGGAAGGTTGGTGTTGTAGGCTATTTTCTCCTGTACCCTTATTAGTGGTTCATATGTCCCATATATGCTTCATTTTTGTGACTCTGGGCCACCAGTGCCTGCAGGCAGACAGATTTTGAGAAAGTTAATGTGTGGTTTTCACCTTGTTTTAAAGCCTGAGTGTGTTCAGAGTTAGAGTCTTGTCCTAGTAATGCCAGCTGAAAAGTTGTGTGAGTACATTGGGTAAAAAGTGACCACATGTAGTTTAATACTGACAATATCTTATTTTAAGAGTCTCATCAGTTGGTGTCATTAACACAAGGAATTTATAAAGCAAGACAGTTCTTGTATATTTGTGCTGTGAGTGTATGGGTGCCAGGTGAAGCTGGAAATTCTGCCCAAGTATTACCTGTAAGACATTCTGATCCCTGAAATCTCCTATCACTAGTTTTTACAAGCAGAAAAAGATTAGTGAAAACATGAAGGAATTATGGTGTGGAGGCTGGAGAGGGTGGAAAACAGGAGCTATAAGCAAACAAAATTTAGTGTGGTGCTGGTGGGATGAAAGAAGGGTAACATCACTTAGATAATAGAATGTAGAAACATCACTTAGAAAATAGAGTGTAATTGGGGTGTTTTAAATTTCTGCATATGGTAGCACTGTTGTTCAATGTCTTCCTTTCTTTCCTTGGAACCACACTTGTCTATTCCACCTTTACCTGTGCCACTGAAAACATTTGTATAATGAATGTGGCTAACAAAAAAGTGGTCAGAGGCAGGTGTGTAGGGAAGTGACTGAGCAGAGAAACAACCAGTGGAGAGCAGTGTGATTGTGACTAGTTGTGCTGAATACCTGTGCTGCTTGGCTGGAGTTTCACTCACACGTGCATTTCCTCTGTTTTCAGCGTCGTGGTCCTCAGCGCTCAGTGGATGTGATAGTTTCATCTGCCTTCCTGCTGACCATCTCAGTTGTGTTTATCTGTTGTGCACAGGTAAGGAAACTTTACTTGTAGAGAAACAGCCATGACTAAAATAGCTTTAAAAACAGTTTTGAGTGGCTTTTACATGGTGATGTCCAATAAGTTAAAAGACCCCAGTGAACAAACAGTAATAGCTGTTAGAGCTTTTTGGAATAGAGCTCCATTCTGTATCCTTGTTTCATCTACTTTAGAATATTTTTCTGTAATAGCAAAAGAAAATTCTCTTGCAGCAAGTTAGAGGGCTAGGCTATCACCAGTGGTGTGGAGTCTAATGAAAGCAAGTGGTAGATTCTGCACCTGGGATAAGGTGATTATTGAAGGTTATCCTATGCAGGACCAGGAGTTGGCTCAATCAGTGATGTTTATGTATCCCTGCCAGCTCAGGATGTTCTATCATATCACTCTTATATTTTAAATCTGTGTCCTCCTTCATTTTTCATTGTGGTTTTTGGAACTTTTATTTTTTTCTTCATTTTGCATCAAAATACACTTCCACAAAGACACTTGATACTGACCTTGGCTGATGCTTTTTGTGAGAAACACGCTTGTTGGCTATATTGGCCTGCCCTCTAGTGGAAAATCTTTTAGTAAGCAAATCTATCTTTAAAGAAGCTTTCTGTTGCTTAAGATTTGTCTTTGAACTTCTATTTCAAAATATAGAGGATCTTCTGAATGGCTTCTGGTTGTGATTTCTTTACAATTTCTAACTAACTATTGTGTTTGCCTGCTAGCTAGCTGTAAGTATTTTATTAAGAATGTAATTTACATATAACTTAGTACATGTGAGGCTGTGGGGTTTTTTTCAATCCCATGTAGTGCCCTTTGCAGGTCTGAACAGGAGCTAAAAATTGTCTTAGAATGTAATTTTTTTATTTATCTTTTCTCAGACCTCATATCTCTGATACAGTGTTGGTTTAAAATTATGAGTCAAATTTTATAGGCCTAAAAACCTTCCATATGTTTATTACTGGGATGTGTTTTTTTTGAAGCTGTGGAGATATGTTACTATTTTCTTGTATCGTAATGCAATTATTATTTCAAATTAAATTTTGATTTCTTTTATCTTTTTTTCTTTTTTCAGCTACTTCACATGCATGAGATTTTCCTTGGTTGTCACTACAACTGGGAACTCGTAATTTGGTGCATTTCTCTGACTGTTTTTCTCTTAAGATTTGTTACTCTTGGATCTGAAACAAGTAAAAAGTACAGCAATACCTCAATATTACTTACTGAGCAGGTGAGAATTTGTATAGACCTATATTTTTATACCTAAACAACTCATTCATCTGGTAGGTCTCAGGCCTTGGAGATTTATTAAAATAGTTTGGATTAGGGAGTTAATTATGGGGAAGTGAAGCAACTTTGCAACCCAGAGTTCAATTTCTGAGATAAACGTTTGATTTCATCCCAACTTCTGTTTAAGTGAGTGGGCTTAGAGGTACCATCTCCTTTGATATAATTTAACATCTAACAGAGCACAAACATAAAAAATAGTTTTTAAATACGAAAAAAATCCTGGAATCTCAATGTTGGATGGGTGAGTAAAAGATCTGAAGACAAACTTAACCCTCTATGAAGTGAGTTGCTGTTTCCAGGTAATAGCTTAGGACTGCTAGGTTGCATGGGTTACATATAGCCTCTTCTAGACTCCTTAGAAATCTCTTTTTTCAGTAGGTTTTCAAGCTTGTCTTTGGATCTCTGTGTGTTTCTTCTCAGGAATGTTCTGGTTGGTGTTTGTTCTTCAAACCTCCCTCTCTGCTCTGCCTGACACTGCTGATATTTTTCCCAAGCTAAGCATGTTCAGTTAGTGTTAGGTTAGAAAGAAATCTCTTTCTTATGAAGTTTCACACTGGTACAAAACAACCCTTTCAGGGCAAGGTAAATAGGCAGTTCCAGAATCCTTCACAGGTTTCCTACAGAAAATGTGTTAAAGTAGGGGAATAAAATCTTCCACGCTGTGTGTCCCAAAGTCAGGATGTGAGTCCTGTGGCAGATGATATAAATGACTCATTCTGCCTTTACTAAAGATAGGGTTGGACACTGAGAAGCTTGACTGCCCCTCTCCCTTGTCCTGAATGAGATATATTGCACCAGTCTGAAAACTCTGAGCTCCTGAGCCTGGAGAGTTTTCCATTGTTCTCTTGATCCTTGGAGCTGAATGTCCCAGTAAAGTTTGTCTGCTGTTTCTGGAATGAAAATGGAGGGAAGTGTTTGGGATAAGGATTGCAAAAAAATGCAAAGAGCAAGGGGAGAGAGATTGTCAAGCCTTTATTTTGCTTTTATAGGTTTCTATACAATGCTCTTCCTGGGAGTCAATGTTTGAACATTTTAATCTAGCATGGATATTGAAAGAAACATTTTCTGTATGTCCTCAGAACTTAAAGAAGTGTTATGTCATCAGACATCTTTGCATTGAGTGCAGCTTATCTTGTTACAAGTCTTTTTCCTCAAAAATGCCTGAGAGCTTTATGAAATGAAAACCAAAATAGAATTCACAATTGTTTCTCAGAAAACGAAAAGGATACACTTCACCCTGGGTAGGACTCATTTTAGACTGGTTTAATTGCTTCAGCTGGATACTACAGCATATTTACAGTGGTCTTGAGACAGACTCATGGAAGTCTAACACGTTGGCTTTTGAAATATTGACTGATACTCACATTATCTAAAAAAGCACATCTGATCCAGTGTCCTGGAAAATGGGACACTGCAGTTATTAGGCTTGGTGAGAAGAGAACAAAGCTGAAAACAAACACAAAAGTACAACAACAATAACAAAAAAAACCCAAATGAGTCTCCACTCTCTGATGCAATTTAAATGCTCCACAGATAAGATGAAATTGAAAATTCTACTTCTGCCAGCAATGTTCCAGGCACTTCTTTGTGCTTTCTGTTCAACCTATGAATTTCATGATTAGGAGTCATGATGGGAAGCTGAAAGGGATTTTTTGGATTTTCTGCTGTTTGGTTGTAATTTTTCAGGTCCTTCTGAGAGTGTTTTTAATTGGTCTTGTAAATCTGTGAGCAAAATAGAATGTATGGTCAAACCATAGCTGTCACTTTGCCAGTTTTGAATCTCAGAGTAGGTGTGGTAGATGGCTGTGCAGACACACTCCTCCTGATGGCAAGTTTGTAATTGAAATTAAGGAAATCATAACAGCTCTTAAAAGAGATCTTGAATCTTCATAGGGTTTTCAGAGTTGCTAATTAGAGCCCTTGTTTTTTGTTTTTAGTCGTGCTTATAACTCTTGCATTGTTGAAATCAATAGTTTTATCTTTAAAAATTGGAATCTCTTTGGCTCTGAAAGCAGAATTTTAATGTATAATGCAATAATAATAGTGCAGGAGCTTAATATACCTTGAAATATATTAGTCATTGTTTTGTTTTTTTTTTAACCTGTGTAAGAAGCTTACAGTGGTCTTTTTAGGGAGATCTGATAATCAATTACTTGTTTTAGATGTCTATGGCCCTTATTTCAATAACCACCATACAACGAGGTGGTGAAATATATCATAGCATAGTCAGGTAAGTGTCATTTGAAGGACTACTTCAGCACATTTCTAAATTGTTCATTTTTTATTTTGCAGGTTGTCATCCTAAAATAAAAAGTTAGTGGCTTTTCAAGACATTTTTTGCTTTGATTTGCTTTTCTTATGCAATAGAAAAAAAAAAAAACCCTAGCCTTTGTTTGATCTAGGATATCAAAGATGGGTTGTTTGAGAGTGAAAGCTGGTGTTTCAAAATTGCTAAAAGGACAAAAGAGAGCTAGTTTGAACTCTTTAACTTTCTCAGAAATAATGACCTAAAAAAGTCTACTTCATAGAAGCATTGAAATGTTCAATATACTGTTCTCCTGCAGCAATGAAGAGTTTAATAATTTTTCAAATATTTCAAGGCACTGGAAAGATTGATTTTTCTGCTCTCGAGGTGCTCATGAAATACTAAATTACACTAGAATCTTTTAAAAGAAATTACACTTTAGCAGAGTTATGGTTTAGCATTCCATTCTGTTCAATAGCTTTTGAGGATGTCAAGTCTTGTAAGGTCTGCCCACTAGTATAAAAACCTTCTGAGGATGAATTGTCAAACCTCAGGCAACCCTTGAATGAGGAAAAAAGTTATGCAAACCCTACCTATGTTGATTTTTTGTGCCTAATTTATAGACCAGACTAAACTTTAAACTTGGTGCTATAATAATGTCAAATGTAATTAATTTGTTAAATCATAAATTAGCATTGTATTTTCCTATGGTGCTGAGCCAGGACGTGTTCTTGAATATTAAAAAGGAAACAAAAAGCTTGCTTGCTTGCAGAAATTCATTGCAGTTTTGTCATATGGCTGCTGAGCAATCACATTGTTGAAATATTAAATAGTTCAAAATTAATTCCTTTGAATTCTGAGTAGGTGGTGATACTTGTGTTTTTGTTTTAAATCAGATAAACTTGTACTTGAAAATGGAGAAAAAGCCTAATAAGAAGGAGGAACTGACACTAGTGAACAATGTTTTAAAACTTGCTACTAAGTTATTGAAGGTAAGAATTAAAATGGTATTCCCATATTGTAAAAAAGAAGTAGAATAGATTGGTTAAAGAGTCACTTGTGTGACTTCTGCAGGCAGTAGGGTGTGCTTTGGTTTAAATTTGCCCTGTACCTCTTCACAGGGATGCTGCTTTTTTGTACACTGCAGTCTGTTATGTTGCCATCATTCTGGATTGCAAATTATTATTGCATCAGGGAAGTTTTCTTCTTTAGCTGTGTATTAGCAGTGTGAGAGAGGGTACTTCAGGGTGGTCAGGATGATGGATGCTTGGGTGTGACGGTGTTCACAGGGGTTCTTGGATGAGGGAAGAGATGAGAATGTGGACTCCATGTTTCAGAAGGCTTGATTTAATATTTTATGATATATATATATTACATTATAACTATACTAAAAGAAATAGAAGGAAAGGTTTCATCTCAGAAAGCTAGCTAAGCTAAGAATAGAATGGAATGAATAATAAAAGTTTGTGTCTCAGACAGAGTCCAAGCTAACTGGGCTGTGGTTGGCCATTAATTGTGAACATCCAAGATGGGCCAATCCCAGATGCACCTGTTGCATTCCACAGCAGCAGATAACCATTCCTTACATTCTGTCTCTGAGGCCTCAGCTTCTCAGAAGGGAAAAATTCCTAAGAAAGGATTTTCACAAAAAGATGTCTACGACACTTGGGAAATAAATGATGAAATTTTATTTGTCAACACAGTGATGATTTGAGACCTTGTGACCTCACTCTACCACACACTGAATTTGGGTCCCTTAGGCTGTTGATTCCCATGTGCCAGGGGGAAACCCATAAAATGCAGTTAAAACTTTAATTTAGCCAGTCAGCAGCTGAGATCAGAGTATTTCTTCTAGTTAGATGAGTAATTCCTTCCACCAGCTCACCTTGAGCAAGGTGTGTGTTGGTCCCCTCCTCTCTAAAAAGATACAGAGCACTTTTCCTGAGAGGACTGATGGAGTCAGCAAGGACTCAGAGCTGCCTGAGCAACTGCTGGAGAGCTGTGCTGCAGCAATAAAGAGAGCCTGACTAAATCAGTGACTGTCTCCTGGGTAGGAATAAGGGACTGCAGGGCTTTCAGGACCTGCTTGTGGAACAAATGGAAGGAAGTCTCCTCAGTGCATCAGGTGGTTCAGGTACACAGTGGATACAGAAGGGATTCAAGGAGGGACTGGACAAGAACAGACAAAGCCCAACAGGTTAAGGATGAGCTCTCATGAGCTCATCATGAGCCAAAGTGTTTGTGTGCTGTGAGAATGTGGGTAAGGTTCCATGCTGATCAAGGCTTGGTCTAAATGGCTTCCATTTTTTTCATTTTCTTCTCAGTGTTTCAAAAAAAAAGCTTTCATGTTTTACTCTTGCCAAAAGTCACAGCCTTTTCCAATGGGGAACTTATCTTTTGTGGCACAAATCCCAGACTCAGGCCATCATTTAGTTACTGTGAGAAGGTACCAAAAAGTGAGATTTTCAAGCCACCTACTAGGAGCTTTAAATAAATTCTTGGTAGTTAGTGATTCGTGCAATACTTCATGTCCAGTAGCTAAATGGGCTTAGGGTTTTTTTAATTTGATTTTGGGTGGTTTTGATCTTTAAACTTTATAAAGACTAGATTCTGTTGAGTATTCTTACTGTTTTCTTACTCACAAATTTGGTAAGATGAATCCAGAATCTAAAAGCTTTTTCCTTACAGAATTTCTCTGCTGTCCTTCTCAGAATCATGTCTTTTGTATCTTTTGTATTTGCAGCAGAGTTTTATACAACATTACATCCAAATGAAAAGGTTGTTCATTGTTATTTCATGTTTTTGAAGGAAGAAGAAGAATCATACCTTTGAAATTCTTCATGTTTAAGAAAGGGTTTATAAGGGCATTTTCAAGGCCCAGGATGTAATGCAGGAGAAGGATGAAGATGAATTTAAAGCTAGAAAATATAAATGACCAAAGCAGTGATAGTTGGTAGACTTTATATAATCCACTCTTATATTTTCAAACTCCTTTTTATTTCCTTTATTTGACATATTTCTAGGCCAGAAAAGTTTGGGTGACTATATTCACACACCAATAATTGAAAATCAGTGAAATAGCTTCTTTGTTTGAGTCTTGCTACACATTAATTTGGGCTAAAGTTTTGTTCCTTTCAATTTAAAAAAAAAGTAAAATGTTGGCAGTCTAATGATGGTTAGGACTTTTTTTCCTTTATCATCCCTTTCTGGCTATATAAATCAGTTGTTAGTTTCAAAATCAATGGAATAAGAAGGAAATTACAATAGGAAAGATATTTTTGTTAATTTTCATAGTTGTGAGGTCATTATGAACAATCTTACTTTTCTTTTTTGTGGTTCTGCTGCCTGTCAGTTCTTTTAACACTGAAGGTGATTTCTGAAAAACTGTAAGGAATTTGGAGATGCTGTCACCCAGCTCTTTATTTTCTTGGCTTCATGAGCAAATTGGTAGGTCCTGTACATGGGTAGCCTCCAGTTTTTTGAAGAGTTATTCAGACAATAGCAATAAACAGCCAGTTACTGTGATATTTTCCTGCACAAATGTTTTGCTCCACTGGGACTTGAAGACTTCCTAAAGTAATATTGCTCAATACATATGTGAACAAAACCTCCTTTGTGTCATTTTTGGTTTTTAATGATGCTGTTGCTTTGCCTTTTTAGGAACTGGACAGTCCCTTTAGGTTATATGGGCTTACAATGAATCCACTGCTTTATAACATCACCCAGGTTGTCATCCTGTCAGCTGTTTCTGGTGTCATCAGTGACTTGCTTGGATTTAATCTAAAGGTAAATACTTGAGAAGCATCCCTTTTTTCACCATAGACTGAACACATATTGAAGCATAGTTAATTCTTAACCAGGCTAACTAGAAGATTTATTGTTTGAAAACTGTTACTAAATTACTAAATTAAATCTATATCAGAAGAATTATGGTGTATTTGTCAGAGCAGCCTTAAAACTTTTTTTTTTTCCTTTTGTGGCTTTGTAATTTCCTTTAGGACACTTAATTACAAGAAATCTTAGATAGAAATACGGAGACATTTGTTCACATAAATACAAGACCTCCCTTAACTTAACTTTTCTTCATATTCCAGATTTGATTTCTGTCTTTATTCCTCACTGTTCACTCTGCAGCTCTTTAGGGGAGGCAGGCAGAGCAGGCTATCCTTGTCTTGCACTGCAGTGAAACATTGCAGTAGGAATGGTATTGCTGTGACCAGTCCTACAGTGTTGGTTTGTCATTGCTGTAGGGCTGTCCCCTTGAATCCTTTTCTCAGGCCCACCCTGAGCTGCAAACTCTGGAAACCATTTCAAGATTCAGGTTATGAGGCACAAGTTTGTTGTTGTCACAATGGCCTTTATTGGCCATTAAGTTTGCTTACATCTGCTATCTTTTTCTTGTTAGAAATAAATAGATGTAAAATGTATTCTATTGGTCATTAGAATATGTAGCAAATGCAGTAAGAAAAAATGTGGTGGTATTGCAGTTCTGGTAACAGAAATAATTTGAGAAATAAGTTGATGTACTGCTCTAATTTTTCCAGCTCTGGAAGATCAAATCTTGACAGTATAGAAAGAAGATGAAATAACACAGTGTTACAGAAAAGGTCATTGATGGACAAAACTGTCTCACAGCAGCCACTGAACCTGTACTTCAGAAGCTACAACCTCTTCAAGGAAGTAATTTGGAAAATGGAAGTGTTTACATCTGTCTTGTGCAATCTTTGTATTTATTTCATCTTCTCACTGCTTTATGTTTGTTTTAGTTGACATTTATGTTTTATTTTCAAATTCCTTGTTCTGTTCTGGAAAGGGTCAAATTTAGGAAGGGTCAAAAACTTTGTGAGAGTTTGAAATCCTGAAATACGATCACACTAAATTGCTCTATCTGTTGTTAAAGCTAAGCCAATGCTGAACATTTTTAGTTACCAGTAACACTATATGGAAGTCATTTGATTTTTGATAGTGTGGTAAAATTGCTTAGAATATTTCATTTGCACCAGTCATTTATGAGGACAATGTCAATGGATGTTTGGTTGCAATAGAAAAGTGAGACATACTCAAAAAATAGAGTACTGACAGTACAGTATGACAGGTAGCAAAAATGTTTTATATTACTATTAGAAACAATTTCTAATATTTTGAGTAATTCCAGGATCTAAACTCATATAGGCTGCAGTTTAAATATCCTGGGATATTAAAAAGGTATTATATAAGAAGTCAACAAGTGTTCTTTGATAACACATTTATTAGAGCAATAATTGTAAATGGTTACCATGCTGTATGATATTTTGATAAAAATTAAATATTGTATTTATTTGAAATACTGGGCTGTTCTGTGCAGCTCTGACTGTGCATGTGCACTTTTTATTGTTACTTTTAATGAGAAACTTTATACATATAAATGTATATTAATTGGGATATATTATGGTGAACTATGGAGCAGTATGTATTATATGTTGAAGTTGAATATTTAAACAAGCAAATTATTTACTGGTGAAAGGAATGCTTTGAATGACTGAGCAAAAAATAGGTAGATAGATGCTCTCCTCTTGTACACTATAGTATATGCCATTCATACCACATTGAAGTTTAAGAACAATTAAACACAAAGAACAAGTTTGCTCTGGTGAGCAGCAGAGCTACAAAGCCTGGTATTTGGCAGGTTTGTGTCTTGAAATAACTGCCATTCCTCCCCAGCAAGTGTCACTGCCATGTGCTTTCTGCTGGGCTTTCTAACACCTCTCCCTCTGCCTCCCACAAGGACCAGTCATATTGACTCATGGTTCTTCGGTGTGACAAAAATAATATGTCCATCCCTGTGAAATTAAGTAACTTGTAACAAACTTTCCTTCTACAAGGAAATTATTCTGGGAGGATTAATACCACGAGGCACAAGTATTCTTATATTTTCTAAAATACTGGCTTCATACTGAAAAATTACAAGTAATTGTTGACAAGAGTCTGGATATTGCCCTATGTTTGCTAATGTTCAGAATCTTCAAAGATTTGAAGTATTGAGTCTTAAACTTATGTGGTATAAAAATATTTTTATATATAAAGCAACACAAACAAGCATTTTGTATTTTATTTGCCTCTGTACTAATGTTTAATAATGACCAAAGTGCATTCTGGTTTTTGGAAGAATGTATTACTGGAGCTTTAAGAACATACTATATTTAGTTTCTCATGTGAAAACTTCAGCTGCCTCTGATCTGTTTCTCCTTTCTCTGTTGTTTGACGTTGGGATTGTTTTTAAAAATTAAGTACATTTTATACACAGTTTTTTCCAAATTATGGTACAGACCTACACAGAACTTAATTTTGCACAAAATATATTTAAAAATAAAAAAAAAAAAGAGAACAGCGGGAGTTCTATGGGTGATAAAAGACAAGGCTGATGCTTTTTACAGCCTGTCACTATTAACACCAAGAAGAAAACCATTCTTTAGTCTAGAGTGGAATTAAATTATTTTTAGACATGTGAAATAGTGACTATATGGCTTTCATTACTTTAAAAAAAAAGGATGAGAGGAAACAGCAATTTGGGTGAAGGTGAAATTAGTTGAACCATGTATACCTCAGCAACTAGCACTGTGCGGTTTGTTGCACTAACAAATGGCGGCTTGGGGAAAGTAAAACACTTGTGAAATGAAATGAAAAATAATAAAAACCTTTATTTGCTACCCTTAGGTATATTCATTATGTTAAAAACGAGAGAGGTTTATTCTCCATCCCTCAATGTGGAAAGTCCAGTATAAGAATAGAGGCAAGTAGAAATATGGCAGATCTTGCGTTGTTAACTGTTATTTTTTGCCACGTGTTTTGTAACTGAAAGTGTGATCAGGCTTGGAATAAAGCTTTCTATGGCTGATGGTAAAAAAGAAAAAAAAATGTAGTGAGCTATGTCTTTGGTAATGTCCAGCATATTTCTGTGTCTTCCTGTTTTGATTTAAATCCATATATTCTATTTAAATTAAAGCATGTTCAGGAAAGAAACATGCACACAGAATGCAAATGATAGAGAATATCATCTAGAACAACCCAAGTGAAAGTACAAGTGAAATGCAGAAAGATACTTTAATAATTTGATTCGTTTTCCATGTTATCTTCTAGGAATGGGACATTTAAAACCCTTTGGGTAGCTACCAAATTTAGTAGCTTCCAAAAACTTCTCTGGATTGCAAGCTTATTTCATTCCAGGTGTAATGCTTAAGGATATTACTGGTTTAGATTTCAAAGGTCCATCTTTGGCACCCAGCAGCAAATGGTAGAGAGAGTTATCTTTTTTACAGGTGGTGGTAGTGGGCTGCTGCTCCTGTCATTCCTGGGTACTTCAAACCCCGAGGCACCCAAGGTGGCTGTCAGGGGAAAAGGAGGAGAAAGGTTGTTGGTGTTGATCTGCCTGCCCACTGCTGCCTCCTTAGGTAGACTTTTTGTCATGAGTTTCTCAGTAGTGAATTTCCCTCAGTAGAAATGTAAGAGAAGACTTTGAAGGAGGAATACCTGATTGTTTTTCTCAGTCCATAAAGCAATCAGGTTTTTATTGCATGACTGCACAAAATGTATCTGTATTGGTGCAGGAGCTGGGGAAGGAAATCTTTTAGTAATAAATAGCAGCTGAAAAAGTAATCTTTTCCAATGGGAAAAGCAGTCATCTTTTCCAGTGTAATTCTTGCAAGACATCAGAGGAACTCATCTTGAGAAGGTGCCCATGTTGTTTGTTTTGTTGAAAAACCTCTGCAACAGTCTTCACACAGTTCACCACTTTACTGTGGCTTTCCTCATGAATACTGCCTTTGTACCTTGTCAGTCTTAGGAAAAGTAGTGACTCTCAGCTGGGTTGTTAGGATCCTGCTTTGCTGACACTTCCTTTTCCTGAAAATCACCATCATCTTGTCATTGGTGATGGACAGAGAATGCAAATGCCCTTTAAGTCCCTGTCTGGGGGGTGTTCAGACAGAAGGTGCTCTTGGCAAACCTGCTGGGCCTCAGGGAGTGTCTGACCACAAACCACCAGGAGATACCTGCATTGCCAGTGTTCCTGACTGGGCTGATAGAGGTGTTGGTGCTAATACCTGTCAGCTCTGCTCATTTCATCTGCTCCTTTGCCTTCCTGACTGAGCAAATAGACCCCACTGGTGGCAGCAACAAAGCAGCTGTCTTGGGAAGGGGGAAATGTCCACAGCTGCTGTGGACAGTTTGTGAGAGGGATAGATAACTCAGGAAGGAAAGGGAGTGTGATACCTCTGATACCTGGAACTGATGATCCACCTCTGGTGACGGTTCTGCTGTCAGAGTTGGATGTCTGCACTGTGAAATGTAACCCCTGAGCCCAGCATTGCCTGGGGCTAGGTGGAGATAAGATTTCCTCCTTACTGTTTCAAGCAATCAATCACTGCTGCAGTCTGGCATGTCTTGTACATTCCCTAGACACACAGGCAGCCCTGAGAAGGGGCGTCATGTGAAGCCTTTTGGGAAAGGGACACCAAGGTCTTCCCCATAGTTTGCTGCTACTTCCCCTGATTAGGCTGGGATAGGGCAGAACTTGTAATGGATGGTTTAGGGGCAATAACAGAAATCAGAGGAGGCTGCAGCTGTAAGTCTTGTCCCTTGTTACTTGGTCTTGCTGTGGGTGGTCATATTGCAGGCTGAAGGCTTTGTCAACCTGTGGCTGTAGAACACTGCAGCTTGCCCAAATCATCTTGGGGAGGCTAAAGCATGTGGGGAGGCTGGTTCTAAATGTAGAGAATCCCCATGTCCTGCATCTCAGAGCTGATCAGCTGCTGCCACCAGGTGTCTGTCCTCTTTGGTAATTTTGATCCTCAAATGCTACACCCCCTGCAGTTTAATATGCATGGGCAGCCACAGTATTCTGGAGGATGCCGTGTTGCTCAGTGTAGGTGTTTGGCACAGGGGAGGTTCATGTGAAGGAGAATTTGCCAGCCTGCTGTACCAGGAGTTGGATCTGCTTCTCCAGCCCAGGAGCAGTGGGGCTCTGCTGGGGGCTGGTGTTGGAGCACATGGCTGCTGCCACAGCAGCCAGGAGTCCTGGGCAGCCCTTCAGGTGCTCTGGTGTCACATTTAGGGCAGGTTGGGCTTGCTGGCAAAGAGGTCTCAGCAGATTTTGTTTTAGTGCTGTCATGCCCCAGACACGCTGGAGTTTTAACTATAATTAATACAGGTATGTAAGACCTTGGATTTTAATTGGATGTTAATGTAGAAGCTCAGGTTAAATTGCAAGTCCCATCTTGGTTGCATCAGGGAAGGTTTGAAGTGTGGCTATAGGAATAAATGGGGAACAGGAATGAAACCAGTCTGGTTGATGCCATCTGGATTGTCTGTCAGGCTGCCTTGTGAGAGCTTCCCCCAGGTACCTTTGGTGCATGTAGGTCCATATGGAATGTCTGAATTATGCAAGTCTAAAATATCTGTAGAGCATTATTTCAGATTAGTTAGTTTAGATTAAGCACTGGAGAGTCAGTATGTACCTCAATATCTTACAAATAACTTTCCTAAAGTGTTATTAAATAAGATAAAATATTTTTTTAAGTTTATGTTTTTGCCTATATCCTTCCTATTTCTTCCCACTCTTTAATCATTTTACACTTGAGTGGACACTTTGCCATCCCTAAACAAACTTTCAGAAATCTGAAGTTGCTGTGGATTTGGTTTTGTGATAAGAAGTCAATTCTCTGGGCTGTAAGCAATGCCCTGTCTCCTGCTGTCAGTAACAGAATTCTCTGGAGAGAGAAATCAAGAGAGATTTCCTTTCTGGCTCTTCAGAGATGAAGCTACAACATTCAGTATGGACACAAGCACCTCTGATAAAATAAACAGCACTGATGGCTGGTCAGATTCAATTTTTCCAATACAAGCTTGTATAAGTTCACAGTCCAGAGTAGGAAATAAGGTCATGCTGCAGAAAGATTTGTCCATTTTATTTCTTTTTTCCCCCTATGTTTGATTAATCATTTCAAGGAAAGGAAAGCACATTCACTTTAGGGACAAGCTCCCAAAAATATTCAATTTCTAGCTCTTTAATTTATTACTTCAGTCTTTTGTTTAATGATGACACAATAGTTTATGTTTAGGCACGCTTGCATTCCTAAGCACCCACCAACTTTTCACTTCTAGCCCTCACAAACAGCTCCTGCTTCTTGAGCATGGCCTTATTGGTAATGAAATTTGTCAGGAATTAGCTGGCTGCCTTCTGCCCATATCACAATCCAAGCCTGAGTCTCTGGGTATGTGATTATGCATCAAATGAAATCTTCTTTTGCTCTGTCTCATGCGTGTAAATAAAGGGGAAGTGAATTACTTCACTAATTGAAAATCACAGTTAAACAAATGGAACCTAAGTGGAAGCTGTCACTAAACCAGTGAGTTTTGATGAAACAGTTGTTTGGAGTACTCCATAATTTCATTAAACCATCTCTACAATGGTGCTGACTGGGGTCAAAGGCAACCAGCCCTGGGATAAAGGTTTGACCTCAATGAAAAGTCACTTTCCAACAGCTCTGCATGCTCTGCTTACTGTACCCAGGGCTGTGGTCTTCTACTTTGTGTAGGGTTCTTTGTCCTGAGATGTCTGAATTTTAGATGCCAAATTGACCCAGGGCTTCCTCGGCAATCATTAAAAAGTCACGTTTACCTTTAGAGGGGAATTCATTCAGTTGATCTTTGACCTTCATTTTAGTGATCCTCTGAGATATTTCTCTCTTGAGTGTAAAAGGAAAAGAAGTGTGTGGGTAATTTAGAATCAGATGCAAAACTTCCAGCCACTTAAATTAGGGCAAATAATCCAACTTTACTGTTTTGTTCTGCAGTGAAACTTTAACAGCGTTTGCAGCTTTGTAATTAGTTTGACTGCTATTGGAAAGGAAGACAATTGCTTTCTTCTTTTCTTTTTTAATTTTATTGTTTTCTCATAGAAAAGATTTCCAAACAAGTATTCCACAATCCTGCCCCAGCACTCAGCTCTCTCCCTGTGCTGTGGAATGGCAGCTGGTGAGCTGCCCACATCTGTACAGCTGCAGCTCACAGCCTGCAGGCAGCACTGTGCAGGCACAGCAGCAGCACCCAAAACAGGCACAGCCTGTGCCAGGGTGACACACGGGTGGATCTGGAGAGATCTGTGTCTTTATTACTAAAATGAGTCACTTAAAGGATGGGTAAGATGGGCTCTGGCCTTGACCTCACACATGGGGAAACGCTGTTCCAGTTTTGGCAGAGTTGCAGGGGTTATGCCTCCGTTCTTTCCTGTTACACTGGAAATCCCTGGTGGCAACAATGCTGCCAGGTGTAAAGGTGTGATGCCATTGAGGTACAAAACCCATCTGGAGGCAGAGA
Organism: Agelaius tricolor; assembly: GCF_023055355.1. Lineage (NCBI taxonomy): Eukaryota > Metazoa > Chordata > Aves > Passeriformes > Icteridae > Agelaius > Agelaius tricolor. The sequence continues at coordinate 57,859,226 of NW_027269263.1, forward strand.
GCCCTCCCTGCTTGGCCAAGATCTCTGTGCAGAGCAGTCCCTGTGATGTGTGACCTCCCAGCAGCCGCAATCAGGGGTACCCTCTGCTCCGAGGGAGAAGGGCTGACAGAGACAAGGCTTTGCCTTGTGTCTCCTACGTTATCTTCAGGCTGTGGATTTGCAGCCCAGTCAAAGATACTCCTCAAAGGCCTTTGCTGGCTGGCCTGCAAGTGTTTGCAGGGTGGATAAAAATAGCAAAAAATCTCTCTGGCTTGCAGAGGGGGAACCACTGTTAATTTACCACTGTCCTTCAGCACGGTGTTCTGGTTCCAGTCTTTTGTAAACCCGTGCTAAGTTAGACTGTTTCTAAGTGTGTTTGGTGAGTTATTTATTCATCCAGCATTTGTGGATGACAGAAATAACTCACAGCGACCCTCGGAGGCTGCTGCTGGAAACAGGCCATTACCCCTGGCTCTTGTGCTGTCATTGTGCAGGCAAACACAGCAGGAAGAGCAAAGTACCGTATTTAACCTGCATTTCTCACCTCCCCTTTGTGCATCACCTTTTGAAGCAATAGCTCTTGGGAGCAGATAAGTGCACTGAGTATAATGAGGTGAGTCTGTCTCCAGTCTTACAGATGTGAATATTACCGGGCTTCTGACTTCTGTGCTGTCCAGGGGTCTGACTCTTCACAGCTCTTTTTTGCCTGTGCTATGATCTGTTTTCACCACTTGTGAAACTGGCTGAAGCAGTTCCAGCCCCTCCCGAGTAACTCTGCACATTTCTGCTGCCATGCTGCTGCTACTCCAACCCACTTGGGGTTTTCCTTTAACACCATTTATTTCAGTGTTGCTCATACCCCGAGTGCTGGTGCTGCCACAGCTGCACAAGCCATGTGCTGCTGGAAGGGGGTGGAAGCTGGATTTTTGGCTGCAGAAAGCATATTGTGTGGCTACAAACAATAGGGATCACTGCCATCAACCTTGGAATAAATAGGAGCCATTGAATTTATTGAAATGGGATTAATTCCCATTGTGTATAGAGGGGAATTAATACAGTGAATGCAAATAACGTAGATGGCCAACAATTTTAGCCTTGGGGTGACATAATGCTGCAGTTAGGGACTGCCATTATTTCCTATTCTTCTTTCCCACACACATGTGCACATTGTGAATTCCAATTGCACCACAAATCTTGGCTTTCTCGATAAAAATAAAAGATTAGAAATTCAAAGTATGCAAAGGAGTAATTGTAAAATAATTGTTATAACTTGGAGGAAACAACAGATGTTTCACTTGTTGCTGGAATTCTCTGAAGGAGGACTAATTTTCCAAGCATATCGAGTACATGCTAATCAGAAGCATTTTTCTCTATGCAGCAGCATAATGGTATTCCTGGAAATGTTCTTTGTGTTAGCTTAATAATGCACAGCCAAGGAATGCACTACTGGGACTAGTGGAGCAGCTTTTGCCACTACCTTTATATTTTGTTTCTTTCTAATTCTCTCAACTGGGCTATTTGAAATAAAAGGCAAAATAGATTTATTAATGTTTAAAAATAATATTTAAACCAACCCATGAAGATAAGTGGGGGCCTCATTGAAGATTATGTTGGTGCCTTGTTAAAGTTACTACTGATAATACAGATATTATCAGTGTTACACCTGGAGCTCACAGGTGGGGAATGTACTGAGAACACCAATTCTCTTTTCTCCAGATCTCAGCCTTTGAATCAGCTCCTTCTAACAGCAGCTCTGACGTCAACTCATGAAGACACCAGCCCAGCTCTATAAAACTTATAGTTGTGACTGCAGTACAAGAAAATCATGTGTATTAGGGGGCTTGAGTAGTGGTTGTGGTATCAAACACTGGAGAACTTCTACTGACCTTAGATGGAGATGCAGACAGGCTGGAGAGGATCAAGCCACCATCCACACCTGCCCTGTGAGGAAAGACTAAAGCAGGTGGGTCTCCTCCCTGGAGCAGAGAAGGCTCTGGAGTGCCTCATCATGGTATTACAGTGCTTAAGAGACAGCTACAAAGAGAATGGAGCTCTCTCTTCACAAGGGCAACGGGTACAGCTGGCCCTTTCAGCTGCCTGCTCACACTGCTGACAATTTACCATCAACCCAGAGCCCCAGATCAATTCTTTGGTGCCAGGGCTCTGGGAGCCAGGGCAAGCTCACCTGGGTATGAGCATGGAGGAGGAGAAGTTACCATGTAGAGGGGTTGATATTTATTTTTGAAAACAAGCCTGGAGCACTCCACTCCCTTGTTAATGTATCAGAGCGACAGGGATGGCATTTCTGGCTTTTTTCTATTTGCAGCATTAGCAGTGGTGCATCTCTGGGTACTTGTGCCATGTTCTAAAACATATGGCAAATTGCTTGCCCATATGGGTTTGAAGAGCAGTGTTTGTTCGGCAGTTTAAACCTCAGAACAATCAGAAGACAGGCTTTGCATTCCAAGCTGGAGAGCGTGGCAATCATCTCACATTGTCTAGACTTTCCTCTCTCTGTCATTTTTACATATTTTGCAGTGATTGCATTCATTTCCTCTGTCTTCCTTTCTGCCAAGATCTATCTGCAACCTAGATATCAGTTAAGATAGTTTTTCATATTCATGGTATTAGTCACTGTGAGCATATTTGGAGTGAGCACTTCTGATGCTCCCATCCATTTTCCTTATGGTAAATTAATCCTATTCTGGGAGGGTGATGGAAATGGTGGTTTTTCTGATTTATCTGTGCAGATCTCATAAATGAAATAAAAACCCCATAAAGCCAGTGCTTTAAAATAATGATTAATCTCATTTTTCTTGGAAGATACATTATTAGACAGATATAATATAGAAAACTCATTATTTTGGTTGTAAAAATGTATTAATTAGAGGACTGTGTCACAACAGAAAATGAAGACAAACTTACTACAGAGTAATTTTCATTAGAAACTAGTGGAAATGCAGTTCTTGACTTGCTGGACTTAGGAGTTAATTTTTCTTTACAGTTTTCTGATGTTGATGGGATTTTAAATCACTTTTGACAAATTTGAGTAACATCGCCAGTATTAGCAACCCGTTTGTGAGCAGGTGAAGGAGAGTGCTTAGATAATGGTGAAACATCTTAAAATGGACAAAGGCTGGAAGGTGGACTTTAATCAAAACCTTCCTCCTGCTTCCTCAGCTAAAGGGAAGAGTATCTCACCTGAAAGTATTGATTAAGTTGTTCTTTTCTTTTGCCTTGGGCTGAAGCTCGACGTGTTGCTCTTAATCTTCGCTTTCCAGTGTGAGGACTAAGGAAAATTTGCCTTTAGGATTTTATTGCCTTAGGGTTTGGGCATCAACTTATCAAGCAGACAGAATCTTTGGTATAAGCAGGAGTTTGGTGGTTGTTGGTGTTTGAGGAAGCAGTGAGCCACCATGCAGGTGCTGCGGAGCTCACAGCTCAGCTGCACATGGCCCTCTCCCCAAATTTGTCCTGTGTGCAGCCGTTTCCTCGAGCTGGAAATCTGGGAGTTGATTGGTTTTGCTCATGTATTTGATCTGTGTGTTGCTGTCTGAGAGGGTAGCTGTCTTTCTTCTTTCAGCTGTCTTGGGAAGCTGCTGTGCTTTGGGCTTCTTTGGGTCACCAGAGCAAGGCACTGGCCTGAGTGCTGGATGCACGTTCCCCGTTTCTGCAGGGTTTGTGCTGCTCTTCTCTGCATCCCTGGTGCTTCCCAAGGCATGAGGCACAGCCAGGCATGGACCTTCTCTGCCCCAGCTGCACATAGATGTATCTGCCTGTGCCCACCTTTCTGTCTCATCAAAACTAGGTGTGTGTACATATTGCACACCTGTACCTACCCCAGCCTGACCCTGCCAGCACTGCACAGAGTTGCCCCTTTACTGCCACTTGTGCAGACCAGACCCTTAAAGCTCTGGCTGGTGGTTGAGTGAAGGAGGGTAGACAAAGTTTTATCTGCAGATCCCTGCTGTGATTTGGATAGAATGGCTGTTGTTCATCCTGCCCTGCAGGGCCATGGTTTACCCAGCTCAGCTCAGTGTCCCCCAGCCCTGGGCCCAGCTCAGCCTGGCTGGGGTGCTGAGCTGCCCTGCTCCATCCTGCCTGCAGATGGGGACTGAAAACTGCATTTGGAAGGCACAGATGCTCTGAGTGCTGCAGCTCACTTCCAGAAGGCAATTACTCTTCTGCTGCAAGCTGGGCTCTGCCTCCTCCTGAGACCAGCATTTCATGGAGGGGGGATGCAGCATTTAAAGAGCAGCAGCTTTTCCCCTTGAGCTGCCTTCCCAGGTCCTCTGCTCAGACACAGAAGGAACCTGAGGACCTGTGGTGGATACAATCTATTAGTGCAGACTTCTGTAAAAAATGGGCTGAAATACATGGACTGCATACAAATATGTACAGATATACATGCATTTAATATGCTTTGGTTTACATATCAAACTGAAAATGCTGGATAAAAAACCCATGGCCAAAATGTTTTTAATGTTGCCTATTCTGGGGCACAAAGTAGCAGGGAAGGGCAGCTTGGTGAGCCTGGCTTTGCTTCTCTGTGAAGGGGTGATTTGGACTGAGATGATCCAGCTAGCAGTTGTTACACTGATAATCTGAGATGGCTGCTGTGAATCATGCTCCTAAGCTGAGGTGGAGTGCCCTGGGACTGTGTTGTCCATGTTTCCAGCTCAGCTTTGCAGAGTACACAGGGGTAGAAGGGCACTGCAGCACTCTGCACACCTGCAGGCACTGCTTTGCTTTGGATGAGGCAAATCCAGGTATTTGCTTTTGAGCACGTGCTGAAATCCTCCATGGTGTGTAAGAATTACTCCTTGTTTTGGAGAGAGGCAACCAGGGGATTTGGCACCAGATCTCTGGCTTTTATGTTCCTTGTAAAAGGCTTGAAGAGCTCAAGTAGCCTGGTACTCTGCTGGGGATGTTTCCCCTGCACTGAAATAAACCTGGCATTACTGCTCATTTCTCTTCTAGGTTTATGTGAAATCCTGTCCACCTTGAATCAGAGGTTTATGTTTTATTCCAGTGGAGCCAAGCTTTCATTTTTATTTCACAGGGAGTTTGGTCTGATTTATATGATTAAGACTTTTATAAAACTTATTATTCTTGTAATTATTCTCTTGTAATTATTCTCTTTTCCCCCTTTTAGAAGTTTCCTAAGTGTGGAGGGACAGACACCCCCATAAATTACATCTCTAAGATGAGGCTGTTTTTGTGACTGTGAGCAGTAATATTGATAAACAGGAAGAAAACCATGACAGCCTTATGCTGCCTTGCACCCCAGCAGGAAGATCACAGAGAGCAAATGCTTGAACAGGAGCATTCTCAGAAAATCACAAACACTTTAAATTTGGCAGCCTGGTGCAGGGTAGAGAGGGAAGCATGTCAAGGAGCTTAATGCCACTCTGAGCTTTCTTCTGTCCTCCATTTGTCCTTTTGTCTCTCTCCTCCCAGATTTTCACACTGAAGGCTTAAGAACATTGCCTGTTCATATTTGCAGAATTTTGGTATGTAGATAATTAAAAAAAAATTCAGATGCAGACAAGTCTATTTTGTGTTGATGTTAAAGAAGACCACAGAACAAGTGACACTGGCCCTTTGCCTCAGCTCCCACAAAGAGCTGCTGCAGGACAGCAGTGCTGAGATGCTGGTGCTGCAGCTGCCCTCCAGTTCCTTAGCAGGACTGAACCCCTACATTTATCCTGGGCTCTCTCAGGTTTGTGAGTCTTGGCTTGCCTCTGCATCCCATGTGCTTGTGCTGCAAGGTGCAGGTCCCCAGGCTCTGGTGGTGTCAGCTGTCCTTGTCCCAGGGGAAGGGCATTCCTGGAGAGCCCTGCTGGGACACAGGCTGCCACAACTCACCCCACTCTTGTGCTGGTGAACATCAATCTTGTGAGTTGCCCCAAAGACTCTTTGATCTCCTTCTATCTCCTTGGTCCCCCTGAGGTCCCATGCTGGGCTTCAAAAGATTTACAATGGCTTTTGTTAAATATTGAAACCTTTTGCAACACCTTGTTATGTTTTACAGGTTCCTGAGAGAATGAATTTCCAAAGCATTTTTTGTTGAACAGCACAAACTTTAAGTCCCAGCTGTCTCTCCAACTTGTAGTCTCACTCTACCAGCAGTTGCAGGCTTTGATCATCAAAATTTCTATTATGCAACTTGATTAAAGGTATTCAGATTTCAAGGTGAGAGCAGAGAGAGATTTACATTTGAAGTGATTTATTAACCTGCTGTAATTTAAGGTCATGCTAGTTTCAGAACATTGTTAGTACTTAATTTCAGTCTCTCTTTGTGCTATCCACTAATAGACAACTAACATTAGTTTAATTCAAAGGCTTTTTTGCTTCCTTGGAGGAAATACTAGAAGGAAACAAAAGCGCTGTAGTCATTAAAAGGGATTAGGGAAAAAAAAGTGCTTTTGAATTCCCATTCTCAAAATCCCTATGCTGCAAACACAACTGATTAATGTACCACCTAGGTAAGAAATAAAACATTGCCACCAGTCTCCCAATTTCCATTGTACCTTCCATGTCACTTAGCAGCAAGGGAGTGTCAGTGTGAGCTGAGTGGTGCAGGTAGATTGTAACCACAGTCATTGCTTGGTAGTCTCCTTATTCTTATGATATGAAAAATCCTGGATGGGCTAAGTCTGGAATAGACAAACACAGTTCAGCTGTGCAGATCATGACTGTAATATCCTCATTTTCTACCAGTGTCACTGTGTGGTACAGGGGGATAACAGTTCTAATCACTTGCTAAAACAGCTGGGTTGTCCCACCCTTAAGGCAGAGGGAGCCCTCAAGGTCTGTAAATACTCATGGTTGAAAGGAATCACAAAACTCAGAGGGGCCACAAAACCATGAAGTTTTATTAGTAAATTACAGACTTGGCATGGAAATTGGTATGTTAGTCCCTAATCAGCTATATAAGTACATGACAGTGGCTTTTGGATAAAGAGGTAAGATGAAAAAGTACAGAGAAAGAAAGAGATGAATGAAAGAGAGAAAGAATAAAAGGAAGGATGCCCAGGCTTGGTGGGAGTACCTTTTTGTAGATAATTTTCCCTGCCCTGATGACCATTTCATCTCTTTCTATGTGAATTAGTCCATGCAGAGTCAATTCTTTCAGACTTTTCTGGATATGAGTCAGAGGGCTTGATGGGTCTTGGGTGGTCTTGACCCCCACTGTGTTCCATGCCCACTTCTCAGCTTAATTTCATGCTTGCACTGAACTCTGTTGTGCTTCTCTCCAGCAGCCAGAAAAAGGATGTTTGTCATGGAAAAGTACTGCCCTACCTCAGTATGTTCTCCCTCTCCAGACACATCTTGTTCTTTTCCACAGCATGTTATTACCAACAATCCTTGCTTGGCTCCACAGCCATCCAGCTACTGGTATTTGAGACATGCACATTATCCCCTTATCTTCTGGGCTTCTATACCAGCCCCTAACCATTCTTCAGAAAACCAAGGGAGTTAAAGAGTATTTTGGGATTCAGGCATGGTACAGACAGTGCTCACTTCACTGTTTTCATATGAGTCACCTTTTATTTCCTGGAGAGTAGAATAATCATTTGATACACATAACTACAAGGTTATGACTACTGCAAGAAAAACAACACAAAATTCAGGTATCATGATAGAAAGCCAAAATAATCCCAGTACAAGAGGAGGTCAGGCCTGAATGTACCTATACAGGGTTTATTGGTGAAAATCTGAGCAGGGGTTGCTTGTGCCACTGTTGGGATGTGGTTTTGTGAACCTGTGTCTGTCCATGCATGTTTAACTCCTCTTTACTGTGGAGGAAGCAGGGAAGTTTCATTTCATTTTCTCCTCTTTAGGCAGGGAAGTTCCATTTCATTTTCTTTTCTGCACCAATCCTATCACATGTGCAAAGAAGTGGAAAATAATTTTGCTTCTGTGCCCCCAAAGGAAGAAGTTAGAACCCAGGCATTGATTTCTTCCATATTCTGAGAGGACCTGGTCCCATTTCTGAGACCCAGGCATTTGAAAATATCTGGAATAACTTTAAAAGAGAAAAAAACCCATAGGTACAATTCATGGGGAAAAAAAACCACCAGACCCAAAAATAAAATTATCTGGGAGGTCTGCAAGAAGGAAAGGTAAACAAGTGTGAGGAATTGGAGTTGGGATGGTGGGCTGTGGGCCAGGGACAGATGCACTGAGAGGTTCCAGGCAGAAGCACCTGGAAGAAGGGGCCTGTGATGAATTGCACTCTAAGGAAACCATGTGCATGGTGTGTTAGATACACACACCTCCCTCTAACAGCTCCACACCAAACCCTGAGCTGTGCTCTCCAGGCACTGAATGCACAGCACAGTGCAGAGCAGTATCAGCTCCTCAGAGGAGGACACAAGGTCTGCCATGCAAATGTGAACTTTGGGAAGAGAGAATTGAAGTTACCAACATGACACCTTTGCAAACACATTGGTAATTACCTGCTAGTTAGATGCACTGTGAAAAATCCGTTCTTATGAACCTGTGACACCCACAGTTACTCACTTTTTGTTACTTTCTGAGCACTGCAGGTGTGCTCTGGGGCTGCAGCAGGCAGGGCAGGCAGGACATGACAGCACTGGGAGTTTGGGTCTCAGCAGGACTCCCTGGGTAGGAAGGCTCCAATTCTCAGAAGGGCTTGGTCACCTTCCCTGTTGGTGTTGGTAGCAATTCTCTAGGTTGTCCCACAGTGGCAGAGCTGCAGCTCAGCTTCCTCCTGACTGCCTGTGGGGCTGAGCCTCTGCCCCAGCTGTAGAGGGTGACTGAGGGGAGATGTTGCACACAAATAATAAAACAAATAACTCTGGGTGAAGCCTCAGGGTTTACCTGCTTAACTCCTTCATGCAGACTGATCTGGACACGTCTCAAAATGTCTCTTAAAGGCATCTGGGAATGTTTTAGTAGAGATTTAACTATCCTGACTTCAGAAATGGAGATGTTGGACATGACATCGAGCTAGTGACCCTGCACACTTTTTCCAGTCAGTGGAAATTTTAAGATGCTTCTGCAGAATAAATAATTCATTCCTAATGGTGTCAGACAAATAGTTTTCTGAAAGTGCCCATTGATGTCCTGCACAAAAAGCTTGGAATGAGGAATGGTAATGTAGATGTCTAAACTTGGATGAGATTAATCCTGCTCTGTATTTGCATCCTATTAGTCTCTGGAACAGGAACTGAACTTGGGATACTGAAATTCATCTTTTTAAATATTGGGCTACTGGATATTCTCTGTCTCATTTGCTCTATATTGTATAAATGTTTACAGGAGCTGCTGATTTGCCTTTAATCCATAATGACCAGCTGTGCCTCAGAGCACTGGAGAAGCATGAAGCTTTGGAGGAGGAAAGCTGGAGCAGAGACTGTGTTTGCACACACACACACACACACACACACACACACACACACACACATACACACACACACATTGCTCTAAAAATCCTGGTTTTCTGTGCCCAGTCACATGGTAAAAGGCAGCATCCTAGAGGTGGCTGCTTGAGTTGCAGAATATGGCAATGGCAAACACAGGGCAGAGCTCTGTCTCTTCCAGAGGTGATGGAGGAACTGCTGCAGGTGCACAGCAATGCTGCTCATGTTAAGAGCAGCAAGGAAGATGGTGCTGGAACAATTATTTTCTCTCTTTGTCCCTTGGTCCTGGTCTTAAAGGGTCCACAACTGCCTTTTGTACTCCCTTGTTGCCTTTTTTGCACTGTCACTCTATGCAGGATATTCACATTATGTTTTTAGCTGTGCCTTAAACGGGTTCTTTGCAGCTCTTGGGAACACTAACTGGTGATTTGTGCTTTGTGTTTGTTACCTTGGGGTCCGGGTGTCATCCTGTTCCTTAACACATCATTTGAGATGTCTGTGCTTACAGAGCTCCTTGCTGTACCATTGGTAGTCTTATCCACTGACTACCAATTCCTACTACTGATAAGGCTACATGTCCTTTGAGTTTTTGACAATGACACACTGCACAACATTTTTCATGCTTCAAGTAATAGGAAAACCCTAAAAAGCTTGTTTTATTTTAAAAGACATTGCATAATGAACTCACAGAGAAGGTTTATTCTTGAGAGGATGACTGGTTGGTGTTGACCTCACCAGACATCTTGTGGATACCAGCCTGGGGAGGTTATTTCCTCTCTGCCAAAGACTCAAATTTGACTGTTTTTTAAATGATTTGATTTTCTCATCCTACTTTTATAAGTTTATGTAGTTCTAGCTTTCTTTACTTTTTATGGGTTATATTGATTGCCTTACTCAAGCTGTAGGTCAGTCTGTCTAACTGTGTTGCTGTGATTTGAGTTCTTATGATTTGGTAGTTTTTCCTGTGTCCATTTTGTTCTGTGTTTTTATGCCCTGATTCCATCAGACACCATGAAATATCTGGTAGTTCCCTAAGGTCACATACACGGTAATTTAAAATATTTTTGAATGGTGCAATATTAGCCAATAATAAGAATTCTGCAACAACGCATATTATTTATGATGTAGAGGATAAAACTGTTTTCTTTTTAAAGTATTTTGGTTTTTATTATGCTGGTGAATGACCTTAGTGAAAAATATGCTGCTTGCATTTTTCCCTAATGCTTTTTTGCTAAAGTTCAGAAGATCAGCACTGGGTTGCAGAGTCTATTTTCTCTTGCCTGTATAAATGAATAACTCTGTATACAGAGCAGAAGAGCTTTAGCAGGCCCTGCCTGTGTGGCTGGCACACCCTGCATGCCAGGGGCACGCTCCATGGGCAGCCAGCCTGCTGGGGGCTGGAGTGGCCACAGCTCTGAGCTGCCCTGCCCCAGCTCTCTGCTCTGGACACGTGTCTGTGCAGGCATGCACTGTGTTCCAGGGCACTGAGCAAAGGCAGCAGCAGCATCCCACTTGGGCTGACAGTATCCCCCTTTCCCCCAGGGCAGCTCCTGTCACCGTCATATTTTCTGAAAAATCTCTTTGCCCAGGATTCTTCTCCTGGGAAGCTGAGAAGCCTCAGAGAAAAATGAAAATAATAATTATCTCATTTGCTTCTCCTGTGTTTTGCTGCTTTGGAATATGGTTTGGACATTGTTTACTAACTGGTCATTGTTTCATTGGTTTTGTGTGAATTGTTTTAACTTAATGACCTATCACAGCCAGCTGTGTCAAGGCTCTGGAGAGAGTCACGAGTTTTTCATTAGCATCTTGTTAAGCCTTCCTTAACTATCCTTTCTCTATTCTTTATTATAGTTTTAGTATAGCATTCTATAATATCATAATAAATTAGCCTTCTAAGAACATGGAGTCAGATTTATCCCTCTCAATGACAGGGGACCCCAGAAAATACCACAAGTTCCCACCACTCCTGCATCCAATAAAAGCTGGCTGTGGACAGCTTTTTGACATACAAAGGCAAGAAAAGGGAGTAAGGGATGTTATTAAATGAATGGGTCAATTCATACTTTGTATTTCACTATGCTACAACTGCCTTTGTGCTTTTTAATCTATGACTTCAATATGGTCTTTTATAAAGAACATATAATAGTTCCTTACTGTCCCTCAGGCTATGCTGGCTGAGGTTTCCTGAGCTTGGCACCTTGATGTGAGAGTGATTGTTGCTGTTGTACAGTGACAGCTTACAGTACCCTGCTTTGCCTCGTGGGGCCCATTTGTTCCACCTGAGCCTGCAATGTTTACATGGCCACTCCTGGACCAGTGGTCCCCAATCACTTTTCTGTGTTGGCTGGGTCACCAGGAGGCAATCCAGACCTGGATGGGGAAAAATCAGCATCTGATTCTGCAGGGTAGTTTGCTCCAGGCCAGCCTTGGGCTGATGGTGGCAGAGCTGCTGCACACATTTATTACCGTGTCCTCCTGCTGTGAGGGAAATGCTTGAAATGGATGGGGAAATTAGAGGGAATTTTTCATTGTGTTGATCCATCATTTATTCCATTTGGAATAAATATATATTCCATTTGGATAAATATTAAATAAATAAATAAATATTCGATTTGGACTTCATCAGCTGCATAAGCAATGGGAATTGCCAGGCCCTGCACATCAGAGCAGGGACACCTGAGGAGGAAGGTCTGACAAAAAGTGGAGAGCTCTGGTGCCATCACCTCAGTGACCTTGTCACCTCCACTCCCATTGCTGGGGTGCTCTCTGCAGCTGATGAAGACCAGGGATGCTGGGGCTCATAAGTGGGGCTGAAATATGAGTAACTTCTATGTAATTTGGAAAATACTGTAACAATCAGTTTTAAAACCACCAACTATCAAATGTTCTGAATTTATTCCAAAGCCATTGAGTCTGGGACAGAGCTGCTAAACAAAGAACACAATGGAGCTATAAAACTATGAGGTAGAGATCTACTGTTAACCCCAGGGGACTGAAGGTGTGGAGGGGATCAATTTGGGCTGCACTTGCAATTTGTATGCCAGTGTGAAATATGCTCAGTATAAAGAGCAGGATGAGGGATGAGAGGAGGGAATTGGGCAGAGGCTGCTTGAGGCGTGTTCCCACTGGGAGGGAGGCTGCTGATCCTCCAGAGTTGCTTTATGACCAAAGTCTGGGGCTGTGATCTTTCAGTTTTGTCATATCTAAAGCTTATCTTGTGTTGAGACTTGAAGTCAGGGCAGAAGCATTGCTGGAGCTGCCCTCTTTCAGGAAGAGTCCCTCCCTATAAATTAGTATGGCAAAGGAATAAACAGCCAGGTTAAGGGGCTTGTACACCCCAAAAAAGACCCTCAGAACAAACTGTGGTGTTAGGGAAAGAGCTTTTACCCTTGACATGAGGCTCATTTGTAGGCTTATGGTGCTGGGTGCTGGTTGTTGGGAGGTGTCACAAGGCAGGACTTGGTGCTGTAGGGGGACACAGTATGGGTAAATGAAGATGGTATAGAATGTGATCTTATCCCCTAAAGAGTTGCAGCTGAGCCAATTATTAAAGATTAGGAGCAGGCCTGATTTTAACAGACTGCAGCTGTAGCCAATAAGAAGAGTGTTATAAAAGAGTGGATTGGTGGGTTGAGGGAACTGGAGTCAGTTGGCTGCTGTGAGGACAAGAATGAGTCAGTGCTAGAGGAGCTGCCTACAAGGAACATCAAGGAGGTACAAAACTCTGGCAATATGGAACCCTTGCAATGTAATGGCAGTAGAACTCTTGCACTGTAATGACAACATGGTGCCACGTGCCCATGATGCAGAGCTGTTTGTGCAGTTCCACAGGCAGAGCTGGGACCCCATCCCAGCTGGATACACAGGTGCTTCTCTGTGCTCCTGGCATAGGGGGTGCTCTGGTGCTGCTGTGCAAGTCAGATGGGAAGGTGCCTCCAAAAGGCTTTGTGACCTCCTGCAGCTGCCCATGGCATGGGGATACCAGAAACCAACCTGGAAAGCTGGGCAGGGATATTGCAGACAGGAGTCACTCAGGAGGAGGCATATGCTAGCATTCATCTTTCCTGGAGCAATATACGAAGTAATCAATTAGTATTGTTTGTGATGTTCAGGGTTTGAGAAGTACTCTGAAATATTCTGTACTAACAGATTGCAGTGTTCTGTGTTGCCTGCTGGGTTTATTTAAAAAAAATTTCTCGAGTGAATGGAGTGCTAATTAGAATAGGTGTTTCACACATGGTGACTGGACTGTGCTGGGAAAGGTCTGATTTTCTTCCTGAATTAAATAGGTACTTAAGTCTAGCTTTTTGTACTGCTGGTTTAGAGACAGGATGAACAATTTTCTGGTTTATGGACTGCAATTATTTAAGTACTTTAGCTAAAGCTCTTGGCATAGTTTTTAATCCTCTTGGAAAAGTACTAGCACCAAAATTCTTTAATTCCATATATATGCGTGAATAGAAACTTCAGAGCCATGGGCAGCCCTGCTGCTTAGTGGTGGCAGGAGAGTTTTGGCTGGGGTGCCTGTTATTGTTCACTACTTTTGAGCAAAGGGCACTACAGGAAGAAAATCTGCATTTCTTTTAGAGTGTTAGTAAAGAAATGTAAATATTCGGGTGGCTTCAGTGACAGCAATGTCCCCAGTTTACTGAGAGGGGAAGGATAGAATGATGCCAGGGCTCACTCCTGCTGTAGCTGTGGATTTGTGGTTCCTCAGAACTTTTATTCCTGCTTACAGCTGCATTGGGGCTCTCATTATGATTGGGTCTGGCTTTCTTATTTTAGTTGCTCCTTCCACTGCTTCCACATCTACAATGTGTTTGAGTGGACAATAGGTCCACTGGTGCTGTGCAGCACTAATGGGGTGCAGAGATGAAGGGAAGTATTCCAGGGATTGAGTTCTCCACCTTCCTGTGTCACAGTGGTGCTGGTGCTGGCCCACCATGGCAGTGCCAGCCCACTGCTGAGGCTGCTCAGTGTGGCTGCAGCCTCTGGGCAAACTGAGGGATTCATCTCTTGGGAGGAGCCCACCCACACCCTGGAGCTGCTGCTGGAAGAGCCCACCCACACCCTGGAGTCACCACTGGAGGGCAGGGGACAGTGTGCTCTCCTCTCCTAGGCACCAGCCCAGGCATTTTACTGAAATAAATGAAATTCTCTTCAGAAGTGTACTCACTACATATTCTTTCTTGCTGTCCCCAAGACTTGCGGAGCTTTGTTGCAGCATTTGTCATGTTTGATAGTTCATCTTTTTCAGTTTTTAAGCTTGAAGAAGTTGAAATTAAAGCAGGTTAGCAGGTGGCCACATCTCAGAAAAGCTCATCGCTCCTCTTTCTCCCTGCACCATTTCTTGCTTATTTATTATGTTTTTCAGTTTAAATGTCTTTACACTTACAGGAGTTGATCTGTGGATGAACAACAGCTTTCTGGATTAGTCTTCATTCCTACGTGTTTTTGGTTTTTTTCCTAAGAGCAGCAGCCATGCAACTCAAAGATGGGTATTTGGGCAGTTCCTGAATGGGAATGGAAGATGGTGTTCCAGGCCCCTGGGTGGGACTGGGAGTGGGTCTTTGTGCACTGGTGTTCCCCCAGCTGTTTGAAGGATATAGATTTGTACCTTTCAAGCAAAGCTCTCCTTTAGCGATTTATTGAACTGGCAGAGTGACTTATTGCCATAGAGGCACTAGAGACAGGAAGGGCACAGTGTAAGTTTTAGATTGGCTATAATTCAGAGATAATGCTTATGTTACTGTGTCCTGACAAGACATTTTAAAAAGTTTGCTCTAAGCTGAGGTGCCAGCTATGGAGATAAATGTGTGATCACATCATTGCTGTTAGAAATATTGAGAAAAATATTCCAGAATGCTCAAGGCTGGACTGAGCATGTGTGCCTTGGCTCCAGGAGAGTGGTGGCTATGCAGAGCCTACAGCACCAATTTGGGTGGTGGGCAAGGGCTGCTCTGGGTGTCCCTCTCCAAGGGAGAGGACAGTTCTGGGTGCTGAGCAGGGGACCTGTGAGAGGCTTGGAGCACTGCTGATTGTGGAAACCCAGGGCACTTGGAATATTTCTGTCTGCTCTGGGGTGTCCTGACCCCAGGGGAGCACTGAACTCATCCATGGAGAAAGTTTCCTAGACTTCAAGATAGACTGGAATCCACAAAAGTGTGAAATAGATTATAGAGAGTAGTGCAGGTGTATCACTTGGTGAGAAATTTAGGTTTTGGGATTTTTAGTATGTTGTGAATGGAAGCAAGAAGGAGGACACAGGGTGTCATCCTGGGTTTCTTCTTCATGCTTCTTCCTTCTTCTTCTTGGGTTTGGGTGGCATTTTGTAATGGGGCAGAAATTATGCATTGCAGGCTCTTTGGGATCAGTTATTGGGTTAAAAGGGGAAAATCATCTAGGTGTCATTTCTTAATTGGATAGTTGAGTCTTAAAATACCTTGTAACAAGAGATAGTTGGCCATTTTGTGCCTTCTAATGAAAAGCTGCTGAACTCACAATAGTGAGACTGTTTTACTGATTAGAAATAATAAACACCTGAGTCTGAACATGAACTACTGTCTCCAGTGCCTTCAATGCAAACCCAGAGAAACCAACAACTGGTACCCCAACAGTGATGTGTGAATCCTGGCCCAAACACAGCTGTTTCTGTCCAGACAATGCACCAGATTTCCCTTTGGGAGTGATGGCTAAAGTCACTGACTGTTTGGATGACAGCTGTGAAGGTTGCAGTGTTTGGTTCTGTGTCCCCTTCTCTGGGCCCCTCCACTGACACATGGTGACAGAGCCTTGGGGGTCCTGGGGTCTGGCAGCTGTGGAGGGTGGGAGTCCTGCAGGACACAGCCATGGCAATTCTCTCCCAGCCCTCAGTAGTCAGGGGAGCAGGCAGCCTGCCATGCTTTGTGGCCTTTTTAGCAGCAATTAAAGAACATATCCTAGCTTCTAGGGCATAGAAGAGGGAAAGGCTCTTTTGGAGACTTATGTGAAATGGGTCCCTAATGGGATCAGACATCCCTGGGCAAGTCCAAAGCCTTCTCCAGCTTTGAGCTCCATGGCAGTGTATTGAGAAACCTTTCCACTTCACAGTAAGGCTTCCTTCCAAGCAAGGAGAAACACCCTTGGAGGGTGACATCCTCATTTGCTGAGGTGTGCTCTTCCACTTTTGCCTCTGCAGTTCTGGCCCCAGGTTTCCATGGCAGCAGTGATGTACAGAAAGAGCACAGAGGATAAGACAGAAATGTGCCTGCAGCTTTGCCTGTCCCTGACTTTGTAAAATGAATTTGGAGACGTCCAGTAGAGATCATGGTATGTTACATCCACAGACCCTGGCCTGAATGCTTGAATTATTACCAGTACAGACATTCAGCTAACAAGATAAAACATTATTTGTACTTGCAAAAGTAGTTACTGGCTGCATGTAGACTTAGTATGTCTAATAAGTAACCACTGGTGGTTTCTGGAGGACAAGGGATGCGATTTGGGCTTCAGTGCAAGGTGTTGGGTGTGTCTTTACATTTGTATGACAGCCAGGAGTGGGTTAATGACTGGTCATGACATCTCTTAGAAGAGGTATCTCATGTTGAGCTGCTGATCCACATCAGGTGGAGATTGAGAGATGCCAGATGGTGACAGAGAGCCAAAAGAACAAGGGAAAAAAAGGAAGACAAGTTCTGAGGGACAGAAGGAGAAAATGGAGAGTGGAAAATTTGATTTACTGAATGGCAGCAGCACTTATCTCAGAGGTAGGATTAATAACCAGTGGGGAGCTGAGGAGGAAAAGAGATTCAGAATGAATCTGGTGGTGATGAGAGCACATGGGATGTAGAGAGGGCTAAGCATAAGATATTTGTGTTCAGCAGAGATGGCACAAATCAGATGGAATCTCACCTTTGATGGGGATGAGAAGGTTTTGGAAATAGTGGCTGGCTGCATGTTCAGATAAAAAGCATCAGGAAAGAAATGGGTCCATGTTTGAACTTCTGCATCAATTCCTAGCAGGCAGCTCTCCACACTGGGGCTAAATTGTTGGCAGTCTGATCACTGAGGCCATGGAATAGGTGGATATATGGGCTACATAGTGGATATATGGGCTACAAATGCCCCTCCTGTTTAGGGGAGCACAGTGGAGTGAAACCAGTGCAACCTATGCTCTGTTGTAGCTAAACCAAGAGTGCTGTCTGTCCAGCAGCTTTCTGGAAGAAAAGTTGACATCTTGGTGAGATCTTGTGGGAGCTATTAAACTTCCTGGCTTTTTTATTAAATTTGTTTGAAGGTCTGCTCTTCCAGGCTCTGCAGTTTGTATGAATGGCCTGAAGCAGTGAAGTACTTGGAGAAGGGATGAGCTCCAGAGCCTGCATTTGCCACTGGTTAGGAAAAGGGCTGCACTGGCATCCGTCTGTGGTGTTTTTCTGGTCAAAACTCCTGCCCAAATTGGTGATCACAGGCTGGCAGGCTTACTTACACTGTTACCCTGCAGTATGGAGCAGAGAATCTGCATGAAAAAAGGCATCTATTTCCTTCTCTTGTTGCATAGGTATGAAAAAGAGATATTAAAAGGTGTCATAATAACAGTAGAGCAATGCAAATGCTGTACTACTATGTTTAAAAGACAAAGAACATGTTATTAATAGAGAAAGTTAGACTGGATGAAACCATATGTCTTCAGCACACTTCCCTATGATACCTCAGGGTCTGAACAAGGCACGCACCCAGATTTCCAACCATGAAAATAGTGGCTATTTAAACAGCAGCAAATTATTTTTGAGTATTAAATATGCTTCATATTTTCTATGTGTTTATTGTAATGCAAAATTATGTTATTAGTTCAGCTGGTTGAAATTTTCTATGGGGAACATTAATCTGAAAAAAACAAAGTTCTGCAGAAGTTGACTTGGGCTGTATGAAGACAAATTATAATTTTTTGAAAAAAAATATTCTAAGTAAACAGGAAATACTTAGTTTAAAAATGTCATATTTGTGTGGAAAATATTGCTTGTTTTCCACATAGACATCTTACAGTGTCTAGAATCTATAAACTGATGATTTATTTTGCCTAACTAGAGGTAAGGAGCATTTAATGAGGGGTGGATTTTTTCCCAAAAGAGGCTGGCTGGTTACCAATATTTTTACACCATCATGATGCTTTTTGAGACTTTTTTTTCTGTAAAATAAATTGAAAATATAATTGGGCCCCCTTCACACACCTTGTCAACAAAACCTTTCTAGGCCTAGTAAGAACTGCCTGATTTCTGAGATAAATACAGTTTATGCTCAGGTTAATTCTATATATGTGGTGTACTCTCAAAAGTTGTCTCTCACTGCTGGAGTCTGGCCACCCTGGTCCTTTGTCTCCTGCACTGGAAGCAGAATAAGGGTTTAGGCTTCTCCATCAAGGAAGAGATATTTCTGTGTCTGTGTTGCCTCATAAGCCTTGATTGCCATTATAAAATTTGCTTGGTCACTTACATGTGTATTCATATATTGCAGTAAGAAATTAAAATGGTCTATTCCCTTTTTTATAAGGCAGTAGCTAATTAACTCTACCCATATGCAAGAAAATGGTTGTTTGTCAGGGTAACACTGAAGCATGTTACTCAAAATTAACACAAACTATATACAATTGAAAAAATGAAAGATTTTTGGATATATATTTTATTTGACAGTGGTTTAGAATATCATACAGTAAACAAGATTTCTGTAAAAGTTAATTTATCCATAGTGGTGCGTTTCATAAAAATAGTTGCTCACTTACAGCCTTTCTGTGACTATTAATACATGGAATTATATTTATAGAGATAGAGCTGTACAAGGTAAATTCACAGCTAACACTACACAGAAATATTATTTGGAATGGGGTTTAGATGATGTGCTGTCTTCACAGGTTATCGATTACAGCCGCATAAAGCAATTACTGCACAAGGAGTAGCTGTGAACTGTGCAAATTAGAGTTTATGCAAGCATAATCTCAACTGGTTTTCAGATTTCATTGTTTGCTTTCTTTATACATAAAAATAAGATACCGGGACGTGCATCTACACTACAGAAGCATTGTCCAAAATCAGATTCAATAAATTAATGGCAAATTATATTGGATTCTAGTTCAGGGGATAAAGTTTTTTTTTTCCCATTAAATAAGAGTTTTATAAACAGCTACATGGATTTGTGCTTTTTTTAAAAATTATAAATGGATTTTTCTTTCTTAAAAAAAAAAATTTGAAAGCTGCAAAATCCTTGACTTGAGGCTTTTCAAATAATTGGACAGGAAGAAACATGTCTATAAATTTCGCAGTCCAGTGCAATGTTTGAGACATACAGTAATGTGCTAATTTCTTGGAACAAAGCCAATCTCAATCTAGTTTTTCAGCAGAGCGTGTGAGGAACTAAGATTGCTAGTGAAGAATAATTTTTAAATATGAATTTTTGACAGTGCTTAGCTTTACAATTTTTTTTTTAATTACCAATGTATTATTGCCCAGGATTTTGTTTTAATTTTGACAGACGAATAAGCATACGCACACTTACACAGACACACACACACATCTGTTGGAAACAAGATAATGACTGATTGACTGAACTCGGAGTTATTTCCTGTGAAGGCAGACTGGAATGTTTACCTGGCACTTAAGGCTTAAAATTCAAAACAGACAAGCAAGAAAGATAAAAACAAAAAGAAGAAAAAAATGGAGATAGGGAAAAAAATGGTAAAATGGAAACCATTTTAAAAATGGAAAAATACTGAATTACTGAATGAGGACACCGACAACTGTATTTCAGAAACCAGTCTAATTATTGTTGACGTGTGCCTGAAAGGCACCTGCTCTGCCAAACTGAGGGGATGAGAGGTGAGAGTGTCCTAAGTAAATGCGGATGGGTATGAAACATAGCACTGTTGATAAGTGATGCTATCATCTTCTGCAGGAAGGAAAGGCCTTTCCTTAAGGAAACTGCAGCTTTTTCTCTGTAGCACTCTTCCTTTCATTGCAAGGGCCTTGCAGATGCCTGGGGTTTGAGCCTGACCAATTGGTTTGTGTGCTACCTCGCAGGACTTGGGGAACCTGTAATAAATCACTTTTGAGAATAATTTGCAAATACAACTCCACCTTAACTCCTTTCCAATGTACAGAAACATGGTTTGTTCACAAAAATGGCAGTAGAAATGGTATCACAGAAACTAATCCACTGGATTCCCCATTCCTCCCGCAGCACCCGGTGAACTATTCTACAGGGTACCACGTGGACTATCCCAAAGCGTTAACAGTGGAGACGTGTCATGGGTGTACAGTTCCGAACGATGCTTTAAAGAAACCCTTTAACCCCTGTCTAGATATGTCGAGAACAATTTATTTACAACATTTTAGCTCCATGAAAAGATCCTCTCTCGGTTTCAGCTTGCTCCGTGCAGTTTTATTTAAGGCGATGTTCCAGTTTGTGATTGCTCTAACTTGTTCCAGTTTCTTGATATAAAGTTTGAATGAAATCCAAGTCCTTCATGCAGTGGGAAAAAAATGCTAAAGCTACACTGCACTATCCTTCTCTGATGTACTGTCCTTCATATTGTTTTGGTTTCTTCCATAGCTGCCAAAGTCCCTAAAATGGAACTGGGACTTTAGGGTCGATTTTAAATCTCTGTGTTGACTATATGCTTTTGAACTTATTAGATACTGTGCACATTGTCATGGAATTACACACTAATGTTTTCATTCCTCAATGCCTTGTGTATATGTGTGATAGTTAAAATAAATTAAAACAAACCAATGTGAGACAAAAACTAAGAAGAATGTTCTGCGTCAGTTTGAGACAGTTAGAGGGCAACAGTCCCTTGCTTATCTGCTCATGGCAGAAGTACCAGACTTCAGGACGCTTGGTAGCTTATCTGAGCCAGGGATTTTCCACGGCCCCGGAGAGACCGTTGCCTTTCGAACTGTGGTGTTGGTGCTGCGAGTGCTAATGGAGTGGAGATGTCCCTTCCTGGGGAACTCGCTGGGTTTCCCATCAGGGTCCCTCTGGCTGTGGTCCATATCGCTTCCAGGCGAGCTGCAGCGGTTGCTACTGTAGGTCTTGGTAGCTCCCGTATCGGTCTTGACGTGGTCGGGTGCTGCAGCTGACTTCTCACTGGTGTTTGTGGATCTGTGGTCTCTTTTGCTAAGAGATCCTCCTCTCTTGCTTTCTGGCTTCCTCAGCCTCCCAAACTGTTCATCACTGCTTCCAGCACACATGTGCTCTCTTGCGCCAGCCTCGATCATAACGCCGTGTCCCACCGCTTTGCTTTCTGAGGTGGGCCTGCCACCATCAGTGGTCTTATTTTTGCCTCCTGAATATCCTTTCCAAGAAGCCTCTTCGTGCTTTGACCTGTCTACCTTTTTAGGACTTGCTGACCTTTCTCTTTGTTCTCCTAACCTTTTCTTTTTGTGACCGTTCACCGAAAGCTCCTTTGGTTTCCTTACATCGTGTTCCCTCTTGATATCCCATGTTGGCTCTGGGCTTATCTGGTGAGAAGGGTCAGAGGGTGGGGCTATGTGTGATGAAGATAATGGTGAGATTATGTCGTCGAGGGAAAGAGCTACTTCCGGCAGACCTGGGGAGGTGGCAGAGGGAGCACTCCAGGAGTTTGGTTCGTCTGTTTTAACAACAAAGAGAAGAGAGTTAAGGGCGTACCCAGCAGCACAGAGTGTATTTATTGCATAGGCACATGTATTCTGAGCAACACTGACACAAAAACCATGTACCAGCCTAAAACCCCTCTGCTTCAGCTGAGGTGAAACTCCCTCAATTGTGTGGAACCAATAGGGAGAAAACAGAAAATAATCTCTCCAAAAAAAAAAGAAAAAAAGTACAGGAAACACAAGAACCTCAAAGCTGGTAACTGTGAATGCTGGAAACCCCAGTCTTTTTTTCATACAGATTCCACTTTCCTCTGCCTATGTTAAATTATTCTTAAAATAATAAAGGCACGTGCTCGTGAAATCAAATAGCCTCTTTTGTAGCTGTATAATGGATTTCTTAGCTGGGCAATATCAGTGCTGTCTCTGAGGACAAATGAGAAGGACTTTCTGCCATCTATTAAACATGTCCCTACAAGCATATAATAATTGACAAGAATTTGTAGCTCAGATAAGGTCATCATTGAATTCTGTCTCATATTTTTTCTAAACAGATATAGTATTGCGGTGTTTATGGCCCCACAATTCTTACAAGGTACGTTTACAGCTCTGCCTTTATATCACAGTGTCAGCTGCTAAGTCTCCTGGTTGTGCATTTTGAATTTTGCTCGGTTACTTAGCCTCAACACAATATGGTTGGTTTGTGCAAATCCTGCTTAATTTAGCCAAATAAATGTCTCCTTTGCTGAATCACAATGATTTTCCTAATCCAAACCAGAATATTCTGGGATGCCTTTCTCTTGTATATACATCCTCATTTCTTTTGATTAACTTTCTGGCAGAAAACAAATCAACCATGATTAATGACACCATAGCTCCCATTCTTACCCGTCTACTTAGAGGTTAGAGAAATCACTGAACTTGGCTAATGTCATTCCCTATTTAGCACCATTTTAGTTAGGCTTTGAACAGTATGAGGAATAATCTGTCAGAGATGAAGGACTGTCTCAGGAATCCATGGAAACGAGGTAGAACTTGTGGCAAGAGCTGCACATTTTCTGGGGGAGAAAATGTAACCTTCTAGCTAAAAAACAAGCGTGGACTTCTTAAGGTCAGGACTAGTATCTGTCAGTGATATCAACTGCCCTTTAAAAAGTAACATGCTTTTTTCTCAGTGCTCTGGCTGCTTTCAAATTATCATGGAGACGCACATCATCTCAAAAAATGGAATAGATTCTACTGCCCAGCCCTGGGATCTGCAGCTTGCTTGACTAAAACAGCACTTTTAAGTTAATAGCTGGATTGAGTGATTGCTGTCTTGCAGACAAAAATAGGAGAGACAATAGTGAGGTGGGTGACGTAAAGGGAGGGAGCAGCACAGTTAGCTGAGGAGCTATTTATTTTCCCAGATGGTGTTTGTCATATGCTTTTGCATAATGAGCATATGTGTGGAGAGGATTAGCATTTGAGAGGGGTAGAAAGTACAAGTTCTGTGTAAGACAAATAAACATTGAGCTGGGAATCTAAATGGGATGAGGGTCTCAACTGAATTTAGAAAAAAAAAGAAATCACACTTTCTTACCCTCCAGTTAAGGGTGACTAATGTACCATCTGCTCCCAGCTTGGCACTCAAGCAAGAAAAAATAAGAGGAAGACTCGTGCATGTAGAGTGATCAGCTCCTAGGAGTTTGCCTACAAAAAGCATTGAATTTGATGGGCTTGTTCTTTACTTCTGTTCTTCTGCACCACCAGCCTGGTACAGGCCCACACCCTGGCTCTTCTTCATTCTGAAATCCAGGGGGTGTCATTTTATCTAATACTTGAGCAGGGACCATGCACAGAGTCCAAATCACTAAAACTATCCTGGGACTCAGCATGAAGCTCCCTATGTGCACCAGCAAGGTAGCTGAGCAAACTGAAGAAGCCACCCTGAGCTTTGAAAAATTAAGTTTGTACTTTTCATGGCATTGTCACTCCTACCCAGGGTAGAGGTGGTGCCAAGGGTTGGATCAATGTATTTGTCTGAACTACAATCTTCTTTCCTAGTTGTTCATGAGATGTTGTTTTTCACAGTTTTTCAGTGTCAGTGAAGAGTAGTGGGCCATTATCCAATCTCATGTTAGGCTGTGAGAGCTTCTGATTACAGAAATAGCTGATTCCTTTGGGTAGTATCAGCTACACACCAGTGAAAACACCAAAGAGCCTGGAGCAGCAAGATGCTTTGGGTAACAAGACTGCCTCTGTGGAAAAGGAACCACTATGCTCAAATCAGCTGCTTCTCCTCCAGGAGGACAAACCAGGGGTGCACCATTCAAAATCAAGGTGGCAAACATGTTGTGGCTCCTCTGAGGCACAAAGGATAATATGGTACCAGTTATTTGTAGGATGCTCTGGAGAAGAGACCTGGAGGTTAGTGGCCTACTGCTTTATTGCCTGGAGATTACAGAATTTCTTCTGTTTTCTATTTTAAAGGGGATGAAAAACCAACCAAATGTTGTAGTGAGAAATCATAGTGGGTTAGAATGTACTTCAACAAAATGAATCAGCGTATCTCTTACATATACTGATTTATAAGTATAGGTGTCCCTAAACTGGGAAATGCCATATTATTACTGGATTTTATCTCTCCCCCAGAAAAACCTAAGTAAAAGACAACTTGGCCAACCAAGTAAGAAAACCTGCAGCCACAGCTTTTTTGGTTTGGCTGTGGGACAACCCCAGGTGGGTCACTGGCTGCACTGTGTTTAAAATACTTGCTGGGAAGGCACCTATATATAGGTTGTATTTCCAGTGGTTATGGAACAATGCTGCCATGGAATAAAACTATCATTTGTTTTCTTTGGCAATATAGCATTTGCAAGTAGGAAGAAAATTACTTTTTTTAAGGTTTAAGTACCATCAGTCTGAGACAGCGAAACCCAACCTAACCTGATTTTCTTTCAAATGAAATGACATTATATAGAAAGTCATCCTCAGCCTTGGTAGACATTAATGTCAACAAGCCATTGTTGCAATATGTCATTAACTAGTGAGGAGAATACTCATGTCAGGGTATTGTAGCCAACTTCCCTCTAATGTTTGAACATTGTGGAAAAGTATAAAAATTACTAGAGTAGAGCAAAGTGCAGGAATGTAAGTAATTTGTTACTCAGAAAAAAAAAACCTTTTAAAGAGCTGTGTTCAAGCCATAAGGGTTCATTTGAAATTGTTCAACCAGCACTAAAATGATTGCTTCTCCTTAGCAAATATAAACAGGAGAAAAATGTAAAATTTTATCCTGCAGAGCAGTTAAATGAGTAATTTATTTTCATGACTATACTCAGTTTCTAGCTACATTTTTGAGAGAGTTATTAATATTTCTGAATACTTTTTATTCTGTTGGTCTAAGGTTTTTATAAAACCTTTGGGTTAATTGGGAACATAACCTACTTTTATTGTCTGTTATTCCAACCTATCTCAAAGCATTTTGTAAACATACTAAACCAGAGACAGAGCACTGATTTTACTTTGTTCTTCCTTCAGCTCTGTGAAGAACTGAAAACAATATTTGTTTAACAGAGCACAAACTACTTATGCCCAAACAACTTGCAAGCAGATGAGTAGAATATTGCATTCTGTTGCAACTGCTGGAGAGATTTAGGGCCAACATAGTTTTGAACTTGTTTCTGACTTTGTCACCATTGATAACATTCTTACTGTGAGAGAAATTGGTTTTCAAAAGTATACCTCTCCCTGAAGGCTAATAGATGCCTGCCTTCTTTCTTTGAAGGGAGAAAATCTCCCTTGACCTACTAGTTTAGACAAGACAAATGAGCTGGGAGCAGCACTATAACCTGTCACTAGGATGGCACTTCATTTGCTGTAATTTAGTTGGTGTTTGCTGGGTGGCTTTTAGTTTCTACAAGCTACTGTAACACAAGTTGGTGGCACTTCTCCATGGGATGTGTAAGAGTGACTCACCTATGAGCAGCTTCACATAACTCCCAGGCAAAGGAGTAAATTGCTAACTGAGTAAGAGCCACCACAGACACAAGACTGAGTGTGTGGGAGGACAAGTGGGAGATGGACACAGCCATTCTGGGGCAGGAGTGACACAGGGAAAACATCAGGAACAGAAGTTTTCCGTCTAAAGGGTTTTTTTTTATTTGAGGTAGAGCTGCCACATACATTAATTGTTTGTTTTGGTCTGTCAGCTCTCACACATTCAGTGGAGTGGAAATGAGGGTACTGCTCTCATGAGTCTATTGCTCCTGTCTTACCTGTTCTACCTGGATCCAGTGCTTGCTGATGGCTGAGCATGAGAAAAAGAACCCTGGCTTTAGTCCTAATAGAGAGGAGAGCTCTGCCCATGGACCTCTGATTTGTGGCTAGGTTCTCCCTTAGCATCAAAATATTTTAGATAATTGTTTAATAATTTATCAAGGATGTGTGGTTTTTCATCAGATATAAGTATCCATAAAGTACTAATATAATTTATTGAATATTTAGTAGTAAGAGTAGAAATTACATCACGTTCTATTACTTAAGTAATAAAATCTCAAAGCCTTTTTAATTTTCAAATTATATGAATAATGTACAATATATTAAAGCTTTGAACACTTTCATTAGTCTGGATGAAGTGTTTTCTGAACTGTCTAAGCAGCTGTTCTCATATCTTCCCAGAAATATTTTCCTAGGGAATCAAAAAGGGTTTGATTGAATAAAAAATATAGTGCTTTATTTTTTTCCCCCCATTTTTTTTTTTGGTCTGCAATTATGTATTGCCAGGAGGTGGCAAGCAGTTCTTACAGATGCTGCTAATAACAAAAATGGGACAAATTGTCCCCTGGTGAGTATCCACTAATGTTGGTAGTGCTGCACCAGGAGGGCATTTGGGTCTTTCTCATTATAGCTTGACATGTCTTTGATGTTCCTGATTGCATTGGTCTCCTGAAGCTTTTCTTTAGCACTCTCTAAGGAGGGATATTTCAGAATATATAAAGAATCTTTAATCTTTTATCCTGACACTTCCACTACCCAAACACACAGCACCCTTTGTCTCCTGAAATAAATGATTCTCTGAAGATTTCATGGTTAGAAAAGCCCTTGGTAGTTTTTGTTCAGCTGTGAGCCTTATGGAAATGTGACACAATATGCCACCCTTTCCCCCAGCCTCTCTCAGTGAGTGGCAATGGGCTCTGCCCCCACCTTGCAGCTTGCCTGTACTTCTAGCTAGAAATTGTAATTCCTGTTAATTATTCAATATGCTATGCAAATGTTTTCTCACAAATTGCACTTTTCTTGGCTTAAAATTACACTTCCCTTGTCTCCCCTTCCACTGAACTTATTCCCATTCAGATCCCTGAACACCAGTAGCCCTGGAAGCAAACACCAATGGGTTGAGGTGTCCTCTGCTGGGATATGGCACTTCCTTTGGTCAGTCACTGTGGGCACACCCAGGGGGGAACAGCCTTTCCATCTTTAGCACTGCTCTTATACTTTACCAAGGCATGATGGCAGTGTGCTATGAGTGCAAAAGGTTAATTCTATGTATAGGAATTAGATACATGCCATATACATTTATAAAAATTAACCCAGGTTATACTTGGTTATTTTAGCATAGGAACTACTTCTTTCTCATACTTGCAGTTGAGTGATCAGCTTAGTATTTTGAAGCCTTGTTTCTGATGCAATGAAAACCTAATCTAATTTTCTATCTTAATGTAGCCATATTTGTTATACCACTTGCCTGTTTGTACTCAACAATGTCATGGTGACTCTGAATGTTTAGAGTGCCTTATAAAAATAACTTTAAATGTTGCTTTGCTCAAGAATGGAATCTTTCTACTTTTTAGTAATTAGTTCTTTTGGCTTCCCACTTTTGCTTTTCCAAAGTTTGAGGATGGTTGCTCAGGGTAATCAGAGTTATTTTACAAGTCACAAAAGATTACAGGAGAACGAACATGCATCTGAATCCTGACATCTTTCACTTCTAAATTTTGTGCTTGGCATTTTCAAAAGAGCAGAATGATTCATTAAGAAAGACTGATATTTGTGGTATGAAACAATGCCAGCCCTATTTTTTCTGTCCCCAAAGTCATTGTGCATTTTTGCTTTTGTCATTGGTCTAATACTGGAAAAGGTGGCCCCTATTCCTATTACATGGAGCTATTGGTGACACAGCTTCTGCAGATGTTCACAAGCACTGAAGAGATATGAATGTAAGTGTAGTGTAAGTGATGAACACCTCAATCTCCTGTGTAAACTTGAAAGGTTTAATTTAACATCCAGAAAATTCAGCTGCTGACCTATTCCAAGGCTGGAAAGCACAGCTCTACATCCTCCTTGGCTCAGCTCCTAGTGCCATTGATGCCCTACTTATTTTCATGTTCCTGGTCATTACTGATGAGCAAATATTTAGTTCCTTTGGGTTCAGTATATCCATCTTCCATTTTATACTTTACCTAGATATTAAATGGAAGATGCCCTAAATATTTTTGCAGCAGACTCAGTGTTCGTGAAATTCTTGCAAGGGCCATTTAATGAGACTTTGAATGATTTCATCTCAGGTAAAATTCACTTTCATCACCTTTTCTGTACTTTGCTTAGAGGTTTGTTAGAGAAGTGCTTTCATGTTCAGAGATCTAATTTTGGAATTATTGCAACACTTCAGAAAGAGCAGATTGTTAGTTATGCTTGGAAGACCAAATCTACAGAAGCTCAGGAGATGATCTTGGTGTTGGAGCTAAGGGAACAGACAGAAAGGGAAAATTTAAACTTCAGTAAGAGAGGGGAAAACTGTATATTGCAAGGAAAAAACTTTAAAAATTCTTCAGAAAAATGCTGTGTGTTTTCTTGAAACAAGAAAGCCACACACATTGATTTGTGTGGGCTTTAATCTGTAGCAAGCACCATGTATGAAATCACTTTTCAATTTCTTATGTAATGTAGTCTTTAAATATGATTAACAAAGAAACATGGGAAGCAACTGATCTGACTTGGAGGTTTCCTATTATTATTCTGCACTGGTTTTGATCCTACATTATTATACCCAGAGCATCATCAGTAAATCCCTTTCCCTGAGTTAGTTCTTTAATTATGGCACTGTTTCACCAGCATTTTACTGTTCTTACCACTTGAGATAATAATTTAATTGCCTCACAGAGTCAGAGAGAGAGGTGGCCCAAAAGACCTCTGGAAATAGATGTCTGCTCTTCTGTTGAACATGTACACAACCAAAGGAGGGGAGTTCCTTATGGAAACCCTTTTGGGGGCTGTGGATCAAAGCTGAGTGGATGAACACAGAGATCTACACCCATCACCCCACACCAGGCCCTTTTTAGAAAACACAGGCCACTGCAAGAAAGTGAGACCTTTCAGGCTGGCACAGGAGATAACTAGTGAATTCAGAAACACTGAGACTTTCTGCCATGGAGAGCAGGTGGCCTGGATTGTCTTGGATATCTTGGGGTGGGGTGCTGCTTTAGCCCTTTCCTGGTTACTCTGCCATTGTTCACCCCTCAAATATAAATCACATCCATAAACAATTCATTGTGATCTTGTAATAGTGCCTAAGCTCTGCATCATTTGGCTCTCTCCAACATCACTCACCTTACAACAGGGTTGAGACTTTGACACTGCCCTTACAATTGCAAGAATAAAAAAGGATCATTTTTCTATGCAGAAAAAAGCTATCCAAAGCACAGGATGGGAGAGGGGAGAAAATAAGGAGCCACACCTACAAGCAGGTTGTATTTCAGAAATAGGTAAATTAATGTGGTAAATCAGTTTACTAATTTAGTGTAATAGTCTTCTGGCTGTAAATCTTAAGGCCAGATCTTATGGGTACACAGTTTGCCTCTCATTCTAAGACCCAGCTTAGTTTATTCCATAGATATGATTCTAATAAACAGTCCTATTAATTAAATATTTAAATCATCATGATCACCAATCAGAGTGAACTTGGTGTGAGAGACTGAAATGTTAATGGTTAATGACAAACAATTGTCCATTTCCAAAAGTAGCTGCTGCTTTGCTGAGGATGTGCAAAGCCACAGCCCAGGAGCAAAGCAGGGGTGCACAAACTTTTGTTTAGGGACAAGCTGGGTTTTGAGCCAGATAGGAGAAGAGGCTGATAAGAAGCAGAACCTATGAGGTGGGATAATAGTTTTTATCATGCCAATGTTCTCCCTTACATGACTGGCTCAGCTGTAAAACCCCTCTGGGGAAGGTATCAGGACATTCACCTTATTCAGCCCTTCTGATGGGGCATAACTGGCTCAGCTACAATGACATGAGAGGTGGCTGTCATGTCTTAGAAGGTCTTTTTCCTTTTTCCTTTTCCTTTTCCTTCCCTTATATATTTTCTTAATAATAATATGCTTTTATATTGTTATATTACTATAGGTAATAATAACCAAAATGGCTACATACCTGCTTTCCATTTCAACCAAATTGTTCTAAAATAAACCATATATATATATATATATATAAACACCAACCATTCAGTGTTCCTTCACTCTAATTCCCCCCAAGAGATCTATTAACAAGAACTGCAGTTCCCCTGCCTCCAGGGACAGGTTGTAACCCTCGGTAAATTAGATTTTTCCTTGAATCAGCTTAATCCATCTGCATAAATGTTGCAGGATTACTAATACTGGAAGAGCCCAAGTGAAGAGCAGCAGCCTGCATGGGGCTTTTACCCTCCACAGGAAGCTCCTCTCTGTGGTGTCAATATTAAGTGTGTGGACAGCTTAAGTGCCAGTCTTGAGTGAGCCTGCTCTGACCACACATCATTATTCAATAGGACCTCCAGGTGGTTTGGTGCCCTTTTTGAAGTGCTGAGCATCTCACATATTTACCAGATCAGAGCTACTCAGGGAATACTCAACCTGTCAATAAAGAAGGTTTTATTTTCCCTGTGTGGTCAGGCAGCAGAATAGAACTGGAGAAACCTCAGCAGTTCTCTCCCAGAGCTATGCTGGAGCTGGAAAAATTACATTGGAAGTTACTGTATAATTAAAAAAAATAATGACTTTAAAATTAGTTTTTATTAATAGAATTAAGCCACATTAAGTCATAAAAGGTGTTCATAAATATGTTAATAAAATGTGTGGTATTAATGAAAAACATTCTGCAGAGACTGAATAATTTAAGAGTTGGATATTACACACTTAATTAAAGTTAAATATTAAAATTATGAATTATCACAGCTAAAATGGGTGTTAACAGTAGGCATCACATTCAGTCAGGTCATCAAATAGCTGTTATTATTAAAAGCATGTAGATAATAAATAAAATTTACTTAATAAGTGAGGAGCACTTTGACTGTGTATGAAATGCTCCTAGAAATTTGTTTCTGGTAGGCACTGAGCTTCTCATTCAGTGAGAACAGGATCTTAAACAAAACACTTGGTTTGAACTCAGGCACAAAGCTCATGAATAAGTAGTGCTGCTCTGCTTAGGGTAGAAGGTGCAGAAGCAAAATCTTCAGACTGGGAGTTTGTCAGGACTGTTGTAGTATCTGATATCTTTGGAACTCTGAGACAAATGTATCTGAAAACTCTATGATGAGATGGAAGTGCATGAATAAATGAATTTTACACTGCAATATTCAGCTCCTAATAAGTAAACACAAACTACGTCTTGTTAGAAAATCCAGATGTTCAAAATTCTGGGTTGCATATCTGTGTTGCTCTTGCTCAACAAAATTCAACATTCTCTGGTCATGTTTGTTAAGCATTGGTTGGAGAGTTATAGTTACCTCATACTGTCAAAGTAAAAAAAAGCACATTTCATTTTCTGTGGGTTTTTTTCCCCAAGATAGGAATAAGGAGCCCTAAGAAACCTGACAGAAGCCATGACTCTGCTAACCTTTCCCTATGGCTGGGCCACAAAGCATCAGCCAGGAGTTGCACCATGGGATGGTGGAGTGAGGACAGAGGCAGGACCTGCAAGTCCCTCCATGGACAGGGTTTGCCTTTGCCTCCCTAATGCTTGGAATAACAATTCTTTGTGTCACTCTCTGTGTGAGCACTTAGTATTATTACTAAATATCATGTTCCTGATGTCAGTGTGGAGAGACCATGAGAAGCCTTGTTAGCTTAATTTAGTGTTGAACATCACAGAGTCAGGACACTTGACAAGGCTCTGTATCCTGGATGCAGGATACAGGAATATTCCTGTGTGCCTTCACACAGTTCCCTTTGGTCCCCAGCTCCCTGTGGCAAAAATACCATCACAGATATGTGGGGAAGATAACTCTGAGGAGGAACAAGTCACAGTGATGCAGTCTTGCTATTAATTGGGGGCCTGTGGCGAATGAAAGAGAGACGTGAGATGAGCAGCAGGAGAGGGATTTTCTGGGATTTTGTGCTGCAACAGCAGAGGATTGGACTTAGTCCTGTGGCAAACTGCAGAGACACAGGAAGTGTTACTGAATTGCTATTTTACCTGCTTATCTGGATTACATGAGGAAAGGAAAAACTGATGTGGAGACAGAGGTACGGCTGTGTTCTCTCAGGTCCTGTATTTTGGGTACTGATCTCCCAGTATTGTCAACTGGATGGAAATACAGGGAGCCATGAAAATAAGTGTCACCATGATATTTTCTGAAAAATCCCTTCACCAGGATTTCTTCTCCTAGGAAGTTGAGAAGCTTCAGAGAAAAATGTAAATAATAATTATTTGATTCACTTCTCCTGTGTTTGGCTGCTTTGGAATGTGGTCTAGAGATTGTTTATCCAGCAGGTGCATGTTTGTGAATTATTTTGACTTAATGACCAATCACGATGAGCTGTGTCACACTCTGAGGTGTCAGTCACAAATTTTTATTAATTATTCTTGTTAAACCTTTTGTCTGTGTCCTTCTCTTTCTTTAGTATAGTTTTAGTTCAGCATTCTTTAATATAATATCATAAAATAATAAATCAGCCTTCTGAGAACATGGAGCCAGATTCTCATCTCTCACCTCCTCCTGGAGACCTCACAAAGACCACAAATAAGTGTTAGGAAAAGATTTGTAGGTGGAACTTTGCCCTTCTTTGGGAAGTCTGCTTGCCAGTTTATGTGAACCAAACCCGGGATAATGTTTGTTCATCTGCTTTATTCACTGGAGTTTAGCTGTAATTATCTACACTTTACACCATATTAGTAAATCTACTCCAGAATGTTATATTAGAATAATGAAGCTTTAATTATAAGAGAACTTGCTCAACAACCTTATTAATAAATCTTTGCTCAGATATGGGGGGACACTGCCAATTTTGGTGTGGATTAGGAAGGTTCTGCTTTAGTAATAATACTGAGTAGTCAACTAGGAATTTTAATCTTTAAAGTGCTTCTCAAGCATTAAATAATTAATCCCCATAACACTCCCATGAGATAGGTAAGTAAATATTACTATTCCTGTGATACAGATGGGGGAAGCCTGGGTTAGACTATTCAGCCAGACTGGTCTGAATCCACTGGGAGTGTAATTGCCAAAGCAATGTTTAGGATTCAGTATTTTTGCATTTACAAAGTGAGGTATTGCCTTCCTGGAAGCTCAAAGTCATTGCCAGAAAACTGAAAGAACTGTGTCCCTCTTTCTTTCAAGACTGTGTTTTCTATTTCTATATCAAAGGAGAAAGGTCTGCACAGCTTTTGAAACAGAAATTTTCTATAAGACTGAAATAATTATATGCACCCACTTATACATACACATCCAGTGTTATTTAATAGAAGGATGTTCTACTTTTCTGCCAGCTGCTACATATTTATTAAATACTAAAGACATGTTTATAAAGCAATTTTTAATATTAATTTTTGCCCTTGAGTAGTTTTTTACCCATAGCAATAAAACATTCTAGAACCTTTGGGAGCCCATATTCAAATTACCTGATGATTTTAGACCAATTTTATTAACCAGTATATTGGTTCATTTAGTTAGTCTTTTTTTTTGTTTTTTACACACCACAGGTTCCTGAAATTAAGTTGGTATTGCTAGAAATAAGAAGGTGGTATTGGAAATGCAGCAGGAATATGAATGAATGTTTGCAGTTCCACCAAGGTGGTCACAGGCAGAAAGGGCACTTTTCCAAAATGAGTATTGATTTTTGCACTCCCATCAGATAAATGATATATGAGGCAGTTCAGGTTTCAAATAACACCCAACCTCAGCTCTGGAGATTTATAAAATGAGCATTAAAAATGAGATGAACTGGATTATCTGATCAGTACTCTGAACAGATAGGAGGGTCTGGCTTTAAAGTATAGGCCAAGGTGCTTTAGCCATTTATTAGACAAATGTAAAAGCTTCAGACATTCCAATAGAACTAGAAAAAACAGTTTGTAGCAGACTGCAAACTGGCATCCTCTGAAGGATATAACTGTATTCAAACAATCACTCCACAGTATAAGCTCCCAAGTTTTAATCTATTTTTTGCAAATATGAATGCAGGGGTCACTAGAAAGGGCCACCAAACCCGTGGTGCAAGGAAGGACAGGCAGGTATCCCTTGAACTGCAGGAACCTTCCAAACCACCTGAATGTCTCCTGTGCTGTGTCTAAGTTCCAGTCAGGCTGCTGATCATCTTCCAGAAGTGATTATTTATACAAAAGGGAAAATATCCTTCCTGTGAGATGAGGTCTTATAACAGACTGCTCCATGATGTTATGGTAGGGCCTCTCCTAAGGCATACTAGAATGGTCAATTTATCTGTTCTGCTTCAGGAAATTTGACTCCTTGCTCAGTGATCTAATGAATGGTAGCACAGCCACATTTTTGGTTGGGATAAGCCCCATCGAAATGGGCTCTTTAGGAAAATTCTTCCCTTCCAAACTCTTGCATTAAAAGTACCTGAAAGGGAGACATTTTATAACAAACATATTTTCATTTCACATGACACTGCTTTTTTATCAAGCAAGTATTTCAGGTTTGGTGTTGACCAGAACTGAAGTTCTGATTTTCTGGATACATTATACTGAGAAAAAAAATTCTGTTGCAACATTTCCTGCCAAATAGATGAGAACCATTCACAGCTGGGTGACTTCAAAACTAATTTTAGCTATATTTATAGAGTATTTACATTTCTACTTATTTCAGGAAAAATACTTATTTCCTGTGTATGTTTTTCTGTAGGAGGAAAAATAAAGATGATGCTCAGAGAGTTGAGAATATAAATATGTAGAATTTGTGTTGGAATTGCAGTTCATTGAGCTGGGACCTGTAAAATGGCCTTAATGCCAGCCTGGATATCTCACCTCTAACCTCTATCTAACCTCTTTGAGCTATGTTCAGTGAAAAACTAAACAGAGGCAAGGTGAGAATACAAGGAATGGTGGAGTTAACATTTCTATATGATGCAGGAACTTTGCAGCTAGGAGGTCTCTGATGGTGCCACTTGAAATACATGGGAACATTTCCAAATAGCCTCTAGATGTGTCCAGCTCTGCAGCAGCAAAGCATATGGATGTGTCTGTGTTCAAAAAAATCTTATTTATCGACACAGACTGGAAATGAACTCCAACTGGAAACACACTGGTTAGATTACCTGGATCTGCATGCACAAGACTGATAACTTAAGCCCAGTTTAGTTCTGCTGGGGGCAGAAATTCTGTGAGCATCACACTGGAGGAGCTGCTTGAAGCTGAAAGGCTGTAAGAACATCTCTGGATATTGCTCCCTTTCTATCGCCTATCTGTCTGCTTCAATGTGTGGGACTGTTCTTGCAATTGCAGCAAATGTTCTGCACTGTGCAAAGTCAGCAGCAGGCAGAGCTGGATGCATCTGGACACTGCTGAGTTTGCTGTGATGATAGCAATCAATGGGAAAATAGAAAAAACAAGCTTTTCTTTTCCTTTGCTTTCCAGGTATCATATCTGGGCCTTGACTCTATATTACAAATTGGATGCATCTGAACAATCTGTGTGGTTGGATCTGATTCTCGGAACAAAATTGCTGGAAATTGAGAGCAAAGAGCTTTGTGTAAATTCAGCATAACCACAGGGTTTAATAAATGACTATTGCCTATCAGCACATTTCAAAATATGTTCAATTTTACATTTATTTCTTTAAGAGGCTGCATATAAATATTGTTTGAGATCAGCACCTAAATTCCACCTTCATTTTCTTAATATTTTTGCAAGCCAAGTGCCATAAAAATGAGGAAAATTACAGGTTAAACTCAGAAGTTCAAGATTTTCTACCTGAAAAATCATATTCAGAAGATAAATTTTTGTCATGAGAAAAAATGGAAATATAGCAGACCTATGCACTAGCAGCAGTAAAACATGCAAAACTCATTATTTAGGATATTCAAATACATTTGTAGAATGCATAGCTGCTGTGATGTCTTAGATAATCAGTTATGAAAGAAAAGTTGAATACTCTAGAAACTATTAAGTGAGCTAGCATGTAAGAAGAAGCCGGAAAATACTCTCTAAACAGTTGTGAGAAACAAAATGTATTAGAAAGATAATATACATGCAGAGTTTACAAACCGTGTCTTTAGGGTGGCCCAATAAGTAGAAATATGGGGACCCATGCTTGTCACTTTTCATGCACATGGAGAGACTGGAAGGTACCATTCCTAAAGGAAGGGGAGGAACAGCCTAGGACCAATCATTAGAATTAACAGAACCAGTGACATACAGACATTTTTACTATTGTTAGAGCAGAGAATTCTTAGTAAGTTTAGAACAACTGAGAGAAAAGCTTATTTGTAACAGGAAAGAAGTATTTCTGTAAAGCTAAGACAAATAGGCATGCTGTAAGTCTAAATATTAGTGGATTATTGAAACTACTGTACATATATATTCAGGGCATAGATTCACCTGGTCTATGGATATGGAGTACATCTTGAGGTGCTTCCTGAAGGAGTCATAACAAATCAAAAGCAAAGGGTTTAATGCATTTAAGAACGATGCCAATTTACTTGTAAGAAAAATCCTTGTATTGGTATCAACTCTGACATTTTTTGGGTTTTTTTGCTGGAATGGTGCTGAAACAGGAGATGAGACTTTCTTCAAAATTTCTTCAAAAATGACTTATTGCTAAATAACTTGTGGGTTTTATCTCTTAACCAGCAATTTGCAAATACTGACACTTAAATCTTCCTCCCTTAAACAGCCCAAACTGAATCTAAACTCTAGTTCTGTAAAACCACCGTGTGTAATTAACCCATGGGGTGAGCAGTGTACACAATTTGGCAATGTGTGAAGAAACAGAGATTCCAAAAATACACAATGCACCCCCAGGACATGTCTTCTAAGAAAGCCAAACAAAGCAGGGGAAGAGAGAGAAAGGCACCATCACTGTGCAGATCCATAAAGCACCAACAATCACCACACAATGCAGATTCCTTGTTCTCCAAACCTCAGTGATTCCAGTTCCCACAGCTCTGTGTATCTGTTAGTGTCACATCACAGTGTGACCTGGAATGCTCAGGGCCAGATCCAGATGTCCAAGATAGGGCAATGGAAAATTTTCCAAAATCTCAGTGTAAATGGGCTGGAGTCTCTAAAATTTATAACTTCCTGCAGGAGCTCTTAAGGAACTGAAACAAAGTGAAACTTAATAGAAACCTTATTTCAAACCTGATTTTGTAGTCCTAGATGTAGGAACAGAAACAAATTAGTTTATTTATTATTAGTTTAGAGGTTCCTTACATGTGAAATTCAGTGTTATGGCTTCCTCTGCTCTACCAGACAGAAAACGACTGTGTCAGGGGCTTGTGCCTTGCTGGAGGGATGGAATCCACCTACAAGTGCTAACCTGCCTCCTTCTCCACCTTTACATTTCATTATAAGACTCATTGCTTTCAGGAACTTCTAGGAACTGACATATTTTAATGTACTGTGAGTAATAAAATCTCCAGTCAGGAAAGGCCAGGAGCAGTAAGCCAGAAAGAAACAAGCTGCCAGGACTGCTGAGACTGAGAGTGAAACACTACTTTCCTAGGAAACTTCCTCCAAAGACACCTAGAGGAAGGAGTAGGTGTTCCACATAAACTGGAGGTTTTTGGGGCTGATCAATCATTAGATGTAACTTGCTTCTTGCAGAACTCACAGCTGGATGGAGGGACTGATTTGTCAGCTTTACTTCCTCTTGAACGTTACCATGTTGGGATTTTGTGAACAGTTTTCCTGCATTTTGCCTTTGAGGATGGTACTTTGTCCCAGTGTTTGGCTGTGCAAAGTACATGTCCTTCTCATGATGTTTCTATAGCTCTGCCTTAGGCCTGAAATACAAAACCATCTGTAATGAGGCTCCCACAGTGTAAACAGGCAGATTTTTAGAGCTGCTGCACACCCAGCAGCTCCTGCTGAAGTCAGTGACCCCTTAGGTAGGTGCACACATGGGAAATTAGGCAGCCATTTCAAGAAATGTCTTGATCCATCACTTTATTCAAATTGTTTTTAATTCTGGTGGGAGAAGTGCTCAGTTCTGCAGTGGTGACTCTGGGTTTCATGTCCTGTGACGTGAATGAAACCTCACACTCTCTGCAGCCAGACTTCCCAGGCATTAAGTGCTTTTTGGGATCAGTATTCCCAGCAGTACTTCTAGTCTTTCTTGCACATTAATAGGATTTCTTGCTATGACTTGGTTCTCTGGAGCACTCAGACTATTTCCTATGACACATGGTGCTGATGCTCTTCGGGTTAGGATGAGCTGTGATAATTCAGCTCCCATGGAAGCACGGCTCCTCTGGCTATCCTTATCCTCAGCAAACATGTTCTGAGATGCTGGCTGATAAAACACCTGTTTTCAACACTTCTTTTGTTGCACCCTGCTGTGAAATCAGCTGTAGTTTTGGAGCATTAATCATATCTGAGCTCCTTGGCTTACATTCTGTGCCTGCTACAAGGGGATTGAGGCCTCTGAAATGGGCTGGGATCTCTGGCATTTGTTTTCAAGCAAAATCAGCAGCTGGAATGGAGGTAAATGATGCATTCACAGCACACTTTACTTCTTACCCTAGGTTTGAAGAGTGCTTCAGCTCAGCCAGAATTTTTCAAGATTGGAAATGGACAGATTTCCAGGCAGTATAAACTGACATAACTCATTCAGATTTACACCCTCTCAGCAGCTCACTCTTTGTTTCTTCA
Source organism: Agelaius tricolor (assembly GCF_023055355.1). Classification (NCBI taxonomy): domain Eukaryota; kingdom Metazoa; phylum Chordata; class Aves; order Passeriformes; family Icteridae; genus Agelaius; species Agelaius tricolor. The sequence goes on from NW_027269263.1 coordinate 57,898,269, forward strand.
CTAAGTGCTTTCTTCTTTTCAGTACACATCCTTTTCTTTCACAAATCACTTTCTTATCATTGATGAATTTTTCTTAAAACTGCTTTTACAGATGTCAATCACAGGATCATTCAAACACTGACATTTCTTGCACATAAGTACATACCAGCATATTTTGTACTAACAGAAACATTGCACTGGAGTTTAAAACACAAGGAAAATCAAGAAATTGAAGGCTGAAGACAATAATGTGACAGTCTTGGCTGGCTGGTTTAGGTAGCTCTAGATAAGTTTTCTCCTTTTTAGTGCTGTGAATCAGTGTTGCTGCTGTTGGAAAGCACAGCCTTACTAAACCTGGCTTGGGAAGTCCCTGATCATTTTGCCTGTCAGGGATTTGAGAGAGAATATCCAGGAGAGGACCCTGGTACACTTGTGTTATTATATTTATCCCTAGGCTTCTGCTGCATGCCACCATTGCAGTCCCAATACCAGGTCTGTCCTCAGGACTTGAATTTTTATACTCAACCAAGTTTTATTTCCCACAATGCTCTCCACATCTGGACCCTGATGAGTATAAGAAATAGTTCTGACATGTAATTGCTTAAAAAACCCCTGATTATTTCAGTATAGAGAGCTCCAATTAGTCTTGTTACATCTCAGCTGTGAAATTCTGGTTGAAGAAAGAGGGAGTTACTAAATATTGACTGTCTGCTGTCCTCAGGACCCCTTTCTCCTAAAGCCTACTGTCATCATCTTCTCTGCATTCCGTTTTACATTTGGAAAAGATGTTTCTGGGGGTCTCTGACAGATGTTCTTTGCATCATGATGACTTAACCTTGAGATCTGGCCTGCTTGAGACGTGGCCTCCCATTTTAATTGGTTCTGCTTGTTAATTTCTGTTTTTAACTTGCTAGGCAGACTGCTGTTGGAATTTAGGTTCGCCTTCTGTTTGTTCTTAGACTACTTCTCACACCTTTGGGAAATGACCTAGGGAGGACTTTAATTATCTCAGTTAATTCCAACAAGCATCTTCTTATTTTGCTTCCATTTCCCCTCCAGACTGGATACAATTCACAGATTAAGAACTGCAGATGTGCAGATGTTTTCCTTTGCTGTGATGCTTTCTGCAGGTTGTTTGTACACCATGAAGTAACTCCTGAACACTTTCACTCCTTTTTCAGTGCAGTAGGAAAAATGGCCTTTCAAGCTCAGCTACTTAGTTCTCCTCCTGTGTAAAGCTGTAAGCTGGAGATGCACTTTGAAAAATGGTCTGACTTAAAAGCACTTCTTTGATGAATTTTCTTTGTAGCAACTTTTATTTCTCAGTAATCTGCTTTTTTAAACAACTAATGCTAAGTATTCCAAATGCCTTCCCAAATGGCAAGCTTGGCTTGAAACAACACTGTGAAGTCACCTTGTTGCTTTCTTGTAGCACTAAAAGCTGTGTCTCAATTTCTAGTGGTTTATATGCATTTTCCACTCATCATCTTCTGTGGAAGACTTGTGCACATTTTGGAAGATTTGTTTTTCTGAATCAATGATACAATGAAGATTTTTCATGTTTGTGTGTTTTTTGTTTGTTTTTTAAAATTATTTTTTACTGGAATAATGTACGATTTTATAAGATTATATAAATAAGAGAAATTTATTTTGGATTTAAGTGCCATTTGGAACTGGGACTTAGGAAATCCAGATTTGGAATGGGTCTGAACTGCAACTGATTCTTTGCTCATTGTAGCCTCCAGGGCCTGCCTTAGATGAAATTGCTTTCTGAGGAAGCAGAGGACTGCTGGTATATGGTTCTGCTGTTTGAGAAGGATTACTGCCACTGCATCAGGCCTGGCCATTTCTTTGTTCTTTCATTAAAAATGATGCACCTCTCCCATAAAACAGTTTTGCAGGTGACCTGAATTTCTGTTTGAGGTCTCTCTGAAAAGATTGCACACTAGTTAAAGTTGATATTAAATGTCTTAGTGTGATTTTATCAGAGCCCCTGAAAGCCATTTTGGCTTTGTTTCTACTCACCAAAAGTATAAATCACTAACTTTATTATCAGATAGGTGGGCTATGGCCCATCTTTTCTGCCTTTATTCAGAAGCTCTTGAAAGTTGTAAAAAATGCAGCACACACTGTCCTGAGTATTGGTTTAGCCATAGAATTAGCTCTTGTTTAGAGAAGAAAATAGTGCAATTACCTTGTGTATTGACAGCTGGGAAAGAATTGACTTTCAGTGCAGCTGACTTTAACAGAGGTATTGAATTTATGTTGGCAACAAAGGCTCACCTGAACCTATAGTTAAGCCTAAGTATTTGAATTTTTATGTGACTGTAATTTCTGATTCTAATGGGGAGGCATTCTGGAACTTTAAAAGGAAAAGTAAAAAAGTTTAATAGAGTCTTAGACCTCACAGCATAAAGAAGTTAAGGACTTTTCATTAAAAAGTAGCCCTTTCCCTGAGAGATTTAAGGCCCAGAGATGCACATCATAGAACTTATGTAAATATATGAAATTGTTACACCATACTATACAGTAAGCCCTGATTTCAGTTTTTTTAAAAAACTCTTCATCTTTGAAATTACCTTTGGATAATTTCTTTTTAATTTTTGTCATTTCAGTTATGAAATAAGGTTTCTATATTGTCTAAACGACTCATACTTTTTGAAATATTTAAAAAGTCCCAGGAATCTCTCTGAAACAAAATATAAGAAGAATGGATCCTGTTTTCTCACCACAATGAGCAAAATATCATGTTCTAAATTCATAACTGACTTCTAATTGATCATCCATGCATTTTGTCAGAGAGAATACAATGGGTGAAGTTGTCAAAGAAAGGAGTACATTCTTGACAACGCTTAGAGTCCCAACCTGAGCCACTCAATTGCATGGCAACAAGATCATCTGCTGTGACTCAAAATGTGCAGAGAAGTACCAATAAGGAAGAAATTCCAATAAAGGAAGAAAAGGAGAGTTTATGGGCAAATCAGCTACTCCCAGCACGCTCAGAGATGTCCCCTAGGAGGTTTGTAGTGCTTCCTCCAATGCACATCTTAGACGCCACTGCCTGTGTTGGGAGGGCAGCAGATGACAGCGATGTACACACATGTGAGTAAGTCCACCCCATCACAGGTAAGCATTTAAGGCAATACTTAATGTGCTCCAGGAAATTGCAATATATAAATATCTGCTATTTAATTCAAAAGCATTATAGTTAATTTATATGGAGTCATGCACATATAACATATAAAGATGAAAACCCACCATATTCTGGGACCTGGCCTGTTCCACGTTTCAACAGCAGTCGCACTCTCCTGCCACCAGACTTGATTAGCTCTATTGCTCTGGCATGTGTCATGTCCCTTGTGCTTTCTCCATTGATTTCAATTATTTGATCTCCTACCTGTCAGGTAAGAAGAATATTGAGTCAGACAGAATTGCAGTAAAATGAGTGTTTCAGGAAGAGACATATTCAATGGATCACAGGTTACTTGAATGACAGACAGACACATCAAGGAAAATTTGTTCCTGTCTATCTGAGGAATATTACTGGCAGATCAAATAACCTCCAAAGTGGGTTCTGAATATGGTATATCAAATGCTGCTTGTCTTCTGCTGAAATCAGTGTAATGCCTTTGTAAATTGCTCACATCTTCTGCACGTAAGAGGCTTTGTTGAATTGCTTGACGTGGTGGAATCACTGGAACATTATCCCTGCTATTCTGTACATGCACTGTTGGGTGAGCCTGAGAAGAACTTTGCTGCACTTGCTGTTTTCATAGAGAAAAGAGAGGTTCAAAGCACAAATAGAAACTTCCATCATTTCCAAACCTCGGTGGTAGTAAAGTTTCACACCAAATTAAGAGTCGTTACGAAGCATGCTGTTGAACAAAGAAAGGTTAATGCTATGGCACAGGACAAGCAGGTTTGCTGGGGTTCAAAGAGCATGCTTTGAACTATTTACCACAGGAGCTTTTTGCTGGGAGTAAGCACAGCCTGTGGCTGAACTGTCTAGTTAGAGCAGCTGACTCCAGGGTTCTGATTATGGATTTCTGCCACTCATCTCCTGGCCAGATTTCCAGTTAGAGCTGGCTTCATCATTATTTTTCTGCTCTATTTCTACAGCAGTTAAATGTGGCACTGATGTCTGCACATCCCATCCACCCCAACTTGCTTGGCTTTGCCTCCAGCCTGCATGTTTTGGCTTTGGCTGGCTTTCCATGCTGGAAGCCTTCTCCTTCAGCAGGGGAGCAGTTGCTTTCTGCTGTGCCTGGTCAGCACAGCTCAGAGCAGTGTAGGGAGCAGCACTGCACAGCCTGCTGTGCTGTGAGACCCCTTTGTGAGAGCCTGGAGCCAGCACACACAGAGGTGACATGTGAGCCTGCTGTTAGCAGCACCACAGCCTTTGGGATTTGTGTCTTTCAGAAGCCTCCCAGCCCCCTTGGAAGGGCAGCCTGAGTGAAACCCAGGAGCAGGGATGATCTCCTGGGGCTGGTAGAGGTGCAGGTCCAGGTGATGGCAGCCAAGAGCAGGGCAGAAGGGTCTCAGTGATGGGTCAGCACACTCATTTGTCAGCACCAGAGGAGCACATTTGCTCAGCAGGATCTTACCTGCCTCACTGTGCACCTCCAGCTTCCTCACAGCATTTTCACCACACTAAAACAACAATGCCTACACATCCTAGACAAGAGGTTGTGACGGTGTTCGCAGGGGTCTTAGGATGAGGGAAGAGACGAGGATCTGACTCCATGTTTCAGAAGGCTTGATTTATTATTTTATGATATATATTTTATTAAAACTATACTAAAAGAATAGAAGAAAGGATTTCATCAGAATGCTAGCTAAGAATAGAAAAGGAAAGAATGATAACAAAGGTTTGTGTTTCGGAGAGAGAGTCCAAGCCAGCAGACTGTGATTGGCCATTAATTAGAAACAACCACATGAGACCAATCACAGATGCACCTGTTGCATTCCACAGCAGCAGATAACCACTGCTTACATTTTGTTCCTGAGGCCTCTCAGCTTCTCAGGAGAAAAAATCCTAAGGAAAGGATTTTTCATAAAATGTGTCTGTGACAAGAGACGATACAGACTTCAAGGTGGCACACACTTTCTTTCCCTCTTACAAGACTGTCTTAACAAAACCAGCTCTTAGCTGGCCTTGGACGTTGAAATATCTTCTATTTTGTATGTTTTCTTTGCTACAGTTGTATTTCTGTCAGCTCAAAGTGTAATCCCTCAGAGGTTTTCCTTCTTTCCTGAGTTTGAAATATAATATTTACCAAATAAATGTGCACGATATGAAATGTCAATACAACTCCTAGCATCAAAGAAAACTGGAAAGGATGTCAAGAAGTTATCTAGTCCTTATTTTGGCTCAGAGACAGAAAGAATGCTAATAGAAGTGGTATGACAGTGTTTCTCAACAGGAATTCATAGAATTAATACTTTGTCAATAGGAGCTGCATCATCCCAGGATCCTGTGTGCAATCTATGCTGATACTTTGTGTAACTAAATACATTGATCCAAATAAAACCTATTAGCTTTGCTATTACACTTTGTAAATGCTGCAGTATTAACAGTGGGGAGGGGAAAAAAAGAAAGAATTATTTTGTGCAGGATTATTTTTGCAGTACAAATTTCTTTCTTAGCTGATTTTCTCTCTAAAAAAAGATTCATTTGGTTGTATCATGCAGTGCAAAATTTGAAATATTTCTGGCAGCCTTCAGGCCACACTGACACACAACACAGGTGCCCTCTGGATCATGGTGACATCTCCCCCAGGTCTGGCCACACAGGGCTCTCTGCATCCCCCAGACTTTTGGAGAATGCTGTTGGTTCACACACTTGGAGCAAAAAGAGAAAATCTGTATTATCACTCCTGTAACACAGACAGAAGATGGATTTGTAGCATCCCCACAAGGATATCAGTCAGGCCAAATACAGACAAAATTCAATGATTTTGGGAAAACCTGTTTCTAAACCTCATGAAACAATTAAACCCCATAGAAGTCCTGTAAAAGTCAAGTCAGATTTTCAGAATGCTTGAGGACAGTTTGTTTTTTTCTTTTTTTTTTTTGTGTGGAACATTGCCTGGGTAGACCATATTTTGCAGAAGGTATTTAAAATATTCTTGTTAGCATGTCTTGAGAGAAGTGCCAGATTAGATCAAATGAAAGAGGTGTTTTTAACACTCCTTGATGAATAGCTTTTAAAATTAGTACTGAAAGCTGCTTGAGAATGTACAGTCATTCAAATAAAATCCTCTGCACTCTAGAGCAGACAGACAGAAAGATTTTAATACAGTTTAATATGTAAAAAGGTTAAGTTAATGTCACATTTTTCCCTTGCTGTTTGCCTTCCTTCTGTTTTCACTGGTCACTATGCAGGAACTGTCTTGTATTAATGTAACCTTTTCTGTATTTCTGTGAATTCACAATTTTTCTCTCTTTAGGCAGCACGTGGCTCATTTGGTATTTTCTTTCATTATAAAACATTGTAGTTGAATTGATATTTCCTTTTCTTCTGAAATACTGTGTGCAAATAACTTGAGAAAGCTTAAAAAAAGGCTAGGATCTTGGTTATGTGACTGAAGGAGGGGAGAGAAACAGGATGGCAAAAATCAGATGCTCTGAAATCTACACCAGAAAGGGTGAGACCAGAGCTATAATGAATAGTTGCAGGAGCAGTGGGTTAACTGTGTTCCTTGCTTTTGTGTCTTGTGGCTGACTGATGTACAGCTGAATTATTCTGCCTTTGCAGCACAAGCCCAACTCTGATTAGATGAGGAAACAACAAGGAAAAGTTGTCAACACTCTTACCTCGAGAAAAGCTTCAATTAGACTTTGCACTCATATCTGGAAATTCATACAAAAGAGAAAACCTTGGCTGAGGAGCTGTTCCCCATGTGTCAGTAAGGAACAATTCTTGTTTTCCTGCAGTTAAACCTTGATAACTTTCCCTTCCTTTCCCTCCATGATGTAGATTTTCTTATGGCTGATATGGGACAAAACCCTGCTGCATGGGCTCTCTTTGTCCAGGCATTCAAATATGCTTTCTCCCTCAACTTTTCTATTCTTGAATAAATTTTTAGATTTGTGGAGCTATTTCTGACTTTTCTAGATCCAGTGATTTTTAAAGAGGATCTTAGATATACCCACATATTGAAGATACACCAAGGTGAGGCCAGAGGTAATTGGAAACATAAAATCAGTGTCTGTTACATGGGATCCTCATTTCTCTTTTTAGGATCAAAAGATGATTCCTGCAGTTTATACCACACAGCATTTCTCTACACTTCTCTTCTGGATCCTTCCATGTCTGTTCACAGTGCCCAAACTGAAGATATTATGAACGTGGGAGGGTAGGTAGAACAGATCAAAATGAAAACATTCTTTCCACATTTACTAATAATGTTCACAGAAGAAATTCTTTGTCTTTTTGTAACACATCAGATTTGCAACCCATGCTCAGTTTGGATTCTGAGCAGTTATCTCACATTTATCATTGTGCATCTGATTTCTCTGCCCTAAACTGAGCACTGTGCACCTCTGTGACTTTTAAGAGACTGACTGCTTCAGTACAAAATTTTTATTTTGAAACAGTCTGTTTCTCAAAGTCTTTTTAAACTCCCTGTGAATAGTGACATACTGGCATCAGCAAATTTTATTTTATTATTTATCACTAGATCTCCAATTAATAATGGAATATTGAACTGAGTTGGTTTCATCTCAGACACCTCAGAACTACACTTGTAATTACTATTAAGGAGCAAATCATTCAGAGCAGCCCTTGAGAGGAATTATTGTCAGTAACCTCGTTAAAAGAGATTCCACCTAGGGCCTGACCCTTTTCATGTGAATTTCATAGAAGGTAGTGCTGAAAAGTAAGAAAGATTGTACATTCTCCACCCCCTTTTTCCTTTTCCTTATTTAGAAATAAGAATGAAAATCAGACATAAGAAAGGAAAATTAGACTGGTGTGACAAGATTTGCCTTCCACAATTCCCATGCCAGTGAACTTTCTCAACTTTTTGGGAACTTGTCACAAATTATTTCTGAGCAAAAAAATTAAAGGAATTTTAAAATTTGGCTTTAAAAATAGGTATATGTTTTGCTTCCTCTAGTCTAACTTTCTTGTCCTCCATGAATTGTTAGACATAATTACTAATAGTCTATAAATTTACTTACCTTAAGTCATTGAGCATACATGAACATCAGCAAGTTCTGCAAACTTGAATCTCAGTATGCTTTAAGCAGTTTTCTCTTTATTCTGATTTATACTAATTTCTTTGTTGATGTTTTTGTGAACATCTCAATGGAGACTGATACAAAGAACACACTGAATATTTCAGCCATCTCCACATTCTCATCAGTAGACCTCTTTTTTTCCAGTTCTTGATGTTTCTTTAAACATGTGAAACAGACACATGTACCCTTTCCCAGTCCCAACAGGCAAGCCCTGCATGTGGGACTCTCCCCAGGCTGGCATCAGCTCTGCTTTTTAACCTTCCTGGTGGTCTTCAGCAAAGAATTCAAGGTAGGAGTGATTTACCTCTTTGTTCTCCAGATGTTCTCAGCAGCTGAAGGGTGAAGTGTGTTGGCAAGACAGCCTGGGAAGCGTGCCTGGCTGCCGCCTGAGCTGTATTTATTCTGAAGAAACATGTTTTTGCAGCTATGAATCTGGAAATTTTATTCACATTGGCTTTGTGTTGTGTTTCTTTCTTCCTGAAGAATTTGACCCTTGCTGAGTTTCCATGCTGTTTGGGATAAATACCTACCCAAACCCACTGGTTCTTCTCCTAACCCAATGCCACTTGGTAAGCAGAACGCTCCTCTATTATATTCTTACAATGTGCAAGCACAAAGTAAACACTGAATGCTTCACCCCCTTAATGCTTTGAAATTTGAATATTAATGATTTAAATGCAATTATGAAAGTAGTTTGTGTGTATGGAAAGTGTTTCTTTACAAAATCTGTTTCAGTTCAAGTTAATTCAGATGCTCCATCCATGTGTAAGAACAACTGAGCTATAAAATTGGGCAACGTGTTTTCTGGCAATAATGAGAAGATAATATTCCTAAGGAATGTTTAAGTAACATCACTATTGATAGGTTAATTAGAAAGAAAATTGTAAAGCTTCTCCAAATCATTAGAATGAAGTGCCTCAAGTACATGTGGGTTTATCTGCAAAGCCTGTGTTTGGCTCTGGCCATATTTTAAAGCAATTATTACCGGTCTTGTTAAAAAAAGCCAACCATACACACAAACATGGTTTCAGGGTGAACCAGAAGGGAAAAACATATAGCTTTAATGTAGTAAAGAGGTTTTTCCTTGCTTGAGTGTTCTTTTAAACCAGGTATGAGAGCCTTGTGTACATTTGCCTCCGTTGGTGCGTAAGGAACAGTCTCTAAGCAGGTGTATGGTTCCCAGCTGCATGAAATGAAATTAATTGTGTATGCACATTTTCAGTCCATGTTAAATCTAATGATAAAAGCAGCCTCAAATGATTTGTGTGGAGGGCATTGCTATCTGTCATTTTATTAATGCATTTTATAATTAAACCTCAGGAAAGAGACAAATCACACTTAATTATTTTTATGTGGGCGTTCTATTTTTATAACTGAAACACTTTTACATGTTATTTGTTGAGGTTGTTATTGGCCCAAAAGGCTGAAAAATTCTCAGTACTTGGAGACCAAAAGGCAATTCCAGAGTATCTATTTTGGTGAATTTCCAAGTACTGTCTAGCTCAAGTATCATTGCCTGGAGTTAGGCACAGGCTGGATATGTGCTGAGCAAATCTCCTCACAGCAGAGAATGTGTGCTGCCTGGAAATCCCAGGTATAACACACAGCCTGAACAAAGCTGTGGGGTTTTGGTAACTTGGACTCCCTCCAGTGCATTTCAGGTATGTGAGCTTGATGTCTTAGCAGAAGACATGGTATTTCTCTTTGGGACAATTACAATAACATGTCCCATGCTACTTTGGAACCAACCACATAAAAGTTTGGAGTGAAAAAGTTTTTTTTTTTCTGTGGCCAACCAGCTATTTAAGCAGCTGTGGCTTCTTACCCCTGGAAATGCCAGGCTCTTTGTTCCCACAGAGAGGTGGTCTTGACTCCTGCCCAAAAGAAGGGGGAGAGAGGGGCCATAGGACATGGTGCAGAACAAGAAAAGGCCTTCCCACCACTCCTCAGCAGGAGCTCCAGCTTTTTTCTTTTTACTTTTTCACCTTTTCCTGAGAGAGAGAAATGGTAGTGCTACTTGGGAAAGAGATCTTGGAAAGAGGAAAATGTGCATGCCTGATTGTTTGCAAAGAGTGGGGAGGGCAAGAGGGAAAAATGGAGCTTTCAGTCATGAGGGCTGAAAAGACAGCAAAGTGGATTTCTGATACAACAGTACACTTTATGCCCTCCACAACATTGCTGCAAAATAATCCATGTATATGTGAAATAAAACTGTCAAAGAGAAAAGGAAAATGCATTGCCCAACTGCATTTGATATGCTATTACTTTTTTAAAACAGAGGTAGGATAACTCATTGTAGCATAATGTAATATTAATAACATCTACTTCACCATTACAATCAGGGATAGGAACCAAAAGAGACTATGAAAAGGAAGAAGAAAATTTTCTGGTATCTTCTTGGTGGTCTCAGGCAGTTCTTATCAGGCAAAAGCAAAGCAACTTCAAGGTCCGACAAGCTGATTTTACAGATCCTACAGAGAAACCTGAGAATGGAGATTGCTTCATCCAAAGTTGCATCCACACAGCAAAACAGAAAAGAACATAAACTCCAACAAGATAAAGATGAAGCCACAAAGAGATTTTGAGGAGGAAAAATGCTGAAATGTAAGATCTAAGAAGATGGTTTCAAGCACACCATAGGCATAGAGTCTGTCAGATCTCAAAAGATAGTTTGGGCACAAGGTAGAAAAGACTGCAGAAAACAGATTCATTCTTCTCATCAATTTTTTCCAAAGAGGAGGGCAGCAAAACTCCTGCAGAGGGTCTGCTCACTGCAGGGTTGAGTGAGGAACTGACTCCAACAGCAGGTCCGTGGCAAAGATTTTATAGCAGACTGATGAAACGGATACTGAGACACCAGCAGAAGCAGATGACTTTTATCCTCAGTTCTAAAGGAATTTGGATATGAAGCTGTTCTACTAGTAGCTATAGGATATAATCTACTGCCTAAATCAGTAAATTGCTGAATTTCAAAGGAATGGGAAGTGGCAAGTGTGACACCAGTCTTTAAGGATGGTCCTGGAAAGTAACCAAGCGAGTCTCATGTTCAATTGAGCAGATGGAAGGAAGCAATAAGGATGGTGAGGCTTAGCTGGCACATGGATAATGATGATATAGTGGGAAAGGGTCAGTGTGGCTATTGTAGAGGGAAGCCATTCCTCACAGATCTATTGCAGGTCACTGGAGCTCTCAATGACTATATAGATTAATGTGATCTGGTTAGTATACTGACATTTTCAGAAAGCTTTTAATAGTAAAGTCTTCAATAGAGGCTCTGCTGTGGGATGAAAAAGAATAGGCTCTTCTAAGCAGGAGATTAAATTCTGGGGAAAAAATGCTTTAAAAAAGTGGTCAATTTTCACAATCAAAAGACTTTATCACAGTGATTATTCTGCTCAGCATACTTGCAAATGGTGTGGGGAAGAGGTGATAGGATTTGCAGACAACACATTACCATGCAGTATTCTTATATCTAAACTTAAAAGCTCTAAAAAAAGATGGCACAATCCTGTGTGCTAAAGCAGCACGTGAAATCCAGTGGTGCTGAGTGCTAAGCAGCAAGTATAGTACATGTGGAAAACTACATAGTCCATCACTCTGAATCAGCCATCACCCCTGAAAACACAGATCCTGCTGTCCTTGTGCTTAGCTGAAAATGTCAGCACAGCCAAAAAGCCAAACAGAATACCAGCTGCTAGGGGGAAAGTGGAGAATAAAGGAGAAGCCATCACTGTGTCATTTAGGAGCACCAATATCCTGAAAACTGCAAATTGTTCTGGTGCTTTCACCTCCAAAGAAATGTGATACATTGAGAAATGGTTTGGAGGAGGCCAATGAGGCTGGTCAGGGGTAAAGAACAGCTCCCTTTTGATGCAAGGTGAAATAGACTGGTCAGGTTCAGTATATGATATAGATCAATAGAATAAAGGATGATATGCAGAATGATGAAGTAAGGTTATTATATTGTAACTACAAACAAAAAAAGGAGTTTTTTTCCAAACAATGAAGGCACTTTGACTTGGAATCCATTGACACATTATATCTGGAATATCAAAAGCATGAATACATTCAAATAACTGGTTAAAAACAGTCCTCACACTGAGTCCCAGCATAGAAAAATATATAAACCCATGACTGACAGCATCTTGGATGTTATATGCAGTGAAGAATCATTGCATACTTGTCCTACATTCCTTTTCTAAGCATCCTTTACTTGTCCTTGTTGGAATGAGGATACTAGGCTGGGGCCATAGCAATGGGCCTCAGATCTTTCCTTTTACCTTTAGAGATGACCTCTCCCAGTTTCCACTTGTTGTGATTTGGGAAAACACAGAAGAGAAGTCAATGCCTATGTCACTCCTGTTGCTGGACAAATTATTTAATTATCAGAGCAGCATCATGTGGTGTGCTCATTTGTTTCCTAACACTTGATTCTTAATTTTTAAGTTAGGGTTGATTAATTTTTTAGACCTGAAAACCTTCATAAATATTCCATAAGCCCCAGATTTAAATAAGATGCCTGCCTGCCAACTAAGTATCTTAGTCTTAAAATTTAATACTTAACTATTTTTATCACAATTGTTAACTTGTTTTTTTTTTTTCATAGCTGGCTTGAAAGATTTTGCTACTAGGCATAGAGTTAGAAGGATATTTTGAATGTACCAAACTGGATAAATTTTTTTAAGAAGGATTTTAATTAAGTGTGTGAGAAGAATACTCCTTATCCTTACCTTTCTGCAAACAAATTTTTAAAAATACTCACTGATTTTTGGAGAAATGCTGAATAATAGTCCACCTACAGTTAATTTGCTCTTGATTTATTAAGCTTTTATACTGTCAAAACATATTCAGGATCCTCGAGGGCCTCAGTTTGCATTTCTTTGTTGTGCAGACAGTAGAATTTTGATCAGCTTTGTATCTGCATGTCAATATATTCTTCCTTGAGTTCTGCCAATTACACTAACCCAGCACTGAGCTCCTCTTGCCACAGGCTGGCATCCAGCTCATGTGCTTGAGTATCCCAGTTGAATTCTCTGAGTTCAGATCAATCACACCTAGTCTCTCCACAAGTGAGGTTGGACAGTGATGAATGTAGTAGGGAATTGGAGTGTGAGTTAGATTACCCCACAGGGACATGCAGTTTGGTGGGAAAGCATAGCTAACATCTTCCTGTACTGTTCAGATGGATCACAAATCACAGAATAAATGGATGGGCCTAAGAATATCTTTGTCTTTTTGTTCCATTAAATGACAGTGTTGACATTCACCGAATGCTTATTATGAAGGTAAGATTTATATTACTGCATAAAGTAAGCCAGGTATGCTGCAGGTTTTAAGAGTAAGTGCTACTTATGTAGAAAAGATGGGCTGCTTAACTGGCATGAATCACACTGTGGGCATTTGTCTTCCAGATGTGTGCACAAAACATTAGCCAAGCTGCTGCGGGTGGAGCACTGTATTTTCCTGGGGTGTACTTCTGCCCCTGATGTGTGGGATTATTCTAAATATTAGTATTATATATATTCCAAATTTTCAGTGGGGTTTCTGACAGCCTTCTCATGCCCTCACTCATGTCAAGGGCTCAGCAGCTGAGTCCCTACTGTGCCAGCACACCATGTGGAGAGGACTTTCTGGCTCTTAGAACCTATCACTGCTCCTCCTACATTTGTGCTTGCTGTGATTAGAGTCAACTTGCAAAGGGGTTTCCCAGCAGCAATATCCACTTTCCTCCAATATTCTGAACATAAGACTTCACTGCTTTTTAGGACCTGGAGAACCTGAGGATTTTCATGATTCACTCAGCAGTATGTCAGTCTTGTTCTTTGTTTTCAATATAAAATAGGATTCCAAAGTATGCTATATCAGAAATTAAAGATTAACCTGGTAAATCCTTCATTCATTTTTGCATGCTGGGATTGTCTTAAACATTTGTAAAAACTCATGACTGATCAAGCTATTCCTTCATTCTTCCTGTTTCCTTGCTGCAGCTTTCTTGATTGGATAAAGAAACGTCTGTATCTGTCACCTGCTCTCTTTACTGTGTGACAACTGTTTCTCTCTATTTTTAATGATTTTGGCTCTAATCACTCTCAAGCTGAGCTGAGCTACTTCTTGCTAACTGTCCTTACTGATTGCAACCTTAGGTGTTTTCCACTGCAGACTGTAGGAAATCATCCTTTAATGTGGGGCCAATCAGTGATGGAGCTTCCCAAATAGATGCTCTGCTCTTCATTAACAAGAAATCTCAGAGAGGCTCTACACAAGTGAGGAGTCAGTGCAGATTGTGGTGTCTGCATGGCAAAGTGATTTCAAGGGTTTCCATTTAATGTAGAGTAAGAAATTGTTCATTCTTTCTTTTAAGCTTTGATTAGATTTGATGGTCTCTGACAGGAAACAATCAGTCCTGTTGATGATCAGTGCTTTTCATATTTCCCCATTTTCCACATTTCTTTAGCAACAGGAATACAGCTGATGTGATTCTGGTCTCCTCACATTATTATTGTATTTTTTCAGTCCATCCAGAACAGCAAAGACTTTGCTCTGGATGGACTGAAGAAATACAACAGTAATGTATGGAGACCAGAGTCACAAATGTTAGAAGGTTCCTGTGTATGAAACTACAGGGTCTGCATGTGGTTTCTGGTACAAAAATTTGGTTGTACAGTAGGAATCTAACAAAATGGTATGTGGTAGTCCAGGCATTTCTGTTGGATTTTGTCATCTCTGAGATGCAAGACAACAGCAACTGAAAAATAATTTAAACAAGAATGAGGATATTTTGCACATGTTAATATGTACTTATAAAAAGTATCTATGGAAGTTATATTACATCCAAGCCTCAGAAAGGGAATGATTCCTTATTTGGTGGAAACAGATGACTGATCTACTAAGAACCTAAAAATCAAGGGCTGCAAAAAAGGGATACCATGATTAAGTGACTAGATGAACACCAAGCGAAATGTGTGCAACATCTAGGAATAAAGAAATGTGAAATGGAAAAAACACCGTGATGAAACAAGAGAGAGATTTCTGATTTGCATGGTGTAAAAGCCTTTCCAAGCACTGTAGGATCCTAATTAACTCATCTCTGACTATCTATTCACTGAACCCTGAAAAATTTAAGTGATTTCAGGGTGCCCTGACTTGAGATGTTTGGAAATGTCATATTGCAGGGAGACAGGTTTTTGTTACCTTGTTAAACTCCACAGTTGTACTGCATTTAGAGAGCACAGATGCCTACATACCACCTGCTCCTTTGAGAAGCTGAGGAGTCTTAATGGTAACAAATTAATTCTGTGAGACATAGTTAGCTACAGGCAACCATTATAGGCCATCCTACTGCTCAGAAGCCTGGAGTCCAGACTTTTCAAAGGGGACTCAAAGTTATTTCTCTTATGGCTCAAGAGAGGACTTAAATATCAGATTATGAGTTTGATAGGAGAGCTCTGTTTTGCAAACAAAGAGGGAAATGTCAGTTTTGAATGTTGCCAAATGCTCATACATGGGTTTGGACCGTAGTTTTAAATTTAATATTTATGTCCTCCATGACTTGAAACTTTAGTTCTGTTTCCTTTCAAATAAGAGACAGACTCCCTCTTTCTGCCTGTCTTTTTTGACCCTTGGCTATTGGATACCCAACTCTCCCCTTCTGCTAGGAATAATTCTTGGTGTGGGTAGATGAAGGTTTCTGAATAACCACAAATAAGGTTGGTGTGAACTTTATTATTATGGGAAATTATTAAATACACAAACTGTGCTGGTTTGCAGAATGCCATGAACCTGACCACAGCATAGATTAGTTGCTGGTGTGAGCATCACTGCAATGATCACTCAGCAAGCTGGAGCAACCAAGCAAGGCCACACAGAGTCTTATGCAACAACACAGAAGCTCATAATTGACACTATAGGAGCCTCCTGTCCATTGTGCCTGGTTTTATCTCCAGCTGTGTACAACTGAAACAAAAAAGGGGCATGCAAACCACAGAAATGCAACAAACAGGAAAAAAGACTGAAGAGTCAAAGCAGAATTGCAGAGCATGAAAGATACAGAATTCTGCTGCCTGGATTTCAGATGTCTGTCCTGCCAAAATATAAGAAAAATATGCAATAAAATGAGAAAAATAATGTAGCATAAGGAGATATGAGGAAGCTGGAGATAGGGCTAAATGGTGCATGAGGACTGAGAAAAATGAGTTGACAAGACAATGAAACTAGAGATGTCAGAGATGAGATGTATGGCTTTTGTGGAAGATGCAAAAAAAGGATCACAAAGTGACAAAATGACACAGATGTACACTGCCTATAAAAAAGCACATTTCACCCTCATTCTTCAAGAATTTAATGTTATTCTGTACCTTTGCAGTCCTCAGCCACAGTCTCTTTGTTTGACACGGGTTTCAATGAACATGCTGGCTGCTGGAGATACCATTCAAGGCAGTAAGAGATCTGTTGATCCTATCTCATGTCTAGCAACACTACACATGCTTAACAATCCCCCTGAGAGCAGTAAGGAACTTATCCCTTCCTTCTAAGACAGGAAGGGATAGAGATCTGCAAGCAGAGCTCTGCCAGTCATTGTCCTCAGCATGAGGCAAGAATAAAATATAAGTTAGCATGAACCTTATCTAAATAGACCTGTAAAATTGTTTTCAGTAGTGTCTGAATCTTCAAAGGCTGTGGGGACTGTGCTCCACATTGTCTGTGTTATGTCCCCTGTCTCTGGTGACAGAATCAGCTCAATATGACTGTCACTGACAGAGTGTGTGCCATGTTCTTGTCCTGCTCTGAGACTGGACCTTGCAGCTTTATTCTTAACATTGCCATCACCAACTAGTTTCAGTGGTTCTCCCTGATGTTAGAATTGCTTGAGAAATGGAATCCTGATAGACCTCTGCCAGTCTGGGAAAAGATAACAAAGGCACTAATAGTTCTCCAAACTTTTTTCATGGTTATTTTAATACATCCTTGTCTAATGGGCACAGACATAAATAGATTTTTTCAGAATTTGCCACTGTAGCTTGCTCCCTGCTCAGCTGTCAGAATTAAGTCACTATTTACATACATTACATAAATTTTATATATCTATATAAAATACACTGTGAGTATTTACTTCCAGTGCAGTGATGAGGTTCTCCCTTACAGCATTCTCCTGTGAGGAGCTGCCATATATCTTAACCATAAATGGCAGTAAAGTCTTCCCACAGTTAATTGTGGTGTATGATCTGACATATGATTTTATATGAAGCTGCAGTTATGGCTGTGGGTCTCCAACACTGGTTGAAAATAGTTTAACAACCACGTGGGCAGAGGATGTATGCAAAGAACCAGTTTCCTGTAGACCTCTGGGTCCTTTGATGGCATTTCCTTCCCATATCTAGTGATTTAATTTAATCCAGGTTAAATTAAGATATATGCTTGGGCTTTCTGCAGAGTCTATGGGCTCAAATAAAAATCTCAGTGCATGTGAAGGTGCCATGACTAAGTGTAACAAGACCATGAAAGTTTAAACCTGCTTTTAAGGGAATAATTTGTTGAATCTCAAGACTTAATGCTGTGTCTATCTGGCTGGCAGAAAGGGATCCCTGAGTCAAAGAGCAATAGGATTGGAGAACTGATGAACTCTGTATGGCATCAACTCAGGGCTCTTCCACCTTTCCAATTCCCAGAACAATTCTGAGGAAATCAAAGTAGAAAGCTTCATCTGTCATGAAGTGCAATTAAAGACTATTTTAGATCTTGTAATCCTAAAATGGGGTGTTCCTTGGTGAGTTTGTTTCCAATAAAAACACAGTGTGTCTAGCATGCCTTCCCCAGTAGGGAGGGAGACCAGAATAATAATCCAATTATGACTGGAAATGGTGATGTGATAATGAACTTCATAAAATCTTTTTCTTTCTTAAATCAATATTTACAAATCCAGACAGTTTTGGCAGGGCCAGTGGAAGATCATCACTTCTTGGGCTTGTTCTGTGAGTCTGTTCTCTGTCTGCTCACAAGTCTCACTGAAATTCATAAAAGCCTGAAGATCAAACTGAAATTTTCATAAGGATGTCCTGATTTTGATGTCACTTTCTTCATCTTGTTTTATCATTGCTTTCTTGTTCAATGTCTCTTTGCTATTATTGGCATATTGTACTCCTTCCATACTTACCTTCCTCAGTAATGGATCTACCTTTTTTCTTTTACAAGAGATAGCTCCATTCCAGTTCTTTATTTACATCTGTTTTCCTATAATCATAGGTTTTACTCTAATATCCTCTGCATCTGCAATGCCTAACACTTTTACATGTATTTAGACTTTAGAATCTTTTGAATGTGAGGTGGTGGACTCTTGGATTTTTTTAACACATGTCCAAGTGGAATATAGCTGTTGGGACTCATTCCAACACTCTGGTTTGGCAGTGCCCACCAATAGAGTAAACATACAGACTTTAACTTTCCCATCCAGAGCGGTTTTCAGTTTGAGATTTCATTTCTTCAATTATACAGTTTTATAAAACCACTAGTATAGCTTCAGCTCTATTACTTTAAGGTAATTATTATATTTATTTATGTAAAGTAGGGAGCTTTGTATCAATATGGCTGAGTCTTTATCAGGGCTTTTGCTGGCTATATGTAGATTGAAAACGAAATGTTATTTGTGGAATATGTTTGCTTGTTACATCTAAGTGTCCTACAGGTTACATGTTTCATTATATGATCAATTTTTTACAACAACTTATCTGGTTTTATTTTTCTTTTCTTGATTTCGTGTGTGGGAATGGGGCTAGACTTGTGTATGGTTTTTTTTATAAGCATAACCTGCACCTTGTGCTATCTGCTTCAATATTTCTCTGTAAAGCTTTAGTTAAATTAAAGAAGGCTGTTCGAGGAGGAGGAAACAGCAAGTAAAACAATAATGGGGACAAGTAGGTTATCAGAATGACTCTTAGCTGGGAAGTGTTCTGGTAAGATCCTTCACAAAAGCATGCTTTTCTACCCTCAGTGCTGAAAGCCTAGAATCAGAGAATTGTGTCTTTAAGGACAATGGCATCTAAAGCAAGAAGCACTGCCCTGATTTTTGCATGTTTTGCTGTAGAGCTGCACCTGTCAAACAGAGAGATACAGAGATGCAACAACCAGCCAAGAAGTGTGATGAACCTGCATTGTTAACAGCTGATGTAAACATAGGAAAGGAGATGTGGGTACAGAACTCTGCTTCCTTTGCCCACCTTCCTATGTAACATATTTCTTTCAACATTATTTTTTGCTTGCTTCTATTTTTTCTATTTTTGTTTTGAAGCTTTTTCTTGAACTTCTCCTGTCCATCAGTCACAGGTCACTGAATATAAGAATCTTTCACCTTCCAAACCCATTTGTCAGGTTAAAATGTCTGTGAGGCAGGAGAACAAAAAAGAACACTCAGTGACAAGGATGCATGGTAGAACTGGTTCCAAAGAATGATGCTTTTACAAGGGAGAAAAACCCCCCAATTATAGCTATCTGGTCAGAATAACACTTCTTATGTTAGGCTATCTGTTGTGGCCATTACAATGAAAAAGTTTTAAACCAAGATGTTTCAGAAACCATATTAGCAATATTCCTTAAAGCATGCAGAACTTTTCCTAATGCAATTAAAAAAACCACCAACTCCTATTCATGTTAAATACTTTCTATATTTTGGCTATTCACAAAGTGAATAATCTAACTTCATTCCTTAGTATTAGTTTGTTTAAATGATGCACAGATTTTAATGTTCATTTTCTACCTAATACAGATTATTATTTGAAATGAACCTTCTTCAAAGCTGTTATTTTATTTTTTTCTATATTCTTAGCCATATGTTTCCAAACATGTGATTCCAGAGCTTATTAAAAGCACAGCTTTTTCTCTGTCTCTAATCACATTATAGCTACTAATGTACATCTTGCATATGGCTTCTCACTAAGAGCAACAGACAGTGATAATACTAAAATAAAAGAAAGAATGAAGACCAGAGAAGATATTCTGAAGCTAAAGTTCCAGCTGCAGCACAAAATCACCTGCATTTCACACAAAAAATGCAGTGGGAGTATATCTCCATTACCAGTTGCCTGCCTGCCACACTGGCTTTCCTGACACAGGGACTGCTTTTGCTGCTGCTGCCAGTGCCAGGGGCTTGCACTCCATGATACAGCTGAGGACTAGCTGAGTTTGAAATTCTACCAAGTCACTTGAAGCACAGCAAAACTCCTGAGCTATACCCAGAAAGACAGTGCTCTTTCAGTGAGACATCAAATTTGATCAGATTGTTTAGACTGTGAAACAGAATAAGTGTAACAACCATGACATTTGTAAAATCTGTTCTTACCACTATACAATTTTCATTGCCCATCTTTGAAATTAAACATTGGTTGAACATGACTGCACTAATTAGACACATAAACAACCTTTTATGTTGACTCTTGGTAGTCTTGCCTATGTTCTTTCCTTCTCCTTTTTGTGTACTCACAATTCTGCAAAGTATCAGCAGCTCTGGATGAGTTTATAACTTGTCTTTATCACAACTGGACAGATTAAATGTCTCTATTTTTGATTAGGTTTTTTTTTCCTAGACAGACTGTGTGTTTGCTTTTTTTTAAGATCGTGATCCCTACAAACAAGATTAAGATCAATGAACAAATTTAGCAAACAATACAAAGACAACTTGCTTAAATTAGTTAACACAGATGAGATCTTAGGTTTCATAGTTATCTAATACATATCATATAGTGATCACTTTGCATTTGTGATTAGAGACCAAAATGTTCATTATATTATTATTATATTATATTATTGTCTAAGAAAATATTATATAATTATATATTATATAAAATATTATATATATTATATTATTGTCTATGAAAAACCAAACTTCGCCTGACATTTTTAAGTTGCTTAAGATAAGAGTGAAAATAATAATGACAAAAATTTATAACATGGTAAAAGGTATTATCAGTCAGAAGTAATACATTTATTTTTGAAGAAACGACAGGGATGTACTATATGTATCAACTAATTTCTTGAGCCCCTACAGAATGAGCTTATTTTAGAAGAGGCATTTGGCATTATTTTTTAAAACCTGATCAGAGGTGAAAAAAGTGCTTTCCCTTTGACTCCATCACCAAACATATCTGTGAATGTAAAAAAAAATGTCATAATGTATTTTACTCACCCTCATCCTTCCATTTCTTACTGCTGGTCCATCTTCTGCTAACCTCAACACATACAAATCCATTTTGTACTCCCTTCCTCCTCGAATACTAAACCCAAATCCTTTGGCTCCTTTCTCCAAATCAACGGTGAAATAATCAAAGTCCTGTACAGACAAATACAAAATGAAAGACAATTAACTATATGGGCATTGTGGTATGCATTCAAGAAAACTTTAAAATTGATCTCTTCAAAAATGTATTGATCCACTTGATATAAGCAAAGGTCCAGAGAGAGGTCAGGGAGGGAAATTATGATGTAGCTTCTGATCCATTGTCAGCCAAGAGTGCAAGATCCATGGGAGTAGCAGAAAATAAAAGCTTGGGTTGGGCAGTCTACTGATTAGAGAATTAAAACTGGGGGTGCTGGGAAAGAGCCAACCCAAGCATCTCTGTAGATGCTAAGAAGCATCTTATAAGGTATGCACATGGGGATAGAGATTTGCTATTTAGATACTGAAATGCACAATATTTTCATGGGGTTCTCTGGATCCCATTTAGGAATTTCAGTATTTTTCTTGCTATGGTTTACGTGTCTGGTTTTGAAAATATGGACATACAAACCACCTATACATGGTTCCGGCATATAGTGTCCATTTGCAGTCTCCTGTTTAGTACTTTTTGACCTCTGCTTTCCTGACTTTATGTAAGGAGAAAGGAAGGTCTTTTTTTAAAGTCTGAACTTTCAGCTAAATCCTCAACCTTCAAAACTGTCAGTAAATATCTGTCATCAGAGGAGTCTTGTCTAAGGTACCATAACTCTTCATCTAACTCATCATCGCTTTGAATTTGTCAGATCATGCTTGATGTCAAAGAAAATAGTTGCATGGGCTAGTTTCTACTCATCCAGACTATTACCAACAGAAATTTAATTTTATCAGCCAGGATTTTCATTCCTTTATTTATTTATTCAGATTAGATAAAATCTTAATTTTCAAGAATGCTGTAGAAATGCCGTCTGACCTAAGAACACTCTCTGTCTGATGAATGAATACATGCCAAGAATGAAAAAATTCCTCTGCTGATGAAAAGGCTTTTTATGTTAGAATTTTTATTTCAACACTCTAGTACCTTAAAAATGGCATTTATTTAACATTCCAGTCACGCAATTATAAATGTAATGTTAATTTACAGATCACACATATTAATACATTAATATTAATGGTTTGGAAGTAATTTTCTCTACAGACAAGTAGTAACTCAGAGTAAAACCCTTTAATGTGTCTTTTCCTTCCATAGTGGCATCTTCCTTACCAGCATCCACGACCTGTCCCTACAGACCCTGCTGCCTTCTGTGTGGGTAGGGGAGCTCTGGGCGTGTCTGCCTGTAAGAGCCTGAATGAGGGATATGGGACTCCATGCAGCTCTCCACAATGCAGTTTATTCCATCCAAGAGTTACAGCAGTCCAGGGTGGTGGGTGACAGAGCCTGTGCCCACAGCTGTCAGCTCCAGCTGCAGGCAGCCCTGAAGACCCTTTGGTTTTGGTTACAATGCATTATAGACTTTTCTTTGCTGAGCATCTTAATACAGTAGAACCAATCTATACCTTAATCTTTATCTATAGCCCTATCATAATTACTACAATTACCATATTCATTTTATTATTCTCCAATCACTACAAGTTAGTACATTACAGTTTAAGCTAGAAGTTGTTTTTCAGTTTTCTTGCAGTGGAAAATTCTGAGAACTTTTTTCTACTTGCAGCATTTGCTGCCTTGTTTGCCTGTGCTATCTTTCTGCTTGGTAAAAACATCTTCTTGTTTGAGGTGGGTTTATCCTTTGCTCTAAGCCATAAAAACCCCTTCTAACTAACACACCCTTTACCTCCTTGGTTATCTAGTAAGACTGACTCAGCAATTCTTTCCTTCTATATCAAAACCTCCTTTCATTTCTATTCCTTCTTCACATTCTACATTCAAAAAAAATCTTTCTGCCACGCATACACATCTGTGAGACTTTCCTTTCATCCTTCCCAACCTCTGCCTGTACCTGGGGCTGCCTGTACTCGGCCAGGGGGTACTGCCTGGTGTCGGGGGAGTGCTGCCTGTAGTCCATCAGCGGGGGCTGCCTGTAGTCCAGCGGCGGGGGCTGCTGGTAATCCATCACTGGCGGGTGCCGGTAATCCAGCGGGGGCTGCCGGTAGTCCGTGGAGGATTGCCTGTAGTCCGTGAACGGGGGCTGCCGGATGTCGGGCTTCACATCCTGCCTGGCTTTTACTTCTGACCTGTAGCTGAGGGAGGCAACAATGGTTCAGCTTCAGAGAGCAGCAGACCTCATGAGGAATATGCATTGCATGCAATAGTGAGTGAGGAGTGAGAGCCAGCTGCCTGGCTGCAAAACTGCATGGAACAGATTTTCACAGGGAAGCAAAACTCTCAGGGGTAAATAGTCGAGGCAGCTGAAAACAGTGAGCACTTTTGAAACATGGGCATAAGCAATTGTCCCTGAGGTCGTACTGTGCAATTTTCCGGCTTGTATCAGTGAGATCAGGATTGGACTCAAAGGGACAGGAACAAAAAAGCATCTTGATTCCCACTTTGCCTATTTTGAAGATGAAACTGCATGTGAAAACACCCATTTTATACTCACTACAAAATAATTCACCGAGTTCATAAAGTGTTTTTTTCCAAAATTAATATTTCTATAGAATAAATGGAAGATCAGTCCAGTGTACATCCTCTTTCATCGACATAAAGTATTATTATGAGCTTCTTAAGGTTAAAAATGGAAAAATTCTTTGTCTTAGCTGTTATCTTTTTAATGAAAGGTATTCTTTGATATAACATCTGTTATTATAGTGTGTATTATTTTTATTATACACTCCCTATGATGCTATCTGGTTAAAAGCTATGTCAGTAAATTCATGTCAGGAGTTATGCACAGAAATAACAGAAATAAGGTGAAAAGAAAACAAATTTGGTTATGAGGAATTAATAACAAGTAAAATATTGATTTAGCTGGGAAATGGGTAGAGGGAGATGGGTCCTAAAATTTGAAAGAAAATGTGACTTTCTGAGATACAGTGCCTAGTTATTTACTTTTTTCAGATGGGAATTTCCCTTAGCACATGGAAATCAGCACATAATGGCACTTCAGGGCGAAGTAAAGAACATTCCTAATGGCAAACTTCCCTACCTCAGCCATGTGGTGTACCAAAGAGGCACAAAGAAGGTCCTGAACACTTTTAGCAAGGTAATTCTGTAATAGTGGTTAAGGTTATATTTTAACAAAAATGTTCACAGAGTGGATGTTCTTACACTCTTCCTTAGGTGCCAAAGGAAATATTTATTTCCTATATAGGAAATAGACATTTCAAATTCTGCTTTAATAATGGACTGGAAGTTTTCAGTCAACTGAGTGACCATGTCTGTCCATGGACACATACAGACACAGAGATGCATACAGACTTTGAAAGAGATTTTGAAAATTACACTCTGAAAAAAATGACAGCATTGTTTTTGATTATGTTGATTTATATATACAAAGGTAATCTGAATCAAAATGTTTCAAATTGTCTGATATATTTTGGTAAAGAAACAATGTATGTGGCTATACAAACAAGCTGTAATGTAGTTTATGAAATCTAGTGAAAAATAATACTGTGTGAACTAGCAAGAGTTGACCTTTTTTTGAAATAAGAGTCATCTCTAGGCAGGTGCCCAATATATGGCCACAGCTGCATATCAGAAGATGATGTTTTTATTCACAGATGGAGGCACTGTAATTTTTGCTGAATATGTAAATGGTGACATGAGCAATTAGAGCTTACACTTTTCAGTAAAATTACTACAGAATTTCTTTCTGGAACTTTAATTAATATCATTTGCTGCTGCCATCTGAAAATTCCCAATTTAACAGATATTTAATAGTGACTTCCAATAGCACAAAATGACTTTTGTGAAAACTTCGTATTGAATTTTGTCAGAAACATATGTGGTCTAGGAGGTGATCACTTTTGGAGAAAGTACTCAATAAAATATAAGGCAAAGTAATTTTCCTTGCATGACTAATTGAAAGAAAATAATTCTGGGCAAGTGAAAGTACTACATCTGTTAAGCAAGGAGAATTAGAGGGTGTAGTGTGTGAATCACAAGTGAACTCATGTATTTTCAGAAGAGAAGAGTTGCAATCCTGTAGCTAGCATCCTTTGGGGAAGAGGATCTTGATGATACGTGTTGGTTATGGAAGATTAGCATAAAGACAGTCAGTGTAATCAGCCTTGTTTAACACGCTAAAAAATAATACAAAGACTAAATAGTGTTGATTGGAGGTCACAGAAACTTGTATCATCCCGCAGTCTGTGTGTGTGCTTTTTCTATAAACAGCATTTAATACAGCTGGCCACAAAATTTCTGTCCCCCTACCATTTGATTTCCATTATAGATAAATTTGCTAACGTACACGCATAAATTACACACAAGAAATTGGCTGGTAAATGATACACCAGAGATTAAACCCACCATAAAAAATATCTTCCTGACTCCAGACTGACATACAAGGGGCAAAAAAAAAAAAAAAAAAAAAAAGAAATAGAAGAAATGAGAAAGTGCAGAACCTGTTTTCGTGTCCCTGTGGCTGGAGGGGCTGTGGAGGCGGAGGCTGTGCCACGGGGCTGTGCTGGGCGACGGGGCTCTGCTGCGCCAGGGGGCTCTGCTGGGCCATGGGGCTGTGCTGCTGGGCCATGGGGCTCTGCTTCTCCGAGCTGGGGGCCGAGGCTGGGCTGTTCAGCTCTGCTTCATGGGGACATGGAGATTAAAGACCTGTCACAGTGCAGCATTTAATAAAGGGCAAAGGTACACAATAATAATTTTTGGTCACATGCTACGTCGGCAAATTTATGCTTTGTCGCTTTTACTCTCTCAGGTTATAATTAGATTTTAAGACATTTGAACATAATGGTCTCCTTTTGATAGTGTGTGGATCCGAAATCTTGGTGACTTCTATAATTCTGGTTGACACTGTCATTATTTAAAACACAATTGAACAAGGGAAATTGCTTCCACATTTCACATATTCTTTTAAAGCATAAAATTCCTGATCACAGAATGATGGAATGATAGAATCATAGAGTCACAGAAGAGCTTGGGTTGGAATGACACTTAAAGATTGTTTAGTCCAATCCCCCTGCAATGAACAGGGATATCTTTAACAAGGCCAAGCTGCTCAGAGCCCTGTCCAACCTGGCCTTGAATTTTGACAGGAATGCCAGGATGGGGCATCTACCACCTCCCTGGGCAACCTGTTCCAGGATTGTTACCAGTGTTGCAGTGTTTGGTTACCCTCATCATAAAAAAAACAAAAAACAGCTCTTTTTTATGTCTGTCTGAATCTGCCCCTTTTTAGTTAAAAGCTGTAAGATCACTTGTCCAATTACAACAGGCCCTGCCAAAAAGTCTATGCCCATATTTCTTATAAGCCCCCTTCTGACTGCAAGGTCAGAATAAGGTCTCCTTGGAACCTTGTCTTCTCCAGGCTTAGCAACACCAATTTGCTCAGCCTCTCCTCATAGGAGAGATGCTCCAGCCCTCTGATCATCTTCATGACCTCCTTTGGACTGCTTCCAACAGGTCCAGAGGGCCCCATAGCTGGGGTCAGAACTCCAGGCCATGTCTCATGAGAGCAGAGTAGAGCGGCAGAATCACCTCCCTCAACCTGCTCATCCATTGAACAGTCCCCTCATCAAATTCATCTCTTTCCAGTTTAGAGAGAAGGATGCTGTGGGTACCATGTCAAAGGCCTAGCAGAGGTCCAGATAGGTGAGATCTGTAGCTCCTCCTTTGCCCATTGCTGTCCATTGATGTAGTTACTCCATTGTAGAAGGCCACTTGGTTGGTCAGGCAGGACTTACTCTTGATAAAGCTGTGCTGGCTGTCCTGAATGACCTCCCTGTCATTCATGTGCCTTAGCACAGCTACAAGATATTTGAAATGCTTTCCATTTAGAAAAAAAATTCATTTTGAGAGAATGAATATTTTACTGCTTTTTCCACTGTTTGGGATGATAGACCTGTCACAAAAGCTAACACACTGGTGTTTAGTCTTAGGAACACATTAGGTCCTGCTGTCTTTGAGCTCATCAAGAGTTTCTTGTCTTTAAATTTTTGGGGACTGTGAACAGTAAAACAGTAAACTCAATCTCAAAAAATTCTAACCATTTAAACTAATATTTTATTTCACTGTGTTATGTCAAATGACTAAGGTTCCAAATAGGAACAGTGCAGAAAACCAGAATCATTCTTTCCAAACAACATAAAATTTAAAATGTCAGAGAGATTGGCATAGGAAATATGGTTTTGTTACTTTGCTATAAATAAAAGATGCCAATCTTCATTCAGCTTCCTGCTGGACTTGGGGGGAGACTCCTTTGGTACTGAGCTCATATCAAATGTATTTCTTCCAACACATTAGTCCTGTTCACCATTTACCTATTAGGGTGCATACCTGAGAAAGACTCTGCCCACAGGAGGACAGAGCACTGCAGAAGTTCCTGCATTATCAACAGCAAAGGCAAACATGTTTTTGCTATTCCTCCTTGCAACAGAAGGAGTGAGGCCAGTGTGGCATGGTGTAAAACAAACAAAATGGACACACACATATGGCTGAGCATCCCTAACAGCAATAGCTACACATGATACAGATCTTGCCTAGTTTTACATTTGAATCTAGTTTTAATTTTTATGTGGTTTATTTTTAAACTTTTAACGTGTGAGTTTTTCCCTATGGGTGCATATTCTCTACTTATCTAATTTATGCCCACAATTATTATAAAAATTTTGGCTACTTTATTGAAAATATTTTCAATTTAGGATTAATTGTCAAAAAAAGCTTGTATATTTGCACTTAAAACACTCCTCATGCAGGCATAAGCAATACTTGTCTGTGTAATTACTATGCTTAAGGCTGTAATTTCCCATCTTGCATCTGTGAGTCTCCTTTGTATTGCAAGTTTTAGAGAGGAAGATTGGAAATGTTGTCCCTCATTTCTACATTACTCTCATAACTATGGATGAACTGGTCAAATCATGAGCTGCTTCTAAAACTGCTTTGCATTTATATGGTATTTTTTACCTGAAAGTATATTACAGAGGTATTAGATTTTTTACCAATTTTTCTAAGCTGAGAAGCTAATATCAGAAGGAAAAGGAGGTGACCAATGCCACACAGTCACACCGGGAAGCTGTGCCTTGGCACAGATAATTTCTCACCACTAACATCTGAGAACATCTTGTAGTACTGCAACTCAGCTGCACCTCTGCTTTCTTTCTAATTTAATGTATCCATCTCTAACACTAAACTATTAATGATGTCATTTAACCTGGATACCAGAGAGGCTCAAACAAACTTCATGGACTGTATGAAGGATCACACTTGTTTTAGATGCTGTAAAGCTGACCTCCAGTAATTACAAGGGTGCTAATTGATGTGAATTCTAAATGTGTGTACGTTTTTGTTTTTCCCTTCACTGAATTCATTTAACAAAGTAGATGAGTTCCCTCAGTTGCAGTCTGTGACCAGTGTCAGACAATTTCCCTGTCCCCCTTTCTGGATGCAGCAGCATAAGGTGAAGGTCATCTAACTGGGCTATGGATCATTAAGTAATTCCATTACTTTCTGTGTGTCATTCCCAGCTCTGCTGGTATTTGTTGCTGAGATATAAAGACATGGTCTCATTGATGTCGTACAATTCATGCAGCAGTGCAGCACATTGTTAAACTAAAAAGAGCCCTGAAATCAACCTCAAACCTCAAGGAACCAACATCAAAAGATCTTCACTGATTAGATGTGGAGCAATGACCAGAATAATGAGTCTATCCCCTTATCCTCACCCTAAAAATGAGATAATTTAGGGTTCAGTTATTTCCTGCCTTGTGCATTTACAGTGATGTATCACTATGTGATAGTGATGGAGGAAGCTGCCAAATCTGAACTCTTCCTGCACATCACTTTTTGTCACACGTAGCTGGTAGCTGATCATGCCTGGTGACAACCATTGCAGTCTCTTGTGAATCACTTTGTCAAACTTTGGCTTGGCTTATAGCAAGATATAAGGGAATGAACTCAAAACTTGGCTTTCTTGTAGAGTGCTTTTCCATGTAGAAGACAATTCTTGCAAAAGACCTTAACATCCTCTTTCTCTCTCTCTGTCAGATTTCTTCAGGTTTGCTTTAAATACCCCTTTCACAACTGGAAACCTTTTCAAGAATTCAGATCCTAGCTGAGCTAGTTCTAAGCTCATAATTCTGGTGTGCTGCACATTACAGCGGAGGAAGGAGAACAAAAGATGCTCTTTCAAGTGGTGACATAATTTAAGCTAATTGGAGGCTACTTAAAATTTTCTTCCTGTCTTTAAGGGCCATTGACTTACCCTCCTGAGGAATGATGCGAAGAGTTACACTGAGACCTGCATCTTTAATTAGCTTCACAATATCTGCATGAGGCATGTTAATAATAGACTGGCCATTCACAGCTAAGATCCGGTCTCCAACTTTAAGTTTTGCACAGCGATCCGCAGGGCTTCCATCAATTATCCGCCCGATTTTGTGGGGTACAGCTAGACAAGAGACAATAGACACAGTTAGCATATGCTGAAACAAGTGGTGATGTTCACAAAAGAAAGAAAATTAGTTCATTTTAGAAGGAAGTTTTATATGAATTAAAAAGCAGCTTGTGTAAAAGCATATAAGAAAATAAATTCTTATGCAATGTCATTTGCAGTAACACAGTGCTGTGTTTTTTTCAATAAAAATTCAGAATCCAGATGAATATATAACATGGCATATACATGTGAAGTCCAAAGTTTATAATTCAGCTATTTTGCAAACCTGGCATGAAACAACATAATAAGCAGATCAGGGAAACAATAAGGCATTAAAACAGGGAAAGGGTATAAATTTATACAATAAGTAGCAGTCATAAATTGTCTCCCACCTCCCGTTTTACAGAATTTCTTTATTTTTATGTTGCAATAGAGGCACCAAAAATATTATTTATTTTATAAACAAAAAATTGTTACTGAAAATGTCCAGGGTACATGAAATTGTTCTCCTCCATTCAAATGTGTTTATTGATAAGTAGAAATAATACTGAAGATTTATTGAGATATGCAGCTCTCTAATTAGATATTAATAATAAATGAATAGAATTTAATTGACAGTTAGCTATGAGTACACAAACATGTGCTACATCAAAACATCTCAGCCCTCTTCTCAAAACATTACAGAACAAAGCTTCTCCTTTTGCTCTTCTCTGTGGTTTTTCACCTTTCTGTTTACTCCATCCATGCTCTTGTTTTGTCTCTTCTCTCATTTTCCATTAAATTTTCTAAATATTGTTCTTGATTTTTTGACAGTGTTTGTACTCTATTATCTTCTGTTTTTTAACCAAATGCATATGCTATAGCTGAGAATTTTCTCTAGGCTCCCCAAAGAGCATGCTATTTTTCTTTCTCCCAACTACTCATAAATATGCTTATCACAATTAAATGACTATATAGTCTATTAATATCCTAATGGTGTTTGAGTATTCCTCTGCAGTCCCACACTTCAGTCCTGGAAAACAGCACAAGGCAGCTCAGCCTCACTATCCACCTTTATATTGGTATTAAAACCAGTGTGCTTCTTTTTTCAAAAATAGTATAACCTTAACATTTAATTATCTGCAGAGAACTTGGAAAAATGAAAGAAAAGATGGTTCAAACACTTTTTGGGAAATATCTAGGCTATCAATGCTCATATAAACCAAAGCTCTAACAGGACGTGTTCAGAATACATTGCTGCAGAAGAAATTTCTCAGCACCCTTATAAACTTTTACTGAAGGTTTTGGTGACTAACCCATCTGATATAAAGTCACAATAGACTCAATACCTCAATACCTCAATAAACATACTTTTGTTTCTAGTATGGATGTAAGTGTTTACAGTGTTAAAAATTAATTTTTGGAACACTGAAAATATAAGTGAGTACTCTGAAGTGCAAGCCATAATCAAAGTGCATGCTTCTTTACCACTATGGTTCAGGCATGAATATAAATTAAAACATTTTAATTTTAATAAAACTTTACTACCACAGACACAAAAAATGTACTTCAGAAATGCATTGTTGCTTAGGAAATAAGCACTGAATTAATGTTACAATGTCTAAACATTTCTATGTTTTAAAACAGATTTAATATGTATAGCTACACTTTCTACAAAAATTGTGTTTATTTTACCCTTAATGAAGACATATAACTGCTAATACATACATATCAGTGAGCAAACAAATAAAAGAGTAATTTGACTCTTAAACAGTTTATGTTTACAAAGAGCTTTTTTCATCAAATCTATTCTTAAAGCATCAGCAAGAATGACTTAAACTAATACTAAAATCTGCCTGTTTCTGGCAAATGTAATAAAAGATCTTTCTGAAATTGTCATGTCTTGACTGCATATCAGTGGAGATCTGAAAATGAGACTGTCTAATGTAAAAAAGTAAGAATTTTGGTACTAAGAAAGAAGGGGAAATATGGTAGAGATGCCACAACTAAAATTTCCATGCTTGCCATTTCTATACCTAAAGATGTTTTTGCTAGCCTAAATATTTAAGTAGAGACATCATTTCAGTAGTAAGGGGTGTGGGAGTGTAGGGGGGTGGGAAGTCCTATTAATTTGGCAGAAAAATTTTTTGTTGGACTTCTTGTACCTGCCAAGTGAATAGAGCAGATGTCTGCATGTTTGAGATGTCTGCTGAAACTGAAGCTGGAGGTGGGAGAGCCACGAGACTCCAGCTCAGATCCCTGAGACAAAGGAAGGGAGGGAGAAAGAGGAGGAACTTGGTGTTCTTTTCTTCTTCCCTTTAAGCCTAATGGTCCTCACCTTCCTGATAAAGATACCTACTCTAAATGTTTTGGTACCCCTGAACTCCCTTCATTCTGTTGTGTTATGAAAGGATCAACAGTAGGTGACCATTAGATAAAAGCTTGTGTCTGTCAAGGTACCTTTTCTACTCCACTCTGCTATTTGGGGATTTAATGCTCCTCTTCTCAGGCTGTATTGTGCCATATGTTGCCATTTGATCTTGCTGCAAAGTAGGGTGTGGGAAAACTGTGCAGAAGGAATCTGAATCTCTGTTGGATTCAAGGTTACACTGCTATGCTCTATAGGGCTTTATGGGCAAATCTAGGGACTTACTAGAGGAGCTCATGGCCACGCAGCAGAAACTGGTTCATGCACATTTCTAGATAATATAAGGAGACATTTATCTCCTGGCTCCTTCCCTCTCAGGATAATATTATCCTGAGGAGTTTCTGTTCTTTGCTTCTCTTCCCAGTGGAACTCTGCCTGAGAGCCCTCCTAAGCCACAATATCCTGGCTGCCATGGTCCCAAATGCTTCCTCGGGAAGACAGGATTTATTTAGGGCTTTTTTTTACAAGCATGAATTCTTCTAAGGGACACAGATTATCTGATGTGTAGGTTGTTCACAAAAAACCCCCATGTTAAAATACGTTAGAAAACGTTCAATTTTTAGAGAGAGCCTTTGGTGGTGAAATTCTTACTTTGAAGAGATAAGAAGGAGCAACTCTCATAGGGGATTAATGAGGTAAAAGCTAAGGAGCAAAGGTGGAAATGCACTGTGAATTTCCATAATGGACAATTTTTATTGTTCAGAATGGTCACATCTAAAACAAGTGTGGAAGGGCTGTAAACTGTCAGTAGGGAATGGGTTGACAGAAATGGCAGACGGCAGAATTTCATGAAAAGAAATGCAAGATGATGCAAGTAAGGAAAAAATAACCCTGCCTAAGATTAAGAAGTGATGAGCCCTAAATTAATTATTATCACTCAAGAGACCATGAAATGTGTGCCTACTTGTCTAAAAAAATAAACTCATTAAAACAGTCAATATGACTCTAAGAGTTCTAAAAGAGTAACAAGTGAAACAAACTATTGCTATTTAATGCTGTGCACCTAAAGTTTTGGTATTGCTAATTGCTTCAGTATCCTCATCTCAGAAATCATAGCAATGAACTCACAAAGATTCAGAGAAGGGAAGCATGGAAGTCAGAAGCAGAAAACAGCCTCTGCACAAAGGAGTTGTCCATGAACTCGCTGTCTATGCCTTGCAAAAGAGAATTTGGGGCAACCTTCTGGAGGGGCAGTTTTTCCCCTCTATATAGTAGCTAAATGTCAAAAAGTATCAGTTAAGGGAAAAAAAAAAAAATCAAACCTCTACTTTATCTATTAAAACCCTCTAGCAGATAAATTCTTGCAATGTTTTCTAATGTTAACAGATATAGACTGTAAGCCAAGCAAATGAGCCTTCCTGAGCCAGCTGTCCTTTTCAATGTTACACAGTGATCAAATGAATATTTATTGTATTTTCAATTCTCTAAACATGCAAAGGTTTTAATTCAACTGGCAGGCTCCAGCATATCAGATTTTAATTGGAAGAATATATTAAATATGAACACCTGTAATTTCATTGGTATAGAAAAATCTAAATTTCTGAAAACTTGAGTATGGTGGACTTTCTATCAGGGCTAAAAAAATATTTTCCTGATATGGATAGGATATTTTATGTGACACTTATTTGGAAAATAGAAATAGTATGCATTCTGCATACTTGCATGTGAAAATAGTCCTTTTTCTTTATAAGATTAATGAATCTATGAATGGAGGCATCCCATTTTGTGCTGATATGGAGCATATTTGCTTGCCTAAGAAAGCTAAGTGGGAAGGAGTGCACATACCTTAGAAAGCTGAAGATCTAAGAAAAAATAATGGAACTTATAGACTTTAATTAATGCTTCTAATGACAGTAAAGTGAGCCCTGTGGAATTCCTAGAAAAACCTTGGTTCTCTTGATGGGTTTTGCTATGAAAATTCACAGTGTTTTTTCTTTGAAATAACTGGAATACACTGGAATATTTCTGGAGGACAGAAATCATCTAGAGAGGGGAGTAATGTAGTTAAGATCCTTCATTATTTATCTCCAAAAAATATCAAATAGACAATTGAATATTTCATGCCTGCAAACTGCAGCAATGTATTTTGATGATATTAAAAACCTCTTTGACCCCTTAAGGTTATTTCACTATGATAATTGCTTATGTTGATTTGAGAAACTAAATCACATAGGAATTTCTTTCAGCTGCAAGTTTTACTGTCTCATAAACATACTTAGAAATGTGCTTTTGTAGCTGAAGAGGCAGAACAGTTCAAACCTGAGTAATAGTGGTGATGATACTTACTCTTCCAAGACCTCAAGTCTTTTCCTTTTGCAAGAAAGTAGAGGAAGGAATAGAGTTATTGAAATAAACATTCTTAAATCAAAGGAACCCTTCCTCACTTTCCTATACTCAGGTATAGAAATGGGAATCCAGATTCCTTGCCCCACAAACTGCAAATATCTTCCATGGGGGATGCACACTGTGGGTGGGTTTTCACTGCTATGCTCCAAAAATCTCCTAGATGGGGTAGACAGACATCCTAATTTCCAAAGCTCTGTATCCTTTAGAATTTGAAGACTGGTCACATAAAATTATGTCCCTAACCACCATCTTACCCAGGAAAAGCAGAGGTGAAATTGCTGCACAAACACTCAGATCACACAGCTATCACTGATCAATAAACTGGTTTTTATCTCTAAACTGCAAGGAGTTTAAAGAAATTCTGGGCTGAATGGGACTTACTCAGAATGCTGGTTTCTGCAGTCAGCAGAGGCTTATCTTGGATTTATGTTTTTTAGTTAAGACTGCATGTTTTGAGAAATGAAAGAAACTTCTTTCATTAGACTCTGTTTTATCCTGTTTTCAAAATCCAGCAGGCACTGGCACATGCAGTGTAGGGACAAATTAAATCTACAACTCCTCTTTTGCAAAGCAGGAGGAAGATCATAACAAGTATGCACAGTCTTTAATTTTTTGAAAATTTTTTATTGATTAGGCCTGTATTTTCAGTTTGTTTACACTTTATAACTGTGCTAATTGACAGTACCTGCTACAGTGAAATTCCTGGAAATATTGCCAATTTTCCAGCTTCATTGGAAGTTGCAATTTAACAAGGTCTGTTTACAACACATGGTTTCTCTCTAAAAAAATTATGATGTTAAGAGATTTAATGGGGATCACAAGTACTTATTCTAGATGAAGCTGCATCCCAAACACAAAAAGTAAAAGTATCAGGAAGATATGAAGAAGGCAGGAACAAGTTTATTCCATAAAATTCTGGAACAGAAATCTCATTCTGATCACCTCCAGAAGTCTGCAAATGCTTTTCCATAGGCTGCAGATAGTGAAATTATCTTGATACCCTAAAAATACTTCCCTAAATGTAATGCATAGTGTAGATTAATTACTTAAATTTAAGTATTTTAGATATAATTTCTCATGTGTGGAGAAGGGATGAGAGCCACATTCCCCTTTAATGTTGGCACAGGATCTGGGAGAAGGCACAATAGTATATTTTAGAGGCAGTGGAAGTTAATCCTTTCGTTGGAAATAGGTCAGGAGCCTGGACAGGTGTATTTTCTTTTCTTAATCTCTTAGCACTCCAAGATCCTCTGCGTGCTGCACTAGGCAAAATGACTTGCTCCTGGATATACCACTCAAGCACAGCTCTTTATTTATCCACTTTATCTCTTTTTACTGATACAGTTTTGAAGCATGGTTGACCTTTTCTGTGCTCCTGCTTTGCCCTGTAAAATCTCTTCATTCAATCCTTGTCATTCGTTTTCAACTCCTGATCTCCCCACATCAGAACTGCAGTTCAGTGCAAGATAATCCCCTGTGCTGGATTAGAGAACATCCCAAGCAATGCTTTGACAAATGGGAAACAAAATTTCAACCATTATAGACACAGGAAAATAAGTGTGCCACAAGAATTGGATGGTTAAGCAAGTACCAGTAAGGTAAAATGACATTCATATCTAAAGGCTGGATCCAAATAACTGACAGCTACTACAGTGCTGCCCATCACAAAATGTGAAAAAATACTGTGTTTCCTAATTATGGCTGGAGTCTGCCCTTACTCTGTGTCTATCAATAGTAAAAAACCAGCATTTAATATTTTGAAAATTTCTGCATAGCAAAGGCAGGCCCATAAACCAAGTGTAACAACAAACCCCTTGCAAACCATATCAAGAGAAAAGCTGACCAGGACCCTAAACCTCTTGGAAAAAGAGTTTCATCTCTAGTTCTGGGAGCTGCTGAGCCTTTCATGGCCCATTCTCAGCTCAGAAGGAGCATGAAGCACTCCTAAGAGGCTGTGAGGGAGCAGTGCAGCCCACACCCCACCAGAGGGTGGAAAAGGGATTTGAGACTGAGCTGGAGCACTGCGACTTCACGGGATGGTCCTGCAGCTGCACAGACAGAGCAAACTCTCCTGGCAAACAGGACAGCTTTGTGCAACCCCTTCAGCTTCAGCCCAAAGGCAAAGCAGCAAACCAATGAACCTGCAGCTTTGTAGCCAGGAGCAACCTTGCTGCAATGACTGCTTCAATTTTAGCAGGGCTTGAAGCTCCTGGTGACACAAAGTGCTTGCTCCTGTACTCCACAAGAGCTGTTGTAATCTGTTGGACTGTAAAACACAGTTTGTAAGTGGGATTTCAACAACAAGGAAAATACTGTCAGTGTGTAATTAATTGCCTTCCTGAGTAAGAGTGGTGATGATACTTATTCTTCTAAGACCTCAAGCCTTTTGCTTTTGCAAGAAAGTAGAGGAGGGAATAGAATTATTGAAATAAACATTCTTATATCAAATGAACCCTTCCTAATTTTGCCCTGAGGATGCTCCAGTGAGACAACTTCCTGGGTGCTGCTCTTCCTAACAGTGTCTGGCACTACATGATGCTCCCCTTATTTTGCCCATTTTGAATTTCTCAGAACTGCTTTGCAATTAGAACATTAGAACATTAGAACATTAACATTAACATGTGCATGCATGGCTGCATAACATCATTCTGTTCCACACGGGGATACAGGAGCTGGCAACAAGTGCACTGCCTCTGAAACAGGGGACACTGGAACCAGAGCACAATATTTCACCCAATTAACATATTGCTGCTATCAGAAGGAGTACCTAGCTTGGTGCCATGCAGGTCCACATTTTGATAGTGATGTATCATATATTTTGGATATTCCTATGTCCATTTGATATTTTCCTACCTGTTGGTATGCTTTCTACCCCTGATTGTGTCTTTCAATAAAAGGATTTTGTGTTATTTCAAGATAGAAGGTACCTCAGGAGAGTTTCCCTGTACTACCAAAGGGCCCAAAACTTAGATGCTGTATTCTGGATGGATGCCAGTGAGTGCTGAGTAAAAGGGGACAGTAATTTCCCTCAATCTACTGGCTATGCTCCTGTTAATAAAGGTTAAATGACTTCAACCAAGTAAATATTAAGTAAAGAAAATAACCTCTCTTACTCTAGAAAGAGTCAATAATTTTTAGACTGTTTTCATTACTGATGACAGATGATGGAATTTTCAGGATATTTTTCCTACTACAGTTTTGCAACAGAATTTATACAGGAAGGGTATTTTCTTCTTTCTTCTGTCACTGTCTACAGCAAATGTAATTTTTTGTTCACTGTTCTTGTAAACTTAGGATTTGTTACTTTTGGGGATCACTGAAATTCAATGCAGTTATTATTTGATTAAATTCTCTTGTCACTTCCACAGCAGGCTGTCATTTCCCTTTACTATTGGAGGTGCTCAACTGAGCATCAAAAATGACTACTTACACAGTTGCTTGTGGAGAAAGAAAAGTACTGAAAGAACACATTGGAGGGTAGGAGGCAAAGCAGGATCTTGAAATTGGGTCTGCAGTCTTCAAGAGTCTATTCCAGTCACAGAATTTTTCGTTGCTTGAGCATTTTCTCTTTCTCTCCCCTTTCCCTCTCCATCTGCCCCAATCACAAATTCTGTCTATAAAATAATTTTCTTGAAAAAAATAATGACTGACTTAACTGATTAACATGTATGTACCACAATTGATTATTTTTTTCTTCTCTGATCTTCTGCAAAAGAACTTCCAGTTCTTTGGCTATTATATTCAGTAATGTGAAAACTCAGAGTCCCAAGAGGCTAATTAGTTATGGTTTTGTTACAATATTAATTCCAGCAATAATGGAGTTTTAAAATTCAGCTGAGGTAGCATGAAAAGCAACTCTTTTAATAAGTGCATGATCATGAAATACTGCAAAAAAGTTTTCTGAGGTAACTTGCTATTGTGAGATAAGGTTTTCCCAGTATTCTCTTGGCTGCTTTTCAGGTATGAATTTAGAAGAGTGGTGTTTGGCCCTGAAGTTGAAATTGTGTTTTTATTTTGTCAGGAACCAGTTTCAGGCAAAAGAACAGTTCCTTAAAAATATATTTTAGTGTAGGGAAAGCATTGTATTAGGCTTTAACTTGCAAAATGATAAATTTTCTCACTTCTCTTGGTTTTTCAGTTGTGGTTAGCATTATTTGATGGAGCATGTGGATGTCTCTTAATGGAAAGCCTTTTTTGCTTCCTTCTTCCAGAGGGCTCAGCTCTCATTGGGTTCAATGTCATTGGAAAGATCCAAAGTTGCCCCTGTGCCTCAGCTGCCACTACCTGGGTTTGAGTCTTCTGTAGGTCCTATGTCACACCTGTCTGACCTCTCCCTGGATGTACCCAGGACAGCTCAAGTGGCACCAGATGTCTATGTTAAAACAATAAATTTGACTCACAGAGAAAATTAGTTTTCTGAACAGAAAGTGAGGTACAATTATTAAGGGCAGATCTTGCCTTTAGAGTACTACAGAGTACAGAGAGATACGCCTATCCCCCATACTCAGCTGTAATTTTTATGATGTCTATACTCCCCCTAGTTAAATCAGCCTCTCATCACCTGCATTTAAGAAGTTCTCCCAACTTCTAGTTGTTTCTGCAGTCCCATAATTGGACAGCTGTTGTCATAGGGTTTGCGTGATGTAAGCTTTTTTTCAACTTGCTGAACTTCATCTTGATTTTTTAAAAAAAAACTCCAATTCAGTTGCACGTAGGAGATTAATTTATTCACATAATCCTACTTGTTACAGTGTCTCTTTGAGACATAGTAACAGACAAAATCCACCTTGTGAGTGAATCCTCCATTTTTCTGATGGCCAAAGAAGTCTGGAAAGTGCAGGGCTCCAGAGGCCAGAATAACCTTTGGTTTTGTTGGAGACAAAACAAGCAGTGCCTCTGAATAAACACTGAGAGCATCTTCAGTTTAAATCTCTGCTGTGATAAATTATTTGCAGAAAGGTTTAAATTAACTATTGGTGTGGGGCGTCGCCCTGATTTTTTAAGACTTTCTAATTCTTTTGATGTTTACATTCTTGTAAGGAACTTTCTCACACTTTCTGTAAATAACTTATTGTTTTGCATTCTTTCATAGAGGAAAGAGAAATCTGATAGCCTGTTAGTTTGTCCAGTGTCATTGGAGAGGTGACACTTTCACCCTCCAATCCACTGTCATTCTTAGAAAACTATAAATGTTAGTCAGAAAATAAACTTCCCTTTTCTTCACCTTGAAAGCAGCAGTGTGTGCGCTTGTGTTGTTTCGTGTCCTATAGCGACGGTGGTTTTGTTTTTTTTTTTTTTTAAATTTGGGGCAAACTTGGAGAAATATGAACGGAAAAACTGCTTTACTCACTTATTGTGGAGCCCGACTCGGGCCTGTTGAGGGAGCTGATGATGACGAAGCCGAAGCCCTCGTTCTCCTTGCGGTGGATGACCACGTCGCTGCTCTGCAGGCTGTGCGACGCGCAGCCCTCGGGCGGCGTGGCCGTGCTGCTGGACACGGCGTGATTGCTGTTGGCGTAAGTCGTGTAGTCACTTCTTGGAGAGCTGTGGTGTGTAGACACCGAGCCTGGGCTTCTGCCATTCTCTGGGCAGGGTTCTCCTGCAACATAAATCACACCAGTGTCACAGCCTGACTTGCTCGGTGGCTCTGTGACTTACAGTACATTTGCTAATGCAACGTGAATACAGCTGACTGTCTACAGAGCAGACTACCCCAAGTGTTAAACTAGGAGCTGTAATAGATGCAGAGAGACAGGAATCTACACAATTATGCAGAGCATTCAAGGGCAATCAGATAAAGCAAGCATGAACACTGACTGCTACACTAGCTACAAGAGAGGAAAGTAAGAAACAGTGTCTATCTGGATTGCAAAACCATTACCAGGCGCTATTCCCTTGTCTGCTGGTAGATCTGTCATCAAGAGGAAAATGTGACCGTCTAATCCAATAAAAAATTATTTGTGTTTGGATTACAAGAACTAAGCAGGGAGCTAACAGAGTAATTAGGATTAGCTGCATAATGTTCTTCTTACAAGTTGATTAGCTTGTTCAAAAAATGTTCAAAGAGCAGAGCTGTTATACAATGCAAAATCATCACAAGTAGTTTTTCTGTGGGTGTCATGGCAGAAGCAGTGGTCATTTAAAGATTTGGAGATGCTCTTGTTTGGCAAGTTCAAAAGAGCAGAAATGAAAATGAGTCCATGTACACTTTAGTATTGCTTTACAGTAACAAGAACACTAAACAAGTTAAAGCTTGTGGGATTACACATTTTTTAGTGTGAGCATTTTGGCAATTGAAAACAGTAAATTTACACTTCCAGATGGAAACAAAAAAATTTATATTCTTTGCAGATCTAAATTGTTTACACAAATCAGCATTTATTGACAGTTTTAATACAGAAATTTCAGATAAATGTAAGTATTATGTTTTCTGTTTGGAACAAGAATGGCAGAGTAATTTTACTGAACATGTGAGGAGCTCCCACATATACACATACATCCTAGGTAGAGAGTTTGCAAATTAGATTTTCAGTGTGTGTATATATTAATATAATAAACAGCATCCAAGGACAAGCTGTTGTTTTCTCAGTCAGGTGTGTCCTTTAGTAGTCCTTCTGCAACTATGAAATAAAGTAATTAGAGAGTATAAAGAGGAAGAAAAACAAACAATTATTATACTCCTGAAAATCTCTAAGAGTTATTGAACCAAATCTGCAACTAAATGCCATAGTCAGTGACAAGAGAGTTCTCATTTTCTGGCTGTCGTGTTTCAGAAAGCTGAATATTGTTTATGTCGGTGGCTGCAAGAGAAAGAAAATTCTCTTACCCTGTAGAATGACCAAGAGCTGGCCTGGCCATGAAAGAATGCAGTTGAATGTCATTACATATAGGAAAAGAATAATAAAGGAGGAAGAGCTTAAATGGCTATTTGACTGTCAACTGTACAATAGATACTCATCACAAAAATTGCATTTTGCTCCTGCCTGTGAAAAAATGGCATTTCAATCCAAAAATCACATATTCCTAATCAAATTGTTTTCCAAATCTTGTGAATTGTGATTTTCTGTTCCAGATCTGGGTAAGTATATGTACAAAATAGTAATTCCAGGTGA
Organism: Agelaius tricolor; assembly: GCF_023055355.1. Taxonomy (NCBI): domain Eukaryota; kingdom Metazoa; phylum Chordata; class Aves; order Passeriformes; family Icteridae; genus Agelaius; species Agelaius tricolor. Next base: position 57,940,101 of record NW_027269263.1, read on the forward strand.
GGGCTAAGATATGTATATCAGCTACAGACAGGTAAGGAAAACCCCAGATCCTTCTGTTGTATACATTCATGCTAGTGAGAAATTCCCATGAAATCAATTGCCCTGATGTATTAGCATAGCATTTTTCAGTCACGCCCAACACCAGCTGTTTTAAATTCTTCCACAAAGCTTATGTTGTAACACACCACATTAAAACCCTGTTCAGCTCCCAAAATGCTCAAACATTAATGAGCTACACGCCACATTCCCTGGTGTGGCACTCTCAAGGCCCAAGAACAACTTCAGGTGTTTTACCAGCTTGCTTACTGTCTGCACCGGGAGCCCAGAGTGGCTGGTAGAGCTTTAATATTTAAGGAGCAGCAGCAAAGGCTGGCACTGCTCTGTGCCAGCCCGGCCTGCGGTGCGTGCGGCGCTGGCGGCGAGGGCTCGGTGTCATTACCTTGGTTATTGGCCATTTTCCTCGCGCTGGGGGAGCTGCGAGGGGGCGTCGCACCAGGCGCGGGGGCACCTTTCTGGCTGGAGGACTCTGGAGTCAGTAACAGAAGAAAGTCAGTCCTGCAGGAGCACGGCTGGCAGGGAGCTGCGGTGCCGCAGTGGGAGGGGGACTGCGAAGACGAAGGTGAGTGGGAGGGCGGCTTTTTTGGCACAGGAGCGAAGGGGAACGGCGCAGGCAGTGACAGTGGATCTAGGGCACGGGCAGGCAGAAGACAGGACAGGCTGGGAATGTGGTTTTGCTCATTTCTGGTACCTCAGACAAGTGTACTCACCAAAAACGTTTTAAGAGTCCTTAAATAGACTTCTTTCCTCAAGTAAGCAATGGTTCTAACGGAAGGTCATCAAATTGTCCCATTAAAGCTTTAATAGATGCTGCCACATGCATTTTTCAAGGTTCTGATGTTTTTCAGTAATTGAGACTGAGTTAGTCTAAACATCTAATTTACTACAAATACTTCATAGTGGTTTAGGTTCATTTTCTGAATATGTCTGCTTGACAGAAGAATCCAGCCCTGTGCCCTACAGAAGATTTTCAGCCAGCTTGCATTGCAGTTCAGTGGGAAATTCCAGATGACATCAGTGAGACCAGAAATGGGCTTTTAACACATTTAAGAGTGAAATGAGTTCCTGCCCTAAAACAATTAACAGTCTTTGAGCCTTTCTCTTATTGACACAGTCAGCTCAAATGGCTTTAACTTAGGTGAATGTTTAGTCCCAAAAGTGGACAAAAGGAGACAGCACAGACCAAGACAGCATGGAACAAACCCAGAGCACTTATGATCACCACACCAGGGTTGCCAGTATGTTTCCACTTCTGAAGGAAACAACACGCAGTTGCTTTTGTCAGAGGAACAAGGGACACATATTTACAATAATTCTTTCCTCAGAATGACACAAACATTCACTTAGATTTCCTCTATTATTTTAAAACAGCACCGGTTTGTGCTGCCAGCGTTGGGATCTGTTTTTCCTTTCACCTTTCCCAGCCTTCACTCACCCGTGGGTAGCACCTTTCTCCTCACAGTAAGATTCACCTGCCCGTTTCGGGCGGCGTTGTGCATCAGATCAATCACATATCGGTGGGTTTTGCCGGCCACTGGAATCCCATCCACGTACACCAGCTCATCACCAGGGTGCAGACGGCCATCTCGGTCTGCTGAGCCCATGGCAATCACTGCTCCAATGAGAATCTAGGCAAGAAACAGAATCCTGTCATATATTGCACCGAGCCTCCAATCTAGTGACATGAATGTTGCAGTGATTTTCTCTTTCTTGTGAAATTAAGCAAGTGATTTAGCACAGGTGAAGAGCTCTGTGTATGTCTGAAAGCTGTGCTTGTGCTCTTGTGGGTATGAGTGAGGATGCTTCCTCGTCTTTGGTAAGAAGGTAAGGTGTTTCCTGTCACCATCATATTTTCTGAAAAATCTTCTTTGCCCAGGCTGTCTCTCCTGGGAAGCTGAGAAGCCTCAGAGAAAAAGGAAAACATTATTATCTCATTTGCTTCTCCTGTGTTTTGCTGCATTGTAATGTGGTTGGAGACTGTTTATCCAACATGCAAATTGTTTTGACTTAATGACCAATCATGGTCAGGCTGTGTCGGACTCTGAAGAGAGAGTCATGGGTTTACAATTATTATCTTCTAGACTTCTGTCTGCATCCTTTCTCTATTCTTTAGTATATGTTTAGTATAGCATTCTTTATATAATATAATATAATATAATATAATATAATATAATATAATATAATATAATATAATATAATATAATATAATATAATATAATATATAATATTATCATATCATAAAATAATAAATTAGCCTTCTAAGAACATGTCAAATTTCAAATTCATAAATTCCTCCTCCATCCAGGGGACCCCAAAACCACATTTTCCTACCTGCACAGGAGAGATACACCAGGGAATCCTAATCTGAGTCCTGCTTGATATGTTCAAATCAAGATAATCTGCCTCTAAGGAGTGTTGAGTTTCTATAGACTACATTATAACAAAGACTTCAAAAGATTAATTCCATATAAGGGTCTTTTTATTTAAAATTATTAAGTCTGTGTATCTCTTATCAAAGGTTCTTCACTGCTGTGTGATTTAAGCACCTGGAGTTATATACCTGAGGTCAGCAGTGGAAGTGACCCCACTACACAGAGTTGGCTTTGTGACTCTTTAGGGGAAAAGAAGTACTATATTAAATGTTATTACTCTTAATGAATGATTGCTCAGACAGTGCTTGGTTAAAATGGAAAAAAGAGGAAAATATGTCAGCTTGTTCTGGGCAGATGTTGTTTTCCCAAATTGACATTTAAATGTAGTTTGTATGGGACATATAAACTAGTAAAAAATCTGTCCAAAACCTTGTAATGAATTTCTCCACCTTATATGCAAATAATTTCACATAATTTCCTAGAAGAAGATGTATATATTTTCCCTGTGGAATAGCTGGTAGAACAGTTCAGATTGATTCAAACAAAACCTGCTTTCTTTGAAAGAATATTAAAGCATTCACAGAGCGTGTTTCAAATTTTCTGTTCTCTTTTTCAGTCTGAGAGTGAGCATAAAATGATGGATATGACATGCCATGTGACAATCTGCTTTTAATAATAAAAGATAAAAGCTATGAAGCATTGCTTTTCATGATGAATTGCAAAGGCTAGATGTGGTAATCACACAGGTGGGCCTGTGGTTTTTTGTGGTCTTAGCTGCAGAGTTGCAAGTATCTCAGCATAGTGTTTAAATGAAATCCCCTGTGGAGCCTGGAGAATTTTCCCCAGTTTTTCACCTCCCTTTGGCTTACTTTTGCTTTCAAAACTTAGCAAAGAGAGAACATGATGCAGCTTTTCCCCACTTTCTGGTGTTCCTGGGATCCTGTTAAGCAGTGCCAGGCTGAGTGGCTAGAGAGGCTGTTTCAGGTTCTCCATCCTGTTCTTCAAATGGTGAAAAAGTATACCTCAAAGCTTTGGAAAATACTTTGTGCAAAATTCAACCATGAAATATGAATTTATGCTCCTTTACCAGACAGAAGAAAAACTCTCCAAGGATACTTTTAGCTAGATATCCACAAAGTATTCTCAAAACATTTGAGAATTAAGCATCTCACAAGTAAGGATTTCTTCCTAGTTATTTTGAGAAGACATGGATTATAACCTCTACAGCATGGGAGATTGTAGGGATTGGCTTCCTCCTTTGTTGAAAATTTGCAGTTTTTTCGTAATTTTCTGACAAAATATTAAACAATTTGAGCACCTTTAACCTTTGTAAAAAAAAAATGCAGATCATTGCATGGTACGTCATCAGTATACAGAGCAAACTAGAAAAACTCATTCTAGATCTAAGTAATTATTGCTGATATTTGACATGTCCACCATGTAATGTGATTGTGTTACTCACCTCAGTGTTGGATTCCTAACATAAGCAGCAGAGTCATACTTTAAACACTTCAGCTAGGTGTGTTTGTCAAGATGATGGCTCCCATATCTATTATTTGGGATATTTAATAGCAAGAATAACTCAATTTTCCTAACTTTTTCATTCTCTGTGTCAGAATTTTTTTTCTTATTCAGTATCTGCTCTTGTTTCATGGCTGAGAAGTTGCCATAATAGTTATCAATTCTACATGTAAAACACAAATTGGAAAAATGTATATCAGGATTATAATACCTCTGAAATGCAGTTCCATACTGGCATGAGATGGCTTTGAATGTGTGATGAGAAGGATGATGGCATGTAAGTAATAAAGAGTGTGTTGTAGAGAAAAAAGAAACATTTCTTTTATTGTTTGAGATTAAACAGGACAAATTCTGGGATCAGGATGATTGTGGCAGAGCCTAATCTGAAATTAAAGCCTTTGTCTATTAATTTATACAGGTCAATCTGCTTTGATATTGACTTTCTTTGTGATTCTTGGTAATTATCTGAATTTGTATTAGTTTTTCTGAATATAACACAGTAGCTTCACAGGCACATAGCAAAATTTAAGTATATACACATAAAGGGTGAATCACCTAATTTGAAGTGTCAGTGTTGTCTAAATCCAAGCTAATCACCTGAACTCTGTCTAATCACTGTTAAAATAGGACTTCCCAAGGCATGGTCTTATCCTAACATTTTGCTCTATGTCTTAGAAATGTAGAAAGATACTTAGAATATATCTTGGCACTGACAATAAAAAGAATACAGCATATATCTTGAGGACATCATTGAGAAAAATCCCAGTTCATCCATGTTGAAAAGGTAAATCTCTTAGAAAAATTATGTATATGTTCCTGTGATTCTGAGTTTGAGCTGCACAAATGTATGCAAAATACATCTCCCCTTTGGGACAGCAATTTGCAACTTCATTAAAGTTCCAATTTATGTGTTTTTGCAATCTTTCAGTAATATTACAATTCACCATAAAAGAGATTATCTCTAAATCCTCAAGTTAGAGGGAGATGTGATAAATAGCTGTTGTAGGGCAATATTATAAGATTTGAGAGCACAACTCACAGTCTTGATATTTGAAATTTCTCAATAAATTTAAGTATTTCCTTTCAAAACTATTTTTATGCTCACATATATGGAAAGTGGAGCAGAACAGCAGCATTTTCTCATTCTAAGGTGCCAGGTATCTGATATACCTAGAAGGAAACTAAGCTACAGTCCCTCTATAGTGTCAGTATTATCCTTCTAAAATAATGTTATTTGGATTCTGCTTCTTTGAAAAAGTTATTGCCTTATGCTGAAGAATCCCTATTTCTTTTTAGATATCAAACCACAAAGACAAAAGCTTCCTTTTGTTCCGTGTTACCTGACGGCACAGCAGGAGAGCTGAAATAAAAATTTCAAAGCGTCACAGTTCTTGTTTCATAGGAAAGGCAGGGGTTTGGAGAATAGGTAAAAACTGCTTCTGCTTTTCTGGAGGTGAAAGGAATGGGAGGCTGCAGGTGGGCTGTCCATGGGGGGCAGGGAAGCAGTGGAGGAGAGAGAACAGAGTTAAGAAGTCTTGTACTGTGAATACGAAATAGAGGGACACTAAAAAGAGTACATGTGTTGTGTTTATTGCTGTTAAATTTGAGCAGTGAAAACAAGATGGAAAACCACAAGGGAGTGAGAATTGAAAACCTCAGCACTGCCACACTTAATTCTAAGAAAGTTCTTTTTGCCTTGCACAATCCTCAGCTTCAAGTTAGGCTCTTCTTAACTCCCGGGGACTTTGAGAAATGTTTGCAAAGACACGTAAAGCCCATTGGATTGATAAGTCTTGGGGAAAAATGCTTTTGTATGTGCAAACCATGGGACAGAGATAGCAACCTTGAGGCTAAGGGCAGGCTGAGAGCAATTGTTCAACAGGACAGTGAAATGTGTTAGAGGGTGGTTCACAGAGGGCAGCGTTTTTGGTCCTGCTTTCCAGAAATAGCAAGGTGCTTATCTCTACCCTTGATATCCAGCTACGGCTCTTTGACTTCAGTCAGTAAAGTCAGGTCAGTCCTTTGCTGAAGAGACACTAGAAAGAGCTGATCCTCTGTAATACTTCAGTGCATAATGCATGTAGCTGCAGGGCAAAAAGCTTGCTCAAAATTTCTTTTCTACTGGACTGGTGAGCAGACTGAGAGAGTCAAGTCTCTCACAACTCTGGCATGTGCTATGGATATCAACTACCAGAATATCAGGTATTCTACATGAGTTTTCTCTTAGTCCTTTGGGTTGAAATCATTCAGTTTTATATTAATAATCATCTTTTAGATAAGGCATCTGAGCTGTACTTTCCCCCATGAGATTGTCATAAACCTCCAACAAGCAACTGCTTAATTATCCATTTGTAATGAAAATAGCACTAAAGGAGACACCAAATGTTGGTGTCACCAAATATCACAAAATATTGAGCAGCCCTGTAGCCAGGGACACTTTCCTGGGAGATAGGAAATGACATTAGACATTACTGTCCAGAGCAGGTAGAAGGAGATTTCCAAATCTTCCTAGAACATGGAATAATTTGGATTGGAAAGGACATTAAAAATCCTCTAACTCCAATCTCCCTGCCATGCCATGGGCAGGGACACCTTCCACTACATCATGTTGCTCAAAGCTCCATCCAGCCTGGTTTTAAAGGTAGTGCTTTTCTAGTACCATTTCCTAAAAATCTAAAAAGATAAAATGGAACATTTCCACTAACACCTCAGATATTTCCTTTTTGGCTTCACCCAGTAGGTGTGCTTTGAGAACTTATACTGGCTGGCCTGTCCAGAAGGGGCAGGAAAAATGCTCAGTTGGAGAATGTGCTGATGATGGCTCAGTGGCCTCATTTTATGTGCACTGGGACATGCTCCACAGAAGGCAGTTACATTTCAGAGGGGCTCAGGCACACTGCAAGTGTAGAGGATGCAGCAGTGCTGTCTTGGAGTCCTTCTGAGCAGCTATACTTTACATTTGAAAAACCATTGAAAACACTTATTCCAAACTAGACTGAATTTCAAACAGTACTTGAAGCATCTTTTTTAGAACACCCTGCATTCTTTTCTTATTATGGAAGATATCAGAAAACTGTTAAGATATATCAGTACTTTGACAGATATTGACAATTTTAAAATATAAGAGCTTCTTTGTTTTTCAAAGCCATGTGCTAGTTAAGCTTAAGACTTGAATGAAAAATATACTATTCTGTGGTAATTTGAGTATGGAATATATAAATTATTGACTAGGGAATATACAAATCTAATAATTAATTATACATTATCTCAGAAATGTAGTAACACAAGATTCAGACTGCTTAAAATTGTGATAGTAAAGCACCATCATTATTGACTTGAGATTAGTCCTAGCTGTCAGATTATAGTTACACCATTGAGTTTTTTTGGAGAGTAGTGATTCTGCCTGCTCTCAAAATTATAGTATTTAGATAGATCAGTAACTTATAAAAATATTTATACATTTTGGTATGTCATGCACATTTGAACCTTATTTTCTAGGCTTCTATGCTGTTTCTTTTAAATATTGTGCATAAGATTTATTTTATATTATATTTTATTAGCAAACCACCTATGTTAATTTTGTTACCTTTTATTTTGTCACAGGGGTTTCTCCCTCCTAATGGTATAAAGCTATCATTTTTATACTTGTTGCCTCACATGATGTTGTCATTTAACCTGGAACATTGACTATCACTCCGTGGAAAGGTGGTCTGTTTCTGGAAATAAACTGCATTGTTGACCGTGTCTTTTAACCACATGCACACATTTTGCATACAAGCTGTCTACTCTGAACATGGTTATGGATAGTCTTACATAATTGGATTTTTGGAACCTTCTGCTTGAACTTGATTTTGAAAAGTTCAGATTAAGAGATGCCAGGTCACACTCTGCAGTAATGGGATGAGTGATGCTCTGTTTCCACCTTAATGCCTTCTTATTCTAACTTAATTCTCAGACGTGAAAAACGTGAGAGTTCTGGGTTTTTATACAGATGAATAAAAGTAATTTTACTTGTAGCCTTAACATGGTGTTCATTTGGGTTCAGTTATGTAGTAATATTTTTCTGGCCTTTACACAGATTATAGAATGTGGAAGGAAAAGGGAAATCAGGAAGAAATAACTCACAGGCTGCCCAGGCTCATCTCCTCCCAGGATCCTGAAGCCAAACCCAGACTCCATTCTCCGAAGGTGAACATCCAGCTCCTTGTAATCGGGACCTGGTTTAAAGAGAAATCCCCTTGAGCAAAACATTTTGGTCTTGAGAAATTGCACCAACCCCTCCCACCTTGTGTTCATTTGCACATGATAATGGCATCCTGGTTGGAGCTGGTGGAAACAAATGGGCCACAGACAAGGAGGAGAATTGAAAATGTAGGTGTCTCTTGGAGGGTGGTTATGTTCAGTAGAATACACTAAACCAAACTAGAATACATTCACAGAAGATCAGTATGGAAAAGTCTGTCCAAAATAGAGGTTAAAAATGTGTCTTCCTAAAACTGACTGTATAAGGGACTGCTGCTCATCCACCTCTGGTCTCTAATTTGTCTTTTCCCTGCAGTTCATTAAATCCTACAAAGAGTAAGGAAATGGGAGACAGAGATACATCAGTCCAACTCACAAAACATGAAAATCATTACTAGCCATTTAAGTTCCAAACACAGATATATATACATATATATTTATGTCTTTTTATGTAATGAAGCTTTTAAGTATTCCACTTCCACGTAGTACCCTCAATAAGGAGTTTTGATGAAAATTATCATTATAAACCTCTCAGTCTCAGAATTTAAATTGAAAGCTAACATCATTAACTTGAACTCCTTAATGCTACTCAATTAGTCTCAACAGCTTTGTGAATCAATAAGGTTGCATTTCCATATGCCTGCCTAACCTGTCTTTAGACATATATTATGTCCAGCAATATATCAGTTGAGGAATATAGAGTCTTTTAAATGTCAGTTTCTTATAAAAATGTCTTTAGCTTCACTTGAAAGAACACAGTATTCTGGGATAATAATAATAACAATAACAATACTATTAATAATAATAATAATAATAATTTAAAATATTATAAAGTGAAACTGTAAGCATTTAGAGGACTACGAAGTTGTCTGTTGTGACTATTGCTGTCTGCATGCTCAGAGATGCTTTAGGCTCATCACCTAAAGCAGTGATTGACAGGAATGGTCTTTCCTATGGATTGCACTCTGGTCTATAAATTGTGACACAAAAGCTTTTGCTCAGTGTCAGCTTGTTGCTGACCCCAACAGAAAAAAAGAATGACAAAGTTTATTTCAGCAAACTGCTCATAAGTGTCTCCAGTTGTGCCTTGTTCCCTCAGGATGGGAGGGATTGGAGATGGCTGAAATACTTCAGCAGCTCTCACTTACAGATCTCCCCTCAGAGCCATCAGTGGGCACCTCATAAACTGTGGAATTTGGCACATGACAGGTGTAGTCTGGGATTAAAGTCTGATTAGTTTCAGTCAGGTATTATTCCAAAGACAGATGCAGAAAGACATGCACTGACTCTATACTATGACTGCAATAAAAAATTCTTTGTAAACAACAGATTTCAACAATCTGTATTGGTGAAAGTGAGACTGAATCACAAATATTCCAATTGGTAAAATAAAGGTATTACTTTTCCCTACCAATTTCCTTCTCATATATTGAGAAGAAAAACCCAAACAGAACCAAGCAGCTTATTATACTGACTTTTCCCATTTATTTGATGTGTCTCAACACTAAGGAGCAAATGAATTCTGGGTGTGTACAGTATGTCAGCTTAATGCAAATAATTTTAAAGTTGTGAGAGGCAAAGGAATTTCAGAAGAAAGCAGTACTTTATCTGGTTTTCTGTGCCTACAAGGATGGGGCTTAGCACTAGGGAGATGTTTTTGTAGATAGACACGGTGTGATCAGCATTTGAAACCCAGGTTTAACACTCAAAGGCACTGTCTCCAGCAGTCTGTCACAACCTGAGCACTGCCTTTTTGTGCACAAGGGAATGAATATGCACAGCTGGGAATACAATAAGAAATTATAAGAATGTCAGGTTGTGAAGAATACTTGCTCTGGCAAACTGAGATGAAAACGTCCCTCAGATACATTGACAAAGCTGAGCCAAACCAGCGTTGGCAACAGACTCTAAAATAAGGGGCATTATTTATTTTTTAAAAGATGTTGTTTTTCTACCCCATTTAGAGTGGAATAGATAAGCCAGCTTGACCATGAAAAGGTTTTCAGGCTAAAAAATGCTGTATAGGGGCATACTCATACATACGAGCTCTAAAACAGTTTGGAAGCCTTTGGATCAATTGACTGGGCAACAACGTTCCTTCCCAAAGACTTGGAATTCTGTGGAGTCCATTGTCTGCCAACAGGTCACTGAAAACTGCTTTTAAAAAATAGTGCTCTTTTCAGTCCCACTAAGGAAGCAAAACCCTGGAAAGGATCCCTGGGTCATTAAGTCTGGCTTCCTGTTATTGCAAACCTCTGCAAGCAAACAGCACACAGACCTTACCAATACAGACATAGGCAAAGAAGACTCTGGCAACTGAGCTTGTTTGTGGCCTTTGTCACTAGGTCACCCACCTTGCAGTAATATCATAATATCACAGTATCTCCAGTGACTGACTGGTACACAAACCTGTGTGCTGTTTCAGCTTTCATGTTGGGTATGATATGGCTGCACTGATCACCTTTCCACTGCTCTGGAGACAGCTACACCTTAGATTCCTGAACTTACTTCTCTGAAAGTGGACCTGGCTTCTACCCTTGGCTTATGTGCTTAAGTGATTCATAAAATAAGACAGAAGACTTATTGAAAGGCTCTCCAATAACATTAATCTTTCAGTCCAGATTCTTCTAGTAGAATTGCTTAGCTGCTTTCTAGCCATTCATTTTTACATTTCATGCTAAGCACTGTCTTTTCCAGGCTAACATGGAAGTGTTACAATTATAAGTGGCATTTTTTAAAATGGAAAGTATAGATTAATTAAGCACGTATCACTTGTTTGGTGTAAAAAAATCAGTTACCAGTTAGTCCAACCAACCAACTTTTGCTGAACTCCCTTTGTATAGCTCTTGGTTTATCTCCACATCGGCAGATTTAGTCTTTGATCAAAAACACATTCTAAAGCTTTGCTGCTGCTGAGATCCTTTTTTCTTGTGTTTGAAAGACAGGTAAATTGTTCACTTCTTTGTACTTTTTCACAGGAGCTCATGTTTGATAGATTTACTAAAAGCTCCTATGATTATGTGGCAGGAGTTTCAATATTCCTGAATATACATTGATTAAGTATTCTTTCCCATTTAAATGATTACATTTCATCTGATATTCCTCTAGTGCTTGCTTCTCCAGGATTCTGGTACTTTTTTGTTCTTCACAAAGGCTTTTTGGATAGACTAAATTTTGTGTTTTCTTACTGTAGCAGATTTTCAGTTGATCATACAGAGAAAATTACCTGTACTTACAGAAAATGACACTCCTGAGCTTTGCAATATACTACAAACTGTTGGTTAATATAACTTCATTATGGAAAATGTGTCTTTTTGTTTTCTCTTGCTAACCTAGATTAGCACCTTGTGGTTCATGCCAAGTAAGAAGTATGAATAGGCGTGCAGACAAGCCAATACTGAATTAACACTGTCTTTTCCAGTTTGCTTATCCTTCCAGTCAGCTTAATGTACCTTAATGACCTGTCTTCTACCAGTTTTACTGAGAGTTTCACCTTAAACTCAATATTTTTGCTCATGTAATATAGGTACCCTCTGCCAGAATGACAATGCCCCCTGTCCTTCCTTGCCTTTCTACACGTTTATATTAGAAAAAGAACTTAACTTTGCCTGCTAGTAACTTAAATCTCTGTTATTTTATTGTTATACCACTTTGTTTCTGTTTGTGTGAAGGAAAACTTAACAGTTCATTTGGACTGGAAGAAAAAAAAAAATCACTCCAATTCACTTTGCTAGGCTAGAAAAACATCTGGCTCCCCCATGAATTTGAGAATGGTATTGGACAAGCTGTGATCTGATCATCACTGCACAGTGAGGAGAGTAAAGAGCATTGGGAAATTCTTTCTGGTTCCTGAATGATGGGGGATTTGCTTTAAATGTAATGGTACCAAAATAGATTGTTACTGAACACTAGTGAGATCTCACAGGTGAAGATGTGATTATCAGCTCCCAGCTACCTTTCTGCACTGTATTCATCTGAATCTCTGACAACACACGGAGATGCATGAATGCAGTTGTTTCTTAAATGTTGAGAAAATATACACCTGAAAATGCTTGATTAATTTTCTGTGTGAGACAAATTGAACAAGTGCTATGTGATTTTACAGTGATGAACCTGATATTCAGGATGGTCCTGTAAATGTTGATATAAAATTTTTATTAAATCTCTTCTATATTGCAGCTAAAGGAAAGATGAAGTGCTTTGCTGTAATAATTTTACAGCCTTTCTGGGTGTATTCAGCTACCTACTGAAAAGAAAAACTAATTTGGACTCCTTTGCTGAAGATGGTGAAGATTTTTTTTTCATACAAATAATTATAAATTGTGAATTGGGATTGACACAAAACTACAGTAACTTCATCTGAGTTTCAGATGCTCTTGAAAGATATGAAAAGCTTGAAAACAGTCTCATGGATCTGCTGCTCTGCAATGTAAGTAGCTTTTTAAAAAAGTATACTTATTCCCTCTTGATATTTATAGAGAGGAAAGCTGGCAAATAAAAAATTCAGTATGAAAATCATCAAAGAAAAGAAAAAAGAACTGGTGTGCTAACAGAGTAATTCAATGTATGAACCCTACTGTTTTATGCAAAACCAGTCCAATGTTATATTTAATTTAGGATCTCTGTCCAGCTTGTGTAGGACTAGAAAAACTTTGAAAGGATTGTCAAAACAGCCTTTTTTTGGTATGGGATGCCTGTTTCAACTGTTCACTTAGCATGATAACACTGGGAAATCAAATATTACTGTTTTTTAAAAAAGTCCATTGCCATTTTACAAGATCAGTGTTGACTCAAACACCCCAAAAATCTCTTGATTTTGAAAAATTTTTCTTTTATATTTTTACAGCACAAGATATAAGTATGAAAGCAAGGAATTGGTGATAAAGTTAAGACAGAAGTAAATTCAGATACAAAAAAATTATCTGGCTTAGATTTGGGCATGAGCTATAGAGATACACTTTTATGCTAAAGAGTGAACACTAATATGAAAGTACACATAAAACACAGTAAAACATAAAAACTGGCTGAGGAAAAAGAAACACCTTTCCTTGCTCAAAATGCAAATCTATTATAAAAAGGTTTGGCATAAGCATTTTACAACCCCACAAAGATCATACACAATAAAATGGTGACTGGGCAGTCAAGACTGTCCATCATCTTGAGAAATGATTAAAAAAAGAATAGCTAAAACATAAAATGGAGGACAACTAGTTTACAGAAAACAAAGGCTGAAGAATACTTGCCAGAGGAATCCGCTCGAAAACCAGTCCTGGGCAGCACTTGTTCTGAATAGGAAAATGGGGAATTAAAGGTGAAATACATTTCTCAAGTTATTTAAAGATGCAGCATCAATTTCTCTGCTGTGTTTTGAATTACTAAAATGCATTTTCTATTTTTTCTTGAAATTTTATTTTCTCCTCCCCTTCTTCTTTACTTTCCATGTGGTGCTGTACATTATTCCTGCTAGATTGAGACCTCCCTGGCCATTTCTGTGCAAAGTGAAAAAGATGTTGAGGTGGTAATGTTTCTTTAACACAATGTATGATCTGATGAAGATAAATATTTTAGTTTGGTTAAAAAATAGTGACAATATTTGTGCTTATTCTAGTACAGCAATAAAAGTGGAAGTTTAATGGGTGTGTTTGGATGACTTGACCTCAGATGGCTTGACCCCTACTTTTATACAACTCCATTGCAAAATGTCTTTTATCACCAAGAGGAGGAAGATTTCTGCAGAGGGATGTATGTTGCCAATAAGAACAACTGATTGTAGATGAAGGGAAATGCAGGTTAATCCCTTTAACATACTTTTTATGCAGGTAGTTTCAAAGTATTTGTATTTCACTATATGAAGTGCAGCAATGAACTGTCTTGTTTTCACATAAAACTATTTTGCTTGCATTAGAGGAAGCTTGATGAGTCCATAGCTGAATTCAGTCATGTTTCCTTTGCTAATTTTGTAAAGTTCTGAAGAGGAATTTCTGGTTTATTATTTTGGCAGCACCCAGAGTGATTTGCAAAACATTCCAAACCAGAGGTGATTTCTATTGACCTACACACAACAAAAGCATAAATCAGGTATCCCATTTGTGTGACTCTAAGCCAGAATATGATACCATATCATACCATGCATGTTTCATGCTCTGAAGGAGGTAAGGTCTTTCACAACAGCATTTGCCCGACAGTGATGCAAGCTATGAGTATATTCCATTTTCCTAAGACAGAAGGGTGTGGTGAGAGTCATAATCCAGCATTTCCTCTGTGGGAAGCTGTGTACAGCTTTGAAAGAGTTGAGACTAAAGCCACCTGCCTTCTGGTGGACTGCCTCCTAAAGGCAGCATGGGCTGCAATGGCAGCAGCTGAGTGATTCAGAGCTCTCTTGAGATAATACTGAAATGGTTGTTGCAGGGCAAAGATGTTTTCCAAAAGACGGCTAGCAAGAATGGAGATGTCTTAAAATTTTTGGGTATAAATGTTTAGATAACAGCCTTGACCTGTTGAAATCCAGGTCCACTGAATGGGACATCAGTATGGATTTGGTGTTCCTGTTGCATTTGTGTTTACTGTCTGTGTTGAGCTGTGTCATGTGGGCTATGCTGTTCGACTTTTTATAGGTGGCTGCATGTCTTTACTTTGATGGTTAAAGGAGACAATTCCTTCATGCACTTCAGATCTTGTACAGTGATTTGGGATCCTTCCAGTGAGATGTGCTATCTAAATGTAAAATATTGCACCAGCACAGCTCCTGAAAACCAAAACCTTTGAAACTGATGCTGCTCCAGTGCAAACTTGGAGAAATGATTTTTTTATACTCACAGCCTTTCAAGATTTTAATGGAACTTTTAAAAGAGACAAAGTGATTTTAATGTAGAGAAAGCAATTTCATCTTGATAGTCTCAATAAGCTTTTAGGTTTGAAGGTACACAAGCTCTTTTGGTCACTCAGCTAGAATTATTCTTTGGAGCTGCTTTAAGATTGGTTCATTCTGTTTCCATTTCTGCTTGCAGTCACTCTAATATCACCCAGAACTGGTCTCAAGCAGCAAAGTGAAAGAATCACCATCATTCTCAAACTGTGACCAATTAGGGAACAACTTGCTGTGTTAAGACAGACAGCTATACATTTTAAGTAAGTTAGCAGTGTCCTTTTTGGGAACTGTTATTTGTGGTCAAGTCAAAGTGCCTAACAATGGTTTCCTTGAAAGCTATTCTCATGAAGTCTGACATTGCTTTTGTTCCTTTGCCTTGCAGAACTTCATGTAGATTCTCACAGTGCTAATTATCATCTTGTAATCAACCATTCAGCACCTAGCATGTCTTTTCACTGTAGTTTAGGAATTCACACACATGAAAATTGGAACTGTGCTATGCTGAAGATGCTGAACCAAGCCCTAAAGTTTTTAAATGTCTGATCACCAGAAAGATAAACCCAGGTGCAGATTTGTGGTTTTGGTGACCATAGCAAAGCAATGTTCAGATTAGGAAGAATCTGCTGTCAGCAGTATGGGTCTCTGGGCAGTACACATAATTGTGCTAATGTCACTGACACTTTGGAAAACAAAATATGTCCTCTAAATAGCTGTGCTCATATGACAAGCAAACTGTTAGCAAATAGTAGAAAACTTCAAAGAACCTTTAGCATAGAGGAAGGGACTGAATTAGCACTGTCTCCATCTGTCAAATGCAGAGATTAGTAGTTTTTTTCAAATCTCACCTAATTCTGTTCTCAGAGACCCTACAGAAAAGCAACTTCCAACAGAGGAGAAAGGACTGTGGGCCTGGTCCTCAGCTGAGCAGAATACATGTAATTTGTGCACATCCTGGTGCCTTCTATCTGCTAAGGATAAATTGAGCTGGTAATTTTACCAGAATACTGAGAGACTCTAGTGAGCTTTGTTTTATAGAAATCTGTCAATTAGGTTTGTAGGAAACTAACTTTACACAAGGCAATTTGAAACTTTCCATTTATTTATTATTAAATTAATTATGACATTTTGCTAAACTTTTAATAGATTCTTTTTACTATGTTAGATATCCTGCCTCTACCTCATAGGAAATGAGGTAGAAGAATGAAATTTTGGAGAGGTCAGGACATAGAGACAAGTCTACCCAACACTCCACCATGAAGATGCATTCGAAGTGCTGGAAGTTTTAAAATGATGACATGAAATTTCTGTATTCTCCCTGAGATGCTTTTTTGGTTAAACATCTGCAGCTGCATTGCCATGGGTAGTTGTAGTCTTTCATGTGAAATAGGAATGAAGTACTTACAAAGTAGAGCTTGAAAATATAATAAAATACTTGTTAAATTCGCTGATTTAATTTTTTAAGTTCAGCTAACCTGTCCTAGAAACAAGAATCAGGAAAGTAAAACTAAGAAATCTTCTGAACTATTGTTTGTATATAAGTATATTAAATAAATCTCCACCATGGTGATGATTCCCTGTGCTCTGGAGAACGGGGATGCAGCTGGGAATTTTGAGAAGTCTTGCCATACATCAAGATTTGGGGGTTGAAAGTAGATCCCTTCCAACCCAAACCATTCTATGATTCTTTGCATATCGGATGAATGCAAAGCCAAGATAAATTTTGCTACTAGAAGTTAGAACAGTAAAAAGCTTGCATGCCTGCCTTCTTGTTCAGTCTAAAATAAATTACTCTAATAGATTTATTTCACTTTCACTCATTCATTTTAAACTGAAAACTGTAAAATATTTGTGAAAACAGCCAAGCAACAAACAAGACCTGGGACATAATCCTGATTTATATGAAATCAATGGTGAAAATAGCAGGATTCTTTGCTGCCAAGATACAGCCACAGGAGCACAATTCACCCACAGCATGACACAAGGGTATTTTTATTTACACCAGTGGAGCCACTGGTATTCTCTGGAGAAAGAGTTATGCTGATGAAAGGTAGAGACAATATTTGATAATATTTGTTTTCCATATTCTGCTGTTTTCTGGATCAGTCTTTGTTGAATGCTAAATACATGGAACAAAACTAGCACAAGGGAACATCTGTATTTCAGCATCTCACTACTAGGCATGCTTCAGGTGAACAGGAGCTTCACAAGTGAGAAGAATGAGTGTGATTATCCTGCAATGTCCCTTCCAAAGCTGTGCAAGCAGCAGTTTGCCACAGCCCATAGGCAATGCAGCACCCACTTGTCTCATGCCCCAACTCCCCTATGCCTACAAGTCAGTTCTCTTAAATTTTAACTTTGACTCTTAAGTCCACGCTGCCACTTTGCAGATCAAAATCTCTTTGTGTACCTTTTAGTAAAGTGTAAATTGCTAAAGAGAAAGAAATACTGCATCTTTAACACTGCCATCAGCTGTAAAGCTGACACTTCATATTAGCAGAGGTCATTAGGGACCTACTTTGCAATCCAGCAATCAAAATCATTTTACATCCATGGCACTGTGATGATTATACACTCATAATTCCATTTGAAAGTGCTTTTGGTTTCACTGTCAGTTCTTATAAGCAACAAATCCATTTTGTCATGGTGAGTAACTCTTTCTGCAGTGATGAACAATATAAAACCATTTGACATTAATCTGCTAAATTTCCTCTCCTTTTATTGTATATCATCTCTTATTAAAGAGTTATATTAATTTAATAATATCAGTTCTTAGACCATCTCCATGCTGTTACTTAGGGTAGCAATAGATGGAAGGAAAACACCACCATGGACTGCTTGGAAATTGCTTTGAGAAATTCCCTTCCTATACCTCAGTTGTTCCTACTCTAGGTCAAGGAGTAGTTTGATGATAATAGACCTCACTTAGCCATTTTCCAACACTTTTATTTACTAAGGGAAGGCAGGCATGACTTACTGACATAAAGGGCACTAACTGGTGAATAGAAATGTTGAAGGATATGGTAAACTGAGGGCAAGGAAGGTTTGAAACTAGAACCTGATTTTCTAGCTTACAGTCCCAAGCCCTTCACCCATACAAAACTCCCTTTCTACAATACTTCAGAATACCATGTCTTTAGTGCTATCATAGTTCTGCATTTATATGCAGCTGTGCACAGATGTGTGCACATATATGTTAAAGCACCATAACCAAAATGGATTTCTTTTTAGACTAAAAATGAGCAAAAAAGGGAAAAAATGTTAGAGGCAATTATTTTTTGTCAGGAAAACATTATTTGAAAAAAGTGGTAGTACCAATTATGTGAAAAATTTCCTTCAATTTTTAATAATTTCAATATTTAATTTTAAGTGTAGCTCTTCAGCCAAAAAGCACTGTCAGGAAAATTTTGCTTAGCTGTAGACTATGCCATAAAACCCCTCAGGTGGTCATGCATTCAGTGCTAGACCTAATATTTTTTTTATATCCATGAGTATCAAATTTGGGAAACCCTGATTGCCTTATTGTTTTTCTGCAAGACTGGTGTTTTTGTAGTTACACATTATGGATCAGTGTAATGCTGTCTGAAAAATCTTTCCTACTTTAATGCATATCTGTGCTGAAAACCTGGAGTGATGCTCCAGAGGAAATGTAGCCTGTGAATATGAATTGAAGTGCTTGTCTGTGACCCTTACAGAAAGGTATTTATAAGTCTGCCAAAGAATGTGCCTTATTATGTGGAGGCAAGTTATGCAAATACATTTGCCATTTACATATTTCACAGGTGTTGGTGAACTTTACTTTTTGGTTGCTTTCCAATTTGTTAAAATCTCTGGCAGTAAAAAAATAATGCATTGCATAAAACAGCTAGATTTGAAAGCGACTTAAGAAATTCAAAATACTGTGGTCAGAGGAGAAAATAACATGGGAGATTTTGAAGAAAGTTACTTTTGCCCTTCCAGCTAAAGGTGGAACTGTAATTGTTCAGATTTCACTTTTAATGAGAGCTTATCACTGGCTTATCTCATTCTTCCTACTGGCATTTCTGTGTCACATCACCAGCCTTGGCTACCACACTAACTGAAGGACAAATATAACCCAATCAATGAAGAAAAAAATTATTTTACCTCTTTCCTTAGAGGAATATAACCTCAAATTTCTATTATAACTAGAGAAATATTATGGAATTATGATTCCCAACAGCTTTGTGACACCTGGTTGACTAATGTCTGCCTACAGGGGTGTCTGAATAAAGTTTTTTATAAATTGTGAATCTACAATAAACAGAGTTCAATATAAAATATAAGACATGAGAAGGAGAATTTATAAAAGCAAAAATTTTAAATTCAGCTGAATGAGGTCTCCTAATGATAACTCAAGGGTTCCAGTTACAGCTGTTTTAATCTGGTACATATGAAGCCATAATTTTTTCATTAATAGGAAATTCCTGATCTGGTGTTCCATTTTCTACCTTCTGTACCTAAACTGGTTATGGGGAGAGTCACAATGTCACTTACACTCTAACAGTTTTCGTAAGGAGAAAGGAGACAAAGGTTTTGCTTTGAATTAATAGAAGAACAGAAAAAATGAAAAAGTATCCAGTTGAGAGAATTACATCACAGCAGAAAGTTAGGTAGGTATTCTTCAGCATGCAGAAAAATAAGAAGAGATGGGGAAGAGAGTAAAAAAAAACCCAAAACCCAAAACAAAAAAGAAAAAAAAAAAAAAACCAAACAAAAAAAACCCAAACCAGAGAGACAAAGTAAAGAAAGAAAGCATGAGCAAATTTCCCATCTTTTGCTTTTAAGCAGTTATTTAGATGACATGGTAGTCCTCCTCAGTGTTTGGACACCCCTCATGATCTTTTTTTATCTACTTGGAGCTTTGACCATAGGGATAGGTGACAGCTAAGAGGGAAGACCTGATAGGTATCAGCTAACTCATGACAAACAATTTTCAAAGGTACTATGACTTCCAAAATAGAGTTGCACTCTGTTTTTGTACTAATGCATCATTTGATTGCCTCTATGAAACTATTTCCCATGCAGAAGTAAGAGTGCTTTGCAATTCATATGTAACCATTGGAAACTGAAATCTTCTCATCACACAGGGTCTTGCAGGTTCTTCATGTTCCTTAGGTGGAAAAACATTTCTGTAGAATGAAAATCATACTTTTTCATTGAGACTTCCTGCTTGCAACCCTCTTCTTGCTATCATTAGGTAGGCATGAGCTAGAGGCAATACAATGGTCTAGTTCTTGCTCTGAGTCATGTTCCCTGTGCTCCTCACAGAACTACCCTGTTTTTCATAACTTGCTTCACTCCCTCTCTGACTGGGAAGCAGGAGAATTTTATGAGGCCCTGATGAGTGCTGACTGTGGGGAAACCCTATGATAAAAGGCTCTGTAGAAAATCAGAGCTATAAAAGTTCCAAAAATTAACTGTTTAGTAACAGTCTCACTATGAGAGAAACAAAAATTTTGCACTATCTCTTTTTTTTTGAATTTTTTGGGTCATGATTGTTCACTTCTCTGCCCTATTTTTAGAAGATGAAGATGAAAAGAAGGTCTTGCCAGGAGATAAGACAGACTTGCTTTGAGATAAGAAGTACTTAAAAAAACCAAGTAGCTGAACTTTTCCTGTGCACTTTTAGGGTATGTTCTTCCCAAAGATAACCAACCTGACACTGCCATATGGTAGGAAACAGTGTTGTCTTGAAACTCTCCCTCCTATATACTCAAATTACATGACAATTACTTGACTCAGTAATGGATTTCCTTCCTGCTGTTTCCATCTTCAGGAAACAGGACAACTATGTGGTGCTAAGGCTTGACAAATCAAATTTGCTAAAATGTGTGCTTATGGCATTCATGAAAAAAAAATGTCAGGGAGACTAGACATCTTTGGAGGTAGCTATTTATAAATAAGGGATATGAATGAATGCAGACAAGATCTGGTTGGAAACTAGTGGAATCAAATCTTAGAGAAAATGTTGAGGGGATAGTGGAGAAAGAAGATAGGAAATTTATGTTTCCAAGATTAGCTGGAAGATGGGACACTGATCAAAATCTAGGATAAGGTTACTGCAGTCTTGCTTTTCATCTCTCAATTTCTTGTTTTGGGCCTAGCAGCTTCACTATTTTTAATTATTTGGTTTTCTAGGCAGCTGGCTGCAAACATCTCACATAGAGTTTCCAGTTGCCTTTTCGACCAAACTCAAATGCAATTATACCAGTAAAACACAGGCTTTAGCATAACTCCAACCCACATGTTAGATGCTCTTCCTATTGTAAAGCATATACTCCTTAACACAGTAGATCATATAAGTAAAAGATAAGAGTTCATGTTGGTCAAAGAAGGGCTCAGAAAACTTGAAGAAAGCACCCATGAATATTGCATGGTGTAATATATCTTCTAATGTAGTATATAGTCTTCTGGGGGGTAAGTGAATCTTTGTGGTTGACATCAGATCTATATTCCCACAGTTTTATGAAGGGCACACATGGATCAAGCATAGACTGGGGATCAGGATGAAAGAAAATGCCATATAAATACATGTGTCATATATCCATATGGCATTTAGAAAATTTTCCTAATTGTCTCCCAGAGATATTTGTTTCAATGTACAAAGTTGGCATTCTTGGCCTGATGACTTTAATTACAGAAGATGGTTCTGACTGTTGAGTGGAATGATTTTTGTTAAACTTCATCACTTCTAAAAGCTACTGATATGGGAAATTATTATTTGTAAAGGGTTTTCTGTTTGTTAGAGCTCTATACAAAGCCAAGAGTTTTTTCAGTAGAGGTGCTGAACTACATAAAATAATTTCTAACTGTGGAATGGATTATTTTCCTTTTAATTTATCATATACCCAATTCTATCACTTTGGAGAATAACATGGCAGTTCAAGCAAATGTTTTTATTTATATACTAGTCTGGCCCTTAATGCACAAGAGAAAGTGAAAGAAGGGAGATGTCTGAAAACTATTTCCAATCTTTGATCAAAATTAGTCTTCTTTCAAACCTATTTGGCCTACTCCACACAGCATCCTGATCCATACTTCAATGAGTTTTAAAATTTCAAAAATAATAGTCTCTTTTTTGTACATTGTCTTGGGAATACCAGCCAACCTGGACTACATGGTGTTTGTAAATGTAGTGAAAGTTTAGTTTCTATGCCTAACAGTTTACAATTTAAGATTAAATACTTTTTTTACTCAAATCCATATTTAGGGTGAGTAAGATATCCTGGTAAGATGCTGGTATTCCTCAAAAAAGCCAGCAATTTATTTAAGTACATGGAGTTGAATAAAACATCAACAACTGTCTCCCTCAAAAAAAAAAAAATCTGTATTATGGAAAGTGAATTTTAGGGTGACAATCAATATTGAAAAGTGTTCCACTAATAGGATCAGTGTGGTAGAAGATGGTGGCACTGGCCACAGTGGCAAAGAACCGAGGACTATGACGTGCAGCTTTGAGACTAGATCAGGGTTCACTTGGAGGTGATGTGAAATGAACTCTGGTGTTCCTCCAGCATGTCCATTCTTGTGGGGACTGGGAATGCCAAAGCCAAAGAGGAGATGCTGATGCTGTAATTTATATCAGGCAAGGCAAGTAAGAATGGTATGAACCCAGTGTTGGGGACAATAATGTATTTCCTTCAGACCATCCCTTTGCATGCTGAAGAAATTTGAACATTCCAGGTCTCTGGGCCCAGCTAACTTAATGGGCTCGTCTGAATCAGCTCCAATATTTTATGTGTAATTTACAGCATATTTTGGTCCATAGGCTCAAGTATTTTACAAAATGAATTGAAAAGTGGCATATGCAAGTAATGGCAGTGGTAAGAAAGCTTTCAGTAAAAAAATTAACTATCTTTAAGAATTTATCTTAGTAAGTGCAAAGGCTGCAGACAATTTAGAACAAAATTTTTAGCTAAAATGTTCTTTACAAAAAGAGTAAATAAGTCTAAGCCCTTTTATTCTTGCTGTCAAAAATATGGGCTATATTTCCAAAACCATGAGAAATTAAATCAAGATGAGCATCTCAATGGCTCAGTACTGTTTTGTATAGGTCTTCAAATAGTACTTTATGCTCTGGGTTACTTTCTAACTACCAAGGACAATGTGAAAACTTGTCAAAGACATTTTTATAAAAAAAATACATTTGAAATTTCTTAAAAAAATGTTACTTTGAAGTGAAAGCATGTGACACTCTTTTTTTCATTGATAAATTCACATCTTCCTATTGGTTGACTATGAAATAAAAAAAACACAGTAAAATGTGGTGAGACATATACTGTGCTTCACCAAGGACTTAACAGTCAAAATGAGGAGATCAAAAATCTAAGGAAAAAACACCTATGAAAGTCAAATATGAGAATTTAGGTAAGATCTAAGAAAATATGTAAGTGTACAATTTCTGAAACATTTACAATGGACTCCATTTACTGGAAAGAAATGTAGTTTCTTTAAATTACAAAAGATAATTACAGAAAATCATGTCAACAGTGACACATTCAAAGGCAAAATTTTAAGTACTAAATGGCCAGCAGGGTCAAGAGAGCTTTCACTTACGCCTACTTTCATAAATAGCTCTTGATTTCTCATACAGCTCATACGGGTCAGGTTTTCGTGGATCAAAGGCCTCTGTTGAATCAGGAAATGAACTCCTGTGAAGAGTGGGTGGATAGGGAATATTCTGTGGCATAGCTGGAGCAGACACACTTGTTTGAGGGCTGCCTTGATTCTCCCATCGTTCCATCATCTGGAATAAAAACATACAGAAAATAAAAATAAAGTTTTGCAAAAACTGTCGCTTCCACAATGAGACCAAAACCAGTGATTTCTCTTGAGGATGTGTTTTGTAAAATTAGTAAATCTGTTTGCTGCCTTTTGAAATGAAAGGTGTGTGTTGTGCCGTTTATAAAATGACTTGGTTAAATTTACTCCTTAGTTTGTTGCTCATGGCAAGATGTGACCTTTCTCAGGTAAGATTAGGCCCAGCATTACCTCTGGAGCATGTGGAGTGCCTCTCACAGAATGTGCTGAGCTACTGGAAATTATTTGCTAAAGGTGGAATCTGTCAGTTTGTAAAGACATGATTATCAGATTCATCAAAATGCATAACATACATGAAGGTAGTGCTTAGCAAAGGAGGGACAGACCGTGTAGCAAGTGAATGTCCATAGTGCTGTATCTTCTGAGAATACATGAAAATAACAAGCTGCCCAGGGAGAAGGAGATAACTGTAACTGGGACCAGAATTTACAGCTCCAACAGAAGATTTAATAAACCAAAGTCAAAACCAAAAGAAAATCAAAACAAAACAAAACTGAAGAGAAAATTATTACAGCACATATTCAGGCATCTAGTGTTCAAAAAATCTCACTAAAGTGGCATTATACAACCAAGCACAGGATAAGGCTTTCAAATCTTCCAGGCCATTTACAGGAAAGCCTACAACAGCCTATTGTCTATGCATGAAAGACACCTCAGTTCACGCTTTTTTCAAGACTGTCTTTAGCAGTCTTACATGTACATCAAGCTTGAAGATATGATAGGCTGTGCTAAAGATGGCTTGAGGATCTGCTTTTTTATTTCTTGAAGAAGTTGGCTACTAATCAAATTGCATTAGCAAATTTCTTTGAAGAGGCTAAATTAAACAAAACACAAATGTTTATCCCAGGAAATGAGTATTTAGCTATTCCTATAACCCTTCCTGAGGACAAGGGTGGTAAAGCCTCCAGAACAGTGTGTTCTCACACATAACCCAACAATGGTAATTACACAAAAAATGCCTCTTGGAAACAAACTCATCTGTAATTAAATTCCACTGACTTCTGCTGTTGTATCAGCAAAGCTTTATCAAAGATGATTGCAGGTTTATAGTGGGCTTGCTCTACAAATTCTGTGACTATCATTTGTCTTTAGTTCCTTGGTTTCAGAAGGTGTTTGGCTCAGCAGGTAATCTTTACTCTCTGTTCTGATGATTAACTGCATCAGGCTTTTTTCACACCAAGTATGTGTGGACTATAGATGTTTTAGTGTCCTCCTGGTGAATATGCTGAATAATTATCCTGCTGCATATCCCCGGTGATCTGACCTTCTTAGGCTCATACTTAAGAACACATGGATTATAGATATTGGCCATTTTCAGTTATTTTACAAAGTATTATTAAAACTCAAAACGTGTTTCTGTCAGAATTTCAGCAGTAAGTACGGCTGGTTCATTCAAAACTCTAAGTATGTACATTCTGTGCAATACAGTGGCATATGGAAATACTCAAGCTGCCATTAAAATAGCTTAGGAATTTACTTTGGGTATCTTCAGGTACCCTCTATATCAAGGTAAATTTATCCTCTGCAAATAATTGCCCTTTGGGTAAATTAGACTGTGTGGTAAGTCACATGGATAGCACAGTACTACTTCTGAGCCTTGAAGAAATTACCTCCAGTAGCTATAAACAAATATACAGTATATAATTGCATTATGGAATTGTAAATTGAAAGGTCTCTAGAAACACACCTGATTATGACCCCTATGTCTAAATAGGAAAGAAGAACTAAGCTCAATTCAAGCTCCTTATGATATAGGAAATTACCAGGAAAATATGTGTAGGCTTTACCTTCCCTTAGGAATCTAAAAGAAGAACACAAGCCAGTGAAACCAAACTATCTTGTCATTATGAAGATGAAAGACATGCAGGGCCATGGCTGTCTAGAAGTGAAAGATTCCTAATTTCTTGGAAAGTGCTGGGGAAATAGATCACTTACCTCTTTCAAAATGTGAAACTGGACAAAATTAAAATACTTAAAGAAAGATTTAAAAAAAGAAAGGAAAATATCATTATCTTTGATGAGCAAACTTTACCCTGGAGAAAGGACAGGAAACTGGAGATCAATTGGCAAAACCCTACTGGGTCCCATATGTCTAACTCTTGCTTGCTGGTTTGCTCTAAATCTTCAAGTGTGAAGTTCAACCAGCTAAATAAGCAGATAAACAGAAGGGAAATTATATCTCCCAAACCTATATTAACTAATTAAACAGTCAACTAGCATTCAGTAATGGAAGTTATCATAATGCTACTCCAGAAAAGAAGGCATTCTTGAAAGTGAGTAAGGACAGTAGTGAGTGAAGGGCATCAACTCCAAACTGGGGCAATGGTTTGGTGATATTGCTCATGGTCGTTTGGCACTAATATTATACATGATATACACATATAAAATATGTATGATATACACAGGAATCACTGGAAATATCTGTTATCCCAGGTTACTGTGCTTTCCTTTGCTGTTATACAGATCAAGGCTGTGCTGAGGTGTTGGGGAGGCTTTCTAAACCTCCTGTGCTGGCCTTACTGCTTCAGACTGTCTGCACACAGTGCTGCAGGCACTTGGTTTCAATCTTCAGGCCTTGGACATGAGAAATTTATATCTGACTATTTCTCTAGTTAAAAGTGGTGCCAGACAGAGGAATTCACACTACCTTAACTCAGTTGATCATTAGTGAAATCTCTTGCTGAGATTACCCCAAAATAGAGTGGCTGTGAGCAGTCAGTCTGCCTGCAGGTACAGCACACAATGGTGTTATATTGTTCTGCAAGCCCTGGTTTTCCTCACATCATTGCATGAAAAATTGCATCAACTCAGGTTGTTTTTCTAGATCCTGATTATTGGCAAGTGCTTCTTGAGCATGAACAACCATACTATTTATATAATGAGATATTGCAAAAATTATCAACAATAAATACACTGATATTTATATATTTGATGTGTACATAAAAGGGCAAAGTATGGACAGGAGGAGGTCTTCAAATGTGGATCTTTAACAAGAGAGCAGCAAGCTATCTATTTCCTCACTTTTTATCTGAGATTAAAAGTTGAACATTCCAGCAATTCAGGAGTCTTAAACTGGTGAGAGCAAGCCAGCTTTTAATAATCCAATTTATTTTCAAAAATGTCGTGCTACATAGATGAGCAAAGCAACTTATGCAATACTTATTCCAATGTATTGTATACAGACTCCATCCTTTTACAGCAAAACCACTACAAGCTGAAGCAGTCTGACAAAGTTGCATCAGCTGATTAATTGCTATTTGTACTTGACAGGGTACAAAAATTATTTTGGCAAAATTTAAGCATGCCATGTTCCAATATGAGAGTATGTAAAGTTCAGATTTAATGTACTTCCCCAGCCTGCTCCCCAGTAAGAAGCCTCTAAGTCCTTTAAAAAGTGTTGCTAATGTTATTCCCATTGCTCTTAGGAGTCTTCAGGATCTATTTCCTCTACACACTCTTGTGGAGAATTAAGAATTGCTCTAAGGTCTGTAAAATCTCAATTAAAAAGCCAAATTAAAAAAAATAACAACCAAAAAAACCCCAAAAAACCAAACAACTCCCTATAATAAAACAAACCAGACAACCAAAAATAGTACCCTATGAGTTTGTTTTATACCATGAATGCTGTCACAAATTGAAAAAATTATATAATGTGGTGTCAGCAGAATAACCACAGTAATTGCTTACAGTCCTACAGTGGAAAGTCTTTACACCTTGGGTTTTACTGTCAAAATCATAGAAACATAGAAAAGTTGATTAAAAGGAGCCTCAGTCAGTTTTCTAGCCCAAGCTCTTATTTGAAGTGTGACTATTGCAGCTCTAGATCTCCTAATGCAAGAAAGAGTAACAATCTCTTTGAGGATGTTAAACTCAAGCCACTTGTAAACCAGAAAAAGTGCATGCTGTTAATTTCAAAGAATTTTCCAACTAGAAGACTAGACTGGACTCATTTCTGCTCCCTTCTTCTCCAGACCTCATATTTTTAAACCTCCACATTTCTGGTTCTTGCCACCCATCTTAATATGAGGGTTTTCCTTCTTCCACTTCTGGCAGACTCCAAGCCAACAGACCCTCAGAGCTTTTCAGGGAAGCCACCCCTGGTGCTGTGTCACTTGGGGCTGGGGCACTGTTGAGAGGTGTCCCATGGGCTGGGAACAGGGTGGGTAGGTGACAGCCTACAGAAATTTGCTTTGCATGATAGCCATCTTATGAACTCAATGTGTACAATTTTGAAAGAAAACTTACAGGCTTTGGAGTTTTCCATGGAGAAAAGAAACCTGAAATAAACAAAAAATAATGTTAGCAGCTTTTTCTGATGCATAAAGAATGGAGGCTAAGTGGTGTCTATGCTCCCATTCTCATTCAGGTCTGCAGATAATATTGATAGATATGAAAAGTCTCTACACACAAGGGGTGAAAACACAAAACACAAGGGATAATTTCTAAGAAAAAATAGATAGAAATATATATATATATATATATATATACACACACACATATACATATATATATATGCAAGTGGAGCTATTGAGATCATTGCCATACTTTACAAACAGCATGGGATTAGGTTGAAATTAAAAGAACTAATCAAAAGGACTTCCAAATGTCTTGGTGGACATTGGATAAGACACCAAATGACCTGGTATTGATGTGTCAAATGCAGTCGCACCTTTAGGAAGAAGCATTCAGAACATCCCATCAACAAAACCTAATAATACAAGAGATTTTTTTAGAAGAAAAGCCTGAAGAAAAATAATGGTTTCATTAGTCTAGATAAGGTGGCCAAGTCTCCAGAGGATTGCTTATTTTGATACTGTCCTGGTTTTGGTCTTAGTTAGCAAGAAGTCATGCATGACTACCTCTTTTACACAAGTAGTTATCTCCTTTTCCTTAGTTACTCACTGATTGATAACTTGCTTCAGTGACTTCCCTAAATTTCAACTCTTGTAGCTTACAAATGTTTAAAACTCCAGATATGTCTTTTTCATAAAAGGAAATTATTTGAAACACTCATTGAAAACACTGTTCCTATCTTATGCAATACAATGTTAAAAACCTTTACAAAGTATTAAATAATAAAAAAAAGCCTTTAAAAAAGGTATTAGATCACTTTTAAAAAAAATACCAGCTTTCAACATAGCTTTCATTAAAAAACTCATTCTGAGCTTAATAGTAGGTAAAAAAAAAGTCTGTGGACCTTCCTAGGTAAAATTAAAAACTAATAACAAAGAGTTCATTTGTTTTGTTGGAAATGGAAATGGTGCTTAAAGTGAGATATCTAATAGGAGGGCTGCTCTTTCATTCAAAAAATGAATTCAGCTGAAAGAGTAGTACTGACTTCATTATTTCTTTTTCTAAAGCGAGTCTAAAAAGAAAATTAAAATTATGTGAGCATTAGAATAGTATCTTTCTACAGAAAAATCACAACAGGAATTATATTTCCACATATATTTAAGGTTTGTAGAATTCTGTGATTGGTAATCTTTTCTGCCCTGATACTTAATTAATTTTGACTGAAGTATCTTGCAGTGTAAAATCACTTGAGCCATTTGTAGTGAAACACTGGCTATTTAGTAATGCTGATGTGGTTTTTTTAAAAAAAGGTCTATTGAAAAAAGTAATCCTGGAAAGGTTTACACTTACTGACTAGACAGTGCCTGGATAAAAACTGCTTTATTAACAAGTGGACAGATTTCTTTCCATCTGCAAACTCAAGCTGAGATAACAGGCATCCTTGATAGATCTGGCTTGTACACCACTTTCAGTATTAAAGATTCTGTAGCAGAAACTTATTAAATAACTTATTGGATGGCAGATGGCTACCTTTTTATTACCCACTATGCTTCTGTACTGTTAATAAGAGTGAAAACTAAAAAGTACTTTTCTGCTCTGAGCTAAAGATGAGACTAGAAACTTGCTCAAATCAACTTACTACCCCGATTTGTTGTTCAGAAAGTATTGGCAGAGGTAACACTCCTTACCCATTGGTACTGGTGCACCTCCCATAACTTACTGTCATGAAAAGTTACTCCTGATTAAACTGAAAGGTCTTTTTTTCCCTATTTATTTACTGTCTCCACCTAAAAATAAGTTATGCTGGAGATATCATAAAAAATTTACTATCAATGAAAAATATAATAAGTGTTTAAAAATCAAATACACAATGACATATACATCAAGTCAAAAATTTTTTTAAAGCCCCTCAATTAAAAAAAATCCAATTATTCATTTAAACAAAGAGAATATAAAGTTATATTTAGCTTAGAGGTTATGGGCACAGACTGCAACATACAAATGACAACATCTACACTCAAAAAAAATAAAAAGCAATATTTATTCACACAGCATGAAATTATGTTAAGAAAACTAACGGATATAGGATGCCAGAGAAGTAAAAGATCCAAAGGAAAATTAAAAAAAATAAAAATTGGAGATCCATATGTGTACAAATGGGTGCTATAGAAGCAACAATCTCTAAAGGTAACAAACATTGGGACTAATAGTAAAATCCATTCTTCGGATTTAATTCCATCTGTTACACCTTGACCTCATGTAAAATAAGATAATCTCTCACCTCTGTCAAAGATTAGGTGCTGGGCTAAAGGGGTGAAGGCCTAGTTGCATAAAGGAACTTTACATTACATCTCTTACCTATTTCTTGACAATTTTAATATTCTCTCACATAAGATCTACACTCACAGATGAACTAAACATCCTTTTCCCAACCTAAACAAAACTGACTTTTATAGAATATATGACATTATCAGTTATTCAATGTGAGACTGATCATGGATAATTGTTGTGTACCAAAATAATTATCACCAGTATTTAAACACATGCAACAATTGCTGCAATTCAAGAGAATATTGCATATGTAGAACACTGCAAGAGTAAAAGAAACAAATCCTCTATATGTAGAAAACTGAGGCTTAAAATCTCACCAGAAGAATATACCTTAATAATGTATATTCAGTGTCCACTCAGCAGTGTTGGCCATCTAGAGCAGGCAATGAGAAGTGGACTTTCATTTGGTTTGACCTTACTTCACACCAGATTTTCCTTGACTTTCTGGTGCCCCTTACATGCCATGTGAGCCCTCTCCAGCAGGGAGAGCAGGATCCCACCTGAATGACAGCTGCCAGCAGACTGGCACCAGTTCATTTACAGATACTGATTTATCAACAGGGCTGAAATTTGTTCTCCAAAAAATGCAGCTTTCCATTTCCTTTGAGAACTAGTACAACACTAATACTGCCCAATCTTCTGATGAACTCACATCCAACTAGAAACCTATACTGGATAACCTCTGACAACCTCATTCCACTTCCAGGTTTCTGCTCCACCCTCCCCAGACTCCCAGCCCCCTGCTGTCCAACTTGGGATGTCTTCATAAAAACTTGAGTAGCTGAAAATATTATATGAACATTTACGTATGAACACCCCTCACCTGCATATCCACACACATGTTTAAAATTTGAAATAACCGAAGTCAGCTTAGATCCACCTAAAAATACTTCATGCAGCCTGTTCTTACCATGAGTGGCTTTTGGCTCACCCATGTGCCTGACAGCCACCCCTCCTCATGGTAACCTCACCACACAAACTATAGTCCATTTCTTGAAGATTCCTGTATCTATTTCATTAGCACTCCTTGTAAAGACAGCCAGTACAGGTCTGCATCAGTTCAGGAAAGGACAGTTGGGTTCCTGGCTTTTGTTAAAAAAGCCCCCACCATTGAGCCAGGTGCTAGCAGGAAAATACTGTGGCAACATGTAAGCATGCAACAATAAAAATACATAACCTCATATACTTCTGCAAAATTCGTTTTGAGAAAATAATGATTTCTTATTCCAGGTTGGCTATTTAAACTGTAATAAGGTACAGCAGCTGGTGGCCAACACATATGAACATTTAAATTGTTTAATTTCAAAAAAAGAAGCTGAGGTACAATAACAACCACATGTCCTCTGCATTTTCTCATAAAGCGGAGTTATGAAAATTATTTTTGAGATTGTTTTTTAAGTTGCATTTACCACCTTCCAAAATGAGCTTCCCTGGAAATCAGAGCTGTGATGGTTTCTATGTTGTAACTTAACTAAAAACCACTGTGAACTGAAAACAGATTTTGGGTTCAAATGTAGCAGGAAGAAAAAACTCTTTTTCTTTTTTTTTTTTTCAGATCAAGGCAAATTCCAGCTTCAGTTTATTGTACTTCTCCTTTTTGATGAAGATATCCTGTAACAAAAGACAAATCACATCACACTCATTGTATCTACTTCCTCTTGTAGCCAAGTTTAAGTATGCTTTTGTTGTAAAATATTCTTACAGATATCACGTGCCTTACACTTCAGCAAGGATTTACTGTTGAAAAGTTTAGTTTTCTAAAAGCAGTTTATCAGGCAGGACTTCGAGCATTTGCAAGACAGAGCTCTGATTAATTTCCTTTTCAGGTTTTTTGCAAATTCTGTAATGTCAGTAGTACAAAACCAGCCCTTGGTTATTAGTCTGCTCACATGGGGATGATTTTGCTCCATTTCCATCTTCATTATTCTCATTTTTCTCATTATTCATTATTTGCACATTATTTTGCATTGTTTCCTGGAGAAGTTCTTCACACCACGTAGAATCATAACTCACATAGCTATTGCTAAGACACAGGACTCTTAAGGATGTTCACCTCTGTGGCAGATGTGTATGGATAATTAAACTAAAGCCTGGGAACAGTTTGATTTCTGCAGTGAAATCAAGTGTGTGCTTCAGGGGAGGAACTCAACAGCATCCAACACAAAGATTTTTAATCTAAAGCAACGTTCAGGGTAAGTCAACATCCCTCCACATCACTTGTCACAGTTTCACTTTTAATGAGTGAAAGCCCACTAGCTTTCACTGGGCTTCTTGGGAGCTTTTTTGTGCTTTAATATCCTTGTTGCATATGGCTTCCTGAGCAAAGCTGTCTTAAGCACTGAACAGACCTTTCTCCTTCCAAGATGCTTGGAAGTCACTGAACAGATGGCTGATGAGCACTCCCAGAGCATTAACTGACTCCATGGGCAACTAATCAACATCCATGTGACAACACTTCAAGCAAAAGTTTTTCCTTCTAGAAAAGTTACTGGATAAATTTACTGTAACACTAGATTTATTTTCTGTGCTTTTTTCTTTCTCTGACTGGAATCCCTGAGATGTCTATCGGTTGTCTATATGGGCTTGATTTACAAAGGTACCAAATACTCATTTACTTCAAATGGATGTGACAGGTGAGAACACTGAGACTTCAGACTCAGGTGTTCACCTTTAGCAGGTTCAGGGAACTGTTTCTTACCGTGCACATTACACCTGGTTTCTCCCTCTGTATGTTTGCCTTTTGTTGAGCTATGTTAGGTGTGGTAAGATTGGGTACACAGAGCTAATCCTACCATTGAGTTGACTCATTAAGATCTAAAATATCCTACAGCTGAAATTCTGAAAATACTTGTGGGAGAGGTAATTTTTTGTGTGTATACCAAACCAATATATACCATTAATTCAATTACTCTTCAAATATTTTCTCCTTTTAAGGAAAAGAAGTATGATCAATGAGAAGTAGTACATTCAATTACTTTATATACTGTAGTAAACAAAACCTAAAAGGAGACAATGAACAAAAATAAATGGAAATAATACCTATGAAAACAAGCAGGTGATAAAAAGTTTCAGTTGATCATGTCATGTTTAAAGTAACAGATGATGTATAGGGAATGGCAATTAGTAGTTCCATTTCTAATAAAATCAATCATTATCACATAATATTTTTTCAAAGGTCCATTTTTTTCAAACAGCTCTAAATATTGACTCTTACTCTATCAACAACAAAAAGTTGATTTACCTTGAAATAAAGAGTAGGTGTAAGAAGACTGCAAGCTCTAGCTCTTCAAGCATAGTTAGCT
This sequence comes from Agelaius tricolor, assembly GCF_023055355.1. Classification (NCBI taxonomy): domain Eukaryota; kingdom Metazoa; phylum Chordata; class Aves; order Passeriformes; family Icteridae; genus Agelaius; species Agelaius tricolor. The sequence continues at coordinate 57,973,925 of NW_027269263.1, forward strand.
ACTCCTGCTGTCAGCTGTCCTGCAGAGATGGTGCCATGCTGTGGAGGATCCATTTGGTCTTTAGCTGGGATGGCACCTGATGCAATGGGCCAAAAATCAACACATCCCACATCAGAGTGAGATGAATGACCCACTGCCTTAGATCAGGCCACAACATTCCATGTGTTTAGAGCCAGTGCCTTTTCCCTTGCAGTAGGTGATATACAAGCAGCATGGCAAGTAACTGCACTGTGCTGCAGTAACATGGAGGCTGGTTACAGTCATCAGCTGCATCAAATGCAGGTTCACATTAATAAAACTGAGAAATACCTCTGTCTTCTTTATGGCAATATACATATGCTCAGATGTTATTAACCCAGTTTTTCCTGAAAAAAGAATGGTGCAAACTGATTCTCAGTAGTGGCTTGTGCTGGCACTTTGCTTTATGTTCCATTATTTGATTGCTCCTGTTCTCAACCCAAGCAAAACTGCACCAGAAGTAGTGCTCCAGTTTAAATCATCACTGTTTTTCACTCTTTGGCCTACTGTACCTATGAAAAGTGATCCCAAAGATTAAAACCATTTCTGTCTACAGACAATTTATGAAAGTATGGGTGAAAAGCAGGGACTGTTCAAAGGAAGGTCAGCTAGATCTTTACCCTGTTGGGGTACCACCCTGTCTGGCTTATCTGTACTTCAGGGGATGTGGGGGCATCATGAGTTCAAGTCTTAATTTCAGCTCTTCAGAGTTTCAGACTTCTTGACACGTAGCATAGAGTGTGAGACAGAAGTTTATCAGAAATGATCTAGAGGTAGAAGAGTACTTTAGGAAAATGTACCTGATCTCTTCCTACTGAAGTTGCTGAGGTGAGTGGCTCTGGTGCTGACATGATTGCCTGTGGAGTGCTCCAGTGAGATGCATGGGGGAACTGTCTGAATTTGGGAAGCTCAGAGGAGGGCCAATAGCAGCGTGCAGCTCATGCCATGGCTGACAGGACCAGGAGCACCAGGCCAAGCCTTCCTCCAAAGGATAGAAAAAGCCCGTAGGGATCTCTGGGGGCCAGGAGCACCATCAGCAGGGTGGGCACACAGGGCATGGTGTGGCCCCAAGGGCATGATGTGACAGTCTGGCAGCAGCTGGCACAGAAGGGCACACAGGAATGGTGCTGAAACCCTGCCAGCTACAGGAAGAAAGGCCTCTCTAACTCTGCAGCCAGCATGAGGAGCACAGCTGCCCAGGTGGAACTCCAGTGGGATCATACTGCCACCCCAGTGCCAGGATTGTACTGCCCTTGTGCCAGGACTGCTGGCACAGTGAGTGAGGATCTCCTGTGCTCAATGACACCTCTGGGAGGAAGTGAGTAGGCTGAGGAACCAGGGGGAGTGTAAGAGTATCAGACTAATGGAATCTCAGAATATTCTGAGTTGGAACAGGCACACAGGGATTGTCAAGTCCAACTCTATGTGAATGGCCAGCCAGGGATGGAGCCCATGACCTTGGTGTTATCAGCACTGTGCTCTAACCTTCACTCCCTGCATTCCCAGGGACAGGCTCCCCAGATAGACAAGACACATGATAGAGAAAATTTGTTATCCTCTCCCCCTGGCTGAACACAGTGACTTAAGGATTGGTGGCAATGGTGACAAGTGCCTGCCCAGTGCATGTCTCCTCTGAGACTGCCTCACCTCTCCAGCTATCCAGGCATAGCAGGTATGAGGCTCTGCAAGTGGAACCAAACATAACAAGGCTGGGGCTTCATCCAGCATGGGTGTGATGCTGTCATCAAGTTGGGCTCCTCCCTGTGCTAAAGCTGCCTTCCAAAACAAAGATGGGTCATTGTCACAGGAAACTCCCTTCTGAAGGGAACAGAAGGCCCAATATGCAGCCCAGACCCACTTTTATGGAAGTCTGTTGCCTCCCTCCAGCCTTGGTTAAAGATATGAAGAGAAAGCTTCCTACCCTGACACAGCCCCATTATTCATTTCTCACGTAGGCAGTGATGAAGTTGCAACAAGAGGTGAGAGGGAAATCAAGACAGATTTCAGGACCTTGGGATGAGTGGTTAAGGGATCAGAAGCACAGGTAGTGTTCTCCTCTATTATTACAGTTGCAGAAGATTATTACAGAAGAAACAGGAAGAACAATCAGATCAGTCCTTGGTTCTGAGTCTGGTGCCACCAGCAAAGTGTGGGTTTTGTGTTTTGGATCATGGTTAGTTTAGAGAACACCAGGAATTCAGAGAACAGATAGGGTACAGTTTTCTCATAGTGGGGAATCTATGCACAGGAGTTAGCAGGGCTCATTGAAAGAGATTTAAACTAGATTTGAAAGGGGTAAGAGATAAAGCCATGCTTGCCAGAGCTTACCCTGGGGGCTGCATGTCACTGAGGGACAGTGTGCTAGCAATGCCCTCTGGTCTGCTGTCTCAGTGGAGGTAGGAGATGGATCCATGCAGCAGCAGACATGAGGGTTATTAAGAGCTAGAAACCATGGAAGCAGCTGACAGTGGTCACACAGGAATTAGGGCTTCTCTCTCCAAAAAGGTGGCAGTACCAATAGCCCAGCTGGAGAATGTCTACACCACTACACACTGCACAGGCAACAAACAGGAAGAGCTGAAAGCACGGTTCTTGGTACCACAGGAAAGCCATGATGTAGCTGCCACCACAGAAACGTGGTGGGATGGCTCACATGCCTGGACTGCTGCAATGGAAGACAATAAACTCTTCAGAAGAGACAGGCAAGGAAGGAGAGGCAGCTCTGTATGTTAGGGGCTGTCTTGACTGTCTGGAGCCTAGTGATGAGATGGCACTCATCTGAATGTTTAAGAATTAACAGAGGCCAGCTAGACAGACAACATGGTGGGAATCTTTTGTAGACCACCCAGCCAGGATGAAGAGGCTCATGAAACATTCTATAAGCAGCTGGGAGAAGTCTTACAATCACTAGCATCCTGACCTGTATCAGCAATAGTGTGGCCAGCAGGCCCAGGTCAGTGATCATTCCCCTGTACCCAGCAATGGTGAGGCCACACCTTTAATCAATATTGGGCCTCTCAGGACAAGAAAGACATTGAGATACTGGAATGGGTCCAGAGAAGGGCTTGCATAGGGCCAGGGAAGGATCTGAAGCACAAGTCTGATGAGGAGCAGCTGAGGCAGCTGGGGGTGCTTAAACTGGAGACAGGGAGGCTCAGGGGGCACCTTTTTGCTCTACACATTTCAGGAATGAGGTTGTGGTGAGGTGGGCGTTGATCTCTTTTCCCAAGTAACAAGAGATATGACAAGAGAAAAGGGCCTAAAGTTGCACAGGGGATGTGTATATTTGGAAAAATTTCTCCACCTAAAGGATTGCCAAGCAGTGGAACATGCTGCCTAGGGAGTTGGTTGAGTCACTATCCTTGGAGATATTTAGAAGATGTGTAAATGTGGTACTTCAGGACATGGTTTAGTGATGGACTTTGCAGTGCGGGTTAATGGTTGGCCTTGATGATCTTAAGGCATTTTCAATCTAAACCTTTTTATGATTCTATGATTCTAAGTTTCCATGTTTATAGTGCTGATACAAAACCTTAAATGACTGTGAAATCAGGTACTATCAATATTCAACTTTTTAAACATAGAAGCCCTTTTTGTGCAGTTCATGAAGTTTCACTGACCTAGCCTGCTTAAGCAACAAATTTTCAACAATATTCAAGTCTTCACAAATAATGAGAAAAAGGATAGCTATTCAAAGTCATGAATGCTAAAAGTATTTGCTGTTCAAGCTGGAACCCTCACCGGTCAACTGAGTCTATCAGAATGTAATCTAAAATACACCAGAGAATCTCAAGGTACCATTAAATTTCACTTTCATGAATAGCAAAGAGTCTTTGTTAGCAAGAATACAGCCATCAGAAAAGGTCAGGAGCAGGCATAGTAATGAGTTAATTTACATTCTAATGGACAGACAGGTATTTATTTTCCTTAGCTGCTACAGCTCTGTGAATTGCTTATCAGTCAGAGATTTAAAATAATTTATGAAACCAGGAAAAAACCCAACAAGTACCATATCCTTCTAATTAATCTGGATGTGAGGCAGAGAATTTTTGCATCATATCTAAAATAGTGCAGAGGCAAATGCAATAGTTAGTGACAGTTTCTGATGTGTAAATATACTAGAGGTTGAAAAAATAATAAAAATCCCAATTTGTGGAAATGAAAAATACATTTTTGGAACAAGCTCTTTATGTGGTCAACAAGAATGAATTATTTTCCAAGGACAAAGTTAGATAGCAAACACCAATAGAATGTCTCACTTGTGCACAAACTGTCTCCTCTTTTCAAACACCAATTACCAGAACAGGGTTACTCTGCTACAGATTTATTTCCTTGCTGATAGCAAACTATATTATCTCAAGGACAGTCATGTCTTGGAACTGAGGAAATGCTGCTGCAGAACAGATTTTACTGGGACAACTTGAGCTGAAGTAGAAAAAGTTATCTTATGGAATTGAGGAAGAGCCTCGTCTCTTTTTATGACAGAAGTTTCTACCAAAAGTTCAAATCCTTAGGTTCATATCCTAGTTTTTGTTTTGGAGGTGCAGGTAGTATTGGATGAACTGTTATTTTCCTCTCTGAAGTCTAAGAATATGTATTTTTATTTAAATACTAACTCAATTAGGAAAAGTCTGCATGCATAGGTACTCATACATGATGAACAAGACATCTCAGATGTTTGCTCACAGGTTCTATCTACATTTTGAAAAGGTCAAGGGTATATTCTTTTACAGACATGAAAAAGAACCTTTGGTTGCCTGAAGGGAAATTTTCCCTGAAGAGTCTCCAGGTTTGCTCATGTCTCTTGTCCAATGACTGCTGTTAAAAACAGTGTCACTGGTTCTCTTTCCAGACTAGAAATTGCACTCTTGACTGTGCTGCTCTAATGCTGTGAGAACTGGAAATGAAAGCAATGCCTTGTCTCAGGCAAAAAATATATTGTTGAATGCAACTCCCCCTGAGCAGAGCAAACCCAGCAAGGTGAAAAGCCTGGTATGTGTCATACACACAGAACCAGCAACATCATTTGGAATATAAATTGAGACTTCAGAGCCCTGACAGCTTGTGGCTGTTGATTCTAGAAGGGTCTGCAAGTGCTGCCATACCCATAAAGACGTTGTACGCTTGCTAAGAACACGTCTGACAACTCAGCCTGGCTTTAGTGAAAGCTAATTTAAGCCTCAAAAATTTTCAGGAATACTGCATCATATTTTTGGAGCTCTCTGACAGTCAGAAACTCTGCCTAACTATATCACTCTCTCTGCTCTTTCATGTGTTTAGATTCTACTCCCATTTAAGCCTTAACACTTTCTAAGCCAAGTAATCTCACAGTGAATTATAGTATGTCACATTGATGAATATCAAGGCATGTTCCAAATATTTCCTGTTAAAATGCAGATGGTGCATAAGTTGTTTTAATACAGTGTCCTAAAGTCCTCTTCATGAAAATACATTCACAAAATGACTTCAGCAAGTGTGGGGGAAAAACATTCAACAATAAACCCATTCTTTTGCTTGCATGTGTATCCTCCTAGTGTTGTCAACTATGACAAAAGGACCTTTGGTGGGAAGTGAGATGGAATATACATGGGCATCTCAACAGAATAGGATGCCTACATGTCAGCAGTTAATTTAAGTCCTCATCAGTTATAGCTGACACACAAACACATATGCCAGATTTAGATATTGATATTCAGGCAAGTAAATTTTCATGTCATAGTCTGTGAATTAGGAACTTAATACAGGTCTAGTATCCAGGGTGCCATATCTAATGTTATTCAGAAATCTGTCCTAGATTGGCGGATATGACACAGAATCTATGGAAGATTTCAGAGCTTCAGTTGTCATCCTTACTCTGCCATTCCAGTGAAGATTTCTTGGTATGCCAGTGCACTTCAGATGGCCCTGGATGTTGCTAATGAGCTCAGAGTCTCCCTCCTCCTGATTTCTCTGAGATTTGGGAGCACTGGACAAAAGTTCACCATAAAGCAACAAATAAGTGTAATTACAGAGACTTGGAGAACCTCCTGGTTTCCTCTGACTGCTTGTCATTATTAAATTACACAGTAGTAACTTCAGTATTTAGTGTTTAATAGGCATCAAGCTGTCTGCATGGTTCTAAATGTTACTAATTTTCTTTTGAAATCTGTTCAGTGGAAATGGGTACTGTCAGGACCTCAGGTGTGTTAACCATAATCAACTCATTTTCATACCACATGGTGGAATGACAAACACCCAATGGCAACATAATAAAAAGGTAATCATGCCACTTGGCCACAGTGGTGAAAGCTGGGGATAAGCAATAGCATGATTATTTGATGCTTTGGATCCAGATGTTATTGAAAGGAATAATTAATTTCCAATTTCCTGCTCCTTCACACCAGCTTGACAGATGAGCTTATTCCTGGCTACAGGGATTCAGGTAGAACAGAAAGATTGACAACAGCTGGAGACTGTGAAAGAGAAGACCAACTGCAGAAGAAAAACTTATCACAAGACCAAAGTTTACATGATTACTCTTAGATGTGAAAATACAACATTTAATGTTGAAATGCAGAATATTTGGCAAGGGATTTTAATGGAAGACCCATGTACAAAGAGTAACAAAACTGTGAGAAGAACAGAGAAGTTCTAAATTTGCAGTTTCCTGGTTGCACCTCCAGGTAAGACACTTTGCTTTGAGCTACTGAAGATTTGATATTGTCCACTCTCACGTGTACCTAGTAGAGATAAATGTTTTTGCTTTCACATTCTCACTCAGGAGGTAATTCTCAGTATACAACTGACTTATCAAGAAGAACAAAACTGAATTAGTAAAAGCCTTTCTGATCATTTCACTGATTTAAATTATACTGGTTAAAATGACATGAAGTTCAGGTGATTTAGCATAAGACCACAGGAGCCTGGAAGAAAAAAAATGAGAGAGTAATAATGATTGATGGGCATGATATTATTGCAGTATAGAACACTGAAGAGTATAAAGCATGATAAATTGATCAAGATGACCTGGCTTGCAAAAAAACCTGTTAAGAAATGTCAATTTTTTATGAATTCCTGAAAGTTTGGAGTCGAGCAATTAACATAAAGAATGGCTGTATCCTGAAGTGTAAGGAGAGAGGAACAGTATTGATGTGAATTTTATGATGTTTAGATTATGTGCTGGTCACACGTAGTCCTGCATAGGACTTTGAAAAGTTAATGAACAGAACACTAAAAAATGATGCTTAAAAAGGATCCTGACAAGATAGTTGGGAAGTGATAAGTATTAAATGAATGTATTACAAGGAAAAGGAAGAAAAACTGTGAATAAATTGATTTCTTTTTTGCCTGTGACATTGCTGTGTCTCTCAGAGGAACACAAATTGGTTTCAGACTTGAGTTAGATGACCTGTCCAACATAATGGAAAATAAACCCCTCAATGCTGAGAAAATTGGAACAGTACATAAACATGACAAGTTAAACAGAGGAGATTATGGTGCTGACAACCGTGAAGCACTTTGTGGATCTTAAAAATTAGCATTTTTAGAAAGACATGCTAGGGTACATTGCATGTATGTCCCTCCTTATTTAAAATCAGAACTGACTGCGTAAGAAAATAAACTTAGATGTAGTTTTGGATCCATAAACCATCTTCTTCCTCAATCTAACCTCATTCCTCAGTATCCCCATTTGATCACAAGACAAAAATTGAATTTATGCCTGAAGAACATAGCTGGCTGAAGGAATCTGGATGAACAGCACAATTCATCTGTGATGATCATGATACTTTCTCCTTGGGTTTCCCCGAAAACCAGATAAATAAAATGATACTAAAGTTAGATCTGTATGCTCTTTACCCAGCCACCCTACAGCTTTACTGGTGTATAATCCCAATCTTATAGAATAGGAAATAGCTTGTAGAGGAAATTTCCCCCTGGTGTTCTTTTTTTAAAAATTTATATTTTTTAACTCTAACTTAAAGAGTATAATTTAAAGAGTATAATTAATGAAACAGGGATCAACCACAAAGGTCCACTTCAGAGGAAAGGGAAGGAGAATATTAATTCTAATAAGAGACTTTTATCAAAGGGAGTTTTCATTAGTTAATGGTAATTCTCTAATACCATTTCTGTGAAAAGCAGCTGCATTTCCAGAATGTATTGATGGGTAAAATAACTGAATAAATCAGATCTCAGATGTAATTTCTATTCAGGTTTTAGACAAAATACCTAGTGACCATCTAACATTTAGCAGGATCATCTAATATTTAGCAAGCACTAAATATTAGATGTCCCTCCTAACATGGAGCCTGAAGTAATTTATCCTGTTATAGGCAGGCTTTTGCTTTTCATACCATCAAAAAGTTTTTGATCTATCAGGCAACTGACAGTTCTAGATTAAGTTGCTCTACTTCTCAGTGATGTTCTCTTTGGTAAGTTTTTTAAAAAGCTGCTTTAGGACTCATAGGATAGAGGAAACAAATTACAAATCCATTCTAATTAAAAAAAATATTTCCATCTACTCAGAAGTTAGTAATTCAGAAATAATTGCTGTAGTTTGAAAATAAAATTATTTTGCAAGAGAAAGCAAAAAAAACCCCTTGTTTTTGGACTCTCCAAAACAATTTTTTTTCTGAAGAATATTCTGAAAGTTGTGTATTCTGCCATACAAAGAGACCTCAAATTGGACACATGGCAAATACCCATGGATTAATTCTCCTAATCTGGTAAAGTTTATTTACTGCTGAGGCAAATAGAAAAAACCCAAACCAGTGTGCAAGTAGCTATCACATATTAATGAATAAAAAATGGGTAGCTCTGTAGAAACACACGTAATGAATTTTATTCCTCCCTTTCCTAGTAGAAGAAAGTTAGAAATGTAACTCAGTTGCAATTCTACACCAGTAATCTGCAAGAAATTAATTCAAATTTAGTGACAAAAGTATATATGTTGATACACTGCAATTCTTTATCTTTCAGACAAAAGAGGGAAGCAAAAAAAAAAAAGCTTTTGAGTACTTCAGAAATAATATTCACTCTCTAGAGACTAGGCCTGATCCTCCACCTGCAAAATTTGAGGCATTAATTTATTTCCTAATTTTTTTTTTTTTTAATTTGCAACATTATTTTCAATACACAAAATGATTATTTTCTTATTTATTATATTGCCTTCTAAACCACTGTTATTTCTTTTTTATTTCTTTGATGTCCATGTTTTTTGACAAATATAAATTTCATAGCTTTACGTTGCAAAAGAGAAAGTGATAGAAATATATTTCAGTTTGGGTCTCTTTTGTTCTGACTTCATAATTATAATAATGTATATTATTTTTGTCTTTGTCACCTCAAATTGTAGAACTGGTGCAGTAGTACTTTTCTTTTCTGTAAAACTCTCTGAAATCCCTAGAATTTCTGTGTGATTTTTGTTTTATCATTACTAACTCACAATTAAATAGCCACAGAAATGATCCTCAGTTCAGAAGAAAAAACAGCTTCAGTTCTTAGTTCCTGAAATCAAGCCTTTAATCTGCAAGGTAAAGGATAAACCAAGCAGGTGAAGAAATTACTTTCTATTTTGTGGCAGTATAGCAGGTTTTGATTTGGTGTTTTCTTCCCACATAAGCTTGAACCCAGCTTGGCCAAAGATTTTATCTAGAACTGCCTAGATTTCTTCTTATAACAGCTCCAAAGGCTTGATTATACATATAACCAAACAAAAACCCAAACCACTGAGCTTTATCATAATAGAACTAAACCACATATGTTTTCAAATAGGGAAGATGTAAAATCATTGACTGGAGAACATAGAAACCAAAGAAACTTTGGAACAGCTTGCCCTGCTCACGATGTCCCTACATTAGAGGTCCTTCTTTCCAGTGAAATCAATGACTCCCTAAAAGCTCTGTATAGTCCCTGCTAGTCCCCAGATCTTCATCCCATTCCATCTCAGTGCTTTGCTCTCTCAGCAGTTTACTGGATTGGGCTGTAATCTCCAGCTTTCTGCCCTGACCCTTCTTCCACTTGCTCAGAAGCCACAGCCACTGGAAATGTCTCTCCACCAGGAGCTCAGGATGGAGGGGCAGAAGGACCCTCACTGCAGAAGGACCTGCCTAGCTCAGGCACTTCTCAGAGGAACAAAGACAGCCTACACACTTGGAAAAAACCAAAGAGATCTCTCCATCAGACTGCTGTTGTCTATTTGGCACAGAAGATGGCTGCAGCTGTTTCGGGTAAATATTTACTCCTGTTTACCACAAAAGCAGTTTTATAGCTAATAGAGTCTGATACCCAGAGAGCTGTAGGTCACCTGTGCCTCCTACCTGCTGAAAAGCATCCCCAGACAACACAGCTCCTACCAGTACTCTTTATGTGATCCAAAACATCTTTTCTGAATGTCTAACTCTTCACTAGCTGGTTTCTATCCTTTCAGCTCTGTTTTAGACTGCTTTTCCCAAGCAAAGTCCCGTTCTTTAATTTTTACAAGCTTTTAATGAACAACTCCTTGCAAGATTCCTCACAGGAAGTAAATCCTGAAATTACATGCCTAGTTGTCTCCACAGGAAATGAGATCTATTATTCGAGTTAGGTAATAAGGAAATATCTTTCCATCTTCCTTGTACATGGACAACTGAATCAGCCATTACTTTTGCTAATGAAGAACTGCATGGAAAATCCTATAGAAATCCTATATTTCAGGTCAAAAAAACCCCCCAAACTTTAGTAAAAGACATCTACAGGATGCTTTGCACAGTATATGGAAGTGTCACATAGTAACTTTGAAGCAAATAGGAAAAAAATGGAAAAATAGGATGGAAGGAGAAATATGAAGAAGCAGAGAAAGAATCTGGAACAGTACCTCACTGATTTTCTTAACATTAAAAATAAGTGCAATAAAATAGTTTAGCAATGGAATCTTACTAAGAAAAATATAAACAAAACATTTAGTTTTAAGAAGTTTTGCTGAATCTGCCTTTTTTCATTGTGATGTTGTGCTCAGGTGATTATACATAATGATTCAAAAGCACTTTTACAAGTTTGGGTTGCATTCCTTATTCTCTTTCAAGAATTAATTTGCAATGACTGGATAAAAACACTACCTGTTTGCTGATACTTAGTTTATTAAGCATTCCACATTGCTCTCTATCAGTAATGTCTTATCTACTCAATGACATGGACCAAACTCCCTGCCAGCTGCAAAGTTTACCAGTATTGATTTTATGTTTTCTACAGGACTTTCAAAGAAAGTGCATTTAGTCAGAAGCTAAGAACTTTTCCTAGAGACAGTTCATTAAAAATAAATTCTGTCACTGATTTCCTACTTATAATTAGGTTGAAAGATTGATAAGTGAAGCAATCTTCCAATCCAATGTAAGCCATACTAATTTTACTTGTTTCCATTTTTAAGGAGTTGTTGCATGTAAAGACTTACAAAATTCCATTATGTAAAACCAATTAAATTTTACAATAAAACTTTAAGTACTAATAAATATATTAATATATATTTAATACAAAATATTTTATGTACTCTACATTTCTAAATTCACTTTTATAAAGAAATCCAGACTGTTTTCTATAGTAGCATGAATGGGATTCCAGATTTAGCCTTACTTCAGGAGATAGCTTTCAGCTTTTGTGAGAATGCAGGGGGTTTTAATAACTTTGATTATTACCTATGCTCGCCTCTGCTGTGTGGGCAGGACTCATCCCATGCACCCTTGTTCATCTGGCTTGTCAGATGAACTTGTCAGTTAACCTAAGGGTCTCATCCAGACTTCTCTCCAATCTGTGAAGCATAATGGGCAAAACCAGAGAACAAGCTGCCTAGACAGTGACTGAATAAAATGATTTAACTCATCTTCCACCACTGCCTGTTTTCCACCACTGGCTGTAGGGGTAAATATTTTGACTCATGTAGACTAGTAATCTAACTGTTTTACAGTTAAGTTGAGATTCATCTGGCCAAAAGTGAGTAGAAATTTAAATTTGAAATGTTGGTAGGTGAGTTTTAAAAACTTTAATAATCAGCAATGAAGAATAGGTTCTTTTAGAATACTATTGATTTCTGCTACTTTAGATGTTTACAGAAGCTGCATGGCACCATAGAGATGCCTGTTTCCCTCACCACAAAGAATCCCTGTTGCTGCCCAGTGCAGATGAGGAAGGATTCACTGTAGCTGCCTACACAGGATCCCTGATAACAAGTGTTGAGGAGAATGTGGGAATATGTGTTGCATGGCAAGACTGGGAAGACAGGCTGAAGGATGTTGCATGTAAAAGATTTTCAGCTTATCTGCCTTTAGGGACATGTGAAAAAATATAGAATCAATTCATCACTGTGAGATGAATGGTTAAAAAAGACCCTATTGACTGAAGCTGTATTTAGATGGTTCTTCTTCTAGTACAACACATCCTAATGTGATACTATTGAGATAAAGAACTTGATAAAGTTAAAAGTCTGATATGCAATGAACAAATTACAAGAGAAACCTCTTGCTTATTCAAGATTAACTTTAGTAGAAATAATCATTCCAGTTGGTGGTCATGTAGTGAATATTAGCTATGTCAGACTCTCCAAATGTTTCTATTTTTTAGAGCCAACCCCACAAGCCACTGAGATCTCTCAAAGATGCTACAAAAAAGTAAATAAACACTGCATTATTTTTCAATTACAGTGGGAGAATAATTTGTTGTTTATTTAATCTCAAGGAACACATCTGGCAAGCTGAAATCAAAAAGCATGTCACCATCCTTCCTGCTTGCATTGATTTTTAAATAACTCTCATATACAAAGAAATATATATTCAGTATGGTGTAATGAGGAGACAAGATTAAAAAGCTTCTCTTTCTCTCTGAGAAGTACTGTGGGAGAAGTTTAAAATTATCCAGATGATTATTTGTTCAATCAGAGACCCTTTCTTTTAGCACCCTTGGCCTAAATATGAGAAGTATGGAGAACCATGGAATAGTCTAAGTTTTTTATATTGGAAGGGACAGTTGGAGTTCAGTTAGGTCAACCTCTTGCTCAAAGCAAGGCTAAGTTCAAAGGCTGGGCTGACATTCAAGAATGGCAACTTCTCTGAACTGCCAAACAAGGGAAAATGGAGTCAGAATGACAAGCAGTAAACATGCAGACTGAGGAAGGACTGGGTAAAACATGGAAACAGCTAGTGAGGAATGGCAGAAACTGGATGGAGATGACCATCTTTGATTCTGCCAAATTTTTTGGCTCTCACTGGCCACAGATCAAAGCCCTGTGGACTTTTCCCAGAATTCTCTCTGGGCTGCTCTAGGGCCTTCCATCAATGTAATCTTCTTCCATTTTGGCTAAACAACTGAGTCATCTGCCAGAATCTTTCTATTTTCACTAAGTCCTTCCTCATATTTATTCCAGAGAACACGAGATGTTAAACTGTGCGAGGTTTAAGATCGATGCAGAAGAGACCCTCTGTCTTGTGCTACACTACCCCACTAGGATCATGTTTACAGTTCCTCAACTGGTCATTCTTTTCTTCCCCTTAAGGAACAGGTTAAGGTGTCTTTTGCTGTACTTCAGAGATATCATTGTGTTTAAATTGCAGTAGAGAGGCACTGCTTGGCCCCAGATGCCTAAAATAATCAAATTTATTGAGAACAAGTTAAAATATGGAAGTTATGCAGGGGTTGTAAGAAAAATATATTGGCTTTATATTGATGAGTGAATTTAGTGAAACTATTATAATATAGAAAATACTGCAGTATTCCCATAATTAGCAAACCTTTTCTATGATGTCAAATAATCCCTGAAGTATTGCCTAATCATTTTTAAAAATTCTTTAAGAAAATGGCCTTATTATTAACATTATTACTACTACTATTACTGTCGTCATCATCATTTATCAAATAAAAAAATTATCCGGTTTTCTCCTATGAAAAAAACCTCATTATAGAAATGGAAATTAATTGATAGAATGGATGTAAAATGTAAAAATATTCTCATTCAAATATTTTGTATCTATGCTTGTATTCATGCCTAGAGAGTATTTTTCTAATTATCTGAGAATTTTTAGAAGTGCTCGATCTAGAACACATGAAATGCAATTAAAAATGCTTAAATTATAGAAAAAATATTCTAATAAGTCCATTAACTATAATTTGTATCAATGTGAAATACACATTAAAAAGAAGGTGACCCTGGGAACTTGTAAAGAAAGCTTGGCTTCGTTTAATTTATGGTATTAAAAGGTTACAAAGAAATAAAAGTCAATATTTCTCTCATTTACCAAACAGGAACACTGCACAGTATGTTTCTTCTGTGCTGAAATACTGTTCCAACTTATGAAAAATTTGGCTTTGGAAAGCAATTTATTTCCTTTAGAAATCTGTTTGGACATACTTGGGAGACAACTTTCAGAATTTGTGCCTGGCAGCTTTGGCTTCCATGTAGTTTTTCAAAATTGTAAACTGAAGGTGACACAACAAAAGGGTATGAATCCTGGTGCTGGTTTTGATTGAGTACGAATTATGAGTCAGCCAAAGGTTTCCTGAGAAGTCAGTGTTGTATTTATTGTATGTTATAATCTCGGTTTATAAAAAAATTAAAAAAAAAATGTTGAGCATGGATCATAGAGGGCAAGAGTAGCCATTGTTAAAGCCTTCCTTCCCTTTTTAAGAATGTAAATGAAAACTGCTCAAAGAGTTGTACAGGGATTAATACGTCATTTAGAAGACTAATTTAGTTTCTGCATTTTTACTGGATATGCAACCATAGGGGCCAAGAGAGTTTTGTGGCTTAGGAAGTGCCTGAAAAGCACACCTTCCCATCTCCCCAGTGCTGTGTCTCAAGTCTGTAGCACAATAGATAATGTAGTCACTTGTTTCATAGTGTATTAGCTTACTTTATTACTATAAAATATTGCACTATTTTACAAATCACCACATCACAACATCTACACAATGTACTTTGACAACAGATTTGGAAGCCCAACAAATGCTGTTTAATAGGACATTACATTATACTGAACCAACAAAAACATTGTTCAACACATTTAGACTAAACTTTAGACATGCCTCAGTACACAAGCACAGGTTGTATGGTACTTTTTTAGAGTCCAGCTCTGTAGTTCTCCGTCCTTAGGCTGAGATCTCCCAAATCTCCTCTGAAGAAGGTGAGATTCACTTACAAACTAGACTAGGGGTGACTGGGGAAAAACCCCATGTTTCTTCATCCCTCAGCATTGCAGTAGGCTCTCCCATGTACCATGCTTGGGAGGTATTTGGCTTCAAAAGATGTCATCTTTCACTGAGATGCACAGTCCAAGATAATACCATTATGTTTTCTCATAATACTGCTTGCAAGTGCAGAGGAGAAACTTCTCTGGCCTGGCCAGATTCCAAGGTAGGCAAGCCAAAAAGTCATTTTTCTCAAACAAACTGTTCTTCAATTTGTGTAAATTCATTAAATGAAACCAGTTTGCAGTCCTGCCAGTGGAGCTCTTGGGTTCTAGAGTGAGTGGGCTGTAGCTAGCAGACAGTAACATGCCCTGTACTCCTCAAGAGCAATTGCCTGTCCTCAAGGCAGAGTTCCTGCAGCTCTGCACAGATCCTGTGTGCACAGTAAGTCTCTTTGTAGTCCTAATAACTCTAATGTCTGACTTCTCACTGTTTGTAGCCTCTTGGATATAAGAATTTAATGGCAGAATAGCCACTGGAGCAATGGTAGTTACCTCTTGTGGCATGCAATGATGACAATACATGCCTATACACTTGTGTTTCTTTTTGCTAAAAGGTTTTCTACAGGTACTTATTTCTCCAGTGTGCAAACCAATTCCTCCCAATGTCAGCAAGAGTTAGGCACACATATCCCTAGGAGAAATGTCCCCAAGTTTTAATAGAAGCACTGTTCAAATTTCACACAGACCATATAAGCCTTCATTAGAAAACAGTTTCACCAGTGATAAAAGCATTTTTGAAACAAAATGCTTTCTAAGAGTCATTAAAAACCTTCTGTGTAATATATGTAAAAAGGATTTACCTAATGCTTTGCAAAATTATCCACAAATGTACCACACAGTGCACAAACATTAATAAGAAAGAAGCAACAAAACCATAGCACTACCACTTTGAAATGCAATGCAATTAGTACTACTTCTAGTAATACAGTGTAACAGCTACTAACGACTATTAATGTCTATTTTTCCAGGAATCTCTATTCATTAACGATGTCTATGGTTTCTTTATCTTTTATTCAGAAATATGGAAGCACTGCACACTGTTTCACAGCTAATCAGAGCTACACAAGAAAAGATATGAAAGTTTCATTAGTGCAAATTTTAGGATAATTGGTCTCCTGCCCTAACTCCTCCTGTTAAAATTTGTCATTTCTTGTGTTAGTGAAAGGTTACAACTTCTCTCAGTTAAAAAGATTTAGACTAAATCCCTTCATAAACAAGGCTCTATATGTAACTTATTTTTGTTTACCTGCTATAACGTGTAATATTTATTGAAATTGATTTTATACCATATAATTGCAACAAGGTGGTTAAGAAGTATTTCAAGTGAATATAAAGTATAAAACAGTCTCAAGGTGTAGGGCAAAAAGGATTCAAATAATTGAAAGGTTGCTAGGAGAGTGTATATCTCACAGTTAAAAATATACTCTGCAAGGTGAGACATATCTTGTAAAAATGTGTCAGGGAAGCAGTGCTTCAGGAATTTTGATAATTTAACAGCAGGTTTTTTTTTTTTTTTTTCATGTACACGGTATTTTCTAATAATCTTTCAGAAATTTCATTTTTGGAATTAACAAAGCAAAGACAACTGTCCTTCTCACAAGGCTGTTAGGAAAATAATTTGCACATAATTCTGATTTCTATGTAGGGAAGGTAGGAAGGGACAAGTGTCCATGGCTGGGAAAAGGGCAACATTACCTCTAACAGAAAAGTCAGTGAAGTGGACAATATAGCATGACTCACAGTATTTTTGATCATTAAATGCTTTTGGCTTCACTAGCTAAAATAGCAACAAAAATGAGCACAAAAAAAGGGAAACAACTCAAAAGCCAGCATGAGAAGAATATGTTTACAGAGAAATCATGCTGAGGAAACTGTTGAGTTTATGATACCATAAAAACTCCTAATTTTGAGAAGGAAAGGCAAAAGGTCAGCTATGAACCTTTGTTTTCCATCATTTTTAAAGCAGATGGATCCAGGAACAACAGAGCACTTAGAGGGATGGCGAGACAAAATGGTGTGGCAAATTGGAAAGAGAAAATTGTAAGAGGAAGCTGTCAGCAGCATGTTCAACAGAAGGCATTAATGTCTTCAATTTCTAGGTATCAATGGATCATGTGGTTCACTTCAAATGGGTCAGTGGCTCACTGTTAGGTTCATGTGCACATTCCCTTTGTGTGATAAAATGTCCCTTAAGCTCACAAACAAGAAATACATGTGACATTTAAGAATACAGGAGGGCTAAAAATGCAGATATTGCCAAATATTCCTCTCAACATTAGACTGCTTTCAGCAAATAGGAGGAAATGGGTCAGGAGCAAATATACAGTTGAAGTAAGCATCTGGAGAGGAGAAAGTATATCAGGAAACAGGAGGAGATGTGAGACCTTGTCTGTCCCAAAATCTCCTCTCAGAAACAATGAAAAAAGCAGAACTTTGTGAACAAGACAAGTATGAATAGACTACTGTTAATTTAGAGTACCCATAGGATGCAAATAAACCAAGATTGGGTTCCTTTAGGAAGTGACTGGAAAGGAAAAAATTGCCATTGACTGAGGGATGTAAAACAGTAGAGACAATAGGATGATGGAAAAACTCTGTAAGTCCCAAATCAAAAACCTACATCATACTTCCAAGAATTGAATTTCTTTAAATCCTCACTGTTCACTAGAAAGTCCTGAACTGGGGATGAGCATGCCATGAGATACAGGGTCTCCAGTTTGCAACAGGTACTCTTAGTATTTTGTATGAAGAACTGCAGAATGAGAAGAAAAGGCACAGAGACCTCAGCAGTGGGCTGAGGTCATGGAACAAAGAGATCAGAATTTCCTGGGCCAGACTAGTGCTACCTCAGCTTGTGCAGCTTTCCCAAAAGGCAATAGCCTGGAGATAAAGAAGCATGAGCTTTCCTGACCAGAGGAACTGAAACACACAGCAATCCTGGCCAAAAAACCAACCCAAAACAAACAAACCAAAACCAAAACCAAAAAACAAAACCCAAAAAATCAGCAAACCTCTATGGGAGAAAGGCAAAATTGGAAAATTTGAAATAAGTCTATGGAAAGGGTACTGAGGATGGAGGGCTCCTTCCACTTTAGTCTGCTTATTTTGAGGGGTTAGTGTTTTTCACTAGAATGTTCAGAGACTTTTTTTTGTGAAATTTCTGCCTGTTTTTGAAATTGCTGATACTGCATGTGATGCACTGGTATCTGTTAGTGGTTTTAAAGAGCTACACACTTCAAGTAAGATGTATACAGTGTCTGAGAAAGATAATTTGCCTTCCTTTTATTCACACAATTGACAAGCATGTAGTCAAATTCTCCCTCCTCACCTTGGCTGTGCATTGCATGTGGCTGCCACTATTTCCCATGCTATGCCATGGTGACACTGGCTGCTGACAGTCTGGTCCCACACCAGGACTGGGCTAAGAATTAAACAGTGTCCACAGTGTGTCAGTTCTCTGGCTCAGTTTCATACCAAAATTCTCACTTTCTCACAGCCAGTTTGGATTATACCATTTTCTGATTCCATGATTATAAAATAGCCATCTGATGTAGGAATTTTGTCAGCCTCCCACTTTTTGCATTTAATGTTTCACTCTCAGCACCTGTTATGAGTTGCCATAACTGCATGAATCAGTCCTGGCTTGTCTGCAGGTTTCCTTAACAACAGAATTTCAGACACAGTCTTGATGGATCTAGATTTGAATCTATCAGTTCTTTTTTAGACAGGAACACTTCTGGAGCTGGGCTGCTGTCTATAGGTCCATATATTTCAAAGGTACTTTCCAAATGAGATGGCATATGTCAAATACTTGGATAGTTCAATTAGCAGAACATGCTAAACCTAGTTTTTGAAGTCCTCATTACTGAATATTGCAATACATAAATTTGCTACATACAACTTTAACCACTAAGTGCTGTTTTTCAGTAGCACAGGACTAATTCAGAATTTATGATCTACATTCAGAAAGACTGATTTTCAAGAGCTCTTCCACACTATTTCAGCAGACTATACTCAATGAAATCTACTGCAGAAGCTGAGGATAAAGTGTAAAGCCTGAAGCAAAGCTGGAAAGGAGTAAATCTCTTTGGGTGTTATTTTCTTTCTCTTATAAGAATTTTTTCCTTTTTTTTTTTTTTTGGTAACAATTTTCCACTAACTTTTCCATTAATTTTAGTTTGTGTTTTCCAGTGCAAACACCTCTGTCAGCTCATAGTAATCAATGGAAAAAATATGGCTGTTCAGCAAAAACAGATGTAAAGATACTGAACTATTATGGTGCATCTATTTAACACAGAACTTTTCCAATAAACAAGAAAAAGACAGTAAGAGCCCTAGCCAGTGCTAGAGAGATTCTTTCCTTTGATAGACAAGTATATTATTTCCATTACCATTTTGTTTTTTAACAAGCAGATACATTGCTAATTCTGCTTTAGAAATCTTAAATTTAGTTGACTGAGCTGTGGGACTTGATCCAGCCGGATTGTACCCCCTGAGAAGTCTCTGTTTGGTGACGGTGAGAGAGATTTTAGTGGCCTCTTCAAATCTGAGTACCGTTTTGAAACATGCAGACCTTTTCTCCTCCATACTCTGGCTGTTGACCTTTTAAGCTTGTAGGACAATGGTTTTTAAAATGCTGTAGCATGCATACTGTGTGCATCCAGTGTGCATCCAAGGGAGTATTTTTTCCAGTGTGAAATACTACTTCCTATAGTGAGAATAAATCTCAGTCAATTTCAATCTGTTTCTTGTCTGCAATGTAGATAAGATGGCTGGATGAGAGAGAAATTAAGTCACTTACAGAAATGGATTTGTGGCATACCTAATGGCACAATTAGGTGTCCAGTCAGGCCATATTCATATCAGAGACAGAAACATTACAAGGCAACACAAAAACCTATGCAAAACACAGCCTTCCTCCACAGGCAGGAACAGCCCTTTGGTCTTAAAAATGAGACATTAAAGACAGTATGCATAGGGTAATGATGGAAAAGGATGGCATAATTCAAGTGTCATTACACATCAAAGATTATAAACTAAAACTTGGATCCATGAGTAATGAGAAAGTATGCCATGCTTTACTGATGTCACTGACTAAATATTTGAGTCAAAAAAAGTTTCTCTAAATATTTGGTTTTGTATTTAGATTATCTCACATGACCAAATCTTATCACCTGTTTATTATTCATAACATGTTGGATAGACACATACACCTGAATCAGTCATCCCCCTACTCCCTTTATATTCAGTCAAGCAGCAAATGTAGTTTTGAGATATACTTAGATATACCTGACTTATTTGAAACATCTACAGTGGAATTACATTAATAACATTGTAGAAAAGTCCATTTCTGCACAGGACTATAAAAGGAGACATGATGACCAACACAGACATAATAACTGCATTCTAGGTGTGTAGTTAGTCACATAAATTCCCTTTTCCTATGAATAGATGAAAAAAAAAAAGAAACAAAACCCTGGTTTTCATCTTAAAACAGTTCTCATATTTGTGTTAAGATATGATTTAGCCATCTCTTAGGTAGAGTAGGTTTGAGTCATACATTTTTTTTTTCAGTTATTTTGAATCAAGCAAAAAAAGTGAACTTTTAAAAAATTTTGATTTTTTAGTCTCACAATCTTGAGTTATACTCATTATTTCTGATGTACAAAAATTTATGATAGTAAACTCACATTTGTTCTGTACCATCCCATCAAGTTTAATGACATTGCAGTATTTCCAAACATTTGTTTTAGTCTTGGTAATTGTTCTACCATGAACAAAACGCTCTCTCTTTCTCTACCTTGCTTTCTCTAAAGCATCCAACCACTTCCAGCCCCAGCAGCAGAGGGTTAAATGTTACTGCATTTGGACCTAGGATGCTGTGTCACTGAGGCAGGGGAACGAGCTGTGCCTCGGTGTTTGGCCTGAGACAGAGCAGATGGTGCAAATTCACAGTGCCTTTATTGAGCACTGAGCTCAGTGCAGCATCTCCTACCTGCCACAGCCATGTGCAGGAAACAACCACAGCTCAGTTAATGTACCAGAACTTGTTAAACTACCATGTTGATCAATGTTAAACTATCATGTTTTGATCGTGAATCAATGATCTACGAAGAAAATTCTCCTCAGAGAGAGCAATTATCCTCTAGGGCTTGAGTATGTTGCTGCTTCAATTTTTTTTGCTACTGTCCTACACTCCTTGCTGAAATATATATTTTGTTGTCTATTATTACTCAGGCTTGTTCAGCATGCTGGATTTCACACTCCACTTCTCTCTGAAGACTGGTGTTCTAAATTGTTTTCCTCTAGAGGGTGATTATCCTGTCTTTTTCAAAATAAAATTCCACCTTTTTGGGGTTACACTAACACTTCTAATTCTCCCAATGCTCTTTTTTGGCTATGAAATGCTTCCTAATTTGTCAACTTAATAAAAAAATATTGCTTACTCCATTGTTCAAGATTCTTAATGGTCATTAAGGAGAAACAGATTTAATACCAGTGAATACAACAATTAACTTTCTACAAGTCCATACACTATAGTGAGTCTAATTAAATTATCATCCTAATTTGGTTTCATTCCAAAGAAATATCAGATTCTGTCTCTTGTAAATAATTCTTTTATATATATATATATATATATATATATATACACCTGAAAAATACTTTATTGACTATGTGCCATTATTGATTATGTGACTGTAGATCTCCTATAATCACCTGAAGTTTGCTACTTCTGCAATTTGATATAATGATACTATATTCCTTATTCTAAGGATTTTTAGATATTTTAATGATAAACATTTGGCATATGCAAACACTAAAGCTTCACTTCCCAGTTTCTATTCTTCAGAAGGAAAGTAGTTAGTATTTTTGCATCTTTGTGCATAGAATCCTTTTCTTTTTTTTTTGAAGCACAGTACATTAAGTGTCATATGAATGTCTTTAGAGAAAAAAAAAATTTAAAAAATCCAATCATTATTTACTTCAGGTAATAATAATTAGGATGGATGCTCACCTCAAACCACCAAAGAAATTTTGTTTGGCTAAAATAATAAAAGCTATGAAATCCCTGTCAAGTTTTTAACTCTTTTTCTGTTCTTATTGCTTCTTTATGGATGTCTTGACTCTCCCCTTCCAATGGTGAACATTCAAACTTACTGTGTCAGGCTGGTGAGAAAAAATGAGTTGCTAAAAGCTATTTTTTTTAAATCAGAGAAATATATACCATGGATCTCTGTTACCAGGAAAGAAAATAACCCCAACAACTGTTGTACAAAATTTTTACAATGAATGAAAAGGAGGCAAAATGACTTAGGAAAACCAGTAACCTTGTAAAGGGCAAATAAATTGCTCTGAGTTTGATCTACATTAATGAGTCAATACATACAACTATATCTAAAGCTTGCAGCACTGCTTTGGGACTACATGAGTTTGCTGCAGACACCACACAAACTATTATGGGGTGAAAGGTCTGGAACTGGCCTAGCTTTACCCTTATACAGAGATGGGACCATTGACACTCAAAACACATAAAGGAATGTACAACAAACTGTAAGATTTTGCCTAGGATACTTAATTACAGACACACTTTTCCAGAACCAATGGTGTTACTTCCCACAACATGGAAATTAATTTCCAATCTAGCAAACAAGGATGTAGTGAGTATATGTATGTCTTTATGGTTTAGAACCTTTTACACACATTTTTGTAATTGTACAGACTTTCCAAACTTACCTCCTCTATGGATAATCAAAGAAGTTTCACTTCCAACAGGACATTCTTTAAGTATATCCACTACTTCTGCATGGCTCAGGTTCTGTACATTCTGCTGGTTGATCTCAACAATGAGGTCACCTTCACACAAACCAGGACATCCCTGAATGTCTAGAATTTGCTTCACCCTCTGTCCTGTAGGACTGTCTGCTATAGTGAAGCCAAAGCCCTGGGCCCCTTTCACAATGGTTAAGGTCATGAGTTCAGCTTGGGTGGCCCCAGAAGAAGCCATTGATACATTATCATCATGGGCAGGTGGTGGGAATGTGCTATCAAGCTGACTATCTGCTGGAATGGAGTGCAAGGAGTGTGGTGGTCGATCTGTTACGTCTGGAACAGACTGAGAAGTCCTAGAAATGTATTCCAAATAAGTTTCATAGTTATGTCTTCCATTTACCACTACCGGAGGCCTCTCCATTACTGCAAGGGGTGGCACCATGCTGTTGGCAGGATCTTCAGGATCAAAGGGCAAAGGGTATCCACGACATAGCACCAAGTTGACACTCTGACCAATAGGAACAGACTGGAAGAGTTTGACTACATCTGCGTGAGTATGTCCAAGGACACAAACTTCATTAATATAGACAATCACATCACCTAGAACGAGAAGAACAAACAGTGACAACATGAGACAACTTCAATTGCTGCATATGCAGTACATTTTTTTTAAAATGAGATAGAAGCCTACTAAAAAAAATATGATAAATTCAATCAACATACTGACTCATATAGGAGAGACAAAAAAGTAAATTTTGTCTGGCAGTAAATGTAATACAAAGACACAATGACAATACCAGTTATCTTCTGTGTAAGCTCACAGATGGAAAATTTAGATGGATCCAGACACTCACTTTTTCTTGACATTTCCTCCCTATTTTTCCAACTCCTTTCAGTGCAGTCTCTATAGATTACTTTTTTAATAAGGTAAAATGAGCAATTATTTGGAGACTGTGTTGTCAAAAAATACCAATGTTTGGTGAAGAGTAAAAGAAAAAAAAAAAAGTAAGTATTCCTGGACTTCAGAATCAATGAATACCAATTCAAGACTGTGTATGCATGTGCATAAGGAAACAGTTTTTGCACTGATCATGATATTGACACTTTCCTGTTAAAAGTGATTACTTGCCATCAGCCATTCAGAACTGCTACTGTCATTTCCTATTCTAGGCATGAACTATCTATCTTACATAATATAGAGATGTTTCACGGCATTTTGTTGTAGCCATAAGGCTCAAGGACAATGACACAACAAATTTTTTTGGTAGGTTCAATAGCTTCACATTAGAAAAATCTAGGCAAATAGATGAAAATTAATTTAATATTTTCACTTAAGCAGCTGGTCAAATAAACCCAAAGATATGACCTTTACCTTCAAATCTTGTCTCATGTATAACAGACCTACCAGTCTGAGCATATGGAAGCAGAATTCTTTAAGTCAACAGGCTATTTATGGATCTCCATATTGCCCATGCACCAACCATCTACTGTTATTAAAATTCTCAGAAATAAGTTCAAGATTCTTCTTGGTGTTAGAATAGATCTATATATTTATAGCCATAAATAATTTTTTAAGTACTGTTAAGGCACATATTAAAATAAAAATGAGTTATCAGTGCAAACAATATTCAGAATAGTTTGATGACCCACATTCAGTTTTCACTTTTATAAAAAAGTTTACATCTTTATAGAAAAAGAAAAGGATATTTGGTTGGAGAACTCTAGACGTTAAAGTATTTTTCTAAGTGAAGACTGTCTTATTATCCTATTATTAATCACCAGGATACTATCAGATGTCTACAAGGTACACAATTTAAAAATTTACACATCACAACACAAGGCTCTTTAAAGGTATTTGAAAACTCAGCAAGAAAATGAGAATGACTTAGGGAGAATGAGGTGGTTTGGGTGGAATTGCTTCAAGTGTATTTATGTAATTATGTCTTTCAAATACTTCAATCAAAATATCTAATCCAGCAAACAGAGGATAAGAGCATCATCAAGATGCCAATGCAAGGGCTGTTTCTAAGTGAGAGCAAAAGGCAAAGGCTGTTTCTATGTGAAAATGAAATGGTCAATTCCCACATGATCAGTCTGTGTAACAGCCTGACAGTAATTAATTGCATATGCACAAACTGTGATTCAGAGGAAGATTTCTTCAGAGGCTGCCTAGGGAAAAAATGCTAAGGAAGTTTGTTTAAATGATTGTGAGCATTACACACATAAACCTTAGGAGCTGCAAATGCTTTCTTAAATGTGCACCATAAACAGATTCCCAAACAAGCACAAACAGTAATGTCACTTCATAGGCACTGCTGAAAAAGCTCCAATGCTTTTGTATCAAGCAGCTGAAAATAAAGCCATTTTCAAAAGTCAGAATTTAAAAGAAAATATGCACCGTACAAATTGCTGTGGCAATGGCTGCAATTCATCATGATTTGCTCATGCCCTGATATAGAAAGATCTTACCTGCATTCTCATCCCTGGCTCCCACATTAGCAGTGAGGCTGACATTGCTCAGGACTGCTTCTGTTAAGCTGAGAGCTCTTCAGTGCATGCTGCTGTTTCAGTAACTATGCTTTAATAGTAACCTTGAGACTTTTTAATCCATGCAGTCTTTATTTCCCTGAGTGCTGGCAATGCAGCTATGTGGTGGGAGGAGACCAATCTGTTTGTTCATCCTCTCTTACAATACATTAGCAGAGTGCAAAATGAAAAATGCAATTTTTGTGTTGGGCGAGTAAATCATTGCCTGTTTTCAGCCCCTCACTTTAAGTATTTGGACTGGATTAGCTAAGATATAAAACTTAAATCAATATGGTTTCGATATATCAGAAAATTACATAAACTAGTTGACATTATATAGAGCTGTAGTGAAAAGAAATTAGCTTTTGCAAAAGGAGTGCAGTCAGGAAACATACACGCCAAGTAGTCCCTTTCCCCAGTCACTAAACAGGCAAAACTGAGCACTAGAAGACCTTGGGTAAGAACTTCTTCAAATAACAACCTTCCATTATCCCTCACAGGCCAGCAGAAAATCCTTCAGCATCCTGAATCCTTATCTTTAAAGCTCTTTGTTGTTTCTGAGGTATGACATGGATAGCATGGCTGGGCAGATGCTGAAGCTGTAACTCAGTCACAGTGGGGCTGTTTGGGACCCACCTGCTGTATTGTCACATGGAGAATGGACAGTGTGATAAACACAAGGGCATGAGTTACTAAATTCAGCTCCAAGAAAGAAGTTACAGTGGGGCTGCAGTGGGGAGAAACAGTTTCAGATCATGAGAAAGGAAGGAGTAAAAAAGGGGTTAATTTCAGAAATCTCTCAACTGTACTTTCTCCAAACCTAACTCATTTTTCCAGGCTGAGAGTTCCTCATTGCTGACACAGAGAGAAGGACTCAGCATTTGGTAGGAAGAGAGAGATAAGAGCATTACAGAGCCAGTGCCATGCTAATGCAAAGTTCAAAACCTGCCTTCTTTAGGAAACCTCCCTTAAAGGTTCCTGTGGCATCTTTTTTGCCTGTTCTCTTCTGCTGCTTCTAATAATAATGGGTGCATATGGACAAGCATAATAGTGATCCACTTTATATCTCCTGTCTGATTTTCTGAGCAAGCCATAGTCTGCCTCCAGAAATCACAGTTTCACAGTGAGTGGGTATCTTTGAAGTTATGCAGAACATTTATATTAAGCATCAAACTTTGCCTGACTTTTAGAATTAAATTTGCTAAAATGACTGGAGCTTGCTTACAGCTTGCTGATTGAGCTAGGCAGGGATCTCTAGAGGTCAGAGTGTCCAAACCCTGCTCAATCAGAATCCCTTAGAACCAGTTGCCCAGGATCATGACCAGGTGGCTTTTGAAAACCTTCAAGGGGGTAGACTTCACATCTTTGGGCAACCTGTGTCAGTGCTCAATCACCCTCCCAGCAGGAAAGTGTTTTCTGATGTTCAAAGGGAACCTTCTGTTCACTCAAACACTGTTTGAGTGTTTCCCATTTCCTCTTTTCTTGCCACTGGAAAGAACTTGGCTCCAGCTTCTTTATACAGGTATTTATGTGAATTGATAAAATCCCTCTGAGCCTTCTCTTCTCCAGGGTGAACACCCTCTCTGTCAGGCACTCTCCAGTTTCATCTTCCTCACTAGCCTGTACAAACTGTGCTCATGCCACCCCAACCTCATCTTACTTGAGAATGTTCAGGGATGAGGGAGCCCAGAAGGGCTGATCTGATCTGTGGGGAAGGCATCTGAATCAGACTCTCTAGATGAACTGGCAGGTTTGATAGACACCCATAGACAACAGATACCGTGGCCTACCTCTCAAAAATCTACACTGCCACAAAAACAGAATCTTCAATGTCTAAATTCAGCACTAAGTTGAAGAATCTTAAAGAGTACTGACAGCAAGCAAATTTGTCAAACTGTCCTAAAGTTACCTCAGATTTAGTTAAGGCTCTTGCATTTAACTGAAATATTTAGGAAAATGGGTCTGGAGGGGACTCCCGGGATGTCTGAACCTAGTCCTCTATTATCAGATACAACACAGTATGTCACACTTGATGAAATTTTATGTCTTCTTCACAGAAAAAACCATGAACTCCCATAATATTTCATATATTTAACTAGTTGGTTTTGCTTATTAAAGTCTGCTGATCATTACTTATTGTCATGTAATGTTAATTGACTCAGTGCCTGAATATTTGATTAGAGGTTCCATTTTGTTACTTATGTATTTCAAAGCAAAAACCAGATCTGTACTGTCATTATCTTTAGTTGGATTAGTAACTGGTGAAGAAATTTCTGAGCTTCAACATCTTTTAATGACAGATTCTGTTTTACATTTGTCTCTACAATAATGTTTCAGAATTAAATCTGACACCCTGGGGATTTTCCACAAGCTTTAAATCTGAAAAAAAACCCCAACCTTTTTCATGCTTGAAGTGCTTGATCCAAACAGAATTTGTTTTATTGATATAACTTGCTTAATCACAAATTATTTTATATTTTCAGGCAATGCTACCAGCTCTATTTACCTCCTTTCTGAAGAACCTGTACTATTCAGTTTACTCCAGTTATTGTTTCTGATAGGTTTTTGTTACCCCTAGGTTCTCTGTGTAAATATCTTGTAAGTAAAGTTTGTCCATTTTCTTACCTATGTTCCCACTATTTGTACACAAATATTTTGCCTATTTCTTCTAGTTGTGCTTCTTGTACACTTAGATTTCTGGCTGTACTTCAGTGAATTTAATTGCCTAGTAGACTGTCATTCTCATTATTAATTAGAATTCACTAAATTTTGAAGTATGAATGCAAAGAAAAAAAGTGCAGATCAGATCTTCAACTGAAATTTAGTAGAAATGTCTCCATTCTTTCTGGCAGGTTTTTGATCATGCTCTTAGTGCTAGGTCTATGTGCTTAAAATATGACAGAATGCTGTGATTTGAGGTGGAGGCAGCTCTGCTACCCCCCTGCAGCCAGCACAAGCCAATAGCAACAGTGCTAAAACCAGCTCATGGTCTGGCAACTCAGCACAGGACACACCAGCTCTGCAGGACTTGGGCAGCATAATTTTTTGCTGCATTTATAACCCACATAAGCTCTGCTAGCTTCT
Organism: Agelaius tricolor; assembly: GCF_023055355.1. NCBI lineage: Eukaryota > Metazoa > Chordata > Aves > Passeriformes > Icteridae > Agelaius > Agelaius tricolor. The sequence continues at coordinate 58,002,511 of NW_027269263.1, forward strand.
CCAGTATTACTTATTCCCACTTGCATTTCTCACCCATATAATCTAAATGCTACATATGCATACTTTGCATCACTTTCAGAGCTAGCAATACATGATTACTTCATCGCTGAAGCTTTCCCTTCACCTGCCCACCCACACTCTCTACTGTCATTACCAGATATTTCTGTCACTTCTCAGCAGTGACCTTGTCTTCTCTTTCTGCAGAGTGCTGCAAGATTGCTAGCACTGGAGCCTGTTAATAATGAACTCAGAGCACGTTTCCAGTAGCAAAATATGAAACATGCAGGTAATTTTAATAACAACAGCATGCGATTGATGGTCATGAAAGAAGCAAAGATTTGTAAGAAATGAGCCATTTTCACATTCACACATACACTTACAAGCAGAGTAGGGAGAACTAGTGTGTGAGGCATCCTTTAGTTAAACAGTAGTAGAAAAACTACATTCTGAAACTTTGAAACTCAACTTCCCTCCACTTGCCACAGATGTTAATCCAGTGTGTGAATAAATAATTTCCATTACAAATGGCCAGAAGCATTTTTTTGGCTGTAAAAGATTCTAGAAAGTTCTGCATAAACAGAAATTCTCTGATTTCTTGTACTCTGACTTGCCACAGAACTCTGTAAAACCTATTTAGCTCTAGCTGCTGAGATCTGATGGCCTGACTTTATGGGCAAAAGATAAAGCCTAGGGTCCTGTAGTTCATGGTAGCCTGATTAGTCTTAAAATTAAAAAAAAAGAAAAAGAAAAAGAAAAATGCCCTAATTTTGTTAATACTCAGTATAAAATTACCCTTATTTTTAAATAAAAATTTTGGAACTACAACAACTTCTTAAAGGAGATTGCAGTGTAAGTTGACTATTGCATATTAGTTCTGAAATAATTAAAACACCTGCCAAGAAAATACTTAGTTCTTCTAAAGAGGAACATTAGATTAACTGCTAAAACATATCAAAAAGGCAACCTGGGGAGAAGTACATGCATTCAATAACTCAATAACTACAGCTGCTGATGAAAAGAACTAAATTTAAAACTGACCACGTTATTATCAGCTTTGTAACAACTTTCTCTGATAGACAGTCCTGCAGCAGCCACAGTGAAATGAAAAGAGCTGCTGGGAGACATAATGGGCAGCTGCCTCTGCATTCAGAAATAGCTTCAGGACCACTTGCTGGTATGTGAGAACACTAAATAGTCCATTAAAATATCACTGCTCATACTGACATGGAAGACCCATTTCCCAGGCTTCATCACAAACAGAAAGTTGTACTTGTGTTTGACAGATAACCATACTCCACAGTTCCTTCTTTCACTCACTGAACTCTGGGAACTGAGGTTCAGTGGGAAAAATTATAATAATATATTATAATAATAAAAAAAGTTATTACTTATTTAATCAATAATTAATGATGGTTATTATAATTTATTAGTTCTTTAAATCAGACAAAAAGTCAAGCCAACATGTATTCCTAGGCATTCAGACAGTCAAACTGGCATAAAATAGGCTTAGATTTTCCTCTTTCTGAAACCTGAACAACAGATATAGATCATCTGTTTGTCAGATTTGGGCCAGTACTTCCACAAACAGCATTGTAGGGGTGATAACTTGGGCTAAAATCTGTTCCCATCACTGGACTTCATCATTCCTATCATGAGGGACTGAGCACTGGCTCTGAACTTTGCTTCAGGGGCCAACACAAATATGTGACACAGAAACTTGTCTGCAACTTTACCCAAGACTCAGATCTGTTGAGAGAGCAGGTGCCATTTTTATACAATAAATTTTTTAGAACCCATTTTAATTCTACTGTGACCCAATGCATATGCCTAATTAAAAAGCTGTCTATTCAAAATTTTTGTGCTTTATCAGCATGTATCATGTAATTACACTCAGGCAGATGTGGATTAGTAGAAAAAAACTATTTCCATTTTATTTGTATTTTGCATATAGTGGTAAAAGCTATTTAAATAGAGGCATTTATTTGGGAGAGAAATAAAATACATTCCAGAAAAATCTAAAGACCTTGATTATTTGCTGATCTAGTAAACATGAAACATTGTAGACTAAAAAATGTAAGTAATGCAATAGCAAAAGCATACTTAAATGAATGCTGGTCATAAAGCAGTAAAGGGTAGGGAAATTTTCTTCCTAGAAACAGTTTTCACTTCTTCAAGCATCTGAAAGCATAGCCTGGATGTTAAAACTGCTACTTTACAAAAAATGTAATTACTTAAAAGATGGTAAGTATATTGGAGGCAAGACCACATAAAGAGAAAAAGGTCCAATTTTCAAGGTAGCCTCTTATTTACAAATTATGTAAGCTTGTTCTGTCTAAGCTTTGCTTGCAGGAACTTCTTGTGCATCCTGAAATGCCTGGTGTGAATGAACTGTGTGACAGAGCGTCAGTGGATCTGAAGAGAGAGATAAAAAATGTATGCCACGTTTGCATACCTATTTGGGATCACTTTGGAAGGTGTCACTGTGTGCAGAGGCTCAGGAAGAAATGAAACCCTTCTTTTTCTTTAGGAAAAGGAGGTCAAAATTTACAACACATTTGCTTTTGTACGCACATTTTATTTCTGCAGGCAGCGCATCACATTTATCTAGGTAATGGCTCCCAGGAGGGGGAAAGTAGCCCAGCCAGCCTCCCAGCAGCCTAAAGGCAGAAGGGCATGGAAAAGCATGATGTAAATACCAAGCTGCCCCTGTGCCCCACTGGGAATCCTGGCCATGTGCCACCTGTCCCTGGTGGAAGACATTTTCAGCAGCACTGTCAACTGCTCCCCATTGCCACTGCTGATTCCTGACAGAAACTGCCAGGAAGGAAAAAGGGAGATGGATGAGGTGAGGAATTAGATGGAGCATTTTTAAAGATGCTGCAGCACAGTGACAAATGCCTTCATATGTTGAAATATAAATATAAATGTTACTGGGAATTTTTAGTAATAGGCAGTCATGTGAACTGAAATGGTTAATAGAGCTATTTTATTTCTTTGAGTAATGCTAGCACCATGAGGACAAGAATAACTATCCACATACTGAATTAGTAATTTGTGAAAGCAACAGCACATTTTGGACACTTAAAAAATATGTGCAAAGATAGATGAGTAGGATTCATCTCTATTTAAAATCTATAGAGGTAAAACTTGAAAATTCATTTCTATTTTAGAGATATTATGGTTTCCAAGGAGATTCCTTGCAACTGCAGTGGGCATTACTGCCAGAAGTGGGTCAGTTTTATAACTGATATCTATTTGGTAAAACTATGATTTTCATAATTGTTTGATCAATACTTTGTTTTTCCTGCTACACTTGCACAGTGCCCATCCAGGTGCCTAATTCCCCAGCTGCCTCTCTGAGACCAGTACAAATCTGATTTGACTATCAGTCAGGTTATTAATTTAATTTAAGGCTAGGAATTACAGCCTTGATTTGTGGATGTTTTGTGTATTCATTGCTCAAGTCCACATTCTGCTGACTGAGATCAAGGTGAGCTGCCAGCAGTCAGTGTCCTTATTTCAGATCCAAACTGTGGATGTGGAGCCAAACACCAGGCACCAAATCTGAAGGTGCTGCTCTGATGTACTGATTAGAAACATTAATCTACAATAATAACAACAACATGTATCCACATTCTTCCCAAAAGAAATGCTTGCTGCTATCCCTGATGCTACTTTTTATGCTAAAAATTCACTACCAAACTTTATGCTGAAGAATCTGACTGATTAACATCTTAATCATGCCATTAGTTGCAATGAAATGTGTGCTCATTCACTGCTTCACCCTAGTTATTGCAGCTTCTCCTGTCATGCCAAACCAGAAATTCAGAATATATATATATATGCACTCCTTGCTGTAGGTATATATAAATCCTCAAATCTTGCTCTATCTTTAAAGTAGTCAACTGGGTTTAACAAGGTCAGCACCTTTCAGAGGCAGATATTTCAAAAGAGGTCTGGATTACTACAGATTAATGCTTTTAATCAAAATTAAAGACAGGAAGCATTTTATCAAGCAGAAATTAAATGTATCAAAACATTTCCATCTAAATAAAGACATTTTTACTGATATTCTACTACATATAAATACCTCAGTGCATTTGAAAATGATTCATTAACATATGCTTATACAAATGTACGGCTAATATATAACTAATTTTCTACTCATAAGTTTTATAAAGGTCATTCAAATTTTAGTTTATATGGGCTTATCTTATATATTACCTCTATATTTTATTTCTTTTTTGATAGCAAAATTATCTACGAAAATAATTACCTTAACTTCAGAGAGCTTCTCACATAATTTCTATAACAAAAGATCAACTCAATAGTTTTTCAGGCATGTATGAATATATTACTTGCTTTAAAATTGCATGGTAAAGATAAATAGTGGAGTTCCTTTAGGTTCTCTAAGGTTTTACAGTATTTTTCCAGGTTAATAGAGGGTAATGTATTATCAAACTGACCTTCCTTCCAAGCAAACGTTGGTTGCCTTAATATCTCTAGAGCCTCTTGCACTGCCAAGCATTCATTTTCAAGGACAATATATTTTTACTCTTTGCAAAACAATTTAACACCTTCACCACTGAGTAATTATACTTTCACTTTCAGCTCATTTCTGAATACTACACTGAGTATAAACTACAAAATTCAGCTTGCATAATATTTTTTTTTTGTAAGGAGGCAAAATCATTAACACAAGCCCCACCAAGCTCTTCCTTTAAAACTGCTTTAAAACAGACAGAAAACTCCAGCCTTATAATAGTTAGGAAAAGGTCACTTTCTAGCCTTACAGCTTTATGGCAAAGAATCACAGTCCCCTTTTATGAGGATTATCCTATCTCCCACAAGCTGCTCTTCCTCCTTTTATGTCTCATCCACCTTCTCTATTTTGTGTTTTGGTTTCTGAGAGAGAAGAGAATTTTTGGTGATCTAATATGGTTTATAGCACTGAAAAGTCTCAATATTGTTGGAACTTAATTTCCACTATAGTAAATATTTAAGCAATTACAACACCATTACAGGGCAAATACTCCATCAGTTTCCATTGCATTGTAGGGGTTTAGTTGAATGTTTGGATTCCAGAACTTGCCACAGACTGCTGCAATATGGATACATCAATTGCTGTTCAGTAGTCAAATCTTAGATTTTATATATAAAGGGGCATTAACCCTGTTGTGTATGAGAACAACCATATCTTCTCCTTTAGCAATGACTTAATTTTCTGGATGTCTATCCTTATTAATTTTTTAATTAGCTAATGAATAAAAGTAAATTAAAATGTGTTATTATGAATAACAGTGATGCCACATCAGACTATTTGTTCAGACCATGAAAAAGCAGTCTCACACTATGTCTGCCATCTCCCAATGTTCCCTGTGAATCAGCCCATGGTAATTAAAAAGCCTTTCCCAAAATTATCATTGTATCTGACTTTTCCTCAAAAGGCTATCACTTCATGCCATTTGCTTCCACACAATATTTCTATCCTGCTCCTGACAAAGCAGGTGGCACCATCAGTCCTGAGAATGTATTGCTTCTCTGTCCATCAGAAACTGAGATCAAGTTGCAGTCTCCCATCCCATTGGAGATGGTAGCCATAGGCTTTGAAGGTGATTCTTGGAAAAGTTCCCTCAAGCATATTATGTGCACAACTCTTTGGAAAGCCTGTAAAAATGGTGTGAAGTGGGACAGCCACTCTGTAAACTTCCTTCGAAGAAATGTTGCATGAGAAGTGCACAAAGAAGGGCAAGAATGCCTTGTGTTAATGGATGCAGCACACAGGAGGCAGGGGATGACTAAGGGTGAGCAATGGATGAGTGTGTGTGATGTGGGGCTCAGGAATGGAAGGAGCAGGAGGAATGTGGGACATGAATTCCAGCAGCAGAGTGAGAGAGGAAGGAGAAATTGCTGTGCTTTGTTCTTCCCTGCCTTTAAAAAACCCTAACTCCTGCCTGTCTACGAGCCCTGTCCTGCTTCAGGGAGGCAGAAACAGACTGGAGTTATACTAGTGGATCCTGCTCCAAAAGCTGATGTTTTTAAATGGAGGGCAATTTACATTAAAACTCCTTTTGCTCTTTCTCCTTCTTATGGCATTTTAAGTATGAAATTATTAATTTTTTAGACTTGTGCACACAAGCAATGCTCACATATAGGCACAACCAGAAAATGGTTTCCAGACAAAAAACAGGCAGCTGTCAACTGCTTATATGTCAACTACAATTCTTAGAAATACAGTTAAATTACACAGTCATTATTTCCAATGGGGATTTTATTCAGAGAAACTCCAGTAACTAAGATCAAACTAAAAAAATGCAAACAACCTTGGGTATAAAAACGAAAGTATGGCTTCCTGTCTATTTTAGCTCTTTCTGCTTTTACTACGAACTACAAGCTCAGAAAAAACCTCAAGATTGTCTCTGTGAATCACTCAAACCAAAGATGGGGCTGCTGACACTAACAAGAGAGACATCACCATAAATAATACTGTCCTAACAGCAAAGTTAAGCATTGCTGGGTGAATGAATTCAGTGTTTGGTTGACCTAGTGCATTTTAATTTCATGGATTTTATGATGATATACCAAAGAGTATACCAGTTTATACCAGTTCAATACAATAAAAAAATCAAGAAGAATAAACCAATTCACAAAATAGAACAAGCTTTTACAATAATTGATAAAATTGTACTGTTCTAATTACAAAATAAAATTTGTCCCTAATTTTATTCCCTTAATAGTTGATACATTATGTTTTTTGCATAATTTTGAAACTGACAGTCCTTTAGCTGTTCTCAGCAAGAAAGCCTCAAATTGTTTAGCATTGAGAAATTTTACATACATAAAGATGAACCAATCAATCAATCTATTAAATGTCTAGTGAGCCTGTAATACTGTAAACTGCTTTTGAAACATTTTCAAGGCTTTCAGCATTAAATAGTAAGTAAAATTATAATTAAACACTGTGAAGAAACAAATTCTGAAGAGCTCTATCATTTTATTTTTATTGATATTGAAACTATCCAGTCTTTTCACTCTCCCTCCAAAACCACACATATTTTTATCTGTTATGGCAAAACTATTGTAACAGCACTCCCATCCAAGGAGTAATCTGATTAACTGGGACTGTGGAAGAGGTTTATGAAAAAAAAAAAAAAAAAGATATCATGTTGGTAATGTCCCTATAGCACAATTCCTAGCACTACTTCTATGAATCATTCAATATGCTTGGGATAGCTAGTGTGAATGCTTCTCAGGGTGCTTATTTGTTATGTGACAGACACCAAAAAAGAGAGGACAGTAACTCTGATATTAGCAGTGACCACATTTTCTTTCTCTGACTTCACTGTCCTCCCAGATTTATTGCAATGAGCTGCAAACGAAATGCTGAATGCCACAATTCCACCTAGCAAAACTCATCTAAAAGGTACTTTTTGAAAACAAAAGTATGTATTTTCACATTAATTCATATAGCTTCAGCTAGCTTCAAAACCAGTAGTGATTTAGAAGGAGAGTAAGTGGTCCATCTACTCTAAAAACTGGAGACCATGTTCTGGGTTCTGAGGCAATCAGGAATTTATAGCAAGCATAGCTGTTTGTCTGGTGCAGAGCTTCTGATGAGCAGAGGTGGCACATTTTCTTCCAGCTGTGTTCATTTGGGTTTGAAGGCACAGGACAACCTTCACCCTGAGAGAGCAGAGAGCACCTGCTCACATGTCCAGTTTCAGGCTGCTTCTATCAGAAAAAGCTCCATGGCACCAGAGATCCCTCAAAGCCAGCCTAGCACAAGGGAGTAGTGGAACTGATAGTGTCAATTAAGTGATGGAAATAGAGAAAAAACAAATACTAGCAGCAATGGAAGGAGGAATATAATGATGTGAAGAAATGGTGAGACAAATCCCTCTGACAGTGCCTACTGTCCCCCAAGCTGGCCAAGGCAGCTGGAAGGCCTTTCTGTATTAGCACAGTCCTTGCCAGTCCATAGATAATCTTACAAAGGGCATGCTCCCCAAACCTATTAATGGCTTTGTCCTGTCATTCAAAAAAATATCATCATTAAAATGAGTAATAGCACACATGAGGTTCAGGTCCAATGGCAAAGCCCTCTGCATGCACAGGGAAGAACTATTTGCACATAACAGATGTGCTTCTGTTCCACTGGAGTCTATACAGGTCCTACTTTGGATCAGAACTAAATATTTCCCCAGCTCTCTCTTACCCACTCTTCTTCACCCCACATTTCTTCTGCTGAAGGATTCTTACTTGCCCTCCCCCCAGTCATAAAAAGTAGAATGAGTACTTATCTGTATAGTTATTTTTGTGTAGTTAAAGGGAATCTGCAAAAGCAAGACTGTTTAAGATGAATGATAATATATTCCTCTTTTTCCCTTGCACAAATAGAATCCTTTTGGGAAGGATGCTCTTGAGGCATAACAAGGACTTTGAATACCTAAGTAAGACCCAGATGTGCTTATATACCAACACAACAAGTGAAAGAGATTAAAAACTGTTTCCATTAAAAGAGAAATTAGTTACATGAGCATTCTGCAATTTCCTCAAACCTCTCACTCTCCCAAATTAAAAGACAGATGCACTGCCTAAATCAGACACAAAAATACGAGGTGTGCCTTTATCTAATGGAAGGATAATGCTGTTGCACTAAATTGACTGAAATGCAAAGATATGAAAGAAAAAGGAATGAAAATTATATGAGCTTAATGTGATTTTTTTCTTTTACACATAAAATGGGATATAAGAGAGTATCTAACTCCATCACTAATAGCAATAAAATAGTAGGGCCATGGTGCATGAGAAATTGAAATTACTCTGAAGGAGTAGGTTTGATATTTAGCCTGTCCCTAAGCCCTGCTATTGCAGGATGCAAACCAAGGTCACAAAAATGTTGTATCTCATGTAATTTCTCGTATTTGGGAGAAGAACTTGCTGTCCCTGCAAGAAAGAGTAAAAATCTTGCTGCAGTCACTTGAAGTGGATGCAATTATACTGTACAGGTATCGTGCATCACTCTGCTTGTCAACTGGACAGGGCTGCTTGCATTGCCATGGGACTGCTGTCAGAAGCTGATTAACCACACTGCCTTTCTCCCTCCAGCCTTGACTCTGAGAGAGGTTGTTTCAAGTGTCTTTTATGATTTCTATTATGTACTCCAAATTTGGGGTGATCTTCTGGTAAATGATAGATTAAAGGTTGTCTACATTGTCTTGATTGTGTTTGCATTGTGCAAACAGATTTTGATACAATCTTTACTGAGATCACACTTTGTGTTTTATTCTTTTCTATAGGGTCTTTGTTCTAGCCCCTCCTTTTCCCCACACTGGGCCTGGCTGTTTCCCACAGCTGTTTTCCAGTTATGTGAGAGAGAGGGAGAGACAGCCAGCCTGATGTAGCTTGCTATGGCCACTGCCAGTACTGCACAACTTGACTGGAGATCCAAATCAGGGAAAGCCTGGCTTTTTCTGCCAGCTCGTGGTAAAGCAAGTTTAACACAGAATTTATACTGGAGGAAAAATAGCAACTGCTTCTGACACACACAGGCAAAATGAGACTAACATCTAAGTGTGGTTATATTTTTATGTGGAAAAGATAAAATTCTATATACCTGGGATCAGGCTGATCACACCTAGATTGGGGTTAGGTAGAAGATTTTTCTCAGTCTGTGGCAATATTTCTGGTACAGGTAAATTAAAAAACCCTCTAAAATTTAGAAATATTGTGATTTTTTTCACTAAATGTTCTTAAGCTCATAATATTTTCAATTTGAATTTTTTTTACTATCCCCCACCATTTTTTGAAAAAATTTACTTCCAGTTGACCTGAGATTAGAAGTATTATGCACTAGAAAACATAATCATTACTCTTGTAGCAAAAAAAGAAAGGATTAAAGTATCACAATGCTGCTTTCAGAACCGAACGGACTATTGAAAGATAGTATTAACAACACTGCACAGTTTAAAATAAAAATCCATCTGCTCAGCATCTTGGCTGGACTGGAATTTTTGGCATATGCAATTGCTCAAGTATAATTCTTCTTATTATCCCTATTTCCCCAAACAATTCAGAGCTACTTTTTCAACTGTGCTAGAAACAGTTGAATCTCTTATATAATAGTCAACGGCATTTTCTTTTGATGCAATCAAGTTTGGCCTAAAAAAATATACTCTTGTCTGGTATGCAGAAAATAATTGGAACAAGACAAACTAAAGAGATTAAAAAAAAAATCTGCCAAAAAATTGAAGTTTTTTTGAACTCTGAGTAAGGATGCTGCCATTGTGACCTGCCTAGAAAATGACCAGAGATGATATGAGTGTTTTCAACGTCTCCCATCTGTGTTAGAACTACTCCCTCCCATTAAAAGAAAAAAAAAAACGTTCTAAAGTGATACTAAAAGTACAAAGACATAAATGTGATCAATATTTTCACACCATGTGTAGCACTGCTATGTTGCATGACTTTCCTGTGGAATTTGACAGAGGAACCCACCCTCAATCCCACTTGTCAAATAAACAAGGTTGGGTACACGTGGGGTTTCCAGTGCCAGTGCCAAGGTCTGACAGGAGGCAGTGTCTACTCTGGATGGATGTGTTCCTCCTAAAGTGCCTGAGGAAAACCTGCCTGAGCACACCAGGCTGCTGTGTGGCACATAAACTTTTGTGCAAGTTTCAGTGCAAGAAAGTCAACCAGACTCCAACAAACAAGTACCAAGAGAATTGGCTGAGGCTCTGCCCAACATCAGGAGAATAATCCTGGTAACCTGCTAATGAGGGGAGTATAATTAATGCTGCCCCACACATCTACTGTGTCTTTCAGTCCCACACAATGATGCTTCTCCACTTTCCCCTTACACTGTCAAGTTCTCATCATTACCTCAATTTCCACATTTTCGTTTCCCACCTCTTTCTGATGCCTTTTTTCAACCATCCCAGTGCAAAAACCCCATTTTTTTCAGTGCTCTTTCAGCCTTTCACTGTGTTACAGGCTTAGGGCTGACAGCTTCTTCAGAACTGATGGTTCAAAGGCAGATTTCAGGCCAATTATCATGAACTGCTGATAGCCTCTGCTTATTGAGACTTGCTATTTTGCTTATGTTAAGGTGGAATAGAGGAGATCACAAATAACAGAGCAGCAGCACAGTTCAACATGCTTCATGATTTTTAGCCCATGAATAAATTCTCAAGGAACACCTATCAAGACAGGGTGTCCAATATTATCTGACTTTTCCCCAGCAGTACTACAGGTGATGCTCAGTATGGCAGAGAAAGTCTCAATACATACTGCATACAATGATGCTGATTTTAATGCAGAAGAGATTAGTTTTATACAAAGAATTTTAATTTACTTCCATTTGGAGCTAAAGAAGAAAGCAATACATCAAAAGGAGTGAAACTGCCAGTGTTTAAAAGATCTGTACTCACATCAGTGCTCTCAGACCTTTCTTGCAGAGCTCCTTTCTTCTTTTCCTTAGAACCTTGCCCTCCCCCTCCTGCCTCCTACACACTCACACACGCATAGAAACACCCACTCTCCAGCCATTTCTAGCATGAAATTACTGCCTTTTCTCCCTGCCTCCCTGCAGAACAAAAACAAATTATGTCATCCTCAGCTCCAGCATACCCTATTGCAGTCGGTTTTCTCCCTGTTCTGCACCCAGTCTCTGGAGATTGGACCCTCTTCTCCCCTCTCCACCAGCCAGTCACCCCCCGAGGCTGACAGCCAAGACCCAGACACCAAAAATTTGTCTGAGCTCTGCAGACAGCCCTCACTTATCTGGGCATGGCAGCAGAGCAGTGTTCAGGGCACCCTGGCGCTGCCACCGTGGCACTGCTTCCCTCTGGTACCTGCTGAAGGAGGAGCTGAGGAGGAGCCAGTGGTGCCCATGCAGCTCCCACTGCTGCACACACAGAGATTTTGGGAGCTCAGGGCACCTCGAGCTCCATCCATGGACTCAGGGACAGCACCACACTTATGTGATTACTGGAGGGGAGAAGACATTTTTGGGGCAGAGAGAGAAAATGCTGGAAGAATTTTTTCCAAGGGTTTCTCACTTTCCATCAGGATTCCCTTCCTGCCCACCTCCTGGTTGGAAAAGTGCTCCTTATGTCATTGAGAAATTTTCATTACAGGTCTTTAAACAAACAAGCTATTTTTTAAATGTCAGAGTCATCAATTATAAAGAGGCAGCTGCATAAGTGCTGGAATAAACCTTGCTCTTCTTATGAAAGCCATGTGAGCAGCTAAACAGGGTCAGATGAGAGGTGCATCTGTGCTAATATCCTGATCCTGGCAACAGACAGTGAAAGATGCTTTTAGAAGTGAACTTCTAATAAAATGGCCTCAAATGTCTCCGTAACTCCCCATTAGTTAAAGGTTTGCAAAGCTCCTCAAATATGATTTATATGCCTGGAAATGTTTTGTCATCTCTGATGCAACTCTGGATAGTTTTATTTCATGCCATGCATGAAATGATACAAGTCAGAGCACTGACAAAAATATTGATCCATGTGCAATAGAACACAGATTTCTCTTTTAATATATGTTGCACAATTGGACTTTGACAGTATTTGGCCTTAATATCTTAAGCTGAACTCCATTAGGCTTCTCTTCACTTATGTGAGAGATGTTTTTAGCAGTTATGATGGGAGTTGCTAACTTCAATAATTATAGGACTTTACTAAGTTCTAAAACGATTATTTCTCCTTTTGGATGGGGAAATTCAGGTACACTGATGTAAACTAATATGTATTAGTTTAAATAAAAAAATAAAAAAATATTTTAAAAAATATTAAAAAAAAGCAAATAAAAAGAAAATATTTGCAAATGGTCAAGACAGATATTTGCCATTCTAAATGTACAGCAGAAACTGTATCTTAAAACTAATTACTTAATTTATTCTTAATTTCTTAAAGAACTTAAAATTTGTTCTCTGAAGTGGTTAAAGCCAAAAAATGAGTGGATTTTTTTAACTCTCAGATTTCAATATAGGTATAGATGGTATTTGGTTGCACAAGTGTGGAGGCAGAGGTGAATATACATCAATCTACTAATTTTTAAATTCAAAATTAAAATAAAAATCTGAAACTCAGTTAAATACTTACTTTTTGTTTTGATAATTGAATGGTAAAATAAAGCCCTATATGCCAAAACAAAAGAAAATCAAACGTGGCATGGCTGACAATATTGAAAAGTACAATTCTAGATTATTTTCATCATGCAATATGAAATTCTCACTTTCCCTGTCATCTTTTTATATAGTGAGAATCTCTTTCTGACCTCACAGATCACTCTTGTAAAGAAACAAAACATCACTATTTATTGAATGAAATAGTACATCAGAAGATGATGACTATTATTTTCAATGTATATTTTTGTCTGTTCATACAAATAGCCAAATCATGTGAGATAATTGTTAATTACATTTGATAGAAGAAAAGTAATTTCTGCAACTGCAGCATTTTTTGGCAGCTACTGAGTTCAGTGCATGCTGTTTACTCAAGTGTCAACTTGCAGAACTTACAAAAATTGTCCTAATAAATGTGAGGATTATGACAATAGATTTATCATCTCCTGGTCTATGTTAAATATCCTAGTAGCAGAATCTGCAGATTTTGCATGATGAAGTTCAGACTGAAGAATGAATTTATCAGCTTCCTAGAATTTTCATACACAAAACAAGTGTTTATTTCAATATGAACACTGAAATTGGATAAAGGTGTATTGGGATGTGATAGTGGAGAGAATAAATAATTTAACATTTTTTTGCCTTTGTATGTTGCATACTGAAATAAATATGACATAGTTTTAGTATCCTTGTCTATGCTTTCGGCCTTTGTGGCCATTTTTCCACGGAGTCAGACCTTGAATTAGTAGGAATATGAGACTGCACATACTTGAATAATTTGTGTCCAAATGATCTCTCTGCTTCTTCACCTTCGCTCTTTCACATTTTACTTTACCATATTTCTTGATTTCTGTATGATCTCATTTTCTGCTAAAGATATAGCACCTTTGAGCACCAGAATGTCTCCATTTACTCTTTCTAGAAGAGACTGAGGCCAGCGTCTTAGGTTAGACAGGGTGTGTATGCCTTGTGTTTATGGTTTGTGTTGCACTTGTCACAAGAGAGTGGATTTTTATATTATCATCAATCATATTTCCATTATATCTTCCCATCAAATTACTTCATCATTGGTTTCTCTATCTATAGCAGGTGCTGGAAGAGTTGTTCCAATGGCTTAAATATTAGAAAACACCACATATAAACAGACCTGTACATATACTCTCTCCTGCAGAATATCATTTATGTAACCCGGAATTTCACCTATTTACATGTCCAGTATTTTGCTGTTTCAAGTAACAAGTACACACTGTCATTCTTGGGACTGATAATCACTGATCAAAATATAGTGTCAACAAATGTGAATTTCTTTCAAAATGAAGTGCCATAAACCATGAGTATTGTGAGCTGTTTCCTTTGTATAAATATGAATTTTATCAAAGCAAAAGGAAAGATTGGTGCTCTTTTCAGATTCCTCCTTAATTTCTGTGTAATATGTGGACTTGAAAAAAATAAGTGACTCACTTCAAAATGAATTTTGAAGAAAAGTCACCATAGGAAAGAAAACAAGATGCATATACAATATTCAATCCCGATACTGGCATATTCTTTATGGGTACCAATAATATATGCAGTAAAATATTATAAGTGCTGGAGACGAAAATGAATTTATAATCCCCTGTATATGATTTAACTTAATCATCAAACTTCTTATAATGTTGTTGTTTGAACAGTTAAATGAGAGATAATTAAGCCTTTTAATTTAAAAAGGGTTTTTTTTGCTTTTTTAAAGTATTCATAAAACCACAAATGTGAGTTTTTGAATTACGCTAGGGGAAATAAACATCATTTAAATTGTCAGAAAAGGAGTATTATTTCAGTAATTAATCAATCAATCACTGCTTACTCCAATAGATGATAAGGAAAACCAAAGGAGTCTATACACAGACTCCTTGTTGAAGGAGGAATGAGGTTGTTTAAGCAGGTGTCTAATGTAATTTCTGCCAGCCTTTGCCATTTGAGATATTTGTGTGTGACTTGCAGGTACCACACAGGATTTACAAGAGAGGGCTGCCTGGGAAGGCAGGAGGAGGCTAGGTGGGATCCCTGGAACTTTTAATGGCACTGGACACCTATGTCCCTGCAACTGAATTGCACCCACATATTGGCAGTGTCAGTCCCTTCTCCTCCCTGCTGCCACCCTTCTTGGGAATCTATCTTCCATAGTGTCCTGCACTGAACCGCCTCGAGTTCAGGTACTGAGCATAAAATATGAGGTAGAAGATTCCCAAAATGTCTGTGTTATGGCAGACTTTAGAGCTAAACCCCAAGACAGAGTCAGAGACCACTGAATTCCATTTGTAGTAATAATTGGAGCCCAGAGTCATCCCATGAAGTAAGGCAGCATTTGACGTGGGGAGGAGTTGCTAAGAATTTTTTTTTTAATTGTTCCTGTGACTTAAACAACACACTGTCCATTTTCAGAAGCATTTTGAAATTCAACTTAGATGCTCTGCTACAATTACTCTTTCAGCCTGCATCAGCAATTTTAATTGGAGACTTCAAGGGAATAGACAAATGACAGGGCTAAAAAGCATCAAAAGCTCCCTTCATAGCTCGAGGAGTGTCTGTTTGTAGGCACTACTTCAGGAATGCTCAGTAGCTCAGAGGGGCAGCACAGACTCAAGCTCTAAATCCCTATCAGGCAGAACAGATAGTGACACACGGACTTTTTGCAACTCAGAGAGAACACAAGGATATTGAATATCACACCAACCAACTGAAAAATCTGACAAGGTGCACACAAAGACCTCAGATGTAGACAGCAAAGGTGTGTGGTATACAAAATGTGGATACTTTTTTTAGTCTAGGCTTGTCTCTGCCCTGGTTATCATTCAGTGAGTACCTCATAATATAGTGAATATCAAAAGAAGAAAAATATGAAGAAAACACTAAAATAAGAATCTCATGGAGATTAAAATTCAGTAACTTTGAGACAGAAGTAGATACCTTTCCTTGTCCTTTGGTCAACATAAGGAAAAATTTACAGATATTAATGTGACTACTGTCTCAAGTTATCTGAAAGCCATAGAAACATAAAAAATATAATGAAAAATTAATCTTAAAGGAAAGTAGCAAAAATATGAAACATTTCTAGCAACCTAAGTACTACCTTCTTGTCTTTCTATTTACATACAGTGCTCAGTGAATTGCCTGCCTTAAAATTTGAAAGAACAAGGGACTGAAAATGAGTCTCTTAATTGCTATTAATATTCATCAGATGCAAGTATTAGTTTTACTGTCATCATCACACATTTAAAACCACCTGCCAGATCCCTTTCCCCAGCTAAACTGAGTCTTAATACATGATATAAAATAAATAGTTAAACTGGAATTTTTTCCTTTGCTTTGTGTTTCAAACTCCTTAAATATAATGTTGTCATACTTCAGCACTTTCCTCTGTGACAGGGAAACAGAAAATTTGTCCTGTAAAACTTAAGATAAGATTCAGATTTAGCCCCCTTTAAACAACAAAAAAATATTTAAGAGTTTTGCTTTAAAGAATTCTGGTTACTTAGAGACTCAGGATAAAATTGTGAGGACTATCAAATTGATAGATTGTTAAAAGAGGGTTAATTTTAACTCTACTCCTCTTGCATAGCTTTCACACAACTTATATGATGTGCAAGTTTTTATGGTGAGAAATATAAAGTGGATTAAATTAAATGGGATGCTGTGTATTTCAAAACAAAACAAAAAAAAGGCGATATCAGTTTGTCTCAGCTATGAACTAGCAGGGCATCTGTTAACTCTGTCCTCATGCCTGGTGCAAAGATCACAGCACTCACGTGGTGGTTCCACTCTCCAGACCCTCATAATCTCCTTGATTTAAAAAGCCAAATTAACTTGTGAAATGAAGGAAAACTGGTACTGAAAAACCAGGCTGAGGTTTTAACAAACAGTTACTCTTCATATGTCTCACAAAAAATGTAACCAGCACTGCTAGTGGAAGGAACTATTGGTACTGGTTGTACCTGATGCAAATAGAGTACTTCTGCTGTGCTTTGCACCATTTCATCATCAGCCTGGAGGATGCTGGAATGCAAACAGTAAATATAACACAAATTCACACTGACTGGCCTAACATGGGTGGGAGAAATCATTCTCCACAATGCCTGAAGTAATTTCTGTTATTGCTGCTAGTTACTTTCCAAACAGGTAATTTTCTTTCTCTGAACTCCATGGGATGATTAGCCACATATGGAGACAGAGAGAGATGTGCAGTCTCAGCTAGACTAAAACACCAGGTGAAACATCCTAGCTTCCAAATAAAGCAGAGGAAGTAAGGGAAGCAGATAAGCAGATAATACAAGCTGGTTTTATACATGTTGCTCTGCTCTCACAGTCCTGCCTCACCTGGCATCATCTTGTAGCTGCAAGACTGACACTTCATGAGGCTTTGGTGCATATTAAAAGAGCTTTTTAGCCTGGAGATGCATAAGACAAATGAAAAGATAGTTCTTCCTCAGTGGTCCCACTAGTAGCACAGCTTCTCATTTTCCTAACACCATGCCTTAACTTTGGAGCCAGCTTTCCTGGAGCCACAGGATGAGAAGGTGTCAGGCAGGTGAGATAACTAAATTTCAGCCAGCTTTAGGAGGCACTGTGGAAATCAAGACTCACATCTATGTGTCCAACTCCTGGCTAGTGCACCTCTTGAGATGGTGGTAAAGAGTTGGCTACCAAGGGAAGGGAATGTTGTAAAAGAGAAGATTATTGGTTGAGTTTTGACTGATAGCACTTCAGAAAGACATGACCTATTTGAAAATGACTATAGGTAATGTGGTGTGTGGTCATGATACAGTGGGTCATGTTCTGAAATTATTAAGATTTCCAGATGACTGCCAAAACATAGATTTTAATTTTAACATATCTGCTTCTTTGGATTGAAGGCATTCTTTTTGCATACATAGTTCATCTTTTCTGTTGCTCAAACTAGAGAGCTTGCATCTCAGCTGAGCTCCCATTAGGTGAGATGATGGTTTGTTCACATAATCTGATAATGGATAAACAGGGAACAGAATTAAGCATCTGTTTGAACTTGTAAAAATGCATCCTTTTGTAGATATCCCCAATTCCTTCTGTCTTGAGTACTCCACTTTTTATAAAGGTTTTAAGATATTAGCCTTACTGTGAAAAAATATGCATTAATGAAATGAGATAATTCTTTCCTAAGCCTAGTGATATTATAGGCTCAACCACCTGATAATGGCTTTGGGTTTGCTCTTATTCACCTAAATAATAACATTCATGCTTTTGTAGATCAACAAGTGTGGTTTCTCCAATTTTCTCACATTTAAAGTAACCTCAGCTTCTTGAAAAATTCTTCATATGCAGAAGATTGTTATGGGTCTTGACATATGTCCATGGACAGAAGCAAGGCAATGGGCCACTCCTTCCAGCACTTCTGACAACTCACTCCCTTTGGAGATCTCTAAGGTGCAGTGGAAATTCTGAGTGGAACATGTGGGACCAATCTCTAGCTTTTTTCTCTAGTCTTCATCCTATTACAGACCTACAAAAGTAATAGATGTCTGCTTATTCAGTAGGTGTAGACATTTGAATTGTAGACAAGTATATCTGTTAGCTGAACCTTATCTTTAATTTATGAATTTCTATCTCTAGAATAGATCAACTAATATAGAAAATCTACCATTCCTGAGAGAACGACATCTAAAAAAGTCCAAGTTTTCATTGTTTACAGATGATTTAGCATCTTAAAGCTGGCCAAATGCATACTTGGCAGATGAAATGAAAGAATGTATTCCCTCATTTTTGATTCACACTGTTGAGCTATGACATTTCCCCACAGATTCATGTTTCTGGAAAGTTCAACCTGCAGTGACCAACAATATTCATCAGTCAGAAGGGTCATCCCAAGACTCCAAGAACCACTTTTGGACCATGTCTTTGAGCTGTTTCCTGCAAATTTTCACCAAAGGAAATGGAGCTTGCTGAAATGCAGAGAGTGAGAATCTTTCCCCGAGCTTGATTATGTGGGAGTGTTTCAGTTTATCCAGTCCATTGAATAACCTTGAGACTTGTAGGAGAGTTTTTGCCTCTGCAGCTTGAGCTTTTATCTGACTCAGCCGCAGGCCTAAAGCTTTGTTTGCCTTAGAACAGCAGTCAGTCAAAATCACTCACTGTATAAAAATCTTCTTATGTAGATGCAGTTTTTTACCAGCATTTGAATTGAATGCAGGGGCATCTTAAATACAGTTTTCTGTTGGCTGCATGAGGCTTCAGACAAGACAAAGCAATGTAACCTCCCAGAAAAGAATGTGGTATCAGCTCCTAGGCTGTCCTGACATAGACAGAGATGCTGTGGAATGTAATGTTCATATCCAGCAGCTTGATTGAGCTCCAAATGCTAAAACATGTCCTAGAAAGGCATTTTCAGGATTATTAACAACCATTAGCACACAGATGCTCGATTTACATGAGGGCATAATAGCCCCTACAAATACTGAAACATCTGGCAAATGGGATCAGGAATGCAATTTCGGTTGTTTTTGCCTCATCCACTAAGATGTGGTTCCTCTGAGTCTGCTTGTGAGGCTTATTGTGGGTCTAGGACAAATATAAATACCTCTTAGTGCCCAGCACTGGGCACCAAGGGGTTCTGATAGCTTGTCAGGACCGCAGATATCTCGTGTTGCATCTCAGCGCACTCGGTTCGCCTCATTGCTCTGTTTCACAGCAATGCCAAGTCACTGTCAGGCAGCTGCTTCTGTGTTCCCAGTGGCTTCCAGGCTCTCAGCAGTGCTCCTCAGGGGTCAGTACTGGGACAGGCACCATTTAACATCTTTGTTGGTGATTTGGACACAGGGATTGAGTGTACCCTCAACAAGCTTGCTGATGACATCCAGCTGTGTGGACACACCAGGTTTAGTGGAAGGTTCACCTGTTTCTGGTATGGGAGGTGGGACTGGATGATCTTGAAACCCTTTTCCAACTATATTCCAAAGGATGAAATCAAAAATTACTCCATCTTGAAACCTTGAGGTCAAACTGCGTTGTTAGGATCACATTTAAGGGTGACAATGTCTTACATAGATTCACTCTTTGAATAGCATTTGTCTCTGACCCCTATATTAGACTTTGGGTGGAGAAATAAACCAAAGTTGTTTTCTATGAGCTTATTTCTTTAACAATTAGCTTGAAGTACAGCTTCAGTGTTTTCGTGTCTTCATCTTGTGGCCAAAGTTTAGGTAAGAAAAATGAGATGGTGCCTTTCCTTTGTATTTCCCCCAAATCTGGTGCAGGTCTGAAGTATGAAGATTTTGATCACCACTTGGCCAAAAAATAGCATCAGCTTTGCAAGGGATAGGGTCCAGAATCATATTTGAGCTGAGAGCACCAGTGCTGTGGTTATTCCTTACACTCAGGTTGCTTCACAGATCATTGTAACTGCCCTCAGAATTTCTACTATGATGCCCTACTGTCATATATGTAGTGCACATAAATTGAACTATGACACATAGTATCAAAAGAATAAATAAATATTTTAAAAGCTCTATTCATTATCCAGTGATGCCTAACTAACAAACAAAAAGACAAAGATGTAATTTCAAGTAGTTTTCCAAAGTAAGATTTTAACAGCTTTATGAGCAAAAAGCTATTGATGGAACCTGGGAGGCTTTCATATCTTCAGTTGATTATATTGTACAAGAGCTCAATAGGGAGAGAAACTCTAATTCAGGAAATGTGAAAAGGATTTGATATCAGGAAATGCAAGCACTTTGTTGAACAATACTTTTATAAACATTCTGACCTTAAGTATATTTTTCCAGTTTTCCATTAACATACTTAAAAATTAGTTTATTCATAGAACCAATGTTAGATGTCACAATTATTAGTCTGAGATTCTCCAATTACTTTGTCTCAAAATCTGTCACTCTTCTTAAAAACAAAGACATTTGAAGCCAAAATTTGCTCTGAGATCTAATTTTATATGTTTTGGGGTCACATAATTGTAGTCTGATTATATATTTGAATGTAAGTTTCTGTTTTGAATTCCTAATATAGTTGAATTAATTGAGGAAAAAAGCAATGCTATTTCTATGCATTTAAAAACCATTTTTCTTACATGTTCTCAGCACAATCCATGACTACAATAATGACCATCAACAGTATTGTGAAACCTATATTCAATTTCAGCATAAAAATTCAAGTAAGTTGCAAGGATACCCTGTTTTCCAGAGAAAATAACTCCACATGATCAATTTCACTAATAACCAACTCATACTTCAGAGGGATTAGCAAGTTCTGCATCTGAGAATGCTAAACCATGACAAACAAGGGAAAGCTCTCATGCCATGTATTAGACAGTATGAAAATATTAAGGAAAAATGAAGTTTATGTCACTGAAATCTTCTGAACTTCAGGAAGTCTATTGTATCATTTGTTCCCCTAATCAGCTAATTTAATAAATCTTCCCTTTGGGAACTACACTGCATTAAGTTAAAATAGCAACAAGTACTGAGAATTAAAAAGCTGTTAGATTAATGGTTTTTGTAAAATCAGTGCAAAAAAAAAAAATCTATATTCTACTTTTTTCTTACATTTTTTTTCTTCATACAAATTTTTTGTTTATCTCTTTGGCATCAGAAATTTCATGATGACTATAACATTAGCTTTGAAGCAAATCCAGTTCTTTAAATAATACTTTTTCTTTAAATAATACTTTTCATAACCTTTACACTTCCTCCTTGGCGAGTCCTGGATAGTCCAACAAAATAAACTAAAATCCAGGTGATTTATTCTGACATACAAATATGACTCTGATAAAAAAAATTAACTACAATAAAAGAAAGATGAAATGAAATTTCCAGAAAAATCATTTCAGACTCTCATCATATTCCACTCTCATCATTTGTGCCTGCATTTATTACTCTGTCTGCTCCCTGCACTGTGACACATTAAAAGGATCTTTCTCTGCTGCTGTGACCCATCCACCTGGGTCTGTTATCAAAATTTAGAAAATTATCTCCATAGTGGCTCTGGCCACCATGAAATGGGTTTTCTACAGCAGCAACAATCCCAAACTAGCATTTCTTTATTTCAATGTCTTGGTGAGAAATGGAAGTAAAAAATTATGCAAATCAATAAATTATGCTAGGGAGAGATGGTACAGAGTGCCAGGGCTACACAAACACAGGAACACAGTTCCTAGTAACCAGCTATACCTGTGGAAAGCCCAATGGACCTAAAGAACAAAAATCATAGAACAACAGAAGGGTTTGTGTTGAAAGGGACTTTCAAGATCATCTACCTCCCTTGCCACCCACTAGACCAGGCTGCTCAGGGCCCTGTCCAACCTGGCCTTCAACACTTTCAGGGATGAGGCATCCACAAATTCTGGGCAAAAGTCTTCACCATGAAAGCTGAGAAACACTGGGACAAGAATCCAGAGAGGCTGTGGAACCTGTGTCTTAAAATTTTCCCAAGACCCTGAGAAACCTGATCCAAGCACAAAGTTAGCCATATTTTGAGCAGGGGGCTAGTGACTGAAGGTCCCTGCCAACTGAAATAATTCTATTGTTCTCTGACTGTCTTTTCCTAATGAAGAGGACAACTGCTTGGAAACAGAATTCATCTCTGTCCAAAAGAGTTTCATCCATTCATGATGTGACCTTTCAGACAGTATTTGCAATCTTTATCAATCTATGAACATGAAAATGTTTGCAGTTGTGGTCTAGATCTTCAGAGCAGCTTTCAATCTCTTCAGAAGTTTCTTTTATTTCATGAGTTTTCACAGATTCTTTTTTAATAGGACACAAATGCCTGTGTGTCCATATGCCACAGTGAAAACTCTTGTTGATAGTTCTAATGAGAACAGTATTGGATGAGACTCAACTGATTATTTTGCAAAACCATGCTTTCTAAAGAAATAAATTTGCACTTAGTAGTCTGTGTTCTCTGTCTCTTTTCTTTCCATGTAGACTTCCCTTAAGTAAAGAGTCTATAAACCATAACCCATTTTTATGTAGGGAAAGATGATATCTTTTATCCCTTAAATACCCCTATTGTGAAATAGGAAAAATATCTACCTGGCACTCATTAGGAAGAAATTTTTACCAAGAAACTTACCTTATCTACATATTAACACAGGAAGTCATATGGAAAATGTATGTAATTATGGAGAGAGTGAGACTCAGAAATCTATTTCTTATATAAAAGAACAGATGAACCTTCATAATTACCTGTTTCCATTTTCCCATCTTGCGCTGCAGGCCCATCAGGAATTACACTCTTCACCTGGAGAAACTCATCCGGCTCGTCCCCACCAATGATGGTAAATCCAAAACCCATGTTGCTTTTCTTAAGAGTTGTGCTGAGGAAAGTCCCCTTCAGCTGTGATGCATCACGGGTGAAGAGTGGTTTTTCTACATCAGTCAACACAAACAAGAAAGACAAAAGTTCTGATCTATTCACAACATAGCACGGACAGCACATAACAATATTGGCTGACACCAAGTGGCAGTGTATCAAAGGCAAGGAAATAAAGAGTGCAGGCATTCCAGGAAAAATATTTGTGGTTCTTGTGCTAATACAAAGCTTAAAACATATTTCTTATCTATGGCAGATCAGCCATAAATGAAAAGATATAAATATCCTTTGATATTAGAAATCCATTTAGAAGTGGCTATTGCGTAGCTGAAATAATCACAACAATAAAAATGATCTGTGAGGTAATTTAAAAACCTCTTTCCTAACCTATAAATTCAGCTTTGTCTACAAAGTAATACATTCCTCATAATTTCCCTCCCAGCCACAGTGAGGAAAACATCCCCTGTGAATGTCTCATTCCAAGAGGTAAATTCTAGATGAGCTTTTCTCTCCAAACACACGGGGTTTAGGCATCCAACAAGTGACACACATGACTGCTGTGCAAACTCCGTGTCTCGTGCCTCGGGGTGCAGTGTGGGTCCCCGTGCTGCTGTCCCGTGCTGCCATGGGTGAGGGAGGGTTGGGGAAGGTGCAGATTTGTGAGCCCAGCTGGCCCCAGGGCTGGAGAGCAGCAGGACGTACCGTACAGCGCGCCGGCCCCGGCGGGGTCGTGCTGGCACTGCCGCAGGTCACTGACGCTGCGGGACCTCCTGGGAGCGGGGCGCAGGCGGGCAAATTTGGGTCTAGGTAAGGTTGATGAGGAGCTTTCTACTGCCACAAAGGAGAACAAGCCTCACTCTCTGACTATAACCTCACGTTAAAATCCATTAGTTGATACCAGTACTGCTTGATGCTTACACAGCTCCTTTTGAGCGCATTCATTTTTATGTTACCAAGTGGCTGCATTCCTGTAAACTCCTATAACACTGTGCTTGAGGCTTTTAACGTAATTGATGCTTGCTAGATGAGCTAGCTTAGAAACATACCAAACATCAATTAAGAGTAATTTAGAGAAAGTACAATTAAGTATTTCAGTGTTGCCAACCTTGGGTGCTCAAGAGAGAGTTGTACATTTCCAGGAACAGAATTTATGATTTTATTTAGAAAATTACTTTGGGAGTCTTATTGTGCTTTCGATTTCTCAGCCTTTAGGAAACACTAGATTCAACTTTTCTAGTTTTTTCTCTGCACCTCTGGAAGTTTTAGTTGGCTGGTGAGTCCTGCAACTATTGGAACCCGGACATTTAAGGGAGAAAATATAGGTGATAACATTTTGAGCATTGGCAACACTACTCTTTTAACCAGACTATGACAAAATCATTGTCAGATAAACAGGAGAGCAGGATCTTTCATCTTAACCAAGATAGATGATGTGGTACTGTACCTCGGAAACCTTGGGCCTGCATAGGCTTTGTTCCAAGTTCTGCGTTGGGCATGTTATGCTGCTGTAGCTTCCTTTTTGCTTCTAGGACAGGGTTTTCAAATTGAGTTCTTCTATTTATGTGGCTGGAAAAAAATTGGTTTTGATTAAAAACTGGGTTCAGTTGGGTAAAATGATAATTTTCACAGTAGGGTGCTGTAGGCCCCAATGGGCCTGAGCGTGTCCCTTACATTCCACACAATTTTGTTTGGGATGAGGATATACAACTTGTGAGTGCCCTGTGTAATGAGCAGCACTGAGCAGCATCCTATCACTTCAATATGCTAAATCTGCTACATAAAAATGGTTGTGATCTATGGGACTACATATTAAACAGCAGCACTGCTGAAACATGCTATAGCAACAGTTTTTCATGTCTTCGGCATGACCACTCTTCTGTGTATGATTCAAAGGATCTCAACTAGTTTTGTGCATTATTGTCAATTAGTTGTAAGTGAATTTACTCACTTACAGAAAAAAGAAAAGCCTATACAACAGTGTACTTTTATGATGGTAATTTACAAATAAATCTAATGGGTAACAAATTGAAGATGATTCCTTTTTAGTACTATGGTGTGTATCTGCTCAGCTGTACACAAAAATCAGATACAGAAATGAAATCAGATGGCAAATTAGAACTACACAGATGATATATGAAATATAAGAAAAGTTAGTACATACATTTTTTCTTGATGTTTTACATTTCCTACTACAGGTCATTAAGTCAGTCCATCTCTGGCATTACAATGCATTTTTCTGCATTGTGTTTAGGACTATGATCTTTACTACTACTGTCACCATATCCTTGATTTTAATTCTTTAAAGCATACATTTTGTCCATCACTGAGCTATCTTTCAATCCTGTCGTGGGATATGTTTTACACATTTTCCAAGGAGGCAAAATAATGTAGTAGGCTGCATGGAACATAGATGTAAGACAGGATCACAACAGAATCACAACAAAGAGAAGGGGCTTGTGCTTCCAACACTGCTCTGGGCAATCAAATACATATGTTACAGAAGGGCAGGCTTTGTCACTCCTTATTTGTTGTCACTGGGTTACCATCTACTGTGGTCTTCTGAAAATCCAATCCCAATCATGGGTTTAAGCACTTGGACAGGTTACCTGGTAACTTTCACAACTCTAAGGTCCTAAAAGGGTATTTTTTTACATAGCAATGACCTTTTGTGCCACATCAAGCACTTTTAAGGTCCTTTGAGATTTTGATCCTACCACAGCTTCAAAGAAGATAAGTGGAATTGCCATTAGGAAGTGAGGTAGAAGAAAGGCAGCAAGTCCCATGGGAGTGCAATACACTTGCAAAATAGGATTTAGTGTCCAATGCTAATGAAATGAAAGGACTTTCAGTCATGTAAAAGAATATTTGATTTAATGAGATGAAGTAAATGTGATAAATAAATCCTTAAGTTGCTACTTTGTTCACATGGCTATAAGTCATTCAAGGGGCTGCTAGCTTACTCTCATACTCTAAAATTTACATTAATAGCTCTCAGTAAATTTTGATCTATGCTGCAGACTGAGAAAGTCCCTCTCATTTCCTTCCATTCTTCAGACAGGCTGTTTAAGATTGTAGTTATTCCTTTCCTTCACTTTTGCTTTCTGTTATTTCTAGTAATTGTCAGGGTGTTCAGCACCTTATTCTATTGGAAACCTAGAAACTTATGATAAAGGGAGAAAAACTTCACTAGTTAAAAATGGAGAAAGCAAGACTTATGTGCATTAAAAAAGGTAATAATGAACTACTAACAAAAGCATGAAAAAAGTAAATATGTGATGTGTTTATCATTTGATGTATTTTCATGTTGTAAAGGAAATACTGCTTTTTCCTTTACACAAGACAGTGATGAAACTCAAATACTACATAAAGTTCTGAGCACCCATGATCAAATGAAATGAATCTCTATGAAATATTTTACAGGAAGACCAGTGAAATAGAGTATTCTATTATAGAAGATCAAAGGAGTTTTAGCTTTTTATTCAAGCAGAATTAATTCTGATATATAATTGCATTCCATGAATACATTTGGAAGTAAATACTAGAATGTATTAAAGATGCCAGGATTTCAGACTTGAAGTCTGTAGGCTTCTCACAATAGAAGTGTGAAGTTAGAAAA
Organism: Agelaius tricolor; assembly: GCF_023055355.1. Taxonomy (NCBI): domain Eukaryota; kingdom Metazoa; phylum Chordata; class Aves; order Passeriformes; family Icteridae; genus Agelaius; species Agelaius tricolor. Next base: position 58,029,588 of record NW_027269263.1, read on the forward strand.
CAGCTTCCAGTAGGAGGTATGGAGTACAATACCTAGCTTGTTTTATGTTAGCATTTGATAAGGTTTAAACCAGGGTTGCTATACATGCGGGTTAGTTGCTTCAACATAGGGATCATCTCTTACTTTAGGGGCTCTAAATTATCCTGCCTTGTTCTCCAGCTGCCCTCCACAAGAGCAGAGATTTCCCATGGCTTTTGTGCCATATCATGCATATGTAATGGATATCCAAGATTACACTCCATTCTTCATTCAGGACCTTGCATTATGCTTAGTGTCATGTTGCAGTTGCAGGGCACACCTGAAGGAGGAGGGCCCCTGCAGACCTAAGACTCAACTTATATGTGGTTCTGTAACATAAAGAATTTGGGATTTTAGCTAATCTGTGCTCATGGCTCAAGAAAGATTAGTTATTGTGGTACTGACATCACAACTAGAATCCATTTTCTACTGCCTACCTACAGTTTCTATATAGTTTAAGTTGTTGTTTGGTCCATTTAAACAGAAATATCTTTAGCAACAGCTGAAAATGATATTTTGTCCTATAAGATCAGATAGGAAGACTAACAGGTTCTTGAAGCACCTCATGTTGTTGGTGCAACTTTAATAATTCTAAGCTCCAATTTATTCTCATATTTTGACTGCTTTTTGGTAGTGTGCAATCTCCAAAGCACAATGTGAAATTTCCATCTAATTAAAAAAAACCAAACTGCATTAAATATTGTGTCCAAGAGAACTCAAAGAAAAGGAAGTTATATTTCTAATCAGTCATTTTTAACAGTCAGTAATATTGTACTGATGTTACATGAAACACATCTCTTTTATGCAATTTTAAGTGCTATACAGCTTCTTGGCTAAATGAGAAAAAGTGCTCCTGATGAGTTTACTCGAGAAAGAAGTTATTAAGCCAAGTAATTCTCTGGAAAAGACATTCTAGCTTTACATCTAGCTACTTCAACAGCATACAAAATATTTATTACTAGCCTAGGCCTTCATAAGACAAGCCAAATGTGAGTTTTAGAGATGGTTACAAGTAAGTGCTTTTGTGGTTAAAACAGATTTTGGATGGTAGCCAAAATATATTGCTCATTACTCATAGGATCTAATTCAATGAACAATTCTAACTTTTCTTCCTTTATTTTATACAATATATATTAAATCAAAAATCTTAATCCAACTAATTTATTCTAGTGCCACTGTGGCTGTGCAAAGAAGGAGTGGCTGGTGCTGCTGGCCCGTGTTATCTCACTGTATCTCAACTGGAGACAAACCCTCAGAGGTAGGATTTTCTTTTGAGCTGTGTTTATTTCTGATGTCAAAATACTCTGTATGATGGGGAGGAACCATCACCACCAGCCAAACTATAAGACACAGACACAGTTCTACCCTCTCAGCAGTCAGTGGGGCCAGGCTAAGTTGTTTTTGTGATGAGTTTCAGGTTAGATGCACTTAGGACAACTGAAACACATCATTAGGAGATTTGTGGGCCATAGTGCCTAATTTGCAGACTTTAGTTGATGGTCAAGGCACAGAGCTCTGGCAAAATGGTAGCAGGTCAGAGCATGGGCATCAGTAGAAGGATTTTAACCTATCTCCTTTACTTAGCTACTTTCATATATGAGATGGGTTTTTTTCGGTTTTTGCCTACAGCTTTTGAAATTACCCATTACCCAATGGGTACCCACATGCCTACAAAGTAATCCCCAACAAAGTAATTCTGGGGATCAAGAGGCCTATAAAATGGATATTCTAATGTATAGCTTGTGAGTGCCTTTATATTCACATTTTTCAGTTGATAACACGTTATAATGACAAAAAGACCTGAGAAAACGTTTTCTATTTGAGTAGAGAATTGTCAGAAGTTGTAAATCAAGGAGGGATGTTTTCCTAGGATAAATACCGATATGGCTAATTTAGCTGTTTTATTAAAGAGCCCATGCCTGAAAATTGAGCTCTGTGTTGTAGTTAGTCATCCTTAAAGAGGAAAACAATCTTTTGGCAATTAGAATCCTGAAAGACCCAGTGCACTCTAATGACTACTTTCTCTCCATAGTTCCGTACAGCTCAGTGCTGTTAGCTCTTAGTTTACAAATTAAGGCCAGATTGCCTGAAAGTTAACAAACATATAGCAAACATTTCTCATTTATGTCCAATGTCTACAGATTACAAATGAGTCCTGGACCTGCATAAAAAAGCAAATGGAAATTATAATATTCTATCACACCTACATTAATGCATGATTAAGAGAGGTAGTTATACTGGAGACTTTTTTTTAACAGAATTTGCAAACAAATTTGCATACATTGTGATTTGGTTTTAGTAACTCGACTAGCAAATGGTTTAAGTTTCTTTGTTCTGGTTTGTTTTCTTTTTAGCTTTTTCTCTGGTCTCAGAATATTTAATCTGAACATGGCTGTTCCTTGTAGGGTGAAAGGGAGTCTGTCTGCCTCATTGCTCAACTGTACAAACTTCCCATGAGACACAAGCACCTCAGTGAGCAGAGTACAAACCTTTCTTTTATGAGGATTTTGTAGGCCTGCATGTAAACTTGGACTGGACCTAAACATGTGGAAGTTTGTAATCTTGCTTCTCATAATTTACCTACTTTTATGACAAAATTAAGAGAGTTTATTGTTATCTGATTTTATCTAGTTAAAAGTGAACTCATCTGTTGAGTACTATAATAAAAAAGCTGTGACTGTTATATATTGTAGCAGGAAAAATGGAAAGCAATCTTTGTTTCAAACTTATTGAGCTCAGACAGCAAATTAAACTACAGCTACATTTTACTGACTATAAAACTCCATGTGAATTTAGCAGGGCTGCAGTTTTAATGACACACCATGAGCATCCATTCCACTTCTAAAAACCTCAGAGACTGCAGTAGGTTTGATGTATCTGTCCACAAATCTTATCTGTGGTAGGATTAATAAATTTGGCCCTAACAGCCTTAAAATATGTAATTGCAAAATAACATCTGGGCCTGGTGCCTTGCATCTGTTTACCTGTGGCTGGACATGAAATGCAGATAAATACTGGTTCCTTTTCTGACTCTGCAGTGGAGTGTGAGCCTTGCTGGTGCCAGAAAGCCTCAGGCTACACCAAGAACCAAGGGAGTCTCAGTAAGAGATTACTGCACAGAAATTGTACAACACCTGTTACATGCCAAAATACACTAAAAACCACTGGGGCAGAGCTTTACTTACACCCAGCAGCTGCATAATTGTATGGGCAGAAATCTTTGGCAGGGGTTATGTACAAAATGATATGAGAACTGCAGCCCCTTCCTACCTGGGGACATCATAAAAGAACTCAGGCATCACAAGGGGGAGTAATTTAATGGCATTATGTAGGGACTTCAAAACTTATCCTTTTGCTTCAATCTGGACTGACTGAGGTGACGTGAACTGAGCAGCAAAGTAGATGGAGCTGCTGCCTCTTTCACCTGAGGGCAGGAAGCAAGCTGGGGACAAAGAAGGAGAGCAGGTGCTCTGGCATTTGGAGAATGGGACAGAAGAAGTCAGCAGAGCAGTGAGCAAACACCATTTTCTGTTGATTGTTTGCTTTGTAGAAGGCTGGGGTTGCATGGGCATTTACAAACTGCTGCTGTGACAGCAGGTAAGAAAGGGGCATCTTATATCTTCTAGACCTCCAGGAATCAGATGATTTTTTTAGTCTCCTTGCACACCTGGACCCTTGCATAAGAGCAGCATATCCTGAAGCCTGGAAAAGCTGCATCTCCAATATCTGTCCAGGGCAATCCTGCAGTCAGTGTGCTTGTATTGATCAAGAGACCAAGGGAAAAATGTGAAATTTTCTATTTCCTATGAAACAACTAGATAAATATACTGCTTGAGTGTCAAGATTTGAAATTGAAGTTTTAGGTCAGGGGCAATATTCTCTGAAGATCTCTCTTGTTTAATAAAAGGCACTAATGGATAGCTGTTTCTCAACCTTTCAAGTGCAATCTGCACAGTGACAGGAGTGGTTTTCTGTCTCCGCTCTTGCATACTGTCTGTAGAGAGCAGAGTGAAAACAGACCCCTCCCAAACAGGTATCACAATCTGAATCTAGATTCGTTTTTCAAAAGTCTCAATGACTATGTTAAGAGCTGTCATTCACTATGTTAAGTTAAAGCAGAGGAAATAATCTCTCAGATTTATTTTATGTTTGTACATATTTTACGTACAAACTGGCCAGATTCTACCATTACTTCAAACAAAAGCATTTTTTTGGCCTTTGCACAGAGGAAGAAGCTTTTTTTCTTCTTTCATAACTAAAACAGAATCTGCAGAAAATGAAACCAAGGATTGTTCTATGAAAGTAGAATTTATAGTGTTTTCAGCTGCACTTTTAAATACAAAATAAAACATAAAATTTTATATGCAGCATATAAAAAACTTGACTGCTGGTACACCAGTATTAACACCTGATTTGCAGCAAGGGAGGACTACCCAAAACCAGATTTTAACTGAACTAAAATGATGATGCTTTGCTATATTCATTGATTGACAAGATTTATACCTTGCTGGATATCCAAAGCTTAGATAGAAAATGCAACATCTCTTTAATGGGTATGTTTGTTGCACAAGTGTCAGCTGGAATGATACCATGGAACCAGACCCTGGAGAGAGAGGGTGACTGAATGCCTGAGGCACTGATTTGGGACACTTTGAATGTATCTGGATAGATTAACTGCCTTGATGACTGAGAATTCCTGGTATACCCTTAATTTAACAAGTAATTGTACCCATTCCTTGCCAGGCTGAGCATTGCAGAGGATACCAGTATTAGGTCATGACATATTAATAGCAACTTAATATTGAACTTAGGAACTTACTCAACATAATAAGTGCCATAAATGGGATCATCAATTTTCTCCCAGCCATATGGAAGCTCTGAAAAACAAAGAGTTAATCCCTCTCAGTATATACAGTACAGAATGCAAAGATTTCTAAAAACAAAATTGTGGATCTTTGCTGGGTGTTGAGGGAAATAATAGTGAAATTAGATACAGTGGCTAAAGCAAAGCCAAATCATGAACACACCCCATGGCAGCCACAAGTTGTAGTGACTTGGAAATTTGCATGTAAAACCAACTCTTAGTTTATACGGCAACACATTTTGGTTGAACTTTATTGTTCCAAGAGTTGTACCAGCCAACAACTGTAGCACATCTTGTGTTACATCATTGACAGAGGAAGTGAGGGCATTCTATTTTCATGAAGAAAACACACAAGAAATGATTTTTGAGCTTTTTTTCTTAGGAATCCTGGAAAAGTTGGTCTAGAAGGAATGAAAAGAGTTTGTATCCCGCCATATAAGTACAGTTAGTATACTGAAATGTTTGCATTATTCTTCTTACTGGGATAGCAATTCCACAATCTCCAAAGGCATCCTGTTCCAAAGGTAAGTTATATATCAGGAACACAGGAGCACAGAACAGCACATGAAAGTACAACCAAAAAAAGATATTGTAGCATCCTCTGGACATAAAGCTAACTACATTTTTCAGAAACAGAGATCCCTAAAATATTCTGGTCTTTAAAATGAAATTGTTGCAAATATTAATTCAACAATTTTGAAAATCAACCTGCATTCATTTATAACCAAACTGCCACATATATATTCATGTACATCGATACTTATTTTATTATCACTAACTGAACGCTTAAAAAAATATTATATTCCCAACAGAATTTCATCTTGTGTTTAAAAGGCACCAGACAGAGGGAACAAGTATTTCAGTTGATATGAATAGAGTAAAAACCTCAGTACCAAGTGGTGACATGGATAGAGGAGACTCACAAAGGGATGGGCATTCCCATTATGCACAGGTATTGATTTCTGTGCAGTTAAAGACTGTAACACAATGTATGGGGAGTGGTGCTGAGATTCTAAAAGGAAATTTGACTCTGGAATTCCTTATCTCAGATTTTTTTTTCTTTTTAAATTCCTATTTTAAATTAACTTTTTGGAGACAATGAGTACTGAACTAGACAGAATAGAACTGATTTAGATCACATTGAACAGTCATTACACTGGTCATAAAGAAGTACTCCTGGAGGACTTGAGCTTTTTTTATTTTTTCACTGACAGTATGAATAGACAATTACTAACTTGCTCAAAGGGGCAAATAGGAAAGTAAAGCCTGAGTGACAAAAGGGAGGCTAAAGGGTTAAAAGGCCGTGTTAACCTCTGCTTGTTACTTCTCCTTTAAATGCATCTGTAGTAGCTGACCCTTTCTTGAATGAACCTGTTTAGACTGCTGGGATCTTCATGTCACATTGCCCCCAAGGGATGCTCCTGCTCAGCCCATTCCAATCCTGCAGTGAAGGATACAACCCTCTGCAGGAGACAGGCAGATGAGGAAACTCCACATTACCTATTTTTTTTAACAGAAGGCCTAATGTTGATAACTCAATTTTTCCTATTTTTCTTAGAAGATTGTTAGCTTTGAAATCTTCCTAAGTCCACATTCTGAACTACTTTTTTTGTTACTCTCTTCATAGGAATTAAGGCAGCATAAGGTATTCAAGCTGGTCTCAGAATTACAGAATAGTTGATGTTGGAAGTGAACTTTGGAGGTTGTCTAGCCCAACCCCTCTGCTCAAGGCAGGGTCAGCCAGATCAGATTGTTCAGGACCATCTTCAGTCAGCACTTCAATATATCCAAGGATGGAGACTCCACAACCTTTCTGTGTAACTCAGCCTGTGCCCTTTTGCCTCCTGCCCTGTCACCAGACACCACTGCAGAGAGCCTGGTTGTGTCCTTGCACCTCCCTTCATGTATTTATCTAGATTGATAACATCTCCCTTGAACCTTCATTTCTTCAGGCTAAACGATCCCAGGTTCAGGTCCCAGGTCTCTCATCCTTTCCTCCTAGGAGGGATGCTCCATCCCTTCATCATCTTAGTGGCCATTCACTGGACTCCTCCTCATGTCCATATCTCTGCTGCACTGGGAGCCCTGGATGCAGCACTCCAGCTGTGCCTCACCTGTGCTGAGCAGAGGGGCAGGAGCTTTTCCTTGGCCTGCTGGTGATGCTCTGCCAAGTGCAGCCCAGGAGGCTGCTGACCTCTGTATTGCAGGGACACATCACTGGCATGTTGAGGCTCTAAGCATTAGAAAGCCCTGTTGATGCTCTTCCCAGACCTTCTCAGAACTTGAGTGAAATGAGGTGAATCACCCTACAACAGCTCTCACAAAATCCTGTGTATCTTGGGACAAGACTGTGCAGTGTAATCCATAAATATTCAAAAAGAAATCAGCTGATGCACAAATCCTGTACTGTCCCTACAGAAAATTTCATTGCCAACTCATGCATGATAAGCAAGGCAAAAATCTGCTGTGAAAAATGATGCTCCTACCAAACACTATGATACAGGATGAATATAAAATATTAGCTTAAGTACTATTAGTACATTTTATTTTCATGCAACCTTGCACAGTTTTCTTATGCTAATTAACTTCAAGTTGCTTTCATATCTGTCCATCTAAAATTATATTTTTTTAAAGAAAACTCAGAGAGGTACCAGTAAGACCTGTACATAAAAGTACACACAGACACACACACCTCCCCACAGACATACACACACAGGTGTCCAAAGGCTCCTCTCCCAAAGTCCATTAGTAGATGCATTTTTTCAGAGTATGAAATAAATAAATAAATAAGCAGATATTTTGTCCAAGTTTGAAAGTGGGTGTTTTTGTGTAAGTATATACACTACAAGTATATAGATGCAGATAACATATTTAGTTTTACATATTGATAAAAATCTGAAATAATCGAGGATTCACTATTAACCTATTGGCCTATTTTTTCCTAAAGTAATACTTAATTGTACTTATGAACTGGCACAACTACTGAGAAGGGAAAAGAAAAAATCCATTTACTACTGTAAAAATTTTATGTATTTGACATACTAAGGAGAATCCACTTTTAAATGCATGGCTTGAATGACTGATTATTTAACATCATAAGATATCCATGGGTTCAGAAGAAAGAAAAACAAGATTACCTTTGTGTACCATAATACACTCCATGTAAGGTTATGCTCTGATTTTATTACTCCATTTAAGATTTGGCCTATAAGCTATGTTTAATTAAAATTCTGTGTTGACCAGTAAAACAGAATTGCTAGAGCACAAACCCCAGGCCCCTGCCTGTTGAGAATGGCAGATAAGATTAGTGGAGTGTAGTTTACTACAGAACTTCTCTAAGAAGAATCTTCTGCTACATTAGCTTTCAGGAACACTGTGATTATTTTTCATTAGATTAAATTGTGGCATCTATTCCATTTTTCACTCTTGAAATGAAAGATTAAAGGACAGAAATACTTTACTGCTTTATAAAACAGGAAGCTTAGCATTTGCCAGATTAGGGGTGAGGGCATTACAGTTTCTCCTTTTGATTTCACTGTACCCAGGGATGATCATTAGGGATGAAAGTGAACATTAAATATTTGTAAAAGAGAATTGTTGTACAAGACTAGTGAAGGAGATTGCTAATGGATGTGAATAGGGAAAGGAGCTATATCTTTCAGCTGATATTCATTTGGTAGCATCAGCATGCTCATTTGTGTGCAATTTTTGCAAGCACTGGTTCATGGATACTATGCTATAGAATGACAGACATCTTCATTTTTTGGAACTCAGCACTTCTACCACTCTTGTCCTCCAAGTCTGAAGACTGCTGAAGGATTTCTCTCTATAGAAAGGAAAAAAAATTAAAAAATACCTTTTATTTTTAAATCTTAAATATCTAACATCCTCCTATCATCCAGTACAGGGCTTTCTCAGGAATATTTATAAAATCACCTTTTAAAAATCAGTAATAATTTGTGCAGTGGTTGGCAATGCTGACACCATGAGTGGATGTAAGGGTGCTAGATAGTCTCTATGATGATATATTTATATCCTCCAGCTTTTGCAATGCATGCTTTATTCCTTACAAGACAAGCAGCATCTAGCCAATACCAGTCATCCAAAACAACCTTTGCTCAGTAACCATCTGGGTGAGCTTTTAATTCAGAATTGCCTTTCTAAAAGTTAAATGCCGAGTGGTAATGAAAGTCAGAAGAAAGCAAGAAAAAAAGGAAAGAAAAAAAGGAAAGAAAAAAAGAAAGAAAGGAAAAAAGAGAAAGAAGGAAGAAAGGAAAGACTGATATGAATTTGAGCAGGTTGCTTTAATAATCAATTGTAGTGCCTTCTCATCACAGACTGCTTATGCTAATGGTGCAGATGCTCTTATTCTGCCTTCTGAAAGCTGTTGCATTTCAGAATGATTTTTAATCGTGCCACTTAACATTCTCTAGGGATGGAGGAAAGAGTACATTTTGGATCTCAGTGTGCCAAGATGAAAAAGCACACCACCAAGCCTGGAGATTAATTTTTCTGAAGTTTATCATTCACTGAGTTAAAGAGAATCATAAAAACTTCTCAAGGTTTCAGAACAACAGACAGCATTGTGTCACTACCCACCCTGCTGACATGCTGGAAAGAAAGATGAGAGCATATTTCCTGATTCAGCTGCAAATCAAAATATTTGTTTGGTTCAAAGGAATATAGCATGAGAGAGAAAAAAAATAATATAATGCCTGCTGTTATAGAAAATACTGTCATTGAGCATGTGGAAGCTGTGGAGGAACAAGTTTGGTTCACCTGCCTTGTTAACACCCAGGCACAGGCCAGGAATCATTTTCTAACCTATATAGGAGATTTTTCAGAAAAAAAAATACTGTATCTTCCCACTCAAAAGCCTGTGATTTTTTAATCTCTTGCTTTCTCTCTTTTCTTTCTCCCTGTTTCAAATTCAGTTTTGCCTTTTCAAGTCAGTTACCTACTGGAAAGGATATCAAAAGAATTGGATTACAAGTTAAAAGCAGTGCAGCCCCACAGTGCTATGCGGTGTCACAGTCTTCCAGTTCCTCTAAGAGATACAGTCTTTGCAAATATTTATCTCTAAGTCTAAACCAGTGTTCCTCACTGCATAGCTTACACAAAAAAACATTGCTTGTAATACCCCAAGGCACAGCACACAGGTTCCCAGGGGGTGGATGCTGCTCCTGTGCTGCTCCCTCAGGAGCTCAGGGTTGGAGATACTGGGTTTGGATGCTTTTGTTTGTGCAAGTCCACATTGTCCAGATGATACATGAAACACACTGTGGTTGTGCTGCTGCTCCTGAAACCTCTGATACAGCTTGCCATGAGGAAAGAGAGGAATTACACTACCCACTGAAAATCAGGACCTAACCTATTACCCCCATACCTATGTGAATTTTTCCAGGTCACCTATCTGCATTCCATCTGGAGCTCAAAAACTGAACCAGATCAACAGGTACATGCTATGGAAACACTAAGTAGGTGGGGAGAGAAAAAAAATTAGATAAAAATGGAAGTTGAATTGTTCACTCTCTCCGTGAAAATAACAACAAAGGTAGGATTGACAATTCCACCTCCACAAAAAAACCCTAAATTGACTACTCCTTTAAGGGAAGACCCCTTTAATGGAAGATCTGGAAAACCTAGTGAATGTACCACCTCCAAGCCAAGCCATGTAAGTTCAATTTCAGTGAAACTTGTGTTCTCCAAATGCCATTCTCCTATCAGGAAATTTCACAGAATCATGACTGTTTATGTTATGTCTGCAATCAAAAAACATTCATGTCCAATTTATTCTCACAAATAAAGTGCCATTATGCAAAATTTCTCCTTGCAGAATGGAAATAAATGTGTAAGTAATACATCTGATAAATGCATCTTTTTCCTTCTGTGCAGCTTATTGTGACATGCCACATCCTTAATTATGTAGAACATAGATTAGTTACTATTACTATAAATACAATAATATTTTTCCCAGCATTGTTACCAAGTGATACTGGCAACAGTTGGGATATTTTTTAACATCAGGTATACTTGATTCCTCTGACATGGAGAACTGTGCAGTGCTAATTAAGATTTGCATTAGTACAAAGTGTTAACTGAATTACTGGTATTTTTGTTTTGTTTTTGTTTTGGTTTTTATTGTTCGTTTGGTTTTGGTTTTGTTTTTTTTTTTACTAAAAAATCTATAAAAGGCTTGTTAGCTTTTCAGTCAAATAAAAATTAAAACCCCCAATCAAGTAGAAATAAATAAGGGGGAAAAAACTTACATGTTGTGAACTCAGCTAGATTACTGTAGGCACTGCCTGAGGTGGTTTCCTTAATAAAGGTTTAATAAGGAACTCAGTGCTCAAGAGGGAAGTGGACAATAAGCTGGTCAAAAGTACTTTCCATGGACCTTTTCAAGAGAAAGCCAAGAGTTTCTGTTAAAATATTTTAAACAAAATGCAAAATCATGTTTTCCATGTATTTATAAAGAATAGATTTAAGGAAAGCAGAAACATTGGAAAAAAGATTATAAAAATGTTACAATTTTTTTCATCAAATCTTGTTATCCTTTTATCTTGTTCTTGTCCTTACTCCTGCATTAGTTGTGCCATGTGCCTGGTTCATATTACAGAACTTCTGTGTAGAGAGAAGCTTAAAGCAGCTCCTTGTTGATCTCAAGGTTCCCACTAAAGTGACCAGCATGTTGCTGGGGAAACAGAGATATCTCACATTTTAGCTACAAGTTCTTGCTCAGAAGGCTGGATAAGAATGCATCCAAGCTTCCTAGAAATACTAAAACAGCAGTGTGCCTTAGCTTCCAAGAAGAGCATGGTAAAATTTCTGAATTCAGTGTCAAATTACACACCATCTCATTTTTAATATAATAAAAGGTACTCATGAACAGAGTCACTGCAACACCCTCACAGCTCAGAGCTCTAAACTAGCTGACATGGGCACTGCTAGGAGTGAAGTCCCTTCAGGATAAGGGACATTTTCTGCAGATGCTGGCTTGCCAGAGGAGCCTGACCTGTGCCCTGGTGGGCTCCATGCCCACGAGCCCAGGTGGCCCTGCTGGCTGGTTCAAGGTTGTGAGAAACAACTGCACACTTTGAAAATTTAAAAAGGTTTATTAAACCTTGACAAACATACAACAAAAGGACTAAATAAGGAAAAATTTGCAGCACTGGGAACTGCCCCTCATGCATACCACATGGCCAGTTCATCTTCAAGATGGATGCTCAGTCTTTTATACCCCTGGGGCTTGGATCAGCCAGCCCTGCCCCCTCCCAAAATCTGTCAGTCAGCTCTTCCTTGCCCTTTATCAATGGAGACTGCTTTCTTGTAACTGGATTGGAGGTCAGGTGTTGCCATGCCTCACCCCCTCAGCACCCCCAAGCTTTTCCATTCCCAGCTGCCCCATGCAAGGGGCACCTGTGCACACCTTCTTTGTACCTGTCCTAGACAGCCCAGGCTGTCTGATGGCAACAATACAGGGGGGAAAAGGGAACTGTGGGGAGAGCAGAGGACATCTAAACCACAATAACATAACTAAACATCACTAAAGATTTTCTTAATATTCCCACAATAGTTATCCCTTAACTGTGAGTGCCAATCATCTCATCATCCATCTCTAACAAGTTTCAGCCAGGCTGTGTTAAAGGCCAGGCTGAATGGGGCTTGGAGCAACCTGGTCTGGTGAAAGGCATCCCTGTGGCAGGGGGTTGCAATGAGATGCTCTGGCACTGGCCCTCTCCTTTTGCCTGCAGAGCAGGAGCCCTGAGTACATCAATTGCACGCTGCATTATCAGTTTGTATTCCTGAAGTTCAGCAGATTTGCTTCATGCCACGTAGAGCTGCAATGTGGAAGATTCTGCCTTTGAAACGGATTTTATTAACACAGCTGTTTTGTGCTATTTTCCTTAGACTTTGAAACAAACAGACTGAAAAGAAACACTCTGTTTGATCTTTTGGATGTTCAAATCTTTCAGTGCTTGTATCTCATTACTGACTGTATCAATTCAGCCTTGTTGCAAAACAGCCTTGTTTTCCATCTAACAAATGCATGATGTCATGAAGTTAGGCTTAGGCTTTTCTTCTATTTGCTTTCCAGTCTCTTACTTTATTTATATTAATTGTTTTGTTGTTATATGTTTAACTGCATACCCTGTGAATTTGTGGAGTTTCTGAATTTACTGTTATTATAAAACCTTAACCCTTAAATTTAGCTACTGACCTAAAAAGTTCCATATTAAAGTATGTAGCTACTAAAAGTGCAGGCCAAATTTTATGGGAGGCTGCCAGGTGTTCTGTCTCTCAAATTCAACAATTTTAGTTATCTGTTCACCTCTTAACCTCTAGTCTTACAAATTAAAATGTTTATTATTCTGTAATAAACCCAAATGACAGATTTCAGTGCTATTTTCAGTGCCTTTATTAAGGGGGAAACAGAAATACCCTCAGCCTTTGCTCACAGGGTGAGTGCCTGTGCCCTTGCCTGTCTTGGTTGCCCTCTGCTGAACTCCTGTGTATCATGGGGCCCAAAAACTGGGTTCAGTATTACAGATGCAATCTAACAAGTCAGTTATCAGCCTGTACTGTTGCAAGATTTTGTTTCTGCCCAAGTGTAGAACTCTGCATTTGTCCTTGCTGAAATTCACAGGGTTTCTGCTGGGCCAGTCCACAGCCTGACGAGGTCTCAATGCAGCCATGCCCTTGGCTGTGTTGATGGGGTCACCTGCAAAGCTGACTTTGTTGCCTCCTTCAGACTGTACCTAGACTCTTCTTCACCCAGATGCTCAGGAGAACTCCATACAGCCATGCTGCTCCTGTGCATGGAGGAAGCCACTTTTTCCTCATCTTGTCTAACCCGCTTTCCTGGTCAAACATGTTATTTTGCCTTGTTTCTGAAGGATTTTTAAAATAACAATACTGAACTTCAATCAAAATTTCAATCAACATTAGAAAACATTTGTTTCATGACTGCCTTTTTCTCACTGGGCCTCGGGAGTCTCAAGTCAATGTTTCAAAATAAATCACATAGAATAATGCTGTCTGTTTTTCTGGTGGCTTTTTTTCTGCCTTGTTATTACAACAAATGGCAATTACTTGATTTTATTTGACAGGCCAGTGATGGAAATGGATAGATGTATTATAAAAGGACACAGAAAAATATAGCATCTGTAATGCTAATGTAAAAAAAAAATAGCCAAGTACTACTTTGAATGCTTACAATGAACTGATTATCTGTGGGTGGTCTACAAACAGAAAGCTATCCTGCACAGACTGTAAAATTTCAAAGGTGCATTACGTATTTGTGATGAGCTGAAACTGCCTCAGAATCACCAGATGACCTTGGATGGAAATCTGAGAGCAGGTTAAATAAACTAGAGCTGTGATCAAGTACAAGGCATTTCTGTGTTTTATGAAGTGGCCAGTGAAGTTCTATACAATCAGATAGCAGAATCCTCCTCAAGGTACTTTCTATATGATCTGTTTCTATGACTACCATGCTTTTTAATAACATGTTTTTTCAGTTCTGAACTTGGCTGCATATACATAATGCAGATACAGTAGTTGTTTAAATAGTATTTGATGAAATAGATAAATCAATACAATTGATGAGAGAGATTACATTGCACTGGGGAAAATTCATGTTAACACTGCACCTGCTGAAGCAGCAATTCTTCATTTATACTGGTGAAATAAGATTAGAGGCTGTTTTTTTCTTCTCAGTGGCTTCATTGCCTTGCTGAGGGTGAGAACTTTCAAGGCCCATTTTTTATTACTTTTTGCTTTGCCGTACAATCAATAAAAATCTGCTTTGGTTGCATGGAACTGCTTTCTGAAACCTCTTGTTATAACTTATTCATTGTTATGCATTAGTGATATTTATGGGGACACTTACTCCATACTTTAAACATTATGTTAAAAAATCTCTTGGCATTTGAGTGACAAGAAAATATATATGAATTCACAAGCTTATTTTTCTTTATTTGAATTGTAATGCCATCTGCCAAAACTCACTCTCAGTATGGTTCTGTGACAGCATCAGGAAGGAGCTTTGCATGAGAAACAGGTGTGTGGTCCTTTGTTAATGTACCAGACACAATGTGCTTGCATTCATAAGGGCACTTTGCAATTTCAGTGTTGAATTAATACATCTATTTGTGTCAATGACAAACTAATCAGGTTTCTAAGTCACTTTGCCTTCAACAGTTTTAACTCTGTGAGATAATAGTACAATAAAGATCTTCCCATTCTTTCTTCATGTTAATATTCATTAATATTGGCATATCCTAATATGGAAGAAAAGATATAGGAAGAAAGAAAAATAAAAGGAAGGCAAAGGGAATGCAAAATATGCCTGTTGTCACTTTTTCTGACATTTCAGCACATAAAAAATAAAAATCATTACTATGAAAGAAGTTGAAAGAACTACTTTGCCTTCCTTTTATTTTTCTCTCTTCCTTCTTGGTATAAAACCTCCCTAAGAGTGAATAGAGTAGCAACCTAAACACTAGAGAGGGGACTGAGAGGATCCTGTGTTAATGGGATGGAGATGGAAATGGGACAGAGAGATGGAAAAAACAGTTATTGGACGAAGAGAGTGTCTGCTCACTTTTTTTCATGCATTGTAGCACTAGACTATTTGCATGTCAGGAGACTGTCAGGTTACTCAGTTATGGCTGCCTTTATCATAAACATCAGCCCAGAGTAATTGAGGCATCTGACTTTCATGATACTGATACATGCAATTTTGGAATCAGCAACTGATCTACTTAATTCCAACAGAAAGTAACCTTTTCCCCAGTCTATGCCCTGGCATGGGTATTATATAAATTGGTTATTTAAATTAAACTAATTAATTTTAATCACATTTGTGCTTAATGGTTGAAGTAAAATTTCCAAATTGAAGCTGTACCAACTCAGTGGCAGAATAAACAAATTCAAATTTGATTTCCTCATTTTCTGCCAGTCTTTTAATTTCTGCTCTTTACTATACTCCAGTCCCTTCAGCTTCTTAAATATCAAGGTCACTACAAGTTCTTTAAATAAAAGAGACTTTCAGACTGCTTCTGCTACAACTATCCCAAAAGCTGTATGGTCTGCCACAAAGTTGCAACAGAATATAGGAACACAAAACACAAACATTAAACTGATCTCTCACTGTTGTATTTCACTTCAGCCTAGCTTTTCCCAACTATTTTATGCCTTTCTAATTCTTCTGTAAACCAGCTTAGAATTAATCAAATAAAGGCCTACAAAGACATATCTTTTACAGACTGACGTAGTGACACTTGATTGAAATTTTTGAGGGTTTCTCCCTATGGCCCAGGAGAAAAATTCAGAGTGATTAGGCTGGGTCCCCTCAATGTCAACATTCAGAAAGCCCAGTACGAAAGGCAGCAGTGTGACCTTAGTGACTACAGCCTCAGTTATTTACAAAAATACATGGATTAGGGCCCAAAAGATAATATAAAAACTGCTGTTCAACCAAGGTGTCCCTAAAGCACTAGAAAAGAGTCTGAGTACATCAGAGAAATAAACTGCAGAAATTGCAAGCAGAAGAAATGATAAGATTGATTTTGTTGTCACTGTGTGTAACTATGAATAGCTGTATAATAACCAGGGAAGAGCAAGTAAGTACAGAACAGATCAACTTTTTGTGGCTAATTATGTTTCTTTTCAGTCATTTGCAGTCTTCATGAAACTTAATAAAACTGTACTGACCATCTGCAGACAGAACTCAGAGGATGAAAATTTATTGAGACTTTTATATTGGACAGGTGTAGAGACTATTGTCTTAAAGGCAAGCAGAGTTGGAAGGGATTTTACACCTCTCTTGATAGGCACTCTACTGATACATAAAGTAATGGTGAAATTATCAGCCATAGCTTTCAGATGCAGGACAATGGGAAAATGTTGAAGGAAAAAATTAAGTTTCTTTATCATTTATGATATATCCACCCTGTACACTTTCCAAGAGCTAGAAATATTTTTCCTTTGCAATCTTTAAGTATTTTGAACAAAATGTTATATACCTACTGAATATGTGAGCTCAGTTCCTAAGTTTGCCTTTTGGGCTGAGCTACAGTGAAGACTTGTGGATTTAAACTAGTGATTACTTTCTTCCTCAAACTGTATTTAGGTGCTTGCACTTCACAGGCTTGGTTAACATCTGGTTCACTGCTCTGTGCTCACAGAAAAGATGATTTCTGTACCATGGGAAAAAAAAATAAGCCTCCAAACCTTTATCAGAAGCCTTAAAATGCAGGGAACTGAATGCTACATGCATTTTAGGTGCATATTTGTCTCTGCTCCACTGACAAAAATAGTTGTGCAAGTGCCACGTTTGTAAACTGCTTGGGTTGGAACACTTCTAACACCTGTGGCAATGGCAGGCTCTGCCAGCCTTTTAGTACACAGTGAAATGATAAAAATGTATTAGCTTTCCACTTTTCAGTTGCAGTGCTAATTACACAAGGCAGCTGGTGCTGCAGGAAAATCTGTACTGTTTAACAGTAAAGGAGTTTAAGTGGAAGGAGGGAACGTGGTGCTGCTTCACAACTGTCTCATTTTTGTCTTTCATCTCTTTTTTCCTTCCAGCATTTTAAAATGACTAGATGATGAGAAGGACTAAGGGACAGGAAGACTGGTGGAAATATTGAGAGAAAGCAATGGTGTGCCTGTGAGGGGAGAAGACATGGCATGATAGCTGGGAAAGTCTTGCTTGGACTGGCCCAGAATTGCCCATTTCCCTCCATATATTATGTCTCTCCTTGAATTGTCAATGTTTCTCATTTGCCAGTACTATTTCCTCCAGTCTTCCTTTCCTTTTTTCTTTTTTTTTTTTTTTTTTTTTGTTTGTTTTTGTTTTTGTTTTTTTTTTTGGTTTTTTTTTGTTTCTTCTTCTTTTCCCCTTTTATTTTTAGAAATTGTTTGAGTCAGTAATAAGCAGGATAACCTTTGGTCACCTAAAAGTGACAGAAGACAATGGTGTCTCCTGCAAGTTAAAATAAGAACAACTGTTCATACAGTACCACATAGCCTAAAGAAGAGAGAATATTTATGTTTACAAATTCTGAGTTTGCAGAAGCTGAGTCTGCATATCTGTGCAAGTGTAAAAAAAAGGGGGGGGGGCTGTATAATATGATTTTAAAATCATATGCTGATTGTTCCTTTAAACACAAAGCCCCCAGTGATACAAATATATAACTCACCAGTGAGTGCTTAACATCCCAAGGATTTCATAAAATTAAAACTCATTTACATGTCAGTCTAAGGTCCTCCTGAGAATATTTGCATTTCCTTGTCTTCCTATAATAAAGGTAATTAATGCCACTCAGTTTTTTTAGGACTACAACTGTAAACAGGATAAATGTGGGCTGTATCAGGCCTGTTAGATTTACATTGTCCCAAAGAGTTTGATGTTCACATCATTTAAGTGTTATGTGATGGGATTACCTGTGGGGTGCCCACAAAAGCCACACTCTCAATCTCCTCCTCAGCTGGACAGGGCAGAGAAAATAAACTAAAGGTCTTTCCCTGTTCCAGCATGGAGTCCTCCAGGGATTCCAGGTGGATCTCTTCTCCCCATGGACCTCCCTGGGCTGCAGGGGCACAGCTGCCTCAGCAGGGGCTGCAGGGGAATCTGCTCAGGCACCTGGAGCACCTCCTGCTCCTCCTACACTGACCTGGCTGTCTGGGGGGCTGTTTCTCTTGCAGGGCTGTTTCACTCCTCTCTCTGGACAATGTAGCTGTTTTTGTCCTTTTCCACTCTGCTTCTTAGCTATGCTATCCCAGAGGTGATGCCACTGTTACTGATTGTCTTGGCCTTGGCCAGCAGTGGCTCCATTTTGTAGCCATTGGACATGGAGGAAGCCATCTGCCACCAAAACCTTGCTATGAGAGCCCAATACACATTGTTTCCTCAGATTTCCAGTATCCTGCATTCTTGTGTTAGGTATGGTGATTTCTAATTACCTGCAAAACTGGGGGTCTCCTGAGCAACTGCAACACTACAAACATCAAGGTCATTCTCGTGTCCCTACACAACAGGGCAGTTAAAGGCAACTGGTGTCAGTGTCTCTGAGCTAAACTCTGCCTACTCTTTGATTTGCAGGTCAGGCTTCTGCTGTCAGGACATTTCCAAGGTTCTGAAATAATTTAATAAAGTGAACTGAGACAGCAGCAATTCATAGCAATCAACCACAGGCATTCCCCTCCACACTTGATGACAAAATACTGAAATAGCCAATGAAAGTAATGAAAGATACTGGATTAGTATCAAGGTCCCAGAAATCATCAGTTCTCAATTCAGTGTGTTCACACAGCGAAATTGGAAGTCTGGAGGCTGTTTTGCCCTAAAAATGGCAGGCAGCAGCACCTTCTTTGCTGTAGCAAAAATAATTCACTGCAACCAGACAACAATTAAACCATTTCACAGATCCAATTATCCTTGACTGATGGGAGATTATATTCAGCCCTGCTCCTGATTCTACATTGTTCTCTTATGAAAGTTTTCCCAAAGCCTTTTGGGATCTTTCTCCTAACTGCTAATAGCAATAGGTTTATTTCTTTTTATTACAAGAATAAACATTAAAAAACCTTTAAAGGACTGGAAAATTTCTGTGGGTCTATTGATGACTATGTTATTTTGTGTAATCACACTTGTCTCTCATGAGGAGGAGCTCTCAATAAAGGCATCAAATTGTGATGCAGAGCACACAACTTTGATACAGATACTTTTAAAGTCTCCTACAATTCAAGGATACACAAATAAGCCAAACCCTTTCTTTCATGACACTGTGCAAACCTGAGATAATCTGGGTAATTTTATAGCAATGAGAAGGAAGGGATATTTAGCAGGGCAAAAGGCCTGAGGAAATAGAGACACATAATGTGGAAGTTGCTGCAGCAGGAACATTTCTGTGCATGGACATATGAATTTGCTTCTCCCACTGGCAGTAGCTTCCCAGCCCTGGTGGGAACCAGACTGTCCCCTGCAGCACAGTGGGTTCCTCTCCCAAAAAACTGGCACCAGTGTCACCACTAATGGGAAGCAGCAGAGTTTAACCCCTGGTAACTGTCCATTACCCATGTCTTATCTTAAAAACCAGAAAATATTTATGGAGGGTTTTTTTTGCTGTATTACCTAATCTAATGGTCAGAGGGAGATCACGCCTCAAGGGAAACCACTCTTATTGCCTCATAGGTAGGCCACTTATATTTTTAATTTTGATAAATTGCTAAACATTTCTGATATTAAGGACAATTAAAGGCTGTGACAGTCAAAGGAAAAATATAATAAAAACCAAAGCCAAGGACATCAGCCCTTGATCTGTGAGAACAAAATATTGGATTAAAGAAACGGAAAAGTCATTCAGTTACTGCAATATGAATGGTCTTGAGATGCCAAATATGAATACAAAATTCAATTTTTAATCCATCTAAAAGTGTATGTCTGCAGTCTTTGATTTAAACTCATGTCTAATGCAAATCTTATTAAATAGATGAAAATGTTTGAAAAAAAGAAAAGAGAGAAGAACCAACTGCATAACTTCTCCTCTTCTCTTCCAGAATAATATCTTGATCTCTTCAGGACAGCACACAAAGGTCCTTAATGTTTCCCCTAGATCAGTTTTTGCTTATTCTTTTTTTTTTTTTTTTTTTTCCATCTTAATGGCTATTTTGGATAACCTTTGTGTTATCTAAAGGCCAGAAAATTGGAATTTCTGCTAATGGTTCTACTTCTAGCATTTCACATTCCTTTTTTAAGTGATATAAGCTAATAAAATGAACAGAAATAAAACAAATGTGCATAAGCACATTTTGAAAACATCAAAGTGCAATTTTCAGTAAGAATAATCTCTTTTCTGATGTCCATTCCAAACTATAGAGTAGACTGACAACATCCACAGATTATTTTTCACATTTGCTAAAGAAAATACCTTGTAACTCCATTTGTATTCAGTTGATGCAAGACAAAAAAGATGAAGATATCAAAACCAGACAGTGTTGCCATATGTTCCAGTATAGAAGCAAATTATAGTACACCAACACCCCATCACTGTCATATAAAAAGGCAGCAAAGATAAATGTACCCTAAAAAATCTACTAAAGAATTAAAAGATGGGTAAGATAAGTTTTAAATTAAATAAACCAATTTAGCCCCCTTTTTACTATTCTTTTTTTTTTTTTTTACTTTTTTCCCATTATTAATATTGTCACAGGTTCTTTCCGTACTTCCTCTCAACTATCATTAGAGATCTTAATGTAATCTTTGACCAGTAGCTTCACATTTTTTTTTTTCTTACAATTAAATCTTCCAGGAACTGTAGGTTGAATAGCTTAAGAATATGTAATCTTCTTATATCTGTTATATCAAAAAAATCTCAGCCCACACATTAGTGGTCCTCATAGCATCAAATCATAGTATTATATATGCTGCTCTGTAATTTTTTTTTAAAACTTGAAATGTGTGACTTGTCTAGTTTTGGGGTTTTTTACAAGTCTAGATTTTGTCATCTCAACCCTCTTTTTCCCATCAAAATGTATTTCCTCTGGAAAGAAGTTTAGGGGTAAGGTAGGCTGTGCTTTGCTTTTCTGTGGTTATTGCTATGTGTGGGTATTTTTCTGGGTGGAGGGTATCCTTTACTAGGTTCACCTTCAGCTGAGTTCTGAACATTTCATGTACACACAGGCATGGAGATGGAAATATGAAAAGGATGGAAAATCCCTGTATTCAAGACTCTGCTTTCCAAGTATATAGATTACTGCATTCTTCAGTTTCCCTTTTATCTTTAGAAGAAGGAATAATTACCTATGAGCTAATAATCACATTAAAAACTTCAATGGATTTACAATCTTCAGGAGAAATGAGGAGGGCTTTGAGCAACCTGGTCTGGTGAACGATGTCCCTGCGCATGACAGGGAGGTTGGACCAGACGATCTTTGAAGGTCCCTTCCAACAACAACAACCATTCTGTGATATAAAGGATAATTGGTGACGTGCAATGTGGACAACTTGTCTCCAGGAATGACACTTTCTCTACATACAAGCTACTTCTTTCATTGCTTCTTCCACCCCCTCATTTCTCTCTACAGCTCCCAACCAGTCACAGTTCAGAGATGCTTCTTCCAGATCCTCAGTTCCATTTTTGTATATCTTCTCACAAATGTGTTCCCTCCTTTCTTAATAATTATTTCTGCAAATTGCTGCTAATAATTTGTGTTGATTCACCCTGAATTAGCCTTCAAAATGAATCAGAAATCTTAAGAAGTGCTATGACTTATACAAAATATGTCAAAAAGTGGCTTTTCTCAGGACTGCTGGTTCTTGATGATGGTGTGGGTGGGTTTCTCAGCCCAGCAAGGTGTCATTGCCACTACTTTTTTTGAAGCAGACACAAGTCTGATAATACATTAGTCATTTATATGGCATTCTTCACCCATAATAATGATCTTAGAACATCTGAAGGTCTGTGAACTGATCCAGTGCAGAGTGCAAAACCTGACTGGCCTGACAAAAAACAATATTCTAGGTGGGGAAGGAGGACTTCTTACCGACCCCTTAGGAAGCACAGGCTGGGAAGACAAGAAGGGAAAGTTGCCCTTTATGTGATAGAACAGCTGGAATGCATGGAGCTCTGCCTGGGGATGGATGAGGAGCCAACTGACAGCTTGTGAGGATCAAAGAGAGGTAAGGGTTGGTCTGTGTTTTCTACAGGCTGCCTGGACAGGAAGGACAAGTGGATTAGACCCTCAGGAGAAGAACCAGATTAAACTCTCTACGGAAAGAGAGAAGCAGTCCCACATTTGGAGACCCTGGTCATCATGGGGTGCTTCACCCAGCCTGAAGGTTCAGGTACAGATTGAAGGTACTTCAGTCTACTGAAGGGAAAACACAGCAGAGGTTCCTGGAGTGCAGCAGGAGCTTTCTCATCCAAGCGAAGACAAAGAGGAGAAGTGATCTGCTGGATGCCATCCTCACTGCTTGGGGATGGGAAGGTCATGGGAAGCCTTGGCTGCAGTGACCATGAGTTAGGGGAATTCAGGGGTGCCCCCAACATCAAGCATTCTGTGATTCCCTCTATCAGGGCAGGAGACACTGGCAGCATCTACAAGATCTGACGTAGCCTAGATAACTGGATAATTATTTGCCAAAAGTATTAAAGAATAGCTTAAATAACTCCACAGAAACAGGCACAAGAAAGGCAATGCAAGTGTACAAAAAAAAGTGAAATGTACAATAGTATATAATGGGTGAAATAAATTTAGCCTCTGTATTTATTCCTGCTTATGTCCCTATGCAGAGCCTACACAGCAGGCACACACCTTCTGAAAATGCCTAGGTGTTTGCTTTTACTGCCTAGATCTTTTAAATCTAAATCCTTTTCATTGAAGTTAATTGAATATTAAAGAAATTTGCTTTCCTGTTTCATAAAAGTATTCCCTTAATCCCTAATAGTACATGCTATCACATTCCAATCTAAGCTGTAGGACTTTTAATCATATTTACATATCCAAATAACTTCTCTCTAATCACACAGGCAACATTTTATTGACCTATTTCAGTTCAAGCTCATTAAACACAGCTACTCCGATGCGTAAGAAAAGAGAAGAATGTGAACAAACAACCCCCCCACTCCTCCCCAATTAAGTGTAAAGGTGTAAAATACAGAAAAGCAAAATGGCTGATTTAAATTCTCTCATCTGAATTCTCTTCTCAGGTCCAACCAAGCCTTCAGTTTCTTCCTCACTGTGAACTGAGGTGTACTTGCAGGATTTCCATTGAACAAAAGGGACTAAATGTTGTCCCCAGTCTGTAGTGTGCAAGCCCTCACTGCACCCAAATTTACACAACTTAGGTCCCAGAAAGTGTCTAGCAATAGACTTGGCAGCACAGAGCTGCAAGAAATCTGAATTTATCTTGCTAAATCTCATGCAGAATAAGACCTTTAAGAGCTAGTCAGGCATCCCCTCAACGTGTTTGGAAAGCTGATCCTTAATTTCTTTGCTGCACTGGAATTGTCAAGAGTTTTCTTAGATAATAAGTTATTCTGGGCTGACATCAGCTAATACCCATTTCTTTGGTAACCTCAAAAAAAGGCTCTCTTTTATACTATGTGACAGGACATATTAGTAATCATAAAGTTATAGTAGCAACAGGTCAAGCAGTGGCAAAACACTGTTTTCAGAGTAACTGAAGATTATTTATTCTGTAAAACTTCTAAGCAAACACAATAAAGACACATAGGACTGTTGAAAAAGTTTGTATCTGTGATATATAAATAAATGTTTTAATCTATGATAAACAGCAAATTAGAAAAGAATTCTATATTATTTGCAGGCTGAGATGGAAGCAGATGGAGAAATTGATAAAATGGGATAGATGGCATTTCAGCTTCTGAGCCATACTGTTGAGCATTTTTGCTTTTCTGAGATTTCCAGGATATGCAGATATGTTTCTATTCAATTAAGCCTGAATTTGCCTCCAGTTACAACTCAGCATTTATTGAATTGCAAGGATCCTTATATTCAAGAGTTCATGTGCTGACTTCAGGTAAATCATGATTCTCAGCAGCATCATCCTCACTACTGAGGTATTTTATGTTTGTTCTTTAAATTACTTGCTCAAAGCAATACTTGATTTCCCAATATGTAGCTGAATAACTAATTCTCCAACAGCTTAGCAGAATCTTTACCATATGAAATGCCAAATCTGGTTTCTGTGCTCAGCTTTCTTTTTTCACAAGACTACCGAAATGTGCTTACACCCTACTCCAAAATATCCACAAAGTACAATAACATTATGTTAAGAAGCATTTAGATATGAGAGTTTAAACGGTGCTTTTGATTCATGATATTTAAACCAAGAGATTAGCTGATTAAATCTGACAAAATAATGGCACCTGCTTCTGAATGTGGAGCTGTTATTACTGGTGGCATAGTTAAAGTTGCTTTGAGATTGGTAGCTACAGCTTGTACTGAATCCCTTGGACCTGGGCCAGCACACATTAAAGTCAATAGAAAGGAGATTTGCTTGCACTGAAATCAATCAGAAGTGAACTCGTGACATTTAGAGCTTGCAAAATTGTATGTATTGTCTGCTTAGTTTCCTAGATGCATGCTTGTTTTGCCTGCAGAAGCAATAGTTGTCATAAGAACTTCTGGGCTGCAGAAATAGGGATACTTTCAAAAGCACAATATCAAGTTCTTTGCTCCTAAGGAAAATATCTTTAATAATGCCCCTTCATAACATGTTTTGCTCATGCAGGGGGGTAGAAATACTCAAAGGAAAAGATGGAAAATTTTAATTCACAGGAAAAGCATTAGCTTTATCATGTCTTTTCTTCACAATATACCAATGTTTAAAAATACCAAATAAATTAAGCAAATGATACTATGCTCATTTTTGCAGATGGGGATGCTGAAACACACACACAAAAAAAGATGCAATTTCTCATAGTCACACATTAAATCCCTGGCAGTGCATGGGACAGAGTCCAGGACTGCTGATTCTCTGTGAACCACTACACTACACTACTCTCAGCATGATTTAAAGAGCCACCTTCATTCTCAGAAGACAGCTTTGTAAAATATAATTTTGCAAAAGATTCTCAGCTGGATTTCACATGCAGTACTTCTAAATCCAGTTTTTTTCCACTCATGCTATTTCCCAGATTTTTGATTTCACAAAATGTTTTGGGATTAGCTTCTGAGAGCCTTGAGTTTCAGCCAAACATGGATTATGGATCAGATAATGCTAATTACAATTAATAACATGGGCAATAGTATTGTAAATTGAGAAATTAACACAGAATTAATTTAGTCACTGAAAGCTGGAGTGATGCTACAAGAACACAAAATCCATAACTAGAGACTAAAATATGATAAAGATTAATGTTTAAAATATTTATTCTGAATGGAATTGGGTGATAAGTAAATTTACTTACAGACCCATAACTATTCAGAAACGGGGAATAAGAGTTGGGATAGATTTGGCTGCTGATATTTTTTCTATTATTCATAAGAATAGTACTTGTTTAATTTAAACACAGTGTGCAATTACTTCCCATCAAGATATGGCCTCCATGTTCAGAGAAGATTTGAAGGAAATTCACCATTTCCCAGAAGTACAGCCTTACCATTGTTCTCAGTCTAAAAATAACTGTTTTCATTTGCTTTTGCTTTTTCAATTCTTGTGATTATTTGCTTAACAGACTAGAACCTGTAGTTCACATATTTTCCTGTCAAGGAGTATCCTTCTCACTAGGTTAAAAAATTACCGATACTCTGTATTTTTTACTGGTTGGCTGTGCACAAAATGGAAGGGATTAATCACAGAACAGATTAATAAAGTGATGCCTAAAAGGTCTGGTGCATAAACCTGTAACTGGCAAACCTCTGCCCACACCAAGACTTTAATGGTTATGATGGACACGATTAACAAAACATCCATTTTATGTGTAGTGTCTTACACTATAGTATTGAGGATTTACTGGAACAGGTAGACACAGAAATATGTGCTGTTTCTATGTCCTCATCATCTTTTTTGTTACTTTTCCCACTGTAGGAGCTAGCAGTCACAAACACCTTTATGAATGATAAGGTTGAGTTAGAGTGTATGAGAAAGGTAATTGTGAAAATTTAGTGATCACTGCACTATTCCTGAAAACTGCTCTTTCTGATCACAGAGTAGAAATGATATCAGTAAAATTTGAAAATTGGGCAAATTTTTGTGCTATGTCAAAATTTTAAAATTGACATCTGAAATTTTCTAAGTGCTGCATCAAAATATTTTAAAAAGTATTATTTTGCATGACTAGTTACATGATAAGTTATAACCTGCTTATAGCCATTATGCAAGCAGCAAAGTGCAACTTCTAAATTCTGTGTTGAGTTATTTTGTCTAATATCATTAGATATTTGGTGACTAAATGGTAATAATTTCTCAGCCCTAGTTACTGTATATTGTTTGAATTTGTTACATTAGAATCCGTTTGTCCAAATGAACATTAGAAGCAAATGAAGGGACCACAATTAGAGTCTTTATAATAGACCTTTCAAAGAGTATGTGATATATTGTCTTGATTCTGATGCTAAAATAGATGAAAATTTTCAATATTTAGAACAGACACTTTAAAAAGACAAATTCTGATCTGTAAGTTCATACTCCAAATTTGAAAAAAATGGTAGACAAAATCATTACTGTGGAAATGTTTCAACCAAGATTTATACTTGCTCAAATTTCCTTCTTCACCCTTTCCCCAGACTACTATGACCATTGTTACTTTCTAAAATCCCTGTAAAATATAATGTGATTCACTTTTTATAATTTGCAGAAATACTGACTAGCATACATCCTTTACTGAAGCTATTACAGATGTACTGATGCTATACTAGAGTGCTTTGTGGAAGTAAAAAACATTGCATATGTGCTGGATATAAAAATTGTAAATTTGAGCAAGGTTGACCAGCATGTTTAAAAACCCCTTGCACATCAACATCTGAAAACACTGAATGATGCAAGAGACAGCAATGCCTTTGTGACAAATTTTTTTAGCTCATCTGTAACTCCTAAATACTGAAATGTCCTATTCCTGGCTCACAGGCATCATAAGTACACAGCCTCACAGAATGTTTCAAACCAGCAGTTGTGGTGGATGCTTTGAAATCATAGTACAAATATGGTATTTCACTTCTTTTCAGCATCAAAATGATGTAATAAATCCCCAGTCAACAAACAGCAGAGATTTTGGAGAATGGCAGGTGACCAAGGAAACTATGACAACAGTATTATAATAAATTCATCTCTCAAAGGGCTTTGGAAACTGTGCAGGCACTTGGATTGTTAGTGTAGCATGTAAAATATGGAAGAAAACCCCAACATTTCCAGACCCAAATGATGGTGTATTGAGCTGGGCTCAGTGCCCCAGTAACGCTGCTACACAGCTCCAGGAGCAGACTGAAGAGCTGCCAGACTGGGGTCTGAGCAGAGCAGGCACCCAAATATACACACATCCAGTTTTGTACATCTGCAGGCACACACTGCTTTGGAGGGCTCACTGTGGAGCATTTAGACACATGAAGCATGATTTCATTATTCAGTGGATGTTGCCATAGTATTATCTTTTTAACACTGACATAGTTTTTCCCTCTTGTGGAAATAACAAGCTAGCAGAGAATGGCTCTAAAACAAATGGAAAGCCAAACCAAAAGGAAAAAAAAAATCTATGTAAGGCAGAGACTGAATCTGCACTATCTCACTGAAGAATATATTAAAGTTAAAGGTGCAACATTGCATTCCCATCTTTAAAACCTTAAATAACCTCAGCTAGAAACAGCACTTCACTTTTTGCAGTCTTTTTTTTTTTATGAGAAACCATGCTAGAAAACAATCTGATTTAAAGAGTTTGAACTCAATAGTTTTAAACTTCTTTGATAAAAGAAAATAGAAAAAGCCAACAAAAGAAATAAAATCCTGCCAGGGTATCTGATTCTAACATCTCTATAATTCAGTTTTTCAGAAGACAGAAATCTTGATTTGTCTCTTTAAACTAAATTCAGCTGGATTTCCTCAAGTACACTTAAAGCCTTTAGTGTGACTCACTTCAATTTAGGATCTAGAGAATAAGGAGAAATAATTGGTCTTGGAGGAAAAAAAAAAAAAACCAAAACTGCAATGCAGAAAATCACAGTTATAAAATGGGAACTTCAGCCCATGATATTCTGATATTCTGGAGTGGAAGTCAGATAAGTATGAATGATCACAAGAATGAAAGCAGGGATGGTACCTCCTGCTTACAGCCAGGTCTGGTGAGTCTCAAATCTAACCAAGTACTGTGACATCACTCTCTGATCAAGCAAAGGAAAAGTGTCCAGAAAAGTTGTCAAATAAAGAAATATGCCATTTTACCAAGGCCATAGTCACACTCACACAGGTGGCAACTGTTTTTTAAAGGAACTAGCCTGTGATCCTGTGGCAATTGTGATTACTAAAATGTATGCCCAGAATTTAGGCAAACAGGAGAGAAGACAAGCTGTCCATGGAGCTGCTTTCTAGTGGCTTCAGAGCAGGACCCTTATGTTGTGGGCAGTGCTGGCCACAATGACTGTCACCAGGCTGCTGGAAAACTCCCCTCATAACCTTCCTTCCACTTGCTTTGAACTTCTGGAAGAAAATTGAAATGAAAGTGGTCCAGCTATTTCCTAGAAAAGGCTCATAAAAATATATTTGGGACAATGATAAAAGATATCAGTAGATCTTGATTTTGAAATGCTATAAGAAAGTTTCTGCTTGGGAACAGAACTTAAAGAGAATGTTTTTACATCAAGCAGGGCCTTTTTTAGACTCAAAAAAAAAAAAAATCACTAAATGTTTCAAAACCTGGTCAGGTAAAATTTCTGTAGATCGTGTCCTTTCTGAGCATGCATAAATGTGTCAGCTGATGAGACGGAAATGTGCACCTTCTTATCACAACTGTACTACAAACATATCTGAATGAGATAACAGAGGGACAATATCAGACTTTGTAAATACTTGTTCTTTCCAAGATCATGTAATCCAAGATACTTGAATTTCACCATTCCTTGTCTGCTGGGAGCAGTGCTGTGTGTGCTGCAGACTGTCCAGCCCCTGCTAGCAGGAGGCCCATAGACCTTACAGAGCAGTCTGCAGCCACAACCCATCCACTCTGCTGTTTTCTCACATCAAGGAAGGCCTGGTATTGAAGCTGCTCTTTGCAAAGTTGCAGATAAACCACATGAACAGAAATATTTCAGTGTTATCCCCCTCCCCCCAATTAAAAAAATCAATAAAATATATGGAAATGAATACTAAACTTTTATAATTAAAAATGAAAATATGAGTTCCAGAGTCTTAAACCCTCCACAAAAAAAATGAACACCACATTACATGCAGTGTAAGAATGCAGGTCTTCAGAGCCAGATTCAGCAAGAGCAAGTTAAACCAAGGTTCAAACTGCCCCACTTGGCCACTTCTTCCTGCAATTCCTTGCATCAAGCACTTTGCAAAAGAAGCAAAAACATCCCACAGCCACCAGTCTCTTCTACAGAGCTCTGACCCATGCCAGAGTACACAAAGTTCTGTCCTTTGTACTCAAGGAAGAAAGAGCCCAAGTGAAGGATACTCATACTCACATAAGAAAAAAGAAAATACCACAGTCTGTATGAACAAAAAACCCAAACTGAAATCACACAAGAAACCTGAATTTTCATGTGTTTGGATTTTCAGGACTATGTTTCTATCATCTTAGCAGCATTATTTAACTGTTTTTTTTTTCTTTGTGTGTGTTCATGTATTGAAATAAATTATCTAGGCCAAAGTTTTGTTCTGTCTCCACATGTATAATAGGATTCAGGAAGACAATTACCACATGGCAATTTTTCCATACCTGAGGTTTATTTCAATACACATTTCATACTGATATGATCACAGAAAAACCAACCTACTTATAAAATCCTAGTTTTCCTCAAAGCTCAAATGGAATGCAGAGTGAGATTAACATTTTAGTTTCTGGTTTTGATTACTTGGTGGCATAAGGATAATGCTGTAAATTAATTAATATATATACAGCAAGATGCAAATAACATTAGTCTGAGCAAGGACACAAGATTTTTTTCAAGGTACCTAGGAGGCCTGAAGGGTCTCTGAAGGGACCAGAATATGGAGTCACAAAACCAAAACGGCTGCATATTCCTATGCACAGTGACAGAAAAGGAAACTGGATAGCTTAATCCCTTGTATGTGTATATTAAAACTGACAATTGAGGTTTAAACAGATTTAAACCAATTTTAACTACCACACTACTACAGAGTAGTTGAAAAAAAGAAGTAAAATCAAAAAGCAGATTGTGGATTATAATTCTAGAGATTCCATCTGATAGTAAACCCAACAGTAAATAACAAGGTTTTACTGATTCTATTGTCTGATATCCACAAAAGGTGATCTGAGCTGTGAGTAGGAATACTATTAATTAATTAATCTCATTCAGTAATATGCTTAGCAGTTACACAGCAGCAAGCATTCAACAATATTAGTGTAGTTAGCACCTTTAGTGTATAAGTAGCTCCAGCCATCAATTATTTTAATTCTTAATACTATTCCAAGTGCTCTTCTGCTACTGAAGAAATGTATAGGCTGAAATAGTGATTTCACAGTACAGTTAGCTAATAAAATTGTTTTCTTGATATTGTATTTACTTCTCAGCTGGAAAGGTGGAAAAGTATGCAGTTGTTATAACAGTTTCCACAGCATTAATGAGACAGTTTCCCTTGAGCTGTGGCAGTAATATTTGTGGTTAATTTGGTTTTAGAAAGTTTTAGAAGAAGTTTTAGTTTATATTTTTGCAGAGGTTAGGAAATCACTATGAAGAAAATCAAAATACCAAATGCTTTGGACAACAATTTTTTTTTCTTGCCGCCTTATCTTGGCACATGGAAAAGAGCTACCCAAAATGCAGGAGAACTTGTGGTCATTGGCACATTTACTTGCTTTTGGAAATTGATCAGAATTTCAATGAAAGCTTCATAGAACTTTTCTGTAACAAAAGTTACTAGGAAATCTGGCTAAGGCAAAATGTAATTTTCTCAAACCCACGCCACTTGTACTTACAATGTAGTGTAAGAGCACGCTCCAGGCAAGGTCTGAGACTGAATTCACCAGCCAGACATTTCCTTGCCTTCAGAAATGCTCTAAATGACTGCTCCGAGGCAGCTCAGGTGTTACTGCTCTTAGATACATCTTGTGCTTTTCAACTGATGTTGTAACCCTTAGGAACAAGGCTTGAGAGCAGGTTCAGGAGCTCTCCAGCTGCTCAGGAGCCTCCAGGCATTCCCCTGCAGGCCAAGCCAGTCTGGGTGGGCTGCACTGCACACTGTCTGTCCTGGCAAGAGCAGACACAGCAAAGCCTCCCTCCTGCTGTCCTATCACTCTGCCTCTCTCCTGGGCACACATGAAACTGGGAACCCAGCACCACGGCATCCACTACTCCATTCCAGCTGGGAAAAAGCTCTCCTGGGACCCACTGCCTGCCCCTCAGCAGCTCATCAGCTCTGGAAGGGCACTTACCCTGAGGAAACACCACTGCTGCAGGTGCCTGCTCCCAGCCTTTCTCACCAGCATCAGGGCCTCCTATAAGCATTGGAAAGACTTCTAGAAATATCTGAGATGCTGGACTGGAGCCAGTCTTGTCCCTGGAACACGCAAACCCATCAATGAGCCATTGCAAACCCAGCTGGCAGGTAGAGGAGAGAAAGAGCTTTCACAGTCACTTCTTCCAACTTCTGTGTGCTTAGGGAGATTAAATGGGCAAACATTTCTTCCTACACAATGCAATGAGTGTAGAAATAACTTGAAACTCTGCCTGCAGTCCACGGCAGTAATGCAGGCCAGAGCCAGATGTAGACAAGGCCATTGATTCTCATACCAGGAAATTTAATTATTATTAAATAAAAAGGTAGAGGTAAATTAATTCTACACAAAGGCAGGTTAAAAAGATCAGAACTGTTCTAATATTTTTTTTTACAGATGGATACACAGAAAATAAATTGAACATAGTTATCTTCTGCACATTTAAATAGAAAATCTAAAGCCAGTGAATTTAAGTAACGGAAATAAATTTTTGTTCTGTAAGACCTGATTAACTCAGGACCACAGAGTATCACCAAGACTTAACAGGATTTAAAACAGGTTTAGCAATTTGTAAATATAACGAAAATTTTGGTTAATAACTGAAGGAAAAACTTCCTTCACATTGAGGTCCTATCACAAACTCATGAAGGTTAAGAGGAAACTTCCTCTAATTCAAATTAAACTTTAATTGCCACTCCTGGGCTTCCTGTGCTTTTCTCTGAAGCACCTGCCATTGTTAGTGTTGATCAGCAACAGGAGTGCCTATGCTCATAACATTTTGCAAAGCAAGACCACTAACCTAAACCCTCCACAGATTTCTGTACAAGTGCTGTGATTTCTACTGCAAGAAATAGCCACTAAGAAAATTGTGTGTGTTTTTGTTAACTCTGTGATTTGGCAGCATGTTGTGGATTGTCTGTATCAGTCTTTTGCTGATGGACTGTCCCTTCCAGGCTGTAAAAAGAATATTCACCAATATCACCCTACCAGTCACAGCAAATGGGAAAAACAGAAAGGCATCACACAGGGAGACAAGATGCATCCCTGCAAATAAAATGTAAGACAGAATTGTGGGCCTGAGTTTCTTTGCTATGCTGTCCTCAGATTGTCCCAAATGATTGTCTTTAGCAGCAACAGTGCACTGGAAATCATCCTTTAACTTTCAGAGTAAATTAGACAAATCAGGACATGGAGTTTAAAGGGTTCTGTAGCTGAGTATTTGTTGTGCAATTTTTAAATAATCACATTGACGTTGCTTCCTGATGGCTGTCCTTTGCAAGTGACAGAAACTACATTCCAGAATCTTTTTCTTCAAACAAAATTTATGTATAATATTTCAATCACTGGAGATTGGCTACTTGTATTCTTATGACAACATGAATGCACATTATTCAGTGGACTTCCTACTTTGGCAAGGGGAAAACTCACTGTTACCCCAAATTCCTCCTACCATTTCAATAGATTAACATTATTCTTTTCACTTTCTATTATAAAATGTTTCTTTATTAACATTTCATCTCACTAAGATGTTCTAGTATACTTTAGCTTTCAATATTCAACCATACTGAAAATGTATTATGTCTTATTAATCACTGGTAAAATACATACACCACTCAGATTCCCAGATAAATGGTGTAACAAAACAACAAAAATAATATTATTAGTACCAATCAAATTCTATAGTTATTACAGCTAACAAATTCACAAACCACTTGCCTGTTTATTTCCTCCTTTACAATGTTTTTCCAAAACCAGAATGTTAGAGATGAAAATAATTTCTCCTATAAGGACAAATCAAGAAATTCACAAATCCCAAAATATATTAATATTTATATTTTTGAGACAGCTCACTAGAAGCTGATATTCATGGTTCCAGGATGTCAGAACCAGCTTTTGGGGGTTTTCCCTTAGTAACAGTTTTACTTCCTGATAAATAAGTACATTTTATTACTTAAATAACTGCAAAACACACATCATGTATTGACTCTAATCTGAAAGTTAAAAAAGAATACCCCATTCTTGGGAAAGCAGGCCTCATGCATCTTAGGATACTTTTAGCCAAACATTTTACAAGCAAGCCATTTGAGTTTGACTTATTACATACTGAACTGCTTTACAGGAGCTGAGTAGAAACTCCAGAGACAGCCACCAATCTATTAGTGTACACACACATCTTCTCCCACAAACTTTTATGCAATTAGGCCAGGCTATAACTTTAAATATAAGTGCTCATTATCTTAGCTACACAAATCTTTAGTTAATTTTCATACACTATTACGGAATATGGGTCAACCTCATTATTTCCTGTCTACTGAGGATAATTCCTCTTCCTGTTCATAAAAGCTGAATGTCATAACCTATGAATTAAAATACTTGCCTTGTATCCTAGCTTTTGTTATTATTACTACTTATGCAAGTTCCACTAGAAACAGGCCTTTTTGTTCTGTGCCTACAAGTTCAAAGCCCAAGGTGAAACTTCACACTAAAAATTATGTGTGATTAAACTGGAACCTGGCAGAGACACAAACCCAACATGAAGAGTTCAACTCATTAAAAAAACATCAGGCAGGCAGGTGCTCGGCAGTTCTGGTGTGACTGAGTCACACAGCAGATGGGGGTGAATAGTAAGGGGCAGATCTTTGCTGGTGTGCATTGCCTGAGCTCTGCTGGCTTCATCAGAGCTGTCACAGTTCACATGAGAAGAAATATGCCCCTGCACACAAAAAAGCACATAACCATCCATGTATGTGGGTTAAAAGCAATGGTAAGAGCCACAATACTGGAATATGAGGGACAAAATTCCACCCCAACATCTCATATTTCATGAGGTAATAACTCAATTTGCTCAGTCAAATGCCAGACTCTTTAATATCTGCTTTTTAATTTTTTTTTAAACATGTTGATTTTAATTAATAACTCCTTTTTGGCTGGAAAAAGTAAAGGCTTTAGGATATAAATGCATTAAAAACAGTGTCATTCCTCTGTTGTAAAAAAGTGTTATTAATAATCAGAAGAAAGCCAGTGTTTACTACACATGGATATGCAAGAGTATTGCACCAAGCTTTGATACCTTTTTAGTGGAGTGTAGGAGTGTGTGCAGGCATTTACAAAATGAGCCTTTTAAGTCCTTTCTAAAGCAAGACCTAAAATAAAAAGCTAATTTTCTGCAGTTTTAGGGCCAAATACATATTTTCCTCAATGTTCATAGGGATCTGTCAGCTATAATAACCCTATATACACTCTGAGAGGGCTCTTGATGCTGTTTTTATCATCTTGGTAACAGTATGCATACTTCATCTTCCCAAAGTACAAATTTTTGGGATGCTAAGTGCCATATCCTATTGTATTTGCTGGGAAATGCCCTAAGGCAGGAATGATGCATCTGACTCCATGTTCTCAGAAGGCTAATTCATTACTTTATGACACTATATTATATTAAAGAATACTATACTATACTAAAGAATACAGAAAAGATACTTACTAAAATGCTAAAAAGATAATAATGAAAACTTGTGACTCTTTCCAGAGTCTCAACACAGCTTGGCCCTGATTGGACAATGAGTCAAAACAACTCACCGCAGAATCCAATGAAACAATCACCTGTGGGGAGACAATCTCCAAACACATTCCACATGAGCAAAACAGAAGAGAAGCAAATGAGATAAGAATTGTTTTCCTTTTTCTCTGAGGCTTCTCAACTTCCCAGGAGAAAAATCCTGGGAGAAGGGATTATTTCGGAGAATGTGAATGCTACAATACCCTGTGATTTTCCTGGACTGCTGCTGTTAGATAAGGGGGTGCATGGACACAGAATGCTGCTCCTGTGAGGGGTATGCTGTGCAATGGGAAAGGGATGCAGCTGTGGCTGGCCACCAAAATATTGCCCAGGAGGACTCATGGCAGCACAGGGCTATGTGTGACTCTGAACTCCTGGCTGCAGAGCAGAGCATCTCTACAGCCTTCCCCTGTGCTGGGGTCTTGTGTGTCACAGATCCATCAGTCAGGGGGGTTTTATATTATTGGAATAAATACCAATATTGCCAGATGGAATGTGCCTGGGCTCCTCTGGCCTTGCTGCTTGACCAAAGGCGGCTGCTGTGGTGGTTTCACCTCAGAGACACCTTTGGCTGGCTGGATGCTGCAGCTGGGTGCTTGGAACAAGTCCAGGCCTGCAGGAGCTCAGGTTTACCTCTGGTGGAGAAGCTTTAAGGCAAGGTGAAGGAAAAAGGAGTCAGGTTCTGCTGGAGGGTTTCGATCCAGAGCTTTATTCCTGGCACACAGGCCTCTGAATCCAGCAACAGCTCCAACAGAACAATGAACTGTGTGGTTGCTGTGTCTTTAACCCCAGGGAGAGGGGGAGGGATGGGGTAGGGATCCCACCAACCAGGTAAGGGGGGGGAGTCTCAGGGGACAAATGACACCTGGATGGCCCAATGTCCCCTGGGGTTGAAAGGCATCTTTTGAACTTCACCAATCACACAATGCCCTTTCTGGAATGCCAAGATTGACAGACAGCAGTCAGCAGGGGCAAGGGAGGGGAAGGGAGAGGTCATTGGCACGCCTGGGGAAAGAACCAGGATGACTGAAACAGGCTATTACATCAACTGCACCATTCCATGGGAGCATGGTGGGGCTGAGCTGAGACAGTCAGAGAGAGGAGCTGAGAGCTGGTAAATGTGTGACAAGAACATGTGAGGCTCAGCACATCTAAAGCTGCTCACAGAGGAGAAATCCATGCCCAGGCTGGGCTGTGCTGTTCTAATTGGAGTCACAGGGTGTCTGACAGCCTGAGCCTCCTACAGCTAATGGGACTTGTAGCTGAAATATGATGATTCAACTGTGAAATTTCATCACTGAGTATGATCCTGCACCATACCAGTCCAAATGACAAACTCTGAAAAGCGAGTAAAAGTCTTGGAATATGTCAAGTTTCCTTCTCAATAGGGTAAATTGGCACTGCTCCTGGTCACAGTAAGCCAGAGGTCAGTCTGATCTAAAAGCAGATACTGCTCATGGCCACATAATGAGCCAGTGGCTGCTGTCAGATTGAACTGATCTGCAGCAATTTTTATTTGTGCAATGATCCTGTTCTACAAATTCTTAATATTACAGAGATGGACACAAATCCAGACTGATTGTGAGTGTGGTGTTATGCAGCATTGGGCCCACTGTTTGTACTAACTGAACCTCTTCTCACTGACTTACTGTGCTTCTTAATTAACATGACCTTGTAGGTCATTATTTTCATTTAAGGGAAATGCTTAATGAGCACTCCACTTAGTCGTTCAAAAATAATTGGAGCCACTTAAAAGCACAAGAGTGCTCAGAGAAGTACCTGCCCTACTGTGCCCCATAGGCCTGAAATACTAATACCTTTCCTGCAGGATCAGGGATTTTTTTTTTACTCTGACAAGAGAAAGGAGTTTCAAGTCTCAGATATTATGTGTGGGGGCTAATTCCTCCCACTTAAATGATGTTAAGGAAGCATGACTTAATCAGAGGCTGAGGTCCAAAGCCTCTCTGCCCACTCCCCTCAAAAGAGCAGAATCATGATGTCACGAAGTTCAGTCAAGAAAGCCTTTGGCACCCTGGCATCCACTGGGAATGAGCCTTATTTTCCCTACCAAACCCCCAGGTGTGGGGCCTGTGGGGCTGGCCTGACACCCCTTCTGACCACCTGCACTGTCTGGAGCTTCCATGGCAATGCTGCTTCTCGTTTTTCCCAGCCTATTTTTCCCTGCCTGACTCACAGACGGCCTCAGCAATCCTCTATATATTTTTAGCTCCATAAAGCTTCCAGCTGCTGCCCTTTCCTTTGCTGCCCTTCCTGGGAACTGTTGGCCCTGGTCACAAAAGGCCCACACAATTATTAAGAGGGATGCTGCCTTTTCAACTCCTTTAGCTCTCAGTATGAGGAATCCCAAGGCAAGAGAGAGGTCTACCCTAAGTGATTTCCTTCTTGGGAGCTCTTGAATTCACAAGCATCCCCATCCACGTGCAATGCACATGGTGGACACAGCAAGGCCAGGTGTGGGGGGTGCCTGTGGGGAAGGACTGGCCAGTGTGATTTTACTCTGTTATTTCAGTTGCAGTGAAGTAAATCTCACCCTTTCATTCATAAGCTCTGCTCCTTTTGTCCATATCATGCAATTTCATATGGAAGTCCATGACTTGTTTCCCACATTTAACTTCAGCAAATGCCTGTGCACATTCAAGCAGGAACACCCCACATCCCTTCACCACAGCTGAGAACAGCAAGGGCAGTCAGGAGAGCCCAGCTCTGACTGAGGTGGCAGGGCTGCAACAAATCATTACTTTTTTCCTGCCCAAGCCATTTATTCTCTCACCAGATATACTCTGTTCTTTAGGTACCCCACCAAAACCATCCCATGGTTGTTCACATCTCTGACCCCAGCTCTGCTTCTTTTGCTACTCCTAAAATTCTTGCTGAAGAGGACTGGGAATGCAACAAGTCACAATCTTGGCTTCATCTGAGAACAGTGGTCTGACCTGAAACTGCACCTCCCAAGTGAATAAAGGAGAAGAAAGGACAATACTCCTCAGTCAGAGCAGAATTTCCCCCTTATAGAAAAGGTTCATGTTCAGACAAACCAACTCGATGGTAAGACATTTAAATTTTCCAGCTTGTAACTGGGAAACCTTTTGGAATCCATCCTATGTGCCTGTGTTGATCACCACCATGATCTCAGCTACAAGATTCAATCAATGTGTTTTGATCCCTCTCAATTCCAACATCCTACTATGGCAGAGAGACCAAAATGTTTTCTTCCATTTATAATGCATTCATTCTTCACATCCCCATGAATCAGAGATGATGCCATGCTAATAGGCTCTGTTGGAACTGCAAGATTGAAAGTAGACAGTCTGTGGGAGGAAAGGTTGCAGGGTCAAGCATATTACTCTCAAATGATTCCAAAATGGCTCCGCCAGGTCAATTATTGCAAGCTATTATGGTACCTGTCTCCTCTGTTCAGTTGGATTGAGTGCAAAGCCTCATTTAAATTATAGATGAGAACAGCACAGTAGTTACAGACTCTACATAGAATTAATGACACACCACAATGCTTAAGTAAACGAGTTTTTTTATGTTCACGAATAAAATGAAAAGAAATAAGGAATCATCTAAGAATTAAGCTCCTCAGTACTCTGAGCAAACAGATAATTCTCTTCTGGATGTTCTACTAGTGTGTACTTTCACCAGTTGCAAACCGGGCAGTACACACAATTCAACACTTATTTGAATCGTTAATAGAAGTATACTGCAGCCAGTCTGACAAAGTGAAACCAACCTGATAATTGCTTCCTGATAGTCTATTAAATGATAAATGTGAGACTGTAAAGGAACTGTCTGGTACAGCATAAAGAACAGCTCTGACCAATTAAAAATGTATATTTCCAAGACACAGACTTTCATGTGGTGGAATAACTTAGTGGGTTTCTATCAAGGTCTGTCTCAGTAGAGGTGTGATCAGAGACAGAGATCTGATGAAGCTAGACAGAGAAATATGAGCATCCAGTGCCAAGACAGACTTTAGGAACATTAAGAACAACAAATATTAATTAGATGTCCATTATGAAACTTCAGCTTTTGGCAGCCTTATACAGGCTGAACTTCTGTACTGTACATAGCAATTTGCATGTCTCACATCATCTTTTTCACTTGCACTCTCTTGATGATATTCCTAACTTTTAGGTATGGTGATTTTTCTCAAATGTCTTTCCAGCTAGTCAGAAAGGAAGACATCAGATAAGAGACAGAGGATATTGATTATAAAGTCCAAGGTACATATTTCAAGGTAGCAGCTGACCTTGCTCTGTGGCTCAGCATTTCCATCTCCTTATATATTTCTCTTAAAAAATATTATGAACTGAAAGAATAGCACAACCCCATCAAAGCAAAAGAACTAATACTGATCTTGCCTTCAGCTTGACCTTGAGTTCAGTGCAAGGTACCTAAACTGTCCAGTCATTTCATGTCCTCCAGCCTCACTAAACTGAGCTCTTGGTGGTAGTATCACTTTCCTCTGCATTCTTGACAAGCAGTCAGACACGATTCTGCTTTTCTTCCTCACCCAGACACACTCTCAGAGGTGACATGAGCCTCCTGTGGGGTACTGGGTTTCTAGATGGTAGATAATTATTGCCATTTCACTGAGATCTGGGTAGGGAAGGTTACTAATGTATTAGAGGAGTGATGCAAGGCTGTCTGAAGGGCAAAGAGATGAGATCAAATTTTACTGCTATAAAGGATCACAGGCTTTGGAAGAATTTTTCCTTTTCAGGGGTAACCAGAACCATACACTAACTAGCATTACTAGCATTACTTTCTTTTCAAAGAAAACCAGTCCCTTGCTTTTGTTATAAACAAAAGCAATGCTACAGTTTTTAAAGAATTAATGTAACCTTCCCTAAAAACTAACAGCTCCAAGGAAAGGACTATGGACCATAGCTAATCTGGAATACAAAATATATGATAGAGAAAAAGTTTCCAGTGAAGTTGGATTCACTGACAGGTGTAAATATCTTTAACCAGGAAATATCTGTATGATGCATTTGGAGAACATGGGATAGAGGTTACCAGGGACTGGAATAAGGGGACAGTGTAGGGTAGGGATGCCCAAGGTTTCTGATTCCCATAAGTCTTTTTGCAACCCTTTCTGGGTATGTATAGCACAAAAAAGTGAATCAAATAAGTTTCTCTGTAATTTTGGAAGTTTCATAATGGTGATTTTATTTTTGGCTATCTAACCTCAATAGATAAAGGGTTGCATAACTTGCTCTCTTTCTCCATTTCAGTAGCTGGTGTGTTTTATATTGGTGCTTCTGATGTGGCTTTGTTATGGCTGTAAATATGGAGATAGAGGCACAGTTTCTGGAGCTATATTTATTAAATCTCAACTGAGACTTTCTCAAAGGATCAAATGGAACTCAGGAGCTGGGGAGACATGACCCTGCTAGAGCTAGAAGGCAGTGGGGAGGCTTGGGAAATTGGAGAAATCCCAGATGCACCTAATTAAAATTCACCCACCTCTCTGAAGGGAAAGCTGACATGAACTTATCTCTGAAGGGAATTATTCTCCCTTGGGATACTGCATCCTCAATTCTAGGACTTCCAGGCTGAAGAAATAAATGCTGCCTGCCAATATAACTGATATTTGCTAAGAACTCTGCAAATGTTTCTAATTTTGCCTTGTCAAAATGGGTACTTCAGAATAACACAAAAGTTGTCCAGCTCACATCAGTCAGACTATCAATGAGTAATGACAGCCTGGAGGAGTAAAACCTGAAGATTAAGGACATAGCAGTGCTTGATGATTTTTCATTTCTTCCCTTACAGGTTTGAAACTGACATTGACTTCAGAAGGCATTAACTACCCCCAAACAAACCCAACCAGAACTTTTAAATTTTGTATTTACATATTTACATATTAAGTTTTTATTTTATACACTTGCAAAATATATTCTCACTCAGAATATTTCATTTTCTTCCTTATATTGCCATTTGCAAAATACATTCTCACTTAGGATATTTCATTTTCTTCCTTATATTACCACTTTCTTTTTCTATGCAATACTGAAAATGCAAGTAATTGGTATATGAAGACAAAATACTAGTGAAGGCACCTCAGTTCTATGACAAACTGCAATTAAGTGTTTTGAAAAATATTGTGCCTCCCAGTGGCACCAGAACAAGGGGTTACACAGTATCTGAGAAAGTGCTCCTCAATTGCTAGAACTCTATTTTAGTAGGGCTTTAAATCTCTGATAGGCTGACTAGAAGTTTAAAGAATTTAACATTATCTTTTAACACAATTGCTGCTGTGGAAGTTTTGTTAGATGCTGAAGAAAAACTACTTTCCTTTGACCATAACTCAGCTGTAAATTAACTCAGAGTCTATGATCTTCCTTTCAAATCACCTTACAATATTTAGTCATTGCTCCTCACAATGAAAATTTTTCCTTGTCTTTAAAATGCGTAAAACTTGTTCCCATCTTAGAGGAAATGCTGTTAGAAAATTAATTTTCTTTCAAAGAACTTGGACATATTAAAATACACACAGATGTATTTATTAATAGCATTGTTTAACATGCTAAATCCCAGTTTCAGTGGTCACTTGAAGCTAGTAGAACTCAAATTTGAAGGAAGACTATGGGTAAAGAAGTGGGCTGAGCAGGTGATAGCACAAAGCACAGTTACTGAGCTGAAGACATCCCATTAAAATAAACTTTAATTGCTTAAGGATTTTGTAAGTCTTTAACCACTTAACATAAAACTTATGTGCTGGGCGTCTGCCATACTAAATCAGACCAGGAATTCTTTTTAATAAACTCATGCAGTTAACACATACATTGATTCACACAAAAAGGATTGGATTAGAGTGGGTAATGCTGCCTAAATTTTGGTATTTCCTCATCCCTGAATGGTTAATGTTGAAAAAAACCCTCTTTATTATTTGAATACATTTATCTTGGGCACAATGTGAATTTAAGAGCTGTATAAGTTTACTAAGAGCTTTCAGAGACACATCTTCCACCTGAATTCTACAAGGAACAGAAACTAATGTTGGGATACATGGTATGCAGAACATGCACTGGGATTAAACTCCAAATAGACAGCAAAGGGCCCAGGATGCAGCCTGGAGAACTGAACGAGGCTTAGGAGCAGTTCTGAATTTTGTGAAGGGGTAGAGTCCGTTGAATTTAAAGAAAGCTGGCTAGTGCAAACTGGCTTCTCCCCCACAGCACAGTTTCCCAAGGAGTGTTGGGGGTTTCAGCAGGCATCCAGCTGCCTTGGTGCCTGTGGGCTCAGGAACATGCTGGGAGTTCCCATCCCACACCATGACTCCTGCGACAGCTCTCAGCTCCTTGGAAATAAATAAGGTGCTCCCTCAATAGGAAAATGAAACAGATACTTTTCCCCTAGAATTAGAATGACTGTAAAGTTATTCTTTGTTGCCTTTCCAAAGAATTCTAATTTTCTTTTAAGTCACAGTAAATGGAAAAAATAAATGTCTAGATTATAAAATAACACAGCACTGCAAAGAGACCCCAAACATCTGATAATTACAAAGCATTAAAAAGGCACAATGAAAACAGGAGTGGCCTTTCTAAAATCTGGGCACATGCCATAAGAGGCAGTTTTATTTGCCTTAAGAGACATATAAACCGTAGAATTATACAATTTTCAACTCTCCAATACACTGGAAAAGACCTTTAAAATCATCAAGTCCAAGCATTGCCTCTGTACTGCCAAGTCCACCACTAAAGTGTGTCTCTAAGTGCCACATCTACATGTCTTTGAAATAACTTCAGGGATACCCCTCAAAACTAGAATGTAAAAAAAAAAAAAAAACAAAAAAAACAAAAAACAAAAAAATCAGAGAAAAAAGCAATAAGAGAAGGCTTGAAACACATGAAGAATAATTTATGGAAAACTTGGCTTTCTTTTAATTGCATAAATTTTACACTACTCTCTAACACTTATAGATTGGTTTTCCTCTTTTTTTTTTTTTTTTTAATTCTTACTGTTTGTATAAATACAATAGTAGAGAAGGAACATGCATGCAGTGAGGAAGACACAGTTCATACCACACAGATGCTAAAATAGTCTCAGCTGTATCAAAAAGAAAAAGCTCTTTTTCAAGAGCATGGTTCTACAGAGTGCATGAGAACTTGCACTGCTGACCTTCTGCACCTACAGTTCTGTCTTCTGGAAGATGGAAATGGATTTTCTTTTTTAAATGTATGAAGTACTAGAGTGCTGTTTGTTCCCTAGCTTGTAAGATTTACTAGAGCAAAAGAAATGAGAGCTTTAGTCAAATG
Source organism: Agelaius tricolor (assembly GCF_023055355.1). Lineage (NCBI taxonomy): Eukaryota > Metazoa > Chordata > Aves > Passeriformes > Icteridae > Agelaius > Agelaius tricolor. The sequence continues at coordinate 58,073,460 of NW_027269263.1, forward strand.
GGAAGGCAGGTGTCCCTCTTGAGATTACAAAATCAATCAGCTCTTGTTTACTGTACAGCAACAGTCTCCTGCTGTGGCTAAGTTGCAGAGACTGTTAAAACACTGAACAACATTACCATAAACCTTATCTAGTTTGCTGAGTGAATTTGGTTGTCCCCTGACACACAAGTTGCTTTCTCATTGCCATACAGTTGAGCCATCAATATTTCAGTCTGGGGTGAGGAAGGCATATAGGACATGATAGGAAGAGGTCCAGAAAGGCAAGTGTGGATCCTTAGAGCAGAGCACTACTTCCCTCAACTCTCTAAAATTCGCTCTTTAGAGTGAATTCACTCCTTGGAGTCTGGAGGAATGAGGGCCCAACACAGACGAGGAGCTAGTAATGTCCATCAGTCATTCTACTCTCTTTGCAGCCCCTTCCGAATAAATCCCAATTTTTAGGGAGGAACTGGAGTACTGAAGATGTTGTAATAGGTGGAGAGCTCTTTCACACTCACCACTTCAGCCTGTGTACTGGAATGTGGGTGGGCTTTGAGTACAGTGCTGTGCCTTCACCTGTGCCATAAATGTTATGGGATTCAAGGTGAGTCTCATGTCTCTTTCATAATCTCAGCAGAAATTATCTTTGGGTCAGGACTGCCTGAAAAAATCATGTGTCCTCCAACAAAACATCAGGACCACCTTTCACACTGCGATTAAAAACCCCTCACTGACCTATTTTATATGGCAAAAGTGGGGACCTTAGACTTACAGTACTGTAAGGTTGCACAGCTGAACAGCTCTACACCAACTCTAATCAAGGTGCATGTACTTCATAATGTTCTTATTTTTGTTCACCCCCTTTTTAACTCAAATTTAGCCAAAAATTCCATAGAACATTTTTCTTGATTTAGTTTTTACTGTTTGGAACAGGAAATCAGTAATATTTCCTCAAAGACAAGATTTTTTGTGAGGAAAGATGTCTTCTATTGCTCATTGGACTAGCTAATAATGTACAATCATTGCTATGTATCGCTCAGAGAAAATTGTAATTCTTATTTGCTCTATTAACTGGTTTTAGTCTCCTAAGTGACAAATTCAGACTACATATTGCCATTATCCTTTGTGAAGTGTATTAACAAAGACTACAAAACTTGATACAGCAAGTCTACTAAAGCACAACAGTAATGCTTCTAATGCATTTACTGAAATTTTTTCTCTATTATTGACAATATGGCATACCACCAAGTGCTAAAAATCACAGTGAGGAACTAGACAGCATTTGTTTTCCATTTCCAGTTATTTCCAGTTATTTATTTCTCAAGGAAGACTGTACCCCCAGTGTTACTAACAAATACAGTCTTTTTAAACACATTGAATTCTTCACTGAGAAGTCCACTGTGTGTGCTTTTCAGATAGAAAACTTTCCAGTTCTGATGTCTGCTTAAACCAGAGCTGTTTCTAATGCCAGAAGAATTCTCTTTTGTTGTGATGTGTAACTAACCTAGAAGCATTGGTTATGAAATATCCCATATGCCCAGGCAGGGAGAGCTAAGTCTATAAAGCAGGATTTAAGAAAACACGTTGTTCAGGGCTACAGAATCTGATATTGTTCATGCAGTGCTTAGAGCAGAATGCACAATGTGGTTTAAACACCTGGCATTGTCAACATCTCTGTACTCAATGTTCACTGGGCATTCCAAGGTGCTCTGCCCCAGAGAGAAAATCCAAACAGCAGGAACTACCAGCTGTCTGCCTTCTCTGCACTGCTCAGGACAGTGGAACTGTAACAGTGTCTGAAAAACTGAATGTGCACACAGAATTAAGCTAGCTCATAAAAATATTATGCCATTGCCAATTAAACATAAAACTTTATGCCCACAAAGTTTCAATCCTGCAGCAAATCACAGTAAATTAAAATATATTTTCTATAAAATCAGAAGAAAAGAAGAAAATATTTCTCTGCTTTTTTATTCAAACGAAAGCTTTTCCTTCACAATTGGACAAATAGCTTGATATTTTGTTTGGTATACATAAACATAAATATTCTGTATCTATTTGTATATTATTTTGTAAGTATTTTTTTCCTTCAATAATCTGAATCACTACATTCTGAACTGAGCTACATAAAATTTATCAAGTCTTTTTTCTACCTTGCAGACTCTGCAGATTTCAAATTTCAAAATCCAAAACAAGCATTAGAAGAATCACACTGGAAAGTCTGCTTTAATTTTTCTGAACTGGAGTAAGCCCTGCAATGTTTTTTGCACCAAATTTTCTTCTTGAAACTATTAAAAAAGAAGACAGGAGGTCTTTTTAACTAATAAACTTTACACAGTTGCTGTCCATCATCTTCCCATGCACTACTGCATCCTGGCCTTTTCCCCAGGACTTCCATGACTTGATTAGATTTGGGGTTCTGAGACTGCAGAGGAAAAGGACATCTATCACCTCCAGACAGCCCAATCTAACATGTATTTTAATGTTAACAAAGCTGGCTGCAGAATGCAGAATGCTGTCCACAATTCAGTGGCAGCTATGCAGAGAAATGGAATAATTCTTTAGACAGAGGAAGCACAAAGAGTGGTAAACAAGAGAAAACTAATTTTAAGAATAATGCTACTTTCCTTATTTTAAAACCATTGAGAGTGCTAGGATTTAGAAACACTTTGTAATTTTTCTCTATTGTCTTTTATTGCAGAATTCATTTTGTCTCACCTAAGCTAAAGAAAATGGAAGGAACTGTGAAGACGTACCTTATACTCATAAATGCTTCTTTGATGAAGATGAAATCTAAAGAAGGAGTATAAGAAGTTAAGATTCTAAGTACTAAAAATATTCAAAGAAGCCTAGGGATTATTTATAAACCTTATGAAATCAACTGGAAAGACTATGAATATACTCTGTATTTTTTTTTCCTGAAATCTAGTAGCAAGAAACAGTATTTTCCACAGGTAATCACTATGGTGATTGTCTTGATCATTATGAGTTACAATTTTGGCATAAATTAGTGGCTGTATATTAGGGGTGAATGAGATAGAAATCATATCCTTCTATTGCCTACGTTCAAATCTGAAGTAGATTGTTTAAATGAAGTTTGTGTTTCCTACAGTGTTAAACCTTAGTGGAAAAAATTCAGAGCCATTCCAAATATTGGGTGACCATGTAGTATAAAGTATCAGCTGGTCCAGAGGTCATTTAGAACAGGCTGGCAGATACTGACATGATCTTGCTGGATGAAGTGTCTGATTATTCTCAAGGATTAGAGGGAAAAGGTACACATCTCCATTGAGAAGCTGGGTTTCAGTAGCAGAAGGTGGAGGCTAATGCTCTGTGGGGTGCTAGCAGCAGAGTTAGGTGTTAACAGGTGTAGTAAATTTAACAGCAATGATTATTTTTTGTAGAGTAGACTGCATTAATATACCAGATAGCCTCATGCTATGTTTCATACACAAGGTAAGCATTTGGGTTCATTGGGGCATTGATCAAGGATGAGGGAGTTAAAATACGGGTTCTTTTTCCCAGTTGTTTGGAGATTTGGGGCAGAAGGTACTTCAGCTGAATTATAAGCTATTTTTTGTCATTAAATTTCTTAGCATTCATCTGGCACTAAACAGCCAGCATCTTACAAGTCATCCTAAAACCAACAGCAACAAAACTTTCCTTGTCACCTCCTCCTTAAGGGAAAGTTTCATGCTTCCTTTCTTACAGATGTGGCTATTTCCCAAACCAAGGCCTTAAGTCCCACTGTTATGCTCTGCTTATCTGGATTCCCTTCCTTCCTTTGGACAGGTCCCTCTAAGTTTGTTTAGTCACCTCCCTATCTCATTTTCCTTAAAAGAAGAGTGAAATTATTTGTGAAGTGTATGAGGAAATATATCTTAGTTTATATTTATTAATAATCAATTGTTTCAGATGTATTTCCATCAGGATTCCTTGGTCTTTGCTGAGGTAAGTGACAGGGAAAGAAATGCACCATATGACTGATCTTGGGATTCTCTTTGGAGTCCACATACAGAAGTCAGGCAGGATCCATTTAGATTGCCAGAAACTCTACAGATGTTTCCCCCACAAATTCAACTACACAGAAGAGAGCAGAGACATAATCTCATGCCCATCCAGTCAGGCCAGGGTGAAAACAGGTTCATACCTCCTCTCTCTGTTGAAGGTTTAATTCTGCTGTATCAGAGATGCAGTGGGTACCATATAATGGATGACATGAAGGTTAAGTAGTTTAGACTTTGGGGCATACTGAAACCTTCCAAGAGAAGAACTAATAGACATATTATTTCTTGTGGAATATTAAATTTGGTGGCAATAAATCTATGCTACTAATTCCACCTTTTCCCACTAGGAGAAACAGAAAAAGGCTAGCATTTAAAAAGAGATGGGTTCTAAATGTAGCCATAGTGAAGCTCATTGTTGTGGCTGATGAAGAAAAAATTACTGCAAGGTGAAGCAATATTCTGTATTTGTGTAAGTAAAAATCTATGCCTGAATGCACTGCAACTGAAATACACAGGATTGTATTCATCATCATGTATGATGCTGATTTCAGCAGGAACACAGCAGCACTTTCTCTGGAATTCTGCCAGACCCTAGAAAATATTTGGCATCTGAAAAAACCCAACAAGGTGAAGGGTGACAGTTTCAGGAGCATGGTTACAGAATCAGAAGTGAGAACAGTCCCCATGTATGTCAGTGAAAGGAATAATCACATTTCAACAGACATTTCCTTGCTAGGCTTTGTTCAAAGAATAAAAGCTGTCAGCATTGTGGCATACCAGTAACAAAAAGAAAAAACTGACAGGAAAATCACAGTTGGCAGAAATGGTATGTCTGTGGTTCCTGCTGACACCACTTGCATCTATTTTCAATGAGAAAATTGAAAAGTTTCCATTTCATTTAGGGAAAGGTCAAAATCATACAAAACAGATGATGAGCAAGTTCTAGTAATCAATGAAACAGGTCTTCCTCCCCAGCATAAGCTTCAGTCTGTAGACTCTTGAATGGGATTGTCATAGAAACCTACTGAATGGGGCTTTTCTGGATCTCCCTGGGAATCCCTCCAGGACCCGAGCATTCCTTCTGTAGGTGTCTGCATAATCAAATTCCCCTCATTTCTGCCCCCCTCGAATGGCTGCAGCTGTGGGGTGTCTCCAGCCCCAGCCCACAGGGAGTGTGCCCTTTGGGTTAACAATGTAGACTGATCCTATCTCACTTCACACAAGTCAGGTGCTGACTGAAGAGTCCCAGGGAGAGCCGGGATACAAAATTATGAATACATTTATGTATTGCATTCTGATTTCAATTTCTGCTTCCAGTGAAGCCAAAAAGCTGCTTCCATCTTGCACATCATTCACTTTTTAATATCTTAAAAGACCTTTAAACCCTTGCTGATTATTTTCTTTTCACTTTTCATAAATTGAAGTCCATAGAATAAGGCAGCTTATTTACTTTCCTGTATCTGAAATACAGAAGCTCTGCTTGGCCTAAATCAAGGGAAAGGCCACGACACACATGTGGGTGACTTTGGATTCCCTGTGATTGGCATAGTGCAAATGTGCATCAAGGCAATACTAATTACTACTGAGACATAAAAAGTCTATTGCTTTTCTTCATCCTAATCCCAAAGGCAAATTGTTCATAAATAATATTTGAGGTTAATACAGCTATGTGAATCTCTATACAAATATTTAATCAACCACCAATTCAACTACTAGATAGTGCTGGTTTAACTGCTGCTACTTGGGCACTACTGGAGACTTTCCCTTGAAAGTCATATTTTCATTAGACTTTAATACAGAGATATAATTAATGGATAGCTGTCACAGCTGCTCTATCTGGTGATTCACTAGAAGATGTCTGAAAAATAAAATGCATTGCAAAAATGCCAGCTGCAAGTGGCAAACGGGAAAAACGACATGTTACATTATTAAATGAAAAATGATTGACTATTCATTGTAGTATGCATCCAGATGAACACTAAGTTACTGAATTAGAATTCCTTGTGATAAAGAGCCTGGTACAAAAAGCCTGGTTTTCAAAAGTCTCTGTACTTCCCTGTCAGAAGTTTGAAGGACTGGTCTGTGCTGCAAGTCTAGGTGAGAGTCAACAAAACATGTCCTGTCTGTGCACTTAATAAAGCTGTTTCCTTATGCCAGGATGCCTTTATCAACCATCTGATGAGGTCCTTTCTCTCAGGAAGGTGACACTCTGCCTAACTGTATTTTTAGATACTCTGTAGAAAATAAAGCACTGAGCACTGCTGGAGAGCTAAGAAGAAACTCAAGGTACAGTCAAATCTTTGCTTGTGCACCAGCTTCAGACATGATTCTGCCAGATAACAGTTTCCCTCATAGAGTTGCAAAGTTTAACAAACCAACTCTTACCATCTTTAGAAGGGAATAGGATTTTTGCACTTTTAAGTGACTAAGAGCAGATCATTTACTGAGTAGCACAAGTTTAAGTGACAATTAAAAGGTAGATATTGCTGAACAGTGGTGTTTGTAGTACCAGAAAGATTCTGGAGCAGCTTTCTACTGCTAAATCCCCCTGAAATCTGACAATAGCCACAAGATGCATTTTGGAATAGCAAAGACAAAAGCATGTGTGGGTTCAGACTGCTCCTTGGGTGTGAGGAAGTTCATGTAAGAGACTTCAAACTGCTGGCATATGTGAGCTTAAGAAAAGATGGTTAGGACTAGCTAGAGTTTAGGACCAGACAGCAAAGCAAATCTTTCCAGTAAAAGATGAGAGCGCTTGCAGAATTAAACTGACCCAAAAAAAATAGTACAGACATCACTCCCCACCCCCCCTCCCCTGATTTGCTGTAAATTGGACAGCAAATTTACACAAATATTAGTGTATTGATTATCAGCACTATAACATGAAAGGTTTAATTTAACAGCTCAATAACTTTGGGCATGTCATTACATAACAGCCAAGCAGGTGACTCTCTTTTGCCTCTAAATTTAAATTTATACTGTTAATTTTCTACAGTAATACTTTAAGTGCCTGAAAAGTTGATTTTAATAAGATGGTGGATTTCTAAATTGATATTTCAAACTTCTAGGTTGATATGTACCTTTTCCATAGTGATGATTTTCAAGGGGCATTTTAAACAAAAGATACTGGTAAGGGTTATCTACATGCAGTAATGCATTAATCTATCTTTTTTAAGAACAAGACTATAGGTTTTCCTTTCTTGGAAGGTGATAATCCTGAGACTAGATCATGTCGCTTGATAAACAATGGTAAAGTTTTTGTTAATTTTGTACACCCTAAATCCAAAAAATTTTCTTGAAATGATGGAATGGGAAGCTAGCAGAGCTAAAATCATCATTTAAGTTTCAATTTAGTTCACTGAGTGGAAATCTACTCTGCATATCCAGCACTGTAAACATGCAGCCTCCTTCCCTACAGAAGGATTTTATGGCTGCCTGTCTAGTGAAGATATTCTCTGTCTGAGGAACTTGATAAGGAAAAAACCCAACCAGGATCTAGGGGGAAAAAAATAATTACAGAGAAAAAAACCCCAATTTACATACACACAAAATAATTGCAGAATAATGACATCTGCAATTCCTTGTACCTCACTGGTCTGTGCCTGGGCAGAGGCACCTGCCTGCAGAAATCCAAGGGCAGGCTACAGAAATAGGAGCTTAGTTTGGAAACTCCACAGAAAAAGGGGTGACGGGCAAATGCCTAATTAAAAGATACACAAGCAGAAAAGGGGAATTTACCAAATTTTAAAAAATAAGGAAACATAGGCAGAAGTTATTAAAAAGAAAAAATGCAGGAGAAAATAGGCCTGGTTTATGATACACAGCAAAAGGAAAATATGTAAATGTTAAACTGCTATAGAAAGAGGGGATTAGAGGAGAATTTAATACATTATATATTAAAAAAACCACTGTTTCCTTCCTTTTTCATTCTGTCTAGTTTTTTTCTAATTAACTCAGCACTTGTGGCTTTCAGTTTTGTGCTTTTAGTGATTCATTTATAGTGGGTTATCTGGGGCATTATGTGGTGCAAATACTAAATAACCATGATTATAATTGGTTAATAGCCCAAATGCCATCAAACATGGAGCTTCTGACACGATGCCACAATGCACAGTAGTGTACACCTGTTACACACTAATTCATCATCAGTGGTCAATCTGCAAATATTTCAGCAGTCACCACTGAGGAAGATAAAGACCATGGTGTATAGATTTTCCTTCTCTAAACAGGGGCCTGGGTTAAGTCCATGACAGATAATCTGTGGTATAGGACTGACATTGCTTACTCCTGAATTAACAACATCTTTAAAGTCTGATAAAGAGTCTGTATCTGCAGAGCTATCAGCTTGACATCTTTAGCATCTGCTAAGATCACTTAAAGGGTGAGGAGGGGAAGAGAGATGGGAAAGGAAATAGGATGAATAGAAATGAGGTAAAGAAAGGTTATGAGGATGATAAACAGTTTAAGAGTTGAAGTAGCCCTCTAGTCTAAAGGAAGAAAAGTTGGGCTTTTTCTACACATTAAATTACCTCAAAAGAGACAGGTTTAAGCCCTGTTTCTGAAGATATATCTAATAATACTAAAGAGAAAAAATATCCTAATAAATCCATGACTAAGAGTATCTGTAGGCACATAAAACTGTTAAAGCTGCAAAATCCTCTTAAAAAAGCCCCAAACCAGACATATTAATAGCATGATGTAGTGTCCTTGTTGTTCCTGTAACCTTGTGATTGCAGTGACATTGGCAGAGCATAAGCAAAGGCAGCTACAAACTTCTCCACGTTGAATAAATGTTACATTCCCTGTTGCTGTGGGGATTGCCCAGTCTGAAATGTGCAGGATACAGGTGACCTGCTTTTGGGCACAGGGTGGCTGAGCCTGCTGTGCTCAGCTGGCAGCACACAAACCTGGCTGCTCAGAGCTGGGCACAGCAGCTCCCCTCTGCAGGGCAGGCCGTGCCTGCAGTGATAGGGCACTCCAGGAAAACAGGGGTCCCTCAGGGGCAGGCAGCCCCCATCTGTGATCCAGAAGGAGTTCTGGTCCTCCACAGTCTTGGTGTGGGAGGAGAGGAGGTTCCTGAAGCTGGTGTCTAGAGTAAATCTGTCCTGGTTCAGGGCAAATTTGGGGGAGAACCCCCAAAGGGGCTCCTCTAGGAAAGCAGATTCAATCGGCGCCTCCTCCCAACCAGTTTGGGAGAAAATACCTTCTTGGAGAAAAGTGGAAAAAACCTGTTAATTAAACAATAAAACCTAAACAATATTAAACAATAAATACCCTTGCTGCTCCAAAAGAGATGACAAACTCAGGAAGTCCCCTCCCTGGGTTGCAGCTCAGCTCACTCAGTCTCTTATCAGTCCCTCAGTGCTGGAAATGCCGCAGGCCCGGCCCGGCCCGGCCCAGTGGGCCTCAGGTGGAGCTGCCGGTGCTCTGCTGGTGTTCAGGCCAGAGCTGGGCTGGACAGGTCCAAAGAAAAGGGAAAAGGAAAAAAACCCCACAGTCCAGGAAACTTCTTTGCCTCAGCTAGCTAAAACTAACTAAAAGCAAAGGAGAGCTCTGTCCTGCTGTCTGTCCATCCACAGACAGCACAGTCCAGGAGCAGGAATGTGGAGGAGCGAGCGCAGTGTCTGAAAACAAACTGCTGCTGCTTCTCTCCCCCCTTCACTCTCTGCAACAAGTCTCAGAGGCGCAAAACTTATTATTCAGCATAAACAGGACAAGATGATTGGGGATAAAACCATCATATAGTCAACCTAGGACAACATCCCTGGGAAAATACTCACTGAAGGACAGCTGAGAGGTGAGAGGAAAAGGACAGCTGGGATTAATCAGGAGGTACTTCTTGAAAGGTAGGATAGAATGGGAGCAATTCCCCACACAGCTGAAGTGGGAATGGGGACTTCTAAGTAAAAAAATCACTAAGATGCGTCCTTCAGGCTTAGAGAGCATCAGCCAGTCTGAAGCACGGGAAATCTATTGCTTTTTCCTATTCTAACTACATCTCCTCTTCAGGAGTCAATACTTCTACCTTGGAAGAGCACCAGCCCTTCTATGCCAGCTTTCAATGTGGCATATAGTAAACCAATGGAGATAGGCATCTCCAGGAATTGATTTTGTAATGAAAGTAGTGCAGGGCTAACTGTAGTGGAACTCCAGAATGGCATTCAAATTGATAATAAACAACTCAATTTTCAGCCCAGTGGTGATAGAGCATTTAACACTAATAATTCCAGTAGGCAGTAGACTATGTTGTATCTTTGTTTTGCCTTGCTTTCCAGGGGAGGGAGTGGAAATCAGAGAATACTCAGAATCCAATTACTGGCAAAAGAGGTGGTACAGAACAGTGCTAATGGTGGGATTCAGGAAGAAAACAAAACAGGTAAAAGCTCCTCAAACAGCAATCACTACAGCAGTTCCCTGCAGAATAGACAGTGAGCTCTAACAGAGGTGTTGCAGAACCACTCACCAACCTCTTCTTCCACAAAAGGGAAGTTGGCAGGATACTTTGTGGTTCTTGGGACAGCATGCTTAAAGCTCCAGTAAGAAGTATTTCTTCAAGATGTGACATTGAGCTTTGTCCTTCTATTCTAACTGGTAATTTGACAAATGAATTTTAAGATTTCAGTGAAGGTTTGGGTGTCACAATGTGCTGCTAGGTGATGTAAGGTCTCTTAAAAGGCTAATGGATGAGATTCACAAGGCTAAAGGAAAGCTCTGTTTTCTCATAATGGATTTGGCAATTTAACTAGAACCATTAAAAAGATGACATTCTGGAAATCACAATAGTGTGGACTTCACTACAAGTATCTGTGTTCCTATAATGGTCCAAAACCTGCAGGTCAAATTAGATCTTGTAAGAGACTGGTTCTGTCCTTTCCATTTTGACCCAGTTTCCCTTTATGACAAAAAGAAAGAAAATAGTAAAATGCTTAATTCACCCTGTAAATATTGTAAATTGCTTTTATGAATTGATTTGCTTTTAATTTTACCATTCATCATTACATTGTAAACAAGCTGATGTACTGATGATGCACACTTCTGTACCTATATGTGGAATGGACCACTTCACATTAAGGTTAGGGAATTTACTAGTTTTTATTCCTTTAGAAAGATATTAGCTAGAAAAATTCAATAAATCATAAGAATGTTCCAATACAAATTTAATGTCTGTATAATGTTTTAGCAAACTGCATTTTAACACAGTATCAGTAGGTCTTTGGATACCTAAGGATTCCACTTTGTCATTATTAATGTCTTTCAAATGGCGCTATCATTTGAAAATAATATTTTTATAAAATATCTTTCAATGAAAAGAAACAAAAGCACTGTCTAAATGTACCTATTTTTCTATTTTTACAATTCAAGAGTGTCATTGCTTTATGCTAGTATGTGTAAGAGAATTGTTATGCTGTCCTCCCCTTTCAAATTGCTGTGTAATAATGATGCAATATTCACATTTCATGTACTATAGAAGGATCCTTTTCTTGCTTATATGGTTTATTTCCTCCAAGAAAGACTTGATTTAAGGTCAACATCACAAAATAATGCATCCTTTAGAGTTCCCCACTGCAATGCAGAGTTTTGCTAAGATCAGACAGGCTGTGCCCTTGGCCATTCGGGAATCCCCAACTGGCAATTTGGCTTACAAGCCATTCTATTCATGCCTCTAATCAATGGCCTCTTTTTTCCCAGGCTAATGACAACCTTATGAAGCAGTATTTCTCCCATGTCTCTCAGAAAAAACAATTAGCCAGAGCTACAAAAGCCATTGACACAAATCCATCCTCAAATTGGTTTTGTGATTTAAACTGTGGATCCAAAAGGTGTTATAAATGACTTCATTGTGAAACCACTCTGGTCCTAGATTTACTAGGAGACCAGGAGACAAGTTAGTAAAAGCAGTTATAATGTTTAGAGCAGGGCTTGATCCTGAGAGATGCAGACTAGCTGCATCATCTGTTGACTCTGCTGAAAATTCAGCAGGTCTGTCCTTCTCTCAGTCAGTTCTGCACATCATGTTTCTCTATTTCTAGTCAGCATCAGGCAGAGTGGGCACAAATGGACCCCTCTCAATAGACCTGCCTCATAAAAACATCAATCTAATACTTAACAGAGCTGTGCATCTCTCCTTAGCAAATCTCTTTTGTCAGCCTCTCCTGGATCTTGTGTTTGAAGCATTTACTTTTAGTGAGACTGTATAAAGCCTTTTGGGAAACAATCCAAAAGTTTCTGCTGGGGACAAAATGGGTCCTTAGATTTTGAGCCAATATTCTATTAGTGTTTCATAAAGCTGATACAGAAAAATAAGCACTCATCTTATACTTTATATATTTTTATGTCCATGCTGTGTAAATAGATGTGTGTATGTAGACATGTATTTCTCTTGTAACACTACAAAGCTTTGTAAATAATGAACTTTCACAAATTTCACACTAATTAAATTACTTCTTGCTAATAGGTATCCATGGAGGCTGCTCCCCAGGTTTTCTAATTTTGCTCATTATGTTCTCTAATTTTTCCAGAGAGACAGCTCAAGCAGCTATTTGATATACAACGGCTGTACCCAGCTGGCTTTCACTCGAGCAGTTGCTTTGATACAGCATCACATGATGATACTCGTTACTTCAGATAAATTATTCAGAAACTCCCAGATGCAGTGTCCTGCAGTTTACCAAGCTATAGGAGTTTCACTAAGCTGTGATGCTGATATATCACAAATGAATGTGAATTTCTGAGTAATTATATACTCTTAATAAGCCAAAATAACCCAGCTACTGGGTCACCAAATTGCAATTAAACATTAGCATTATTTCTCAAAAGGTTCCCTTAATTAAAAGTTCTCTTTTTTTCCTATTCTGTGTGCTATTTAAGGTTACTTAGTAGATATAACACAGTAGCAAAATCTTCTAAAGCGACAAGTTTTATTTCCTGAAATTCTTAAAATGGTTAATCTTGAAAAACAGTGTAACATTTTTAATGATACTACCGTATTGATGTGTCACATTTGAAATTTGGATGAAGTGAGGTCAAACTTAGCCCCAAATTTTTAACCTTTCATTCAAGGTTTTCCAAGCATTTAGATGAATAGATAATACCAGGGAAAATTATTGTTAAAACTAAAAATTGTGTGTGTGTGTATATATATATATATATATATATATATATATAAAACAAAATTTCCCCTTTACCTGCAGTTTTTAGTTGAACACAGTCCTGACTCCCGGGCTCTATCCAAGCATAACTGTATTTCCTTTAAGAACAAGACACCTAGTACATTCTAGAAAACATTCTCAAAGCAACAAATTGAAGTCAGAAGCCTATTCCCCAGCAAATCTGGCTGCTGTTCACCTCTTACACAGCTCTTCAGCAGCACAGCATCAATGGAGTCACACAAGAATGGAATAAAGGACAAGTGTAAAAGGCTCGATGTGTCTTTGCAGGGAGAAAGGAAGGTAATGCCTGTTGCTGCTGCTTTCTCAGACCAGTTTTGCTGGAGATCCCATACTAAATAAATTTCTCTGTCAATCCCCCAAACTAGTTGCCTCAGGATCTATAAAGGGGAAAGCTTTTCCTAGAGTGTGCCAAGACTGAAGCGAAAATCATCTCATGTACTTCAGAGAGCTCCATGTCATTCTCACCCAGGCTGATTCCCTTCAGATCCACCTCGCTAGGCAGGGGTGGCAGAAGGAAAATCCATCTCATTTAGCATAAAAGCTAAGGGTGAGGTGAGGCACTCTTTGGACGTGTCTACAGATACAAAGAGTCCCTGCTGTCCAGCTCTGGATTTCAGTACTCCACTTTTCCATCACTAAGTTGGGCCAGCTGGTTTCATTTCTGTGGAGTAATTAAATACAGCTAATTAAACAGAGCTGCTGTTACCATGCATTCCTAAAGCCTTCGTTTCAGAAACAAGATGATTGTATTAACTCTCTTTCTGGCTCTTTTAGCACAGATTTAGTCCATTTTACTGGTGAATAAAATTATGCAAATAATCATCTTAAGGGATCAAGCATAAAGAAGGTAAATAAAAATTGCCATAAGTTCTTTCTCAGGATCTTTTGATTCTGAAGTCACTTTCCTGATTCTGAGATATTGGCGAAAGACTCAGAAAGCTTATTCCAGATAATCAAATTAAAACTGCTTGCAAGAACCTGAAGAACAATCTCATAATACTGAGTGTTAAAATGGATGATTAATTTTATCTCCATAAATGCAAAGAAAAGCAGAAAGTGAAATAAGAATGCTAACTGTGCATACACACATCCATAATGATGGGCTCTAAAGTGAATATTAACACTCAGAGAAAAGATCTTCAAGACACCAGCTTAAGCCCATGGGGAGTCAAAAAGTAAACATTATGTCAGCAATGTCAAGAAGGCAACTGAAGCTAAAACAGGAAACAGCATTATGCCATCAATAGTGCAATTACATCCTGAGTACTGCGTGTAGTTCTGGTCATTCAACCAAAAACAGGTAGCAGAATCTGCAGAGGTGCAGGAGGAGATAGTTAATGCTGTCAGAGATTTGGAAGACCTCATTTGCCAATGTGAGGTTTTGTGGGCTAGGGTTCTCCTGCTGGAGAAATATCACATAAAAGAATATGATAATGGTATATGAATCCTTTCCCAGAGGGTGGAAAAGTTTAAAAAGGAATTAGACACACTTATAAAGGACAGTTAGAGCACAGTGACCCTGAGACCCTCACCAGCTCAGAGATTCTGTAATACAGTGAGAGATAAAAAGTAGGAAGGTGCAAGAGTAGGATTATGCCTGCTTTGTTTCTTGTAGCCTTTTCTCAACCATTTGCTCCAAGCAGTACTTAGAGATAGGATACATGTTAGACAGAGAGCTATTCTGAGCCAGTAAAACAGATTTTGTGCTCTTACTGTGCTGTCCTCACTATGTGTAAAGTAGGAATTTATTCTACATAAGATTCAACTTTACTTCAGCTACAGAAAGGACTCCAGAATTCTGTAAATCTAACATGCTAATATAAACAGCCCTAATTCACTTAAAAATGTATTATTTTTTAAAACAACTTAAACAGTTGCTAAAATAGAAAGAAAACTATGTTTAACTTAACCAGGAATAAAAAATTGCTTTCAAACAATGAGTGTATCTAGTTTTTCTGGTCAAATATCACACATAAGTTTAAACCAAAAAGACTTCTACAGCTTGTAATCCAGATATTTAGTAAAACCTTTCGTAGGACTATACTTTCCCAGTTCTGACCACTGTTCATGAAAAATACCAACATAGAATATTCTTGAAAGACCTGCAATGTACAGAGTTTTTAGAGAACCCTAGTGCATTATTCTGGTGCTGAAGGTTTGAGAGAGTTGATTTCCTGTATCTTCAAAAAAAAAATTATTGAAACACTTCACCAAAAAAAAATACAACTTAAAATGATGTTAAAGCCCAACATGAAAACAACTTCCTATAAAATTCAAGCTGAGGTAGCCATACACGATTTTAATTTTAATGGTAGCAAGATATTTCTCATCTCTCATCAGGGACTCTCCTCAGAGCATGACAAAAATCCCCATTGTATGAACTAAGCAGCCTAGGAACACCTGATCACAGTCATTCTTTTAGTTTAACTCCTTTGATGAGCAATTCCCAAAGGCAATGTTTAAAGTTTCTGGAGAAAATGTATCTCTGGCATTAAACTCAAAGACTTGCAGTGTTGGAAATACATTACAGAGAAGGAGAAATTCCAAGCAGAAATCCAAAATTCTTTCAACCAGTTTAAAGCTTATCTTGCTTTGCTTGGTGTTGCAAAATCTGTGTGTATGAATATATGCAAAGCTGAAATAGAATTTAGCTACACATAATGTTTGAAAAATAAAAGCTGTGGCTCAGTTCTCAGAAGGATCAAATCCACGGTGGCATTATTTCAACCTCAAATTCAAGTCTCTATGACATCTCAGCTGATGGGCACTCAGTCATGTGAAAGGCAATGTACAACAGCAAAAGCTGAAGGGCAACATTCCCAGTTCAAAATCTCCTCTCAGTTGCACATAATACTAATGAATATCAATATTCCTCTTATCTTATAGAGCTCCCTACAGCAACATCAGTGGGAGATCTGTGTACATAAGGAGAGCCAGGTAGCAAAGCACAGAACCTGCAGCTCAGAAGTTATGGTGATTAGAATGGTAGAAACAGCTAGATCAGGTCAAGAGGATGAGATGAGCATGCCCTCACTACTGCCCAAAGTATAAATATTGAATGAACCACACCAAAAACAGCAAATGCACTCTGAAGTTTGTGCAAATTCACTACCCCTGTGTAACACTGTACATGCAACAGGAACATAAAGCAGAATTAACCTTCCTGGGAGCACGGGTTTTATTTTGAAAAGAAGGACGTTATACAAATATCAGCTCCACCTTTCCACAAGAAAAACATTTAAAAGGTTTTCTTATTGATTTTTCAAAGCCTTCTCTATTGTAACAACAATGCTTATCTTAACTACTGTGGCAATAATGAGGCTCATTTACTATCCCAGAAAAGGAATAAGAATCTGCCATTATGTTTCTTTCTTAGATTAAGAAGTATGCAACAAAAAATACCCTGACACACTACATATTCTAGCGGGGCTGTCTATCAATCTGGTCATTATTAAAAATTATTCCAAGGAGAGAAAATTTATTACATTTTCTGAACCTCAAGTGAAGGAAACATTAGCAGATCAGTAACTCAGAGATGATGGCTGGCAGAGAAATGTGGGGGGTGAGGGTGGTGTTAGTTTTAGTTTTGAGAGTGTACCAGTAATCATGGGAACAAAGGCAGGACTCGTGCAATTTGCCCATCAGTCATTAATTGTCAGTGACCGCTGCCACAGTCATTCAAAAACAATTAGAAGTGAGAGAAGGAAAGTGTATCACAAAGGCATAAACAATCCAGAATAACCACAGCTGGCACACACATTTTTAATGGGGATTTCACTGCCACAAGGATGCACATTGTTCTCTCTGGAAAGAATATTCATGAGGACATAATTACAATATTTGGTGTTGCATAAACAAAATCTCAAAAAGCACACTCCTCATCTGAATAGGGAACCCTTCAAGTCAATCAATGAAGGAAGCTTACACTGAGAAAAAGGAAAATCCTCCTTCTTACAGATGTATTATCTTTCCACCTAATCCAATGCTTCTCAACAGTAGCTATTCAGTGGATTTTGAAGAAGTCCCCTATCACCTTTCACTGAGAGTTTGTTTGGGCTTCTCTAAACAAAAAAATAAATCAGTAAGGCTGTTTCAAAATTAATCTAAAAAAATTAATAATGACAGGATTTTCTGGCTTCTTCTCTTCTAGTAGGGTCACTTATAATCTTACTTGTGCTTAAGTAAGAGATTAAAGTATGTTTATTAGTTCTTTATCCATAACAATTTATTCTAATTCTGCTTTTGCCTATATAGTGATAGTGCAGCTAGAAAAAATTCTTCAGTTCTTTACTAAGGCAATGTTCCTTAACCTCAGAACTGTATTTCTTGCAGGATTAATATTAGAGGGGAAAGATTATCTGCTTTTACTCCTTGCTAGACCAAATTCTACTTTGTAAACCACGTGTTAGATTCAGTTACTGAAACAATATAGAATTTAAGCTAGACATAATGAAATTTTAATGAAATACCATTTACTGAAATAGATCTAAGACTGTATTTTTCTATCCAGCATTATCTATTCAATTTATTTATAGAAATTTATATGTTAATAAATATCTTCTAATAACAATCAGGAATTTTATAAACAAAAATTGTTGTGAGAATTCCAGCAATCAGTATAGCAAGCAGTACCGTTATACTTGCTGTGATCTTTTCACTAGACCAAGAGAAGTCCAAAACTACAATTTAACTTTTCAAAAATTAACACCCACGTTTAATGAATAATCTAAACTACTCAGGAGATGTTAAATATGACAGTATAAGACCAGACAGTGTAGGGAAGTGTGAGAACAAAAGGATGGTGAGACAAAATTGAGGGTGGTAAAATCCTCCAAGAATTTGAAAAAAAAGAGGCAGGAAGGGGACTAAGCTCAGAAAGTTCAAAGAATTTTGAAACTCACTTATGTTGTGAAACAGGCATTATCTGTCATGTGTTTAATAGTTTGGAAGACACACACTCTAAGGTCTTTCCATACCATTTTTCACTACTCATCAGAGCAACATTCTATGATCCTGTATATTAATGCAGAACCTGCAAATACAGATGTAGTCTTCGGTTATGAAGAGACCAAGTCAAACAGTGGTGGGGACACAAGGCCCAAGCAGAAATATCATGGCACAGAAAGTGACCACAGAGAATTGAAAGGTAGAAACTATGAAAATATCTGTATTTTTGAACAAAGTGGACCACGAGAAAAAAATGGCAAGTTTAAATGAATATTAATGGATCTACAACTGGTAACAGCCTAATGGTCCCCTCTAAACCCTCTGAATGATGAGACTGATAGGTCTAAAAAAACATCTGCCCCCCAAACCACCAATGAGGGCTGTCCTTTCCCATTTCCAAAGCTGAAAGAAATTCAGTGATTCCTCTAGGCCAGTGGAAGAAAGTAGAGGGTCAATTGAAGACAGAAACCCTTAAAATATGAATGTCTGAGTATAAAAAATATAACAGTCCCAAAATAGCTAAAGCTGACTTGGTCCTTCCTTTGCCCAAGGGTGAAAATTTGTAAAAAATTACCTATTTTGAAGCTAAGATGATGGTCAAGCAAAACCCCCAGTATGAAAAGCATGAGGTCCATCCTGTGAGAGCAGTGGCAGACACTTTCAGATTCACTAGTTGCACATGACCACAATGAATGCTGAAGTATTGAATTGTTTAACTGTGAAAGTGATATACTTATTCCAGACATTTTTTTGAATAGAAGGAACAGGAATTTCAGATGTGGATCAAATGTTTCTATTTCTGTCATTGGAAAAACAAAATGACTGAATTTTTGTTAAAGGAGTGAAAAGTGTGAAAATTTTGTTCCTTTGTAAGGAAAAACCTTGCTCCCTCCAGTAAATATTCTGTTATAGAGAAGGTAAACTATAACTTTAAATTCTCTAGGCAAGGACTTTTCTTGTAAAAAGGAAAACTCAGAGACTACTTAAAAGAAAATAGATAAGAGAAATCCAGCTGGGATTGAAAGAGGAAAAAGTATTTTAAAAATATAAATCCTACTCTCCTTTAACCTTTGCTCCCTCCTTCCAAAACAACAAAACTTTTAGATAGAGCAATTCATGTTTTCCATGGTGGTGTCAGAGTTGAAAGATTAAATAAAAATTTCTATAATTAAAACATTTCTCAAATTTTTCAGTCTCCTTGAGCAAATGTACTGAAACTAAGTCCAGTGTCCATTACATTTAAGTATGCAGACTAAAGAAGTTGTAGTTTCTGTTAGCTCCAGAGTGAAGCAGAGCAATGTTATCACTGCAGTGTCAGTATAGGAAAGATGTAGGTTATCAGTAGTGAGATGTTATCTAGACTAGATAATTTCTCAGACAAAATTGCTAGTTTGAGCTATTCTTATTAGTTTTCATAGTAAGATATGACTTCTTTCCCCTCATATGAATCTTTTCCCCTCCATGCACCAGAAGGAAGAGGATCCAACAGAAGATCTGGGTGCTTCATCTTTGTGTGGGAAGGTCCCTGGGCAACCTCAGGAGTCACCAGAATCTGGCCTGCATGTCTACAGAAATATGCACATATTGATATGTAAGTAAGGCTCATTTGTGTTTAGAGCAAGTAACATTCATCTGGAATCATTCTGCATTTCTATGGCCTTTTAATTTTTACAGTTGCATAGACAAAAAGATTCAATGTTTTACCAGAATGTGTAATCAGAAATTATTATTTTGATGAAACATTAGACTGTATTCTGTAGAATGTAATTACATATAAAGGTTTGATGTTTAAGGGAAACAAATTCTAACATTTCTTGTCAGGATTCCAAAATCCTGCCTATTTGCCTTATCAGTCCTTTTACCCGGTTTCAGGATTTCCTCATATCCAGAGATACTTTTCCCTTTTCATGTTTCTATACTGAAATAATTCTAATGCTCAAAGACATCACAAATCCAAATATCTTTTTATACAGCCAGCAACACATTCTCCACATCTCTGCTTTTTATACTTTCCACCTTTTATAGCCACTTATTCTATTCCAAAGCCTTCTACTATGAATTCTGCAAATGCAGTTCCTCCCTTCTCGACAGCTCTGCAATATCTACCATCCACACACTAAGTGCTTGTGCCTTCCTCCCACTCAGGCAGATACACTTCCCAAAAAACTTGAAATGCTACCACGTTTCTTTCCCCTGTCCCACAAACAGTGATTATCTGCCAGTGGGTCTTTGAGGGTATTAGTCATGAAAGACAGAGGCTTTTTAAAGTGCTGCATTATCTGTCAAATCTTAAATACAGGATATCTGTGCTCAGACAGGATTTCCCAGTTCTATTTAACAGGGACTCCAGCATTCACCTCACTTTGAGGATTTTAGGCTGGAATCAAAGACCAGGTGTCACAAAAGGAAAATAACTGAGACCTTTTTTAAAGTATACTGCAAAAAAAAAAAAAAAAGAAAAAGAAAAAAAAGGAAATCATAAATACAAGGAATTCACTTAATAGTAAGACAAAATTCTGAGGAAGCTGTATTTGTGAAACTCAACTGCTAATGGAACAGAAAGGTTTGGATACATCTTCTCCTTAGTTGTAATGCACTGTAAGCAAAGAGCAGTCAAGGAATGTTTGGAATTAATGACAAATACTCTACCTTTAAAGATATCTGCAAAATAACAAGTGTTACTAGGGATTTTAGCAAGTCATTGTATTTCTTATTTGGTGGCAATGGTCTCCAAAATGATTGCCAGGAAATAGCCAACCACTCTTTGCAACAAGTCAAAATTTCCATCAAAGAACACCAAATTTTGGCTTCTAAATTTGATAAAATTGTTGATTTTTTAGATGAAATACAAAATGAGAAGATTATGAAGAATAATTTTTAAAAATGAGAAGATTGACATTCCTTTTTTATTAATGATCTCTGTTAAAAATGAGAGCTTTCACAGAAAATCAGAAGGAGTAGAAATAATAAAGACAAAGGTAGCTGGCCATATTGTAATGACTATAATCTCACAAGCTCCTCATTGTTAAATCTATCATGCTTCATTCTCATTTAGAAGTCAGAGACTGAAGGATTAAAGTTATGAAGAGAATAGGATTAAAAATCATGTATGTTGATTTCCACCTATGATTAAACAAGGTGCTTATTTCAGCAGGAATTTCAACCTGTCTCTTCTTTACTGGCATCAAAGCCTTGATCTTTGCATAATGTGGTGGTGTGAATTCTTTTCTGTATGAAAAAACAGGACCACTCCTTTCAATGGTCCTTGTAGGAATGTTTCAGGTCACCTCCATTCTCATACCACATATTGTTTGCATTTTAGTGGCAAAAAACCAACCTCATGCTGTCAATGAGAATTTTGCTACTTGCTTCAGTGGTGAGTGGAATCCAATTTATAGCTCATTAAAGATGTGAATTGTTAAAACTCTGGTCCTGTTTCTCCTGAGGAGTTTACAAAATCTCTCTCCCTCCCCTCCTAAATTTCATTACACATTCTAGCTGAAAACTACTTAAGCTTAGCCATTTAACTTGGCAACAAAATGAAAAAGAGATGCTCTCAGAAACTGGATGTGAGTAGCTTCAGCAGCTCCAGCAGGAATTCAAGCTACCACAGCCATTCTGTAGAGGTCCTGTAGCCTTGAACCACCTTCCAGTAGCAGTGTAGTTTAAACTGTATTATCATTTTAGCTCCATTGTGCTGGTTCTGTTTTGGGGTATGTCACTGGTGAATGTGTCTATTTTATTCTGAAATTAAATAAAAAATTTTAAAAGTCTTACAAAATAATAGTAAAATTTTATTGCTGTTAGAAACTGCATAATTCACTGTATCTTGCACACTGATGAGCATGCTGTGCTCCTTACAGGGGGCATTTGTTACACACGTTGTAATACTTTATGCATAAAGGGCCATTAGCAAAAATATTACTTCATATCTCTATGAACCTTTTCAGCTGTGAATCTCAGTCCACTTTATAAGCTAATAATCTTTACAGGCACATGAAAGATGTGTTTATGTAACCCTCTTTCATAAAACTCAGAAATTGGAAGTCATTTGTTTTCATATCACCATGAAGCACTTAGAATGAAAGCCTGTGGTTTTCTTCACAAAAGACCATGGGACAAGATAGTAGCTTCCTTGACCTGCTTTTAGCAGCCTCTAAAATCCTCAGATTGCTGGAAGAGTTACTATGGGTTGCCACTACCTCCAAAGTCAGGGATCCTTGCAGGCTGGGTGCCTCTGGGTCCCTGGCCTCTCCCCATTTAAATGCACTCTCTGGGTGAGCAGTGGGAGCAATGAGGATGAGAGAACCAAATGCTCACTAAATAATCAAGGAAAACAGAATTTTTTTTGGTCTACTTTTACTCCTTCTTGTCCTTGCAATTACCAGCTCTATTTAAGATCACTGTTAGCACTCTACAGGGATTTGTATGGCTGAGACTGTGAGAAACTCTAATGCTTCTGAAGGCAAAGTAATACTCAGTAGTCCATTACAGCTCAAAGGACTTATCTCTTACACTGATAAGTGTCCTTCAAGGAAGCTTCACTCTATGCAAGACCTCCCCCCAGAGAGATACCAGAATGCTGCCCAGGGCACAGCCAGCCAAGGATCGCACATGTGGACAGCTGTTTTGTCTGAAAACTTATCCAAGGATGAAGAATTACTCTAATAAGCTGTGTCACTGAACCAGGCTGTCCAGAAAAGTCTCTTCTGAACTCCCAGGAATGAGGTGACCCTTTTCTTATTTTTATTATCATTATTGTGAGTTTGGCATGGAATAGTGTTTTGGTCAATGAATGCCCAGATGGTGTTGCCAGCATGAAATGCCCTTCCAAAGGTCATAAGAGTTCAAATTATTTTGTTATGGTTTAATTAATGCAAATTGAAAATGCAAGCAGAGAAAACCACGTTCAATATGTCAAAAGATGACAGAAAAAAATTAATTGTGATCAATATTATTACAAGCAATGCCAGCTCCATTACAAAACTGATTAAGTAATACTCAAAATGGGGTTAATAACCTGCAAAAGGGAGTTCTAAGTAAAAACAATCAAATAAAAAGCTATTTGTAGGAAAGTATTTACCCTCTACAAGTTGCCATTAGCAGGTATCAGAAAACACAAACAATATCCGTATAAGAGAAAAGTTCTCTGTGTGGCTTCCAGTGAGAAATGTGTGAGGGAATCAAGAAGTAATGCTTTGCCCATAAAACCAGCATGCCTATGCCCAATGCATCTATAAAACAACATTATGAAAGGTTGGTACATCTCACTGCAGCACTGTAAGGAATCAGGTATCCAATGATGAATTCTGGAGAGCTGGGTGGGGCAGTGAGAGCATCAAAGGCACCGCCTGTGACTGCAAGAATGGGGAATACACAACCCAAAAAGATGGGATGGGCTGGGCTTCAGTTCAACATGAAGACACTGAAATGCAGCAGCCTGTCTGCATGCAGGTGTTCACACAGGTGAATCTGGTGTCTGTGTCCTCCAAGTGCCAAAGCAGAGCTGACATTTGCAGTCAATGAAGTATAAAGGCAACTCAGCTCACCCTACATAAATATCTATATTTTGCAGTCAAGTTGGTGGGTGTAGAGGAGATGGAAAGACAGATGATGGATGAATGCTAGGTGAAATCAAAGTTTTATTTATAGTTGTAGGCCTACTCATATTTGAAAACTAGGGGATGGGAGAAAGGAGGTTGACATAAAAAGAGAGAGAGGGTTAAGAGTGATACAGACTATGGAATGGGATGGATTAGTAATGAAATTAGTGAAATTTTTAAAGGAAATATGTGAACTTGACATATTTGATCCCAGGAAATTTCAAGAGCTGTTTAATCCCCAAACTGGATACAGAAGAAATTGTTGATTTTTCTCCAGAATAAAAGTTCTCTGAAATGACTTAAAGAATATGAAAAAAATTCATTGCTACATTTCTTAATTAAAAAACGAACTTTCTAAAACCTGTGATATTTCAGGTCATTACAGCTGAGCTGCCTTTCAGTATTAAACTACATTTTTTACTGCCTTATGGGACTCATCATTCTTTTCCATATTCTCTCTTGAAGAACAGACTCAGTTAGAAGACCACTCACATAATATACCTGTAATCATGCAAAGCCTGTGAATCTACTATGTTATATGACTTTACAGGAAGTTTAGCAATGAAGGAATCCAGCTCACAGATGCAAAGGGGGCAGAATTATAACTTCTCTAGTACTCTACACATAATAATTGTTTAACCAATTTTGACGTGAAAAAAAAATAGTTTAAAAGTAGTATTTGAATCCAGACAACAAAAAATATTTAACTTATATTTTCAGCAGGGAAAAAACAATTATCTCTATTAAGGTCAAGATTTTCTGGAGGAAATCAGAAAACTGTAAAATATTGCAGCTGTTATTGTAGAACTGAGAGCTATTTCTGCTTATTGCTATTATGAAACTCAGATTGGCACCATAAAAACAGAGCATAAGAGGTGGTTCTTTCTTCAAAGTCCTGCCATCTAAGTAGCTCTGACAGAGCAAAAGTCAAAGTAATTTGCTGAAACTCACACAGAAATTCCACGACAGAGAGACAGAAATGAAGATCATCACTTAAAATCTCCTGACCTACAAAGGGATTCAGAGCAGTAGGTATCATTAAAGAAAAACAGAAGGAGTCCACAGCACACATGTAGGTGAAGAAAGCTTGACTTGGTAGAGCTTGTCAATCTCTTGGAAAAAGCATGTGAAAATTCTTAAGAGGAGGGATGTGCTGGATGGTTGATTCAGATTTTACGAAAGGAAATGAGCAAGCTCTGGGATTTGCAGCTACAGAAGCCAGAGATAATGAAGAAATCATATTTGTGAAAGGAGCACTGAAGAGCAGAAAGTGGAAGAGAGGAAATGCCTGGAGCAGAGAGGGCCCTCAATATCACCAGCCCAGAAGATCAGGACTCTGATATCCTGCTCTGCTTGGACATTGTCTGGTGTGGAAACTGTGTGCTGGTGGCAGAATGAAGAAGAAGGATTTATCAGGATTTGCACTGAAAGGAGCACACAAAATTTGGGGTATTCACAATCAAAACCTGATAGCAGAATGTGGTAGATGATAAAGAAGTCATAATGTATCTCAGAGAATCAATACAAGTTCCAGATGTGGCAAAATGAATGTCAATGAAAAGCAAGAGTTATGCATGCAGTGATAAAGCATCAAGGTAGGTATAATTTCCTATCTAAACACTGATGTCTTCTTAAATTTTGTTTCTCTGAGTAAAGTATGCCAGAAAAAATCACAAAGTGTAACAGAAAATATTTTTGGCATAAAAAATCTACCAAGCTATAGCTGAAATTAATTATTGAAGTTAGATTAAATTTTAACAAAAATTAAAAATCCCTGTGTGCTATAATAAAGTTCCTTGTGTTGAACTACCATGGCAAGGTACAGTAATTTTAAGTCATATAAGTGATTTTGAAGAACTTTTTCCTCTGCAGGTATTAGATTAAAAAAAAAAAAAAAGACAAATGACACTTTTGAAAAACAGAAGAACCTTAGAAAAGATAGGATGTTGGAAGAACAATCAATGTAAGAATAGAAAATCTCTCCCTAAAATCTTTTATGCATCACTCCAAGTACTTTGCATTAATGAGCTAAGCAACCTTAAAAGAACAACATGACCCAGCATACTGTAGTGATTCAGTAATCCAGTAGTCAAATAACTAAAAAATAATGCTTTTTCTTTAATGCACTGATCTTCATTTTAAATTGTTTCAGACACTTAGGCATTTTTTTAACATGTCAGTGCTGTTCTGATCTCAGTATACAACAGTTAACAGAAAAAAACCCCAAAAAAACAGCACATATTTACTCCAAGTAACTCTGTGCAATGTTACTCCACAGATACTGGTAGATTTTTTTCCTGCTTTTCCTATTACTATTATCTAAGGAGCAGGCTATGATATAGGTTCATATAAGTAATGTGAGAGATTTACAAAGCAAAGCTCCTGTGCCCTTGTTTTGTTTCAGTACCAGACCTCTATTGTAATCACTGTAGAATTTAGTCTGGGAGCTCATGTTGTCTGTGCTAGAATAAGCATCATAAAATCATTCAGACATGTAATTTCTGATGTCAGAAGAGAACGTCAGAATTGCTGCTGAAATAAGGAAGCTATTTTTGGAGTATAGCAATCTTTCAAAAGAAAGCCATTTACAAAAAAATCCATCCGGGATTTACCAAACCACTGACCCTGCAATTCATACAGCCAGCAACTCCTCAGTGACCTCTTAATCAGCCCTGAGTTTCCTTTCTGTTCATAGTATTTACGTTAACCAAATGAATGTGTTTGGAAAATTTAAAATAAATCAGATGCAGTATATGAAAACTTATGAACACATTTAAAATATTTAAAAATGCTTTGAATTAATGCACGTAGCATGCATGCATTTAATGCTCTGTATCTCACAACAATAAAATAAGTAGCAGTATTTAAAAATCACAACATCTTAACTGACTAATCGAACTGACATGGAAATATAAAACAATGAAAAAAAAACCCTTATCAGAAACAGATCGGTTACAACACATTCTTGCCTTGACTTTATTAAATGCTTTAAATACTGATAAACTTTACCAGAGAAAAATCAGAAATTATACTGGTATGATCTGTATTATTTCAAATCTCTGAATCTGTCAATATAATAATCTCTCCTGCAAAACAGCTACAGCTCCTTTAAGCATCCTCAGCAGTATGTATGCTTTTAAATTTTAAGGCATTAGCAATGTAGCACCCCCCCAAATCCAGCCTTGAACTCTGACAGACACTGATCTCTTTTCTCCCTCCCACACCCTGTTTTATCAGACGCTATTTTGTTTAAATTGGCTATTAAATAGCATAGCACTGTACCTTTAAATACAAATCAAACAATATTCATATTCCCACGGTGCTGCTAGTTTCCCTTATGCATTGAATCGCCTGTAGATTAAAAGCTCAGAATCTGAAAAGGATTCTGTTCTGCAGACCAAAGTTCTCTGTAGGAGATGAGGGAGAGGGTCAGTCCCGGAGTCACACACACAACAGGCAGAAAACACACTTGTGATCCTCAGCTTTGGATAGCATCAGAAAGGGGAATAAAAAGCAGAAACACATGGCACACTGAGAACTGGTATCACTTATGGCTTCTAACCAAAGCAGCAATTAAACACCTTTCATCATTCCCCCAAATGCCTGATTTTTGTAAGAACTGAAAGAGACACACACACACAAAGGAAAATCCCCTCTGAGCAGCAAGGAAAACTTAATCACCTACCATTTTCTTTGCACTCTTCTGGAGGTTTAGCCTTTTTCGCAAGTCGTGGATCCAGCCATGATGTTGTCTTTGTGTTATGGCTGAAAAGAAAAGAGATCACTCTGAGCAGACACATACTGAAAGGAATCAAGTTTATTCCTTAAGAAAAAAGGGTTAGTCCAACAAAATTGCAATCGATACACTTAATTTGCTTACTGGTTCTAAGTAGCCCTGAAGGAGGTGTAAGAGTAATTGTGCAAGGCAGTTGTAAATTTGGCAACCTCAGCTCCCTGTCCTCAAAGCAGCTATTTTTATTAAAATCAACTAGAATGTTGCCAAGTTAACCTCATTGAAAATGCAGAACTCATCCAGAGCAAAAGGAATTTATTACAAATACAGTGTTCTCCCGTTGATCGAGTGCAGGCGACAGGATTCTGTACCATTCTCACAGTTTTCGGACAGAATTATTTTCATCTTAAACCTGTCCTTTTCATAAATACAGGTTTGTTATTTCTCTCCAGCAGCAGTGACAAGGCATAGCAAAAGTGATGCAAATTACAGCATGCTCCTGCAAAGTCTACATTTCCGGACAGGGTGATTAATGATACTTTGTTTAACAAACCTTTATCTCTCCATATATAATCCTTCTATAGAGATAAAATAGATATGCACAAGCTGAATGAATCATGTGGCTCCTTTCTATACTCAGAATAGATCTTTGAGAAATCAGCCATCAAAGAGCATTGAACTGGCAAAAATTGTTTTCTGGGAGATTATTTTGCCAAATGAATTGATACTTAGCACAGCTAATGAGACTTAAAAGCCAGATCCTTTCTATGTATACTTTACCCATAAGCAATTAAATTTGGAGCCAAATATTGCAAACATGTTAAAGAAGACTATAAACCAGAAAATGATGTCATCATTGCTCCTTGATTTTTTGAGATGCCTTTCCTACAATACCATCATTCAGAGACACTTCTAAACCATGTTTTATTTATCTGATACATCCTAAGAGGAAGCTCATTCCATACAATACTAAATGATTTTGTTTATTATTAATTTGCTGCGTCATTTTTAAGTGTACTTATGATTTCTTTTATAAACATTGGTATAAGGTGTACAAAAACAGGGCACCTGGCAAAAAAATGGATTAGGATGTAATTGTTTGTGAGTTTGTTAGTTATTGATACAGTCCATGTGATCCCAACACCACTGGTTCCCCTAGGGAAAAGTAAATAAATAGAAGAAATTCCTTCTCTCACTTTGTCTTCCATGGCAAATAAATTTTCCACTGCCTCGATTTCTCTCTCTCTCTCTCTCTCAAAACAGTGACAGTGCCTACTTCTCAGCATAACTGTCACCATGTTAAAGCTTCCTCCACATTTTGAATGGGAAAGAAGGTAGAGCAGAGTTATGTATGGATGAAATGGCAACTAAAATGAAAATTGAGGCACTTAAATTATTTTTTCTTAAAAACATTATCTAGTCTAGAACACCATTCATGACAGGTGAAGATGATAAACAAACCCTTCCCTTTGAGAGCTGAGCTATATTTGCAGATATGAAGAATGATGAGCCAAAGGTAAGGTGAATTTGAAATGATGCCAGCAGCCTATGCTTGGTTGCAAGTGTAACTAAGACACTTTCTCAGAAGCTCTGGCTGCCTGTGGTCTCCTGTAGGGTGCATTTTTATGCTGCAGTCACAGCCCCACCACAGCTTGAGCAGACATGCTTGTGCTAACTTTAAATTAACTGGGGGAGATGCTCCAGCAGTGCCATTGCTGCAGGATGGAGCTCAGCATGGGCCCATCACCCCAGCATCCATCCACTGAGCTCCTTGGGTGCATCCAGCAGCACATGCTGGGCTCCACACCGCCAGGGATACCCTGCTAGCAGTGCCAGAGCTCAGAGTGAGCTTGGACATTGCTGTGGGAGCTGCAGCTGCATCTCTGGAGTGTGGGCATGTCTGGACAACAGCCGCTCTCTCCCAGATCTTAATTCTGAATTACTTTAGGGACCCCCACTGACTGCAGCGACTAAATTAGAATCACAGATAGTTTCCTATGACTTTAAAAGATTGATTATATGATTACTATGATTACTACTAGCAATGTTTGCTGTGGTAGAGAGCAAATCACACAGCATTTTACAAAGGAAATAAAAATAACCACCCCTGGTTTAGAGGCAAGAAAATGGAGTCACAAAATCATGAAATTACTGTCCAGAGCCTCCAAACAAGCCAGTGACAGCAGCAGTACGAAAAGCCAGCTCAGTTGCAAGTCAACTGGCCAATGTCCACCCATCAGACTAGGCCAGTTCACTAGCCCTGGAAACATCCCTATAATATTTTTAGAAAGAGTTTTTAAGTATCTACAAAAACAGGTGCCAAGCTGGAAAGAAGCCCAATTCAATATCAATATTTAAAAATGTGAATTAGTTGAATTACAACCTTCAAGGCTTTAGGTGAAACTAAGAACAGCAAGCAGTTCTTCCCTTTAGCATAAATGCGGCTTCCACAAGCCCAGCAGGACTGATGCTCCAGTTTTGTGCAAGATGGCCATTTTAAACAAAACCATAAAAGAACTAAAAAATCAACAGCTCTTCCAACAGAAGAGTGACCCTTCAGTCTGCAGTGAAATTTCACAGAATGGAGATGATATTTCATTTATATCAGCTCTTAGAGCACTCAATATCCTCTTCTAGGTGGTATCTGTCAAACCTGTTCAGCTACTTAGTAACAGCAAAACTCATCCACAAGAACTTTTGTCTGTAACAAATAATTGCAGGGGCAAAGAACCATTTGAAATTCATCCCTTTTTTCCTTGCTGTGCCTTTTCTCTTGCCCTGACTCTCCACTTTATAATCTCTACTAAACATACAATGCAGTGGGACTAAACAACTCCAGCAATGGGACTTGAAAGGCTTCTAGAACAAGTACTCTAGTGGGTAAAAAATCCTTTCCTGCTCTGAAGGCAGGACTTGAAAGAAGGCACAATCAACCCCACCTGACTTCTAACACCTCCACAGTACCATCAGTGTCCTCCTATGCTCTCCCTGGAGTTGTTTGCTTGGATCATCTTAGCAACCAGGTACACAACACACAAACAGTCCTTCAAGGAGGAGAGACATGCCAAATGTCACACTGCTCTCAGTAAAAGAGGGAAATGAGTAGCCCTGAGTACAGCATTGTGGTTTTATGCACGTCCACATCTGTCCTGGATTGGAGTTTTACTTGGCAGGGTATTCTTCCAGTCTCCCCTGTGTCAGCTATTCCCTCTTCAGCTCTGTAAAGGACCAGAATGTGTAAAAGCTAAAAGGAAACAACCTTTATCTCCTGCTTTTAATATAATTTAAAGGAAGCCTTGATGGGAAAGCTTCAATGCGGGAGAAGAGACTGAAGGAACAGTAAATTGTAAATTGGTCAAATTAACACTAATGGCAAGAGTAACATGAACACATATCTGCTGCATAGGCTGTGCACACTGAATTCTTAAGCACTAAAAAAACCCTGTAAGGGGCATAACCTGCCTACCTTACCACCAGGTATAATCAGGTGTGTCCACTTGGGAAGTCTTATAGACAGACCAGAAGGAAAAGGGGCTGGGGATTTACAGATTAGTTATGAATGAACAGCAGATGAATTGCAGCAGCAGTTGTCTCAAACAGGCATTTGGAATTGTCAGTGATGGAATGAGAGTGAAGTGATGAAACAAAAGCATCCTGTGAGAAATACAGCTGTGGCTCCAGCAACATTTTACACTCACCAATGCTTCATTATTTGGCAATAACTATACCTTATCATTAAAAACATGTCTAGGAAACCCATAATTTCAATGATTTTGATTACTAGTTAGGTCTACTGAGATAAGTGCTGGCAAATCAACAATGCATGTCTTAGAATCTCTCTAAAAATCAACAGTAAAATCCTAATTTTTGAAATTTTGGAAGCAAAGTTTCCTTAACAAAGGATCCCTTTGGTCTTGATTCAAGCAGGTGGAACATGGAAAGATCATATCTTTTTAAAATTCACCCAAATTTGATACCTATGTACAAAATAGAAACTACATATTGGCCTGAAGTGTATTGCAATTGTTTTTTTTTTAAAGGTTGTTCAGTAAAGAAGTGGAGCTTAATATTTTAGCCAAAAGTCAATAAAATATTATTGTTGAACTAACTTAAATCCTCTCTCTTTGCCAAGTATTTGCACCTAGCAGAAACAGTTTATTATAATCAGTCATCTGGTATTAGTTGCACACAATTTTAAATATATGTGAAAGAAATGTTCTTCAGCTGGGTGAAGAGTGAAACAGGGAGTGAAAGAAAGCACAGAATCCTTCCCAGAAGCCTTGACTCAACCTCATGCTCTTCCCCAGATTTTCTTTGTAGCTCTGCTTTTAAGACTTCACAGAGACTGCTGAAGGGCCTCTGTTCCCTGTTAATAGCTCTGGAGCTGGGTACCAGGCCAGAGGCTTTCTGGGAATCTCACTGGATACTATTCAATATCTTTAGGAAGTAAAAAACACTAGGAGTGTGGCTTTTCTTATCTAACCAAGTGTTATCTTTTAATTATAATTATTTGTTAGACAGTATATTATTTCACTTAATATTTGAATATAATGGATTTGTGTTAACAAACTGTCAGTTTAAAGCACTTTGACAGATAAAGTTTCTTGTACTAACAAAGCCTGCAGGCAATCTCTTGAAACATTTTTGAAGGAAATACAGAAAGTAGTTACTGATAGGAATAGCCTTAATGTCTTGTAAAAGCACTGCAAACCTAGTCTAAATTGTGCATCTTGCAAGGTATGTAACTTGCATGTTATTGTGGAAAGCATTTCCAAATGGGCACTGTTTCAGTGTGTTTGGGGGCAGCACATATGGGTTTGTTTGGGTTTTTATTGAACACATTACATTTAAGCTGCTCCTCGATCTAACAACTTGAGCAAAGGGGAACAGACAAGAAGAAAACCACAATGCCCTGTAATGCCCTAACTTCAGCAATGCTAACTCCTCCCTCCTCTTTCTTTATTCTGAAGCATTGCTTATCTGCAGAGATTTTCAAGTGGCACAATAATGATCTTTAAGTAATTTGTGTATGGAGGTTCATGGATAGGAAAACAGAGCATTAAACCAGCAATTTTGCAACCCATCCATTGTGGGATGCTCCCTAAGCTCCTTGCACACATGTAGGAACAGACACAAAAGGAAGCTGTCCTCTGGCAGTGGTTTGCATGGCAGCAGCTGTGAGTGCCAGCTTGCCTTGCATTTCACCACGTGCTCGGAGTTTGTGGTCCTTAAGAGAGCCAGGTTTGGGAGTTCCTATCCTCTGAACCTTAGATGGCCTTGGGCAGTAGATAAGTGCTTATGCACTCAGCCTAGAGACAGTGGCACTGCCTCTAGGCATTCACAGGAGCAGAATATGCTTATGCATGACTTTTTGGGGAGTTTACAAATGCCTAAAGTCTCCTATGGTAATTTCTGCTGTTGAAGTAATTCTGTTTGACTGAGGCAGTTTAATTTCTGACAAAGAATGGGCTTCACCTCATGTGACTACAAAAATTACATAGCTAATTGTGTAGGATTTGTCTCCAAGGGAGAGCCACCTATACAGAAAAAATTATCTTACCTATCATCCAGCAGAACCACCTAACCATAGTGACATAATGCTGGTCCTATCATCTCTCCAATGGCCTCTGGCTGTCTCTCCAGATGGGTCCTGGTGTTTTGACAAGTTCTGTGACTTATCTGTCATGATAATGGAGATGTCTTGGGCTGTAACTGTGTCTCTACAGTAGTGCTTTGGCCTAGACCAGGAGGTCACTTTGTAAATAAATCTCTCCCTCAGTTATCTTCTTTTTCACATTAAGTGTTCTCCAGTCTTGTAAGATTTTCACTTGAATTTAAACCAAAGGATGCACAGCAGGAGCTCGCCTAGTGTGAGTCACCTACATTCACAGGCATGCAGCCCACAGCACCTGAAGAGATCTAGAAGCTGTGGCTGCTGGGTCATCAGCACCAAGAGTTTCACTCTGCAGTCTTCTGATATTGCTAATTTAGATACAGAAATGGTTTAGATCAGCAGGAGCTCAGACTGGTTTTAACTCAAATCTGGTCTGGTGGATGGAGTTCAGGCTCCAGAGGTTGTAGAAAACTAAGTGCACTCCCAGAGTTCAACTTTCTTTTCCATTTTGTCTGAAAGGAATCCAATGTGGCCACACTGAAATGTGAGCCAAATCACAGTGTGTGAAGACAACCAGAAGATTTCCTTCAAAAGTGGACTCCTGACACAAATTACATGCTACTGCAGACATAGTTTTGGATAACTGGAGACATATTTACTGGTAGAAGCAGCTGTATTTTGGCAAATTAATTCTGCCCTTATATATGGACAGGATGAATCAGCCTCTGGAGATAATTATCTCTCTCCATTGACCACAGAAGGAGTCTTGGCAACTGGTGTATGTTAGATACCTAATGCTATATGGCAAGCCAGGTGAGCTGATTCTTCTAGTTCAATAAATACAAAGGAGAAAAGGTATAACATCACTACAAATATCAGAGGAAATGTGCTGGAAGATTAATTCTGCAGAGCACAGCAGCAGAGACCTTTGGGGGAATGACTAGAAATAAGAAAGTAAGGAAAGACAAGAGGAGTTAAGCTGGCAGTTTGACCTGGATGTCAGCAGAGATAAAAACAGCAAGTGAGAGCAAGGGACAGCACACCACTAGTACAGACTGATAATGTCTTTATAACATCAATAGACAGGAGAAAAAAAAAAGAATTCATCATTCCACAAATTCTTTCCAGTTCTACCATTTCATGTTCCTAATTAACTTGTCATGAGGCAAGGAAGTGGTCTCAGGAGAAAAGATCCCTCTTGGTTTCTTTCAGCTGCCTGTCCTGCTGTATGTCATGTTGAAATCCAAAGTGCATTAGAAATCTGTTTTTTTATGCTGACCAAAACTGACAGATCCAATCCAACATATAAACAAAGAAAACCAATTATAATGATATTTACAAGACCCCTGATGGATCAGAATTGTCTATGTAATGTATCTTACTGATACAAGTTGGGCTTGTTTCCCAAAGAAAAATCCCATCAGAAGTGAATATTATAACAGTATGTGAAAAAAAAAAAAAAAACCAACAAAAATCTTTATCCTAATTGCTACTTAATTCAAGTAGTAGAAATACTCAGACAACCAAAACATTTCAGTATTATAGGCTGATACTCTGATGTAACATACTCACAGAAGTGCTGAACTAACTTATAGAAGTTCCCATGGTTACTGCAGGATATGAAAGTAATCTTGAGCAGGTAGAAGGGTACACTTCTACCCAGTACTTTTACTATCTTATAGTACAAAATATAATAATGGTGTATCCAGGCTTAACTAAAATATCCTGTTTTGTGATGGGGAACTGATCAGGGACAACTAAATATATCATGGTTCTGCAGGTAAACAAGATGTTGTGATAAATGTTATTCCTGCAGTCAAAAAACTTTCCTGCCTTAAAAACTACTATGAAGAAAAACTGATCCCAGCGAAGTCCATAGCAATATTCTGGTAGCTGTACTCTTCAGATATCACCTGAAATTGCACCAGCTGTATTAAAAAACTTAATGGCTGTTTTTTACAGTGAAAAGGAGAGTCCTTGGCAAAGGACTATTTTATAGCTGTTTTTCAGTCTTTTATGATACTTTCATAAAGAAAAAAAATCTTTAGCAACTAGAAAAGATACTGCAACAGGTCCAAAAAAGCAATGCTGACTATACTGTTTTAAGAAGTAGGTGTTGAATTAGTAAGAGACTGAATGTCTTCAAGATGTACGGGAAAGTGTTTTGTTAAACCTTGTGTGGCCACATTCTCCTAAAATTCATCCACACAAGTAAGAAAAGATAATCCTTTAAAGATGTTCTATTGTGTTTTGCATTCATTTTAGACTTTTCTCCACTAAGAAAACCATTAATGTAGTATAGGCAAAGGAAACTACACATGCTTTTGAACAGTATAGAGTCAAATTGCTTTAGGTTTCATGTCCTACTGTCCCTTCAGCCCTTTCAGAGTTCTGCTGCCTATGTGTGGAGAGAAGGCTGGAGAGAAAACCAATTCTGCCTTTTATAAAAGAGTATTAAATTGTGTAGTCAACTGCACAGGACAGTCTATGATGTAAGGGTTGAAGCAAGATAGTTGGGTGAGGGCCACATTTCAGGCTGACTGCACATGACAGCATGTGCACCTAGAATCCTGGTCCTTTCTTATTTGCTTCGGCATTGCACTGGACCAACACAGCAAGCCCTGATTGCTTGGGAGCTAACAACCACACCTGCTGACTTTGTGAGGACAACACAAATTTGGGTCCCTAGCATGTGATCTGAGAGCTGTTGGCAAGGCAAGGTCTGAAGGCTATGGGGAATCACAGCCTTTCCTTAGCCTGGGAAAGGGAACAGCTAAAAATCAGTGACGACTATGATTTATTTAAGCTTGCCAAAATATACCACATTTATCAGCCATATTTAAAGCATGAAAGAAGGAGCAAAACTGGAGTGTTATTTGATGGCATTCCAATTTATATGCAGTCTGTTAATTATTGCATGTTCTCATTAGCAAATGTTCTGAGTGAAATCAAATGTAAGAGATGGAGTCCTATTTGTGTAGTGTGTGCCTGTATTTGAAAATTCAGATTCATATGTAAGGGAGGCTGGAAACAGCCCAAGAAATGTACTTGGGCTGAAATGTACTTCTTCCTGAAAAACACTGGTAAGTATTATGTTGCAAGAAGAGATGTTCATGTTCTGTCTGTGAACGTTAAAATAGGTAAACATAAGGTCATGCACCTATGTCAGAAAGGGAATGAAAGGAAGAAACAGAGCAAGACATGCTTTAAAATACAAGCATCCTCTGAATCATTCAGTGAATCTGGTAGATGACATGATTTTTTGTTTTTGTAGTCCTTGAGGCAGAGGAAGTTCCTTCCACTGTGCTTTACAAAAAGTTAACTGAACCATTAATGATTAACAAATAACTAATCCTGTCTATAGACAATTATCTTTCCCCTTATGAAGTCACTTCCTCTCTCACTGTAAATCTGCCACACTATTCTGATGGCACTTTTGATAAGTGAGGTCACACCTGAATTTTAGAGGTTAGTTTGAGGTGAATGAATGAAACTGCTGCACGAAATCTAGGACCTTTGGGTATACCTGTGACAACCTGGAACTTGAGATCGTTTGCTGCTGGAAGGCTTTAGTGTTTAAAGGCACAATTCACATGAGCCCCAAATAAAGCAATAAAAGATGCTGCCTAGTGTGGCTTTTTCTTCCCCACTCATTGTGATGTACACTTTAAAAATGTTTGTTTTTCATCTATTATTTAATAATCTAGTACAATCTTTACTACTGTTCAGGGAGATGTTGTTAGACAAATAGGTTTTTGTTGTCTTTTTATCTTTCCGTTTTTTTGTGAAAGCAAATGGAGTCTCTTCATGCCATTAACCAAAGTGACTTGTAAACAAAGAGGCAATTTAACAGCATCCCCACAGCATTACATTCCTACTTAACCCTGCAAAGACTGTGCAATGTGAAAGCTCAAATGATCAGAGAGTTGTTCCTTTTGCTAGGATTCTAGTAAATAATCTAATACTTTTACAGATGTCTAATTGCACTTTTTTGCAAATACATTGTTCAAGATTATAATCCCAAAAGCAAGAAGCCCTTACAACAGACCTTATATCCAGTCTGCACCTCTGATTGATTTCTTTGCTTTACATAACATTCATTTAGTGGAAGTGAATGATGAGCATTGTCAGAACTGCAGTGTAAACCAGAGCATTTCAAGGAAAGGAAGTGAGATGTAACATTAAAGGAATTTGAGGAGTGCAATGGCTGCTCTGTAGAGCATCAGGGCTATTTGCTTTCACTGCATTTGTTACAAAATATATATTTATTTTCTATTAAATTACCTCCTGCAGTATTTACTACTCACAGTTTGGTGTGTTAGCGATCTACCCATTACCCCTTCCCCTGTCCCCCAAATGTACCAAAGGTTATTTGTTATAAGTAAAATAAAAGTGTCATATAATTCAGTCTGCTTTCTGTCAGAGCATTCAATACATGTGGAAAAATTAAATTTGGGAGTAAGGTAAGAAGGAAACAAGGGTTTCAACTAGCCCTGAGGTCATCCTAGCTCTTCTCTGCTTGCTTGGACAAATTATAATTATTCTTTCTCTAGAATAAGCACATTTTTGCCCTTTTCAGCAAACACACTTATGTTTTAATAGTTACTGCTATTTTCAGCCTTGTACATGCCAGAAGCTATAGTTGGTCATGCCAGTATTCATTAAAAAGTCACATGCACAAACTTTATTCTTAACATTTGTTTACACTTCATGTGATAGTCACAACATTTTAAATTAAATACAGGATTCAAAGCATAATTGACACCACCAAATGTTGTTTTCACCTACTAATAATCAGAATAACAGATAATGCTCCAAACTGAGGCAGTTCCTTAAAGCAAACATAAATGCTCCTTCTACCTCTGTAGTAGATTTCTACCAATGAAAATGTTGGTTTTTCCATTTTTTTTTTTCTTTTGAGGAACAAAATGTTATACCAACTCAGAAACTAGATATAGTTTTATCCTGGTAATTTACAATAATCAGAATCATAGAATGTGCTGAGTTGGAAGGGATCCATCAAGATCATCAAGTCCAACTCCTGCCCCTGTGCAGGACACCCGATCACACCATGTGCCCAAGAGCATTGTACAAACCCTCTTAATTCTGTCAGGCCTGGTGCTGTGAGCACTTTCCTGGGGAGCCTGTTCCAGTGCTCAACCACGCTCCATGGTGAAAAACCTTTTCCTGATATCCAATCTAAATGTCCCTGACTCAGCTTTAGGCCATTTCCTTGAGTGCTGTCCCTGGTCACAAGAGTGAAATCAGCGTCTACCCCTCCTCTTCCCCTTATGAGGAAGCTGCAGACTGCAATGGGTTCTCCCCCCAGTGTCCTTTTCCCCAGGCTGAGCAAACCAAGTGACCTCAGCTGCAACTCACAAAGCTTCCCCTCCAGACCCCTCACCATTCTCATGGCCCTCATTGGAAAGCTCTCTAATAGCTTAATGAGAGCACATAGAGCATAAAGAACTTTCATATCCATTACTTCAGTGAGTTTACTAATTAGCAACAGGTATGTATAGTCTGCCAACAGGGAAAAGTTTCCACACATAACTAATTCTCCTTATAGTTGTTTATTTTACTATTTCTATATACAGCATGGTCTCCCTCTACTGTTCATTAGCTAGCTTTTAGTCCACTCATTTTCCTTTCCTTTAACTGGGAAAAAGCTTCACCCTCTCCACCTCTGTCCACATAAGGAAGGACAAAACCTGTGATTGTGTTACTTTCCCAGCAGAAAGCACCAGAAGAGCAGGAAGGCCTTGCTTTTAATAGAAGAAACAAAAGCTTTAATTCCTACCATTAAAGGAAGCAGACCAGTTACCTATCTTAAAACCCAGCAGGCTTCCATCTAAATCACTAATGCAGGAATTGCCACCAGCCCTCAGAAGCCCTGACAGCCAGAACATTCCTGCTGTTTTAATGAGGAGGAGCGCAATGCTCCACTTCACCATACAAACCCTTTTCCCACCCAGTTAAATACAATACAGCTATTAAAAATAGAAGAAATAAGACTTACTCAATAAAGTAGACTTCCCCCTTTTCTGTATAAGCCATTTCCCAGTTATCAGGCAGTGGGCCCAAGTCATCATTCTCTTCAGGTTTAGTCTGTTTTGTTACATCCATATCCTCCTTTGCTTCTTCAGGCTGACCATATCCTGGTGCAGGACAAGGCTGGGTGGTAGATGCCTCACCCGAGACAGCTGTACTCTTCTCTTCATGTTCACTTGATTCTACAAGAGAAAAAAAATTACAGGTTTTAGATATCCAAGTTAATGGTGAAGAATTTATGGGGTGCAAGTCTCTGTGAACTGCAAGCCTTGAAATAAAGAGAACAATTCTGTTTGGTTTACACAAAGGTTCCTCTGATGATGCATTTTATTTGGAACACAATAAAAGAAAATAAATGAATAAAACCAAACTGAAACAAGTTTAATAAAGAGTTCTGGCTCCTGGCTCATTCTGTCCCAGGAGTCCTTCCAGACTAGCAGTAAGCTCTGAGCAGAAGGCAGCTTCATATCCAGCAGCTCTACTGTCTCATGTCTTAACTTCTCAAACTATACTCATAAACACATATATATACACATAAAACAACTACCCCACTGTTTTACTACAGACTACAGATCCTTTTCACTTAAAAATGTATGTGCACTAATTGCTTTATGCATCCATATATCAAATAAACCAAGGGCATCCATCAACTCATAGCAATATATTAATCATATAGAAAGTGGTTGTGATTTCATTGTTGATATGACCTGTAGGAGGCTTAGCTTCCCAGAGCCAATACCAAATGCTTCAACATATCAACACTGTAGTGTACAGGAAAGTTCACGAAGATGACAATTTATTAAATGATCTAACAGTGCACCCAGAGCAAGGAACTATGCAGATACTTGTGTGAAACATGTAGGAAGGTGGAAGACAGCTTGGGTGAAATGTTCTAATTAGTGGTGCTTACAACAGCAAGAAAGAAGAGCAACAAAAAGTTAACAAAAACTGTCTAAAAAGGCCTAGATTTTAATTAACCCACAGAATCAATAAATGTGCTGTTATGGCAAGCAGTGGTAAGAGAGAAAAGGTTTAGGAGAACTAGTAAAGATTGAATAAGCAATACTAAGAATACAAGTAAAAAATTCTAATGAAAAAGAAAAATAGTAAGTATAATCAAAGATAATTAAAATTAAGTCATGAATTTGCAATGAGCTGCTACTTGAGGCAGAATTGTACAAAAGGTGAAAACTAGATTAAATTGTTAAGGATGAGCACAGAAAAATAACAGCAAAACAGGACAGTCAGTCTAGAAAGTGAGATATGGTCAGGACATTAGGGCTAACAAGAAAACTTTTTGTAAGTGCAATAATAATAATAATAATAATAATAATAGTACCAAAAGCAGATTCTTTCTGCTATGTGGGAGGGAAGGAGAGCTAATAAATTATGACGCATAAAAACCCCAAGGCAATTAGTGCTCTTTTTGCCTCAGCCACTGCTACAAAAAAAAAAATCACCTGTGATTAAATGACTAACATAATTAATATCAGCAATGGGGCTAAAGAAGGTGGAGTGGGCAGAGAACAGGTCAGGTGAAACTTAGATGACCTAACTGTTCTCAGCTGGCAGAGCTGGATGAAACGGAACCCAGGGTACAGAGAGTACCACATAAGCAGACTCATGGAAAATAACACCAACACCTTCCAGACTTCATGAAGAAAGGAAACTTGGAAAGGACAAACACAACCCTGGTTTCAGCAAAGTATATATTATTTGGGTTTTTAGATAGTTATATATTCTTAATTTATGAGTACCTAAGTTTTGTCTGAATGATTTGCTCAATTAGGCCATTTTGCCTTTTTGTAAAAATAAAAATAAAAGGAGGAGGAAGACACATGAAACTGTAGCTGCACATCTTTCTGTTTTATTTCCTAGGATGGGAAGTAAGAATCAAACCACTGACATGTAAACTTTTCAGAGGTCATAAATATTTGTCAAGACTTTTCAGGAAGAAATTGTGTCAAACTAATCTTTTTTTTCTTTACATGACATAGTAAAAGGTGCTGCTTCTTGGCCATAAATGGTATATACAGCTTTCATGATCTTAAAAAAATACTTTTGACACTGACACATCAACCCTTCAGAACAGCATGAAAAAAACTCAGATTCAGCCTTGGAAAGGGTAAAGATCTACAGCTCTACATCCACATGCAGCACATGTTGGTAAATCTTAACTCATGTTTGCACTATGTGGAATTACAATCTTTTTATGCTGTTTGGAAACATGAATCTGTCTGTAGCATTTTCAAATATGTAAAAGCTTCCTGCAAAGCAGAGATGATGTACAGTCCCCACTTCTCCTGAGAATAGGACAATGTTATAATAATTGCTGAATAATTTTTGGGGTGTTTTGTTCTTATCTCTGCAAAGCAAAAGTCCTCATCTACTTGAGGCATTATTAACAGATCTGTGAGTTGTATTCCTGAGGCTGGCTGCAGCCTTGACCACATCTCTACCACAGCAAGGAAGACATGCAGATTAAACTGAATATAAGACAAAGGTCACATGGCAGATATGAGCACAGCAGAACAAATTCATTTGGGGCAGAGATGAATCACACACAATGACTATTGATCAGCCAATGTGTCTGAAAAGCACAGATGTGGTGATACTGCTGTGCCCTGGGATTTTACCATATCTTTAATATGTGTTCTTCCTCAAGATCTTATTTTCAACAGGTCTGAAGGGGTCAGATTCATGATTTTCAATAACTATATTAACGAAGCCCAGCCAAAATAATGACAGAAAAAAAAAAGTGAAAATTGTTTCTATTATTTACAGTCTAATTCTTGAAACTTGCCATCTAAACATGCAAGAGGACCTTGTCACTTTATTCCTTTATTTTAATGCCACAGATTATTCATGCAGAGAAGTTAAAAAACTTAGTGCCTTCATCCAAGAGAACCAACTAATATGAACCAAGTAATCTCAGAAAAAAAAAAAAGGCAATTTATGGGGTGGTTTTAGCAGTTCTGAATAAAAATATTTCACATCTTTATACCCTTATTGTATCAAATTGATAATTTCTTAAATTCTGTACAAGAAAGAGTCCATCCTTTTGAAATAACTGTTGAATACAAGAGTAGTTCAACTTATGTTTGCCAATATATGTGAATGTGTCTTCTTGTAAAGATATAGCTTTGCAGCCTTGCAGTTTCTCCCTTTTCTATAGGGCTGGAGCCATATTCAGGTCTTGGTGCTTTTGTATGGAGGCATTGCTCCCCCTGACTCCTGACACAGTGAGAGACAAGGGCAAGGAAAGCAGGAGTCATGGAGAGCACAGAGTATTCTGTGGGTCACAGGATGTGACTTAGTTGTGATAAATTGAGTTTAAAGAACCTAGAAAAATCAATGGATACCAACTTTTGTGTGTTTTTAAATTTTGAGTGTATTTTAAATGTGTATGTTTTTTGAAGCCTCTGGCTTTTCAAAGCCTTCTGTCTTTGCTGTGTAATAATAAAACAATAAACTCAACATGTTGCCTGGGTCTAGTGCAACTTGCATGGTGATTGATGCATTGGGACTCTGGTCTTTTGTTCATTCCTAAGGCCTGGAATGATAATTTTGAAACTTTATGTCATATCTTACGCCTCAATTAATTTGAGCCTGACAGAACTTCATTCTCTGGGTGCAACTTATCA
This sequence comes from Agelaius tricolor, assembly GCF_023055355.1. Lineage (NCBI taxonomy): Eukaryota > Metazoa > Chordata > Aves > Passeriformes > Icteridae > Agelaius > Agelaius tricolor. The sequence continues at coordinate 58,116,208 of NW_027269263.1, forward strand.
TTGCTCAAGTACTGTCAGAATAATGCACATACATAAGCATGCTTTCAATGTGAAAGTGATTCTTCTGGAGTTTGGATGATAAACTTCATCAGTCAGCAGTGGAAAGCAAATGTGACATGACCAACACAGTGTCAAAAATACTGATGCTGGTTGTAAAGGAGACCGACTCAATCCGTTGCAGACATTAACAGTGACAGCAGCAAAAACTGCTGAATGTCTGACAAGTTTCTGGTTACTCTTTGATCAAGACTCTCTTTACCTCTTTGGTCAAAGCATTAGTTTTGCAGAAATAATTAATTTCAATACAGTGTGTGTGTGTGTCAGGGAAATCTCCTCAGGTGCAATATCTCTCACCCAGTAATGTGCTCAATTGCACTAAGCGTAAAAAACCCAATACTAAGTCTCGACTTGCCCATCCTAACAGTTAATCTATAGATTATGTCTCCCATATGTTTCTTGGCAAATAGTAATGTTCTTCATTTAAATTTAGCCATTTAAGCTCTTTTGTAGCTGTAGGCTGAATTAATAATTCTAAACTGTAGAGGTGATCCCCTAAAATGTGTATCTAAAACAGCTATGATCTCTTACACTGTGAAATTTCTTTTTTCTTCTTATTTTATATCAACAGAGCAAAAACAAATAGCTCAAACAAAAAAGTAAGACATTTAGGCATATAATTTACTAAAGCTGGATGAGATAAATCCCATCTCCCAAATTATACTATTTTGTCCTGAGAGAACTTGATCCAGGACGAAGAGTACTCCATCCTAAAAGGGCCAAGAGCCAAAGCACTGAGAAGGATTCCTGGTGGCTTTAGGGCTGAGAACAGAGGGCACAAATCAGAAAGAATAAACATACTGGGTAGACAGTTAGGGTCACTTTTTCCATATACAACTGTCTCAGGGAAATCTGATGGACATGAAGCAAGGCATATGGAAGGTATTAATGAAAAATTGCTAAAGCTCAACACTAGCACAGATTATGCCAACAGACACTAAAAAGCTGCCTGAAAATTCAGACCAAAAGCACAAAAATCCCTGTAAGCACAGATATCACTTAACTGGTTTGATAAGGATGAGTTTCTTTTCTTCAGAATCATCTTAGATCTGTTACTATTTCAGCCTCATGGTCCTATGTGTTAGAGAGGTACTTGAGTTGACAGGCTTGGATATGCAGTTAATAAGCCATTAAATTGCTGAGCATCTATAAAAAATGAATCAATGTTTCAGATGTCCCAGGAGCCTTATAATTAATAAAAGCCTCCTCCTGGAAGTGAAGAATTGAAAATAGAACACTCTTTCTAAAAGAATTGGCAATAACAAATGTCCTACCTTTGCTGATTCTTTATAAAAACTAAAATGTTCTCTCCACCAGGAGTTTAAAAAGAAATAAATTAATTAAAATATTCTGGTTTTCCTGATTGTTTAAAGACACAAACTGGAAATGCACTGACATTTTAGAGGTGACTAAGCCTCTGTCAGCTCACAGAGAAAATGACTGCAGTAGCAGGGTCTGTGGGAGCCACACTGCCCAACAAAGGCAACACAGCATGTATGTACAGAGCTGCTTTGCTACAATCCCCAAAGTCCTCAATCAGTGTAACTGAACAACAAAACACTGCTTATAAAAGCATGAGAGCCAACACAGGCACTGCTTGTTCTGCTGGCCACACCAATAGGATTTCCTCTGGCAGGGAGAGGAGGGGGAAGAGGGGGTGGGCTGTCTTACACTCGTGCTCGTGTATTTCATTCTGTTACACAGCACATGCCAGCGCCTGCTTCTTGTGGGCTGCCTCGTCATTGTTCACACAGAATTTGCCTGGGAGAAGCATATTATTGGTGTAGAATTCAAGGAAAAATGCAGGTAAATATTATATTGCCTCTTGATCCACTTGGAGCTGAAACATATTGTCCTGGAAATTGCTGCTCAGCAATGGTCTCCTATGTGGCACATTTTGAATAACTACAAAGAATGATCTTTCTAACGATTTCTACAACACACATCAGAGACCAAATCCTGCCTTTGCCTCTTTCACTGTGGAAGTATCCTGGCAACAGCAGCAGTGCTGATGTGAGGAGCTCCATCCTTTCCTGCTTAGCTGTGTAGGAAGGGCACTAAGTGTCAGAGAAATGCCAAGAGATGCAATCTTTTGTGGCAGGGATGAGCAAGGCTTGTGCAGCATGTGGTGGCAGTGGCAAGGGAGCAATACTGCAGCCCTTTGGAGAGCCAAGGGGAAGAACCAGACCCACTCTCACCCCACTGCTCCTGGACACCCCTGGTAGATGGGGATGGGTTCTGCCCAGGAATTTTCCCTTATATGTAATGTTAGGCAACGGCTAAGGGAAAGTAATGTGGCGAAATCATCCTGGATGGGAAGGTATCAAATTCAGTATCCTTTGTAATGAATCAGGAATTAAAAGGGTATATATAGTCTTTGCAATATGAAAATCCTTTTACAGAGCTTAGATGATGAGGCAATAGGTTTTTTGTTCCACAGTTACCTATACTATTTAGGTTACTATTAGGTCATTTTATCTTCTCATCCATGTGATTGTCACAAGACTCCTACTTCAACAATCTGAGTTTCTAAGGTTACCAAAAAGGATTCACAGCAATATTTCTCAGATATATAAAAATCTGAATTCTTTAATTTTCTACATGAACAAAACCAAAATAATTTCTTAAATTCTATTTCAGGATGAGAATTATTAAGTTCAGTAAAATATTGTTTTACTGAGAGGTGGACGGGGAAATTGATTGCCTGCTTCAGAATAGGCTGGAGTGCTTTCACTCAAGATACCAGCCAGTACCCAGAACCCCTTTTTTTTTTCCTGAAGCACTGTGATCCAAGAAGTAAATCAACAATTGTCTGAAACCCTTATCAGCTTTATGAAGGCTCTGAAACATTCCTGAAAAGCGTCCTCCAGATGGTATTGCTGGGTAAGTTTTAATGGCACTGCCACACCTTTGTTAATATGGTGACTTTAGCCTTCCATTATATTGATAAGTCTTCATGATAATTTACAAAATTTCATTTCATAAAGTTCTGAACAGTCTTGGGAGTGTCACCATTTGAGAACAACAAGACCCAAAACACAGAGACTATTTATCTGAACAAATTGCAGTTCTCTAGACTCCCTCTATAGTCAACAGAGAGGAACAGGCACTTGTGAATGATTTCCTAACATAGAAATCTAAACCAGGTCACAATCCATGCTCAGAAAGAAGGTATTTTTCTCTTTGGTCTATGAAGAGGGATCAAAGAGACCAGTTCAGAGACAGAAATCTTTACAGTAGTTGAGGTAAGTGAGATGACTCCTCAAAATAGAGGTTAAGTAATTATTTTAGGCTTCAGAGAAATCCTAATATTCAGGATTCCTGCCTTTCCCTCTTGCAAGAACATCCTTAACTGAACATGCATATTCTCACTGCAGAAGGAGGTAACTGAGGACTCTGAATAACAGAAACTCACTGCAAAGTAAGAAGGAAGAACAGACCTGGTGTTACTGTCACGTCATTGCCATTGACCACAGGTCTTTCTTCCTCTTCTTCCTCTGGTGGTTCAATGCCTGTCTTCTCCATATTGCTCACAGATTTATTCCTTTTTCGTTTGCCTTCAGCCCCTGGAGTGGCACCTGGGAGGATCTGGTCTGTCACATTTAACAGCAGCGGAGCCGGTTCTGCTGGAGGCTTGGGAGTGCCGTAATAGTTGTCTGCAAAGAGAAGAAAAGGAATAACACATGAGACTGCAGAAATACACAGGCTGCTGCTGCTGCTTCTTTTGTGTTACATTAATGGAGGTGTGAGGTGGGATCTGGCTCATCAGCTAAAATAAAGAACAGTTCAAAATGTTTTCTGCAAAATTGAATGTTTACCTTTTCTGAAATGGTAATTAATTTTCTTTGTGGTAACACAAGTGATCCAATCATGCTCACAAACAAGTATCTTATTAATAATTTCTGAAGCTATAACAGGTTAAGTTTACATTCCTCTCATCCAAATACCTGGCAACCAGAGCTGTTCTCTTATTTCAAATCATTTGTTAGGACAAATTAGTTTTGCAACATTTATGCTACAAAACAAAGAGTTTCTTAAGGATCAAAATTATGATGAGAATATTGATTATTTATTATGTTATGTCATTTTCACTCCCTCAAATTATCTCACCTGCTTCAAAAGTAAATAATCACCCAATGATCCAGAGATTTGCAGTTTTTAGTAACATTTCATGATCTTGTTTTTCATATTTGTGAAATCTTTGCTATTCACGATTTCAAAATTTATAATAGTGATGCTAATATATTTTCAAAGAAACCTTTGAAAATAAGGTTGAAATCTTATGCTTTAGGGCTTAACATTATCTCCAAGTACTAAGGAATTCTGAGAAGACTTAAGGTGGCTGACAGATTACCCTCTATTTGTGTCTCCTGAAATTTCTGGCAACTTCCTCTGAGTCATCTACTTTCTGTCAGAAGGATTATTAGATTAGATGGACCACAGTTCCATTTTATCTATTAATATCTGTATGTTTGCAATTTCTAGCACATCTGATCTAAAAATTAGTGTCTTGCTGATACCACAAATTTTTCATTGAAAATATGGTTAAAATAGATCAGTAACATAATTAAAAATATTTTTTAAAAATGTACTTTCTAGAAAGAAACATAAATAGTATGAAAATATTATGACAATATGACAATATCATTGTAACCACACATAGGCATGACCAAAAAAAATGCATATGTTATACATGCACAGTAAACCATCATAAAATACATTTTGCAGGCAGAGTAAAAATTATCACTGGCACTTGTATTTCTGTGTGTTTCCAAAGACTTACTATGTTCAGCCACATGACAATCTCAATACAGGTAAGTAACTGAACAGCCTTGAAACTACTGAATAGTCACTGAATTTTTCACAGCAGTTTAGCAAAACAATATTAATAACAGATGTTTCTGTAATTGTAACACACAGTAAAAATGTACAGTGTTAAATGACACACATAGTCACTCTGGACTTAGGCATGTTTGAATAAACCTTTGACTCACAGCAGATTTTCTCAGGATTTTGTGAGATGGCACAGGTTTAACAAGAGCCCCAGCAGGGCAATGAGATGTGGCTCTGTAGGAGTGACAGTGGGAGCTCTCTGACTGCCAGAGCCAAAGCAGGGGAGCAGCATTTGGGGTCTGAGGGGCAAAAAGGAAATCTGCATGGATCCACTCACAGAGACTGTGCCTCCAGAAAATGTCAAGACCAGATCTGTTTGCAGTCAAATTTCTATGCTCTGACAGTCCAGGCTGTTTTGAGAATATCTGAAAACCAACAGTGCTCAGTTGGAAGTTTACTTTTGTACTGCTCTAAGATCATGTTACCTTTATTGGTGAGACTGTGTGTCTGCAATATCCCATACTTTGAAAAATGGATTCCTCAATTAAAAAAGCTCCCTGGCCTAAGCCATTTTACCAGTTTTAATCAGTGCCTCAGAGGCCTTAAGCCTGACAAAACTTGTCAAATATGCACTGATTTCCACTGATTCCATAAATATCAGAAGATATATCCAGGGATATTGTATTAGTGCGACACAAACTGTGAAACTAAAGTGCAGTACCTTGGCTTTTTTTTTGTTTGTTCTTAGTTTTGCCATTGTCATACAAAATTGAGTGCAGTAATAATTAGCAGTAATGCTAATATCCTGAATAGTAGATGAGGTGTTTTAACTGAAGGATGCTCTCATGTTATTTTAAAATATTAGACACTTTTTCACCTTGAGTGACTATATGCATCTGTGAGAGACGGAGATAAAATTCATACACACAAAAAGATCTATGAATATCACATATATAAAAATATAAGAAAAAAAATGCACGTATAAGATCTGGGGCCAAAGAGCATTTAACTCATTTGATTTCAAACTGAAAATACTGTATAATTTCCAACTTCTGTCCTACAGCATAAAACTTTATGTGCTTTATGATCCAGTAACCATTCATTTAAAAGTGAGTTTAAAATTATTTATTGCTAGCTAATTATTGATCTATACCTTTAATTCAAAAATATGCAGAAACAATGCAAATAAAAATAAGAAACTACACACATACTGATACAATCAATGTGTCATTAAAAAATTAGTTAAACTCCAATGGAAAAAATATATAGAGTGAGAGATCCAGCCATTTAAATGAAGGAGCAATGCTCCATTACAGAAAAATTAGAATCAATCTAAATGGTCTCTTTTATGAAGAAGAGATTCTCAGTGTCTTGAAATTCCTTACTTGAGACTTGGGAGATTAGAGATGATGGAAGACTCTCACAAAACCTTGGAAAATGTCATATCTAAGCATAATATAGAGACTAAATGTTTAAAAACAATAACTTCTGTTGCCATTAAATTTTGAAAATCTCTGATCTCTTTTTCATCTTCCCCAAGCAAGGGGAAGGATTCAATAGGTTATTGTTGAAACACTAATCAAAAGGTACTGAAATTCATTTTCCTGTAGGTAAAAAAAGGAACATCAAATAAGCAATTTCAAGTGTAGTTAATTTTTGAAAAGGAATTATTAAAAAGAAAAAAAAAAGAAAAAAGTAAAAAAAGAAAGTATTCTAGAAGAAAACACAGACCTCATCCTCACTGGCAGTCAGAAATACCAGCAGTTAGGAGTTTTTTAAAAAATGAATGGAGCACAAAACAGACAACACCTTTATAGCACTATACAAAATCACATAGTATCCTCTCTTTTGTGTACTGCCTGCTGTTCTGGAACTTGCCTCTCAAAAATTACATGGGGGAACTAAAGAAGGGCAATTAAAGCTTGGAACTGCTTAAATTGATTTTGAGTTTTCAGCTTGGAAATGGGACAACTGAAGGGGGTATATGGCAGATATGTATAAAAAAAGGACAACTCTGGGAAAGTGCCTAGAAAATCAATGAGTGGATGCTTAGCTTCCCACTACTTGAGGACAAGAGGATGTCCAATAAAATTAGCAGGTTTAAAACAAGCAAAAGAAGTGGGGTTTTTTTACACAGCATAAGAGAATAGTGGCATTCACTGTCAGATGCTGCCAGTTACATAAATGCAGTCAAAAAGCAATTATACAAAGTCATAGAAGAAAAAAAAAAAAGACCGTGAAAGCCTATTAAATGTAAAGGTACAAATTCTGAATCAAGAGTTCCATACAATCAGATTGGTAGAGTGCAGAAGGTAACTCTGCATGCCTTCCCTCTTGTATTTTATGCCTTAATATCTTTCAGGTCTCTTCCAATCTAGGTGATTCTGTGATCCACCAAGGGGCAGTTGTAAAGACATTTTCCCTCCATTTGACTAAGTGCAGCTGCTCTATTACTCAGGTTCCTCCTTGTACTCAGAAAATTGTCTGTATACTTACCTACCACCCCTGCACAGTCAAGAGGTCAGTTTAAGCCTAAGTGAAGCCCTTTGTGCTGGCCCTGAATCAAAGCCTTGGTGCAGGCAGGCAGTGCACAAAAAGCCCCTCTACTGAATCCATCTGGCTGCTGCTCCTGATTGCTTCAGTGCTTCCAGCTGCTTCTGAGTGCAGCTGAACACTGGAGATGGTCTGGCCTAACCTATTTGGCTTGGCTGCCAAAGCAGCTTGGAAGCCATGGCACAGTGACAATTACCAAGTGTCCCTTGCCACCCCCGAGCTGCATAAACCCTCCTCAGCACCCTGATTCTACAAGGAAGAGTCAGACAAATTAATGGGTAGCCTTGCCCTGATGACAGAAACCAGATCAGGAAGTCAGAAAGTCACAAGAAGCAGACAAATGAGGAAATAAGGAGGAGGAAACAGCTTATTTTTTCCTTAACTTTAGTTCACCTATGTCAGGATGTAGTAAGATTTTATTTTATTGATGAAGCGTTTGATGGTGAAGCAATATCCTAACTTGCTTCCTGAGAAAAGGTAAGCCTTTGAGGAAGAAAAAAAGACAGAGCACTTGGGTGGTAGCAAAGAAGCAGAAAAATCCTCATGCTGAAATGATAACAAGACTCAGATACACTGGCAGTGCCTATAGTGATGTGCTCAACACCCTACTGGGCACAGTTATAAATGTGTCCCCCAAGTCGTGCTCTACTTGTGCTCCATTGCAGAGACTGACCTACCTGCATTTTCCTCTGCCTGGCCTTCCCAGTCCCTCTCCCTTTCCTTTTGTGAGGAAGGATCCAAAATGCAGCATAGAGTGGACATCTCCTCTTGCCATCCTTCCAGACAGAGAAGGGAGAGGCAGGGCTTTGTGCCAGGTCTGCACTCCAGGCTGTGGAGGAGGAGGAGATGCTCCTTTAGCTCCTGGGCCAGGCCAGCCTGAGCCATCAGATCATGGAGAAAGGGGACCATTGCTGAGAGCACCCTTTGCTCCTGAAGCTCCCCTGATCTCACGTAAGGAATTAAAAGCTCTAGTTTAAAAAGGTATTATGAAAAGTTGAAATAGTGATGAGGAATTAGGAAATTATAGTAAAAATGAACAACCAGACAGAAAACAAGAGGTGTGCCAGAGCCAGAAGCTTTTAGGATGAATACTTCCAGCTGTGGTGTGACTCACATTCTGAGCCCAGAGCAGACACATTCCTTTTCACACTTATTTTTAGAGTGAGATGAAACAATACCCAGCTACACATACACACCTGCCTCTGCTTATTCAGCACCCTCATTTAGATTGATCTGTCTTTTTTGTTTATACAGCTTTGAATTGCTGAAGTATCAGTCAAAATTGTGTGAGTCAGCCACAACTCTAGGAAATGAAAGACAAACCTTATTTTTCAGTTATGAGAACAACTGCAAATGTTATGACGAATGTTAAACCTCTACATATTTGCTTTTGTGATCACTGACTACTGATAATAAACTAAGGGAAAGTACTCTGAAGTCTAATTGCTGCCTATATTTGAGTTACATTTGATATTTTAACAGTTCACAAATACATATGGAAATGTAATAGATTCCAATGGTATAGAGAGTTTTAGATAGGCAGAAATCACCTTTATTTTCAATAAAATAATAATATGAACAAATATGAATATTTTATAATTTGACTAAAAGAAGATGGCTGAACTTACAACTAGAAGCCAACTGCATACCACAAGAAGCATCTGTTCATGATATATGTCTGTTTATAATCAGTATCCAGACAAAGACTGGTGACAACTGGTGTCCTTCAGGGGTCCATATTGGGAAAAAACTGTGTTTAATATCTTCATCAGTGACACCACCAGTGGTGTACTCTCAGCATGTTTGCAGATGACACCAAGCTGAGTGGTTTGGTTGGTGCACCTGAAGAACAGGAAGCCATCCAAAGGTACTTGGACAAGCTCCAGAAGTGTGCCCATGGGAATCTCATGAGGTTTAGCAAGACCACCTGCAAGGTGCTGCAGCTGGGGTGGGACAGCCCCAGTGTCAGCAAAGGTGGGGCATGAGCAGATCAGGAGCAGCCCTGACAAGAAGGACTTGGAGGTGCTGCTGGGAGAAAATCTGGACAAGACCTGGCAATGAGCACTCACAGCCCAGAAAACCAACTGTATCCTGGGCTGCATCCAAGGCAGCATGGCCAGCAGGGTGAGGGAGGGGATCCTGTCCCTCTGCTCTGCTGTCCTGAGACCAGACCTGCAGTGCTGCATCCACCTCTGGGATTCTTGGTGCAAGAAAGGCATGGACATGGAGCAAGTCCAGAGGAGAGACACCAAAATGATGCACCACCCCTGTGACGACAGGCTGGGAGCTGGGTTTATTCTGCCCAGAGAAGAGAGGACTCCAGGGTGACCTTTTTGTGGCCAGTCAGTACCTAAAGGAGGCTTAAAAGGATGTCTTTTTTGAAAAACCTGTGATAATAGGACAAGGGATAATGGTTTTAAGTAAAAGAGGGTAGATTCAGACTTGATAATAAGGAAGACATTTTCTTATTGTAAGGATGTAGAAACATTGGAAGTTTTCCAGAGAGGTAATAGATGTCCCACACCTGGAAACACTTAAAGTCAACTTGGACAAGGCTGTGAGGAACCTAATCTAGCTGAAGATGTCCCTGCTCACTGAAGGGGCTTGGACTAAGGGAGTTGGACCATCCTTTCCAACTCAAACTATTCCATGATTGTATGAAAATCAATGATCTTTTCATAACAAGGTATTTATTTTTTTAATTTAACCTGCTTTGGAGTCTGCAAACCAACTATTATGATCTATATTCACTCTATCTGGCTCTAAGTGTTTAACCAATGGAGTGTTTAATTGGAATTAAGTAAAGCAAGCATCTTCCAGGAAGTGCCTTAAAAACATTGCCTTCTGTAATGACCCCCAGCCTGCAAGCCCTGAGACATCAAGCTGATGTCTGCTGCTGTAGAGTCCACACCCTGTGCACTCTTGGCATGTAAGTTTAAGTGTAGCCTTCTGCTAACCTCCAGAAGACAGCAAGAAAACAAGCTCATGGTTTTGGTATTTTTGAGGGCAGGCCCAACACGCTGGCAGCATAACCAGCAGGGTAAGACCATATGAGGTTGGTAGTCTTTTAAATTTTGTGTGAAGGTTTCCTAGACAACATATCCCAGGAATAGGTGTTGCTAAAGAGGTGTTGCTAGACATCCTCTTTGAAGGATTTGGTATTAAACCATGGAATTGTTAAGACTGGAAAGAACCTCTTAGGTCATCAATATAATTGTTAACACAGTGCTGCCATGTTCACCTCTAACCATCTCCCTAAGTGCCACAACTACAAGTTTATTGAACACTTTCAGGGATGGTAATTCAAACACTTTCCTGAGCATCATTTGTGTGCAATGGATGTCAAAGACAGGAAGGAATTCTTAAATGCATGTTCTGTGAACTTCCATGAACCAAGCATGTGGTATCACTGTGCTTTCACTTCACTGTGCACACACATCCCTTTGCCATAGAGGTATGTCCAATCAATTGCCATCTGCTTGTGAAATCTAACATCTAAAATCTTTATTCTAACATTTCTGATCATCTGTATATGTAATTTAGAGCATTTTTATGCCTGTTTTGCTCTGCAGTAAAACCACACAAGTATAGAATATTCTAAAACTGAAAAATCCACTTCTCTGTTTTCTTACAACCATCTTATAAAATTCCTAAAGAGGAAGAGTATGTAGACTTTGTTAAAATATAATTAGTGATGTATTTTAACAAAATCCAAGACAATTACCACCTCCTTAAGGAAGTCTAGCAAACTTCTTTTCACCCACTCACCCTGAGTAATTTATTTTGACGGGTGACTATACTATAATTAAGGTCTTTTTTTAATCATTGCTGTAAGGTTGGGTGAGTAGATTTTGTTCTTGGGTTCATACATTTTCATGACAGTTTTGCAAAGCTGCTTGATGGATTGAAGTTGCAAAACTCTTACCATGACTCCAAAGAAAGTGGAATTAAAAAATGAAGCCTTCTGAAGCGTTTAGAGTTTAGATTTACATTGGTATTATTTGTACTCATGGACTTGTGTCATTAAAATGGCAAATAAATAGCAAAAGTTGTAGTTCAGATCTCCCAGAATTTAGAGAAAAAAAAATTACTAAATATAGATCCACAATTATGTTTTTAAACAACAGCTTTTAACTTCTATTGTGTTCTCAGATATGTTCACAAGAAAAGTTATAACTTTACTATGATCTTTTTGGCTACTTTTGGTTTCTTTTAGACAGAAGGTCCCAGAAATGTCTTTGCTCTTCTTTTACTAACTAAGCCTTTGAATCCAGATTTCTTAGTTCTCTGAGGTTTGCTGTTAAATTAAAGTCTGAATTAAAAGTAAAGATTAAAATTTATTTACTTTGGGAGTGCTGTCTGAATGAGTTACACATGATACACAGAACTAATTCTGTACTTGTTGGATATCGACATCCCCAGGGCTACTTGTTACAAAGTCTGGTTTTTCTCCCCTTTCTATTTCCTAACTGCATTGGGCTTCAGCTATAAATCAAGTTACTTGAAAGAAATATTTTCTGGACATCCCATGATCCTGCTAGAACAGAGGGGTCAGAGTTATTGCCTGTGCATTCCCAAGAAACACTTCAGCATTTCCTGGCAGGGGCCAGCCAGCTGTTTCCCAGGGGCAGGGGGACATCTGATGCCTTGTGCTGCTGTGCCTCTTCCCCAGGCTGAATTCTCATTTGGGTTGGTCTCTGCAGCTTCTGGTGACAGACAATAGGCAAATACGTTAACTTCTGTGTCAAGTAATGACATTTTAATAACTGGCTTCAGGATTGTCTATTCATCTACATTAAAATTAAGCCACTAATTATAGCTGTGGATTTTTGCCCAAGAGTGTTCTGGCCCCCAATGAATGCAATAGCAGAGGAAGTTTCTAAATTCACAAATACAGCAATGGAGCCTAGATGGGCTGTCAAACCTTCCAGCATGACAAAACTGCTGTTCTCTTGCTGTTGGACACCAACTGTCCCAAATAAGAGCATCTCTTTTCCATCCATACAGACTGGGACAGACTTTATAGGTAAGGATGTACAAGTTGGGTTTTTATTTCTTAACTAGCATTTTTCAAGAGAAATATCAGTAGGAAATGAATTTTAGTAACAATAAGGTGGTGATAGAGTACACCAGATATGCATAGGGCATGGTCTGATTTCGAAAATCTTGAAGGCCCCAAATTAAGGCATATATAAGCTAGTTCTCATTTTAAAAAATATATTTTCATCAGAGATATCACTTCACACTTTAGTGTATTTCAGAGAGTTCAAAATTCTAAGTTTTCTTCATCACTGTTTCCATAGTTCCGTTTCACATAGCTGCTTTTCCTTTTAATGACTCTTTTTTTCTCCCACCTTTTAAAGTACTAGGGTGGCTTTATCTTATAAATACTCTGCATTCCTTAGATTTTGCTAATTAATCTTTTAGCTGATTGCTCATCTACAAATTTTGCCACATATGCAAGACTAATCCCTAAAGTTCTGTGTAAGAGTACAGGAAGCAAGTAGACAACAATATCACCTTTACAAAATCAGGTACAGCCCAGACTGTTTTCATCATCCCTTTAATTTCTACCAAGACCAAACCATGTGAGCAGATACAATTCTCCTGAGCACTAAATCTCTCACAGTTGGGAAATAACAGTTCTCCTGTCAGATGTGGGAATCCCATGGGTTGAAGGTGTAAATACCTTTCAGATAAAGTAACTATAAATCATCCTGTGTTAAGCCCAGGCGGAGGTGGCTACACAGAGGGAACTGTCTTGCTTTAAGATTCCTCTAAGATTAAGGTCCTGACCTTATTTCTCCCAAATATTCTTCAAGTTTGTATTTCTTTCTGAGAAGCAGAACACATCAGTTTTAGATAATGGCCTAGAAGAGAGAGGACTGCTTATCAGATGCAGCAGAGTGCTCCACACACAGCAAATCATCACACATCTCCCAACCACCAGCAAATATGAAATGACTTTCAACTTTCATAATTTGATCTTCTGCTGAGCACAGTGTACCAGAAGTGAAAAATCTAGACAGACCTGACAGACCTCTTGAAAAGGCTACTCCTACATACTTGAGGAAAATCATGGACAAAGAGAAAGGATTGAATAATTAATACAAAATGGAATTTGGACTTCAAAAGCAGGAATCACAAAGGTATGAATGCAGGCTATTGGAAGACCACTATGCAACAATACAGCTTGATAAATACATTAGTAACTATTTCATAGTGCCCTGCACACTTTAAAGCAATTCTGTCATCTGACCTCATCTTCTAAAAAGCAGTAGTATAATCTGAAACCTCTGCTTTTCCAGAAAAGAAACATGGTTCAATTCCTAAACAGTGTGTTCTTTGCTGCAGCTAAGCACAGATACCAAGATACCTTTTCCCACCTCACTTATAATTTTTATTGTGAGTTATTGTCTGGATGGGACCCTTGAGTAATCACCTGTCCCCAAATGTGTATGATCCCTAAGTGATGTAGAGAGCTAATTTCACTTTTCCTGCTCAGAAGTTCAGTATCTAAAATAATGAACTCTCTTCCCCCATCTGCCCTGGTAGTGATTTTAGATGAGATTAATTGACCTCTGGAAGTGTACTTGGGTTTTGGTTGTTACTTTAAAAGAAGGTCCAGACACCTTTAAGCTTACTTATATTAGAGGACATGATTCAGACCCTTAATGATCAAGGTCCCAACACACTAAATCATGCTATTACTTTCTTCCTTCATTTAAAGATTTAGGCTAAGAAAAGTTAAAAAAAGAGATTTCCTGCTTCCCTTTGTATATTTTATATATTATGGCTAAGATTTTTGTAGAAGTAAAAATCCTCTGCCATATTAGAGAACAGCTTGCAGCAGAGTCCCTCCCTTTTGACAGTAGTGCCTACATGGTTTTACACCCTTACAAATTATCTGGAAAGATGAGAAAAGTCTAAGAATATTTCTAGACAAAATTTCATCTAGTTCAGTCTGGGCCACAGAAACGAATGTTTCTGAAGGTTCAGAAGGCTTAAAAAAGAGAAAAAAATATATGTCATGGGGAAGTTATTATGTTAGATGAAATTTATTACTGATTAATGCAAATCAGAGAGTGATTTTGTTGCAAATTACTATTCTTTCTAGAGTGATACTGGCTGTGCTGCTGACATCTCTCTGTATAGCAGCAGCTTCCTTCTGCTAAATAATAAGCAAAGTTAGACTCATTCACTGAACTAAAGGAATCAAATGTCATACAGTGTTCATCATATGGTTAAGAACTTTATGCATGCAGCATTGGCTCAGACTTTTTTAAGGAAAAAAAAGTTCCAGAAAGAAAAGATGTTCTAACAAAAGCAAGCAAAATTATAAGCTTCCCATAATAAAAATAAAATTTCAGTTTGTACAAATTAACTATATTTCTGTAGAAGGTGGTATGAAGGAATGGATGTGCCAAGTTTTTCAGATGAAATTTTGTTTAAAAAATGGGAATGAATTTTAAGAACATAGAGTCACTATACTAGAAGTTTCTGAGAGATTACCCATATGTTAAATCAATCCACACTTACTACAGATCTATCTGAAAATGCCATGTGTAGGGCTAGGTGAAGTTTATTCAAAAGTGTTACTGCAGAGGTCTTACAGTCATGAGAATTGTGTGATCTGTCTTTTGCCTGGCATAAGAAGCTGGATTAATGCCCCCACCCCAGGTTTGTTCACTACTGTATCTCCTTTTTCTTTTTTTTTTTCCATAGGACTTTAAGCTTATTTTAATAGCTGTGTTTATAGACACCTTATACATTTTCAGAGTGGCATTTTCTCTCTGTTATAGCTGGAAATCTGTCTCCAACTGCCTTGACAACCTTGTGAAGATACTCTAGACTTAATTTCATTTGACAGTTTCTTCAAACCTGAGAAGGAAAAGAGATCCCTGTAGTCAATCAGTTTTTGTATTCATTTATTCAGGCTGCTACCAGAGAAAGTTATCTTGCCAATTGTAGAGGTATGTAGGGAATCCTTTCCTTTTGTGCCTAAAAAGCCTCTGCAGATTGTCCTGGATAGTCATCTTGCACAACATGAATAAATCAGATGGTCCCTATTGGCCTTTCCTTAAGGAGTTGTCAGAATAAATAAAAATACTTCTCAGAGACTCACAGTGATTCCAGGTACAAAAAGTAACCAAATAAACTTAAAAAAAAAACAACAACAAAAAAAACCAGGAAAAAACTACATAAATTCTGTTTTCATCGACAGATTATTTTGCCATATTAGTGAGAATCATCAGGTGTTTTTTAAAGTAATTTGAAATTATAAAGCCAAAATACTAAACCATAACTAACAGTTAATGGAGGCTCTGTGTTCCCCATTTTCCTTAAAGCCAGTGGGATATCTCTTTCTAAAGTGGTATTTTTTACCTCACTATTCTGTCCACCACCTTGCTCCTGAGATGACTGACATATAGAGCTTGACCTTTCTCATGTGAGTTTTAATCCACAACTTTACTGCCAGTGAGGTCTTGTGCTACACAAAGACATTTTAGCTCCTCCAGAGCTCAATTACTGCATAAAGATCTATGATGAGGCAACCCACAACCCCAAGAACCTGTCCTAAAACCACACAACCTACCAGTGTTAAAACACAACTTTAAGCCAGGGAGAAAAAAGAAGGTTTAAAAACTAATTATTTTTTAATCATTCAGAAAATTTCTGATTAGACACAAACTAAGAGATATTGAAGAATTAAGTAATTGATATTGCCTGGGGTGAGTTTACCACATATTAGTAGGAAAAAACCAAAACAAAACAAAACAACCCCACCAAAAACCAGGGAAATAAATCTTGATCATGCTTGATGAGTCTTTTTCTCCTAGTTCTTGCTCCTAAGCTGTATAAATGAGGCATTCTGGCACGCTCTTCTTCAGGCCTCACAAATTGCAAACTTCACAACATCATTCTCCCAAAAGAGGGAATGGAGGGTCACCTTCATTCAGGAGCTAAGCCACCGCTGGGAGGGCAAGGTGAGACATGAAATAAACTCTGACCTTCCACTGATTCTTTTCTTTGGACATGAGACTAACAAGAAAGTGGCCAGAGGTTGTAAAGAAACTGTCACAACCACCATCAGAGCCTGGACATTCTGCCATTTGGCCAACTCGTATCGCTCAACCTCTGAGTGTGGATAGGACTGCTGGGGAAGTGGGGTAAAAATAGGCGCTTTCCACTCAGTTATTGACTCTGACAGAATTTAGGCACCAATGGACACTTTGGTCCCCAGGTCATGGAGGTCTCTGCATGCCCAGTACTGCAGAAATGCAGCAGCTGCCAGTGCTGACTAAATTAAGTGTTATTGGAGTTGATGGTGGCAACGTTACCCTTCATTTACACTAGAAAGATACAACAGAAATGTTTAAAACAGTGAGATTTGTAGATCCATCTGACCAATAGCAGAAAGAGCATTGTAAAAAGATGAAGAGTTTTAATTTTGTTTCTGAAAGATGATCTCTAGTAACTGCCTGAAGGCCATTAGACAAATAATTAAAAACAGAAGTAAATGAGTTGCTATTCACCATGTTGACTGTGGGGGGGAAAAAAAAAAAAGGTAGCTGAAAAATCTGTGCTGTTTTCATTCTCTGTCAAGGACAGCCAAATGTTTTTGATGTGTGGTCTGCACAGTCATTACAGATTGAAGCCAACATGCACAACTGTCCAAGTGTTTCTTATCTCTCTCTTTCTCATTGACACACTGTGTTGCCCCAGGCTACCTTTTGTTGGCTGTCCTTTTTTTTCCTGCCTGCCTGTTTCATTTCTGATCCTAAAATCCTGTTCTGGGGTAAAAGACTTCTCTACTCTGTCATGGATACCTCTTGACTCTGCTCTGTGAGCAAGCAGAATCAACAAAGAAAATTAAATGTATCTGTCTTGTTTGACTTTATTTGTTGAAAACTGCACCTAATAAAAATTCTCTGGTAATACCAAGCATTGGTCTGGTCCTATGAAAAAACTAAAGGGTTCGTGCTCTATGGAAAAAAAAAAAGGGTTTGGTATGTATAAATTATTTAGGTAAACTCTGCATCTGTGACTGATAGGAATCTTCCAATCTGTAAAATTCTGGTACAACTATGCAAATTTCTCCTGTGAAATAAACATGCCATGATCTCAAATTCTAAGTTCATCAAGTGTTCCGGTGTTTTAATTATAGCTAAACCTTTAGAGAAGACCTGTGTTTTCCACTACCTTCATTCCACCATGAAGCTACCCTCTCAAAGATATCAAGGATATGATTCTCTTTTTGCGTGACCGTAAATCAAATACTTCCACTGAAGCTAATGGACTTACTGTGTTATGAAGGAAATGCAAAGTTCAAGCATTTAAAAAGTGCAATTCTGTCAAACAAAGGGGTTTTTTTGGGTGATCTTTGAGTGATTACTCATGACAAGATTCACTATATTTACTCTTGTAAATGGCAAGTAATTTCTCTTTAATTTTCAGTCTGGACAGCAAATGGTTGGGAAGAGTCACAAAGCAATAACAACCTTGAACACTTATGCAACACTTCACATTTCAAACTGCTTCAGAAATGTAAACCAATTAGGCTGTCATTATGATTTATGTTAGGGGAGACAAGAAATATATAAACAAAGTCAAATAGAAATGCAGGGCTCCAAACTACAGTTCTGTGAATTAGAAATCACAGAAAGAGCCTTCCAGGGACTTCCTGGGAAATGGAAGATAAAACTCTGGAGTAGATTGAGTAACAGCTAAGATATTGTAACCTAGTTACTGTTGAATGGTCACATGTGGAACACAGAACACATAAATACAGCATTTGTCTAAATAAGCATTATCAGCTTCATCTCACAAATAACTATCGTTCATTAGCTCATTAGTGAATTTCTTGAGATGTCTTATTTACAATGCAATTACCCCTGGCAGATCTGTCTAAACTGATAACCAAAGGGCAATTAAAATCAGTACCCATGCCAGACCATTAGATGGTTTAAAGCATAATATCTGTGCTACTGGTTTCTTTTAGAAGTACGTTGTTAACATCAGGAGCATAAATGTTAATTAGAGTAATGACTTCACTCACTAATTTCTTTTATACAAGACCATTTGGATCAGAATTCAGCTCCTCTGTTTGAAAGGGCGAGTTCTTTTTAATTAGGACAGCTACTCCATTGGTACTAGCAATAAATGAGAGGAGAGATCAAGGTCTCACCCATCAGGGTTTTTCCACTTTTTGTTTCTGTGTAGCATTCAGTACCTCAGAAAAAAGCTCCAGTTTTAGTCAGAAAAAAAACCTAAAGTCCTCATTCTTATAATGTTAATGTAGATCTTTTACAAACATTTATTTGCAGCCCAGATATTCTCATATCATCATTTTTGAGATAAATTTTCCTCCCTGCATGTTTCACTAGGTAGACCAGCAGCTTTAGGTCATTGCTATTCCACTGGATCACCTCCCCTAAGGCAGGGTTCTGTGCCAGAGTGAGACTAGTTAAGAAAAAGTGTCAAAGACTATTTAATTTCAAGCCTTCTCTGCTGCTGTGCATCTCTCACTCTTCAATCACGCTCTGACCCTGTCGAGGCACACACGTGCAGCTGGGAGAGGATGGGCTGCTCTTAGCAGCAGCAGTGCCCAGTGCTCTGCCTGCTGCTGACCTGAGCTCCAACCTGCACACATCACAGCAGGGACAGACAAGCAGCAAAAAAGCGTAGGCTGAAGAGACACAGAGAGGAACACATGACTGCACTTGCAGGGCAGGAGACATTTCTCCTCATCACTCTTAGCCTAGACTGGCAAAGCCTCATGGACTTTCACAAGGCCAGTGCCACCTTTCCTTCCTTAAACGTTGGGATACATTATTGCAGAATACATTGGATTCTAAGGAGTTAATTCTTGGCAATATTTCTTAAATCTGGCACAGCATCTGCATGCCTTACAGCAGTTGTTGGCCAAGGATAGTCTTGAGTCAAGAAGGGGCCACAGTAACATGGTTACTCCACACTGCAAAGCAGCAGAGTGCAAAGGATGAACATCATGTTCTCAGAGCCTCTGAAGCACTGTATTTCTGTGGGTTCTGAGATCCACACTTCACATTCCTGTCCCCAAAAGGGGAAAGAATAAGAAGGAACAGACATAACTGGGAGTAGACATGGGCATCAGTCCAGTTCAGCCAGTTTTGTTGGGTACAAGTTCCTTCTGGACTCTAGTGCCAGTCTACAAGCTTGTGGGCAAATCACGTGTGCTGAGTCATGAGGTACATTCCTCTACAGAAAGTAATAACTGGCAGATAGATAATGATACTCTGGAGCAACCTGTATTGCCTCTTAGCATCCATAAAGATGGCAACTTGTGCAGCCAGAGATGTGCTCAAGTATTTACATTTACATGCACACAGTAGTAACATCATGCTCAGGCAAGATTTCTCATACACTGATATGAGAGACAGTCATATCTTAGCTTGATCCTAACTAGGTCACTAGGAGTTACCAGTGGGAATATGCAGAAGCCCTCAAAGAACAATTTATTTGGGCAATACCAACAATCCCTTCCTAAGATTAAACACAGGAAGGAACTGTCTTACTCTGATACAGACCCAGAGCGCATTTCTAAAATCAGTGTCTTTAATTCTATAAATAAAAGCCAAGAAAATTAAAGATTAGATAATGATAATAATAATAATTATTATTATTTCATATGTCTAAAACCAGTGTATTCCTTGTAAATAGTTAACACTTGGTCCAACTTGTCCATACTAAACATCATTATAGAAGGCTAAAATTGCAAAATTAATAATTTGTCAAAATCTCCTCAGTTCTAAAGAGTTTTGATAGTACTGTGGCCAGCTGATTGCACTGAACTTGACTCAGTACATCTAAAGAGCAAAGTTTAAAGAACTGCAAATTTGCCAGGTTGAAGCTACATCACTGCAATGACAAGGCGATGCAGACATTTTCCCTGTTAGGGCACTACATAAATTATAACCAAAATTTATATTAAATCAAAGGAATATGTCGTCACCACTAGAGAAGTCAACAGTGTAAGCCTTGCTATTAATGGTTCACAGTGTCAGAAGATCAAAGGTGACCCAGGCATGGAGAATGCACAAAAATTAGATCCTCAGACAGATGATCACTGAGCAGGCTGCAAGGAAATACTTACAGAGCTACTGTCAGTTCTGATTTTTAAGCTGGATGTTCCACATTAAAAATGTCATTCAGAATGATCCTAAAACTTGCTGCTGTGTGCCATTAGTTCAAATGCTGTGTTAACAGTACTACATTAACATCAGTGCCTCTCTAGTACAAAGTTTTGTGTAACAAAATTGGAACAAATAACATTCGGAAATGCTGAATTTCCATGCACATTTTCTGTCCAGAAGAACTAATGATGTCATTGTCACTATATTCACCAACCTTGCTGAGCAAGACCTATTTTTGTGTGAAGTTCTTAAAATAGCTTTTAAACTGCAGCAGTATTGGAAGTTGGAATAAATCCAAGACTTGTGAAAGTTGTACCTGATGCCCCTCATCATTGCCCTGTTATGGACCATCATCCTTATGGACTGATAATTCACTCTATTGCTCCTAGCTGCATCTGCCTGAAGCAGACCAGAGGGCTGTTGAGTACAACCTGCTCTTCTGGCAGATAAATGGGAACTACAGGAAAGAAAGGGATGGGAGAAAGCAACAGTGAGTAGCCACACTGGCCAGTTCTCCACCAGCTGGTGCTGGGTGGGATGTCTGTCAATGCCCCAGCAAAGGAGTGAAATCCAGCTGTCATACTGACATAATGAATACAACTCAAACACTGCACACTAAAGTATGTGAGGATCTTTTAACCTATTAAAAAACCTTTTTTTGGCACTAGCATTACCTTAATATCCAACTCTCTTGTGTTCTATCTCTAAATCTCCTTTAGTTTCATATAAGCCTGGATTAAATATGGATATTTCAGGTTAATAATCAAAAAAGATTTCCAGATGCAGAACTCTGTGTCCTTCAGATGCCTGTAAAACAAAGACAGTTGTACACTGAGTGCAGTGGAGAAATCACTGGAAATCAAGAAACTTGAATGGTACTAAGTGCATGTAAAGTTGTACTGGGTAGATGTGAAAGCAAAACAATCAGAACTGCTTCAGTCTGCCAGTACCTCTGCAACTTGGAAAGAGGTTTTGGGCTTGACTGCTCATGGGTCAGTCTGTTCACAAAATAGCAGGACTGTTCATGGGAGAGACACTTTTAAAACATAATTACCTGGTGGTTAGAAACCCTTGGACCAAATCCATTCATAGACTTTATTTGAAGAAAGCAATGTATGGATGGACGTGAATATGGATGCTTTTTTTACCGAAGTGACTTGTTTTTAAAATTATCATGCTGATTAATCACTTGACTCTCTTTTTCAGGAAAAATGAAGATAATTAATTACTTTAAAAATTATTTTTCCTTGCATTACTTTTTTGTTGTTGCTGTTGTTTGGTTTTTCCTGGTTTTTTCCCCATAAGAATCTCTTCATGGAAGCTTTTGAGCTAAATTTAACCTATCTACTACCAATGTAGATATCATTCACTGACTACAAAGCAGACATAGCCACACGTTAACTTCCCTTTTCTTACTACTCCTGATTTACAATTTCATTAGATCAAACTGAAAAGCTAACATGCCAAATTATTTACTCTGAGAAAACCTTGAAGGTGCTTGTCATTCAGCTGATTACATTTTAAGTCAAGTAAAAGTTGTTGAACAAAAAATATACTTTTTGAAGGAATAAAAAAACCAGAAACGTGAATTGTTTAGCAAAGCTATCCCTATGATTTTATATACTTGCATTCTGGTATTTTGTCTGCCTAATATGGATTACAGCTTCTTAGTAAATGTATTCTAAAAGAAGACATCTGAGATTAAGAAACACATTATTTAAGAGCTGTGTTGCCTGTGCATGCTTTGAAACTTACACTTGTTTCTTATACACACTGTAAATTTTTAGTTTCCAAACCATTGATATTTAATTAAACTGACTGAAAAAATGAAACCATTTCATGGCTGATGATGCTCTCTACAGAGTGAAACAGGATGGGAAGGACATGAGGAAAAGCAGAGGGAGCTTTCACTGGATGAAGGGGTCAGTGCACTGAGCAGTCACAGTCTGACAGACATCTCTGGCACTGCCACTGTGTTGGGGAGGTGCTGCTCTGACAATGCCAAATACCCCTGGCACTACAAAAACAGAGAGCGCTCCAGTGTTCTTTAGGATGTACTGTGCAGATTTAAAATGGATATTTTACATTTATAGACTAAACAGACGGTGTGTTCTTCTGGGACAGCCCTATTATGCAGTTGCTAAGCAGCCAGAGCCTCACATGCACAGGGCCCATGTGCAGTGCCCTGCCCAAGCATCAGACCTGGCTCAAAGGCACCTGCACAGCTCCTGGCACACAGCAGTGCTCCCAAAAGCTGGCTGGGCTGCAGGGGCCACACTTCACCCCACAAAACGCCTTCTGGCAGGGCCAGTAACCACACAAACCCCTGCACACAGCCAGACATCTCTCTGTGGATCTGCCTCCCCCATAGTGTCCCACTGGCAGCAGTGCAGCTCTGGGAATGCCAAAACCATTGGATGGCCCCATCTGCTGTGAATGCAGAGGATGCCACAAATAGATTCACCTGGGATGCTATGCAGCAGCACTGCATAGGAAAGGCTCAACCTGTGGCCTGAGCACAGGCAGAAAAGGGGCTCCTGCCTCAGGGTGACTCCAACTCTGACCTCTCCAGCCTGCTGGCATTTCTCTCTGCTGGGAATGTAGCACAGACTCTTGTAGCAGCATTCTGCACGAGCTAGTATGTCACCATGGTATTTTCTGAAAAATCCTTCGCTGGGATTTTTCTCCTGAGACGCCTCAGAAAAGAAATGTAAACAATTATTATCTGATTGCTTTGGAATGTGGTCTGCAGATTGTTTACCAACAGCTGCATCTTTGATGTGAATTGTTTTTACTTAATGACCAATCCCAGTCCAGCTGTGTTGGACTCTCTGGTCTGTCACTGGTTTCTATTATTTTATCTTGTCTAGCCTTCTGATGTCTTCTTTCTTTTTCTTTAGTATAGTTTTAGTATATAATTTCTTTTAATATAATGTAATATCATAATATAATAAATCAGCCTTCTGAGAACTTTGAGTCAATTCTCATCTCTCACCTTATCCTGGGGGACCCTCACAACACCTCAACACTATTGTGATCCAAACCAAGCCACTTCTCTTCTTCCCTACAGGAATCTTATTAACTGGTACAGGGATAATATCCAGGTTCTCAGACTGTAGCATATCATGGTACCCTTGGATTAACTGGCATGTGAATTGTTGACTGGAAAAAATAACTTTAAAATTAAAAATTTAATACATGGTAACCCTGGGTGTCTCATTTGCCTCCATTGCTAAAAACATGTGCTTCATGTCTAATGTGAACAGGTTCAAGTTACAGCCAGGGGGTTGTATTACACTGTGGCTGCGAGACTGAACAACTATTACCTGGTATCTGTTTCTACTGACGCTGCAGAAATACTTAAAAAATGTGACAAAGTCACCTCTTTGTCTTTATGATGCTAAACCAAACAGATTCAAGTCAGACTCTAATATTTCTTATGAATTCCTCTCCAGCCTGTCATCTTCCTGCTTGCACTGCATGCACCACAACTGGACAGAGACAGCCAGGAGAGCTTCAAGCAGCTTCATACACAAAGATGATGTAACTTCTCAAGTCCTACAAGCCTAAAGACACCTTATCTCTGCCCTAACACCATAGCAGGAGCTCACACCCATTAAATGTGGTTTCCTATGCTCTTTAACTGCCACCAATGATGAGAAAAAATATCATGACCTGTATAAATGTGTCACAGACCAATCATCCCTGTTGTCATCTTATTGCAAAGCTCCCATACCTTCTCAGTGGCTTCTCATGAGCAGCTCCTCACAGCACTGACTCCTCCTTCTTCCCAGCACAACCAACAAACTCCAGCTCTCTCCTCACCCAGCTACCCCACTCTTTTGTAGCACTCCTCTTCTTATTGGGCACAGCTGTGGCCTGTTAAGGGCAGGCCTGTTCCTAATCTTTGGTGATCAGTACAGCTGCAGCTCCTCAGGGGTGAGATTGCCTTCTGCACTATTCTCTTACATTCTATCCCTCCACACATCCCTTCATTAAAAAATTCATGTTTACAGCCTACCATAATTTACTGAGCTCTTCTAATGCAGAAATGGGCACCTGCCTTTTAGAAACCAACTCCTGACTCAGTAAAACATCTCTTCACACATTTGGGTTTTAGTTTTTAAGACAGTGTAGTATACAACCACTCTGAAAACTATGGTGTCTACCTATCAGAAAAACAATTTTTATATACCATTTTATACCTACTGAAGCATAAGAAAGATGTCTGTGGGGCTGTTGCACAGAAAAAGCTGTGAGAACAAAATGAATTAAGCTTAACAGTGACAAGCTAACACAGACAAATACTTTCTTGAAATATTTTGCTTACTCAGCTGTTATGACTGAGAAGCCTTCAAGAGAGATATATATATACAAGTTTACATAACAGGAGGACCTGTATCAAAACCTTAGGAAGTTAAGAAATGTGTGTATGTATAAAGGTGTGGATTCCATCCTGTTATTGACAGAAACTGCATGACAAACTGCTGGAGCAAAAATGATAGATGAGATGATATTAGTTACATCTACAGCTTTGGTACTGGGGAATAAATGGTATAATATATAGTGAATGCATCACAGACCACTGAAATGCTGTAACCTTGACCAAGAAAGAGCAAAGTCAAATTTCAACTTATCTGAATTTTAACTAATGTAAATAAGATTCTTCACACTTGCTTTAACAAACCTTTTTCAAGTGTTCAAGCAAGAGGCATATTCTTATTCTTCTAATATTGCACATCACAGAAGCTCGCTAGATATTTTGACCCCTAGTTAGGCTACTAAAACAATTAGCTGATTTATTTACAAGTTTTTTTTTAAATAAACTCTCTAATAAAAATTATGCATATATCCATAAGTTATATAATAAATTATATCTAGTTTCCAGTCATCTAGTTGCACACTCATCCAGGTCATAACATACTTAGACATTTGGTTACAGCTATAGTATGTGCTGTGGTGGAAGAAAGATTGGAATTGGAATTTTAATCCCCTTGACCTGCTGCAAGCTACACTGATATACAGTTTTTATCTGTTTAATATGACTGGTTAAGGAAGACACCCTCCTAGACTATGCTTAAAACACTCTGTGTCAATCACACATCAATAAATATAACTGAAAAATGGCAGTTTTCTCAAAATGATGGGAAAAAATGATATAAAATTTTCTCAGACTCTAACCTGATTCTGATACTCATCCATGAAAAACTGGCTTCCACTTCTCATGAGTGGGAAAAAGAAGAAATTTAAGAAGGAGATAAAACAAATGTGAGGACAGCAAACTTTGATGTTAGGAACTTATTTAGTTTTATTTAGGATTCATTGCAAATCCCACTCTCTCTAAAAAGTTTTGTGACTTTTAGTGTTCCATAAGATCACTCAAAACTTATTATTTATTTAGTACCATTCATCTCCCAGGTGCCTTAATGACTAGAACATCACAAATGAGTGGCAGAAAAAACACAAAGTGTTATCTCCTTCAGCATCTACCAGCATAGATCTTTTCCTTGCCCTGCAGTTATATTGCTTTTCCGTGTCTATTTTAAATATAATTAAGGTATAAAATCAATCTTAATGAATTCCCTTTTTTAATCCAATGCCTTCCAAATAAGAAACAGACAGTTAAGATAATTCCTGTTGAGAAAAAAGATATCAGAATCTCACAGGTATTATAATTTGAAAAGAGCAGTTTACACATTATTTATCCAGCCACCAGCTGAATACACCAATTCCTTAGAGGAGGTGGGGGATGTTGCACCTTTATTGTTGCAATGTTTCTTTGCTGTCAGTACTTCCTTCCCTTAAAGAATGAAGAACAAAATTAGTTTCAGAATAATTTTACTTGTGCTCCTTCAATTTCCTTTTACCTATAGTTGAATTCTCAGGAAGATCTGATCAAAATTAAAGTGTCAAATGAGTTTTAAATGACAGAAGGCAATCCAGTGATGAAATTTCTCATGTTATATAGACTTCATAGCTATAGAATGTATTCGTATTTTTTCTAGTTTTTATTTTATAATTCATTATTATTGTGCTTCAAAAACTACATATACAGATTTTCTTAAAAGAAATGTGGCCTCTAAGGCTGTTTAAATGACAGAATGGTTAAAGTCTGTTTAGATTAAATCAGGAAACCCTTCCAGGCATATGGGGGTCCAAATAAGTCTGTACAGACACCTGTGAGCAGAGGACAGCTCTGGAAAGACTGAAATATTCCTTGTCATTCCAGACAGATATTCACCATTCTGCTCAAATGGTGATGCACGACAATGGTGCCCAGACAGAAAAAGGTAGGGAATATTATCTAAGACATGTCTGGAGAGACCAAGAAGCCTCTCTTATCTGTCATTAACATTCCCTTCAAAATTCTAGTCAGACTTATAAGAAAAACCCCAAACTTTCAGGCCATTCAGGATTCTTCTGAAACAATTGGCATAACTCTTTTTTCTCTTTAAAATGAAAGTTTAGGATTTTCTTAATTCTGTTTTACATCCCTAATCTTTTCCTATGAAATTGTCTTTCTGCAACTCACACTCCAAGTGACACCAGTGTCCCATGCACTGAAATAAGAAGTGGTTTCCTGGCAACAATATTGACACAAAAGTTCTCATGATTTTTTCTCTCACTCCTGTGTCTTAATGGATTGAATA
The DNA here is from genome assembly GCF_023055355.1 of Agelaius tricolor. Classification (NCBI taxonomy): domain Eukaryota; kingdom Metazoa; phylum Chordata; class Aves; order Passeriformes; family Icteridae; genus Agelaius; species Agelaius tricolor. The sequence continues at coordinate 58,143,476 of NW_027269263.1, forward strand.
ATCTGAATAGCAGAGAAAAGCAGCATGCATCTGATCTTAATGAACTGTAATAGCTAGAGACAGCATGAAAGCAAGCAAAGGTATTTGTGCTATTTATAAGCTACTGGATCAGCTGACACAGCTTCGCCAGCATTTGGAATAATTCATATTATATTCAGTGAGTCATTTCATGAGGTACTTTAGTGTATCAGGCTATGTGCAAAATATCCTTACACTTCATTTTTACCAGCAGTTTGATCTGAAAGCTATAATATATTGGAGATTAAGAGAAGCATGGGTTCTACCTTCAATATGATAAAGAGATGGGGAAAAAACAGCAGTTAATTAACAAACCACAGAATGGAGTGGCCATTTGGATCCAATGCTCTGCAGAAGGCTTAAATCAGTTTGTGATTGCTTAACACAGCTAAATTGCCCCCAGATCTGTTACCCATCCCGGAATTACACAATCAGTTAGGATGGAAAGGACTTCTGACATAATTGAGTTCAACCTGTGACTGAACATCACCACATCAACCAGAGCATGGCACAGTTTCAACCGTTTTGAATTTCTCCTGCCACTTCTCTAGCTCACCCTACAATAGTCATTCATTGGCAAGTGGATTTTTCCCATCCCAGGAATGCTGTGGAAAATAAAAGAGAAATAAAATGAGAAAACCAAATTGTAATGTTTGGAAGGAGTCATTATCAGTCTGCTTTTGTCAGGTAGCACTCACACCATCTATTCAGCATCTACATTTACAGATTAGTGTCACTATTTATAAGGTGGCTTATCCTATACAGTTTATATATATCTCTATCATCTATATCTATATACATTACTTTGATGTAAGTATAGGTGAGAACCTTTTCCTCCCCCTATTTCTGTGGGGATACTAACAGTGGATGTGGTCTTGTCTGCACAGCTACTTTTACAGCAATCTGTTTTTCATCATTCTTTTTGAGAACATCCAACTAAAGAAAAAATACTACTATAGTTTGTGTAAAGAAAACTCTCCCATACTCCAGCCATAAATAACTAACAAAGTCCACTCCAGACTGTGGCTACTAAATGCAGAATAAAACAAAAAACACAAGTTTACCAGCTAAAGAAACTGGAAATATTGGTCTACAGTAAAGCAGAAAACAGAGCACTTCCAAAATTTCCATAGTTTAATTCTACAGTTGTGATCTAGAGGCATTTGACACACAGCCAAATACTTGTCTGAGATTTTATGTGATAAGCGATGTGTAATTTACAAAATTCTTTGCTGGTTCTTCTGGGACTGAGAGAACATCTCACTGTCGTTTGTATTCACTGGATGCCAAGACCAAATGTATAAATATTACATTACTCAAACATGAATATAAATGAAAAATGAAGTATGTGAAACTAGAGCATGAAGTGAACTTAGAAACAATTGGCAATGCCAGAAACATGGGGAAAAAAAAAAAGATTCAGCTGCTGCAGTTGAAGGTTTATTGTTAACATTAGCAGAGGCTGAATTTTGTAACTTCAGTCTATTTCACTGTATGGAACTGGGCAATTGATAACAAATCCTGAACCCACACATCCACCTTTAGTGTATAATCTTCCATGATATGAAGTGGAGCTCAGAATTACAGGGCAGCTGACCAAGTACAAGTGTCCCCTGCAGCTCTGCAGCCAGTAAGATGACTGGGGCATTCACACAGGACTAGTAGACCTGAAACAGGATTCCTGGGAGGCTTGTGCCTTTCTAGAACATCAGCTGAAGGTTCAGTGAGATACACCACTTCTGTATATACATTTGGGCATTTAAGTTTGGATCAGAAGCGCAGATGTGATGCAACCCCCCATTGCTCCTATTTCCCATGCATTGCCATGCATGTGGAGCCATCTCAGAGCCCACAAGCTGCACTATTTTCTGATGCAACTAACACAGAAGATGCCCTCTGCCCCCTAAGTGTGTTCAGCCACCAAGGCTAGGATAGAACCTAACTCACAGTGGGTTAGGTTCTCTCCTAGTTCACAGTGACAGCTGGGACCAGAGCACATGAATTTTTCTCCTTGCAGAGCTGCTCCTGTATTCCTGTACTACCTTCCAGTGCAAAGGCAGGCTAGTATCATTTTCTCAAATGATACTAAAGGAGTGTTTTAAGCAGCTGAAATCTCCTGGCCTGACATTGGAGGGAATGGTTCAGTCCAGCCTGAAGCTGATATACTGAATGTGGCTGATCGCTGAATCCCTCTCCAGACTCCCCTTGGCTAATTAATTGGATCTCATTAACAGATAGCAGCGGGACATCAGAATCCTGGACACAAGTGTCTTAGCATGGAACTGACTCCCAACATTTGTGTCAGCATCACAAAGTCTCTTAGGCACTATAGTTTTGTTACCTAGAAAATTCAGCCTCCCTACAGACCCGTCCTCTGCTGGAAACGGTTGGGCATGGGTGATCTGGGATATCTGGTAGGCAAGCAGAACACTTTGATGCTCTTGTCCCCTTCCAATATCCTTCAAAACCTCTACACAAAACATCAAAAGAAAACCTAAAAGTCAAGCACTACTAAAATCTTAAGTTAATAGAGAACAAATTACAATTAATATATAAGCAAGAGGCATGGGGGCAGGCGACTGCCTGTGAAAACCAAATTTCTGTTATCTGTAGACAGATGTTAGTTTCTGCTGTGAATTTTCCTTTTAGCTTTAAATAGGAATTTTAATTCATAGCACTAATCAAAAGCTGCTCCAATCTTATAAAAAATGGAAATAAACAACACTTATTCACCATGTGAATACTAAGTTGAGTCTTGGAAAATAAACGCATAAAAATTAGCATTTTTTGGTTAAAAGTACAGATGGGAAAGATTTATTTTGTTCTTAAAGCTGGATTCTAGGGACACTTAGGATAACAATTTCCCCAAATAATTTTCTCAGTCTGTGCTTTAGTTTACTATTGATTTTCTAAACGAGAACTTTGCTGCTGCTTTTTTAAAAAAACATAATAAAAAAAAATTTGCTGTCAGAAATTAACCCTGAGAGCTTGATGAAATCCTTTCTTTTTAAATTTAATCTCGCTATTTTACTAATACTGCTCACACATCCTAAATAACCTCTCATTCTTGCTGACATTTACACATTTCAAATATTTGAAACATTGTTTTGCAATCACTTTTTCACTGTAGTTATATAAATCATTTAATCTTTTCATTATTCTGGTCTCTCTGTGCTTGGTAAAAAAAATAAATTGAATAAATACATAAATACTCTGAATAATCAGGTAAAAAATTCTAAATCTACTTTATCCACACTATTATTTACAGCTTACTCCTTTGTGTTGTTTTGTTTCCTGAATAGTACTATAACCTTACCTGAAGTGCAAACTTTAAACAGCATTCAACACACCTTAAACACCTAATTCACCTTGGCATTTCTAAGATTTTTGCCACAAGTATTTTCAGTCATCTTACATAATTTTCAACCTAAAGTAACTGGATTTAAAAGTTAGATAAATCTTCAGAAATTATATCATTATTTTAGCTAACACTGAGATATAATTGATGACAAAACTGCTTAATACTGGAGATATGACTCCCAATACAGGAGCCTGTTTTTACAGATTCCTGTAATAATGAAAAACTCTGAAGATATGAAATTACATGTGAAAATTTATGAGCCCCATTAATTATTTTCTGTAGACATTAAAGACTTTCTCCTAAGAATTTGTGGAAAGGGATTTTTTACTCACTATACTAATAGTCCATGTGCATGTGAAGTAAAATACACTAGAGAACGTGACTACAGAAATGTGTCTTTCTTTTCATTTTAAAGTTTCTCAAATTTGCACATTCTTATTGCTTGAGCTCTGCCTGTAGGTAACTAGTTTGTGGATAGTTCATTTCAAGGATTATCAAAATTCTGAGCTGTGATTAGTCATTTGATTGGAACAGAGAAGTCACATGTTTTTAGTTATTACAGGAATAATAATCTAAAAATCCTAAGTGAAGAACAATCGTGAAAGAGCATTTTTATGGGAACATTGCAAGAAATATTCACAGTGATTATTGATGTATCTGCTTAGATTCAAATAAGCTATAATAGAATCAGTAAAATGAGAGTAGAAACAAGTAGTGTACTAGAGTGAAGGGGTATTTCAATTACCAAGGCAATAAACACCAAAAGAAATGTCATAGTATTTACTGTACTATTTACTATTTACTGCACTATTTACTATTTACTGCAGTTTCATTTCTTAACACTACTCATCCCAAACCCGCAGACTAAATAATATGCATTAAGATAATTTTTGAAAACTAGCAGTGAAAACATAATTTTAACTGATAATGGAACACAAATCAGGATCTTTAGGGTTTGGCTTTTCTAGCTTCATCAACTGACTGAAGGAGCACATCCTAACTCCACATTTGGATAGGATGGTGATTTATAAGTGACTTTAATATGAGAACATGAAGGCTTATGATACTTAACCTCCAAACTCCTAAACCTATCTTATAAGTAATTTTCATGTTTAACTACCTTCTTAGCCCTATGATTGCCTACTGGAAATAAGGTGCTTCTAGTCCTATATTGTTCACATTATTTAATGTAGACTGCATTCAGGTATATTTCTCAAAACGGTAAGCTATCTCATGGTCATAAAATATACTTTTATAGTGTCATGGTATGTTCACCAAATATATATCCCATGATCTGATTTCTAAGCACTCAATCCATTCCTTGTTGGAATGTACATCTTAAGCATAGGACAACATAAAAAAACCTTAAGTGTTGAGTTTGAAATTAATATTTTAAACATATATAGCAAAATACGTAAATTACCTCAGGATGATTTTCAATTTCTTTTTTCAGAGACTGTATTGGATAAATGACATGTGACAACTCTGCCCCACTAATAAAACAGTAAGAGACACAATTGGGAAATATTATTGTACTGGTGATGCAACTACACCTTAGAAGTCAAACATGAAACTTTGAACATGAATCACCTGAGTGAGACTGTGAATCTCCTGAGGACCAAATCCCACTTGCCCACTCAGTGATCCAGTTGTCTTCACTATCACAAATTAATTTTTTTTGCTGATTTATAAAAAGGCCTTTTAATTTGCCAGGATTTTTGCCACTTTATTGAAACTGGTGATGATGAAATTATGAAAGGCAAGACACAATTTTTCTAACTTTAGATTTTGTACTCTATTCTTCCTAATTATCCAAAACATCACAGATGCCTCTATGCTCTCCTTAGAACAAACATGGGAATATCAACTAGATTGCCAAATTTTTTCCTTAATTCTGAAATGACTGAGGCCTAATCAGGATTTTTGTCGCAGTAATTTTATTGGAAGTGTGAAAAAATATCCCTCACAGGCTCCTCAACTAACAGGACTGCCTTGACAAAAGCTTCAGAGTGGACATATTTAATCTAGCAAAGAACGCCTCTTGTTGGGATAGTTTATCTTATTCAGGGAAGCAGTGGGAGTTCTGTCCTTACAAAACCTCTCTTGCTAACATAAGGCACATTTTCTCAAGAATCTTTTACTGATGTGAATATATCAGCAAATATGCCATAGTGTAAATCATCTTAAATTCAATTACAAAATTGTACTACTCAAGCCTTAATGCTTTCACTGGATAAATTAATATTAACTTATATAATAATTACGGTTATTGATAGGAAAACTTTACCTCATATTCAGAAGAAGTTTTCATTACATTCGAGACATTTCCAAAGGTATTTTATGTATCTCAGAATTGTGAGATCCTGTATTTTTTTATCTTGTAGTTTTTAGAAGATAATTTCTCTAATATTGAAATTCTTCACTAGACCTTTTAGAAACCTTCTAAAGACATCTTCTTTTCTGTCTTATGTTACTGCCTTATTTGTCTTTCATCCTACTAATGTCATTTTAGCTGAAAAAAATTACATTGCTTGGAGGGAAAACAGAACTATGTTTTCCTACTAAGGTAATTTTCATTTATCTGGTACCTAAATGGATACCCTTGGACATCAGGAGACAAAGAGATCAGATATAGTTCCCTTTTCACACATATGTTTGAAATCTAATTCTACTGCTGTGCTTCAGAAGCAATGTTATCTCAGCCTCATGGATGTCTATTTTTCTGAACTTATTGCTATCACAGTTCAATGCAATTGCCATCCTTGCTTCCCAATTATAGGAGAAAGATACTCAGTTTCAATTATTTACTCAGCGTTCATGTGGGACCATTCAGGAATGTATCTGTTGTGTAAAAATACACCTTAAACACATATCTTCAAAAACTCTTGTAAGTTTTCTAGTTATCATTACACAATATACCACAAAAGGACCAGAATGGATAGAAACTGCAAAGTCTAGAAATTACAAATAATAATAAGTGCAAGAAATAAATATATGCCATATTGGAAACTATGAAATAGTTTATGACCTGACAAACACTGGACTATTTGGTGAAGATAAGCATTTGATTGCATTTATTAAGAAATGGTTTCCATGAAAGCAAAAACATTAACTGTTGAGAAATAAATTCTTTGGTGATTGAAGTTCCTTATGGTTCTCCACAAGGCACCTTTGAAACCCTTTACCTCAAATAATGCTGGGGAAGCATAAAATTTGCAAATAAGTACTGGGCTCCAGCAAGCATCATCCCAGAGGGATTAACAAAAAGACAAGAAAGCTCCTTCAGGAACAACTTACATTTGCTGCCATGAAAAGAAGAACAATAACATGTCTAGGAAAGAGCCACAAGTCAGTGAAGGCATTTAGGAAAAAGAACTCATCAGTGAAGGACAAAATGAACTAATTCTGGCTAAGAGAGAAAGGACATATGCTGTGCTTGATCTGACTTGCAAATACAATGTATCAGGGGAAAATTTCTGGCATAAAGCAAAATTATTAATAAGTAATGCTAGCTAGAACAGAAGCCCCACTAGAGGAACAAGGAGGTCCTAGTGGAGAGCAGGAAGCTTCCAGGCTGCCTCTAAGGGCAGGGAGATCTTTCCCCAGTCTTTCTGGAGGGAAGGACTGGAAGTCTTGCTGCAAGACCCCATTCCTCTGAGCAGCATTTCTGGGTGAAGAGGCCACAGGGACCACAGCACCATTAACTTGGTTTCCTCTGTACCACAAAACATGAGGCTGTTTTAAACCAATTCTAGTGAACTAAAGCATAGATGCTTTCTGTGCATTTTTTTCTTTAAAAAATTAATTTTTGCTGTAATAAGAATTTTCCAGATTTCACTTTTTTACCCCTTATATTATATACTTAGCTTCCAGTCATTCTGCATAAATTTGTGGTACCTCAAATTTTAGTTTCCTCCAGGCTAACACCCTGCAATTTCCAATCACTACTAAAGGATATTTAATTTTAATATCACCTCATTCCCTCTAATTTAATCTGTAAATACTCATTTATTTCAGACTTTCTACTTTCAGCTTAATTCCTCTTCTCCCTTCCTGAGATGCTCTGTGATGAGGTCCCAGGTTACACATGCCAAACCCATCCAAGTGCTACTGAGGAGAGTGTTAAAGCAGTGAATCTGGTGGAGAAACAACAGTGAGCACTGACTGAAGGAGCTGCAGTGAAGTGATATGTTGATAACTTATACCTTGGATCCAGAATTTGAAGCATTTCAGTGCCAAAAGACAAGTGGGAAAAAAAATTACATGAAAGAATAGCATCAGAGTATATGCAATGGTTCTAGGAATACTTAGACAGTTTTTAGAAACAGTTTAGTTAGACTGAACTAATTACAAGTCAGAATACAGTGTGGGGAAAAATCAGAGGGAAATATGATCATTATCTTTTTGGGAGGGTTAAACCCAGAGTAAGAAGGAAAATGATTTTGAATGTCCTCAGTGGATACAAATAGGAACAGCTGATTAAACCTGTGCACAATAAAACCTCCAGCCAAGGATCAGGAGGCATTTTCTCCCTGTTAGAATGTCAGATCACAGAGCTGTCTCCCAAGGGAGGTGGTGCAAGGAACTTCACCGTATGAGTCATTCAAAATTAGGCTGAAGCAAAGCACCTGCACAGACCTCAGGCAACATAGCTTTGTTGGCAGGCAGACGATCTCAATGACCTGACAAGACTTAACCAGCTCTCCTTTTTGTCATTTCATTTAATTTTAGTCTATTCATATTAAGCAAAATGAGAAAAAATAGCATTCTGTGTAGCACCCATGTATTTGTTTCCTCAAACGACTGATTACAAATGAAAAATACATAAATTGTCATAAATATTCAGACATCTGATAGGTAAATCTAATGACTAGCTCTGGTTTGTGTTATTATTTAGGAAGTTATTTTAAAACATTGCCCCCTCTCCCCCCTACCGAAATGACAAATTTTCCCCGCCAGAAGGTGAGCCAGCCAGGGGTAATCAAATACATAAACAAGATTTAGTTATACCTGGGATGATTATGGTTAGAGCATTTATTTTTGGACTCCTACTGCTTGAAATATCTACCTTTTCAGACACTTAAGAATGCCAAAGTAAAAATGGTAGCAGCAGAAAAGAAGACAGTGCTGATAAGAAAACATTCATGTCTGAGCAGCAAGACACTCCAAATTTGCTCCCCTGAGTTTTTCAGCATGGATTTCAGAGGACTGAATACCTCATTGCTATTTTTTTTTTCCAATTCCAGCCACCATGGTTTAACAGAGAAAGGGGGAGCTTTAGCCTTCAGCTTTGGGGTAATTTACAGGAAAAGAACACAGAAAAAAAAAATAATTGATTCTTAATCTACTTCTCATATTGAAATTCATTTCACTTTCCTCTTTACTATTACATTTTTTTTCCATTATTGAAAATGAATTAACATGTCTGTAATTATACACTGCAGAATGTGGGGGAGAAAGCAGAAAGGTAAAGAAAAGTTCAGTGTTCTCAAAACAGGGATAACAGGGAACTTCCACTGCAGAAAACCAGCACCTGACCTCTTGGATTGACAGTGAGGAAATTAAATATATATATAAAATTCTTTGAAGAAAAGCAAATAAAATATCAATATTAAGGAAAGAGAAAAAAAATATCCAAGTACACAGTGGTCTATTATTCTGACCTCCAAACTACAGATGCCTTTAAAACACACTTTGAAGTCAAAAATGGGAACCTGATCTCTCTTCAGTTTGAGTTTTACATGAACCCTTGCACACAAAGTGACTAAACCAACATGGGTTCATTCAGCTCAGCAGAATGAGAATGAGGTTGAACACAAAAATTCTACATTTGCAAGGGGTGATGTAAGAGTAAAATGAAAAACTAACTGGTACTTAAACATAATTTTTAATGCCATTTCACACATTGTAGTCTGTCCTGTGTAGCCTCTAAAAAATATTACAGAAAAGCCTAATACTTACAGGTCATACGTAATATCTTCCAGTCCCACATGGGAACTGTGTTTGATATCAGTCACACTCAGGGATATATCAAAAGTTAAAAGGGAAATTATGTTTAGACCATTGATTACCTACCAAAGCAAAGAGTCAAGGGAAGAAAATCCAGTACTGACATAAAGGTGAATCCCTTTGGCTTATAAGGCACAAAATCCAGAATTTAGAGATAATTTTCTATGTAGGAGGTAGAGCTTGATAAGTTTACAACAGCAGAAGTCTGGGATCCCTTTCCTAGAAAGAACAGAATGATGCAGAATGAGGGAGGGGGATCTTGTGTCCAAAGCATACAACCAGAAGCACACAGGATGTGTCAAGGGTGGCCAAACTGAGGGCGTTAAACTGGTAATTACAGGAGAGGTGGAGATTCCTCAAAAAGCAAGTGAGCAAGTTGAAGATGGAATAGGCGAGGTAAGATCCAGGGGAGATGGGAAGTGAAGTGACATAGAAATCAACAAAACCAATGATGAAGTGGAATCACCTTAAACCAAGGTCGATAAGAAAGAAGGTGCTCGTCAAACAGTCTTGAGATTTTGTGGTGAATGAACCTGTCTGGGTGCCTCTCTGAAATGCTTGACAATAGTGGATATGGCATGGGCAAACCAACAGGAGGAATCCGAAATCCACACACAGTTACAGCCATTGAGCTAATGGACATGTGGTGCAATAGCAACTAAATTTCTGGAATGGTTTGGTACAGACTGTCTTTTGGAAAGACAGGCTGGGAAGGTGAGGTGACTTTTTTTGAGACTGCAGCTGGAAAGCCTGGAACTCTGCCTGGGGATAACGTACTGGTGTGCTGGTTATTCTTCCCCAGTTTTGCTGAACTTCATGAATTTACTCTCAGCCTAATTCTCCAGCCTGTTCAGGTCCATTGGAATGGTAGCACTGCTGTGTCTATATCAGTCACTCCCAGTTTTGTACCATCTACAGACACGAAGAGGGTATGCTGTCCCATTTTCTGGATCATTAATGAAGATGTTTGAGGAAGAGTATTGGCCCCAGAATCAATCCCCGGCATTAACACGACCAGTGTCTTACCTCCAACCTGACTTTGTACCACCAATCTCAACCCTCTGGACCTGGCTGTTCAGCCAGTTTTCAATCCATCAGACTGCTGTCTTGTCCGTATTTTGCCAGCTTCTCCATGAGAGTGTTGCTGGAAACAGTGTCTAAAGTTTTGTTAAAGCCCAGGTAGGAAATACTTGCTGTCTCCTCTTCATTCACAAAGATGGACCCTAGATGACCTGAAGAGGCACCTTCCAGCCTAAGCAATTCTGTGAGCCTGTGAACTTGAGGGTGACCATCTGTGTGTGCCAGACAAGAGGAGCAGACAGACTGTGGCAGTCTGTGTGTCAGATCTCAGATAGCCACTGCAGCGCCAAACTGGTTGGCACTGGGTAGTATCAGCTTTACTGATATGGGTAAACCTGGAACCTGACCCCACCTGCCAGGATTCTTTTGCAACCCTAGGGAATGTTAGAACTCACTTCCTCTGAATTTATGCTCATCAGGGCTATTGATGGAAATGGTAGCTCATCTCTGCATCTGTATCCAACAGATTGAAACACTGATGTGTTTTCCTGTCCTCTGTTTGATCAGTGGCCCTAGAATACAGTCCCTGTTCTGCTAAGGGCTTCTTCTGGGGGATCTTAAACAGGTCTTCAGCTGTGTAGGAGTGTCCACCTCATCTACTTAACTCCTTCAGCAAGAGCCCTATAATTTAGTGCACCCAAAGTTAGGCGCTGAAATTCTCAATACAGAGAATGAAGAGAATTTAATTCCCCTGGGGGATGATTAGGAGCACTAAAGTTAAAGAATTTAAGTAACATAAATATGTAAATCACCCCTCAGTTACCTCTCAGTCACATGCAATTTTTCCTGGTGAATTCCTGACTCATTCATACAATGAAAATGTACTGAATGAAATGAAAGAAGGACATTCAATATTTATTTTATCTGAATGCTGTGTGTTTTCATAACATGTATCGTGCACACTTCTGAGGTGCTGTGAAGAATTTTTTCAATACCTAATCAAAAAATACAGAGAAGGCATTGGAAGTAGCTGGTTTGCTTTACCTCCTTCTGCCTTGAGGATTTTTTTTGGAATGTCACTTCTGAAACTAAATGCTGAAATACAAACCAATTTATTTCAGAGCATCTTTGGAATGAGGAAAGAATGAGATTAAGCAGCACAGTAAAATAATTATTTTGTAGATTGCAGGTCAGCTGCATGAAGACTACTATAAAATACATCACTATGCTTTGCCCAACCCTTTTTTTACAAATAAAATTATACTTATAAGTTGAAAAGTTAAGACAGTGCTGAAAACAGTGGAAACTGCAACCTGTCATTTAAGCAATAAAACAACCCCCTTCTTGCCCTACTTTTTCTAGATATTAACAGCATTTCAACAGGACAATGCATTTCTATGGGGGAAAAAACCTGTCTCAAAAAATTTACTATGTGATGCATGTTTCTTCCTGAATCTTGCTTATCTAATTGGATAAGCAAGACACTCCAAAAAAAGGGTCCCTAGAGTTCATATTAGCTGTTTCTCCATTTGAAGACACATGGAAAAATTAGGCTGTGAGCAAGCCCTGTACCATTAAGATAAACACTCCAAACACACTATATATGTACAATGAGGAGAAATTATGAAACTTTCAAAAACCAGAATGATTTTCCTTAGAAGAAGACATCATCTTTTAATCTTTAGCTTGGAATGATTTTATTTTTTCCCCCCATGTGACTTTCACTGGCAAAAGCAGTAGTACCAAAGGTCAAAAAATAGTTTGGAATGCAGGAAATCACTCATAACTGATAAAACTGAAAAAGCATATAGAATTTAGGTAAAGACTGCTTAAAGTCCTGAAGGTCACAGATGCAGGCTCTGCTCCAGTTGATTCAACCTAAGCCTCAACATAGAAGATAATACCAAATTTTCACCTCATAATTCCTACGAATATTTTTCTCTGAGTTTGCATTAAAGGTGAGGCAAGAGGGTTATTGTGCTGTGGTCAGCTCAGCCTCCTCACAAAGCATCTCCTGTTGACTGTGTTCCTGTTAGTGGTTCTACCTCACCCTCCAGTACAAACCCAGTGAGGAAAAGACAAAAGCACCACTGGGTGGCAAACCAAACTTTTGCTTTTGCAAGCATACTTGCCTTGTCTCAAGGTTGTTCCTTTAGTGGAACAATCCACTCTAGCATTGATGGTAACCCCTTAATGTGGGGGTTGCAATGAGGCACCAAAGGCTGGGAGCTGATTCTGTAAAGGCAATGCCAGGTGAGATTATGAAGGGAAATTGTTAAGTAGTGCCATAAGGGCAGCTCCTTCATTTCTTTTGTTTCTTTCCTTTTGATTTCCTTCCTTTCTCTTTCCAGCTAAATTTTGCCACTGAGCATACATCATGCACATCTTCATACCATCTGTCCTCTTTCATATTTTTTACAGCTGAGTCAATCAGAGTTTTAATTTAAATTTTCATTGGTCAAGAGATTTTTATCCTGTCTCACACAGAGAGGTAGAGGTTTTCCAAAGATAATAACAGTTTCAGTAGCCTGCAGAAGATTTTATTTCTATTTCTTTTAGCTGTGTAGTTTTTATGCTCAGCAGACTAGTATTCAAATACAGCTGGGAACAATGTGACAACAAAACCTGTGCTAGGGATTACCAACACAAGTACTTGCAACCAAAATCTCTACAGGGAGGTGAGATAGAATTTTTCTCAAAGGACTCTCATTTATGAAGTTACAACAGCCAGCAGCTTTTGGTTAAGTCTAGCTTGTAAAGAAAACCTCATGTCTGACATATCCCGAGTGCCAGCGTGGTGAGGAGGATGCTCTTTCCCTTGTCACACTCAATCTATCCATAGCAAATGAAGTGCTCCTCAAAACAGTGATAGTGCAGGATCTGCTCCAGAGCCTGTACCCTCTGCTGTGGAGGTTCTAACAGGCCTGGGCAAGGGAGGAGGAAAGACTTGCACATTCCTCTTTTGTCTCTGTGTAAAAGCCTTTCAAACCTTATCATAAAAGACTGTTAATGGGATATTTTCTGATAACATGCAGCCTATCCTGCCTACTGTAGTAGAAAATGGGAAAGCAACTTGCTTTGGATAAATCCTTAGGAGTTATTATGAACCACACTGAATATAATTCTCTTTAACAGAATGTATTAAAAATGTTGACAATAATATTGTTCATGCTAGAATCTATGCTTTAAGGTTTCTTAGTTGTGAATTTACTTTCCTAGTGAAGCTTTAAGTTATGAAATCATTCAGCTGCTCTCATTTTAACGTGGTTATTAAACTAATATAATGCATTTCTTATTAAATTGAGCAAGAAAGCAGCTGTGAGCTACAGCAGTTCCAGATCTTCCCAGTGGTGGGATGTTCCAGCTCCTCAGAGTCAGAGAACAGTGCACTCCCAGCTGCAAAAGCCATTCAATCCTCACTGTATTTACCTACCTTTTAAGCACTGCCACTTTTGACTAATTTACCAGCAGCCTTTTATTCATCACAGCACCCATCTCTTTCCCTTCCTCACTTATTTTCCATATCAACATTATTTTCCCACTTGCATAACTCCTTACTCAACTCAGCACTTGATTTACCTTTTCTGTTCTTGCTAGCACCTGCTCTGACAAAATCTCTTTGTATCTCCTGCTGTTCCTGACGTGCCCTCAGGAAGAATTATTTATAGCCACACTATGATGTCATGAACTTCAGGCAGATGAAGTTGGAAGGGACTTGCAGAGATCATTTTGTCCAACCCCACTGCTTAGAGAGGGCCACTTGGAGCAGGGTGCCCATGGCCAGATGGCTTTGAATGTCTCCAAAGATAGAGACTCCACAACCTCCTTGGGTTACCTGTGCCAGCACTTGGACACTTTCACAGTAAAAAGCATTTTATGATATTCAGACAGAACATGTTTGTGCCCATTGCCTCTTCAAGACCTTTATTTACCTCTTCCATCTCTAATGTTCCAATGTACAGCTGTGAAAGCAGTCAAAGCACTGGTCCATGGACATCCACTGCTTGGCATTCAGCTGGTTTCCCTACTGCCTGCTTTCATCTATCGTCCTTCATGTTACAATATACTCATAAATTCACAAAAGAATGTGCTTTCTCTGTTATTTTCTCTGCCTCTGCAGTACCTAGGCAATGGTTTCCCTATGCCTGGGGTTGTCTGACATAAATACAAATAGCAACAATTCTTTCTCCTAAAGCTCCTAAAACCTTACTAGGGAAGAGCATTCATAGGCACAAGACACAAAGGAAGAACAACAATATAATTTCCTTTCAATTGACCTCAATGTCTGTGGAAGACCCCACAAATGTGTCTACCCATGGACAGTAAGAGTATTGGATTCCCAGCCATCAACTTGGAAGTTCAGTATTCTTATCAGGCACATATTATGCGATTCAGAAGGCCTTCAGGACTTTTTTTTAATTGTAGATTTTTTTCTCCCATAGTCCTGAAAGAGCACATAATATAATTTGGTGGTGAACTTAGATCAAAGAAAGATTTTTGTCTTTGCATTCCTCTGATCTTCAGCAGCCTTGAGGATGCTCTAAACTATGTCAGATATCAACCTGCCATGGTCATGGCTATCTTGCATCCTGTCCCTTCCTGCTGATGACTGAATCAGATTACACTTACCCTTAACTGAGTCTGGAAACACAAATCTCTGAAGAGCCACTCATTTTGCAGATTGTAGCACCTCTCCTGCATCACTTTCAGTGCTGGTGAACTTTGCTTATGCAGGTGTAGCTGTCTGCTACATCAGTAGTATCTTTTAAAACTTATTTTATATTCCTGGCTATTTTTTTCCTCTATGCACAAAATAAAATAACTATAAATGTAGGTCATCACCCGTGCTTTATATTTAATTCTCTAGCTGCATATTTGGTCTTGATCTCTGATTGCTTCTCCACTATTTTTTTGGAGAGAACCTTCCATTGTAGTTCTACTTATGCTTTCATTTACACAAGCTAAAACATAGAGCCATTATTTTCGAAAACAGTGTAAATCAAATATACAGATTTCCCTGCACTTGAAAGGTTTTGCTCATTTGTTTTTAATATCTTCAGGGTTTTTTTTGTTTTGTTTTTAATCAGAAACTCCTTGCTTTGAAACACAAACACTTCTTTTAGTGCTTGTGTTTTTTTGGTCTTTTATCTTGCTTTAATTAGCTCACTTGGGAAGTAATGTAACACTATTGCACAAAAAGCTGTATCAGTAGCTGAATCCTTCTTTTCAATTAACCATACAAATCCAGGCCTTCTTCCCACACTCATACTGCATTATTTTGCACTTGGCACAACCTACATCTCTCAAAGTCCTTCACTATTTTAAGGTCATCCCGACAGGATCCTTCCTGTCTTATTTTGTGCCAGCAGGCAGAAAGATGCACACTTTTTTCACCTGTCTGGAGTCCACCACAGCAACCATGGCCAGGGTTGCATGCAGGACTGCAAAGTTTTACAATACCTTGCTGTTGAAGCAGAGTAATCAAAGTGAGATTTTAAAAAAACAAACTCACAATTCCATCCAAGGCCATAAAATGGAATTTTTTGTGTCTTGCTGCAAAGCCATTTCTGCTGAAGGAATAGAAATACAGAAACTGCAATACTTGCTATTATATAGAGGCCTTACAGTGATTTTATAGAACATTGTGCAAACAAGGGAAGACTACAAAGGTAGCTTTTGCTCCCAGGAAACTCCTCACTGCAGATGTGTCAAGAAGGCAGAAGCAAAAAAGAAAAAATAGAGAATTGCTCCTGGATACACAGGAGAGAATCAGGAAGGCCAGAGAAAAGGTGGAGTTGAGACTGCTGTAGCACATCAATAGCAACAGGAGAGGTTTCTACAGCCACAGCAGCAACCAAAGGAAGACTGGGAGAACATGGAATAGTGTGATGGGTAACCAAGAGATGGAGAGTGTAGAAAAGGATAACCTATGGCAGGGAAGTGTGCAAGACTCAATACCTTCATTTCCTCACCCCTTACTGGCAAAGTCTGCTGCTCCCTCCCAGGCCACTCAAGTCTTTGCTTAGGACCAAAGGATGGCAGGAACAGGTACTACCATGGTACAGGTGGATCAAATTAGGTACTAATTAGGCCAGCTAATTAGTACCTAATTAGCTGGTACCACACTCCTATGTGTGAGTCCATAGGACTGGATAGGATGCACCTGAAAATGCCAGGAAAATGGCTTGTGATTGTTTTGGGACGGTTCTCTCCGATGTTTGAAAAATTGTGATCAAGAGAGCAAAGACTAGAGAATGCACTCCTTAGTCTTCAAAAAAGGCAAGAAGGATTTAGAGAATGTATTCAGAAAAAACATAATCTTTTGATTCATAGAAAGGTATTAATAGAAATGTATTGTGGAAGCTTCAGTATACCTTGAGATTAGAAAATATAATGGCTTCAATATTTTTTGAAAATTCTGAGACTGGGAGAAACAGAAAGACTATTTTCTCCTTTTTTTTCAGAAGAACCTCTAAACACCTTTTGGACTGCAGTTTAAGGTATTTAGCAGAGTACTATTTGATACAAAAAGGTGATATGAAGCTTAATATTGAGGAATATCATAAATATGAATGTGGAGTATCCAAGAGGAAATAAAATCTAGAGCAGCTTCACAAAAACATAACAACATATGAAATACATGTAAACTGGATATAACAAATATTGTGTCTTTCCAGTACTGTACTGAAAAATGGAGACCTCTGTAACTGAGTGATGTAGGAAAACATTTCTGCGGAGCACATCATAATGATTTCCAATTCGAATGTCAAATTATTTTACATCTTTTGTAATACCTACAGGTATATGTGGCTTATCAGTGTGATAGCCTGGTAAGTCAGGCTGTACAGTTTGATGTTTTTTTTCCTAACCCTGTTTGCATTTAAACTAAAGCTACACTATATGTACTGCAGGCAAAATTCACTTAGAAATGTAACTCAAATGCAAACATGAACTGGTTGTGACCTGTTTTATTAAAAAAACCCCCACAATCAAAACATAATGTGTCACATAGACAGCATTAATATATACTATACTGAAGCATACAATACTATAGTACAGCCTTTAATTAATCCTTCTACTAGTGCAGGAATATTTCTACTAATAACTACTTTTAAAATTTCTAAAAGATGAAAGTTGTATCTACACCTCTGGAGGTTATTTTAGGTTTTAAATCACACAGTATGAGAATTTCCCCTCCCCCAATATTAAATTGAAATGTTAATCTTTTCCAGCTTCATCACATTAGCCCTGGTTACTTATTTGCCCAACTTTGCATTTTCTTTATTCATCCATTGGGTTCACACATTTCATATTCTCTGAGCTTCTCAATCATTACTCAACAAAGCCCTATCTGATGAGTTCTCTAAATTTATTCCCTACAGCTCTCCTGGTAATTTGCATTACTTTTGCCCGGACACTTCAGTTTATTAATAGTTTCCGGGTAGTAACTATACAGAATTCTAAAGATTAGGGCTGAGGTCTTGGGCTGAGCTGATACAAGGTCAACCCAGCTTGGGAAAAGGCATGAAGGCAAAATTTCTCTCTTTATTTCCCTGCAATTGAGATCTTCTTGGTGCTCATCTAGGTTTGATACAAGCTAAAGTATGTTGGCAGTGGTTTCAGTGAGCCTGTTTGAGCAGACCAGGTTTCTGGAGCACTCAGACCCCTAATTTGTGCTCTGTTGTACCTGGTCATGCTCTGCATCCTGGGAACACACCTGAGCAAAGAAGACTGCTGTCTGCCTGGTGAACAAACATCCTTCTGATTTTCTTGGGTGTGGTAATTTCAGAGTCCCCCGGATGAAGGGAAGGAAATGACGAATCTGACTCTATGTTCTTAGAAGGCTAATTTATTATTTTATGGTATTATATTATATTACAGAATGCTATACTAAAACTGTACTAAAGAATAGAGAAAGGATACTTACAGAAGCCTTAACAAGAAACTAATGAAAACCCATGACTCTCCAGAGTCCTGACACAGCCTGACCATGATTGGTCATGAAGTAAAAACAATTCAAATCTTGGATAAACAATCTCCAACCATATTCCAAAGCAGCAAAACACAGGAGAAGCAAATGAGATAATATTGTTTTCCTTTTTCTCCGAGGCTTCTCAACTTCCCAGAAGAAGTAATCCTGGAGTAGGGATTTTTTCCAGAAAATATGCTGGTGACATTTGGGAAAATCACCAGCCAATAACTGAGCTGAGTTACTTTAGCAGCAGTCACAGAATCTCAACAAATCCCAAATCAGATGAACTGAATGGCTGTGCAGCCCCTGTTGAACTATGCAGCGCCAGCCAGCAGAATTATGGGCTCTACCAAGCCTCAGGTGACAGTGGCTTATTCTGTGACCTTGCTCTGACACCTGTGATTGAAAGGGGCGCTGGACACTGGCTCAGGAGGAGCACCTGCCAGCACCCTGGAAGAGCCAGAAAGTGCTCTGGCCACCTAGAACCCTCTGCCTTGGCAGCCCAGCTGTCTGGCAGGCCAGCAGGGAGCTCAGTTGAGATGCTGACTGCACCACAGCTCAGACAAGTACATCCCACTCAGCCTCCTGAACTCACACACAGCTCAAGTGTGTCCATGGCTATCTGCTGGGCAGGGGACGGAGCTGACAGATGCTCCTGGAGACAGGGATAACTCCAATGACTGCTGGTTTTCTTTCAGTTGAACCCTTTCAGAAGCTGGGGGGAAGCCAGTGATCTCTTGGATTCCTCTGGAAGCACACAGGATGAAGGAGCCATCAATTCTTTGGATGAGGATGCTGTCTGTTTAAAGGCTGAATGGCCCCACTCTCTGAATTTCATGCATAAAACCCTAGTCCTTAAGCTTCTGTTTCCTGGATGCCTGTGGGAATGGGCTTGACCTAAACTGACACATGTAGTCAGTCCCCAGGTGACATTTTTTAATGCTGCATTGTGATGTACATCTGGATATTATCTTTTCTTATTGGTTGCATTCTTGCAGTACATCAAAACTGACCATCTCTTAAACTTTTATGAAATAGTATTTGTCTATTGACACGATCTGCAGGCTCAGGGATCTTTAAGCTTCCCAGTAGTGTCACCAGTGCTGTGGAGGATTGTGACGTGCCTTGGCCCACAGGGCAGGACCTTCTTACCATCAATCTTGTTGCTAATCACACACCAGGAATATCAATTGTCAAAATAATGAGCATTTAGGCAGCCTCAGAACAGACACAAAGTATACCATGTGCAACACTACTCCAACCTTTCAGAGTTTAAAATGGCATTGTAGAAATTATGAAAGTCACCCTTTACAATGCAAAAGTATAATTTTTAAAAGCAGCTGTTTTTTCATACATAAAGGAAATTATATGTATTCAATTTTGATTCCTTTCCTATCACTTCCCAGAGAAAATGACAAAATACTTAAATAAAATTTTTAAAAAGTAAATGTGATGTTTTATGACTTAAAATGAACTTTAAAAATATCATACATGTTGATATATTCACTGCCATTACATTTTGGAGCTTCTGACCATTTACTTTCTTTGCATTTCATATTTATTGATGAAATCCAACTCCTGCCTCTGGCCTAAGAGTAAGAGAGGAAATACAACAAAGCCCATAAAATCTTACTAGTAAAGAACAGGTGCAAGAACCCAATCAGATCAAGTCACTGACTGTATCTAAGATTTCTTCTCCTATCTGCTGACCTAAATGTTGAAATATCCAGTTACATATTCCCTGAATATGGGGGTGAAAAGCTGACATCATATTAATATGAGATCTACCTCTTCAAGAGGCACTTTCAACAAGAATATGATTTTTACTATCAAGTATCTCTTCTCATTCTTCTATGCCCTTGAAAACTCTTTCTGCTGTTAAAAGACATGGCTTTTGAAGGACTACTATTTTTATCGCTATGCATCTATCCTCATGAATACTTTGTTTTCCATTTTAAATCAGAATATTTCATTAACTACTGTGCTTAGGTCTTAGGAGGGTAGCATTTTATTATCTTTATGTTGATTAATTTTCTTTTGTATCCATCTGCTGTGGAGTGCTCAGGATGTCCTGCACACAAGGGAACACTGCACACAGTAAGTGGGTGGAATTTTGAATACCTTACAATTTTTACAAGGAAGAATGGAATCAAAACTACTGGAATCAAACACCAGCACTTTATAAAACCATTATCACCACAATACAGTAATTAAAATCTCCATTGCCTACATGGAACAGTCCTTAACTCATTTTTTAAATTTACAGATATTAAAATGAAATGTTAATTGAAAATGCATTAGCTGAACAGAAGGGTTTTGATCACTTAGGCTAAATTTGGCTTGAGAGAAGAAATGAAAGCCTATGTAAAACTTAATATCTTCTCAAGGAGACAGCATGGGGACTGTCTCCAGGTGAATGGAATCAGAGCACCTCCCAGTGTTGCTTATGTGCCAGCTGTTGGAAGAGTCACAGGTAAGAAATTGGCTGTGACCCCACATTCTCTTCCCCAAGAGAGCTCATTCTAATCCTGACCTCTTAAACCTGTGCCTACAAAAACTGCAAGCTTTGTCCTTGAGTAATCAAGTAATGCAAAACACTAAGGTTTCACCCATGGGATGTATTCAACCTGGTTTTTTAAGATATAAGGATTACAGATTTCTGGATTGTTAGGGAAATCCCAGCTAACTCTCACCCTTCTGCCAAATAATATTCCATCAGTGAAAAAAACAGAGGTGAAATTCTGTTTTCATTTAAGCCAGCTGGAAATTTACCATGGAATTCTGTGGGGCCAAAGAAAGTCCATGATCATGTAAGGGGTTAAATAGCTTCAGTGATCTTGGAATTTTCACCAGTGAATGAATTTGAGACAATTCCAAACAATCAAGCAAATAATAAAAAGTGGATTTTTGACAAAATTAATGGCACAATAACTAAAATAATTGCTTTTCATGGAATAAATTAAGGATTATTATATTAAAAGCAAATAAAATGTGTTTTACAAAACAACAATTATGGAGATTTTCTGAGGAAAACAAAAATTTGATAGAAAAAAAAAGAGTTCTACTTAGCGCGTTATCGGTAAGTGTACTGGTCGAATTAGTTCTGTTCTTATTTTTGCCACATCTAAGGGTTATGAACAGGCTTTTTCATGTTTTCATTTGTTATAGAGATCCCCATTGCTAAAATACCTCTTGCTTTAATGTATTTGAACTACATTTCTATCCTTATGGATTGCCAACAACCATGCTTCTTTTTCTTACAGTATTTATACACTGAACATCTCTTCTTATTTCTGGTACTGCCACTACATATGTCACTTTTAAGAGGCAATCCTACCCATAGCATGCATTGCACTTAAACGCTTACATTTTTAACACTTCGTAATGATGTCTTACTATAACCTTCAATCATGTGCCTTAACATATCTGGGTTTTGGAAATATTGAAGCTGTTACATTCCTGTTAATGAGTGTTTACACTCTTAAGCAAAATACAGTTCAAGTACATTTTAATTCTACTGCTACACTGCACTGGTTAAGAATTTTGCTGATCTAATAAGGAGGTGGGAGCAACATTTGATATCAGTGACCCATGAAGTCTCCATGCAAGTTTTGACACATTGGAGAGATGACAGTGTGCTGAGCCAAACCTCCTACCAGAGAAGCTGTACACACACACACACAGACACACAACTTGTCTGTTCATCACAGATTTTGCTATTCTGCATGTTATAGATTTACACACTGTGTCAATTCAAGGACCATCTTTGATCTTCATGCCAGAAATGAGGAAAGGAATGTGGGTTATTTTGCTGGGGCAGGTCTTCCTGGGTTACATGAGTCTGCATGGCAGTGGCTTTCATTCTGCACAGGAGCACCTCCTGCTCTGGTTACAGAACCAAGGTTATGTCATCTAAATAAGTGTGTTGGATAATGAAGTTATCATTTTGAGCCAATTCAGAATTTCTTTAATCAGCACAGTAAATTGAAATTCTACTAAAAAGCAAACACAATGAAACCTTTAGGTTTTGGTTGTGTTATTATACAAAGACCTTGAAATAAATGTTTGATGTGCTTCAGGCAAATATCTCCTGCCTGAAATAGCAAGGTGCTGTTGTATTAAAAAAATTCAATTTTCGATAAATGTGCATAATAAAATTTTTAATTTTATTACCAATTCAAAACCCAGTAACAATCTCACCAAGTTAATGTGACTTTGATTTTTAATCTGAGTGAGAGTGGAACTGCCTCTTGTATTCTTTCTCTTGTTCTGCATGGAATAATATTACCTAGACTGACAGGGAACTTAGCCACAGGTAAGCTGCAAAGCATAGCAACTGTTTATGTAATATCATGTATGCCTAAAATAATTAATATCTATAAAGATAGCTTTCATATCAGCAGTTGCTCAAAAAGACGTAAGTAGAAAAGGTCAAAATAATAATGCATTAAGTCCTACTGAAATGAAATATTTTCATTTTTGCAAAACTGCTAAGAAAAGAGATTTTTAGTTTTTATCCTGAACATACTGTTGCTTTTCTACAGCACTTTGGAATGTTACAGTTATTCACAGCTGTCACAAAAGCGGTAGACAAAGAAAGGTGTATCCAAAGCCTAAAGCAGTAAGGAGGTCACAGAGTATCCTATTTTTAATTCTAAAGAATTTCTAACTTAAAAATCTATTTTTAAACTAAAAAAAAGTGTGCTTCAAGGAAAAAAACACAAAGAACTATACAACTCTACCTTTCTAAGAATATATTTTGCTTTCACTTTTAGATTGTATCCTGTCCAAGTTGGAATCACAACTCTTATCTATTGCAATAGAACAAAACACTTTACTGGTTTTATCATTACTATAAGAAAATATCCCCTCCCAACAATACCAGCTTCTATAATGAACAATACAAACACTCAGTGTCAGGTAAGTCTGCACTTGACCTCCTTTCCCTCTGGCTTACCTGGATGTTCCTGATTCTCTTTGGAATTCACACAGTAGGAAGTAAATTGACTGAAACAAACCTTCTAGTCAAAAAGTGATGAAAAACAGAAAAACAACACAGGTATACAGTCTGAATTTTTATCTCAACTGAATGAGAAATCTCTTCTTTAAAACATTATTCTGGTAGAGATGAACCGGTTCACAGTGGTTGTGGTTAGATAAACAGCACAGACTGACTCAGCTACTCTACACAGAAACTTAGCTAAATGCAAAATGATTTTCTTAAAACAAAAAAAAATATTTTAACCAATTTATTAATACTGAGAACAATTAAAAAGAAGTGTGATTTGTTTCATAAATATAAAAACCAGTCTTGATAAGGAGAAATTTATCTCCCAGAGAATGTATGCTCAAAGAAGTTGCTTGATCTATCCAAGAACTCAAAAAATCATTTCCTCATGATGGAAATAGAGAATTTCTTTGCTCTGGTTGGTATAATTTTTACCAGTAAACTTAATCATTGAAGTCCTAATCTGCTCAGGAAAACTTATGACAGGATGATTAGTAAAATTATTCCCCAAAGAAGGCATTACAGTCAAGAATTAACCAGGAAATTGTGGAGGAGTAAATTTGTATGGTCATATCCAAAAGACTATGCATGGGAATAGGAGAAATAGCTTCTGTACAATAGCTATATTTTCTCATGTGTTATTTATTTTTTTTCCATAAGGAATAGGGAGATAATATATTATCTGTTTTTTGTCAGAATGCACATCTGGTGATTAGAAAACCTGGGAATCAAAGACAGGATTTGGGCAGAATTGGTCTGTTGAATTTAGTTAGCTGTAAGTTTAGTTTCTGATTTCTTGGCTTCAGTGAACTTGTCACCTGTGATAAGCAAATGACCTGGCAGATGTTGTACAGACATGACTTTGGACCTCTCTTCAGCTGGGTCCTCAGCTGGTTTGAGGAGTTATGCAGACTTCCTTAACCAATATTTCACCTTGCTGTCCAGTCAGCTCTGGTAGCTGGTATTAAAAGACACATCTCAGTATCCCTCGAGGGACAGAAGAGCACTGTGAATTAATTTAACACAGCAGTTCAATCTCTACAAACTTGCTGCAAACTAATGAAATTACATGGTCAAGCAATGACAGACTTGTGCTCCATTTAAGCTCCTCTAATGTTACTTTCAAACACCTAAGGTAACAAAAAGACACTTCAAGAAAGGCTTGTTATTAAATTAACCTGTGATAAAAGTAAAATTGTGGTGTTGCACTAATGTTTAGGTAACTTGTACCATTGCATGGCAGACAGTGGTGAAAAAAGTACAAACCTGAAAGATGACGTACTTTCCTTTATTTGACCTTCTTTAATGGAAATCTTTGTTACAAGTCCTGTATTGATATAACTCTTAATGAAAATTTATTTACTGGACAATGGGTACTTTGTGCTGATTAGGTGGGAAAAATTGCCTTCTTTGCTGCTATTTATAACACAGCTAATGATTTTTTTGGGGTGAATAGCTTCTTATTTATCTTCAGATGCTTTTCTTGGCAGGGACAAAGTAAGGACAAAAAGGTCTTTATTGCTTTTTTTGCTAGAAGGTGAAAATATGGGGCTGATTTCCGTAAAATGGCTCTACTCGCCCAGGTATTCCCATATATATGGGTCATATTTTTCCTATAAATGGTGTTCCCTCTGAATATTGCAGTAAAAACCCACTATCCATTACCTAGTTACTTTAAATACTAGTATATTTGCAAGAAACATCTGGTTTAAAATAGTGTATCATTAATCTGGTTTTATTAAAATACCCTGCAATGTAACTGCCCACCTCTTTACAACAGTTTCACTTTCAGGACAGCTGTGTTTTGCAAAAGGTTTAAAATCAGATGAATCATTGGTTCTCCTGGGAAGCAGTCATGGAGTAAGCTGCTGGCTCTTTGCCCCATAGACAGGATTTCTAATACAGCCATTAGGACATCTCCTATCCCTCTGCCATATTACAAGATTAATGAGTTCTTTTCAATAACTTTATAAAGCCCATAAGACATGACATAGCAAATTCTTCTTCTGTTACTTAAATAGTGAGGTTTCAGCTTCTGATATAGATGGACAATTGCAGGATCCAACATGCAAAGGAAAAATGTCAGCCTCACACTTGATTTCTGCTGTAGAATGTGTTTGCCCTATGTTAAAAAAGCAGCTGTATGCTGAAATTCTGTGGAAATGCCCTTGAGTATTTGGTGTAAAGGACTAGTGTTTCTGTTCTGTAAATGCAATGTAGTACCATGTTTCTCTTAACCACTATAATATACTAAAATTACAATGAAGTCATCTGCATTTAGATTTTATATATGAAAATATTTTCATGATGGCCATATGGCTCTTCACAAATTTCTGATAGCAGTAGCAATGACATATTTCTAACAGGATAGAGCAGAGCAATTCCATCAAATGAGAAAACTACAATGGAAACATGATACAAATTTAGCAGTAAAAGCCTGCTTACCTTCATATGTTCCACTTTCTAGGAGAGCACCACTTTTCTCCAATTCCATAAAATCTTCAACAGTGATGAAAATATAGTCCACACCAGGGACTTCCCCCTCCTTATGTGGCCTTGTGGTGCCTATTAGGAAGATGAAAGACACACTGTCAAGAACATGGCCTAAATGCAGAAAGATCTTTTTGAAAGCTTTGGAAAAGTCACAAAGTAAACCACTTACACAACATTTTGCATAGCACATCTTCCTTGTGAGGATGCTTTCAAAGCAATCTAGCTCTATTTGCTGAAGCTGACAGAGGTATTTGAGATGTATGTTTAAGATTGTGCCAGATATTATTTGGGTCTATATTTATTCCCACTAATGAAAAACTATCATACTGTTGTTTTTACATTTCTAGAAAGACCCTTAGTGACATCAGGAATTCAGAGGTAACACAAAACAAAGTCTTTTTTACAATTAATCTGCTTTGTGATATTTTAAACATTTATTTAGAACACAGAATAATAGTTCTGTAAGTACCCTTCTGTAAGGGTTATATTCACATTGCTTGTTTCAGTGCCATAAGTGGACTTGACAAATGGTTAGGCTTTAGGGCCTGTGGGATTAAAATCACCTGCTAACCATGCTGTCAAGCTGCACAGGTGTTTATATGTAGTTATTGCCTCTATTGTCATCCCTGGATGACAGAACTCTGTAAAAGCTGACAGATAATATTACACACAGCCTGACAAGTGACTTGGCTTAGCTAGCAGAAGTTGGGATGTTAGCAGGGAAGAGTCTGAAACTGACCTGATTTCCTAATGGTCCAGTTTATTGTGGTCAGGCTATCTATCCCTCATTTGACTGAAACCACTAATTAAGTCTCAAAATTCCATTTGGAAATGGAAGTATTTTTGGTTCTCCTCAGTCTCAGAGTGTTTGAAACATCTTAATCAATTCTTTATCAATACTGTACTTATTACATCACACTTGTAGGGTTTGGTTTCAATACTGTTGACACTGGGAAGTGGCTAGAAACATGTCCAACCTCCTTTCTGTTACTTGAAGACACAGAGACATAAAAGTGTTAGGTTTACTCCATTGCCTGTCATAGGGACCTTTTTCTCCTCAGACACAGCCTGAAGTCCATGGCAAAGACAGAATGAGACTGCCAAGACAGTATTTCAGTACTTAACATGGGGAATATATTTTGATAAATCTATAAGACCCTTCCCTCATTTTTTCCAATTCCTTTCTCATCTCAACATATACAACTAAAACTGGCTGTTAATACCTGGGAATTCTCATACTACTTTCTAGAATACTCTGTCTATCTGGAGTAAAATTCTGGGCTCCTCAGTGAAAGAGAGATATGGTGCTCTTGAAGTGGATAGAATGGAGGGTGACAAGGATGACTGGGGGACTTGAGAATCCCTCTGATGAGTAAAGGCTGAGGGAGTTGGGCCTGTTCAGCCTTGAGAGAAGACAGCTGAGAAGGGACCTCATTAATGTGCATAATTATCTAAAGAGGGGAGGTCAAGAGGACAAAGCCAGGCTCTGCTCAGTGGTGCCAGCCACTAGGACACGAGGCAGTGTCTGATGCACAGGAAGCTCCATCTGAACATTTGGAAGAACTTCACTCTGCAGTGACCAAGCACTGGCAGGGGCTGCCCAGAGAGGGTGGGAGTCTCCCTCCTGGGAGATATTTCAGAACCATTTGGATGCAACCCTGAGCCATGTGCTCTGGGATGACACTGCTGGAGCAGGGAGCCTGGAACAGATGTCCCACTGTGGTCCCCTCCAAGCTGACCCACTCTGTGATTTTGTGGTTACTTTTGTGTTTTGGAGATGGTATTGTTAAAGCCCTCAGACACTTGGATTGTCCATAAGCATGCTGAGTTTATTTCCCATGGATTATCTGATGTCTGGGGATGCAGCAGCACCCCTAAAGATCTCCAGCCCTTTGTGAGAACTGTATCAGAGCACTCTGGTGTGCCACTGAGCTCCAGAGAGCTCTGCCAACTGCACAGACATCAGATGTTTGTTCTGGGTTCTCTCTCCTGAGAAACTTTTCACTATCAAAGAATATTGACAGAAACTGTATCTTCCTCACAAAACACTCTGGCAAATCAAGGCTATTCCAGACACAGCACAGGGAGGAAGCTCACATATTAGATGAGTATTTCTAGCTTACTGTTTCTTCAACATATTTTTAATGTAAACAAGCTTGGACTACTAGTTTATCAATCAGAAAAAATACAAGTTATATAAAATGTTAGCCCTGCTTTGAATAAAAATTTGACCAGATGATATGAAGAGCTCCCTCACAACTGATTTTTAAAATGATTTTATGCTATTTAGTGTTAATACACCTGGTTTGTTTGAAACATCTGGATATTCAGCAGTCTTCATCATGGATGATGGCAAAGTCTCACAGGAGGTCCAACAACAGACTTGGTTATTCCTGTGCTTCTCTACTTTGCACACAGTCTTTGTTCAATTCATGTAGAAAACTGTAACAGACTAAATTTCAGATTCTGAATCCCTCTCTTAAGTTGGAATCTAAAGACCTAATCTTTCTGCCCTTATATTACTGAGTCATGTTTTTTTCAGATATGGTACAGTTACGATAATACCTTTTGCATGTCTTGCATTAATGAACTATTAATTAAATATTCTGTCTAATCTGCTTAGACAACAGCAGCAGATAACACCGTGCCTCGGTTTAGGGTTTTCTGATAACAAATTCTGCACTTCTTCTCTCCTCCTTTGCTGTCAGAACTAGTCTTAAAGGTGCAGAACTTAATATCTAGCATAAACAGAACAGATGATTGGGGGTGCAAGCATCATAAAGTCACCCCAGGGCACACTGTCACTTAGATGGTTCCATCCTCTGATACTACTCAGGGAGCCAGCTCCAAGAACCCTGCACTGCACTGTGTACTGAGGGCTGCAGACCTATAAAAGATCAAGTAGTCCTGCAAAAAAATGGAGAAAGGAGCAAACCATGATCAACAGCTGCTTGAATTCAGGGTGACTCTACCCCAGCTACAGCAGCTCCAACCCCTGAAGAACTTTATTGCTCTTGATAAAATCTCACTGAGTCCCATTTCCCTCCTGCATCTGTTTTCATTCCCTCAGGCTGGAGGACCTGTGATCTTGGAAATGGTTAAAGCAACTCTCTGGCTAATGGAATAATCCATGGTTACTGCCTCTTTTTCTCCTTCACCCTGGAGGAACTGAGTTGCTGCTAACAGTACTTCTGCCATCCCTTATAGTTTTCTGTAAGCACCACAGACATTGTAATTTTAATAATGTGTATTTACAGAGGTGGACACATTTAATGGAGCATCTTAAACACCCATCAAGGTCTGAACATGAGAGCTATATATAGGAATCTTACAGACCACAAGCAATTGCCTTTAACCTAGAGCTATACTTAATAAAATTTGTCTTTAACTGCCTCCATATAGACAGATAAGCAGGCCTAAAACTTACAGTGATTCAAGACTTAAAACAAAGGACTAATTTCAAACCTCAGATTTCTACAGAAACATCTTTTGTTATGCAGCATCAAGGCTTAATAGGACACAGTTGCTTCTACTTATAATATTTAGCCCTTCATTAATGCAAAATGGATAAAAGAA
The DNA here is from genome assembly GCF_023055355.1 of Agelaius tricolor. Taxonomy (NCBI): domain Eukaryota; kingdom Metazoa; phylum Chordata; class Aves; order Passeriformes; family Icteridae; genus Agelaius; species Agelaius tricolor. The sequence continues at coordinate 58,172,933 of NW_027269263.1, forward strand.
CTCAGTTACAATTTTGTTACCAAGGTAACCTATGAAAAAATTATCTCTGAATTCCATAATGAAAGAATATTATACTTTTAAATATTTCAGGACCAAAACCAACAAGGGGTATTTGCACTATGCATATTTCTGACAAATACAATTTACAGGTGTAGTTAAAGACACAAAATGAGAAGCTCTCAAGTAACCATGACCACTCCAGTCATGCAAGTGCTGTCACACAACCTCTAGGTACCTTAGAAATTGCAGGATCTTGGTCTACAAAATCTGGACTTGTATTGACCTTCCTTGATTTTATGACCATTTTCATCATTCACCAAACAATCTCCTCTCAAAACATATATTAAGGTCATATTTTGTTTGGATTTTTAATTTTAAGATGGATAGTTGGTACAGTTTAGAGATGTTTAAGGTATGTGCTATATCTTTTTATTATTATTATGTTTTAAAAAGACCCTTTGCCTTTGCAGCTGGTTTCTTCTCTTCTACAGGGGAATTATGGTGATTTGCCATACTTGAGTCCAGGCTTTCCATGCTCATGTGTGTTGCAGGATGGTGCTAAATCCCAGGAGAGGAATTAAGTGCTGTTTACATAAATAGCACCTGAAAGAATATTTTTTAAATGAGTTTAAGGTACCTGAGGGCAGGTACTTAGACATGTAAGAAACTTTTACTTCTATTAAAAAAAAAGAAGTGTGTTAATTTAATAGCAATAAACTATTTTTGAAATAATGCTTTTATGAGCTTGGGGAACAATAAATAAATTGAACTTTTACGTTGACTTTAGTTCAGATTGGAAAAATGATCAGTTCATGTGGTGTTCAGTCCAGATTGCCTTTATTAGTAAAAAAGGATAGAATTATTGATTCTAGAAGACTTCCAGGGTTGGAAAGCTCTGCACCAGTTTGTAGAGGCAGGAGAAGAACTAGGAGTTTATGTCTATTTTTAATCTCAGTGTTCAATTACATAATTATAACATTGTAGTGCTTATTTGGGAGCAAAGTGCACAGCCTGACTTTGAACATATTTCTACTACTTAGAGGCACTGAGTCTTCAGTCAGTCTCTCTCTCTCTCTGTCCAGCTCTGCCACTTTCAAAAGCAGGAAAGCTGCTCCCTCAATTTTTTTTCTTTTTTTTCTCACTCCATGTAGTCATGGAAAAGAAAAAGAGGCAAATTTATTCATTTGTCAGCATAGGAATATGAATATTAGTTAAAACTCCCAGAACTGTGACAGGAAAGACCCACTCAGTACTTCAGACATATTTTAAAGAACACTTCGTCCTTGCAGTAAATAATCTGTATTTTACTGTCTTTAGCAGCATCTCAAGGTTAATATTGTAGTAGTCATGTCCTTGTAGAGCCTATATGATGGTCAGGAAAGTGGAAGAAAGGCCTTCCCTGCAAGGTCCCATACCATCTCACAGACTGGCCTCACAGGTTTCAATGCTCCAAGCTTACAGGAATGTCATAAATATTTAAATTTTTACTTTTATTTTTGGTAAGTTAAGGGCAAACCTGGCACACCACTATCCACTTCACACATATTTAGCTGATTTATATTTGGAATCACAGATTGGTTCCTACTGCATGAGGTAATTTTAAAAGCAAAGGTGTGGTTTTGCCACAAGCATTTACAGTGAAAATGAAGAGCAGGGGAATAACCTAGTCCTTTTTGCACAATGACCTACTTCTAGAGTAATTTTCCAAATGTATGGAAGTGAAAAATGTCTAGTTTTGCTTATCTGTTCCAAATGTAACAAAATGTAAAGAGAAAAATGCCTTTAATATATGAAGCCCTTTGATTAGACATTCTGCTGAGAATTTGTTCTGTAACTCAGCTCTGTACAACAGCTTGTTGTGGAGCATGGTCTGCCAGGCTGTCATACATTACAGTAGCTGGAGGGATCCCTCCTGCAGAAACAGACTGCTAATCTTTAATAAACTTCAGCTGAGCCCTTGCTATGACCTTGTATACACTTTGCCTTGGAAAAATTCAACAATACTTAATTAGGTCTTTTGTTTGTTTGCCAAATTACTCTGGAACACTATTACTGGGAGGAACTGAAATGTATGGGAAATTACACCTATCTTGTCAAATTACTAACTGCATTAAGCAGAGAAGCACCACATTTGTCTTGATATACTGAATTTCCAGCTGAAGAGAATAATAAACATAATTTTCAAGTAAAGTGATTTTAGGCATATTACAAAGCCAGAAGCTTCAAGTGTTTATGACAATTCTCATAACAACAACATAAACCACAATGGCTTAAGTCCCTTCTTGCCAATGGTTATGAAGAATAAAAGTGTTTCCCCTTTCCAAGTGTACAATACCAGCATTTTCTCTGATTTATTCCTATTAAAAAAAAAAAAGCTGCAGAAGCAAAGGAATGAATTCCAGATTCCTAAAAATGTTTTTCAGAAGTAATAGTTACAAACTGCATTAATATTTGCCAAATGTGTTCCTGAAGAAGATCTGGGTGTTAATAAATTCAAATTTAGCAAAGGTGCTGAATGTTCTACAGTGAGGCAAGAACACAGCTGAGAAAGGATCTCATCAATGCATAAAAATATCTTAAGGGCAGGCCTTAAGAGGGTGGGGTCAGATTCTTCTCAGTGCTGTTCAGTGACAGGACAAGAGTCAGTGGGCACAGACTGAAACTCAGGAAGTTCCATCTGAATATGAAGAAAAGCTTCTTTACTGTGAGGGGGACAGAGCAGTGGAACAGGCTGCCCACAGAGGCTGATATTTAAAAGATATTCAAAACCTGCCTGGACACAAGGATGTGCAGCCTGGTGCAGCTGAATCTGCTTTAGCAGGAGGTTGGACAAGGTGATCTCCAGAGGTGCCTCCCAACCCCAATCAATCTGTGAAAGGAGGCATTCAGCAGCTGCTGAGCTCTGAGACTGCAGCATTATTTGCAAAGTTACCTGTACACAGACTGAAAACATCAGATGCTATTTAGAAGAAGAGGTGTTGTTTTTACTATAGCCTGGATTTTCTGGTCAAGTTTTAGAAGAAAGTGAAAAGCACTTAGCCATACTTCATCACAGAACTAAAAGCTTCATGCCTAGGTGCTTAATTCATGTGAACTAGAAAGAAAGTTTTGCAATCCCTGTGCATAATTAGCATTCACTGAGAGTAGCAGAAATAACAGGTGAACTACATGGCTCAATCTACTGTCTACTGAAATTAGGTAGAGAATTTGATTCCCATCAAAAGAAACCTTTGAAAAGAAAATAAAAACCTCACCCATGGTTTTCACAGTTTGTACTACAATTTGGGATTCACAATATTCTTGGATATGTTTTGATTTCTGCTGAAGAGGCAAAACCTAAGACTGAAAAGCAGTCTCAAGGGACTGTGCACTGGGTTGTAGTGCACACATTCTACAGCACCACAAAGTTCTTAGAACAAATATTTTATGGTGTAGAACAGAAACAAAAACTCCTGAATTTGAGATTTATAATGCACATAGGAGCAGATAAGCACGTCTTTATGGAAAATGCATTCTTTGAATGTTTCTTTAGATCTTCATTATTCCCAAACTTGAGACATATGCATTAGGTAGGCTAGATAAGCTCCTGCCTGGTGGTGAGCATGATTATTAGATTCCAGATGCATACATCCTTTCAAATACCTTTTAGAAAATTATTTTTAGATTCAATATGCAGACAGGAGCCTCTGATTAAACACAGCCTGGGTTTTCTATTTGTTCTCTTGGTTTTGTGCAATGTGACAGACAGTGAACAGCCCTAAGATAATTTATGCACTGTAAAATAAAGTCATATTGGAGCTGAATAGAAAAGTAAAACTGAGAGATGCAAATGACAGTAGTTCTAGCTAAAGACTGTGAGTAGGAACTTTATTTATTTATTTGGTTAATTATGAGAGGACCACTGGAACCAGCAAGAAGCACCCAGAGAAGAAATGCAGCACAACAGCTGTGCACTGAAACAGGTATTGGAGACTTTTCCTTCAACTGTGGCATACCCAGATTTACCCTTACACAGTGCAAGGATTTGAATTCTGCACTCTGTGCCCTTGTCCTGTGTTAGGCACTGCTACACTGTGTGTTCCCTCTTCGAGGCTATGTGACATTGCTGGCTGGGTGCCATCAGCTGGGTCACTTTCCTGCACTTGGTGAATTCCCATGAAGCCTGCTGTGTACTTTCTTTTGAGAAGAACTCTGACCCAGTATTAAGCCAGATATCCAAGTTTCATTGCCAATACGGCATTTGTGCAAATAAAATAACTCCTTTTTCATTACTCTTGCCAATACAAGTCTTCAAAATGTTAACAATAAACTGCAAAGAGAATATCCAATAACAGGGAAGTGTAAATACTCTGTGTAAAGTTAAGTATGGATGACGGCAGGAAATACTTGTAAATAAAATCAAAAAAGCTGTTGCTAATACAGGTATCTTAAATACTGAAATTATATTCTTCATAATTCCTGGAAAAGGCCAAATTGTGAAATGGCTGTTCTGGCACTTGGAAGCATAAACCTTACAGGGTTAGCTAAGTCCCTAAAGGAATCTGATTTTCAAGGCTCAAAAAGTGGAAAAGATGAAAAGAAGGAAAATCAGGTATGAATATTTTTGGATTCCACGTTATTGCCTCAAGAGGTTTTTGTGTTTTGTTTGACTGGTTGGTAGGTTGCCCTTTTTTTAAGGAAAAATTAGTACCAGCCAGGAAACTCCAGAAGAGATTAGGATTTTATTAATAAAACATGTTAATGTCTTAGCAAATACCCCAGCAATATATCCCAATATCTTTCATACTTATTAGAAAATGAAAACTCCATATCATCTTTTCAAACAGATATGAAAGCAAGCAGCAAACTGCCATAAAGAAACATTTAAGAACAAAACTTTGAAAATCTGATGATTAATGATTGTGTATGAAGTCTGGGGTTTTATTTTGGTTAACTAGGAACTTGTTGAGCTAATAAATAGTCCAAGATATTTCTTTACATGCTTTAGACAGTCACGATTCTTCTTTCATGGATTTTCACTCTTTCAGATAAAAATATAAACTAAGAGATCATTACAAACTTTTTCCTCTTTTGTCCATTTAGACTTTGATTCCTATGGCACATAGTTGTTTGCACCCCCATAAATCTTGCTTACGACTATAAAGAACAGGTTTTACATAAAAGTGAATATATGTGCACAAGAGAATTATCTGACTAATGAAGACATACATAAGAGCATCATGTTGAGAGACTCATGCATGCACAAACATTTACATTCCTACATAGATTTATAAAAATCATCAGCTAATGAAATCCAGAGAGAAACTTTTGATGTTACTAATAAAATAAAAAGCTCACCTAATTACGTGCAAAATGCTTTCTACTTCTAGAAAAGCTTAATTAGAAAATAATTTCTTACTGTCTTCGGATGAACAAAGTCTTTTCTGGGAAATGTCTGATTTTTGCAGCTCTTCAAGAAGATAGACAACATAGTTAGAGAACTAATTGCATAGTAGCCACTTGGCATGGGTATCTCTGCTGAGACATTACAGATGAATTTTTGTCCAGTACTTGTTATCATCTTATTTCAAAAGTCCCATACCTTCTCAGTGATTTCTTATAGGCAGCTCCTCACAGCACTGACTCCCTCTTCACAGCACTGACTCCCTCTTCACAGCACAAAGCAATCAACAAACTCCAGCTCTCTCCTTACCCAGCTACCCCACTCTTTTGTAGCACTCGTCTTATTGGCCACAGCTGTGGCCTGTTCAGGGCAGGCCTGTTCCTAATCTTTGGTGATCAGTACAGCTGCAACTCCTCAGGGATGAGACTGCCTTCTGCACTATTTTCTTACATTCTATCCCTCCACGAGTATTAGCAAATTTGTTATTCCTGCTGATGGCTCGATGGGTTGGATCATCAATGGAAATATTATTAAGTGAGATTTGGGATGAGTTGTTTAACTGTGATGCCAAAACATCTATTTGTACTGTGCATAATTCAAATATACCTCCAGAAATCCTGGAAGCACACCACTTCTAGTTTAAAGGACAACATTTCTGCTATCAACAAGAGAACTTGCTTTTTTACCATTTGATTTTATTAACATTATAAATAAACTGTTATGGATGTCTTCTGTTATGCAACTTGTACTTTTTACCACACAGAGCTGAAGAACTCTCTTAAGTTGTAAACACACCATAGTGTACCTTGAAAGATTCTGCAATCCCTGCAATAATAGCTTTTCAACTCAAAAAACACTAATATTATTATTTGCTTTTTATATTTTATTCAAACATAGGAAGCCAGCCACTCTGTATAATGTCTATTTAATAGAACATTTTAAAAGGGTTGGTGAAGTTGTTAGCTGTTGCTAATAAATCTCAGGAAATATTTAAAAATGAATTTTCTAAATCTACAGTCTTACTTTGAGAGGCATTAAAAGAGGGTCTGTGAAATAGGCTACCATAGAAATCATCCACACGTGTATTCTTAACCAAACTTCAGTACTTCAGCTGTTTAAATTTGTTTCAATAATACTGAACAATTAATAATGAATAAATAATATGAAGCAATAAAAGTATTTTAAGAGTATCAGGGCAGATGACTAACAGAAAAATGAGGGGCATTTTTTATGCTTAAAATAGACAACTAATTAGTATGTGTGAATTTAAAAAAAAATCTGTATTTAAAATGTGGCAGCCTTCAGATATGTCTATTCAATCTCCACAGTCTTCAGATTTATGTTCTGATGCACCTCTGGACAGTATCTGTCCACAAGGCATGCCAGCAAGAACCAATCCAGAGCATTTCTTCTGAATCAAAAAGTACTTTCAAAAACTACAATAGATGATGTCTGAATGGTAGAGGAGACTCACATGTTACTTGGGCTTCATGTCTTCCTGTTTGTAGCTGCTTCCAATGGTTGCATTCCTTGGCTTTCAGCCCTAAATTTGATATACACAGCCAAAACTCTGTGCTATTCACCAGACACCAGACCAGACCTTGATTTGGTGACTAAAAGATCCTCAGATGTAGCAGCAGATACTGTGGCAGTCATTTTTACTGAACAAGTTCAAAGAAGAGAATGAGTGGCTGTGCAGTACTGTGTGCCACACTTCCAGCAGATTTCCAGCTGAAATCCCTGGTGGCCAACTGCTATCCAGATAGCAGAGCAAATGCTCTGCTGAGTCACAGGGAATGCTGGTCCCTCAGTAGGGATCCCATCAGTGCTAGACAGAATTTTGTACTGTGGGATGCCACCACATGCTGTGGAGGGCTTTGAGCAGAAGGAGAAGTCACGCCGTGGGACTGCTTCCCATGGCAGCACTGCTCTGTCCCTGTGGAAGCACATTTCCCATCTGAAGGTTACAGACTGTTGAAGGCTGCACCTCTCAGGCACACTGGCAGAACAAGCACATATTTTCTTGTCTGCTTTTAGAGTAAGAAAAAAAATCTTGTTCCCTCTTTGCTCCTCTTGCTTTCTCAGTACAAAGAGCAAAAGTAGGACATAAACAATGATGTATGTTGTGAACCCCTGTGAGAATGAATTATTAGGGTTAATATCTTAAACACTGTTAAAATCATCAAAGGATGGGCCTCTGTCCACTGCAGCAAACTGCTCATCTGTGACCACCGAAGCCAAATCCCTCCCAGAACGTCTCCTGACTAGAAATGGGCTGTGAGTTACGCCACCTGATGGGAACTTGAGACAAGATAAATCTGGTCCTATTGTCTAGTTATCTTAAATCTAAGGAGAATTAAACAAGCTTAGAGGGAGAAGAATGTACCCACAAAGGCAGCCTTTCTCAGTAGCTGTGTTGAAAAGCAGCTCTGGTTGGGTACATCAGGTGGGGGGGCAAAGCCCACAGACTCATTTGCTGAGGCCAGGTCTGCACCCCTGAGGGGAAGCTCAAACCCTGCAGTCCTGCATGGTTTTCTTTCTCATGGTCATTGTCCTCTGCCCAGGGGTGACACGGCCCCCTCTCCCCCGTGGAAGGTCAGATGGGGCATTACTGGCTCCATGTGCTGAGAGGCAGCTGTCGTGTCTTAGAAGGTGCCACAAACCATCAAAAACCCTGAAGTGTCCCCAGACCCATCTATTGCTGAGGCCTTCCACCAGGTGTCTGCACATGATCTAAAAATGATCAGGGTGTGTTGCAAGAGACAGTGTAAAACTCCCCCTCCACATGGGGAAGGTGCCTGGTTGTCCCCACCCAGCCTGAGCCTGTTTTAACCCTTGGGACTTTGTGTTTCATGGGTTTCTTCCCCTATCCCCTACAGATCAAGACCATCACTTTGACCAATGGTAAACTACATTGCAACTAACAAGTCTCATCATGAACTCTGTGGGTAGTTATCTTTCTCTTTGTTTCTTTTCCCTTATACATTTTCATAGGTGATATTTTTATGCTTTCATATTGCTTTATTACTATAGACAATAATAGCCAAAATGACTACCTACGTGCTTTCCATCGTAACCAAACACAACCAAATTGTTCTAAAATAAACCTTATTTTATATAGGGTTTATTTTAGAACAATTTTATATAGGCTTTATTTTATATAGGGTTTATTTTATATTTTATATATCTAATATATATATATATATATATTTGCAAACATAGATCATTCAGTGGCATTTCACTCTAATGCACCCCAAGGGATCTGTTAAGAAGAACATGTTTTACCAATGTTATCTGGGTAACAACACCTTAGAAAAACATTTCTGTTTCTCTTTTTCTTCCACTGTTCCTCATAGAGAATAATGTTTTCATTGAACTAAGACCTTATACAGTAAATTCCAAGGAAACAGTGTTTTATTTTTCTGTTCTACCAAGTCCAGTTTAAAATAGTAGCAGAGAAAATCTATTCTTTCACATCAATGAATGCATCATGGAGCATTTCTACCATAGTATTCAGAAAATAAAATTATTATTTTGAAACTATCTTAATTTTTATATTAAATTACTTTTCCTAAAAATATTACTTCCCATTAAACATAAGTATTTGAAACAGATTTTTTCCTATCTGTTTTTAGGGAAAAAACGATTTTCAGTTTAACTCACATTAATGAAAAAAAAATAAAATGTCACATTCCTTGATAACAAGTTGAATAAATTATTTATACAGAAGTCATTATTTTATAGCATATTCACAAACTCAAAAGTGCATGATGTAAACTAAAATATTACTACTGCCTTAAATTTTTAAAAATAAATTTAAAACCTTGTTCATTTTTCTTTTGAAGGTAGACAAAAAAAAAAGCTAGATTTAACTTCAAAGGAGTCAAACACAGTGAAATTGAGGAAATAAATTCCACATAATTCTGAATGTGGGAAGCCATTGCTATTCTTATCTCCAACAGGAATTATTTCTGAGGTGTAACTCTAGCCCTGGTGAAGGTCGTTTCATGAGGACTTTGTGATTCAGCTAATGGATAAAATCCTTATTCCAGAAAAAACATAAATTTTATGTCTGATTAGGCTTGGAACAATCTGAAGGATTTCAGTCCCAGGTGTGACCTTGATGCTTTTCTTGTATTTGACAAAGCTTAAAGAAAAGTTACTGGTGAGTAGCAAGTGTTACTCTGGTTGGATAAAAAAAATTGATGCTTTTCATATACTGTGAGGCTTCCTTTTCTGATATGATGAGTTGTAATAATCAACCTTGCAACATTCAATTCCGTAGTCACTAGAGAGCAGTTATTTTAGCTCCAAACAGTTAGCAAAAGCTAGCATCTGTTCCTACTGATGATAACTGAGCAAATTAAAAGTACCTGCCTCAAACTGAGGCAGATCTAATGATCTTCTTATTTTTATATATGCAATTAATTATTATCTAGGAATTTATGTTCTATTAATTAGTATTAGGAAACAACATTTCCTGAAAAGTGTGGGTCAATTATTCTAGCTCCTCAGCTATGAGAGAACATGAACGTTGTGTATTTTTAGTTTTAAGCATCTTAGGATTTCTGCTTCTTCAAATTTCAAGAGCTCTGTATACCTGTGTAGAGTATCACTATTGCTTTTTCACATCTCTCCTCTCCAAATCCTGACCCGTTATGGGTTGGGTTTTGTTTATTTAGATGGGTTTTTTTCTGTCCCTTCATCCCAGTATGTAAAAATGCCCCTGCATTCAAAAGCTGTAAAATCTAAGGTTAATTTATAACTTGTCAATTTACTTCAAGCAGTGTACCTGGCATACATACATTGCCTGCTCTTTAGCTTGCTCTGTGCTTGTCAAGTCCACAAATATGTGCTTGTCATGAAGTAGGGCTCAAGTTCAGACACTTCAGTTCTAGGAATCATCGTGGCAGCCAAGCTTCTCCTTATTTGACCAGTGGTCAATCTCTCCAGATGAACAGGTTTTTATTTAAAATAATGTGTGGGGGAGATTTTTCTCCTTTGGGACACCTTTCAGCACTGTGGTGTCCCCACACTTACAGTGCAGGGCTGCCCTCCTACCATGGGTGTTGTGGTGGGGAACACCAAGACACCGAGACAAGGAGCTTATTTGGGCTTATTTTGGCTCATTTTGGCTCAGGCTCCTTCCTTGTGTTTTTGCAGCACATGGCATTTGTCACTCAGCTGTTCAAACACGAGTACTGCTGTGCTCACTTGGTACTAGTCAGGATATACTGCTGCACTCAGACTTGCCAAACCTCAGCTCATTCTGCTGCTGCAATTATTTCTCCAGGGGAGAGCAACAGTGAGCTCAGGAAGGACAAGCCATTGCTGCAGTTTTTATGGGAACAGCAACACATCAACACATCAACACTACCAACACTACCAACATCAACTCTTGTGGCACCATGCTCAGCAGAGGGAAGGAGTCATTTACACCATGGGAAGTGACTTTTCTCCTCATTTACCAACCAGCCTCAGGTTTGCCACTCAGTAGGACTTCTTCCATGCAGCTGTTGAACCAGCTCACAGGGAGTAACATTCAAATAATGAACTTTCTCTGATGGGTTACCAGATTGAACTTCAAACCTAACTCCCACTTTGTAGGACTAGTTTACCTCAAACAGGCATGGAACTCAAGAAGTTATGCAGACAAAACTGTCAGCCCACAGGAAACACAGATGTACTGGTGGAGCATCTTTGTCAATCATTTGACAAAACAGCGTAGTGTCTTCAGTGACCAAATAAATACAGCTCACATAAACCTGTGACTTTAATGTCTAATTCCCACAGTTTAACACTAAGTTCATTGATTTATTAACTATTTTGCTTGCTTTTAAAATGTTTGCATGGTTCTATTTTGGTTTTAAAATAATGTGTTTTAAAAAAATGTAATGTGCATTGCAGTATAAAAGGCTGAATTAAAAAAATAATAAATCTAATACCACTTTTTTTAGGTATTGAAAACCTAGTCAAGAACTAGTAGCTACATCAGTTGACCTTGAGGAAGAAAAATTATGAGAACCAGGGCCTTTTGAATTTTAGCTGTAGTAAACAGCTTCTGAAAGTAGAATAAAACAATGGCATCAATAACAGAGCTTTATGTATGCTGAACTCCACAGGAAGAAAACTTAAAAGAAAAAGAGAGTTTTCAATACATTGTGTTTGCTTAAGGCATGAAGCTGCCAAGGGCAGCAAGCATATTTTATTAAAGTAGTAGATGAATTTGTGTATCTAAATTATATTGGTTGACTAAATTACATCTAATAAAGATAATAATTATAAATTAAGTAATGCTATAATTACTGCATAAACCCACCCCCTTGCATATACACTGAATATAATTTTTGCAATATGTATTGCTTGCACATCAATCTGTATAAGAAACATCGAATTTTAATGACACTTTATGAAGATTTAAGATGGAAGAATTATGAGTGCAAATTGGCCTATTTATTATTTAACTCACAGTTGTTCTTTATTTTTATCTGCATAGAGAAAATTAATACATCACTGACAGGTTCTGTGATTTACCAGAGCTTCAAAAAATAAAAAATGGAACTAATGATGATGATATATGTCCAGAAATCTTGCATTCAAATACATTGAACATTCAAATACATAACATTAGACTTTTCAACTTGTTGAGATATTATTCAAAATATGTATGCAGTAAAGCATATCCATACCATGTACCACCAGAAAATAAAAGATAGCTTACAAGTTTTAGTAGTCAACAACATTTTGAATAAGTCATATAAACTTATAAGGATTTTGGAAATTATCTATTAATCACTAGAGGGAGTGTGTTATATTTCTATCTGAAATAATCTATTAGCTACCTTAAGTCTGTATCTCTTTCACACTTTTTTCCTGTAATGTAAACCAAGTTTTAAACAAATACACACCTATCTCTTTTCATAGCAGTCCCAAACTGCCACTAGATAAGAAGGTAAAGGCACAATGCAGGCTGTTTAATTTTTGATCAGCTACAAATAAAGAACAATCAAGTTAAGTGGGCTCTGCTGAGGCCAATCTCCCATAGGAATCAATTCTAAGTTCCTGACATTCTGAAGTATGATTGTGGAGCTTTTCTTGTGAAATATCTGAAGGAAAGAACAGAATTTTGAAGAAACCAACAATATATAGTCATACCCACAACTAGCATAAATAACAGCAATTTCATTGATTTATACCAGCCAAGATGGTGTTCTGTGGCTTTAAAAAACTTCATGCAATTGAAATCAAACTTATAAATCACACATTACAATTTCCTCATACTTTAATATTAATTTAAATCTAAAACTTTTCAATAAATAATCTTTCTCTTACTGCTGCTTTTTCTATCTTAGAAAGTAAAGTCAAGGCATTCACTGCAGGTGAATTAGTTCTCTAATATCACAGAGCACTTCTGTGTCACCTGTTAAACCTTAATGGATTTTTGCGTGGAGTTTTTTTGGGCTGTTGTTATTTAAAAAAGAATAGGCAAATATATGAGATCCATAAATGTCCTCTCTAACTAAAATGTAGACAAGACAAAGTCTTGACATATTGCAAAGTTTGGAAGAAGCAGGCGACTTCACAGGGAGAATAGTAGGAAGATAAAGAAATTAGTATTGCAGAAGAAATTGGCCATCTCAATAGAAAATGTATTTTACTGACAGAAAACTCATTTCTCCCAATGAAGAAAGAGCTGAGAGACAATCTCCTAAGGTGAAATGTAGTGGATCCTAAGCTCTTTCAAAAGTGCCCTTAGAAGAAGACACAAGAATGGAGAACAAAGGTACAGCACCAGGTTCTTTGCTGTCGCCCCATACTTCAATATCCCAGAAAACCTTGTTTTATAGCAATGTGGATATATCTTCATTCTTTGGTTCTCTAACCTTGGATGTTGCTATGTAGATGTGTTGTCGTTTTTAAAGACAGTCTTGAGTTCTTACTGTTGGACATTTTAATAGTAATTTTTACTGTCCTTCTAAGAAAATAAAACTGAATGACATAAATGTTCCCCTTTTTTTTTTTTTGAAAGAACTGAAAGTCACAATGTTGCAAAAGCTGAAACGTATGGCAGTCATACCTAAAATTTACTACTGCGTTTTTGTAATAACACAGGTAAAAGAAAACCTGATGAATAATTATATACTAGAAATAAATGTCCTAGCCATTAGAGACCAGAAAGAAAAATGAATGAATTACACACGCATTCTTTATCCAAATTATCCCAGAGTCCCTGAAGATTTTGTGCTATTGTAGGAACACATTTAAACACACATAAATCAAACGAACTCATAATATGTTGACTCTGTTACAGCAACAAGGGTATAAAGAGATAACAAGAAGATGAGTGAAAGCAGATGCAGGTCCAAAGCATGTATGTTCTAGGATCTCACAATAGAAGGATTTAATGAATATTTCAAATTTTACATAATGGAAGAATGATTTATGCCTTCAATTATACAATATTTTTAAAACAGGAATTTGGTTTAATGAATAATTATGTGCTTCATAAAATGTTTAGTACCATGATCTATCTAGTAGCAAGAAGGTGAGAATTCATGCACAGAGATTAGAAAAAGGTGTATGTTTTTAATTGAGGCTAATTAACAATTTGAATTATTATAATGTAGAAAATTCTGTGTATCTTTAAGGTTATTTTCACAGGAATTGTCTTAATTGTTAAAAATGGTTGAAGAACTCTCTCCTTTATATAACATATGAGGTCAGACAAGGTGAACATAATGATCCCCTCTGGCTGTAGAACTTATGACTCTCTGAATTCAGCATGAAGTTAGTGATGATTTTAGCTACAGAAGTATTAGCACATTCATTTTTGGGTAGTGTACTGTTACTCTTCCTCAAGCTGCCTCTCATGAAAGGCAGGTAACTGGATGAGACAGACACAGAAGCACCAGCTTTCACTAATATGGATAGCACACCTCCATCCATCCAGGGATAAATGATAGTCTCTGGAAGAGATAGGACACTTATTCTGCTTACTTAGATCTCAGGGATTTCCAGTCCCAGAGTCTAAAACCTTCTCAGTGCTGATCAAGAATTGGTGGCCAATCTCAAACATTTTACACAAGCAGACTTCTAATTGTCACTCTCCAGTCATTCTTCCTTCACTTAAAAAAATGTCCACTTCACTTAAAAAAATATCCACTGCTTCCAACTGAAACTGTGGTTTTATTAACAGACATCCAAGAATGAGTGGGGTGTTAATTTTCTCAGACTAAATTCTCCCCTAATTATTCCAAATACACAGAAAGAAAAAGTAGCAAGCACTATCAATTAAAATATTAAGATGGGAAAAAATTAGATCAGAAGTAATCAAGCACTGGAACAGGTATCCCAGAAAGACTGCATATCATTGTAGATTCTCCAAGTTAGCTTAACAAAGTCTTCAGCAACGTGATCTACTATCCAACATGGTTATAACTTTGCTGTTTTCCAGCTGTGAGTGGAATGTTGGGCCAAATGATCTCCAGAGGGACTTTCCAGGCTAATTTTGAGATGATCCTGTGATAATGGAGTCTACCAATAAAAGAAGTGGCCACTACTACTCAACTAGAAATGCCCAGGAGAGGGCTGCCTTTCTGAGAGTGAAGTTCAAATGCACCAGCAGCACCAGGCTTTCCTTGAGATTTGTTTTGTGCTTTTGAATCTAGAATAAAATCCTCATTTAGCAGGGAACACTCCTATGCCCTTCAGTTCAAAACTTGAGTGTCTAACACAACTCCCAAACACGTAGCAGTTGTCACTGCTAACTCATTATGCCATGTGCCCTAAAGTCCATCCTGAATCTTCAATTACACCTCTGCTTTCTTGTCCTCAGCTGGCCTACAAACAGGAGTACTTGAGAAAGTGTCACCTGACGTAAAAATGGAGCCAAGAAATAGATTATATCAGAAATATATTATATTTTAGTTACAATAAGCCAGTCACTGACTTTAATTCAGTCATTTAATACTGAATTAAAAATGGGAAATTCATTATTTTATATTTTAAAGAATGATTTGGTTCTTTATGAAAACCAATCTCTTTGCCTACTGCTAACAGATATAGTGCTATAATAAAAAAGTAAAATGTTACATAAAACAGTGGTGGTAATGTTTATTGAACAAAGAACCATAAGATATTCAGGAGTCCATCTTCTAAAGCCCCACAGGAGCCCTGAAGGAACTCATCCTTGTTAATTGGAACTAACAGAAGGGATGTTACCAACACAACAGGCAGTACACAATTGTATAGCAGTGTTTTCTGAGGAATGGTGGTGTTACATGATACTCACAAGAAGGAACAGGACACAGACGAACCTGAAATCTTACCCTGTAAAGCCATCTCCCTTGTGCTGTGTCATAATGATTCACTTGTGTTGATCAGGGAATACAGAAATGACATAAGCAGCTTTATTGGAACACTATGATTTTTTTTTCTTTTTAGTACAATTATTTTATGCTGTCAAAGAAAACTAATGGCTGGATTTGTGTTTACCTCATATGGCACTACAGCACACTGGCATGAGAAGACCTTAGAGGGAATTTGTAATTCCTCTTTTTTTCCTTAACTTGCATGATGGTACAGATGTGGAGGAGACACAGATTTTCCCATTGGCAACACACTTTTTTACTTTGCTTTAATTAACAGATTTGAAATTAACTTTTCATTCTCCATGGACTTTTTGATTCTGCAGCTTATTTAACAAGATATTTTGATGAAGAACTTAAGGTTTCTAAAGGTTCATTATTTAAAAATCTAAATTTCTGTTAAAGATTTTGAATGAGATACCCATTATTATGTTACTTGTAGCAAACTTCTAAAGAGCTGCTTTTGCATAAAAACATAACCCATACACGAAGAGGTACTTTTCAAGTGCACAACTTTGGGTTTTTTTGAAATTCTAATACACGTCTATTTTATCTTTTGAAGTGATAAAATTTTTGCTGACATTTTGTACAGAAGTAAAATAAATACAGTATGGTTAATCCTATAAAACTTAACATCATATTATATTTACTTATTGAATGATTGTAATTTTATAGATTGTCTACTAGTAAGTGTACTGTTTCTCTTGTGATTGGGAATTACATTCTACTTAGAAAAAATAAGATCTTTTTAATTTCATCTTTCCATTTTGCATTCTGGAGTTTTTAGCTGTATTGCACAAAGTCCTGTAGAATGGTTTTAATTCACATTGTTTTGTCACATTAACAGCAGGCAAAAATGTAACTAATAATCATTAGCTGATGTTTCATCACACCTGAGATTAAGATTCTTAATTATTTTATATAGGCCCTGTTTGTAACTTTAAAGTTAAATAAAAGCAATAAGAAGAGACTAGAAACCATGCAAAGTACACAGCATAAAACTACCAGGAAAATCAGAAAGCCGAAAATGGCATGAAGTTGACAACAGAAGTTCCAGTGCAGGTGATAATTCATACAAAATATGGACAGTACAACTAATTCTGTGTCCTTAGCAATGCAATACTAAATGTAAGAAGTAAGTTATTTTAAATATAACACCTAAAGCATTTAAACTCCAGAGGAGTGCAGTGAAAGTAGTAGAAAGTTTTCAGCCTTGAAAGATGAACAATAAAATACCACCTTATGCCTGAACTAAAAACTCTTCCTCTACTGTGTTTAGAGGTACCCAGTACCCTTCCTTGATATAATGGGCTTTTTCATCTTGAGTATTTTTTCCCTTAATATCCATTCCTTCAGAAAAATAATGAGTATTCATTGTATAAATTTCCTAGGCCAGTTGCAATATGATCTCCTATATTTGATTCACAGCATGAAGGGAAATCGTTGCACCTTCATGAAATAAAATCTATTACACCAATTTATGTAATGGAATCAAGAATATTCCAGACTTCTGATTTCTTAGGAATATACAGAAAAAGGTAAAATTAATTTCAGCTTTTAATCTAGTTTATTTTAAAATAATTTATGAAAAATGAAAAAAGAAATTTCACTTCTGATACTTCAATTTTTTAATTATTGTTTTTACAATACTTTGCTATAAAATAAAAATACGGGGTACAAATGCCTTCAATTAAGAGTTCAAAAGTGTTAAAAAGTCATCCTACAGTGCAGTTTGACCTGAAATAAATGCAAGGTAGAAAATTATGCACATACTGCCCCTGTTATGAAATAACTGTCTATTTTCACCCTGTTTTCTTATAAAAATCTCTCCTTATTTAATACCTGTTCTGAAAACTACAAATGGAATGCTCTTCTACACATAAGAAAACTAAAGCTGCAGAAGAAGAAGAAATGTCTTGTGGCTTTCTGCTCACATGTCCTTGAAAGAACCAACTCTTCACATAGGAAGAGAATTCAGTGTCCTCTCTCAATTAATGTATTGATTTTTTGCTCCAAATGTGATGCTCTGTGTCCATCCAACAGGTACTGGAATGAGCTCATCCATGTTTATCCAATGTACGTTCACAGTGTCTCTTTCTCCCTCATTAGTGAAGTGCTGCCCCGGAGGTGACATCCTCATTTTGGATGAGTGAAACAGTTAGAATGTGCCACCTAGAGCCACCACTGCAGATTTCAGCTGAGTCTGAGAAACAGGATAAAGTCTGAAACAAAGTACTCAGAAATCCTTTTTTTTTTTTTTTTTTTTTTTTTTTTTTTTTTTTTGTATTTTAAAGTTATATTTTGAAAATACAGTCCATAAAAGTCACTGATTTACGGACCTAATATGTAAGTACAGCACAAATACAGTAAAACTTCAAACTCTGCTGGTGTATTGCCCCACACTTTGAATTCACAAAGCTAAGTTAAATCCTAAAGATTTCAGGTAATCTTTAGGACTTAAGACCCCCACATCTGAAAAATCTTTTGAAACTCTTCTCTGTTCTCTTGATTCTACTTTAGTTTTGTTCATCATCATACTATGTCAGTAACATTGGCAAAATTAATAACTCAATACTTATTCCCACAGCATGAAAGTGCTAGGATAGATGGAAAAATTATCCAAGCTAAAAATTAACAGTAATGCATTCTTGATATCTTCATGCTATCATGCAGTGCTAATGAAATAATGGGTGAGAAGTAGCAAATACAGGAGGTGGAGTTTCATCATGAGTAAAATCAAAAAAGCACTCTTTCAGTTCCAGAAACATTCTCATATGATTATATGCATTGTGGTGTCCAGTCTGCACCCAACATTTAAGAAATGCATCTTTTTAATTGTCTGTAGTGACTCTGCTCATGTTAATGTGATAGATCAAGTACCACCTGATGTCTAACTGTGCAAATAATTTGAGGCTGGCTAACTTTTGTTCAGATTACTTTCCCCAAGATTATGGGAGAAAAAAATGAGCTCAGAATAACCACAAGGTCTGACAGCAGAGTAAAAGATGTACATTGAGGAAAGTGCAATGTTCACAAGACAGGCTAACAATTTTCTAAAGTGCCAAGAGGTGGAAAGGGTGGCACTATTATTTTTGGGCACTTTTTCTGAACAACCAGAAGAAAGGTTCAAGTCATTTTGTAAAGCTCAACATTGGACTATACATGTCATCCCCAAGACACTTCAGCATTATCTGCTCACAGATAGCACATTAATTCATGAAGGATAATTTAAAGAAGACAGTTTGGAAGAACATTGCTACTTCTATCACCCTTTGCAAAGATGTATACAGATTTTTTCATTCATTATCATCAAGCTGAACATTACAGGGTCTGGTGAAATAGCTATGTTTGCATTTTACATATTATTGCTGATTTTACATGACAGATTTTCTGCAATATATATATGCACACACATGTTAATATATACTAAGTATGTGTGTTATAAAAAGATGCCCGTAACATATAGCAATCTTATTCGTGATTTGATTTAAAACATAAATTCTGCTGATCTTTCCTGAACTTTTTCCACTGTGTACATGATTGTCTGCTTTCATCAGGTTGGAATTTAAATATTTAATGAATTGAAACATACATGAATTGCCCTGAAGGCAATTCCATTTAGGGACTCTGCATTGGCCATGTAAAAATATTTCTCCTGAGACTTTAAAAGAGTTTGACTGCTCTGAAAATAATTCCACCTACTGAGGAAGAGAAAGAGGACTAATTTCAGATTCCATGTCTATGGCCAGTTAGAACAGCAATAAATACACCAATTTATAGGCACAAATAGCTCAAACTCCTGAGGATGGGGGTCTTGATCATGCTATAAGGAAGAAAGAGTTGTCTCTCCTGTAGTGCAGTTCTGCAGACATTTACTGTCATTGCTGTAATTTTTAAGGCAGCACTGCTTCACCTCCTGTCTGTGACCTCTTTCTTCTGAAGGAATTAAGTATCTACGTGCTTGTACATTCTCCAGCTCATAGAAATGAGAAATTTAAAATACTGACGTTATCTTGCAGAAAATGTGCTGAGGCCAAACTCAGAAACATTTCAAGCTAGAGATATGAGACAAGCATGGGGCAGTAAAAATAACAATAACAAGACAGACTCTGTGCATTTAAAGGGTTCTCTGTTATCTCTCAGATCATTGACAGACTAGCCAGGAAATGGCTGCAAAGGTGCATCTTGGGCAGAACCTTGACTATTTCACCCTGCTTGTTTGCATAAAGTAACATTTTAGTGTTTGAGATGTCCTCAGGTATCCACAGACTGTTACAACTGCCTCAGTCCAAAATTGTGTGCTACCTATTCCAATATACTTGGGGAAACAGCAATAAAGAAAAGGCAATACACAAAATTCCTCTCTAAATAGTGATGGACAATTAAGTCCCTGCAGATCATCTTGTCTGGGTTAGATTCCTGTTAAATCTGTGTTTCAGCAACTCTCTTTCACTTATCACAATCCCAACTGAAAATACCCTTCACTACTACCTACCCCATTTCTTCACAATCCCCCCTTCTCCTTCTTTCTCACTTAATTCTTATGGCCTTGTTATTTTAATTTGTAAAGCATCTGGGGAAGTATGCAATAAAAACCATCAACAATTTTGTTTTGTTTTACACTTGCATGAGTTCTTACAAAATTTGCACACTCATTTGGAAACACTCATTCTGTAATTCTAAAAGCATATAAACATTTCATAAACAGTCTTCAGGGGATGAATAATTGCAGACCAGTGATGGATTACTGTAGAATAACAACTCAGTAAAGGCTAATATGATACTGCTAAGAGCAGTACCTACAACATTTACATCAAAATTAACTGAGCAGGCACATATTCAGCTACATCATTTCTATTGCTGTCTCTTATCCCTTAATAGAGTCTCTGAGATACAAATATCACTCACAGTGGCTCAGATTTCTTGGTAAGCATCCTTTACATTGGCAGTCTCAGAACCATTTTAGAGACTTGCAGAAGCTCAGCTCTTTAGCTGGTTTCCTATCTTGTGATGCTATTTCCATTTATTTACTACTGACTGAGGAATTTACAAATCTATTTAATCTACTTGCTAAAAAGAAGGAAGTAACAATAATGGCATTCCCCCTGCAGAACCAAAGACATTTTCCTAGATGTACTGAAGTGCTGATTCATGCCTCTGTATACTGGCCTTATCCTATAGAGCAGACATCAGTTTTTTATTTCCTGGAGAGGCAGGAAATCAAATTCACAGTCTGGTATGGAAGAGATTACATGGTTTGTGGGAACCTATTGCTCTGTAAGAAGAATCTGAGAGCTGTGACAGCTTCTAAATGACAATGTATAAAGGTCAAATCTAATGTAAATCCACTAGGTTCAAAACAACAAAAACTATTTAGTCCATGAATCCTGCTTTCCTTAAATATAAATTCTATTTCACATTTCAAACAACTGCAGCAAGTCCTCCTGTGGGTTCAGCTCAGTGCTTTCAAAAACATTTGCCTTTCACTGAGATTCAGGGCAGGCCAGATTTTCACAGATGGAAGTGTATAGTTGCAAACACCTGACAATATTTTACATTAATTACAGACTGCATCTGCAGAACTCACCAGGAGACATGACAACAAAAACCTTCAAAACCTCTTTTTCCCTAACAGGTGCATGTACATCTTTAGGTTTTATTCTCAAGCAAGCCCAGAGCTCTTCTGCTCAGAAAAGCAGAAAACATTGTGTATAAACCACTGCAGAAGAGAAGATCCCAGTATCACAGATTCTTTGGGGCAGGCCTGACTTCTCCTCCATCTCCCACACACAGTCCCATCCCAGACACTGTGGTGACCCACTCTGGACTCTGTGATCATGTTCTGAGAAGCTTTGGAGCATTTATGTCCATTGGCACTTATCTGTGAAACTTGTGGCTTTGAGAAGATTTGGGAAAGTATCTCTGAAAAGGTTTCTGAAGAGTGAGCACTTCTGTTTGAGCTGTGGGGTGACAGCCAAGGTTGGCAGCGCTGTGCATTTCTTAACTGGGTATTTTCACCTCCTCTCAATGAAAGATCTATGTTGATATTGGTCACTGTGGGTCAGATGCCTGCAGATCTCTGCAGAGCAGAGAGCACAGGAAATAGAAAGCAGGAAGGATGACTCCCTCCTAGAGCTGAACAGCTTCCCCTCTTGGACCTCAGCACATGTTGTTATGACCCAAATGCTGGGACTTGCTTAAGTTTGCTTCCATGAAAGAAAAAGTTAAGACTACAGCAATTCAGGAAATGAATGCAGGTACAAACACACCCTGCATATAGACACATCTTTCTCCCGTGTCCCTCTATATTTTATTCTGCATGCTTAAGACACAATGTCTAGGTCTAACAGATGGATTCTAGGCTGGAAGGAAATGTCATCATCCCTCCTGTGCAAAAGGACACCACTCAGCAGCTCAGTGAGAGGTGGTGAATGAGGACTCTGGCCCCTGGGACTGTTGGCTGAGCCACTGCTAGAGTTTACAGAACTCTTTTACAGCTGTTACCTATAGCTAGATTTGTATTTCTATACTTGGAATTTTCAAAGCTGGATACGTCTTGTCATGATGAAGCTTCTTTTACACATGTAAAGGCTCAGCTCTAAATACCTCCTGTACCAATAATTACACAATTTCCATTGGCAGAATATTTCATTGTATAATTTTGTTCTATAAAATTTATTTCTACCATTTAAGCTTAAAAGACTAAGCCTGCTACTCCTGTGTTTATTAATTAAGAAAAGTAATCAATCACTCTTTATGGTATTTTTATTTATTGGTAGATACTTTTTTATGCTTCTCCTCTGCATTTTCCTCCAGTGAACATGGCCAGATCTATAACCATCCTTGTTAGTTCCTACTTTTCAAATTCATTCTTTTATGCAATGATTTTCAAATTTATACTCCTGCACCCTCTTCTTTTGGACTGAAGACAATGATAAAGTTCCCATGATTGCAGCAGTTCAGGATCAAGACATGGTTTGCAACACTTAGCACAGTAATTTCAAAAAAAATTTGCAATTCCTGATTGCACCATAGAAAACTTGTTTTTAATACTCAATTTCTAATATATCCTTAAAATCACAGAGCTCAGCAGAACAAACATGCACTTTATGCACACATTTCTCTTTGCTTTAAAGCATAATCCACCTTTTGCCCAAAACCATGTAACAGCAATGCAAGTTTCATACATAACTCACTCTGCTTCTAAAGCAAAGAGTAGTAATTTCTATTACTAAATTTAGTATTTTTGCAAATAAACAATATTCTACCATACCACCCACAAAGAAAACAAGGGAAAACTACAAACCATCATACATGAAAGACTCTGATTTGAGCTATATTTTTGAAGTATATTTAAAGTATATTTAAAAATATTTGAAGTATATTTTTGAAAAAATCCTACAAATACTCTTAGTCAAAATAGTAATAACAAGAGTTATATGCAAAGGATATTGTTTTAAACAGGTTATACTCATTACTCATTACTCATTATTTCAGGTCTTGATTTATGTATATTTTATAAAGTTTGTAAAATAAAGACCTCTGCATGTTATTTTATGGGCTTAATTAAATAATTGAACAGGATGGCATTTTTAAACGTATGTGCTCCACACAAATGTATCTATTTTTACAAATCCTGCAACAAAAAACCCAGTTAAAACTATGTCTAGAGCTCATTGACACCACAACTGAATTATCTTCTACAAAGAGAACTGTCGCACAATCATAAAGTAACCTGGCAAAACTAAAGATTTAACTTCTGTTTGTTTTTAAAGTCCTCAATATAATGGATGTCCTAGGGGAGCAGACAGGACTTCACTAGTCATGCAAGCCTACTGATTCCAAACAAAAGGGAAATTGAACTCAGGATGCACAAAGACAACTCAAATGATCTCATCTGACCAGACAGAATGTCAGACCATGGCTCAGTCTAGATTACTCACAGATTCTGACAAATATTCAAATGTAATTTATTTATTTGCTAATTATTGTTGGATGATTGAAATGCAGGGTCACCCTCCATTCTAAGATAAGAAGACAATAAAATCCATATACAGTACCAGCTGAGGCTGCAACTAGAAAATTGCCATAAATTGTCTCTCTAAAAAGCAAGGCTGTGTTTACACAAAACTTCTTTTTCACTAATAATTTAGAGACTAAATACATTAATGTACACTTTTACATTTATTTGAGGGGGAAAAAAATTGCACAGATGACGTAATATAAATAGGAGAAGTTTGTAAAAATTCTGCACAGAAATGCAGTGAATACCTGGTATGAATAGTAACAGATTCCTCAGAGGAAATCATACAATTTATCAGAGAGTTTCAGTCTCCATAAGATCTTGAACTGGATATGAACATTTCTTTGAATTGAATTTAAATAATTTCTCCCTATTTTTACCTGCTTTTATTTAAATCACATTTAAGTTTGATCCATACTGTTAGTGACATTAAAATAGACCTCACAACTGTTTTTTATAAGTAAACGGAAAAGAGAAACAAATTCAGTCCATTCAATTGTAGATTGTAATTCCCTAGACACAGTTCACCTTGATATTGTTGCAATAATGTACAGGCCAGAAGACTTAAAATACAGGCAATTATGTTATTCTAACACTCCTTATGATTATTTCTGAGTATCCATAACATTCATTACAAACTATGCTCTTACTCTACCCCTCATTCAGCAGCCTCTGGGGTGGGTTAAGCTCTATTCCTTCTATTCACAGAACTGCTGTATCAAGACACAGACAGATGAAATGAGCTGCCCAGTTTATTCATTCTGTGAGCAGACAGAAATAGTCTGAGGCCTGTGGCAGAAATAAAAAGAGAATTTGTGCTTTTGATGAGTGGGTTTTGCACCGGACTGGATGGACAGAGGTTTCTCAAGTATGATGAGAAGGAGGGGAAGAACAGGAGGCAACTGATACTTTTTTGATGGGTTAAGTCTAATTTAAAAAACGTTGGCATTGGTTGAAGTGGAATATTTCTGAAAGATTGCAGTGGAATGGCTGATTTTTTAAAAGAGATGTTTCTATTAGCAGCAGGACAAGACAGGATCCAATGCACTAGTGAACTCAGCACGACAAATAAGCCAATTAAACTCACATCACATTTTCCACTTATTCAAAGTATGAGCATACAGCCATAATAAATCTAATTACAATATGATGATGCAACAAAGGCTACTGTTTATATAGCAGGCCAGAGTCCCTCTCCTTTTCTTTACTTTTTTTTTAGATTTCCTCAATTTCATTTAGTCATTTTACAGCTTTGTTAATAAAACAGAATCTGAGACTGCTGTCTATTCTCACACACTATATTTCTTTTTGTGGAAGCAAAAGTATAACTGGAAGAAAAGAATTTTATAATTTGTAAGCTATCTCATGCATCTTTCTGGTATAATCTCCTATAAACAAGTTAGTTTTCTTAAATCCAAATGATGATGCTTCAATATAAACTTTCAATTATCAAATAAAACTTTTCCACAAACAAAAAAGGGAGCATTGAGACACAGCGCTGCCTTTTAATATTGCAGAAATCATATTTTAATCTCCATTGCTAGATTTTCCCAGGAACACTAATAAGGGAAAAGAAAATGTTAGCATTGTCTCTTGAATTTCCATTCAGGGAATAATTATAATTCCATTTTCAGAGTGAAAAATTAGTTAAAACCAGTGAAGAAATAAGATTTGGTCCCTTCAGTTTAAGTGGTGATACTCAGTTGCATCTATTTTCAATATTTCTAGTTCTCCGTTATGAAAAAAATCTTATTAGAAAAGAAACATGGATAAGTGTAAGTCAGGATATCATAGTTTGCAAATTTTCACAGCTACAGCCACTAGTGTGTGAATGGAAAATTGTTTCATAGCCAGATGATTGAATAAAGTACATAAAGGTCTGAAGATTATGTTTAAAATTTTCCTTTAAAAATGTCAACCACAGGTCTCTCTAGTCTCAAGTTTCTCACATCCTCCCATAGTATTTCTGGAATGATATTGATAAGGTAAGAATAGTTTGTTATGTTTTGGTTTTGTTTGTCTGGGGGTTTGTTTGCTTTATTTTTTCTTTTACTAAGAGCCATTAGGAAGTCATCCTGAATTCATCAGAGTTACTTATCCCAAGTTAGATTCAACAGAAACAAACTTTTTAAAAAAAAAACTGTTAGCAGGATTTGTGTTGGTTTTTTTTGTTTGTTTTTTACTTTTTTGGGGTTTTGTTTTGCTTTTCTTTGAAAAGAAACACTTTGAAAGAATAAACAATTCTCTAGAGTACTTTAACTGGAAAACTAAGAGCATTTTAATTACTACAGTGGAAGATTCTTCAACTGGAAAGACAGCTTCATTATAATCAAAGTGCATTGTCAGAACATGTCAATTTAAGAAATTGTAACCAATGTGTAGAAATGAGGCATTAGGATTTTACTACTTAATCCTTATTCATTTTGGCTTATGCATTATAGTATTATTTAATGTACTTAATATTGTGTATTTGCTATTGAAATATTCCCAAATAAAACCCATAAGCCCAACTTTGACTATTAAGTTAACTGGAATGAATGAAAATATCAGTATCTTTAGTTTTACATATGAAAACTTCTGTGACTTGCTGTGCACTACCATTAAAAAATAATTAGCTCTCAATTTTAATGAATATATTTTCATCTTCAACTTACACGTAATTATCTAAAATCCAAATGATCCATTGATTAGTTTAATTCATTTAAATGTACCACCTGCAGATTGCTCCCACCAGATGGGAGGTGGCTTGGTGTTTGCACAAATTCTGATTCAGGGCCCTGCCGTGAGTCCAGCAGGACTTTGAGCAGGCTTCCTAATGCATTCCCAAAAGGGCTGTGAGAAGAGAGAAACAAAATATATGGCAACAAAGTGGAAGTGCCCTGTCCCTGAAGGAAGCTTTCTTCTGACTGAGGATATTAACTACCACCACTTTCTTAAAAAACTAATAAGGTGCTCAGTATTGCTTTGGGAGAGCTTCTGGCACGGCTTAGGCAGGAATTGTTGAACCTGAAATCAACTTCACCATTTACAAACAATTTTTTTCTCAATAGAACCTCTTTGCTTCTTCAGAACCTTGCATTGTGCCCTGATATCACCCAGTCTATGGAGCACATAAGAATGTCTTCATGGTAATAAATACTGTCTGATCTTTCTGTGTCTTCCCCTTCAGGGCTACTTTTCTCCACTGACATCCATCCTCGGATACTTGCCTTCATATGTCTAAGATTAATGAGGCATTTATATTCAGCTTCGATGCTACGGAAGTTAACATTGTTTCTCTTGTTATGGAACAGAAATGAGCTAATTAGTGACCTTCAGAATTTGGATTAAAAGTGATTTTTTTTTTTTGTAATTGGAAACATAACAGAGCACACAGAGCCAGCAACAAAACAATGTTTAAAGATCAATTGATGTATAACAAAAATGTAGCACAGTTCTCTGGGAGGAAGGAAAGGAAGGATGGGAAGTTGAGAAAGGAAGCACAGATAGATAGAATTCTGACCAGAGCTATGAAAATCAATTGAATTTTCATGGGTGAATTTAAAAAAGAAATGTAAAACAATCCATTTTACATTGTGTCGATCAAATACTTATTTTTAATCAAAATAAATCTGTAATTTTGCCTTCTAAGCTTATAATGGTTTTAAAAAATATCACTGTGATTAAATTTTGTTTGCTTTTAATGAGCATAATTTTGGAATAGAATCCTTCAAATATTTCAGTTAAAATTGTTGATTTTTTCTCTTTTAGGCTAAAAGCTTTCTGTGTCATTTTATGAATGGCTCTTTTCAAAGTAAGAGGAATCTTTCTATGTAGAACTAAGCCATAGGACAGTTAAAACAACCCACCAACCAACACAGAGATAGAGAAAGGTAAAGAGCTAGTGAAAATAAGAGAGATGGAAAGAAAAAGAAGGGATGAAAGAAAAAGAAGAAATACAGGAAAGGAGAGCAAAGAAAGTCAGGAAGGAGAAAGACGAGAAAGGAGAAAAAGAAAAATCCATTCCAACCTCTTTTTCAGAGTTTGCTGCACCATTTTTCTCTGTGCTGTCTAACATGTGTGAGAACTGCCAAAGCGAGACCTGCAATGTCCAAGGCAGCTTCAGAAGCACTACTAAACAATATGCTTTGATTTCTTTTCTATGAAGAATTGTCTGAGCAAATTTGATGAATAGCTACAGATTTTAAATATAATTATTGTGTGGTTTTCTAAATTTCTCTGAATTTGTTAACAGCATGTCCAAGGACAGAATTCTGTTTTTTAAGATACATAATTTTCTTAGCACATTTAAAAACGGGGTTTGTTTGTCTTTTTGGGGTTTTTTTGCAATATTTTTTCTAAGCAGTAAAGTGAAAACCGATTTTATGGTTTATAAAGTCCCACGTGAAAGAAGTTTTGAGTACAAGTTGATCAAAAGTTATGCACCTCTTATGTGCACTGCAGGGATGAATAATTTCAGAATCAACAAACCAATGCATAAATCATCTAGTATTATTGAAACTAATTGGGTTAGCCAAGATGCTTATCACAGCTGTGGCATGATCTTAGTCTGACTCAGCCAGACTGAAAACCACAAGGATTATTGACCAAAATCTTCAAACCACAAGAATAACAGACTGAAAACAGCAAAACTGATTGCCAAAGGAAATTATAGAAGTCTTGGAGAACCTCTGCTGGACCTGTTCCTGTCTTACTGTCTCTGGTTTTTATTTTGTGGGTTGTTAGTTTTTTTCATTAGTTTGCTCTGGGTGAGACTGGGGGAGAGAAAAACTGAAGGAGGGAAGTAGCCAAATCTGGGGGGGAATCTTAAGCTCAACCTGCAGATCTGAGCACATACATGGTTGGGTGCTACTGTCATCTGTAACAGTGTCACTCCAACAATCTCTTCTGTGGTCATTGACCAACTTTGGGGACAGTCAACTGGTTGAGGTTACAGCTATTCTGGAGAAAAAAATCCCAAAAGCAAAGCTTGAAAGCTCAGCTAGCTGCTAATAAATATAACTGCATAGGCAGGACCAGTTCAGCCTGCATAGAACCTCACGATCTGCAGGCTTCTGAAGTCTTGCTTTAGGGCTTTAACTAATAACTGAGAGCTTCATTCAATGGTTTATCACCTTCACATCAATTTCAGTAGCCTTGAATGAAAATTTAAACAGCCTGGTATTACAGGAAAAGAGTGAGATGGCATCATATAACTAATTTCTTTTTTCAATAGGCTCTAAGAGACTTTTTCCTTCAAGAAACAACTCACTTCAATATTGCTCCACTGATGGCATTTTTTGTGACAAATGATCTTAGTATATTTGTTATAACTCAAATGGGGAAAAGTCAGTAACTGTGCAGCATTAGTTTAAAAGTATTTCAAGGGTGAAAAATCAAAAATCCAAGGCAGAGAGGCCAAGTTTCATATTGGAGGGTTTCTCTGATATGAAGCCTTTAAAATGAAATTAGGGTGTAATACCCATGAGAAGATGAGAGGTTCAGGCAAGAAACATTTGTAGAAGTCTGGGTTTTGTGTCATGTAGTCAGACATGACAGATGATTACAATGACCACTTCTAGTCTGCAGATCAATGAAGAGTTAGTCTAAGAAAATTTCTAGCAAATGGACTTAATCACAGAAAAAGATCCAACAGAGTATCCAACAAGCATGCATGACAAAGACTGCCACTGCTTGTCTGAAATATCTTAAATATCAGATATGTCAAATATTTCAGACTATTAAAACCAAACCAAACCAATCCAATCCCACCCTCACCATTTTTCTACAATTTCGAAGTATCTTTTTCATATTCAATAGCATTGTCTAGCACAAGTTATTTCTGCCAGTGTTGAAGGAACTACAGGAGTTAGATCAATTAAAAGTTCCAGGAACTAATTGAGTAACTTAATTTTAACTTTGAGTTGATGTTACATGCTCACTTCTGTTTCTTATTTCCAAAATGCCATTGCTTCTCCTTGAGTAACAAGGGTAAAACGTGAAATTGTGTGCAATTTATCCAACAGGTTCTGCTTTCATGGTTTCAAGGAGCAGAGTTAGCTCATCTTAGAAAATTAACAGCTTTTAGCTGAAAACTGAAAACTTGGATGACATGCAATAGCTGAACATCTGGGTGTTCCCAGCCTGTGACAGTGGGAGGAAGAGGGGTCAATTTAAGCCATCGGTGTGCTCAGCGCTGATGAGCGACATTTATTTCCTCCCACATATGAAATTTCTCAATCACACTCTTGCATCATGATTAAATTCTAATAATAATGCATTTAATTCCCATGAATATACTTTGAACTTACTTTAATATCCCAGTTCCCTTAATTATCACAGCAAAGTAAAGTCTTCTCTCTAACTAGAACTGAAAATAATTTTTGCTTAAAGGTCAGCCATTCTAAGCAGTGAAAAATCTGTGCAATTATTAGACTTTACCATGGTTTGGAGAAGGGAGAAAGGGACAGAATTACTGATCCTGATGTGGCATCATTTGAGAAAGTAAAACTGAATCAACATAGTCTAAGAACCCTCATTCTCATTCCCACCTTCACTTTGACCTTAGACATTAAAAAAGGATCTTACACAGGGAAGAAATATCAACAGTATTACTAAAGAAAGATTTTCTGAACTACTTCAGGAAAGCCTGTCCTCACCCTATATATCCTATATTTTCAGAAAAAAAAATCAATTTCATTAAATATTCAATTTAATTTTTTTGGGAAACTAGGACCTTACACTCTGCTACATCCAGTCACACACTAAGTTTGACATCATACCTGGGAGCTCTCAGAGAAAACCCCAAGCATTTTGCTACTATTCAGTCAGAGGAAACAGAAGATCATCACATTGGGGTGTGTAGAAACTAAGAAGACATATTCAACACACTTTAATTGAGTTGGTCATTTTTGCATGTCATTTTGCAAGACATTTGCATGTCATTTTGCAGCCACATAAAATTGAGAGACTGGATACATAAGAGTGAAATTAGATCTATATTTCTATATCTTGACTGTGTTTAGAAGTTTCTTTCCATGTAGTTAGTGGACTGTGTGGCTCAGCAAGGAAGTATGAAATCCTAGCACAATATTCAGATGAATGGCTTTTCTCTAAAGAGCTATTAAAAGCAACCCAAAGAATTAGTTTAATTATCCCAGCTCAATTTATTTTTTAAAGGCATAAAATAATAGTTTTGTCTACATATGCTGTAAATGTATTCTGAAGGTAAATGGAGAAAGAAATAGAGAATAAAGAAACTGGTTTAAAGCAGATTTTAAAACCTCATTGTAAGGCTAATCTGTTCTGAAGTGCTCACCAGTGACTCTTAGGGAAGTTTAACTCTGCAAATAAATGACATGTGGTCTAAAATACCCACTTACATCCTTGATGGCAAATATGAATTCATATTCCTATGATTCTGCACTGAAAGACTCACAAAAGTATAAAGAAAAACTTTCCACTCTTTAAGTGTTTAACATGCTTTTTTGAGTTCTGAAAAGTGACTCAGTCTCACAACTTACTCTCAGGCCTGGTTCTCTCTCCCAGGAGAATCAATATCCTGATGAGTCTGTAACACTAGGGGGTTGTACAGAGAAAAACTTTGTTTACTTGGGCACCTCACACCATCAGATACTACCCTGCCTCTTCTCAGGCTTCACCAGTCCCAACTAACTAAATAATTTGAGTTGACAGACTCTGAAAAGTATTTTTTAAAAATGACATTTAAAAAATAAATGCACATTACTTTTGCTTGCCTTTTAGAATTTGAAATTTAAAAATCTTCATTTTTGTTACATGAGGTGAATTATCAATCTTTCCTCATAATCTAAATTTATGAATAGTAATGAAAAATAGGATAAAGTCACATTTGCCTGAATCACAGGACCTGGGGAAAAGAAGTGTTATTTAGCATATTCTTTGAATTAAAAATTTGAGGAAATATGTATTTCACCATCTGTTTAGTCTGAAAAAAGTCACGTGAAATAACAGAGTAAAATTCCTTATTTAATGCAGTTAATGAAATTAATGCTACAGCATTTTAAGAATTAAAAACTTTTATATATTAGTGTTTTGGTCTAGTCTGTACTTTCACAAAAACTAGACTCTATATTGCTTTTAGTTGTTTTGCTGCTGATTAGATGTCATCCCCTATTCTGACATTAGTCTTTTCTATGTTTAGAACCTGAAACAGGATTCAAAATCACTTGTGGCTTAAGAGAAGAGTCCAGTATGTGAAATTTGAAAATGGATAAAGTGTTGTTACCACTCAGTGTTCCATTTTTACTGGACAACCACTTTTTGCCTAAATAAAGTTAGGGTAATCTTCTAACTCCCATAACCAGAAGAATACCAGTTTCAGAGGGCTGCTAGAATAGAACATTGCTTCAGAAGATGCTACATGGGCATGGGCAAGATTCCAAATTAATATCCTCTGGTGTAAATTTCAAATAGGCCCATTGACTTATTCTAACTCCACTGGAGTTTCCTGCTGGAGGGAAACCAGGGTGAGGTCAGAACCTGGCAGTTCATTGTTGAACGCAATCCACATCACACGCTGACTGCTTTCTAAAAGCAACCCTACTGTAATGTGGTCAGCAGTGTCTAGTACAAAATACACACTGTCTGTCTACTGCAAGCTTTGAGATGGAGCTGGTTTGTAACTTCAGACTTCAGATTTTAAGTGAGGCTTAAAGGTGCTTGTGAACATTTGCCACAGAGAATAATAACCCCAAATATTCATTTCAATTGCCATTATTGCCCCAAACAATTAAGAAATATGTTGCCAAGCCTTTTCATGTGGTCTCACTATTTTTTACTGTGAAGTGGCTCCCCACCTCCACCTGACTATCACTAAAACAAGATCAGGTTACAGCAACAGATCAAGCTCTTTGCAAAACATCTACTTGCTACCATGATTTACAAACTGAAAAACAAACTGACCCAAGTGTTAAGCAATGTAGATTAAAGAATGAGTTAAGGTTAATTAATGCAAAAGGACTACAAGCATTGCTCTGTTTAGGGTTTACCAGCTGCTCTATTTTGTTTTGTGCCAGACCCCCACAGGAGTCTTCTTTAAAAGTAGTAACTAAGGGAAAGAAGTAGCAGAAGGGAGGAAGCATAACAAAGATTTGCACCTGACATTTCTATGCTACGTCATTTATTCCCATTTTGCTGCAAAAGTGCTATTGAGTGTCATCTCCAGGCCAGGACTAGCCACCATGTCTGGGAAACCAAGTCAGAGCAAGTGCTACCATACTGCAAGAACCTGGACCATTGTTAAATGCTCCATTTTTCAGTCATACTAATAACTGAAACAAGTGCTAAACACTGCCCCTGCACTGTTAGAAGTCAATAATATTTTATTGAAAAAAGATACAATACAAACAAGGCCTGCTTCCCCCTGGAGCCTCCCAGAGAATGATACCACACACAGTATCCACTGAGTGAACAACACTTCATAGTGCTTGTTTCCTTTGGTTCACTGCAGTTAAGAGTGGAGCTGCACGTACCCTTTCACTGATTCTTGGGATACAAAGGGTTAAAGCCCAGCAAACACCTGCTTGTGCCTTATTCTTACACATTGTCTGCACATGACAGAAACTGATTCAGAGACAATAATTGTTCCTACACAGGCATCCTAATCCATTTCTTCCATTCTCCGATACGCTTTATAAGTTTCCACGCCAAATGTGTTTTCCACAGAAAAGACAAATAAAACACCACCAAGCCAGAATGGACTGCTGGAGAGGGACTGGAAATCTGGCTGTAGGACACCAGTCCCAAATTTGACACAAAGACACTACCAGACTTTGGGGAGAGAGATACAGGACATTTTCCAACGCTGAAATATACTGATAGTCATCCTAAAATACTAATTAAGCAAGATCTATGATAGTCATAAAGGGATGTTCAAAGTAGCCAGTTTCTCCAATACTGCAATATTATTTGCATAAGAAGAACAGATGGATTTCTAAAACAAGTATGATGGCTCTTTCTGCACTTCACTGCCCAGATTCTGGCCAGATCATATCCTTTTGGCATGGTTCCTACTACCAAAGCTCGACAGAGACAGATAAAGGGAGAATAATGGACACTGACTAAACAAGAAATCTCCAACTGATCCATCGTTTTCCATAAGTTCTTTAATATTCTAGATGAACTGTTCAGTAAAATACTTTCAAGTGCATATACAAAAATAGGTATAGAGCCTCTGAGAAGCTGCAGACATGTTAAATGTGAAATTTTGATTCCGCACATCATACAAAGTTTGACATTTTCCACTGAATCTTTGCATGAAAGAAAACATTTCCATACATATTCATTAATTCAGAATCCTTTGAAGTATATCTATTTAGAAATTGTGATTTCAATACAAATACTTTAACAGATTGTATTTTATGTATATATCTTTTTATGACATAAGGAACTA
The DNA here is from genome assembly GCF_023055355.1 of Agelaius tricolor. NCBI lineage: Eukaryota > Metazoa > Chordata > Aves > Passeriformes > Icteridae > Agelaius > Agelaius tricolor. Next base: position 58,207,117 of record NW_027269263.1, read on the forward strand.
CATTCAAATGTGGAAAAACTCTGCTCTGGGTAATTTGCATCCTTATGTCCCATTATAGATTTTCCTATTTGGAGTTCCATCTGGTCTTCAATATCCTTCTGAGTTTATTACTTTAATGAGATCATCTTGGGTTTACATACCTATAATTTTATTACTATTTGGAATTAGTGTTGCCTGCTTACCTATCCATAGACTCTTTCGTCTTACCTTCTAAGCATAACAATGAGCAATGCTTGGGTAATACTGATACAGAATGAACAAAAGGACTACAAGTGAAATTATCTTGTTTTGAAAAACCCCTAATTAGGAAAAAAGAGTTCATGCCAACCTATTTCTTAACCCTTCCTTCATACCTTGTGTTGGAAAAGTAATGACAGTGTACTTTAGGGTTTAGAACTAAAAATTGCCATTTCTGTCTAACAGATCTCCAATGTGATCTTTGGACTGGCTTGTAGTACAACCTTGAGCAAGCTAATGTATTTGGGTAACTGTCAGAATGTCAGACATGCCAACAGAATACTTTGAAAACCTAAGCATTATATATCCACTATGCATAAATAATTTAAAGAAATAATTTAATGCTTCTGCTTTGCCAAGTTCAAGGCAATTTGGCATAAAAACACTGGCAAGGCATACAATCAAGGCAGACAATATCTCTCTGCATTTATGGTCGCATATGTTAAACAAGAGAAATAACTGAGTTAACAAATCCACACCACTCTTCCTGGAAGACAGGTCCTATTTTCACTTTCATAATTCTACCAGCTTATTTTCAAACTAAAATTTTACTCTTACACTTCCCTCAGAAAAATTGGCCAAGCACCTTTGAGTAATAAGGCACATCTTCCAATTTTCAGCCAACATCTGTTCATGGCAAATTTATTCCGATTTATCCTTGTGCCAAGATTGCACTTTCAGTAAAGTACCATTTACCACCTTTGTGTTTGCACCTTGGAACCAAGCAATCATCTATCAACACACATTTTTGTCTTTGTTTCAAGCTCTTTCTCTTTCCTGTCATGAAACAATCTCTCATTACAACTGGTAGAACAATATCCTTTTCTGTTCCTAACACAATTCCAATTTGTCTTCTCAAATATTCATTGCCACAACTAAGCATAAAATTCTAGACATGGTCACATTAGTTTAAATAGTCTGTTCTGTTTAATCCACGCTGTGTTATCTCCATCAACATTTCATGTTGATGAGTCTCCAAATTGTAGCAGAAATATTTAGTGCAAAGCTATGCAATTTTTTAATAAAATATTAGGTTTCATTTTACTTGTACTCTTCTATAATATTCCATTCATCCTTTGTACTGAAAATTCATTTATATGCTGTATTTTACACTGACACCACTGAAGGAATCATTACATACAATTTGTTCTAATAATGATCTTTGTTAGTTCTATTTATAAAATCCCTTTCAGACCAATAGTGGCCTTTAAGCAAAGCCTGCTGTTGTTAGCTAGATTCCTTTATGGTCCACTACCCCATAATTCTTTTATTAATTCTCACTTTCTAATTTACCTAATACTTTCCTATGTGACACTACATTAAATGCTTTTCTGAGATCCTGACTGATTAAATTTAAATTTGTAGCAAGTAATTTGCTTTTATTTTTCAGAAATATCAGTTATCTTAGACAACGTTAGCATGATCAAACTGACTAAACCCAGGATGCATTTATCATTTAACCACTATATCCCTCATTAGTATTTCTTTTCAAAATTTGTTCATAGTTTTTGCATGCATTCTAGGTCAGCTTCCTCTAAATTCCAGGTCTTGTCTATATTAAAATTCTTAGCTCTTCATTCCAGTTGACTTCTTCCAGTTGACTGAGAGATTAGGAAAACTAATTAGTTTTCCTAATCTCTCAGTCTTCCCTATTCAAAATTAGAGTGCTTAACTGCAGACCTATTTTCTTTATTCTTCCATTCAAGTTAAACTGAATAAAGTAATGAACATTCAGTCTGTTTTCTGTAGGAACTTCCGTAATATTTTTCTTAAAGTAAGTTCAAAGACAAAAACTTCATGGGTTGTGGACTATTTGGTGACAAAAAGGGGTATAACTGGAGTTAATTGCTGTTACTAGGGACATGCTAAAGCTGGACATGAACCATATTCCATTGTGAACAAAATGGCTCCAGTTTTCACCCCCATATTGCTGGCAGAACTTCTGCTCTGTGTCCCAGTCCCTATCTGACTGTGCTCATTTTTTTTCCTAAAGAAAACTAGGAATTTTCTCTTCAAATACTTGTACTTTTCAGAACAACTACCGTAAGTATAATAATATTCTGATGTGTGTGGGCATCTCTAAACAATACTGGTATAGGAGGGAATAAGCAAGTCCTGAAGTAGTTATCTTTTTCAAAGAAAGTTATAAAGAAATCAATATAAGATAAACAGTACAGAGTGACTACAAAGTATCATGAGCTTCACAGGAAACTTGAATTTTTCTCTCTCAAAAAAAAAAGATTTCTTATTAAACTCTCATTGAAGTCAGTGAAGGAAGGTTGCTGTTTGATAGGATAATTTATCCTTGCTGATAACTTCATTTCAACTGAACAAATAAGCATGTGACACTTGGACTTAGATCCTTTTTTTACTGGTATTGTAGTGTCATTTCACTAGATTCTTCTCATACAGAATGCATTAAAATGTGGACTGTTACAATGGGACATAATATATAACTGTTTTGAACCATAGTCTCAAATAATTTTTTTTCTTTCAATAAGCATATTTCTGAAAAAAAAAAAAAAAGATTGTAACTGCAAATAAACTACTTTTGTTCTACTCAGAAAGCCTGTGCCCTAAATTGTCATCTGCCACACTGCATCCTACAGTACATCAGCCTGAAAGGGAGCCATCTAGCAAAATAACTCCAAGATGTCTTTGTTCTCAACAAAAAGCTATCCTGACTCTCTGCAGATGTTCTTCAAGGACTCTTTAGAAGCTGTTTCTCAAGAAAGACTTTCCCGAATTGGATAGAGCTTATTATGTAGTGTAGATATGGGTATGTCTATCCATATCTATTGTGGATAGAGCTTATTATGGATTGTGCTGCTAAACCTTGCAATTAAACAGAATGTTAAAACTTTATGGAATATTTTTCAGGTAAATCAGCTAAAAAATGAGTTTATATAAGAGAGAAATGTGCACCTTGTCCCTCCACCTGGTCTTCTCTGAGGTCCACTCAGGAAGAAGATTCAGGCTTTCTCCTGGGGGAAACTGATGAGGGTGCGGTGCCTTCCATGATGAGACCCCCACGGCCCTGTCCTCCTGCCCACCACTCCAGAACCAAGGAGAACACTCTATTTCTAGGAGAAAATTCTACTTGGAAATGCTATGACCTTATTGATCTACAAAATAGACAAATAGAAGGGAGGAACAAAGGGAAGGGTTCTGGAAAATAATGTGCCGGCTGATGTATATGCTGTCACTTATAAATTTTCTAGAAAGAAATGACACTTCCATACATGCCTTTGACTCCAGTCCTCAACTTCTTACAAAGATCTTCAGAGAGAGAACTTCTTGCTCCCATTTAAGAAAAGAAAAGAAAAGAAAAGAAAAGAAAAGAAAAGAAAAGAAAAGAAAAGAGAAAAAAAAGCCTTGCAAGCTTCACTGGTGCCTCTTGCTGTATTTAGTATTTTAGCTAGCTTTTCCAGAGAAACTTGGGTTTCCTAGTCCACCATGTAGTGGTTTAAATATTAAATCTAAATAAGCTAAGTACAGAATCTAAATTTTAAGGATGATAAGGAAATGTGATCAATGGCAGGTTTTCAGGAACATTTCTTAAAGCAGCTAAGGTTTATTTTGGGGGACCATCATGCAGCAAATATATTCAGAATGTCTTCCATTATTTCAGACAGCACAAATGCAGGGGTATAAAAACGAGTCTATGAGCTCACATCATTCAGTCTTGCAATGTGAACTGCAAATAGTACATTATATGTTAACTAGGCACAGGAAAATTAACTGTGTGACCTTGGCAAGGATCCCAGTTTTTAAAATAGAATAAAATCTTCTAAAATAGGTATAAAATCTACTTTAAACAGATTTTAGAAATCTTTAGTGGATAACTTTCAAATGACAAATTCAAAACCAGCTGAAATGTACTACATTAGGATCACTGATTTAATTAAGTTACTAAGTTGATAGGAAATACTTAGCCTGATCCATTAAAATATATTTGAAAAGTATCTAGCTATTGTTAAAAACAAAAACATAGAATAAAAAATGCAATATACATTAAAAAGAAGGAATAATTTCATTTTAGATAGACCTATTGGCACATGGAAGTGCTCATATGTTTTTTTCAGAAGATGCTCTCTTCTGAATACAGTTTTGTCTTGGATAAATTGTTTAGAATATTGATAAAAGCAAATCTTGGTAAAGACCTGAATGCTAAGATAGGAGGAAAACTATATGAAAAATGGTAAAAGAGTAGGGGATTGCAGAAGTACACAGTATGAACAATGGTATGGGTGATAAAAGCTTTCATTCATCTAGTATAATGCTGTATTTTATTTATGATAATTAGATTTATGAAAGTGCAAACTGGTGTTCATAAAGTATCTAGATAATAAAGAAATATCTGATTAAAAATTTTCTGAGAATTTACTGAAAGTCTGAAGCATCAAGGTCTGAGATACCACTTACACCAAATAAAATATACAACTTTTATTACTTGGTATATTATAATTTTCATACTAGTATTGAATGTTACTCATCTCCAGTGCACTCCTTTGTACTTTGCAAATGACACCAAGGTCATGAGATTACTCTCAAGAGGAAAGTCTGTACTGATAAGGAATTGATTAGAAGTACAACAATTTCATAATTGCTAGGCCATTCATCTAGCCAACCAAAACAGATCAGCAAACAATATGCCTTGCCAAATAGAGTTATTTTATTTCCCACTAAAAAAGTTTCCACTGAATTATTACAGCAACTTCGGATACTCTGTTTTTTGTTGGTTTGGTGTTTGCTTTCCCCCCCCCCCCCCCCGAAAAACAAAGAATAATAAATGGTGACTTGAAAACAACTTTTGAACTCTTATTTTTATATATCTTAATTTAAGTCTTTCCATTTGTGACTCATGTTTCTCAATAGAAGAAAAATAGGTTGGGAGCCTGTTACTAAGATTTTTTATATCAGGAAAGGAAGTATTTGTTATAAAGAAGCCTCAGAAATGTGCTCCAGGTACATTACTGCTGTTTTTTCATTCTAAATAACCACTTTTACATTTCTCTACCCCCTGTCCCCCCACCAAAACATAACAACAACAACAACAAACAATAAGTATTTTGGCTGTTTAAAAAACACATAATTCCCTGCAAGACATCTATATAAGATTAAGAGCCTCAGGGCAGATTTTGATCTTACTAACACCAGTATAAATGAAGTGTCACTTTCTTGACTTCAGCAGATTTACAGTTAATTTTGATCAGAATAAGACCTTAAAAATTCTGGTTTGGACTGGGATGACCAGCTGCTACAGTTCTCCCTGCAGACAATGTGTGAGCACTAGCACAGGTGGCCCAGGGAGGCTGTGGGGACTCCATCCTTGGAGAAAGTCAGAGGCATCTGGCCATGGTCCTGAACAACTTAGCTGGTCCTGCCTGAGCTGAGGGGTTGGATCAGATGACCTCTAGGGGTCCCTTCCAAAGGGATTCTGGAAAGTCTCCTCATGGATTTTCTGCTCTGTCAGGGCTATCCTGTCATTACAGACAGATTTAAAGTGATTTCACTACCCAGCCCAAATGGAAATGCTTCAAAGGGAAAAGCTCATATTGGTTTCCCATCACCAGAAAAGGAAAGAATGCACTGAAATCACTCTGGGGTGTGATATCCAATCCAGAGGGCTGGAAGAACTAATGGTACTGGGGTAGACTGAGTGGGAATGCAGGATAAACATCCAGATCAAATAAGATTGTTATACTCTGTCTCCCAGTTGAACAAGTTGTTTATTTCTTTTCTCCTAGGCGGTGGAGATATGTACTGATCCAAGCTAATTCCCCATAAGAGCTAATATTTCCTGACAGTTGTGCCTTGAAATGAAGAATAGCTCTTAATGACAGTACCTGTTAGCCAATACTGCAGAATAGACTGCTGTATTGAACCCACTGAAGAAAAGCTTTAGAGATCAGTCATTTCTTTAACACTTGCTTGCCCTTGCTTACATCCTGCCATTTAGCAGTCCTCCCCTCCTAATGGGCAACTCAAAGGTGGCCTTGGTCACTGCTGTCCTTGTTAGCATGTGGATGCAATGTCTGGCTGATCTGGGGGCAGAATGGTGGGATCTGAACCCCAAGATTTTAGGTGGTTAAGGTCTTTTGGTATGTGAGTAAAGCAAGATAATGCTGATAAGTCAAATCTAAACCTCAGAGAAAAAGACACATGCCAGAAAAGGTTTTTAAAATGCTGTCACCCTTATTGAAAGTATGGGAAAAGGAGCTACATGTAAACATCAAAGTTCCCAAGACATATCTCACCCTGCCCCAGCTCCCCTTCCCTTAGTCTAATTCAAACAGCTGTGTAGAAGAAAGAAAGAGGAAAAACAGAAGGGAGAGAATTAATCAAAGAAACTCAGAAAAGTGAGGACATTCTCATAAGCTTCTGCTTTTATCCCTGGAGACACCTTCTCAGCCATTCATCCACCCAAGTGTTAAAAGAATTTTCTTTAATGCTTTGCTAATTACAATCAGCTTTTCTATCATAATTTGGGGTTTTTAATTGTTTGTTTTCTCAGCATGAAATCACAGCAAGGTTTATGCTGGTCTTACAATTGACCTACCCTCTTTGAACATGCCCAGACAACAGGAAACTGGTTTCTTTGGAAACAGGAGCTATGTGAAATCCTTTAGTATTTCTATTCATTTCAAGCTGTTCACACATATGTAACAATAAGGCACCAGACCTTTAGCACGTGACTGAACTTCTCCAGGCAAGGTAATTAAGAGGAACACCACAGTGACACCCCTGGCTGGTAAAACAAATTGGTGCCATTTGAATAGGAGCAAAACAAAAATCCCATCATCTAAACTACTTTTTCTGTGTATGAGCATTCTTAGTGGTCATAACAATGCAGAAAGCATCAGAAACATCAGAAACCAATCTGGGTGACATCTGTACTGTGTAATGTGGAGATGTTATACCATGATGTTATACCATGTTATCCTTCTGATGATATGGAGGCAGCATGGCCACATGCATTGAAAGCTGATTTATGGAGAACAACACATTACTCACTGATGGGACTAACAAAGACATTTTAAAAATATTCAAGCCAAACAGAAGACTTCCTAATTCCCCATTAATTCTGTTTTTGACTCTTAAAGACTGCAGCTGGACACTGACAGAATGTCTTGGACACAGCTGAGACAGGGGAACCTGATACCAGCACTTTCAGTCCACTTTGTGCTCTGAAAGCAATTACTAGCCTCAAAATTGTCATATCACAAGAAACACATACCAGTTTCCCAGGCACCGCCATTCACAGGGTGGTATTAACATAAATTTCAGCTTAAGGTGCTTTAAGACAAAGTATAGGACTGTGAATAGCAGCAACTGAGGAATCAGCACAAGAATACTGCTCCTGCTTCAATCCTGCTGGGACTATAACCTTTAACAAAGTTGTGGGCAGAAAGTAAAGATAGAAACGTCTTATTTTATGTCTCCTAAATTTAAAACCCTCCATCTCTCAGAGCTCAGTTTCCTCACTTAGAATTTTTCAGCAAATAGCAAGTTTCCTGACTTTGCTGACATTTCCCACAAAATTCCATGACATTTAGATGTGCATAAATCAAATTGTTCCTGAATTTTCTTTGGTCAAGAATGTGTAGAGATTCTTCACGGTGCCTTCACACTTACATTAGAATAGCAGATAAAAAAGAGACAATGAAGACATCCTTCCCCATGCTTTCCCACTGAGGGATTCCAGGAGGAAAGGAAAGTTAGAGATGTTGAATGCACCTGGCAGAAATAATCATATTTCAATCAGTGAAGACAAAACCAAAGCATTTAGCGATATTTTAATTATGACGACAGAACTGGATTTTAAGAGGAAGTTGCAATTATTTAGGTATTAGGATACAATACCTAAATAACTTCGATAGTTTTCCTATTTTCTCCTCAGTTGTGTTCCTCTGGGGAAACAACTGAGGAGAAAATAGGAAAACAATCAGAAGTTATATCCCCACATCTGATCCAGAGAAACAGAGACAGACATTACTCAGACACACACATACATTCATGCAGATATTTATACCAAAAATGGTAAACAACCTCCAAATTCAGAGGTGAATATTGATTAAGAAGAATAAACTTTTTTTCTAGTAATGCTGCCTGGGTTTCTATTTCAGGGTAGGATTCTGTTACAAGAGATGAAAACTGCAGAAAAATAGGACTTGGTAAAGGGACACTGACATGAGAATACCTGGCAAGAGGAAACAATCACTCATCTCAATAAGAAGAGATAAGAGAATCAGCTCAATTTAGCTTTGTTTGCTAGCTCCTCTAAGCATGTTAACATCTCTTGATGAACCAGGGTGAAATCTGCTATAGACATAAAAGTATGTATATTTGTCCTTAATTGCTAAAAGAATATGCATTAATTAAAATATATTCAAAAGGTTCTTGAGTTTTTGAGGTAAAAGTGAGGCAGTTACCTTACTGAAGTAGAAAATATTAGAACTAGGATAACAGTTGGCAAGACTACTAGTTTAGAGTGATGTTTTCTTGAGTCATGGCCAGATTACAGACTGTTTTAGCATTGCCAGTAGGTTGCCAGCATTGAAAGAGGTGTTGACAATCACAGCTGATTGGAGTCTCAGTTACTTTTCACCATTTTTTCATTAACTATGGAAGCCATGTAATCACTGGCAGTTTCTCCACTGCTTCCAGGGCATATGTTTGCAAAATGTCTCAGTATAGTCACAGCACAGGTACAAATCTGAAATGAGGCAGTGGCCTGGGGACTCAAAAAAGCTAATGACAACTGGGCAAGAAAGTCAGGTAGGTCCATTGAAAAAATGCACTGTTCTGCAAAACTACCTCTGACATGAGCTACTGTGTGTAGCTACCACAGATAACACCTACCATGGAGCAGAGTTCTGCCACTCTGGCTGATCTTGGACACAGGCTTTACTTGTCAGGTATTTCTTACCAGGACAAAAGGCTGAGCATTAAATCTTACTGAAAAATCTCTTCGCCTGATTTCCTCACTATAAAAGACTGAAAATCTTGCTACATGTTGACAAAGAACCAGGAAAGATTTGGAGGTGTCCAAAACCAGTCATAGTACATGTTTGAGAAAGAGAGACAAACCTCAGTAATTAATGGTACCTCTTCTTGATTTAATGACAGAACTCTAACTCCAGGGGGGAGGCAGGAATTTTATACCAAAATGGCCTGTAGCCTGAGGCTTTGTTGTTCCCAGTGTGACTATGTCTAGGGAGGTTCTCTCAGGTAGCCACAGGGAAAGGATCAGGACAGAATTTTTCTACTGTATCTTTTCTAATGAAAGGACTCCAGAGTTTCTTCAAGAGAAGAGAGCCATCAGTCAGACCAATTCCTACCATAAGAGAAATTGGTTATGTCCTCAAATCCGGTTCCTCCTACTGGAGTTCACCCTGCCAAATAACCCTGAACATCAAGTGATAAAGCCTTCTGATGAAAACTAGCAAGTTCTTGACCCTTATATTGGAAGCTCATTTAGGATCCTCATTCTTTGAATAATTAAAACCACCTTCTAATCCTTTTAATCCCCTGATTAAAATTCATTCTTCATAAGTGTCAGCAGTAACTCCTGATCAGTGCTTAGATGAGCCAAGAATTCAAGGAACATGATGCTTCCAACACAATTGCCTGGGAAAAAAATCTTGATGAGAGCAAAGCTGGAGTATTTCCTCTGCTTTAAGGACATACTAATTACTGGGGGGTAATCTATGCCATAGGGGGTTCATCAAACACGACTTTATGCTATGCTATGCTATGCTATAATACTGTTTTATACTATGAACTAACCTGGTTCATTTTCTGCTACTTGTAAGACCTGTCTTCCCTAATTCACTCAGTCTTCTCCTTTACAGCCTGTTAATTTTATAAGCACAATTTTATTAATGTACTCCTGTCAATAAACTGGAAGGTTGACTTGTCTTTGAGCAATGATCACTTGACATTAATGACAATATGTACTGGTATTTTCTTTGTTTCAGATGGCACCATAATTTACCATCATGGTCCAAAATATTCTAAGGATTATGTTTTGCACACCTTTTATTAATGAACTCTCATTTTTTGTGGATTTGAGTGATAAATCCAGGAAGACATTAGGAGACAAAGCCTAAGAGGAGAGTGGCACATATGGCAAACGTGATCAGAGTCTTGAGTTGAGGGGAATTGCAACACACAGAAGATAATTCTCATTGTTTTAGAAAATGATTAGATAGCAACAGGAACTGAAAGATCTTAATTGAGTTACTACTACAAAGAAATGTAATCTTTAAATTTTCAGCCTCTGGGTGACTTTATCCACAGTAAATCAAACAAAAAAATCAATAATGATGAAGAAGAAATAATTAGTTTTTAATAACACATTCAGTAGTTAAAAAGGATGTAATGACAACACCTCATGCAAAAGTCTGTATCAGCACACAGATTCTGCTCATACAAGATGTTTTATGAATAGAGCTTAAAAAAGATCATTACTAAATCATAGAGCTCTGAAGAAGGCAGAATATGACATTTATTTTTTTCATTATTGCTTGTATTTCTGAAATAAAAATGTTCATGCATGTCCAAAGAGATATGGAATTGGATTATTTAATTTCTCCAAAAATATCATCTTTGGATTTATTCTCTAAGAGAAAAAGCAAGTTGTTTTGTGTTTGCTTTTTATTCTAGAGTAAACTGATCCCTCTTTAATTTATCTTGTACCTATAGTATCCTTTGGAAAGTACATGGAGTATTTTCTTTTATGTTATAGAAGAGTACATTAAGTCTTTGAAATTTAGTGGAATGGGTATCATTAAAAAATGTGTCCTTGAAATGTGATCAGGAGGTAGAAATGGATAATTTTAAAAACTGATCAAAGATTCTATATATTTGTGTGGCATTTCTTCTCATAAAAATGAACACTGAATTATTTCTGCAGTAGAAACTATGCCTGATGTTTCCAGTACTATTTGTTCTAGCTTACTGAATTTGTGAGATTTTAATAAACCACAAGAGAGATATTTCTACTACACACCCCAAGAACCCCACACACAAAACAAAATAACTACAAAACAAGACATTTCAAAAATGAAAAAGAAAACCAGGGTGAGATTTGCCGTATCCTCATTTTCATGATACAAATTTGATGAGAAGTTTGTATTTGTTCTGAGAAATGCAGCTGTGCTTTGAAACAGAAATCTGCCACTGATTCCTGCAGTGCCCATGACTGGCAAAATGTCAGAGGCTTTTGTGCATTCTCCCATATTTGATCCTGACGCAAATGCTTCATTCTGCAGCCCTTGAATAGCCCCAATGCTTTAATGGTGTATGTTGAGTCAACCTCATGGAAGGATCCTTGTGGGATTGCATATTTTTGTGCTATTGATATTTCATCTGGAACATGGGAGATATGAACTGCCAGCTTTGCAGTGTTCCCAGGGCAGCCATACTAATATTAGTTTGCATATTTGAACTTGTAATGTAGATACGGCAAAAAACCTTACAGCAAACAATCCCAGCAAGGAATTAAAATTCCAGTCCTGTGCAGCAAACATTGTCCAGCAGCTCTATAAATTTTAGTCTAGGTAACAAAAATCCTCTACTTATTAAATCTCAACAGAACACTAAACCATTACTTATCTGTTCTTTCTTTTACTTTTCCACTCCTTTGAAAGTATATATCAGAACTCCTCGCAAAACTTAAAAGCAAACAATTTTGTTTTCTTAATCAAGAAAAATACTATAAAACAGTCCTTCACAGGCAGAAATACAAGTAGAAATTATTTAGATTTTTAAAATTGTCTTAATAACTATCAGCAATTATAAAATCAGACATTTAAGATTCCAAATCAATTAAAATACAGTGTAAATGTGGCATAATGTAGAACAGATTTAATTTTTTTCATTATTATTTATTTCCTTTTCTCATTTATCTGCTTCAGCTGGCTGTTGCTCAGAAGCCTGCAGAAGCACCTCATTGGCAATTCCAGTAGAAGTTTCATGAACCCCCCAGTCAAGGTTTGAGCTTGCAGTCATTCAGTTCACCTTTAAAGTCTGAGGCATGTACAGCAAACCCACACAAAGCTCAGAGGGTGTCTGGAGGCCAGAAATCTAAATACACATCTTCCAGGCTGATTTCCAGTGGAGAACCTGTATTTCCTGTAATTCTCCCCCAAACCTTGCAGCACTGATACTGCTGCACTGCTCTGCCTCCCTGAAATGAATGAGTTCTGTTCCTGGTAATTATGCAGCCCTTCAATCCACTCGCTCCTAACTTTCCTTTCCACTGTGCTATATTTGACACAAAATGTTTAATCAGGTTCATTTATCATGACTGGAACAGCCTGACTCATTCCCCATTTATAATTAGAAAGGATTTCATTTAATAAATGTTGAGTGCTCTCAGCTACCAAAGTCAGTGAATGAAGAGTTTGCTCACCACTGTACAAGACCAAGGGTACATAAACTTGTTTTATATAGAATTAGAAGATTCACAGATTTCTTCAGAAACTTTTCAAAAATTGAGGCAGTAAAATGCTACTTTGCTTCTATGTAAAAGGTCCCAGCCTGGAAAAATGGAGGTAGCAGGTAAGTTACTCACCTTTCTGCCTGGGTCAGTCTCTACATAAAATGGTGGCAGTGAGGAATTTCTTCTTTTGTTAAGTACTTCCAAGGAAGCCTAATTACTCATTCTATATCTGTAGAATATTTAATAGCAATTTATTTCCTAAGCAGCTAATATCTTGAATGCATAATAAGAAAACTGTAATAATAAATTTAATGCAAACTTAACACAACAAATTAAAAATAGACAACCTGTGGCCCAAAGGTCAAAATAAAACCATGAGAGATTTAAATGTTTGAAGGTATTGAGGTAGACACATAGAAACTTGTCTTTATGTCTGCAGTCTAAAGCCATTTTACTTTTTTTTTGACTTTTTGTGGTGCTGGGTTTGCCCTATATAATAACACTGAGCAGTGCTGATTGCTTTAACCCAACTGAAAAAAGGTAGATCATAAACCATTGCCAATTAATTTAAGCACTGCATGGTCAGCCTTGAAAAAACAAGCTGTGATTCCCTAAAATGGAGAATCCTCATCAGTTCCCATTGTAAAATAAGAGAAAGAGAACTAGAGTGGAAAAAGAAAAGCATAAAATAATAATGCAAGGAACAATGGGTGCATAATGGGTGAATAAAATGTCCCTACTGCTGTATTCTCTCTGCCTGAAGGCCTTTGCTGGGGAAGGAAAGAACTTGAAATGCATGTGCTAAATTTTGAAGCTGTATAAATTAGAATTTGACAGCTAAAGCTGGCTAAACGAGCTGAACTTCTGTGCTGGTAGGTATTTAACATATATGGGGCCATAACTTTAGCAATGAATCTTACAAAACAGGAAATATTCAGTAAGAATTCATATAATGAAAAGACAAATTTATAGAATATGAATACCTAGGAAGACAATAAAAATGAAGTACGTATGCTAGGAGGGAAAATTCTTCCTGTGAAGACATTCATTTCTTGGATACTTTTAAGGAGTTTAGGCACTTCCTGGAATATGATTGCTTTACTAAATACCAATTCATTATTTAACTTTGGTATTTGACCTAACTTAATGCATCAGTTCAACGCTTAAAGCTAGGTAGAGTGAATATAGGACATATTACTTCAGATTTTAAAACATGTTAAGTTAAAAATAAATAATAAATATCTTGTTATAAAAAGACCAGATCTTCATAGACTCATACAATAGTTTGGGTCAGAAGGAACGTTTAAAGGTCATCTAGTCCTCTGCACAATAACCAGGGACATCTTCAACTAGATCAGGTGGCTCAGAGCCCCATCCAGCTTGGCCTGGAATGTTTCCAGCAGTGGGACATCTACCATCCCTAAGGGCAAACTGAGCCAGCGTTTCACCACCCTCATTGTAAAGCAGCTCTTCCTTTTCTCAAATCTGAGTTCACCTTATTTCAGTTTAGAATCATTAACCCTTGTCCTATCACAACAGGCTCTGCTAAAATGTCTATCCCCATCCTTCTAGTAGTCTTTGTGTCATGGTTTCACCCCAGATGGCAACTAAGTACCACACAGCTATTCATCCACTCCCCCCCAGCCCCCACAGTGGGATGGGGATGAGAGTCAGAAAAGGGTAAAACCCATGGGTTGAGACAAGAATAGTTTAATAACTGAAATAAATTAAAATATAATAATGAAAGTGTCAATAGTAATAGTAATAGTAATGAAAAGGGAGATAACAAAAACAGAGAGAAGTACAAAACCTGAGAAAAACAAGTGACCCACAGATGTGATCATCCCCTTCCAGCCAACTCCACACAGTTTATATACAGGGCATGGTATTGTGTAGTTCTGTGTTACAGAACATCCCTTTGGCCAGTTGGGGTCAGCTGTCCTGGCCATGCTCCCTCTGGGATTCTTGTGCACCTGCATACTGGCACAGGCTGAGAAATTGAAAAGTCCTTGACTTAGAACAAACAGTACTGAGCAACAACTAAACCATCCGTGTGTTATCAAAATTAATCTCATACTAAATGTAAACCACAGCACTGTGACTGCTATTAGGCAGAAAATTAACTATTCCACCCAAAATGAAGACTTCAGTGTTGAAATGGCACAATAAGGTCTCCCTGGAGCCTTCTCTTCTCCAGGGGCATCAGCCACAATAGTGTCAGCCTGTCCTCATAGGAGAGTGGCAGCAGGCCCCTGATCCCTTTTGTGGCCCGTCTACCAGCACCCCCAAGTCCTTCCCTACAGGGCTGCTCTCAATCCCTTCATCCCCACCCTGTATTGGTACCAGGAGTTGCCCTGGCTTAGGTGCAGCACCAGCACTCAGCCTTGTTCAACACCACAAAGTTCCCATGGCCATTCCTCAAGTTTCTCCAGGTGCCTCTGAGTGCCATCCGTTCCTTCAGAATTGTCAGCTGTACCGCTCAGCTTGGTGTCATTTGCAAATGTCTATTTCATTGATGAAGATATTAAATGTACTGGTCCCAGTACGGACTCCTGAGGGACACCACTTGTCAGTGATGTCCACTGGGACATGGAGCCATTGACCACTGCCCACTGGATACAACCATCCAACCATTTCCACTGAACTTATCAATTTAGAGAGGAGGATTTGGAGGACTGTGTCAAAGGCCTTACAGAAGTCCACACAGAATAGACAGCTCTTCCCTTGTCCATTGATGTAGCTGGTTTAAAGATATTATTCAAGTCTGCTATTCAACCAATTTATTTTATCAGTTTAATGCAGTATTATACAGTTATTTTCACTGACTGGTATTCTGACAAGGCAATAATATCCTGCTCTTAACCTGATGCAGTTATGTCCCCTACTTTAACTGACTCTCTGACCATAATAACTTCTTCCCCACCTATGGTTCTTACAAATTCCTGATCTTCACTTCAAAAGATCAATGTTTCATTATTGCCTCCACCCAGGTCAATTATCTATCCATTTCTGACTTCATTTCTCCCACTTTATCTTCCCTTTGCTTTTTTCCAACTATTATGCATTGAACACATTTCCTGCCCTCCCTCACTGCTGGCCCTTGTCTCACCAAAGTCAGACAAGTCTCTTTCCTAATTCTCAGTACAAATCTTTCATGCCTATTGCACTGAATTCAGGTGGAAAAGAACAGAGTTAAAACCCAACAGCTAGACAGGTCATGGTGTCTGCCAACCATTGTGCTGCTTCCCAGCTCAGTGCTGTCCTGTTTGAACAGTGCTTTCCATAAGTGACACCATCCCAAAGGGCAACTTAATCCAACCCATCACATGCTAGGGAATGCAGGAATGCCCAGCTGCTCCCAAGCTCTGCAGTGCTGCCCTGCCTTGAACCCTGTCCCAGGAGGGTCAGTAAAGATGGGGATCAAGAAGGCTTCTTTCTGCCACCCCAAATCTTTTAACACAGAGTAAAACACAATAAAAACTTGCCTCTGTATGCTGCATACAGTTGCTGCAAAGCAGATTATTCAAGATGAGTATAGAACAGTCATCTAAATATTTCATTTTAGTGGAGTAAAATAACCCATGCAATTCATAATTAATACAACTATGAATTATATACTGTAGGTCATTCCAGTTGACAAAGAGGATTTTAAATAATTTAAGGCAACAAATCTATGTATAGTCATTAGAACATACAAATTAGCCCTTCATTTGACTGTATTGCTCAGACTTATAAAGCTATGCAAAACATTTATAAAGAAATGGAAGTATAAAAACTTGCATATTTTCCTTTGCAATGAGCACCAAACAAGCAGAGACTAGAATTATAAGTGAGAGCAGTGACACATTCTAATGGATTTGTCATCAGGAGATAATGCAATGCCATTAACTCATTTCAGATTCAGCAACTGCATGTCATGGTAGGTAACACAAGCTGCCTCAAGACCTCAGAAAAAGAATCCAGAAGGAGAAAAAGAATTTGCAAGACAATGGCTCACGGGTATATCTCACCCCTGGTCAGCGATGTCTATTTTAACTTTGTTGGATTTCATTTTTAATGAGCATCATATTAAAGAATGACTAACTTGACTCACAAAGTCCTCTTAACTCTATTGAGAATGAATAGGACTAGCTGAATCTCATTATTTTTGTATAATAAAATGTACAAAAATATACAAAAACAAGAGGAAAGAATGCTGATTTCTAAGTGTAGAAAGTCAAAACGTTCAGAATTACAACAAAACTCGACCAAAAAAAATTGCCTTTCATAAATCCTACACAATCTCTCCTTTAGGTTGCATCTAATAAAAGCAGTTCTGACAAACATTTAAGGAAAAGAATATCTGAATTCATATATATTCTGACTAAAATCCATAGTATTAAGCACAGGTAAAGATCTGCTCTTCATACAATAAAATAATTTCCTCTTTAGTATTTGCCTTACTGGCATTATTACTCATTTAACATAAGTAGTACAACAGCCTAGACCATAAATACATGCATAATATTGATTAAAACTTAAGCTGCTATAAATGATCTCCATAGAAATTTGTAACAATTTACAGCAGCAAAAGACCTTCCTCACTGATACCTCTAGTATGTGTTTATCTCTGTCTCTTAAATAATGTAAGTAATTATGTATTTATCCAATGTACTGGAATGACTTGCAGCAATTCTAGTCTGCTGGATCTCAGTTCAGTTCAGTTTAATATATGATAAATATAGGTTCTATAAATGTCTTCACTTACTGTGTAAACGTGTTAAAATCAACTATTAGAAAATAAAGGTTGGTGGCATTACAAGTGGTAAAAAAACCAGATGTCAGTGTCTTTGTCTGGGTTTTCAAACAGAAAACTCCCATGTGGATGATTCTGCTGACTCCCAGGTGGGGTTCAGTGATAAAGTAAATCCAGCTTTAGGGCTCCTAGTACCAGATCAAAGATGCCATAACCATATGACACAGAGTACTGATAACACATATTTTTATTTCAAACATGTCAAAATATTTTGATACCTTAATTCTAATGGGAGGTCCTTTTGTTCCCCCCCCAGGTTAGGCATTGGCAATCCAGGTATTTTTCTGCAAGTCTAACCTGTTTTAAAAGCAGCATAAACTCAGAAGTTCTTGCTCTTGCTAAATCAGCATAAATGCAGTTGTGTAGCTCCTCTGGATCAAATATGAGTTGTCAAATGACCTGAGAAAGCACAAATCTGACAGCAGGAAGCAAATTGCTCTCCCTCAAAAGCCCTTTTGAACCAGCCTAAACAGTATATTTGAGCCATCCCAATCATCTCTGCTGAGTTACTGACACCAAGTGCCAGCAGGCTGAGGTCTCACTGCATAAACAATGGCCAGCCTTAAAAGGATCCCACAAAGAAAAAGTAGTTTTCAATGATTTCTTTAAGCCATCATTTTCAAAAAATGTCACCAATTCTGCATGACTGGCAAAACATGGGATTTGGAAATCTTCGGCCATATTTAAATATAAGCATAAAACCTGAACCTGTATGCAGGAATACTAAAGTGAGCCTTGATTTCAGTGTGTCTCTCATAACTCAGACTCAGTTTTTCCAATGTCTCAAAATTATGGTACTAGCGATTTTAAAGCAATAACATGAAGTTCATTAGCGTAAAAAAGTCTTGGAGTTTCAAATTTTACCCATTTCAAATTTTACCCATTTCATACCAATGCGATAAGGAGAATGTTGCTGAAAATCATCGCAATAAATTATGTTCATTTTTAATTAATTTATACTTGGTTAAACATGGATATCTGAAGGCACTAATATGGATCTGTATGCTAGCTGCTAATTATTGAAATCATTCACTAGTGAAAGCAGATGTGCAGATGAAACCTTTTCATCATCTTTTTCTAATGCAATTCTCTTAGGTTTATTTGTAAGCGTCTTTTTTTAATTCAGCATGAAGAATAGTAACTTGATACCAATGTCCAGGCCAAATAATAGCATGCCAAGAAGTTATCCCCTTCCTCAAACGGTTTTCACATCCCTTAGCAACCTTCCAAGAACTCATTTGGGCTGCAGAAGCTATCTGTTCTTCTTTGGAATTGGTCTATCAGGGCTGACATACAGAACAGTGTATTAAAACCCAGACCCACCTAAAGCCAGGGTGTTCCTAAAGCCTGGATAAGGATACAATTCTGTGCACATCAACATGGATGTAGAAAGCTTTGGAAGAATCCTTGAGATCTGTGTAACTCAAGCCCTGCAGCCACCAAGACACAGCAGCCACAGCCACTCCAAGTATCAAACTTTGGCATTTGGCATCCAAGCAAGGGTCAACCTTCAGCATAGCTGCTGAAGAAAAGGAGCTGTGGATTAAAATGAAAAGAGTAGTTTAAATAGTTACTACTTAAGTAGTTACTCTTCTGTCCAACACAGGCAGTAACACAAGGAAGAAAATATCAAATTTTGCTTTATAGGCATCTGAGGAACAGGACAGTAGAGTCTGGAGCTTGCAATGGGCATGTAGGAAATGTTTTATGCTGGGAGGTTGAAAGGTAACTGCTCAAAGAGTACAGAGAAACTTTATGTCACTGTTTGGTTTGTAGTGCTCTGTCTCCTGCACAAAGGTACATAAATCTTCTAATTGTAATTCATGCAACTGACACAAAAAATGCCAGATTTTTCCAACCATGTGCCTACCATTTAATCAGGTATTTTTAGCTGAAAATAGGATTGGTGATATGTGGAACCTCTTTCATAGCCTTTACCTGTGTTTTTTTTTAAAAAGTTCTACATCACTTGAACATGCTGCTTCAAGTGATGTAGAAAGAGGAAAAATGTCTGTTTTTTGGGGTTTTTTTTAAATAGTTGAGACTATATGACTTTCTCATATACAAGTAATAACTTCTTAAATATTATGTCATGGTATAGGAATTATGATCCTGAGTAATTCAGCATAATTTTTTTCATACCAACACATGGAATTCTCTGTGTAGTCATAGCATTTGCTTGCCTGCTCACTTTTTAGTTGTTTCTAGAATAAAAGCCCAAGTTTCCTAAGTAACTAACGAAGAATAAGGAATAACTTATTACGTAGCAGTAATAAAGAGAAGTAAATGGAAGGTCTCCAAGTAGACCCTCAGATCTTTAGTCCTTTAATGGTGGTATTACTGAAGTGCTTATCTAGGTCGTTAGAATTTTCATATCTTACAGGTTACAGAGGAAATGTTTTTAATGCCACAAGGACTCAATAATGACTGCAGTATCATTTTCCAATTTACTATGAAGTTGTGTTTTAACAGCACTATAAACACAACATGTAAGTTAAAATCTACAGGAAAAAAGAAAAGCAGGTGATGTTTTGAAGATCAGGTCAGCAATAGGTAATACTCTTAAAAAAACAACTTATTAAAGACAGGGAATGTAAAGTAGATAATATACCAAAATAATTATAAATAATTATTGTGCAGCAAAATGAAGGCACTCTCCTCCTTAGTCCTCTCTACTCCAAATGCCATAAATAGATGCAGTTAGAAAATCCTCAAATTGTTAAAGTAAATACAGTAAAAATTATTGGTGTCCATTTAAGTCCTGTGTTTGTTCAACAAGGCCTCGGTTCTTCATTTGTTCACAACTGGAGAGGCTTCTGGACCTGTGAGGACTCCTTAAGTCTTTTAAAAGGGATCTGTTTAGGTGTAGGTGTCATTCCAAATAACCATCATTTGGAAGACTGAAGCCCAAATGGGAACAAAACCAAGACCACTGAAAATAGTGTGAATGTCAAAATGCTGTATGATTATTCCATCAGTACTTCTATTGCTGCTACACAAAAATACACTCTAAAAACCAAGATACTTTTTATTACACAGCTCCTTCAATCACAGACTTATTGAGACTACTATGATTTTATGCTACATGCACCTGAGCACAAACAGACCGATAGAATATATTTTAAATAAGCAGTAGATACACTCAATAGCAATAAACACCAAAAACACTGAGACTGATTACTCCTCAAGTCTACACAGAGACATTGAATCATCTCACATAAGATACTGAAAATCTGTGTGCCATTATTCAATGTGTGGCTGCCTATTTTAAGTGTATAAGCACTTATTATTATTTTTAGTTTCTGCTGATCTACTTGTGAAATGTTGACCTAAATGCCAAATTTATTTTTCAGTTTTTCTTCATAAAAGTTATCAGGCTCCCTCATCAATTAGCATTTTTATTTAAATAATGTGTGAATTAATAAACAGATTTCCTATAAGAACAAAAATTTATTGAAAAATAAACTGGAAATTATGAGACTGGGTCAATATTTCTGTGGAAATGTTTGTTAATTCATAATATATTTTATAAATTAAACACTTTTTAAAAGAAATAATAATAATAATAATAATAATAATAATAATAATAATAATAATTCCAAATAAAACATAGGACACCAAAAAATATAATAAGCAATTAATAGCAGAAAAGGGATCCAACAATCCAGATTTGCTAACGACAGCACTGTAGAAGACCCTAATGGGTCTCACGTAATTATGAATGAGTTCAATAATGAAAGCAGACAATTTAAATAATTACATAGAAAATGAATGAAATCCTAATTTTAAAGCACACATCATGCACACTGGAGCAAAACAGAAGCATTTCACTGAAGAAAAAGTTGAATGAAGTAAAATAATTTTTAATACATCTTTTCCTTTTGCAGCTGAACTGAATGTCTTAGTAAATCTTTCAAATATCCATTCAAATGCCTTTGTCACAAATAGGAATGATACATCATACTTCTGTTAAATATATCCTTCAGAAAGAGAAGGAAAAAAAGTTTCATTTTTGATGGCTATGGTGAATATCTTCCTTGAGAAACTGTACCATTAGAAAGCTGTTAGTGTTTCTGTGGTTTCAAACCATTCTATTTAGACAAAACAGGGTCTGAGTCATTTTCCTGTGTATTTGTGCTTCTTGCCTCTCCTACCTCTCCTAGTATATTATTTGGGACATTTTTCTCTCTAGAAATATTGAATTAAAAGGTTTAATTCTGAAAGAGTCTTTCTCTCCTCTAGCTTGCCTGTAGTTCATTTCCCACCCGATAAGATTCTCTTTCTGAAGGTAATACTAAATTGTTTTTTTCATAATGTGTTGATCTAAATATTGTTGTGAAATTTGGTGTGGAGGAAGATGTATTCTCAGAAGCATCATCATTAGACAGAAAAAATATATATTGAGAAAGAAGATAGTACTACCGTTTTTTCCCCTGACTCCCTAAAAGATAAGGAACATTTTACTCTCTATTTGCAGGGTTTTGGCACTACAGTGGGTCCTTGGCCCACAAAGAGACTCATTAGCTGTTATGATCAGACACAGGATGTATGCAGACACACTCTGCCCACCTTTATCCCCAAAGCACTGTGTATTCTGCTGCTCACAGCCTCCCCTGACTCTCAGGTTTGTGAACCACACAGTGAGGTTTTGTTGACATGAATTCTTCTAATCCAACTCAGTCATCCCTACTCCATGGGTTTTTGTGATGGATGTGGCCTTAAGCACAAGGAACAGCATTTTCTCCTTTAAAAGGCTGCAGACTGATGGAAAACCATTCCTTCTTCACTGTGTCTTATTAACAGTGGATGAGTCAGAAAGAAAGATAGAACAGGCTACCAAGTTGGAGATTATTTTGTCACAGGCATTTTCCAAGTTTTCCACATGGTGTCAGTGGCTCCTCTCACTTTTTTGAAAAGAAGAAGTTAGATTAATATATTTCCAAACTCATCTATGGTGTCACATTTTCAATTGTATAGTGATAGTGTAAATACTGCTCAGGTTATGCTTTCATCACTGATGCCATGAACCTTAAAAATGGTCATGTTTGCACTTTAAATGAAGAATTTGTTATTATGTGTTTGACTAAACACTTCCCTTTAGTGAATAAACACTTCTCTTTATTGCCTTCCTCTTAACCAAATCACCTTATTTCCTTAGATAGAAAAACATGCAAAATAACAAATATCCTTCCTTAATAATACCAGCCTAGAACTGAACAAACCTTTTATCCAAAACATAATCCATTGACAAAAGCACTACCCTTTTCACACACCCAGGAAGTCCAAAATAGGTTTTACTTTAATTGCACTAAAGCAATAGACTGTCTTGCAGAACATTCTTATTGATTTATGACTCATGATATATATTACAGCCACAGCTATTTTTAGTGTCTCAGTAAAAAGGAATTATGACTTTGTTCAGAAGACAAGCAGTACAATAATATGTGCACTGCAAATGTTAAATATGAATTTTAGATTTATTTTTATTGAAAATTAATTGCCCTTGATTTCTTTGTATTAAAAAACCCCACAAGTTACCATTAAAAACTAGCATTTAAAGTGTCATCCAGTGAATATATTGCACCTTTACTGCTTAAACTTTCAAGAACTTGGATGAAGAGAAAGACAAGAGGATTGCAATGTCATTTACTGCTCCACCTGCAAATACACGCTAAGCCACCTAAATAATGTCCTGCTGCCACATTTTCCTGCTGGTGATGACCAAGGACATTTTCTTCTGAGAATAATCTGTAACTGTATCAAGGATCTGCCTGGCTATGTAGATGGACAGCAAAACCATTTTTAACCACAGTTTTTATATGCCCTCCAAAAGGCAGTTCAGGCACATGTTATGTTCAGCCCATATTCCCTGTTTATATAGTCCTTACTAATATAAGGAATATTACACTTACCAAAATATTCCTTATTCTTCCCTTTAATCACAGACAGTGGTGGCTGAAGAGCAATGGTCACCAGACAGCACAGGGAGGAGGGAGAATATCCCTTCCCATAGATTAAATTGTACCTTTAACAGACTCTAGAGATTCCTGTGAAGAAAGATTATAGTTAAGCTTCCTAATACTTTTTTTCTTATTTCTCTCACTTTTTTCTCTTCTGTCTAAGGCAGCTTTCAGTGAAATCTCTGAAATCAAATACATATGGTCACACCTGCCTAGATTTACAGGAAAGACCTTTTCTTAGCCATAATGTCCTTTGGCTTGAAATGCTCTGCCTAGTCAGTCATCACTACAATAACACATGAATTACATCTCCTCTCAGGTGTCCTAAGATTTCTCATTGAAAAGTGAAGAGAGCAGAAAAGGTAGACAAAAAAGTGCAGGTGTCAAACTGGCCCCCTGCCAGTTCCATCTAAATCTTGAGGTTGTGCTTCCAGGAATAGCCCAGCTGGCTGTAACAGAATGGCATTTGGGATGTATTTTTTTTTGTGAAATCCTCATGTCATCTGGCTTTTGGTCCCTTTAGGAAACCAAATAGTGACTGTCACACACACACACCAAAGTCATGCACATGTACTCCTGTCCTCCAGCACACCCACAGCAGCACCTACTCAAAGAGACACAGACAGCTCCAGCTGCACCAAAATGAGCTACAGGCTGGCACTGAACCATCAGAGAAAGCTTTCAGAAGTCTGTACTACCACTAATTTTGGTTTTTCAAAAGCAAATGCACTCTGATTAGAGTCTTCTTCTGTGCATAATATGTTTTAAATAAAACACATATCTTTGCAGTTTCTGCAGCTGGAAATTATAACAGGGGAATCATTAGCACTACTTTTAGTGTACAGAATGTTCTATTATGAAGTATAAATATAACCTACACCTTTGATACTGTATGCAGTACATCACTTTTTACATGATTTTTTTTTTTAAATAGACTATCTGTCACTTTGTGAGAACTAGGAGACATAGATTTATGAATTGATAACAGATCACAGAGTATTTTTCTTCTAGGGTAGTGCTGGAAAATCACTTCTATTCATAGCCTGCATGAAAGGAATTAGTGACCTCAATAAGTTACTGAAAAATCCATACAGTGCTGAAAAGTCACTACTGCATCTATTATTATAATTAGCTTTACCATTACAACACACCAGCAGTGGCACATAAAGAGAAATGTAGAGCGTGATCTAAAGCCAGTAAAGGAAATATAACAATGCTGATACGGTCTCTGTACCATATTGATGACCACTATTTACACATGGTGGCCATATTTTTCAAAAGTAAGCTCCTAAAGGTAGGCATCTTAGTCTGTATTCACATTTTTTTAGAATTCTGATCATTTTCCAACTACTGAATCTGAAGAAATTTAGTATATGTAAAAATCAGGGGCTCGTTCAGGAAGGAGCACTAATATTTAATTCAAAATATCTGTTACTGAATGGTCAGAGTGTTTCGGTATCTTTTACTTCAGATTTCTTCAGAATTTTTTTTAAAGAAAGGAAATTTCTGAAAATAAAAATGAGTACAATATAAATTAACATCGCCAGTAATACCATGGAAGGTGAGCTGTACCCTGTATTTCACTGTATTGTTACCTATTTGGAGGCATTATTTTGCTCAGGTATATAGCTTGACAGTTTCTCAGGTATATAGCTTGATTTTTATTTGTAACAGAAAATAATTACAAAGCAAATCCCCAAAATTATGGAAAACTGAGCTGACATTGGAATGTTGCAACCTTTTAATCCATAACAGAGATCAATCAGTTAGTCAGAGGGTGGATACCACTGCTATTAGTACAACTTTCCAACAAAACTGCTTCAAGGGACATGAAATTTCCCTCAGAGAGGGAAATGCAAAGTGGGTGAATAAGGATAAATTAACTGTCTAAAGTTAGTCTCTCATTTACTTTCTATAGATGGTTATATATATTTCACTATGGATATGATGATGATAACATAGAGGAACTGTACCAAAGCATGGATAAGACAAGAGAAGAAGTCAATGCCTTGGAGTACTCTCAGTCATGAATCCAGCACGACTACAGAGGGAGGAAAAGGACAACAGGAACACAGTGGGAGGATCCATCCCACAGATCAGAGTTCCATGAGAAAATACATGGTCAACAATGTTCCCAGTTTGCTCTCTGTGGCAAGTGTTGAGCAATCAGGAAAAATCCTGATTCCAAGAATTAGGAGAGGCTGTGCAATTACAGTGCAGATCATCCCCTTTAACCAAAAATGTCCATCTAAAGAAAAAAGGTAATCTAAAACTTTTCAAAAAGCACTCAAATATTCTTATTTTTCTACTTTTTCTGAGGGCAAATATACAAAAAATAATTTGAATTAAAATAAAATTATTCATAATATCTTTTTCATCTCATTATGCAATCACCACCTAAAGTACACTAGAATAATAAAGAAGAAATCTACATTATTTTAATCTCATTTTTTCGTGTGTTCAGCTCTGCACACTCACGGTGTACAGCAGAAAAAACATTATTTTTGAGTATGTCCTAAACCAGCATCAATTTGGAACTGTGCATTTATAGGATGTATAATTTTACATCCCTCCTGTGTTTGCAAATGGAAGCAAAAGAAACCCACCAAAGAAGAAAATGTGATTCACTAAAACCAGATGCTGGTCTTAAAGAGCTCACAATTTACACAGTAGGTCTTGCAGGCAGTGAAGGCTGTAATCTACCTCAGAATCTTGGGAAAGGAATAAAAATCAAGGTCTCTGGAAAGAGAGCTCCACATCTTTGAAATGTATTTTCCAATTTTAACAAGCTCAAATTCACTGCGGAAAATATACCATGGCAGCACAAATTTTCATACAGTGAAAATATGAACAAAATAAAAAAACTGCTAGGATAGGTTATTGACGTGGTTGGATCTGCATTAAAAAATATTTTCTCTGAAGCTGGGGAAAAAAAAAGGCATGTTTCAGTCCATTTGATCTATAAACCAGAGTACTCTGGAGCTAATAATACAATGTGCCACTGCAGATCGTACAGTCAGATTATGACTTCCCCTTACGCATGGCTGAGCTGTTTCTCTCACTAGTACTTCTCCACAAACAAAGATGGATGGCTTGGAAAGACACTGGGCTTTGTGTTTATCTCAGATGAGTGTAAATCAGGAAAAACTATAGCAAAGTCAATGGGATTATTGTTCTATAAAATGGATGGGAGAGCAGGACACAGCTTCCTGCCTGCAACACACAAAGCGGCATTTTAAAGCCACACTTTTAATTCAGCAATTCCTTTTGCTAATCTGGGATCATTTAAAGATTTTTTTCTCTCCCCTCCCCCAAGTGTGGCTGTGTGACACCTTACTTCCTTGCTTTAAATGCCCCAAAGTCTGATTTAACATCACTGAAGCTTCATTAGCTCATCATCTGCCACTGAGCAAACCACTGCCTGTGAGGTGCCCCCAGCCTGGCCCCGGGGCCACACACTCCCACTGGCACTCCAGATGTGGCCTAACACAGCCCCAGCAGTGCACAGAAATGTTTCTGTGTCCAGTCCCCTGCACAGCAGCAAGGTCAGGGAGTGGCAGAGGACCCTGCCATGTCCTGGGTGTCCATACACCTGGATGTATTTCTCTGTTGTGCTGGGCTTAAAGGGGCTGAGAGCAGAAGGAACAAGGGGCGATTTTAGTGAAGGGCATGGACTGGCAAGAGGGCAATGACACAACTGGCATTTCAAGTGCAGTGAACAAAGAAAAATTGCATTTTCATATTAATGACATTTTGAGGAAAGGAGACAGGCAAGAGAAACAAAGAAAAGGGCATTTTTCTGTCTGGTTTTGAGCTTCCAGAAGAGTTTTCTCCATTTAAAGATGTGGCACAGAATAGAAAGTGTCGCAGACATCTTTTGTGAAAATCCTTTTCTTTAGGATTTCTCCTTCTGAGAAGCTGAGAGGCCTCAGTGACAAAATGTAAACAATGGTTATCCGCTGCTGTGGAATGCAACAGGTGAATCTGTGATTGGTCTCGTGTGGATGTTTGGATTTAGTGACCACTCACAGCAGAGCTGGGTCTCTCTCTGTCCGAGCCACAGATCTTTGTTATTCATTCCTTTCTATTCTTAGCTAGCCTTCTGAGAGGAAACCTTTCCTTCTATTTCTTTTAGTATAGTTATAATGTAATATATATCATAAAATAATAAATCAAGCCTTCTGAACGTGGAGTCAACATGATCTCGTCTCTCTCCTGATCCAAGAACCCCTGTGAACACTGTCACAAGAAAGGACCTTTGTGTTTTCTGCTAATTATCCTACCTGTCCACTGTTCTGCTGCCTGCAGCACTGGGATGGGCTGGCACCAGGAATGCCTCCTCATCTTTAAATCATCTTTAAATTAAGATACTTAGCTTTTCATAAAGATATGCTCAAATTCTACCAGAGGTTCATAGGGCTAATAAGGTTTGCTAATATAGTAAGGAAAAAGAATTCCGTCTGCTTTAGGGATTATCAGGTGAAATTCTGTGTTTAAAGTAATGTATAAAGTTGGACTAGACCAGAATGGTCCTTCCTGGCTATAAATACCTATGCAACTATCTCTCATGATCCATCTAGAGCATTTAGACCAAATAATGAATTTTCCTAATTAAGATTAATTGGCAAAACTTTTAAAACAGAAGATATTTAGAGTCTTTGAAAAATAATACAGATACTAGAAAGCATCCCATTTTAAAATCAGTACCACAATGTATATTGAAGATTGTTGCTTGAAGTTCTCAAATTAGAGAAGATATTTAAACAAAACCCTCAAGAATATAACATAATATTTGGAATTAATTATGTATCTGGCATTATAAGTTATTTTCATGTTAACATCCCATTTTGGCAGTCATGGCACAGGCTTTCCAAGGGACTTTTATCATAACTTTAAAGGAATTGTACCTTCTGCAGTACTAAAGGTGATGTTTACTGGTATCAAACTGTGCATTGATCTCTGCAGTCATCTGAAAAGGAAGAATGGACTCACAAATAGGGTGGGTTAGGGCTGGATAAGATGGATAGGTTAGGATAGACATGGAATTGACAAGAGATACTACCAATTTGTGCCCATTTCTGTCACTTGATGCTGTGCACGGGCAGGACTTTCAGCCCTGTCATAATGCCAATTTAAAAATGTAAAACCTTAAGACTGGCATTTATTCCTGGTCAGATAGAAATTTGGGGCAATACTAAAGTCTGAGCTTAGTCCTCCAAGTTCTGCATCTGTGTCCCTATTCTCAACAGGCTGATTTCCAGAAGTACATTGTAGTGGAACAGTCTCCTGTGCTAAAGACATTTCTGAATTTTGCATGAGACTTCAGAAATCACAGTGTTTCTGCTGAGGTCTTGCAGTAACAAGGTAGTATGGATTTTTGGTAAGATGTATTTAATGAGGGACTTTTTGCATTCTTTCTGGTCTCATGGGGAAGTACACGTGTTTGAAAATGAATGAACAATGAAAGCTTAACAAAGTAATGGAGAAGAACAATACTGCATTTATTCCCTAGGGAAACAGGAAAGAGTACTTCCCTTCCCTTCCCTTCCCTTCCCTTCCCTTCCCTTCCCTTCCCTTCCCTTCCCTTCCCTTCCCTTCCCTTCCCTTCCCTTCCCTTCCCTTCTCCACAAAACACACACTCCCTGCCTGTTTCCCAAGATTTGTCCAGAGTTTACTGAACTCCCTGCACATAAAATATTAAAATAATAAATCTATCATGACATCTCTCTTACTAACCAAAGTTAACAGTACATGGTCCCTAAAGCTCAGCACACAGCAGAATCTAAGCCATGTTCACCTGTTGGGTTATTCCAGGCTATAGGCCAGTTTGCATCCCCTCCTAAACCATCATTGCAATTTTTTAATAGCTGACATGTGAAGAGCACTCTGGAACCTCATCCTGCTTGGGCACACACAGTGGTTGCTGTTTTAATGATCACACCTCCCTGCTTCCCCTTTCCTGTGCTCAGGAAAGGCTCACATGGCATCTTGCCCAGGGAGCTGGATGAGTGTGGAGGCTGCTGTGCCTGCCAAGCCCCAAAACAAGTTTGAGAGGTGGGCAGTGGAGCCAGGCAGCCCACTGGGGTCTGCAGGCACAGGTGGGCACAGTCAAAAGGGAAACAGCCACTGGTGGGAGACTGGGCTGTGTCCTGTGAAGGAACATGTGAAGAAGCTGTGCTACAACAAAAGGGTTTGTTTGTGTTAAGATACGGACAACATATGGCTTGGTAATTGCCTTCAAATCCACTCCTGACTTGGCAGAGTTTAGCTAAATCAAAGCAGTCTTTTGGAGGTTAG
The DNA here is from genome assembly GCF_023055355.1 of Agelaius tricolor. Classification (NCBI taxonomy): domain Eukaryota; kingdom Metazoa; phylum Chordata; class Aves; order Passeriformes; family Icteridae; genus Agelaius; species Agelaius tricolor. Next base: position 58,236,857 of record NW_027269263.1, read on the forward strand.
GCCAAGAGCTGCTTCAATTTCACAGGCCATGTTGCATTTCATATGATACCTATTTATAAAATCCTAGCTACATGTGTAAAGTTAGTGTAGAAACAAAAGTTCTGGAGAAAAACCAAGATTGCAGGAGCCATCTGTGTCCCTTCCCCCCTTTAAACTCAGATCACAACTTCAGCAAGTTTCTTAGTTCAGTATGAACCAGAATAAAACTCCAAAGTTGAAGTGCTACAACTTTTGTTGACATTTTGTCTAATGAGAGAAGACAAATTCTGAAATTATTACTTAGAATATGTAGGGTTTCTGAAGTGTTGTTATTTCATGCAATTCTATTGGCCCATAGAGTTTGCTCTGTAATTATTCAATTCAAACTAGTTTTGGTGTATTATTTTTCATCCAAACCCATTTATTAACCCATCCAAACATTTATTCATCCAAACCCATTCTCATCTACAGGCTAGGAGCTGTGTGCAGAGATCAGTGCTGTTACCAGAGATACTGAGCTGAAGTCATTGCTCTCAGAAGGTCTGACCAAGCAGTTATGTTTTAGACTGGGATTTATGTACACATCATGCTCTTCCCAGCCATATTTGACTGCTCTGTTTTCTTATTATAGTGAAGAGGTGAAACATTTAAACATTCTGTCTTTGTGAGAACTTCACAGAACATGACTGTAGGATTTTTGCATATCTCACTTATCTGTCTGCCTACAGTAACAAAAGTACAGAGCAATGAGGGAGCAAACCTGCTTATGCATTACTTACTGTCATTAAAAGAGTCAAGCAGTTTTCTGCAGTAACTAGAACTTTAAAAAACAAGTAAACCACAAATCTATCTAAAATCAAACTCATTTTGTTAGATCTGTTTGCAAACAGAGCAGCTTTTGGATGTAATTTACTGTGGCCCCTCTTTTAGGAAAAGGCAATTGAGGCAACTGCTTGGAGCGTGTCTGATGGCTGCATGATTTTCCATTAAATAGACACTATCACCACCCCAGCTTGAGGATGTTATCTCTATGATGCCATTGGCATCTGCATCTGATCTTTTTGAAGTCTATATGAATTCTATCACTCAAATTCTCTGCTGAAAGGACTAGCTCTCTCAAGAACAAGAGGCTAGAAGGGGGAATAGATTGCCTTCCTGATTTGCCATCAAAAATGAACAGGAAGTTCTTACCTTCTGACAGCTCTGAGCAGTTCAATAACAAGACTGATTTGTTATTACTGCTGCTATTCCTTCAAAGAAAAGCCCTTTGCCTCTTGCACCTTTTCCCTTTTCTTCCTCTATTTAAGTAAGTAACAAATGAGGAAAATAAGCCTTGAGTACGAATGCCTGATCTGCAGTGTCAATAGTACTGGGAACACATATTTATCTACTGCATTGTGCTGGCATTTCTCCATTAGAGAACATTAAGGAAGAGATCTGTGGAAGCCTGGGGAATATTAAGTCCTCAGGCAGCCAGACCTGTTCCACCACAGACTGGCAGTGGCAATTACAGAGCTGCCTCAGGTGAGGAGCACTCATTTACCTGAGCTCCCCATGCTCTTTGTGCAGCTTCACAGGGATCTCCAGACATTGAGCATCTCCTCATCATGCCCATGCAGGTGGCAGCTGTTAAAACAGATAAAATGGCCTTTCTCTCTGTGACCTTTTGGCATTCTTGTTCCACAGGTCCTCTTCCTCCTGATTATGTCTTAAACCTAAAGCTAAGCTGTCCTTGGGATCTCCAAAGCATCTCTTATGCTGGCAGCTGCTGTTCAGTGGAAGAACTGCCTCAGTACCTCCAGCAGACAGGGGAAGATGTGTGCACAATGGATGGAATACCAACCAATTTTTGAGGTTTTACAGCCTCAGGAATGTTTTGCTTACTAAATAAGAGTCATATTCTCAGCCACAGAGTTTACGTGAACTCTCAACCACACTGGATAATGCAAATTTCCCCTCACACAGTGCCCTTCCTGCCCGACAGATCTCCAACCTATGAATAGCTAATGTATTTCACAGGAGCAGCCACAGAAAGAGAAATTAATTTAACACTAGCAAGGATTCCAAAGAAAGAAATACACTCAACAAGGCAGAAATTCACACCTCAGTCTTCTGTTTTGCAGCACTGCATGCTCATCCCTGAGTTTACCCCACCATCCTGCCAGCAGTGCCCTGGCAGCCAGGAGGGCCAACTCTGTCCTGGGGACATCAGGCACAGCATCACCAACTGGGCAAGAGAGACAGGGACTGTCCTGCTCTGCTCTGCAATGGGGTGGCCTCATCTCAAGTGCTGGAGGCCATTTTGGGTGCCACAATATAAAAAAGATACTAAGCTGTTAGAGAGTGCCCAAAGGAGGGCAAGAAAGATGGTGAAGGGCCTTGAGGAGAAGCTGTGTGAGCACTGAGGTCACTTGGTCTGTCCAGCCTGGAGGAGACTGAGGGGAGACCTCACTGCAGTTAAAACTCTCTCATGAGGGGAAGAGGAGGGACAGACCCTGATCTCTGCTCTGTGGTGACAGTGACAGGACCTGAGGGAGAGGCCTGGCATTGTGCTGGGGGAGGTTTAGGCTGGGTATCAGAGAGAAGGTTCTGCCCCCAGAGGGTGGCTGGGCTCTGAACAGGCTCCCCAGGGCAGTGGTCACAGCCCCAGCCTGACAGAGCTCAAGGAGCATTTGGACAATGCTCTCAGGCACATGTGGGACTCTTGGGGATGCTGCTGTGCAGGGCCAGGAGCTGGACTCAAAGATCTTGGTGGGTCCCTTCCAACACAGCTTATTCTATGACTCAGTGGGATTTCTTTCAGCTCTCCTTTTATCCTAACCTAGTATGAATTGTTTTAACCCTTTGTTTTTCCCTTGCTCTAGTATAATTCTGACATATAAAAATCTGTATCTTGCAATTTAAAGTTTTCACTTAGGAAAGAATGTGTAGAAATATTCACTATTTTTTTCACAATTACAATTTTTAAGTCAGTATTTCCCTACAGAGTTCCTTTAAAAATCATTTTGCATTTTCCAATCTTGCTGACTTGCTGAGTTTTCCAGCCTGAGATCTGATGAATCAATACTGCATTATTATTACCAGCACCTACAAAAATATAATTAGAATGCTAAATATTATTTCAATGCTTTGAAAATCTCATATCCGTTTCAATCAGCTGTCAGCTCATGAGAAGGAGGTGGTGACTTATTGAGAGAGCAGAAAGGGCAGCAAATTTCTCAGAGTAGCTTGGAATGATTCACAGGAGAGCAATAGTGAGAATTGCAGGGCTCACAAATGATGATCAATAGACAATCTTGAGAGTGAAATCCTTTGTGCAGCCACAAGATACCTATATCAGCTGTGGGAGTGCTCTGTGTGAAGCACAGAGTGAAGCCTGGGTCAGGGGCTGAAAGTGATGTGAGGCCCATTGTACAGTCCTGTGGACACCCTGTGCCAGAAAGCAGCATGGATGGGCTGTGTAAATCTTGCTGTGTTCATAAATTAGTTTGGAGCATCTAGACAGGTAGGTTTGATTTGAGGCATCCAAAGAAAGTGTGCTGATGGCCCTGGATGCTTTTGCAGCTGTATCTGGCCAGACTGCAGAAACTGAACTCCCAAAGATACTAAAAAAAACTTGTTGGTAGATTTTGAAAGGGCTACAGACCCATTTCCTCAGCCATTTGTCCCTCTTTAATGTTTGAATGCCTGTAAAAATGCTGTCAGTTAGCAGTGATTTGAGTCTCACTGCAGTCTGTCAGTCCCTGCAGCCAATGGATGGGAAGCAGGATTTGCTTTGGATATCACAGGAAACAGTGTGAGCTGTAGTGAGTTTAATTTCCCCCACTGTTTCCACATGCCTGAAGATGAGTGGGATGGTGGCCTCCTTTCCACATTGCTGGAAAGGAGATGATAATCCTTCTTCCTCTGGCCAAATGTAAACTGACACTGCTTGAAAAGCCTCCCCTCTAGCATGAAGCATCCCTCAGTGCACTAAATTAAGAGCCTGGCCCTAAACAGACAGTGCTGACCTTTCAATGCTCTCATACTGTCCTGCCTTTAAGAAATATGACTCTCCCCCTTTCTATATTCTTTTTTTTTTTTTTACTAATCTTTATGGTTTCTTTCTCCCTAAGCAGCTTTTTACAGGTACAGTGAGGTAGGGAGTGCTACTGTCTGCTCCAGATGCAGCTTCTCTGAGCCAGGCAGAGGAGCTTCAGGCTCATAATAAAGCAAGTCTATTCTAAGATGAGTTCTGCATTAGAAATTGTGGATTTTCTCTTTTCCAAAGTTGATGGTTAATACAGAAATTTTGTGGGGTTTTTTCCCAGCTAACTTTAGAGAGAAAATGCTGGAGAAGTTTTGGGTTTGGCTCTGAAGCCTGAATCTTCCTAAGCCTACACCACAGGTCCCTGAATATGTTGTCAGGCTTAAATATTAATTTCAGATAGCAGCAAACTGGGGCAGGGCCTCATGTGGATCCCTGAGTGTGGGATATCTGACTTGGCAGACTTTACAGAGAGGGAAGAAGTTCCCTAATCACTGAGAGCAGACCAGCACAGTGGATCACAGCTGCCTTGAAGACAGCTGCCTGAAGGATGGAAATTTTTTATAGAAGTCATGTATAAATGCTGCAAGGACAGAGTTGCACCAAAAATTATTTACAATTTATTAAGTTGGAGGACATTTCCATACCAGAATATAGGAGTAAACAACTGGAGACTCAAAAGTGAGCCTGGGAGGTTTGGGAAACATTAAGAAAGGGAAGGCTGAGCACCTGCTTATCTCCATTGCAGCCCTGTGTAGTGCAGCAAGAGTTCATGTCAGGGCAGTAAGGAGACAGCAAGGGCAGGTTTCACATGCCAGCACACTCAAAGAAGGCATTTTTGTGCATGTTTTGTTTGTGGCAACACTGAAGGGATACAATGATTTATCTCTGCACTACAGATATTTTCTAAATTACCACCTAATTTGAAGCAGCATCCTTAGAAAAGAAGGGACACTCTGGGTCATGAACAATGCTTCAAGTGATCCCCTGCTTGCTGCAATTTTAAAATCCCTGGTCTTTGAAATGTTTGCTATGAATGAAATATTTTTATATGGGGAAAAATTGTAAGGTTGTCTTGTGTGTTTTTAGAAGTTCAGATTCCTGGTCTGTCAGCCTGGCAAAAGTCCCTTTAATGAACTCAGGACATCACATCTACGCAAGTTTTTGCACTGGATGGGTAGAAGGTGAGCAAAACATTTCCAGGCTTCCTCTAAAACTGCCATTTCTATGGGGTGCAATTGTTATTTTAATAAGCATCCTACCAAGACATTCTCGTTTAAAACAAACCTTTTTCTTCTTTTAACAAATAGGCTTCTGTCAAACACTAATCAAGGCACTTTTGTGAGCTGAGGTGGTGACTGGTATTAGTGACTAGACACTTCTGACTGCATCTTAGTGCTTTGTTCCTCACAGGATCTTTTCCCAAGCTGTAAAATGTGATGCCAGATTTAGTTTCTAAAGCCAGAATAACACTAATAGACAGTAAATGGGTGTGAGTTGTCACATACAGCAGCATCACAGAGTTAGTGCTATGTCTCAATTAGGAGCAGACTGAAAATCAGTGGGAGCAGACAGTATTCTTTCTGGTTTCTGTTCTCTACAGCAGTTCTTGAGCTGTAGAGAAACTAAAAACAAAAAAAAGGAGTGCATGTTTACTGGTGAGGAGAGAAGCCTGTGACCACAGTGCAGCCATGAGCAGTGTCCCTGACCTGCCTGCTTGCATGGATCTGTTTATCCTCACACACAAAGCTGAACACAAACATGTAGATGACACAAAGGCTAAACCATGCCTGTTTTCTAATGGGAAAAGCCAGTGCAATTCCTGCTGGACAACAAATGTGAGGTAAAGTAAATGTAGGCAAAGTTTTTTTCTATTAATATGATAAAACTTCTGGATATTCCTAAAATTAACTGATGTTGCAGCTTCTGCTGGTTCTGTTTCATATGTGTAGGAGTATGTCAGTCCCAACTCTTGCAGAAATCATTTGAAGTTTTACTACTGATTTCTGGGGGACAGAATTATATGTTCTGAGTTGTGAACTGTTTTCCAAAGTACACAATGAACTCATTTGCCTGCTGAGATGAAGCAACAACTACCAGAGATTACAACAGTTTGCCAGTTCACCCTTGTACAATGCATTGGCAAAGCCCTTCCAGGAGGGATGCTCTAACTCATGAAGTGCTGTTCCTTTCATGCACCTGAAACACATTTTCATACAGTTTACACAGACAGATTGCTACATTTAACAATGATATAACCTGATCTATAACAGAAATGTGTTGTATCATTTTAATACTGGTACAGGACTTGAAATCAGTAAAATCATCAGGTACTAAGAAAATGTGTACCTCATTTAAGAACAATGTTTAAATATACTTCTATTGAGTCAGGCTTCATGGTTATCTTTTAAACATTTCAATATTTAATTACTTTTAATCACAGTCTCCATACTTCAAAAACTCCTATCAGCCACACAGCATTTCTGTTGACTAAATCCAGCTATATCAGATAGGGAATTAACAGTCATTCTGTATAATACATTTCACAGTTTCTAAACTTCCCTTTTATTCTCTGAAGCAAGCCATGGACAAAAGAGCATTTCCTTTGAGAAGCATATGCACATTACTGGCAAAGCTGATAAAAGGGCCTCTAACAGCTGAAAAGTTCACTCACATCATCCAAAAACAAAAGCTGAATGGCTGAAGTTAATAACAGTGAAAACAAAGCTAATAATACAAAATATATTTATTATTATTTGTTTGACCCTTATCTGAGACATTGAGGTTGTATATTCATGAGAATGAAATGCAATGAGTTAAATAGGCAGTTGCTATGTTTTGCCTATACACATGTATCCTCCTAGGCACTTTTAAATGCATTGATATGCCCCAAGATAAGTAGAATAAGCATTAGTGAATATTTTTTATATCAGACATCCATGCAATATGATCTGAAAATGGAGAGAAGCAATCATATTAATAGAAAAAAGGTTCATGGACCAGTGATCTGTGGTTAAATGGAACAGTCACTCCCAAGTCTGGGTTTGTCCTCGCTTAACTCAGTTCTAATTAAGCACACTAGAAATAACTGCTCAAAATATTATTAAACTTATCCACTTTACAGCTTTGTGTAAAAACTGATAACAACACCAAGTAAAAAAATAGCACACTTTCAGGTTTTTGGGGCCAAACTGAGAGCTAAACAGAAAAATTCTTTTAGCATAGCAGGCTTCATCCACAACTCAAAACATCAAAGGAAAGATGCCCAGAGCCTTTGCTATATCCTTCATACAATGCCTTTGAAGTACCTGTGTTTACATGACCACTGTAAATATAAAATGCACTGGTGGCATCAGCCAGGGCTGAGGAGTAACATGCCATTTGTGTCTGCAGGATATATGTTGTCCCTGAGGCTGGGAGGGAGATGTAAAACCATCCACAGTGGCTTTCCCAGCAGCTTTCCTTTCCCAGCTCAGGCACAGGAGCACACCCCAGCCATCCCCAGTGCAGCATGAGCCTGACCTGGCTGGGAGTGGACACCACCACTGGTCCCTGTCACCATGATATTTTCTGAAAAATCCTCTTTGCCCAGAATTTTCTCCTGGGAAGCTGAGAAGCCTCAGAGAGGAATGAAAACAATAATTATCTCATCACTGCTCCTGTGTTTGCTGCTTTGGAATGAGGCTTGGACATTGTTTACCAACAGGTGCATGTTTGATGTGTTTCCATGTGAATTGTTTTTAATTAATGAACAATCACCATCAGCTGTGTCAGACTCTGAGGAGTCAGCCACCAGCTTTCATTATCATTGCTAAGCCTTCTGATGTATCCTTCCTCTTTCTTTAGTATAGTTTTAATATAGCATTCTTTAATATAATATAATATCATAAAATAATGAATCAGCCTTCTGAGAACTTGGAGTCAGATTCTCATCTCTCACCTCATCCTGGGGGCCCTCACAAACACCACAGGTCCCTTCCCATGTCCTGCTGTAAGGAAGGAGCCCCAGGGGACCCTGCTCTGGATCCTGCTCCCAAGCTCCACCACTCCCAGTCCCAGGGGACCCTGCAGGCTGTGCCATGGTGCTGCAGATGTACCCAGCTATCAGCACAGGTGATAGCCAGTGCTGTTCCACAAGTCCACCTCTGGACCAGCCCTAAAACCTTCTCTGGACTCATTCCACACTGCAGCCATGGCAAATCTTGCTAGGCACAATTTGGCTCCATAGAGAGGTACCTCAGCGTCTCCCTTGCTGTTGAAATTTGACCATATGTACAAATTTAAGAACTGGAAGGAAATATAATTTTCCAACTACTTTAATGTGACATATAAATGATCTTTGCTGATTTTTTTTCAGCAGATACCAATATCTTTATGATGTTACTTCAGTTAAAAGTCCATCTGGGACATATACATACCTCCACTTACTGTCCTAAATACCTATGTTTTATTGCTCTTTGGAAACACTAAATTACATTTTAGAGGAAAATGAACTGGTTACATTTCCTCCAATTTTCTTTGTAACTATCTCTCATTGTATTATCACCTCTTTTTACAACCTATTCATGTCAGCTTGAACAGCATGAAGAAAGCAAATGAGTCCTGCCAATAAAATATGCCTGCTTAGCTGGTGTAGTCCTAAACCTCTCTCAGTTTTGAGAAAAGTTCATCTTTCAGTTCATAAGGAAAAATAACACTTTTCTCATATAAGAAGCCCAATATATACTTTTTCCTTAGAGTGAGAAATTGGAAGTTTACTCCTATCTCACTGGGTTTTTTGGTTGGTGTCTATATTCTGAGGCCACTGAAACATAACATTGTACCTTTGCCCTTGATAAGGTGTAGCTACATTACCAACACCCCAATAATCAGACAGTAATGGAGCATGAAGTAAGAAACTTAAAAAAGTTACATCAAATTGGAGATTTTTGGATTTAAAGAGATTTGAAAGTTATTAACAGTAGGACTTCACATTTTTAGCTTCCACTTTAAATAGATTTAAAAAAAAAAAACCCTGTAAACATCACTTCATAAACATAATTTTCCTTATAGTACTGATATACAGACAAAAAGGAATGTCCAATGACTTTCCCCAAGTTCAGAAAACAAGCTAATTAGAGTCAAGGAGGGTGTTCTAGAGAATTCTGGTCTACTAATTCAGCATGTGGTTTGAACTCTTCAGACAGTTTGAAAAGCAATCAGTGCATTTGTGATATTGGATTTGCTTGTTTTGATTTAAATTTTTGAGGGCAGTATCTTGAAAGAAGAAAGACGCTGCAAGGAAATGAACACCTTGGTACAACGCTTTACAGACATATGTTAGGTAATTCCTCACTTTGAATATGAATTCAGATACATCAATTAGCTTTAAGTTCTCTTATGAGTATTTTCAACACGTTGGGTTTAGGCATAATTGGATTTTTTACCCCTGAAACACTTAATCAAGGCTAAATCAAAGAAAAAATTCGCTTTCAGAAGAATTCTGCATTATACAAAGAAAATACTTCTCTATTTGCAAAAGATCTGCCAGCTTTATTAGGTTTCCTTCATTTAGAGACTTACTTGTTTTTCCTTTTATCCAATTAATGCATTAAATCACTTTGATGTGTTGCTTTTTAAATACGCAGTCTCTGCAGTTATAAAAAAGTACTAGACACATCAGCACCATTCATTTTCCCAAGCTGAGACAACACTGTGCTCATCTCAGGTACAGAGATGATTTTAAGGTGACTTGATTATTCCCCCAGTGTTTAAACAAACCTTTCATCAGTTTTAAAGCTACACAGCTGAAGTGTTTTCTTCCCTATAGAGCAAGGATTTCTGTCATCAAGTTAGCATGAGTCAAAGAGATCCTGAGGAAAAATCAATGGAAAGCAAGTCTCGTAAGATGAGTGTATTTGAGAAGTGTAATCCTTTTCTTCCATCTTACACATTTTCCAATAGCTTCCAATGCAGAAGAAGCTAGCATATGTGAAATCTGAGAGCAATTTTGTCATAAGTAACCTGTCTCCTCTCTACCCCTGCACAGCCAGAGGTGGATATATATGGAACTTGTTATGCACCTGACAGAAGTGCCAACATTCTCAGGGAAGATATAAACAAAAATAAGATGTGAAAAGAATATTCAGCAACAAGCCCTTAAAAATGAGTTTATCAGTAATTTTGTAAGGTAGACATTAAATATTACTTATAAGATTATATAATTATTTTTATTGATAAGGAATACCAGGTCACTTTGGAAAAATGCATAATGCATAATCACATCTCTAATTTTAAGCATGTTGCATAGAAGGATGGCATGGTTATCAAGCTCTGTATTTCACTGTCAAGAGATCAAAAGCATTAGGGACTTGGGTATGAATATAGACTAGACCACCGTTAAAAAGAAATCCAGAACTCATTGGAATCCCAGCCCAATCTCCAGTGTTGTCTTTGCTTCCAGGAAGCCAAGTCACAGCTTATTCTGCCCAACAGAGCTCAGCCAATTCACATCTGTCAAGGACACAAAGAAAGGGACTTGTCTCAAGCACCCAACCTTGCCACAAGCATTAATATCTGTGTTTGTATCGGTGTATTTAATAATAATAATAATAATAATAATAATAATAATAATAATAATAATAATAATAATTCCCAGATTCAGGAGAATACACTTAGGGGAGCATAACCCATTTGTATGGAAAGTTGGGAAGTTTTATTGCTATACAGAGTCTATGTGAAGACATGCTAAGTCAGATTTTTACTGATATAACTACATGGGACACACACACACACAGATTCCACAACCCATCTCTACCAAAAGTGGTTTATAAAAACTCCAAAATCGGATGCAGTGCTCAGCCTCGTGTTTGTCACCTATTGGGAGCTGCTATTCAGTGGAGGAGGTTCAGCTCATTGTAACTGTTGCATGTCATTGCCATGGCAATGTGGATGTGGCTTCCAGGGTGATGCAATCCCAGAGTCCAAGTGCTCTGTGCACTCCTGTTCTGCCTGGAACTAAAAGCCATGCTGAGAAGGATTAGTACTTTTCATTTCTTCAACTGCAGGGTTGAAGAAATGAAATGGGAAAAGCTGGGACAGCCTTAATTCTTCATGAGAGGCTTTAGCCTTAAGTAAAACCTCTAGCTAAGGTTATATGAAAGGTTCAAGAAGGAATATTGGATGTTTCACAATGAATCTGAAAACAATGTATCTCTAGAGTCATAACATTTCTGTCACAGACTATGGTTAAGTCTTTAAGGAAAACAAAGAAAAGGTTTATATGAAAACCAGCATTTTTTCTAGGCTAATAAAATGTATTTTGAATCTTTTTCTGGCTTTCTGAGATATGCTTCCATCTTTTGTAAGCTTTTTTGTGCAGTCTGTACTCAATGTATTTGAAAAATAAACTTGCTTTATGACTCTCAGCTTGTGTCAGCATTTTCACAGTGTAAACACAGGAAGCTTTATATAATGTAGATTATGTTTAAAGTAAAAGTGTCTTTCTCAAACTCCCAAGTATGCCTTTTTTTTTCATTAACTATATGAATCTTAATGAGATCAGAATCCCTGTGTAAAACAGCAATAACAACGAGCTGAGCCATCCCTGTGCCGCCTGTTTCTTCCCACTCTCATTTTGAACTGAGCTGTGTTTCAGTAGACACAGTCATACACCAAAATATACTGCCCCAGTAAGGGCTTGGCAATCACATAGAGATAGCACAGTGTAAAGTGCTGGCCACTGAATCCTTTCCTTGTAATTTCCAAATTACTGAGTTAATCTTTAGAGGTTTTTCCTGATTTCAGCCTGTTTAGAAACGCATGTCAACAGCAGGAGGGATCTCTACTCATTCCTCCAGTTTAACAACATTTACAGATTTTGTTCTCACAATATTTCCTGTTCAGATTTGGTTTCTGTACCAACCCATCATCAGGTTACTGTGAAAAAATAATAGTACCCTTCTTTTAGCAATTACACAGCTTCCTACTATGTCAATCCCTTTGTAATTTTCTAAACAAATGCACAAAACTTTTCTTATAAAAATTATTTCTCCATTTACCACAAGCTGTTTCAAAGGTCCTAACACTTTTCTTGGAGTGATTTTATACCTCTTTGATTTCTGATTTCTGTTAGTTTTGAATCAGCACTCATAAATGTGGGTGTACAAGCCTTGGGTTGTTATGTTTTCATTTCTTGTAATTTCATCACATTTATTTCCAGCTGTATTGGTTTTGCATCACCTGCCAGAACCAACAAGAAGTTCACTCCTGGGACATCAGCATTGGTCAGTAAGCTACATGGGACAAAAAAGCATGGCACACACTCCTCCTACTTCATGTTACATGTGTGTAGAGTTTTTAAACTTTCTTTATAATTTCCATTTCTAATGTCAGCTACAGAAATCTCCCAGTAATGTTTTGTGTGTATTTACCAAAATAGCAGCTTTCCAGGGCTTTTCAAGCTATGTTCTATTCTGAAATTCTTATATGAAAATGTTTTTCTCATGAAGAATTCACTGGTCATGGTGGTACTTCTATTTGTCAGTCATCTCTTTACAGGTCAGAAGAAAAAAAAAAAAAAGTTTCAGGAAGCTAAGTATCTTCACCAACCAAATGCGAAACAAATGAATTTTCTCTTTGATTGTCTCAGGTGCTGTGACCAATAAAAGTTTGTAATCTGTTTTAATGTATAGATTCTAAGTCACCTCTGTCATGAAAGGCTAGAGCACCCAGCCATCCCTTTGTGGCCATTTCTTACTTGTGCTGTACCTGACTCCAGCCTGCTCTCCCATCTGTCAGCCTCCTCCTGTCACCTCAAAAGCAGAATCTCAAAGCATTCTGGAATGTGGCTTTTTCTCAAGTGACATCTCAGGGTTGAGAGACACTTGTGAGTATAGCTAAAAGTTACCACTTCACTACAGGGCTCAGTCTCTAATTTCTCTGCAGGAGATGCTGCCTGCAAACCGACAAGTGGTTTGAATCCTCCTTGACAGAAGGGTCTGGAAATGTAACAGCCCAGAGCCACAGCAGCTCATCATGGCCAAAGTAACACTAAAGAGCTAGAAAAATATTCAAGGAACAAAAGCTGCCTCACCTACACAGAATAGTTTGTTTATGTAATAGGATTTGTGTCACAAACTGCTATTTTAGGAGCAGGAAATACTATTTTTTTACCACAGGATTGTGCTAGCACAGTACCTTAACTGCTGTTTAGAAACCCAGATTTTGTTTTCTGCCTGTCTGGATCTCTAGCTAGGCAAGTCCCATATTGATGTAAAACATGCTTTTGCAATTATCTCTCTCTCTCTCTCTTTTTTTTTTCTTTTTATTAGAAGAAATAAACTCTGAAAATTACCAATTTGCTTCCTATCTTGTCAGCTCCAGGAGGAGATCAAAGGAAGACTATTAATATAGAGAGCTGGGTGCTCTATAGAAAAAAATTGTTTCTCCATTGCTGTTTTCCAATACTCAAAAGTTTATTCTACTACTCTTATGGAATATTGATTTTAATTTTCAACTACAGATTTCTTAAGATCCCTAAAATACAACAGTGTAGAAGAAATGGCCTATATTAATTTTTAAGAAAGTCTTTTACTGAAAGTCTGGACCAAGCAAGGTCACAGGAAGTATAATTTAAGATAATGTTGAAATGTTGAAACAGAAAAAAAAAATCTGATGTGATTAAAGGGGTGTGACATTTCTCCTTTAGAGTTAAAATCATGTAAGACTTAAATAAGAACACAGCAAAAATTAAAGGGGCTACACCTAGTGAAATGTCAGACATCCAGAACTGAGGGTGCAACAACTACAGCAATCATGTTTATACATGAAGGCTGTTTCACTGATCCATCATTACCATAGACAGAACCAGGAGCTCAGAAGAAGATTTGGCATAATGGAAGTCTCATCAGCACACATTTTTAACAGCTTAATGATCTCCTCTTTTGTGTAGCACATGCCTTGATTCAAGGACCAAGGACAAAGCTTATTTGTGTTACTAGATTTGTGTTATTAGATTTGTTTGACACAAACTGGATGTGCACTCTGGCAACAAAAGTTAAACCAATCTCTATTGTGAACAGAATTTTTAAACAAATTTATTTTTAAAGCATAAATTAGAAATTATTCTTCCCTGTATTGACTGACACATCTAAAAATCACCCATTACTTAATATTATGACTATGAATTTCAAATAACAAATAAAAAGGAAAAGAATTCAGTAGAAAAAGGTATGATCACAATGCATCTAGACAGGTGGAAGGGTATAAAGCAGCAAATCTGGCTGCTGGATGAGAGATTATTCTGCAAAATGTCTGTATTTGGGTCAGTGAAGGTGATATGCCTAGTTAATTGGTGAATAGAGCACAGCACTGAAATCAATGAAAAACATTGATAAATGATGAGAATGTAGTTGGTGCTCCACACATTGAGTACAGAAAATCTGATTTGCTTATCTAGGAGATTTTATGATACAGCTGCCCCTGATAATAGGGGGGCTGAATTCAATGGCTCAGAGGTCTCTTCCAGTTTGAAAAAAATGGTACAGGCATTTTAATTTAAAAGAAAATATGCAATCTCTGATACAGTGTTACAACTCTACTAATTTCAATCCATGGTCACTATTTTGCTTCTCGTTACCAGAAAATTGTCAAATAATTTAATGTGTGTGCAGAAAGGCATCACGTTTGGTCCTTCCTATGCAAAAAATCAGTGTAAAACTATAATCTTGTATATGAACCTCATAGTGTCTCTTTATAATGGATGAATAGATGAATAAGTTCCTTGAAATGCTTTAATACTGCATGGTTTACACTTCTAAAAAATAACCTTTGTAAAATATGCTTTTATGTTAAGAATTCTGAAATCCTGGAACAGTAGAATACAGCTGTACAGCTACAGAACACAACCCCTTTAAGGTGGACACTGAGTTTCTGTTTAAAAATGATACTGATCAAGATCTGTAGTACCTTCTGCATCAGAGGCAATCACTAATAAGTTAAAAGTCATCTTAATGAGGAGAAAAAGGAATTATTTGTGAAGGACTAGTAAAGAGGACTAAAATAGAGCATGATAATAATGTAAAAAAAAAAAAAAAAGGATGAGAGGATTAAGACTAATGGTCCTAGAAAATAACTCTTTTGATTATTTCCTGGAATATCCTCTCAGTT
Source organism: Agelaius tricolor (assembly GCF_023055355.1). Taxonomy (NCBI): domain Eukaryota; kingdom Metazoa; phylum Chordata; class Aves; order Passeriformes; family Icteridae; genus Agelaius; species Agelaius tricolor. The sequence continues at coordinate 58,252,011 of NW_027269263.1, forward strand.
TGACACTACCACCTGGAATGCAGAATACAGTGTTGAAGCAAATGAAATTATTCACCTCTCTTGTGCTTATTCAGTCTTTGTCTCTTGCCACTTTAATATAAATTGCAACACTGACTCCTCATTAACCACCATCTACACCTCTTCTCTGATAAACCCAGCACTTTTGTCATTATTACAAACAGACAAACCTTGGACCACCTTGAAATTTAATGCATCTGTAACTGTGAAAACAGAAATACTGATAGCAACATTTCAGAGACAACTAGCTCTTCATGTTTTTATTATGCATGCCCATGTTTTGGGAAACACTCCTGAGCATAGAATTTAAAGTTAAATAATAAGTAGGAGTTTTAGCTGAAGTAAGTTTTCTACAGTGTAACAGAAGGTTTAAAACATAATGATTTAACTTAATTTAGTATAATTGTAAAATGAAGGTGATACTTAATTCTAATCCTCCAGATGAAAGTAAGTGCCAGCACTGTATCAGGAGAAATTTACTGTGCCAACTATTTAGAAGGAATTCATCCCCCTGCTTGGGAAGGAAGAGGTGAACTTACTCTCTTCCACTGCTAGGAAAATACCACTGATTTTGAGCAAGTAATTGCAGATTTACACCCCAGTATCTCAGATCAGAGCATGGCTTGTAATAAAGCTGCAATATGTTTCAGGACTGAAGACACTTCTTCAAAGACTTTAAGATAAAGCACATGTTTTAGGCTTTTATTTAACCAGATTTCATTCAGGCTGAGCTTCAAGGAACCTGAGTGTGAAAGTGCTAGAAGCTGACTCTCTGCCAGAAACCACAATTTTCTCTTGCTCTCATATAATATTACACCACAAAGCACCCAGGATTTCGGACCATTTCTCTCACATTGCTTCCTCTCTGCCTTTTGTCATGGGTAGGGATGCTGTGTAGAGGCCACAATGATTGGGTTTCTTCATCTTCACCCTTCCACCCTCTTCTTCCTCAACAGCCTGTGCTTCACTAGGATGATGAAAACCTGCACAAGGCTTTTTGCCCTGGTGAAAGCCCCGACATCAACCCCTCCCCAAACTGCAGTGATGGAGAGGAGCCTGGTACAGTACACCAAACACTGGGTCCCTCTGGAGGGAGGGATTTGTGAATGTGGGATATGGATGTTTTAGAGCAGCAGGAGAATGGCATGAGCATCAGGAACAAGGAGAAGAGCCTGGGGTGGAAGTGAAGGTCTCCTCTGCCCTGAAAACCTTACCACCTGGGGAAGGAAACTTGATCACTGGTTTGACTCTCCTTGGACACAATCCAGCTCACAATGCTTTTTCTTTTCAAAGGCATTTTTCTCCTTACTCCTCAGGTTCTATAAGGCAAAACCATCCATTCCTCTTAAGTAGCATGGTGTGTCAGTTTTCTGGCATCTGAGTTAAACAGTTACCATAAAGAACACTTATGAGAGACAATATCTGTTCTTGATGTCAAGTCTTTCCAGAATGGAGAACTGCTTTTAAATAACTTCTTTGAAGAATAAAACAGAATAGTTTCCTGATAATTGTTTTATTTCCATGGAGAAGTGAAGGAAAAGTTGTTGGGCTTATATTCTTTGCCATGACAGCTTGAGGATGTGCATAACAATTCCTGTTTCTGCCATCATTAATTTTATTTTTTCTTTCTTATTTCTCTTAATTTTGTTTTTGGTTGCTTTCTCTGTTTCTCTATGAATTGTTTGATTTCTTTCCTTTTTGGAGCTATATTCCAAGCTCTCTGCTCTCAGCTCCTCTCCATGCTCTTTCTTCCTCTGTGCCACTCACTGAGCTTGTTAAACACTCTCCCTCCCACTGACTTCTTGGTGCAGAGATAGTTGGTTACAAACCTTTGTAACAATGGCCAGAACCTTTGACAATGGCCGTTTCTCTGTCAGTGTAAGATGCTCATGCCAAGACTCAAGGATAGCCATTTTCAGAGAGAGGGTCAGTAATTTTAAGGGCAAACAGTTGTCTCTCACACATAACTGTACTGCACTCAGACAGAAATTATTTGTTCATCAAAATCTATCTATTTCAATCCAATCTCCCCTCACACCTTTGTGGAAAGGTCAAAGAATCCTAAAAAGGATGAACAAATAGGCAAACCAAATTCATAGGCAAAGTGATAAGATGCTGATATTTCAAAGAAATTCCTGCAAAAAAATAAGGAGGAAAATATTCCCACCCAGAGAAGAGGTGATTTGATGGAGAATACTATGATCCCAGAAGAGGAGGCACATTCTATGTCAAACACTTTCCTAGATTTTTTTGATAGTAATTGCCTAAAAAAGAGTTTATTCTGATTCCTTTTCTTTTCTTTTTTTTTTCCTTTTTGGATTACTGTACTTTGCCTTTGCCAGGCATGACTCATATGCACAGAAATGCCTTTATCATAAATGAAACACATTTTCAGATTTACGTGCTGACTTAGCCAAAACTCAAGGCTTTTGAGTTTTAAAGTTTTGAAGTATTTCTAATGATGGCAGGAAGGTCTGATGTGCTTGAAGACATAAGGCTCATCACCAAGGCAGCAGTAAGCTCAGTGAAGGCATAACAAACCAATTTTCCTCCATGACTGGGTCACCCTGTACTGAGGTGTAAAGGTCTGGTTACATACACACCACTGAGCATGTATCCATGGGAGCAACGCTGGAAATGACATTTCTTCTGCATTGTGTGACCACATAAATATCAATTTGTGCTTTAGAACAAGAATGTCATATCATTTGGAAAAAATCCTAGTATCCTCATAAGTTACATTGGAAACTGGGAGGCATAAAAGAAAAGTATTACCCCACATGGCCTGGTGCTGGAACTCTTTCCCAGTGTGAAAAGCAGGATGCTGGGCCAAATACCCTACTGTTACTCCAGCTGGGGAAACAAGTTCCATATCAAACATTTAAGATATTTTGCCAGTAATTTTTGTATTTGCTGTTGAGGTGGAATCTGGACTGTCTATTACATATACTTATTACAGTGGATAATTCATGTACACTAAGCCTTATACAGAGAAGCGACTGAAAACCACAGAATACCATAAAAAAATACTGCTTGGCAGGAGGTAAGAGTGTGTCCTCTACCTTCAAGAGCTACCACACCTGATGTGGGCCGAGAACCTCAAACTGAGATGATCAGTACTTCTTAAAAACCATGGTCACTCCCCTGAGAGACTGTGGGGGCATGTGGGACTTTCCTATTAAAATGAAAGTGGGAAGAAGAAATGAGCAGCACAAGAAAATATTCAAGAGCTGGTCACAGTACAGTGTGCCTCTGCCAAGAACAGTCTGCACCTTATCTCTTGGCAATAGAGAGCAACAAAAACTTTTTCCTTGTTTCATCTAGGGCTATACATCTTTTTCCACGGACTGCTGTGGCTATTGCCAAGAGCTGTGGCAAAAGAAGCACACTAATCTCAAACATTGTAATGCTGAACCAGCAGATAATACCAAAGCACCTACATTTTCTTGTGCTCTCTCTCCTTTTATTTCTTTCCTGCCTGTTATCATAACTATACCATGGAGAGTTTTCTTTGAAGCATTCTTCGAAACACAATAGACAGCATACATTATTTATCCTAATGGAATAGTGCGCAAGGCACCCCCCATATCTCACTTCCTCTGAATAACTTCAGGAGAGAACAGAGCAAGATAAAAACAGGCTGCTTTTTTTTAGTGAGAAAGTAATGAAACCTCACAGAAGGCAATCCTCATGTGGATGAGGTTGCAGAAGTAGGAGCAGCAGGAGATAGAAAACCCAACTTTGTTTTCTCCTGTGCTATTGAGTCATTGGGGGAGTCAGGTGCAGGTACTTACAAATAGCAGGTACTTACAAATAGCCACATACAAATCCAAGAGCAATATATTTAAGACTTGGGAAGGGCCCTGAGAACCTGACTATCCCTACAAAGTTGCTTCTGTTTAAAAATAATTGTGTACTTTCTCTGTCTCAGCCTCCCAATTTATTTTCACACTTAAAAAGGAGTGAACCCCTATGAATTTTTTTTATAAAATTAGCTACACAAATGTAAACTACTACTTGTAGGAGAGAACTGTCAACACTGGGAATTTGACTTTACATATCAGCAATAAGGTATTTTTATAGAGGTTCCACCATTTAAGGGGCAGAGAGCATTTACTAGCGTAAAGGAACAGTACTGTAAATGCCATTATTCTGTTGGTATGAAAACAGCAGCAAACATGCTTCCTCAGTTTAGTTTTGAATTCTGAGCAGAGCTCGTATTTCACACAGTAATAGTCAGTAACTTCCATGGACAGGGAACATAATTACAGTGTCCTAGCTCCAAATGGCTGAAGGTTGTAAAGGATAATATATAGCACCTGCTGAATCTGCAGAAGGAAAAAACCTAACGCAATAAAGAGCTCCCTACTGGCACACTCCTCCTTTTTCGGAAGGACTTTCCAATAGGCACAGGCAGGTGTTTTTTGATGGTTATGTCACTGCAGTTGGTTCAACAACAGCATTTGACGGCTGCAATGACAGAATGGGAACAGACTATCCCCTCAGTTTTCCTAGGTTTTAAAATCCAGCCATGCAAAAGCTAGGAAAGTTTGGAGTTACCCTTTCCTTTTGTGCAGAAAATTCCTCCTAGTGCTGTCCAAGGGATAGCTGCCATTCATCCCATCAGGATTTCTGGGGTGCAGTGCTACTCACATTTCCACAAACTGTTCACTTGTGTTTTCCAGAACCTCTTTCTATTGCATCACCTGAACAAGAAACACCAAAACTGCAGTCTCCTTCTGTCAGACAGGAGCTGCAGAGCTCTGAAGACAGAGACACACAGGCTTCCAGTCAGCCCAGTCAGTTATGTGACCAAACAGTGAACAATTATGATGTGATCAAGCTCCTTTATTCAGCCATCTGCAATTTTCCCCAGATGTTCAGATTTATGGAATATTCCAGTGGCTGGTGTCATAATCAAGCTTTGCTTTTAGATATTCTTGATCCCAACCGTTGCTAGAGAACCTTAATTAGTGACAAAGGCACTGTTCCTCACACCTCTTTGGGTCATGTGCACTGTTAAAATACAAAATGCTGGCTTGTATCTGACTGCATAGCATTACTGGATGATGCCAAGTTACCTTCCAGAATTTCTTCCAATAAGATAATTCTGAAAGTGAAAAATCCTCTAATGAAAGGGAACTCTGCCCTGTCCCTGCAGAGGCTTTGCTCACCCATGTTTCATAAAAATATCAAATATTATCACCTCCTGGATCATCATGGCTTCTGCCATCACAGAGATGAGTACAGCCACTCCAATAACTTTGGCCAGCCTCATGAACAATCCTGCAGATTTAAGCCAGGACCTTGAGAGGGGAGACAGATGGAGAGCAGGAGCAGCACAGGAGTGCCAAGGCTTTGTGCTCCCATCAGAACAGGTTTATCAGCAGATGACCAAGTCTGAAGTTACACTATCCATATCCAATTAGTCTGCTTGAATCAATCCAGACTCTAAGAGTTCCTAAATCTTTACAAACTTCCAGAAATCTTTAATTTCTGGTATCTAGGACAGACTTTTATGGCTTACATCATCTCTGTCATCAGGAAAGCACTCTAGTGGCAATAATTCTTTCCACTGTACTTCACTGCAATTTATTTATTTGACTGGAATGGAAAGGATAACTGAGAAAGAGAGCTTTTATTGTGATGTGCTCTCTATTGCAATGCTTCCCACATCCAGGCCCATTTGTATTCTATCACCTCTGGGTTATGAGCAATTCTGTCACTGGGGATTGTCATGGCTGTAAAGACTTAACTCCTAATACCTCCAGATTAAAGAATTTTTCCCAGGCACTTTTTTTTGGTTGTTGTTCATATTTTCATAAGGGCTAACAGTTAGAGGGTTTAGATGTTCCGTGATCACCCACTGTCAATCCTATTTGCTTGTTTTCTTTGCCAGGAAGGTGATAAAATGTATTTAACCTGAGCCCCCCTGCAAGATCAGATTTTCTCTCCTAAATGTTCTCTGTCTCATCTCTAGAGTGAAACTTGGCACCAATTTCAGCAGAGGCAGAACAGAGCCATAAACCCCACTCTCCTTTAGTACCATTCCTATGATCATACAGGTATTCAGGATACAGATGCAGATTATAAAATTGTCCCAAGAAAGCCACCAGCTTTCATTGCTCCCTTCAGCAGTTTGAACCACAGCAATATTGGCTAAATTCTTTATGGTATACATAGTTGATGCTGAGATGAAAAATAATCTCCTTTTTGTCGTAGGAAGATTGATGAGATTGAGAGTATTGTGTTCTGTAGGCATCTGGATATGCACCTCTCCATAACCCAGCTCCTCAGCACCAAATACTGATTTCACCTGGACTAAAGAAAGACCTGGTGGCAGAAATTGCTTCTCACTGTCCCAGAACATGGAGTTCTGGGGCAGAAGGGAAAAGTCATAGATGGTTAGTAAGCTTAAATCAAAGAAGGTTTACATAAATAAAGAAGTTTGTGAAGAGTCAGAAAAACACGTATGAGAGGAGAAATACAACAAAATTAGAAGGGTGACAGGAAATTTAATGTCAGGTTTGAAGCATCTTGCATGTTTCCAGGAGAGTTTTCTTTATTTAGTTGAAAAGTCAACCTAACCTTCAAAGGTTAGAGAAAGAACAGACCCAGCCAACTTTCAGTTTACAGTTTTCAGCTAACTCTACTGTTGATGTTTCATTTTCTACAAATAGTGGGCAGTCTAAACATAGGTATGCTCTGTACAAAAACACCAAAGGTCACCAAAAGAACATCCTCCTCTTCATCCCACAGCATAATGTAGTCAGAAAGCAGTTGCTACAGTGATCAGAGAGTTCTCTCTGAAACTTTTGTCTGGTGCTTTTATCAGACATGTGTGTCTGAGGTATGCTATATACATTATACATGAGGAAGCAATGACAGAGGAATGGGAATAGGAATAGCTGGGATGTTCTTACGGGGAAAAAAAAAAAAAGTAAATTATGCTGACCATACTCTTTTCTTGGCCCTGTGGGCTACAATCAGCTCTGTTACAGTGACATCATTTACAACAAACTTGATTTAAACTGGTTGCATTAGGGCAGCTGGGAATACTATATGGTCTTTAATGTTCTTAAGCTTATTTTGCAGTGAGAGCATGATGGTTTCTGTATAGGCATTTGCTACTGAAATGGGAAATAGGTGGGCTGTTTGATGAGTCTGTCAGCTGGAGCACTGGCAATTGCTACTTGGACTGCTTCAATGTAAATAGAATTTTCTTAGATTTCAATACTCTAGGGCTGAGTCTTTTTTCCTGTTAGTATATACTAATCTTTCTAATTCTTGTTATTATTTATTTTCATCACAACCAGGAGACAATCCTGACTTTTATGTTTATCATATGTTTATCCATTCAGGATTCAGGATGTATTTACACAGCTTTCAGAAAGTGATGGTGAGAAATTTTCCTAGTGCCACCATTTTATTTGTGTTTCCCCTCTCCCTTTACAGAGGTCCAGTATGTCAGTGTTGCACCACGAGAAAATGTGCATTTCCAAGCAAAGTCCATGGACAGTTTTTATTTTGTAATGAGAATGAAAGTCAAAAGTCATGCTAAATTTCTTAAATCAAATTTTCACTTTTAAATCCCACTTTAAATAATGTTGTAGTTAATAATCACATAATCAATAGACAGTGTCCCTAACTCGATGTGTGTGTTTCCTTAGGGTTAAATTTACTCAGGTAATTCCTTCTGGAAAGTTTTCTGCCTGCAGTGATCTTCAATCCAGTTTTTCTTAATGTGTAAAGTTCTGAAATCTAATTTGTTCCAGTTCAGTATTGGACTTCCATTTTATTCTGATTGTGTACATACACACCTGAAAATCAGCCAGGTTTGGTTTACCTTTCAAAACTGCAGCTGCATTCCAGTGCTTTGTAACTATGGCCAGTGTGAATAAGGCACCTGGAATCTTTCTGTCACTCAAAGATTTTTAACTCTATTTATTTGAACATCTCTCATTGACATTTCTGCTTGTCTGATGGTTTGCAAGATGTTTGTTTTTCTTTTTCACGATCCCACTGTGCAATTGTGTCACTTTCCATGAAGCAAGTGTTTACTACTGTCAAATTATCTACCTGTACAGAAGGAGCAATGGGATCTGCACTCAGTGTTAAAGTTCCTTTTTTGCTCCTTTCTGGCAGTAGCGGAAGCATTTAGGTCTATGAAAATTAATCTCAAAAGACTGCAATAAGTCTGGCAAGTAACATTTGGAGCTTTTATAAGTACTGCACACAACATGCTTTCTAAGCACCAGCAAAAATAGTAGGCACTATTAAGCAGTCACAAAAAACACTGGCCACATTTTCTGGAGAGGATCCATACTACTGACAACTTCTCACAGCTACCCTTCTGCCTCCTACTTGCCCTACTTTTGTGCTGAGGAGCCACCCTATCTGAGGGAACATTTAAAGAAGTGATTTTCACTGGAGAGAAATTCCCATTTGCCCCATGAATCCCCTGGCACAGATCCCTCTGGAGAAACACGGTCCCCCTTCCTCTCTCCCCTGCAGTCACCCCACACATGGGCAGACAGAGGCTGCTCCCAGCTCTGGGCTGCAGCTGCTGCTCAGGAAGGCTGGAGCAGAGCTGCAGAATCAGGCTGAATGGCCATTCCATGCGGGGCTCGTTCCACCCAGCACACTTGTAGTACAATTAAAGGAGTGCCTCCCCTGCTCCTCCTCTCCCCTTGCTCTTGTAGTATCTGAACGTGAACTCCCTTGGATAAACAAATGCTTGTACCCATACATATCCTTCTGGCCTTTAAGGACCTTATTCCAGTGCCTTTTGTTAGGATTTGCAGTTTTACCTGCCAGTTGCACTCACCACCAGCTGGCATTTCTTTTTCACCTGTATCATGGGCGGCACATCATTTAAGACACATGTTTTTCAACCCACTTACCTAATTCCAGCAGAACTGGCAGAAGCTGCTCTATTAGCAGTATTTATACAACACATTTGCAATACACACTTTGCAAAATTATTTCTTTTTCGTAAGCAGTAGTATTGGCACGAGGTTCTGATTTCAGGTAAGACAACCACTGCCCACTACAGCCCCTCAGCCAGTCAAACAGCCAAAGAAAGCAAAGCAAAACAAGCCAGTCAGACATTACCAGAGAGAATGGTGATTATAACAAACAACAATACAAGGGGAAAATGCATGGCTATTCAGAAACTGTCTTTTGGGGACTGAAGAAGAGATCTGGAGCCATTTTTCACTAGGTTCCCGAGAAAATGTCAGCACACAGATGCTACTGTACTGTCAGATTGCATCTTAATTTGGCCAAAGGGGACCCAAGCAGTCACCCCTCACAGACATTTTTAAAGGCCCATTACAAATCTGATTTATTGGTTGCTAAGAGTCTTCCTGCTATAGTCTGCAGATTTTGCATGACATGGAGCTGAAATCCAGTTACAGATAAATGTCTGCTTCTCTGTATGATCTAAATCCATCTAAATTCAGTATTTCTTGGGCATCGGTCAAGCCTCCCCCGGTTTGCCCACCCCCTCTCCTCCTAATACCTCAAGGCAGTTTACTTCAGAATGAAGCAGAGCATTAACCTGTATAAAATTGCTAATTTGTATGTAACTCTCTTGCTGCCATTAAAAAAAAAAATAATAAAAGGAAATGCCTTTTGTTCTTAAGAGGCAGGGAAAAAAATCAGGAACAAAAGAAATGCCTCTGCCCAGCAAAAGAAACGAGAAATTGCTGGGATATGTTTTAGATGTTTAGGCATGCTGGTGATAACAACAACAACCATTCAAATATAAATGCTAATTTGCTCTTGTTCTTTGATATTTAAAAAAATCGGATGGCTTTTTCCTCAAAAAAAGAGAAGAAATTCCTTGCCTTCTGTGAAAAGCCAAAGATCATACCAGAGAAATGCATTTGTATTGCTGAAGAAACACCATTCAAACTTGCTCTACTTGAACTGCCCATTGTTACAATTCAGACAATGTACAACAACAAGCACGGCTCAACTTCTAACCATGCCCGCATCACAAGGAATTAAAAGTCAACAGCTCTTCCTATTTCCATAAACTCACCTCCAAAGCCTTCATCTGCAGCTTCTCTGGCAAAAATCTACTAGCATTGGAACAATTTTTTACAGAGGCATGCAGCTCGTCCTAAAGCCTCGTATTTCGTGAAGGAACTATTCTAAACAAAGACAACGTCAAAAGCTACACAAGGATCGCTCACAGCAAGTCCAACTCAGCCCAAGTTTGGGTTCAACATCTGTCTGAACACAGCAGTGCCTCCCATTTTCGTTCTGTTTTGTGGGATTAAACCCCATCTAATCTTTTTAAGTGACCCTGACTCAGGTTCCAGCTACACTGCTTTACAAATCCAGAGAGAGAGAAAGAAAAAAACGGCAAGAAAGAGAAGGCAGCGCCTTATCCCACCTTTCCATGGCTCTCAGCCCGTCTGTCTTCGCATGATCTGCAAACCACCTGTACTGGATCCAGCCCATTCTGGGGACGGAAATTATCTTCCCGGTAGATATAGTCTCAGCTGTGCTTTGATTTTTCGGCACGAATGTCTAGAATCTTCTGCTTAAGCCAGGCACAGCAGCGCAAAAACTGCAGCTGAGCTCTTTTGTTTTGCCTCTCTCCAGGGCTGAGGCAGCGGCGCTCCCGGCGCTCCCGCTCCCTCCGCCCCCGGCAGCGCCGGAGCGCTCGGCTCCGCCGCCGGCCCCCGCAGCCCCTGCCCGAGCGCCGCCGCCGCCGAGATCGCTCCGTCCGTCAAGGGGCAGCTTCGGGGGGCGGTCAGGTGATCTTCCGGTTAAAAACCGGGAGGATGCTCGGGGATCGAGCGCACGGATCCGTGGTGGGATTCAAACTGGCCATTTACATTACAAAGCAGGGAGGGAAATAGGGCTCCGAGGAGATCATCAGGCATCCTTCTGCTTTTTCCACACAAGGAGGCACAGCGCAAAGATATGCAATTAAACTTTTCAGTGGCAATATTCATATATAGTTTGGATACCATGACGCTCCTAAATATTTAAAATTAGGGGCTTATTCCTAAATAAACAATTTTTTTTAGATGCTATGCTCGTTCTGTATCCCTTCACAGATTCTTCCCACTTGTACATTTTTTTTTACAATACAATATTTAAATATTTATGCTGAAGCCATATTTAATTTCTCATCAGCAAATGGACCGTACTCAACTAAAAACAATTCTCTATTCATATTATTATATTGCAATTCAAGTTATCTTTGATGTAAGGGCCATTACAGTTAAAACTGACTCTGAATTGTAGGCTATCCAATGGCCCTGCTCCCTGGGATTACCCTGATTAAAGCTACCATACGGTGCAGGGCTTTGGAATTCAGGCTCTAAAAGACTGAAAGAATTCGGATTCTGTGAGATTCCTAGTTATTGCCAAGTAATAAGAAATACCCAAATATTGTTGCAACAGTCAGAATTACCAGCAAACAATATGTTAGAAGAAGATCTTATAGGAAACACACTGTGAATCTTGATAAAACACTGCATTTAGAACCCCAGTTTCCATTAAAAAAAATTCTATCATGTTTAATGAGACCACAATTTCACTCAAAATATTCCTTATGCATTCATTATAAAATGGTAACAAACAGGAAACACCTGCAAAAGTAGGCTCAAAGGGGAAAGTAGGCATCCGCATTTAATCAGTCTTTCTGAGAAACTAAATGTGTAGATGTAATGTACCACCTATTCCAGAAGAAATCTAAAGCCATTTTCCTATGACAATGTTGTTAAAGACTCAGGTTAAAACCAGAAAGTCTATTCATCCATCCACTGCCCAACAGAGACACTTCCAATACTTCCCAATGTTTCCAACGATATAAAAAATAATCATTTACTCATCTTGTATTAACTGTGGGTCTGTCCACAGACACCTCAGTTCCTCTGGCACTACACACTAAATGAGATTTCCACCTTTTACTTTCTGTACTATGACTCTTATGATGTAAGGCAATTCTTTTGATAAGTACACAAAGGAGAAACTTGGATTTCTTTTAGGACACTGAGGGAAAAGAGTTATATGAGAGATCATGGATTAACTTCACCATATGACTAGGCTATTATTATATCTACTAGATTGATAATAACAGCTCTATCTTTCAGAGACTTATAGTTTTTAACCCTGACACATCCTTTTCAGTAATGCTCTAGTAAGAGTGCTTCACATCATTCCTACCATAGCCAAAATTTTTGCCACAGTCCATGAGCTTTTGACAGAAGCCAAGAATCACTCCAAGGGGCTGGTAAAATTCCCATAACTATTACATATACATATACATAAAATTCCCATAACTATTACATATACATATATATATATGAGGCATTATTTCAAACCAGTCTTTATGGGGGAAAAAAAAATCAGTGGACTTTTGCTTTTCTACATTTCATTTAATTATATATTGAAAAAAAAATGTCAGAAGTGGGACACCTGTCATGCCTAGGTAAGCACATCCTTGTAGAAAGATATCTAACAACTACTGCACACCTAACACTAGAACATGTTTAAGATGATCCCAACAATGAAGACCATAGGAACCAACACAAGACAGGAACAAAACTTCATCTCAGTTGTCTAAGTTTCTGGTTACAGGTGGAATTCTGCAGTTCTTTTGGGCCCTCTGTCTAGCCACAGGTAGTTACTCTATTAATAGTTTTTTCCTTTCACTCTCCTGAAGCCATAATATTGCAAGCAGAGTGGTGACATTCACTGGATGCAATGGATAAAATATGAGAGAGCAAGCTGAGTAAGCCACCTGGAGAGGCTAGAAAGGCCAGACAAGCTACACATCTTCAGAACTCAGAATATATATTTGTATTTTCTAACTTGGATACTGTCAGCCTTTTTATTATTATTATAAAGTCAACATAAAACTTGGTTCTAGCACAAAAATAGGCCTAAACTATCATTGGTGAAAAGGCAAAGAGACACAAATTACTCTGCCTGATACTTAAGAATAGTTACAATACTGTGCAAATCATGGGACTGCTCAACAAAGTTTCTGATGTAGCCAATTACTGGAATGCAGTTGTGTCATTCTGCACAGGCTCCCACTGAATGTGATGAGTTTCTTGATAAGCAAGAGGATCACATCTTATGCACACTTATTACAGTCATCAAAATGTTCACTTTAGCAAAGCTGAGTACAGTAGAGCTTTTCAACAATGAAATGCTGTGGTCACCCATCTATTGCAAAGTATGGTTTACAACTCTCAAAGGGAAGTAATTTCCTGTCTAAGAAATAGAGCAATGATTTTAGGTTTCCAAAGAAAAGCCTTTTGTAATGCCTGGGCTGCCATACGCATTGACAGGAACATTCAGACTTTTTATGTTGATGCTGTAAGTACAGGTCTAATCCACTGCAAGGAACTGGAGGCTAATCTTCCATCTGAAGGCTGTAGGTACACATGCAAGAAGGCATGTAAATAATGTGTACAGACATGTATACATAATTAATAAAACCATGTAATAAATATGGATGAAAACCTGTCTCAACCATGCAGATAACAATTATGTTTTGGAAATTATGTGCAGTAATATTTATGAAAATAAAAATCAGTACAAACTGATACTTCACTCAGAAAATAAATACAGTTTTTTTTAATCATTAAGTTTATCTCCTGTAATCTTTAGAGAGGAATTTGAGAGTTTCCCAGAAGAATCACTAATTTTAAATCATACTCTTTTAAAAATTAGAGCTTTAATTCAAACAACAACACAGACATAATCAAATTATTGAGGCATGACAAAAATAAATTAATGGTCTACTTTGTGAGAGAAATAGTCTCAATATTTGCAATGTTAATTTCAAAACAGTAAAAAAATGCATATATCTACATAAAATAACAATAAAAAATCCCTATTTTAGTTATAATAATATAAGCCTTAAGGCTGGATTTATTCCTAAACAAAGCCATAGAAATAGGTTGCATCTTTTTTTACAGTTAATTTATATGCAAGTCAAAAAGGTATATCCTTAAAAATGAAACTACATTCAATCAGTAAGAAAATGGGTATGTCATGTATTTATGAAGTATTTTTTAATCTGTGCAGCAAACAGGCACAAATGGCTTCTTTTTCCATTACTCTTCAGATGCAGAATTTGCAAGTCTATGTTTCAAAATCAGAGCTAAAGGAAGCAAACAGCTATAACTACATCAATATTATTGATGAATGAAAATAACCAAGTGCACACAAGTTACACACATCTTTATACAATGGGGCAAACCACAACAAATATGGCATTTACAGTAGTTTGAGTAACTTCCACCTTTAAAAATATTGTAAATTATATTCAGGAAATTTAACAATTTTCAGGTAGATTTGGTTTGGGTTTTAGCTTTACAAACAGTCCTTTGTCATCACAAGTTAAAGATTACAAAGAAGAAAGTGAAAGAAGGCTGAGATAGAGATGTGGTCTGAATCCAGTTATATTATAAATGAGCCATTTGGCATGTGGTCTGTGACTCGTGCTAGAGAAAGCTGCTATAGAAGGCCTTTCCATGGAATGGATTAGTTGTTATATTTGACTTTAAAACAGACAGAACTGAGAGATGATTCGTTACATTAACACAAATGTCCTTTGGAATTCATGACCTTTCCTTATCAAATTATTGAGGCATGGCAAAAATAAATTTGCTACAAGAAGAAATTATGGAAACTTTCCCCTCTTTAAAAACCAGGTGAATGACAAAAATAGAAGTAACAAAATTCCTTTGACATTGAGGAGGAAATTCGCCATCAAGTCTGCTGGAATGTCCATGCTTTTTTCCCTTGTATGGGAATTCCCTTGTATGGGAAAAAAACATATGCACATTGCACAAGATTGCATCCAGATTTTTTTGATTATTTACAGTGAGGGAGACTCCACAACCTCTGAGGGTAATCTGTTTGGTCACCTACACAGTGAAGAAGCCTTTCCTTGTGTTCAGGTGGAACTTCCTGTCCAATCAGGTTTCTGCCCATTGCTCTTTTCCAGTTGCTCAGCACCACCAAAAAGAGGCTGGTACATGCTGTTGACACCCTCCCTTCAGATACTTACAGACGTTTTTAAGGTCTCCTCTCAGTCATCTCTTCTCAAGACTGAACAGGCCCAGCTCTCTCAGCTGTTACTTTCCTTATAGGAGAAGTGTTCCAGTCTCCCAGTCATGTTCACAGAGCTGCACTGGGCACTCTCCAAGAGCACCAGGTCTCTCATCCCGAGGAGCCCAGACACAGCACACCAGATTCACCAGCAGCCTCATTAGGGCTCAGTAGAGAGGAAACTTATTCCCTTGTATAAACTTTGCACAGAGTCCAATTAAATTCTATAAAATTTAACTTGTGGATGATTTGGGGAATGGAATGTACAGCTTCCAGAGAAACTTTAACAAAATTACTTTGCCAACCAGTTCTGAGACTTGTGTTTCAAAGAAGACTGTCTTCATCTAGCTGATAAACACACTAGCCTTAATAACTTTGGCAGGAGTCAGTGGGTAGCAATGGGAGAAAAGTCCCATAAAAATGCCTGCTTATTTTTTTGAGGATATTAATTTAACTTTCTTGGGATAGTTCAACTGTTTCTCCTTGAGCTTGTAATATTGCCTGTTCAGGCTCATGATGAGAAGGAGAAGATAATTATAGTCCTCTTCAGACAGTGTGTTCATTAAGTGTGTTATTTTGGATAAGTAAGTTTTTTAATTGGCTTCCAGTGCCTGCCAGTAGGATGGTCTGTGGTAGCATTGCAGTGAGGATGTGTGCCCCTACTGCTTTCCCCTGTTGGAATTCAGTGGAGTTTAATTGAATTACAATAGGGGTAACCACAAGATGTCAATTACTGGTTTATTCAGTGTTCACTCTTCTTCCAATGGCACTTGATTGACTCGGCACACTTCTCTTATTAGAGGACCTCTTCCCCTCTTCCCAGAGAATAAGATGCCACAGTCTTTATTAAACAGCAGCAAATTCACACAACTCTGGTGGCACTGACTGCAAAAATTAAATCTCTACCTGGTCTGAGTTCATAGCATGTGACCTACTTTATTTGAAACTAGTGTTAGAATGTCTTCCTGCTCCTATGATTTTGCCCATGTGTTGATACTTTTCCCCTCTGGAACTGGGAAGATACCATTTTTTGAATTATGCAGAACTATCTTTTGTCTGACAGAAAAAGAAATTGTTTGTTCTTTTGAGAAAATGGAATAGTTTGGAAAGAATCTTTCTAGATTTCCAATGTTTAAGTTATGTGAAAGAATTAAATAAAAATAAATCCTTAACCTATCTTTTTGACTGCTCCCTAGTGCTCTGTCATCCAATTTGAGACCTGAAATCATGAAGACACCAAAAGTTTTTGCTAAAAGCACTTAGTATATTGCAAAGACAGGTACCTAAATCCATGAAAACTGGTCAAGTATTTTGCCAATTCTCCTTTTATGAAAGTGGTATCTTGATTAAATAGAATTTTAAACAAAACATTAAAAGACACAAAATAAAAAAAAAATTGCCAGGTTTTTTTTCCTTTGTTAAATAGGATAAGATAATAAGTTTTGTAAAACTTCTTCACAGAGAGAAATAATTTCCTGATCTGTAAATGTTAATTAAAGTGTAAATTTGAAAAATCACTGTGGTTGTATCAAAATTAATATGTTTTTACTGAAATGTTATTTCACCGTGATGTAAGAAGAGCTAAATTACATTTTAGCAAAAACTTTTTAATCCTGGTGAGCTACTACTAGTAGGAATGAAACAGAAAGAATAAGAAAATTCAAATTTGCAGAAGGAATGGATATATGGTTAGAAAATAAAAAGACTCTTGACTGAGCCTACTAGTATTGTTGCACTGTGCTTCCAAGTTATCACCTGCTAGAGATTATTTACTCAACTGCATGTTTACTCAGTCCTCTCTAGTCCCTGTATATGATACAACCCTCTTCTAAAACAGTTCTCAAAATTTCTATTGCAAATTTTGGAATAAGATAATGCTAATAACAAATTAAGAAAACCAATCTTTAAAGCATTAAGTCTACTAATTTATTATATTCCTATTAATTGTAACTATGTATAGTTGTAATAAATGCATATATACTGTATATATATACATATATATTTCACATCTCTCTTTCAATTTGTGGCTTTGTAGGTTTACTCTGCTATATGGAATTCAGAGTGCATATATAAATACTGTATATATTTATATATGTATATATAAATGTATATATAAATAAATGTATATATAATTGTAACTATATATTGTAACTATTCCTATAAATATGTAACTATGTAACTATTCCTATAATTGTAACTATGTTCTTTATTTATTTAATGTCATATTAAAATAAAGGAAGTCAAAAAAGAAAGCAAAATACATTTTAGTATTCTGCTTGTATATGCTATATTAAGATACCTTGTTTAAAATAAGGCATATTTGGGGTTGCTGTAATACCTTTGAAAAAAAAAAAGGAAGATCTATATTTTTTGTACAAATAGTCCAAATCCACAGCTTGATATTTACAGAAAGGGAACACATCCATTATTGTAACTCCTAATGGTAAGACTATAATCCTCTTCTGAAGCCAACAGTATTTTACTGTGAAGTGGCTGATTTTAAATTTCATATATGATTGTTCTGGGAAACTCAGCCTTTGGAAATTATGACACCTTTTTCCTTCCCCCCCCCCCTCCTGCTGTGTTGTAAGGGAAGAGGAGCTAAGCATTTTTCATACAATTGCTCTTCCACTCTGAAACTTCAAATCTGGGGACTCATTGGGGCTTTTGTAAGCTTGGAGTTTCAACTGAAATTCTAGGTTTTTTGTTTCCTATTAACAAAAGACAATCATTAAATTATTCAGAATACATATAAAAAGAATTGTAGCTATATGTAACTATGAGGTACGACAGCTACAATTTTAATTATTTTATTTGATCTTTCTTGTACTTTCAGTATTTTAACTAGGTGCAATAATATTTTCTCATTAATATGAATCTGCTTTTATTGTTATTAATAGTAACCACCTCTGTATTCATGCATGCTTTAAATGTTATGTTTGCATGTTACGTGCATTTTAAAATCTGAAGAACTGTATCACTTGAGTCGTATATGCACACATAAAACTGATAGTTTTGTATTTAAATCAATTATTGGACAAGTGTGCGAGAGACTTTTCTGGTACCATTTTGATTTTTTTTTTCTTTCTAGAAAATTTTGCCTAAATAAAGAAAGAAAGCTTCATATTCATAGTGTAGATAGTAATATTCCATCTAGTCATTAATAGTCAAACACTCACACAGTGGCACATCTGACACAGGCAGCTGAGTTGGGAATTGAAACCATAATAATTAACAATAGATTTCCTGATCTCACCATGAAAAGTAAATGAAACACTCTGTGGTGTGCTTGCCCACTAGAAGAGGGAATTAACTCAGTATGAAAAGCAGAATGGAAGCATATCTCTGATTAGATCTAATGCACAAGGAATGCAACAATGGGAAGCTTGTGTCAGCAGAACACATCAAAATCTTTTCTAAATATTGTGCATGAGTATGCAAAAACATGCACATTTCCCATAAGAACCATAGTGAATGCACAGGATGTACAAAACAATCCGTACTGCAACAGGGAAATAAATAAATAATTAGATAAAGAAATGAATTAATAAATAAAATTGATGAATATTCTTATTTACACAAAAAATTTAATCCAAAATTTAAATTTCCTCAATAGTTTTGGCCCCATTCACTTCAAATTTCCTATTTAAACGACTCCTCCTCCCCAGCCTGGCGGCGCTCAGCGTTCAGGACCCTGGAGAGCAGCAGCGCCCGGGCCCCGCAGCAGAGGCAGGAACAGGCTCAGCCCTGCCCTTCATGTTCCCATCATTGTTATCCTCTCTTCTTATTCTGTGTCTCCTATGACTGCTCTATATTTCCCTTCCTCTTCCTCAAATTGTCTTTTTCTCTTATAATGACATTTACTGTTGCAGCAACTTTTTCTCAGAAATAAAATGTTCTCCCTTTCAGCCTTCAAAGTGTGTTGGTTTTGTTTGTTTGTTTGTTGGTTTTTTAAGGCTCCTTATCTTTAATGTTGACAATATCATCATGGGACATCCGATAAAATTATTGTATCAAGCATTATAGTTTTGTTGTTTTAATATGTACCTGGCTGGATACACAGCATTCTTTTATACTGTTTATTGTTAGAAAACTTACTTTATAGAAATCCTGGATCAGAAATTACTGTGTTTGTAGTCATAAAAAGTAGTTCAGCCATAACAACGCAGTTGTAGTTACTGATCTTCTTGCATGTATTAAACACATTTTAATACTTCAGATTCTCTTCAAAACTTCAAAGAAAAGCTAAAATTTGAAATCACAACTAAAAATCTGATTCTGTAAAAACTTACAAGGGTGAATAGGCCCAGTCCATTCACTGCATCTATTCACCTGCACAAAGCCACATGGTAAATCCTTGCAGACCTGTTCCTACATGATCTCATTAAGCCCTCCGAGTTTAACTAACTCTCAGAGAGATACAAATCAAGAGTGATTCCCAAAAGTCAGTACAGACTCACTGGTGTAACTCAGCACAATTTTTTTATTTTGGTTTCTTAAGGAGAACCAAGTTTCTGTAATGGCATTATGAGAGGGAGGCAAGAAGGAAGGAAAGGAGGATCTGGGTATGGCATACACAGAAACATGCATTTGTCTGTCTGTCCTTCAGTCTCCCTGACTATGCTGGGGCACAATGGCCAATTTAAAAGGAATTTTATAATAGTCATCTTCAAATGCAATAATCATCTTCAACCCATCAAGCTTTTAGAATTTTTGTGAAGATACAAAGGGGCAGGGGGAATCAGGAAGGCCTGAATAATGAGCACATTATGGAGATCAACCACAAGATTTATAAGAGAGCCTTTTTGTGGATTTGGCATCATGGAGGCATTCTTTCTTTCCAAAAGCCATGAGAGTTCAGAAAATATATTTCACATCTCTCTTTCAATTTGTGGCTTTGTAGGTTTACTCTGCTATATAGAATTCAGAGTGCATCCTCAGCACTGGCTCCCCATCAGAATAAGAAATATCCTTTCTTTCTTCACCAATAAACAAAAACTCATGCAATGTGCTTTGGAAGATTCAGACAGACACAAAAAAAGAAACCCTCAGAACAAAACAGTCAAACCATTGACATGCTGTGATGGACTGTTTATAGTGGCTCCAAGGCACCTTTTACCAAAGATCCACTTTCAGTCAAAGCACTTATCAATATACAGCAGGAAAATCAGGTGATAGAAAGTGGGAGGTAAACGCCACATATTTGCAAGAATAAGGACCTGTATACTTTAGACACGAGTAAGTCAAAGGTGCCTACAAAAGCATCACATTCAAACACCATCAATGAATCACAACCCTACTCTGTCTGGATCACTCAGAACTCAATTTGGATAACATATAGGTCATTACATAAACTGGCAACTGAGCATAAAAACCAGTGTGTCTGGCAGACAAACTTCATAGGTCTGAGGTGAATTTTGGACTCTACAAAGCTGATTGGGCTGAAGAAATTTTTCTTCAGCACAAAATCACAGATCCTACTTCCACATGCAGTGAAAGAGGAAGGCAAACCATCCTCATTGCAAGGCAGGAGCTGTTATTATAACTGAGACCCCCTGCCTTCACATTTGAAAGCAGAGCAAATAATGCCACTCACTATGTAGGCATTGACTGAATGTCAAATGGAAATCAAAACTGGTACAGCATGCTCCTAATAAATAATATTTCACTTCTATATGTATTTTTTTTTTAGCACAAATAAAAATCTTTTCTCTTGAAGAATCTTTGATAACTTGACTCTGACAGAAATCACAACTTTTTTAACCTCTTAAAGAAGTGGTTTTTTTCCTATAAGGATTCTGGAATTAAGAAGCCCTACATTTGGCAAAAGAAAGTTGACAAATAAAGATTTTATAGGAAGTGTGTGAATTCAAATGTGAGCTGAAACTAGAACTGGCAAGAGGTAGTGACTATTATCAATAGGAATTCCTAATGTGCAAGTACAGAAAATTAAGGTTTCCTAAGTCTTACATCCTATGCAGTGGGAACATAAGAAAGAGTTAAAATACAGAGGAACAATTGCAGCTGCTATATGGGTAAGTCAAAACTAAATAGTAAACACCCAATTTTTAATAATACTTTAGGTGGAAATGTTATGATTTACAGCTCTGAGTTGGCATCCCAAGCACTCAGCACTCCTTAGAAGGTAGGTACCAGCAACTACTCATTTTTCAGGGTGTCAGGCCTGTATCCAGTTGTCAGAATCAACACCAAGAGCCTAGTCTTACTTTTTCTTCTACTGTATTTTTCTGTATTCTGTGGAACACCTTCACACATGAACAGAAACCTGTTTTTGACATACATGTCAAGATTTCTGATATCACAGTTTACCTCACTGTTCTCCGCTGACAAAAAAATTCTTGTGAACCAAGATTACACATACAGAAATTCAGTGCATATTCACTCAACCCTTTCAGTTTCTTCTATGGAGTTTGATAAAATAAGAACAAACTTTTGAGTATTGTCAAAATCTTGTGGCCTAGCAAGCAAAAAATACAAATAGAATATTGTATTGCAAGTATCTCTATCTTGCCACCCCATTAAAAGATGATACAGAAAGAGTAGAACTGCAGCAAAAGTAACAGTATACAGCTACTCTAAAATGAGAGCTGAAACTTTGACTAGATTATAGATCTTTACTGCTGGTCTCATGTTCCCTAGAGGAGTCATAAGAGGAATTGTGGATTTTTTGCCTTGCATCTGATTCCAGTGATGGCACAGGCAACAATTTTCATATGTAGAATGTTAAGGGTATTTTTAACTGTGAATAAAGAAGAATTCATCAGTATTGGAATGTACTGCAGATGCTACATTAAGCTTGGGAATTCTTTTTCTGCTATTCAACTTTGTTACTTCATAGCAAACATTCTATTTCACAGGTAGTCCTAGATAAGGAAGAGTTCCTTAATCAGTAAAATGATCTTATTGCCAGCAGCACAGGCTATTGAGTGTTATTGGCATTTCATCACAAGAGCAAAAACAGATGACTGAAATGGGGAGAACTCATATCTTTTAAACTAGGCTCCAGTCAGATAAAGTGCATTCTGAATTGAAAACCAGATAATGAAAGGCTGGATTGCTTCTGTCCTCTCTTTTAGAAGGTAGAGCAGGATGTATCAGGAGGAAATTCCTCCCTATTTAGGGCATGGTTAAAACTTCCATCTATGCATCTCCTTTCATGAGACATATATTCCAGAGGGAAGGAAGAGAATAGTCAGAGATCAGTGATGAGCCAGCCCATCACTTCTAGGAGTAGTGACAGAAAATATTTTTGAAAACTACGTCCTTTTTGAAAGTCCTTTTTGAAAACTATGGATCTGTAAATAGAAAATATGCACATCTCAGGATTCTGTGGCTAGGATTTTCAAGGAATACCTGTATCCCACTGAAGAGCAATGGAAAATCCATGAGAAAAATCAGAAGAAAGAAGCTCTTCAAGTGTGTACTGAGAGTAAAAAATCATGTTATATAATTCTTGCTCACATTCTGGATGGGTTCTTTTCACTTCCTTTCTTTGGAAACCTACTTTCTTTGAAATCTGATCATCATGCATGCTTCTACTATAAAATGTATTTATATTAATAATTTAATGATAGCTGAGCCGCACAAGGTCATTTGGGTTCTGTGAGGTAGAGGTTATTTTACTAGATTTAAAATGAAAGAATAAAAGAAGCCTGACATGACTCAGTAAAAAGGCTTTTTTACTTTGGGACCTAAATATTCTAATCAATAACACTGTGGAATCATTGTTCCCTGAGGAAAGAAACAAATTAATAAATAAATGTATTTAATTGGCATGATAATTCCTTAGACTATTCCAATTTCAAGACAGAGTTTCTTTGGCATAATTGGTCTTGTTTTCATTCTCTGACCTTAATGTCCATCTTTCTCCCTTTCTAGAGTATTACCAATAGATTAATAATTTTGAAAGCCTGCCAAGCTAACAGTGGTGGTGGTGACAGTAAATTTTCATGTTTCCTCAGAACACTGAATTGTGCAGCTAGTTAAACTGATTTGAGAGATGATAAAATAATCTAATGGTCTGTAGTCTATTGTAGTTTCTTATATCTATACCCTCTCTAAAAGCAAAGAGAAATAAAAACATTTTACTGTCAGAATTCACAAAATAGTCTCAGGAAATGGTTAAAAGTCTGTGTAAACAAAAACAACAACACCAACAATCCATCAAGTAAGATGACCATATCTTTAGATACCCAAATCTCAAAGCAGAACACCTAAGCTCCAACAGTCCAATAACAGAAGTACTGATAGCAGGAAAAAGAGGATACCTCCTCCCATCAAATGAATTCAGATGCTGGGATTGTAATTGCTGATTCCAAACTTAAAAAAAAAACAAAATGGAGAAGACATTTGGGCCTTAGTTTGGAAATGTACAGCTGAACAGACACCAGTATTAGGCACGCCTGGAAATAACATAGCTGACATA
Organism: Agelaius tricolor; assembly: GCF_023055355.1. Classification (NCBI taxonomy): domain Eukaryota; kingdom Metazoa; phylum Chordata; class Aves; order Passeriformes; family Icteridae; genus Agelaius; species Agelaius tricolor. The sequence goes on from NW_027269263.1 coordinate 58,275,571, forward strand.
ATTACAGCAGAAAAAAAATTAAAGAAATAAAAAACCTCATGTACCATGGAACTTATGCTTCAGCAAGTATGAGATCGATGGATTATATGGCTTTCGAAGGCTTTCATTTACAGTTAAATCCAAACTGAAACACCAGAGCATTAAAGCCAGAAAAATCTGAAGGTCAGCATTTTTTTCAATGAACAAAGTATTTAAAGTACTCTCTAAGTGAGCACTTCTTTTGTTACATAAAACCCTGTTCACTGAACCGATTTCCTGTTAGTAGACTGAACCATGGATTAGGTACATTTGATTTGAAGAATGTCACTAATGAAACAAATCATCAGGAAAGGAAAGAGAATTTTAAAGTGCGCTTAGCACACTGCAGGGTCCAAGTGACAAGGTTTTGCAGAGCAGGGTAGAAACTCAATGGGAAGAAACAAGGGAAAAATATGAAAAGGGATGTACGATGTGGCTTTAGAAAGCTGAACTTTCTGAAAGAGGTACTTGGAACTGAGGTAGCTGATGAAATATAAATGTCAACAATCATTATAGCTAAATGCAAGTGAAACATTTGCAGTACAAAGTTATAAAGAAGTGTGGCTGTAGTTGAAGTTGGTCTGGGTTAATGGTATGTTCTTACAATTTGGATCAAATAATTGCTAGTCAGAGTTCCTGGCTTGCACCAATAATGTTATCATTAAAATGGTGTAATTTTAAGCAAGTAATGACTGCAATGCCTCAGCTTCCCTGTTTATGAAACCAGAATGGCATTTAACTGTGCTGTGGGGCTTGATTGTACTCATAAGGTACAGGGGATCATTGTAAGAGACATATGCATGTGAATTTCTGTGAGTACAACATCTTTAGTAACAGTTCCTTGATTAATAAAAGACACGTCATCTTCAGGATTGGATGGGAAAATAGGGTGCTTCTTTCCATCTTTGTAAAGTAAATTACACATAATTAGAATAAGGAAAACTAAGAGAATATAGGACAACTTTATAACTGTGCTGAGAATCCAACACTCATCATCCCACATGTAAAAATCTATAAACTTTTAGGACATTTTTCTCATATTTGTTGGGAAGATACTCAAGGTTATGCACCAAAATCTAAAATTCTATAGTTCATCATCATGCTGCAGACACAAACCATGATGATCCATGTTCCTATGCCAAATGAAATTTACATTACCATCAGGACAAAACAGTTCAGCAAACTATTTCACTATTTACCATAAAAACTTCCAAACATTGTTAGATATATCCTTTTCTGGATACCATCATGCTGAAGAGGCAACTGCATTCTCAGCACCTCTCCAAATGTCCTTGACTCTTGAGAGAAATTTGCATGTGTGATGCCTTTAACTTACCAAACAGCCCCAATTCAGTTCTAGAATCTTTCTTTCAATTTTTTTTTTCTTTTAGTTTGGGTTAATTTGTGGAGTTTGTGTGGGGATTATTTGTTTGGGTTTTTCTTTCTTTTGTTGCTATTGCAGTAGGAGGATTTTATGTTTTAGTTAGGTTTTCAATCTTAAGACAATATTCCTGTATGGCAGAAATCAGATATAAATCTATATCCTCCCACATTAAGAAATTACAATATATGAAAAAAAATTGTTAACACACATTTAAGACTCTCCCTAGTATCTCTTACAGAGCATCACTTTAGAAAAATTAAACCTTCTGAAAAGCATAAAATAAATAATTACATTACATGACAGCTCAGTCTACCTCACTCCAATTTTACCTCTGCAAAAGCCACTGGGAATATCTGTGACAGCCCATCTCCAAAAGCAGTGCATGACAGGGCAGAGTGGTAAAATATAGAGTGAGTTAAAGGAAAGAAAAAGTGTTTCTGTGAAGTAAACAAAGTGCTTTTTCCATGATTCTTTTATATCATCTGCAAAAACAGAATGCAAAATATATATGGCAGGCCATGGATTAGCAAGGGCAGAGCTAAGGTTAATTTTGTATTTCCTCATTTACCTCAGTTTGAATTTGACAGGTAAAAGCAGTAGTGGTTAACTTGTGAATCAGGCTACAGAGGGATATTTATAGATGTGTAGGTAACTCATATATTTCAATTAATACATTGGACTACTTTCTATAAACATTAATTTTGTTTTTGTGAAGATCTGTGAATTCTAAAATATAAAAGCAACACCCTTTTCATACAAGATTTGAAGCTAATTTAGGTGGAAATAGATGTTGCAGAAATTGAAAGCTGAGTAACTGTTGCAATTAGGCAGAAGGAAGCTGGGTTTTTTTCCACTCCTGACTACATTACTACAGCAGAAGAGTAATCATTGTTTCCATTATTCCTATAATTCTCATCACTGGATGCTGGAGTTACTAAGATACTAAGAGAGATGGATTGTTAGTTTTTCTCAAACCTAAATAGCATCAGTCTCTGTGTGTTACACTGCTTCCAAGTACAAAAAAAAAAAAGAAGGCAGATGTTTTACAGATCTCTAGTTTTGAAAGAATATGTACAGAGCCAAAATTTCCTGACCTCAGGCTCCTTGCAGGGGGTTCTTAATGATCAGCATGAAGCCTGGATGGTAGAGGAGTGTGCTGGTTGCTGGTTCTTTGTGAAAAAAACATGCCTGGTCCCTGAACATGGAAAAATGAACTGCTTATTATTTAAGTTATAACCTGAGCTGGATATTATGGAGCAGTGAAATATATAAATGTTACTTTATTTTCCCCACCCCTTGTGTTCATGACTGAAATGCTTAGTTTCTTTTTACATGATTTTATATGCCTGCCCTTGGCCATCCCTAAATCATTGAACTTACCTTTTAAATTGCAGCTAAAAAAATTTAAAAAAAAATCAGACATAATATAGACAGAGGTTGGAAAAGAAAGAAAGTAAGTCCTGGACAAAATTTAAAATAAATGGGCAAAATGTATAGAATTTACATAGCAAAAAATTCCTGTGGTTGAAGCAAGCTATCTCAAAATGCTTCATCCTACTAGATTTTTACTTAAGGACACATAAGTGCAGAGGTACTATATTCTTGAAAGAAGAGATAAGAACTACAGAAAAACCCATTGGGGAGGACAGATGTGGTCTCACTATTGTCAGTTTCTGCTGTCATGAAAGGAAATGGGGCAGACTCAGAAGCAAGCAGTTCTCCTAAGAAAATTGTTTTTACAACAGAAAACAACCAGGTAAGGGTTTGTCTTTTAGGAAGTCAGCTCTGAGTTCACTCCCAACTTTTTCTGGAGTTGGGGATAAGATTTTTTTTGAATAAATAACATCATTCAAATGGAAACATGGGATCTATGCTTTAAAACCCATTCAACTTAAAATGGAAAACAACAAATCATTATGGGCCTTATGAATTAAAGACAAAATTAGATGTCTATACACACTCAAGAGAGAGCATACTATTGGAAGAAGTACCTAGTTCACAGGAATTTTAGAAGAAGAAATTAAAGTATTTGAGTTTATCTGAAGAGATCTTCAATCATAGTATTTGGGTTGCTATATTGAGCAAACTGTGAGTTGATTTGAAATGGAAATATATATCTTTAGAGTAAAGGAGTGTGCAGATGGTCTTGGATGACTGAGAAACAAAACGAGTACTAGCACAAAATGAGCACAAACTGTTCATTTTATGAGTTGTCATGGAGAGAATTATGAATGGAAAATATTCTTACACACTAATGAAGGCAGGAGAGCCCTAAAAGCTGCATTAATTATACTGTAACTGCATTACTTCAGTATGGAAAATTTGTGGTACAGTATTTCTTATTTCAAGTGCTGACAAACTACTGTGTACAATTTCATGCAAACACATCAGTTTTCTGAAGAGCAAAACAAAACTTTTAGATTTGAAGGAAGAAATGAGCTATATGGAAAAAAGTTTGCTCGTTCAGCAGAAGTGAACACGCTAATCCTGAGAAAAGGTAAGAAAGGAAAGCAGTGCATTTAATTTTCATTCCAGGGCAAGAGACTAAAGGACAAACAGAAATCTCTGTGTTTCTTTCTGTAAAGTCAAAGGTGGATAGGTGATGCAGAATAAGTTAACAAATGCAAGTATTGATAAGAATGACTGATTGTAGTTTAGGAGGTTAGGTGAACTAGCAGCTCAGGTATGACAGTGGCAAAGTCAAGTGAATTCTGGACATCTGTTTCTCTCCTAGCATGAACAGTTTTTATTTTTTGTGATAATTAATCAAGCTATATATTCCTTTTTATTCATGTAACATCACTACCATGTCTACATCACTAGATGTCTAGATGTCACTGTCAAAACCAAATTATTTTTTCTCTAGTGTATTTAACCAAAAAAAACCCTCACTTTTATACATAGGTATCTACATGTTATACTTCGAAATAAAAAAGCTGCAATATTTAGTTCCAAAAAAATTGAAAGGAGATATTTCCCTTCCCTCTCTGTAATTCATCTAAGAGCTTAAAGAAAAGATCACATGGAGTTTAATCCCTGAACTGCATTTTTCAGGAAAGATACTATTATTCAGAAAAAAGTCACCAATAGCTAAGCCTATTACTATCACTGCCTTAACATTGCCTTATGTTATGGATGTGCATATTTAAGTGAAAAAGAAGAAAACAAAATGATTTTGTGCTCTTACAGTTTTATGCCTATACATGAAAATTCATGTATTTTTCTAAGACACAAATTTTAAGAATACATATTGAAATACACATCTACAAATTTTAAAAATATAATTTAAAAAAACCAGAAACTCTTAAATTATAGTAAGCAGGAAATTATAAGCAAAACTAATACCTGACTACTCTGAATTGCTCTCTTCAATCACAGATTTGTTTCATTTTGCTCACAAAATCCATTGTTTCTGAGAAGTGTTCTAATTAACAGCTTAGCCAGAGTTAGAAAATGCTTTCCATGCCAGTTGCTTTTCTCTGGAACAAGACAGATAAGGAAATAAATAGGTTTGCCCTTCCAGAAATGCAGTTAACCCTTTTAAGTCAGCTGATCCATTCCAAAGCAATTTCCCTTGATATAGTTAGTACTTTATCCAACAAAAGAAAAACAAACCAAATTCACTTAAACATTAATATAGGTTTACTTCTAGTTAACATTCTAATTAATCACACAATCAATATTGAAATATCTCTAACCTTGTTTGTAACAAAATATAGATCTAGATACACTACTTCCAAGGGAATATTTCTCTGTTCAGTAAAATTTAAAATAGATATGCAAAAAGTCAAGCCAATGGGAACATTTCCAAGCAGTCCTGCTTCCATGTGAGAAGTGTGACTTTGCCTTAACTGCTATTCCTTTCAACATTATTGTATAGTGTGAAGTGATTTATAGAGTGAAATACAATCACTCTATAAATACGTGAGAGATAATTTAGAGTGTAGTTCCAGTATGAAAAAATCTTCTTTGCAACTGTGACCACATACTGGTCTAGTTCCTGAAATTTGGCTCTTTGATTTATTCCTATTGTTTTACATTGAGAAAGGGACAGAGTTTATGCCAGTGCAGAGTAAACTTGCCATGGCCTCATCCTCTCTCTCTCTCTTCCTCCATTCATTGTGCTAGTTCAAGATGTTGATCTGTCCCAAAGCTGACCAAGGTACTTTTACAGGAAAAATCCTGTCCCACAACCAAGCTTGCTTACAAACCACACCATCCCCATGCCACCACAAAGGAGCTCTTTAAGATCTGACTACTCTGAACTTAAGCATAGGTGGTTCATCTACCCCCCAAAAAAGGCTATTCTGTATTGCAGCAGCCTGTCCATACAGTATGCTATCAACAGGCACCTGCTAAGCAGGATGCTTTTGTTTCTTCATTATTGACCTCAAAGGCTGGACTTTGGGAGGCTTATTAAAACTCTTTGCACCAGCAGTTCAAGAAATCTTCAATCCACCTTGCAGTCTTTTCTCTAATACATACTTTATCAGTTAGTCCATGAGGATAATATGGAGACAGTGCTGAAAGCTTTGCTAAAGTCAAGATGTACATCATCTCCTGCTCTCCTTATTCACCATGCTGGTTATTTTACTGCATAAAGGCATGATCAGGCCTGATTTCTGCTTCATAAATTCACGCTGATTATTTCCAATCACCTTCTTGTCCTTAGTGCATTTAGTAATGGCTGCCAAGATTTTTCGCTCCAACCCCTTCTCAATGACTAAAGCGAGGCAGGCAAGCCTGCAGTTCCTTGGACATTCCTCCTTTCTCTTCTTAGATACAGGAGTAATATTTGCTTTCTTCCAGTCCTCAGGAACCTTTCAAGCAGTGGCCTTGTGGTGACTAGCCAGATCCCTCAGTGCTAATGGGTAAAAACCTCCAGGGATGCACTCATACATCTGTATGTCCCATCCTGCCCTACCCACCTGCTCCTTCTTCCCTAAGGGTAATTCTTCCCTTCCGCAAACTTTTCCTACTGACTTCAGGGATCTAGAATTGCTGAAAGCCAGTCTTAACAGTAAAGACCAAAGCAAAGAAGACACTGGGCACCTCATCCTTTTCCACCAGGTACTCTGCACATTGCAGCAGCTGCAACACATTTGCCCTACTTTTATTTTTTTTTCTACAGATGTACCTGCAGAAACCTACTTATTTCCCATCATGTCCCCTTCTGGATTCAAATGCAGAGGGGCTTTGACATGTCTAACCCCATTCCTGCATGTTGGTACAGTGTTTCTATATTCCTCCCAGATCACATGCCCAGTAAACACTGGTTTTGGTGCAAACTAAGTTACAGTTATGTTTTGTGTGTATATAAACTTTAATTCTATATAGTACTTTAGTACATTTTTTTTCTGATGTTGAAAAAACTGTTATTTTTAAATCCATTCTCTTGGAGAGTTATACATTTCTAAAAAATAATAATTGCAAAATTCATAACCCATTATAATTACCAAGTTAATTCTGACTACAAAGCAAAATGCCTCATTGCCAAATCATGGTTTTCCTTCATCCAATATAATCATTTGATTAGACATTCTGTTCCATATTTCCCTAATGGTTTTAATTTTTCACTCTGGAGACTGAATTTTTAGTCTTGTTTTTCAGATGAATGTCATAGCTGATAAAGAATCAACTTACTTCTAGCTTGTTCAGAGATAATGATAATAAAATGGGGAAACATCAAGGATGATTTATTATACCACATCGAGCAGTGAAGGAAAAAAAAAGTCAGTTGTGCTTACTTCATTTTATTTAAATGAATGTGATAATGTCCTCCTTCTCCACCTTTTCCAAAGTAATGTTTATTTGCATCTGATTTCCCAACAATACTGCATCATATAAAGGAAAAAAAGGATATTTCTGAAAGCATATTTGGTAGACTGAGTATGTGCTGGTGTTTGCAACTTAACTGTCAATTTCTAGCTACCATTGATACTCCCCTTTAAGCACCTCTTAAAATGTGATGTACATTGTTAGGAGAAATTAAATTTCTGGGGCTGATAAGCAGTAACAGCATTGTCAGCAGGAGAGATGTAGCTCTGCAGGGAGCAGCGCACCTCTGCCCTCTTTTCTCATGCTTCTCATGCTTTGCTACCAACTTGTACTGTAATTCTTCCATGGTTTCCACAGCAAATATGTTCAGGATTTCCACTGACTCCACTATTAAAGCGTCTGCATCCACACTTCTCCCCCCATGTCTGTGCAATCCTCTGCTGGACTGACCAAGGAATATTGGCTTATGGGGTCTAGCTGTAGCACAGAAAGGGAATAGGGTCCAGATCCTTCTCTCATACCTGCAACATCTCTGTAGGTTTTGGAATGGTTCTTATAAAAGCCAAAACAATCCTCCAAAATGAATTCTGCTTTTCTTACTAAATTTGGCCAGTGTGAATTAGCAGTATAAAAATACTTTCACAATAGTGAAAGTATTCACACTTCATGAACAGAAGGCATTTATTTCTGTTCTTACACATTATAGTAAAAAAGAAATAAAATATTGAGTAAATAACATTTTTCTTTTTTTTTTCCATAAAAGTAGATTTCCAGTGACATATGGGACCCATTTCTATTTTTGCTGCTTTACAAGATGCTGCAATGACCTCTAAGACAAAGACAAATCCACCTCCTGTTTAGCAAAACCTGAAGATGGCCCTTCCTGTCCTGTCACCCAGAAATATCAGTTGTGGAAGGAAACAGGTTGTGTTAGTCCTTGAAAATGCCTTGATAATGAGCATAAGATTAATGATACATGGGAGAAAAAGGAACATCTGACAGGTTTATAGCTCTGTCCCTCAAAGTGTGGCCAGTGTGGCATTGCCAGCTCTGTTGCTACACAGCATGGTGGTGGCTGTGAATGATATTCATGTTTCTGTGTGAGCTGCACAGAAACATGCAGCAAACTCATTTCTCATGCTTCCAACAGAGCTCTGGTGAATGAATAAGAGGAGAGGAGACTTTACCCTTTGCCAAGCTTGGAAGCTCCCTTTTCTTGAATTGTCACTGGTGTAATAGGACATCAAGAGCTTACAATTAGGATGACAAACTATTGTCTGTTTTTAGGAGACAAAGTGGCAGAAACTTCCAAGAGTGAGTCCCTTGCGTGCCTCTGTATGTAAGGTGAGGAAAAAGGGAGCCTGGAATAAAAGCTTTCCTTAGAAGCAGCATGTAAGCTGCTTGCAGGCTCATTGCTACTGGGATCTTTTTTACTGAGAGATTTTAAAAAGAAATTTAATAATTTTTTTAAAAAATAAAATTTGTCCACATTCTCAAGCCTGAGATTACTTTATGAGTGGAGACAGTGAATTGCACACTTCCCAGAAGAGGCCATGTGGTTTTGTTGTGGATTAGAAGATCAACACAAGCTCCTCACAAACAACCTAAGTTATTCTAGGACTGAATTCTTCCTAGAGGAATTTCAGAATATATTTACAGACAACATAGATAAATTGCCATCTTTAGTCTTTCTTGATAACTTGCAAAAACCTTTCAGCTCAACTTTCACCCACAACATTGAGCTGATTATCCACAGTTTATCTATCAATGACAAAGATAAATATTTAAAAGACTCTGTGATGGCATGAATATGGCTAAGGCAAATAGCTCTCAATTAGCAAGACTTTAACTGCAAACAATGGGAATCAGTAGGAAAAATGCTTGTATGATCAGGACCAATCTCCAGGCTCTAAAACAGATAAAGGAACTGTTGAAGTTGCTTTAGTCTCTGTAGAAGTATGAACTCAGATCTTATAATCATCTTTGAATACTGGCTCTCATTTTTTAAGTTTTAAATATGATGACCAAACTATATTGATGAATCTCATGAAATAGAACAGACAATTTAAAGGAATATTAAGGGGTAGATCTTACCTGTTTCACATTGAGGAACACTTTTACTTAGCAGAAATTGATATGTCAATTTGCAGACTAGATGAGGCTATAATTTTGGTTAATTTTAGCAACAGAAATGATAGATGTCAAATACAACCTAATCATCTAGTCTGCCTTAAAAAAAGAGACAGGAATGTCCACAGGGCAGTGTTTTCCACTTAGCTTTTGTACTTACTTATCTTAGAGGGAATTAGCCTCCAGCATCACCTATCTTTTTCTGTTAGGGAATCCTAGGCAACTATCTCAGATTTATATGCTTAGCAGATTACTTGTGAACATTTTTAATGCACCTTAGGAAAGAAAGATGTCTGCAGATAGTTGACTGAAAAATCTGAAGCTTTTATTTAATTTTTTTTAATTATTTTTCCATATTTTTTTGTTTTGTTGTTTTTTGTTTTGTGGTTTTTTTTTTAATTTCCTTGTCCATATGCATAATTTAGGGTACAAGAAAGGAATTTGAAGTTCAAAGCATCAGTGTTTCCTAAAAATGAGCACATCAGTGGACTGAAAAGGAACCTTTGTTGCTCATACTTACAAAAGAGCAACAGATGTTCTTTCATATGCTTGAAAAGATACACGGAGACTTTTAAAAATGCTTAGTTACTTAACACTCAAGTTTTCCATACAAGAAACCCTGTTAGGTGCTTGACATTTTATTGGATGCTCAAAACCCACCACAATTGCTTTTAAATATGTTTGAAAATCTGGACTGTTCAAAAGTCCTGAATCGCACAGCCATCTACATCTATCATGTGTGTTTACACATCCTCTAGCACCAAAGCAACTGAATGATTGATGAAAGACAACAGTAAGGACTGACATCACTGGAACTAATAAAGCATAATTCATTATTGAAGTGCCTTGTGACTGATTGACCTTGATGTCCAACTGAAACATTCATAAATCTGTGGAAATCTAATTATTTAATTAATTAGACTCCTCTACTTCTGTCACATTCAGTTAAAATATACCTAGTTCAAAAGTTTTTGAAGGGAACCCAAAGACAGACACACGCAGACGGGGGGATCTGTGATCCTTGCCTTCTGTACAAATAATGCTACAAAGAAAAATCTCTTCTATGCTGGCAGAAACTTTGAGCCATTCAACCTAAAGCTCTAATTGATCAGCATCCAGTCTCATTCAATTTGTTTCAGCCTTATTCAGCTTGTTTCCAGTCTTATTCAATGTGTTCAACACCAATGACCTGGATGAAGGGATAGAATGCACTCTGAGGAAGTTTGTTGGTGGTATGAAATGGGGTGAGTTACCAATACACCTGAAGGCTGTGCTGCTATTTCACCAGTCCTGGACAGGCTGGGGAATTGGGCAGAGAGAATAATGAAGTTCAACAAGTGAAGAGTCTGGCACCTGGGGAGGAACAACCCCAAGTACCAGGGAAAACTGAGGCCAGCAAGTCGAGGGTGGTGATCTTGGCCCTCTACTCTGGCCTAGCGAGGCCATATCTGAAATATTGTGTTGGATTCTGGTCTCCACAGTTCAAGAAAGACAAGGAGCTACTGGAGCAGGTCCAGTAGAAGGCCACAAAGTCAGTTAGGAATCTGGAACATCTCTCTCATGAGGAGATACTGCGGGAGCTGGGCTTGTTTTGTCTGGAGAAGGAAAGACATTCTTGCATATCAATATCTCAAAGTGACAAGGGGGTCGTGCCAGACTCTTCAGTGGTGCCCAGCAACAGGGCAAGGAACAGGCAAGGAACAAACTTAACCCAAGAAATTCCACCTCAACATGAGGAAGGACCTCTTTACACCTGGAACAGGTTGCCCATGGTAGTTGTAGAGTCTCCCTCTTTGGAGACTTTCCAAACCCACTTGGATGAGTTCCTGTGTCACCTGCTCTGGGTGACCCTGCCTTGGCAAGGGATTGGACTGGATGATCTCCAGAGGTGATTCCATGATCAAAAAACAGTGAACATACAATAAATATATCTAAAATAGGACTTTTGACCTTTCTTTAGGTACTCTCCAGGTAAAGGTTATTAGAGAAAAGTGTAGAGCTTTGGGCAGATGTGAGGGTATATCAATGGAAATGGACATGCAAAAGCAAAAATAAGACCACAGCTGTAGAAGTGGCCTTCTGTGAGACACTTAAAAACAATGGCATTATTTACTCTGTCTGTAGCAGTTATATCAACTTAATAATAATAACCAATAACAACAGAAAGTCACCAGGAGGCAAAGAAATGTAAACACATGCCTCAAAATATATATATAAATATATATTTTGATAAATATATATATATTTATCCTATTGGGGGAAAGATTTTTCATGTTTTTTCACATACAAGGTAAAAAAAAAAAAAAGACTGTTCCAACAATAAAAACTATTTAAGTGACAAATTTCTGACATGACCTCTTACAGTTGAAGAAATACTGTGCTTGGCCATATAAATTGAATAAAGGTGATGTCAAGTTCAAATGAATATGGGTACTAAAAACATCAGAAGCCTCCTCACTCAGCTTCCCTGAGCATTTCCAAGTACTAAAGCTATCTCTGAGGTATACAGCATGGTGACCATGCAACCTATTCCTCTGTTCATTTAAAATAACAGCAAATCTTCCATCAGCAGGTCTTAGAAAAACAATTCCTTTCTCAGTGCTTTTCAGGTCAAGCACTAAAACCAATCACTGGTGATCCACAGGGCATCATTCTGTGCCTTTTTCAAATAGGCATAACAGGTAATAACTGGCCACAAAAACCCCCTTCAGTAGAATTGTGAGAGAAACTGATGTGAAAGTGATGGACAGCAGCCAAGCTGCATGGAAATGCTTCTCACTATCCACTGTGTCTGTGTCTGATCATTGTTACTGGTTCCTGCAGATCTATCTCAATTACCATCTCAGCTGTAGCAAGTTGATAAAGTGGTATGTTAATGGGTAAGATGGAGTTCTGATAGCAAGGGCACAAGAAGGCAGCAAACCTCCAACTAAACACAGACACAAAGAACAGACAATTAAATCCAAGGTCTGTTAGGAACTTCAGCAACAAATCAGAATAAAGAACATAAGAAAACTGTGAACTGAAAGAAGGATCTCAGAAATGAGGCTAAAGAAAATAAATTCTAGTCTCTCTCTCTTTTTTTCACCTCCCCGCTCTTCATTTTGAATTTAAAAAAAAAAATACATATGTAAGAATTCCTGGAGTAATCCTTTGATAAGATCAGTAGCTTCTGTTGTGGTCTAGAAACTCTACCCCTTTTCAGTGAGCCCTGATCACTTGGCCATCTAGCCAAGCACATCCAGGGATTTCTGATTTGTACCAAGGCAGCAACACAATCCTACCCAACACAAATGAGATTTTGCTCCATTTTCCCTTCTGTCCTCCTGACCACCTACTTTTTTTGCCCTCTGCCCATCTCTCAATTTCACAGTGACCCTGAGCCTCACTATGCCTCACAGCACTGGCACAACAGGCTGCAGCAGCTCCTGCTGAGAAGGAAACAACTTGCCTGGTGGTGCCTTAAGCTGTGAAATAATCAAAAATAAAAAGAAGTGTTGTAGAGGACAGATTGCAGTAGCTGTTGACTACAACTGTGGGTACCACATTAGGGTGCCCGTTTGTGGCTGTTATAACCATTTACACTGAGAAGATATTCTGTTCTTACTACTATGGGTTGCTTTGACAAAATTGGAAAAATAGCCATTATTCACACTTGCCAACTCAAAATTCAGAGACAGGATTATTCTTAGACTTCTCTATGTGCATGTCTAAAATAGCAACTCTAACCAATATTTTCAGTCTGAAAAGTACATTTGTACAATTTTTTGCATTAATTTATTTTACTTTTGCATTTTGATTTTAGTTTTCACTTTTTTTCCTTTCATCCTACATAGTTTTGGCATGGGACTAAATTGTTTAAGATTTCTGTACGTAAACACAGAAATGATTGAAATGCTGAAATTCACATGGAGTAGGGTCAAACTCTTAGCATATTGGTATATTGAAATATTTCTATTATCCTGGATAGAGTTACATTACAGATATGGTCAATGCTAAATGGTCAATGCAGTCTAAATAAATGTTATTGTCATATTGGGTTTTTTTTCCCCGCATTCAAACAAATTGAAGTAAATTCAACTATCAGCTAAGAAATGCTCAGTGTAATATAGATAAAAAAATACAACCCCTCATCTTTCACAGAGGTTATTCAATGCAATGTTCTTTAAAAATAAAATGCAGTAAATATTTATTATTCCCTCAATCATCAGACAAGTTATCTTTTTCTATTAATGTTCATGGAGATATGGGTGACTTTGACCTCGTCTTGTGGGATGCAATACTTGGCTCCATAGATCTTGTTGCCAAACAACTTTGCTGCATACACAGTTTATTTAAAATACAGTTTGAAATAGAACCATGTAGGAAATAGGGATAGGACAAAATCAAATTACAGCTAGATGCTAATGTATATCTCTCCTGTAATCAAAATGGTAACATCAAAATAGGCTATTATGCCAAAAATATACCAAATAAAAAAACATGCCCATGAACATATTTCAGAACATAGCTACTTGCAGGAAAGACAATCTAAATACAAGATTACTACCATATCCTCTGTTCTTTCAAAGTTTTAGTAGGTGTTTCACTTTTTTTTTTAATCATATGACAGCAAGCATGCCTTTAAATAAAAACTACTCTATTTCAAGATAATACCTATTCAACCAGTTGTTTGTTCACTGAAAGAAAGCCAGGTTTAAAGAACAGGTTGAATACAGCTGGTTTTCCCAATTACTAAAAAGCACAAGTGGAGATTAACTTCAGCAAGTGCTCACAGCAAGATTTGATTTGGCTGTTTAAGTAAATTAGATTTAAAATATCATTAGGTTTTTCCTTTAAAACTTGGGAGTGCTAACTAAACTACCAAACAATTTTTAGAGATAATTAATTGTGCTCCAAACTGTCAAATAATTAAGGGCGTAATTCTGTAATTCAGTTTATTCTCAATTTATACAATAAACCTATTATATGTTCACTCAGAAAGAAAATAGAGCAGAAAAAAGCACTTTATGAGCTCTGCTATAACTAAGGAGTTGCAGTGTTTACATTAGTTTTGTAACTTAATTACCAAAGATATCATTAACTGTGTAGACTGGGACACTTTTCTTTTATAGCTGCTGTAATTTTATTTGTCAGGCACTGGCTTTCATTGCAGGATAAACTGCTGTTTATTTTTAAATTTTGGCTTCAGTAACTTACCCCACTGAATCTCTTTCTTTTTAACAAAATTAAGGGTAGTTAGAGCTCATGCAATTGTATGATGAGACTTTGTGGAGGTCAATCACAGCAATGGCACAAGAGCTCATGGGACATAAGCAGTCTCAGAGTAGTGGGTTTTAGGAAAACATTTCCCAGGCCCATATTTAGGATATGAACTCTTGAACATGCAAAGAAACAATAAGTGCTCCTTTCTGTCTCTGTCTGAGGCAAAAACATTGGGCCATTCACACTGCTATATTAATTACACACTGAAAACCAAATTATTTCCATCCTCTACAATTCAGGAATGTAGAAAAAAGATGAAACACTGAAGGAGAATAGTAATGACTATGTATACTCTACAACAATGCCAGTTCACCTTTGCACATGTCTCCAAAATCTCTGAGGAGTCCCTGAAGTAGTCCCAAGAGAAAAGAGCCTTTTGATTCAGTTTATCTTTTCCTACAGCAAAATGACACTTGTAGACAAACCTTAACATGATTTTCTTCATGTTTCAGACAAGGACATTTCTTTTTTTAAATCAGAAGCCAAATGAGGCTGCCCATAATAAACAAATCCTTCCATCCACATAAAAACTTTCTTCTATGATCAGATTTATTAATATAATTTCTTTAAGCACTCAAAAAGATTAGCTCCTGACACTACAGCTCCATAATGATGCCTCAACCTTGACTGTGTGATGATGACATCTTTACCATTCAGTGTTTTCCTGTTTAATGTAAGAAGAAAAAACTGCAGTTTCCCAAATTATCTCACTGGCTTGAATCTCCTTAAATATATACCTGGACATATAAATCTAAATCCACTTCAATGTACTCAAATAAAGAAAAAGAGTTAGGAATCAAACTGTGCCTAATGCACTATGGACATGGCCAAAGTTCAGAGCCTGTAGATAAGATACATGTAATATTTCAAAGCTTACATAGACTGAGGAAAATAAAGAGAAAAAAAAAGCTGACTGGACTCTTCATCTACTCAAGCTTCTTTTTTTCATACTGGGTATTTGGTACAGCTGCAATGACATCCCCTTCAACTCCTTAGCACCACCTCCCAGACTGATTTTCAGTCATGGATCAACTCACCCATTTACCACTTGCTCAACCTTGTCATCCTTCTGCTTTGTTTCCTTTTCCATGTCTCAATGGATGCATTTGACCTCCTTCAGAATCATCTCCTCTCCTCCATCTTTCTCTGTAAACCCATGATCCATCAATGTCCAGTATTTATTTACTATTTCTAACCTCATTTTCTCCTGTCTTCTGCTTTAGCAGCTCAGGTTTATTTGTCTCCCTATCACAAAACAACCTTTCCTCTATTATTCTCTATTATGACTCTTCAACATTCAAATTACATCTCCTACATGTCTAAAATTAGAACATTGTTGAAAATCTTGTATACTTGTGAAATAAGATCACAAACAAAAAAACCTGAGTAAAATTTTAAGTTGCTTCTTGTTACAAGTGATTGAAAAATGATATTTGAATGCTTTGTACGCACAGACTGTCGGTAAGTCTCAAAACTCAGATTATGGGGAGATACATTGGAAATAAATAAATTCTCCAGCTTCCTTATCCAGTCTATGCATTTGCTGTCTGTCTGGGGCATTTAATAATTGAGAAGGACATTTTTTTTTTTTCTTTTTGAGAATTTCTAATAAAGCAAGAATACAAAACTGTATAGCCTAAAGGTTGTAGTACTGGTAAGCCTGTGCTTGTCCAGGATTACTCATTACTATCTGCCACATGAAGCTGTTTACTTTGTGTTTCAGTACATAGTTTAAAGCATCCTATTTGTGCAATGTGCATCATTCAACCTTACTACCAGCATTTGCAACCAAGGGTAATGAAAAATACAGTATCTGTCATCTATCATAATTGTATCTTTTCCTAAAATTACAAGAAAAACATGTTATCATAATTTGAAAAATGGGCATTTAGGTACATTGACATAAGCAATTTTTTTTTTCTAATCATATTAACACTTGCAAGATTAAATAGTGTTCATTCATTTAGGATAAATCTAAATCTTGTCACGTGAAGACTATTATCACAGTGGATCCTGGGGCAGCATCATGGTACATGTTGAAAAACTTCTAATTGCAGACAGATTTTTAACATTTACCTATGGATGTCAAACTGTGTGACTCAGACACAAAATGTATGAATTATATATCTACTTTACACATAGGTTTATACAGTCTATGCATGAAATGCCATTCTGGGTTCCCAGGTTGGGCATACCTGCTGTTTGCACCATCCCTGCACTAAGCCATGTAGAGGAGTCTGTGGAACTGCTCCATTTGATATATTTATTTGTCTGAAAAGCTGAGGTTCATCTGGTTGTTCTGTGGGGCAGGGTGTGATGCTAACCTGTGGACACAGTATGTTCTCTTAGGCAATGCACCTTCTCATTGCAATTTCCTCTTGTGTGAATACATGCCAGGCACAGCTGGCCACCCACACAAGCTCAGCCAACCAGCTGCTTCTCACACCTGGGACCACAAAATGAGCAAGGCTGCATAAGAGAGGAATTAATTATGAAACTGTGGAAATCAGTTTTTCACTCAGTGCTTGACATTTGAATTGCCACTTTCAACTGCATGATTGAAGCAGCCTTCCATATCACTGCAATTCCTGGTCAAAGTTTCCCAGAAAAACCCACGCACTACATGGAAGAACACAGGCAAATCCACAGGAGGATTTGTTTCAATCACTAGCACTATAAAGTCTGAAAACTCCAAAAATAAAGGCACTGATAAATGAATGTATTAAATGAGTCCAAGACAGCTTTTTGTAGGGAGCTATTGGCATATTTTGTACTTACATTTCTCCTTGTATTCCTGAATTTTGCATATTGGAAAATAATTCCAGAGAAGCTACATCTTGAGCAAGGCAAAGCAAAGGACTACCACCTCCTTGCTTAGAGGACCCTACCATTTTAACCTTTGTAGGTTCACTGTCTAGCTAAAGACATGACACAACAAACAACTAAGCAAAGTGCTAGTAAACCAAAAAACAGCCCACTTTACGTAAAGAAGATGGGAAACCAAATACATAGAATTTACTCCATCATTCTTGCATGCCATGCACTGTCAGACTTCACTGAGTACAAGAAAATCCACCTAATATGTTTCTGATTTCACTGGTCCCCCAGCAGGACTGCTGCTGGTCAGCTGACCAAAGAGCTGATTCAGTGGACCTTGTTTGACAGCCTGGAAAACTTGTATAACTTTGATGTGGTTTAAAGATGCCCCAGGTGCCCCATGGCCCCAAGAAGCACAGGGTTGAAAGGGCCATCACACAGCTATAGAAATGCACACAAGAAATTAATGACTTGCTCAAGATCTCTCAACATGTCTGGCATTACCGGTTAGGTAAGTGCTGCTCTAAAAGCTACTGCTGTAAATTCATGGTGGTCAAGACCATTTGACCTCACATTTCTACAGTTGCACTGCTCTTTTTTTGCTGCTTGACAAGCAGTCTCCAGAAAATGTTGTTTTTCTGTTATTTTTCCACAGCAGTCTTTTACTAACCAAATCATACTGGAATTTTTAAAAGTGGTCTAAAATGGGTAATCAGCCTCTATCAAAAGGTAACACAAGAGGAGTGCAGAACTCACAATATTAGTCATTATTGAAAATATGAGATATATTTTTTTGAGAATAATGAGTCTTATAATCCTACTCTTTTACTCATACATTGTTTCCTCACAGAAACAGTCTCCTTTTCTGTTTCTAAGCTTCCCTTCATCTTGTAATCAGAATTTTGTCCTTCCAGTGACCACAGCTGCCCAAAACAGTGCAAAAACAGACACAAAAATAAGCAATAGAACATGGAAGAAAAACAAAATGTTCTCTATGTTCTGATGTACAACAGAGACTGCATGGAAGAAAAGTTTGTTGTTGCATTCATTAAATAACTCAGGGTTGTTTGTGCATACTCTCCTTGAAAACCAAAAGCAAGCCAAGAAGGAAGGAAAGGACTCTTCTTTCTTTCAAGCACCCTTCAGCATGAAAAGAACTGCTCCTGCTATTTCTCTAATGAAGAGATGACTTCATTATACAGACCTGGTAATCATGTAGATGGTGAAAGGCAGCTACATCTATTTTTACCTTGTCAATCTGTTGGACCCAAAAGGCTTAAAATGTCCATAAGCAGTCTAAGTGGCTTGTGATGTTTGTTCCATAAGGATAAATACACACAGCAGAATATGGGATCCCACACATATATTTCAGTGGTCAAAGGAAAGCTGGCTCAGATGCCAGAAGGAATATTACCACATCTACTGGTGCATTTTGCCTGGGTGAAGGAGGCTTGCAGCACAGCAAAGTATATTCCTACAGACAGGAGGCCATCCTCATACAGCTTTAAACCTTTCCCAGAATTTAAATTAGCACAACCTACTTCTACAAGGAACTGCATTTTGGAGCAATCTCCAGAAATTCGCACTGCAGTGTTATTTAGGCATAGCAGAAATGCTTGCAGGAATTAGCCTCCCCACAAAACCCCACTGCTAGACAGTTGCTTTCGTCTTCAGACAAAAGTATGAGCTTGATTTTCTTCTGTACTTTGACTTTACATAGAATCATTTGAGCTGTCATGAGGAATCAGACCAATTATCCATCTAATCCATCATCCCATCTTTGACAGAGGCCATCACCTCATGCTTCAAATGAAGGTGAAGGGAACTCAGCAGTTGACAATTATGAAACAATCAGCCCATAGGCAAAAAAATGCCATTAGTTAATGTTTTGTCCTATACTCAGAAATCTGTGAGTCTGTATCCCTTCTCAAAAGGACATGCTTTATCTGATATGACTATGGGTATTCTTCAGTCATGTGTATATCTTGTTGTTTTTAATACTTTCAACTCCAAAACTCAATTTATTCAAAGACAAATTCAATGTCACACAAAGTAAAAAAACAATATAAAATAATTATTTTATCATTCAATATTAGTGACTATCTTCAGTTTTAATGAGTACTCCTTCTGTTTGGTATAAAAGTAAAAGACACAATATGAGCTAATAGGTTACATTGTTAGTACTTCCAATTTATTACCTCTCACTATTACGTCTTACTTGTGTAGACAGGTTAGCATCAGACTTCACAAGATCTCTTCATTACTTTCAAAGTCTTCTGCTCCTATTTATTTTGCTCTTCAGAATTCTTTCAATTTTTCTTAAATGAGGTGATTAAAATTTAGCATGGGAAATTTAAACTGATAAGATGATACTGAATACTCTGCATTTTATTTTCTAGTTAGTCTTTGATCTCCTTAACATGATTGTCTATTTGAAAGTTCCTGTGCTCAAAACAGAATTATTAGCAAAACCCCCATGAAATGGGTACCTTGTTCCTCAGCAGGAGCAATTTCCATATCTTTAGGCCCAGTGAGGTATATAGATAATTCAAATATATATTTTAGTATTCTTTACTTTGCATCTGCCATCTCCAAATTTCTTCTGCTATCATACCATACTATGTAATAAAGGTTCATTAAGTCTCTCAGAAGCTAAGTGTGCCTAACCCTTAACTATTGTGATTTAATTTGCAAACCCCTCTCCTGCTCTTGATCTTTCCTGGAGAGCATTAGAAAACTTTTGCTCAAGTATGAAAGACATTGTCAAATCAAACAAAACCACTGCTTCCATAGCCTCCTGATCCAGAAGATATGTGATTTTGAAATAGGTATAATAGCCTCAGGCTCAGCACTCTAATACAGCTCCTTGGCACCTGGACAACAGCTGACCAATGACCAGGATGGCAGGCAGGGTGAACACATGATTGATTGTGTCTACTAATGGAAAGATACCCGAATCAGTGGAATTTTAGTGTAATTATTACTGATTTACAGCATACCAATGTAACTATCAGAGTAAATGTCTAGTGGAATTTAAGTGTCTGTATAGACTGGATGTTTTGATTACAAATGTAATATATATGTTTGTGTCCATCAGATTTCTGTCACAAAAGGCCAATGAATTTCTGACTTGAAAGCTCTCACGGGAACGCAAGACTTGTGAAAATTGCAAGTTAAATGAAAGCAGTAACACACATCTGGGTATATATTGTGATTAAAGAGCTGATCCAAAATACTTTTTTTGCATCCTGTGAGTTTTCACACCAACTTTCAGAAAAGTATCTTTCCAGGCATATTAGGTTTCTCTTGTCCTATTTTTTGCAACATTGAACATTGCTATGTGTAGTTATTTAAGGACAGGTACATTTACATTTGCTTAACAGAATATAAGGATTCAGCCACCTTTTAAGACTGATGCATGAACTTCAATGATAGTCTTTCCAATTAGAAATTCACATTAAAATAATTAATACCAAAAATTAAAAAAAACAACAAAAAACAACAATAAGCAAGCCAGGGAGAAATATCACCTTTGAGTTTCCAGTTCCAGTGTGACTTAAGGTTTACAATACAGCCTCCAATGTAATTCCTAGGCAGTAAGTTGTACTGAAATCTAAAGCAAAGAATTTCCAGCAAAATGTAGAGCTTTCTATTGCTTGAAAAGACAACTGGCACAGAAACAGATCAGTTAGGAAATACTGAAAAAACATCACTTTATTATAATGGCCAAAATGTATTTTCATTTCTAATTCATTTTCTATATTTAATACAGAATGATTTTAATCCACTGTTCATGTGTTCTAATCATGTCAGATGTGTGGGCGTCCTGTAATTCTTTATGAATAATAAGGAATGCAAATAGTGCTATCTTCACACTCACAGTTGACTGCACTCTGTTGGCTCCCCATCAGCACCTAATTTATCAGCTACTAATTTTCAGAGAGATAATGTCTAAGGCTAGAAAAATATCTTTGTGCAAATAACATTACATTGCTGAGGAAGAATGTTAGAAGCTTCTGACCAATTACATGTGCACTAGGGCAGTCTTATTTGATAGAGGCAATTTTCTACATTTCCCTCATCATATTTATCAAGACTTTTTATTATTAGAATAAACAGAAACTAACAATGATTTTTGCAATCTAACAAAATATTCAGATACCTCTCAGTTAATACAGAAATTTTTTCTTTGAAGCTATTATGTATTGAAGTGGCAACAGCCCACTTCAAATGAGGACTGCAGAAAGAAATGCCTAATATAATCTCAAATTATTAGTAACCACTCCATAAATCTAATATGAAAAGAATTTATAAACCTACTTGTAGTATCATTAAGCAATGTTAGATGACTGAGACACAATGCACTTTCCACTATTTTCCATTTCCTTTCTTTCCTACATAACACAGATGTTTCTGCAGAGTTAAATTGGAATTTAAGTTCACCTTCCTTGAGAAAATTGAGTTAAAACTTTTGATGCAATAAATAGATGTTTATGTTTGCAGTTTTTTAGATTTTAGAATGGATGACGAATAACATAATTAAATATGTTTCATTTTGTCAATAAAGTTCCAACATCCTTCATAAGGATTTTTCCATCCAACTCGTTTCATATACAAATAGCATTTCCTCACAGAAAATATATTTTGCAATAACTTAGGGAGTTACAGAACCTAATCATTCAGGTTGCATTAGCAAGTTTCCATGCTCATAGATTTGAGCCCTGGAGGAAATTTGATACACAATTCATCTCTGTGTTTATTTGTTTGGATGTCATATTCTAAGACGTTACTTTAATTTTATGATATGCCTTACTAGAAATTATGTTTTTGTGTCAAAAGTTTTCTATGCTTTGATAGCAAACAAAAAAATAGATTTTAAAATCTTACTGGAACGTTGAAATAACTATTACTCTTCAAATATCTGGTTATTAATACCTCTACTGTCACTAACTAAAATAAAACCTTAAATCTGTCAGCCCATGAACCAAAGAAAGTCTTTTCTAATATTTAGATTGCTTTAAATTGCTGCTAGTGACATGCAAACTGCTTTAACCTTATAGCATGCAATAATTTCTATGATGCTGCAAAAATCTTCATATCTCAGAAAAAAGAAAGAAGAAACTTCTGGAAAGTCACAAATTGCACTGAAATTATTTTCCCATCTACACAGAAAACCTATTCTTTCACAAAACCTGGGGAAAATCTTATAGCTAATGAATTTAAAACCAATTTCTGGTTGCCAAGGTGTCTTAATTTATGAACAAAATGCCTGGTCTACTCCTAATTCTTCAACTAGCTTTTCACGTGACCTCAGGAAATTTAAGTGACTTATTACATTTTCAGGTTCACATCTTCACAAAGAAGTCATGATTTAAATCTTTTCACAGTATTTTGGTTGCTTAAGCAGAATATATTCTATAAATACTTGAAAAATATTATTAAAGCTTGATCTTTGGAAATGAAAAACTTTGGGTAAAAGTAAAAACTTTCTAATACTACAAATGACTACCATTTTTGGATATTTTTGTTCTCATAGAAGTTTTGGGGGGTGTTTGTTTGCTTCTTTTTGTTTGTTTGTTTTCTGGGGTATTTTTTCAGTAGAACAGTATAGTTTCAGTTTTAGGTAACCGAAACATACTGGAAGAAAATAGGGCCTCAGAAATACATCTCAATATATACTGAAAAGATTCATTCTAACCTACTTATGGATAGATAGTAAAAGAAAAAAAAAAATAACAGTATTCAGGGACAATATGGAACAGTATTTGTGATGCACCTTTCCTATTTTTGGAAACACTGCAGAGATACTTTGAACTTGAGCAAAAATTGTTGGTGCTGGTGTGTTTTGGCATATGAATGTTTTATCAAACCTGGTTTGCTCATCATGGTGTTTTTCCTATGATGGTCAAAGAAAGGGGGATATTTCCCATGCTCTCCTTGATGTCAATACCAATTGTGCCTTGCCCAAGCTCTGCCTGGGTGCTGCCCATCCAGGGGCTCTCAGTCCTGGGTTTTTTGCAAGATTGTACGAAGCCCATCCTTCATGTAACTTATCTGAAGAGAAATTATGCAATGCCTATATTTTTTCCCCCCCCAAGCTTTTCCTGAGTGGAGCATGCCATTTCTGTCTAGTCTGTAATGCTTTGGTTATATAAACCAAGTCACTGACAAAATCTGATGTCAAATCCTATTCACTGGGGATTGTTTATAGCCAAAAGATCAGAATGACTTTCAACCCATTTTGTCAGGAGTCAGTGTCTGCTCTCCCTTACAGAGTTATCCTAAGTTCATATTACTCTTCCATGTTTTATAATTCTAAAAGAGTTCTTTCCAAAAAAATATGAACAGCACTGGAATTTTAATTTTATTCTTTGTACCACAAACAAACAGATATTTTAATATGTGATCACTAAACCTGAATTCAACATTGTTCCATATTTCAGTTGATTTCAAATTATTCTTGCAAATATCTTTAATTCTGTATATAGTTATAATAAAAAGACAGAAAATTATGAGGTTTTTTTTCCTAACTTCAAGTTCATAGTAGTGAAGTTGCATCAGTTAAAAATTTCTTGTTAATTTTTATCAGCCTCTTATGCCAAGTAAGGTGTTATAGAAAAAATATAAGAGAAGATTTCAGGGGTGGGGTATTTTCTGTCTGCATACCTTGTCTGTGGAACTCACTGATTAAACCAATCAAAGTGTTGGGCAGAATGTCATTAATCTCTGGGGAAAAAAAAAAGCTATTGCTTACTCATCTCTGAGAAATACAGATATAAAAAAAATATGATCAGTACATCTCTTACAATGCGTATAGATATTTCTGAAACATCATTGTCTTGGATTTAAGATCTACTTCTTTGTTTTACTGGTTTTGCTTGAATGGAAACTAGTGAGTGGATTATTCAAGACCTAGAGACACAAATTCATCATACAGAAATTGTAAATTTCAATGAATCAACTTGGAATTAATTTAAACTACAACTTTTTAGGTGTTTTAAATGGGTACTCAAGCTTTGGTAAATAAAAAAAAAAATTTCTTATAACCCTGGGTAAAGAAGATAGAGATGAATGGTGCTCAATGAATGAAGTTCACAGCTAACTAGTTGGATGAGGCTCTAACTCCACTGACTAGAAAACTATGACCAGAAAAAAAAAAAAAAGCTACAAATTTAGCTCTGATCTCTAAGTAATATAAAGGCATCCCAAATTGCCATCTTTTGATGACCTTAAAAATGTTAGTTTCATTTCTTAGATTGCTAGAAGGTATGGAATTTGGTTATTTAGAAATATAAATTAATGACACGTTAGGCAGCAGTGGAATAATCAGGAATTTTGTAGCAGTTCTAGCGCAGAAGGGGTTTTGAGTGAACAGGTACCAGTTCAGCCATTTTTGCTTTGCTGTTATTTCACATGGCTTGGCTCCAGGGAGTGAACTCCAACAGGCAGATCCCCCTGGACGCTGGCACAGGAACAGGAGCTGGTGTTTGGCCAGCGGTTCTGCCTTCCTCCAGTTTGTTCTCAATCTGTCACAGCTAAGGGTCAGCATTTACACTGATCACAGAGACATTTCCAAAAGAGCACGGCTAACACTTGCATCCAGTTCTGATGTTACATTAATGATTGGAAGAGAAATTTCCACCCACCTGGCTTTTCAGAGAGCACATGAACACACCTGCACATGCAACTATAAACATATGGACATATCTGCAGAAACAGAGAATTTTGAATACAATTTTTCTTACCTATAACACAGTTTTGCAAGACTTACAGGAGGAGGAATTAAACTTTACAAGGGTTTTTCTAGCTTTTCTAGCCTTTATTAAGAAAAAAAAAACTGAGTTATGAATATGCAAGTCAAATGGAATGTACTCATCCATTTTAAAGTATTTTAAAAATTTTATTCTAGAATGTAGGAATACCTAATGAAAAACTTATGGGAAATAGATGGCTCTTTCCTCTTAGGTTCCATATTATAGTCCACACTTTTTTACAACCTAATTAATTAGTTATGATAACAAAAAATTGCATTTTTATTGACCCTCAATTCAGTTACTAAATTTTTTTTTCAGCAGTAATTGTCTGCTTGGAAAATTTACTCCTATCTTTGTATCTTGGTTAGCAAAAGATTTTGAGTTTTAGCAAAGAACAGAGTTTGTATCCCTTACCAATGCTGAGAAATATGGAAATATATAACTTTGTCATATAAACATCAAATCTATATTTTCTATTCATATTGCAACTAATTTCATTCTGAGAGAAATATATATATTTATATATAAATATATAAAATATATCATACTTATATTTTAAAAATATATAATACTTATATTTTTATTTTCCCACACTTACATATTTCTAAATTTAAAAAATTAAAACACTTTGCAGTGATGTATTGCATAGCTTAACAATGGAGAGCAATTCTTTTAGCACAACTATGTGTGGTTGAGTGAAAAACTGCTGAAATTCAAGGGAAAAGCTTATGATGACTTCAAAAGGTTTCAAAGGTTTTTGAACAGGCCCCCCAGTGTCTCATCCACTCTAATTTTTAACACTCCAAGCAATAAAACTCCCTCTAGTCTTCTTTAATTAGCTCACACAGTAATTTTGTGAATTATTTTAAATACAGAATCTATTTCACATCCTTGTTGATTTCACAGTTACTTGTGTAGAGCTCTCCTATTAGTGCATTCTCAGAGAATTTAATATTTAAATCTTTTTTTTTTAAATCTGTTCAGAATGCCTTTCTTCCAGATGTAATCTCCAGATGTTTCCAAAATCACAAGGATAGCTCTTTTATAACCTAGGAAAGCCTTTGATGTCTGTTTGTGTGACTGTGGTATAGCAGTAGATATCTAGACCAGTAAGATTTCATTTGACTTGAATAAACTGTATTTTAAAGAATCTTGGAAATTCTTTTTCCTCTTTTTCCAGCAGACCTAATAGTTTGCAGTAGATGTTTCTAGTGCTTCTATTCAAGACAAGAGAAAACAAAACGATCCACCTAATTGGTCCAAAATCAGTTTGCTGGAGTTGTGATTATTTTTGATACACCGTTGTCATATTATTGCTACTTCCTTTTAAGAAGTACTGTAATACTCTTACAATATATAATGATTGATATCTATAAGAATCTATCTATATTGATATCTATCTATAAGAAATGTTACCCAAAACTTATATTGGGCCATTTGGTCTTTCTACATTGTATTTTGCATTATATTTTAATTCATATTCAGATACTGATTAAATACTGATATTGCCAATATCTTAACCTCTCTAGTCTTTGGCACTTTTGGCTGTGGTTTCCTACTTTGATAACAATTCCTATAAGTGAGCCAAATTCTCAAAAAATAATTTCTCAATGTAAAGTCCAATAAGAGAAATATATTGGTTTTTTTTAATATAAGTGCAATACTAAGAATGTAAACCACTGCAAAGGCATTTCCTAACCATAAATGAATAACTATGTCTTTATTACAGTCAGTCACAAGTTTCACACCAACTAAACTGAACAATCTGTGCTTTAAGGATCATAGAATCATAGAAGAGATTGGATTTGAAGGGACCTGAAGGATCACCTCATTCTAAACCACCCTGCCATGGGCAGGGATACCTCCCACTAGACCAGGCTGCTCACAGCTCCATCCAGCCTGGCCTTGAACACTTCCAGGGATGGGGCAACTGCAACTTTTCTGGATAAGCTGTTCCAGTATCTCCAGTCTTTTACCCTCAAGGGTAGAATTTCTTTCTAATATCTAATATAAACCTGCCCTCTTTCAGTTAAAATCCATTGCTCCTTGCATCACTACATGCCCTTGTGAAATGTTCCTCTCCACCTTTCTTGAAACCCCCTTTAGCACTGGTAAGTGCTCTAAGGTCACCCCAGAACTTTCACAGACTGGATAGATCCATCATTCTCAGCCTCTTCATAGGAGAGGTGCTCCTGACCTCTGATAATCTTTGCTTTCTCCTTTGGACTCACTCCAACAGGTTCATGCCCTTCTTATGTTGATGACCCCAGAACTGGATGCAGAATGCCAGGGTTTCACTTGGGAGCTGCTCTCAATCTATTCTCCACCCAACCTATATTTGTGCTTGTAAATGCTTCAACTCACATGCAGGACCTTGCAATTGACCTCGTTGAACCTCACGAGGTTCACACAGTTCCACCTCTCAAGCCTGTCCAGGTCCTGCTGGATGAAATCCCTTCCCTCCAAGGTGTCGACAACATTGCACAGCTTGGTATCATTGGCAAAACTGCCAAGGGTGCACTCCCAAAAAGATTACCAGATTCTTCCTGACTATGAATGACAAATTTTCTCACACAAGTAAGCAGAATTTCTTCAGCATCCATGTTGAAAACTATTGTTCTGGGTGACAGATAAAAAAAAGAAATGTTGCATACAGCTCTGCCTCCCACAGCCTCATGCCCTTAGTGGACCAATATAACGAGTGGCTCACAGAAACAAATCTTTTCATGTTTGGTGTGTTCCATTGCTCACTTATTTCATAATTTGAAGATTTTAGACACATGATACCCATGCCAGGATTTAGTAAATTTCCTGTGGTGTAGCTGTTGGTGTTCCAAGAGTCAGTCTCTGAGTACAAGAGCCAGATTTGATTTGCTTAAAAAGCATGGGCATGACTTAAAGTCTTCAATGGTATCTATTCAATAACAAAAGAAGTTAGAAATCACAGGACACTTTTTCTATATGACTTTAAGACATCTCAGTCTGAAAGTACAGGGAGAAATATTATTGTCCTTTTGGTATTTTATAAAACTGTTATTTATTTCTTAAGAACATAAAAACCTCCAAACCCCAAAAAGTTAATATCCTTTCTCAATTTTTTTATTTATTGAACTGATCTAAATGGAAAAATTTTCATGGTCTTGTTGGAATCTTCCTCTCAAACAGACCAATGTATTTCTGAAAAAGAATCCTCAGCCCTCTTCTTCCTATATGACTGAGATAAGATTATTGTAGCTCCTACATCTTCCAACAGCTCTCATACCATTTAGACATTTATATCATACCACATACATAAAATACTTTACCCTTAGTTTGAGGTTTTTTTATTGACAGTCCTTTTCACTCTCACTTAATACTGTCTCTAGGATTATTCAAACTCCCATCAAGTCTAGAGGAAGCTTGTGGTGATTCAAACAAGACTCTTTCACTTCACAAAAAACATACCCCCTATTCACTTCTCTTCACTAAAATACCTTTGAAAAACCTGATATAGACTTGCTGCTTAGAAAGAGAAATTTCAGTTATTTTGACTGTTGAATATAGAACTTAGAAGACACGCTACATATAATTGATAGCAGTTTACAGGAACAGATCTGCTTTTTAGACCACAAAACTGCTCAAGAAACTTTCTGTCACCTTGCTGACACTATTGACTTTACTCCAGATAATTGACTCATGAGTCCAAAGAGAGGGTGAGAAAATGCAGTCTTAATTAGCACCATTAACAACTGCAGAAAATTGAAGTTTCTCATGTGTTCTTTATTAAGACATCCCTTATGTGAGATGCTCTATTTCCTCTTCTATTTTAAATACAGGTGGGTTCAACATCAGAAGAAAATATTACCTGAAATCATGTTTAAAACAAGAAAGTGAAAAATATCCATTCAAAGCAGTAGCAATATCAGGTGTTCTATACAAATGATGACTGCCCAGAGCAAAGCAGTCAGTATATGGTTGTACAGTTCTCTGATCAGTAACTGTGAAATCTTATTTTTGGGGTGGGGGTGATACTTGTGCATGCATGTTTGTTACCCTTTTTCTTTTTTAATTCTTTTTAATGCCAGGGCAGATAAATAGCCCTTCCTCAACTTCTATCCTTATCTGAATAATATTAATAAGGAAGAGATTGAAGTCTAGGGATCCAAAATAGATTTGCTTACCTAGAAGCAAACCTTTTGAGAAGCTGTGCTCTGCAAAAAACCCCCACCCCACTTGTGAAGATACAGCTGAACATTATGTGACTGCCAATCCACTACATGGTCTTTAACTGAAAGCCCTGTAGCTAATGAGTTACCTCTACTGACACTTGACTTGCAAGCCACAATCTCAAAACTACAGCACAGTCACTTGTACTCAGTCAAAATGTTATGATGCTATTTCGTGTCCTTGACAGATTTAACATCACAATGATACACTACAGTAGCTCTGCTAAGAGTGGCTCCTGTTTTTAAAGCCCTTTCAATAAACAAGAAAATAAAATCCTTAAAAAAAAATAAAAACAGCCAACAGTTTACTTAGCAGAAATCTGTAACTTCTAAATGGTAAAAAAGAGATTAATATCATGAGAAAAATGAAGTCATGCAAATTACATTATCAGATTTTCAGTTTCTGCAGTGAATTACATGCAGCTGTGTGCATTTGGACCACAACTGTGCATGCTCTGCACTGCATCTCCTTGGCAGTTTGTAACAAGGCCATTTGCCACATAATAAGAGATCTGCTCAGATGGAACCTCAAATATTTACTTAAAACAACGGGGCTCATTACAATCAGTGTTTCACAACAGCAAGCTGCAAATTCAAAGGAAAATAGATGACTGTGTATATGTGGAAATACCATATTTTGATCCATGTACAAGAACATTTCCACATAACACTGGGAAAATGTCCAGAAGATGAGCACAACATCATCTTTAGTGTGGTACTGTGAGAAGCACATAACCCAAATACAGGTACAAATGTTCAGGACAGCTCCTGGGAAACTGCTGCCAACCCATTTGAAACTAGACACCCAGTGAAAGCAAACAATAACCAATCCATAGTCAGCTATCAAAATAAGCTGCATTTCTGTGTGCGGTTCTACATTTGATTTTTTTCTTGGTTCTATTTTTACACAATTTTCAGAAATATCTAAAGACATTTTGTTTGTTAAAAAATTCATACTGGAAGATATTTTTAACTTTACTATGCTATTCAGCAGAGCATACAGAATATGGAAATATAAATCCTCCACAAAGTATTCTTGTTTTAAAAAAAAAAATCACATTCTGATTCCTCATAAACTTCTGTGACATAGCTTTTGAAGCATAGACCAGCAAGAACTGTGCCTAACAGTGAGAAAACAAAGGCAGAACAAAGGAGATTCTTGAATTACTCCATATCTGAATTACTAACACACAACAATTCATGTTTTGTGAAAAAAAATTAAAAATCTTCTTATTGACATACCAGTGTTTTACTTTGACCCTCCTTCATATGACAAAGAACGTAACTGATTTGCCACGTTTGAGGGGTCTAAAAGTTAAACCTTTTACTCTAGGTCAGTCACAGTCAGTTCTCTTCATTCTTGTCAAAGAGAAACAAGCACCTCCAAAAGATAATACGTTTCATCCTAAAATAGCTTCTAAAGTAGGCCAGATTATTTATCTTTCAGCTATGCCTATTTATTCCATTTACTGGAAGGGAAGCCTTTGTGACTAGCATGAAATTAGACAACTCTCTTTAAGAGGACTGAAGTTACATAAAATTAAACCTGTTCAAATCATCTGTCTTTCATTTAAGGATTGGCATGGGAATACGTGCATTTAATACTATATTTATTTTTATTTCTGCAAGGATTTTTAGAGAGCAGTTAAACATTTCCACAATGTGTCATTGCATTCCATACAGTAACACACAGATTCCTTACCTGGGTGTAAATACATTGATCAAGTAAATGTTGAGCCTGCAAACAAGGTCCATTAAAAGAACTTTGTATTGGATCAATGGCCATTGCTTTCAGTTAAACAGTCATTATGTTGGTTATTTACTTTGCTTAAGTTTTTCCTAATCTCTTCGCAAGGAAAATTTTTAAGTATCTCCACTAAAAGCTTGGGGAGTGCTCTACAGCCTTTATTTCTCAAGGGTCCATGGGAAGAGAAATCAGACTTAATCTAAAGAAAATATTTCACCACACCAATTGAACCTGGGCTAGCAGGTAAATGTTGTCATCACAGCATGGCTCTGCAAAATTTGCCCATTGATAGATGTACTGTAGCTTTCTACATTATGTCAAACAATTAATTAGATCATTTTTTTTTTAAGCTAATATGTTGTCACCTTATTACAAAAGTTCCCATACCTTCTTGGTGATTTCTCATGTGTAGTTCCTCACAGCACTGACTCCTTCCCAGCACAGACAACAACCTCCAGCTCTCTCCTCACCCAGCTACCCCACTCTTTTGTGGCCCTCATCTTCTTATTGGACACAGCTGTGGCCTGTTCAGGGCAGGCCTGCTCCTAATCTTTGGTGATCAGTACAGCTGCAACTCCTCAGGTGTGAGGCTACCTTCTGCACTATTTTTTTACATTCTATCCCTCCACACTTACATACATTGATTTTTCTCCAAAAACACAAGCTATCTTCATTATTTTTCCCCATCTCTTTTTTCCTTCTTTCTGTAATCTCTCTAAAAAACTTTCCTTCTTTCACTTGCATTTAATTTTTTTGGTTTTGATTTTTTTTTTCTGCAAGTGTCTTCAAACTTTCTGCTTGTTCTCTTTGCCCAGTCTTTTAGAAGAGTGGGCCATTCCCATAATCCTTAACATGGTATATAAACAATTCACCACCTAAGCTAATAGCACCACACAGAAAGCAGCCATATATTAAAAGCTGCAAGTCTCATGTCCTGAAGGCTACCTACAATGCTCTCCCTACCTCTCCTTTTTTCTTCCCTTTTGCAATTAAGCTCACACCTTCTATTAATAGACTATCCTGTATCGGTGAGTTTTTCACACCATAACTGCATTTAGTGACTACTTTAGCTGTATTTCAAAAGTCTATTCAGGCACCCATCATCTTCAGTACAACCCAGTGGCAGGGTGTAATTTCTGAAGATTTATTCTGGTGATATTTTCTGCAGCAGCTAGCAGTATTGCAGCAGCAGAGAAACAGGCCTGGGAAGCATTTATATGGCTTGACAGTTTTCAAAGGACAACCGAATGTGCATCTAAAGCAGCTTCCAACCCTCTGAGCTTGGCCAGTCACACAGGATTTTCATCTCTCTCCATTTCCACCCACCATTAAGTTTTCTATGGGCAGCATAATTTCTACAATGAATGGATGTATTTAACTGATTTTCATCTGATGTTTCTGTCTTCCAGCCTGATAGGGTCTCCTGCCTCTCATGTAAAAAATAAAAACCCACTCATACTGGAAGAAAATGGCACAGGCACTTGGATTTTAGTTGTTGCAACTGTATGAAGCACTTGGGATATATTTGGAGGCAAAACACTTTCTGATGCCCAAAATTATTTTCCTTTATGGTCAAATAAGGAAAACTGCCTGAGGAAATAAGTGATTTCATTCAGCTTGTCTTTGAGAAAGGCAAAACCCCTTAGATTTCTAAGTTTTTCTGCAGGAGAAAACAAGTTGCTTTTTTAAGATTCTGTTGTGAACAATTCAAGGGGAGATGGTGTTTATTATATTAGTACAATCATTTAAGGCTAATTCTACCTTTAAAATATACAGCACAAGGCTGGATTGACATCTAAATGAAAACATAGATCAGTGGTCTCGCAGCAAGACAATTCCCCTGGTGAATGGGTTAAACTGTTGCTGTCAGATTGAATACAATTATTACAACTGATATGCAAAGAATTGCTCTGTCAGGAAATGTCACTGTCATTGAGCACTGTTCCCAGGCTGCCTCCAATTTTTTGTCTGGCTCAGAAAATTTTAATAACAGGTCAGAATTCAAATGGAAAAATTTAACCAAAGTTCATAGCTTCTCCCCAACTTCTATTTCAATTTTCATTTTCTGCTTTGTGTTTCACATAATTTTTTGGTTACCAGGAAACTTTTCTTAACTGTCCATTTTCTGGTTTACTTAACTCTTCTTCTCCATTTATTGTTAAGTGAAACAGTTTTTGTTGATATCTCTTACATGACTTTGTCTTTTGATTATTTTTTCAAATAACCATTAAGAAACCACAGAGACAGCAAAAGACAAGTACAGAAGAAAAAATAATTATTTTCTGAAGAGCATCACTTAGAACCTATTCACTGTAATGCCTACCCACACCCTGTGATCATTCCTTTTCCCATCCTTTCTTTATTGCAGTCCTCCAAAGGTTGCTTTTGGTGCTAATCTTTTTGTCCCTCTACATTTTTGCTCTCAGTAAGTGAGGCATTTTAGGACCTTGTATTTCTGTGCTAACTCACCAGATCCTCCATTTTGCATTTTGGAGAAAACAATCACCTTTCCAGTGTTTTCCGGTTATTTTCCAGCAGGTCACAGATTCCTGCTGTCCCTATGCATGACACTGTGCCAGATCTTTGAGTGAGTTTGCAAACTTCTAGTCCTGAAAGGCTGGTGGCTGGGGAATAATACTTTGGGAGCAAAAGTGCCCTCAGGAAAGTGGGTTGGGGATGGGTCAAAGGGGAGGTTAAGTGCCTGTTCCTAGAGTAACACTCTTTTCCAAGCCAATGAAGCAGGCAGGGTGAAATGCTGCTGTGATGGCAGGTAATCAGTTATTGACTTAAGGAAATTGGTGCTCAACAGGGTACTCAGCTTGACCCATCTGGGAACTGTCTTTGGGCTGGAGTGCCATCAGTAACTAAAGGATAGCAGTGCCAGAGGACAAACCCTGGTCTTTGGGGAATTCCTTTTTCCTCCCTTGCTGAGGAGCACCTTTTTCTGTATAATGTCCTGTCCCTCATAACCCAGAGCCCCCAGGAGGCTCAGAAAGGGGCTGACTTGCAACTTCTTCAGCATCTGTGATCCTTCTGCCCTTGCAGGTGGGAAGAGCAAGGGCTGCCTTCCCTGCCAGCCCCATGGAGGCTTTGCTGACCCGTGGGGGCTGAGAGCTGCAGAGCTGCCCAGCAGCCAGGCCACTGAGCCCAGCAGCCTCAGCTCCTCCTGCCCTGCCACTGCCTTGCATAACCTCTGAGAGACCCAAATTTGTCACTTCCCATCTCCTCCCTCTTCCTGCCACTCTGAACAAAGACATTGCCTCCTGTGCGACTCAAGCACACAAGTGTACCAGGGTCTGTAAATCCATTTTATTATCACTTTGTTGTGAAATTACAGACTCTGACCCTTTAGCCAGAATCCAGCTTCAGGTATGAACTAAATTCCCTCTTTTTAGGGAAAACCATCAAAATGCAAGGATTAATCCCACTTTAATTTGCCTCCTGGTATGCTGAGACAAATTTGTGTGCAGGTTCTTTTAACTGAAGATATATTACCTTTCTTAATTTTAACTTCTTGCAATAATCAACAGATTTTTGAAAACACTGACTTCTACCAAAAAATGTGATGACAGCTTTATTTCAGCCCATACCCCTGCATACAGCCATCCTGAGAAACATCCCTTTTCTTTCTCCCCTCATCTAAACTCTCATCTCATTTTCATCTTCTCAAATCTCTTCAATTTTCTAACTCAGGAAGTTTAAAGTTCACTTACTGTTTGCTGAAACCATTATCTCCTTTTTGCTTGAGAGCCTTGTATGTCCAGCAAACCACAAGGCAAGATGAGGGAGCAGTTATTGTATTGTCGTTGCCATCTAATTAAAAAGATCCACTGCAAAGAAGTGTCTAAAATTTCAATTAATTCACTAATATATATATATCTTCAGCTCTTTTGTCTGTGAATAAAACACTAAACCTAAGTACAATGTCTTCCTGAGAGTACTGGCTTCCTGAAATAGGAAGACTCAGAGGCAAGCAAATTGTTCTAATCAAAGCTGCTACTTTCACCTTCACTATTGCTAACCATAACACATCATTTTAGTGGAATGATTGAACTGATGCTTTGTGAGTGGATGTAATGGCAGATAACAGGGCATGGTCTAGGGAAACCAGCTGTCATGAAAATCTGCAGAAACTGGGGAATGAGATAATCCTTCTTCCCAGAATAAAGAAAATTGCTCCCCCTTTCTCAAGATGGGACAGAAATTCATCTTTTCCTCAATATTAAATGTTTCAGTAAGCTCTAGATGTGTGAAATACACATCCTTCATGCCAAAAGTCCCAGCTGTCCACTAAAGACTTGCCAATATCTCTTTTTTAAATATGCTGCCATATTCATATGGAAAGTGCTAAACAGTACTGTATAACATGATATACACATAATATATATAATTATGTGCTCTAAGCTAATTTTAATGAAACAATAACATGCTAATTTCTCATTTTTGTCTTTCTAGAAGTTTTATTCCTGTTTTACCAGTTCACCAAAATTTGAGCTAAATCAGATTACTAACTATGCTAAATACATATAAGCAACTCACTCCTCTATAATATTTAGTCCAAATATTTTTCTTCATGAGCCATTGTAAGATTTGACTATATGGAGAAGGCAAAATTTTCAAATCCAGTTTTCTCATTCAGACAAAGGACTCCAAAGTAGTTGCTCACAGAGAAAAAAGCACCAAAATTATATATTTTTAGAAGTAAGTATTTTTCCCTCATATTGGAGTGTAGTGTTTGAGAAGAAGACCTTCTACTTCTACCTGATTCAACATTCAGTCAGTGACAGGTAAGTAAATTAAGAGTAAAATCATATGTATAAACTGATTTTCTCATTAAAATTATAGGCCTTGCTGTCTTTTCAGAAGCAGACTCCTCTGAGTAAGTAAAAAGTGTTAATCATTTTGCATGAATTTGTTTTGAAACAATTATTCTTACAAATAATAAATATTAGATACTAAAAGACAAGTGAGTAATTCTGAATATTCTGAATGTCATCTTATTTATGTATAATCCATTTTTATATAGCAGGGAGCCAAGAGACTTTTGCTGGTGGATTGCTATGAATCAAAACATCTTATTAGCAATATCCTTATTTTCAGGACTATCACCTAAAATCATAAGCAAATTTTATTTTTTTTTTAAAGAGGAATACAATTACTCCTTAAATGTATTCTCAATATTTTTGATAGTCTTAGATTTTGTATGCTAATTTCCTTGTAGATAATTTAAAACCTTGAGATCAATTTGTTTAAGTGCAACAACCACTCCAGCCTAGGACAAAGAAAATATGATTGCTTAAATCTCATATATGCATCTTCCCATAGGAGTGGAATACAGATGAGCTGCAAATGAAACACTCTCATCACCACACTGCCCAAAGCAATTTTCCAGTATGCCCCCTCCCCTCAGGACATATTTTACTCCACCTTTACTATGTTTATAACATGATTTACATGTTAATGAGAAGTGACAGGGACTAAGTAATTAGGAAGCAAGACTGTAGCTCGTCATGCATTTTAAATACTGTAGACTGCAATTCTGAAATAAATATTCAGCCCCTTTCCTCATTTTCTTCTTAATTAGAAAACACAATCAATTTAGTCTCTATAACCCAAATATACCTTCCAAAGGTAAATAATGGAAAAAAATGCATTACTACAATAAGCATGACTGATCAGCCTAGTTCTCATATATTTGGTAATTTTTTTTATTACATTCTGTTTATTAATCTTGGACATTACAGTGAGAGCAACATAAAATCTAGAGAACAGTCCTTCCTCTGGGGCTGTGACCTCTGTAAAGCCACAGTGGTTTGCACTGGATGGAAATGCTGCATGGATGTGCAGCTGTGTGTCTTACCTGGATAATTCTGTGGGTAAAGAACTTTGTGTTGTGACTGGGGAGAACATCTCTACATGGGGCTATCAAGGCCCTACAATAAAGTCTGAAGGCTTCTGTGTTTGGACAGAATGTCTTTCTGATGATGTACAGGAAGAAAAGTGAAGAAATTCAGGACAGCTGACAACTCCTGTGTATGTATAGAAGGCAAGGAGTGGGAATTGCCTACCAGTACAGCCATTTATATAGCAGGGATGAAAATGGTGCCAGTCAACCACAACCTCTTTCACCTTCATCTCCTTTCACACCCCTTCCCCACACAGAGGGACTTTGCTCTTCCCAAGTTTTTACACGGTGCTCTTTGTAAGATCAGGACCTCAGAAAATAAGGTTTACCATTTCAATACTCATTGTCTATAGTGCCAAGGGAATTAAGTTTCAGAATACACTTCTGATCTATGAACACATTACCATTCCAATTATTCAGGTCAGGAAAAAAGAGTAAAAAAAGTAAGTTGCTTCATTTAATTGAAAAAAAAAAAAATCAAATCCTTCTCCTTGCAGATCTTCACAGTTCTTTGTGCCAAATATATAACAAAGCTTAAAGACCTCTGAAGCTAAAAACTCTGTTGGGTTTATGTTACCATTCTATGCATTTTGCTTTCAAACATAAAAATGCTTGGAGTATGTCATAGCAATGTGGTGCTTTTTTTAGTAAGAGGTGCTGCAGGAAACAGAATGCACATTTACCGGTCCTTATTTTGTTACTGAAAATAATTGTAATGGGTACAGATATGATAGAAATTTCTTGGTAGAGAAGTGACCAAAATGGAGCTTATAACTATTAGATATGTGATGATAGGTATCCTACCTCTTCTCTGAACAAGAAATACTTTCTATCACCCCATTTACAGTTCACGACTGCCTGGTAAACTCTGTTAATTCACAGGACTTTTAGGTTTCCAGATGTGTGCTGCTTTTGCATAGCAGCTGTTATGGGCTACCTTTTGGATTTGTGCTGGAAAGAGTGTTGATAATTCAGGGATATTTTAGTTATTGCTAAGCAGAGCTCACACACAGTAAAGGTCTTCTCTGTTCCTCGCCCCACCAGCAATTGGGCAGGGGGTGCCCAAGGAGTTGGGAGGGGACACAGCTGGGACAGCTGACCCCAACAGACACCATGGCCTCACGCTCAGCACAAAGCAGGGGCAAGAAGGAGAAAGCAGGAGGCTTTTGGTGTGGTGGCATTTCTCTTCCCAAGTCACCCCTGTGCATGATGGAGCCCTGCTGTCAGGGAGGCTGCTGAACACCTGCCTGCCCATGGGAAACAGTGAAGGAATTCCTTATTTGGCTTTGCTTGCACACACGGTGATTTTGCCTTACCTACCACACTGTCTCTATCCCAGCCCATGAGTTTCCTCACTCTTGCTCTTCTGATGCTGTCCCATCCCCTCCAGGGGCAGTGAGTGAGCAGCTGTATGCAGCTCAGTTGCCAGCTGGGGTTAAACCATGACAAGATGCTTACATAGTGCTAAGAAATCTAAGCATTCTCTAGGGGCATATTATATACAATTGCTATACATGCAAGGTCTTTACAGCCATTACCATGAAAAGGATCTTGTTGATACAGGATTTGAAAACTAATCATGCATATACGATAAAGATTGAAGTATAAATAGATTTTACCCAAACTGAAGTGCTAAGAGATGACAATGATGTATGCAAAGAAACTCCAAAGTAGTGTGAACAGTTTACTTTTGTCTCTTTTTCTAAAGAAATATATTCACAACTTTTCTCTCAGTATGACAAGTTATACTCTAGTTATTATATTTAAATATGAACATTAATGTCAATCTGAGAGCTACCCAAAGGTAAGCAAAACATGGCAGTGATTAATTGTTTTTTGTTAGCAATTTTCATGGGAATACACTCTAAATATCTCAGCTTGAGGTACTCGTCTCCCTCATCTATAAAATATGCAAAATAGTTAATTAAAAAGGGACAGCCAAGCTATTTCCAGATCTATATTACCTATATTGAACACATATGGAAATAAAGAGCCAAAGCCCAACACTGAAAGGTAACTGGCAAGTACAGGATTTTCTTGTAATTACCTCTGAGCTCAGCTAGCCAGATAAGCATAAATTGCAGTCTGTCTAGCCATTGAATATAGGAAGATAAAAGGTGAATTATTCCTTTGAACTAATTTTTGACAGGTGAAGTGCTGGTAGAATAGTGAGACAGACTTTCTCATCTTAATAAAAAAATAATTAATAAGTCAACTTGACCATCTGTTTACATATTGTATTGCTACTACTGTATCTGAAAGAGTGTGAAAGATGAGATAAAAAATGCCCCTCCTAATAATGTTTAGTAAATTAGTTTTTTTTAAAAAATGAAGAAAGGAGAGTTTGAAATGCAGAGGTTTTAAAGGGCCAAAATAAGTTCTGAAAGCTGAAGCAGGTATAGTCGACCAAGAAAAGTGGATTTACTTAGCATTGGTGCAGGAGCATTTCTATAAATTAACCCAAGGTCCATGTCTCATAATTCACTTGACAGTTTATCAGCCCTGAAAATGAATTCAGGCAATTTAGATGAAGGATGGAAGCAGTGGCTTCAAAGCCCTATGAGGCAGCTCAGAAATATTCCCTGAGCTTAAGCTTTTTGTGTTCTAAAGGTTAATGGTCCCCAATCATGCCTTCTACTGGGTTTTATTAGTGTAAAAACCAGCCTGCAAGATATGCTGGGTACAGCATAAGAAAGGTAAATAGCATGAAAGATAGTTGTTTTCAAATCAAGCTACCTTATATTTGGCTTAGGGAGGATGGGTTTATGAGTCTTCAAAGCCACTGAGGAAGAGCCAGGACTACAAGGAAAACCACACATTGTCCATGGGCTTTTACCATGGTTTGCTAGGTCCTGTTGCTGTCTAAGGGTTATATTTGGCACAAGACCTTTCAAACGTGCAGTAGGCATTAATGTGTCTTCTAACCAATCCATTATACTGATGAAATCTGGCATATGGTCATTTACAATTAGTCAAAATAATTTTCAAATATTATGCTTAGGTCTGATCCTCTCTGCACACATCTGCAGTTTAGGAGTCAAAAGTCACAAAACTATCTTTTATGAATTGAGCAGCTACATGCACAATGGACAATTTTGATGGGACTGTGGTTCCTCATACACACAAAAACTCAAAAAGAGGATTCTTTAATTCATGTATTCTTAGCATTAAAGGGACAGATCTCACTTTTGTGAGACAAAATTCTGTCAGTAATAGATTTACTAACTGTAAGCAAAATTGTCAATGTTTCTGTTATCTTTTTTCCTTAGTTCTCATAATGTTATGAAAAAGACTGTCTCAAGCAGAAAACACAGGCTTAAGCCTGATAAACATGACTTTGGCTGATTCTTAGTATTCTTAAATACTTATTGTAATGATCTGGACTTTTGGCTGCTATTTTTTTTTTTCTGTCCATTGTGTAGTGTTGGTCTTTCTGCCTGAATTCCGACTCTACAGCAAAATTCTGGTAAGAATTTAATGTAATTAGGGCAGTCTTTATTCCTGCTCCAAACGGCTTTATAGCAATGCCATGCCCTATTAAACTGCCTTGTGCCATGCTGAGAGAGTGCATGAAGTGGTCTGTGGCTGTGGATTCAAAGACTTAACACTGTAGTCATATTGCATTGTGAATGGCACTGCATGGTTCTATTAGACAAACTATAAAAGTTGCTGCACTTAATCTCTTTAGGTAATCTTCCTGACACAGTCCTTCTGTCCAAGTTGGGGGGGAAATGCCCTGACTTCATTGCTGTGCAAAAACCTGAACTGGAAGGAGCTGTTGTGAGCATCAAAGATGATCACTTGTTGCCTTGCTCTTCCATCTCTGCTGAAGTTTCTTTCACCATGATAAACTCATTCTGAGAGTCAGGCTAGAGATCTCTGGAAGTTAAGATGCACCTGTCCCAAGCTTGCAAGAACCTTTATTGGAGACTGATGGGAAAGAAAGGACGTAAAGAAATCTCAACAAATGAGAATGCCCTATACACTACTCTTAATATCTTTTACTTTTCCTCAGAAGGGCAATAGTACTGCCAATATCACAATAAGCTCTTAGATTTCAGTTCAGCTTCACATGTTGCCTTTTGTATAAAACACAAAGAATGTGAAGGAAACAGCAGGTTCTCCTTGTATTTTAGATGGCTGAAAAAGTTTGTGTACCTTAAACTTTTTTAAGATATAGCTAGATTTAATATTGCTGTAGTGGTGGAAAGTGTTGGATTCTTTAATTTTAATCAGGATATCTATTTTAAACTTAGAAGCTTCCTGATAAAAAAATGAATGAAAAAACTCTACACTGTAAAGTAGCATTTAAAATATATATGCCCATCTTCCTTGTAAAGTTAAGCCTGTCTTCCTTGTAAAGTTAAGCCTGTAGATAGGTTTTTGGGCATTCACATCTCAACTGAGAGAAGGGTTCAACACTTCTTCATCTAAGTAATAGGATAGCCACTTCTAAATTTTTAATCCAGGTAAATTTTGATCATTCAATAATCTCTTGTGATAAGATTTTTGACTATATTTTTCAGACTTCAGACTCTGAATAAATACTAATGATTTTACAGTAGGCAACAGAGGTTATAGCTTGAGGATGTTTTTCTTCCTGCTGTAAAAGCATGTTATATAAATTATTAGAGAACACTAAAATGGTTTTCTTTTAATTAGGAGAAACACATTGAAGTGACGCAAAATTGATAAAATTATTCACTTACCCTCCTAAAACAGAATAAATAAAATTCAAAAGGATTAATACATATGAGAGATCATAAGTGAAAAGAGAACTGCAGTATCTCTCTAGTTTTATTAGAAATAAAAAACCCTCATGCAATACTTTTCAATTACTAAACTAGTGTTTATCTTTTCACATATTCACAAAAAACTGCTAGTAGCTATTTAGTCTTAGATTTTTTATTTACAGCCCAAGAGAATCATTCTGATTAGCCAGTCTGACCTCCTTGATAATCTTTGCACATAACATTACACATAACAGGATATAACTTTTTAAAAACATTTCTTTAATACTTAAGGTATTTTAAAGCCTTTTACACAGTAATAAAATAAAACTGACCAAGCAGTGTCCAGAAAATATCCACCAGTTCTCCAGAGGACTACAAACTTTAAGTGCTCCAGTGGAAGTGATTGCATATCTCAGAGTGAGATGATATGAAATTTTAAAAGGTGATGAACTTCTTAACTAAATGTAAAATTTAGCACTCATTTACACTCTGAAATATTTTATAGCCTAGCAGAAAACACATACAATATATATTTGACCCCAAATTGATTTTTTTATAATACTCAATACTTTTTACATAACACTGTAAGTTTTAAGTAACTGAATTTAAAAAAAATAATTTTTTTTATACTATGAAGAATATAAGTGCACTCTGGCATGATCAAACTAGAGCAACAAATTTTGAAGTTTACTGCAGATCAGCTAGAAGAAAATAATATTATTCTCATATACTGAACATGGCATAGCACTGACTAACATGAAAGAATATGCAGCATTACTTTTAAAGTAATTAGAAATATTTAGATATTTATGATTATATTTATATTTATTAATTAATATTTATGATTACTTGGCATATTGAAATCAGCATTTGCATAGTGCAAAAATATATAAATGTAATGGCTTCTTCACTATTTTTTCTTACTTTTTCAATGTTTTAAAAGAGGGATTTTTTTAAAAGTTAAAAGAGCAGATGCAAATTGTGGGCTATATATTTTATGCCTAAAGGCCTTCCAAACTCTTCATTTGTCTTTATCCAGCTGTGTTTTTTAGCTGCAACCTCTAATGCAGAAGCAACCTTTACCACTTCTGACTGGCTTACAAACTCATGTCGTTGTGTTTGCCCAGCATCATCCAGGAATGCAAATGGAATATCAGAGCAGCATGTGACCTTTACACAATCCCACTTGATGCACCAGCACCAGGGGCTCCAGCAGGTCCTTGGAGCTACCCAGTGCACTCCCCTGTGTGTGCAGTCCCTGTGGG
Source organism: Agelaius tricolor (assembly GCF_023055355.1). NCBI lineage: Eukaryota > Metazoa > Chordata > Aves > Passeriformes > Icteridae > Agelaius > Agelaius tricolor. The sequence goes on from NW_027269263.1 coordinate 58,318,572, forward strand.
ATACACACAGGTGCACCTCCCTCCCTGCCCAGGGAGATGTCTGAATCAAGTGCAAGGTTTGGAATTTAGCTACAGGATAAACCATGAATTTCCTTTCTTCAACATAAGTGCAGAAATACATGATCATTACCAAAACCATCCAGAAATACACAGAATAACCTTAAAGCTCAGCTGATATATTGGACAAAGCATCTAGAAAATTCTTCATTATTTCCACTACTGATGTAGGCACAGCAAGCAATTAAGGAAAGCTCCAGGCTGTAAGAAAATGCCTTTCACGGGGTGATGTGATAGATTAATCTGACCTTTTCAAAGGCATGGCCCACACAGATTTCATACGGCGAATCCTGTATCAATTGCGTCTCTTTGACCTAGACACTCTTCCTAAGGAAAGCATGAAGGGAATGACTTGCTTTTAAGAAACCTGAATACAGGTGTCTCCACTTAAACCCAATGCTTTATGTTCAACAGAAATCAATTCAGCACTGTAAAAGACTACAGAAGTCTGAACAATCAAGTGAACAATCCACTGATCTCCAGGATGAGCTGCAGCGCCACGTGCTCTCCTGCATTTCTTTTCAGATCTCATCCAGTCCCCAGATCCAGCTTTTATTAGTCTTTGTCTTTTAAAGTAAAATGCTTCTTCTCTCAGAAACTACTTTTTCCATAACTACCTCATAAGTACATTTTTGCATGATCAAGTCAGATTTAATTTTTCTTTTTTTCTTTATACTATATATGTTCAGATTATTTGGATTCTCTCAGGTTTTCTAGAATTAGAATCAGTCTTATCTTACTGTTATTTCCTGAACACTTTCCAAATATGCAGATTTTACTGAATAGGATATATCTCTTACTTCTGTCATGAAACCTCTATTCTCTGACATTACTGAAAACTCAGAATTATGCTTTCCAAGTAACACCAGCTGACAAGTATTACAGGCTTTGGAAAATGTAGTGGCATAAAGAAGCATGGTTAACTCTTTTATTTTGTTTCAGGTAGTTTACAAGCCTTATCAAACTGTTTTTTATTTTTGCATTAAAGGAATGGACTGGGAAAACAAAAAGTCATATGTTTAATTCTATGTATAGTTACTTTTAACAATTTCAGCAGCCCTAACCCTAGCAGGTATAAAGACCTATGGTAAGGATATAGTTTTGAATCACCACTTTTAAAATCAAAACAAAACTAAGCTGTATTCTCAGTATTTAGCATTTAATTCCTAGATATATGTTTAGGAGCATTGAGTCTAACCTGAAACCTTCTGGCACTGGATATTTAGGCTAAAAATTTCAGTTAGGCCCTTTTATAATAGACGGACTATTTAAACCCCCCAAATAATCACTAGTCAATTATGAACAGGATGGACTATGACTGAGACTGAGTGAACATGGTCAGATGGGCAATTACTCTGCTGGCAGGTTGCTCTCCACTACTGAATTTTCATGGAGAAACAAGACAGGAAAGGAAAAGAGATTTTCATTGACAGAGTTAAAACTGGAAATTTTCAAAAGTTTCCCTACTCTGAGCTGAAGAATGAAAAAAAAAAAACTCTCTTAAAAAATGTCTGATGGAATCATTTAGTTAGTATGGAAAATAAATAATTCATGCAATCTGTTCATTTGGCTTGAACACAAAAAATGAAAGGTAATAAATTATTATAGTTGAAGAGGTCACCAACAGAAACCCATGAAACAATGTTCAGCCAAGTTTGGTGGAAATAGAACAAATCTTATGAAAAATGCTTTTTAAAACGTATGGCTAATACTGCAAGGAAAGCTCTTTTAAAGTTCTCATGGATCAGTTGAGGACATTTTTGTAAGAGAAAGATATGAAAAATTCAATATTACACATAACATTAATGCTTGAATATTGTATTGCATATCACTTGCACTTCCATTTCCCTGAAATTTTCTGTCCAAGACCATGCAACTGAAAGCGAAAGGGTAAAAGCTATTAATATCTTGTAAATATATGTATTTCTTTTAAAATAAAGAATCAATTAATGAAGCATCTATGCTGTTTCTACTTAAGATATGGAGATGTGTTCTGAAAATGAATATTATCATTTTTAAGTGAATCTGTCAAAAATAATTGTGTAGCAGCAGTTTAGAGGAGTACATGCTATGAATATTCGCATTGGCCTAGTTGTAACACTGTTATTATAACTGTTTAATAACCACATGCTTCGCATTTACTACATATGAACATAGATTTTATTTGAAGATGCTCTTGTTATACAATTGAGGTTGGTCAAAAGAGAAGTAAACAATTTGGGAAGAAATTTCCTCTGACTTGATGGAATCAAAAATATTATCTTTGAGTGTGTCAGTAAGGGCATGCTACATACATACTGAAAAATAATCTCCTGTAAAACAATAGATGTTGAAAACTAGAAAACAAAAAGACTGAAAATTCACCTGAATGTTTACTAACTCTCAAAAACAGGATAATGTTGGTGTGAGTATTTTCATGCTCCCCATCCATCAAATTCACCAATTAATTCCAATCAGATCTCTCGGTTTTCTGGTGGTAGAGTGGTTATACAATATTTGACTAAATATATGCCATTGACCTATCCTGACTAATCTTTTCATCCATGTTGAACTGAGTCATTTTGCTCATGGGACTCCTCTCATCTGGCCACACAAAATATTGCTACCACACTGTCCTACCAGCTCAGTGAGCACAGGTAATTTGACAGCTCTAATGAGTTCTGTACACACAGTCCTGAGAACTCAGTAGAATTTCTATTCTAATTCATTCAAAGAAAAGGTCAGTTTGCATATTCTGTCTCATTGCTGTATAAAAAGTGTATAGTACATAATGACTAAAGGCCAATTCCCTCAATCATTAAATGTACAGCATTCATGGTGTTAATACTAAGGTTAAAAATATATATTTATGGACATTTTTCTATTGTATTTATTTCCTAACAACCACCTCATCAATAGAACATTGAACACCTTCTGAAAAGTCTTCTCTAAGTGTTGATTATTTGAAACAAAGAGGCCTTGCTTTGATAGAAACAAATTTTGTGTTCACTAAAGTATCCATATAATTCCTGGGTAGCTAAAAGCACAGAATTCTCAGGTGCAGGGAACATACTTATTGCCAGACAGAAATACATTTTGCAATATATTTTCTCATGCTGTAACTCTGTATTTTTGAAAAAGTGAACTATTTCTTCTTTAATATTTAGAGAACTTTTTTGAAGAACCATATTTTTTGTTTTAAAATATGTCAGAGAGACATTACTGGAATATCCTGATTTTGAAAATATGAAAAAAAAAGGTTGATGACATTCTCACAAATAAATGGGCCTTTATTCCCTAAACAGTAAATTACTCAGTGACATCATTGACAGAAGCTCTGGCTATGTTGGAAAGTATTGATTCATATTACTAGACAGTATCTAATTAATTTGGTGGATTTCAAACCATTTCAGAACTGACTGACAGGTGGAAATGACCCAGTTGAGTAGGGGGGAAAAAAAGGGTTTGCACATATAGCTGCAGCACAGCTGACCAGGAGCAAACACTGCACAACCACACAGACATGCAGGGAGGCTTCTGCAGGAGCTCTTTCAGTCTATTTGGGTTTTGTCAGTAACATTAAAATACCCTAGCCTTATGTTTTCTAAACACTTCATCCTTGTATCAAAAAACCCCTAAGCTGTGAAATATTTTTAAAGTTAACAGTGTGCAAGGAAAACATTCAGAATGGAGTTCTATGAAAAGAATTTTCTAGTAGAAGGTTGGATCGTAGTTCAAAACCACAAAAAGATTGTGAAAAACAAGTGTTCAAAAACACAGTAAAAAAAGACTTCTTTTAAAATCTGTTATGCCTTATCAAGTAAACCTGTATTCAGTGTCCTCTCCACAGGTTTTTGTAAAGGGAAAATGTCGCTATAAACTGACCTTTTCCTGAAGCATTTGCTAAAACTCTACAAATGTCAAAACAGCAGTTCAAAATGAAAACAGCATCATCAGGAAGGAAACTCCAGGGGTACTTGTGCATGTAATTTAACAAAGTAACTCGATGTATGAACTGTTTTCCCTTTGGCATGTAAGATCCCCATCAAACTACTAGACCTCTAGCTCTTCATAAGGCAAAAATCTAGCCAATAGTTTTTCTAACATGCAATGTTCAACAACTTTCCTGGCATTAAATGTGGTTTAAAAAAATAATGAGAAAAGCAAACTAATAAGGTTTAATTACCACTGAATAACATGCAGGTCCAAATAACATGAAGAAATTTCAGGGCAATCAGACAAAAGTACACATTGTCCAGGTCTCTTTTGTCCTTTTTCATCTTTTATTGTATCACAGTCAGTATTAATACATTTCTCTGTCACCACAGTAAATGAATCCTCATTTTGTTTTGAATGGGTATTCACGGTGCTTCAGGAAGACCTGCCAGTTGAACTGGAAGGCTGAGAGAAACAAAAATGCATAGAAGTGAATACCTAATGTTTCATCCAATCTTATTTTCAAACAATTGCATGACCCCAGGATGATAACTAACATTATAGGGTTTTTATTTGACTATCAAAATATCAGAGAGCTAGAGTGGAGAACAATATAACTGTATTTGAACCTAAAAAAATGCCACTGCCTTTGGGATTACTGGGTAGCTTTGAAAAACAACTGTCATAAGAGATTCTTACAAATGTCATTGATTGATTGAAGGAAACAAAAAGCCACAGTGTTAATCCTAACCTCATTCTTTTGGATACTTATCCATCTCCTGCCTTTTAAATCTGTTGTCACATGCTTGAAGTTCACCAGACACTACAACCATTCATTCTTCTGAGTTATTACAGAAAAAGAACCCATCCCACCTCACTCAGGAAAGCCTCTAAAATCACTGAAGTTAATCAATTCACTTAAAATGCAGGAAAAAATTATATGAATAGAAGTCAAACAACCAGTCTCAATGACTGAACCTTGAAGACAAGGCAGCAGATAGCACAGCAGTCTCAGAATGGCTAAACTAATACTAGTGAGTAGAAGCACATCTATGCAAATGATTTTGTGCAGTGAGTTTGTGGAAGGTACTGTTTAAGAGCATTGATCTCACTATTACTCTAAAATATTAATTTACCACAGAGATGTAACTAGTAAATTAAAATATCCAGTGCCTGGTACAACAACTAGGGTTCCTTCTGGGTTCCTTCCAACTTGAGATGTTCTACAATATCCTACTCTATTAGTACAGACTTTTGGCAGACCATTGGAGGTGAAAGTAGGTGTTCACAGGATAGCAGTAAAGATTTTGTGACTGATGGATGCACAGGTTTGAATACTGAGTTTTTTCCCTAATGACTCCCAACAAATACTTTCTACAAAGCACATATAGACCTCATCCTTTTCTTCATGTTCCCTTTCACTTGGGCCTAACTAAAACCAAATTACTGACCTGCAGCCAAACTTTCTGAAGTTGCTGGGTTGAAAAAAATGTAGCAGAAAGTCAAATATGACCTTCAAGCTAACGGAGATCATGAAACAAAATCATTTCTTGTTATGGAAATTTAGAGGGTAGGTTGATAAAATACAGATTCATGGGGACTGATAAATCCTTACAGTATAACATAAAGAAAAATATCCAACCCATAAATGAATCCATTCTATTAGAAATACATCTTATACTAAAGTGTGAAGCACTGGAAATCTGTAGAGCATCAGACTGAGTTTGATAATCAAGAAACACACTGGATGTTATATCCTGTTGGAAGAATTATGCCTGCTGCTCAGCTTTATGGCTGTCTAGAAGCCATTAAAGTGCATTTAGCTGGAAGTGAAACAATATTTTTCACTGTTCAAATGTGGCAGTTTTGAGTGTGAGACAGAAGACAATTTAGGAACCTCTGAAACACTCGTTGGTATAATAGCAGCGATCCATCCTCCCTAAAGCAGCAGCTAATGCTTTGGTTTTCTCCTCTTTTTAACTAGCAAAGTGCTCAGAGGAGCTCTTGGTAAACCCTGCTTTTGCCCCAGCTGGCTTTGCTGGTCTTGACTCCTAAGATTTCTGGAGGCTCACCTGTTTTGCGCAGTGCTTCATGCCCTTAATTCATGCATTAAAAAGCATTTCCTCTGCCTTGTAAACAAGGTGGGAGTTTGTTTCCATAGAAACAACAAAAAACCGGGAGCTGTTTCTGTTTCCATAACTGTGAGGCCCTGGTTTTATTCCTTAGGAAAAGCATAAGGATCCCACATCATGCCCTCTGTGAAGGGAACACAAGAACCAGCACCCGCCTAGATAAAGTCTAATTCTCTCAACTGTGAATCATAAACTGACCTCACTATCCTTCTGTTTATTGACATGTAAGCCACAAATACGATATTTCCTAACTACACTGTTATTACCCCATCACCATAGTACAGTTTTTGGTTCCAGCTAACATTTTAATATCAATGCATGCTATTCAGAACTGGACCTTTTTACATTATTTCCTTGGCCAAATAATAAAATGATTCAATTATACCAAAATTTGGCACAAAACAATGCCAAAACCATGAGGTTTCCATGTAATATAGAAGCTGACCTAAACAGAAAGAACAGTAATTTTTATACAATCAATTTTCTTTTGATTTTCTCTCTACATACTACACATATGAAATCTCAATTTCTGTTTGCTCCAGCTTCAGGAGTATTGCAGCACAACAAATACTGAACACTTTAACTCCTCTGAGTCCTCAACAGTCAGCACTTGTTTCACATTGGGATTTTCTAAGGACTACAAGACTCAAGTTTTTCATTCAAGTTACTGATAGGTTCATGTTTAGTGGCTAGTAAAACCTTTTTTTTTCTTTTTGTTTTTAATGACCATATATTTGCACTATCAACTATGACCAGAGTTGTGAATTCTTTCCTCTCCTTTCCATATGCACTCAACATGTGTGCACCTTGTTTCATAATACAGATCTAATTGCTTGTATAGCCACATTATACAGTTGTATAATGTATACAGACAGTTGTAATCATTAGAGACACAGACACTCTGTGTCTTCATCAGCAAGTTACAAGCAAAAGGACAAAGTAAAGAGAAATCCTTAAGGCTTTGAATATAAATATTACAGTACAGCTGGCAAATTCAATTTTTTTCTTTGATATTCTTAGTAAATACATATGATATTTTGATATCATATTTTGATATTTGATAATGAGCATTAGGTTTATTCTCAAAATGAGTAAAAGCATCATTCCCAATCCCATTCCTTTCCTTGTTAACTCTTCTGTTGTTTTAATATAATTCTCTCTTCAGATTTTTGTTTTCCTTGCAATTAATAGTCTTTCATTTCTACTCACTGGTATTATAATTTATCTGAGTTCATTGTAATCTCTGTCCTGTTGACATCTTTTTTTTCTGAAAGTTTACACTATTACTCAGCTGAGTGATTTCACTGACTTCACAGGGCAAAGAGAGAAGGGGTGATAGATAAGTACTCAACAGAAACCCCAGGTGCAGATAATCACTCCACTTATCACTGTTTTCTGCCTTGTTCCCTTTCCAACTTTAAAAATATTTCCAGAACCTTTATGAGCTGTCTTTGTTATGCTCTCTACAGGGGAAAAATAAAAGAAGACAGTCTGAAATAAAAAAGCAGGTCATATCTTTACATTTCTAAGCCTCAGAACCTGCAGTGAGACTCAGTGATAGAAATGGGATACAGAGAAAGAATTCTGCTCTTTCTAGGGCTTGAATGAATGAAAAGGATACTCATCCCAAAATATTTTAGTTGATTTATATGGTCTTTGAGTCACTGTACAAGACCAACTTTCACTAAGTTGTAAATCTCAGCAAATCAGAAGCTTCCCAGAGAAATTCCCAATCACACAATTCATCACCCTGGTAGACCTAAGGTCCTTCATGAAATACAACAAAAATCTCTTGTCTCAAAACTTCGTTTATCATTTATGGAACTACAAATTAAAAAAAAAAATACTTGGCATCACCTTGAGAAGATTCTTTAACTAGACAGGAGCACAAAAACTATAAAACCTACCTGCCTACCAGGTTTATGCAGAATTTACTCTCAAAGAACGGAGTATGAAGTAAAAAATTCTGGTCCAGAAAGCAGAAAACGTTCTGTATTTTACAGACCCTAATCTTATTGGATAAATTAGGATAATCTTGTCAAGAGTACATGAAGTTCTATTTCTTTCAAGTTACATCAGGAATATAGGTCCTGCTGTCAATTACTTCATCCCAGTGCTTCAATTACACATAAAGAAGAGAAATTGTGACATCTAAAAGATTGATAATAACAAGAATGTAGTCTGAAAGTATATATGTATAAAATCCATACACAAATGCTTTTTCACAGCAACTACTCTTCTCAGGAAGAAAGAATGGGATCAAATCCTAAACAGTGGCATCAACAGCAAGCTTAAAAAAATCATGCCATGAGACTCCTGCTCATTTTTTTCTGAATATTGGAAATTATTCAGTGGAGGTTGCTTTTTTATTTTTTCCCAAATGTCTGGTTTCTCAGTTCCCTTTATCTGTTCTTTCTGAAATGAACACTATGGCTACAAAAGCTCACACTCTTCGACAATGAGACCGTGTCAACAATCACTTTTGAGATAATTCTCTAATCTTCACTGATAGTCAATGGAATAAGTACCTCATCTATAAGCACCTCATTTTTTAAGAAGCAGAGCCTGAAGTGAGTAGCACTTGCACTGGTGGCCACATCATAGACATTGGCTGTATAATTTATTGCTGTACAGTGACAAGTACTAAGACTAGAAGATAGGGATGTAATGGAGGTCATGGAAAGACACATTGTGTCAGAGGTTAGGGCACAGGCCTAGGAATGGTGAAACACTACTTCAGCTTCCTGTTCTGCTACGTGGTCCTGACCAAGTTATCTAGCTGCTTTAAGTTAGATTTAAGTTAATTAGTCATCTTCTCTGTAGATATCTCAGCTAGTTATCCAGACTCCCTGTGTGGTAAATAAGACGAGATGACTCACACCCTCATCACCCCGTTCCCACTGAGGGCCTACAACAGGAGTTTAGCAACTAGTCCAAGTGCAAAATTTGCATTATAAAAGTACAAACGTAGGTGAGAGTAATCTTGTTCTGCATTAGAGATCTGGCTAGACTAGATAGACTAGATATAAAAGAGTTTCTATTTTATCTGATTCAAAAGTAGCTTCAAAAAATGCCTGAAGAGGGAAAAAAGCACTTTGAAGCATGCTAGACCCACTAACTATTATTTCTTTTACCCTCCCCTAATGGTGTGACTAAGTTCCTAATTGAATAATGGGTCCAGTTACATTTTCTTCCTTGCAAAGGTGCCATAAATTTACAGAATAAAAATTGTGAAATACCCAGATAACACAATAATGGAACCATATAAGTACCTGTGAGAGATGTATCCAGCACTACCTGTATATGATCTTCTAAAAGTGCAAAATGTAATGAAATAAATCCCCTCTGCCGTATCATTATGACTGAACATAGTAAACATTTAAGGTCAGAAATGGAAAAATGAAAAATTTAAATCTCTTATATGCATTTTTTTGTCTTCTGCTAAGGCACAAGTCTGCACATGGTTGTCTAGAAAATTCACAGTGTATTCATCATCTTCCATGAAGCAAACATTTGGGAACAAGCAGACTGGCAAGCAGATAAAGTGAACATAATCAGCTATTTTTACAAATGCCCTTCTGACTTTCACAATTCATTGATCAAATGCTGATTTTTTTTTCCTATTTTATATATAAGAAATTTGCACACCTCTTTAGGCTGCTTGGTTGAACCAGCTGGCAGAGATTAAAGATTACTGAATTCTCTCTCATCTGTTATTCAAAAGAGTAATCCCATTGCACATAGAAGAAAATAATTTTGCATTAATGATTAAAGACATAGATTTGAAATCAGCTAGAGATTCTGGAACATCATGCTAATGCCTTCCCCATCAGTTGTAATTGCAGAGTTCTAGACCCACTGATCCTGGGGCTATGGTGCCTTTCTTTAAGGGCTGAAGGGAGCAGATATGTCCTCTGGATTTTCTATTTGAGCAGATGCATTGCTCGAGGCATCTCAAGCTCTACAAATTTACCTTGCAGTTTTAGTGGATTTTCCTGGATTCAAAGTGAAGATTAAGAGTGGCTGCAAATGGATACCAAACACCAAGAGCTGGTTTTGAGATGCTGCTTGGAAAACCTCAACTACATTCTCCAAGTGATGTCAGCAAACCACAGGCAGAACTGTTACTCAATCAGGAAATTCACTCAGTGAAGTTTAGGTCCTGCAGCCACCAAGGTGTGAGACCAGACAAGCACTTGGTTTCTGTATCATCTTGCATTTGAAAAAGAAGAGAATTGTGGACCTGTTCTTTGGTCAGCATCAGTTATCTTTTGATGCAGAACATTCAATTAATATTATGTTACAAATATAATGTAGAAAATAAACCTCTTCAAGGTAGTCATGATACCTTTAATAAAAGATGATAATGTGCATTGATACATTGAATTTAGTTTTGAATTCAGTGACAAATTGAATCTGCTAAGAGTATCAGCTTTAAAAAAGCTTATTGAATATTTTCCAATAAATCAAGTCCAGCCATCCTGCTGTCTGTATCATTAACAACCATTGCATATTAGATATAGTACAATCTACTAATTAATAACATTCTAAACAACTCAAGATTGTGAAACATTTTAAAACATCTCAATGTTTTCTTCATATATAGCATATTGATGTCCTGAAAAAAATCATTAAAGAAATTTATAATTTCTGAGGTTCTGCTAGCACTGTATATGGCAGGAGTACTACCAATAAAAAAAGAAATCTAGTACTTCAGTGACAGTCCTTTTGCCCTTTTACATCTGTCCTGTTACACATGTTTGAAAGGAAACCTAAACACCAACTCTCATTTCAATATACAGAATATAAAATGGTCTGTTTACAAGAGAGACCCTGAAAACTTGCTGAAATGTAATCAGCAATGTGAAATCTTTAGTGCAAATCCATAAGTCAATGTGCAAATCTTCACCTGGTTGCTTACCATTATCTCCTTACTTAAATGGAAATGTGTTCTAAATAATTTAACAGAGATCAAATTACCTTCCTGTCTTATACATGTGTCCCTCTACACATTTTATTTAATATTGTATGATATGTCCTGCATTTACTTTAGGAAATTATTATCCATTCCATCACTTAGAGTAATGTATTAACAATCCAGATCAATTTCAAATGTGCTAAAAGAGAAATATTTTAGATGCCAGCAGTATTAGGAAAACTAGAACATGAACTGGCAATCTATTTGCACAGACCTGCTTTGCACTGTATATACAGAGAAGTATTTATCTCAGAACAAAAAAAAAACCAAAACAAAACCAAACCAAACCAAACTAAAACACAATGAAAACCATAAAAAACCCCAAAACAACAACAAAAAACCCCCAACAAAACAAAAAACCTTTCTATGCAATTGGTCTAAATTCCAATAAAAGGGAAATGTTCTGAAAATGCAAGTGTCAAAGAAGCAATCTTGTATCATTATAGCAATACCCTTACAAAGAATAATCCATTTTCAAACAATTAATGAATATAAGTCTTCATACCTTTTACCTCTGTCAATACCAATCAGCATTTACAATGCATAGCATCTTGGAGAAGGGGCTGAATTCAAGGTAGTCCTTTTCCTGCAGAGCAAACCTGCTTATTTGATCAAAATAATCCTATGGAGATGTTTGGCACTTGTTAATTGCTCTAGATATGGATCAGAAAACAGAGGGAAAAAATCAGTAAAAACTATTCTGAACCAAACCCAAAAGCAAACACACAAAAGACATGGTGTGTCACGGTTCTACAGGTATTGTCATCTGGCATTTGTACTTCAGCAGCTAGAGCTATCTGTCAAGACTCATGCTTTCAGATTGTTTAGGTGGATAAATATGCATTTACAGTTTTCTATTTTTGAAACTGTTTTCCTAAACAAAACAAGCTATCCTGCTCTGCTACCCTGAATGGCCAGAGAATAGAAAACCCAACCTGAGAGTAACATATGGCACAAGTATCCTGAATAAAAGGCATATTATGACTGTCCACTTTATGCCTCATTTAGACATGTAATTTATATAATTAAATATCTGGCATTAGTGTAATCATTCAGGGAGCCCAAGTGATGTTCTCAAGTCTGACACCACTGCAGAATCCTGATGAATTGAAGCACCTATTTCTCCCCCTTGTGTTTAGACATATTTCAAGGAAGATTTGATGCATTTAGCATATTTAATGCAGGATATATTGCATAGGAGGATACTCTACAGGAAGTTAATACAAAACAATAAACAGGGAATTTATGCAGGTACACAGCCTGGAACTTCAGAGATATCTTTTCTGTATCTGGATTTCAATACATACTCAAGAGTGACCATGAATTAAAAGGTAAACATGAAGTTAATTCCTCCTTATTTTTGGCATCCTCAGGACATTCTGAATTGATCTCTGGAATGCATAGCTTCATTTTCTCCTAGGTTTTGTACTACAGCTTAGAATTAGTATTTTAGACTTATTCCAAGGGATGCAGCAAAAGATTTGTGTAATGAGAAATCTTAGATATCATATCATATCTATATTTAATTTGGTTCCACTTTTCTAGGAAATTAATACTCCCCTGCAACTACAAAATATTACTGGTCAAAATTTTAAGCATTCCTGCAATTTTTTGCCTCTTGGTTCTGCAGAAACTAAAAAATAGCTTTGCATTGACGTTAACAGTATAAAAGGTCAAGCTGTTCACAAAATCACAGAATATTCTGAGTTGGAAGGGACCAATGAAGGTCGTTGAGTCCAGCTCTTAAGTGAGTTTCCCAAACACAGAGAGAACCCACAAACTTGGCATTATCAACATGATGCTCTAACCAACTGAGCTAATCTCTTTTTGTAGGTGTGTAACTGAAATAAATGCCGTTTCCTGAAACTTTCTTTATTAACAATCATTTCTAGATGACCCATAATTATTCCCTCTCAAAAAAAGCTACTACTTTAATATAGTGGAAAGCTGAGTTTTATCTGAAAACAACAATAGTCAGGGCACTTCATGGAAAAAGCAGATTAGTTAGCTAATAAGTCTGTCCTTCTGGAACTTTAATTCTGGAAATGCATGCAAGCAGAGAAGAGGCCACAGCTGAGGCACTTGTCAAGTCCACAGCAGATGCTGGGTTAGACTTTTGCTCTCTTTCACAGCTGTGCACAGGATCTGAAATGCTGCCACTGGAAATGCCAACACATCATATGTGCTGGGATATCCTTCCTTTCTATAAGAACAAATACTTGTTAAAACCATATGATTCAATCCCTTTCCATGTGAGATCTCAATACTGAAAACCCTACCCTAGGTGAATATATTTTGAAAAAAACTTTCAAAAATGTTCAGTGATGTCAGTAGGTTTTGCATTTTTAAACTTTTCTTTATCTTTTATAGAAGACCACAGAATACCTAACTGTGTTGAAATACCAAAATGTCTCAATGTAGTGTAGGAGAACTAAGGCTCTTTGGAGAAGACAGACCTAGGAAGGATCTTAAGGTCAAAGTGCAACAAGGAAATATTACATCTATTTCTGACTTCTAGCTGTTTGGAAGAAACAAGAAACAATTTTCCCTAAGAAGCCTATTTAGTGATCAACCAAGGTGGTGACATTTTGTCTCTAAGGACAAGAACAGCAACAACAACTACAAGAAGAAAGCAGTAAATGACAGAATGATGACTGAGTGAAGACACCAAGCCTTAAAAGCAATGAAACAGTGATACATCAGCTGAAAGCATATTCAGGAGATAAAGGTCAACAAAAAAAAAAAAAAAAAAGGAGAAAAAACAAAGTGAGTGAATTCCTTTTTGGGACTTTCTATACAAAAGAAGCTTAACACAACATTGGGGTTTTTTGGTGACTACTGTGTTTTAGTGTTGTAAACTGTTCCTCTCTCCTCCAAAGGATGTGTGCCAGTCATTCCAAGAGAGACTTTCTGCCACTCTGACACATAATTGTGGCACCTTAAAAAGCTAACAATTTGTTTTTTTCTTCAGGCCAAATATCAACTAAATGGTCAATGGTACATGATCTGTAATATTTAGGAAGTATTAGAACATGACACTGTCATTGGCAAGTCATCCCTTAAATCTGGCAGATATATATGAACTCTTACCACAGAGTACAAGGAAAAGAAGGAAAGAAAATAAACAAACTGGAATAAACTCACTAAAAAATTAATAGCACATATAAGGTAGGTACTCTCCTTTACACACGATATTTAACATAAATACATTTTACACTCGCCTTGTACTTGTGATCCTGCAGTCCCAGGTCACCTGCCATGTACTGTATTAGAGTTCCCTCTACTGGATGAGTGACTGAAGCTATTCCTTAAGAATTTTCAAAGTAAACTTTCAATTTACTTTTTACTCTGTTTATTGACCTGAAGTTCTTATACTGAAAAACTGAAGTATTCTCTTGGTGACATATTGAACTAGAAGACCAAACCACATATAAACAATGATAGATTTCCTTGATCTTAGAAGGATTGTTCAATTCAGTAAGTGTTCACAGTTCAATACAAAAAGTATTGTCCAGGTAATGCACTTCACAACAGAAGCTTAAGGAAATTCCATAATCTGAAAGCCTCAGGAAAGTGCCAGGATTTGCAATGGAAACAGTATCTTTAATGTCAGTGATATATAGGTTGTCTACGCACAGATAATTGCTTAGTCAAAAACGTAGAAAGTTATCTTGGTTTTAGTAATTGCACAAGAATCCATTGAAGTAAAGGAAATTTTAAAATCTGATTTCCTCAAAGAAATCTGAAAGTTTAATTAGGCCTAGTCTAGATGGCTTATAATATGAAGAGTAATTTCTTAGCCATGGCATTTTGCTGTTACAGTTTAAGGTTGCAGATCCTCTCCTATTACTCATCTCTCTGATCTTTAGTAGCAATTCACCACTTTCAGAACATATTGTGACAATTGTTCAACTGGAACTCAAAATAAAGAGTGAGCCAGATGACACTCCCAAGCTTTGCAGTATTCATCACTTCCTCAATCACAGTTCATTGTGCCTTATGATGGTGGATGATTTACTAAACTTGTTGGAACTTCTCCTGGTACCTGAATGTTGACAGTATATATTTCTATGCTGTCATGAGCATGCTTATAATTTTCAAAGGCGTATGAGAACCACTGCCACGTTAGCAGGAAAAATCCACTTATTAAACAGTGGCAAAAGAAATATCCTGCTTTGAAAATTAACTACTGGAAAGCTCCAAAATACCAGGCAATGATAAGGACCTTTCCAATCTCATCCTGACACTATTTTTTCATTCAGCACTGAAATTAGACAATCAAATTGAAACTAGGCTCAATTTCTATTTCTTATACTAGATGAAATCTACTGCCTTATCTTTGGGAATTTGAACACCGTGGCCTAATTTTAGAGCTTTATGTATTTCCATGCTCAAATCCTCCATTGGAGGTCATTCACATGGTTTTAATGTCAAATATCTATGTGGAGGAGCAGAGGTGAGAAGGAACTGCACAGGAATTACACTCCAGCAAAGGAACAGTTGCAGAGCATCAATGAGGCTGTGTCATTCCTGTGGCCTTAATGAAGAAAGGATAGATTGCTACAGTTGAAAATAAAGATTTCTCCTCAGACTGCGTGTGCTTTTAAAATAAACATGCTGCAGCAGATTTCCAAATCCATTAGAGCTGCATGTACAAATACTGCCTAAGTAACACATTATGCTCATACCTGCAACTGAGTCAATCTCTCCTGATTAGTTATGCCATATGTGAGAGCTCATATCTCAAGAATAATTAATAAAGATATTTTGTAGGATTTTGCATTTTTAAGATCTTAAATGCAGTCCTTGTTGATAGCATGGTGGTTGTATACCTTACACACAACCATATATTATTTTACAGATTTTATCCATTAAAACTATTTAAGAATATTCTCCATGTGCTTGCATATGGTTTCGCTAACATCAATAGGAAAACTCCACTGAACTGAATCTGCTACACTAAAACCTTAACTGGGTTTTTTTAAGGATGTGTTTTGTCAGGGTTTGGTTCACCTTAACATTAGTACAGCATGAATGAAACAATCCAGCGTTATTCTTATCTGCTGAATTGATTTTACTTAGATATACCTATCCTTTCAGGTGGACTAAAATTCACACAGTCCTCCATGGTTGCAATAATTTAATATTAAAACAAAAAATGCCTTATGCCTAATTAATCTTGATGCTTAAGTTTCTGAAATCAAACTATTGTCTAAAGCTAAGGATGCTGTATGTGATAAATGGCCAAAAAAAATGCACCAGAGAAAAAGCAGAGGTACATCTAAGCTGAGTTTCCATATGCATGGATTCAGATATGTTAGTCTAAACATTTAAATACTAGAAAATTTGAAACAAATATGAAATTGAACAGCTGAACCAGACACCCACATTCACTGAATTTGCTGCTGACCTGTAGTGGAAAAAGTCCTAAAACATTTGGCATCCAGTATATGCACTTTCTTTGAGACCAGTGGCTCTGGGAGAAGAAACTACAACTGCAATGAAATCTCTCTTGCTCCTGGGAAGTCTATGTTGTGTAAAGCCACAATGAGTAAATATAATTTCATGGATTTTTTGGGTAGTGTTTTATGAAACATGAATATTTTTGACATTTATTCAAAACAGGTGGTGATACATGGCCTTCTGCAGTATCAGCATGAGTTTCCTCCTCCTAAATGAAATATAATACTTTACAGTCCTCAAAATGTTTTTCTTTTTCCATGTGCATTTCTAGAGAATCATTATGATGTATGACATACTGGGTTTCAATTAGACCAAGATGTGCTAGTACTGTATTAACATTTCATAGAACAACCAGTTTTTGCTAATTTATTTCACACCAAACTTCCTAGCTTTAATTAACAAAAGGAAAATATCCATTCAATTTGATTAAAGATCCCCAGGTACACTCATGTCCGTCTGAGGAAGTTCTTGTGAAGATTATGATAATGAGTAATTACCTTAGCTAAAAGCTGTTTTTATTCCATTGTCTGGAATGAAGAACTTGAATTGTTTCCTCTCAGGAAATTAAAAAAAAAAAAAAAAAAAAAAGAAATATTAAATTATGTTCAGACTTTGGTTGGATAGTGAAATTTACCTCTGTATTTTCTCTCTACTGGTTTTCATTAAAAAAACTCCACTTTTCCATGACATATACTCATACCCTTTTTGGT
Organism: Agelaius tricolor; assembly: GCF_023055355.1. Taxonomy (NCBI): domain Eukaryota; kingdom Metazoa; phylum Chordata; class Aves; order Passeriformes; family Icteridae; genus Agelaius; species Agelaius tricolor. Next base: position 58,335,827 of record NW_027269263.1, read on the forward strand.
GTATGACAGAACCCCTCTCCTGTTTGAGACTGGCAATGATGGTGTCCCTGGAAGTATTCACACACTTTGAAGTGATTTTTTTTCTTTTTTTTTCTTCTTTTTCTTTTACAGGCTTCACCTCTTTGCTAGGTACTGACATTTTTGACCTAGATCTAAAAGGAAAGAAATTACAACTGCACCCTTAACTTCTCAGGAAACATGAATACAGTTCTCAGATATTAACTTTTGTGGCACTGAGCTCTTGCTCCCAGTCAGATGCTTTATTTAAGGTTTTATACAACTGAGAAGTACAGTCATAAAAAGGCTCTTTCAGCTGACCTTATTTTTGTCTCAAAGACTTTTAATCCCTCATTACTTAGAACAAAAAGATGAAAGAAGCCCTCACAGAAGCAAGGGTACGCTGGGGGCAGGCTCACCATCCAACACATCCCATGGAGGAAAGCACACCCTGGCTAGCACAGATTGCCTACATACAGGCTGAAATACAGATGCACACCATGGTCAGCCCTGCTGTCTTGTCTATCCCAAACAGAGAATAACAATTCCCTTTTTGGTTATGCTCTTGGGCATCCTTCACACCAAAAATAAATTAGGGGAGGGATGTCTGCCTGCCTAGGCTTTGCCCTAGTGTGGTGTTTTGACAAGATTAACTTCACAGCTGATTTAGAAATACCAAAAAGGATACTGGTTGAGTGGTCCAGACAAAATCTGAGTGCTACCAGTAATCCTATTTTTATTTTCTAAAGGGAATATTCTTTACCTTCCCAGCAGTGCTGGCTAGGATGCTGGAAGGAGTGTGAGAGTTTGTCTCTGTGTTTGTGTGCAGCCAGGAAGAGCAGACAAAAGGTATTATCCAAAGTGCCCTTCTCACAGACATTCCTTTTGGTGGTGTGAAGACTTAGTCCCCAGCTTCAACCCACATTGTTTGTATTAATGTCCTAACAGGTTTCATGATTTGTTATTACCATTCCTTATTACCAAGGGAGCACTCTCACAGTTGAAACAGTTTACTTTACGATGGATCAAGTCATCCTTAGGGAAAATATCTAACAAGTACTTTAAGTAAAAAGAAGATGTGTGGACACTGCGCAATTCATTTTTAATGAGTTTTGCATATCATGCCAAGTGAAATTATTGTGGGATGTAGAGCATGTGTTAGATAGGATAGCAGTGGGGAAAGAAGTGGATGAGAGGAAGGGGAAAGAGAGTTGTTTCTTTAAACTACTTGCTTCCTGAGACTTCCACTCTTTGAAACTGTAAATATATCTAAAGTTAAGGAGTCATTAAATACACACACCCTTCACTGCACTGTGCAAGAACTATATACATTAGCATATTTTTAAGAAACATGCTATCAACAGGACAGATAGAAAAAAAAAATCCTAACACCTTCTCTTTGTATTGGTTGTAAATTTACTTGTCATTTAAAAAGCAAATTATATTTCAATGTTATCAGGTCACTATCAATGTCACTTAGCTTTGCATCAGGATAAAAAATGTTCATTATGGAAACTGCTGTTTCTTCAAATGAAAATACCCTCCCCTGTAGAGATATCCTGCTGTGTCTAGTTTTCTTGAGAGCACAGAGGCTGATGAAAATGCTGCTCTTTCCACAAAGGCACTTTCTGATCATCAACAGCCAAACTCTTCCTCATGGTGCTGAGTTGGATCACAAATAAGTGCCCATGACAACTGTGCTGCAGGGTTCAGGACAGCTGTGACCAAAATCCTTCAAAGGAAGGGCATTTTTAATGACTTGTTATAATTACAGGATTTTAATTTTTCTGAGGTGGAACGTTGGTGTATCAGCTTCAATGAAGCTGATGTCTCTGCTTATATTGATTCATTTAGAGTAGACTCATGCCTGAGTTTGCCAAAATCTGCAGCTGTTTTACCCAAAGTAAAACCTCCTGTGGAAGACTGGAATTTGCAGGTCCAGTTATTCAGTCAAGTGGATGTGGACTTTTTCAAAATCTTTTAGGCAGAAAACCAAAAAGCTGCATTGTCATGGATGCAGAGAACTTACTGCATAACAAATGTATCCATGGAATCAACACTTTTGACCCCAAAAAATCTTGTGTTGATTGGCCTTCTTCTGATCTAAAGGCCCTCCACTGTGCACACCTATCTCTTATAAATCAGAAATTCTTTACAAATATAAATATCCAGTTCAAGTTCGGAACACTAAGTTAAAACCATTTCTTTGAAAGAAGTGAAATTCTCCCACCTAAGCTTGGAGAAAGAGGGAAAAGAAGAAGGATATAAGAAGCAAAGACATTATATCAAAGGCATTTTAGCCAAAGAACTGTGCACTTTATTCCCCACTTGGTTCTCTGAAGTGACCTTCACTGGCAGCTGGTACCAGACTATAACAAACAGCATCTCACTTGGGAAAAAAAAAAAATTGATGATTGCCATGGCAATAAACTTCTTACAATCAGCCTATGGGAACTATAAGATGTCTAGCAATTTCCCGGCTTACAGGAAGGGCTCCTCACCAGCAGGAGGAATCATCTGTAGCTGCTGAATTTTAAGCTCTTTTAAGAAACTTGGCCTCTAAATAACTTATCTTCATTGAGTGAAAATGACTCCTTGGTCAGAGAATGGGGGTAGGTTTGGCAAGTCACTTCCCTTCAATTCCCTGGAGGTAATTAGAAATCTGTTGGGATAAACTGGGTACCTGCCAGGTAAACTGGAATGGGAAGCTCATTAAAAAGCTTTTTGTAAAACATGCAGTCTAATTATAGCCATTGAATGAAGACTACAGGAAAACCCAAAAACCAATGCTTTGGGTAATCACCAGAGACTTCTCATAATCTCCTTGCACCTGTGGTTTTGTTGGTCTTTATTATGGATTATGGATTTTTTTTTTTATTCCACAGACTATGCACATGTACAGAAAAACACACAACAGAACAGCCCAGCTTGGACTGTTGTTCTTTTGTATCATTACCCTGACTAAAATATAGCTTTAGCAAAGGAGAAGAGAAATTTCAGGTGTTTTTGGTGAGGGTTTTTTAGGGAGGGAGGTTGTTGGGGATCTTTGGCTTGGTTTGTGGTTTTTGTTTTTTGTTTTTTGTTTTTTTTTAACTAAAAATTGGGCCTTTTCCACTTGCTTTTTACAGGAATAGTAAACTTTTTTTTAGTGAACTTTTTAGGTCTTAGTAATTTTCTAAAAAGGGTCAGTGATGCAAGCGAAGAGATGGACAAGAAGAGAACGCCCTCCCTACCCTGAATAGCCCATTAGTGGTTATTACAGGGCATGTTAAGCAAGTTCATGCCCTTCATAACTTCATGGGTCAGTTGGCAAACTGTCTTTGAGTGCAGCTGGGGCCACACGGGTCACTTTGAAAGAAAAATTTCTGGGGTTCAATATTCTCAGCTGGCCTCTCAAACGACCAACTACTTCCTACAGGAAAAGAAAAACATGCAGGTATTACTGAGAAATTGTCAGGATGTTTCATTTGATACACAAGCAGCAAAGAGCAAAAAAATTATGAACGTAATAAGTTCAGTGAAGACACAGTATCACACATAATTAGTTTTTCACCAAATACTTTTTCTTAACCATACTATAAATAAATTGTTCCTTCCACTCTTTCATTAATAAAGATCAAATGACAAGCAATCTTTGTGAATGAATTACCAGAAGGTACTGCTGCAGCCATGAAGAAATGCGTTCCACAGGAAACGAGTAGTTCTAAGGACGTCCAGATATAGCAGACCAATTGGGTATGCAAAAAACTTAATTAAAATTAGCAATAATTCCTTAGGCCATTTCCTCTTAAGTAAATATTCTGCATCTTTCACATTCCTGCATGATCTACTCTGACAGTTTTGGAAGAGTTGCTCTTTTTAACAGATTGCAATCTAACCCCAAAATAAACATTTATAAAAAGGACATTTTTAATGGAATATTTCATTTAATCTTCTAGTGGAGCCTATTAAAAACATGTTCAGTTTAAAACCAAAAAAAAATGACTTTATTGAAGGCTTTATCTTAGGAATTAGGATTTTTCATTAATTTTTCTTTCAAAAAAATTCTGTAGTTATTCCATTGGCTTTAATAAAAGTATTTTTGGTACAAACCTGGGTTTTTTTCCTTATTGCTCATAAGTTTTATAGTTCTCTTTACTGCTTTCTTTTTCTGCACTGCTTTATGCACAGGGATTATGATGGCACTGGATATTATAATGAGGATGGTAGGCACCAGACTGCAAAATTTATTTTACTTGGGTACAAAAAGCAAGAGGCCTGCAAACTGTCTGGTGGCATCAGTATTCTGTGATACTTCGTGTAGAAGGCCCTGCTATTCCCTTTCACTCTGGAGGTTCCCTTTATCTCACATTTCTCTAGCAAAGTCTGACCAGGGTAATCAACAGAGCACTTTCACAATTGAAACACTTTACCTTAAGAGTCATTTTCAATGGGAAAATATAAAAAAGAGGTACATTCTACAATTCTGTAGTCCAGACATTTCTAGAAAACAGTCGCTTTTTACACAATTTTCACACAAATAATATTGGGGTAAATGCTGTTCCCATGCATGGCTTTTAGTTTTTGTTGGTGGGCTATTTAGGAATTACTGAGAGAAGACAGTTGTCACACATGTAATTGCCCCTTTGAATAGGGCTTTCTCAGAGAGAGCTGAAAGCAGAATTTAAGCTGTTAAAAGCTCCCTAGAAATGTCATAGGCACACGAGAAAAGAAAAAAGGCAAAGTGCTCTCTGAGGGGAACCGTGTGTTTCTGTGAGGAAAAAAGCATCTAAAATTGCATGAGTACATCTGGAAAGGACAGAGATACTGCAGCCTCCATTCAAGCTATCACTGTCAGCAGACCAAAGAGTGGGAATTTGGGAAGGGATTCCTACCCATAAGACCATGGAATACCCATATTCACTGCTCCTGATTGTCATCTCACCTGAAAATATCACTGCTTCTGTGACCCCATGTCCCTTAAATGAAGCTTCATGCTACTTTTGATGAAGGGGAAGGGTCACTTTACTAATTAGTATACATCTTGGTAATACTTGTGAGTTAAGAAGACAAAAAGGACCAGGAAGCCTTAAAAATATTATTAAATATCATGCCCCACTACTGGAAATATGGCAAATCATAAATGAAAGACTTCACCACACATTTTTGTAGTATAAGTAGCTATAACTTTGCAGAAATGCAAGAACAAAAATTTCTGTCAGACATGTCAGACACTAAGACATTTTAACATCTCAAAACTGTCAAATATTTTGTTCACTTTCCTAAGGAAGCAACTTAAAATGATAAATGACTCAGTGCAGATGAGTTTATTTATAGTTTATTAGATTCTCTTAACTTAGGAGAGAGCAAATAATGTCCCCTCTCAAAACAATGTTGTCCTTTCCACATGGGTACATTCCCGTTCTTACCTTTGTGACCATTTAAAAGTTTTCTCACTTGTGATATTTCTGTGACTATGATTAACTAAATACTAAGCTGAGTTCTCATTTCTAGTACAATTTTTAACTCTTCCCCCATTTCCTTGACAATCCTATTTTTAAAAATGAGGCGACAGGACAGATAGGAAGTTTTAACTTGTGATTCATCATAAAGAGAAGTTAATTATTTTATGCATACTATTCCTCACACTCAATTATTTTTCAAGGCCTGCATTTTTATTAGGATTAATTCAATAATAATTTTTCTTCTGATATATTGTAGAAATCAGGTGTTCTAAGTCACTTAAGGCATGATAGAACTGCTTTTTTACCATCTCTTTGCTACACTGCACCACCCTGTTGTTGCTCCTATTAGTGTGCAGCTGGGGTACTCGGTACACATATTCTTCTGGTTTGGGAATTTTATACACATAAGCACAGAACAACCACACCAAGAAATTTCATTTCTTTGCAACAAAGAGATTCTTGTCTTAGGACTGCTCTTTTACAATTTAATGTGTTTCTGCAGCTCACTTTGTAATCAAAAGTTGCATCACACACACAGGTTGATCATTAAACCCTTTGCAGGATTGCCCATTTCATCATAATCTCCCAGGGCATCCCTTTAACTCACTTTCTTTGGCCCAAGGCCAGGCTACATGCCAATGGAAACAGTACCAATGGTACTGTTGTATCACAAGGACTGGGAGAAGTGTTTGACATGCAGTTATCTCAGATAATGCCCTTACCACACTTCTAAGTTGCTTTTTCTCAAGCAAAATAACTGAATTTTACATCAGTAAATTTTTTTTCTTCATCACTTACCTATCCTCTCACTGTTTTCACTGCTCTTACATGCATTAAATTTCAAACTGTCCTGCTGCCCATTCAATTCATATTTACTTTTCACTTTCCTGGTGACAGGATTATCTTTATACATGTCTAGTAGACATCTTTCACTGACCTGGAAGAGTCACAGTTGCTCCTCACTCAACAAATTGCCAGTTCCCTCTGCCAGGCACTCTTGCATTTCAACTAGGGTTCAGATTAGAGTGCAGAATATTATTGTTCATGCAATTACTGTCCAGGTCAGTAATGGGGTCATCAGTAATTAAGATCTAGAATGCTTCTGATCATTTTTGTTTTTATTAAAATACCTAAACCAGACATCCTTCTGTTTCAGGGTGAATTACATGTTCTCACATATGTAAAATCAGGAAACTAAGACTCACACTACTTCTAAATTAGGTGTAAATCATAAATTTCTCCCTTTAAAATGAGAGCTTTTATGTATTGTCTTTAACACTTTCAGTCTCCTGGAAGGAAAAAGACAGGTTAGCGTATCTTTAATTTCCATCTGATGGATAAATTTTAATTAAAATTAAAATTAAAAATTGAAACCATGACTCAGCTGTAATAGAAGTATTTACTTATTTTGTGAGCTATAATTACCATAATAAAATTTGAAACCTGTTTTATTTTTTAAATATGCATTTTTCTATAAACAGTTTGTTTATAGTGATAAGCCAATTAATGCTTAACAACCATTTAAAACATGGCAGTACATAACCATCTGGCCATTATTGTTCTGACTTGAACTTCATGACATGAAATGCTAAACTGATTTAGAGACTTGGTTAACTGGCAATATCTACTTGATCTATTTTTTGAGCATGAACAAAAAATAAATCAGAATAGTACTAAAATGCAGTTATATTTCTAAAACTCAAATCACTATTGCTGATTCATGTTGGGCATCTGACATTTTTGGCATTTGTTAGGCCAGAACAACTTATCTTGTATTGACAAACCTATACAGTGCCTGTGGGATTCTACAAATCCCACCCTCAGCAGATGGGATTTGTAGAAAAAAAAAATTATTCATTCAAATTAGGAAATTAAATACCATCCTGTACTTAAAGAAATTTTTAAAAATTCCAGTTTCTGTAGGTGGGTAATTCAACAAGAAGTGCAGAAGAAGAACCTCACCCATCAATGCTGGGGCACACCCATCCAGAAAGCAGCTGGGCAGGAGAGGACCTGAAGGACTCCAGGTGGTGGAGCCTGGACAGAGTCCTGGGCACCTGGATCCAGACAGCCTTGCCAGAGCAGGGGGTTTGGAGGAGATGCCCTCCATAAAGTCACTTCCAACCTCAGCCATTCTGTGACTCTGCTACTATTGATTGAGAGTAAAGATGAATTTCTCATTTTCTCTGATCAGTTATTCTAAGATATCTACAGTGGCATATAGCCCTCATTGTTAGGAAGCAGCATTTTATTTCCAATCTGAAAATTTCAGATTTTAATTTCCAGCAGCTGAATCTTAAACTTCTTTTTTTGCACAGACATAAAGATGGGTTACTTGGGTTTCTCTCCAGGAAAAGAGAAAACTAATTGGTGTTATTACTGATTCTGAAATGCTCATATAATAAATCTGTTCCCTAATTGTGTTTGCTGGCACAGAGGTGCCAGCCACCACACTGAACAGATGAATGACCAATCATCTCTTTATTTTCTTCCTTAGAAAGAGTGAAAATTACAGAGAAAATTAATGCTCTTAACTTTTTTTCCATGGACATTATCTTGAAATTATTCCTAAATTGAAATCATAAGCAGAAGTAATTTCAAATTTCTCCAGTTGTGCCATAAAAGAGTCCAAACAAGGATAATTTCACATCTTTCAGGTTCAGAGATGTAAAGAATAAGCCTCCCAGTGTGGTGACATTTTCCACACACTATATAAGGACTGGGGGGTATCAATGGAGTGATTCCTTCCTCACCATTATCACACTGCAAGTTGTCCAGCAATTACCTTGACAATGTATAAAGCAGAAGGATCTCACCCTCCAGTATTCCTAGTACAGGGGTTATGATGAAAAACGGTATCTAAAATACACAGAGACAATGCCAGGTTGTAATTCACTCACAAACATTTTCTATCTGGCTCTAACTCACATTTTTTAAGGCCCACTGAAACATCATCGAATTAAAAGCATTCTCATTAGATTCCTTTGCCATGACAACAGCTTGGAGGAGGTTTCAGAATGATTTTATGATACAATTTTTGTGCTGTGACATATTATTTTCATGCAACTGTGGAGCATGCAGACAGAAAAATATTAAAGTGCCTGGATCTTTATAATAGAGTGTATGGAAATAACAATCACCTTTTTTTTTGTGTTGGTCTCTGCTGCATGCCAGAAGTGACCTTGATTCTGCTCTGTAGTGTTTGATTTCAGGTGTGCAACTCCCATCATGGCCAGTTAACAAGGAGTAGAAAGTTCATAACAGACACAATTGTCTAAATACCTCAAAACCAAATGAGTTCTTTACAAAAATCCAATGCTGTATTTAAATGTAAGTTAACAAAAAGTCTCAAAACTATGGAATTTCTTACCTGTGAAAAGTATGAATGATTTCCACGTGTGACAACATAGAAGCTGCTATTGGATCATTGTATTTATTTGTGATATTTCAAATTACAAACCTTACATATATTCATGCTATTCCTCTACCTCTTTAGGAACTTATTGGATGAATCACTTAAACTTATTGGCAGCAAACCCTGGGCATCCTGCCTCATAGTTAGGCAAGAGAAGGGGTTATTCCACACACATCAGCTTAGGAGCTATGACCCAATGACTTTGGGCATTTTTTGTGTTCAGTAATTGCACAATCCATTTCATACCAGGATACCATTTTTGATCATTGAAAATATTAGGAAAATAAAGCAGAGTTTGCTGTTGTTTAAACGCATGGGCACATTGAGACAAAGCTGTGTTTTCTTTTTCTATGCTCTGAAGCCTTCTTCTGCACCCATATGTTTGATAAATAGATGCAATGTCAGATAATTTTCTCCTTAGCACAAGAGAAGCTTTGCATACTACCCAAACTTACTGAGTGACATAGATAAATGGGAAGTCACCACTCTTTCCAGTCAGAGAATAGTGATGTTCTCAGATTTCTTATTATGAGCATATTTTATTTGTGGCTCAGAGCAAACTATTTCTGAGTTGCAGTATGTGCTCTTTTAAAATTATAAGAAATACTATGAAGCTGTCAAGCTTCAACTGCTTGCTTTGAGGGAAGTGTTAAGTCAATGTTTTAACTGTACTGTCAGGATACAGCCCTAGTGCATGGCAAAAAAAACCCAAAAAACCCCAAAAAACCAAGAAAAAAAATCAGATTTCAAGATTTCATAAAACTATGACAATAACATTTGAGAACTCCATGGGTAGAAATAGAAGCATTCACTGTTACACATCTGTCCACAGTTAATATAGAACCTTAACAAGGGGATATCTGTAGGGGACTTTTTGCCCTTGGCAAAATTGGCTGGATAACAAGGGCTCTTAGGAATATCTGAGCAGGTGTTTTCTTAAAATTATCTTAAAGAGGAAGATGATCAGTAGCTGAATTAAACTGAAATGGGGAGTTAAAGGAACTTTCAAAACAAAAAAGGCATCAGCTTTAAGTAAGTGTAAAATAAAAGTGGAAAAAGGCACTCCCTGTCTAATTTGGGTTCAGGTATTCAAGTGGTTATGATTTTTCTCTTAGGGTCATTGAGGAGACACCCAATTTAACCTTACCCAAGATACTTTTGCTTTCTGTCTGGACAAAAGGTGCCCATAGGACTGAGATTCAAATAGGATACATGTAAAAACTTGACTGGCTTTTCACCTAAGGTTAGGTGAAATGAATGAAGGTCTAATGTAGAGAATGTATAAAATAATTCTAATCCTACAAGCTTATCCATCAGGAAGTCACCCAATGTTTTCAATAGCTTCTGATTTCAGTGAAACTTTTGGCCTCAATTTTAATGGAAGGCTTTGTTTTTGAGGTATTTGCTTTCAGTGAGCAACTGAGAAGACATCAAAAATGCCATTGAAAAATATAAAAATTGTGTATATAGTCTGCTGCTGAACACCTTTACAGACAAAGACAAGTGTGTTATAGCTGATACAGTACCTGCTCCCTCACCTCATACATTTCAGTCTGTATATCAGAATTTCACAAGGCTGTTGTTAAGTCCTGAGACAGTGGAGATCTTTCTCAGAAAACCTGACAGGCTCTTAATTATATATGTTCTGGAGAACACTGGTACAATACCAATTTAGTTTCCTTGGTTACTAACTCATGTAATCATAATGTATATATTTTACCACAGCCTTATTGTGACATGCCAAAGAAAGCATGTCATTATTCAGGCTGGCAAACACTTAATAAAAACCAGCTGTACATAACTTTAGATTATTTAAATTATTTCAAGCATTCTCTTTTCATTTGACTCAAATAAAATGGCAGCAGTAAATCAGGGAATGCACAGAAGAAGTCAGGATTATATTAATTATAATTTTGGCAGTGTAATCTTTATGATCAACTGTATACAGTGGACTTCAGAAGATGTAATAAATGTCAATGTCTTGTTATGAGTTCTGTATGAAAAAAAGGGATCTGGTTGGACAGAAGCAGATTGATATGTTCTTCACATCTTCACTAGGAAAGAAAAAAATGTCTCAGAAACATCACTGAAATATTTGCAGTCTCAGGCTTTCATTAGCATACAATAAGATACTTAGCTTTTTCCCCTGCTCATTTCTACCTCATGGTAAAAGGATGACAATTTCTTTTTACTTGACTATGACAAATAGATTTTGTCAACGTCTCTTTAGCTATAGGGTGTTTTCTGATATTCAAAATGGATGTCTCTGCAAAGAGCGTATCTCAGAAAAGCCAGACTTAAAGGGAGAGTTTATCTTTGGTTTTATAGCTTTGTGAATTTATCACATTTGGGGAGCTATAAAGAAACGTAAAATAGGTTAAGGGTTAATTATGAGCCATGGAGTTTGAGTGGATGTGTGTGAGAGAAGACAAACTCCATTAATTTCTACTGCAGGCAGTTTCACTTTCCATTGAACAAGAGTCAATGGAAAACAGCACTAGTGACGTTTTCTCCATTTTTTTACACCTCCTTGGGGGCAGGCAAGTGGTGGGGAGTCGTTCATCTGAGGAATTAGCCACAAAATAGCTCTGCCTGCTCTCATCTGCATGCAGTTCAGTTCTTGCCTGCTTTTTAAAATCAGCTCTGTTCCTTTTCCGTAGGTTTCCTTCAGCCCCCTTTGGAATTAACTTCGAAACAGTTGAAGATCACTCACATAATATATACAAAAGGTTCCATATAAAATGTTGAATGCAAAAATCACTACAAGTAAGGCACCGCTGGGACCCCTTTGCTGCAGGGTTTCTTTTGTGTGTCCAGCCTCAGTGAAGAGAAAAATGTCCTAAAGAAGAATCAATTGTAATTCAGTTTCCTTCATTTATACTTCAAAGTGAATTAAGTTACCTTGATGATTTGTTGTATAAAAGATTTTAACTTTTGAAAAAACTACCTTTGTCAAAGGCTTTAAAATACCAGCTGCAGGAAAAGATGCAAATTTACAAAGGAAAAGTGAAATTAGCATCATGAATGCAAGAGGTGAATAAACAGAAAAGTGACTCTGGAAGGGAACTTCGACTTTATGTACCTAGACATCTGTGTTTAAAATGCTTATTGGCCTCTGTGTATAAATGTTGAAAAGAACATTTTTTCCCAGGGTAGATGTCAGAATAGATCAAATGCATGGCTTGGAATACACTCAGAAATAGATCAAAGCAAAACCACAGCTCTACAGTGGTGCAGCCTTGTTGGCCACAAGTGAGACCAAAGCAACATTAGGGTTCCCATCACTATTTAATGGCATGTGACTAAAAAAATATTTTGGTACTGTTGGAAGCAGTGCTAACTGAAATCTGGAATCCCAAAATGATGTTTTGAGGGAAAGGATTATTATGGTAGTCGTAAGCAAAATACAAAGAAAGAAAAGTCCTAGTAGTGTCTGATACGTAAATCTAGTGACACTAAGAAGGCAGGTTGTGAATATGGTATCCATAACAAGTTCAAAGCTGGTAATGAATAAATTTCACATATATTAACATTTACATAGATGAGAAGTTTTGTCAGGAAATCTGCTCATTAGATGTTTACATCATCTTAGTTGTGTGACTTGGAACAAAATTTTTATTAGCTAAAAAGTTTCGTCCCTCAGGTGAGGTGTAGAAACAGGACAATGTGACATGCTTATACCCAGGTGGAAAATCCAGAAGTTTTTAGCCTTGCTTGTATTGAGAGGACTATACTGTGACTTAGACTGGATGTCCCTTAAAGCAATGAAGGGATGATCTGGGGCTCCTTCAGGAACAAGGAAAAATCTGAGAGAGAGAGAGAAGAGAATAAAGGAAATGAGAAGACAATAATATGAAGGTTCCAGTTTGGGAAGTGAGAAGGGAGATTACACTTTTCTTTCTATGAATAAATGTATATCTGCAATGATAGCAGCTGTCACTGCCATTGGTGTCACTGCCATTGGTGGGTGATAACAGAGACAGATAGTCTGGAAATTCCTGCCTAACTCTCTGAGTATCTTTCTGAAGCTATATGAAAGACACACACATGGTTTAAAGAGTATTAGAAGGCCCCCTGGATAGCTTTTAAAGAAATTTAAAATGTTTTCTTTTGACAGAATTTCATAAATGAAGGCATTATTTTTGGGAAGTTTAGGTAATAGTTGAGAAATTCTAAAATCTCAATGTAGAAAAGCATTGTCAATATAAAAGTTACTATGACATTAAATAGGTGTGACATTGCTGATTTTCTATATGGGTTTTCTTAGTAAAACTCTAGGATGCCACAATACATCCAAAAATATGTATTACTATTCAAAGATACAGAATGCTGTAATGTGCACAGTTGTAATTGAGAAGCAATGCTGCCACTTTCTCATAAGACAGAATGTAAAATTTCCTGTGAATAGATTCTGCAGTCAAGTCCATTTCTTGATGTAGCTAGGGTTCTTTTGCACTTAAAAGAAGGGGTTAGCATCCACTTTGTGCCAATGTAAAGTCTTCCCAAAAGTACTATTGAGAAATTAATGGTTTTGATGGCAGGTAACAATGTAACCAACACAGAAATGATTTTTGAAAAGAAATATAAAATCCAAAGGCTTTTAATTTTCAATAACCAGAAACAGAGTTACAGAGTTTGAAATTAAGCCTCTTAAGTTTTAAGCCTCTAAAGATACAATAAACTTAGTATAGTTCTGGGGTTTTTTGTTTTTTGTTTTTTGTAACAACAGTCTTCTTTACTGCAACAATTTGGTCAAAACCATCTCATTTCTAATAAGGCACAACTCCTATGTCCCACTTTCCCTCCTGCAGAGTTTGGAGTGACTCCTGGTTCCTCATGTGAGCTATACAGAACCAGGACATGTCTGAGCACCTCTAATGGACATTTGGACTAATGGACAGTTCATGGACATTTCTTGGTAAGGAACACTGGGCAGTACTGCTGCTTGGAGAAAACTCCTTGAAAGCTCAGTTCACACTGAGAGACAAAAATGTCTCTCATTTTTAAAAGGATATCACTGCAATGTATTTCTGAGCTACCCCAGCACTCACAATGCATCTCAAATGCTTCTGAGTTTAGGAGAAACCCCAGAGAAATGTCTGGGATTAAAAGAGCAAATTCCACATAAAAATTTAAGTTTTTCTATTCTCATTTGACATAGTTCCACTGTATTTCTTTAAAGAATGCTACTGGTCTTTCCAGCTGGTACCTAAATGCCTGCTTGACACAAAGATCAGGAACAAGTTCTCTTACATGTTATTAATTATTTCATGACTCACGTTACCTTTACAGAACTGCTGTAAATAAACAACATAATCTCAAATTTATGAACACTGGGCTAGATATGCTCTTAGCAAGCTTTCACTTTTTCAGAATCTTTATTTATCTTTGTTTTCTGTATCACTCAAGGTTTCTAGCTGCAGCTGCCAACACGTATTTTATTATTTTTCTTTCCTCCAACAACATCAGAATGATTGCATAAGACTAAGTACCAATTTGTAAAACTGCAAATTTATGGAAGAAAGTCTCTCTGTGAATGCCAACTAAATTTTTTCTTTTGATATTTAAAGCAATACTGAGTTTTCCATTAAGAGGTTGTTTCAGTCTTCACATTTACTGAGAGCTGTAGTTATTTTACAGTAAAGCAAGCATGAAAACATTTTTTGCAGAGTACTGTTTTGCAGAAGTAGTAAAATAAAAATAAACAAAAAAAAAAAAAAAGGAAACAAAGTAAGATAAAAGTCTAATTTTTTTTTAAACCCCCCTTAAAATGTTATTATTTTCTGCAAGGGAAAAAAATTAAAAAATGTTTTATGACTATCTCTACACTGTAACTTATGACAGAAGAAAATTACTACACTTATAAACCACAGCACTAAAAATTAGAAAATGTCAGTTTAGCAGTTTTAATTAATGTTCTTTCTTATTTCTATTATAATGAAATCTTTAATAATCTTGTCCTATTACTCTCCTCACAGCTTTGCCACTTCAATCAGTCTTGTGAAAAATATAACCCCTTATTTTCATTTACTGCAGAGAGCCCTGTGCTCCCCTTGTCCATCTTCCCTGCTGCTCTCTCTGAGCCCATCATCACTGAGCAGCCTCATCTCACACCTTCCTAGTTCTTAGTCCTTATGCAGAAAACCAGTGTGAATGAGCATTAAAAAAAGAAAGCAAAAAACCCAAACAACAAAACAGCAAAACCCAGTGTAAAACCCACTGTCTTTCTGCAGTATCTCCTGTTCTGTCTTTCAAGGAAATTGATATCCCCTGTCTATGTGAACAGTGCTGGCCCAGGGTCTTACTGCTCCGCTTCTGTTTTCAGAAGCATATGTGGGCTAAAACGGCCCCATCAAAATAATTTTTATGAAAATGAGACCATACAATTTCAGTTTTCCAAATTGCCCCTGATTGTGATCAGAGCACCTGGGTTTAGCTGTGAAGGCTGCACCAATTTTGCAAAGGGAAGAATAGGTAGATCCTCAATTACAGCTGCACTCAGGCATGCTATTGCTTATAATAGTGCTTAAGCCACAACATGACATTTATTCTCAGAGGTAAAGGTCAAAGAAATAAATAAGGAGAAGTGACAAAAACAACCCTGGCAAAGGTGCCCCTTCCTAGGCAGCAATTATGACAACCTGCACCATGCTGCAAAATTAGCCTGCAAAGTGAATTATTTGAAAAACATAAAAATGAATGCAAACAGTTCTCTTAATTTAAATCTCAGGGTGAGCACTGGGTTTTGGGCTTTATTGGTTTGTTTTAAAAATATGCAAGTGTCAATAACCCCATTATTTAAATAAAACAATAAAGCTGCTCCTCCTTTTCAGATATGCAACCTTTTACAGTTCTATGATTAAACTTTTAGCTAATTTTGTAATTCAGGAGAACAAAGCAATTTACAAGTCTCTACAGAAAAATGCTACAAAACTTTAATTATTTTGAAATTTCAGGAACATATTTAGCTCAACATTAAACAAAGCTAGTTGTGCCCATCTACAGCAGTAACATCCAGAGAGCTGTTAGCATTCAGTAATCATTTGGAAAAGGAACTTGATGTTTCCTGGCTATAATAACAAGGTTAAAGCCTGAAACTCTGCTAATTCCTAAAAATCCTCAACAGTAATGAAGTTAAACTGATTGACATCAGCAGAGAAATTGTTACTGGGGTGTATTCAGACAACTGGAAACTCTTAGGAGTAATAACTTAAAATTATTGTACAAAATAAGTTGCAGAAGAGGATGAGAAGAGTTCTACCTGCAGACCTAACTCAGCTGTTACATCAGTAAGGCACAGCTTCTGACCCTCCCAAATCCCCTGCTCCACCAAAGTCTCTGTGAGCACTACACTTTAGACCTTGACCTTCCAAGGTGCTGTGGGTGGCCCCCAAGAACACATGGATCCCTTCCCATCTGCAATCCCTGCAGGCATTGCAATGTCCCCACATGCATGAATACAACAACTGCATAGCTCCAGGCAGTATCAACAGGGAACAGCACATATCATAATTAATGTAACATTTTCATAGATTGAAGCACCAGGGGATAAATAGGAAATTCAGCCTTTTTAAAAAGAAATAGAATTGTTAGGCACACTTTAGTTGTCATGCGCTGAATTTTCATTTGAATAATACAATTTAGGAGAAAAAAATAAAACAGATGAAACAAGAAGAAATATTAAGAAGAAGGGGTTTATCTGATTGCCAACCCCTTTTCTTTGCATTCATGTAAAATAGGCTGATTCCTCAAATCACCAAACTATTCTAATAATTACTATTTTTACTTTCCTGGCATTACTCATCTGAAATATCTTACAGATCCTGACCCATCATTCACATGTTAGCCATGCACAATACATGATAGCAGGATTCTACACAATCAGCAATATTATTGCAGCATTTCTGGCTACAGTGACATTGAGACAACCAAACCCTTGCCTCTGTGGACAGCAAACAAGCTGAGATTCTTAGCAGAGTGGCACTGGTGCCTTCAGAGAATGAACAGGCAAGTCAGGCTCATGTGCTTCTGGCCATGAAGTGAGAGCAGATTGATTATCAATATTGACATCAATACTCATCTCTCCCCTGTGCTACTGCAGAACTTATTGAGGAGCTGGAGGGTGAGGGGAAGGTGAGGGTGAACTCTTTACTGCTACTCTCTTCCACACTTTACAGCTGGGATTGTTTACTTCTGCTCAGGCTTTTTAGAAGGAGGAGTAGTATATGGCCCAGATTTAACAAAGCAGTGGGCCAGAATCCCAAATCTGACCAGGAAAGTGACAAGAAAACCAAAACTCTGACTTCTAATATTTTAAGCGATTCTACATAGAACATGAAAAAAACCACCCCCAGAATAAAAGAAAAATAAAAAAAAAAAACAACCAAACAAACAGAACCCCAATCCATACCGAAGCAGACAACCACAACAAAATTGCAAACCACTTAACAAACAAACAAACCCAATAACAACAAAAAAACCCCACCAAAAGAAAACAAAAAAAACCCCACCCAAACCCCCAAAACCACTTCAAAAAATCTACTGGTGCTAATAGACATATATTGAATATTGCTCTGATATAATACTGCAGAATAGTATTTGCCAAGTTGCTGTGGTATTCTTCAACTTCCAGACATAAAAATTGGGCTGTATCATTCAGAATCAGTTTTCCTATCTAAAACTTGGAAGCACAAGCCATTGGTAAATAAGCTTGGAAGTACACTTCTGTAGGAGATGGATGGAGTAGTGGAGATAAACAAATGGAACATTTAACTACATCATAGGTTTTTATAAGTGGAAGTGCAGGGAAAGAAATCCCTTCCCACCAGCCAGAGGGTCACTATTTTCCATTCATCTCCATCTGTTTTTTCTGGCACAGACACAGCCATCACCTTGAAATGCTTAGGCCTGTGCATTGTTAATGAGGACACTCCATACTTGCCCAGGAAATTGTGTTCCCACATTTTCTCTATGTCTCTTTGGGGTAAGAAAGGAGAACTGGGATATGAATGGAGACTACAGCACCATATGGAATATTGCATGGAGACAGATTTCCCTGTCTGCCACATGCTGCAGCAGTGCACAATACTGCCTGAACAGGGATAGTACACAACCAAGGGGAACAGGGCAGCTCTGCACAGTGAGGTACATACATGGTTTGAACCAAAACAGACCTACACATTTTAAATGTTCCTCTCTCTCACTATAATCCCCATTCTCTTCTCTTTCTGCACTGATATGGCAATAAATTAGAAGCTGTTTCTGTGAACCCATTTAAAACACCTCTGCTGGACCACATAACAGGAAGATATTTTCTATTTTGTGCCACGATCTGCACCAGAATAAAAGTGGAATGGAAGAACACAGAGACAGAGCACTACAGACCCTCCTGTGAATGACTTCTGGAATAATCAGGATGAGACTAGTTTCTGTATTCACTGTTTTCTTACTTCTGTGTACTCTTATACCTTTATTAATCCTTCTGTCCAGGAACGTGACGTGTTTTGTGCTTGAGTTTAATGGACCTGGAGGCATTGATTTGTTCAAGCTTTAGCTTTGAAAGATTGTTAGTGTTGTGCAGATCACATCCTTATAGGGCCCACATGGAATCATATAATGAAAGAAAATTAAGCTGCTATAAACCTCACTGTATTATCTGGGGAAGAGGCGCATTATTTTCTAACCTGCAGAAAGCTAAGGCTTTTAATTTAACAAAATTCTACAAGATACATAAAGAATGAAATTAATTCTCACTTCAACTCAATGAAAGTTCATGATGATATTTCACTTGAACAGTAAAAATTGTGCTCCAAGTTATGACTGTTTCTCTGTACACTTCCTGTGTAATTTTCCTTATGTTCTTAACCAGTGGGTTAAAGTCACCCCTCAAGTGACTTACAGTTTATTTTCACAGCCAAGCTAAGGTGGTAGTTTTCTTCCTTCCCTTAAGACTGGTCAGAGCAGAAATGGGTAAAAAAAATAGTAATCATATCAGAAAAGGTATCAAGAAATTAAATGCAAGGCCTTTTCTTTTGTACTGTATGTATATTTTTAACTGGATTTAAGATGATCTTCAGTCTAAACCAATGATCTGGTTTCAGATTGAGTACTAACAAAAGGCAGGAAACTGTAGAAAGTTTCCAATTTATTACACAAACGTTTACAAATTTACCCTCTACAGTTATCTTTGGTATTCCCTCCACCACCCAAATGGCTTCACAGATGACTGCCTCATTGTCTGATACTGTGTCATGTACCCTGAGACCTGGTGAGGTGTCACTCCATGGGAGGATAGGAGGTGCATTGTTTGGTCAGAGCTTACTGCCTCTCCAAATCGATCATTATCCTTTTAAAACTCTTAAAACTTCTGCCTAGTCTTTGCTAACAGTTTATGAGCACAGACATTTGCAAAGCAGAGAAAAAAACCCCAGTTATTGCACTTTACATTGCAGTTTATGACATAATGAGTCCTTAACAATGGCAACAATGCCATGATCCTCAGGAAGCTCTGGCCTGAGCCAGAGAGCATGATCTGGCCTCTGGTCATAACACAGTTAAACACATGCCCTTAGCAACCCTCCATGTTTCCAAACTCAAATTACCACCAGAAGAGAGCACTGACTAATGAGCACTGGCTCATGTTTAACTTTGCATCAACCAGGACCCTGGGTTCCTTTCTGTGGCACTGCTTTCCATCCTCTTGTTTCTCAGCCTGTCTGTACATCCAAGGCTGCCCCATCCCTCATGCAGATTCTGTCACCTTCCCTTGTTGAACAAACTCTTCTGCTTTGCTTCTCCATTTTCCTTTATGTTCATCTTTCCAGCTTCCTTGTTTTGTAGAAGAGAGAACTTAAACCGGAAACCTTTTCCTTTTTCAAAAATAAACCTTTAATCTTTATTCTGAATTTTCTTTTATGATGCTAATGGAGGATTATACAAGAACTAACATTTTCTCATGTTTATTATTGTTTCTCAAATCTCCCACATTTAAGAAAGAGGGACAGAGAGACAATATAATTGCATCTTGCAGAAGCCTTCTCTTTTCTTTTAGACTTTGCTGCTTTTTCAGAATTTTAAAAGAATATAATAGAGTAGGAATTACTTTACAGAAAAAGAAATTCACAACTTAGAGCTGGGTTACTTTCCTCAACTATGTAGGGGAAAATGCTCTTAGAAACACAGTGCCATGTGGACTTCTAATATTTTTTTTTTAAATGTGAAAGCTAGTCTAAGTAAGGTCACGACTGAACCCCTCAAATATCCTGGGTTTTTTCCACTTGATTTCTCCAGTTCAGACTGAACAGTTCTGGTCCAGGACAGAAATAACCCTCTATCTTACTCTGAAGATTCTGAGAATTAAAGCTCCCTGCAAAAACCTATCAGACATGCCAGAGCTGGGCAAAGCAAATCGAGGATAACGACAGGAAAGGAGTAACTAGATGCTCTCTTTTTGTGAAGATGATGAAAGAAAGGATTTTCTCCAAAATTCATCACTTTCTCCCAGGATATTGCATTATAAAGTACAGAACAGAACAACAACTATTCTCTGACAGTTTACAGTCCAGATTACTAAATTGTTTCTGGCTCCAAGTGCCATGTTTCTGACTCAGTGCAATTTTAACTGTGTATTTGAATAATAGTTTGTTGGTGTCAAAGTCTTAATACAAGTAGAGATGCATTTGCAGTATAGATAAAAGTGACTAATGATCTCATGGCAAGTTCTGAAGCTTTATAGGAAATAATCATTAT
Source organism: Agelaius tricolor (assembly GCF_023055355.1). Classification (NCBI taxonomy): domain Eukaryota; kingdom Metazoa; phylum Chordata; class Aves; order Passeriformes; family Icteridae; genus Agelaius; species Agelaius tricolor. The sequence continues at coordinate 58,356,431 of NW_027269263.1, forward strand.
TTTTGAAGTACATAAAATAAACTAAAGATTAGATAATATACAATACAGCTAGCCTCCTTCTACATGATACACAAGGGAGAATAATCTGTGGTAATTGATGGGGAACTTTACACTTCACATATTCCTTGAAACCCTAGATAGTAGAATGACTCACTACTCAGCTGTACCTTCACCATGTCCTCACAGGACTCTGAAGAGAGAGAGAGAAATTTTAAACCAGCCTATTTTTTATCCTATTCTTGAGAAGGCAGCTGCACTAGCTTATCTAGAGGACATAAACCTTGAAGTATATATTTGGGAATATGCCTTGCTTATTGTATGAACAAAATTTACAAAGGTCCATGCCCTAAGCATCAGCTTTGGTTAAAGCCACCTTCTGCAACCTGTGTAAAACCGACAGCCTGGAGTCATGAGCTCCCTTTTCCTGATCGGCTATGGCAGGCTCACAGTCAGACACCAGACCACGAGCAGCGAGTGAGCCGGGGTTTACAAATCTGGAGCCAACCACGTGCAGAGGCTCAGAACCACTCAGCATCTTAGTGAGAGTCAAAGCAGGACATCTCTAAGGGAACAAGAGAATTTTTTAATAGATGCTGCTACTATGAGGATATGGTATATAAAAGTGACTTCTACTTTTATGTAAGAAAGGAAGCCTTGCCAAATCACCATTTTGAGTGCCCCCACAGCATACAATTGCCAATGAATAAAAGGTAATTGAATGATAGCCCATTCTCTGGGTTCTAAGAGCTCTTCAAGAAGGAGAACAATGCAATGTGCATCCCAATTAAATGAAGTGTTCTGTGAAATGAATGAATCATAACAGGGCAGAACTTTACTGCAAGACTTCTGACATACCTGTGACCAGGAAGGGCTCCACAGATTCTTCTGCAGAAAAAAAAAATCCATTTTTGCAAGGAGGGGTATAATGGTTTTGATTTCAAGCTTTAAGGGAAAAAAAAAAGACATTTCTGGGTTTCTCTGTGTTAAAAAACGCCAAATGAAATAACTGGTGAAGCATGTACTCAAGTCAGTACCAATGTGAGTTGAAGAAATCATAGCAATAACACATTGAAAAAGAAAGCTCAATAACCAGTCAAAATCAAAAACAGGAATCAGAAATTCCAGATAAGTTAAAGGGAGTGCTAGTGTGCACTTTATCACTAGCTAAAGGCCACTACAACACATGTGGAGACTGCACCTTCAGCAGCCTAGAGTGAATTTTGTGCTTTCCTACATATGAAATGATCCACTCTTTTTGTGAGCAATGTGAAAATATCTTAGCAATGTATAACAGGTATTAGTGATTAATTTCAACAAAGAAACATTGATAAAATAGCAAACAATAATAGCAAATGGAATTTACTGTGAAAATCTGTAATTTACTAAGAAAATCTGGTCTCTTAACTGAAAAACATAGTGCTTTCTAGACCCTGTAATATATGTCCATGCAAGCTTTTAAAATTCAAAGACAAGAATTTAAAAGCCAAAATTACAACACTGTTCTGCATTTAAATCCAGATCCTTGTTTTCATTTGAAATACAGAGGTCTGGAACCTCTGCATTATTCTAATTATTTTTTTCTAACCAAAATATATTTCTGCCATCTCTACAGTAAAAAAGTTTCTCTATTCAGACTCAGTGGAATAAATTTGACAGAATTATTTGAATAATCCATAATAGATTGATAGCTAGTCAAGAGGTTGATATGTTAATAACAGTAATACATTAGAAAAAGAAAAATGCATTAGGTAGAATCAAAACCTGGAGATAAAGCAGAAATATAAAGTTTTGACAAACTGTCATGGGTCAAAACCAGGACAGTAGTATCCTCAGGATACAGGAAAATAAAAAGAAAAGGACTTGCAGAAAAGTAGTTTCCTCATAACAGTTTTTCAGCCAGTAAATTACAAATTAATCTCACCCCTATTGATGAAACCAAAGTTTTATTCACTCTTCAGGTCTTAAGCACCTCTTCAGGTGTTACAGCACCTCTGTAATCCTCATTCTCTAACATTTTTTATTCTGAAAGGGATTTATTCTAGCCAGGGTTACTTTTGAATCTAAAACATGGTGCCACTAGAGACACTTGTCCATTGACCTGAGCTTATCATGCACAGAAGGTTGAAATGCAGATGCAGAAATTTGTGCCTTCCTCTGTATGGGAAAATTTTAGATCTTGAAAAAACATCTAAGGTTGTATAGTGTCATGAATGTAGTCAGTGACCTTTTTGAATGAATGGAGTGGTGGCACAGAGCAGGGTGTCCCAACAAACCAGGAGGGACCTGGGCTCCAGCTGGTGTGAGGAGACTGAGCTGCAGGGGCACTTCAGAGACATGAATGAGAGAAGTTGGTTATTTGGAGAACTTGGCCAATGCTTACAAATTCACATGACTTTCTCAGTAGGCACCAGATGATCTATTCATGATCCATCATCACTTCCTCTCATTTGCTTTTTTATGGTTGTAGATGAAAGCCCCAGAAGAGAAAAAACCCAAAAGAAGCACATCCTCCCAAAACTGATACTGGACATTTTTGTTCAGTGATGCAAATACAGATTTAGTAGTTTAAATGGTCATTCAATTCAGAATATTGATTCTTTTACACAACTCTTTTTGTTTGTTGATATTGTTCTGAATTTCTTAGGATAGCTATTGGTGTTCCACGTTCACTGTTCAGTTTTTCTTCAGTTAAAAATCACCAAGTAAAGATTATCCACTGTTTCTGACAGTTCATCTTATCCAGACTGAGAGAAAACACAGATAGTTAGAGTATCTCAGCTTAACTTAAGAAAAATAATCAATTTTTAACCTATTTGATTGCAGATGGAGGCTAAATTTACCTAGAGGATATATTTTAAAATCTTTTAACTTCAAAAGGCAATTTGGAAAGATCATGTAGGAAAAAAATTGCTTTAGAAATCATAGGAAGCTTACATTCAACAATGCTGCCAGTTCTGTTCATCATATTTGTAATTCTTAAATTTTAAGGTACTTTGTTTCTTTAAGAAGAAAGGTCAGTAGTATATCTAAGACTTTCAGGCTTGAAAAGCCTACAGTCATAGGGAGATACAACTTCTACACAACTTCCATCTGCTTTAGGCTACTCAAGAACTATGACTTGTACTTGTGAAATAAGTTATTTGTGGCCTCTTCTATTGCTGACTATTCTAGTTCTGCTGAAGCAAGGTACTTCACCAGATTCATGCTACTGCCCTTCCAGTTTGCTGCTAGTAATCAATAAAATTAGGGCTATCATCAAAAGTCATTTAATAATACCACTATCCTTTATCCTTTTGGTATTCACAGGGATTAGAGAACCCATTTTGCAACACTAGAGAGCCTCCTCAGAGTTTAAATAAACACTTATTGGTTCCTGGGGACAATCAGCAAAACTGTTGTAACTAAACTCTCATCTAGAGTTATGCCTGTATTATATCACATATAAATAACTGTAGACAGATGTGATGAGCAACCTGAGATACTTGGCATCAGTCTTTAAATCACATGCCAGGTAACATCAGTGAAGGAAGATATGTGATAATATGTGATGCACTTTTGTAAGAAAGCAGCTTTAGAAAGATTGGGTTTGCAATTTCAGAGCATTTTCTTATCCTTTTTTTCACTGCTAAAACTTTTAGTGACTTTAGTGGTATTTTATCAACTTTCCAGTGGGCAGGACATCAGATTATCTGTTAGAAGAATAATTTATACTGGCACTGTTTTACAAAAATCAAAAAAATTACTGATTTTGGATGATTTGGTTTTTAAAATGGGAGAAAAGCATGGTATTTAAAAGAGCAGAAAGGAGGGAATAAAGGAGGGAAGAATGGGAGTAGGGAGCAGAATTATCAGCCTCAGTGTCTTGTAGATGTGATTTGGGTGCAAAAATCTCTGAGAAACAGAACTGTTGTAACTGTACAGCCAATGAAAGCATCCCAATGTCTTCATACAACCTTTATGGAACATTTAAGTTACAATATCAGAAGTGGTACACAACTACTCTTCATTTTGTTTCAACTGTTCTCACTTCCTACTACAGTTATACCACACCAGACACATTCCTTCCCCCCTTCTTCTTAAATTGTATTTATTTTCTTTGCATACATATTATTTTAAGGGGAGTACTTAGTCACTGAATACCTGAAAGCTGATGGCCCCAATATGTAGAACTGAGAAACTTCTGAAGAAAAAAGACAGAAATTATGTACAATTTCTCTCTCATGACTAACAGACAGTATAGTATTTTCCATCAGTGTTGTTATTGGTAGATATAGTCTGGACATCTATTTATCCTAGACCTTAATTAAAATTGGGGTTCACCTTGATAAAAAAATTTTAATTTTTTTCCCCTGGTTTTATTTTTAGCTACTTCCTGCTGAAGGCAATGCAGTGCCTGCAGCCCAAAGATGCTCTGAGCATAGGCAATGCTTTGTACAAACTGATGGAGAAGGAGCTGACCCCAACCTTTACTACTCTGCTCTGAAACAGACAATAGGTCTCATAAAATAACCTGAAAACTCAATACAAAGATGTAAATGCCAAATTCTTTTGACCAGGAATTCGCAGTGCCCTCAGAAAAACAGGTCATTGTCCCAAGTGCATTTTCAGTGGGTAATCAAGAATACTGAATGCAGCAGTGGAAAAGAAAGGAAACTTCACAGGCAATAGTTTAACCACCACTCCACCTCATGCAGGACATTTTAGGCATTGTTGGTGCTCTGTGGCTTTTTTCAGCTGCTCTTTTCCTCTTCTATTTAGGCTGTCTATTGTTGGAAGCAGTAACAGCTCTCTCATCTTCTGGTACACGTGGCTGTGCTGCAAGCAGCACAGTGGGGCCCTCATCTCACATAATTACCTGAGTTTGCTTGAGATGCCAATGACTTCACTTTAAGTACACTTTGGAGATGTGCTCCATGAGATACACAACAAGAACATTGTAAAGAGCTCTGCATTGCTCTATTCTGAACCATCAAAGTCTAAGCAATAGCTAACACTGGAAGAATAATGTAGTCATTAAAGTTAGGTACTGTTATTTCCAGTGATGCAGACATTTCTTGGCAGTACGGTATGCTAAGCACAGGTTATTTTATCCTAGCAATAGCTCCATATGACATCAAACTGGAAGCTCTTTCACTGACAATACCTCTTGTAAGATACTTTTGACATGAACAAACTTGTAAGAAAAATATATTATACCATTGGCAAGTCTGTTTCACACATTTCCATTTCAATTTTCTTGGCTATACACTTTTTAGAAGAAAAAAAGCATTTTTCAAAAAAGATTTGAGAGGCTGAATATTTGTCCAAATATGGATTAGTCAGGTATAGCTCACAACCTTATCCAGAGGAGCAGAACTATGCACAGAGAACTTCTGAGTTTGGGCTGCCCTCAACCAGAATTATTGCCCACTTGAACTCTGCAACTCTTTCCTCAGCTTGGAAATTAGAAGCCTCATATGAAAACCTAAGTATGAAACATGGATTTAATTCAGTATTTACTAATTATTGTGACCAAAATAAAAGGTATTAGAAGAAATACAAACTATGATAACACCTATCATTAGGAAAGTCTTACACACTCCCAGAAAGTCTTACACACTCCCAGAAGTTCTTTATTTCTGATTGCTACCTATAAAGTAGATTATGAATAACTAAGATTTTCCAATATATTACACTTCTCTGACAGAGGGAATGACCTTGTTTGTTTTGCACTGTTTTACAGATGGAGATTTCTTCAGGTCTGAAAGTGAATTCCCCTGCAGCTTCAAGTGTAAACATATTTTATTGGCTTTAGTACCACCAAAGCATAAGCTAATGGCTCTACTTTTACTATATATGATAAATAAAATCAAGACTCAGTAAAAAACAAGTTATCACTGCATGTACTTTTTCTTCTGGGAAGAGGACTAGGCAACAAACATAAGTATGCTGTAAGGTATAACATTTCAACAGTACACAGATAACATTGCAGCATGTGGGTTAAACTTATATATAGACCAGACTAAACTGAAATACAATAGAACAAAACTATATTTGAAAAATAGACTCTTATTTATGTTGACTCAAAATGAACTAAATCTAAATATTCACAGAAGGTGGAAAAAATTAAGTCACAGGGCAAGTGACTTATTAAATGTTCATAGGCATCATATTTGCAGTTCAGTGTTAATTATATTCACCTAACACAGGGCACCCATGGCATCGACAGGAAAGCTGAGGAAAAGGAGAATTTGTATCCCAATTTGGTATGTAGGAAACTGCTGCTCATAATGATTCTATTTCTCACCCCTGGTAACTCATATACAACATATGGCTCAGTTACAAACTTATTTTTTTTCCCTATGCTGCTGATAAATGTCTTAAATAAAACATCCTTCCTCCAATTTTTGTGCTAATGGTAACACTGCAATATCCAGTACTGTAAGACTGATCCACATACCCAGTCCTCTCTATTCTTACATAATTCCCTTTTTGTCTAAACTGAAAAACTAGGAAGGAAGCTTCTGCATCCCCATAATGTTTTAAAAGCTATTTTCCCCCATTTTCACTGTGAAGAAAGCATTCCTGGGCAGCATCCTCCTACATCCTCCAGCAGGATAGACCATCTGAGCTACTGTCAATTTGAAGTTATATCCCAGAGGATATCAATGAGCTTCTCTTCCAATTAATGGATGACTTTTTACTTTTATGAATCAGCTTGTCCTTGACTTTTTACAGTGCTGTTAAATCACAATGTTTTCCACTATCATTTCACATTCCCTGTCTGGAAAGGAAGCATACACTGATTCTATTTTCAATGACAGCTACCCTGTTTGGCCAGCTCTTAAAGAAATGGAATTTGCAATTGCTGGAAAGGACATATCAAAGGAGATGGGTCTGGCCATGAGTGTCACTACCAAAACTGCTTTCCTGAGATTTACTCTCCTCAAAGCTTTATTCCTGAGATGACACAGAGCTAGAGCTACCTCTTCTCACAATAGTGAAGACTGGAAAGCTGCTTGCCCACATGGCAACTGCAGTTTGCTGAGAGCACTACCAAGCACAGGATGCAGCATGACCAAGGTGTTGTCTGCCTATAGCATTCAGAGCCCTACATGTGTTTTGTGGCTGTTCTCCAAATCCCTAGATTTGGATGGATAGTGTCAGACAGTGCTGACAGCTACCATGTTTCACCATGCCTATTTTTCTGTAGGCATGGTAAAATGTGGTAGTGAACAGTAGTGCTCCTAAATATCTTCAGGGGTAAGTTTAGGACATGAAAAGTGCTAAAATTCTACAAACAGGAAAAGGGGAAGAAAATGCATGACACAAACTTCAGCTAGGTCTTCTGAAACTGGAAAATGAGGAACTTTTCTTTCCCCAAAAACTGCCTTGGTAACAGCTGCATCTTGACTGCTGCAAATACAATTGTACATCCCACCCTGAGACATATCTATATAATTCCTATTGGCAATGCAAGGAAAATCAATTTCATATGCACTGAGACCAGTGACACTTATGGAAGGCAGCTTTTGACTCTCAGGGTTATATGGTCATTTCTAATTTAGTAGAAAGGGGCACTGCATTAGCAAAAATAGAGAAACATAAGTATCACAAACCCAACCAATTCATCCCATTCCTAGGGGCTACAAATTCTGAGGGCAGAATTCACACATTATTATCACATCATATGATTCTGGCCCATCTATTCTTTGGTGTACACAGGGATGTGCACTTGTATAATAGACAATTCAAAGTCTTACCTGGAGTCATAGAATGCTAAGGGATTGGAAGAGTCCTAAAAGATCACGTAGTCCCAACACTCCCTACCATGGGCTGGGACACCTTCCACTAGAGCTGGTTGTATAAGGCTTTTCCAACCTGGCTTTAGACACTGCCAGGGTTGAGTCCAAAGCCCAACTTCATCTAGTTTTTAGTAAATACCAGTTCAGTTGTCTAACTTGAGCTGACTTATCCTGATTTAGAAGAGGTATGGATTAGTTCTCTGCTTCCTGGTTTCATAGAGAATATTCACTTATAAAATGCAAGTGAAAGACGACTTAGTCTGACCTAGAGGGCTGAGAAAGCCATGGTCATGCCCACTGCACTGCTGGGGCTGGTGCTGGCACTGCCAGTGTGAACAGAAAGCAAAGGACAGAAAAACTCAAGGTCAAGGACTCTCTGTAAACCTTCTAATGGTTTTACTGGCAATTATGTCTCTGTAACAGAGCAAAGATTGTAGACGCATTTTTAAAAGGAAAATGTTGCCATCTATTTTTCAATCTTTTTCCCCTTCTTGGTGTTACAACCTTGTCATTGGAAACCAAATCTATGCTTCCTGCAGTTGAGTTTCCCTCTCTATTTTTCTGCAGAAGAATTTGACAAAAATGAGTGCTGCTTTTGCTGTGTTGGTATCTGTTGACAGATTTGTTATAAGTTCATGGTTAGGTGCACTCATAAGTGAACTTGTGGGCAGTGGTACAGGCAGTTAAACATTACCACTGCATATTAAGGACAACCAAGCAGTACTCTTAGACTATGTACAGGGCTTAAAAATAAAATACTGCCCAGACCAGAAGATTTTGAATACCAATGTCCTTGAAAGGTAAGTTGGTGATTCAAAAATTAGTTAAGTTATATGAAAATAAGAAAATATTTGAGAATATTTTCCCTCCTAGGCATGAATGCTGGGGACAGAGTAAAATTGCATTAAAAAAAGATTTTCACCACAATTATGATTTAGAGAAAATTTTGGTTGCAAACTGTGTGATGGTGTCCTTTTTATTTGACTAATTATGAAAAATTGTTTAGCTAATGAGATATCATCCTGTCTGCATTTGATAATTTCTTTTTTTTTTAAATACCCACTTTGCAAAAGGATTACTTTCATAGAATTTTCGAGAAAGTTTTGAAGAAAATATACCAATTAGGCACTATGGAGGTTTTTTTGGTTGGTTTTTTTCCTACCACTACTACTGAAAAGAATCCTCCACTCTACAAGAATATTTGCCAGCTTACCTGACAAATCAGCACCTGCCACCTGCAACACTATAGTGTATTTCAAAATGTAGTTTTTACTTAGTCAAAAATGCTCACTATATAATACAATAATGACCTAAGAATTTAACAACATAAAGTGACACAGAAGATGGAGAAGCCACAGCAGAAAGAAAAGGTTGTATTTTTTATAGGTTCCAAATTGCAGTCTTTGTGGTTGTAGTGTTACATTTTGAATGACAAATCTGCTTCTGTGGGTACTTTATTTTACTTGACACCAATTTATTATTGCCTTGAATGAAAACAAAACGACCTCAAAAATACTCATTATGCCCATATTGCTGACAGTGTCTGTCATACACTTGTGTGCAGTATTTGCAATATTGTTGTGTTTTCCTTCTTTAACCTGAACCTGTGGCACTAATGAGCATGGACTGGGGTTATAATAAGAATATGCTTAGGTTAATGATGCTCCCAGACATCCTTGGAAGTGAGATTTAGTCTCAAAACTTTTTTGTACATGCATTTCCACTTCAGCTATGATGTTTCTCAGCATTTTCAGGCAAACCTAATTCATCATAACTCCCACATAAATATAACATTTTTTTGTTTTCTGCATACAGGTAATAATTTTTTAAATTATTACAACCTTCCTTTCTGATTGGTTGCAAATGGAACATTAGAAATTAGGAATTTATATTTATTTTTTTAGGAGAATCTTTTCAGAGCTCAATTCTTTAATATTATGAAAGAAAAACCATATAGTAGCGTCCACAACAACTCAGCTTTCAGAGTAACCTCTCATTACCATGTAAATAGCACAGCCACTAACTCAGTACACCTTCCTCTGCCTATCATTCCAGTGTCAAGCCTGTAAGTTCAAAAGTGCACCCCCATTTGCCAAAACCAGAAGACCCATTTTATGTCTGCTAAGCAATTATTTTATGAGGGAAGAATAATGGAACTTCAGTCCATTTTAAATGATATATTGTCTGTCAGCCAAGTAGATCTGTTCTGAAAGGCATGGCCCTGACAGTAGGGCATGGCTTGCGTGACTCTGCTTAATTTCATGTCTGCTGTTGAAGTAGCTGAATATGGTCAATACAACAAAAACTATTTTAGAGTTTTCAGAACATGTTGAATATTGACTTATGTGGCAACAAACACATTTGCAAGACAGTACGAACTTTCATTGCCATGCCAGTTGCATTCAAACAAAATCTAGTTTATACATTTCTTCTGTTGCCCTATTGCTTTCTAAATCCAATAGCATTATTACAAAATAGACACGTGAAACATAAGGCAGATCAAACTCTCTCTGTTGGACATCCACTGAACCAGCCCAGAAAAATGTTTTTTTTTTCTCTTCAAATTTGTGCTTTCTAAGACTAGAGAAGAAATAAGATTATTATTATTATTATTATTCTAGAGACAGACTTTATGAAATTACAGCTTTTTTTTCTCTTTAAATTTGTGCTTTCTAAGACTAGAGAAGAAATAAGATTATTATTATTATTATTCTAGAGACAGACTTTATGAAATAACAGCTTTGAAAACACCACAAAAACATCAACAGTGTACAGCTGAATTTCTCAGCAGTAACGTAGAAGACTGGAACCAAGCCACAAATCTATTTACAGATCACCTCTTCATGCATAGCAAAGGGCCTCAGCAGCACTCACCCAGACAGTCTATTGGCACTAAAAAGGCAGGTTTGTCCATCTCCACCCTACTTACATGGCACGGTGCGGAGGTAGAGATTGTCTCTTATGATCTGCTGGAGCTCATGGTCCACCGAACCTTTCTGGAACCGTAGATTGAGGTAGTGACGAAGGTCCTTATCAACGATGCCTCCTGTCAGGGAAAAGACAAATGAAAGTACAATTTAAAATTATATTGCTTTGATGGAAGCAATGAATCACTTGTGAAGTCTTTGTGGCTCATTTTTCCTTCATGGTTCTGTCCCGATGGAGGACAAAAAGCACACAGAGCTTCCTGGTTAAAGCATGTGGTTGGTACAGTATTTTTTACTATTGATAATTGTAAAGGTTAAAAAAGTTAATGGCTCAATAACTGGCTCAAATAACTGGCTAAACCTGTACAGTTCAGAAAATAAATATAGGATCATAGAGCTGTCAATTATCTTCCTGCACAAAACTTGAATGCATTATTATCATACAACTACCTATATATGTATCTAAATAATAAAGTATTAGGTATTATATTTCCCATGACTGTGTACCAATTTCCCATTTCTTATTAAAGTAAAAATCTTGGTTCCAAATCTCTCTGCAGTGCTCAGTGGTTTTAGCCCATGTGTAACCAGAATGAAATGTGGCTGTATTTAGTGATCACATAAATGTTATATGTTCTGGTTTATTTATATTGATAGAACTCACAGCTGAGAGACACTATCAAAAACGAGGGTTCATATTTTATTTCCACCACCAAAAATGGTATTATAAAATCCCAGCAAAGCAGTGCACATGGTAGGAAAACTGAGTTAAAAACCTTGTATTTGCCACTTTTACTATAACTTTAGGACAAAACAATTTCAACTACTGACTGGAAGATGTTCCACTATGAAAGGCATATCTATAAATCTATCCAACATGATTAATAAGAATTTCCCAATATAGTTCCTCCCAATTTCTCTTAACCTTGAATAGGGATCAAATATATAATTATGGAGAAATCTATAAATAACTCAATTTCTTCTCTCTCTGAAATTCTGACATAGGAAAAATATAGAAAATCATTACTACATTGAGTTCTGACATATATTCCCAAGATGAAAAATTGAAAATAGATAGATCCCTAACTTGTTGCTTCACACATGCAACCTTAAAACATTTTTTCAAATGTCATTTGCTATTGAACCCTCTGCCTAAAGTCTTATTGACTTAGACTATATAAAGATTTTCCTGTAAATAGGAACACATAGCATCCCTACCAAATTATTTGAAAGTCACTGAAGAGCACAAATGGTTATAAATTAAAATATATTTCTTCTTACAGATATTCCTATTTATCTGCCTACTCTAAGTCCATAATGTTATTATTGCTGCTCTTTGTCAGTAACTTCAGAACTTTTTGTTCCAGGTTTATAAAGAGCTTATAAATAATTTCTCTCTTCTTTAGCTAAAGGCAAAAAACCAGCAAACTTTCATAATCAAAAGAAGGGGGGGAAAAAAGCACCCCAGCTCATAAGACACAAAAATACCTGTATGCCTGGTTCCCTGAGGCTGAGAACTTCCATATGGATCTCTGTTCTTCCAGGATCCTCAAGCTCTAATTAATCTACTACTTTGGACCACTAACCCTGTTTCTTGCAATAGAAAAGTTTTTGCAGATGAGACCATCCTTACTTCTAATTTCTTGTGAGGTTTCTGAGGCCGCTGTAGGGAAACTCTCTGAGTCTGCTCTCCTTCGTGATCGGCTGCAGAGAGCAAAGGTCCTGCAGCTCTTGCTCTTCTCACTCTAATGTACAGAACATGCCCAGTGATGCAGATGCTTTTTGGCAGCCTGAGAAAATGCCAGCTCGGGAACAGCAGCTGTAGCCTGCCCACTGACACAAACCTGAATCATTCAACTTATAACATTAGGAAGTTTAGGAACCTACACAGATTTCTGACCCTCAAAGTGCATTTTTTATTTACAGCCTCTCATTTCAAGCACAGCCATTTAGTTCATTTAGTTCAACACGTGTAATGAATGCCCTAAAACCTCCTAAGCACTTCATAAAAAGAGTCACCTGATATTTTTGGCAAATTCCATATTCCAAACTAGATATAAAAACATGTATTTACAGGAAGAGATGCCTGCAGCCTTGCATTTGTTACATGCAATTCAAAAGCAAATTTCTAAGAGAAATAAACAGAAATAAAATCATGGTGCAGAGGAAATAAAACTTCCAAGCACAATGGAAACAATATAATTTTTTCTTAATATCTGAGTATATAATATAGTTTTGTGCATTTTAAAGAGCAGTCAGATTAACTACAATTAACTACAATGTACAATTACAAATTTTCTTCTTCAAAAGTAATTTTGTTGTCTGAACTAATTCAGGTTTTTCAATACTTTGGGCATAAGCTACCTTTTTTTTTTTTTTTTTTTGAATCTGGTATAACAATGATTTTTTTCTCCTGGAAATTTAAAAAAAATAAAATAGTTCTAGAGCTCAAAAAAAAAAAAAAAAAAAGATGTAATATATTTTTAGTTCATCCTTTCAATTTTTATTCTTTTGCTTTTCTCCCCTAAAAAGTTCTGTAGTTTTACCTGATGCTTTTTAAAGCATATTGACTCCAGAAGTGCTTTTGTGGTATTTAAAGTACCTAAGCTTTGGAGCAGCCTGACCCTTTTGAAGCACAATCAGAACAACAGCTTGTGTGTGCAGTTATGGGTTCCTAAGACTTTTTGCAAGACAACTATAGTGAATTGCAAATATGTAAACCAGCCTTGATTCAGCAGCAGTGAATTACAATTTGTGTTACAGACTATATAAAGCAAGAATAACATGCATAATAGTAATAGGACTGTGTCCTCCAAAAGGCTGAAAATATGACACAGGAAATGTTGTCATTTGGTTTACTTGGGAGGGAAAGAAGAACAGTGACATTGACAGTAAGTTCCTAGAAAAAGAATCAGGGGAAAGCATTTTTACAGTCAGTAACTACTATTTAATGGCCCTATCCAGCACCGTTAGACAAGTGACTGACTTGGTTTCTGTAGAATTCAACTTCCATTTATTTTCTCTTTCTGTAGAACATCGAAAGTTACTGAGATGTTGAAAAATTCCTGACATGAACTCAATCACCTTCTTTTCTCTTATTCCCAGCTGCCCACAGTGGGGGAGCTGGGGATGGTGCTCAGGGACCCCCGGTGCCCATTGCACCATTCCACAAATCCCCAGCACTGCCCAGGGCTCCCAAGCTGGAGCTCAGAGGGAAGGAGCTCCCCCAGGCCACATCCTGCTCACTGCATGTGACAGCAGCAGGGAGCACTGGTGTGTGTCAGAGGTGTTACACAGCTCGAGCTTTAGGAGCCCAAGCCATATAAAGGGTTCTTTGGCCCCACTGACACAGGGGGAGGCTGACAACTGTGTGATGGAGCATCCACTGGCTGGCAGCCATGCGGTGCTTTTATGCTTTACTTTTTGCTGGCTTGAGGCCTGTGCCCTGTTTCATTTCATTTCACTCCAATGAATCCCCTTGCTTTGCTAGCTGAGAAACATAGGTTGTGAATTAAATACTTCCAGTAATGATCTCTTGCATAATGTATGTGTGGTTTAGGTACAGCTACCAATCATGATAGCAAACTCATAACCATGACTGAAGTTGATTCCAGACATTATCGAATAAGAAACACTTGGCTGAACTAAAAACTGCTCTGTTTGCATGTTATAGTTATGAATCTAAGGAGCAAAGTATAACTTTTTTGCAGTGTTCTAAGGCATTTCTCTCATGTTTGCTTGTTTTTATAAAATCTAATAGAAAAGACCAATCAGAAAAGAAATACAATAAAGAACACACAGACAAAAGGGTACTGAATAGTTTCTAGATCATTAGAAGATACAAATCTGAAAATAATTGCCATTTCCAAGAAAATGGCAGGGATAAATGCTTATCATTTTCTCTAATTCTAAATATTATAAGTTTTTTTGCAACTTCCTATGTGGTAATTCACTGATGTTCCAGCTGGAGTCTACAGTTGCATTATATTTTCCACGAAAAACTTGTAAACACAAACATCCCTCTTGTTCCTGCAATGGTAGTTCTAAATAATTTGTTTTGCCCTTAAGACATTCTTACTGGTGTAAATTTTCAACAAACACTTCTGAGTATTCACCCATTAGTATTTGCTCATCTTGTATCATAACCTTTCGTTGAATTGACTTCCCAAAATGTGGTGTGGTAATTTTTTTTTTATTTTTTTAACAGTAAAATCAATTGCATCTCATCTGAGAATAATTTGCCTTAGATAATTTATTTGCCGGGATTAAAATTTAAAAGATTTCATTTTTCCTGGCTTCTATAAGTACTCCTGGTTAGAAATATCTATGTGCAAGCAAGAACTTTAGATCTATATTTGCATCTGTACATGCTCTGCATTGGGAGAAACTAAAGGAAATATCTTAGTATCATTACTCTGTGAAAGCAGATGAGCTTATAAACTTTCAGTATAAACTGCCCCCTCTCTTCTGCTGCCCTACTTCAATCAGATTGGCTCTCCCTTTGTTTTTAAAAAGCTTCCACTTCTGACTTTAAACATAAGCCATATATCTGGCAAAATCAAATGCCCTGAATGGTTTGGCTTTCAGCAGCTTCAGCAGGAGCATTCTACTCAAGAGTCTCATCCAGTTATTTATACAGGTGGTACCTGCAGCTTCATATCCAAACCATGGGGTGGGTCTGTGGCCATCTCAGAGCAGCTCAAGTTTCTTCTGCACCTCTTCAGCAGAATACATGCAATTTGGTGCCTGCTAGATTAATTTATCCTTCACTGTTCACAGATAATCTAATTGACCTTTCTATAAGTAGCCTAAATTATTACCTAAGTTCTTTAAATCAGCTATATCAGGAATATCTGATTTATTATTTTTATTATCAGCTATATCAGATTATTATCTGATTTATTATTGTTCTTTTACCTAGGAAGGTGAGTGCAAGAATATTTTTTTTTTTGTGACTCTCTCTGAGATATATCAAAGAAATCATAGTCATCACAGGTAAAAATCTGTGTGCATGGTCTAAATGCTCATTTCTGAAGGTCTTTTCAAATGGTCTGGTAAGAACCCAGAATACCTGAAATTACTGTAGAGAACCCATCTTAGTCATTCCAATAATTTTAGTGACACCATGACCACTTATCTTTAACCACCTCTATCTTTTTTTCATTCTGTCATATACAACCTATTGTGAGGTGACCTATAATTCCCTCTTCCTGTCCTGCTCTCCATCAGCTCACACACCTCCAGGCTGATGCAAAAAAATCAGAAATGAGCAGCAGTGAGGGATGGGCACCACACAGCTGTGAGAAAGCTCATGTCAGCCACAGCTCCTGAACACTCTCTCTATCTCACGCCCTGAAAGATTTTAAGCATAAACCAAAATTTCCTGCTGTATCCCCTGGTTTTTCCGCAGATGATCCTGTCAGAAGAAGAGCACCACAATTCCTTTTTCCCTCCCACAAGTTCAGTGACATTTTATTGTAATCAACTTAAAAAAATATCCTTAAGAAATATTTCATTAAAGAAAAAAAATCATGATTTCCACTACTCAGATGAATTCATTTTGTTTGCCATACAAATGGTACTGTTTAAACAAATGAAATGTGTCTTATTTTAATAATTGAATAATAAATATCTCAGGCACTTAAAACATACGAGTCAGTATAAGATGATTGACTTTAATAGTTTCTTTAACTACCAACAGTTAACCAGAAAAATCACTTTTAAGAGAGAATATGAAAATTCCAAGTAATATGAAAACTCTTGTTTGGATTTTAGAAGGATTCATTATTAAAATTCAGCCTGTATTTAAGCCTATTATTTGAGGGAAATCATTCTCAACAAACCTTTCTGGTGCTCAGATTAGTGTAAAGATGAGTGTTGGCACTTCCCCAGTCATGGCATAATGGGCATTCTCAACAAGGGATGATCCTTCAAGTCTCCATGCAAAACATGTAAACACCATAACAGTAAAAAAACACTTTAGTAAATAATAAGAAACATTTATTTCACTGGCAGCCATCATCTGAAGATCACACATTTTATTTTAAAGCCTTTCTATCCCTAGATTAAACTGTTCATCATCTTTGCACTTCTTCCTGCCTTTCACCACTACCTTCAGCCAAGTCTGACTTATCTGCAAAGCCTCAAACCTTTGGGGTGAGCTATGAGCTCTGTGGAATGTGTGGGATGGAAAACCAAGATGGAATTATGCAAGAAAATCCTCAAGGAAAAAATTAATTTCTTTCATGTTTTGGGCTACTCCAATAAATTCCATTCCATTATCCTTTAATGGAGATCTAAACAAATTTCAAGGCTTTGGAAAATATTAGATCTTGGTATTCTTCTAAGTGCTATATATAATGAAAAACATTTTAAGGTCTAATTTATTGATGGGAAATGGCCTTCTCTTTCATAGCCTGCTATTTTGTAGTCTTTCTCTTTGACTATGGATTATATTACTAATCTTTTTGCTTATGGATCTTTTACATACACGTGTATCATATTTATAACACTTACACTTGCATCCTTAGCTTTATCCTTTGATTTCTTCCTCCTAGCATTTTAAATTCAGAATTTTAATATACAGGATTGTAGGATTTACAGGTTAAACTGCATGGGGATGACACTACATACAGACTATATTTAAAAATCTGCAATAAATTCTAGCCAATGACTGACTTTCTCCATTATGAGAATTCATATTTGGAAGTATGTCTCTGTATAAATATGCAATTCCCTAATCTCTACAGATGATATATTCCACCTGCTCTCCTCAGACCAAGAATCTGGCTGAGGTTTGCACACTCTTTGATCTTCACAGTGGAGAAAGTTTCCATTTTGTTTCTGGGAACAGAGGAGTCCTCAGTGCCGAAGGACACTCTGGGTTTAATTCACCGCTGTGTTACACCTGCCTTTGTTGTACCTTCTGGGGTAGTCTGAGGACCAGATAAACAGGATACCCTGGAGCAGCCACAAATGAGACCAGCACCACGGGGGAAGGCTGATTCTAGGAGCACTGTAAAAGCATATCATTCCATGGATTTATTTTCTTAGCTTTTGTGGCTAGCCTCAAGCCTCTGTTTGAAATGTGAAGACACAAGTGTGCACTGTGCTGGAAGCAAAAATGTGGTTTGTAATGATACAGAGAGGCTGTGTCAGCAGGAGAATCAACTGAGCCAAACACATCTGCATTTTGTACTTTACCTCAGATTGCTGAACTTGAGCTCTTATTACAATACATACCTCCACTCCTCATGGCTACAGAGAGAGTTTTCCATTGCAAAGCCAGCTGCAACACCTTCCAGAGGCTGCTAGCAGCATGCACCATGGACTTTCTAATCTCAAAGTTACCCCAAGTCAACTTCAAAAAATGCATATTTACCCAGTAAAATAATTTTGTACCTTTGCTGTTTAGAGGTACTTTGTTTTGTTTTCCTAAGTTAATTTACTGCTCAGCACAGTTCTAGATTGAAGTTGCTGGGAAATGCCATGATTGAACTGGCTGGTAAAAAAAGTCCAGCTGTCATTTCTGTAACAGAGAGGACAGTTTGGGGCACTTTGCTTTCAGAATACTCATCTTTTATTTGGTGCTCCAGTTAATAGGTGCATAAATAAAGTGATGTTCAAATAATGCTGCTGTTCTCTACAAAACCTGTTTGGAAATGAACTGCCTTTTACTCCAGTTTTTCAAATTCACTAGAGCTAATTATGAACCAGCTGTTTGTAGATGCCTCCAGTTTATCAATGATTTGATTTTTAACTTACACTCAAACTTTAATGACTGTTACTGAGCTATTTAAAAGACTCATGTTGCTCCTACTAGACTTGCTACAAGGCAAATAATTATCTTTACAGATGTTTTTGACAAACATAAAATTGTGAGAGATCATACATTTACTTACAAAATGAGAATGTCAAAACCCACACTCATCCTGTGCAGTCATATAAAGCCAGTAATATTTTCTCTTGAAATCTGTACATATTTACTGAAGTCTTTACTAGCAGTCAAACACTACCTGGCATTCAGATGCTCCCACTCTGGGAAATCTCCTTCTATTTGGTCAAAGGGTATCACAACATAGTATGAAATTTGCTAGCCCCAATGTTTGTTATGTAACCAAACTCTCACATACATCTCCCAAAGTTCTAGAAACTGACTTCAAGAAGTCAGTTGGAAAAGGGAAATAATAAATTTTATTGGTATTCTTCTAAAGACAAAGCCTCTTCGACAACTGATGGCACATAAACATGAAAACTTACAGAATAGGTTTAACCAGAGATTGACTGTATCATACTAAAAACATTTGAACAGACAAGTAAGGCTGGTTTTAGTTTCAGGAAAACATTTATATTGTTATTTCACTTGGATATGTTTCCAGAAAGATGTTTTGTATTCTGGGAAGATCTATATTAGTCAGAAATGTCCAACAGACAAATTAAATTAATGAGGAAAAAAAGTATCATAAAGATGTAAGAATTTTATTTTTAAGCAAACTGTAGCAAAATATGTTTAATGTGTATACTTGGAGGAAAAAAACCACCCATGTGCTGCTCTTAGAAAAAAAGAGACAAATTGAGTTCTCTGAAAAACGCAGCATTAATCTGCAATACACAGTAATGCTGATAATGGGGGCCTCATTTGTTCTGCCTGGATACAAATTGTGCCTCACTCCATCAGTGCAATTCTCTGTGCTTCAAGGGTGACTCACCCAGCACCAGAACCCTGCAAGCCCTCTTGGGGTCAGCTGGGGCATGCCCAGAACACCTGCAAGAAGGGCTTGCTCAGACAATAATCCTCAATATCCTCACTTGTACCAAAAGCCACCTCTGCTGTCCACACCCAGAGCCTCTGCAGTCCCCTCTGAGCCCCATTCTGGGCCACCTGCCCCTAAAACCCTGTGCTGGGAGCTACATGGATAGACTGCCAGTCTTCATGAAGGTCCTGTCACAAGTTTTATTATTCAAGCAAAAGCAGAACTTATATGTTCAAATTTCTTTTCCAGTGGACAAACATTCTCCTGTCCTTGATTTGCAGTGGGTAGAGCCAGCTCCTCACAAAAGTAGACAGAAATTGATCCCCACCTTTAATGGAAAAGTTACTGTTGTGTTTAATACTCTTTTTCTATTAATACATCAGTACAACTGTTCATCTAGTAGGGACACAAATATTCTCTTTCTCTAATACTCTTCATTTTATCTTTGTGGAAGACAACTGTGATGGAACTTTGAGCTCTGACATGTATTTAAATAAAATATGAAAGACTGAATTGGAATAGTGGCATAATTTTACCAGACTTGAATTATTTGAAAGGTATTTTACTTAAATCATAGCTGCACAATTTTAATTGCTTGAGATAGAGACTTATTTTCCTTACTTCTGGAAATAATATTGCCATATTAATAGGCTGTGAATTGCTGACACTTTGTAAAAAGAAAAATTCATCTGGGTAAAAGAATCCCAGTAATACACAATTTATGAGGGAAGTAAGCTCACAGAGGTTACCATTGTATGAGTTCTAATAATAGTTTAAAAATATGATTTAGGTTGGTATCTGAATAATGGCAGCCCAGTTTTTTAAAGTCTTTGTAGCATCTCAGTCTGAACTCATAATGGACCATGAAAAACCACTACCATAATACATTATTTTCTTGCTTTCTGATAGCACAACAGCATTTTGCAGACTTTGTACTCAAGAAACTTGTCAATGGCAAACTCTATTTTGCAATAGATAATCTAAATTTTTCAGGGTTCACAAAATTATTGATAATCTCTGAGACTGAATTGCATATATTTTATCAAATGTGTTTCCTTCCCTGAAAATGCTGTATTCCAGAATCAAGCTTCATTCATATGTCATTCATATCAAGTGAAAACAAGAGTAAAACACTGAGAAAATAAAAGGGGAAAAGCTTTCCAGCTATTTTTCAGCAATGGGAAATTAAGCTGCAAATAAGCCTGAGGCTGAGAAGGTATCCTCCAGTTTTACAAAGAACACAATACTGAGCACCAGACAAGTGCCACAGCCCTCTGCATCTCACCTGTGTGGGATGTTTCTCTCAGCTTACAGCCCACAGTGGCACCACCTCACAGTTATCACACAAATTAGCCAGGACAGCCAGAAAATGTCTCAGCACACAATACTAAACAAGTCATGCTGGAAATTGAGCAAGGGGCACTTCTGTCCCCAAGCCAAGGGCAGGTGAGTGCCTGGGCATGTTGAGAGGCCACTGGAGCAGTGGATGCACTGTGTAGCCCTTGTGGGATAACACTGGAGTGGTGATATGCCCTGCACACTAAGAAACCTGCATTTCAGTCAAGGCAGAAGAGACTGAAGACACTGGAGTGCTTGAGGTCACTTGGAACAAATTCTGCTCTACTAGTGGAACAGGTCATGTTTAGGCTAAAAAACAAATCAGACACGTATAACTAGACTAGCACTCGATGTAATATTTAGAAATTTACAAGCAGACCATACTGTTAATTCCACTGAAAGGTAATTAACACCCTACTTAGTTGTTAATTAAATATAAAAATACTTGTCATAAAAACACTCAGCTCCAGGTACCAGAACATTCCACACCAGAGAACTATTGCTCTGGATCACAGTCTGGGTTGTTATGTTTGGTGGTCTGTCTCTGACAAACATTTTGTCAAGGCAAAAAAAAGAAACATCAGAGTCAGGGTGTTCTGGCTCTGCAATGTGGCAGGGCAGACATTCTCTCTAATTCTGCCTCTGAATCATTCCCACTGAGGATACAATTCCTACAGTCACTCTTTTTTACACATATAGAAAGGAAAATCTTCCTACTTGTGTCAGAGATAAGCTGGCAGGATGAAATGAAAGCAAATAAATAACCACAAAATACAACACAGAGATTTGTAGATGACAAAGCAAACGATTGCCATGTACTTACTGCTGACAGAGCTTTCTAAGCAGTGCAACACTGTTCTTCACTTCTAGGCACAGCCAGACTGCATGAGCCCATGTCTCTGGGTCAGACAAAAATAGTAGATCCCCAGCACGCAAACAAAATGCAGCTTCAAATTAGCCTGGTCTCAAAAACCTACAAAAATGGGACTGATTTTTAAAACAAAAAAAATGGAAGTCTTTTTAACGCTACTCAATAAACACTTCAAAATCGCTGTATGTGTAGCCAATAGTGCAGAGTCTTTATGCCATCAAAGGTACCTTTTGTGTAGAATGGCACTTAAGCATGAAAGACAGCACTTGGTCTTGGAGCACTGAACCAGCTGCTCAGTGCATGAAGAGGCTGTTATGTTCTGGGATGGTCTCAGTTGGTTAGCTGAGTCCCCTCGTGCTGATTTAATTAGCACTGCTGGAAAATGCAAATGACCAAAAGAGGCACTGTGCATTGTGCAAAATTAGATTGTGAAAAATATGTGTGCTTACATAATATGTTTCAACAGAGAAATAAAATGCTCCTGCTCCCAGGAGCTGTAGGCAGGCAGATGGTGGGTACTCCAGCAAGATCATGCACTCTGCCTGCAGAGACAGGATGCCCTCAACCTCTGGGGAAGAGACTGCTGCTGCATTTCTCTAATACCCCAGCTTCCTGAGCCACAGAACAAAACACACAATTACAGCTGGACTTAAATTGCTCACTCTGCATCCCCAGAAGCAGAAAGGTGTCACATCAGGGGACAAAAATGAGATGACAGAGCTGTAGGTTCACTTTGTTACCCTTCAGGCACATTGTCCCTTTGGCTATGATCTACTGGACAAAAATCAATATAGTCTGTAGTTCAGGAGTATGCCTAGTTGTTTTGCACAGAATTTATTACATTTTCACAGTTGTTACTTAATTAAAAGAGAAAACTAGAGGGCTAAAATCATAGGACAATAAAGAATTTGGCAAGCCACTGAGGTGTGGATTAATAGTTACACATTTCCAGTTTTATCTGTGTATGTTAAGGTCAATATCAATCTGCATATGGTACAAAGCCATTAAAAGAGCCTCAAACACGAACATTAGCAAGAACGATGTGCCTGTAATTTCACCTGCCTTTCTCTGTAAAGATTTTGATGCATATCCCATAAAATATTAGATCTGTACTTTCCCAATGCCCATTTCCTTCATTTAATGCTACAGGCCCAATATACTGTAAGTAAATTTTACACCATATAAGAAATGCCAGCAGTCAATTTACCTTTTCCTATTTTTAACATGCTTGACAGTATTAAACTAGCATGCAGATATAATGGAGAGATTTATGGTTTTAAATCAGGAAGCTAATAAAAATTTTCTGTTTCTCTAAGACTGCAATAAAACAGGAAATTAAAACAATAAAAGGCTGGCTTCTTGGACACTTGTACAGCAATAGAAAAGAAAATTTCTGTTCATCTCATGTATTCTCTTCTACACACTTGAAGACTAAAAGGAAACAGAATAATTTCAGTACTAGGCTTGAAGAATTTTAACTTTACCCATTTTGAACACATTTACTACTGTGAGGTCTCTTGGACAAACACTGGTGAACTTGGGCCTCATATGCAGAACAATGCTAGTGTGCAAGTCAGATTGTTTACTTACCCTATACTAACAAGCTCAAATAATGCTAATGCCAGAGCAGGTGTTCATTCAGATTTTGGGGTATAAGGTGTCAGCGCAGAAAGACACAGATGGTTACATTTAGGGACTCTGCAAGTGTCTCTTTTGCTTTAGAAAAACAGGCAAAAGCTGATGGCACAGGATGAAACAATGACTTTAAAATGCATATTTCATGCAATGAATAAACCATATCATCTGCTGCACATTAGGAAGGATGCTGTTTGTTTCAGGTGTCCCTTCAGACTAAAATGTGCTAAGGGTTCAATTTGAACATTGAGGTTGCTTCTGAAGGCTCCTTGAGCTGCCAAGAGATGCTCCAAAACTGCAAGTTAGTTTACATGACAGAAAAACTTAAAGATTGCAGTGGACTTGCTCAATGTGAAGTTCCCAGAAACTTTATGGATAACTGAAAAAATTATGCAGCTTGGGGATCAGTATTAATAGAGAGCAGGTCCTACTGGCCCCCTACTCAGAGCCACACTGAGTCCTCAGAGGAAGTGAACCCACAGGACCATGGCTCTTGATGTCCCAACCAAGTAAGTATTGGGTTTGTATAAATCTGCATGAACCTAACACATCTGTATCTTTGTACCTCCTTCTTGCAATAGATGTCAGATCTAAAAAAATGCCTCATAAAAATGGAAATATCTCTATGTTTCTATATCAGTATAGCACAAGCCAACCACCCTAAGGATCTTCAGACTCTATAATACTGAGGGGAAGAAATATTTTTCCTTGCAGTCAAAGAACATTATAAACAAAAAATAATTTAGCCCCCCCCCCAATCAGATTTCTTTTGCACAAATAACAAGTTGCAATGGTGTCAGAATGTCAGTTTAACTCAGATTCAGAACTTGTTTCTACATCAAAATAGTGAACTCCTGAGGAGGAACATCTAGAGCAGGGTAGCTCTCTTGTGTTAACCGAGACAGTGGGGGAAGTGAAAATCCCGTTCATCCCAGCAAAAAGAAAGAAACCAAAACATTTCAAAAAGTTATGAATGTGTGATGTTGGTTGAAGCTTGGAGCAGAGCATCCCTGGCTTGCTGTTTAGAGACTGACTTCAGTTGAAGCTATGATCTTATTCCTGAGGTGAATTCAGAGGTATTCCATAAAGGCATCTGATTTTTGGTGCTTTAATTAAACAAATGGAGGAGAGACAGTTCAAAGAAAATTGAGTAGAGCACTCTGTCCTGTACTGCAGTCTGGAGGCATCTTTGAATGTGCAACAGACTAAAGACACCATGAAAAGGGGATCTGGGTTTTGTTCTTAAGGAACATATAAAAGATGTAGTAACTCCCCAGTTGTCAAAGAAGAGCTGGCAGATGCCCTTATTCAGAAAGGGAATAGTCAGTGTAGGAAAATATCAACTTTTTTTGGTTGGAGATATTTCAACAACAAAGGAATGCCATACATCAAGGAAAACCAAGAGGAAAGCTAACTTCTGAGGATGCTGCCAGCACTATAGCACCTCCTAAAAAGTGTCAACTAGTTTAAGCCTGGTGGACTCACAGTGGGCCTCTCACAGCTGGCCCTTTATGGTTTATCTTCAATCAAAATGAATCCAGCCTGTATCTTGTGATACTGATCTGAAGGAAGAACTCAAGTATAAAATTAATTTCTCACTGCAAATATGTTTCTCATGCTAGAAATTCTTTCTTTTCATTCTATACTATTGCTATGTGTCTTGTTTTTGCTTGTTCTGCAAGCATAATGGTTATCTGATGCCCTAACAAATACCCAAAAAGACACTCATTACTATTGCTACTTTCAGTACTCAATACTATTGCTGCTTTCATCATCATTATCATCATTATTATTAATATTAATGCCTGTATTAATCTGTGTCAAAAATAGAACACCACAAAGGGAAAAAAGATGCATTTTGGTATAGCAGCAACTACTACACCACAAACAAGAAAAAAATGTTACTGAAAAATGCTGGATATTAGAAATAATTTATGCAGAGTTTCAGATTCAAACAAGCCAGGCTGCCAAAGGCTACTGAAGGAATGATTGGGTTAGAAAAATGTCACTGAGCAATATTTATGTCTCTAAACTTGGAACCCAGTCATGAGACACTCTTAAAATTACTTCTTTTTTGTTTTAAGGAAAATTACATTTTCTGAATTTCTACATCAAAAATGTGGGGAATTTAAAAGCATAACACAGAGAGAAGGCATATCTATCATTTGGTGGCTGCTGATTTGGAAAGATCAAAAACCACCCCAAACATGAGCAAAGGTATGCAGTTATATTTTAAGATTACAGATACTAATACTTGATGTTCAAGGTCAGAAAAAACCCTTTAGATCCTTTAGTCTGACCTCCCACATGTTGCAGAATATGCTACTTCAACCAGAACAGTGACCCTTGTACTAAGACTATTAATTCATGTTGCTACAGCCATTTCCAGAAACACCTACAGGCTTGAAGATGAGAACAGCTGGAGACCCTTCCCTCTTTCTGTGGTGATTTCATTGGCCTTTCTCTTGAAAATGTATGCCTTAATTTTAATTTGAATGTGTCTGACTTCTGTTTCCAGTCCTTGGTCTACAGTACCCCTCTCTCCCTTTGATGAAATACCCGTAACTGCTCCATGAAAAAAATTTCACATTGCAAATTAAACCTATTCCTTTCTCCTTCATCCTCTTCCATTTCCTGTTCTTTTTCTTCCTTTTTTTTTTTTTGCTTTTTTTCCTGTTAATATTGAGATGAACAAATGGAGGGAACAAATTTCTCTGTTTTTATATCTCTTGGATGTTTTCCCGTGCAGCTGATTTCTAATTTGTCTACATCACATATAAAGATAAGACCAGAGCTAGACACAGACCCCTCACTGCCACTCACCCCAAGAGCCACAGAGGACCCATGACTCTACCACCACTGGAACTGAAGGCAATTTGATGTTTCTTTAGAGGAACCAAGTGAAATGAGCTCATGATTCTTCTGAAAAGTCTCTAATTTCTTCACAGGGGTGATAGAACTCTGTGTATTATGGAGTATTTCAGTACCAGAACAAGAAAGCTTTTAATAGTAATGAAATAAGCTGTCACAGGACACAGAAAAAAAGAGGATTCAACACAACTAGGAGAAATAGGAAAATTACAATACAAGAATAGGATCTATTTTATTAAAAACATCAATCATGACATTCAATGGCACAGGTGACCAGTAAGAAATATACTCTAAGGGCCATTTGAAAAGACAGAGGTATTTACTATGATTTCAAAGTCAGCCACTAATACAGGAGGTGGATATCTATATATATATTTTTGTGATTTGGGCCTAGATAACTTTGGCATTGCAAGATGAAACTGCAGGAGAAAAGCTGGAATACTTTAAAACAAACAGAAAAATGCTTGCAAGAAATAACGATAAAGTCTTAAACATTATTTCCTATATGAAAACTGAACTTGCACTTTTCTGCAAAAATATCTCTAAAAATTCTAATTTGCATTTACTCATATAGTTTCATAATTTTCATCTACTTGCCTAAAGTTTATAGGTACTGATATCCCTAAATGGTGAAGTGGCTTATGACATAAAAGAAACTCTGAATTTTACAGCACAAAGATGCTATGGTAGATTCAGATTTATTGTTATTACTGAAAAAACATTTTCTTAACTCTTTGAAATTTAGAAAAATTGGAAATTGCAATTTGATAAGAAAAAAAATTTTTAGATGTGCTGGTCACTGAGATTCCCATCCCTAATTTGTTTGTTGGGTTTTTTTTCCCTCTAGTAGATATTTGAAAAAATTTAAAATGAGAATAAAAATATTTTAAATCTTGCTTTCAGTTCTACATATATGGGAGGGCCAACAGAAAATTATTTCCTTTTTATTATTAACAATTCTTCTCTTATTTCCCACGTTGAAAAACAGGGACAGGTCTGATGCCACAGATGAAAAATATGTGATGTTATAGAATATTGAGTGATAAACTGTAAGCAATTATACCATTAACCAATAGCAGGAGATACCTGTGCACAAGGGACAGTTAAAACTATTCAATAGTTAATAATGCCATATTAACTGGCATTTCACTGCTTCTGAAGGCTTAATTGTCTGACATTAACATTCTTCCTGCACTCAAGGGATGTTCTTTACACCACTCCTTTAACTAAGGCAAGTGTTATTGCAGCTAGGTTTCCTGCCCCTCCCTCTCCCCAAGCACTCTGTTGGTGGTTAAATAGCTGCTCCACGGACAGAGGAAAATATGTATTGCTGATGAGCAGGACAAAATAATGAGAAAATTATTCTGATGAACACTAGATGTATGTTGAAATTTCTAAACCCCTTTTGGCACACCACAGAGGACAGGACACCATTTGGCTGGACAGGTTATATTAGTCCTTCAACTTAACATGATTTTTCAAATGAAGTATTATTTCATTTTCACATTTATTTTCCTGTAGATAGAAGTCCCTAGAAAATGGAAGATATAGAAGTCAGTGTCCACAGAGCAGATCACTGATTAGCCAGCATGATAATTCTTAGTTTTCTCTCAAAGTCTCTCAGTTTACTGCAACAATAACCTCTCTCTGTTTTTCCTAGATCATGCCCTAAGCTACAGCACATTTCTATAATGATGGGTATGGTACATCACTCACACCTTTTCTGTAACTAAGATCTTTTTAATAACCAAGCTCTTCTAGGATAAACAGGTGTTCTGATGTCTTCCTGCCTCTGAAAGCCTGCTGACCTGCCCAACTGAAATGCCACTTCTCTGACTTGATTCCTATGGCAAAACGACATGTAAAATTCATGATACTCTAGCCTTTTTTGTATAGCTGTGTAAGCTTGTCTTGCTTGTAAGCACTGTGGTTAAAATTGTTCATCACTCGAGGCCTCAGGATTCCTTCCTCCATCCTCCTGAAGTTTCAGTGCAAAATGAATCAATTTTTGCCCTGACCTCCATAATCCAGGTTCAATCCTTTGCAATTGGTATATTAATATTTACATCCCAAACTAGATACAACACAGAATACTCTTAGATGAAAATAATTGCCTGCATTTAAAAGGCAATCCTTTTGACAGGTCCTTTCTCCAAGAAATATGAACTGTCATTCCCTTATGCTTGTAAGAGAGACAGATGTTTTAGGACTTTTTGAGCCTGTTTCTCAACAAAGGATTTTTGTTTGTTTGTTTCCAGTGCTGGCATGCCTAAGAGAGAAAGAACCAAAGTTCATTTCCAGCTGTTGCATTTAAAAGTCTCAAGAAGGAAAGAGTAAATATGGCTTCCTTGCTTTAATTAATTTAAAATGTCACAAGCTTTATTTTAAAATAAATTTAAATTTGTGTATAAAGAGTGTTTTTATTTGGTAATAATTGTTGATTCATTCCAAGGTCATATATTCCCTCAAAAGCTATTTTGGAAGATGCTTTTCTTGGAATAAAACATTCCTTTACAGGATATTTCATTAAAATATACAGAGTATCAGTGAAAATGTGTACCAGGCATCTTCTGAAAAGTAGGATTTCACATATTGTGGTGCTGCAGCTGGCACCAGACTTGGAAAACAATTGTTTATCCAGGGCTTCCTGGAACAGATTCCTTACAGACACCAGATCAGCTGCTCTCAAGTGCATTACAGGTGGAAGAGAGGACCTGAGAAGTGTGGAACTTCTCCTACCTCACAGTAATATGATTGACTTTTTCCTTGGAAAATGAACATCTAAGAGGTGATAAAAGTCTATAAACGGCCCAGGAGACCTCTTTATTCTATTTTTAGGCTATCTTAAAAATGTTAGATGCTCCAGAAAGATGAAGTATCTGGTAAAGTATATACACATTTAAAATAAAGCCTTATTTTCTTTCCATTGCTAATCAGGTGGTCAAAAAACCTTCTTGGATTTTATGTGCCAAAGGCCAGTCAGAATAATGCTGTCCTCCTGTTCACAGACTGCAATCAGTTGAAGTACTTATCTCCCAGGCTGGATAATAAATGCCTGCTGAGGTGGTGTCTCAGAAGATCATTCAGCAGCCTGTGCCTTTGAAACCACCATTTGAAATCCATTTGTAAAACCAGCATATTTATGAAGTTGCATTCTGGATCAGGCAACTGCTAAATTTACTGTGTTTGGAAATTCTAATTCTACATACCTAAAGAAAATGAGTAAGATCAAATTTCACAGCTA
The DNA here is from genome assembly GCF_023055355.1 of Agelaius tricolor. Classification (NCBI taxonomy): domain Eukaryota; kingdom Metazoa; phylum Chordata; class Aves; order Passeriformes; family Icteridae; genus Agelaius; species Agelaius tricolor. Next base: position 58,385,854 of record NW_027269263.1, read on the forward strand.
ATCTGCTGCTGTGCTTCACCACTTGCCATTTGCACATAAACATCTTTGCAGAAAAATACCTCAGTGGTGTTTCCATGTCAGTAGGTTTTAGCCACAGCATGCTACACTTTTACAAAAATCAAATTACTCCACTGTTAGAGAAGGACTTTTAAAAATGTATTGATGAGTCTTGCAAAATGCTTGGGATTTCTTCCAATAGGATTTTTATCATAATCACAGAAATATGCTCCTTGGTTTTCAAGGAAAAAAATACTTAACAAACTCATAGATTCAACTGCATGAAAGTAGAGGTATTATGCTGTTAGCACTTATTCTCATCAATTGATTTCCTTCTTCCTGTACTCTTTTCTCCTAACATAAGGGTGCACTGTAGCTTTTACACTGCATAATCCTGTACTTATAAAACAAGGGAGTTACAGAGAAAGAGGAAAGGAATGCTACTAAGTCAAATTCTTTATATTTCATTTCTTAGCCATTTGCTTTTGTGCCCACTTTCTATACTTCTTCCTATACTTGTCCCCAGTTTCACTTCTCTATTAATACTATGAAGCAGACATACATGTCTAGTATCTGCAAGGGTATAAATTTCAGACTCCCTTCAAAATCCCTTTAGGTTGGTTTCAAAACTGACGGCAAATTTTTTTCACACAAAAGAAAATACCTGTGTCTGATCTTCTGAACTTGCAAACTCCAAGCAGGCCACAGAGGGAGAGGACTGGCCATGCCTGGCTGCCCTCAGGTACCCTGGGGCACCACTTGGGCTATTCACAATTCTTACAGAGGTCCTTACTCCTCATCCATTTTCACCACCATGCACCGCTTGCTTTCATTTGCTTTCAGATTTTAATTTCTTAAAGGCCTCCCTGATGCTGTTTTGAATTGTCAGGGAATTAATTCTACAGATACTGGAACATGAAAATTAAAGTTGAAAGCACCCAAACCACTGAAGCTGAAAGATTCATGACTCTCACAGCTCCACTCATTTTCCATTCCTCACTTACCGGGGATAAATTAAATAATACCATTAAACAAATATGATTCATCTTCAGCTGTCTAAGAATCAGATATCTAGTCTGAAATAGTCATTTGGTCTCCCTTGGCAGTTAATACAGTGACTAACAATGTAGACATGACTTTAGAAAGGGTAAAAGAGAAGTAGAATCATAAAGGAGAAAGAGGGAAAAAATTATCCTAGACTGATGCAGGAAAACAGGACACTAGAATTTAGAACACAGTGTCTCATAAGACTGCCTGCAGTCCACTTGCAAACTTTCCACCAACAGCCTTGTCACTCCTTCCCATGCATTTCCCCCTACCTCAACCATTTTGGCATAATTCATAATTAGATTTCCTGCAGGGACAGTTAACTTCCTAGCCAACCTATCAACTAAAATTTGCTCAAGTATCCATCAAGCTTTGTTTTACAATACCATATGGGAAGTGAATAAGCTTATAAAGTTTTTCTTGTATTGTACTAAGAATATCACTTTGATTCCTTATCTGACTAAAGACACAACATTGATTAAGTGACATAGAAACTAGGATCTTTTCTTTCATTCTTTTCAGGCATTTATTGAAATGTCAAATCTGCATACTGTATAGCAGTGCAACCAGAATCAGAATTTAAGGCTAAATCTGTATGGACTGTCTTCCAAAAGGTTTAACTGAAAAAAAAAACCAAAAAAAAAAACCCAAAAACCCATAAGGCAAAAAAGTATTGCTGTCAATAGAAGTGCTATTTTCCAGAGAGCACTAGGAACATTCAATAAAGCAGACATATGGATGCACTTTATTCTATCAAAAAATAATGTTAAAAATTGTCTCTAGAGACTTGAGAATCCATTAGAAGCTGTTTTGGTGGGGTGAAAAGTGAGGTATTAAACCAAATAAAATATGTATGAGTTCTAGTAAGTAATTTCTCCAGTTCCTTAACTTCTAACCTCTTCAAATCTTAAACCCTGATTTTTTTTCTACAGAAGTTTCTGGCAGAAAGAATTACTTTCAAATCAAGGTGTTCTGCACTGCTACCATTAGCTGGTAACATTTTCTAAAAGTGTTTCTGTAGTGACCCATGTATGACTCAAACACAGTTCCTTTATTACAAAACTATTTTCAGAGCTGCCTGTGGCTCAGGGGCCTCCAGCATAAGGAGAACATGGACCTGCTGAAACGAGCCCAGGGAGGGTCATGAGGGTGATCCAAGGGCTGGGCTTTCAAAACAGGTTCAGAGAGTTGGGGCTGCTCAGCCCAGAGGAGAGAAGGCTCAGGGAAGAGGGTGGATGGAGATTAGAGATAAGGAAGAAATTCTTTCCTGTGAGGGTGGTGAGGCACTGGGAACAGGCTGCCCAGAGAAGTTGTGAACTCTCCATCCCTGGGGAGTGGTCAAGGCCAGGTTGGATGGGGCTTTGAGCAAACTGGTCTGGTGAAATGTGTCCCTACCCATGGCAGGGGGACTGGAATGAGATGATCTTTAATTTCCCTTCCAACCCAAACCATTCTATGGTTCTGTGATTATTGCAGTGCTTCTGGCAGGAGTGTGGTGAGTTAGATGACCCAGTTTAAATTAAAAAGAACAACCTCAGTTCATGGTCTGCTGCAATAGGAAGACTTATTCGGATTACTGTACATATCAGCACACAGAAAACCTGTTGAAGATTTACTAAATTCTTTGCCTGATCTGTTGCTTTCTACTTTCTAAACAGTCAAACACCCACAATAGCTATATCCTTTTATTAGCTTTTTTGTTTATATCCTTTATATTTTATGAGTGCACAGCATGATCTGTCCAATGCTTAACTACATTCTAATCCTTTCTTTCAGCAAGTACTTAACACAGGAAGCATTTTCAGCTGAATGCCTTACAAAAAAATCTTAATTTTTAGGCACAAGCACAAAACACTGGTAACTTCCTTAAACTGTCAAAAAATGAGTGACTACCTGGAAAGAATTTCCAAAGCCAGACAGAAACATGTGAGACTATGCATTAATGCATAAAACAGAGAGTCCTGTGAATGGAGATGGAACATATCAATTCCACTTCTGACTGACTCATGAAAACATCACCTGACCCTTCTCCTGGTGTCCTTTTCTCTAGCTGCTGCTACCAGGAGAACACACCACCACCTCACACTACAAAGGACTACACTGAACCATGGACAGGTCCTTGTTCTCTTAGTAACTGCATCTGATGTGCTTTGAGCCCAATGCAAGAAAAAGATGTAACATACCTGAGTCTGTTGTACTTTAGGTGCAAAAAACCAAATGAGATTCCTGGCTTCATTGTTTGAAAATTCCTCAGGCATGTACATTTGTTTAATGATATGTGTGGCTGTCACTGAGCAAAGGACCACAAGATTCTGACCAAACTACATCTAAATAAAGAAATTAGAGGAGAATAAGAACCCCCTACTCAGGTGTGCTTAATCCACGCCTTCATCTTTCACCTTTAGAGATTAAAATTATGATCACTTGAAGTTGCTCTTCCTTCTCACACCTCCTTCTTACACATCCTTCTTACACAATTTGGTTTCATTACATTCTTGGGATCAGGGGCCTAAAATATGAACATTATTGTTCTCAACCTGCAACTACTAAAAGCCTTTAATGAATACAAAAATAAAGAAATCTAATGAAGCTTGATCTTGCAAAAGGAAGACAGACCTACTGAGATTTTTCAGTAACTTCTTACATGGTATCTGTAAGACCTACTTCAATCATTTGTATATGAGTGACTTTCCCTTCTTGCTTTGTCCCCAACACATTACCAACAGGCTAATTTTATTACAGGGTTGCATTTACACAATTAATTGCCTCCCAATGCAAAGCAACAGACATTCCTCACTGTCACAGACATCTTTTCACTAAAAATCTTTTCTTTAGGATTTTTCCTTCTGAGAAGCTAAGAGGCTTCAGAAACAGAATGTAAACAATAGTTATCTGCTGCTGTGGAATGCAACAAGTCCACCTGTGATTGGCCCACCTTAGGTGTTTATAATTAATGGCCAATCAAGGACCAAGATATGTCAGACAGAGTCCAAGAGAGCTGCCTTTGTTATCATTCTTTTCTTTTCTATTCTTAGCTTAGTTAGCATCTAAGAAAACCTGTTCTTCTTTTTCTTTTTAGTATAGTTATAATGTAATATATATATATATCATAAAATAATAAATCAAGCCTTTTGAACATAGAGTCAACATTCTTGTCTCTTCCCTCATCCAAGAACCCCTGTGAACACGGTCACACCTCACCATCATCCTGCCATTAAGAAGCAGCAGCAAGCTTTCTTCTTGCCCAGATTTCTATCAGTGACTTTTTTCCTGGAAGGAAGATCCTCTTAAAAGGATTCCTCACTCCTTCCAGAAGATATTCTGCTGATAGTATTATATTTTCTAAGGTCTGTGCAGAGCTGGAAAAGTGTCATTTGAATTCTAGCATAGAGACATGTGTTCACTCAGTTTGCACCCAGGACAGTCCACCTTTATCAAAAATAATTCCACTAAAGTCAACTAAACTGCACAGATGCTGCATAGGTAGGTAATAGGAATTGGAAAATATGGGTAATGCACATTTCAAAAATAAAAACTCAGTATAGGTACTGTAGGCTATTCTCAAATTGGTAACATAACTGGGCAGTACCCATGATGCCTGCAAGAAGAGGCCTTTTCCAGACATTTTCACAAGAAATCAAGTGAGGATTGGCTCTTACAATTTTTTTTCAAATTTAAGAAACTTTCTGTAAATTTTTTTGGTAGCATTGTGCAGAAGCAGATAACTTTCAAAATGAGACTTTTAATCTTGGTTTTTATCACTCAATTACCTGCCATGTAGTCGTTAAGACTTTATAGTTTTTTCTTCTGAATTAGAGAGTTTTAATTACAATGCTGAAACATATAAGAAAAAATTATCTAGGCATTTTAAAATAATTTAAAATACATTTTGTAACTAAAAAGCAAACAAAATTACCTATTTGCAAAAATGTTAAAATAAAAAAAATACATTAGTCTTGCGCATGAATTAAAGTGTACCTAGAGGGTGCATGTAGAATTAAAAATCAGATGGTATTAAAATGCAATTAAGAAACCATAATTATATGTTAAACAGGGACAAAAAGACAAGGGATAACTTCCTATCTCAGCTGTGGAATAGCTGTTAGGGTAAATGAACTGAATACAGACTCCCCCACATAACACATGGAAACTGCAGTCTTTTGTAGAGCTGTGTAATTACTGAGGATCTCAGCAGCTGCTCAGAGAAGCTAAAAGCTGGTGTTGGCTAAGCAGCTCGTTCATGGTTCTGGATGGCAGTACTTTAGCTCTCCTAAGGAAATGGTTTCAGTTTTATCTCTATCTGACTCAAAAGGCTTCCAAGGGGGCTCTAAGAGTGGATGCTAAAGACTCTTTATTAGGGCTAATAAACTGGAATCTGTTTGGATGCTGCAAAGACAAACTCATTGCTGCCCTTCTTCCAGCCACCGCCACGTGCACAGGTCTGGCTGCAGGGCCTTGGCTTCCCCAGGTGCCCTTTGTGGGCACAAAGTCAATGAGAAAAGGAAAATTTGGGCAAGAAAAGGTCTGACCCAGAGGAATAGGTCTTTGCTGCCCTCCTAGAAACACTGCTGGAATCTACACTGAGAACAACTACATGCAAATGGTGAACAAACAGTTATTCCACACAGCAGTTTTAGTTGTTCCATTGCAAAATGGTGTCTTTAGTCTATTTTACTGTTTTTCTGTTTGCTGTTGGGTTTTGGGTTTACCTTTTTGTTTTTGTGGGCTGTTGTCTTTGTGGTTTGGTTTTTTTCATTTTTGCTTACAACCTTGGTTTCAGGAATCATAAGAACAGCAACATTTAGAAGCTATTTTAACTAAGCTACTTAGAAATTGCAAGAAACAGTTTGGAGAGGTATTCTTTCCCTGGAAAAAAGAATATCCTCACTTAGAAATGTTCAAACCCTAGTAGAGTTAAAATTCTGCTTTAAAACTCTGCTTGGTTTCACTCAAACTGAGATGTCTGTGCATTTATGTAAGTGAATAAACTCTAATGATTAATTATATGAATATTTATATTTTGCATGTTACGCATACTTGTTTGCCTACAAATCTGGTAATATCTTCTTTACTCATAATTTTTTTTAGAAAACAGTGATTTCTCTCACCAAGACAGAAGTTTGAGGTAAGATCTGGAGTAATGTGGGCATTTCTTTATATATATATGTGTATAATGGCAATTTCTTTTCTCTCCATTTTTAAATGAAGTTTTGACCTAATTGTCCAAAGTCCAATGTGAAATAATTATTTCTACTTAAACAAGTCTGCTAACACAAATGATAAATTTGATTTGACAACTGGATATTCTCATGGCATGTTGATGACTCATGTGTCCTCTAACCCAAGTCGCAGGCCAACATTTTCCCATTGTTCTATAGAGAGGAAAAAAAAATGCACACAGCAAATGTTCAGGTCTTAACTATACACACATTATCTAGAGATAAGTTTTATCAACTTCTCATGTTCTAAATTTCCATTTGAATTAAGTACGTTTAGTGTAAAAGCCAGTCACTTTTGTTCAGTGCAGAAGAATGAGTCTTTGCAAAGCCCTTTTTCAAAAGGTAATAAAAATTAATATAATTTTAACCCACTGGACAGCCAATCATGTCTTTCAGTGTGGCTCAGGAAGTTACATGGTCTGTGCTACAAATACCAAAATGTTTACCCTGACAGGTCCCAAAACACCTGAGAAAGATTGTTTGGGGTTTTTTTTCTGTACAGCCTCATAACACTTGCTAGCAAAATATGAGGCTTCATGGGTGGTTCATTGTAAACTACATTTACAAGGGTCTGTGCAGCCTGAAATAAGTGCCAGCTAATGAAGAGTTATTTTCCCATGTTTTGTTACAAATGACACCATAATTACAATGATTTCTGAGAAAACCAGTAAATTATCACAAACCACAAATGCTTCTAGACAGAATTCATTTGTTTTCCTTTTTTTAATTCAAGTTATATAAAAAATATAGAGAAGCTTCAACAAGCACTCTACAAAGGGAATTTTTTTTTTTCTTATGATGCATGCATTATCAGAGGTAACAAATGGGAAAAATAGTAATTAAAAAATGAAAATATTTTTTCTAGGCATAAAAAATGGGATTGCTTTTGGAGATAAAGTTCATTTAATCCAAGTGGCTGTAGCTAATTTCAAAGATATTATTGAAATATTGTAGATATTTCAAAGGAAAGTGAAATAAAGACACCATTAGATATTACTTGGTTTTATGTGTGCCTAAATTTCATAGCTGCATATTAATTCATAATTGCATACTTCACACATGAAGTATGAGAGACTGCAATTCCTTTTGGAAATACAAAAAATTCAGTGGAAGAAATCTTAAAAAAAAAGAAGTTTGCAGTTTTTAAAAAATATAACTTAAAATTTACATTATTCAATTACTAAAGCATCTGAAATTTTTAGCTTCATCTTTTGTGTTATCCTTGATTCTTTCTGGGTTTCCTTACTGTTTGGTTCATTCCACCAATAAATGAAAGTATCTAATTTAACACCTATGTGATGATAGCATGCATATTTTTATTATAATAGAAATAGAATTTTTTTAGAATTAAAAAATTCAATGGTAATATCTGCTTATGAAAGTACACTCATTCACATGGCAAACTGGCAGTCAAAAAACCACAGTGGCAGCACTTAAAACCGATGTGCTACTTTATTAGTCCATTCATTCAGATTAAACAAAGGGCAAAAATCAACAAGAAGTAATAAGGAATTAATCCCAGTGTCTGGAAAAGTTTGGGTTTGGCCAGGTAATTCCTACTCTCTTACTGTTCTATGTCTCGTTGCTTGATTGAAGGCAGCACAGCAACTCATTGTCTCTTTACAGACCACATATAGGTTGTTCAAAATGAAAAGTTCTATATAATGATAAGATCTCACTGTCAAGCATATTCTAGACTGAACAGACTAAAATTATGCTACTTTTTTTTGTCAAGTGCATTGGAAGTGTCTGGGTAACTCATTTATGTTTTAATGGTTTTTTAGCTATAGCATGAGCACTATTTAATAGAATATGGTGTCCTCTATCATTTACTTTGAGGGTAGACTATATGGCTGAAAGATAAACAGATCTCACACAGGGAGCACACTAAGTAATGAAAGGAATATATGGAAGAAACACATTTGGAGCTGTCTTTTCCTCTGTGAAAAAGTAATTTGCACATATGCACACTCTATTTCCATTTATTTTAATAATCTTCAGGCCTTCAGCTGAGACTAAAATGCTTCTCTGAGCTGAGAGAAGGCATGTCCTTTATGGTTCAAGAGGTCTGGTCATGTAGGAAGAGGGTTGGAAAGGTTCAACACTAAAGGAGCTGAGCAACACAGAGATTTTTCCTATTTCCCAAACAGAATCCACAGTACTGAGAGGCTGATGGCAATGCTGAGAAGAGTTGGATTGCACAAAATAAAAGATGGTTGCAATAGATCTGCTGCATGTGAAATTCCACAAAATAAGGAATAGGAAACCCCTACCTCAAAACCAGCATGTACTCTACAACATGCAGGAACCTCACCCAGGCATGATGGCACCTGGTACAACGTTTGCAAGGAGGAGCATGAGCCAGGTCCTTCAGAAGTCAGGGGGAAATGAGTATTGTCCTTCAAAACTCTGCTGAGGGGAATGAATGGTGATTGTTTCCCCAGTGGTTCTTCTCTGCCTTTCAGCTTTTAAGGAATACACTCAGAAATGTGTGAGGACACCTGCATTCAAATCCTCCTTCTGCAGAAAGTGATTCAACCCATCAAGGCTCAGCCCAACAAGCACGGTTTGCCAGGCACAGTCTAAGGTATTCCAGGGGCCCTACAGGCAACTTCAAATCATTCCTAATTTCCACTCTGCATAAATATTTCCTGGGAAAGAGGCAGATTCAGTGCAAGGCTTCGTTTTAGGGCATTTATCTGTACTGGTAGTTCTGACTTCCAGTCCTTGCTGTACCTTTTTGCTCAGCACTTCCTGAAACCAGAACTAGTGTTCCTTGGTGGTATGGCTAATTAACTGTGACAATCAAATTTTCCTTCTGTTTTTTTAATGTTAACATTCATTAACATTCTTTTTTTTTAGTTGATGGATCTGAATTGTTTAGGCCAAGTGGAACAGCCCTTATGAGAATTTAGACTACATCCTTCATCACAGAAAATGCTGATGGCCTGATTATTTTCCTACACAGAAAACTGAGACATTTAGTTAAGAGGTAGTTACACAGACATCCCTTACAGTAAATGGGGAGAAATGAGCATTTTTAGACATGATTCATCTCACCCTAAAGCAGCTGCTTTAGTATATGCCACACCAGCCAGACTCTACAAATGCCTGCAGAGATCTAAAATTAGGTGAACATAATTACACCATAATTACCATAAACTGCCTCTACACACAACAAAAGAAATGGGAACTTCTTCAGGGAAATCAGTAAGAGGAATTTCCATCTGGAATTGCCCTCCTCTGTTTCCACTAACATAGTGGGGGGCTGATGCACTTCAGAAACAACTGTGTGTAGGTGTGATCAATCTACGAGTCTCCAGGGGCAGGAACCTCAGAAATCAGTTTTCTGTGCAGGCCTGTTGAGTAGGCAACAGATGGACCTCCAGTGTTTACCTCCTTTGCCAGGGTAGTTCCTAATATTATTTCCTGCTATAGTGCAAAGCCCATAAGGCATTTTACAATGCAAGTTAAAACAAGAATATTCACTGATCCTATTGCTGAGGAAATTAGCATGAAGAGTAATGAAGTCTTCAAAATACTCATGGCCATTGCTGCATTTCAAGTGCATTGTACTGAGCTATTAAACAATAAAAAAAAATTCAGCTCATTTCTAAAGGGGTCGTTTGGACAACAAGATTAATTCTCTGGAGAATCAGAGAGACTGAAACTAAGATTATCCAACTGAACAGATTTATTTTTATGAATGGGGGATGCAAAATGATAGCTAGTGAAAGTGCTCAAAGATTGATAGTCTTGGTTTGGAGAGGGCAGTGAGCCACTGACTGATTTGAGCTTATCATAATCAGAAGGAAATTCAAGTCTGCTTCTACACAAATTGTTAGCTATCTCTGTATCTTGTTCCTAACAGTAAGAGATGCTTCAGAAACAGGTGCAAGAAGACCATATCATACCTATGTGCAGTAGCACTTAATCAATATCTATTTCTAACAGTAGAGATTAGGACAAACCTTGATGCATACATCTTCAGTCTTTAAAAAAAATCAAATTAATTATGATCAAAAATTCTGAAGATCAATATGTTATTTTTCATTTTATTTGGTCAACTCCAATATACATTTACTATTATTTGCCTTTCTAAAAAAAAAAAAGCAATCTCAGTCTTATTGACACTTTTTTCCCCATGAGAATTGCTTCTTAAAAGCATTATTATTTTAGTTTTTATTTTCCTAAGCATACCTTTTTTTACATGCTTATTATTACCAACTCTTTTTGCCTTTGTGAAGAGGCACAATAACTTTTTTTACTATCAAATTACCTATTCTAAATATATTTCTGACAATGTGATTGTGACAATGTAGCTATCAATTTGTTTTACAATTTATTTTACTTTTAAAGAAATGATAGGGTTTTAATAAAATATTTCAGAGGGATAAAGAAAGTGGACTGGTTTTCTGTAATTTAGTTAAGTATTTTTCTTCAATAAAAATTAGAAACTCATTACTATAGAAAAATGAGTGAAATATTTTCTTGCTCCATTTCTTAATTAGCAAGGACATGAAGTATTGCTTATCATAGTTACATAGTATTCTGTCTTGCTCAATAATTTTTTTTCCATCAGACTTATTTGGTATAAATTGTCTGGGAATGGTCATAAAAACTTTTAATAATACACTTTAGAGGATGTGAACCTTTGTGACACAGAATTAAAGAGAATTCAAAATACATCTTTTTAAGAGAGGAGACCTTGGCTATCCCTGTAGCTCCGTTCAGCTCCATTATTTTGATATTTTTGTTTCCACACATATTTATATTGTGGGTTTTACATGCACTCAGAAACACAGAAGAGAAAAAGCAAAACTGTCATATCTGATATTAAAGATTACTGCAAAATCTTGAAGGAGTAACTATACAACAAACTCCCTGCATATCACATGATTAAATTTTTGTCCATGAGAATAACTGGCTTTAGCCTGAAGTTCTCTGGACTGGACCTGCTTTGTCAGGATAATTGCAGGTAAATTTTGCCCTTTCTTAGTGCTGTGGCAAATTGGCTGGTAAAAACCTGCACAGCCTCTTGAGCTGGTGCTGGTAACAAGGGTTATCAGGTAACATCTGCCAGCAAAGGGGATCCACAATCCCCTAGATATCCTCTCTGACCTTTGCTGAAGCCTGCCAACTCTTCCAGCAGAAAGCTTGACAGGTGTGCAGCAGTCTAACCAGCCCCTGCTGCTTCAGAATTATACATTTATTTTCATATTTAAAGATGTCAGGAATCAAACAGCAAAACTGTTGCCTTCACTGTTCAGACCCAAGCATTTCACATACACCACATAAGATTTATTCTGCACTGTACAATTATTATTAATGAGTATGAGATTTTAGTCTTAAATTTTGGTTTAAACATAACAGTTCTGCCTTAGAGATGTTGAAAAATATTAAATAAAATATAATATGTCTAAGAAATTGATTTTATTATTTTTATCCATTTGAACAGCACCTTCAGACACCTTCAGTGAAAAGTACAGCCTTCTTAATATATATCATTTGCACTGTTCTGAATCTTGTATATAGTTTCTAAATAGGAAGTCACTTACTAATTCTATAACAGATGAACATTTAGATAAAAGAAGCTCCAAATACCAGAAGAGAGTCCTGAAAGAAAAATAAAACCATTTTCATAAAGCTTCTATAAAGCACACCATGGAATCAGGAAAGCAATTTTATTGTAAGGCTAGTACCTGATGTCTCTGAATTTATTTCATTCTGGATGTCACCTCCTAAACTACTGAGAATTGAAGGATATGTCAAATTCAATGTGAAAGTAATTTTTTACAAATATAAAATAAAGGCTAGAATTTTACCTAAAACCTCAATGCAATAATCATTTAGGCATTCACAGAATACATGTTGTCCAGACCATACCTTGACCAGTAATAATAACCCAGGAAATAAATGCCATGAAAATATTAAAAATAGCCTTTCTAAGCCCTCTCCTAAAAGTGTATAAAATTGAAATTATACAGAAATACAGCTAATGCATTAGAAATAGATGTAGATAAACACAAAACAAGCAACACTTTACTCGGACAACAGGATTGTACTGACTAAGGAAAAACATCTTGCTGGGGTTCAAAGGTGAAGCCATGACTTTCTAATGGGGTTTATTTCCTGCAGAAATACTTTGACAGTCTTAATAGCTGAAGACCACAGAAACTTGGACATGTTTGTGTATATACCACTACCAAACAGCAGCTAAATCTGATCTGCTCAGTTTGCTGTCCAAAACACACTGCTGGGTAAATAAGTATGAATCTTAAGCAACACCCTATCTCCCACTCCAGTTACTCAAGGATATTGATTGCAGTACTGCAGGAGCAGGTATTTGTTTTAGAATCTTGCTGGATGAGTTGAACATCAAGTGGACTAAACAATCAGACATTGGTTCTTTCTGAATTAATAATAATAACAACAATAATAAAAATAATAACAATTCTGAAATGTTTAGATTTTGCTTGTGACCGCTGTCTCAGAAGAGCTCAAAGTTCACTTGTGTATAAAATAGAATCCCCTTGTCATTTTTTGTAGATTTTCCTGACAACAGGAAAGTTCAAATGGCTAAGAGCAAAGCAAGAAACAGATTTCATAAGACAGCTTTAAATGTTAGTCAGGTACACAAGATTGCTTATGTACTTTAAGATCTGATTGCTGCCTCTTACATGAAAACCAGTTTTTCACCAAATTGGAGCATAACCAGAGAGATAAGGATTTCACCTGTATAGATATTCTTCCATTGTACATTTATTTATATAAATGTACATATTTTTACATCAATTGTGCCTCACCATCAGTTAGAAAAATAACCTTTTAGATTAGTTCCACATTTTCCAGAGCTGTTTGACAAGTTGCAAAGCAATAGACTTTATTTCCCAGTGCTGTAATCAACACACCAAGTACTGGAATATTGCCCTGCTGTTTTGTGTCACAAACTGACGTGTAACAGTAGTGACAAACAGGGTCTTACTCTTTTGGTTACAATATTCATGCATTTCAGTAAATGAGCTTTCATATTTTCCCATTTACTACCACCCCTAAGTTCTACAGAACTGCCATGGTGTTTATCAATGCCAAGCAATTTCATTTCTTTTATAGGTGATTTCTCCCACAGTTGTTTTCCTATACAACTTCCAGGCATACCTGGAAAGCATCATCCCTCCCACCATGCCACTCCTGACAGCAGTTTTGTCTCTGCTAGAAAACTTTTAACATTAACAACAATAAAAGTCATGCATGAAAAGAGTCAGATGATTTTATTTCTCTGGCAACTAATAGATCAGATACACTGCAAGAACATGAATGAAATTGTTCCACAGAGAGACTGAGAGCTTAAACTTACCTACCCTGGGCTTTCTACACATAAGATACTACAGAATCCTCCACCCTCCAGGATCCTTAGGGCAAAAGAATGCTGAATTAATATAGCTCCAATCCTAAAGCGTTTGACACCTCTTCAGTGGTTTTAAAGAGAGAAATTGTGCTAAGCTCTGGAAGAGCTTAAACTGGGGAGGCAGTCACTATTTCTGCACTACATGTGACTTTCTCATGAGAAGTAATTCCCACCTCACTCTGGCACAGGTGAGGGCACAGCTGGAGCTCTGGAGTGGGTTCTAGTTGGGCTCTCCACACTCCCAGTCCAGAGAGAGACACAAAAGCAATCTGAGGGCTGGAGCACACAACAAGTGCATCAAGAACTGTGGCAAAGCAGAGCACATTTGGCATTTTAATTCTCCACTCCTGACAGCATATAATAGCTGCTGTTTTCTGTTAGCTACTCAGAGGGTACATTTCCCTGAAACACATAGGATTTTATTGATATTTTAATCGCATTGGTTTTAACTTATGGCTAATAATGCTTCTTTTCTTTGCCATACTACCTTCTCCTTGCAGATTAGCCAGCAGAATTTTTGTGTTCTGGTGCCCTGAAAGATATTGAAGTATTCATTATCATCCACAGTTCTCAGAGAATAAAGTTAAAGTGACTTGCTTGGGGCTGTGAAGAAGCTGTTAGAGAGTGAGAGTCAGAACACAGATCTTGGTACCTTAAGCCATAGCCGGTCTTCTTACATAAAAAATATTGTTTCATGTTGAACCAAGACCCCATTTTAACAGGCCACCAATTTTATTTATTTATTTATTTTTAATATAATAACATGCTGGCGTGCTTATAGCAAGAACCAAACAATTCATAGCAAAGAACAGAGAGACTATTAAACCCCCACAGCAAAAGAACATAACCACAGAGAAAACTGTGTTTGTTCTAATGACCTGCCCTGAAGATCCTGTAGGGCATGAGAGCTGACCTCCTTTGGTGGCACAGAATAAAACAGGAAGATTTTGAAGGAAATGGGTCTGGTCTATTCAATCTGCTTGGAGCATTTATGCCAAAGTTTCATAGCTCACCTAACTATATTATCCATTCCTTAGAATATAAAGATTAATTGAATTGAAATAAAGAGTTTAATGCCTTTCTAAATCACGTAACTCCAGAGTTGTAAATAGAGGTACTGAATAACTGGACACAGTCTAATAATCATAACAAAATATTAACTTTGCCCAAGGCCTGAAGGAGATGAAACTTTTCTGCACAGATGCAAAAATACAACAAAACAAAATAAAAGCTCACTCAAACCCCAGATTTGAGCATTCCAGTCCAAAGGATAAGGCACTGGACTGTTACCTGCAGCAGGACATGAAGAACTGAAAAATTGGGCTAAGACCATAATCCATTTCTTCCAAAAGGAAATGTTCTTGTGGTCTTCAGCTGCTGATGTCATTCAGGCCAATTATTATATTAATTGAATTGTGCTTTTTGTACAATACCATTTACATGAGCGTGAGGTACACAGAAAAAGGAGGGGTTCTGCTCTTCTAGAATAAGAAGAAACTTTAGTTCTGGAAATTATTATAACTTGATTTCAGTGATCCTCCAAACTCCTCTAAATAAAGACAACAGGAAGAATGGAGAGAGCAAGAAAAAAGAATCTCTAGTTATTTCAATGTAATGTTCTTTCTTTTTTTTTTTTTTTTTTTTTTTTTTTTTTTTTTTTTTTTTTTTTGAAACAACCTTCAGGTTGCTTCCTTTCTGTGACAACCAGTAAGAGCAGTAAGCTCTGAAATACTCACTTTGCCCAAGGTATCCATTAAGAAATGCTGTAACATACCATGTGACTGGAGACATGTTATTTGTAATACCTAATTTTCAAGATACCTTTCTTCTTTCTTATTCCCAGAGTCTTAGAGTGCTGCCTTTACACTGTTGTGCTACAGAAGCATGAGACTTAAAGCAAGCACAGTAGATATATAACCAACTCGATTATATAGAATCTATATAGATATAGAATCAATAGAATAGAATAGAATAGAATAGAATAGAATAGAATAGAATAGAATAATTTTCTCTTTACTTTCTGAATTCTGTCTTGACTCTTTATCTTCTCATAAGCTTCAATAAAAAACAGCAAGAAACAGGGGACTTCCATGAAAGATAAGAGGGTTCAATATTCTGGAAAGAGGAATAGAAATAACAAGATTCAAATATCAAAGAAGGTACAAATCACCTCAATCTCTATGTGGCTGAGGATGTGGGCAAATGACCAAACAAGGTCAAGTGACAGTAGTGAACAAAGTCACTTCAGAGCAGCCAAGGAAGTGTCGCCAGTTGCCAGGACTGGCCTGCCTCTCCAGTGAAGGATGATGAAGCACATGACTATGACCTCGTGACTGAAGAGATTAAAAATATGTGCATTTTTCAGCAGCTGCTCAGCATTAATTTATCATAAAATTGTAAATCATCTGCATTCAAACATCAATTCTCATCTTTCAGTTGCCACCATCCTTTTCCTATCCTGTCTATCCACACTGAAGAGTCTTCAGGGAAGAACTGAGTCCTCTCACACACTTCTGCAGTACATGGCAAAATTTGGTGTCTGCTTATTTTTTGGAATTCTAGCTGTTGGTAAAATAAAAAAAAGAAAGAAAGAAAAAACAAAAAGTAGAATAATGCTTCATATTTACTAATATTTTTTCTGCCTGCATTTTTCACACATACTGAATTGTTTTTTTATGGGGTGGCAAAAATCTTTAGCTCAGACACCTCTCCTCTTAGCAAATATTACTCCTGGATTCACATTTTCTGGTTAGTCCATAAAAGCAGACATCTATTTTGCAGAGAATTCATGCCAATGCATCATTTGTATAGATCCAAGTGACAGCATTCAGACACAAAAAATAACTCTAATGCATTTGTATTTGTAGTTCTGGGGAGTTCTGCATTCAGGGCACATCTCTACCATAGTTCATTTCTTAGTAAAAGGCTTTGAGCTATAGTATATGAAAAGCACTAAATAATCCGTACCAGAATATAAAGTGAACCATCTTATATTTAAAGATTAATGTTTCCTCCAGCTGAATAACTGTCTTCTGGAACTATCTGTGCTCCTGTGCAGGGGCTGTGTTTAAATTGTGTGAATTAAAAATAAGGAGAAAAGGTTCATACAGCATTTTGCCTTGGAACTATTTACCTAAACTTCAGACATGCTCAATAGGGAAAATAAAAAATTTTAGAAGTCCTTAATTTCATTGATCCTCTGCTGAAACTAGTTTTAATTTTTGATGCTGGTTTTTCTCCAACTGCTCAACATTACTTTAACTTGTTTATTATAATATTTTTATATGAGATTTCTCAAACCTTATTATCTCCAGAGAGGCCTTTCAGGCTTGTCCACACAGCAAAAGAATCTGCAAGGTTAAAATCAAGCCTGAGATGGACACAAGTGAGGTGCACATTCCTGTTCACTGCTGCCATCCCTAGCCCAGGCAGTTTTACCAAAGTTAGTAACCACAAGACTGATGATTGCTGAAAGAAACACTGACCCAAACCTCCCACTGAAATTTCAAAAATTATCAGACGTAAAAAGGATATAATTTTATCACTTTTTCCACCAAAGTATCAACAGAGGTGAGACCATGTCCTTTTCTGCTTTACTTTCCAATATCAAAGAAACAATAAACACAATAAATTAAATACAAACTAACCATAATCTTCCAAACTGTTAAACCACACAATCAGAAGCCCTATACATTGATTTAAAATAAAAGTTGATGGAAGAAAGGGTCAGCAACTTCTGGCTTTTGAAACGGGAAAGTCTAAAACATCCTCATGAAGCACAAACATGGAATAATATTGTCAGCGCTCGCAGGGAAACCCCAGCTCTCCCCAAGTTCATTTGCAACAGCGGGAAGAACATGTCCTGAGGTTAAAGAGACACATATTTTTCTACTGAAATATTTTCTATTACATAAATGTGCAAAAGTATTGCTTTTCAAAACACGCAGACACAAGTTTGGAACCAGAAATATTAAGAACAAATTAAACATTGCTCAGCAGCCTGAAATTATCAGTGAAATTGCAGAGACAAAATGCAAGCAAATTTATATCACATAGTTCCTAATATCAGCAGTGATTTCAGCCTTTGCTGTTAACTTCTATTTAATTGAGTATTGTCTTTTCAATTTCCTAATAACAAAATATTTTGATTTTTCTATTAAGTTCCAAGTGTACTGAACAGGCAGATGCAACCTGCATCACAATTCTCTACTACTGCAGTACAGTACCAGCAACTGTGGCAAGCGAGCAGAGCACAGCACTGTGCTGTGCAGAGTTGGCTGCCTGTAGCAGAAAAGGGCTCAGCTCTGAAAGACTGAAAACCTTCACCAAAACTGCAAGAAGGACAACAAAAAGGTGCAATTAACAACAGAGAACTTTGGGATTAAAAGAAGCAATCAGCCAAGGATGTGACAACAGGACAGCACAACAGGACAATTCTGACATGGACAAGCCACGCAGTGCCTAATCAGCAAGGTCTTCTCTTACATTTTTAAATAGAGTATTTCACTATTGAATATCTATTAGCAACTCTTATCCTTTAAGTAATACAGAATTTTCACTTACAGTGATGTAAAGGATTCAGAAAATTCTTTCCCATTCAGAGCTTTTACTCAGATGTTGATGCTCTAAGTACCTGTGAATGATTTTAATGTACTTGTGGTGGAGAAATTCAAAGCAAGGCATTTGCCAAGACATAGATTTGTCCTATACACATTGCAGTACAAGTGGAAATGATCTACAGCAACGTTTAGACCCAGAACCCCATGGCTTAACATTTTTTGTTACTGAGAACTTTTGCCTTTGGCTGTCTGGGCTTAAAAATCAATTTGCTACTTTAAACTTTATGCTGCTGATGTCATTTTTATTGTTGAACTCAATGATCTGAGAACTTCAAAGAACAAGATCATGAAAAATTGCTTCCCATTTACCACAGTTTGAAGCAAAAGGTGACCAGTTTCAAGTCTTCAGTTTCTTTGCCCTTGTGCAGCATGAAACT
This sequence comes from Agelaius tricolor, assembly GCF_023055355.1. Classification (NCBI taxonomy): domain Eukaryota; kingdom Metazoa; phylum Chordata; class Aves; order Passeriformes; family Icteridae; genus Agelaius; species Agelaius tricolor. Next base: position 58,404,521 of record NW_027269263.1, read on the forward strand.
CTGCAGGATCACTTTGTGATTAGTAGAATCAAATTTGAATCTCCAGCTAAAGAGTTTGGCTCTCATATGCCATGTTCATATTCTCTTCCATTTTAACAAACTCCTAATACCTCTCTCTATTTTCAGTTTTATGACTGACTTTTATATTGATCCATTTCTGCTCTCAGCTATGTTTACTACCAGTTTATAGCGATATAATCAAGATCAGATTTCATTTCAGTGCCCATGAAGCCATTTTCCTAAACAAAATAAAAATTGTAACTCTGTATCTATGATTCCTAAATAATTCTTGGTGATATTTTGGCACTGCATCTGATTTTCTTAAAGTCTCACTCTCCTTTGTGTCTCAGAACCAAGGCAGATTGCACAGCTGAAATGTTAAACACCTAAAGAAAAGTCATTGATGTCTACCTGGGATCCCCCAGTCTGCTTTTCCTCACTCCCTTCAGCAAAGGGGAGGGCTTAGCTGCATCATTCAGTGACACAAGCAGAAAACAGAGGTTTTGTCATTTTCCAGACCTCTGGGGTGTGCTGTTCCCTGCTGACCCCATCAGCCATCCCCTTCTCTGTAGGTACCCGGCCACACCATGGCTGTGGCTCAGCACAGGAGCCCCTCCAGTCCTCCACAGGGTGCTGCTCTTTGGCTGGGCCCTTTCCCATCAGCAGGCTGCCTCCTCTCATCCCAGGGCTGCCAGGCCATCAAAGGACACATTTTCACTGCTTTGATGTGAGAGGACAGAGAACGATTTTTGCTAATTGACAGCATTTTCACTGTTTGCTGACAACCAGAACACTAAGTTTGGCCTGAAGCCCTGGATTCTGGCTTATACTTTTCATTCCTCATGGTGCTAAACTGAAATGACTGCACATTATAAACAGATATTTGGAGAGAACCTCTCCATCACTCCATTTTTATTTGGTTTTATTTGAGATTTCTTCTATAGACAGGCTTTTTATTTGTTTCCTTCCATTATAAAACTCATATCTTCTTTTTTTTTTCCTCAGTACCTTTATTTATGCAACAGATGATTTTGTGTTTATCTGAATGTTTTCTGTCATTTCTAATTTGATTGCTTCAATGACTGTGCAATTTGGTGTCTGAAATCAAAGCTCTGAAAATGTCAGGGTGTAAGCTACAACATCTTAGCTTTACTTTTATAAGGCCATAGAGTCTCTCCTCAGATTTCTGCTTTCTTAAATGTGTTTGAATGGAGCTATAAAACAAGTCTCCTGCAGGAACCAGTCGGTCAGTGAATGGTTATTGCTTCAGTGGGAGCAATCACACAGTATCACCAAATCTGTCAGATGGACACAGCTAATTCTTTGGTGTTTGGCTAGTAATTACAGAGCAGGGGAAAATGCCTCTTAACCTGGAGGCAGTAACTACAACTGCTGACACACTGTTACTCTTGTACCATGAACAAGCTGGCAGGGAGATTAGTGTTCCCAAAGTCAATGCTTGCCAGCAGTTATTGAAGCATGTGTTGTGAGATACTGTGGAAAGTTACAATAAGGAGTAGCTGATGCTGCAGCTCTGTTTATTGGATTGCGACTCCACTTTCTCCTGTTCCAGAGGGCAAAAAGCCCTCTGTGCAGACACTGCAACAGGAATGGCTCTGTAAATTTGGTCTTGAACAATCCATTTGATTACTTCTAATTGAGGATCTGGACTCAAGAACAGGACTTTTTGATTGACAAATTCACAGAAGATCCCAAATTCACAGAAACCACATAGAATGGTTTTGGTTGGAAGAGACCATAAAGATCACCTCATTCCAGCCCTCTCTGCCATGGGAAGGGACCACTTCCATGAGACCAGGTTGATCAGAGTTCTATCCAACCTGGCCCACTCCCAGGGATTGAGCATCCACAACTTTCCTGGGCAACCCATTCCAGTTCCATTTTGCCTCACCGCCCTCACAGCAAAAAATTTCTTCCTAGTAACTAATCTAAACCTACACTCTTTCAGTTTGAAGCCATTCCTCCTTGTCCTGTTACTATAGGCCCATGTAAAATGCTTCTCTCAATTTTTCTTGTAAGCTCCCTTCACATACTGGAAGGCTGCAATTTGGTCACCCTGGAGCCTTCTCTTCTCCAGGCTAAACAATCCCAATTCTCTAAGCCTTTCCTCACAGGAGAGGCTCCATCCCTTTAATCATCTTAGTGCCCTTCCTCTGGACTTGCTCTGACAGGTCGATGTCCTTCCTTGCTGGGGATCCCAGAGCTGGATGAAACTCAGGTAGGGTGAAAGCAGAGCAGAGGGGCAGAATCCCCTTCCTGCCCAGCTGCCCACGCTGCTTTGGATGCCCACTGGGACACGATTGGCTTTGTGGATTGCTGGGTCACATCCAGGCTCTCATGCAGCAGCACCCCAATTGCCACTGAAGACTGAGGCACAGAAGTTGTTGAATGCCTCACCCTCCTCCTCATCCATTACCAGCTGTCCTGGTTCAGGGCAAATTTGGGAGAGAACCCCCAAAGGGGCTCCTCTAGGAAAGCAGATTCAATCGGCCCCTCCTCCCAACCAGTTTGGGAGAAAATACCCCCTTGGAGAAAAGTGGGAAAAAAAACTGCTTAATAAACAATAAAACCTAAACAATATTAAACAATAAAACCCCTTGCTGCTCCAAAAGAGATGACAAACTCAGGAAGTCCCCTCCCCGGGTTGCAGCTTAGCTCACTCAGTCTCTTCTCAGTCCCTCAGTGCTGGAAATGCCGCAGGCCCGGCCTGGCCCGGTGGGCCTCAGGTGGAGCTGCTGGTGTTCAGGCCAGAGCTGGGCTGAACAGGTCCAAAGAAAAGGGAAAAAAACCCCACAGTCCAGGGAACTTCTTTGCCTCAGCTAGCTAAAACTAACTAAAAGCAAAGGAGAGCTCTGTCCTGCTGTCTGTCCATCCACAGACAGCACAGTCCAGGAGCTGGAATGTGGAGGAGCAAGTGCAGTGTCTGAAAACAAACTGCTGCTGCTTCTCTCCCCCCTTCACTCTCTGCAACAAGTCTTAAAGGTGCAAAAATTATTATTCAGCATAAATAGAACAAGATGATTGGGGATAAAAGCATCATATAATCAACCTAGCACTGTTGACTGGGGGGGCAGGAGGAGAGTGAAGGGGTGTACACCTTTGCTGACCATTCTTTTGTGGGTTACACACCCATAGAAACCTTCTGGCTCTAACACAATTCCTAAGCTGAAGGGGAGAGGCTGATAATAAGTTGTCTTCAACCAATTTCTCTTCCTCTTTCAAGCACAAGATGAGCATGATTTCTGTCTTTTTATTGCTTCAATTTACAGAGGCAGAAGAGACACCTGTAGGAATCAGCTGATGGGACAGCTTTGGGGCGAGCCAAAAGCAAGATCTGAGTGAGCTCTGCCTGGGACAACAGCACACACCCACAGCCAGCTCAGCACCCAGCTCCATTCTAAGTGTAAAACCCTTAAGTACATCAGAAAAATACAAGCTTTTATTCTTTTTTTTTTTAGCTAATAACCTTTTTCCTCCCCACTCCCAGTAATGACATCAGCAGGAAGTTTATTAATCTTCTGAAGAGCTTTAAGGACAGTTTTATTTGATAAGGTGCATTTAAAACACATCTGATTACAATCTGCAGCAAAGTGAGAAGTTACTAGACATCTGTCATGTAATTGCACCATCATTAATTAATTTTATCAAAATTCTACTGCTTTTGTGATGTTGCTGGAAAGTTTATTTTAAACTAGTATGAAAGAAAGCATTTTTTGCATTGCCACCAGCTGTTATAGAAACTTTTGAACTCTGCTTAAAATAAAACTGGAAATGAAATACTCTTGTTTCCTCTTCTGATGTTGCTAAAATCAGTTAAAATAAAAGACATGGATGGTTGATATTATGATTAAGAACAGGAGAAAACCAGCAACAAAGATAAGAAAGAAGGAATGTCATGTTCTGGCTAGCCTTGGATAGTTGGTAAGAATTCTTAGGTAAGAATCCTCAGCACATATTAGAGTCAGGTTTTTTTAAATCCTTCCCTAGATAGTAAGATTTTTTTAGATAAATTCAGCACCATGGATGCTTGATATTCAGCCTCCCAATTGAAACAGCTGGCCTAACAAAGGCATAAGGAGCTTTGTGTCTCTAAGCCCCTGACTGAGTTCAGCAATGATCACAGACTGACCATATGGCTGATGTTAAAAAGAAATATTGAGGAGTTACTTGTTCAGTGATCACCACTTATCCCTTGTTCTGACTGAGACAACAATTTTGTGGAGAAAACAAGGGTTCAGGGGCACTGAGGAAAAAACGAGGTAGGAAACTAAGTAATTTATTGTATTAAAAAAAATAATAATAATTCTTATGGTGCTATTTAGCACATGGCCCAGGCTAAGATAGCTTGCTCAAGAAGAAATAGTATGGGGTGGCAGTAAAAGGACATTCTTTCTATGTAGATCTACCACCCAGAGAGGAACATAAGGCCAGCTTCAGGCAGAGGCAAAATAAGTAGATGTCCACACTAGCAGACTGTCCTAGTCAGAGATGTCCTGGCTGTCATCTCTCCTCAATGGCACTGTCCCAAGGTGATGACCTTGCTGTTATTACTGCCACCAGCAACAGCCTGTGTGCCTGGGAAAGGGCAGTGGAAACAGAGGGAGGTGCTCCCACTCTTGCCCCACACTGCAGCAGCCAGAGAGAGGTTTTTTTTCTGTACTTAGAACCAAAAATACTCAGTTTTGTCAGAATTAAGCAGCATTGATCTGGTTCTGATGATTAAGAGTTTTTATTACCAGCAGTGCTGAGAAGTAACAGATCCCAGCCTAGGGATCACAGTAAACCTGGCCTATCCACAGCACACAGCTCTGCTGTACCACCTCTGGCTTCTCCTTGCTCTCTGCATCTCTTATCCCAGGTTTGTGAATCTTCCAGCCTTACTCCAAATCCCCCTCTCCCTTCTAACTCTGTTTTGGCTCCTTCTTTTCTTCTCCACCTTTGCTAAACCTTTCCTTTCATCTTATCTTGAAGAAATTCTTTCCTTTTCCATTGAGTCTTCTGAGGCATCTCCTGCTGCCTTCACTGGTCTCTGCCAATCCCCAAGCACTGTTTCCCCACAGACTCTGAACTCCCAAGTGGGTCATGTTTGAAACTCTTATTGTGGTTCAGCAACTTAAAAACAGTTCAGTAATAGGCAGTACTTGGCTGAACTCAAATCCAAAGCACAGATAATGTTCTGCTGCTTCATACTTATTTTCTGAGGTAACAAAACAATATATATTGTCAAAACTTGAGCTGCCCTGTAGTCCCTTCTACCTTTATATCAAATAATCCTTTTGTTCTTTCCAGAGCCTGTTGAATAAGAATTTTTCATGCTTATTTCAGCCTCTAGACATTAATCTTCTAAACTTTCATCAATAATTGCAGGATCCTGTAATAAATGATGCATCAATGACTTCCAATTTGTGAGAACAGTTTCTAAAAAGACACTGGAAGGGGGACTATGAATGGGTTTCCATTCTAACAAAATAAGCATACTTGTGGATGCTGCCTTAAATTTTCTTATGATTTCAGTAATTTAATTTACAATTCTGCTTGTTTAGGTTTTTTTAATAAAGGCTGGATATCAAAAGCTCCAGCTGAAATCATGAATGTGACCAACAGCATGCTCTCTGGGTTCTGTGTGCCAAAAGAACCCAGAGATTCTCAGAGATACAGTGTGAATGAATGTAATGTGTAGATTTTTTTTTTGTAAACAAAGTTTAGATGTTTTTACCAAAAAACCCACAAACAAACAATCAAAAAACCCCCAAAACAAAACAAGCCAAAACAGAACCAACCAAAAAAACCCAACCCAAAAGAACTGTTGTCCAAACTAATTGTTACATTTTCTTCTTATTGTTTATTCAAAATTTTATTAATCTTAATGATTGCTTGCATTTATTAAAGAGGCAATGTATCTAACTCCATAAATAAATTTATCTAATGGGAATATGCTTTGGCTTTAAGTACACTGCTGGAAAGGAGCCAAAATCATAAATCCCATCACCATCTTTAGCCAAATATGAAATTCCAGGTTGTTTTTCTCACCTTGAAGGCCTCACTGAGCACTACAGCTCCTCATGTATTTGTTCCCATGTTGCCTTTCATGCCACTGATTTCTAAGTAGAAAAGCAGAGCATGCCCAACAGCACTGTGTTTGTGTACCAAGCTCATTTGCTTTCACTATTTGGGACCTTCATATAATAGAGAGCCCTCACAGATGACCAGGATATTTATTAAAAAGTATTAGATGCAGCTTCTGTTGATATTTAGAAAAACATGTGTGGCTCTCATATCTGAATAGCAACCTAGCATCTTGGGAAAAAAAAGTGGAGAACAAAGGAAACCAGAATGAAAATTTAACTGAAAATTGTATAAACTGCTCTTAAAGCTGCCTGCTTCAATCATCCATAAGAAGGTGCTGATTACTGACTTGAAAATCTAGTCAAGCACCAAAATAAGGATTAAATTTGTGAAAAAAAAAAAACTGAAGAAATTTTCCAGTGGAAAAAGTGTAAGGGATAAAATAATGGATTTTCCTGCAGTGCTCCTGCCCCTGTCTCTGACTGGAAAAGAGAACAGCAGTAGGGATGTGAGCCAGACTGCCAGCTGCTCCAGGGGCCAGAGAACAGAGTGAACTTCATGCTATGCTCTAGAAGTCTTTGAACTTTACTCTCAACATCACTTCTTCAATTCCTAATCAATTAATCAATTGGAATTATTTCTATTCTACTGAGAAGAACATGGTCCAAGGCTCTTTGGAAAGTGGCTTTACTAAAGAACTTAAAAGTAGAGCTTGTAGTAGAATTTAATTTGTAGTTGAGAAGATTTCTACAAATTTATCCCTATGTTTTACTATTGTGGACACCATCCAAACATGCCCCACAAACTCAAAAACTTATTATTGATTTAAGGAGTACGTAAATATCACACCTATTATATTTAATACTAGCCTTTTCCTTCTTTGATCTTCTTGGCTTGACAACAACAGGTCATTTTTTATAAAGCTGTACAAGTATTTAAAGGATGTTATCTCAGAGCAACCAAATCACCTGATGTTTCTAATTCTTTTACTGCAGTAAATTGAGCTGCTTTTTCATCAAGACTTTGTGCAGAACAAAAACATGTGCACAATACATACAAAGACATGTCATTTAGACCCAATGACACTATGTGATCTAACAAAAGACCTGAACAGTTAATGTAAAATTTCTGATTTTATTAGATAATGAGGTATCTTCTAGCAACATGAAAGAACTGATCCCAAGGTCACTGTGGGGCCTACACTTCACCAGTTTCACTTCCACATTTAAAATGGCTTGGAGCTGGATTAGAGAACTCACAAAAGAAAAGAAGCTGGTGGCTTATTCACCTCTAGAAGTTATTCAGCACTGGAGCAGCTTCTAAATCTTAACAAGAGAGATGAAATTGTGATGTGTGCTTCTGTTGTGCTGAATAACTGCAGTGAAATTCACTCTCTGATTATGAATGGGTTTTATGGGTTTCATCTTTTCTCATTCTGAAGTTTAAATTGAAATGACCAAGAAGAAAGAAGGGTATCAATCCTAGAATATCCTTTCTCACTGCCAATGGCACCCCAACACCAATGAAATCTGATGAATTCTCACTTTTCACTTCAGCAACAGTGGATAATATCCTTAAAAGAATGGAAACAGATATTTTCAGGTTTAACAGAGACACTGACTAGACAATAATGTAATTACAGGTCTGAAATATGTGTATGTTGTACTTCAAAATACTTAGATCATGTCTTCAAAAAAACAAAATAATTCAATTTTAATTTAGCTTTGGTTTTGTCACACAGGTAAGAAACATGACTGTCATGTCACATGTGACCCAGTTCATAACACCCATGAAAAAGATCTGTAATGGAAAGCAAAGCTTAGCCTAAAAGGCAAAGGAACATGTTGTACATTTGTATGCAGACGAAATACGTTGGGTTTTCTTCTGTTTCCTAAGGCAGTGATTTCAGTTATTTGAAAGCACTACAGAAATATGTCACATGCTACTCCAAAAAATAGCACCTCAATCCTGAAAATTAATCCATCAGGAGCAATCTTGAGGAGCACAAATCTCTGCCAAGCACATCTACAGTGCATCGATTTTCTCATTCAAAGATAATGTATTCATCCAATTAAAAACATTAAGGGGTTTTTGTCTAGTCTAAGGCTGCTACATTTTTCCAGTTAAACTGACAATAAGTTTGTAAAACAAATCTCTTTGGTTTTTATTTTTTTTAAGTTTGCTACTTAATGGTTTGATCCACTTTTCCACAAATTTTTGTCCAAATATACCCTTTTTACCTACCTCTGCCTTAACAAGCCCCATACTGCAGCTTGCAGACATTTTTGACTTGTATTCAATCTCTGAATTTGTTTGTTCAGCATCTATAGAGTCTAAAATTCATAATTTCTCAACTCTTTATCACCACATTTGTTTAAAGAAAAATATAAAATATGTATTACATGTAACAGGTGCCCAAACCAATCTATTCTCCTGGAGACTGGAACAACAGGAAGGCAGGAACTATTTTTATGAGGTTATCTTATTTTCCACCATTTGTTTCATCCCTATATGCAAAGAATCTCCAAGACAAGAGGGGTAAAGAAAATTGCAAGAAAGTGGAATGGTAGATTCATAATAAAAAAAATTCTTTCTCCATTAAGCATTTTCTTTTTTAATTTGATGAAGCCAACTTGACCAAACATAAGAGTGCAGCTTACATCTCAGTTAGGAATCACAACTACTAGACCTACTAAAAACATACACAAACTGGATTAGTGAAAAAGATGTCTGGCATAGTTTTACAATCAAAAAAAAACTATTTTATTAAATGCTCAGGAGCATTTCCTAGCCAACAACTATCCATGTGATTTTTTAACACTCTGTGAATATTTAAGTACTTAGGGTTACATCACACCATCTCTGTCCTTCATGCTTTCAGGTAGCAAATCTTATCAAAGTAATCAGCAACTTGCCTCTTTTGTTGATTGGGAAGGTTTTCTACAGTGGAAGTGCTAAACTCCCAGGAAGTCAGAGCAGCATCAATTCATGTTTGGAAGATTATCTTTATAGCAATAAATATGGAGCAATTTATTTCTGAAGCATCAAATCCCTCTGAGCAATTTTTACACTTGAAAGTGCAAACAATTCCTAAGCCCCAGCAATTTGAATAGGGTGTAAAAAAATGCTGAATAATGATATTCTGTAAGCTTCAGTAATGAAATTAATCTCAAGACCTTTTAAATACAAGGCTTTAATTTAATGGATTTCAAAAGGGTTTTTTTTTTTTTTTTTCTGTTTCTGACAGTAGCAAAATAGAGAAGAAAAATAGAAGGGCACTTGACAGCTAATAATGCTTTATTATGGAAAGGTCTTTGCCCTCCAAAGGCAGAAGAACATTTCTGCAGCCATTATTAATGCTAGGAGATGCTACCCTGCCCAGCTGAAGGTAATGATGATGCTTGTGCCACTGGCATGGGGCTGGGGCTCAGCACTGAGCAGGATCACCACAGAACCAGAGCCAACAGCCTGTGGGTATTTGCCACTTTTACACAGCTCCCTTACACTGGGGTCAAAGCTCTTCCCATTTCCACAGCAAGATTTTTTATGGACAAATCAATTCGTTAACTGTTGTCAGAAAAAGTTTTTGAATTTACTACAATAATTCATGTCTGATTAATTTCCCAATTTCAAACAATTTGGGCCAAGCTCAAAAGAAGGAGCCTGCATGGTGGGGGCTCTACAAGCATTTGCATGTGTGTGCAGGTGACCCAAACAGAACCACCCATAAGCAGGAGGGTGGAAGAGCAAGTGACACCATGTGGAACATTTAGGTATCAAAACAACCCCCTACGATTTTTACACAAGTTTGACAGACTCAAGGACAACTTTGGTATTAAAATAATAATAAAGCATATCTTAGGCAGACAATCTTAAAAGAAATTTCTCTGTCCCTCTCTGATGCAGCCATGTGCTGCTGCAAAACACTTATTTCACCTGCAGGTTGGCAAGGGGCTGCAATAAATACCTCCAGGTAGGTAGATTTGTGTTTCACCTTGCAGAGCTCTGTTGGATGTATTATGAAAAAGAGTGCTATAAAATGTCTCTGTTATTATAAAAATACACTCAAACTCGACTCTCTGGATAGCCACAAAATATTGTCTCTTTATTCCAGATTTTTTAAACAAACTGCTGTAATCCCCCCTCCAGGGAAATGATGTTAAATGCCAAGAGGATGCATGGACTCGTAAACACACACTGTCTTTCTCTAACTGAAAAGAAAAATATTAATATAGCAGCTCTACCATTAAAAACCTGCACTAAAAACACACACACTAGTTTCTAAAACAACTTCAAATCTGCCCTGAGCTGCTGTTTGAACAAATCTTTATCACCATGATTTTATTTCAGCACATAAATGGAATCAGTTATGCTTCACTGAGCTCCTTTTCTCCCCCTCTTCTTTTTTTTTCTTTACTTAGTGGAACTGTCTCAAATTAATAGGTTGGTTTCCATATCTTATAAATTTTGACTACCTTTTAAATACAGAAGTATATTCATTGAAATTTAAATTTGTTTGAACCTAGTATATATGCAGTTCCAAAAAATCATACACAAATAGAAATGGCACACTTCTATTTCAAATAGCACTTAATGGTCTTTTGCTACTGCACCCATTTGCAATGTCATCTATAATGCTCCCAATCTGGTTAACAAGGTCTGCTTCCAACACTCCACTTGGATGCCCAATATAAGTTTCATTCTTATTAAACCTAGCAGCTTTTGCTCTTTATTACAGTTCATTCCAAGTCCACGGAAATAAAAGAAAAAGTTACATTTGAATTAAGAAGATGTGATTTAGGTTTGCTTAGGAATGACTAGAGATTGCGACAGCCCATCTGGTTTTTACATTCTGGATAGCTGCTTAAACATGCAAGATTTGATATCACATGTAAAAGTATCTTCATTTGGTTTAACAACATGATTATGAACCCTTGTCACAAATTATGTAGAAAAAATGTTAATGAGATTGTCCAAACATAAAACTGTACAAATTTTAACCCTGCCTGGATAACAAGGGCCCAGTAAAGCTGTTCTATCCCTCTTCTCCTCAGCTGGACAGAGAGAAAATGTGAGAGGCTCATGGGCTGAGATATGGTCAGAGAGAGATCAGTCACATGTTACCATCCTCAGCAAAACAAATCTGACTCAGCAAAATAAGTTTAATTTATTACCAATCTAATCTGAATAGGGCAATGAGGAATTGTTGTCATCATATTGTAAAGCTCCCATACCTTCTCGGTGATTTCTCATGTGCAGCTCCTCACAGCACTGACTCCTTCTTCTTCACAGCACAACCAACAAACTCCAGCTCTCTCCTCACCCAGCTACCCCACTCTTTTGTGGCCCTCATCTTCTTATTGGACACAGCTGTGGCCTGTTCAGGGCAGGCCTGTTCCTAATCTTTGGTGATCAGTACAGCTGCAGCTCCTCAGGGGTGAGGCTACCTTCTGCACTATTTTCTTACATTCTATCCCTCTACAAGGAATAAAACCCAAATCTTAAAAAGGCCTTCCCTTCACCCTTCTATTTTTCCTGGGCTGAACCTCACTCTGAATTCTCCGCCTCCTCTCCTCAGCAGCACAGGGGATGGGTAATGGGAGTGTGGTCAGTTCATCCCACACTGTCTCTGCCACAGTTTCCTTCCCAGGGGGAGGACTCCCCTCACTCTTCTCCTGCTCCAGTGTGCAGTCCCTCCCACAGGAGACAATTCTCCATGAACTTCTGGGCAAGTTCTTCCCACAGGCTATCAGTCATGAATTACTCCAGTGTGGGTCTCTGCCATGGGATGCAGAGGTCATAAATCCTGCCAGAAAAGCTGCTCCAACATGGGCCCTTCTCTCCATGGCACCACAGTCCTGCCAGGAGCCTGCTCCAGCAAAGGCTTCCATGGGGTCACAGCCTCCCTTGGACACCCACCTGCTGCAGGCTGGAGTCCCCCAAGGGTCTCAGGTGGATCTCTGCTCCCCCAGGGACCTCTCTGGGCTGCAGGGGCACAGCTGCCTCACCAGGAGCTGCCCCAGGGGCTGCAGGGGAATCTGCTCTGGCACCTGGAGCACCTCCTGCCCCTCCTTCTGCACTGACCTGGGAGCCTGCAGGGCTGTTTCTGTCACATACCCTCACCACCTGTAAGAAAACCAGAGCTACCTTTGGGCAAAAAGAACCAGGCTCTTTCATCCTCCTTTGAAAAACTAACTCTCCCTCAGGGTACAACTCAAGCAAGTGTGGGCTCATAAGAGCACCTGTTGGCCTCAGCTTATCTCTCTGGCTACATCCACATACAGGTTTAACACATACAGGCATGGCTAAGGATGGGCAGAATGCAAAATTATATTGTAATAAATGTAAATCAATGATCACACTAAGATATAAAGCACTGTGACAATATAAGCCAGAATCCCAGCGTCCCTTGTGCAATGGAAAGAATAAGACAGCAGGAAAAATCACATCACATCACATGTGACGGTGACACAAGGGGCTGGTATGTGATTGCTTGCAGCACATCTTGTATAATTACCTACATAAAGAGCAATATATGTATAAAAAAATCCCTGGTTGTTGAACCACTACAAAATCCATTAAATTGCTTAAATGGTTCTTTCAAGTGCTTAGCATACTTTTGTGGGCAATAAAAATAATTAATAATAATGCCAAGAGCAGGTAAAATACTTCTCATTTCTCACACTCAGTAACATCCCTACTAAACAAATCTCTGTTTACCAGACAGAAATACACCATCTGACAGAATGACCTACTGTGCAACTATTGGATTAAATAATGGAGAAAAAAGATTCATGCATGCCCCAAGTCAGAGAATTATTTGTTGTTTATATGCTGCATTGCCAAAGGTCATCAAGTGCTATAAATCTACACTTCACAATTCCTTAAAGGAATGTAAATTATATATTTACCAGAAACATATAACCTTCATGTTAGAACTGTACAGGGTCTGTATCACTTTAATCATTTAAATATTCCAGATATAGTAGGCTGTCTATAAATATTTCATGCAACTAGGAAAATCTTGTTCATATGCCTGTTGATTCCCTACAGTTCCCATGAATCAGGAACCCAAATGTCCTATGCCCTCAAATGCAGTGGCTTATGAAATCCCATTTACCCTGCACACCTTCACTTTCATCAACAGTAGCCTCACTTACCAAACAATTGCTTCCATGGGTGAAACACAAAAAAAATATCAAGTCCTATTTTGCTAGGAGTCAGATGTCAGTCTTTGTGAAAAATAAACACAAATAATTAGATTTGTTTGGGGGGATTTCTGGTCCATTTTTATTTTAAACTGAGCTATTGGAAAAAGAAAAAAAAAGAAAGTACAAACTGTAATTTTGTGGTTTTGAAATTCTGCAAACTGTAACAACTCTAGTGGAACATGGGTTAGAGTAGGAGCATTTCATGCCATTAGCTGAAATGTCAGCAATGGATGCCCATGCCACTTGCTGAAAAGTGAAAACATTACATTGCTTCATCTACAGCCACAAGAGTAGGAAACAAGTAAACAGCTGTGTTTACACTCCCTTTAACTGAAAATCTTGTGGAGAGCTACCAAAGTCATAAACCAGCTATGAGTGTCCATCCACATACTTGCAACTGAGAAAAAAGGGACATAATTTAGTCTCAAACATGGGTCCCACAGCACGAACTCGACTGTTTGAACAGCTCCTGACAGCTCATAGAGATGCTACAGGAACAAGGCCTGCTGAGAAATCTCTGAGCTGTCATGCTGAAGCACTGACATGATACACACTCAGTTAATTTGAACACTAAAATTTTCATGGCTTTCACTTGAGATTTCTGTTAGCAATTTACTAATGAAAGAACTTCTGTGCCGCATTTGGGTAGAGCTGGTAATTATGGAATAATGAAAGCATGAAGGGAAGGCTTGTGTGGCCTACCTTTGCCTGTGATCAGATCTGCTGCCTCTGAAGATGACCGTAGGACTGGCACAAAAAAAGATCCCTGGTGTGTGTGTCAGCAGGTAGATGTTCAATTCTTGTTCTGCTCCAAAAAGGATGTGTTTGCATGCATCCTACATTGAAATGTCCGTTTGAAAGCAGGCTGAAGGAACCTGACGCTTCCTTATTCAGCTCATGTTTTAGGGATTAAAACATCATGAAGTATAAAGGTATGCATCTCAATTTATTGAAATGCACAATCATAATGAACTCTATTGACTGAAAATGGGTTCAAATAATTTCAGATAGACATTGTCTATGATTAATCTTTAAAAGCTATAAGCCATTTGCTCAGTTATTTGGTTAGTTGAAAAGACATTCACATTTGTAACAAATAATGGTAAAAATGATCTGACCTCAGGAAAAACATAGCAGGATATGCAATAAATTATGTGCTTTGCAGCTAAAGACACTGCAAGTATAACAGAACATATATAATTCCACAAGTATGGTCTAAGGGATTGGGGTTTTTTTAAGCCCAGAGTAGAGAAGGCTTCAGGGACAGCTACCACATCCTACCAATAAATATCAAAAGGGTGATCAAGAAGAGAGCTCTCTACTGAAGTGCAGAAGAGAGGTGATGGATGTGACTTGAAACAGAGGGATCCTACTGGGTATAAGAAAAAAACAAAATCACTGTGAGGATAATTAGGCACTGGGAGAGGATTCCCAGGGGCTGCAGGTTCCCATTCTTGGACTTTCTGAGACCCATTTGGACAAAACCTTGAGAAACCTGCTCTGAATTCAGTGCTGCTTGTGCTTTGAGCACATGGACTCTTGAGACCTTTCCCACCTGGGTGAATACATGCTGCTAAAATTACCTGATGAAGTTACAGTTTTCAGCTAAGAACTGCAATCTGTTCAAGGGCTGGCCAGAAGAATACACTTACATGAGAAAAGTGCAGGTATGGTTTTTCTCTCATGTCTTTAGCAAAGGCAGAAGAAGATAACATGTATATTAGTTTCTATATAAAAAGAGTAATGTGATATAAAGACTGCTTTCCTCCCAAGGCTTTAAAAATTCCTTACAGAAACAAGGCAAAGATTTAGATAGATGCCTGACAAAAGAGACATGCAACCACGGTAATTCAGGATAAAGGTTGGCATTCAGTCCCTGGGAGATTTTGTTCATCAGGTTACATGACAGAAAGACAGCTGCCAGGAATTGTCACATAATGCATTTGAGATCTATATACAAGGTCTAGTGAAAAGAACTGCTTTCCAACATTATTTATAATAAATATATTTCAAGCTCAATGGAGAGTTAAAGCTAAAACTATGGTACAGACACGTGTTTGTACACAACTTGATCTAAACAATACGATAGCCAAAGTATGCCTGGTTAAATTAAGTTTTTTTAGTTTGCTCTTCTAGTGACATGATGCTTTTGTATTAGGGTCAGGTCTGCTTCCGTGTAAGTCATTAACAAAAGTTTCGGTGACTTTATGGGAACAGATTGGGCCCTCATTCCTGAATAATTTTTCATGAATATTAATATAAGTGGAAAGGATTAACATCAGTTAATCTAAAATGGAAGACTCCAGAGCTGTTGTCCTAGAAATCATCAAGCATCTCAGGCAATGCAGATGCCATCCATGAAGAAGCAGCTCTGCTCAGCCCACTATTTGTTTGTTGACTCATATTTCAGCCTTTAATTCAGGGACACATACACTGGGCCATAGTTGCTGGAGGTTTGACTCTGGTTACAAGGTTTGAGTTCACAACATAGTTGGCTAAAGGTGACATAAAATCACTCCTCCAGGTGACAGCAGTCGATGGCTACAATTTTGAACTCCTAGTACTGCAGCGTAAACTCAGTTGCTTTTCTGGATAAAATAAAGTCAGTGACTGAAATGGATTGGGACAGAGAATGTGTCACCACGTGGTTCATGCATTTAAGTGCTGAAGTATTTGCTTCCCCAGTCCTGAAGAGCTGGTTCAAAAGAGAAGATATGATTTTCAGGCAAATACTGGGGAAGAATTATTTAATATTTTTGATAATTTTCAACACAATTATTGACTTATTTATATCATACAGCTATTCTTAAATCTCTCACTGGGTCAGAGAAGGTAAGAAAACGTTAGTTCAGATACTTAGGTTAAAGCACAAATGCTTAGTGATATTAAATCTTTGGCATAATCAATCAATATTTTTTCCTGAATGACCATTTGGTCACCAGAGTCCTATTTATTTCACCCATAAAAGAAGCCTCTATTCACTTCAGTCCTGGCCTGATCAAGTTTGGTACCCAGGTCCTGAGAAAAGGAGCTGCAACCTCACTTTTGGTGTGGGCTTGAACCAGGAACGGATGTGTTAAGCCAAGTCCTGCAGCAGCTGAACTAGAGACAAAGTCAGAAAGAATTTAGTCTTGTCTTTTCCCCAGTTACTTCCTTTTCAAACCTTCTGTGATAATAAAAGACATTTTCCTGGGGTAGGGACATACCTTAGGAGGCCAGAGATTATAAAGAAAAATTGACAGGGTAGTTTCCAATACCAGCATAATTTGGTACTTGTATTGATTTAGGAAAATTGGGCAAAACTACTCCTGCTGCACAACCCACTGGTCTTCCTTCACAGTGCTTTTTACTTGGGAAAAGACCAGCTCAGTTAAGATTCAGACCAGCTCAAATTTAATTTTTTTTTCACTCTATTGCTTCAAAATTTTACACATAATGTTATTAGTGTTCAGTTACATATTATGGATCTGGATTTGTTTGAAATTTCAAAGGTTAGAGACAGCATTGGTTCATATCTACCCCACAATAAGGTGGATTTTATAAGCATATATTTAAGGTGGGCTATTATAAGTATAAATAATTATAATGAACATATTATCCTTTCTGTTCTTATCCCTGCCTCAAAATTTTAAAAATTCCTGTTCCCATGATATTCTCCTTTTATCTTTCCATAATGGTAATAACATACTTACTGCTTGAGATGGCTTTTGTAGCTCCAGCTGCACTTCGGCATTTAATAAAATATAAAAGCCATTTATTGCTTCATGGACTCAGTCTCCAGGAACATTATCACTTAACCATATGATTGCCCAAAGCAACAAAAGGAAAGCTGTCTATACAGTAGATATATGCCCCATTCATCTTTTTGTTTAGTTCTACTATCCAAAAGCAAATTATGGCTTTTTTGTACCACTAGTAATGTACCTTTACAAAATCAGTGAAAGAAAATGCACATACTGTGCTCACACTAAAACTATTTTTAGGGGAAACCACCAGCTGGTAACTTCAGCTCTCAAATTATCAAAAAGAGAAAAGAGAAAAAAAAAAAAGGAAAGAAACCCGGATGTTTTATAGGCATTGAAACCAGAATGATGCCATCCCAGTGCTCACTGCTGAGCCAAAAGCAGGAAATGTTTCTCTCTCATTTGCATTATTTTTTTTCAATACTGAACATCCTGTCCTCTACCATTGCATTTCTCAATTATTCAATGCAGCTTTTCAAGTTGGCATTTGTCTTTGCTATACAGAATAATTTACTACCATCAGCAAGTTTCACTGTAATATTCCAGATGATTCATGACCAGGTAAGAACCCACTATTAAAAAAAAAATCTACCACTGAATACCCTTTAATAGGAAAATCATATTCCTGTCCAGTTTCCTGAATGCTTTCAGCCAGTGCAAGCATGTCCTCTTTTATCTGATTATTTCCTTTTTTTTCTGCAGCCTACTGTCACCTCAACATGAGGCAGATCCCCTGTCTCTGTGAAGGAGGCCATTAAAAAAAAAATCATTTAATTACCTCATTAGTCTTATCAGCCTTGCATACTGCTTTAACTCCTACAAAACAAGGCTCTAGAACACAAAGGCTGTATCCTGTATCCCTCCCCCATTGGAATCTTCTCTGAGCACCTTGCAAGTTCAGTCTTACAGCATATTCCAAACACCCCACACCTCTGCACAACACAAGCAGAGCCTTTGCTTCTCCTTGCTGCTTACTTAGCTTCCACATGTGTACTGTGTCTCATAAGACTTTTGATGCTAATGAAATAACCTGACTCCTGCTAAATAATTAACTACTTGATCCTTTTGGGATGTCCAAGTCTTAATGAAAAATTTCAGTTTTCTTGAATGTTAAAAAATGAAGTTTTCTCTCTAAAGAAATCTGAAGAAAGTCCTTTAGTACAGTAACTCAATTTTTGCTTACCCAATTCTGATCATATTCCTGTTGATAACTTTTCACAAGTTGTTTTCACTAATCACCTACTGAATCTCAGTGATCAAAAAAATCTCAGTGATCAAAAAGCAACTGTTCAGCTTTTAACAAGAGTGAAGGAGGTCTAAACCATCCACTTGATGTGTGGCACCTTCATGTCATATTTGGTTTTTCTCTATAAAATTTTCATTTTCTTTCAAAAGCTGATTAAATGCAATGCAGTCTTGACCACTTGTGAAAAACGGTGAATAGTCTTATAAATCAAAACAATTATTTTTATTATGTAGAATTCAATAAATCTGAATAACCACTCATCAGAATAAAACTATCAAAAGAAAAAACAGAAACTTAACATATTTCACTTATTTTTTTCACACAGCAGTAGTGTGGTTTGCTTGGTTGGTTGAGGTGTGAGGGTTTTTTTGGTTTTGGTGGTTTTTTTCCTCTTAACAGTAATTGTATGGTGTTTCATTCCTGCTCCTTCCATAACTGCACTAAAAATTATATATAAACTGACAGGAATCACTCTGCCTATTGCTGAAATTCACTGTGATAAAAGGCAACAGATGTTGAATAGCACAAATCAGCCACTGAAGATAGGACCAAAAAAAAAAAAAAAAAGGAGGATAAAAAGGAAGAAAAATTCATTTACAAAGGCATCCAGGACACAGGGTATTTGTACATCTACATCAGCAGAGCCTCTGAATTCAAAGGAAATGATACCCACCATCTAAAGTACATTATATAAACCATCAGTACAAAATGTGCCCATGTGCATTAAATTGTTCATCTCCAAGAGAACAGAGATTCCTATTAAGAAAGAAGCAGCAGCATTTTTGCAAGCATCAGAAGAAACCAAATTCCCCTTCCTTATTGCTGTATCTCCCAGTCTGTGTCATTTCTCTGTGGAGGGGGCTTAGAGGGGAACAACAAAGCAGGAAAGAAAGGCACATTTCAGCTCTCTTTTTATCTGCTCCTGATTGCCAGAACATAGGAGAGAACCCAGTCCCACCTGGAAGCATCGTACTCTTCCTGACCGATGGCAGATGCTCTCCACCAACCGATCATCTCAGCTCAACACCACCTTTCTTTCACATAACTTACACAGTTTAGCAATTCTTCCCCACATCACTCTGCCTCAAAACTGGAGAAGGATAGACTCAACATACTTAATATAGTAAATAAAAAAAATCAGCAAGAAGCCTAGGACACATAATTGTGTTAAAAAGCCACTTATATCTATTGAATAATGGGAGTGTAAGATGCAACAATTACTCCAGCTTGTGGTAAAGACACATTTCCAAGTGGTGGAAGACTTCAAGGAGATCCTTAGTTGGAGCTCTTGCTGGGCCACTCCACATAAACCTGTAACTAAAGCTGTTGTACATGAAAAATAGAGTTATTCCTAAGTACTGACAGAGAGATTTTTCAGGCAACTTAATTGATCAAACACAAAAGATCTATGCTCTTTCAGTGTTCTTATGAATTTCCACAATCTACAGCTAGTAAATAAATTAACAATACCCCTACTATAAAAATAATGGGAGTTTTTCAAAGGTTTTAGGGATCAGGGTTTGAAAGAGGGGTGATATGGATTTCTTGCAGCAAAAATTATCTTTCTTCAGCTCCCTGCAATGATTCACATATTAGTTTTAGTCACCAGGTAGGAAGTGACGAAAAAGGGATTTTTACATTGATAGTCACAAGTCATTGGAGCTTCCCTGCTCACACTATACCCAAGTGGGGCAGAAAGAGTTGTAGCAGAGGAAAAGCAATCTGACATGTAATAGGGCTGGGCAGCTGAAAGCCTTGTGCATCATCAAAGCAAGGGGGAGATTGCAGCATGAGCAAGGTTAGGAATCTAGGATAAGGAGATTTGAGAGGCAATAGATAAGGGGGGATGCAGAGAGATAAACACATGGGCATGAAAGCAGGAGAGATTATGAAGGACACAAAGCTGATGGGGCACAGGAAAAAATGGAGAGCTGGAATGGGAAAATCAGGACTGTGAAATGTTTCAGGGGATTACAGAGCCAAGGGAGGTGCAATATAGGGATAAAAATAATGACAGGGAAAGAAAGGAAGTGAGAAACCAAAGCTATGGGCACTTAATTTCTGCATGTAATAAAAACGGAATTTCAGGGTAAGCAAGCAAGAATTTTGCTGTTTTCTGTGGTCCTTGTCCATAGCCAGGAACACTGATATCCAAGTATTTTATGTATATTTTATGTATAGTTGTGTGGGTTTTTTTTTTTTTAATGTGATAATTACTCTTTTTATTATACTTACATGCTATTCATTTTTACCATTTTTTAAAAAATATTTTATAAAATAGCAAAGATTTGTTTTAAATTTACAAAATATATCAGCTGAATTATTTAATATTTAAAGAGATAAATAAAAAGAGATACCAGATAAAGAGATACCAGATTAACCATGTCAGCAACAAATCAGCCACACTTAACATGTTTCCAAATTCCTAAGGAATAAACACAATTTTTTAATAGGAGCCAGAGAAGATCTTCCTGCTCATATTCCTATAACTCATCTAGTTCCATCTATACAAATTATGCTAAATACTGATTCTGTCTATGATCTCCATTTTCCTTAAAATTTAAATGTAAACAAGAGTAAGTTTGGGGGTCCCTGTTTAAGACATGTTGGGAACACAATTCTATTTTGATGAATCTGGGCTGCTCCTGACCTGTAATTCAGCACAGTTTAACTAAGGAGGTCCCCATCTTCTGCTTTAGGTTAGGTAATGGAATGAATAATGGAAGTCCAGCCAAAGCAATTTTCGATGAGAATTAATAATTTTTAAGAGGAGAACTCTATGTTTAACTTTTGCACTAGAAAATTTATATAATATTATCACAATAGAGAAAAGACTGAGCTCAAATTATATGTTTTACTTTCATTTGAAAAAAAACTATGAATATTTGCTTTATTTTCTTGGAACTTTTCTGAATAGAAAGAATCTCATAGATGGCTGTAGATAAAAACCTGTGGATAGTTGACAATCTTCTATCATTACAATGCCAGTCAGGATGAAAAGAACCAAAAAACCCCTACCTGCTTAACAATAAATGCTTAATACTATTTTATTATCCAAATAGAAATCATGAAACAGCAGACTCTTAAAAAGGTGCTTGACTAAAGCAGTGAACGAAGTCTAAATAGGAATAGAAAGGATAGAGCTGTCAGTATTAATGTACACATGTTTTTCACATGACATTGCCTTTATATTTCTAACCTGTTACGCAAAAAAGTCTTGTAAAAAGGGTTTTTAATAGTTATGCCTTCTGGGAAGAAAGATTCTGACAATGTCTTCACAGAAAATGCAATTGCATCACAGGCACAAACACTAGAACATATGGTCTAATTTCACCTAATTTAATCTAACTCCCAGAATAAGAAAATATTTCCTCATATAATTTCCAGTTCTCGGTACTTGGGCAGTATCAAGCAGTTAAGGCAAATAGATTTATTCATCTTGTATGCACAACTAAAAGTGAAGGAAATTTAAGGGATAATAAAAACAGATTCTAGGACAGCATTAACAGTTTTTTTAGAGACTGTATTTTGATTTCCATTACATTTCTCTGAGATAACTGCAAGACACTCGAGTTCAAGACTTCATCAACAACACACCCTGGCATTTCCATCTCAAATGCTGAAAACTGAAATCTTGATTAAATCTTTTGAGGATTTTTGCAGGTTGTGAAGGATGTGGAAGGTCTTTGGTGGATAGACTTTGGTTGGGAATCAGGGGTTGCACTTCAGGCTCTCACTGACTTCCTCAGCTCCCCAGACAGACAAGGGGATTGCAGCTCTATTTATCTCTCTGGGCTGAAAGCCCACATCTAGTTACTGAGATTAACCAAGATACTGTCTGTCAGCTCAAGTCACCACACGTGTGTTTATAGCCAAACACGAACAGGAGATTTCACTGAAGTCTAA
Source organism: Agelaius tricolor (assembly GCF_023055355.1). Classification (NCBI taxonomy): domain Eukaryota; kingdom Metazoa; phylum Chordata; class Aves; order Passeriformes; family Icteridae; genus Agelaius; species Agelaius tricolor. Next base: position 58,426,714 of record NW_027269263.1, read on the forward strand.
ACCAACACCCTCTCTCTTCCTTTATCCATGACAGCAGAGCAGCTCGTGTGTGGTTTTTCCCAGGTGACAAGGAGAGTACATGCAGTAACCATATCTCAGATAAGGGGCTCTCACATGAAGGAGAAGCTACCTTGATCATTTGTCCTTTTGTGAACATACCTTTATTATATGGATACAGAGCCTCAGAAAACAGATTCTTCTCACCTGTTCCTCTGAACAATAATATTTTGGCCCTTCTGCTATTCTGTTCTTTTATAAAATGATAACTGACTTCTCTCAAGGGGATTAGAGCTTACACTCACTAAAATGGCTACAGTGATTAGTTGGATAATTCTGGCTAGGAAAAATGAAATGTAAGTTGTACATGCATGCCATTTTCAACTTTCCTTTAACTTCCTGCAATTAAACACATTAAAATTGAAAGTTCTAATATTTTTACAGCTGCTTAGATATCTTTACACTGTGAGAATACCCTAATGCTCTGCAAGGAGTGAGTGCCAATATTTGCTGTGTTCCCACCCGTAACCCCCAGGACCTTCCAAATTGGTTCAAAAGGTACAGTTAAAATAATTCTGCTTATCTGTCACTGCTGGGTTTACAGTCTTTCCCCATCCACTCAAAACTGCTCTGCTATCCAGATTTTAGGCACTATTTGTGGTCATAAGTATTTCCATGCCTCCTTTCTAGTTAGTACAAAAAGCCAAAAATTGACATCATGCAGTGTGGTTTCATGACCTTCATTCCTCATCAAGACCCTAAGAATTAAGTTCTGAATAAGTTTTTGTTTGCTGTTGATCCTAAACATTTCAAATGCATGTACTTAAGCCTGCTGGAGGAGAAGATTTCATCTGACAGAGATTTCAATACAGCACAGCTCCTTTAGACACTAAATACAGATTATGACACTGTTAATCCTCTGAATCCAATGAGTTTGAGATGAGTTTGGCTGTCCCAATATCTCAGCACCCACAGATGCTGCAAGCGCACTGCTTCATTCAGTGTGTTGAACTTCCCTGCACAAAGCCATGCATCACCTCTGCAGGAAGGGTGTGGGCATGACATCCAACATGTAGGCCAATATGTCTATATCTAGGCTCCTAAACCCTAATATCACCTATATATACAAATGCATACATAAAACTAGCTTAAGTTTCACACGGTGTGAAAGTATTCCCTTACAAATGGCTTCCAGACTGTCAGTACTTCTGTGTAGGGATAAAAAAACCAACCAAACAAAACCCACCCATAAAGTGGCAATGTGCAGGAAAAAAGATGAAATAAAGACAGGAAAACATCTGGGATATACCTCTCACTGCAAGACTGTTGTGCTGTCTTAGGGTGCAGGGCCAGTTTTTTATTGCCTTCTAAAATAAAGAACATCTGGGGCTATTTCATGTGGTTCTTGGACCCTTGGCTACCAAGCTGCACATCCAAAGCAGCACAAGTCTTGATTAGCTCCTTAGATGTTAATATATGCTCTTAGATGTTAATATATGCTCTGCAAATACTCAGATATTGCAGGACATCTAAAATTGCAGTAGGTGTCCACAGGAAAACAATGGAGTCCTACTCCAGATGTAACAACCTGGTTATTTACTGGTCTCTGAGTTTGTGGGATTATTCATGTTGTTTCCACTACTACCTCCAAATATCAATCTGTCTCAACATAAGCTACTCCTGTGTGTCATTTTTTCCTTCAAACAAATAGAATAAACCCCTAAAAGTGCACATGTAGCAGAAAAACTCTGTAACAGAAAAAATAACCATCATCTTTAGTGCACATCTACTTCTGTAAAGCAGCAGCAGAGTTGGACTGAACAGTGGGTTTATAAAACAGAACATTTGCAGTAAAAGGTAAGAGAGGACAACAATGTATGCAAGACCATAAATTAAGATAAGTATTGTGCAAGTTATTTATTCCAAATCAGTTCATTCCAATTCTATTTAAACATTATTTCCATATGTGGAGCCCCCAAAAACCTAAGCAACAAAATGTGAACAAATCTGTACAGGAAAAGGTCCTAAGATTTTATCATGTCAAATTTTGAATAAAATGAGACACTTCTCAGAAGAAAAAGAAGATTAAAAAAAAAAACAAACCAAACAACAGATCAATGAGACAGACTCCTGATAGACCAGAATTATGATTTCCTAACTATGGTCAAAATCATATTAAAAAATAAAATGGAAACCTACGGTTATTTTAAGAAATATATAGCTGAGTTACAACTCCACAGGGATCTACCCTAGCATTAAATTCCATTGCAGCTCCAGATTACATTTCTGCTGCTTGAGAACAAGAAAGGCAGAATAAACTCAGACAACACTATCTGCATTGCAACTTGCTCCAAGTCAAGGCCTTTGTTCTGCTCAAACGAGCAATGGACAGACTATCACTGCTCTCTGACAGCACTTCCCCAGGCTGGCCTAATAATTAAAAATAAATCCAACTGTACCATGGCAGTATTTACACAACATTAGTCACTGGGGAAGCTTTGGTAACTGTTTATTTCCTTTTAATAGTTCATGTTAAAATGCATGCTTGTGGCTTTGTGGAATCCCATCAAGAAGGAAAAAAAAAAAAAAAGGTATAATTAAGACATTGCAGGAAACTCTTACTTGCAGAACCATCCAGAATACATTGCTGGCAACTCAGTGGTACTAGAGATGTATTTGAAAGCCAGGAAATCATAGCTGGCTCCAAATCTGCAGGTATTAAACTTGGACAGTGAAGAATGCCCTTTTTGTTGTTGTTGTGTCATCAGGGCATATTCTCTCCCACAAACTTTTCTATGACATTCATTTTCCCCAGTCCTTGACTACCTATCAATGCCTGAGATCTGTCACCTATGAAGTAGGACTCAAAGCCTGGAGGGAGATTTATTGATATTTTATGCAGCATTAAACAAGGAAGTTAAAAAAAAATTATCTGAGACTGAAGCAATCTTTATTTCATAATGTCTGTTCCCCTCTGGTTCCTTAGCTGTTTCTTCATCAGAACAAGGGTCAAAACAATTTTTTGAGAGTTTAGACATCACATGAAAAAGAGCACTCTTAAAAAAAAAAAGCTATCTTTCTCTAAGGTAGTTTCTTTTAGGATTCTTCAGTCTTCAATTTTTATTCTGCATGGCCAGAATAAGTACTCAGGAAGGTTTGAGTTGGTTTTGTTAATACAGTGTTTCACTCTGTTATGACTTCCTTTAGGCAAAGGTGTTCTAATTCATTAAGACTGAGCTATTTTCAAACAAATTAAAACAAACTGAGAACTGTGAGTAGCTATAATTTAAAAATCACTTTCAACACAAACAAGCCCACTGATATTAGCAAACCTAACCCACTCATTTCTTGACTTGTGTTCTGTTCCCCAATTAAGAACATAACACACAGCTTGAATTTTGCTTCCAGGGCTGGTCTTTAGAAACAGTTTAAGTTTAAGGTTCAGCTGCTTCTCTCTCACTACTACACAATTTCTTTGCTCTTCTATCTCAGGAATGGAGCTAATGAGATCAGGCTGACCTGCCTGCCCAGGGAGGCAGCAGATTTGTCCCTTTTCTTATACCCTTGCTCTGCAGAAACATGTCACGCCATTTCAGGCACCTCAGAGGGTCAGTGACCTGCAACTCTCTCCCACTTCATCTTCTCCAAGCAAGCTGCAACATTACAGGCACTTTTGTGGTTCTACTGATCAAGCAGGCTCATGGAAAAACTTTCACAGCATAAAATGGTGGATCTACCCACCACCTTTCAAAATAGAAATTTCCACATCCAGTAATAGATTTTAATGTAAATAAGATGCTCTCAGTCATACTGTTTGGGTGTTTGGGATAGAAATATGGATGATGAAGAAAGGACAGCTACACAGATGGCAGATGAGCTGTACATTCTCTCCAAATTTATGGATGAGTGCATATTCTCCAGTCAACATTACTCCTTTCTCTTTCCTAAAAATAACAAACACCAAAAGCAGCAAGGACCTTGGTAAAAGGCTAGAAAGTAAATTTTCAGGAAAGCTGGGAGAAACTGCCAGAACCCTGAAGAGCATCATTAAATCTTAAACTGGTAGTACACTTAAAAAAAAACTGGTTTTACTCAAATTGATCATAGGAGGGAATTTGAAGGAGGAAAATGATCTGTAATGAAGAATAGAGTTCTTATACATTTTGTTAGAGAAAATAAATATTTGAATTGATATTAGAGAAAGGCACATGTATTTCCATGGTTCCACCATCTACTTGTCAAATATGTCAACTGTCTCAAGCTATTGGAGGGAGATCATAATCAGCCATATCTCCTTCCACTCCATTCAGCCCAGGTAAATTGTCACAACTGAACAGTTGTGATCAGCATTAATCAGTCTAAAACAGTACTAATGTACTGTTAATATTCCTTAGGAAAACAAAGAAGCAGCTCTTCTTCTCTACAAATAAACATGTGCACCACAAGGACCAGGGTCTCCTTTCCAGCTTTGAGACTTGAAAAGCATCCAAGTTAAAAAGGGTCAGATAGACAACAGCTCTTTGAAATGCCCTTCTTTGAAAAAAAAAATGCATATACTTCAAAATAGCAATTGTAAATTGTTGTAGCAGTCCCTGCTGGCGAGCAGACAGGATGATTGGTGCATGTCCACACAACACAAGAGACATTAACCACTGGACAGAGTCCACATGGCAGCAATAGGAATAAACAGATGGATGGGGGAACCCCAAACCAACAAACAAACATGACAGTTTAGTCTAAAAATAAGACAGCCAATGAAGAGACAGAGCATGAAAACAGTCATCAATTACTCAAAAGGCTGCTGCCAAGAGTAAGAAAGTAATGTTTGGTAGATATTATTAGCAAATGATAGACCCAATATCTAAGAATGATTAATATGAGATGCGATTACTAAAGAGCTCACTTGAAAAGTTCCTCTGATGCCAAGCAGCATCTGTAGCTGTTCCTGAATTGGTTTTGTTTCTCTCTGCCAGATACTCTGAGCGTTCCACACAGCTTCAGGGAGAGTTGTTAGGGTGTTTTGGTTTTTTTTAAATAATGATTATTTTTAGTATTGTTCCATGACTAGGAAAGTTCTCACTCTACAGCACTGAGGCTGTAAGAGTGAAGGAAGACATTAATGCATTGACTTTCAGGAATGTCCAGTTACAACTACCAAAAATTCAGTCATTATTTTCCCACAGTTCTGGAAAAGCTGTATTTTATTTCCTAGTCAAAATGTCACAACATTTATAAAACAGACAATGAGAAAAAGCATGTCCATTTTCTTTATGTCTTTGACATCTTTCCATCATAATTTATATTTTACTTCTGCTCAGGACTTTCAAATGACATTTAAAGTTCAAAAATTTTATAATGGAATATTTAAAGGGAATTTATATAGCATTGCAGACATTAGGAAAAAATCTTCTCTAGAAATCAGACAACAGGATAAGGGGATCATATTTTAAACAGATACTGTACTACATGTTTTTTAAAAAAGGCACTAATTTATTGAGATTATTATGGAACAGTACCAAACTAATTTAAAATGCATGATAATTTTTATCTTTAAATAAACATTTCATGCAGCTTTAACTGTATTTGCACAATTGTTGACTGTTTTCCAGCAGGTTATGATAAGAAGATCTATCTGAGGAATCACAGAATGGTTGAGGTAGGCAGAGAACTCCAGATATCCTCCTACCCAACCCCTCTACTCAAAGGGAGAGCACCTACAACCATTTGCTCTGGGTTGTGAACAGCTCTTGGATATCTCCATGACAGGTGATTCCACCTGATATGATATCTCTGAGCTATCTGTGTCAAGTTTCCATCCATCCCAACAGTTTAAAAAACAAAAGATATTCTTGTTGCATGAATGGATGGATTTCCTTATCTTTTTTTTTCTGCCTGTTGCCTTTTGCTCTGTCACTGAGCAGTCTGACTTCACCTTCTATACAACCCATCTGATATTTGTACACATAAATAACAGCCCACTGATCCCCTTCCCTCAGGTAATTCCCACTTAAAGATGATATAAATCCCTTTCAAGAGGGATGTTATGGAAATCAATTTAATCAGTGCACAAGGTCAGGGCCAGCACTTTGCCTGTCTAAAGAATCAAAGTACATGAGTGGCACAATCCAGTAAAAATAAAGCCCTTTTAGATCCCAGAAAATGAGAAAAATACAAATGGTATAAAACCATGGCTTGTTCAGGCTGTCAAGCATAGTTGCACACCAAAAAAATGTACAAGCTGGTAATCTGGGGTGGTTGTGAGCATGATATCTTCTAACCATGCTGCACATGAGCACAGGGGAACACAGGACATTCAGTAAGGATTCTTCTGCTAACCTCAGGTGCCAGTGTTCCTGAAATTAGTGGCAAAATTCCCACCAACTCATTTAGGACAAAAATTTGTACCTAAGCCAGACAGCTGGGAATAATGAACAGTGGAGGGAAAGTTCAGATGTTTTAAGTGTCTGGACTTCAGAGTAATGTCTGTCCTTACATCTCTGCTCCAAAGGAGTGATCTCTGTTGAACCCACTGAAATCCACTCCTTTTCCTTTAATGATGTGATGTTCATGGATATGCCCTCCAAATATCCCATAGATCACCTCCCTTCCTTCACTTTTAAAGGCTTGTCCCCTCTGCCACAGTTCATCTGCTCCTGCAGTGTGTTTGTGCATGTGGGAGCAGGATTTCCTTTTGAAGAGCAGTGAAACCACTGAATTTCACTTTAATGTCTGCTAAGTCTGTCTGGGATACACATCCAGCCTGCTCTTTCAGGGCAATGCATTTGACATTGAATAGACTTCCAGAGGTTTAATAAAAATTCTGTTTCTAATATCCTAAATTACCTGGAGGCACCAAGACTGATAAACTGAGCTTAGGCTGTGATTACAAGACACCGTTCTTGTTGATTTGCCAACATCCTTTGCCTGTGGTCAAGTTGTTAATTCTGACCATTCTGTCTTATAACACAGAACTACCCCAAAAAAACTTGGAGTCAGAAAACCAAGAAACACTTTGAAAATATCTTCATGATGAGTTACTTTAAGGCTGTAATCAAAGAAAAAGCAGACAGGGCAGGTTACCTGCTGCAGAAGTTTCAAACTGCAGCTCTTTGCTGCCCTCTCTAGATACAAGCAAAAACTGGAAATTTGGGACAATGAAAATGGAATTGCAACTCCTTTCTAACTTTTACACCCTGGGTTATTCACTAAAAGACATGCAGTATTACATTGTTTTCAGTACATGAATTAATCTCAAGCACTGGATTTCCCTCTCACCTCCCCAAAAGACACATTTACCTTGGTCTGGTCATTGAAAACTGATATCTGGTCATTTAAAATTGATAATGACATCATACAGAAAAGTGTCAAATGTCTGTGTACAATGAGCTGTGGAAGATGAGAAGTCCATGAACAATCCAAACCTGAAATCTTCTCCCTTAATTTTGATCTATTGCTCTCAGCATTTCAGCATTAAAAGGCATATTTTGGAAAAGGAGAAAAAAGAGGAACCTTCAAAAAATAAAGAATTGTTGTAGAGTTTTCCTAAAAATATTTCTCTCCATATATACCCTTCTTTTTACTTTATTCCTAGTGCTGGTGCTGACTCCCTTCATAGCCTTGGGAAAATGAAATACTTACTGTATCATTGTGTTGGGGTGTTGTGAAGTTATCACTTTTTGTAATTTGAAGCTGAAAAGTGCTACGTGTTGTTATTATTATTACAAATGGATGGCCTGTTAAAACAAATATGCGAAGCTTCTCTTATCCTAAAACTTAAGACAAAAGTCTGAAATCCTGTAGGAATTAGTACTTTATAGCCAGCCTTTCATTGCTACTGTTCTTGCCTTTGTGGAAACTGCCAAGGAAAATGCCACTTTGCTACAGCTCAAGCTGGATGCAAAAAACCATCAGACTGATGGCACTGAAAAATAAAACAAACTGAATCTGGACACATTCTTACCCAGTCAGATGGATGTACTTCTGATAACAGGACTTTTAATGCTAATGAATTGCTTTCTGGATGGGTCACCCACTGCTGCCCAGTCAACACTTAATAACCCATGACCAGATGAAGTAGAAAGAAGAAGGAACTCTGAATGTAGAGTACGTGCACTGTGAAGGTGTGAAAAAAAATGGTCATTAAATCTATTTCAGAAACAACAGGGCTTTTTCATGAAAACATCAGACTCTTGTAGCCTTCTGCACAGCATGAAGAAAACAGCCCCTATAGCCACAAAGTGCAGCAAACACATGGAGCCCTGGAAATTTCCACAGGACTTGTGTGCCCTTGGTGTGAGGGACAATGCTGGCAGAAATGTCTTTGAGTGAAAGTCTGTTTGAAGAAGAAAATAGAGAGTTACCCTCTCTTGTCACACAGGTGTTAAGATTTGTTTAGTGCTATGCCAAATGGTGGGGATGATCTTGGGAAAGTATTTATTATTTAGTGCTTGGATTTTTCTTTGGTGTCTGAGGAACAGAATCTCTAAATTCTAAGCTTCATGCAAATCTATTGCTATAATACAGACTCTTAAAGCTTAATCCTGTACACAGGACTGAATGCTACAGAATGCAGAAGACTTCCTCAGCCTGCCTTTGCTGTGAACTACACTGCTCTGGCAGCTGTACAGGGAAACACAAAGAGCTTTCTGCCCTTCTCAGCAGTGGCCAATTACCCACTGCACGTACCACACAGCTCTGTCCTCCTTACAAACCTACCTCAGAGTAGGTACACAATCCCTCTATTATAAATATTTTAAGAGGATAAATTTACATATTAGATGTACAAAAGATACCTTATAAAAGATATTTTTCTTAAGAAACATTCCTGCTACCACTGAGACAGGGGAACTGCAGGGCTAATTAGCACAATTCACTCACTGCTCTCTGCAAGATTAAAATATCAAACACTCCTGACAAAGGCTTAACAAAGACTCAGTGCAGAATAGTTTTTTCTAAACTTCTGGAATATGACTAAACAAGAATGTAAGCTTGAAGGGCAACTACAGTTAGAGCTTTCTAAAACTGTACCTTAAGAGCACCATACTGTTGTATGATGCCTCACACAAGCCTTTCCACAAGAAAACATTATAACTGGGAAGAGCCTTTTAAAAGGGACTTCTCCCTACCAGCAAGCTGAGCTGTACCAGCCTATCAGGTGTTTTTCAGTACTGGGTTTGATCTTATCCTGAAATCAATGCAGGAATACTTTTCATTATGAAACTGCATAATCACTGAGACACTGAGAAATTTAGTTTGTAAAATTCTTGTGAGAATCAGTTAAGCCAATCTGAGTTGAAAATGCAGTCTTTCATATTTTCATATTAATCTGAAGCTTTTCAAGGCTGATTATTCAAATAAGAAAAAGAAATGGGAGAGTGACTTTTCTTGCTTTAATTTTAATTTTTTTCAGGGGTAAATTTCTCCTGAAATTATTTAACACATTTTTTCTTTTCCAGAAAATAATAAAATAAAGTTCTTATGGGAAAGAAAAAAAGAAACAAAATCAGAAAATACAGTATTTAGGTCACTAGCATACACCCAGTAGTCACAGAACACCTCATGAGGCAAGACTAAACAGGACACTTTGAAATCCTTATCATGATGATAAAATATGGTTAGCTGCACCCATAGTGATCTGATGAAGAAAGATAATTAGCTATTAATGCAAAACTTAAAAAAAACTCTTGGAATACCTGGATATTTCAGTCATCAGATACCAGTTAGTTAAGGATGCAGCCCATGAAAATAGAATGCCAGATTTCCTGGTTTTATGCCTCTTCTCCACTCACTGTGATGCAGCCACACTGGGCTGTGCCTGCTGATGCTCTTACACTACAAACTCCTCTGTTCTGGGTCATTCTTATCCCAAACCTATTTCCAGAAACCTCCAGAGCAGCAGGCATCACACACTGCCTGCAGCAATTACTGGAGATGGCTGGATAGGTCCCACCCTTGTTTGGATTTTCCAGAACACAGGCAGCCAGCCCAGCATGGAGTCACTGCAGCTCAACCTTGGCTTCTGATCCTCACCTCAGTCTGGAGCTAAGTCCTGGGTCTCTTTCAGCATCATTCTCTGCCTTTTTCACACCTGCCCCTGCCCTCCATGTCTGACTCCACTTGCTGCATCCACATTTCATGTGCCAGACCTTGTGCCTTGCCTCACCCACAGCAAATCTTTCTGATCTCTGCTATCCATTATCCTGGCTACATGCCCAAAGCCCAAACCTAAGGTTTCACTGTGAGGAGCCCCACCATCAGAGTTTCACTAGCTTAGATCACTTAGCTGGAAAAATCTTCAGGATATAGCAAGAGCACTAATAATCATGATCTATAAAGAATTTTGATAGAGTTAAATCCAGCTTGCTAGAAATGGGATATTTTTGACTTTCACTGGCAAAGGTTTGATTGCTAGGAACGCCAAGAAATATGAATCATTTGTCTGGAAGTGCAACTGACCTTTGAAATGCTTCTTCCCAATAGAAATTTCAGTAGGGAACAGCCAGAACAGCAGTTTCCTTTCCAAAAAGAATGCTCTGCATGTTTTAGGACTCCATGACAATGGGATAGTTTTAGATCTGAAGGAATCCCAAGGGTTTAGAAATTTCTCGGTCTTTCTCTGGCAGCTCTAAGACAGAATAAGAAAAAAAAATCTCCTATTTGGGCATGTGCTGTATAATTTACCCAAAGGGACATGGCATTTCCTAAGCCTCATTATTCATCCTCTCAGTGCTGTTTCCTATGTTTCCCTGGAGAGAATTAAATAATAAAATCCCAAACTATTTTGGACCTGATTCTCAGAAATTTTGAGCCTAATGTAGCAATTGAAGCCTATTTCTTACATCTGCTCCCACTGGTTTGAGTGATTACAGGACATTTACATGGAGAATCATCATGCTCTTACAGGCTCTCTTTATAACCCATGCACACCCTGCCATTATGTGAAAACCTGCTTCTTAGACATTTATTTCCTTTAATTGTCCTCTCCACGCAGGGAAGTTGTTAAGATGTGAAATTTCAGTACAGTACTCTAAGCAGCAAAATCCTAGAGATGCTTAAAAATTAATTCTTACAATTAATTTTTAAAGCAAATATTCCTTTTAAAAATAATTCCAAACCAAGGTTTCTTCTAAAAAGCACATATTGAGCATCACTTTACCTACTGCATGCACTCCACAGGGCTATGTACATTGTCACAGAGCTAACCACAGGCCCTCTCTCTGATAAAAGCAAACTTGGAAATTAAACTTCCATTACCATCTGCACTTCTCAAAGATCAAAAGAATGGCCCAATAAAAGTCTATCTTGGGGATGAGGCTGGGATATGGAGGCTCAGTATGAGCTAGAATGTCTTAATATTTTCATTTGTCAGTGCAGGTGGCTTTAGGCTATGAATTGATTCAAGACATTACTGTCATTACAAAAGCAAATAAAATTATGCCTCTGTGTACAAATATCAGAAAAATTATGTAAATTATGTGAATCCTAGTACTGTAGAATGGTTTGGGTTGGAAGGGATCTCAAAGATCGTGTTGATCCACCCTCCTGCCATGAGCAGGGACACCATGCACATGACCAGGTTGCTTCAAGCCCCACCCAGCCTGGCCTTGAACACTTCCAGGGATGGGGCAGCCACAGCTTCCCTGGACAGCCTGTGCCACTGTCCTGCTGCCATCACAGGAAAGAATCTCTCCCAATATCTAATCCAAACCTTGACATACTGGGCACACTTGATGCAGTCCAGGATCTCTTTGGCTTTCTGGGCTGCCAGTGCACACTGCCAGGTCATACTGAGCTTCTCATCAAGCAGAAAGAGACTCAAAAAGTGATAAGAGCAAATGCAAAGGAAATTACATTATGGCATTGACTTCAATGAGGGAAGGAACAGTATATTTGACACAGTTAAATATCTTCCCCAATTTAAATTTTATGTTGTGGCTTCAAAACCAATTAGACAATGCAACAGTTGGATGATTCGCCAAATTATCCTTTCTAAAACTTTTGACTAACAGGCAATGGAAAACTGCAATTATGGCATTTATTTTCATTTTTATAGTGTAGTATATCTAGTGCCACACCTCAATAAAACCATTTAAGCATATTTGGAAATTCATGGACACAAGAAGCCCCTACCAAATCATTATTCCAAGATAATGGCTTTTCCATTGACTTACCTGAGGCTGAAAAGTAACTTAATGGCTCTACTTTTGCATGACAAGAAACACACACACATATATGCTCAAATTTTTGGCATTCTGCAACAAAACTTCCTATATTAAATCAAACATAAGCTCTCATCTCCCAGGGGAGGAAAACAGCAGTGCCACAACATCAGCATATAGTGGGAATAAGCCAATAGAGGTCAGCAGTACATAACAGAAAAACCTTTTTAAGATCAGCCCACCAACTAGACTTACCCACAGTAATAAAACATTCTTAGTTGATATTTGGTGGATTTTTTTTCTGAAAAAAATTTAGCTTTTTTCATAACAAAAAGCATTTTCCTATTTTGGAAACCATCAGTATTTCCTCATTCACCATGCCCATCATAAACCTTCACAGTTTGACTCATGCTCATTTAGTAAGCTCTTATACTGTGCCATTCCTTGGATGTTGGCCATACACAGGTTAAATTTTTAGTTACACATCTGAGAATTTCATTGCAAGAGAGCTTAGTCTGATACAAAACCAATTACTAATTCAGGCAGCTCAGACTTCATTTTCTTTTCTTTAGAAAATGTTTTTCAATAGGAAAAAATTGGTATTTTTTAATCTATCTTTCAAATTATGTCATACATCACATTTTTAAAAATTAAAAAAATCTTTATTCTTCATCTTGATTTTTACAGTGTGTGTCTGCTTCTTGCAGATAAGGTTTTCTGGATATGCACCTGAACTCAGACTATGAAGAAATTTTAGAAATTAAAAAAACCCAATTAAATAGTTTTGAGAAAAAATAAAGTTTTAAAATATTCAGAGATTGTTATGAAGAACAATAATTCTGCTTTAATTCGACTGTAATGATCATTTATATCCTATGAATAACAAAATTGGGAGAGACAAATCCTTTATAATGAATGCCTACTTGAAAAATACTACATTCTATTTGTCCAAACAAGTAGTCTGGCAATCACAAACCATAATTAACAAAAGGAGTATTAAGCTTGGAAAATAACCAAGGCAGCATGAAAAGCAACAGTTTAAAACAAAGCCTTTAAATAAGGCCCAGAAATAATTACTTTTTTAGTGGGCAAGATTGTTAAAAACTAATTTACCACCTGCTATCATAGAACAAATCTTGTTCATCTTAATAAGGAGGTAGTTAGATATGTGACTGTACAAATTAGCACATATTTTAACTTGATAAGGGATAAGAGTACCCAGTGAAGCAACTACAGAATGAAAATCCTGCTTCTGAATTTACTACACACACATTACCTGTTAATGTCTCAGAAATAAGCAGGGGAGATTTATTTAATAAGCAGGATCCAAGAGGTACTGTAAGAATTTTGTACTTACAAATTTTAAATTTTAAAGTTTTCTTCCTTTAAAACAATAAATTCTCAGCCTTTAGTCTGTATATACACTTGCATGTAACTTATTAGAATAATGAAATCCTACAGGTTTCAGCAGATATCCTTACATGCATTAAGCCACTGGTCTCTTGAATGAACATCAGCTTTCACAGAAACCATGGCTGATAATGCCAGAGTGCCCCAGGGAATTAATGGAAAAACTTTCATTAATCTTTGGTCCACATGCTCTGCAGGACTTTGAAACTCAAAGATTTCTCTCTTTAACCTTCAGAGTGCAAAGACAGTTGGAATGATTATCATGATGCTGTGCGTGCATTGCTCTCATCCCCAAGGAATTTAGCACACTAACACAACAGCTCTGCAGCCTGTGGTCTCAGGTAAACTACAGAGCAGGCAGGGGGCAAGGAATCAAGATCAAAATGACTTTAGGCCTTGACCATTAATGTTTTCCTACCATTTTGCATAAAACATGCAGTCACCACTGAGTTGTGAGAAGGACCATTTCTAGGCTGATTCTTCCCAGCTCAGAGACACCAGGACAGGCTTTACTCCTGTATTTTATGTACCTGGAACTTCACTTGACCTCATGCCTAATTTACCCCACCTTAGGATCAGAATCAGAGCCACAGTGTCTGATCTTTCCATAATGGAGCTGTAATGACAGTCGTTTAGAATACATTTGTAATTATTAACTGAAACCATCAGCCTTTATCCAGATGAAAACTTACACTATCAATCAGTGATGGATTTCACTAGTAGTTAAAGCAAAAACTGCAAGTTTGGTTACTATAGTACAAAACTTTTCATTTTTAAATTGAATATAGGCAACAAAATTCAGCTGTACATAAAAACATCCATAAATTTTCATAAACAAACATCTTTTGCTTATTAGCAGGACTCCTGGTTCTCTGAGCTCACAGTGTAAGTACCACAGCCATTTAATCTTGGCTATATTCATTCAAATAGGTCCTTAGAATAATTACATTCAGTTATAGCATCAAATTTAAACTAGACAGCTATTCTCTAGAGTTTCAAGTATATTACCCTTCATTTCTTTTGAATTTGGAGAGTGACTTCATATGCTGAGGAGGAAAATTAAAAAAAAATTAAAAGCTTATAACTTTCCCTGGTAGTCAGCAGAATAAAGTTTTATGGAATTTGTTGTTCATTGTTTTGCTTTTCTGGTTTTTTCCAGAAAATCTTCCACTGCATGGTCAAAATTTTTTTCAGCCTATCAGAAGGGAAATGACATTTAAAGTTCCAGTTTTATCAGAGTATATAGTTAGTTTAGCTAAATATTTCATTAATTATGAAAATATTGAGGTATTAACTTCTTATTTGTATATAAAGTGTCGTCTCAAACTCAGATGAAATTAGCTTTTTTGAGGGAAGTTTATAGAGGACTAAACAGCCAGGTCTTTGCACACATAAATATGCAGATACAGTGAAGTGCTGTTCCATTAAATGTAGTATCTTGAAACCACCTAAACTATCAGAGCAGTTTTCAGGGAGAGGAATAATACATTTATTAGATTCAGAAGCACATATATTACCTCTAACTGTGTGGGCTGCCCTTGATTCACAACGTGCTCCCAGATGAACACAAACCCCCTGAACTGGGAAGTCCCTCCCGCATTCAGAGGCACAGGCACTTTGTGGCAGTGCTTTGCATTCCCTGCTCACACCATAGGCTCTCCCCAGCCAGCCCTGGGGCTGCTCACACCTCCAGCTCTTCTAGACTGATGCCACTTGTCCTCAAACTCTTTTCTTTTCCAGCAGCAGTGAGCCTTTGAGATATTTCCTCCATGTACTGGCTTTTAGAAGGGTGTTCTTATTGGGCATCCTCAGTACCTACACAGCCCTTCCTGCTGCTGCTCTGCACAGGGACCAGCATAAACAAGGAGGAAAACCAATATGGATATACAAGGCAGGAGGATTTTAGCAGGAACTTTATAAATGTTCCATAACAGATTTTCCTGATACTTTTGTCTACAGTCACAATCCTGACAGAGATTTGGTTACTTTTATGGATCACCCATAAACAGGGAGTCCTAGTCTTTAAGTAACAGACCTTCTTGACATAAAAAATGACAAAGGTAATAATGCTTGGGTATAATGGACTTCAGAGGCTCTAAACTCCTGAAAACATTCAAGGCCAGGTTGGACAGGGCTCTGAGCAACCCAATCCAGTTGAACATGTCCCTGTTCATGGCAGGGGGATTGGACTGGATGGCCCTTCCAACCCAAACCATTCAGTGATTCTATAAACACTGTTCACAAAACACAGTTACAATTTGCAAAGTTCAGCAAAGCCCTGGGATGTGAGCTGGGCCATGAGGAGGTTGCTGGTCCTGAGAACACTCTAACACCTCCCAGAGCTGAGTGCTGGGTTTGAATTGCTAGGAGCAAATGCACTTACATTGCTTGGGTCTCTGCAAAATATTTAAGGAGCATAGTAAATACCAGGTCTGAGAAACAGCATTTATTTCTTCTTCCTCCTCCTCTACAAATGAATTGCAAGTAAAAATCAATGTTATTTTGCCTAGATTTCTTCCTCTACCCCTGCACTGCCACAGAGCTGTTTTCAGACATCTACAGGAGGGTATATCCTCATTTGGATTGCAGGGAATCCCATAATCTCACAGGTGACTGCATCCTAATGAAGTAGAAAGATCTACATAATCCTTGCTTGCAGAGCAGCACCATTTATAATACAGAAAATTCCTCTTGTAATTTTCTTCTTGACATGTTACAGTCTCACTTCAAATTTCTTGAATTCAAAGAGGGCTTTTGTTTCGCTTTTACCATAACTATTTATTTTAACTTTGACTAATTTTTTTTCTTAACATTTACTCCAGTATGTCATGCTCTGTTTGAGAGAAGTAATTGGTTCCTTCCTTGAGGGAAAAAGCAAAACACAAGCATATACAGTTTTTGCACACAAGCACACGCATTTTTGCTTCAAAGAAAAAATAAATAGCCTTTACACCCTCTAAATATTAAAACCACAAAAGTCTTTGCCCAAGTGAATATAATGTTAATTATTTTAGATTTATGGTATTCTTATACCACAGTTTAAATAGTGTTTCTTACCAACCAAGCGAGAAAGCTTAGCTACACTAAGTAAATAATATCAGCTACTGCAAGGCAAGAAATTGCTGTTCTGGTTACAGCAGTGGACTAAGATTAATAAGGTCTTAAATTCCAGATTCTGTCAGTGTCTTGCTATGTAACATTAAAAAAGATATATCATCATGCCCTGCCTTTAGTTCCCTTCTATAAAACAGAAAAGTGAGAACTGTAAAATTATTAGAACAACATTCTGGTTTTGTGCTGAATCACTGGCTTGTGTAGTGGGGCCATAATTGGTATGGGCTTATCTGCCACACTGTAGCAATTAATAAATGATAGCAATCTATGTCCTCATGAACAGAAATACCTCCACAAAGATCAAACAGTTCCACTGCACATTATTTTAGAAACTGAGTTAAAAGAGTGCCATGCCAATACCAAGAAATGCAAGAAGCAGGAGTAGCACCTGAGAATGTGGGAAGGCGGTGCAGAGAACCACTGACCATGACAGCTGAGAATTTCAGTCAGGTCACTAAAACATCTGCATCCCTTCCCACTGCTGCTGCTGGCTGGGAGGGAGGATTTTGCTACCCAAGGAAGGAACTGCCCTGCCCAGGAACTCGTGCACTCTCTCAGTTACCCATCACCCTGACTCCATCAAACCCCAGGGCCCCACTGACACCCCTGGGGCAGCAGCAGCAATTTAGATGGGCCCTTCTGCATGGGCTTGAACTGCTTCTTGTTTCCTCCACTCCCTGCACCATCTCTGAGCAGTTTCTACCAAAACTGATCCCTTCATTCCTCAGAGGTGAGCTTAAAGAGCAGGAAATGCACTGATCTCTCACATGTGTAGCCTGCAGGCACTGTGTAAAATCAGTGCATGGTGCAATTGATTGTGGGTTTAATGTGAAGTGAGAAATGCTAGTCAAATAAAATTAGTCATGTACAAAATCCCAGGCATGTTTTGCACCTGTTTTACTCTTCATAAAAAGGTAGACAAACCACTGTAAATCCTTTCTATAATAATGTTAGCTCATGGATTTATATTTCCAGCTAAAATTGCAGTCAACTGCTGCCACATATAAGATAGCACATCTGATGTGGAGGGAAAAGGCAAGTAGCTATTTTATTTTCTTTGCAATGGGCTTTACTAATCTCACATGATCTGGAGGGAGAGAAGTCTCTAATGGATTTGAGTGCCACAGATTATACTTCTTAGGTAATTTTTCAAAAGTGCTTAAATATGCACAAGAGTTCATAAAAGCTTCAGAAAAGATAATAGCACTCCAAAGGATTAAAAGGAGTAAGAGAACAAGCAGTGGAATGCATACAGTGCAATTAATTAATAGCTTTGCACTCTTTCTTGCTGTTCCTTCTAGCAAAATCTCCAGCAGTAGCCAGGATGAGTACAGTAATTAATCCCTTTTATCATCTGAGATCAGCATGATTACTGGGCACACCTTTTAAGTGGAAATCTAGTCTGACATCCTGACCCTAATTACTCACAGTCATGATTAAAGTTGGTGATAGAAAAAAGAATAATTGCACAACACAGATTTGCAAAAGTCCACTCAATAAAGGGATTAAACCCACAGACCAACATCAACACTTAAGTCACAGCATCCTATGCATAAAGTCAGCCAAAAGCAGGAAGGAACTAAAAGTTAGATCTGACAGTATTCGAGGCAACACTGAAGAAACAAGACATCAGATTGGCTTCCAGCCACAAGGAAGGCAGCAAACATCTCTCTTACACATTGCAGAAACTGAGAGACCAAAACAAAAACATTTAAGAATGCAATTCACTGAGATGCATTTGACACTACTCTATATTTTAATGAGTCATTTTTAGAGTCAGGTGATTTGACATGCCATCACAGAAGTACATGAATGAATCAGAAGCAAATTACTTTTTTGAATGACTGACTAGGGAATATTGTCAAACTAATTTATCAGTTGTGTTATTTATTTGGATAATTGTATCATTTATTTTGACAAAGGTAAATCAATTTTCAGTGTTCATGTAACAAAAGCTATCACACAGAATGCATGGTGCTGCATGTGCTCAGAGGAGCACAGCTGCATCACTGGTGCTTAAAGGGGTCATATAGAACAAAATTTCAAATTGCTTCACTTTAAAACCAGGAACTTGTGAAAAGCCACTCACTATTCAACCACTGTGAAGTACCTCCCAGTCCTAAGTTATCTAGGAATAGAAACATTATTTTTTGCTGAATAAGAAAGAGGCAAGCCAGCTTTATGCAAATCAACTGATTTTAAATATAAGCAGCTTAAGACAACCCTAAGAAGTCTTGCCATAAATTTTCTGATTTACTTATAATAGTATACAGTTTATAACAATAAGTGAAACAGAAAACTGAGAGCTTGATCCTGCAACACATTCATGTGATTTAAAAATGAAATAGTCTGCAAGACTCGGAACGTGGAAAAGAATTCCAAGCCTAGGTATGCTCATTTGGCAAGTACTCAACTTTATGATGACACAGACAGATTGGTCAATGGCAAAATTGTTCACAGAACTTAATTCTAACCAGAAACTGACAGTCACATGACTACGCTTCAATAAATTCACTTTTAAATTATTACCATCATAGTAAGATGGGTCTGAAATCTGAAATTCAATGTAGCACTGACTGCCCAGCCTGGACTGACAGTTCCTGACTCTTGAGAAGCTGTCTTTATTTCTATAATTTAAATATAATGAACCAAAAAAAAAAAAAGGCCAAAAAACCTACCATATCCCAATCATTACAGTGTTCTCCACAATGCACCATACTCTAAGGAAATTAAAAAACAAGAGGCATAGGAAATCCAGACACAAGTCATTACCCCGCTCTCTCATTTTTCTCCCTAAAATTGTGGTAACAAGAAACTACGCTTGCATGCTTACAAAAAAAAAGTAGAACTTACTATTCTGAACAAGAAGTAACATAAAATTCATTTTCCAGACAAGCTCATATGATTCGTACAATACTAGACAGTGTAAGTAAGATCAGAAAATAGATCAGAAATTTGTTAAAAGCCATGAATACAAAATTATACATTTGGCTTCTCAAAACCATCTTTTACATAAGTATTAATAATAATATCAGACACTTTACCACACAAGCTCTAGCAAAAAGGCTCTGAAAGTAGGTGAAGCTAAGGGTAAAGAATGGATTTTTACAGCTATTAGGAAACATTTTCAGGAAACCATTATTAAGAGTGCTGTTAAGGGGTGTTCTGGTATGGTATAGTGATACACTTCCCCAGTCATCTAGGACGTGTCTGGAAGCATTTATACTTTGACAGTGCACAGATGCTCAGCTTAGAATTGAGATCCCACTGTGAAAGGTAAAAGGTATACAAAGGAAAATATGTTAGGCTGGTAAAATGTGCATTTAATGTGCACTGGTTAAGAAGCTGAAATTCCCCATATTAAAAGACAAGAGAGAAAGAAAAGCAGAGTAAAACAGCAAGAGATGGTACAGATCTGCAGTTAACCCTTCTACTGTGCACTGTAATTATTTCAAATAAAAGTAGATTTGGAGCAAATGAGGGCTCCATGATCCTATGCTTTAATTTGGAAAGCAGGAATGTGTCAGCACTGGAACTGGTAAGACACAGATTGAGAGTGCTATGACAGAAATGTCAAAGTTCATGTGAAAAGCAAGAATGTACATGAGTGCACAGAAACACCTCATCCTAACTGGTTTTATTGTGACAGCATAAGGACAAGGACAATTCTACCTGTCTCTGAAGTCATCAGCCATTCTCCCTTGCTCTCTGATGGCCACTTGCCCTGCAGTTCATGGTCCCTGGTTTAAACCAAACAGCTGTTTTTGCAGAATCAATAGAGTAAATCAGAGTGCAGAGCCATCCATCTGTGAAGACAGTTTACTCTGCTTTCTCTTCTAGGAACAACGTTTAGACGACTGTATAAGAAAACCAAGTGAATTGTTTAGGACAGCACTGGGAACAAGCAGCCAGTGCTGGTTTGTAACGGGGTTAGATGTGATAAGCTGAGGCTCTGACAGATGTGTCTCCCCAAAACACTTAAAGAGAGTCACTGCTGCTCTTCCCAGCTGCTGCTACTAGATCACTCATTGGGAAGAGGAGTGCCTTAGATTTTCTAGTGAAACAAGAAAAAAAAATTTGAAATTAAGTTAAGCAACAGTTAGGTTAAAGCAGTTTAAATTTCATCACTCTTTTGAAAAAATTCCCATACCTCTTCCCATAGATTTGGGAATTTCTTAATTTTACAAGTCATCACTTTTCCAAAGGTTTTCCATGGCATTTTCAAGCATTTTACCATTATTACTTATTGAGTTCAGGTTAAACTCTCACATGATTTCCTTTTTCACAATAAAAATTCCCATTTTCCAAACAAGATTAAAAGAATCCCACATTTTCAAGTGGCATTTGCATCTCACAGAACTGTGTTAGTAGTCATTGCTGAAAGTTTATCCAATATGCTTTATTAAAATCTTACAAAACTAAGATGACAGATTGGTTTAGATGTGACATCCTTAAATTTGTTTTTCTTTTGACTGATTTATTATTTTTAAGCTTGACTCATTATCAGAATCTAAGCCAATGTCTTCTGTTTTCATTAGAGGTTTGAACACTTGATATGAAATACCAAAGCTTAAATCTGCTAATACAGATTTCAAAGAAATCTTGGAAGGAGCATTCAGGCCTGAATTTGTGCCATTCTCTTATCCATCTGTTAGAAAAATTGAAGGCCCAGATGTTTCTTTGCAAATTTATTCCACATTCATAAAGTTCAGTGAGTCAACAACTATAGCTGTATTCCTGCAGATTTTGTAACACTCTGACACAATTTTGCTTCCTGAAATAAAAAGACATGAAGCTATTATTTTACTGAATTTTATGTAAAACCAATTGTTTCTTTTTCTACTTGGAGCAGTTTATGCTTCAAGAATTGTCACCATGATATTTTCTGAGAAATCCCTTTGCCAGGATTTCTTCTCCTGGGAAGTTGAGAAGCCTCAGAGAAAAATGTAAATCATAATTATCTGATGCAGTTCTCCTGTGTTTGGCTGCTTTGGAATGTGGTCTGGAGATTGTTTATCCAACAGGCGATTGATCGGTTTCATGTGAATTGTTTTTACTTAATGACCAATCACCATCAGCTGTGTCAGACTGAGGTGTCACAAGTTTTTATTATTCATTCTTGTTAAGCCTTCTGTCTGTATCCTTCTCTTTCTTTAGTATAGTTTTAGTATAGCATTCTTTAATATAATATAAAATAATAAAACAGCCTCCTGAGAATACAGAGTCAGATTCTCGTCTCTCACCTCATGCTGGGGACCTCACAAACACCCCAGAGCATGGAGCAGCAGTTCAGTGTTGAGATGTCTCCTCCTGCCTGCCAGCCCCTGGCCTGTGAAGCAGCTGCAGCCAGCCACAAAAGCCACTCAAAGGTGGGCCCTTCAAACACCCAAAAGATCATCCTCAGTTTTCCCAAGACTTCCTCTACAGTCAACTATTGCTCCATATTTCCCTTTCTCTGTTTCCACCATGGCTTCACCTCCTTCCTCAACCTGGATTGTGCTGTGAGCCCAGCTTGGTAAGGACAAATGCTGAGCAGCAAAACTTCCAGCCACAGCAAACCCCATCCCTGACAAATCCACATCCAATATTCCCACTGGTTTTGAACCTGAGAATTGAGCCAAGTAGTTCAGCCTGTGCCATGAAAAGGTTTCACCAAAGCAAAGTGGAAGAAGGTAAGGATCTGGACAATTGGGTTCTGGAAGTAAAAAGAGAGGCAGGGAAGGAGTATTAAATTAGTGTTTGGGCCTTCTAAGAGTTCTGCTTTCACGCAATAATCATGCAAATGAGAGGATATTTTATCTATGTAGCCAAACACAGCCAGACACAGTTATAAACATGTCTGGGCTAAGATATTCCCCTGATTAGTCAGTGTAATAAAAAAGGAGAAAGACTAATCTATGTAAATTAAAACATGCAGCAGAGCCTTTGTAATATCCAAAGCTGCTTAGTCAGGCTTCAGAAAGACAACACACATTTTATGGTTGACACACAAAGCAGCACAGCTGGAACTGCCTGCTGGGAGCTAAATGCTACCTGTAGGCTTTGGTGCCTTTACTGCCTGTCACCTGGTGCAAAGCCTTACAGCATGTTCCAGGAATACCTTGGGCTGCTGCCAGCACTCCTGCCAGACACAAGGTAAGAGGCTTGGTTAGGAAAACTGGGTATTTGTTCTCTTCGGATTTTAGAAGGCAGGTGCAAACACGACAGGATTTTGATCCTTAAAAGCTGAAGATATATTTAGTACAGTCGAATTTACTAATTTTAAAGGCATTACTGAGTAAGACAAATACAAATAATTTTGAAGAATGAATAAATACTGGAAAATGTAGAATAACATCAAGCAAATGTTTTTAAGTAGCACACTGAGGATAGTAAACTACTGCCCTGGTTAAGAAGCTCAAATTCTCCTTCATCTGCTTAGGCACATAGGATTAAATAACAGGTTTTATTTTACAAGCTTTGCTTTAGTTTTCATAGATTATTAACTTGTGTAATCAATCTTGTCATAATATTCTGATTTTTCATATTTCTAGGATTATTGGCAACAGTAAAAAAGCCACTGCCAGCATTTGGGGAATTCAGATTGTCCAGATTCTAACAGAAGAAAGCAACAATTTTACACCAAATCTCCTGGATATGACAGAGAAAGAGTATCACAATAGTTTGAGCAACAAAAGATGGTGATCTGCTGGACTTTAGGGCTTTGTAACAAATAAGTATGGGATGCATCCACCAAAATTAAAGCCTTGTGGTTTTCTTTTACTTAAATTTACCAAGCAGTCTTTTTCAGATTGAATTGCTTTGGACATCATAGGAAAAACAAACAAACAAAAACCAAAACAAAGAAGCAAGAAACTAACCCACAAAGAATAGACCTTGAATGGAAAAGTAAATTGTTTTATGTTGTTTTCCCATGATAACAATACTTTCAATTATATGCTAAGGTCAGCTGCTGTACTTGATGACAGATCCTTTTTAAATTGTCAGCTGAGTCAAACCACTGCACTGTGCATATTCCAAGTTCACACAGTGACTGGCTTCCTTTGGTATAAAGGAGTAGGGGTCTTGATCTACTTAGAAATAATGTTTTTATTTAGCCAAATACAGCCTAAGTCATGCAAAACTGTACAGATAAGCACAGGCTACATAATTAATAACAGTAATTAAAGCAAATTACATATTAATGGTTATTTTATAAAGCAAAAGGACTTGAACTCCCCCTGGAAGGGGGCTTGGTACTGGATAATTTTTATGGTCCCTTTCATCATTTTATGATGTTTCTATGGTGTTTCTTGAGCTGACCCTGAAAGTGAACAATTAAATGCTTAATCAGTAAATTCACTGTTAAGCCAAACATTGCCTTAAAGGGTTATTTTACCTTCAGTAGAAATAGCATTTCTGCTTGCCCTTTAGAAAAGTAAATTACAAAAATAATATCTGGACAAGAAATAGTCAGTTGTTCCTTATGAATGGGAAACAGGCATATGAAAATTTCTGACTCTAGTGAGTTGGATTGCTCCCATTCCTCACAGTACACAATATCCATTTGGTGAGCAAGCTGGAAACAGAAGAGCTCCTTTCTTTAAAAAGCACATTTGTGGCTATTTTGTTAATAGAGAAAACAAACCCTGTAGGGCATGAGCACTGTTCAAATACCAGAGGGATGCATCTTGAATGACAAAATATTTTGTAGCTGTACAGCCACAGGTGTGCTTAATGAGCTGTACCTCAAGTCTGGAAATGGGAAAAAAGATAAAGCAAACATCATGACATAAAATGTTAAGTGACTGCATTAAGCATAACTTTCAAGCAGTTTCAAATGGTCAAACTGAAACTGTTTTCCACACTTTTAATAATTTCCTCTAAAAGAATCAAGGACAGGGTAATGAATTTACAGACACTGATCTATAAACTAGCAGCTCATATAAAGTAACTTGTTAGAAACCCTTGCTATTCCGTGAAGTGTAACTACCACCACCACAGTTCAGCAAAAGCCAGGGCACCTGCATCCTCTGAGCTCCTCAAAACCTTGCAAAGATACATTGTAAAAACTGAGATCACTGTTGGCTCAGCAAAAGCCAGAGGAAAAATCACATCAGACTGCTCTGCTGTTATCCTGGCTGCCATTTCCTCATAGTCCTCTCTACCTCTGCCTGTAAGTTTGTGCCATCTGCCTCTTCTGTGCTTTCTGAATATCTCTTCTACTAAATGCCTCTGCAGTATCTGCTCTTGTCTTTGCTGTGCTTCCTTTAGGCAGAGAGTTTATCTTAGTTGGGCAGGTGGAATAGCCTGTCAGTGATAAGAGAAGGTAAAGGTGTTATTTTTAGAGCTCTTAAGGTTTACCCACAGGCTTGAGTCAAATTTGCATGAAGCTTTAGGAAACCTCTTCAAGACTCAGAGATCTCAATTTTAGTTTCTCTTGAATATTTAAAACCAGATCAGCAAAAAAAGAAAGGGGAAAAAATAGGAAAAGGGCAAGTTCTGGCTGGCTGAAGAAATGAGCAGGGCAGCAGCAAATGTGAGGGATAATATAAACTATTCCATGGAGGAAAGACAAAGGCCAACTCAATATGCTGCAGAAGAGTGTCAAGGCACTGAGTGGAAAGACAGACAAAAATTAAATAAAATTAAAACAAACAAAATGCATATATATCAATATGTAATGAAAGAAACTGTATGCTGTGGTTGGGTCTGAAATAGTTATCACCAAAAAGGAATGAGACCTCAAGGTTAGGGTTTCAGAGAAAGAAACTCATTGACCATATCGACTGTTAGGAAGTACTGATGGAATGAATGCAAAGTCCATTAGGAACAGCGACCCAAACTGAAATAAAGCAAAACAGGAAGTAGTACAGCAGAGGATATACACTGGATACAATGGGACTTTTGAACCTGGAAAAGATAAAAGTAGGTGGGACAGGAAAGAAATCTAAGAAATCTGGAATGATGAACGAATAGAGAATATTTGTTCACTGCCACCTTAAACAAGGATTAGGGGGCATCAAAAAATGGCATCATATAGCAGGTGGCAACAAAAGGCATTTCTCTATATATCTCACTATAAAGATATTATAGTACTTCCCAAAGGATTTACAATGTTTATCTCAGTTCACAAAA
Organism: Agelaius tricolor; assembly: GCF_023055355.1. Classification (NCBI taxonomy): domain Eukaryota; kingdom Metazoa; phylum Chordata; class Aves; order Passeriformes; family Icteridae; genus Agelaius; species Agelaius tricolor. The sequence goes on from NW_027269263.1 coordinate 58,452,510, forward strand.
TGGCTGGAAAACTTTATGGAAGAAAAATCCATTGATAACTATTGAATAGCAAGCCCTCTCCTAAACTTTATGAGATCTGATTATGATGTGCTGGAAGCCATCAAAGTACTCTAGAGAAGTCTCACAACCAGACAATCCTGTCTAAAAAGCCTTCTTAAACACCTGTGGCAGGCACTGCTGAGGGAGTGAATAGATCTCAGGTCTGGGTTTAGTACAACCAAAATCAGGTTACTCAGGTAAAAGTTACCTACTTGGGGTCCTTGTTGAGGGGATGTGGTAATTGAGTCTTTGCTCAGAACACAGCAGGATTGGAGCAGAACTTGCACTGAAAGAACAAGAAGTGTTTCTGCAACTGGAGTACTGGAGATATGGAACTGGAATTAGAGACTTGCATGGTCATACAAACCAAATTCCAAATCCCCATGGAAAACCATGCTCTATCCAGAGCAGGACTCAACCAAATTCAAAAACCCCGGTGAACAGGTTAAGTGTAGGCCTGCAGTAACTCAGGCTTGCTACTACTGCACCATTGTCTTAGTGGAATATTTAATAGCTGTCCACAAATGAGGTTTGCCATCTAACAATCCCTGTTTATTTGTGGTATCTTCAACTACCTGTCAACTACTTTTCCATGAAAGCAGCATCTTACACATGCTTATTATACACATGCTGAACATGCCTGTAATTAAATGGTAACACTTCAGCATAGCAAATGACATTCCACTCAGGGCATGGAGGGGATCTCAGACCTTTACCTGTATCAGTTGCAGTCTATAAAACCCAAAAGTTAAAATACTCATTTAAATAGCCAAGCTCTTGATTGACAGATCAAGCTTGCCTTCTGCCTCATTCCTGCCTCCCAGACCATGTGCTCCAGCCTGGAAGCAGAGGGCTGAGGAGCTGCCACATCCCAGGGGTCCAGGCTCTGGGACCCACACATCCTCCCCAGTCTGCCAGGCCTGGGGCACATCCAGCCTTGGGGCTGGCTGACACCACTTCCAAGCACATTCCACACGAGGATGCTTAAAGAATCCATTGGCAGGTTGCAACCTTTGCTCACATCCATGCTGGAGGAGCAGCACAAGGCTTCTGTGAGATCCCTCCAGCTTCTTGCTGGCTGCAAGCACTGGAGACCTACAGGAACCAGTCTGGGGGCTGTGTCCTCAATTTCAGCAGTGTTGTCATAAAACACTTTGTTTGGGTTTTATTCAGGGTGGAGGTGGGAGAAATGCTTCCATTGTTCCAGAGATTGAGGAAAAAAAAAAAAAAAAAAGAACCAAAACTATCCAAATCATCACTAACAACCCTCCCCCCCCCCAAAAAAAAACCCAAAAATCTGATCAAACTGATTACTTGTACTTAGTTCTGACCTTCACATTAAAGGTTAGAGACAATAAGATAAAGATACAACAGTAATTGTGGCACCCCAGGGCACCCACATAAAATCTAGACTCAATTTTGCAGAGTGAAGGGGAAGGAAGGAGAAACTGCACAGAGTCCAGAAAAGAACCACAGGAGAGCTACAGGATGAGCTAGGAAATGAAAGAAAGGGCTAAGAAAGTAGTTTCAAATATATCTGCAATTCAGCTAGACAGCAGCTTGTAAAAGGACTTGGAAACAGTTTTCCAAGGGACAAAAGCTAATACTGAATGAGTTGTTTCTCACAGTTGTTTCTGTGCAATTAACTGAGTTAAAGACAAAGACTGAAGCTGAGCTCAGAAGTTATCTTCACAGATTTCGTAAACTGTGAAATAATTACTTAGGGAGAATTGTGGGAATGCTACCACTTCTGGGATATTTTAAAAACTACAGGGGGCATAATCCTAGAAACAGTATTTCAAGAGGGATTTTTACTAGCAAGTACTTAACAGAGCAGTTCCATTAATTGCTCATACCTTTTGATTTATTAAAACTCAAAATTGATGGGGTTGTCCAGTAAATTACTTTTGTGGTAAGTGTTCCCTGAAAGTAGCAATTTTTAAAGGTTAAACAATCTAAGTGCCACCAGATTAACACAGCATTTGAGAATATTTACATGCAACATTCAAAATCTATAAAGAATCAACTGCTAAAGACAGGAGTCTACCCCAACTCTGGATTATATTTCCTTATTTCTTTAATTCCCCATTTAGCCACTTAAAACTCAATTTCATCTTATTTCAATTCTTATAATGTTTTTTTCTTTATCTTTATGTTGCTCTTCTATTCCACTTTTTCTTTTGTTCCCTTTAATCTCTATTACTTTCACTTCTCTTCTCCTGCACATTCTGCTCCATTCTGTATTTTTGCATTATTGCTGTCACATATGCCCTGCCAGAATCCACCCTTTTGTTTTGTTTTTACCTCACATGCCCTTTCTTTTCTTCCAGTTATTCTCCACTCTTTGTGGCTCCCTTTAGCATTTTTCATTCAAGACAATATTTGCATTTGGTTATGCAGTGCAAAAGAACATCACAGTTCAAACAATTTTACACAAATGTGCTTCTCCTTATGGCTGTCCTTTCTTGTGGCTTCTGTTCATACAGTGTACTCATTTTCTTCTATTTTATTTAAATGCCACAAGGTCAGGATGAGGAACAGTCATTTTAAGACTGAAAGCAAATTGAAAGGAAATAAAATATTTCAGTAGGAAATAAGATGGCTCTTTAACTCTTATCTGTTAGAAAATAAAGATAAAAAGATAGGTCAAAAATAGGATTAGAGGTCATCTTCCAAGAACTTCTTATTTTAAGAAATTGCCATCTTTTTATTTCTAGCAAGTAAGCTATGATCAGAAGGTATTTCCCCTCACCCATTCCATCTTCCACTGCAGACATTTTTTATTTTTATCTAGCCCCAAATACAACTCATGTTTCATCAAAGACCTATTTCTTTCTCTACATTTTTTGGTGACTAATCCCTCATAAAAAGGGAATTCAGAGGCATCACACATTTTTCTCCCTACTCAGATGTTCAATATTATTCCCTGACCCGCCAGATCTTTTCTTGCCTCACAGTCATCACAGCTACCTGAGAATTTAATACAGTAAACAAGCAAAAAACATTGTGCCTTTGAGTTTTGTTTCTCTTGGTTTTGGTTTTTTGTTTGTTTTTTTTGTTGTTGTTGTTGTTGGTTTTGTTTTTGATTCTTTGTTTTTTGTTTTGTTTTGGGTTGCAGGGTTTGTTTTTTGGTTGGTTGATTGATTTGCTTGTAGGTGTTTTTCTGCCCAAAAAGGGATCAACACATTTCTGGCTGCTGTGGGTGCAGTCAGTGTGACACTGTGCTGTGGGTGCAGCAGTCAGTGTGACACTGTGCTGTGTCCCTGGCTGCTGTGGGTGCAGTCACTGTGACACTGTGCTGTGTCCCTGGCTGCTGTGGGTGCAGTCACTGTGACACTGTGCTGTGGGTGCAGTCACTGTGACACTGTGCTGTGGGTGCAGCAGTGAGTGTGACACTGTGCTGTCCCCTGGCTGCTGTGGGTGCAGTCAGTGTGACACTGTGCTGTGGCTGCAGTGTGACACTGTGCTGTGTCCCTGGCTGCTGTGGGTGCAGTCACTGTGACACTGTGCTGTGGGTGCAGTCAGTGTGACACTGCGCTGTCCCCTGGCTGCTGCACCCTTCAGTCCTGTTACACTTGCACATTCAAGCACTACTTCAGCCTTTACACTTAATTTCCCTGCTCAGGATTAAGATGTGGACAGGGGAGGCTGCTGATTCCTGTTTCTTTCAAATGCTAGGATTCCTCAACAGTCCATCTCTGGTCAGCCAGAATAGCAAAAATGTTGCCACTTTTAAAATCATAGTACATTAGAAATAGTCAAAAATTTTAATGCATATGGAGATAGCTAATACAAGAGCATCCTAGAAGAAGAAAATATATAAAAAAAGTAAAAGGATGAAGGAGCAAATACTAATTAGTTTCTTTTCAAAAGAAGAGAAGAAGAACCCCATCTTAAAACTGGTTTTCACACACTGATTTTCAGTCTCATTTTTATGCTGTTCTCTGATTACTAACAGAGACATGCATAATACTTCAAGCACACCCAGGTACATTTACTTAGCTGATGTGCTTTAGAAGGTTCTTCATTTAAATAAGAAACTAGCCCCAGGCAAGTGCCTCACAAGAAATACTTGCTAATAGATGCTCAGCCCTATATCTTAGCCAGTAAAATTAAGTTGCTGACAAAACAGATTAATCAGCTATCCTGCAGAAAAGGAATATACACACAGTGGCACTGTGAAGACAAATTTCTAAACAAATATTATGCCTAGATAATTCTCCTTTTTAATTCAATTATTTATTCATTTCAATGCCATTATTCAAAAGGCAAATACCAGTTTCTACTTTCTTAACACTAGCTGCAAATAAGAAAGGAAAGACATTTTCTGTAAAGCTCACCTTCTCCAGCAAAGACAAAGGTAGAAAATACAGAGGGTTATATTGCAAAATGCCTTGTGACAAGCATGTATGATGTCTAGAATAAAAACAGACAACTACTGTTACAGATTACTTAAAAGCACCTAAAACACACCTGAATTTTACCATTATCCTTGTCCATTGTATTTAACAAGCAGCAGAAATTACAGCAAAAGATTTTCCTGCTATCACCCCAGGATTGAATGGTCCTGAGCAGTGACCTATGTGTATGCAAAGGGAATTTTTCATTTGCTTCTTTCTGTATGCTACAATATTGTGTGATATCCACATCTTGCACCACTCTTGATAGATTTGCAATCTGCCACTGAGACCTGTTTGCTGTAATTGGAACAGTGGAAACTGTTGCTCATGTTCAGCGAAGCTAGGGACTTAGTATGTAACATCTTTCCAGACATAATTACATCAAAGCTGGGTCAAATTAAGAACTAAAGTCTTTAAATAGAGATTCTAAGGCTCTGTAAGTCTTGCTAATGGTTTTTCTGGGTTTTTAAAACAGACTCTTCAAAAAGTAGAAAGTGTTCAGCAAAATCTAGGACATGTTTTCACAAAGGAATTGAATTCTTTTCAATGATTATTTTGTGTCACAAGCAGACTGAGATGACCTATATCATAAAGCAACATATTTCTGGGATCATAAAAAATATGCCACCAGTCCCTGCCCCCCCAAAAAAAATTCTTACTAAACTTTTATTTTTTCCTCCAAATCTGTGCCTAAATAATACATTTCTGTCTTGATCACTGAATCATCTTATGTCCAGAAAATCTCATGACCTTCTCTTCCAAATTTTTTAAGTGATACTGGAGCTCATAGTGAAAGAGAAGATAGAGGGGACTCTGCTGTTTTCTACAAAAACTTTACTAACCTTGGATTTTATCAAGGAAATGCATAAGTTTCCCTGTTTAGTATCTTCAGTATGATTAGCACAAATACTGAGATGGCTTCTGAAAGTATGGCCTAGGAAGAGATCCAAAGGAGTCCCAGAAGGATATGGGGTTTTTTGTTGCCCACTGTAATGGAGTAACAGTCTAATGACTGATTTCCCACATGATTGGCTGTGTGCTTATTTACCTTTATAGGCAATCAGTTTCTACATTGAAAGTATAGAGACAGAACTGGTAAAGCCTTTTTGCTTTTTGTGTTCTGCTGACCTAATGAAATCACTCAAGGTTAATACAATTAGATGATGGATAAAGTCCTTGATGGATGGGACTGCAGTGACACTGAAAAATGTGGTGCTCATTCTATTAAGAGAGATTTCTGCATCCAATGCAATTAAGGGAGGTACAGACATGAATATGGGAGTAGTTGGAAGAAGGAAAAGAAATGGCATAATACATCTGCAAACCTCTATAAAAGACATTTGAATTGAGACAAATACTGGTAGAGAGCTCTTCTTTCTTCTGATGAAGGTCAGTGTCAAAACCATGAAATCCTCAAGTATTCCTTAGGTGGGATTTTCCTGAAATCTGCCTGTATTCCCTGCTGCAGAAACTGAGAGGCATGGAAGATGAGACAGTGCATACTGTGGAATCAACCTACTCTCAGGCCAGAAAAAGTCTCTCAAGATACTTTAAAAAGGACACACATTTTTGAAAAGTTTTAGGGACAATATAAAGGTAAAAGGTGTTTCTTGGCTTGACTTTATCACATGAGCCTTAAGTCAAATAAGCATTTTGAAAAATAAGCCTCTATTTTTTCCTCAAAAATCTACAAACAGTAGGAGTGATATTTACAAACATCAGAAGCAATGTTAGAAACAAAATTATGTCCTGAAAGAAACTAAGCAGAACATGATGCTGCACTCAGCTCTATTACTGGCTCCCTGTGCCGATGTCAATCCTCCTAGAACTAGATCAGACACAGGAACAAAACAGAAGCTGATGAGGTTGTTCTAATCTTCATTTGACAACCTTTTATTTACAAGAAATAGAATAAGGAAAGTATTGGTAAATGCACCAATCCAGCTTGGGCTCTTTCCCATGTGAATTCACTAGTGTCTAAATATTCCTGTGCTCAAACTGAACTACACCTGACTCTCCCTTTTCCAAAGCCTTCAGTACCCTAACCACTGGAATTTATTTTTTTCTGTCAATTGATTTTGAATCTATCACCTGCATCCCACTACCTGCATTCAGAGACCCTAGACAGCAAAAGTCTCATTTCCCCAGGGGAGATGAATGGAAATGAGCCACTAATGCTCATTAAAATTTTAGCACCAAAAAAAGGGCCAAATTGTCAGAAAACCTCTGAGGAAACATTTTTTTTCTTGTGCAAATAGTGTTGGCAAATCCACAGTACTACATTCCTTCTGCTTGGAAGTCTTTGTCAGCAGTCAAAGCTTCACAAAATAACAGACTTTTAAAACATCTACCCTACCCCAGCTGTAAACTACTTGCTTTTCTTCCTATGGTCTTTAATAGTGTGTGCAGATCCAGTAAAATGGATGGCAGCTTTCCATCATAACAATAACTGTCACATTCTTCTGATAATAATAAGCACCCCTGGAAATTAATTTGCTGGTACAACTTTTATAACCATTATTTCACTCTGCTTTCCTCAATTACAGAGGAGTTATGCCTACCTGGTGTTTTTCCTTAGTGTCTCATCACAGATCACAGGCATGCCAGGTCTCCAATTCAATTTAATGAAAACTTCTGATAGAAAATTACATTTCTGAACCTGGAAAATATTCTCTGTGATGACCAAGCAAATACTTCTTGCTGTATCAGAGAAGGAAAAGGGAAGGGAGAAGAAGAGGGAGAAGGAAAGGGAAATTTGCCTATTCTTCATTGTAATGATTCTATGAGAATTATCAGAAGAGGATTTTTGCTGCATTATCACTCCAGAGTATGAAATGTAATTACTCTTTAAATATGGATAGCACAGAATTAAGAACATGTTTTTGTTTAATTCTGACCACTGAAAAAGACACCTGCTCAAATCTGCCACCAAGTGACCATTATAAGTTACTTGGCAAAAGCCCATATTAATTTTTTCAGTACACCAGGACATTTTAACAAGCAGATCTCATTACAGGACATGCAATTTCCTCACCTTCATTGTAAAAGTAACAGTACTAATGTTCTTAATGTTTATGCTTGAAAGGAAAAATAAATATTTATCACATTTACTGAGGAAAATTTTGGTTATGGCTCTTAGGAAAAATTTTCCAAAGTACAAGTGTCATTCTGGATCTCATCCAAGAAGGCTTCTAACTCAACAAATGACCAAAATAATCAATGCTTTAGTTTAGGACCAAAGAGAATGTATGCTTCATCTGTATATCCCCATCGCTAACACTGCCAGAATGGTTTCCACCAGGATGTATTAACCTTTCAGGAAGATTCTCTTCCCTTAACAGGCTAAACACAGACCTACTTAAAATTATCATTTTAATTCATGTAAGAAAAATGCACTAAAGGCAGCAACACAACCAAAACATGCAAGCACTAAGGTACTAGAGATAATAAATTCACAGTCATGCTTTGACTTCAACAGAAGAATTAGCCAGGTTTTCTAGCTTTGCTAGGAAGTTCAGGAAAGTGGCCACCCTTGCATGCTGATATCTATTTGAATTTCTATGACCTGAGAGCTGAGTTTGATAACCTGAAACATCCTAATTAAGAAAGAAGTATGTTTAAAATCCTCCTCTTATGCTAATCAGCATTGCCAAGCCCTCTTGGCAAAAATGCATGAATATTGCTTCTGTTGCTTCCTTCACATATTTTATCTTGCTCTGAAGAGCTCTGTGAAGATATATAGCAGCAACCTTTCCAATCTGCAAGATACCATTTATCACCTGCTCAGACAAGTTCTGATGCTTGAAGAGACTACAAGGTGTTTCATAACTGTTATCAAGTTAAAAGAAAAAAAAAGAAAAAGAAGGGGGGAAAAATACATATACAATGAACAAGGATATTCTAGGGATAGCTTTTTTTCCACGCTATTGACCCTGTAAACCTTGGGGCAAGTTTTCTCCTTGGTACACCTACTTAGTCCACAAAAGATGCTGATTTTTTTCAGCTGCAAGGCACTATTATATAGTTTCCAATTTCTTCACACAAAGTCTGCCACACAGACTGGCTGTCCTAGCAGGAACAAAGCAGTTATTCATGAGAAATGACAATGGTCCTTTGAGATTCAGGGGATATTACACCTTCTCTATTAGCTATCTAGTCCCCAAACTATTTCACTTTGCTATTCCTGATACCACATGGTTAAGGCTCATTCACCAGCTAAACAGGTGAATCCCTTATAAATTAATGAAATTTAGGATCTTGACTTCTGCCAGTAGGGTGATATGATGCAGCATGGAGAAATTACTGAGAGGATTAACATGAACACCAAGTCACTGAAGCACACTTGCAAATGAAATCATGGTTCCCAGATTATTTCCCTAGCAGCTATAGGTTTTTTTTTCCCCCTCACACAGACATGTCTTTTCAAGATCAGCTAGTATCCTTCCAAAATCAGTTTCTACTAAATGAGGCTGATTATTCCATCCAGGCTTCCTAGTATAGCACTTACTACACCAGGCCTGGTTTTAATCACAAATCATGATACTGCATAAAAGAGCATATAGGTTTGTTGCTGTCTCTGGAGGGAATGATCAGCAGAATGCATTTCCATCTTCTATTACTCTAAACACTGACTTTAGTATTTCTGTAACCCAGGAGACTTTTCAATATTTAGAAATATTTTTAAGATAAAATGAAACCTTATTTATATTTAGCAAAGAAAAGCCAATGCCATAAATTAATAAAATCACCTGTGTACTGCAGGAGATGTGGACAGTGAATGGGGATCTAACAACAGCACCTGCTTTGGAGGTATTTATAGAGGGTATCTATAAATTGCTTCTCATGGCTTTATCCAAAGATGCTCAAAGATCCTGTATCATTAGGATCCAACAGCCATGTTTCATGGTTTCTACCCTACAGACAACTTTGCAGCCAGATTCTTGCACAGCCCCACTACTTTCCCCTCTGGGCAATGCCCATCTTTCTCCTTTTTCCTGAAGCCATAGCTGGCTGTCATTTCCCAGACTGAAAGTTCCTTGCTAATTGCAAGGACTGAGTCCAGGAAGGGTGGTTAAGAGCCATGCAGCTTGTTCTAAGGTCTGGAGTTATTCCAGAAACCACTTGCAAAGCAATACCCACTCTTGTTTTGCTTTGGGGACTGCCTCAGACTTGCCACTCAACACTTATTCCTTTCTGAGGAATCTGACAGAAAAGAAAAAAAAATTAAAAAGTTCACAAACTGTGATGGATTCTGGTTAGTTTCAAGCTTTCAGCACAATTTTCTGCTCTGGCACTGAGAGTTGGGATTTTCCAAGGCATCTGATTTCAGTGCCCATGTATCACTTTCACAGATAAACCTTTGGAAGAGGGGATGCAGAGGGCTGTGTGAAACATGCTGACACAACTATATCTCACTCCTATTAAAGTGGTTTGGTTTTTTTTAAATTTAAAAAGAGCAGAAGTCATACACTGAGCACCAGTGTTAGAACACTGGTGAAAGCAGGGGCACAGTGTTACATGATCTTTCAGGCTTTTACCTGCCTTGGTATTAAGTAACAAAAATTTGGTTTTGAAGCTTTTTTAACGTATAGACATGGAAGCAGAAGTTACATCTTTGATTTGTAGTCTGCAAAGGGTTAACAAGAGAAAGGACAAAACTCCAAGTTAAAAACAAGGAACAAACCCTTTTGGGACAGTCATGCACATCAGACCATTACTAGGAATGATAAATTCCATAGCCTCACAAAATATAGGGAAGATTTTGTCTCTGGGGGTTGAAGCAGGCAGCACAGTACGCTAATAAATGTGTTGTTAGCAAGAGAGCACTTCTTTCTCTGTATTAGGTTTTTTCCCTTTAGTCACAGGAAGAAAGAAGCAGGAATAAAACATTGTCATCTGAAGCAAGACTAAAACATCGTAATCTGCAACTGCAGACACAAGGGCACAGAAACTCACAATGGTACCTGTAATTTGTGGAAACACCCAGATACTGGTTTGGATTTCTACAAGTGAAACAAAGTCTTCTTCCTTAAGTTCCATCTTCCCAAGCAGCATTAAACACCAGAGTGGATATTGCTTTTCTGGGGAAGCTACATTCACAGATCTTTTAAGAATACATTCACACTCCTTGAAATTCCACTACTTATACACCAGTGTTTCCACTTAATCTCCCACTTCAGATTGAGGCATTTTTCCCTGTAGAAGGGGAAAAAAAAAACCCCAAAAAATCCAAATCAAAATCCAAATATCCAAATCTCTTGGCAAATCAGATTAGATCTGTGCCTTATTCTTTCTTCTGCATCATGCATTCGGAGGGCAGAAAGGGAACTGAAGGCCAAGAGATTAGCCCTCCCTACTGGATTGCAAAATGTAAGAAAAAACAGTTCAAACAGATTATCTTTTAGACCACCTGTTTATATATTTTGGGGAATCTATTCTTATGATTCTCTTGTGAAAAGGTGAGCAAAACTGAATGCAGACATTTCTAGGAATTCGTTTTTCTTCAAAAAACTTGTGATGCACTTGAAGGTCAGGAAATATTATAAAATCAAGACCCAAACCCTCTGATCAGCTTTGCCCCTGAAGGGCTGAGATACCAGGGCTGATCTCCTGAGAAGGCTGGCAGCACTAAGCTCCATAACTGCATGCTCAAGCTCGAGTACAGAAAGCCGAGTTCTTCAGCCTGATCAATGACTTCCAGCACAGCTGGCAGGACACAGGTGGCTCTTCACTGCCCACTGCCAGAGTGAATCTCTGAAGGGAAAGAAAGCAGGGAACCTTCTACACCTGAAGCTTTCACACTTGGGCCAACAGCTACCCAATTGTTTTTTCTCTCCTGGCCCAAAGCTACTCTGTATGCTATGAAAAGCTACGGAAGTAGGTATCTGCTTTTCCTTCTGGCTCTCTCTCCTGCATTTGAAAACAGTGCTGTCAGCATTCAGGCACAAAGACTCAGGGAAAAGGAAGAGCTGGACTTGGATGACTAATCTAAATTATTAGCCAAAGTTAGAACTTTTGAAGCTGACCCATCTGGTTTTTAAAAAGCACAGAGAGCTTTCATCAACTCTTCCCTAATGGTAATGATTGGTAGCTCTGATCCATCTTTCAGTCAGCTGTCACTGCTCACACTGCATCTCTCCAACCATGAAGTACATCACATTTTTCCTTTTAAACAGACCATAGACCTTCATGCACCAAAGAACAGCATGTATTATTTAAGATTACAGGTTTTATACAAATATTAAGTAAAATATACAGTATATGCATCAAGCTGTGATGAAAAGAAAATGTAGTTTTACAATTACAATAATTACCTCTCCAATGACTCTGAGGCCAAAAGGTCCCCTGCTTTTATATTACCTGAACACCCTCTAATGTTTGACAAGAGCTGTACTATTCATCTTTAATGAATTCAAATATCATAGGACATAATATCTGCTTCACTGGGAGATGATTTTATAGAAAACTTTGTTAACATAGTCAAGAGTTGAGATTTTGCCTGTCATGTACCTCCATACTGAATATCACAAGAACATAGGATAAAAGGGCCTCTGGCTCAGTACAGACATTCCTATAAAGATCCACATCATCTGAGATCCTGCCTCGAACAGGCACCAAAACTGGAAATAGAAACAACCATGTGAAAGAAGTGTAGTTGCTTAGCATACTCTGTATTTCAAAACAGGTTACAGCTGAGGAAACTCCTGACCCACAGGAGTTTAACCCTTATCAATTAATATGCACAACTTCCTGTGATGAGATTGCTCTCAGCAAATACACACTAAGTAACTTGAAAAAACCCAACCCAAAACCTAAATCTCCCACCAGCTAATATGTGGAGCCAATGCATAGAACACTTATATCAAGGTATTTGGAGCACTATAAATGCTTTGTCATTTTGGTCCCTGCCTCTGTGAGGTGAAAGACAGGAACATCATACTACTATTACTATTATATTGATATGCTATTTTTTTAAGATGCCTTGTACATATCACATTTCCAGAGCCAAAACAAAAATAGGTAAGAAGAGTGATGCAATTTTATCTACCAACTCATAAAAATAAAGTTAGAATAAAAAATTATGTTTCCCAAGCTTCTCTTTTTCCCAAGGACTGCCACGTGTTACCAAAATGAGGCTGAAAAACCACAGTGATGAAAAACTAGAAGAGAGTTATGTGCACAAAATAAGATCCATCCACTGCCATTCTGTTTAAATGCTCATCCTAACACCAGAACCAAAGACTGTGAGTCTTTGCCTTGTCAGGCAAACAATACATTCCTCTGGAAAAAAATACTGCCCATAACTCCCACACTGGCCATGTTACACAGCTTTTGCATGCATCTGCTCAAAGCAATAAAGCAGATCATGGTCTCAGTGATAGAAAACATCCCTGCCCTGAGGGCTGATAGGGATTCTGCAGAGGCAAAATGTCCTTGAAAAAAAAAACAGACTGGGTAGAGCAGGTAGGTGAATATGACTTCCTTCCCCTGGCCTCATCTAATTTCAAAGAATCCTAGAATTGTTTGGGTTGGAAAGGATCTTGGGTCTTCATAAACTGATATGGTTTCCTGTGAGGATAGGGAAATGAACTGAAAGATCTCTGAAGAAGCACAACAGCAAATGCATTCCCAGCCACCAGGACAGACCCTGCCAGAGCTACCAGTGGGAGGGACTGCACACAGCCAAACCTGTGAGTGATGACCTCTCTGAGATTAGGATATTTTAGGCAAACAACACAGTTCTTGAACTCTGTTCCCAGTGGGATTCAAAAGGGAATCATGCCCATGAGTTCAGCATGCCAACAAGGAGGCATTGAGCAATAAATCAATAGCCAAACTTTATCATTACACAGCTTGGGGCCACAAATTCCAGTGGGCTGAGATGGGATCAAGGAATAAAAAAAGAAACATTGCAATATTATATTTAGAATTTGGAGAGCACAGCATGAAGATCTGTCCAGTGATGAGAAGGATTTCATTAACAGAATAACAACATTATTCTCTTTGCAACTCAAACTAATGACAAAGTACATTTGTAATACACTTAGAACTAGAAAAATGAGTTTTGTATATTTTTAAAGCAACTGTCAATGTTGTTACATTAGAGCTATTAGACTAGATAATTTTTTTAACCTATTCATTTTATTTTTACTACTCTTACTTTACATTTTGCAGAATAACATAATTTATGGACTGTTTTCTTTGTTAGACAATTTGAGAGACATAAAGCAGATTCCGTCAAGCACACTGGGATGCCACTGCTCTTCAGAGCACAGATTTTCATTTCAGATCAAATTCTTCCAGCCAGTTTCTGCCCTGTAGCATTATATTTGCAGGGGAATGCCCCAACAAAGGCAGGAATGATGCATCTGATTCCATGTTCTCAGAAGGCTAATTTATTATTTTATGATACTATGTTCCATTAAAGAATACTATACTAAAGAATACAGAAAGGATACTTACTGCATGCTAAAAAGATAATAATGAAAACTCGTGACTCTTTCCAGAGTCCCAACACAGCTTGGCACTGATTGGCCAAGCAAAACACAGGAGAAGCAAATGAAATAAGAACTGTTTTCCTTTTCTCTGAGACTCCTTAGCTTCCCAGGAGAAAAGTCCTGGGCAAAGGGATTTTTTCAGAGAATGTGAATGCCACACTGTAGTCCAGTCAACTTTCAGGCACTGTTGGTTTGTTTTCCTGTTGCACAGGAAGAAGCACAGACTGTGTCTGATGGCCTGTTCTGAGCAAGAGCTGCTGGACAAGACACAAGTCTACTCAAGCACAGCAATATTAAGGAAGAGATTAACCCCAGGTTTTCCTAAAGCAAGCTCTGAGACTCTGACATGAATCACAGAGCTCAGGAAGACAATACAAAACACCTACAGTAATTCCAGACATTAGGTTTTAGAAGACACTGTGGAGCTCAAAACAGGAAGGTACAAATTATAAATGACTAAATAAGGAGGTTTTTTTTACCCCTGTTGTTTTAGTAAAGTGTTTCTGTATTTAGAAATCAATGATGCATAGAGACTAAAATGATGCTATATAGACAAATACACCATTTAAGGAGCTAGCAGAGATTATCAAAAGCTTGTAATAAACCTTTTGAAATAAGCATTCAAACCCAAGAAGGCACTGAAACACATTCTTCAACTTTCAATATAAATTGAAGTGAATAGACTTGGCACTCAGCTCTTCTGAGAAAGAGCTCATAAGACTCTTCTCTCCAACTCAGCACAGCTGGAACCCAACTGTGAGCTTTGTTACTTGAGCAGCAAAAAGGGAACCTCCAGTCCACAGTCAGCACAGTCACTGGCAGAGCTACTGCAGTGATGCAGCCATGGATCTCTCATCCAGGAGTCCCCCAAAGCCTGCCCCTCTCTGTGACATCCCTGAAGTGCTTCAGAGAAAAGACACAGCCACAAGACTGCACATTTGTGAGCCAGTGGGCACATTTATTGTCAATAATTTCCATAACAGGTAAAATGGTGTTGTATGGAGCTGGCCTCAGTTCCTAAAATTCATCTTAAGCTTTTGTGGTGCACCATGTCAGCTAATGGCTCTGACTTTGCCAAAGTCAATACTGCCCATTATGTTACATTTCATTGGCATACCAATGGCAGGACTGCAGATGTCAGCTTGCAAATCCCACCCCATGAAGCCAGACACCCCTGTCCTGGCCCATCCCTGTCCCCACAGCCTTGCCCATCCCCTCTTGGCTGGGTCTGATTGCTGCTCCTCTCCCTGGGTCAGATTCTGTTCCCCACTCACAGCTCCCTGGCCCCAGGAACCCCCTGTCAGTAAATTTTGAGGGTATGCAAGTAATCCACACCTGGAGAACATCATGTTGGAATGTGGGAGCCCAGAACTACCAGTCCACATATAAAACTGAGCCCATCTGATTTATCTTTTCTTAAGAAAAAAATTTGGAAACAGCTTCCTAACAGTCAAAAAGAGCAGGGGGGCAGTGGCCTGATCTGCTTCCAAATGCCTCTCTTTGCCACTAAGGGAGAATGCTCCAAACCAAGAGCTAAATTTAAGAGTTATATGTCATAAGATGCTATAATTGATTATTTGACCTTTCCTTTGGTCATCTCACCAATAAACAACCACCATGTTATCTGCATTTTACTGTTTTATCACAGTATTCTACTTCAAAAAAAGAAAAAAACCAAAATCAGTGGCTGATCATGTTTCATCAATACTCAAAAAATTACCCTTGTATGTAGTATGAGCAAGGCAGGAACTGCCAAGACTCTTAACCAAGATGACTCCAGAAACAGATGGTTATTAGGAGGGTAGTTATTATAACAGAATAATAAGTCTTACTCAGTTCTTTATCCTAAAGCTTTTTTTAATTACATTTGAATAAATTTTCCAGACCAACATAATTACTTGCAATATCACCTGCTTCCTTTACACACCATGCAGACAGAGATGGTGGGAACAGCCCCACTCTTATTCTGGCAGTGAAGAGTCATGAAATCTTGACTCTGAGAAAAGACTAACATGCCTAATTTCAGTCTTGGCATTTAAAGTAATATTTTTGAATTGAGGAGTCCCAAATATATCTCTTGCATCTACTTTCTTCATTTACATTTTCCCTTTTAAAAATGCAACATTAAGCTCCCAAAAGAAAAGAAAAGTAATAAAATCACTAACCTGAGCACGATCACAGAGAGGGAAGGATCTGAACAGTGCTTAAACACTGCTAAAGAAATATCCCTGCACTGGCAAGGTCACTGCTGTTTCATGGCTGGGACTCTGCTGACTGGACACTGCTAAAACAACCCTGTGGCAGGCTGGTCTTCTGAGGAAAACAAACACTTAAATATCAAGCCCACTAAGCACATTTTCTCTTTGCATATGTTTGAGATTTTAGCTTAAGTTCTCATAAATTAAGTGTCCTGCAGCCTTCTCTGCTTTCTTTCTCTCTCTCCCTTCCCATTTTTTTTCCAGTGAAAAGTCACTGCTCATGAAAGGTGCAGAATGGGAATTTCAGAGACTAAAGGCCTCTAATTATGCAGAAAAGTGCAAAAATCTATCCCTCCCCACTTAACCCCAGGAATGCCTCAACCCCTTTGTGCAAGGATCACATCCCTAGAAGGGTAAAAAAGAAATTGTGCAAGGAAACAGTTTGACCTTGAGCTTTCTGCTAAGCCTCCAGTGATGTTAATTATTGCCAAATCTGACAAATCTCCCCATGGCAGTGTCACCTTGCTGTTGGAAAATAAACTGGCAGCCAAGTCACTGGAAGGTGGCCACTGCAAGAACAGCTTGTTCACCAGGGGCCTGGGTACCACATTGTCTAAAACCACTGCTTTGAACTAAAAACAATAACAACAACATCATACTGTAAAACTTAAATTGACCTTTTCCTCCACCACCCCACCAGAACAAATTTCTATTGATTGAGAAAGAAAAATTGCTTAGCAAAAAGCAAGGAAGCATTCTGCAACAAAAGACTCCCTAAACCAGAAGGCCAGAAGTGTTATCAAGTTTATCTTCTGATGGGGTCTGAAACTCAAATGCAAAGCCTTAAAAAAAAACCACATTGAATACACTAAAATGAAACCTATATATATTGATTTTAAATTATTTCGCTCAAGTTATACCAGAATAGAAATCATTTGAGAAAGCTACATTAAAAAAAACCACAAAACACTTGCACTGACTTCGGCTGCTGGCATCTCAATTCCAGAGTTTTAAATATGCATATCTACTATAATAATTTAAAGTTGACAGTTTCCAGAGTTTCTCACACTTGAGAAAAAATATTTCTATTTAAATGTGTAGCCAGATGCAGTCACCAGAATAGCTAAGGAACCTTCACTGGACAGGAAGAGAAGGGATGTAAATTTACATTATTGATATTTACATGAGCTGGACCTACTATAGATTTCTACCAGTGTTATCATATAATAAAGCTATAATTTAGATTCCCAAACTGATACAAACCCATACATTATTGTGATGTGCTTGGTCAGTGTATCTGTTGGCAAAGTACCTTTGACATAATTAGGGTAAAAATGACTTAAGTTTCAAATTCTACCCTTCTGGCTCACACATCATTATGAAGGTGGAATGGAAACATCTTGAAAGGAAAATCTGGTAATACATTACATCTGAGACTTTTCATTACCAACAAGAAGTGATTAAATACTAAATAACTAAGCAATTCAAAATGTGTTTTAAAAAAGGGCAAACCTGAACTTTGCCTAAGGACAGAGCAGTGCTTTTGGAGCAGTGCACCTGCAGTCACCCTGCTCATTTAAGGGCATTTAATCTGCTCAAGACTTTTAACCTGGATTCATGCCAAGTTTTAACCTTCACACAGACTTCTCCCCCTGACCCATCCAGGTTTAGAGATGCTATCAAATCATTGACTCATTTGCTAGAAAACACTTTTCACTTCAATCAAGGCTGGGAGCCATCTACTTCAAAGGGAAGATACTGGTACAAATCACTTATTCAGAATCTGTACAACGCACTGCTGAAAATACCTCTCATCTCCCCAAGGACAAACAAGTACTTCTGCAGCAGACAATACATTGACTAATCCCAAAGCATTAACACACAAAACCAAAATAAAACAAAACCCACACTAGAACAAAAATAAAAACCAAAAAATCTTAATCAAATAAACCCCCCCCCAAACACAAATAAACACATACACACCAAAAAAGCAACCAAAGAGGAAGCCAGTCCCTACCCATACACACAGATCAGTGCTGTGCCTTTGCACCACCACAGCTTTACAGCAGTGCTGCAGCATTCATCTAAGACTAACAAAAACTGCATAGCTAATGCTAGCAACATTCAAACAAAAACTATACACATACAGCCAGGAAAGCTTTTCTTGCAACATTTACTGAAACTAAAGCATGCACAGCAAAAAAGATTAATCCAGTTATTATATCTGCATTACCAAAGTCCTAGATGGGAGTTAATCAAGTGGTGGAAAAACCTTGAAAAGCAGCAAGGTGGTACAATGCTGTTATCCAGATTTTATACACAGGTGAAAATATATTTAATACTCAATATTTTAAGTAGTGGAGACCTTGGATGGGCTGAGCAATTTCACAGTAGAGAGACATCTATATGGTGATTTGTACTTCTGGCACAGACTTAAAATATAGCTGATCATCAATTATCTGGGCAAGGAAAACATACTTAGTGTAAGATTCTTAATTTTTTCCCTAGGTTTTTCTTGAGTAATTTTAAGATACAATTTCAGTCCATATACATTGATATGAATTGACTCACTCTGGAATCAGCAGTTTAGCAGAGAACAGTGTTTGCAAAGGAGCTGCAACATAGAACATACACAAACTAAATGGGTAGGGGCTGTAAAAGCAGAAGATATATTACAAAGCCACAGTTGCTTAGAGCAACTTCAGCTATATCTTAATAAACACCTAAAAAACTTACAGAAAGCCATACTTAAGGGATAGCCTTCCATGTGTCTGCAATATGATCTAATCCTTTTGTGTATGACCTTATCCAAATGGGCAAGATCTTTGCCCATTTTAATGTAAAAGATGGATGGCAAAGCTCATTCAATGAACAGATACTTAAAATCTGCCTTTTTTCTCAGTGTTCACTGTGTGACCATATGCTTTAGTTTAGCATGCCCCATTCAAACATGCACTGCAAACAGAAGCAATTCATTTGCTAGTGCATTTTTTCTAGTATTCCTTGATATGATCTCAAGCATCAAAAATATTAGTTCACTTTTATCAGACTCTGTCTAGGAAGATAAAACTAACTGAAATTTTCAGATGAACTTCAAGACAGTAAAAAAATCACATATTTAGTGATTTGGTGCCCAGTTAGCAAGGAATACAATCTCTTATTTTCTAGAACGCTTCATATTATTTGGGCTTTACATATCCAAAGCACTCAAGTTCTCTGCCAATTCTGAGTGTTCAGCATGCCTGTAACTGCAATACCAACTTCTATTTTCTGTGAAAACTCACATTTAAACAAATTGATTAAAACAATATAGGAGTTCAGAAGGCATCAAGTCCTTCACAGCAGCACTGAACTTCTTCTAAGAGAAGGAAGTCCATTCCCTTCCTACCTTCCAATTTGATTCACTCCATGTGTGAAGATTTTTTTTCTGCATGAAATGAAGCAAAGTTGCAAAAACCATTTATGGTGAATCACAGGAACCATGAACCTCACTGCTTTCTATGTATAAAGATTTTCAACTTCCTTGTCTGTTAAGTGTTCTCAAGCCTTCAATTTCCTTCTCTGCCTATGGGCAAGAACCCTTCTGCCCAAATCCCCTCCATCCTTTCCTCCAGTGATGCATCTGGTGCCACCATAAGGAAGTGGGCAAACCCCTCTGTCTGGCATTTCAGGCAGGAGAGGATCAACTCAGCACTGTGCACATTAAAAGTGAGAGGACTGCACATTAAAAGTCAAGATATCATTGCAAGCGTACCAACATCTACACACACCCAGCTCCCTTGGGCAGGCAAGCACAGCTTGCTGTGTCACCAACCAACACTTGACACTGGGCAATGAGACAACACAAGACCAGCTGGAAGTGGCCAGTGGCACTGCAGGGGCTTCACTCCCTGTCCAGGGCAGTGGCAGTGCTGGTAACCAAATGGCTGCATAACATGAATTGCATCAGCAGTCTGGGGATATGGAAAGGCATAAGCAGTCTCTGTCCTGACCCAAATGCCCTGACCTCACTCCCTAGGCTGCACCACAGCCTTCTTCAGCAGACAGCTGGAGAACCAGAGAATGAGCCTCCTCACCCTGAGAAGGTGATTTACAGCTCTGGAGTCTGAAACACTGGCTTGAATCCCCTTATGTGGGAAGTTTCATCATTCACTTTCTATAGCCAGTGAAGCACACTGGTACCCACAGCTCATCTGTACCATTTCTAACCATGTTCACTGCATGTGCCTTGAGTCAGTTTGGAGCATTTAAAATCCTCCCTCAGGCCCAGGAGCCAGTGAGCAGGAAACACCCAGGGGTTCTTAGCTCCTGACACGGCTTTCCAGATAAGCAGCCAGAGCTGCTCCATTCTCACCCACAGTCTCCAAAGGAGCTTGAGCAACAGCTCACTCTTGGGATTTTGCTTTGCTGGGGAGCTGTCCTGAATCTAAGTCATGAATTTAAGAACACAAGTTTACATTTTGGTGTTTTGCTTTCTTTTCCCACGTGAAAAAAATAAAGTCTTTAAGGTTTTTCCTAAAACAGATCCAATTAATTACCTGCGTCTTTGTGTGGTATTTCTGTTTAATCAGTGGTGTTTAAAGTCCAGTTGAGTTTTACAGGCAAGCTCCCAGCAACACGAAGGAAATATATTTCACCTCTAAATTAATATTTCAATCTGGCTACTGACAGAGTGCTCACCTACTTGACCTTGAAGTTTAAATGAAATCTTAGCCACATTAAGAGTCATCTCACATGTTCCAAAGGTACACTGGAAAGGAACAACAGTTTACAATCCAGAGCATGGTTCTGACCAGGAGATGGACAAGTTTCCTGTTTCAGGGTCACTTGTGGGTGAAACTCTACCTTGGCTAAAGTAATCAAGACCTTTGATGTTGATTTCAATGAAAACAGGGTTTCATTTTAAAAGGGGAAAAAACACCCAACCCAGCCCATAATGAGAGACATTAAACCTCCAGCAGGAGAGCCCTTAAAGTTCTCTGCACACAAGCAGACATTTGGGCTTGCCTCTGTCACTACTTCAAGCTCACTTGGAAAGCACAAGCAGATGAATTTCTTAAATTCTTAACATGTTTTCTTATGTTGAGAGACTTGTCCTTTACTGTTGTTATTATGAAAAATTTGAATTATTTCTATTGCAGTTATCCTTTTGATCTCTGTTCTATTTTTGCTGAAACTTTTCAAAGTACTCCAACATTTATCTACTTCCCTAGAAGCCAAAGAAGGAAATTTGTTCTTGAAAAGGGGTAGAGGAGGAGGGGGGAAGAGCATTCCTTACAGTCACGTTTTAATATGGCATTTCAACACTAGCATTAATTAAACACCACCTGTTTGTACAAGCTGAAGAACTGACCCCACTAGATTTAAAAGTTAAAGAAAAACAGGATAAAGCTATCAAGACATACTCCAATCCCACAATATTTGAATTGCACATATCCAGTTCTGGCTTTCCTCAGTGAACAATAACGAAGTTTGAGGGATTAAAAAAGTCTGACATTTTCAAATACATTATCAAGTATCTCTTATTTCTGTATTTTTTTCCCTTGGTATCGGCTAAGAAACATGAAAAACTAATCTCATGTTTTCCTTCAGTTTGATATTGAGTGGAATTATTTGACCTCTCTTTTCTTATGCTCATTTTCACCACTCCTTAAACATCTTTGTCATCTCTATTTTGCCAACAGTAGATGGCACCAGTAAATTCTATATTCATTAAACACCAAGGGGTTTTGTTGTTGGTTTAACTTCCATGGCTATATTTTCCTAAATGTATTCTATGGGGGTTTTTTTCTTAATTAGTCACCATAAAATATTCTACTTGTGAAAGCCTCTTAATTTATTGGCATATGCTTCATTAAAGTATCTACTTGTTATTCACATGTTTAGGATAATATCACCTAAAACTATAGCTTGATAAAAAGCCAAAACAGTAATTTTCTAATTTAATTATTCACTAAAATTGCATTAATTTAATAATGGCAACTTGGATTTCTGCTAGCAATGTTCTTGTTTTCAAAGAAGAAATAATTTTTTCCATGTAACTCAATTTAAACTCATTTCACAATCACATTAGCTTATTTATTTAGCTTATACATTTAAAATGCAGAAACTAGGCAGCAGCTCTGCCGGTGTTTGGGTCAACATGTTCTTTTACCCTTGTATTTATCTACAGGCTCACACTTATTTGTGCTATTCAGGTCTAAGCTTAACTACACAAACACTGTTGCATCAGAATTTTTTCTATATATAATATATATATTTACAAATTAAAATACATACATATAAAAATTTTTAAAATACACTTCTGTACAAGAAATAAAATATAGCAAGGTCTAGAGAACATTCTATTTCCCCCCAAATACCCCAAAGGAAACCAATCCTAAAATCTCCATTGGGGATACATGTATTTAGTTCACAAGAAGTTCATTTCACATTCTGCAGGAATACGAAAACACTTCAAGGAACTATTATAGCTGAATACATTTGGTCAGATAAATTCCACTTTTAATATTTTTTCAAAATAAATTATTAATTTAGCAAAATTTTGATTAATTTTTGCAACAAACTTCACTCTACCAGAAATGAAATTGTAATTTGGGTTACTACATACATTAATATCTATATCATCTATATCTATCTCTCTCTATATATGTACCTGCCAACATAAACAGCAACCAACAATGGCCACAAACAGGAAAGGTTGAAAAGAGATGATTCTTTGGAATCATCATTTAAAAATTCAATGAAAAAACATTCCAATGCACTGGGCAAAAGCATCAGAAATCCAAAAGGAAGGCTGTCCCTGTGACCTACAATAATGGATTGCTGACCTATTGAGTTCAGAGATCAATAGGCTTCCTGCATCTCAAGAACACGTCCAAGCAGGCACTTAGCAGCATTCAGATCAATGGGCTTCCTTTCTCTGTGATCCACAGCATCCGATATCCGCACAGAGCTGATGCTCAGCCCCGCTCCCACCCCAAACTAATGATCCCCAAGCTCCTGTTGGTGTGAGAATGACTCGTGTCCAGGTCTTCATGTGAAGAATCTGCCACCCCCACAGAAAAGAGAAAAAAAATATGTTTGCAAACAGTCATGGTCACTGAGATACCACAAAGTGACAGTGAATTAGATAAAAGGCAGCTGAATACCACAGCTGTGAAGCACATGAGGTTTTCAAAAGCTTGCGTAGACCAGAAGTAGAAGTAGACATTTTCTGTTTGCTACCGGCCTATGCCTTCAGGGGAAATAAAGCAGGAGGGGAAAAAAAAAATATTTCTTTTAAAACATTAAGAGTAAGAGCACAGAGATGGTGGGCAATAAGCTATTGGCCCTTACTTATGCACAACTCTGAATTGTTTATCAGCCCGCTCCAACAGGCTGACCTCAAAGGCAGGAGAACATGAGGAAGTTCCTTGGGGCTGTACTGCTCTTGAATCCAAATTAACAGAAATCCACCTCACATCTAGAAAAAGACTGCTTTAAACACTGAGTGACTTGCAGAGAACCTAACAAGGGATCAGAGGTATTAAAGTGTAGCCTACACCCAGCTGGTGCTGCAATGATGTCTGAGCTGTATTTGGCAGCCATGGGGGGCACTCAGGCTGGAGGTCCCACTCAGTTCATCCTTCAGGGCACCTTTCACCCTTCTCCTTTGTTCCAATCATGCCTATCCCTAGCCCTGCATTTGGCAGAAAAAAAAAAAAAGTGTTTGCACACACATTTCCCATTTGGAACAAGCTCGAGGGGGCTTTTTGCCACTCGTTTGGTTTGTTTTGTTTTCTCCATATAAATGAATTTTCAAGCTGATTAAGTCTTCATTGTTAAAACCCTTCCTGGGATACTCTGCAAAACAGCATTGTTGATCTTTCTGCTTCCATCTTATACTCTATTTGTGATCCCTCATTTCAATAATACATATATTTTTTAGGATCATTCTCCTTTTATTCCCAGATGAAAACAAAAAGAAAACAAAACCAATCAAGCAGCCAAACACAAATGCAAATTTGAGGCATTCAAAATAATTCAGAACATCTAACTTCAAGCTGCAACTTCCTCTGCATTTTAAAAAAGGGAAAAATAAATTTTCCAGCTTTTGGAATTGCAGCACTACTAGAAGTAATGAAATCAAGACCAGTAAGATCTAGAAAAGCCTGCCTAGTGCTCACAATTCACTACAAATTAATATTTGCAGCAATATTTTAATTGAATCCCCTTCAACTTCCTAGCATATTCCTTATATTTTTACAGTTAAACAAAAAAAAAATCTCATTTTTTCTACAAAATAATTGCCCAGATTAATACAATTGATATAATTAATATAAGTTTGGATTTATAGTCTCTGCTTTGTTCCAATATTATACAAAAAATTTGTAACAGCAATACAATATCGAGAGTAGTACAGAAATGCCATGTTAACAAAATTCTACAATCACAACCACAAACCAAAAGGTAAAAAGCTTTTGATATTCCACACAGTTTCTGTTCTTCCAATTCTGGCATGACAATCATTGGTGGCATTACAGCTATCTGCTGGAATAAGCAGGTATAATTAAGAGCTGTAATTAAAGTACTCCAAATCAGTCTCACAGTAAGTGCAGTTATATCCCCTACACTACAGATTCTAGAATTTGGTATAATCCTGGGATAAATGTTAAGTGAAGAATCAATAGTGTTTAACATACAGAAGATTTGGAAGGATAATAATAACTCTTTAAATAAATATATGGAAGTGGCTGCTACAAATAAAAGAATCTCCTCTCATTTACAGAACTGCAGTAAGGCATGTTGAGGTAAGAGAGATGGAAAAAAAAAAACACTGGTATGAGAGGCACCAGAATGGACTGCCTGGCCACAAACACTATGGAATTTCCATTACCACAGATCTTTAAGAAAGAGCCAGATAAACATCTGTCAGGAAGTACGTAGGTACAGTTGATGCAGCCTCCAGATAAGAGAGGAGCTGGATGAGTTCTCAAGTCCCCAGGCAACCCTCTCCTTATTTTAATTCTAAGTGATACAATTTCTATATTTTTAGTAATTACCAAAATTATAAAGTAACTCTATTACTCATTTCTAAATTATTCTAGCAGAAACTTCCTGTATATTCTCACTGAAGAATTCAAAAGACACCAAATTTTCTTTTTCTACCCCTCAAAGTAAAAAACCTCAAACTCCCAATACACTGTTACAATCAATTTTTCTACAGTAACTTTTATCAGTTAACATTTTAATAATATATACTATTTGCAGAATATAGCTACAAGCCAAAATTAAGTATATAATAAATAAAATGGGATTGATTTGATCTTTGATGTTAATGTAACAGTTTTCCTCAATGACAAAAAACTAGTGAAGGAGTTCCCATTTTACAGATAATTTTATTTAACAGACCAGAACTTTATAGCATGAATGATCTAATATCTGTCAAAATAGAGAATGTGTTTTCCTATTTCTTTGCCAAACAACATACAGATGTGCACATGCACTCATACAACTGCATGGCTGAGACTGACTGGTACCTGAGACTTGTCGTGACACTGAATTTCAGGGGTTTCACACATAGCTGGTTTCTGCCTGGTGCTGTTCACCTCAGCACCCATGGGAGTGAAGACAGAGAGCCTGCTTTAAGCATTGCAGCACCTCAGTAAGCTCCAGCCTGTGAAAAATCCTCTTAGGTAAACACCACTTGTGTTTGTGTAAGTTACACACGTCAGCCCTGGTGGATCACAGCCTCTATGAAATATCTGTGAGAGTTTATCAGTAGCATGTTACTCATATCTATAGCACAAATATAGGACTAAGGAGTGAGAGCTATCAGTTATCTAGACATTCAAAATATTTCTTTTTGGTTACCTGGCATTAGACCTTTATCACCCTCTCTCAACATCACTACTTACACATTTACTTTTTATCATGCAGCCATCATCTGCATTTATGTGGAAAATCTGCTGTGTCTACCCCAATATATAATTGGGAACATCATCAAAAACAAAAGGCATTTGCTGATGTGGACCTTCTGTGGGGTTTGTGGATTTGGACTCTTCCCAACATTCCTTTTTTTTTTTCCCTCCTCTCATTTCAGTGATTTCAAGTAGTTGGGGATTTTTTTAGAGCAAAGATTACACCCTTTATTTCCCAAACCATACATTCCTCATAACATTCAAATCTTTATACCTCTATCCCTCTTCCAAAAGGGAAAAGTAAGCCACAGCTGAGCCAAATTTCAGAGGAATGTGGAGATTTCTTAAATTTTAACTTCACAAAAATGAGTTTAAATTCAATTATCGAAACCAGGTGCAGATAGGTCAATCACCAGAATTGCTGAGATGCAGTCAGAATTCCATTCCAGAATAAAAGTAATTTACTTAATTAGAGAGGGGAAGAAGTCCCATCACCAGTTAATCCTTTAATTTCTCTTGTACCTCAGGAGATATGGTTGCTTCTGTTCAGTATGACACATGGCAGTAAGTCTCTACAGTGCACTGTTCTGAAAAATAGACTTTGGCATGGAAACTCTGTAGCAGCAAGTTACCCAACAATTGGAGAAGCACTTCTGCTTCCAGCTTCCTCCTCTTCAAGACATGAGACCTTTTAAGCATCATTCTCCAAGACCTGGCTCTTCCAGCAAAGGTTTTACTGTGACTGCCCAGTCCCAGCTATCTCTTCCCTTCTCTCTGCCACAACTCAATTAATACAGTCAGGCTAAAGCTTTTTCTGCTTTACACAAATAACCTACAGAAACCCACTGAAACTGAGGGCAAGGGGCAACAGCAGCTCTTCTCATCCTCTTGCAACACATAGTAACTGCAGCATTAGTCCTGACACTGAATTTATGCTTGGGGGAAAAGTGCTAGATCTTAAAGTACATAGAAATAAAAAGACCACTGTGCATCCTATCAACTACACAGCACCAAAATTAAGATCCTCTAATTATGTTATTTGTTACAACACCTTTACTCACAAATCAAGGGTGTACCTTTACTGCAGCGCACATCATAGCTGAGACAGGCACAATACACAGAGCATCACCATACAATTCCAGAAGGCTTCAACCCATGCAGAGTAACACCTCACCACTTCAGAAAGCTTCAGACGTCTGCCCATACAGAGCAACATCACATCACTTAAGAAGGCAGCAAGCACTTGCCCTTCTTGCTCTTTAGCCCAACCTTTTATACTCCCCATGTTGGTGCACTGCCCCTGCGTGCCCTCTGTTCCCTCTGGTGGTTGGTCAGTGCCCCTGGGCACTCCATGGCTCATTAGCTCCAATATGATTCACCTGCTTCTCACAGCTGCACCCATTGGGGATGAGGCTCAGCCACAGCCCCATCCCAATTACCACAAACTGTGCACCTACATACCTTATCAGAGCTACTCTGACTGAAGAATCCATTGCAGTCACTTGCTGTATGCTATATTTAAGGAAATTCCTTTCAGCGATCATCTAAATGACAAGCTTGTGCTCTTATTTAAAAAAGTAGTTGTGAACACTTTAGAAGTTTTGCATAAGAATTTTAATGAGGCTCTAGTGATTTTGATATCAGAGTATAGTTAATGCAACCCTGATTTTCACCCCAAGTTATTGTCATATTTTTGCCAAATTTGAGGGTAATTTACTTAGTAAGAATCTGTAACTGTGTTTGGCATCAGCAAAGATGTCCATTTGATTGTTCTCATTCCCACTGCATTCAAGTGCCTTTTGTTAGTTTGTTCCTGCAGACTTGTGGAAAGGAATAAGACAAGATATGACCCTTATAAGTACATAATTTTTAATATCCAGATCAAGATGAGGTACCTCAGTTGTGACTTTGCATTCAGGAGTGTTACACACTGTGACTGACCTGTGCCTGCCAGCTGGGCCAGCAGCAGCTCCCACAGCGTGCCAGGTTCTGAGCTTGCTGCCATCCCTGCAGGACAGCTCGGAGCAGCACTGAGGGCACTGCTGCTGTGCCTTCCCACGAGCCACACAAACTGCCTGGCTTGCCTCAAACACCTCCCTGGCTCCAGCCTGCCTTCCTTGGGATGAGGCAAACCAAAACTAACTGCTAAAGGACAATGTCTATGTGAAGGATTGGGGAAAGACAGAGGAAAACCTAAAAGAGCTCCCTCAATCTCGGTCTTCACAGAGTTTTACCGAAACCATGGGGATTTTTGTATAACTGCAAAAGAAGTAAAACTGCAGTGAAAACTTGAAAAGCTGCTGTTTAACTGAGAGACTGATAATATTTTTCTATGCAATTCTGATACAAAAGACATTAATACTGCTTTTGCTTCCCTGAAGCACAACAGGTTGAGCTAGTTCAGTCCTACAGCTCTTGGGAATGATATCCCATTGAGTCAGTGGGACCTAGGTCTGATTTACATTCCAGGATTTTAAGCAAACAATACATTTGTATTCAGTGTGCAGAGGGAATCTGGAGTCAATTAAATCTGTAAAACAGAAATGGACCAACACTGAGGAGGATCCAACATCTCAGTCACGCTTGGCAATCTTCTCCTCCAGAAGCATGTGACCAAATTACAAGTCAAATAAAATGAAGCATGAATATTTCATTATGAAGCACTTCAGAAATAATTTCAAAAAAATTAAAATCAAAAACCCATCCCTAAAAACTGGCACACAGATTCTTGCTAGAATGCTGAATTTGCTCCACCAGCCTGCCTTATTTTATAATTAACCCTTCCCAACACAACTTCCTTGAGGAAGAGCAAGATCAGGATTGTAGAGATTCTGGTTACACTCTCAGACTGACATCTTCATTTAAGTACAAAGCTCCTGTGAAGATTTTATTTCTAGAAAGCAACTTAGGCTTTTTGAAACTTAATAGTCACAACCAAAATTTAAAAGAATGTGAATAGTTTGAATGAAGACCATTTTATGAAGTCCTGGGCAGTCAAATAATGAACTATTCCACTAACTTCAAGAAATGTAAGCAAAAAGTAGGGAAAAAAACCAAGCTATAACTTTCTTATTTTTGCTTTTTTCAGTGACCAAAATACAAATGTTGATTAACATCATGACTGTTTATTCATAAAAAACCATCATGGCATAAGTGCCTCATTCTTCATGAGGTCTTGTTAGATGTCATCCTCATCCAGAAGAGAGCGCTTCCAAATTTTCCATGAAGAAGTATTAACAAAAAAAAAAAATATTATTTATAATTTATTCTACATTCACATGCTGAGTTCTTCAAGACCACTAGGGTTATATATTGGTAGACCTTAACTCTTGGGAAGAGAAGAGCTCAGCTGTCACTGTCATATTTTCTGAAAAATCCTTTCGCCAGGATTTCTTCTCCTGGGAAGCTGAGAAGACTCAGAGAAAAATGAAAATAATAATTATCTGATTGCTTCTCCTGTGTTTTATTGCTTTGGAATGTGGTTGGAGATTGTTTATCAAACAGGTGGGTGGTTGATTGGTTTAAGGTGAATTGTTTTTTCTTAATGACCAATCACAGTCCAGCTGCATCAGGACTTTGGAGAGGGTCATGAGTTTTCATTATCATTCTTTGTAACCTTCTGTCTGCATCCTTTCTCTACTGTTTAATATAGTTTTAGTATAGTATTCTTTAATATAATATCATATCATATAAATAGTAAATTAGCCTTCTAAGAACATGGAATCAGATTCTCAATTCCTCCTTCGTCCTGGGGACCCAGCAAATACCGCACTCAGCAGCATCACCGCAGCCTTCGGTTAATCAGAGATGGTTAATCAAAGATGAGGAGCGAGCCTGCAGAACGTTCATGTCCCCGAGAATTCCCAAGTGGAACAATAACACCAGAGAGATTCACTGCTTCACGTGCACCCACAACACCTTGTATGTGTGTTTTGGAGAGCAGTTGAGCACCCCTCCACCAGACTGGGGCCCGTGCTGGCAGGCAGCAAGAGGCAGGCATGGGAGGCACAGGGAAGAGTGGATTTCTTTGCCTGACAGGACACCTGAAAATGTCAGATGGAGACCTCTGTCAACACACTGTCCTCCTGTGCTCCTGGCAGCCAAAAGGGAGATGAGATGAGAGCAAAGCAGAAGAACCCAGACAGACCTGACAGAAGAGTGCTGTGGGTAATGAGATACGCACACCCCAACGTGTTCTGACAGCGCCGGTCGGGACAAGCTGCCCCACAAAGCCAATGCAAATGCCAGACAAGGATCAGCAACTCCACTCAAAAGTGCAGCTTGGAAAAGCCAAAGGTACAGGCTCCATCCTGCATGGAACAGAAGAGGCTGCAGTACAGAGTGACAGACTGTGGGAGTTAGCACAGTTTGTTATTCACTCAGTAAGATGTTACCCAAAACAGAAGAATGAAAAAAGTGTCTGAAGAGCAATGTTTTGGTTTAGAGCTATGCAAGCGTGGGGGACTTTCCCCCTTATATTTCAGAATTCATAAATATACTAGAAGTCCTATAAATATATTTCCCTAACTAGATTTTATTAAAAGCAAAGAAATAAAATTTTGATGAAGTATTAAAAAGCTTTTGCCACTTTCCTCTTCTTTCTGCTTGTCTGATGTGTGAGTCTATTAAAGCTTCAGTGACAACTATTCCAACCCAGTTATAGAAGGTACAGAAATAGGCCTAGTAATAAATCCGGCCTTTACAGATAAGGATGCACTGAAATGGCAAATTCCTACAAGTCTGACATTTTCACATTGTTATTGGGGTATTCAGCTTACAGACACCACCAATGGATAGAAGTTCCAGTGATTCCAATGTCCTCTACCATGATGTATTTATTAGTCAGCAAGACAGTAAAAAACAAAAAAAAAAAATTGGATTTGCTTTTCCTTTCAGAAAAAGGTAAAGGGCAGACAGATATTACACAATAAAGCAGGTATTACACAAAAAAGCTGCACTTTTGAGAATTAGAGAACTTAAAATCAAATCCATTACCTTCAGTTAATTAGGACCATCCCAAAAAGTATTCATTACTATGTAGCTGGGTTTGGGGCTTTTTATCTCTTCACTCCTGCTGTGCATTTAATGTCTTACTGTTCCCTGAGTTTCTTTTGACACATGCAACATCTTTAAATACAGTAGAATTGAATCCATGCAGCATAAATGTGCACGTGTGTGCCAAAATAAAGCTTTATCTATATGACATCACCTGCCCTGGAAAAGGCCCTGTTCAGACACTTCAGCAGGACAATGTGCCCTGAGAGCCACAGCCCAGGCTCTGCAGCAGCCTCTGCTGTCAGGAAGGGAGAGCTGGCATGCAGACTCCATGCTGTGAATGTCTGCAAAAGTCTGCCTCAAACGTGTAATTCAGTGAATTCTGTTTGTTCTTTCTGTGTCCTGAAAGCTGTCTGAAGGAATATCCTGTCACATCTTTGTGTGCAAGCATGTTGGTTTTTTTTGAAAAACACACAACACACATACAAATAGCTTCTCCTCAAGTCATGATTTATTTGCTGGTTCCCTCAAAAGTTATTCTGAGGACAAGTCTTAATATTTTCATGCTGGCAAAGTCCATCTCAGTAAGAGTAAAAATAGCAAGAGAGGGCATGTGAGGCACACTTTCCCTTTCCTCATTTTTAAAATAATTTTTCTTCTAGATTAAAAATCCACGGTATTTTATGGCCTCCTATAGGGCGTGTGCAAGCTTCAGTCACTGAGTAGTACAACCCAGCTATAAATTTTGCATTGCAGGCTCAGTACATGCACTTAAAAATAGCCTTGTGGTAAATAACACCATTTGTAACTTCTCCATTGTGCATCACACAGCCAAATGAAATTGCAGATGAGTTATTTCTGTTTCTGCAGTAGTTCACTGAAATCCT
The DNA here is from genome assembly GCF_023055355.1 of Agelaius tricolor. Classification (NCBI taxonomy): domain Eukaryota; kingdom Metazoa; phylum Chordata; class Aves; order Passeriformes; family Icteridae; genus Agelaius; species Agelaius tricolor. The sequence goes on from NW_027269263.1 coordinate 58,484,428, forward strand.
AGTCCAGTTCAAAGGTTGTCTTTAAACTAATTTATCATCATTTGCTATTATAAGAGTGCTTCAAATCCACAGTTTCATCACATTCCAGTGCACCTTAGGAAGGGAAAGATGCTATTTGATCTCTTGGTCTAATGTTACACCTGGTTTAAAGTCTCTACAAACAACTCCCTGGAAGCAGGCAAACATTGCCACAGGAAATCAGCACACACAAAGCCCCAAAAAGCCCTGAAGGATCAATCTATTTGATGCACTTCTATTTTAATCCACTCTTTGGTAACAGAGGATGGTAAAATACCTCTGAGTCTTCCATTATCTGCATCATGAAGAAAATAGCAGTGAAGACATATTTTGCATCTTCAAACTTTGTGACTAGGCATTTCCTCACTAATCTTACAGTGTCTCCTAGTCCAATTATTGTATGCAGAGGTAGGATCCCATTTCCCTCCTGTATTCTGTTGTTTTTCTCTTGTATTTTCCTCTGTTCAACTTGAATGATCTAGTAGTGGCAACAAGATGCATCACTGTTCTCTCTGTTGCAGTCTTTAAATGGCCTTAAAATGCTGGACTCTAAAATTCTTGTGTCCGAAATGCTGGAGGTTTGTAGTTTTTTGGCTTTTTCTGGGGTGTAAATGTTCAAGGAATAATCACCATAGAGTAAAATTTCCACAAAGCATCCTCCACACTCTGCTCCCTAGAGATAAACAGAACTGACTGTTATAGTCCAAAATTTAACTCTCTGGAAAGGACACTTCAGAGGCAATGATTAATACATGCTTTTTAAAAACAAAGAAACAAAACACCCAAACTCTTCAGGGAAGTGGTCACAGCACCAAACTTGTGAGAGTACAAAAAGCAATTGGACAATGCTCTTGGACACAGTGTGACATGGTGCAACTCCTGGGGTGACCTCTGCAGGCCCAGGAGCTGGACTCAGTGATCATGATGGGTCCCTTCCAACTCACCATATTATATGACTCTATGAAAAAAAAAGAGCCAAGAAAAGGTCTATCAAGAAGTCTTATCCTTTATTATATTTTATTTTAAATATTTGGCCAGAATTTTGTAATTCTAGCTACCTTAAGTTTGCTGAGAGGAAAAAAAAAATCTCACTGACCCTTTCAAGATTTATGTTTGTGGTACATCCCTTTTGTCTCATTATGTTTTGCTTCTTTTATAAGAAAAAAAACCCAAAAAACAAGTAGGAAAATACAACCAACCAACCACATAGCCCCAAGGAAACACAGGGAGCTCTTCATCCATTCCTTGAAGCAGACTATATGTAAACTTCAAATCTACAGTTGAGGCTCAATTATCCTAATGATCTTTTCTAACCTGAATGATTCTTTGCACTTAATATATGCTAAATAGCCATTTCTAATATAGATAACATTAAAATAAAAAACTAACATTAGTCCCTGGAGAAGAGTGGGGCAGATGTTTCACTACCGTCTTACAGATGTTTTATACATTTTCTGAAGTGAGAATAAAATAATACAACAACAATCTGGTCTCATGTCATGGCTGTAAATGACTTCACACAAGACAGACAGAAGTACTTTTAATTTGGGATCAAAAGATACACAAAGTTTTTCTCTCCTAGATTATTTTTCTTGAATGACAGCAGACTCAATCAGGATAAATGCCTCCAAAATACAGTCAGCCTGAAAGTGCTAAATCCACAAGCAGTTCAGAAATGCCAAATCCCTTTTTTCATTTCAATCTTATGAGGCTGCAAAACTGGATAAGGAAATTATTTTATATGTCTTGTTTTCTCCCTTCCTTGCCTTTTTTGATAACTACTTTGTGACGTAAGCTTTCACAGGACAGGAATAGGAAAACTGGTGGATGCTCATTTTTCTGCTCTCCTCTATGTGTTTATTGCCTGGAATTCTCAGCAATGGTTTTCTTCTTGAATTTACCATCAGGGAAGCAGGAAAAACATCTAAGATGAAAGGGAGTAGTAGAAGAAAGGACTCATTGTAATGCCTCAATTATGGAAGAATATACCCCCTTAGATATTAATTGGGCTCAACACTGGTCATGACACCTCTCTCAGTCCTTCACAGACACCTCTACCAGAGAAGAAGACACAGATTAAATACATTCCCTGCACTGAGTTCCTTCTCACCTATCTGGCCTGCCTCTCCAGGCACAGTGCAAGAGTTTTAATGAGGAAAACCACTCCTGACATCAGCACTCTCAGGATTCCTTGTTATTCTTCAGAGCCATTCCCCAAAACAGTGCAAGTGACAGCAGCTTCTTAGAAGAGGGGCCCCACAACCTTCCCTACCACCCAAAACTTGCAACAGATTGATCCCCATGGACTTGTATGGCCCCCATGGGAATATGACACATGGATCTATTTCTCCTATACAGGCAGTTATGCTACAGCACCATGGAACTTAGGGGTTTTAATCCACATTAAAAATGAAAAGTTAAAAAAGCAACCCAAAAGTATTTCAAACACAGTTATTTCTTTTGGCTGAGCTCTCAACTGTGTGGAAAATATCCTACTCCCATTGTAATATTCAGATGACAGCCAGGACAGCCACGACATTATAATTTTCTGGAGTGGAATAGAATTGATAAATAGTTCAGGGAAAAAAATAAAATAATAATCTCAGCCTTGCATGTAATTTGATTTATTTTCCCAGACAGATTTACATAGGCATTACCCACAGCAGTGAAATAAAAATTCACATCCCAGAAGAGTTTCATAAAAAATGTCAGTAGTGAACTACTGAAATCAAACTTTCATGGCAGTTTTCAGGAATACACTGATTGGAGAAGAATATGAGTGAACATAAGTTTTGCCTTTAACAGGTCATGTAAACAAAGTGAAGAGCTGTTGAAGTGTACTAACTGTAAATACTGAGTTTAAACCACATATTCCTGGACAGGTGATAGCTCTTTCATAAATGAATGAAAGATCTTGCCATGCAGGTCTCTGAATTCCAGACTGGCTTAAAATACATTTTAACATGTATCATTCTGGAAGAACAGAATGAAATTCACTCCTCATCTGAAGATCATTTTAGCTGCAATGTTTTACAGACTAAAAAATCTGCAAGTAAAAATTAAATAAAGAGGCACAAAACAAAAGACAAAAAAAAAAAAAACAACAAAACTCTCACCAAAATAAACCTCAAAAAATCTGCAGAACATCCATGTGGAGCCAGGCCCATCATCTTTAAAACAAGACATTTGGTGGAGTTTGGCAGGCAAACAAAACAAACACAAGTCTGGCAAAAGTAGCTTGCTTGGGAGAATAAGGAATAAAATATGATTGCTCATTCTGGTAGAGGTGGGGAGAGGAATGGTTATGGCATGTGAATTTTGGAACTGACCCATAGAGCTGGGTAAAAATGAAAACATTTGGAGACACGAAATGGAATGCATTAAAATAAATAGGAGAAAGATATGCTCAAGTCAAATTGGGTTCTGCTAAGTGAAAAAGTTACTTCCATCTGGCCCAATGATGGAAAGATGCCTATATGTTTAAGACTCACAGTTCAAAATTATGAAGAAAGAGTCAAGTTATGGAGCTATGCATCAGATCAAGACCCTTTCCTCAATTCAATATCTATGAAAGGGAATGCACGGAAACAGTTCCTCAGTAGTACATAGCCTAAATCTGTGTGCATTTTGAATCCTGAGAAGGGTCAAAATGAAATCATAAATATTGAACCACAGAATCATAAAATTCTCCAATGCATTGTTTCAAGAAAAAAGAGAAGAAGAAGAAGGAAAAAAAAAAAAAAAACACAAACATTCCACAAGGTGTTTGAGCACATCATTAAGCAAAGGTCACATTTTTTCTCTTGATGGAAGGATAGGCAGAAGATACAATTACTGTTACATAGATACATCCAAATCATTCTGATTTTCCTCTGGAGTTTCCTACCAGCCTAATCAGTGTTTACTTCTGCCCATTATCAACACCTGAATAAATGACTTTGGGTAGTATGAACTAAAAAACTGACATTTGTGAACTCTCCCTTTATTACTACTGGACCTAATTCTGCAAAGACTGGAGGGTGTGTATTCTCAGGTTCAATGGGATTTATGAAAATATTATTGATTACTCTCCTATATATGAACCTAAAAGCCAAAGAATGATGAATTTGGAAAAATTCCACACTTGAGTACTAACATAAAATGAGAAGGGGTTACAGGAATGTCTACAAAATTTAATACAGATACCTTTACAGCCACAAGCTGTACTAGATTCTGCAGCATGTACCAGAATTTTAATCTTCACTAGCGACTGCCTGTTCAACAACTTACATTTTTCACTTAAATAATGCTTTATTTTTTGTTTAATAAATGAAAACAACAATCCAAATTTAGAATGAATTGTAAAATAATAACAACTATTTTGAGCAACTAGGAATGCAAATAATTTTGGTAAGTATAAAACTATTTAAACGCCTTTTTTTTTAAGAACAGCTCTCTCTGATCATATTTCTGATGGGATGAAAATTTAAGTGAAATTCTTTCCAAGAACAAATTTTAATTTCTCAGTTCACACAAGCTTTTGGATGCCATCTCAAAAGAGATGTACACCTTTACTATGTAGCCATTCTCAATTTTAAGCATGCTGGAAAATTTATTCAGTTTATATCCATTTTTTTGAATTCAGGGTACTATAAGAGAAACAATAGGAAATAAATAAAAAGTGTCATGTGCAGCCTTGAAATCCAGTCCCAAATTAAAAAAAAAAATAAAAAGAGTAAAATAATTTTAATTGTACATAGAACAGAGTAACAAGTGAAATATTTCAGCTCAGGAAAAGGGTTATTTTTAATTGACAGGAATTAGCAACCATTGGACAAAAAACAAAATAGTGTTAAAAAAGAAAATCAAAGGAGGGGTATTAAAGGTGACTGACCAAAGTGTTAAAAATCCATGCAGTGTTTCTGTGTGGCCAAACAAATAATCCTGAATATTTGGCACGCGTAACCAAAAGAAGTGCCAACTTGGACAGAAGCAGCTGATAACGTGGTGGAAGAAATGGCTGATGATCTCCCCCTAGACTCCTGTGGCCTTGTTTTGTCACAGAAGTGGTGGGTTATTATAATGAATATTGAATACTATATTTAAAAAAAAAAAAGAAACCCTACTCATCCCCCTAACCTCACTTCCCACCCCCAAAACACAGTGTTCTTTCTACACCACCAAGGCAAAGAAAACAGGTCTCCAGATATTTGAAGGATTTTTACCCAGGGCTTTTTTAGCCCTAGGTCTCTTTCTTACAAGCCTTCTGGTTTTACAGATTCCCCCACCACTTGCTCATTTCAGGAAAAACAAAAATGGTCATATGCATGTCCCTGTGTTTAGTTTTCCTCTATATTTTCTAATATTTTTTTATTACTTCATGCTCACAGTGGTTAGTAGAAATACAACTAATAATAATGCTCTTTCCTGAGATTAGAGTGATATATAATTGTACTAATTCAATGTTGCTTCCTACAGAGAGTTTTCATTTTTTACTTAATGGAAACATCAATGTTAAACCATTTTATCCCCTTTTATATGATATACTGCAGAAAAATCACAGTGTCTGAACATCAGTTCTCCATTCTAAAAACCATAGATACAAACCCTTGCAAGGGAAACAAAGGCAGAAATTCAGTCTAGACTCTGGTTTGTGATTATCTGTAAGCTAGAGTAAAGGACATTTTGGCTTGAAATAATAAACTGATTGGAAATGAAGCACTAGAATAGCTGATGATGAGGAGGTTTATTGGCACTGCTCTGGAAGGAAAGAAACTCTCATAAGCATGAAGGGCAGTTTTACCTAATGCACATTGTTAGAATGAGTAAATGAAATCAGGAATCACATATCTCCGAAGTAAAACTTGGAGTCAAACAACACTCACACAGCTAATTAGTAAATGTATATCTGTAAGTATTTAAGCCCATGCAAACTGCTGAAAATTAGGGACACAAAACATTTGGTGCCAGAAGCAAACAATGCTCTCTTTCACCCAGCCAAGGGATGCAGCAGTGAATGCTCAACACTAAAAAGCAGCAGCTGCCTCCTGTGACCAAGGCATTGGCAGATCCTCCACTGGTTCAGACTGAGGCTAACCCAGAAATTTTGCAATCTGCATCTCTTATCTTTCCATGCCCAACATCCAAGTCCTTTGTGGGGCGTCAAACAAGATCCTTATGTGGCATCAGCTGAGATCAGGACTGAGCTGATCAAACAGCCTCAGGCCTTGACAAAGACAGGAGTAGAAATAGAATTGGGTGTGGTCAATGAAAAACCTTTCAGAAAGTTTATAATAGGAAAGTTGTTAGCACTATAACACAGCCCACTTCCATCTCCTTACTTAGAGACTATTCTGCCTTCAGAAATTTGTTTTGCATAAAGGAAGGTGGGTCAACCCCTTTGAATAAAATTCAATATACACAGTGATATTAACATAGGGTCCTGATATATTTATGGGACAATATTTAAAATTAATGTCTTTGTTAAATTACCTGTTTTCCTAAATGTTTAGAAGATGACACTTTCACAAGTTCAAGGAACTTGTGTTCTCCTATCTCATTTCAGGGCCTCCTCACATCAGCATTTCTATGTATATGACAATGAAATTGTCAGAAAACCATCTAGGTATGATTTACCTAACTTTTTACTGCTTTACTGATTTTACAGAAATGAAAAATGTTGCCTTTAAAAGAAAATATAATTAATCTAGAACCAAACATCCAGGAGCCAAAACCGAAGTAAGCTTCAGAAAGGCATTACTTAGAACTGGCAATACAGAATCATCCAGATACATTTAATTTGCTTCCCAACAAATTAGCTCTAAATTTAAAAGACAGAAGTCATTCAGGTGAGAGCTAGAGCCTACAAGCAGATATACTGTAGAATGTGAACTACACATCTGGAGTGGGGAACTATTCCAAATTTATTCCAGCATGGCAGGAGGAAATCTTGGCAGGGTCTACCAAGGTCCTCTTTCTTTCCAAGGATGGATGAAGGAGCAAAATAAGAAGCTAACCCTTGGAAAAGTTTGTAGCCAGCATATTTGCTGAGCCATTGGATGTCCTGCCCAGAGCTTAGATGGGGCCACCAGCATGAAGTAGCTCTGCCACAGCCAAGCATCAGCATCACTGCCTCATCTCCAGCTTTGGAGCTCCTCCCATGGAGCAGCACTGCCCAGTAGCATTTAAATGCTTCATTCACAAGTAAAGCAAGGAGACAGGTCCACATTTCTCCTACTAGAATGGAAGAAGTTTTTCTCCACTGCCTCCAGACAACCCTTGGTCAAAGTTTTGTAGCTGTTTTCTTGGGACTTTTGTAGCTCCTCAGCTCCAGCTGTCCATGAATCAGCTATTTCATGACCTATTTTCCATATGCACATGTATTTTCCCTTATCTCCCCTTTTTCTGTAACACAGCAGTGTGCACTAAAACTAAGGAATGCAACTCCTCTTTAAGCATTTGTGTTTCTAGTGTTTCATCCACAAAAAAATTCAAGCAAGCAATAAACTTTCCTCCCTCTGTGCCATTACTTGTAATGGTAATCTGTTCAGGAAATTGTCTGCTGCTGCTGAAATCACAATAACCATCTCATTTGCAGCAAGGCAGTCATATTCAAACATAAAATGCAGTAGAATGCAACCTCTTGAGACAGTCCTATGTTAAAGTTACTAATAAAGGCCCAAACTCTTTTTCCATTAAAAGTACAGTGACTTTCCACTCAATTCAATGCAATTTGAATTGGGTCTAAATTACTCTTTTTGAACATTAGGTCAAAATTTCATCATGTGCCCTGGGAGAAGCCTGGTAATTCTACCCTGGGACTCCTTTCTGTTGGGCATTAACTAATTTTACATTATAGACATCTCAAAAGAATTTCACTGCATGGTTATAAACCATTTTTTCTTCCAAAACATAAAGAAAACATTATAATCAGGAAAAAGTGAGCAACTATAGAAAGCTGTAGAGTTTTGACTCTTTACTTGATTTTCTTGTTTTGGCCAGGATAAAGTAAATCAAAACATCTAATAAATTCAGCAGTTTATGGCTCTTTCTTTCCCATTCCTTTGAAGCAAACAATTGAATGCTATTAGAAAAGAGGGTACCTCATAATTCAATATCAAGATTTTTGGTAAAGTGCTGCAGTGTCATCCTAGGTTGTCACTCTCATATTTTCTGAAAAATCTCTTTGCCCAGGATTTTCTCCTGGGAAGCTGAGAAGCTTCAGAGAAAAATGAAAACAATAATTATCTGATTTGCTTCTCTTGTGTTTTGTTGCTTTGGAATGTGTTTGGCTATTGTTTACTAACAGGTGTTTGTTTCATTGGTTTCTGCTGTGAATTGTTTTGACTTAATGGCCACTCACGGCCAAGCTGTGTGAGGTGCTGAAAAGAGAGCCACAAATTTTCATTCCTATCTTTTAGCCTTCTGTCTGTATCCTTTCTGTATTCTTTAATATAGTTAAGTATAGTATTCTTTAATATAATATAGATCATAAACTAATAAATTAACCCTCTAAGAACATGGAATCAGATTCATCATTTCCTTCCAATGACGGGGGTCTCAGAGAATACCATACTAGGTTTTTGTTTTTGAAAATTTCTGTCATAGTCGAAAAGTCATCACTTAATACAGAAATCAGGCTTTGCTATACTTTGGCTATTCTACCTCCCAGAATGGTATCATTCCACTGACATTCAGAAGGAAGATATTAAGTCAAAAAGACAGACATTCTTGCTTCAGACCATGAATTTCTATGCAAGGTGTAGATGTAGGTGCATAGAACTTCTGTCTTTAGAGAAGCTTCCTCTGACTGCGGACCTCCTCAACTGCACGTGGGCCAAAAATACGATGCTGATCCACAGAGGAAAAAGTGCACTTCACAAAGTCATGAAGGGGTTTTCTTTCTCAAGCTACACAGTGAGTCACAAAGGAGATATTTGTTTAATGCTCACTTTGCTTCCCCATGTTTTTGCTTGAAACAATTATGCTGAGCTGTATCCATCAGCTTCAGCTCAGTGGGTCAGGCCACAGAATTTATTTCAGGAGGTTTTAGGTTCTGCTGACACACCATCTGATTTTCACTTCTGCCAGACAGTTGGGTTTTTTTCTTTATGCAAAGACTATTTGAAAGACAGGAAGAAATAAAATGCCTATAAAACCCATACATACAGAGAGCAAAAAAGAATATAAAAGAGATGAGAATTTGTTCTTGCTGGGTGACTACAGAAGGAATGCTAAATTTATGTGAAAGTCACTCTTGTCTTATAGAGGATATCAACAGGTCAAGAAAACATTGAGCAACCATAGCAGTGTTCCAAATAAAATTGAAGATACTGAAAGTTACCATACTCTGGACTTGAGGCAGAAGAACAAAGGCAGGCACGTAGTCTTCACTTACAGCAGACAGAATGCATGACCTCCAAAGAGAACTAAATCAATAGATAAACAAATTATTTTTTAAACCTTGGAAACTCATAAATTCTGCTGCATAAATTCTGCTTCTCTACTGACACCAAGGACAACCTGCTGACTCTTCTCTGATTGCAGGTGGTAAATGTAGTTGGAAGTTATAGAAAAACAATTCCAGGATCTTTGTCAATCAACAGAAGGATTTTTCACAATGCAAAACAAAAGGAAAGATGGTCTAGCCAAAAACATGGGGGAGAGAGTGATCACAAAAATCTTGGCTATTAGGGGCAGCCAACATAACTGAATGACTGAGAAGCTCTGTATTAACACATGAGCATATTGTTGGATTCATATATACTAGCATTTTAATGCATTAAGTTTGTAATAAAAGGTTTTCAATGCACCTATCCTTGATGTCACATGGTTTGTTCTCAAGCACACATCTTGCACACTTGAAGTACTTTATCTCCTGGCAGAACTCAGACTGAAGTCACACAGATTTTATCCAGCACATCCAGGCTGTCTCTCTCCTTTACAATATCAAGGCCATCCTACCCAGCCTCTCTCCCCTCTCAGGTTTATCTCCAACTCCAGCATAAGTCTCTTCATGCAGTCCAGCAATCCAACCACCAGTTCATCCTCTGTCCTTTGGTCAGCCAGAGCTCCTTCCTAAGATCCTCATCTTATCTTAGTCCTGTTCCCACTCCTTTTTAGCCATGCAAACACAGCATTTATTTACCACTTAACTAATAACCACTCCCATTCATCTGCCCAGTTCCTATCCCATCTGAAGTTTAATCCTCAATGTTTAATTCATATTGCTGTGCTAACTGATCGTAACAGGATGCTCACTAGAAAACATGACAAGCAAATTCCTTGGTCTCAGTTCCTCTGGTTGTACTGGTTTGACCTGTTCAACTCAGAGCAGCAATTTCAAGGAAAGCCCCATCTTAAGGGAGGCAAACATCCAATACATATGTAATCTTTTGGAAATGCAGCTGCTAGAAAAATCTAATAAACTTGACCAAGAATGTGTGAAATGCAATTTTTTTCAAATGTTCATAACTTTGCCAAATGTGGGTGGATTTTTACAGGCGTAGTAAAAAAGCATATCCAGGTTATAAACTTCAAATCCCTCCACTACACTAAGAAAAACCTAGATGCTCAGAAAGAAAATGTACCTAGACATTTAATGTCAGCAAAAAAACCCTAATATTGCAAGATATTCACTGAAAGCCTGGCAGTTCCATCCAGTAAACTGACAATCTAAAAGCTTCAAGTACTAAAATAAAAACCACACAGAATAAAAAACTTTTGCAATCCTCAGCCATAAACATGAAAATTTTCTATTAGAGGAACTGAAAAAGACTTTGATATTTTTTTTTTTATCCCTGAAGAAATAAAGTTAAAATATATTTTAATCCCAAACAGACACTTCACCAGATCCACCACACCATCTGATACCATGCAAATTACATAGCTGACTTTAGGAAAGGCCTGGAATTTTATCTTCTTTTTCGCCTATTGATGCACATTATTATCACATTATATACAGTACCTAATAAAAACTAAAGAAGAAGAAATAAAAAATTAAAGAAGTCACAGATATTTGATGAGACAGGCAAGACAGTACAAGTATTTTAAACAAGTCCTACAGTGAGAGCACAAATGGATTTTCTACAAGTGCTCTGAGCTCTCCTTTGGGCAAAACACGAAGGCTGTGTGCCCTCCTTGGCTGGATAACCCCACAGACAACTGCCATGTTAGTATTTCTCTTGGTTGTTCTTGAAAAGCTATTGCTACTTATTAATGAACCCTACTGTAGGTCATCATTTCAAGAGGAAACAGACTCTAGAAGAGGAGTGGAATCTTTTAAAGGATCGAGATGTGTTGATGTAGAAACGAAAATGTTGTAGCTGCTTAGTGGCCCCATTAATAAAAAAAGGGCCTAGAATGAAGGACATCTTATAGGAAGTCCTTCTCCCCAGAATAAATGGTGCTGTGTAGCACCAAAAGAACAAGCCCAACCACACCAACAGAAGGAACTGCCATTTGATCAGTATTGCAGACACACTGTGTAAAAAATTTGCCTTACTGTGTAATAATACTGATTAATTATCTTGTTGGTTTTGTTTTCTAATTAGATAATCCCAATAATTTATCCTGTTCTATTACTTTCAATATATTTTACTGAGAAAACTGTTTACACAGATGCAAAGCAAGACTGTAATTTAGCAAGAAACAGGCATCCTTCCTTTGCCTTACCCCTCAGTGAAGCTGCTCCTTCCTGTAGGAGGAACAGCCAAAATCCAAATCATTCCATTTCCCATACATGCAATTCCTATAGCTTCTAGGCAAGCCCATTTGGCAGATTTTTTTTTTTCCTATTAAAAGCATAAATTGCAAAGGCCCCTCTAGGTTAAAATTTCTTTTTTCCTTAAACAAAAAGGTATTTCAAGCTTATGGAATACATTTATCTGATCTCCAGTACTACCCAAGTAACAGCACTAGATCTTAAAAATGCCTTTGGAAAAAAAAAAGACATGCAAGATTTATGTAAATAATCTGGACAAGCTCAGGCCTCTTTGGACAAACATTAAGTTAAAGATATGCCAATCCTAAGACTGGCATAGAGAGACCAGTGAAAATAACTGTTAGTAAACTGAACTGAAAAGATTCCGTTGAGCTTTGATGGCAAAAGATTTGTTATGATCAATTACAGTGAAACCTGGAGGCATTTATGCTGAGGTTTATAATCATAACAGCAGCAGCTGGGAGGGAGTAATTAGTTAAGTAGGGGGAAAGTCAAGGTAAATGGTCTCTCCAGTGCTGCCTTTTGTACAGTGTTGCACAATAACAATTTTAATGCACAAATCCAACTTCTCTGTTTATGAATTAGAGTCCTGTCTTTGCCAGTCTTTCACTCCATGTGCTGCTAATCTTATATTCACTGCTACTGAGCACAGCCCGCATCAGAGGATGTCTGGCTGCATTCCTAGTACATTGTACCAATAAATATTAACTCCCCTACTCCTCTAACTCCCACAAAATAACTCTGCATGAAATGTTTATGTATGTTTATGACCAGTATTTATGAGAAATTAGGCTTTATTTGATAAAGTTCTGATATCCGTCTAGAAAAACTAAGATAAAGTAGCATTCTGCCAGCTAGCACAACCAGTTAATTTCATTTAAAGGGAATTCTTGGCACATTTACCTTTGGTCAAGAGCTACAAGCTTACTGCAATGAGAAAGTTTATTTTCTGACATTAACTGTTTTGTCATATAGTAGAATCATAGAACGGATTGGGTTGGAAGTGACCTCAGGGATTATCTGCTTCCAATCCCTCTGCCATGGGAGAGGATCTCTTCCACTACACCAGGCTGCACCAACTCTGGTCTTGAACACTGCCAGGGGCATCCACAGCTTCTCTGGCAACCTGTTCCAGCACCTCACCACCCTCATAGTAAAGATTTTCTTCTTCACATTTAATATAAATCTATTTTCTTTCAATTCAAAGCCCCCATGTCCTATGGATAAATGCCCTTGCAAATCTTCCTCTCCAGTTCTCTGCTTTAGAAACGGTATGGCTGCCACAAGGTCTCTGGAGCCTTCTCTCCTCCAGGCTAAACCCCAATTCTCTCAGTCTGTCTTCACTGGAGAGCAGTTCCAGCCCTCTGATCATCTTCACAGACTCTTCTGAACTCACTCCAACAGGTTCACATCCTTCTTACGTCTGTGACCCCAGAACTGGACACAGAACTCCAGGAGGGGTTTCACACAAGAGGAGAATCACCCCCTCAACCTTCTGGCCACACTGTTTGTGACACAGCCCAGGACACAGGTGGCTTTCAGGACTGTGAGTGCCAACAGAAATATTAAACAGCACCAGGGCCAGTACCAACACCTCAGGGATGTCACTTGATATATCTGGCTACCTCTACTCACAGATCTGTGCTGTTAGATAACCTTAACCTCCATCTGTCTACAAAGCCACCTTTCCTCCCTTTACAGACAGGTATTTTTTTGTAGGCTAGATTTCCCTCAGTTATCATTTGAGTAAATTCTTTGCCTGATCTGAAATAAGAAATAATGTAATTTTTAAAATTGCAAAATCTTTTAGTGACAGTCTCAACTGGGCAAAGAAGAAAATTTCTCCTGAGAAATCAAATGCTTGACTAAGCCTACAAGAGCAGCACTACTACTTTTTAAGAAGACAAAGATAACGAGATCTTAAATTCAGGGTAATTTTATTGATCAAACCATTCTAAGAAAACTACTTGTGACTATGAGCAAGATCATCCATCAGAAGGGGACTGTTTGGCCAACTCCTTATCCCTATTCTCTAGTTAAACTACTCACAGTAAGATGTACAATAGCTATTTAGCTCAGGTAATAATAAACAGGAAGTTCTAAAAAAGAGGAAAATGCACAAATGCACCTTAAAAAAAATTATGTGACCTAAAGTATATTCACAATCATGGTATTCAACAATACCATTAGACAACACTTGACAATTCTGGGCAACAGTGCCCTGTAGAAGCAAAAGTTAATGTAATTGTATAACTAATTTTGTCTAAATTAGCATTATGTAAGGTTTACACAAAACCTTTAAAAGAGTAAAAATATTATAAATTGTGTTGGCAAGTAAAAAAGAAAGGCCATTCACTCACTCTGAGACATTTCAGCAATGTGGCTTGTATTTAGCAGAAAAAGAGGAGATTAATATTTTTTCAACTCTTGGAAGCTAGCATTCAGGTATCCAAATCAAAGCTGGTCACCTTGAGTTCACCTGCTCACTGGGGAGAGAATCAGGCACTTCTAAAAGGTCAGCAATCAGATTTGTCTTAGCTTCTTATGTAAGCATCCCCAGGGACTGAGTGGCAGAAAGACAAAACCAGTCGAATAGGGAGGCATTTATTTCAGATACTACAAACAGGGAGTGGAGAGAGGTGCACTTTTAATATTAATCAGAAAGTCTTAGGAATTCTTTTCTATACTCATAGATCAGCACCAGAGACTCAGCAGTCTTCTTTCAAGGAAGGCCAGCAGTCATCATTTTGCTTCAAGTTGAAGCTAGTTACCCCAGTTTTATCCAACAGTCTCTCAGAGCATTATAACACAGATAACTTCAAATGTGCTAAGTTCCTCATTTCAAGGGACACAAATTCCTCTTTTACAGGCATTGGCTGAATCTTGTGGATAGAGAAGTCTGGCCCAGGAGCTACCTGAGTTTCAAGTGCTCTTGCAGAGTGGCCCTATTTTGTGAACTGCTGGCACAAAAAGATAGCAAGCGTAGGCTTGAGTCTGTGGCCATCTGCATGGGACATGTGGATGAAATTGGAAGGTTGGGTTGGCAGTCTCTGCAAGGACTATTGGACACATCAGTAGCTGAAAATCACAAGTAAGAAATATATCCTACCCAACAAAATTCAGAGTTTTTGAGTTAACAAATATCACAGATGCATCATGTGCCACAAGCCCTGAGAAGGCCTGTGCCATGGCTGACTTATGTCTTAAGGACTGACTCTAAACATCAAGCCTCTGGAATATTATGAAGATTAACTTTAAAAGAACAAAGCAATCCACACGTTCATCTTATAAGATAAATTTCAACTAATATGTTTTCCATATTCTCCTGTTTACTTCCATCATAACAATTGCATTTTAAGCTTTTTGAAGGCTCAGTGACAGCCCCAGCTTTACTACCATGTTAGTTTGGGACTTGGTCCAAAGGCAACTTTAATAAGACTCCTTTCCAAGTGCATTGGAAGCATTTGTCCTGGTGAAACAGACTTTCTTCTCCACAGTCTCCCAAAGAATCACACTTTTGATCATGAGAATTCTGTTAACAAAAAAATACTATGATACTTGTAAAATGAAAAACATACACATGCCAATCCTCCATGAAAAGCAGTCTGACTACAAATCTGTAGTCTGTAGTCCCAGGCTTTCCAGAATTTCAGAATAACAAATTCCAACTGGCAGATTCTAGTTATGTGAATTACCATTGGGTAGGTAAAAAAGCAAGAAGTTAAAGCAACAGCAGAAGTGAAAGGGAATACAATTCCAAAATAAAAAGAGAGAAAAAAACCCCAAAACCCAGCACCCAAAAACATTACTCAAAAAATCTGTTCAACCAGCATGAGCAGACAACCTTGGAGAGCTGACAGGTTGCAAAGCAGATTGCTGGCACTGTGTTTTGACTTGCCAGAGGAGAGAAATGACAACCAGAATACAACAGTCTTCCTGCAAATACTTCAAGCAAGGGTAAGAGACTTGAAAATAGACTTTAGCAAGTCTCAAGGTGTAGTCGAGTCAGGCAGCAATGCAGGAATACATTCATTGCATTCTGAAGCTTCAATCTTCTCAAAATAAATTTATTTTACTTTTAAAAGGCATAAAGAAAGCTTACCTCAGATCACAGAATCTGACAAGTTGGAAGGAACCCACAAGTATCATTGAGTCCAGCTCCTGGCCCTGCACAGCAGCATCCCCGAGAGTCCCACATGTGCCTGAGAGCATTGTCCAAATGCTCCTTGAGCTCTGTCAGGCTGGGGCTGTGACCACTGCCCTGGGGAGCCTGTTCAGAGCCCAGCCACCCTCTGGGGGAAGAACCTTTTCCTAATGCTCAACCTAAACCTCCCCCAGCACAACTTCAGGCCACTCCCTCAGGTCCTGTCACTGTCACCACAGAGCAGAGATCAGGGTCTGTCCCTCCTCTTCCCCTCATGAGGAAGCTGTAACTGCAGTGAGGTCTCTTCAGTCTTCTCTTCTCCAGGCTAAACAGACCAAGTGAACTCAGCTGTTCCTCATACAGCTCTTCACCATCTTCATGGCCCTCAAAGAAAGGCTTCTCTGTAAGAAGAGGGTTGTCTACATGTCTGTCTGACAGAGTAGTAACTTATTTGGAAGTTTCAATCATGATGATCTTCATTTCACCCTCTCTGTTCCACTTCAAGAGTATTTATTTCCCTCTAATTCCTAAACTGTACCATGTGTAAAATAAGAAAAATCACCAGACATTTTACCCAGTCATGACAACAAAGTAGAGTAGCAGGAATTAAGCTGTTGCAGCATGCACACATCATCTCAACAAGATGCTTTTAAGATGTTAGGACTTCATTTAAACACCATGTCAATGAACACAAATCAAAAATTCATTGTGTCCAAACACATGTACATCAGCTGTGACAGTGTCCAGGCTGTTGAGTTATTCCATTTTGAATCAGACAAATGTGGTGTTTTCAAAGCATGTTTCATCCTTAAGGTACATATGTGGTAAGTACATGGAATTAGAAGAGGACCAGGGCATCCTGTGCTTCCAAATGAAGCTTTATGACAGTAAAACCTACACTGACTTTATGGTCCATAGGATCTCCCATCACAGTGCCATTATAACAATTAATGCCATAGTCTGTACTCCTGAGTCTGCTCCCAGTTTGTTCTTCCAGCCTTGAGTGCTGGCCTTTGCACTGCTCAATGACTTTAACTGCAGCAGAACTGCCCAGGCTCACAGCCTGGGGGATCTTATCTTCATCATCTTGAAGAGGTTTCCCTCCATCCCATTTCAGCCTAAAATATTAATATATTTAGAGAAGCTTTTTAATGAGGATTTATTATACTCATGCCAAAAACACAAAGTAAAAGCTGGTATGTCATCCAATTGCAGGGTTAAGTGCCTGTTTCCAGGACAAAAAGAAAGACAAGTTTCCTACTATTGTACAATATTTTAATTTTCCAATAAAATAAAATAAAGAAAAATTAATAAAGGGAGGGGCAAAAATATCCAGTGGGTAGAAAGGGAAAGACATAAATAAACTGACATTAGTGAAAATTCCACAAAGTCCTTAAACTCATACACAAAGTGTGTGGTAATAATATATTTTCTTATGCTAATTTATGCACATAAATTTATGCACTCTTTATCACCTCAATCTCTGAAATATTTACATCCAAATTAAAGTTGCAGGACTACAGTGTTTTCACAGAAGAATCAAATGTTATTTTAGAATATTTTCCCCCAGGTAAATCAAATAATTGAAGTTCAGTGAACACATTCTTGAGAGCTCTCAAATAAAAGCAGATCTTCTGTCAAATACACAAAGGAAACATGGAAAGTAAATTAAGACAGAATATAAGTACAGAGAGAGATAATAAAAACAACAACAGATAATGCTCTCTACCAATTGCTGAAGATGATAAAGTGGAAGTTTGGTGGGAACCCTTTGCCAGACCCAAATACAAAGACTCATAAAAGTAATAGTAATTTCTCAGGAGCAAAATCATTATTATACATGCATATTTCAGGGTAAGAAAACCCCCAAGCAATACAAAGTGTGCTCAGAAAGCAAGAAGTGTACCCAGCAAGAACCCAATTGTCCCTCAGTGGACACAGCACACAAATCCTTGTAGTAGCAGTATCCCAGCTGATCTCATCAAAGTGCTGACAAGGGAACACAGCCCCAAATTTCTGCTGTAGAAAATGCAATACACTTGTGACTCTTATGACCTCAGAGGGAAATCTGTGGCCAGCTAAAGGAGAAGAAGAAAAGCTGTTTTTCTGTTCTCACCTTGTCTGGCAAGGTAATAGCTTTCAGAAACAGTGGAGACTGCATTAAAAGTGGAAGAACACTTGATTTGAAAGGACAGCTTTGCAAGAGAAATATTAATGAGAGAGACTGACAAGGGGTACAGCACACCCTAGAGCACTGATGACAGCACTGAGGCAGACAATGCTAGCCACACCACACAGAAAATATTTCCTTAGCTGTAAAGAAAAGTCCTGGGATATATCAGAGAACCAACTGGCTTCTCAATGAGCTTTTAAGCAACTGACAGAAGAAAGGTTTTCAATAACTCACTCAAAAAAAGAGCTTTTTTTTTTTTTTTTTTTTGGATGATAATGCATGAAAGTTATTCTGGAGGGCTAAATATAATTTCTATTATTAAAGTAGATCTATGGAGAACAGCTGAAGCATTTTATATGGGATAGGGCAGCTCTACACATGAAAGCAAGACCATCCAAGAAACACAACAATATAACTCTAAAGATAGCAAGTATAAATCTTGTCTAGCTTATTTGGAGTAAAGATAAGGGAGATTTATTTGATAACATGATCTGTGCATGCTTTCTCTATTAGGGTCTACTACTGATCAATTTTAGATCAATTTACTGATCAATTTAAGTGTGCATTACAGGCCTGATGAATATATCTGGTTCCTTTTGAGGGTTAATCTGTTACTTACATAGATAATTAAGGGATTTTAAATGGGAATTTTATTGACCTAATTCCTAATAAAAATCTTAGTGCTGCAGATGTACATGGTCCTTTATAAACAAAAGATGTGTTCCATTCTAATGGTACTGAAAGAGAAAAACATATTTAGAAGACTTTTTAAAAAGCTGAATTATTTGTTAGACATGTAGCAATGTTTGTGCAGAAGACTCAATCTTTCCTAGTTATTAGATCATTACTTTAGTACAAAGATCTGCACAGATTGTAGTCTCTAGCAGCCATTTTCTGTTGTGCACATGCAGTCTATTTCCTTGAGATTTTTATAAACATTTTGTTGTGGGGGAAAAGAGTTTAAAGAATTTATCTGAACTTATTTGTAAGCAGAATAACCTAATTACTTCCATAGCATAAATTCCATGCCATAAATTTCATGTATTGTTTACATTTCTTTTTTCCAGTTCTTTATTTAAATGATCATGAAGAAGTTTGCTATTCCGAAAGGACTGGAACAAATTCAGTTTGACATATTCTAAAGTAGCCTTTTATTTATCCTTAAAGTTTTATTTGCTGTAGTGTTCTGAGCACTACACAATAGTGTTGTTTGTCATTTGGCACAACTTAAAACAAAATAATAAGAAATTATATTGCTGCTAAGGAACACCATTATTTACTTTTTCATAATTACAACAATTTATGATATGCATACTCAGTGAATACAAAAAACCCTGAAGTACATCAGTAAGATGAATTACAGTGAGATATGAGAAATTTAATTAAACAATTGCAACCCTTCACCAGCATGTTCTATATAAAAGTAAAAATAAATTTAAAATAGTGAGTTTGACTGGGTAACCAAAGTATTTAGATTCACAAGCAACTGCAGCTATCCCTAAAATACACAATGAAACACAGTTCATGAGATTATTCCAATTTACTTGTGTCTCTAGGGAAAAATGTTTCTAGAATAGAATAGCTTCATTTTAAATCAATATATCAGAGTCAACAGCTAGACCATGTTACACATGCATACATAAGCACTGAGACATGAGGAAGTTTTGCACATTCTTGAAAATTTTAAATTGGTACTTCCTGGCTTATAAACTATTCACAATAGAAATATCCCAGCTGAATGCTCAGAGATCAAACATTCAATTTCTGTATGTCAGATGTGTACTCCACTTCATGTTATATACAGCAGCAATTCCTGGGAGTGATTTAGTTCCTGGGAGAGGACAAGAAAGAGGACTTGTAAGTTTATTTGATTCAAGGACTGCAGAGACAGCACAGGAAGGAGACAGGTTCAAGGAAGGAAACTGGGAACTGGTTAATATTTGCATCCTTTTGAATATACATTTTCCTCTCTATTGAAAATTAATTAAAAATCAAGAGCCAAAGGTAAAAATAACATGCTTACGAAATATTTGGGTAATTTTGATAATTTTTACATACCTGTTTAAGTGGATTACAACTCTGTTAACAATTTAAAAATCTTATAAAGATTGGGTAACTTTCTGCTTGACACTGCATGTCAAAATATGGAGAAGCAACAAAGCAGTAGCAAGAGATGCAATTGTGGCTTGAGAAACAGTAAAATCTCTAACTTTGGCAAAACAAAGTTTTAAACATTAGAATTTGCCACATGGTATTTAGGGATGTTGAAGTTTATGCTGCTCTACAGGGACTGAGATATATTGTGGGGATATAATAAACAGCATTTCTTACCTTAAGTTTCTCAACCAAGGAGTATTATGCATTCAACAAGGGCAGCAATCATTTAGGAGATGTGCCCAAGAATACGCTTCATTCTTTATGAAATGTTACACAACAACAGATTTAAGAGTGAACGGGCACTTCACTCAACAGGTTTTGCAGGAAGACCAATAAAATTAAGGTATTTTGTTGTTGTTGATGTTGTTGTTTCATAGTAATGTCCTTAGGCCTCAGGAAGATTAGGAGACTTTCAGTACAAGTTAAGATTTTAGTACAAGAACTTGTACTTCTTTAGTGAAGTACAAGGACTTTCATACAAGTTAAGAACTGGTTGGTCTTCTGAAAAACCTTCAGTCCAGCTGACCTAAGATGGATAAGAACATTTAAGGAAAGTGAATAAAAAACAAAACATTCTCCATTCCTTAAGGACAAAAGATTTGTTAGCACAAGTTACACAGAAACGCTGTGAAAAGAAGATGGGTTTCACAAAGTCTGTTATGTAACACAACTGTCTTCCCCATCTGTAAGCAAAAATTGCATCTAATTAAATGTGCAATGCTTTAAAGAATTAAAAAAGGCAAAGGGAGGGGAGGGGGGGAAAAGGAAGAAAAATCCAAGCCACTGACACTAGGTCTCAGCAAAAATGGAATTACTAGAAGCTAGAATCATTCCAGGAGATGGATTCCCCTGGCATTCTCTTCAGAGCTCTGGTATAAAGAGATGGGTGCACGCCTGCAAAGGAGCCTGTGTGCAGTAAATCAATCTGTCAGGCACTATCAAAGTACATAGTTAAGAATTCATGGGCTTTTCATGATGGGCATTATGTAACCAGACTACATTTCAACTCAAGTGGCTCAAATGTGACTTGAGTTTTACCTCCCTGTAGTTTTCTAGCCCATCTTTCAACACAAAAGTAATGACTTAAAGACTTTTAACCATTCAAATCTTTACACATTGACAAATCTGTTACAAAAATGAATAGCAGCAGCTCAGGAAAAAAAAAGTGTAAGAAGATACCATGATTAGTTCTTTGAATTTTTTTTTTTTCCAGGCTAAACACATGCACAGGATCTGGAACTCATGGCAACTATCTAATCTTTTCTTAGGAACTTGAGTTATGTGCAGGATTTGAACATTATGGATTCATAATCACATTTGTCTCCAAGCTGAAGGCAGCCCTTCTAAATGAGTATAGTACCAAAACCTTCTAACTGCTTGCCCACCACACACCAGATCAAGCACCAAAGTCATCTCTGAATGCTCTTCTGCCACCAAGAGCACCTCCAAGCTGCACACACTCCCTGTGACTAAGAATCCAATTTAGCTCTTGGAAGAGTCACAGAGACCTGTCTGTTTCTCTTTCCTGTCCTACAACAGAGGCATTTCCCTGGCTCTGATACATCAAGGGAATCATGAGGGGAATCAGGACCACTCCTGCAGAGTTATCTGGTGAAGAAGAGTCCAAGCAGTTAGAAGTCAATAGGATGTGCACTATGATCTCAGGTAAATAATTAAAAAGCAGCTCATACCCGTGTCCTCTCTCAAGTATACACATCTCTGAGTCACTCCACACAAAGATATAGGTAGTGATAGTGGGTTTGGCTAAACAGCTAATTTCTTTGTCACCTCGGCCACTGTCTGGTCCTTCTGACCTTCCATCTCTCCTGAGGCCCTGTGTTGAAGCTGGGGCAGGTAAAGCACTCCTGAATCTTGCCAGGTAATGAGGGAGCATCCTGGGGCAGATGGGGGAAGAGTTGCACGTGTGTCTGTGAAACAGCAGAAGCTGCAGAGTGGGTTTTGTGGGATTGTTGTTGGTGGAGTTAATTTGTAAACAGTGCAGCTCTGTGAAGAACTTAGGGCTGGAGGATGTGGAACCAATTACCTTCTTGGTATTTTTGGGTGGAGGGAGAGAAGAGATCCAGGAGGCCCAATGTTTTGGCGAAGTATGTAATTTCATGCAAATTGAAATTTTTTTTTTTTTTTTTTGTTAAGTCTACTGTTGGATGGAGAGGGTCCAATGGAGAGCTACAAAGATGTTTAGGGTACTGGAGCAGTTCTTATACAAGGAAAGCATTGGGGAGCTGGGCCTGTTTAGTCTGAAGAAGATAAAACTGAGAGGGAATCTGATCAATGCATACAAATATTTCAAGAGTGGGTGTTAAAAGGATGGGGCCAGATTCTTTTCAGTGCTGCACAGTGAAAGGAGAAGGGTCAACGGGCACACACTGAAACACAGGAAATTGCATCTGAATATGAGGTAAATTTTACTATGAGGGAGAGAGAGCAGTGGAATAGGCTTCCCAGAGAAGCTGTGGAGTCTCATTCTCTGCAGATGCTCAAAACCACAATCCTGTGGAATCTGCTCCAGGTGAATCTGCTTTAGCATGAGGTTGGACAAGGTGATGTCCAGAGGCCTCTTCCAACCCCAACTGTTCTGTCATTCTGTGAAACTGTGGGCACTAAGTGCAGGGAAATTATGTTCTTGTTGCTCATGGGGTAGCATCAAAGGCTGAAGAAGTTACCCAAATATATATCTCATGAAATGCATTTAAAAATTTGCCAAGAGTGTCTCAGCATTACTGTTTAGGAAAGTATTAATTGCAATGGGTAAAGTAATAAAAGTTGCTTTTGTTGATGAGTTAAAAATAGTATAAATATTGAAACAAAAAACCCAAACAAACCAGAAACATCTTAAAGCTTAGCCAAAAAAGGAATATCCTCTTCTATTTTACTCTCTTTGAAGAGAAAGCTTTGTTCTTTTTTCCATGGCAGTCAAGAGACTTGTATACTGCATATGTCTCCAAAACAACATTAAGAAGAAATTAAATCTCTAATAGTTCATAAATAAATTACTCCTAGTCAGATTATGAATTCATCCAAGTTTAATTATTATAAGGACATGCTCGCAAGTATGTAAAAACTTCTGGGTTTAAAAAAGCATACAAAATTAATACTGAGGAGTAAATGCTGTAGTAATTACTCTTTTTTCTTTGATACAGGCAAAAATCTTTCTTCCCTAGAAGAAAAAGTAATGGGAATACAGATTTTGATCTGTAGATGTGTGTATTAATATTACAGACTCAACTGAAGCTGATCCCCATGTAGACAGGCAGTACAGCAAATTCTCTGCTCAGTATCTCATTCTGGAAACTGTTTACTGAGACTAGTCACAGAAGTAAGTAAGTAAGGGACTGATTTTGCTGAAGGATCAAAGCTTCAATTTATAAGTTACATGTATTTTAATTAGATCTCATTCAGATATTGTACACTTAGGTAAAAATCTGTTCTGAAGGTTTCTGCTTCTATTCCTCTTATTCCTACCTGCCTCCTGCCCAGGAATAATAGAAAGGTCAACCATCAGCCATGGTGTGGGCTTTACACCCTAATTAAGGTGTTAATGAAGGTAGGTAAGGTGCAAACTATGTCAATGTCAGCTTTCAGATAATCTCTTCCTTGGTGTCAAGTTCAGAAGGCCAGCTCCAACCTTGCAATACCATCTGCACAAATCTGTTTCTGTTAAAGGGCAAACCAAGGGGAAGTTTCTATCTGAGTAGGGAAGTGGGCCTATACAGCCCTCTCAAATTTCTATATGTTGGTCCATTGTCTGCTTTCCAGGAAATTTAATTAGGTACTTACCCAGTTAGTCTGAAAATTCCTTGCCTGCCTTAATTGAATCAGCCGAGTACAGGTGATTCAATGATATTAGCCTTTCTGTATTTGCAAATTGGCACAGCATTTTATGCTGCCAGATATTGCCTGGGCATCCCCTCCTGGAATCCTGAGCATGCCATGAGCAGGGCAGCTCCCCCAGAGGTGAGTGCTGAAGTCCTAAGGAAAAGCACACTGAAGTCTGGCATCATTGGAAAGGGGAAGATCTCAGCATTGCTTCTTGGAGCAGCGTGAGGTTTTTATACAGCAGGAATATAATATAAAAAACAAAAGTTCCATGGAAAAATTACTATAACCTTAATTCACGCAGAAGTGCAGGGCTCTCTCTGCACAGTGATTTTTAGATGATCAGAATTATCTCTCATGTCCTCATTCCTTTTCACTGGTTCCCTATAAGCCCATAGATCCCTATGGTTTGAAAAGCATCCTTATCAAAATGCAAAGGGTGGCTGCTGGCATGCTACCACACACTGCCAAAAAAAGGCTGGGCTGACTGGGTGTCAAATCTATTTCTCTAGCATTTGTACTGTTTCCCTCCATTTCTGTGAAGGTGCTTGGCACTAAATCTGAGTAAGTCTTTCAAGGTGCTGAAAAACCCCACGCAAAGGAGAGCAGTGAGTATTTAAATGAGGCAGACTGGATCCTGTTCATCTTCAGAAGTTCCTCTGTTGAATATAAAGGAGAAAAAATAAAATTATGGTTGGCAGACAGAACCATATGAATATGGAATTGGGCACTAGCTCTCCTTGTCAAGTAACTGGTTACTTAAAATAGCAGACTGGATTCTGAATTGCATCAGGAAACTAACAGGTTTATCATGTAAAAGAACGAAACTTCAAAATGAGAATAAAGTACAATTATTTTGAATTAACTCCTAGGGTAATCAAGTATCAAAATGTAAAAAATCTGAATACAAAATAATTTACTGTAATAAAAAATAGTGTTCACATCAGATCTGTCACACTTTTTTGGCAAGTGAGATATCTAAGATGAAATGATTATGCAGGAAAATCAAATCATTGTATCTAGTAACTGATGAAAATCATTCAAACATTGCATAAATTAAAGATTACTTTAGTGCTGAAGATGGCTTTTTTTATGCATCACAGGAACAGGGTTTTACTGATTAATGTCAGAGGACATAAAAAACATTTTGTGGCTGATATGGTCTGGAAAAGCTGAAAAAATATGAAAGTCATTTTTATCAAGACCTTTATAGTAATGAAGCTGGAAAAGGTATGCATGTGAAAAACAAAAACTTCTTTCTGGCCTAGAGAAAAAAGATGTCAACAGGGAAAGTTAGATGCTGTAATGCCTGAGGTTAAAAAAAATTCTCCTCCAAGGCCTGTAGTTGTATAACTTGCATACTGAGGGAGAGTAAGACATTTTTGAGCACTATTTGGAAGTAATTGTTGCAAGATGTTGTAGGAGATGAATGGTTGAACTGATGCACTGTGGCAGTGGTTGGTGATCTTGGGAGTTGTTAATGAGTGTCAGGCACTTCAGCCACTGTCCTGCCTCCAAAAGGAAAAGTGGGAGGGAGGTCTGGCTGCCAAGAGGTTATGTGTACATGTGTGCAAAGAGAGGGGGCAGATGGGGACACGTTCTGGTAAGTATCTGCTGGGAAATCTAATATACTACTGATAAAGAAATTATATGATTTTATCAGGTACCCAATTCTACCCACTTGTCTGGATACTTTCCCATTCCTGATAGCCTCATTTACTTCAGGCACCCCAGGACAGACCAAAGTGAGAAGGGAGCAGAACAGGGAAAGGTGATCCAGCGTCCCTGTAGGTCTGCTGGGGAGGTATCCCATGTGCTGGAATGGGAATCCACACAAGGCAGAGAAAGCTAAGTGCCTGTGAAGTCTGACCTCACTGGCAGCACAGACCAGGTGGGTGGATGAGTCAGACTGACAGGGAACTCTGTGTAAACTCATAGTAGTAGCTTTCCATCTGCTGGCACTGCTCTCACATTCACAAGTTTGCTAGCTACCTCATGGAAAATGATGCACTCGAGAGTCTGTGTACTATAAAATGAATTTTACAAGCACCCAACACAAGCTACCAATTTATTCATGAGCATTTCTGTTCCTCCTCTCCCCTAATTTATGGCTTTGTGCATATTTTGGTCCTTTGGGCACAGTTTTTTGGTTCCCTGTGCAGTCAGTTGCTCACTGTCTCACCAAAGGCTCATGCACATCAAACCAGCCTGCCCCAAGCTTGGCTCTGCCACATGCAGACTGAGCTGCCTGACTTAGAGATAATGCCAAAATCTCTATTGAGAGCAGCCCCTGCAGTGCTGATATGAGAGTGCTGATGTGTGGGGGGTGGCCCCACAGCATCTCCAGGCAGTCTATCATGTAACACAGCTGCAGCTTTGCAGCTTTCCACAGCACACCGAGCCTTGCAGCCACCTCTAGAGCTTCAAAGCCTGCACCCAAAGTTGGTGGCAATGCTGCCTTTCACAGCATTGAGTCAATGATCAAACCCTGCCATAGGGAGGAAAAAGTAGGGGGGGGAAAAATCCTTAAAAAGAAACAGGGAAACTGGCTGGGGGGTTATTAGCAGGTGTTGCAAGTTATTCTCCTTCTAACTCTGTTTGTAAAATGGATTAGATTTCCAACTGGTGATGTTCCTTTAATCCAAATTGGCAAAATAGACCACCAGCTGTGGCAAAAGAACCTACAAGCTGAAAATATCTAAAATATTTATAATGATGTTTTTCTATTTAAGGACCAACAAAATAATACAAATAAAATATAAACAATATGTGAATTCATTAACATAAAACATTCAGCTTTTGCCTTATGCTGCACTAATATAAGGGTAGTGTATGCTTTTCTGTGCAAAATTTATAATCCCCTATTTTCCTTTCATTTAAAAGCATGAATTTACTCACACAAGCTACTAAATAATTTTAGCATTTTATTCAGGTATGAGTCAGATCCAAAACCAGCTTGACCAATTTCCTGGTGGGCTGCACCCTGTCCATGCCAGGAAGATGCCAGGAAGATGCTTTTCCCCCTGCAGTGCACTGGGACCTGAGCTGCAGGGGCACGCTCAAGTTCTCTGTAAGACCTAAGCAAGGAAGCTCTTCAGTGTGGGACTCAGTCAATATGAGAAATTTCCCAAATCACCAGCTCCACTGCGGGTCATGTGGCTGGAAACATGCATGGAAATTATTTCACTAGCTGAGAAAAAGCCCTGACCTACACAAGAGAACCCTCTGCTGGGATAAAGATGAGTTTGGACTGAACTCCTCCTCAGCCTGAGGAGAACAGAAGCCACATTGCCCATAATGTATGAATGACAGGCTGCAGGGCTGGCCCAGGTGGAGGAATACTCTGTGCTGTTGAAACTGAGGCATTGTGTGGGCAGGAAACCAAGCACTGTGGGGACCCAGGGAGACAAGGCATGGAGGAACAGGCTCTACTTCAGTACATGGGAAAATCTCCTAGAATGGAGAGTTTTAATCCATGGTGCCTGGTCTCTGGAGAGGTTCTGCATTTTTACCAGAGACTAATGTGACCTGCCTATATCTGCACAGCTCACCAACACAGGCCAGGGCACCAAGCTGCAGGGTCAGGCTCTGTTTCACCCCCTCAGTTCAGTCCCATCCCAGTGTTTGTTGGGCTGGGCAGAGAGTGCCCACCTGCCTCAGGCAGCCATGGGAGACACCAGTGGAGGCTGCTGAAGGCAGCTTTCTCCTGCTTCCTGGGAAGTGGATGAAAGTCAGCTACTATCATGCTACTATTATTTCCTTACAATGACTGCAGTAGGTTCTCTTCACTTGTTCCATAAAAATAAATCTGGAAGTGGCTCAACTCCAAACTGTATCCCTTCCCAGGATCCAAGGACAGAGATTAACTCTTGCCATGGGGTAGGAATTCAGACACCATTCTTATACATTAATAGATAACTTCTAGTGGCTTCTCACTCAGCTTCAGGTTTTCAAGTTGCCTCTTTGAGCTTCCAGTCTTACCCATTCAGTTGCCTGGGGCTTAGGCACCCAGTTTCCACTGTAGCATTGTCAGGGGGTCATTATGCAGAGCAACCAATGAGATACCAGCTTGTAAATGTGTCTTTTATAAGCCCTAGTCCTCACTCCATTCAGCAACAACTTTCTGAAATGCATAATGTGTTCATCAAACTGTTTTAATGTGGTTGTGCCCTTCATGTAAATAAAACACTTTTCCTTTTTTCTGTGGAATGAGTTGGATTTTTTTCCATCTTGTTACAACATCTGTTCAACAGAGTCAAGTCCAATACAGTTCTCAGGTCAGTTCCTGCAGCCTGAGCAAACAGAAGATGTTATTATCCTAATTTATCTGTGGGAAAGCACTGAGGCCAGCAGTTCATGTTCAACATTCCCTGACAGGCTCAAGTTCTTTCATTTTGGATAGTTCCAGAGCCAAGGAACAATGTCATTCTGTAGTGGGAAATTCAAACAGATCAGAAATAATTTGATTTTGGAGGATTCATGCTAGCATGAAGGCAGCTGAGGGAATTATTATGGGATCAGTTTCATCTACAACCTTCTGACATCATTGAGGCTCTTTCCTTGCAAACAATTATGTATGTGCTGAACTTTAATTATGCAGCTGTTAAAAGAGCCACATAAACAATATGCTGGAATCCTGGTAGCATTCAATACCAAAAAATTGCTAATTATGTGAGAACAAAGCTATATATTCATGAGCACCATCTACTGGCATATTCCTATTAGCTCAAAATTTGCTTATAAGCAAATATCACACAGATCCACAGAAGGGATGAGTTTGGAAGGGACTTTTGGAGGCCTCCTGGTCCAACCCCACTGCTCAAGCAGAGTCACTACAGCAGAATTCACAGGACTGTGTCCAGATGGCTTTTGAGTAATTCCAAGGATGAGAAAGCTCATACGTATACAAATGAACCATGTGTGACTATTCTTTTACAGTTAAATATATATAGAGATATAGATGATATAGATATAGATGATATAGATTATATAGGTATAGGTATAGATAGATATAAGAACACATTTCAAGTAGTAAATGTGGTTAGAAGGCAGCATAGTGTCCTTTTACTCAGCTCCTTTACACTAAGTGAGGAAAGGCATGAGGAAGAGATTCAGATCCAGAATAAGAATCTAGATGTAGGTAACTGCATATAACCTGGACTCAGAGTTTAACTGCCTAAAAGTTTTCCAACAATAGCTGAGATGATTTTAGATATCCTTCTTGTGGTCCCAAGAGTGCAGGAGTTCTATCATCCTATGTTCTACCGGACTTCTCTCCTAGATATTCCATATCACAGACTGTGCCATCTGGCATGGCACTAGAGATATATGTGCAAGGAAATTTTTGAGTACTCAAGAGACAACTTCAATACATGGAGGAGAGTTTCTCCTTCATAAGACTAGAAACTGCAGAAGCCTTAATTTTAACTTTCAAAAGTTATCTCCATAGGGCAAAATCTATGTTAAAATAGTTAGGAATAAACAATACTATAACCAAGTTTTCAACATTCAACCAATGTGCAGGAAAAAAAAGAAAAAGAAAAAAAAAAAAAGGAGCCCTTAAAGGCAATGGCAACTTTTTTTTTGGTTGTTAATTAAATAATGCTAGAGACTTTTTTGTCCAAGTATGTAAAGTCCCATGCTATAAGCACACATTGAGATTTTTACAACATATCAAGGTCTATGTCCTATGTAACTAGACTAAGTCTACACAGAAGAATCATTTTGGATCCTTCCACTCTGATGCAGCTCCTGTGTTTGAATGTTGAAGGGTATCAGTGCAAACAACCATGGCTCTGACTGACCCTTCAGCAGTGCTTAGGAAAGCAGCTGTGCTTTGGAGTACCTTCCCTGACTACAGGCAGAACACCTTCACTGACCCCACGTGCATCATTACACTGGCTTCTTAAAAATCAATATTAACTATATATCTGAGGCTCTTCATGCAGTTAGAATACAGAAACTAATAATAATAATAATAATAATAGCAATAATGATAATAATGATAATTTTATACATATGCAAACTGCATTTAACAAAGGTTTTGCTTTATTGTTTCACTGTAGTAAACCATGAAGGGGTTTGTTTGTTTGTTTGTTTTTACATCTGCAGCAGAGCTGTATCATTTCCAAGTGCATCACCTCACCACTGGACAAAGCACTGTTCTTCCCATGAGAGCATCAGCACCATAATGGATGTGACCCTGCATGAGCAAATCTGGAAAAACCTGATGGCTCTTCTTATCTGGATGTCAAGAAATGGAACAAAGATTAAGTTTCCAAGGAGAAGAGCCCTTCATCATTTTCAGCCAACTTTAAGCTTTGATTCCTATATTTATACAGTTCATTACTTTTTCACAAGAAGCAAAATGTTCTTGTTCCATAGCTGAATCAAGCTATGCATGAGGATTTAGCAGCATATATATTAATCATTGCATTATCTTCATTTTCTTAAAGAGAATATGTAACACAAAGGAAGACAACAAAAATTATTCTCCAAGAAAAAGCAACAGCTCAGCTTCACAACATTAACTTTGACAAATATTCATGAAACCATAACTTCAGAGGTCCAAAAAAGGAAATAGCTCATATTTAAATGAATTCATTTTCACAACTATTCTCATTAATCTTGTCTTATGTAGGCTTATATTTTAAACATAAAAGAATTCCTTGCTTCCATTTCCTAGGCTATTTTAGCTTCATGCTTTCTTAGAACAGCTGTACCCAACTTCATATTTATGCAAACATCTTCTTCACACTATTTTCCAGCTACTTTTCTGTGAGTTTATAGAAATGTGTATTGTCAGACATAGAAGGTACACTTCTTAAAAGCACTTGTGGGATTTGGGATCTTGGGTTTTATTTAATTTCAGTCGCAGCTGTGATTTCATCTTTATGGGTCCCTCAAAAACTAGTTGTTTGACAGAACAAGAACAAATTTGTTCTCCACAATGTCACTTAAACAGCAAGTTATTAATTTTAACTTCTGATGGATTTAATATAATCATCAGAATTTCCTGATTACAAGACTTACTTTATAACACAATGCAATTTTCAATTAATGCAATGGAATCTTAAATCAGAGTCTAGAAATTACACCTCCTAGATAGGTTGCTATTTCTGTGGATGACACCATGTTATTGTATTATTTCTTTGTATTCTCTGTTTCTCAATTTACTCATTTGCAAAGTAAATACTAAAAAAGCAATTATTTCATGTAGAAATTTTCAGCATCCAGACAGAATAATACAGGCTATCATTCTACAGTTGTTTACACTGAACCAACATTACACAGTCTTTCAAAAATACCTCTCTTTTTTCAAAGTGAGCTCTTTGGGTTTTCCACCCTCTGAAAAGTATTTTCTTCTTTGCAAATATTTTATGGTCCTTCAGTCCACTTAGTCTAGGGAAGAACAACAACATTTTTCTTTGCAAAAAAATCCATGGATGTGACCATGAAAAAGCTGTTTCTCCTATAGCTAAAAAAATCTATACAATTAATCTTGCTTTGCAGCAGCTGGAGAAAATCTGAGCTCCTAGAAAACTTTTCCTGACAATGAGAAAACAGCCCAATGTGACAGAATTGCACAATCAGAGCAGGGATGAGGTTGGCACACATCTCTGGAGACCATCTCATCGAGCCTCCTGCTCAGAAAAGAGTCAGAGCTGTTTGCTCAGGGCTGTGTCCATTGCATTATCTCCAGGGATGAATCCTCCACTACCTCCCTGGGCAACCTGGTTTTTGTCCACTTGAACAGCAAAAGTGTTTTTTTCCAATGCTTAAATGGAATTTCTTTGCCTCTTGTCCTTTCGCTGGGCACCACAGGTAAGAGCCTGGGCTCTGTCTCCTCTACCCCCTTCCTTCATGCATTGCTGAGATCCACATGGCATTTCTCTCTTCCCAGATCCCTAAGAATCTCCTTAAATAGGAGATTCTTCAAGTTCTGTGTTTCTGTGTCCCTTCCTTGGACTTTCTGCAGTCAGTCCATGTACTGGGCAGCCCAGCTCTGGACACAGCAGATGCCAATATAATGTGCTTGTTCCCAAAATGAAGATCTTAACTGATCTGAAATGGTATGATTATGTCTTCATTTATCCTCTTCAACTGAATTTTCATTAAAATCTGTGTCTTTTACCACCCTTTTACAGATGAAACACCTTGTAAAAATCAATGAGTGTTTAAGGTATGGATCAATGTTATAATATGGCATTTAGTCTTTATGTGAGAACAACCTGCTTTAATTGGCTCCTCATTTAGACTTAGGGTCTCTTCCTGGCAGGTTGATTAGTACAGATGCTCTCTCCTTTATCTCTGTACATCCTACTCTTTGACTTTGTAAACCGTTTCTTCTCTGCTGCCTGCTCAGCTTTGCCCATTGTATCTAATTCAACAACAAGCAAATAATGAAAAATATTATTGGAGATTTAATATTTAACACATCTTAAAATTTCTCTCTATGGAAAATTCAGATGGAGTCAATGGGTATTGTTGGAACAGACAGACTGCAGATTATTTAGGCTTGTGGTAAGCAAAATATTGCTAGGAAAGGATTTAGATAAGAAAGAAATTGCAAGCTAAAAAATAAATCAAAATATAAAAAAGAATGCACAATAACAACAAAGACTCTCTAAAATCCCTGCTTACGTTCTCAACAGTGATGGTTAGCCCAGCAGAGAAAGGAACACAAGTTACAATGATTTTAGACTACTTAACTTACATTAACTTGCACTGAGCTCAGTGTTCCTCATGTATAATACCATGCTAGTCTCACAGACAATTACCTGGTAAATAATTTTTTTTTGCATGGAAAAAATCCTCTTTCTAAATAAAGCTCTATTTCTCTACCAATTCAGTGGTGAAAACACCAATATTAAGAATATTTTACATTCCTTTGAAGAATCTTAAGAAAAAATCATACACATGATTTTATAAAAATAATTCCAAATTACTGCTAGCTGAAAGTCAAAGGTCAGACTATTTCTGACTGGGACAGAAGGGATAATGAGGCCATAAAACTAGCAGAAGATCCTGAATAAAACTAGGGAGAGGGAAAGTCCCATTTCCACAAATCCATGGGAATTCTTCAGGCAGACAATGATCTGTTTGTCATCTCAAGGTAGAGAACAATCTCAAGTTTATTTGCACAGAGCCTG
Source organism: Agelaius tricolor (assembly GCF_023055355.1). Lineage (NCBI taxonomy): Eukaryota > Metazoa > Chordata > Aves > Passeriformes > Icteridae > Agelaius > Agelaius tricolor. The sequence continues at coordinate 58,517,610 of NW_027269263.1, forward strand.
CTCTCTTATCTAAAGTACATCTCCTGCACAGCCTGAGGGGATGGATAGGTAAATATGTCCTGTGAATGAAACCAACAGCTCTCCATAGATTAGGTTCTCTTGCAGCAAGCTGGAAATTTATTAAAAGTTATTTACTTGAATTATGTATGCACCTATACACACTAAGTACTACAAACTCAGATAGAAAAAACCCTAAAGCAATGATTTTACAATCATATTAACTGTATGAGGGGAAACAATTAATGGAAGCCACAAATACTTGTGAAAGGAGTACAGCAGGATAAATTTATGATTAGCTTCATAAGCAGCTAGCAGATTGCTGACTGCCACTGAGCTCCACGAATGTGCAGCAGCATGGAGGGAAATGCTGAGGAAGGATTTGAATGAGCACAACATAGCAGCTAGGCAGACATTTGTCAACAAAACAGTGCCTTCAGTCAAAGTTATTCAGTTTATTTTTTTTTTCCTCCCTCAGGCAGTGGAATTTTGGGTGTGAGGCAAAGGAATCCTTAATCAGTTTCTGATTCAGCAACATTTTCTTTAACTAAGAACAGGTGCCATATGTTGCCTCCCATGAAGTGTTCCAGAGTATTGGACAAACACTGGGCATATGTTTCATAAATAAGCAATAGGCAAATAGCAAATATATTTGCAATATGCTGTAGTCACTAAGTACAGAGGATATAATGAGATTTTATGACAGCAGTATTTTTACAGGACAGGAAAATATAAGTATCAAACTTCTAAGCATGAAAATAAAAAGAAGTCAGATATGGCGTAACAGAAAATTTTATATGGTTTGGGAATTGATGTAACATGCAGTAGGAATTTCTGTTAAAAAAATCTCCTCCAAATCTGAGGACACCAGATGCAGGTACAAACAATAGCAAGCTAGTTTGAATATGGGTTTCAAACACTACCACATACCCAACTAAGGCAGAAAAATCAAAATAATTCTGAGCACCCTAGAGTTGGGTTCAATTTGTTTACATTAAAAGACTTCCTGTTATCATCAATACCTACCAGAAAGACAGCTAGAGCATGCTATGGAACAATTGGAGAGATTCTTCTTCAGCTCAGTGCATAATGCCAAACATCTTTTTAGAAAGAAAAAGGCAACACTGTCCAGGCAACACTGAAAAGATTCACCTCAGCTCTCCAGAAAACACAGACGTGCACAAGGATTAAATATGAAAAATAATATTTGAAATATTCTTTTCAGTTTCTATTACTGGGAATAAGACTAGCTGCACATTGCAGTAAAAAGAGATGTCAAATCATATTAGGAATATTTGAAAGTCTACTTTTTAAACTAGGATTAAGAGAGGGGAAGCTGTAAAAATAAAACTGGTTTGTGAGGCAGAGAATGTCATACAACATGATCAAATGGGCCACATTAGCTTTAAAACTCTTATCACCATAAGCATAAATGTAATTCCTGACTTGTCACAGATTTAAAGAATCCATTTGGACAATGTTTCTTCTCTTAAATCTCCTAATGATGTTGTCTATGGAGCTGGAATAGAAAATAACCAAACAGGGTCATCAGGAAACTAGACTGTGCAACAGGATGGGGTCAAAGAATTAGGACTGAGTGAGATAAGCTGACCCAGGAGACTTGGGTCTGACCCGAGGGAGTCAGGAGTATGCAAAAGAACATCACAGATGGATTGCTGCCTGTCCACTCAAACCAATGAAAGATGTGCTGTGCAGAAGCAGAAAAGCAGCCTGGCCACCCAGGACTATTAGGCCACCAGCCTGAAATGAGAAAGACATGAGGACCATATTCCTAGAGCAGGCTGTTGACTTATTTTCACAAATAGCACAACTGAAATGACTAACAGGGAAGGAGTAGCCTATGTGGAAACTGACAGAAACTCAGGCTAAGCTGAGGCTGTGAAAAGGCACTACCAACTCCCAGTCTCTCACCAAATGAACAGTGCTAGTGGAATCTGGAGTCACTCTCTAGGCAGCATCACTTAACTGGACAGTTTGTCCTTGCAGACACAGAAAGTGCACATGTTGCCACTCAGCACACTCACAGAGAACACCTTACACTGGCAAACTGCAACTTCCTTGGGTTTAAAAACAACATAGACAAGAAAAACTCCATCAATAGCAGTTTTTTTTCCCACATGATAAATGGCAAACTCAGTAGTAGCAGTGATGTCAAAGAAATCACTGTACTTTCTGACAATCCTCTTATTTGCAAGTTTAGGTTGAAATAAAACCTTCAATTAAAATTATTAAAACCTCAAATCAAGGTTGTTGTGTTACATAAATAAACATAACAATTACAGTTACTGGAGAACTGCCTATTTTTAAAACTATCAAAGTCCAATAATCTATTTTTCCTTGAGAGACAATTAGCCTACTACACTGCACACAGCTGAAACCCAGAGCACTCAGAGAGAAGTGCAGCCTTAAAAACTCGTACAGCAGACCTCAATATTTAAATTATCGCTTGCAGTGTTGAGCAATTAAAACTGCTGTGTATTTTCATTACAGCTGCTTGTGAGTCCAAAGAGCACTGTCACATGGCATGCTGCATGCACCAAAATGAATACAAATCTTTACTCAGGCTGGGTGTGTCTCCGCTAGATGTCAAGGGAGGAGGATGTCCTCACCTGTACCCTGCTGTCCTCCTTGAGCCAGCTAAGTGTTCTTCAGATACTTTCTCATTAACCAATACTTTTCCATTACCCAACACAGAGTTATACTCATGCCACTACAGTCTTGCTGCAGTTCTTTGCCATATATTATGTACAGACAGAAACTAGCTTTGCACCTGGCTTGCAAGGGAATCAATTAGATCCTGATATCTACACTGTTTTGAGAACTCCATCTGACTCAGCTGAAGTCAAGACTTTAACCAAGGTCTCTACATGGCTCCCAGTGTATGAAGTTCTTTAAGAAAATCATCTGGATTAAACGAATCATATATGGTTAAATAAATCACTGAGAACAATCCTGTTTACTATTTACAAAGGAATCATTAAGAGCTGCAAGAGCTGCTCAAGAGTGGCACAAAACACTTAATACTCCTCATGACTTTGTGAGGGACATCATTACCCCCATTCATTTCAGCACTGAAAACCAGAAATACCAACCAAGTCACAGCAAGCAATGGTGACAAATGATTCAAAGAAGACTTTGTGGATAGGCATGTCTAGAAATAGATTTATAAACCACTACTCATTTTTTGTATTTTAGAAACAATAACAAGGTCAAGGAAAAAAAAATCACCTTTTCAACATAAGTTTCCAATGGTGGCTCTGATGTACAAATGCAAAATCAAAGCCTATTGTTGTCCTCTGAAGAACCATAGTGGTGATTATTAAGCTGTGCATAAAGAGCTTGTACCCATCAAACAGGGACTCCACTCTCTCATCTGCATCCACAGCTTCATGTAAACACTCAACAGAATATTGAAACCTCCTCACTGAGGTGGTTAAGGTTGATACTGTTGTTGTCATCTCAAATAGTATTAAACCCAGAGAAATTCAAAAGCTCAAATGAAAAATTTGGCATTTTTAATGAAAATATATAGGGATAGTCGGCACAATTCTGGAAATAGACAATTTGCCCCAAAATACTGTTTTCACACTTATAATAATAATTTCTGAGATCTGGTGAAATATTATTTTTCATTTCCTACCAACTTCTGAAAAATCAGGAGTGTGCAACAGAAGGCACAAAATTCTGATATTAGTAAATGAAAATATGTGATTATAATATGTAGTGAACTTCCAGTAAATCTTTCATAGTGGAAAAGAAATGTGAGCTCTCAAATCCATGTCTTTAGGGTACCAAAGTGCCATTAAACAAATGAAATAAGCCCCAGATACGTCTTCCTTCTCTTTTTTCCTTCTCACTCTCTATGCTTCATGAAACTTTGTTACTAGAAAAGAAATTTAGAGGGGAGTCAAATGTTTGGTTTAGCCACAGTTTTAAAGAATTAGTCCAAACACCTCAGTTACAGAATATTATTCCATCAGGAGACAGTTGTCTTTCATCTAGGCTCTGGCTCACCTCTGACAAGACAAATAATCAAGCTTTGAATTTTTTCAATTTTATTTTCTATGTTCTGAAAAAATAAAAAGGCAAGAATGAAAGACAAAAATTAACAGCACAGTGTATGAGGCAACACAACAACTAAACTATATTAAATGTCATTAGCATTCTGGAAATATTTGTGGCCTTTCATACTCAGAAAAAAATGAATCTACTTAAGCAGTATTTCCTCTGGAGAACAATACAAACAGCCTTTGATTTAGCAGGGGGATGGTCATAAATGTGACATTAAAGTGGAATTAACTTTTTTGGATCAAGATTCATGAACCAGTGGTTCAATGCCACAATCACATTCTTCTTTTACACAACAAATAATGTAAATCTTTTGATGATTCTAGCAAAAACTGTTGATCATCCAGAATGTTTACTCCCCAATTTCAAAGCATGTCTGAAGGTCATACAGTTGTTCACTGCCATAGATTTAGATAAAGTAGCTCAATATCATTAACAGAAAGCCAGGCACAGAGTCAGAGCAACAGATGCACTATAAATTCTTGGAGAACCAATACAAAAGGAATTTACAACGCAAAGGAAAGACAAAGAACAGGATTACCCAGGGGACCATAAGAATCTAATAAATGAAGGAATAAATAGGGTTTATTACCAAAGGTGTAAGTCTGAAGAGCTTAAGCATAAAGTGGCAATTCCGTAACAACTGAGAAACTAGGAGCTTGTGTAAATCTTTCACAAATAGGGGAGTTTATTTTGTGGCAGGAGATAACATGTAAAAATACAATGAGATAAAATGTGTCTGATGCTGCCAGAGGAGGTAACAAATTAACTGAAAAAATATGATAAGGGAATGTGAGAGTCATAAGTGGTGCAGTTGGCAGGAGGAAAAATGAGAAAGAAATGAGTTGGAATAGAAGCAAGAGAAGCAAATTAATGTTTGAATAAAACTCAGAAAGTTCATTAGAATTTTTTTTTTTGCCCTGCAGATCTTTCCCCAGAATACAAGGTATAATTCTCATTAGATTTTTCAGTGAAAAATATTGACTCTTTGTCACAGAAAACAGGAACTTCCCTTGGACAGCATTTTTCCACCATTTTCTGATGATCGTTACAAAAACTCTTGCCAGCCTCAGGATACATCTAGTCTACTTACCTTGCCCACAAAGATGTACACAAGAACTTTCAGTCTGCTTTAGTACTAGTAAAGGCTCTGGGACTGTGGAACCCAGTGCAGACTATCAGACCTAGGTTAGCACTGTGTGCCATGATGGCATGGCCCAAAATATCCATAATAACTAAGGATTTACATGTGCAGGTCAGCTCTGCCTCTACACCGCGACTAAAATCTGCATTTGCAGTTTGATTTGAATGATTTGCTCCAGATTCCTAAGAGCCTGAAATTCTGCCCCATTTCTCTCCATCATGCTGGCTGTCCTAAACTTAACAGGCTTCATCAGGAGGACTTGAGAGATCAGTACCAGCAGGACAACAGGGCAACAGGTACTAGTGAAGCAGGAAAAGCTTGAGCTGTAAGAATTTGCAGGTATTAAGAAATCAAAAGGACAACTCAGTGGATTGAGGGTCCATCAAAGTGATGTCAAGGACCTGGGGGATCCAAGGCTGGGACAGTGGCTTTAGGGAAACAAATCCACAGAGCAGGGATGGAAGGAATGAAAGGTTCTTTCCACATCTTGCAAATATTACCTTTAAAGAATATGTTCCACAGAAATACTTTATAGAAGAATAAAAAATATTCAGATCAACTAGGATTTTACAAAAAATGTTAAACTCATTTTACTCAAAACATATAATCAGTAGATTGAAAAGGTTTTGTGCCAAACTTATCTACAGGAACAGCTAATGAATAATCTATTGTGTTGCAAATCTCTCATTCTCTACCATGTTTTACATCAGGAATCTCTGCTAATAAAGTTAGAAGAAATAACATCTCTTTTCAGAGAAGTTATTATTGGCGTACAATTACTCAGTAGAATTTAAATGTTAAAGAAAAATAAAAAAGAACTTAAAGGAACTTGAGCCAAATGTCTCCAACCTGAGGAACAATTACTCTCAAGGGAATATATACTGTCAGCCTCTTGAATTCTTCCTCAGTGTGCTTTTACTCTGTACTGAGTAGCATAAAAAGAAGGAAATCGAAACCTCTGCCTTCTGGGATGAATAGATCTAGACAAAATACATTGCTTTCTAAGCCATTAAGTAACTTCAACATTCAATAAGCATGAGTGAAATAATGTAAATGAAAAAGCCCAACCAACTATTCATTAGGATGGGGACTAAGTCATCGTACTTGGCTGTGGCAGCTTACAGTCAACAGAGTGATATGAAGTAAATTCAAAACTCCCTTAATAATCCTATAATGACTCTCCAGATCCCATCAATCACTAGCAATTACCAATACTATTATTTGTTTGGTATTTTGGGATAGCAAGTGACTTAAGGCCTCTGTGCTATACAGAGAGTAATAAACTAATAAAAAAAGTCACCTGGTCCCTTGTTCTCTGTAAGAAGGATTTTTCAACTGTACATAGGGTTTTAGAGGGTCCATGTGGGAAGGTGGAGACTCTGCAATGACTTTAACATCAAAGAAAACTAGTGACTATAGTTAATTTGGAACAGTCATTAACTTCAACTAGTGTTGCTAGTATAGGATCAAGAGCATGGAGAATGGAATATTAAGTCCAGAACTATGGAAGAAACCCAGAACTGCAGTTGGAGTTCCAAAGTCAAGTACTGCTACTGTGACTTTCCTGCATGCAAAGAAATTTCTGAAATAAGCCTGTGTAATACAGACTACAGTGCTAGTAACTAAATCCAGAGAATTGTTTTCAGGTACTAGCAATATTGCCCGAGGTCATTCATATGATCTAGAGGACTCCTTTGGAATTAAAAATCAAGAAGCCAGACTTGTTTAGCAATTCAAACAGTGTGAAATAGCCAGAAGGTGAGATTTCTTTAGATTAATAAAGAATAACCCAAAGGACTCTGAAGTCAAAGCACAACTAAAGAACCAGTCAAAGCTGCAGCACTTCATTTCATCAGGCTTTTGACAGCATGTCCTGAGAGAGATTATTTTATCTTCAAAGTGACAGAGACTCTTAAGTTTTGTTCACTGAACCAGGAATCTGGTGCAGACCCAACTTCAGTCACATTACCAATAGTGAAATCCATTTTAAATACTGACAGGATTATACTGACCCTCAAAGGGTGCAGTACCTTTCAAGCTGGTTTTCTTTTGCTTTCCATCAGAGGACACATTTCTGACTAACTAAACCTCCACGTGTCAAAGCTCTGTTGTAACTCCCCTGACTTAAATAAGCTCTGACTAGCTATAGACTTGACTCTAGAGATTTACTCCAGTCCTATGCACAACTTATTTACAATTACAGATAAAATGATGTCAAGGGAACTGTTTAACTAAAAAAACCAAATCCACGAACAAAAACATACCAAAAAAAAACAACCTAGGAAAATCATGTCACATCCCACTTCTACAACTGTCTTTTCTCCTCCATCAGTCTGTGAATGCTTTCTTCCTTTTTTTTTTAGCCTGTACTTCCTCTTTCAGCATTCTGGATGTGGGACAGCCCCATGTTCTAGTGATGATGGAAAACTCTGCCATAGGAAAATGCCTCAAAACTTCATTTCCTCCTTGGGTGGTACAGACTGGAATCATTGCAAAGCAGTATGTTCCACTTCTGGTACAGAGACTTGTATCCTGTGCTTGTCAGTAAATAAAGTACAAATTAATGGGTAATTTCTGATGCTATAGGAAGTGTACATTCAAGTACAAATTTTAATTTAATGTTATAGCATCCTAAAGAGTTCAGGTCAAGACATTTTTTAAACAACTCTTGCCTTAATTCAGTAATGTAATTAAACAAATTAAGGCTTTAAAGATCAAAATTTTAAACTAAAATCAATGAGCATCCACATATTAAACTATGCACACATATAGGTAAATACAGTCTTTGCATGGGACAAATTAAAGCATTTGCAAAAAGTCATAGATGCCCAACCCTCCAGAAAATGAGATGTGAATTATTGAAAATCTGACACTGAGTATCCCTAGTCACCACTTACAGAGCACAAACATTAAATATTTAGATTAAAATTATGCATTTGCCTCTCTCAATTGAGGTATATGACTAATCAAAAATAAACTGAGTAGCTCGCATTCTTAAATTTTGGACAGTGAATGAAGTGCTGACTCACATCACTTATTACATTTGTTTGTCTGAGAGATACTTAGTATGAGAGAAGGAATGTCCTTTTTTTAGCTCTTTGCAAAATAGCTGTTATAGGGACATTCAAGTAAAAAACACAGACATCAGAAAAACTTCAGTAATTCCAGAAAGTTCATTTCTTTCACTTTATCATTTTATCTTCCACTAGATCATTTTCCTTTAATAATTTGTTTATTAATATATTTTCCTCTAATTATGCTTTTCACTTCACAATATTCATCATCATCATCATAAATAATCCAGTTATTTTATCAGGAGATTGGCCCAAAAGAGGTGCCCTTTGTCCTTGACAATTCAGTGTCACCTGTTTTTCTCTTTTTCATCTGGGCAACCAAATATCACCTTCTAGGGCTCTGCCCTTCATCCAAGGGCAATGAGAAAAGCCATACCAGGACCACTTTGTCTTGGTGCTGAGATGGAACCAGCAAGAATCTTCACACAGACGACATGGCTCTTGGTTTGAGTTCTGTCACTTAAAGTCATTCTACACATCACTAACTTCTCCTTGTGAAACAAGGCCTTTCATTTTTTAAAGTCATACTCTTGCCTTTTGATTTAATCAAGCTGTCCTTCTATCCCAGAAAATTCAAATTCTGTTTCTAATCAGCAGAAAAGAGAACAAGGGATGAAGAAGAAAGCAGCACATCATACTAGACTACCCTAGAAACCTTGTATAGATTGTCTCCTTTAATGAATAATGAATCACAAGCACAAGCCTATTTGGAAATTCTCCAGCAGGTCATTTCTGTACCCTCAATGACAATACTACTGGGATAAGAAGTTACAGCCAACAATGTCATGGAGATCAAAACAGCCATAAATAATGTTGACTTCTGTATTTTCAGCTCAGACATCAGCTTCTGGATACAATGAATTGGCACTGAGCAAGAAACTGACCTGTTACAGGATACTACATTGTTTTGTGGGCAAAAAACTTCAATAAAAAACCCCAAAAACCTCCACTCTAGCCAAATTCAGCATGAAATGCATCCAAACTACAAGGCCATAACAAAAATCTGAACCTTTTAAATGAACAGTCCTCCATTCTTACCATATATGAAACAGCCAAGCATGTATGTAACTCATACAAGATGCTTCATACAGGACAACCAAGCAAATCTGACAAGTTTGCAACAATTTTAGGGAAGCATGAAAAGTCATGTATTCTTGCCAAGTGTTTTATACAATATGGCTGGCCTGACTATTTCCCTCCCACAAGAATCTTAAAAAACAAAAAATTGCATCTCTCCTAGGCTTCAGTAAACAGCATCACCCTGCAACTCTGCTTTCCCTACCTGGAATGCAGAGTTTCTTGCCTTTGAACCATCAGACTACTTTTTTTTTTTTGAAACAAATGAAGGAGCTGGGTTCTGTCCAATGTAGATAAGACTATCAGTGCATCACTTGGGTGATGAGAAGCTGTGAACACTTTGATACAGGATGCCCTGTCTATCAAATGCTTAATGTCCACTCAGACCCTCTCCACCACAGCCCAGTGTGTTCAGGGAGGTTTGAGCTCTCAAGGTCTGCAGGATGACTTCTGGTTTTGCAGCCCTAGGAATGGATAAAGACTGAATCTCTGATCCTTTCATATTACTGTAACATCCACTGAACAGTTACTTTGGACTGCTTTTTTTAAGAAAGTGGTTTTGCTCAGTATATACAACATTACCTTTATCTAGATACCAATATTTGACTTGCTGGTATTCCTGAAGCACAGTATACTGTGAAATGAGGAAGACAGGAATTTATACAAAGTAGGCTGAAAATGTTGTTGGCAAAATAATAACAGTAGGTAGGAATTTAAATTACAAAGTTGTCCCTTTATATGTCTTCTCAACATCCTATGACCATTGGAAGATTTCTCAGCTTTAAATTAATGGGTTTCAACATCTCCCTTTAACATGAAAAACCTTTAAAGTCTGTGGACTTTTTCTCCCTTCACTTTCAGAGATCAGATAATAAGTAGAGCTCTAAATAAGGCCATCTCTGCCTTTTAGCCAGATAATGCCTTTTAAAGATTCTGTGGCATAAAGAGTACTGGCAATGGAACTGCATTATATTAAATCATCCACTGGCAACACACACAGAATACATTTGAAGATAATGAATCCTATCTGATGATCCTACTGAATAGCTGTGCTTTCACATCCTTTTCTATTTAGACAATATCATTCCATGCCATGAAAATAAATGAATTTACTCACACACATGAATTATGTATTAAACTTCTTAGACTGATTTGCACATAAAGAAGGAAAATTATGGTTGATGCCCACAGTATAAATTGCCTTTTTTGAGGTTTTATGCTAAGCTTTAGAGATTTATCACTGGAAAACTGGCTTTTTTGGTTATATTTATTGATCCTAATCTAGAAAAAATAACTTTCTCTTAAAGATTTTTTGCTTCTTATTAATTTGAGCAGCCACATAAAAAGGCAAAGTTTCTTCTCTTTGTCCTCATTCTGGGTGATGATGGCTATCTTTGTCCTACACTGGATTGAGGTATTTATCTATTCTGATTATCCACCACTGAATAAAAGTTCAAATCTGGTGCTGGAAATTTATTGGAGTGCTTATGAATGATCTACATATTTTACAACCTACACAACTGATGTAAGTGTGCTTAGAAGGAACAATTTCCATGTGTCTTTAAAGGATTCTCCAGGTACATTCCCATTTCAGAGAAATGTGTCTCTGTGGTTCAGTGCTCCTTTCCCACAATATCTAGAGAGCACACCAGCTTTACAGAAAATGGAAAGAAGATGGAAACATGGACTTGAAGATAATTTTTCTCGTCTAAGGCTTCCTAAAACCTCCACCAAAAAATTCTGCAGTTATATGTGCAATTTTTTTTGCAGTCTTGGAATTAGAGCTCTTGTACTTTAAGTGGCATAAGTTTTGAAATAAACTGAAGCCTAATGTTACACAAGTAGCTGGGGTGCATGATATGTGGTCAAGCATTTCTGTATCTTGAATAATTTTCCAATCTGCAGAGTCAAAAGCAATCCAGCCTCTTAGGAACAACTGGAAGAAAACCGACTGACAAGAACCTCCCCTTCCTTTTTTCCATTACCATTTCCATTCTTTTCCATCTTGCTTGTCTCACCACTGCTCTTTAATCACACAGATGTAGCTACACTGTACTAGGATTTTATTCCTTTATTTAAATTCTCAGCAGTATGCCTTCTGGTGCTTCATCTCAACTAGTTATTCATCTTTAATACATCATTATTCTTGGTCAGTTTATCACCTATACATTATCTTCCTTACTCACACAAGGTGGTAATCTCCTTGGGAGGATCAAACCAAAGCTGAAGTCCATGTTCTGCTTTCAGAATCCAGTCAATCTTAACAGGTCCTGGACTGGATTTCTGTAAACTCTAGTGTTTTACAATTTTCCCAGTCACTGGGAGAAACTCTTAGGTTAAAGATGTTTGAGTTTCAATAAAAAAGGACAATGTCTTCACTATGTGCTCATAAAACAGAGGGTTCTATTTTCCACTGAGTTATTCTTACTAAGATGCAGTTCTTGGGAACAATTTATTGACTTCTTTTTGGATACTGGCCTAGGTCTCTGGCAGTTTCTGCATCCCTTTACACAGACCCTGTTACAAAGATGTAACTCAGCCATCTGAACATTTAATTCTTTCCATGTATATGGTATATTATTTTTGCAAACACTTCACAGTTGCAATTCATAAACCCTGGAGATTTTCTGGAGTTCCCATTAATTATGAAAAGGTAATTAGGAAAAACTTGCAAGGTGCTAGATATTGAAATCCAATATAGAAAACTGAACAGCTTATTCCATAAAGCTTCTATCCTTTAAGGCTGAATATTATGCATTAACTTTTCAAAAGAAAGACACAATTATAATTTACACAGGTTTATCATTGTTAATATTTCTTCCTTTTTGGTTCTTACTTTAATACTAAATCTAGAAGAGTGTGAAAATTCTTTACTTTGAATAGAGGTCACCAAGATGGAAAGGTTGACACATAGAGTGAGAGATGAGACAGACAAAATCTAGTTGGCCAGATTCCTCTGCAACATTCCAATGATGCTGTATTTCTTCACATAGATTTAAATGATGTGTAAAATTTATAATGGCAACAATTCCATAAGGTGTTCAATAAAAATTCTTCAATGCAGCAAAGGTCATTTAGAGTAGAAATCAAGATATCTATTATCAAATTAGAAAATAATATACTTATTGAGAAAACCTTTAAAAATAATTGCTAGCACTGCAGATTGTTTTAATTCTTGAGTCTCATAAAATAAATTATGAAAGCAAGCATAATTAGAAGTTTTTTAATGACAAACTATTTCTTTCACAAGCAAGCTATGCTCCTTTTACCAGTTGTTCAAGATGCAAAATGAAAATTATTTTAATTTTATGTCACATCATGTATGTGACAAGATAGCACATCAGGTCAAGCTAAACCAAATAATGTAAAGTCAGCATCAAAAATAAAAATAATCATGTCACCTATGTCTGTTTGCTATTATACTCAGCAGGCGGTGCTCTAATTTCCAAGTGTTCCAAATAGCCTTTCCCAGAAAAAATTAAGAGTCAATTTATATTTCTCTGTACTATTCCTTAAAAATCAATGCGAGAGTTTACCACTTCATTTCTCAGGTACATCGAGCATGACCAGCAAGTTATGAACAGTGAAAGCTCAAGTTCAGAATACTCTTGTGGTTTTTTGCTGTTACAGTACAAAAGTGTCAAAATTGGAATTGCACTTCATGGGCCTTTCAGACTGAGAGATCAAAGTGTCAAAAATAATTATGACAAGGATTTTATATACCTTAAGTACACAGGACCAGATTTCCCTTACCAGTTCAGCAACTGAGAATCTCATCTAAGTTGAAAACAAGAATAGTTAATTATAGACTGCAGAAGAAAACAACTGTTAAAGCTAAATTAAACAAGAAGTCAATGAGGTGGCAAATTTTGCTGTAAATTAAGGTAAATTTGGAAGAGACATTTTTAGAATTCGGGTGGGTTTTTTTTTATTTACATGGTAGTAAATTGAATGCAGGATATTAAATGGCATGAAGACCACAAGGCACCCCTTCTACTTTTTTTTTTTTGATTACAAGAAATTTTTATGAACTGTGTATTCTTCCCACTTCTGTTGATTGTGCTTTAATATAACCATTATTTTTTCTCTATCTATAGAGACTTTTATATCTATGCTTGTAAAGCTCTGTGCTTTGTGAAGTGCTGTGAGCTGAAATGTATTATAGTAATGCAATCATCATCATTCTTATAATGATGGGCATTCTCAGAGCACTTCCTTTTATCTAGATGAAAACAGTATGACAGCCAAATTGACTTCAGTAATGAGAGAAATATAACTTTTTTTTTGCATTTGTTAGGCATCAGCTGATGCCTGTGTGCAATATTGAATTAAAATGGGTACTGACAAAACTTCTACTCTTCCTGCTTTCAAGTTGAAGGGAAGACTCCTTCAACACCTCCTTTGGGGAGGCTGTGCAAGTCTCTGGGTTGGGGAGATGCAGAGCATACAGGGTTGCAGGCCTTCAGCATACAGGCAGTGCTAATAAGATACCTTCTTCCCATTCTTTCCTGGTTTGGTGCTCTTGGAAAAAAAAAAAAAGGTAAATTGAAGTTCTCTTTCCTTTACACCAAGTCTCAAAAGCATGAAAACCTCAATTCCATGGACCTGAGTCTTTCACTGTTATCAAATTCCATGAAGTGATGGGGTGATGTCATGGAACTGGTTCATCCTCATCCATTGTAAAACTGCTCCAACAGCTTCCATTTTCTGACATGCTTCTGTCCAAGGAAAGAGGATGACCAAGAAACTTCATACTACTCAAAATTTCCATTAAAAATTGAATGCTTTCCAAATTTAGAGTAGATTCTACTGAGCACTGCAGGAATGAACTTTTTACTCTTACACACCCAAGTAAAGAAATTAGGCTTAAGCATCAATGTTCCTTGTCCAAAAAGCCTTTTTGAATATCTTTAAGTCTACCAGTTAATTTATTTAAAGGAGGGAGACATTCTTTGAGATCTAGTTCTGAAAGTACAGACTACATGAGGTAGAAAAAATAAATGTAATAGAAAACACCATGCAAATGAATGCTGAGTTTGGAAAGCTGCTCTACTTTCCCTGACAGCCACCAAAATATCTGAAAGATAGCCATTAGGAATTCCTACACTATTCAAAAAAAATTTTAATTAACTGCACTTTATTAAAGATGCAATAGTGAAAACATTGAGAAAACTGCATGGTGCACCAGGCAGAGGTCTCCCACTCTTTAAGACTGTTCTTGTTTTGTTTTCTGCTTTCATTCAGATAAACCTAAACTGTCCTATCAAATGAGTATTTAAAAGAACAAGGAAGATGATGATAATAAAAAAATCGCCATGCATTGAGTGGGTTCAACCTCTAAATATTGACCTGTGGCCACAACTAAGGGACAGAGCAATTGGTCACCAGCCTCCCTCACTGTTAGATAAAGGTAGGCAAGAAGGACAAAGATCTCTGGATCTTTGAGTGTCTTGAAGCTAGAAGAGAAAAAAATTATGATATTTAAGATACAAATTGGAGTCCAGATCTGGATTAAAAACCACCTTCTGAACCATTCTGTTCTTATGAACTGCAGATAAGATACAATCAATAACTAATAGGAAAATAAGGATAGGAGAGAAACAATGATACAGGTGGGGAAGTGTGCTGGTTTTGGCTGAGATAGATTTAATTTTTTTTCACAGTGTCTGGTATGGGGCTGTACTTGGATTTATGCTAAACATGGGATTGATAATCTAGAGATGTTTCTGTTGTTGCTGGAGAGGGCTCACACAGAGCCAAGGCCTTTCTGCTTTTTGTACTGCCACACTGGTGAGGAGGCTGGGAAGGGACACAGCTGGGACAGGTGACCCCAGGTGACCCAAGGGATGTTCCAGACCATGCAACACCCTGCTCAGTATATAAACTGGGGAAAGAAGGAGGGAGGGGGGATTTTTGGAGTGATGCTGTTTGTCCCCCAAGTCACCATCACATGTGATGGGGCCCTGCTCTCTCCTGGAGATGGCTGAACTCCTGCCTGCCCATGGGAATAGTGAACTGATTCCTTGTTTTGCTTTGCTTGTCTGCACAGCTTTTGCTTTTTCTATTAAAGTGCCTTTATCTCAACCCAGGAGTTTTCCAGCTTTTATCCTTCCAACACTCTCCCAGTCCCACTGGTAGGGGAGTGAGTGAGCAGCTGAGTGAGGCCTGAATGCTGACAGGGGTTAAACCATGAAAGGAAGACAGAAATATACATAAAAAATTATATGAAAATAATGCTCTTAACTTGAAATTAATCATCTTTGGACTAATCATATAAAATTGAGGTGCTTTATTTACATAGAAGCAGAAAACTTCCATAAGGATGTGTGACAATTAATACTGCCTATGCATAATTCTTATGAAAACTCAAGGCTGAAACATGAGATTAGATATTACTAGTAGCAATTCTGAAAATTTTAGAAAAAATGCTAAAAATCCAAAGAGCCTCTCAGCCTTAAGAAATAAAACTCAAAAGACAAGCCATCACAGCACCTGATGTGTGAAGCCATTTTTTTCTAGACCATCAGTTCCTAATCCCAAAGCAGGAGGAGCTCTGTAGGCCCTGCCAAAGTAACTCAAGTGCTGTTATTGTTGAACTGTTCCATGGTACAACATAAGGAACAATTCCTGCAGGCTATGTGTGAAGAAGAGAGTGCCCTGATATCTAGAGGGCTTTTGTCAGAGCTTAATGATTTGTAAACTTGGGAAAAAAGAGAAAAAGTTAACTCCTTCTTTTTGTCCAGATTGCTATCATTTTCACTGGTAAACTTTCTAATCTCACTTTCTTGAGTAATTTGACTGTATTTTTTATTTTTACTATTTTCTTTATGTCTTCAGCTTGTTCCAGCATCTCCAGAAAGGCTCTACTGAGGTCCAGGTTCAAAGGAGAATTTAACTCTATGGGCCTTCTTATCCTGATCCATGCTGATTGTCTGCACCCATTATTCCTTTGGGTATGTACTATGCCTTAAAAATAAAAAAAAAAAGGTGAAAATGGGGAAAAGAGCAGAGTACTGAGACAGCTTCCTTTATTTGTATCTACTAATTAGTAAGGAGTTTTAGCTCATCTATCTTAACACCTCTCACATCTGTGATATGTTTTCAGATCTCACAAGCAGGGTAGGTGCTTACTGGCAACAACTGAAGTTTGTAAGGATAGTGAGGATACTTTGTGTGTGTGTTCACTGTGGGTCCTGCTGTCTCCTCTTGAATCTTTCAGACAAATTTCCCAAGAGGAAAGAAAAACACATCTAAACCCTGCCTTCTTTGGTACTATTTTCTACTATCTGTGTCTCTCTGTTGAGCCTAGGAAGAAGGGCTGATGAATAAAGAATCAGAGCTGAGGCAGGACATGTAACACCACAGCTGAGTTCTGCAAATGATGGTGGGAATGGCATAAGATGCTGTTCAGGCACCCCACGTGCTGCTTTGGAGATAAGCCATCAGCAACAGATGACTGCACTGGGAAGATCCATTGCATCTTTGTGTCTGTGTGGCACCTTTGTTCAGCACTGCTGCTGCAGTGACACTGGGACTACTGCAGACACTGCTGTGTGGTGACAGTGGGTGACAGAATCCCTGGTCAGAAAAAATGCCATTAAACTATTCCTGGAATTTTTGTACCTAGTGAGCTTATAATAACAGGCTTGTATTATAAAGGACATTGTGAACTGACAACTGCATAATGCTTATGGCAAAATGCTGTCTTGTGGACAAAGTTCCAGAAGCCAGAGTCATGATCATCATACACACCAGGCAATAGAAAGAGTCCCTGCCAGTCCAAAGAGATCTGGGGAACAATACAAAAAGTAAGGAGCCACAACCCACTGAATATTGAGGGTGCAACAGAATTCTGAAGTTTCATGTTCCCTGAGTAAACTTTGATGATGCTAAAGGACAGTATCCAGAGCAACAGCTTGAATTGTGAGCTGCCATTGCAAAGACTTTGCTTCCAATCCTGGTATTTAAAAGTCATGTAGATGTGGCACTAAGGGACATGCTTTAGAAGTGGACTTTGCAGTGCAGTTAATGACTGGATTCAAAGGTCCTTTCCAGGTTAAATAATTCTATAAAGCAAACTGAGAAGTTTCCAATAGTCTTAGAGGAAGAGAAACTTATTTCTGAGTCAAGGCTGATGGCATTTTTATTCTTGTTGTTTTTCCCTGATTTTTTTTTTTCCTTTTCCTCTGCCACTACAGAACTCCCAAAGGCATACAAACTCCCAGAAGACTCAGCTGCAGGATTAGGTTAATTTTTAATACCTGGTGAAGGCATGTCTGGTGCAGATGACAAGAAATGTCAAGAACTTCTGCTGCTTGTGATGCAAAGACCTAAGTCCCTGTCACCAATTTTTTATAGCTAGCATGACTTCTGCCAGAGGCTCTCTAACAACAAAACCAGGAAGCATGTGAGGAAACAGTACCTCACATGAGCAGGGTAATTTCTGCTGTCTTTTCCAGTGTGTGAAATGGCATTCGACTCAATATTAGTCTCAGAAGTGGCATTCCTTAGTATATAACATGAAGTCTCCTTTCTAGTCTTGCCAATAGCAGAAGCAAGGGGTGCCATGCATCTTCTCACAACATTTTATGATGAATAAATTCAAACAAATTATGGAAGTGACCATAACCTGAAGTTTTCCTGCTCACTCAGGAATATACTTTACTCATGGGAGAATGCATGGACTAAATATATAAACCATGCTATATCCTCTTGCTTTTCTTTAAAAATACTTTCTTTTTTCATTGAGTTTTGCACTCCAGTTTCTATGTGCCTTCATTAATTTATAGAACTTACTGGTTGTAGGGATTCTCTTGAAATATTGCTTCACTGAACTTATGATATGCTAAATGGTCTAATTTATCACTGTCAAGCATGCAAAATTTGGGACATACTATCTCCAATGTAATCTCCATTTTTACATGATTCTTCTTTTAATAAGAATTTCTAATGTCTTTGCCCATAAAAACCATGATTCAACAGAAATACGTCAGAGATTACTCTTTTATGTGGTTCACCAAATATTCTGAAGAGACACATAGCTCTACCTTTAGTAGGTACAGTTCTACCTCCTTAGGAACTGATGGAAAATTCAGGCAACAAATCCAAACCCCAAGCATTTCCTTTCTAAGACCCTGTCTGGGCCTGTGCAGCTGCAAAGAAGCAGTCACAAAGAGCAGCTCCTGTCTGTTGACTCCTGGATGTCTTGGGACCATTAGCAATTTTTATGTTGCAAGCACGTGTGGCCATGTGCTCTCTATGCACCTGGAAGGTTGGTCAGCTGGAGGGAGGTCCTGGCTAGACACAGAGACACAAATAATGCTCCAGGAGCTGCTGCCTAAACCGAGCAACACCAGAGCTGCAGGAATATGGAGGGAGCAGGTGTGAATCTGACACACTATGACACAGAGTCTGCACAGGCTTTTGCATACACCTGTGTTTATACCTAAATGAAAATCTTGTGCCATCCAAATACTAATCTATATTTTCAGTGATGAAGCAGGTATACACAAATGACAAACAAAATTATAAAGCAATATGACTTCCACCAGAGAAAAAAATCTCCTATTCCTCTGCTCTGTACATTAGGATGCATATGTACTGTAAAACACATGCATACTATAATTGTGTACACATTAAAAATGTGTATCCTGTTCCTAAATTCATATGGGCTTTGGGACTTCTTCTGGGATGGAGTTCCAAGGCCCAAGATCTACTGCAGAAGATGTCCTAGCTCTTCTCCTCCATCACCTGGATTCAACCCCACTATAACATAGTTTCTTTCCAAGTACCTGCAGAACGTTGATAAAAGTGTATTTGAGGTACAATGGCAGATTTTTACTGATGTGACTCAGGGTGTGGGCATATGCAATTCACATTTATATTATGGGGCTGATAGTACCCTTAAAGTGCAGCAGCTATTTGCTACATAAGCATGAGTCAGCTCTCATTGACTTGGGGAGTACAGATCATCATTTTCTCAGAACTTCAGCAGCTGCAGGATTCTCAGAGTAGTTTCTAATGGTCTATGACCTAAAATGGTGCATTTTTCTCCATTTTCTTATGCTAGAATGCACATGGCAATGATGAACAGGATATATATTTCTTTCCAATGCACTTTTCAAACTACCATAATTAGTGTCCACAAAAAGGACTAAAGTAGCAATTATCTAAATAATGCATGTTGCTCATCAAAAAAAAACCCTAAAGTTTTCTAAAAGCAAGGTGAATTAAAGCCTTTTTCACCAGTTATTTCATCATCCTGCAGGTTACTCATCCATCAAGCACAAAACCATCATGCAGTACCCCAGATGCATACCTTTCCTGTTGAGAATTGGAGCGCTATCTTATACTATGATATCTGACCACTCAAACATTGCTCAGCTTTACTCTGCTAAATGGCTGATGGGATATCTTGATTAATTCATGCCAGGTCAATCTAGTTAATTCAGTGCTTTCAACTTCATTAAAGTTCCTGGAAGATAAGGGTACTCATCACTTTGAGAACATTGCTCAGCTGGATCCAACCTTTCTAATTTTCTATTAAAG
Source organism: Agelaius tricolor (assembly GCF_023055355.1). Classification (NCBI taxonomy): domain Eukaryota; kingdom Metazoa; phylum Chordata; class Aves; order Passeriformes; family Icteridae; genus Agelaius; species Agelaius tricolor. Next base: position 58,537,539 of record NW_027269263.1, read on the forward strand.
TAACAATAAGAGTCTTGTTCCCAGCTGGTCTTGTTAACATTACATACATGTGCCACCAGACTTAAAGCTGAAGTTACTCAGTTTTATTAAGAATATTTGGAACTATACTGATGAAAAAAACCTCTTCTTCGCTGTCTTTTGTAGGAGAGGTGTATCTGACAACACTGTTTATGTTAAATACAAATTAAAAGGCTTTATGCTGTCAATTTATAGATAGATTATCTCAAATTAATATGAGCACTACAGATGAAGCAGAACTCCTGGTCTCAAATTGCAGAGGCACTGCAGACTACTTCCATCACTTCAGGAACTGGCTCAATGCTCACAGCCAGGCCAACAATTGAACATCACAGTAGAGGAGACTAAATACTAGGAAAATACAAAATTCAGATGAATTATGAGTGGATTGTGGTATTTTGTACACAGGGATTAATCAATGGCAATACTAATAAGAAAAAGGCTAAGAAGCTTGGCATAGCACTCTTATTGAAGCTTTATCACATGATCTCTCCTATGTGCAAGTGGTGGGGCACATTGGTTGGGAGCTACAGGGAATACAGAATTTGAGTCCACTAGCTGCTCACACTCCGGTTTTTCAGAGGTTCTAAGGGATACTGGTGAATAACGGGAAAAAGACAAAAACATCTCTGTTCCACACTGCCCCCTCTCCCAACAGGACAATTCAAACCCAAAGGATCAGCACCCACATCTGAAATGTTCATCCAGACTCTGACAACAGTGTCTGTCCTCATTTCACATCTGATGTAAGCTCCTCCCTGAACAGCAGCCTGGAGAGGGAGGGATTCCCTTCATGGCTGATATCATTCCATCAAGAGCTATTTTTAGGGATGTACTAAAAGAAATGCTAATTTATCATGGCATCAGCCTTCATATAGTCCTCACCCTTACACTTCACAGGAGCTGAGCACTGTGGGTACTGTTTAGAGAGCATGGAAAGACAGACAGGAATTCAGCCTGAAACACTAATTTAAATGCTGGACTTTCTGGGGCTTCTCAAGGGACCCAGCTGAGGTATAAATTATTCCCTCCTTAAATCCAATTGCAAATACAGTCTAGGCAGGAGGTAAGTGCTTATCTCCTCAAAACAGGAGTCCTGGAAGCTTTCAGGTAAGGAAAGGACATGTTTACTAGGTTATGGAGTCCTGGAAAGTAAATTTGCTGGACTGCTGTCTGTGTTGGTGGGTTTTCAGCCTCCAAGGATTTTAGTGCACTGGATTTTACTTTAGGTCCTAACATCTGAATACCAGACAGCTCTTTAAGGTTGGGGAAATCAAATTCCCTGACAGAGAGGAAAGGTGACCTCAGTCAAATTAACATTCAGTAAACCTGAGATAAGTTTTTCAATTTAACCTTACAGTTCAGAAAACTTCATTTAAGTTTATTCATTCTAATTTAATTTCAAGACCAGAAAAGCTATCACACCCAGCACACAAAAAAGTACTTCTGATAATATTTTGTTTTATCTTCTGTATTTCTTATACTATAAAAATCTATAATTCTATATTATTATTCTATGGACAGAAAAAGGCCTTACAACAAATCTTTGCAATTTCATATAGTAACCTGTTGTCCTGTTGTAGAATAATTACATTTGCAACTTCTCACACTAAACAAGAGAAGTTCCAGGATTACAAATACATCAAGTTCCATAAAGCTAAATTTCACTTCTTTCTTAAAAAAAAAAATAAAGGAACATAGACCATAAGGTAAGACATTTCAGAGCTGCAAAGAAACCAAAGACCACGTGCACAGCAAGGCACTGCCTCCATATGGAAAGGCATTAAGGCTTCCTGAAAGGCTTTCTTTTCCATTTAATTCTAAAAGACCATGAAATGCATGCATCAATGCAAGTAACATTCTTGTTTGAGTTCAAGACACATGAAAACACTTCATATAGAGGTCCACACTTAGCCAATAAAACTACAATCATGTTATTTACAGACCACATGTATATCTTGTTTCCAGTAACACAATTTGTGATGGGTTAAAAAAAGAACACAAAATTTAACAAAATTACATGTAGTGCTGGCTCTCTGATTACATGAATGCACAGGTATACTCAGCAAATAAAATACAAAGGGGAAAAGAACTATGCCATTTATCTTTTTCAGTACACTCTCTCCTGAGAAAAACCTCAGTTGTTTCCTAGGATTTGTTTAAAGTCGCTGAATTAGTAATAGGAATTGCCACACTTACTGATCATCCAGAAGAAGAAAATACATTAGCAGAGCAATCTCCACCGCATCAGCACAGAGAACACTGCCTGCACACAGTGGTAACACCTGTAGCCCTGGTTTTGGGCACCGGTACCCTGGGCAGGCTGTGGAGGCTGTGCCCATAGAGGGAGAGCCCTGCAGAGCCTGATAGTTGGGGCAGCCAGCAGGAGACCTGGGGACTCTGGGCACTGAGGGGAGCCTGGGAGTCACAGCTCTGGGGTTACTGGAGGCTGTGAAATTTTTCTGAGAGAAGAAGAGATGGGGGGAAGTGTCTCCAGTCTCCAAGAGATAACTAGCTGTAACTAGTAACTCAGCTGCAAGGTAGAGAATTTAAGCACAGAAAGAAGCAGAAAGGCATAAATACTAGCATGAAATCAGAAAAGAAATACCAGAGAAGCTTTAAAGTTCTTACCCTGTAAGCAAAGCAAATGCTCCTCCAGCTTCTATCACTAGTACTTCCAGGACAGCTGCAGTGTCAGTCTTTGGTGCCAGCATTCAACATCCATCCCATTGCACACAGTGCCAGCATGAGTGTGCAGATACCGAGGGCCAAAGGCCTGATCTTGAGGTGTGTAGGTTTTTTCCCACTGACAGCAAAGGAACCTGAAGGCACTCAGCACCTGACAGCACCAGGGTCACTGAGCAGCGAGATGGAAGTTTTGTGTCTGAGTGCGCCCTAGGAAAGATCTCCCACAGAGCCTTAACTTTGGACAGCTTTTCCTTTTTAGCACAAACAATTTTCTACAGTGCTCTTTATGGACAGGTTTTAAAAGCAAATATAACCCAATACCTGAGGCAGATCTCATTTCATGCTGTGCCGTGAGGCTGCCTCAGGTGGGTTTAGTTGGGGCATCTTAAAAAAGGGAAAAATTTCTCACTTCGTAGGGTTCTTATTTATAGATTCTGATTATGATGCTATTACAGTTCACAAACTTCTACAAACTACACATATGAACTTCCTGCTACCTAATTCCTACATCCTAATTCCAGATGCAGTGGTTGCATCTAAACTACCTTGTATGGAAATTTCCAGATACAGAGTATTTACCCAGAAAATTGTCTGAACTATTGTAGGAAATTATCTGAACTTTATTTAGGTACTTTTGAAAGGGCACTTACGAGAGAAATACAGCAAATCCACACTACTGTACTACTTAGCATAATGGCATTGCAGGAATTTTAATCTAGAAGTTAGTTTTTGGTTTGCATGTGCCAGTGTCCAGGACTGAGTCTAGATTTTTTCCTTTAAAAATTAGCCATAAAGAACAGTCATTAGCACTATAAAACCTCGCTATCCCTGTATTTAGGCCCAAGATTTTTTATTCTGTTCTCATGGCAATTATCTTGTACAAATTTGGCCAGATTTTTTCCCTTTTCGTCTAAAAAAAACTATTGATGTAATACTACAGCCACATTGAAAGATGTTAGAGGTGCCCCACTACCAATGTTTTCTGTAAGTACATGTTAATAATAACTGATAAATCCCAAGTATTTGGGCACTCTTACATTTAAGACATTCATAAGGAAGACTCTGTATAAACACTCAACAGTTATTAACACTCTGTCCTCAACTCCCTTTGTCAAGTACAGATGTCCTACTACCCACTCACTACAAACAGGCAGTTTAATAAATCCATATGAACAAGGCATGGAAACCCAATTCGACTGCACAGCTTCCTGACATCTCACAGGCATCCTACCACAAGGAAACCAACAAAGCATCTACAAGTCTCTGTGCTAATATGTACTCTGCAATAACTGCTGACACCCCCACAGGTGTCTAATTTGTTAGGTTGCTCTAATGTCACCTACTATGCCACAAAAGCACCATCTTCAGTCCAGTTGAAAAGAGAGAGATATGTTCTTTCAAAGGAAGAAAATACTTGGCCATTACCCATCTTTAACTTATAAGCACATATTAAATATTTAACATAAAGTAATGTTTAAGCCATTCAACCAGAAACTGGAAGAACTGGGTCTAATTGAACACCTTGAGAACATTAAGCTGACACCTCCCTCCATCATGGATGAAACTCTCAGGCTCCCTTTAGGCCCTATGTACTTCTTATTCTCAAAACCTAAAGCCTTGTAAATTCTCACTTTGCCTTAAGATATGACACAAAAAATGGAAAAAAAACCTACTACCTACCTAATTCTCTAAAATATCTACCACCCTCACTAAACATGAAGTATTGAAGAGTCCAAGAGAGCACCAAGAGTGAACTGCCTGGACCTGCACTCTCACTGTGCTGAGAAGGCCCCGACAAAGGAGGAATGATGAGGAGGACTCCATTGATATCAGAAGGCTAATTAATTACTTTATTACACTATGTTATTCTATACTATATTACATTACATCTAAACTGAATCTGTCAAGCACTCAACTGCACAGAATCTTGGGACTCTCACCCGACACTTTGGGTAAACAGCCTCCATATTGCATTCCACTTTTGCACAACACAGGCACAGCAAATTATAAGAATTGTTTTTCCTTTCTCTGAGGTTCAGAGAATGTGAAAGCCAGAAATATTCTTGGGAAGAATTGTGCCTTGCTTTTCTCTGTGAGGAGAAATGTGGAGCTACACTGCGCTACACTGGTAGATGCAAGCTCCCAATGACCTTAGAGGAGAGCTGTGAGTCACCACTGCCTGCCAATGTCCAAATTACTGACCTCCTGTTTGGTGCCTCAGTACTCCATCAAAGAGGAGAAACCTTCCAGATCTCCAGATACTCCAGCATGCTCCTCCTCCCAGCTTCTGTCTGTTTCACAGGTAATCAATTATCCACCCAGAAGGGCTCAGTTTGTCAGTGGCCTCCTGCCTCCGCGCTGATCTTGCTGCACAGCCCTGCTATGACAGGTGAACACTGCAAGGTTCAGTAAAAGCAGGAGGGAGCTAAAGGCTCCATGGAGGGCCAGGCAAATGGAAAAGTGCAATCATCAGCACTGCAGTAGCGGGCACTGGGGTTTTTTTAAGGGCTTCTTAACTCTTACACTGTCAGCAGATCTGTCAGGCTGGCGAGGACATTGCTGTACTGATTGTAATTCCCCACTGAAGCTGTGCAAAGCCAAGAGATGTAGGGTTCAAATGTGATCTATTTTCCCTTTCAACACCACAGGAAGAAATACGTGATCATTATTATGACAAGGAATATAAACCCACCACATGCTCAGGCTTAGAAATCTCCATGAAGATGTACAAAGTCCACAGGTAAAACCAGGTACCCCTCACACACAATCAGAGCTGCAGCATGTACTTCCTGGGACATGCTGCTATCCTGCTCCTGCCAAAGAACAGAAACTTCCACTGGCAAAGCTACCCATCCATTCTCTAGTGCTATAAGCAGCATGTTTGATCCCTTCCAATGACCACAGTGCTCAGGAGTTTCACACAGTCCCTGGCTTTGGCTGTGTGGCATTGCCAGTGAGATGGTACTGATGCAAATATGTGCAAAGACAATGGGGATCTCTTAGAAATCCTGCTGGGGCTGTCTGAGGATGAGATATTGCAGCCCTTGCCCAGCAGTAGCCCTGAATACAGCCATAGTAACACAGCAGCTGCAAGCAAGGGTGATAAGCAAAGACTTCTGTGCACTGCCAATATCCTCCTATGCCAGCATGTTGCATCAGCTTGATTTTGCAGCTTCAGGCTCACCTGTTTTTCCAATTTTTTCAAATTCCTGTTCTGATCTCTTAAAAAGTTCTCCCCCTGGGGTTTTTGTTGTGGTTTTTTTTCCCCCCCACATTTTTCTTTCTGATACAAGAGACACAGAGTTTCACTGACTGGAGAAGGCTTGGAGACAACAGATCCTTCTTCCTCTGCCATGAAAATGGACAGGAGCTTTGTTAAGAGTTAGACAAACTTCCCTGAACTCACCCAAAACGCATTTTTAATGTATGAAAATTCTTGTTTGAGCTCTGTAGACACAATTTATGGAAGTTTGATCTATCACAAGGGTCATGGAAAAAATACAGGGTTACTCAGCAATTAAAATAAGGAATAGCAGCAAATATCCCAGGTGCCTGCCAAATCCACAAGTTTGCCCAGAAAATACCAGTCATGCACTTGCCAACATTCATTCTTTCCTCAGTGCAGCAGTTTTGCTGCAGGGTCAGGTCCCCTCAGACCATGCCAAACTCCCCATTTCCCTCTGTAAGAAACTAAGAGCTCATCCCAAAACTGCCCCCCACCAGCCCTGGGACAAGTGGCAATTAAACTCCACAGGAGGCTGAGGCAGTGATAAAGCTCAGAGTCTTCCCAAAGGGCACTGAGTACAGAGAACAGTCACATACTGTACAGTGCAAAAGAAGCTTTAATTGTTAACACATTTGTTTTCCGGTTTGACAAGTGCAAGGCAACTGTATTAACCTTATATAGAAGTGCCACTGGCAAGGAGCAGACCTGAAAGCCAACTAATATTGAACTCTGTGGATTACCTACCACAATGGGACACCAGTAAGCAAATAAAGACATTTCAAAATGAGGCAGCTGTTCTTGTTGCAGCCAACGCACTCAGAGCCAGGAGTTGAACTGTCCCATACATATTTTCATACAGGCCACCCTTGTTTACTAAAACCAGATGAGATCAGGCACAGTCTTGCCACACAAGACTGAGAAACTGGTCATCCTTAGTAAGGGAAGCCTGAAGTTCAGAAAAATTATGTGCACCAAGGAGTACTCTTAGGGCTTTATCCCTCTGAATGAGATGATTGATAAAAATAGAACCAAAATATTCTTAAGTGCAACCTGACAAAAAAGTATCTACAGTACTAGCATGTAGTACTATGTTTATGTCTGTCTTATTTTAGCAGTTTATGTCTGCTAAAATGTACTAAAAATATTAAGATTTCTAGTATTTCCTGCCCTATTATTATGGCCCATTCTGTCCACTTCCTCATTAGATCAATTTATCCAATTTTAATTAGAGTTGGTAGTCTGTGACAGGGCACCTCCAAATGTCAAAGTCAAAGCCAACAATAACAACAAAAAACAAAGAATACTGTGAGCACAAGTCCCATTAAAGACTATGGACATTACACTACTGGCATTGATGAGTTTGCAGGTGTGCCCTCCAAAGCTGCATCACCCATCGACCCAGATATGCGAGTGGAATTCCTAGACCTGAGAATGCAGGGACTCAGAAGTGAGCCAGCAGTCCAGTCATGGTAAACACTTGTTCTTCTTGGAAGTGGACTAGGATGCTTGGGTGTCTCCACTTGACAGGTGGTTATGGGATTTTCCAGGAAATTGGCAATCAAACTCTCATATCTGATGTGAGAAGTGCCAGGAACTCCTCATGCCCCATTGAGTTCTTCCACCATATGGGCTCACAGCTGCACCAGACTGCCACCCTACATCATCCTGCTGCAGCTGGTTTTGTTTTATCTACACTCTTGGTAAGCTTTGTTATGGCCTGGTGGCATTGTACAGGTCTACTGGAGCCAGAAGATCTGGGATGTCACATGGCTGGTGTGCCTGGACTTCTGCTGGAGGGGTAGTGGGGCACAGGAAAACCCATCACACCGAGACACTCTGACTGATGACTCTGTGAACAAAGCAAGGGGCAAAGCTGTCACTCCTAGCTGACCATCCTGACCAGAGGTGGGTCAGACTTGCACAGGCAATACCTGGGCAGGTACATTTCTTTCTGGGCAGTCTGAACAACCTGCTCTTCCTCTGAAAAAGTCTGTAAAGGCGCTAAGCCCATTTCATGCAAAAGACTCATTTCTCAGAGGCCTGCTTGTCTTCTCCTTCATGCGACCACAGCCCCAGAGCTGCCCCCTTCGAAATTACCTAAAAGGTCCCTCAACCTATCCTCCCCCTCTCTCAAACATGAGACCAAAACCCAGACCCAGCAATGTCCTAATCCTGCCTGTTGTCCAGCAGGAGTGAGGAAGAAAAAAAAAAAAAAAAAAAAAAAATCTTTCTCCTGCATGATCTGGGCTGGGTGCCTAGAACATGTCCTCCTCCACATCTGCTGGCAAATGTGTACAGTCCAGCCAGAGGGCTCTCAGGAAACTATCAGGTGGTGATGGCCTGAAGATCAGTAGTTGAGTCGTGCCTGTAAGGTGGAGCCTGCTGGCAAAAGAAGGAAGGGAAGTCCCAACGCAAGGACTCCAGACTAGAGTGTTTTAGATACAAGTGGTGCCTGTTGCATTATGAGGACCATGCCAAGAAAGAAAGGACAATGTTTCTGGAAAGGAGCTGGTCTCTCACACTGGTGGCACAATCCTGATTATCACACTGAAAGCCTAACAAAGGTGAAGCCTGAGTCTACATGGACACTTCCACCAAAGGTGAAACCTGAACCTACCCTGTCCTCTCCAGAGAGATGAGAATTGTCCTTCTCCATCCCACAGACAGGCTGACCTAAGGACATGAACTGGACAGCAAAACCAGCCAGTTGCACAAAACCTTATATATGTAGAAGCAGGTATCACCCATAAGCAAGGGCAGCTGTACTCAACCATGTAAACTCCAGTTTTTCTGCCCTGGTGTACACTGGTGACCCATTCGCTGGAAAAGTCCCAGGTAATGAGCTCATTACACAAGGGAGGCTTTGGCAAAGTTGTGGTACCAACTGCACTCTACCCATGGGAAGAATAGACACAAATGTCCTCTGAGATCAGTTGATACTGGGTCATCTGTGCCAAGCAAAGTCTTGAAAACAATCAACAAGAGAGTGTAAAGACACAGGGGGAAAAGGTTATGGCATTTGTCTTTCAGCTCACAGAAATCAGGCTCTTCTTGGCATTTTTAATCATTCAAACCTCAGCTTGGTCCACAATTATTACTCATGGCATTTCTTCTGGTACTTCTAATGGCTCAGAGAAATTGAATAACCAAAGGTTGGGGGTCCAAAGACAACACAATAGCTTTCTTGAAAAACAGGGTAGACAGAGCTGTTGCTCTGTGTCTTGTACAATCTGACTCCAGTGACATGCCCCATCCCTACAGTGCTTGTCCACCTTCTGAATTCCTGTAAACAAATACCAGAATCTTGTTTTTGTTAACTTCTGCTTCTATTTCTATATTTTTAAAATGGCTAATCGCAGCTGTCATTGTTGCTGAATGAACATTTACCGCCTCGCTGTAGCCTTTAAAAATACATTTATCATGCAAATGCTGGTAGAATTTTAAGTATAGCTGAAATAATGGGTAGTTCTGTAATAGCCCTCCTTACAAGATATTGTGTCACAGTTGGCCACAACAATCCAAAAATAGAATGATTGTTCTCAAAATCAGTAGCACACCCGATATGGATTGCTCATCTCTCATCACAAGGAACACTTCTGTTTTGTACAGCTGTACTCTTTCTTGCCTAGATTTGACTGGTCACATGCCATGCTAAATTAGTGTGGTTTTTGGAAAAAAAAAATTTTGTTGGTTATTTGTATCACTCCTTTTTTTATATTTTTTCCATTATTTATATTTACCTAATAGTAAGACACCTCTTATACCAAATTGTATCAATTGCTTGTACCACCTGGAATCTTGCTTCCAGGAGGAACCAAAGGGGATTTTTAGAAGGAAGCAATTAAAAACTGTATATATAGGTACTACTGCAATGCAGGTGCAGAGAGAGCAGTGGGAATTCTCTCCAGAGACTATCCTCGTGGTCAGCTTACACAGCAACTCATTTCCAGCTCTTTCATTCCCTTGAATTGCTAAATATTTTCTTCATATTTTACAGATTATAAAATCTCGAAGTGCAAACAAGCTGCCTCTTTGGATGACTTCTCATTGCAATAAGTTTCAATGTATGAGACTAAAAGCTGCCAAGCCTCATACAGCTCTGAGAAACTGAGAACTCTCAGGACCCTCTGGCATGTGAGTCTTAGGAAGCAATCTTTCTTTGGACACTGGCTTGTTTTCCTTTAAGTGAGTATGAGGTTCTCATTTCACAGGATGAAGAAGAAACTGAAAATACAAACTTCATAGTTTTGCTTCTTTTTTGGCTGCAAACAGCTGCACACACTCTGCCTGAAGTTAAGTGAGGGATCCCTCTTAATTTGATGGGAGCAAGAAAGATCCCTGCACTGGAGACAAGTTTTTAACTCCATCAAATTTCCCATGGGATGCCCAAAACTAGACACCACATGCTAGAGAACCAGAGGTGAGATACCTGCTGCAAAGCAGAACATACCAGAACTTCTTACTCCATCCAGGCCTGAACTCTGCATCTGTGATTGCTTAAACATGGGTTGCACATTGTATGGCTTACCAACTGAATAGGAACCACAGAGGGTGCCTGAGAAGAAATAAATTAATTTCATCTGCCTCATTATTTTTACATTTAAACCAATATCCACAGATTTAAAAGAAACTGTGCAAGCCTTATTTTACATTTTACTGTAATATATATAAAAAAATGGAAGTTATAAATTAAGAAATTGCCATATGTTAAAAACCAACCAAATCAGCTAACTTTCACAGAAATGCAGTCTACCCAAGAACAAAACTTTGGATATAAAAACTTCCAATTAAAGACCCGTTCTCAGATATTTTATTTACCCTTAACTCTAACAACTTTCATAAAATGCTGGGTGCTCAGATTAGGTGTATATGTATTATGATTGATTCATTGACTTATCAAGTCTAAAGCTGATAGGCATTTTAGGCTGCATGACAGCTTTCATTTTTTTTCTTTCTAAAAGAATGCTTTGATGAGCTGCTAATAAAAGCAGCCATTAGAAAACTGCATTTTAGAAATAGCATAGATAATTAGCCATCCCTTTCAGCATCCTACCTCTCTTAGAATCTATGTAATTTCTGGTATATAGTCAAGAATCAATTACTGAATTGCAAAATGTAATTAAACAGTTACAGTAAGTTATTAAAATGAATGTGTGTTACAAAAAAAAATTAGTTATAGGAAAAATGCCTAAATCGACCAGGTCTAAGCCAATCAGGTGCATTCCAACTGTAAAGAAAATAAATGGGGACACTCCACACCCACACAAGGCAGGTTCCAAGCTCATTTTTAAATACTTCACAGTTCTATACATAGAAGACTTCCAGCAAAAGATATTTTATGGTGTCATAGAAAGGAGTTTCACTAAGTGGCACGGCTATTCAGGTATCATTATGGACTGTACAGAACTCTGCACAAAACAGCCCTGAGATCAAGGCCCATAATGATTGCTGCTATGTGAAGAAAAAGCCTCCATGTTAAGGAGCTTATGATGTGAACTCAGTCTGCTCAGCATTTAAGCTATTAATTTTTTGAGAAGGTATTCTACCTGTAAAAAAGATGTGGGCATGAAACTGAACCTAATTCTCAACACCCAGACAATTCTTCATGTGTTGTCTTTCAGTTTGCAGCAGCAGTAGAAAACATAGCTTTGTCCAATTGAGCTAAGGCTCAATTTTCCTGAAATTTTAAGTTCTTTCTATGCTGCCTATTTCCCACAGTGAAAGACACTACATTCCACAATCTGACCTAATATAAGCTTGAGCACTTAGCAGTACACAGCAGAGTTACAAGAGAATTCATATTTGCTGAAAATGAAGAAAAATCAGAATTTTCTATATTTATATAATTCTTTGTGCCACTTTGTCCCAGTATACCACAGTGCAAGCCAGCTTGTACTGGGCAATTAATCTGGCTATAAATAAGAAACCCAGCTGATTCCATAAACCAGCCCCTGGGTTGACAGAGAGGAACTTCAACCAATTAGGGTCCATCCTAAGCTGCAGACATCTCATCTGGTGTGGGAGCTGGGTGGTGTCAAAGATCAATGAGCTATCCAGACCAGGTTTTTCAAACCCCCTTTATAAAGAGGGCTTCAAAGAATAAACTCTCCTGATTGCCTCATGGCCATTGGGGTGTGTGTCATCCCTGCCTCCCACCACCAATTCCACAGAACACATGGCCCCCCCCCCGCCATGTAATACTACTTGGGAATAATTTGGTGTTCAAACAGTAATCATAACTTTGGAGTAAGAACTAAATTACTTGTTATCACCTTATTAGTTACATAAACATTGCATGCCTGGTAAACTGTGCAGTGTTGAAATATGGCAGTGATTTCCCCACGCCCAAGAGGTCATCAAGCAGCTCTACACTGGTTGTCCCTCTATGGACAGTGGCTTTTGTGCCACTCTAGAGATCTGTTTACATAAACCCCCAACTATAGCAAACATACAGCCTGGTCAGTGAGATTACTGTAAATCTTAATCCAGGTATGGAATGCTAATAGGAGTCATGTGCTGTCCCCAGGCTGACTATTTACTGGATTCAGGAGATATTAGCCAGAGATCAAGGCTAATTCAGCACTCCGCCCAGTTCCCCAGCATTCCTGCCAGACCACATCAAACGGAGCAGATGATGATTTATCACCACTTCATTCAGCAAGGACTCTCAGTAAGTAAGACCAGAGGGATGTGAAAGATCCCTGATACATTTGGCCACCAGTGGCCAAGGTTCTGTGTAACTCTTTATCTGACCTTACAGCCAGAGAGGAACTCACCACAGTGAGTGACAGCATGACCTCAGTTCACACAGAAGTCACAGAATAAGAGGAATGGAGCTGACTGCAATTCTGACATATCTCAGAGGAAAAAGGATTGCTGAATGATTTAACCCCAATTGTGTAAGGCAAAAATCCTGATTCACTAATCAGAATTAGATTTTGCAATCCTTGCTAACACCCAAAAAGGTTTAATCTTAAACATGTATTTCTGATACTTCTTTAGCAATATGCTAAAAAATTATAATAAAAGAAATAAGAACCAAAGTTTAGATTTCCTCACAGATATTGTGTTATTTCTGTCCATGACAAATTACATTCACTAAATTTTGACTTATTGCCAAATAGCAGAAGAGGAACCACCTACCAGGCTCAATTTAGTAAAACACTCTTATGCTGATTTACATATAGAACAGAGGGTTGGATGGTGTTAAACATTTACGTTTAGGCTTTTGATAAGTTCATACACCAAACAGATTATTTAACTTCCTGAATAAATGATTCAGAATCCGAACATCTCAAATGGGATGACGCCCCCATTGTATGCAATGAACAACTGAAGGAAACTCAATGACTTCACTATCTAAGGGCAAAATTAAAGAAAATTACACAATGAGAAATCAGACCAGCCAGCATTCAGTTCTTCACAGTTGTATAATTTCAAAAGGACTGCGTAGAGCAGTTCTTATACCATATAAGTGTCCCTGGCATGCAGGATGGAGACATCTACTTAGAAGAGGCAAATTACATTTTACATCTCTTCAGGGAGAAGAGAATTTGCATCTTGGGCCTCCCACTTCCTGGCAAGGGATCTAGTCATTAGGCTATTACATATAAATGATACAGGCTAATGTATATACACACGCATATATGTAAATGCCACATTTTTTTAGGTATCTGTTGAAGGGCCTGGGGTTCCCAAATCCCCCTTCAAAGTGCAGACAGTAACTTTAGAGTAGTAAACTTCAATCTCAAGGACCAGTAGACCCAAGACAATAAAACAGACTACTCCCAACCTGAAGGAGAAAGCAGGGAAATAGGAACAATCAGACATGTTCCAGCAGGGCTCTGCTGAGCCAATTTTGTATTTTATCTGCAAAGTCAGAGGAAAAAACCCCACACTATCTGAAGCCCTAGTTATTTATAGTTTATGTTTACTCTTTGCTCAGTAGAATAAATGTGCTGAGTATTACTGTGATAAGACATAAAAGCATTACTTGTTGTACTGACACATGCTCTAGTAAAACCTTTAGAAATGCAAATAATGCTGCTAAGTTGCTCTTATTTATGTTTCTAAGTCACTGTACTCCTATCTGCCATATCATCCTTCATGCCCTAAGCACCTTCTGAATAGCCTGCTTCTTAAATTGCTTTTTATAGATTAAATCACTTTTCCCAGAAAATCACATGCTACTGGTACATAAGCCATGCAAATGATGCCCAAGGCAGGTAGGGTACTGATCAGATGGAGCTGGTATTTAATGATTGCAGTTTAGCAACACTGAAGTTCACACTCCCATCTTCTTCCACTACACCCAGTGTCTCACCAACCTCCTCCCCACACACCTGTCCACATATCCTTTTTGCCCTCTGCAAATCCCCACTATTCTTAAAATCTCTCCCTCTTACCCCCTGTATTTTTTCAAGTACCCCTTCAACCACATTTTCTCTTCTTCATCTCTTCAGTCTCATCCATTCATAGTCCTCATGAGTGGCAGACCCATCTACTTCTTCTCTTAACTGCTATCCTCCCTTGTGCTCCCTTCTGTTTATTTGATTGTGATGAGTTCAGACATGGGAAGGTAATGGAGACCTGCTCTCTACACAGCTGCCCCCAGAGCTGGCCAGCCAGAAGGTGCATCTGTGTGAGCTGTGATATCAGATCAGAGCTCACATTGTCTCCCAGCATAGCTAAAACCTGCCACATGTTTTTAGGTTGCAAAAAGCTGCCTGAAATGATCAGACACATCTAAGGAGGGAAAAGGACAGCCCAAAGCATCCCACTTTATCCAGCTAAGACCAAGCTTGACCTGTGAGGCTGAAGTCCCAGACATCATTATCACTAACCCAAGAACTACAGCATGGGTTTTCCAAGTGGTCTGATGGCTGTATTCCCTTCACTTGTATGAGTGGTTGTCACCAGATACACTCTGTCCTTTTGGAAAGAGCATGGACTTTGTCTTTTCCTTTTTCCCCTTTACCAGCAATGACATATGAATGAAACACAGCAAACTGACTGCTTCACTACCCTCTCAAAATTGTAAATGGGGAACTGTGATTAAGAGCCCTACCTAATCTTGTTGACTCATTAATTATTTAATCTTCTAATATTTTTTATTCCTTTCCTACCATACCTTGCAGAATTGCCTATGCCCAAAAGTAGCTCAAGTCCCCACTAATGGCTGGGTTACTAATAAAGGGCATCACTTAGCAATGACATAATTCTGTTTTCTGATAGATGCCTCTTAATATGGAATTAATTTCTTTTCTTCCACTGCAAAAAAATGTTGTATATTTGACCTATTCCCTTTTTGCCATTGCAATTTTCAGAATGGTTACTTTGACATGTCATACTTATGACATTGAAAGTAATTGAAAGATAGTTGCATGCTTCAGAATGTGTGTGTGTGTAAGGAGACAAAGCCTAATTTCACAATTCATAGCTCTGTTCACACAGATTTATTGCCTAATAGAGCATAAATGCTATCACTCTGTGTCTCAGAATGTGAAATGCTATAGTTATACTAAGTGGTGGATTGAAAAAGGTGATCTCGTGTGAAGAAGATCACTGCATAGATAACAAGGTGAGGATTCAAACAGTGCTCAGAATTTGAAGTACCATTTTGGCTTCATAAAGTCATTAGTGGAACACTGGGCTCAGCTTTGGTGTCTGTATTTTAAGCAGCTGTCGATAAATTTAAAAGAGTTCAAAAGGAGCTACAGAAACAACTGGAGAGCTGGAAAATGGATAATACTCAAACTTCAGGTGTGTAGTTTACACATGCTCCTAAGAAGCAATTTAGTTTTCCTCTCCAGATTTGAGTAAAAGCGTATTTTTGAGTTAATTGTCATTCAAATGCCTAACAAAGTTCAACAACTGGAAGCTGAAGCTAGAAATATATACTAAAAATAATTAGGATTTTTTTAAGCATTTGAATAATTAGCTATGGAACACTTCACCTATCACAAATTTCTCATCCCTTAAGGTCATTAAATCAAGAGAGTGCATATTTCTAAGAGGTATGCTTGAGCTACAAAACAACATAAAAAACCTCCAAAACTTATGGTGTTCATTAAAAACCCATCTATTAGAAATTACACTGTGAGTATGAGGTGGAGTCAATTGTTGTGATAGTAATAGTCTTGCTAGACTGAAAAACTGCAGATCCTGGAATGAAACACAGCAGAAGATGCAAGGCAAGTAAAGCCAGACTCAGCTGAACCTTTCCTGATAAATCCACATGTCCAGAATAGGTTCCTCTGTGACTCCAGGCATGATGTTGCACAGTCACCCATCATGTTACTGAGTAAAAGTAACCTTCACCCACAAATGAGTATTGTTACTGTACATCCTATACAGTCCTGAAATAAAGTGAAGGAAACAAGAAAGTAATTTAAAGTAGTTCTGAAATCATGTAATTGGCCAGAAAAATTAAAGCTTTATCTGTTAAAGGCGGGTCATATATTTTCCATACATTTTTTAAATGGCTATGGAAGAATTGCTCACTCCAGTGGCTTCTTCATCTCAGACTCAAGCAATTATTTTCATGTCTCCTTGGGAACCAAGAGTTATTGGCTAGAACTGAACAAGCTGGGGTTGTAGCCAGGTGCCTTGAGAGCACAGGAACTCACCTGCAGTGTTCTTTCTCTGTCCAATAATGTGACTTTGCAGACTGAGGCTCCTACCAAAGCAGTCACTGTAGCAGGGCCATCCAGCAACTCTGACTGCAAGAGCACTTGTCTCAATCTATTGCTGGCATAATGTCATACTCCAGTAAGCAGAAGGTCATGATTACCTCCCTTTCCTCAACCAGACAGTCCTGCCAAAAGTGCCACCACAAACCCACAGGGAGGGTTTGTGCTACAACACAGCACTCAGGGCACCTGACTGTACCTGCAGACTGCACCTGCTTGTCACCTGTCAGGGGAGAGGGCTTGTCCAAGGGACAAAACCTCACAGGAGCTCAAAGTGGATCACAATCACAAACCAGGACAGCTACTGACTTCTCCAAATGCTGAACCAAAGGCATGCCTAAGTCCTCTGTTCTAACTGTCCCTCCACAATGCTATAGCACGGCTGAAAAAGCACCACAAAATAGGCTTTGAAAGTAGAGACAAGTGCCTGAGTCTTGCCACCCTTTCCCATGTTCATGGGGGAGACATTCAGGTAGTAACTCAAAATCTTCCTCTTCTTTTCCTCCAAGTACAAAGGATTCTCTTCTGAGCCATCATGCTCTAACATAAACTTACAGCAGCATGTATACAGCTAAAAAAATCCAAACCCAAGCAACAACAAAGGTCTTGCAAAAAAGCAGCACTGCAGGCATGGTGCTTCCCTGGGGAGAGGATGAAAGGGCAACATGTGACAGATGTTTGTCATGTCATTTTATAGAGTATTCAAATCCACTCAGAAACAATTGTAGTGAGAATGGTATAAAAACCTAAACAGAGCAGACTAAAAAGAAGCATTACAAAAATAACTCTTGAATAAGAACAAAAGAAATTAAATATAGAAAGACCAAGAAAGTGGTTTTAGGAAGCTTTGTTTGTTTTTTATGTCAATTTAAAGAAAAGAATAAAATCCCTTTTAAGGACTCTCTCAAATCCCAAATTTGTCTCCATTATCTGCTGACTCAGAGACTTCACAAGACACTCTGGCTGGGAAACTGCAGGGGTTGCTTCCTACATAATATAGTATTGATGTACCGCTGAAGGATGTAACAGTACCATGAAACAGACCATCCTCTTCGCCTGCAGGGCTTCTAGCTATTCTCTTAGGCTCCTTATTTCCTCCCTACAGTCAGATCCTCATTTTCCCTTATGTAAAACTCCTTTCTATACCAGTTTTTTAAAAAAGCAGATAAAAAGAATAAATAAATTGTCCTCCGGGAAAGTGACTTGGCAGTGAAATGTCATAGTGTAATGGATACCTGATCATATAGGAATAAATTTCAACCTTGAAGTGCAAGGAGAAGCAAGACACTAATCATTCATTCATATAAATATGTATGGAGGCAACCTACAAAAGTGTTCACCCAGTTTGGGCAATATGTATTTTAGCATGCAAACTACTGCACAGTGGTTGCACATTCTCCTATGGGGAAGATGGCACAGATGCTTTGATTTTTCAGGCTGCTGCTGCTCACTAAAAGATAGTGAAAGCACTATTCTTCAGTCTGAACTGGTTATTGGTATTCTATTCTAGAACTGAGGTGCTTAAATCATTTTTCAAACATAAGCTGTTAAGCAGCCTAAGCAAAGAAAAATCCTGTATAGATTTTTTTATTATTTATGGTAAAGTATTCAGATTCTGCAACAATTAGATTAGGAGTTATTTTCAAACAGTTTCAAATACTTCGTCCACAAATGATTAAAAAAAAGAACATTAAAATTCAGCTTACCTGCAGTTCCTAGAAAAAAAACCCTCCACCTTTCTTCCTCACAGGGGCTCAACATCCATGAAGCACCCCTCTCTTCACACAATAGCCTGTGTGCTGTCATCTCAATAGCTCTATTTTCCACAACCTGTTCCCTGGTTTAAGCACGTACTTCCACAAATTTCCCCATTTGTGCAAATGTAACAAAAGTTTCACAATGTAACCAAAGGCCTTATGTACAGCACTAAAGGGATGGCCTTTCCTAAAATAGTGGGACACAGCACTGGGAGGGACAGGACAGAGGAACAGCAGCGAGATAAAGAGCTGAGGAGGATTCATGGGCTGACCAAGGTGAGCAGACACAGAGAAACCACAAAGCCCAGACCCACCCCCTGTGCCCTGGGCTGTTGCTCAGAGGGGTTTGGAGGGAGGAAGGCACCATGGAGGGCCATGACATTGTCTGGGCTTGGTGAACTCCTCAACATCTCAGCCACTGCAAACTGCTACAACGATTCTTCAAAACAGAAAATCGGTATTTTCTCTTTAGCAACAGGTATCCAAGTAGGAAAGCAAAACCAGAAAAAAAAAAAGCACCCCTTTATCTGTCATCTTGAGGGGATAGGGCTGCTCCAACCAACAAACCAAAAGGCTGGAAGTTGGCTGAGTACCAGCTTCTTCCTCTCTCCTGCATCCATACAGCCTCAGTGAACAAGCCAAAGAGAGGAGAGGACACCCAGTCAAACCTCTGAAGAAGAAATCTCCTCTGCTTTTTAAAGAGGAGGTCCATCCCATTTTTCTTTAATCCATGTAGGAATTAAAACTGGTTGATCTACATTATGACATTTAATCAAGACCATATTTAGGGAAGAACAAAATAAATGTCCCTATTCATAATCCTATATTAAAACATAAATGCCCGTGAGTCTATAAAGATTCAGCTGGTAAACAAAGTTTTCCCAAGTTCTTCAGCTGCCTGAAAACCCCACTAGCTGCTTTGGTACCTTTCAACACCCATTTTTACAAACAGGACTGATAGTCTTTGGTCAAGTAATCAAGTAACTGAGGGCTGCAAGATCATACCCTGATTTTGGAACACTTCCTTAAGCTCCAAGGGGATTATCTGTTCCAGTTCCTACCCGAAGTGATTAAGTCACACGATTCTGAACACATCACAAATAAGAGACCAAATCTGCTTTTCTTTTGTACAAAAGATTTTTCCAACATGTGAATCAAAGAGGTAAATTACAATAATTAATCCACAATACACAAGGTAAATTTTAATTAATACACAATGAGGTGAATTTTATCCTTGGTGGTCAGACAGGAATTCAGAAAGAGGGATTTTTACCATCCAGTAAAAAAAAAAATAAATTCAGTCAGACATAAATAGAATTTCTGCTTCTGTGTTCTCTTTACTGAAACTCACTTGAAATATACTTTTTAGAAAGGGTCCTTTTGAACTCATTTGTATTTTTAAAACTCAGTTTTAAGATTGTCAAAGTTACAGAAATCTGGGCAGCAATTCTAGATAAAGTGAATTTTCTGCAAAATTTCACCACAGAGTTATAAACATAGATAATAACTTGAATTCTGACACACCTTTGGCATTACTTCCTTGATTTATCCTTACGTATTAAAACCCAGCCACTTATTTATTGTGGTTAACAGGGTGATTTTACTTTTCTCCTCCACTAGTTTTACATTGTTTCAGTGAATACTAATGCTTATGACCTATAATCAGCTACGGCCAAACAAATGAAAGAATCTTATAGCCTGGATCAGACCACTATAATAAAACAGTGTTAAACCACATGGAGACAACAATTTATGGAGGCATCTTATTGCTTATGTTACTGAAGAACAAAATTTTGCTCTTCCCCCCACTAATACATAATAAAACCAGATTTAACTAATTTAAACTTTTTCTTTCCTCATTCCTAGAAAAGTATGCAGACACTGAAACACAAAACTACTCTTTGGGTTGTGATGACAACATATATTTCACTTTCACGGACTATTCCTATTAATTCCAGAAATATAATACAGATTTCTTTAAAAACCCAAATATATCTTTCTGTATCAGGTGGTGAAATGCACCCTACAGTGCTAAGAAATTGAAGTTATTGGAAATGGCAGTAAATTTACATGACAACTGTCACTGATACCTCCCAAACCTATCATACATACACCAGTAATCTGCTCTTTTACAAGGCATCCACAGAGTTTTTGAACTCTTGTGGCAACTGGAAGATAGAGAAATCCCACATGAGACAGAAAGAAGTGTGGCATCACAGGTGCCTCCCAAGTTACTACTTCTCAGATGTTATTTACCCTGGGAAAATCAGTATGTTTTATCAAGAGCAAAAACACCTGACTCCACCATGGTCATTCAATAATTTATAGGGAATGTACAAAATGCCAGTTGAAAAAAAAAGCCAAACCAACACAAATTCTCCCTTCCTCTGTGCCTCATCCAGTTATTTGCCTCTTCCACATAAATTTAAAAGATATTAATTCTTGTCTTCAAGGTATATGGCTACTTCCTTTTCTGTAAATACTGATTCTTATTTCTTATGGAGGAGTAAGATATATTCCTCCCCTTGAATAATGGCCCCCACAGAAATGAAGACCTGTATCTTACTGAGTGGAATTAGCACCAAATGCAATCAATGGCTAAAATAATCAGACGGCTCTTCCAAAAAAATTACTAAACTAAATCATGCACTGCAGGAGAGCAGAAGCCAGACTCAGTAACAACCCTGGGAGTTTCAGTTCCTGCACTGGAATCCTGGAGAACAGAAGACAGCTGTGATATTGGCTGAGGTCAAGTTGCATGTATGTCAATACAGGAGAAGCTTTGGCCTCGATCCCCAGTGATCATCAGTGCTCGACACAGCTCTCTCAGGGTCCCTGAGACCATAAAATTATTTGAAGAAACCAACACTTTATTACAACCTTACTCTCTTAGAGAAGTTTCACGAGGGCTGTTCTATTTCAGTGATTTCCTGCTCCCTTGTGTTCTTTTGAAATCCCAGTCTTGGGCATGTTTTCCTCTAGGCTTACATGCTCTAGTATCCAAACAGTGAATATTCTACCTCAAAACCTATTTTTTTTTCATTTTTCTATGGCCTGTACTGCCCAAAATTGTAATACGATTTTCCAAAAACCATTACACGTCCATATTTCCTAGTGAGATTAATGATGATTCAGAGAGGCTATGAAAAGCCCTTCCAGCTCTGCTTCAAGATCACATTCATTTAGATCTTTGAGGCCAAAGCTTACTATCCAGAAAGTCAAGCACCTATAAATCTAGAATCAATAAAAGCTAAAACTGCTCAAAGACAAATTATCAAAACCATTTGAGCAGCAGATTTTGTCCCCAAATTTTCCCCAAACTGTTCTATGTATTGAGTGTTCTAGTGTAAGAGCTTTACAGTAAAACATATTTAAAAAGCTCAAATAGAAATAAACAAATTCAATCTGTTTACATCTTATATTTGTTTATGCAGATTAATTATTTTCTTTTGAAAGAATTGCTCTTTCAAGACTATTCAAACAAACCAGGCATAGTTTTTTAAGATCATTTTGAGGCAAAATAAAAGAAGATGATACCTTCTCTTACTTGACATCTGAGAACAATAAACAGCCCCAGGCCTAGCATGTAGGATACCTGACAAGCTACCTAAAAAATCCCAAACAGTTCAGAAGTGCTTAAAAGAATCAGTATGTTCAGAAAAAAAAAAAAAAGTTGAATTTAAATTTCTTTAATATCAAACAGACATCAAAGGAATAACTGATTTTTTTTTCTTTTCCAAACTAACTGCATTTGGAACGAAGTTTAATACTTGGTTGCTAAGTGCAGCCTTATCTTTTCCTTGACTGATTTTTTCATGCACCTAGTCCTCCCAAAGTTCACTGAAATATCACAACCAGCCTGTAGGATTTGGGCAACTAGAATCCAGCAAATACAGATAAAGGGGTCTGTCTAGTCACCTTTACTTTTGACTCTGAGACTGAGGTTTTTGTAACTCTCTTCTCTTTCAATGGCGCATCCAAGACCAAGATGAGAATGACCACAAGTTTGGTTTTGGATGAAAACAGAAGTGCAAAACATTAGAAAAGAAATGGAATGCAAAATGCAGATTCCTTATATGAAGAAATTAAATAGACAAATCATAGAATGATAACAATGCAGAAGAAGAATAACAAACTAACACAGAGATATTTTTGGTCAGATACCTTCCAAAATGTTCACAAATACTCAGCAGAAAAATCTAGTAAGAGTAGGAAGGCATAATAAAAAGATCCCTGACTTGATCAGAGAATTGTCTCAAAACTGACATATGCAGGGAAAATGAACAAAGAACACACCTCTGAATTAAAAAAAAAATTCTATAATATTTACACAATATCTGATTCAGCTTTCAGAGTTTACTTTCCAAGGATCAGGTCAATATTGACTAATTAGCAATTTCATGTCTGTAAATCATATCAGTATGCTACCCTGACTGCTACTGCAGACCAATGCATCACAATCATTGATTGAGTTCCCTCAGAACTCTTTCTGAGGAACAGACCTATCATTAGTTTAATAATCTATGCAATTTTGTTATCATTGGGGAACAAAGGCAGAGAGTTTAGGAAATTTATTTGAGGTTTCTAAAGAATCAGTGCTCAGATCTCTGAGTGCTTGCCCATTCCCTAATCTACTTCAGCATTTTGAAATCCACACCATTGAACATTTCAAACAGTTCACAATACTGAAACCACCAGTAGATTTGCCACTTTAAAATAATGACATTATTGTATATCAGCACTGTATCAAGTCTGTATCTGTTATCATCATATTGTGAAGCTCCCATACCTTCTCAGTGATTTCTCATGGGCAGCCCCTTACAGCACTGACTCCAGCATCTCCACAGCACAACCAACAAACTCCAACTCTCTCCTTACCCAGCTACCCCACTCTTTTGTAGCACTCCTCTTCTTATTGGACACAGCTGTGGCCTGTTAAGGGCAGCCCTGTTCCTAATTGGTGATTAGTACAGCTGCAACTCCTCACGGGTGAGATTACCTTCTGCACTATTCTCTTACATTCTATCTTCCTGCATGTATCAAGCTGCAATAGCCGTCAAAAAGAGATGCACTGGTCTGGCATGGATGGCCAGAAGAGGTTGTAGCTAACTCCAATCTCTTCTCCATCCACCCAGACATCACCAGCAAAGGCCCAGGTGGCCCCAGCACTGCTGTCCCCCTCCCAGCAGATGCTGGCCCTGCCAAGCTTGCTCTGACACCCCCAGCTGACCACCCCCCTGATTTCCTTCCCCTGGCCATGGGACTGATGCTGCAGCAGAGATATCCCCAGTCCAGAACAGCTGCAAGCTGCATGCTTTTTTTTTGAGGCATCACATCACTTCAAATGGATTAACACTGGCTTTAAATTATGGAGTCTACACAACATCTTCTGAATGCTCTATTTTTATTTTTTACTTTAATTTCCCTTCTGTTTGCTCTTTTTTTTTTTCTTTTCCCCTGAGGGTTTGGAGTTTTTTGTTTTGTTGTTTTGGGAGGTTGTTTATTTGTTCATTTGGTCTATTTGTTAGTTTTGGTTTACTCCTTGAGATAGCATCTTTATCAAGGCCATTACACATGCCAAACAAATCCTGAGTGGCATCAAAAGGAGCACGACCAAGGGGTCAAGGGAAGTAATTCTGTCTTTTACTCCACTCTCCTGAGATCCCATCTGCAGTGCTGTGTCCAGCTCTGGGGCCCCCAATAAAAAAAGGACATGGACCTGCTGAGATGAGTCTAGAGAAGGGCCACAATGATGATCAGAGCTCTGGAGCAGCTCTCCTTATGAAGACAAGCTGAGAGAGTTGGGATTGTTCAGACTGGAGATGAGATGGCTCCAGAGACCTTGGAGCATCCTTCAGTACCTAAAGGGCTACAAGAGAGCAGGAAAAGGACTACATGCAGTGGCAGGACAAGAGGCAATGGTTTCAAAAGAAAAGAGAGTAGGCTTATATTAGATATTAAGAAGAAATTCTTTACAGTGAGGGTAATGGGAGACTGGAGACACTGGAACTGCTCAGAACAGTTGTGGATGCCCCATCCCTAATGTTCAATGCCAGGCTGAAGGGGGATTTCAGCAACCTTGTCTGGTGAAAGGTGTCCCTGCCCATGGCAGAGGGCTTGGAACAAGATGATCTTTCTTGGGGTGTTCCAACCCAAACTTTTCTGTGATTCTATGATAGCAACAACATACTTCATAGTCATTGTCCTCAGAGGTATTCAAGAAACTACTGGATGTGGCACTTAGCTCTGAGGTCTACTTGACAGGTGGTGATCAGTTAAAGGCTGGACTCCACCCCAGCAGCCTTTCCAAACTATTTCTGTGGTTCTATGTATTGAGTGTTCTAGTGCAAGAGCTTTACAGTAAAACATATTTAAAACACAGGGTAGAAGTGTGAAAAGAGCCAAGAGAGCCAGGATGTTTGGAACACAGTGAGATTATGAACATAACTCCAATCAAATCACAGGGTCAAAGACTGTGATAGATGTTTATCTGATTGATGCTGAACATGCTCCAACACACCAGTAAGGATTCAAACAGAAGGGATCAGTTAGTTCTCTGGATATGCTTTAATGTAGTACAGAAAAACTAAACCTCTTCCACTGATAAAATGAAAAAAAAAGCATGTCCATGAAAACACAATCACAAAAAGAGGATATTTTACATACACAACACATTTAAAATTTGGACAAAAAGACAGATTTTCAGTTTTATTGGAAATCCTTGAATCTGTTGGTTTAAATCAAATCCTTAATGCTACTGTAACTTCACCACTTATGCATTAACATGCCATTTTTCCAAAGGTTCTCGTTACACACATTCATAAAAATTGGGAGGAACACAGAATTTTTTTAGACCGAGTACATTCATTTCCTCTGTTGATCTGAATTGCACAATGAAGGACAACAAACAGCTCTAACAATCTGTTACACTGAGACTCTTCCACTTAACGTCTGCATGGGGATTCTGGCTCACCAGGCACCGTGCAGGAGCCTGCCAAGGGCACTGGCTTCTGCCCCATGCACAAAACACAACTAAAAGCACAACTCCCTTGGTCTCCCATCATTTCCAACAAGCACAAGGGCCTGCAATGCCTTGTGGGGAGAGCAATCTCTCTCCCTTCTCCACTCTTGTAGTCAGAGTCAGGGCACCAGCGCCAGGCTTCCTCCACTTCCTGCACATCACAGCCAGGGCTCCAAAGGCAACACATCTCCAGCTCCCAGTGAAACTTCCCAGCTCTTAATTAGATGCTGTCTTTCTTAAAAAAACAATCGAAGAGCCCTGTGCAAGGATATGTCATCTGAAAAGATGGAAATTCTCAGGCAGTAGCATCAGCATTACAGACTAACAAATCTTTGTATCCTCCTAGGCAATTGGATGGGATGGAATTACTCAGCAGTGCCTTCCACTTCTATCTTTTTTTCTCCTTCCCTCACTTTTCTTTGCTGATCAGATAATTCCTTGTATGTATAGTAAACAATTATAGAAATACTTTGCAATTTCTGAAAAACAATCAGAAATTTCCCAGCTTCATAAATATTTGTAAGACAGAAACAAATTACAGGCATTGCTTACAGACAGTTTTAGTAACCAAAACTGAATTATAAATCTTTAAAACACAGTTGCGACATACAGAAATGAAGTATCTGAAAACAGTTGATTTGGAATTCTCCTGTAAGAGAAATATGAAATATTCTATGCTGTACTGTGAACTTGATAAAACTGATATGAAATTTTCCTGAGTAGCTGATATTGGCACGTGAAAATAAAGCAAAGCTCAGCAGGACACATGAAATTCATGCATTTCCAATGTAATTCCAAGCAGTATAGCATAAATCAGCATGGACATGTAATTCTTGGATCTTGTTTGACATAAGGGAAGCAGAAATGATGTGTTGTTGCAGGTGTTTTGCAAGCAAACATGACACCCAGCTGATTGTTAACAGACAAACTTTTTTCAAAGGAAAATGAGTTGAAGGAAGATCTCAAAGCTGACAAATGAAAAAAAACCAGGTGGAAATAGTTATGACCACTCCTGGGCTGGAGCAGTCAGAAGCTAGGACTGTGTTAGGATGGCACTGGAAACAGGCTGCTCCTAGGGGAAGCAGGAGCTGGCTCCAGCAGGCTTGAGAAGCATTTTGGGGGATGACAGCCACTTCCAGCTGGGCTACATGCTGGGCTGCTCAGCATGGGCAGCTCCATTTGGCTCAGACACAGCAAGAAATGTGCACCTCACACTGAAAGCTACAGAACACCTGCAATCTATGTTCTCTTGAGAAAACTGCAGTTTCTAGTCCCTCAAAGCCAAAATTTGAAGTTATATGACTTGTAATACTGCTAACCATTACAAAGATGATCTTGTTCCAATCCCATGCCATGGGCAGGGACACCTTTCACTAGACCACGCTCCTCTGAGCCCAGCCAGCCTGGCCTTGAACACTCCCAGGGATGGAGCACCCACAGCTGGGGGTAATTACACCTCACTCACAGTTGGCAATTTCTTCCTAATTTCTAATCTAAGCCTACCTTCTCTCAGCTTGAAATTTTTACTCCTTGTCCTATCACTACACACTCTTGTAAAAAATTCCTCTCCAGGGACTTCTTTGTATTTTATACAAACCCCCATATGTGTAAGATACCTTTAGGTGCTAAAAATGGAGCCTCTCTGCTACATGTCCCATTTTCTATTGAAGATATATTTTACATACAATTCAACAGCACAGCCTTTGCAGTGGGCTGGTTAGGGTAATAAAAGGAAAAGTGGAGTCAGAAAAAAAAGTCTGATCTTTGTAAAGTAATTTCCACACCATATTAAAATTTAAATATTTTATTTACAAAATAATTACTACAAGTTCAATGGATATTCTCTTTGTAACAAAAAAAAACCGTAAAAAATCTAAAATATAATGAGGGATCCTTGACTTGCCAGTTTGGGTGAAACATCTTGCTAGGGGCTTTTTCCCCTCTCTATTCTGCTGCCCTTCTGAAAAACTCCCGTGAAAATCATACTCTGTAGGTTCACCCACCTTAATTACAGGATCTTTTCAAGAGACAGCAGTTATCTGTAGCTACCAGCCAGAGGGGGAAAAAATTTAAAAGGCTACAGACTCACAGAGGCCTGGCTACTCCTGGATTTGACCAGAAATCACTTCTCTGCAGTGACACATAGTACTGTTTTCAGGCAAAACATGAATAAACATGTGCATAAACTTTTGATTCAGAGCAATGCCACACTAGCTCTGTGATCCATCAGATCTCAGAAGATAAACATGATGTGATGGGGTCATTTCTTGCTAGAAAGGCTTCCAAAGAGCAAAAAAAGGAAAAGCTGGAAAGCTGCTTTGGTGGTTGAGTGGATAGGACTTCTCAGGGTGCATAACATGTGGTCAGGCAAAGCAGCAGGAAGCCTTGAGTTAAACAGATAAAACTACGCTGAGAAAGACTAGTCAGCAAACAAGGATTCTGCTATTAAAAAAAAAAAAAATGAAGCATTGGCATTTGGTTTCATTTTGTGCTTTTAATAAACAGAAGGGAGGAGAAAGAAGGCAATCTTTCAAACATTATTTGAGGAATTTATACCCAAGTGTAGTCCCACACCAAGGCCATAATTGTACAGACCTGCTCCACAGGTCAAACTGGAGCCCATCCAGGCCACCTGCTTGCAAGTGTGCCTTCAGCAACAGCTTTATGGTGCCCCACACAGCATCCCCAGAGGGCAAGCTCAGGTTCCTTCTCACACAGACAGCAATGCTCTACTCCAGCATCTATTTTGGAATCTGGTTGGGCCCAGCACCCTGTGCACCTTCAGCTATCCCAACCCTCTGAGCACAGTGGGAAATACATACAGAGGCAAGAGAAAAGAAAATGAATATTCACCAGTGCAGACTGACCCAGCACCCTTTAAACACAGGTGTTTTCACCTTCTGCTATGAGGACACCTGGCATGCCTGAACAGCCTGATCCTGGGCTGAATTCAGGACACCTGCTCCAGGGAGGGTACTGATGCCAGTGCTATTCTATCTAGTACTGCTTGGGCCTTTGCTTTACAGGAGTACAGACTGCTAAGTCTGATGCCTGAGACAAAGTCTAGCTCATCTCACCTATTCCTTGGTGATACTGGCTACACAGAACATTACACCTTTTCTGCAGCAAATTGTTGAGCAGTTTCACCGTGCACTGTGAACCAGCTGCCCAGGAGACATCAGCTTCACTGTGCCCTGGAGACATCAGCTTTTCAGGGTTTCCTCTGTTCTCAGACCTACCAATAACTGCACCTGTAAAAAGCCTGATAAATTAATAATGGAAACAAGGCAACAGCGTGCTCATAATCAACTTCAGGACCAAAGTCCTATCAAGCTAACTATATAATAATGGGTGCTGCAGATCAAACAGGAATGCATGGCTGTCAAAAGGACACACGAGTGCTTCAACAGAATAAAACACAGGAATCTGCATTGGCTTGTGCCAAGTCTATTCAAAGGATCTAGAAGTATGTGGTACATAGAAGGGGATTAAAAGAAGGATTGCAGAACCTCAGCTAGATGTCATCTTAATGTTATGCAACTCCTTTTTCCTGAAAACAAAGGGTGGATTCAGCAAGACCTAAGCAGCCTTGCCTGTGCAAAGCTAAATCCTACCCTGACCTCTCACTGATCACTGCTTTAACTCCACACCAGCCCCAGGCACAGAGACAGGAGAACAGAGAGAGACCTTCCAGACAGTGAAACCCACTCCACTCCAGCACAGCCTTCCTTTGTAGCAGCCTCTCCAAGGGGAGTGGGAGCAAAGAGTTTCCAGTAAGAAGTGAGAAACTGATGCCAAAGAGGAGGTGAAAGCACAAAGAGGCACCAACAGCTCTTCACAGAAGTACAGAGGCACAAAGGAAAACCTTGGGTGTAACCACAACTGGCACAGCAATAACAGAGCCTTGCCTGGGATTGCCAGGTGTCCTTGTCACATCAGGATAGGCTCACTTCTCACAATTCCTCATTAATTTGGTGGGATGTCAGGTTGGGCTAAATCAAAGATTCTGCCAATAACCCCATCCAGTTTGGATCAAAAGGTGGCAACACCAGGGCTCTGGAAGGAGCCACCACCCAGGGAGCCAATCTGAAGTGCCCTACCACTGTGATAAATTAGAGGCTCCCACTGGGTTCTTAATTAGCATTTTGTATGATTCACTCAGCAAACCAAACTCTGCCTATGGTAATATTTTTAGGACTTCTTCTATTTCCAAAAGGTTTTAAAACAAAAAGACAAAGGGGATGGGTGAAGGAATAAACATCCCAAAATAAACCTCACACAAATTACTTATAATTTGTTACTTGTCAAACAGTGGCATTAATAGGCCAAAAGAAGTTTAATAAATGTCTCATACAGTGTGACTGAGTTCCTAGTTGTCCAATTAGCAGTGCAAACAAAGATAAACATCTCATTAAAATATATACATGTATATAACTTTGATTTCCTACACTTTACCACTTCCAATATATTTCTGAAATGCATTTCATTTAGGAGAAAACCCTCCATCACACTCTCTCATCTGCAGATACCTCTGCATGCTTGTGCTTGCTATTAAAAACCTTCTGCTTTATGTGGGATTTGTCACGTAAAATATAAAATAAATACCTACAAAAATGTTTTACTTGAGCCATCAATAGAAACCCTCATTGAACGGGAGAGGGGGTTTTGTGTGGATTGTGTGCCTTTACTTGGATGCAGTACTGCTTGCATAGACTTCTAAATTACATTGCAGTGTTCTCCACTCTGTTATTGATTGAGCTGAGATTTTTGGCAAGTCATTTCACCACTGTGCAGTTCTTTCTATTCCTACCTACCCTCTGTGTCTCATTTGCCTTTATAAACCCTTTGGGGCAGCAAGTGTTTTTCCCTGCCAGCTTGTAGTACCTGTCACCATGGGATCTTATTTCAGTTGGCTTGAAAGGCTAATAACAATATTTATGTTGTAAGAGATTAAATTTTTAAAGAATAAAAGGAAAAAAGTAAGCAATTATATTGGAGAAATACAGTGCCACATCTATGGGCAAACCATACATGTTTAGAAAGATCCTTTCTTCCTAAAATCTAGGCAGGCTTTAATAATGAAATAAATTTCATTAAAAAAATAAAAACAAACAAAACCATAAAAAGACAGCACAGAGGACAAAAATCATTATGATTGTGAAACCCAGTAATTTCCCAGGGGTTTCTAAGAACTCTATCTCATAGCCTAGGTCAGGAGACCAAAGAGGGAAGAAGTTTTACACAGTCCCAGTTTCCCTCCTCAGACTGAAATTCACTGAGGCAGCTGAGGACATCAAGAAAAACTCCCTGTCTGGGAACTCTGAGTAAGTTTTTTTGTAAATTATTTTTAGAATCTGGAAGCTACTCAGTCTAAATAACAAGGCCAATATTAGCATCTAAAGGGATACAAGTGAAGACTTCTGGTTTAATGTCCCAGCTGCAAACCTCTTTCCCAGCAGCAGCATCCTCACTGGCTGGCCAGCAGTGCACAGACACAGAGGGAGGAATTCTGCAGCTCATGCAACCTGCTCCTACAGAAATTGGTGAGAAAGTTGCTCACTACTTACCAGAAATCTTCTTAATATTGACCCAAAATAATACTAATTGGATTTACTACTTTTCTAGAACTGGTACTGCTCTAGTCACGTGCAGGAGGTTTTTTTCTCACATATGCAAAAAAAAACCAAAACCAAACCTTCAGCTTTTTGACTTTTACACTCAGGAACATAATTTCACTACCCTTAAAGCAGAGGCATAGACATGAATCCCTATCAAGGCAAAGCAGCTGTTACACTTCTGCAAGTCAGATGAACTGTACACAAACCCATACAATATTTCACACATATTTAAAAGTGGCATATATAAGTTTTGTGGGTTCATCTGTTCTGAAGATTATTTCAGTACATAAGTATCACAGGCTTAACATAAAAACTCAATATAAATATGAATCCAGAAGACCTTTTAATTGATATTTCAATTACTGAGTTTCAATTTTAATTAAGGAAACTCAACATCTCGATTATACTTTATTTTCTTAACAAAACCTCCAGTACTGTAATGCATTCTTTTCCTGAAATCTTTTATGCTATTTTTACTGGAAAATGACCAAATAGAGTGGCTGTAGAAAAAGCTCTTTTTACTGGCTTGTCTGAAATTCCAGTAATTCTTCTAGAAGTTTACAGGGCAGAAATGTTCTTCCACATCTGTAATCAAGCAGATAAAATGAAAAACCAAATTCTTTAGGAAACATATTCTCTGTACACAGTATAACAAAGATTTTTAATAGGCTTCCCTAGCAGTAGCTATAATAGAAAAACCATGAGACAATAGACCAGCACTACCAATAATAGAAGCTCCACATTAGTAATAACCACTATATTCTCTTAAATCAAAAAATATTGCTAAGCTTTTATCCACTTAAGAGTTTCTATCACCAAGACTGAATTATGATCAATTAGAGTTACAGATCCTATGTTAAAATGATACAGAATATTTCCAGCAACTAATTCCAAGAAATTCATTATGTTAGACTCTGAATTTAATGTGACTACTTCCTTACATTGCCATAGAAACGAGAGACTCTCAACTTGAAATTGCCATGCTAGTTGCTACAACAAAAAGGCAGTTTCTCTCACCACGAGTTCAGATTTCATGTGTGAGACAATAGGCAGATATAACAAACCCACATGGAAAGAGAAATCAGAAATACCAGTAAAAATAATGACTGTATGATTACTATATATATACATGTATATGTATATATATAAAATGAAGAGGAGTCAGAGCAAACCACCTAATGCCTGCAGAACAGGCATCCCAGCAGGCCTGATCTTCAAGGGAAGTTTTCCAAATGAGTAGTGTAGTGGCTGAACAGGGAATGTGGGGGGTAATTACCTAAGCAAAGCACTCAAAAGTTTAATCTGAAGAAGTGTTCAGCTCCTCCATCAGTCTGATACAAGAGTTCAGCACCTGCTCCCTTTCCCACTTCACAAGGATTTCAATTCCATGATAGGAGCACCTGCATGATCTTTTTAGCTTTTTAAGCTAGCAACAGGACCCTGCAACACTTGGAAATATAAACTGCTGTTCCTATAAAAAAACCAAGGCCAGAGAATTAAAATATAATGGGATTAATACTTGTTTATACTAACATACCATTTTGGAAGCATGTGAGAGGCTTATGTGACATTTATAAATGCAGATTTAGCACAAAGAAGGACTTAGTAAGGGAAGTACAGAAATGAACACAGCCATTTCATTTCATACTAGAATCAGCTGTGAGAATGTAACATGGTAGAAACTACTCAGTGTAACTCATATGGGGTACAAATAGGACTGTTAATCACTTTTCAGTCTAAGTTTAAGTAGAAAAAAATGGTGTGTGTTATAAGAACTTACATGTGAAATGGATGTCCTGAAATGAGACTGATGCCCTAATTTTTTTTCCTTTCAACTTCTATAGGATAGGTTAGGTGTTGCTTTATGAAATGGCAATATTTTATCAGAAATATGCAGATTAATTCATGATTGGCATGATGGGAACAAAGCTGGAAGATTTTTTTTTTAATTACAAAAAGAACTTTAAAATGTGCAATTTAAAAAATCATTTTGCACATTTCATTTTGAGAAATGCAAGGACAACATGAGATACAAAGCTATTAATAAATAGATAAGTAATAAAAGACAATTTGTACCTGTTTGAAGGAAGGATTTCCACTCTGGAATACTAAATGTTACATTAACACAGCTACACAATGTACTTGCTAGTATAGTGTAGAAATTTTTGCTCGTTATACTCTACCACTGTTTTCCATTGTTCTGCTATGTATAGTGAATCTAAGAGCACTACTCATAATAATGAAGTCTATTTCTAGGAGTTTTTTTCCCTTTTTTTCCTGCATAATGAGGACACAATATTTCTTCAGCATTTTTAAAAACAAACACACTATGACTCTGCAGAGAGTGAGTGACCTCAATTCTGTCCTCAGTGTCTGACCTAACAGACTGTCAAAGGATAACCCTGGCCCTCAGTCTAGTAATCTGGGAACTCTGTGGACAATTTAATAATTCTGGATAAGTCAATGAAATGGCTCCCATCACTGGCCATAGAGACTGGCATATGTTGTCAAGGCTGTGCCACCTCTCCCCCAGACCAGGCACAATGAGAGACTGTCACACCAGCCCTTGTCCCATTAGAACAGGCATGATCTGGAGTGCCAGAATCCCGTGTCAGAACAAGTTTCTGCATGCTTTCTGAACTGAACTCAAGTGCAGAGGGTAGAAATATCTTTCTGGCAGAATAAACGAGTTGGTGCTAATGCCAGACCTGAAAGATGTGCTACCTGAAAGGTTCAAGATGAATCCCAGCAACACAGGAAGGTGCTTCACTAGCACAAAAGGCTTGGAGTGGGCAAGAAAGAAGAATGTTAGTGGCAGACAGGGCTCCATGGTTTGCAAATGTATGGGGGCCTCCATGAAGTACACTGATCTGAACCAAGGATGGCTCAAGAAAAGTAACAAAAATATTATATTGAAATGTATATAGAAAGGCATTATTTCATCTATGGATGTGGCAGCAGACAGCCAGTTTGTCTAAAAATCATAAAACACATGCACATTTGGTATCTTAATTCCATTTTCACATGGTGTTGAATACCTGGACTGTTGCCCTTCCTACCCAAGGTCAGAGGCCTGAAAAGAAAGGTGCAGTAATGACTGTGTTTATGGTCCTGCACTACCACTATGAGTGTTTATGGCCATGACACCACAGCTGTGTTGGTACCAGAGAAGAAGGAAGCAGAATAGAGCCAGGGGGGCTGGGGTGCTGCCTCAGCAGCAAGGAACTCAGCATGCAGTTCTGTCCATGACAAAACACTACCTGGTAAATCTCTTTTTTTGTAGGAACATCACTCATGTAGGAAAGTAATTCTACACAAATATGTGTTTCTTCCCCACTTCTCAGGTGGCACCATTATTTCACTGTACCTTCATGAGAATTTGGGACACACAGATGTGTTAACAATAACTCACACTTTCATCTGAAGAAGCAGGAATGCTATTTTTTCCTTTGGAATGAGTTAATTGTGCATATTTCAGAGGGACAGCTTTACACCAGCATTCTTTGGGAGAAACCAGCTGGTCATAGCTTGGACTGGTGCACCATTTGCTGCATATAAAACTGACTGGATGGTAGGCTTAGAGAGTGGGGGGAATGAGGCTACATCCTGCTGGCACCAGTGGGGTTCCTCAGGGCTCACTGTTTGGGGCAGACCTGCTCAATATCTTTATCACAATCTTGTGTTTTCAGTTCTGGACCACTCATTACAAGACAAACATGAGGTGCTGGAGCATGTCCAGAGAAGGGCAACAGAGGGAAGGGTCTGGAGCACAAGTCTGATGAGGAGTGGCTGAGTGAGCAGGGGTGTTTTGCCTGGAGAAAAAGAGGCTCAGGGGAGACCTCCTCACTCTCTACAGCTGCCTGAAAGGAGGTGTAGCTGGGTGGGGGTCAGTCTTTTCCCCCAAATAACAAACAATGGGACAAGAGGAAATGGCCTCAAGTTGCACAAGGGAGGTTTAGATTGGATATTATGAAAAATTTCTTCTCTGAAAGCATTGTCAAACATTGAAAAAAGCTGCCCAGGAAAGTGGCTGAGCCACCCAACCCTGGAGATGTGGCACTTAGGGGTACAGTTTAATGGTGGACTTGGCAGTGCTGGGTTAACAGTTGGAATCAATGAGCTTAAAGGCCTTTTCCAAACTAAATGATTCTATGATTTCAACATGTTTTGAGAAACTAAGACAGACCTAGGAAATACATGTTCCCTGTGCTGATTTTTCCTGTGCTGCACGCACAGGGTTGTACTCTGTCCTGAATATGACAGAACACATAAATTCTAAAACCAAGTAATGTACTTTAATAATCTCTAAATTATTTCCTGGAACTTTCACACAAGTTTACTTTCTCCATTTTGTTCCTTGTCTTGCTTTCCTTCATCTCAAATTCATGTGCTGTGGAAATAATCAAAGACACCCAGGAGAAACGTCTGAAGCTGATAAGCAGAGCAAAACAGCATTATTCATATATTACTAATCATAATGTATGTATGAATGAGAAGACACCTGGTAGCTGTGTTGACAGCAAGCTACCTTTTGATTAAGCTTTCTGGATTCTAGCAATCTGAAGATACTGACTAGGAGTTCAAGAGTAATGTAAAAAGGATAAATACATGGCAGATACACACAAACAACAGCTTTCTTTCAGCTCAGCTTCTAGTGAAGTCTCCAAATTGTGGATAGCAAGTTTGAATAAATAAGAGATTTTAGGTGAATATTAAAAGAGGATTCAAACCATAAGTACTGTTTTTGAGATTATTATTTTCCAATGAGGGTTTTTCTCCAGTTTAGGAATGCTAAATAATTTTTGTTAAAGCCCTTAAGTATCTTTCTTTTCTCATGCTTCTGCCCACCATTCCATTTTTCATTGGATAGTTTCAGCCTATAGTTAGAAAGCTAAACAAATGGCCAGAAAAATGCAACACCTTCTTACTGGATGGATTTCTATGAGGTTGAAGAAAAGCAGATTTGTAACAAATTGGCTGTGCTGAAGAGATACTGTTGGGATCACAGCCCTTGTGGTTTTAGAAAATTCAGTTAAGGCCAGCATTGTAATGGCATTCAGCAACAAAACCAAATGACAGGCACTTTGCCACTGAAATCAATACCATCCAACTCTGTGCTCTAGACTGCACCTACTTGGAGAGGCATCTAGTCAACCTTATAATAAAGTTTATGATTATTTTATTTCCCACTGCAGAATCCTGTGCCATTCTGTACATTGCCTGACCACCAGTGTATGGGTTCTTTGTCACTGTCGTATATATTTGCACCAAAACTTGAATGAAAAATATTCTGCAGCAATACTTGCATATAGCAGTACTATACAAATTCTTACACAATCTAAACCTAAAGATGAGAATTTCTACCAGTCTCAAAAAAAAAAAAAAAAGATTTTACACATTTTTATGTATATTGTTATATTTATAAACACCTAGGTAAATAAGCAAAAAAAATAGTTTGAGAATGTTAACACAGTCAAAAAAATATCATTATGTTCTTTGAACTTTGCCTCAATAGTCTCCAAAAAAAAAAAAATTTTTTTATTTGTTTATAGCACCATGAGGAAGAGAAGAACAAGAAACATCTGCTTCTACACCTACTGCAGCACTTTCCATCACTCTTTCTAAATCACAGTTGTGACCACCTCCTCCCATAAGTCCCTTTTGAAAGAGTACTTTTTCCATGTATACACCACTTCTTGTATACAAAATATGTAGATGAATGATTTATAGAATCTCTCACGTCATGAAAGGAGCTCCTCATCTATAAAGAGCAAGGAGAAGATCAAGAACACTGAAAGCAAAAGCTCAGAATCTATATCTTTCATGAAATGCTGAATTAATGCAGGTGAGGCTACAGGATGCATAAAGGAAGTCAGACACAATTCTACCCCCTCACACCAGGACCTTCCTTTGATGTCAACAGTATCAACAGATGTACAAGTCTTACTGCAAAATTAACTTTACCTTATGTGACTAAACAGAACTAAGCAGAGCACTCTCAATTATTTAATTCCTTCAAGGAAATGATGCACTAACAAAGTCATGGCCCCATCCTTTAATGGCACATTTGTAATTCTCAAGGAAGGAAAAAGACTGATGATTATAATTCTACTGCCAGAGAACAGAGTCCCTGACATGAAACATCACAAGCTCTCTGGAGGAGCTGAAGAATAAATCACAAGCTACATGAGTCAGAAGTCAGCTTCAATGGTCTTTAAATTAAGATGGACAAGCATAAGAATAACATAAAGTAATGGTAAAAAAAGAACTCTGAATTTAATTTCAGGAGTTAATAAAATCCTAAGGAGCACAAATTAGGAAAAAGGAATAAGTCTATTTTCAAACACTATCTATGCAAAAGTTATAAAGAAAATAAACCACATAGGTTTTCAGGGTTCTTTGGGTCTGGTTTTTTAAAGACCCTTGTAATTTTTTTGGT
Source organism: Agelaius tricolor (assembly GCF_023055355.1). NCBI lineage: Eukaryota > Metazoa > Chordata > Aves > Passeriformes > Icteridae > Agelaius > Agelaius tricolor. The sequence continues at coordinate 58,574,997 of NW_027269263.1, forward strand.
TTTTATTCTGGAAAATCATGCAGCTTTCTGTTTCAAAATACTGTTCTTGTGAAGAAAGCTTTATCCAACATTCCCATCTTGGAATATAGTATATAGTGATATCCAGGAATAAAATATCACCAAAAGACTATCTGTATGCACAGAGTGTTTTAATTAATGTGGAAAATAATTATTTATGACCTTAAATAACCAGAAAAAATTTTAAAAATCCATAACTATACATAGGAATACGTGTATGAAAAAGTCTGTAGTAAAATACTAACATTTTAACTAGCTAACATGTTTACACATGCAGCCAAAACTTTGGAAAATCACGACATTCCTGCATTTTTCTGTCAAAAGGCCTGCCACAGACTTAAAAAAAATAAAAGTTAAGCCAGGTTTTAATTGCAAAGTTACGGATTAACCCCTTAAGAAAAAACACTACAAGGCTACTAAACCCCCTAGCCACAAATCAGTGGGTGGGGACAGTACCATCCTGTGTCCTTTCAGTCTTTGCTCAGCAACCACAGTCACAGCCACCAGGAATAGGATGTGGAGGATGCAGTCTGCACAAACTTGGCTGCTCTTGTGTCCATCCTAATGAGGGTGCAAACCTTTTCCTGACTGGAAAAGCACTTGAAAATATGCCCAAGTACATCTATAGTCAGCAAAACATTCTAGAATATTCTTACTCTTGAGTAAGCTATTGGACTGAGAAAATTAAACTTTAGTTCCTCCTTACATTATGTGTAGTAAATTCCTTTCTTGCATAAGGAGCTAAAGAATTAGGGGTTGACAGTTAAAGTCTGACTATTTAGAGTCAGATAAGAGCCATTAGAAAGCATCCATAGAAAGTGTCTGTTTTATTCATATTTTGAATAGTTATACCACTAAATACTTTTAAAAATAAATTAAATTGTTCAGTTGGTCAGATCACCTGGTTACTTAATACATCCAAAGCACTTTCCTTGAGAAAGAGATGCATCAGGCAGGAGCTCCAGGACAAAATCTGCTCCAATGCTCCTGAGTTCTGAAATCCATGTTTTCAGACTGTTCACTGGGATTCTGCTGAGGGCATCTGTGGAAGTTTATAACTCTATGCAAAGAATAAAGATCCTGGTTTGTACAGTACAACCAAGTGGGCTGTTCGTGCAACCCTTCCAGGAGTGAGTGTGCACAGCACAGACCTGGTCAGCCACTGCTGGGAATTACTGTGGATCTGAGACAGCAGGGAACACACAGTGGAACTGGAGGCAACATTGCTCCCTGTATGACTCTTCCCCATGTGATTACTTATCCAAATTAAGATGCCTTTCCTTAACACACTGCTACTTTTACAACTACGCATCTGTACATGTGTGGGAAGAAGACAGCACTTAATCCAAACTGTTCTGCATGTGAAAACAAACACATTGAAATTCAGAAGTATTTCTTTAAGAAACAGTAAAAGGCTCTTATCCTCACCCAAAGGAGCAGAAGGTCAAAATGTACATTTGCAATATGCCCAACTAATGTAACTGCTGTATGCAATTCTCTCATTGGAAGGATTTATACTCAAAATAGCATGGGGTTTTGCAGAGGAAACCCTGCCTTCTTTATCTGATGTCAAAGACAGCTTTGCCTTTGACTTCATCTGGGCCAAGATTTCATCCCATGTGTTTCCAGAGATTCTCTGTGATTCTGCCAACAGTAGCACAACAAGTGGCTCTCAAAAAAGAAACTAACCAAAAAAACCCAAACAGGAAATAGTCTCCAAAGAATATTTCTTTGTGAACTCTTACAATTAAGACTAAATAATAATAATATTGATTCTTGCAGTCTTTTCTCCTCATGCAAAACCAGGCACAACATCCTACATCAAAAGCCTATTTATTTATCTGGTGTCATACCTAGAAGAACTCATGTTGAATTATATCATGGAACTGCAAATCAGTTTCTCATGAAGTTTACTCCTCCTCATAATATGCAGCAACTCCTACATTATATGTTTGGGGTTTTTATAACTCGAGATATTTAACTAACACAAAACAGCAATATTCCATTTGACTTTTCAAAAGTAGTATTTCATCCAGTAATGTGATAAATTATGAAGTATTTAATTATTCCAGAGAGGGGAGTGTTTAATCAAATATAAGGAAAAATCAGGAAAGCACCTTTTCTATGCTTTAAAACAGCTAATTCAGCCATTCCCTGATTTCATCTACAAGTAAATTTTCACTGCTGAATTGTCAAAACTTTCAAACAAGAGAAATACTCACAGTCTCTTAAAGATCACATTATAAATAGTCGTGTCCTACCTCCACATTTCTCTCTCTGACTTCATTCCTAGGCAGCACTGAAGAAGCAGCTACAGTCACATGGTGCATTCAAGGTCATGCTATTCTAATTGACAGAGATAGCATTGATAAATTATGCGGAAACAATGATAATGGAGTCATTAACCTTGTTCCAGCACACTAAAGGTGCTTCGTAATTAAAAAGGAGTAAAAAAGTTACAAAAACATATAAAGATTTTATTGCTCAGCCTTTTCTCTCCTACACACTGCTGCAAAGCACTGCCAGGGAATAGTAATATTGCTGTACCGTGGCTGCCTGTGCTTTGTCACCGAGGGGCGCAGGGATGCACCGGCTTACACTGGAAGGAGGAGTCAGGTAGTAAAGTGCACAAACCATTGACTTGTTTTTTTTTTTCCAATAGGAAGTTGGATCCAGAAGGCCTCTCTCTCTGGCGTAAAGAGTGCCGGAGCACATGAAAGATCATTCCAGCCAGGAAGTCTTTCTCAGTCCAAGAATCAATGCTGAACTGTCTTTTCCAAACACACAGACATGTGGCCAGTGCTTTGAGAACCTGCATTAAAACTGTAGTGAGTTAACATACTGAACTGAAACTCCTCAGATATGTGGAGATACAGGTACAGATACACAGAAAATAGGTAGAATTCAGAATTTATCCCTTATGTCTCATGCAGAAGATTGCAGTAATTCCCAGACTAAAAGCCTGACTAGTGTCCCTAATTCATGTATGACAGGTAATTTATTAAGGGTGCACACATTAATGAATCACCAGTGGTTGCTTTGACTTAAAGAGAAATGTTATAAAAACAGTGGAGAAATAGGACATATGATTCACATAGCAACTCAAAGTAACCTTAAATTTGCCTTATTGTAAAGAATCTATACGATTTCTGAAAAAAAAAAAAAAGTTAAAATTGGTTTACAGAGTTTACAGACAATCTGCCCTTATCTTCTTGACACTTCAAACGCTGCTTCTTTTGGAATCCTTTCACAGTAAGACCACTCACACTAAAATTATTAATAAAAAGAGGACAGTACAGAGCAGCTTTCCTGGAGTTCAGGTGCCCAAAGATGACACTACACTGGCAAGACAGAATCCATTAAAGTCATTTTTAATCTTCACTTATCACATGAACTATTGTGTCTCCCTGCATAGCCTGACTGTCAAGATATGATCTACAGCATATTGCGCAACTTACCTATAAGGACAAATAAAAAGGTCCCAGATCACATCTGTATATAGAGGCTTGACCTCATGGAGATAACTGAATAGCCAACGAAGTACACTCTGAAGGCCTGAGTGGAAATCAGATTCTTTCTACTGGTTCTGTCATGTCTGGATAAACTAATAACTAGCATATTCTTCAAGCATTCAGAAGTATCGCAAATTATACTTTAAACAATAAACCGTCAATTACAAAGAGGAAGCAAAATTGCCCAATTATACCCGATGCCAGAGAGATTCTCCTCTGTGTCCTCTGAGCACAGGCTGATGGCTAGAGTTGCAGAGCACAAGCGCCTCTGATGCATGGTATCTAAAAACTTCCCACCGCAGAAATTCCCAAGTTTTCAATGGCTGGGCTCGCTGCCCGGCTGGAATGCGTACTTGAGCGATACGCCTACAGCCGCTGCACCACCCATAGCCGAGGAGCACCTACAGACTCGGCTCCCAGAGCAGCTCCTGTGCTCCAGAAATGCTGCTGGGGTAGCAGAAACCTCCCTCGCGAGCGTTCAGCTGCAGAGAACTCAACTCAGCATAGTTTAAAGAGGACAGAAACAAACATGTAAACAGCATCTGTGGCGTCTCTTCTCTATTGACTTTCCTGGAAACGCATTAACCTATTACAGTACTTCAAAATAAATAAGCGAAAGAGAGGCAAGAGTGTATACCGTTCTCTCCCAAAAGTTTCTTTCTGCCTGTCCCCTCACTTGCTCCGAGCTCCCCTTTCCCTGGGATTAGCGATCGCTTTCACCAGGGATCAAATGAATGACTTTCCCGCTAATGACACTTAAGAGATGCTGAAGCCACCCTGGGCGCCACCAGGGACCCGGCGAGCGGCGGCAGCGCCTGTCCCCACGCCAAGGAGCCCGGAGAGAGGCGAAGCCAAGGGCAAGCCCCGCTCCGCAGCCGGCCCGGCCGCCGCTCCGGCCCCCGGCAGCGCCAGCGGCAGCAGCGACCGGAGGGGCGGCGGGGACCGGGGCCGGTGGCTCGGGCCGGGCCGGGCCGGGCCGGGGGGGACCCGTCCCCGTGAGAGCGGGGCTGCAGGGGGTGCTGCCGCCGCCCCCCGCCCGGCCCCCCCGGCATGGCGAAGCGCTGTCACTGACGCACATTTAATTCGCCCGGCTGCGGGTACCGCGCAGCGCCGCTCGCATCCTCCCCCCGCCGCCGGGGAGGGGGCGGCTCCGGCGGGGAGGGGGAAAGTCAAACTGCAGCAACAAAGTTGCTCCCCCTCCGCTCCCCCAGACCTGCCCCGGCCCCCGGGGGGTGGGCAGAGAGGGGGGCCCATGCCTGCCTTACCTTGCTTGACGCACTTGAGGCGGATGGGGTCCTTGCAGTGCTTGATCACGGCCAGCACATCCCTGATGGTGAGCCCGGCCACGGGGGTCTCGTTCACCTCCAGCAGCAGCTCCTCCGGCACCAACTTGCTGCCGCCCTCATAGGCCACCTTGCCGGGCTTCACTTCCCCCAGGTAGGGGAACTGCCCATTCTCGGCGCCCCCCTTCAGCTCGAAGCCCAGCTGTCCCTCCGGGTTCCTCACGATCACGATCTCGTGGACTCTGCTCGTCCAGTGGCTTTTTTTCTTCAAGCCCTTGGACATTGCCGTGGGGATGCTCTGCCCGACTCCCTCCCTGCAGTCTTGTGCTTCTTCCCCCCCTCCCTCTCTGCCCCCAGTCCCCGGGGCAGCCGCGCTCCTCCGGGCAGGCTCGGGGCGGGCGGAGCGGCCGCGGCTGTGCCGGCCGGCGGCCCCGCGGGCTGCGAGCTGGGTCGGGGAGCGCCTCTGTGCCCGCTGCTCCCGGCTTTAGCTGATATCCATGGCAGCCGCGGCGGCCGGACCCTGCCTGCGCGTGGATGCACTAGTTGTAGAGAAACTGGCAGGAGGGAGGAGGGAGGAGGGAGGGAGGCAGCGGGAGGGAGGGGACGGCCGCGGCGCGGGGAGGAGGAGGAGGGGTGTCGGTGTCGGTGCCGGAGCGAGGCGGGCGCTGTTTCGCCGCTCCCGCCTCGCCTGACCCGGTAGTGAAGGCCGAGAGAGAGGCTGCCTGGCACGGCCGGCAGAAGGCGGAGAACGGCCCGGGCGGGGGGGCGAGGGCGCTCGGCGGGCGGGAGGGAGAGCGGCGACCCCCGCCGGGCCCCACCGCGGCCCCGGCCGTGAGGGGGCGCTCGGGAGACTGGGGGCGCTGGCCCCGCCGCCTGCCCCGCCCAGGCCGGACACTGCCCGGCGCCTGTTCCCGGCTGGACACACTGCCCGGTGCCGTCCCAGCCCGGCCGGACACTGCCCAGCGCCTGCCCCTGGCCGGACACTGCCCAGCGCCTGTTCCCGGCTGGACACACTGCCCGGTGCCGTCCCAGCCCGGCCGGACACTGCCCAGCGCCTGCCCCTGGCCGGACACACTGCCCGGTACCTCCCCGGCCCGGCCGGACACTGCCCAGCGCCTGCCTCCAGCCGGACCCTGCCCGGTGCCGCCCCGCGCTGCAGCCGTGAGGGGAGCGGCAGCGCCTCGAACCGTACGGGGGCATCGCTGGGGGAGCTGCCCGAGCCGGAGCGGGAAGGGTCCTGCGGTCCAGGAACTCTGCTCGCGGCCGGGAAGGACCAGAGGCAGCTGGGCTTCGGGCTGTGGCTGCAAAACCGAGCGACACCTGTTTGCTTCGGGGATCTCCGTGACACGGGCGTTTGCAGAGGGGTTTCACTCCACGCGAAGACCTCAGTTTATTGAGTTGCACACGGGCATTATTGTTTACGCTGGGTGCTGAGCCCAGAGCTGATGGCTCAGGCGGGCGCTACACCTGAAGAGGGTATAACAAGGAGAGGGGTGGCAGTTCTTCCCATGAAATTTACCGACTGTCACCCAGCAAGTGTTCACCACCCTCGCACCGGTTGCCTTCTGCTACTTGTCCTTGGCCAAAATCCCACACTCCAACCTGCCGACCCTCCCCGGAGCCCCAGCAGTGGTACTATAGTTCAGCAGGTGATACTGTAGCTCACTCCTCCTTGTGAGCTCTCCCTTTACTCAGTTCTGTCATATGCCTCACATGTGTCAGAGCAATGAGTGTAGCAATAGGCATGTCTTTCTAGGAAACTTGCCTTGACTAAAAAAATAGTTTCCATCCGAAGTGGAGGTTGACAATATACACTCGGAACAACATCCTGACTTTAGGAATGTTTTTGTACCTGTGGGATGTAGGAGAGCGGGATACAGGAAGGCAGGGTTCTGCAGACAGGGCATTGAATGGGATAAGGCAGGAGAAATGTACTGTGTGTTATGGCATGTGATTTAAAGATGGTCAGATATTTTTAAAATTTCAATTAAAGTGACTCCGCAATGAAATTTTCCAAATTGTGCCGCTGTTTTTCCTCTTGGTTTCTATGGAAACAGGCCTTTATGTGATCATGCTTGGCTGTGTCTCCTTTACTTCTCCAATAACTTTTGAAGCTGTTGGGCAGTTTCACCCAAATCTATCTCAAATATAATTAAGCTATTTCATGAAAACAGGCAGCTGGGTAGGGCTGAGAGATCCTGTAAATGTCCCAAAGGCTGTAACATGAACTTGCCTCTTATTAAACAGTGATTCACATGGTTGAGAGACCATATAAATGTCTTGGTAATGAGAAAAGTTTCAATTACAGCTCATTATCAGCCTCACTGTAAGTCTGTGGGAAAACAGGGTGCTTCAATTCATTTTCCCTCAGAATTACTTGAGTTCCAGAGGTGGAACAGACACATGCAGAGGGGAAGAAAACATTAAGAAATTACTGACCTCTGTATTTGCAAGTCATTTCACCTTTTTGCTCTGGGGGCCTGGTCAGAAGTGCAAAACTCTATGTGTGAGTAGCTTCATGGAAGTGGACTCAAAGGATAAAGAAACCAAGACCCCAGATATTTGGAAACATGAGATGCATAAGTGCAGACAGCTGAAGATGAGAGGGGAGCGGGGAAGGTACCTTGTCTGGAAGGTCCTAAGATGTTTTCACTGGTGGGACAAGGGTTATGTAATGGTCTCCTTTTCCAAAGATCATCATGAATGTCCTGTTGTCACTAGAGAGCAGGGGCTCTGCTCTGGATAAAAAGAGGCTAAGGCATTTGGAAAGAAAGCAAGAGAGTCAGTAGGTAGCCCTGCAGAGTCTTTCTGCAGCCCTGCCTTCTCAATTTGCCTTGGTTTTTAGTTCAGAAATAGGGTAGGAGCCAAATGGCTGAAAAGAGGAAAACAAGACATAACATCCTGTTATTCTTTCTACATTTTACCAAAATCACTTCTTTGCTGAGTCATCTGCTCTACTAAAGTCCACTCTTTAAAAGTGGTCACCATTTCTTAATTTGGAGTTTGTAGTCATTCTGCTAGTATAGTATTGCTGTTGTTGATTTGTCTTATAATTAAAATAAATTTTTAAGTAACTCCATGTTTACCACAATATATGTACTACACTAGGACATCTGCCAAAAATGTAGCTTTTAATAAATATGTCAAGAAATATTGGAAATATCCCTAGGTGGGGGAAGGGCATGCTGTGGATGTTATTTTTCTATTTCTTAGGAGTGTCTAGTAAGTTATTGATCAGAATTTTTAAAGTGCTTATTACCATTTTAAGACAGATGACATTAACAGTAGGTAATGGGTAGAACATTTCTGATTTCACATGTGCGGTGGACAAATCCAGCTGAATAAACCTTTCATGTCTAACTGCAGTTGTATCAATCTAAAATGTAGAAGTGGTGGAATTGGTGTTGCAGGGGCATTAACTTTGCCTTCTGTAGGTGGGCAGCAATGTGAGCCAGGCAGATCCTAGCACAGGCATCTGCAGTTTGGCAGAGGAGTGGGAGATTAGATGGAAGGAGCCTTATTGGTTTTCCCAAAGCAGATCTGTGTGTTGGTTGATCCTCATATCAGGAAAGGATGGCAGTTTTCAGGTTCAGAGATCAAGAAAACTTGGTGAATAGAATGGCAGGCCATACCTGTTAAGAACAGGAGAAGTGAAGGATGGCTGAAGAACATGGTATTCCTCTGCAGCATTTTCTTACAGGAGCCATAAGATTTTAGAGTTTTGAGTTGACTGTTTATGAGTGAAATTTTGCCATCATATCATAACTGGCTTATGTGCTTTGGGCCTAGGGCAGTAATACCAGAAATGCACAGCTTGCTTTGCACCATTTCAGCTAATTTTGTTTAATTTATACAGGGGTGGAGGGTTATCTGTGCAACCAGATTATTCTTGTCTCTGACAGAGCAGGCATCCCAGCATGTGGCTGAAGAAGTGAGTGAGCAGATTTACTGTCTGACCCCTGAAGAGCTTGAAAAGGACTTTGTGATTTGCCAAGATCTGTTATTCCCTTCCATTGGTTCATCCCAGGAGGGTCTGTGAGCTGGTCCTGAGTGTGAATGTAAGGGTATCTAGCACAGGGGATTTCCTGTGAGCAAAAGTAACAACAGCACATAATGAAACACATTCACCAAACAACACAAATGCCTTTATTATTCCTTTAAATCTGAGCCTGTAAACACAGGAGCCAGTAAGTCACTGTACATTTGGGAGTAAAGTTGAGCACATGAGTAAGCTGAAGTGTGAGACTTCATAAATATATTTGGTAGCTGGAAAGGAATCCTTCCTACTGTAACATTACAGATTCAGTAAAAAAGTAACTGAATTCTGGTTTTATTTTTGTGTTTTTAGATAAGTGAATTCCTCAGACAGAAAATGATGTATTGCACATGCCAAAGGGGATAAAAAGAAAATACATCCATTACCTTCTATTATTTATGCAGGAATGGAGTTCTCTGCCTTGTAATTGTGTTTGTAATGTTGGACTTGAACTCAGAAGACATTAAATTTCTTTCTTCAGCACATGCTTCCTGTGTGACTGGATGATAACTACATGATATGGCTTTCTCATTTTTTCCATTTTAGTATGGGCATAATTCCTCTTCTCTCTAAGTTTTCTATTTAGCATATCAGCCACCAACAGTTATTCTCAAATAACAAGCTTCTCAACACTACAATATAAATTCATCACAGGACATGTATTCATCTAGGACCAGGAATTCAGATGATTAAATCCAAAATCACAAATATTTTCCCTATGCCTTTAGCTACCTGTAAAGTTTGTAGTAGATAATCTTCCCATCAGTGGAGCTCCAGAGTGTCTTAGTTGATTTCTTCTGCCTGGAGTTCTAAATGTTCTCCTTGGGATTCTGCGAAAATACCAAGTCCTTTATTTCTTTGGATAAAAGTAAAATATTCCTAACCTTCTCAGCTGCAAATTTCACCAAAAAACACTAGAAATTTGTTTACCACATTTACTACAGTCACACATGCCTTCTGTGAGTCTTAGTTTTATTAGTATGAGCCTAGAGTTATTTCTAGTATAATCTTTTCCCATTTCCTGGCTTCAGCTTTTGAGAACACTTGCTTTAGAAAGGCTAAAACCTCAGGCTATTTATCTAAAAATTCTTTTCCCAAGTCCTCCAAATTCTCAAGTTTGATAAAAAATCCATGTTTTATTGTACTACAGAGAAAAAAAAAGAATCACTGTGTGTGTTTGGTTGGGTTTTTATTTGTCTTAGATCAAAATAGTCCATAGTCTAGGCCATCAGTGCTTCAAAATAATTTGTTATTTAATTTTAAACATCAACATTTTGATGTTGATCACCAAAAAAATCATACATCTGGCAAAAAATGCAAAGTAATCAGTAATACTCAGCTGTCTCAACCCATTGGAGGATTCCTGTTTTGGCAATAGCTCTTGCAGAGGGCAAATGTGATCACTTCTGCATGGGAAGAAAATAGCCTCTATGGCTGTACTGAAAGATAAGGGCAACATTTGGGAACAGAGAAAAATCAAGGACTGAAGTTCATCTAAATAGTATTGTTTACAACAGGTTTATAAGATTGCAGGAAACATTTTGTTCTCTCCTGCTCATCTCTATTGGCTTTTGTTTTAAAATAATCTTTCTCAGTTACTTTTCTCTTTTGCTATCAAATTTTGGTATTGTATACTTCCCATGCTGCTCTTGCTAGCTGCTCATGAGTTGATTAAGGTGAGACACAGAAAATTTGTTGGAGGTCAAAACCTTCCCCAGGGACAAAGTTGTGGAGACAGTCTGTCAAAAAAAATTTGAAAAGAGCCATTGAAATAAACAAATGATAGCCTCTTCCTACAGCAATGCAAGTTTAAATTGCATCCCAGTAAATATCCACAGAAGAAGACAGAATAAGACAGAAACAAAACTGCACACAACACCCTATCAGAAAATAATCTTTAAATTTGTCCTGACAGTAGAAAGATAGCAAGCCTACAAGTATCTTTTACAGTGAAATGAAAGAGAAGTGTGAGGCTCACTGTGAATTACTGCTGCTGAGTGGTGGTTGGTATTCTGAAAAATAGCAGATAAAGTGGCTCAGTAAGAGCCTGGGTTTGAATTGATGACTTCTCTACCACCATGGCACCAGTTTGTGCACTTGCTAGTCAAAATTATCCTGCATCTAGTCTCTTCATTTTCCCATTTTAATATTTAGTATTCAGTGATCTACCTCACCATTAAAATATCCATAAACATTTGGTTATTTCTGGTATGTGATGATATCTTAGATTAGCAAACTACCATGGACCTATTCTCTGAATTCTTTTTTCCTTGCCTTATTTTCATTTCCCTTGGATTAAACAAAATGAGACTTTGCTCTTTCATGTTTATAATCGGTTTCATTTTGCATTTCATATGAACTAACAGTGCTGCTGAGATTGATCTCACAGCGTGGCTGGGAAAGGAGATGAATATTTTATGAACTTATAAAAGATAAAATGAAAGCATATTATTCTAGGGATGTATTGTTGATGTTCCATGTAAAATTGTGACAGCATGTCCATTCAGAACCTTATTTGCACATCTCTCTCATCTCTTTGAGAGGAATAACTTTTCCATGTCAAAATTCTAGCACTTAATGTGATTGCAAAGCCTTTTTGTCATGAAAATTAACAAATACTTCTGAAGTTAGAAGTATTCACACAGACATCACCATGGAAATTTATAAGAGGTTGCATGTTTTGTAGATACATTTCCATAAATATTAAAGCATGGTGCAATGAGGAGTTTGGAGAAAATGACTCTAAAATAATACCTGCAGAAACTCACCCAATGCTTGTCACTGCTCAGAGGCCGTGCATGAGCCAAACTGAGCAGGAAAGAAACCTCAGTCAATTTAGCTCTCTGGTGCAAGTGGTGCTGAAGCACCCAACTGGCCAAATTCTCAATGTTTTTCCCTTAGTAAGCCTGAAGCTTTAATGAATTCAGTTGGTGAGGATGATGTCTCATTTCCATTGCTCTACCACATTTTTAAATTCAACAGAGTTCCTGATTCGTGCTTCCTCATGACAGCTGAAGGACAGGGTATCCCTTGTCTGATCTGGATCCAGCTACTCTTCACTCCCTGCTGTCTGTGTTTTTCACAAGTGCAGAAACATTTGGGTTGCTTTTACCAGCTGGCTGTATTGCAAGATTAGCTGGTGATGGAGACATCTTTATGTATCATGTATCATCACACTGAGGTTGGCGACAAAAATGGTTTTGAATTAGCAGAGCTTAATTTCAGAGTGATGTATAAATACTCCAAAACTTGAGTACTAGGGTAAACCTAGAGCCCTTGTCTCTGCCCCACAGCCAGAGTGTTTGTGCTCCAGATGTGACATAAGGGCATTTGCACAGCCTGAGGTTTTATGCAATTTTGTTTATGTAGTTCTGGACTTGGCCCACACATGCTTAAAAACTCAAGAGGGGCTTTTCTGTGTTATCAGGATGATAAACAAAAGTGCTCTCGAGGAAGCTGAATTACGTTCCTGTGCAGTTTTGGTGTTATTCTCAGAATATGGCTCCATGCTCTGTCACACCGGTGGCTGTGCATCATTCTCAATAAGAACATTTCTGCACAGGTGCTTCCATCAATAGCAGCTCACTGATGGGACTGCACTGCACTGTCAGGTCACTGATGCTGCTCTTGAGTGACGTTTTCAGGGGGGAAAAAAAAGCATCAACTGATGTAATGACCTAAATCTAATGATTTGAAGGCAGAACCCTCAATCAAGACTTCAATTCAAGGTTTTTGTTCCTGTAAATTGTAGGTCAAGGCCACAGTCTCCAGGAATATTTGACGCTTGACCAGAAATCCAGGTTTTCCTGGGGAAAATGCTCAGATAGACACCTCCACTGAATTTGAAGAAGGAAGCATGCTCACCCTCCTGAAGCAAGACAGGTGCAAGTCAGCCCTTACTGCACTCAGTTGAGAGATTTGTATTGAATACATAGCATATAAAAATAGATTTTAAAAGTTTCAGAAATCAAATAATTCTTATTTTGACTTTGGAAATGTGTTTTCTTGAGCTGAGAGGAACAGATACTGTACTTTATCATTGCCTCGTTATATGATAGCTGGAAATGAAAGAAATACTGTGTTTGCTAGGTGTTGAATTTTTTTATCACTAATCAAAGGAAAAAAATGTTCTCAATCACTGTGCAGTTAGAAACACATGAAGAAGAAACACTGCATGGGCAATTAGATTATTTTTACCATTTCCTACAGATTATTTAATTAGTCTGAGAGACTTTGTTCAAGGACAGATTTGTTAGTTTTCTTCTATCTAAATAACATTGGAGCTTTCATAACCTTCATATCAACATGATTTTTTTTTCTCATAAGGATTCTTGATTTGTAAGTCTTCTTTTCGGTCACACCCAGTGCCTGGGTTGTTGTGTCTGAAGCCAGTAACACTTGCTCTTTTGTCCCTGTAAGTTAATGATGTAGGCATTGGTGACTCTAATCCACAGTTCTGCTGCTGCAGTCCTTCACTCCATTCTTTTTCACCCCAAGGTTAATAATAAAGTAGTGGAATAATGACCATACCATAGGTAAATAAGGAGGCTAACACCAGTGCTGAGATTTATTTAAAAAAGGTTTTAAAAAAGTAGAGAGGAAGAAAGAAAGAAAGACCTATTCTAATTAGAAAGAACTTTTAAAAGAATTGAATTACTTCCTGAAGACTTTGTGATGTATATTGGTTTGGGATGTGTCTTGTTTTCACTTTAGATTTTAAATTCAATGAACTTCTTGTCAGATACAATTACTTGCAATTCTCATAGGACTCCTACCATCACTGTGAGCTTTGCCCCATGTCTTTACATAATAAATTAGGATTTATGCTCTGAACAGCTTTTAATACAGATATCCTGGATATTAGGGGTAAAAGCAGGCAAGATCACAAAGTTCTAAGATCACTTTCTGAGCATATAATAGATATTGGGAGTGACTGAACACTAGAATAAGCTCTGCTGAGAGATTGACTCACTGTAGGCTTCTAAGATCCAAGAGGGCTCAGCCCTGAGCAACTTGCTCTGCTTGACCTTGCTCTGGGCATTGGGTTGGATTTGGTGACCTCAGAGGTTGTGTTTAATCTCAACAATTCAGTGATTCTGTGTGGTTGTGTGCCAACCAGACCCAGGTCACTGGAGTCTTCTGACACAGCTGTTCATTGAGCCACATCATCTTTGCCATGAGGTTGTATGAAGGCAATATTGTTGTGGATGGAGACCAGTTCTGCAATTATTAGATTGAGCAGTACTCCTTCACAGCAATTGTCCCATTGACTTTTATATTAAATTGGCTTCTGAGCACCTCTTGACCTGAAGGTTATGCTCTTAGTATGCAATTCAATTTAAAAATTAATTGACACTATTAAGACACTTCTTCCAAACCCAAATTAATAACCCTCTTAATTTACAAACCTAGGAGCTCTGAATGAATTAATAATGTATTTACTGGGTTTATATATTGGCATTCCTACAATACTAAATAAGTGCAATTGGTATTACTTTAGCTGGTCTCAGGTTGAAACTGATTTCTCACAGTGGTGAGAGAAAATGACAAATTGCTCATTTGACAGGATTTTATCTCTTGTGGGGTGCACTTTAGAAAGGAGTGCTGGAAATAGAGGAAAATATTGCTTTATCCTACAGAGATGAGCTAATAATGAATTCTTTTTTCCTTCTCTTCAGGTGAAACCAAATTTTCAGTGGGACCCACACAGTGCTGCATTTATTGCATGATTTATTTTCGGGTATGCATTTTTAAGTGTCACTGGAACAAATCTTTTATCCTTGCTGCTTGCACTTAAAAAATGAGTGCTGCACTGGCAGCTGTTTCCCTGCAGAAAACATCTGACCTACTCAATTAACAATATTATTTTCTGAAGTACTTAATTGTTTTCCTGATATTGCTCCTTCAATTTTGTTATTCAGTAACCTCAGGATGCCCTTCTCTCAGAAAGTACACAAGTTTCCACCTGCAGATTTTCTCTATGCAATCATCTTCCTAAAGCAGATCTGCACACTGTTGTACCTTGGCTTCTACTGAAGTCCATCATCTTAGCATTGTCTTCAAAAGAAATAAATGTAGTCAGATTTTTAGAAATTTATTTCTGTACATAAAAAAAAAAAAAAATTGAAAGTTGTTGCTTTTGGGTTGTACCATTGCAAAATCTAAAAGGAATTAATTTTGAAACTGCCTTCTCAAGCTAGAGAGAGCTTCTTTAGTGTTAGAAAGAAAGATCCACAACAAAGAAATAATTAGACTAGACTTTTCTTTTAAAGAAGTCTCCCTGAAGAACATGTTTTCAGTCATTGCAAGGGAGCAAGAAGTCACCTTGTTTCTTAGAGAGCAATAACCACAGATAAAAAGTAGGTCAAAATTGAACCTTTCAAGATTTGTTTGTTTTCTGTGCATTTAAGGGAAATAAGTCAATTTTGTGATTTAGAAATAGCAAGCTGAAAAGAACAAGTAAAGTAATTTATACTTTTTCTAGGTGTAAATATGATGGAATTAAACTCCATTGAATTGATTTGCATATATTTATGTTATAATTAATTACCAAAACAAAGTCTGTGTGAATATTAAGAGACTCACTTTAATCCTAGTGTGAAAAAGAGTTAAAATAAACTTGAATTTCTGTTCTTAATGATTTATTTTGAACTTTAGTATTCTACTATATGTACATATATCCCACAGTTTACCTTTAGTTTGACATTTATATGTTATCATTGAGTAGTTATAAGACTACTTTGTCATTTGAAAAGTGGATTATTTTCTAGGATAATTTCTGGAGCTGTAGATGGCAACATAAATTTTTTACAAAGAATGTAGCTGCTTGTATTTTTTATTCTGAATCACAGGCGCTTTTTACAAATCTGGAAATTGTGATTCTAGCAGGGATTTTGACTGTTATGAGTGCTTACACTTTGGGAGCTCACTCCTTTTTGCAAAAGCATGGCACTTGACAGTGTTTGTTACTACTAACACTTGGCTTTCTGCAGTGATAAGAGGATGGCAGTAGGCAGGTGTTATGCTGTGACTACTACTTAGCAGGAGAAACTTGCTCCTTATCCTAGCCCTTATTCTCCCATCTGCTTG
Source organism: Agelaius tricolor (assembly GCF_023055355.1). NCBI lineage: Eukaryota > Metazoa > Chordata > Aves > Passeriformes > Icteridae > Agelaius > Agelaius tricolor. The sequence goes on from NW_027269263.1 coordinate 58,590,935, forward strand.
CTTCACTCACTGTTGTGTCTGGCTGGAGTCCAGATTTGTAAACTCTTTTGGGGACTTGGATTTTTTTTATAAACATATTCCATGCTTCTAGATGATTTAACACAGAAAGCACAATAATTATCCCTTCTTCTGAGACTGCAGGACAAATATTGTACTCTACAGTCTTGCCTCCTGACCATCGGAACTTAACAAACTGTAGGACTGCATTGTGGCTCTGTCCCTCACTGTGCAGCTCACTTTTCTTGTAATAGGAACAAGCATTCTTAAGTGCCCTTATTTGGGCTAACAAATAAAAATAATTGGTGTATCTACTACACCAGACTAAATTGGTAAATAAATTTAGCCATTTATATAATAGTATCTTGTTGGTGGTAAATTGAATATAATTGACCGTTTTTATTTAGAATAAAGAGTACCGCAACAGTTCCTTGTTATCTTAAACTTCTAAATTAATCAGTGAGCTAATACTTGGGTAAAATGAAAGTATATTCATACTTTTCTTTTATTTTACATTTGGGTTGGGGATTTTTTTTTCCCAAAAGCTGGTTAGAGTATTGTGTAATAACACCAATGTTGTGGGTTCAATCCTCATATGAGTAATCCACTTAAGCTGGGCTTGGTGATCCTTGATAACCCCAGTGGGGTTCCCCAGAACTCAGTATTGGGGCCAGTCCTGTTTAGCATTATTATCAATGATCTGGACAAGGGGATCAAATGCTCCTTCCATGAGTTTGGAGATGACACAAAGTTGAGTGGCAGTACTGGAGGGCAAGAAGTCTCTGCAGAGGGATCTGGCAGGATTGATGGGCTGAGGTCAATTGTGTGACAAGGGTGAGTGCTGTGCTTTGGCCACAACAACCCCAGGCAGCACCATAGGCTGGGGCAGCTGCAAAGCTGCCTGGTGGAAAAGGACCTGCAGGTGCTGGTCAACAGCAGCTGAACATGAGCCAGCTGTGCCCAGGGGGCCAAGAAGGCCAATGGCACCTGGACTTGTATCAGCATCGCTGTGGCCAGCAGGACCAGGGCAGGGATTGTCGCCTTGTACTCGACACTGCTGAGGCCACGTCTCAAATCCTTTGCTCAGTTTTGGGCCTCCCACTAAGGGAGGACATTAAGGAGGACATTGTTAAGGTAATTCCCTCTCAAGTCAGGGCTTGACAAGATTTACATTATTTTTTTCCAAAAAGGGATCTCTAAGGACATTTCTGAAGTGAGTCTAGAGAATGGCAACAGAGCAGATGAAGCCTCTGGAACATCTGAGGGAGTCAGGGCTGTTTAGCCTGGAGAAAAGAAAGTTCAGAGGGGACCTTATCACTCTACAACTACCTGGAAGGAGTTTGTAGCAAGCTGGGGGTCAGACTCTTCTCTGAGGTAACAAATGAACAGGACAAGAGGAAATGGCCTCAAGTTGTGCCAGAGAAGGTTTAGATTTAGGAGAAATTTCTTCTATGAAACAGTTGTCCAGCACTTGAGGAGGCTGCTCAGTGGAGCAGTGGAGTCACCATCCCTGGAGGGGATATTTAAAAGATGTGTAGATGTTGCACTTAAGGATTTGGTTTAATGGTGGAGTTGGTAGTTCTGTGTTAACAGTTGGGCTCAATGATCCTAGAGGTCTTTTCCAAACTAAATGAATTATGTGATTCTGTTCTATAATGCAAATTGATTTAGACTCTGAATGCACACATTTTTAAATATGCTTTGAACTTTAAACAAATAAGCAGTTTCTTTATGGACATAGCTCATTAAAGTACAAAATTCCTGCAGGTGATTCTAGGATCAGTGCCCTGCATAGTTATGTTGACTCAGGAAATGATGTTGTTATGGCCTTGAAGAAGCCAAAGGGAAGAAGAGGATTTGTAATTATGTTTGAGGTATTCAAAATTATTTAAAAGTTACTTTACCTACAGGTTTCACAAACTTATCTCAGGCTTTCCCATATTTACTTCAGAAGAGTTCTAAAATAATTCTTTGCTTACATTTCCTAGGTTTAGTTTCACCTTACCTGGCAAAATTTACAATTGCAGATGAATTTGCAACTAGTACAGTGAACTATCAATTTATTATTCCATTTTATTAGAACAGTAATGGAAATCTGATGCTCAAGTGCTTAAACTTAAATGATGTATTTCTGAATTTGTGGGTTACACACTTGGGAAAGAATCAGCTGGACAGAATGCTGTCCCTGTGCACTGCTCTTTGCAGTGTAACATCCTTTATTATGTTGCTCTTTATTTATTATCCCTCTAAAGCATTATTGCACTCAAGATGTACTTATGTAACAGGACATAAAAATAATTTGCAGAGTAGTAGATGGAAGTTAAAACACACTGCTGTCTACGTTAGACAGGATTTAGTTAGAAAGCTAAGAGGAAAGTCATGGAAAATGTAATCTTCTCTATTTTTTTCCTTGTCTTAATCTTTGCTATTCCTTCTCTGTACATGGCATATTTAATCAGATGCAACTGCTTGAAAATTTCTGCGTCTTTAGAAATCCCTTTTTGGAAAAAATAATGTAAATCTAGCCAAGCCCTGATTTGAGAGGGAATTATCTTAAAACTGATTTGGAATGACAGTCATATTTTATTTTTTTAAACTTAGAAATATTAATATGTCTGTTATCATAAACAGCTTTTGTTAGTGAATTAGAAATTATCCTGTTTCCCAAGGATGACAATTGAATAACCTATATACACAAAAGTGAGAAAACATAATTATTATTTAGAATAAATTTTTACTATTGTGTCCAAATACAGGTTATTATAATACCTCAATAATTTATGATTATTTCCAGAGTCTGTTAACAAATGTGTTCATGCAAACGTGATCAAACTGTACTTTGACATATGGTATGATGTTTATAATGGAACATGATAATCCAATAAAGAAAAGAGATGCAGATTGATACTTTATAATATTATGGGAGAGTGGATTTGGTTTCCTTACTATGTATTTCCCGTCTTCTTTCCTGAAGTGTTGGATACAAGGTTCAGAACAATTTCTGTAAGGTGATGGTAGTGTTCATTTTTCCTTCTTGAATGAATAGGTGCTAAAATTAATTTTGGTGTCTGGAGCTTTCTTTGATAACAAGCTAAAAAGCTGAATCTACTCGGTGAAATCCACCCTATCCAGACTCCTCTGAGGCATCTTTGACAAGGCTCAGAGAAATAACTGAGCTGCCAACAGACAAGAAGTGGGAGGAATCACTTGGCTCTGGGGTTCCAAGAGCCTTCTGAACTTTTGGGTAACGTCAGAGAGGGGAGATCCTTCCTGATCTCACACAGGAGGGCCCCACCAGTGCCCACAACTGTGTGGTTCAGCCAAGGGTGTCTCAGGAACAGAGGGGCACAAACTCAGGTCAGCAGGAGCAGGCTGGACTCCCATGGTGGGAAAGGGCTGTTCATTTAGGGAACAGCTACAGCACTGTGAGAGATGCCAGAAACAGCATGGGAAAAGCAGTGGTGAGGCAGGACTCGGGTTTAGCTAGAAGGAGTAAAATGCTTTGAAAATTAAACTTACTGAATATTATTCCTTTATTCTTGTGCTATATTCCTGCATAAATAGATATATATAGGTGAAGTACGGCTATATTTTGTGTCCTTGTTTGCATGGGTACTCCAAATATTAAAATTAATTTATGTAACAGTTATCTTCAGACAAATCGACTTTAGTAGCTGCAGGAAGCATTGACATAATTCTTTAGAAATATAAATTCTGCTTTTCTTAATACCCATAAAACTTTGCTGTTGTGTGGGCAAGGCTCCAAATGCTGTATTTCTGTAAAACAGCTACCAAAATCAGCTACTGTTCATTTAAAGTGTCATTTGGAAACCATGGGAATAGGAAAACTTAATTGGGTGAAAAAACCATTTCTATCTATATACTTTGTAAAACATGTAACAACTTCAGAACCTGCAGATAGTGGCAGTGATGGAACTTTTCATGCAGATTAAACAAGTGGACTCCAAAGTCCCCAGTCAGGATAGTAAATTGTCACCTTGATTTCTAAAACCTCCTGCAGAAGGGAAGAATTGACTGATCAGTGCTGGATCTGGGTAGCATCTTTCAAAGATACACTGCACTGGTGGTGTAGAACTGCAGATGTAGGACTCCAGAAGGACTTGTATCTTGCAGAGTTATGGTGCTGTAGATTTGATTTTGAGTAGTCAGGGGAAACTTGGAGCTATAAAATGGGCTAAGTGTAAATTATACATTGATAATTAATGTTCATCTGTGTATAGATTGTGTCCAAGAAAGAGATCCATTGGTGTCTTCAATATGTGTGTAAAAATTCTTACAACATTCTTATGTCCAATGCTAAATTGTAGGAAAGGGCATTTATGTGCACAAACCATGTTTTATAGCTATTTTTTCCACCATCTAATGGTTAATCCCCATTTCAGTAAGTAAAAATTCTGTGATCAATTCCTTCATAACTATATGAATTCCAGGGAGAGGAGGGATGACATTTTACCCCACAGTCAGAGCCCAAGGAGCTCACATGGAGCATTGTACTGCCTGATTAAATAGTCCTTGGAGCAAGGGCTGAAATTTATGTAACTTTCCAGTAGGAGTTGATCACCCTTATGTTTGTAATGTCTATGTAATATCCCACATAATCTCTGTCTTTGTGTCATCAAGTGGCTATTTCTGTATGTCACGCACAGTGGAACAGTTTAAAGGACTGAGAAGTTCCAGTAACTTGTGTTGAAATGCATTTACATGGGAAACATGTGGCAGGTTGAAAGCTCTGGGCAGAAAATAGACATTTTTTTTCTTGCTGATCACACAAGCACTGTGCTGGCTTCCAGGTAAGAGGAAGGGGTCTTCATCAGCTCTTCATTCTGGATACTGAAAGGTGGGGTAAGTTTTGCTGTTAGAGCTTTTGCAGGGAAAAGGTGTTGGAAACCTGGTTCATGATGTTCAGCAGGGGCTAGACATGGAGCTGGGAAGGGGGCCACAGGGAGGAATAACCACACCTGCCCAAAATTGTTCACAGTCAGAGCAGCAGCTGAGATCTCATCGAGTTTATCAGTAGCTGCAAAACTTCCCCAGGTAGTTTTGTGTGTCACACACGGACAGATCAGGCCACTGTTGGAAGACCTAGGAGAGGTCTAAAGGTGTAGGAATGAAAAAGAAATAGTCACTAAACAATAACTGGATGAGTGGGTGTATGTTAGAAAGGAGGGGAAATTATGTTCTTCCATTTATTTATTTCTTTTTTGAACAGTCAGTCTAATTTTCACTTATGATAGGATGACATGCATTAAATTATTTTAATGAGCAGTTACTTAAAGGAAACATAATCAGGGAGATTAGGGATTTCTATACTTTTTCAGCTTTTATATCTGTATCTAAATGCACAAAATTTTTCAAGTTACTCTCAAAAAAGCTTTGGGCTTTTCAAATAATTTTTTTAAGCATTGATGTAGCCCCATATTTTTCCATTGGTGGTTCAGAAACAGGATTTTCTCCCTATTTTTACTGTCAAAGTCAGTAGAGATAATAAGGTATTTATGCCATAGTAACCAAGTTACGGTTCTGTGAAACAGTGTTGCAAAATGCTAAATTGTGTGTGTAAAATGCTAAATTGTTTCATTACTTCCAAGAGTTCTCTGTGTGGAAAACTTCTGCATAGTATTTCAAGAGCTTTAGCTCTGTGTCTCTGTTTACCTCAATAGAGAAATATTTAAATAAAAGGTTTCAAAATTACTGATGTGCCCATGTATAACAATGATTTAGGGCATTGGTATAGTGTCCAACTGAACTGACAAGAAAATACAGGACAATTTTTGAATAATTAGAACACAAACCTAGAACATCTTAATTGGAATAAAAATACTTTTGATTGAAGGTTTTATTATTAAAATGGTGAAATTAGTATTTGGGATATGTAAGAATTTTTTTCCATATTTTTGTTATTGCCATCAATAGTTTCAGCCTAGCCAAATCAGCCATTCCTAATAAAGAACAAAGGCACATCAGTGACTTCCTACCAAGAACACAAACATCTGCTAAGCACTTGCAAGTACCATAGGCTGACTTTGAGGACAAAACACTGTAAATAGGGAATAAGGGTCTGGAACCTCCCATTATGATCAAAGATAATTAAAAGGCCTAGTGAAATTCCAGTGGGCAGGAGGATATACTGGAAATTAAGAATAAATGAGTGCAAAATAGTTCCCAAAACCATTTATTTCTTTTCAGTCCTCCCCAGAATATGTCAATATTTTTTTTTGTTTTACTTATATTTTGCTCCTTTTCCTTTTATCCACTTTCCTCTTTTCATTTTATCACAACCCCCCACCAAAAAAAAAACCCTTTAAAAAGTACTGCTAGAAGCAGAGAAGTCAAAGTTCATCCTTAGAAATAAAGGCATGTGGAGGAGTATCCATTTAACGCTGCTGCAAAGGGTTTCAGAAAGTCTCGCCCATGTCTGTGCTTGTTTATGCTGTGCAAATGGGAAGGCATTTCTCGGAGGAATGCAGCAAGCAGCGTTTCTGAAAGCAATCGGGAAATTCTTACTGATGTGGGAGTTGCCAGCACTCTCCCAAACTAATGAAAAACCCAAGACTGGGATTACGCTGGAAAGAAAAGTGATTGCTAATTGGTTTTCGCTATGTGTGGAATAAGAGTGGTCAGAGACAGAGCTGTGGCTCGCTCCTGAAAGGCCAGACACCGCTCTGGCTGCCCGGCCTTATCATCCTCTCCTCCCTGCTCCGGGGGCTTCAGCCTCCCTCGCAGCGAGCGCAGCTCCGGGCCCTTCCGCACTCGCAATTCCTGCTCTTTCTCCTCGCTTACTCCTCGAAGCTCCTTTCAGTGGCTGCTCGGGCAGTTTGCTGGAGCTCTGCGCGCCCAGTCAGGGTCATTTCGGTATTTAAACCCCAGCTCTGGGAGCGTGGCTGCGCTCACCAGTGCCGCCGCTGGCACCCGACCGAGCGCGGCATCCCCGCACCTGGGAGCGACCCGTGCCCGGCCAGGGGGTGTCCCTGCCCATATCCCAGGGACATTCCTGCCTGGCAGCATTTCTGGCGGTTCGGGTACCGCGGGGTGACGCCGAGCATTCCGCTGCCATCTGCTGGCACCGCGTCCCGGCGCCGGCTGCGACAGCGGAGCCGCCCCCGCCTCAGGAGATGGATGGATGGATGGATGGATGGATGGATGGATGGATGGATGGATGGATGGATGGATGGATGGATGGATGGATGGATGGATGGCGGGGTAAGCGCCGCTGAGTGTGAGCACTGTAACCTGCTCTACCCCGGGTAAGGACGGAGCTATCACCATGATCAGGAATGCGCAGTTCCCTTCCAGTTCTCCTCCTTCCCAAGAGCAAGGCAGCCCGGAGACACCGGGGCCTGCATTTTCTCTGGTTTTGTGTTATAAGCATTACTTACGTTAGCTTCACAAGCACCACAAGTCTGCACTTTTACCAGAGATTTCTGTTTGACATGACACGTTTACAAACAGTTTGGTTACTCCTGCTTCGTTCAGAGCTCTGATCTGAAGGGATTGAATCCATATTTCCATTTCTATGGAAACAGCTAACTGTCTTCTAATATAGCTGTTTTGTAACTGCTGGGTCTGATTCTGTTCTCATGTGGGCTGTTTTTAATCCAGTTTAGTGCTGTCGATCCCACCTGAGTGGTTTGAAGCTGACATTTATAACTGAGAGCATTTAGATCTGCTGCTCTCCCAGCACACTGCAGAGAAAGGGACTTTCATGCAAAATGTGAGCAGGTTTGCAGCAGATACTGTAAAATACCCCTTACCATCCATCATTTCGATAGCCTTAGTTCTAACTCCAGAGCGAGAACAGCCACAAATTTCTGTTATATGGCTCACACCAGCCTGCCAACTGTGAAGAATCATCCTTTTTGTATTCATTAGGAATATGGAGTTAGATTTGATATTCCTCCAAAAACTTCTGAATACATGATCAGCATTGCATTTGGCTTCAGTCTGGGTTTTTTTCCCATTTGTGTTAACACAATGCTATGTGTTTCAAAAATATAAGGTCTTCATAACTGCTCACCCTCTTTTGCACTGGCCTGCTAGGGAAGCAGGAGTGGTCATTCTCCCACCCCTGACTGTGGGAAAATCTGTTCTTTGATTTAATGCTATCTGCCTTTCTTCAGAAAAATGCATTTGGGAGCTGCAATGTTAATTACATTTTGAAATGAGGCTGCTATCAAATGGGTTTAATCCTCATATCAGATGGTTGTGGCTCTGGAAAAATCATAAAAGGTGCATGGATGTCTGGTCACATTGCAATAACAATTTTCATGTTTCTAACAAGTGAAACACAAAAAAGAAAAGCTAAGAAAAACATCAACACTTCCCTAAGATTGTGTATTATTTGGTCATTTGGAAACTGGATACAAAGGTATTCCTCACAGCTGTGTAAGAGCCAGAGCAGGAGTGACCATCACCTCCACAGGCTTCTTGCAGCTCAGGCTCATAATGTCCTGCTCTCCCCAGTTCAGAGAATTTCTGCTCACTTCTTCTGGGCTGGCAACAGCAGGGCTGCACACATTTACCTCTTGGGAACACTCCTCTTCCACTTGCTGTGGCTGTGAAAAGAGTTAATGTGCACACAAGGCAGGCTTTGTATTTTGCTGTGTCTAACACCATGGGGTAAACTGGTTTTGAGTCATATTTACACAGTTCCCTGATGGGTAAAGTAGACACTCTGTTTTTTCTTTGACTTTTGCTTTCCTGAACTGAATCAACCCACAATACAGTTTTTCTCCCTGGTGCTTTAATGTTAGGGCAGTAAATATTGTTTTTAATTTACCAGTCACAATAGCTTAAAACCAGAGCAGTATTATAGAAAAATCTGTTCTTGACCTATAACTTGAACCATTTTTTTGGAAGGGATAAAATATACATAAGACTAAAAAGAGACAATTTATATGCTAAATAAACTAAAGGGAAAAATTAGATCAACATATTTAAACATCTACTGAAGCATATGAAATATGTATAAAATTTCACATTTTTGGCTAAATTATGCCACAGAGATATGGATAAATCCATTGCTATAGGGTACAACTGGGGCTGTGGTGATATACCCAAAGAAGAAATCATGGTAGGTGCCAATCAATGCCTTAAACAGCTTGGAGAAGGGTGTGAAGTGGGGCTGGGAGGTGGGGGAGATTTTGTTTTGTTGTTGCTTTGGAGGTTGTTTTGCTTATTTAGGTAAATAAATTTCATTTGCTTATTTATTTATTTATTTATTTATTTATTTATTTATTCATTGTAATATTTCTTGAACACTGCCATATTCACTTCGTCTTTGTGGATATATTTGTGGAGACCTGACAAGGTTGATACTTTCACCAGACAACTTCATAATGCTCAGCATGAACCCACTTGTTAAATAAAGAAATAAATGTGCCTTAAAGGTGTTATGCTCCATGTGTGACAGTGTTCACAGGGGTCTGAGGATGAGGGAAGAGATGAGGATCTGACTCCATGTTTCAGAAGACTTGATTTATTATTTTATCATATATATTATATTAAAACTATACTAAAAGAATAGAAGAAAGGATCTCATCAGAAGGCTAGCTAAGAATAGAAAAAGAAAGAATGATAACAAAGGCTTGTGGCTCAGACAGAGTCCAAGCCAGCAGACTGTGATTGGCCATTTATTAGAAACAACCACATGAGACCAATCACAGATCCACCTGTTACATTCCACAGCAGCAGATAACCATTGTTCACATTTTGTTCCTGAGGCCTCTCAGCTTCTCAGGAGAAAAAATCCTAAGGAAAGGATTTTTCAGAAAATATCATGGCTACGCTCTGTGTTACTCACATGGAGGTGTTGAGTCTGAAGGAGCTCATCTTCTGATACTCTCTGATACAACAGGCAAAATGTGCAGAGGTGCCCTCAGGCCATCAGCTTCTCTGAACTGACATGGGAGGTTGCTGCCCTGGGCAGGCAGCAGGGGCACAGTTTATGCAGTGGGATGTAAACACCCCTCTGAGCCTGCAGGAGGAGGGAGGAAGTTGTGGGCATGGACCCTGGTGGAAAAGGGCATTTGGCAGCCCCTGCTTGGGTGCAGGGCCCTGGGCAGGGAGCCTCAGCCCCAGAGGCTGCCCAGGGAGGAGGAGGGTCCTGCCACTGCTCTCAGCCTCATTCACACAGCACCTGCCCCAGGCTGGCTCGTGGTGCCAGCACCAGACACGCACTGTGGTGATGTCCTGTGAGGGACAGTATGGAAATTACCCAGTGTGGATTGTGTTATTCCATAAATTAATCCCACCACTATTTTAACATCATGGGGGTCATGCCCTAGTACCACTGCAGTCTTGGATTCTGAGAGTGGAAAACCTTTTTCTTGGTGTGAGTGTGTGGGGAAATCCAGGCAGTCTTGCAAAGGCTGGGCCAAACACACATCAGGCTTGAGTCCAGGACCATAAATATGTCCCAAGTGCACTTGTATTGGTGCTACCATGATAAAATATAAAAGCAGCACGAGACAGTTTCCAATAAAAAGTTATCACTGTAATTTTGAAAAATTGTGTTTAGACATTTAGAATTTCATTTCTAAAGTCTGTAAGTCTTTCTGCCTTGAGCCTATCATTTTCCATTTTATCTCAGCCTCTTAATTGTAATTCAGGTTTAGTGCTAAGGTGTTAGTATGTGGTGAAAACAGTAAAATCTCTCCTAGTACTGAACATTTATTGGTTTTAAGATGTGTAACACTGACTGTTATTATTTAAAAGCCTATCTTTTGTTTTTACTCTGCAGAAATTATGTCCTTATGAACCTCTAGCCTTAGTGACAACAATATATTTGCCTGAGATTATGTAGAAACAGACTCAGGCAGCCATGTTGTCTCTTCCAGTGTTAGTTAGTTGTCATATAATTTCAGGATCTAAAATATAATTTAGTCCAGCAATTCTCATGCTGTGATGTCTAGTGCTGTAATGTGGGAATCACTTACACTTGCACAGCCAAGAAAATGCTTGATGGTACAGAAAGTTGTGCCTGTGGATGTGATCCTTGTCATCAGATGGTCGATGGCCAAATAACAGGGAACCTCTAATAAATACAAAAACTCCATGTGATTCTTTAGGACAGATCCTGGGATCTCATAAATTGCCAACATCCTCAGGATGTGACCTTTTGTCATCTGTATAAATGGTGTGTAAATATATAGAAGATGTATCTAAGTTTATCTAAATCTGCCTGCATCTTAAATAACTTAATAATTGCCTAGAATTTATGCATTACACAGCTTCAGAAATCAAACAACCATCAGTCAGGAGATGGAGTTAAGCTTGAAAATACAATTGCATGTGTTCTTCCTAAAGATATTTTCAATGTAGCAGTATAAATAATTGCTTGCTATCAGTTAATATCTAATTTAATGCAAAATGGAATTTCTTATGCATGCTGGCATAAAACAATGCTCAGTGTGCCTCACTGGTTTGTAGGAGTGAAGGTATGATTTCAGCTTATTTAGGTATGAAAGGTGATATATCTCATTGATAATGGTAAAACACCAAAGCTCAGGGGAGGCTGCACCCTCTAAGCACCAGGGCTTGGATCTGCAGTCTGGAGTTGGTTTGATGAATGACATCTCAAGGAGATCTAGAACTCATCTTAAAATAGCTGTCTTTGAGAGAGATCTCTGCGAGTGACTTCCTCAGTTTCTTCCAAATATGTCCAGACTTTGGTGAATTCCCAGACTTGAGTCTTCATTGTGTCACTATGGATCCATGTCAGGAATGTGTTTCTTCTGTCTGCTTTCTTCCTTTCATACATTGCCAATTTCCCTTTTTTTCTTCATTTGAACAAGAAAGGCAGACCATTATGCAAAAGCTTACTTGGAAAAATAAAATGCCTTGAACTAGTCCAGCTGCTTTGCTATAAATAAAGTTAAATATACTGGTGTTTTAACCTTGCTGTTTCACTACATTAGATTTAGAATAGCCTCACTAGAAACAAGCCCACTGCATAATATCCTTGAAGAACTCATGTTTCATGTGTATTTCAGTTCTTGTACAAAGAACACAGGAACAGTTTGTTATAAACTCTTATTTATAAATCATGACTGCAGGTACACAGCAGGTAGGCACTCCAGTGTCTATAAGCAGTGCAAACACTGAGAAAAGCAGAGATGGACTTGTAGCAGGGTTACATCTGAATATCCCAGAGATCTGAGTGACTGTGAACTGCTTAGATCTCAAATCTTGAAGGGTATGTCATATGAAACAAAAACTGCTTTTCTGTTTTTATACACCTTTCAACAATAAATATTTTCATACAGTATAACAAAAAATTCTATAATATAATTCAAATACTCTAGATCTATAGATAAATAAATAAATATTGCAATAAGGAATATTTTTTATCAGTCTCACTTTAATGCCCAGTAAAATAATGGAAAATTTCATTCTGGTTGGTAGTGAAGAGCACCTGGAGAACAATGCAGTCACTGGTGGCAGCCAGCATGGCTTCATGAAGGGAAAGTCCTTCTTGTTGAAACTAATTTTCTTCTATGACAAAGTAACTCCTCTAGCTCATCTAGGAAAGCCAGCAGATCATCTTTTGGGACTCAGCAGAGCTTTTGATACTTTCTCTCACAAGAGATGAAACGTCCAGCTCACAGCTGGATAACCGAGTTACACGATGGGAGAGCAATGGGCTCCCAGGCCAGGCACAAAGGTGACAGTGAATGGGGGACATCAGGCTGGGGACCTGTCACTGCTGGGGTCCCACTGGGCTCCATCCTCAGCCTGCTTCTCTTCAGCATCGTCTTAAATGACTTGGGTGCAGGACTTGAAGGAATACTGAGGAAGTTTCTCAACAAGACTAAATTTGGATGAGCTGTCAATTCCCTCCCAGGCAGAGAGGCCCTGCAGAGAGACCTCAACAAATCAGAGGGATGGGCAATCACCAACCACATGAAATTCAACCAGGGAAAGTGCTGGGTTCTGCACCTGGGGTGGGGCAACCCTGGGTGTACAGACAGACTGGGGAATGAGGCTGGAAAGCCTTGATGGGAAAAGGGACCTGGGGGTCCTGGCCAGTGGCAAATTGAACATGAGCCAGCAGTGCCCTGGCAGCCAGGAGGGACAGCCCTGTCCTGGGGGATTCAGGCACAGCATCAGCAGCCAGGAAAGGGAGGGGATTGTCCTGCTCTGCTCTGCACTGGGGCAGCCTCACCTCCAGTGCTGGGGCGGTTTTGGGAACCACAACATAAACAAGACATTACAGAGTGTCCAAAGGAGGTCCATGAGGATGGTGAAGGGGCTGGGGGTGAATCCTTATGAGGAGTGGCTGAGATCACTTGGTCCATTCAGCCTGGAGAAGAGGAGACAGAGGGGAGACCCCACTGCAGTTACAACTTCCTTGTGAGGGGAAGAGGAGGGGCAGACACTGATCTCTTTGCTCTTGTCACCAGTGCCAGGAATCAAGGAAACAACATCAAGCTGAGTCAGGGGAAGTTGATTTCCTGATAAGGAAAAATTTTTCACCCAGAGAGTGGCTGGGCAGTGGAACAGGCACCCCAGGGCAGTGGTCACAGCACCAGCCTGGCAGAGTTCAAGAAGTGTTTGGACAATGCTCTCAGGCACAGGATGGCATGGGTGGGGTGACCTGTGCAGAACCAGAAGCTGGACTTGATGATTCTGGTGGGTCTCTTCCTACTCAGCATATTCTGTGATTCTGCTTTTTTTTTTTTTTTTTTTTGTTCTTGGTAATAATTTTACCTCAATAATAATCAGGCATAACTGAGGGACCTGGTATTTTGAAATGGATTCTGATTCCTGCCAAAGCAAGAAATCATGAGTAAAACAATTAATGAATGCCATTCCTCCCTTTCCAGCATAATTTAAGGAAAATACAGACAAACTGTGTAAGCTTTTAAATGTGTGTATCTGTGTGGCAAAATGTAACATAAAAAGTAAAATGGCAAAAAGGACAATGGTAAAAAGGCAAAATGTAACATAAATATCTGTTCTGTGATGTTTTAACTCAATGAAGAGTACTGACTGTTTTTTAGAAGAATGAATATCAGTTGGAAAAAATAAGATTAAAGTTCATGTGTTTATAGAGCTTCATATTTCCTGAATTAGAGTGATGACAAGAGGTAATAAGAGCTTGTTGGATATTCTCATTGAAGCTGGGACACTCTGAGACTGAGTCACAGTTTGAAGCTTCTCCAGCACTTGTAGCTGACCTGCTCCTGTCTGACACATGAGGTGAAATTCAAGGGTTTCAACATTTTGGGGCTGTGAGGCTTGGAGAAGTGTGAGAAGATTGAGGAGAGCTCTTGAGTTTTATTGCACATACAGTCCAAACTATTCCTCAAAATTCAAGAGAACAGATGTTGCCCATGGGATTGTGACCTTTACCCTGATGCTCAGGTTTTCTCTGTTTACACCAGGGATAAGCTAAAATAAATATATTTACTTCAGATTGCCTGGGGCCCAAAGGGTCTAAAAATATTGAAGCTTACTGCAGCATCTCAGCAGTGAGTTTATTTGAACAGAATCAGCATTATTTTTATAGAACACAGAAATATTTTATATAGTTCCAAGTAACAGAGTTTGTTATTAAAAAGCCATCCTCAGCTCCCCTGAAAACTGTGTTGCATGGAGAACAATTATCAACAACTAAACCCTTGAAACTCTCTTTCCACATTTAAAACACTCTTTGAAAAGCTCTGAGGAATGACCAAAAAAAAAAAAAAATGCAGTTACTAGCCAAGCACAGAGCAAAAGTTTTAGTTTGAGTATCAGTGACCTCCACTGTCAGTAGTCCTTGAGCTCTCATAATCAGGTATCTGGCACAGCAGAGACATCCCCACTCCATGCTACACAATACTGCAAGTATTTTCCCTCTAGACCTGGCCAAGCTTAAAAAAAATGCAAAACTTTGGAGGTTCTTAGCACTTTTGCCTTTTGAACTCCAGGCACAGGGCATTGATTTGTGGAATAGTTGACTTTTCGTTAGCAAGAGGCTAAAAGGGTGCTGTGTGCTTGTCCAACTTTATAATTCATTCTCCAGAATGTGTCCAATCTCCTTCCTTGTGTTTTGTCTTTCACTGCTTGTTCCTCCTGGAATCTAAAGGCATTACATTCAGAGAGCAGATTTTTTTTTTTAATATCCCTGCTTACAATCTCAGTGGCTGCCTTCCCTACCTGTTGGCAAGGGCCTGGGATGGATTTTCAGAACACAGTGTGTTTCAGCAGCATGTTTTTCTTTGTTTTCTCTTACTCATTTTCTTCTGGTACAGATGGATGAAAGAAAGTCCTGTAAAAAAATGAAAACCAGTATTGTGTTGAAGCACAGGGAATCAGGTTATTAGGATGGTCAGTGTAGGAGTGTCCTTAGGCAAGTTCCATATGCAATGGATGGATGACCTTCAATTCACATGGTCATTTTGGGGGTCTCTGACTTAAGAAATCTTGGGCATGGTCTCCAAGGAGGCCAAGTGTTGTCTTCTTTAGCTGAAAATGATGGACGATTCAGACATTGCATTTTGTGATTAAGCAAAAAGCAAATGAAATTGATTTGCCCAATTTTTATTACACTCAAATCAGAGGAACAATTTTGATTTGGCCTCTCTGTGCTTGAGATTTCCTACCAAAAAGGGGGAGGTCATAATCTTTTCCTACTATTAAGGGGTGGGATCTTACTTCCCTGTGCAAAGCCTTCAATAGCTTTGTAAATTTGAGAAGAGGGTTGTGGTCTACTTGTGTGATATAGTTACATATTTTATTCATGTTCCTTTTCAAGCAACATTGAACATAAACATTTTTTACATATTTTTCTCAGTAATTTTTCCTTGTGGTAAATTCTTAGACTCTGACATACTTTGAGCTTGCCTTCAGCAATCTGTACAGATGTTTCTTATTATGATCTCCCTTGTTACATCATTTATTAGAACACTCTTGTGCCAAATGTTTGAATTAGGAAAGGCATGCCATTTTGACGTTATTCAGGGATTTTTTCAGGGAAGTAAGGTAACGTAGAGATGATTCTTTGTTTTGAGCACATAAGCACAGACATTTCTGATTAGAGTTTTCAGCAGCTTATAAAAGCAAATGGGATTTGATAGAAGCTGGCTCTAAATGAAGTTTTGCAAAACTTCTTAGAAAGATTTGAATCCTTAATTTGTATGTATTCCCAGATGAAGTTTCATTGTGTAGGAAAATGAATATGGAGAGCTGTTGCATAACCAGCAAACTCCAATTTGTATTTCAGAGAAACATAATAAAGTGAAAATAAATTACATGGTAATAATTGTTTTGGACTGCAGAGCTAGTGCAACTTCCAGGGAGAAAAACAAAACCTATGATTTGCCATGGTATGACTCCATTTTTATACTGATTTATGTGTATTGCATTCAAGAAAAACACTAGAAAAAGAGCAGAATAAGGACAAAGATGACTCAGGTCCCCACAGTGATGATGAATTTCTTATTATAACAAAGCACATACAAGGAACCTATAAAAAGCGAGTACACCTCATTCACTTGACGTTTTTCAGTGATAAAGTACCATCCATCTGAACAAGTTTTCTTTTTAATATATGGCAGATTGTTCAACTGTACCCATCAACAAAATATCAGGATGACAGTGTCCCACAGTGAGGCAGGAAAATATTATTACTCCATTACAGATTGAGGCACAGAGAGACTTAGAGACTTGCTCAAGTTCAGGCAGGAGGAGTAAGGCAGAGATGGGCATGGAAATCACATCTACTGTTTCCCTCCTAGTGACAGGGTTTGCCTGATTTCTTAAAAATGTCCTTTCCCCATACTTATGGGGCCAGTGGACCACAGCTTCTCCCTGTTCAGCCAAGTGCAGTTACTGATTCATTTTGATGTATGTGTCTTCCATGAGAACGTGCTAGCTCTTTCCAGTGCCCACTGTGGAAAAACCACTCCTGTGCAGGAGCCTAGCCTTAATTTCAGGTTTTTTTGTTCCATGCCTAAGGTATAAGAACAGTGAGAACAGATGAACAATGATGAAAGGGATGGAAAAGCCTTCTCAGTTTTGTGCATTTCTTTGTGCATTGTCAGGGTTTTCTCTGCCATTATCCTTCCCACCCTGCTTGTCAGACTAAGTGACTTCTCAACAATAGGAACACAGTGGAATTCCTCACACTGGAAGCTGTACTGCTAGAAACTGCATGTTTTAAGCATCTAAACCCACTATTCTGTTAATCATGTCACTATTCAATGTTTAGCACAGACAAGTTTTTATTACTGTTTCTGTGCTCCAGCATCCACATGCTTTATTTCCCTTTCCAAACAGTAGGTTTTCAGCCCTATGTGGCTCTGCATACCAACTACATCCTTTCCAATGCCATCTGCAAACTCCCAGTCACATACAGGTGTTTCTCACCCAATAAAGCAAATCCAAAATCTCCCAGGCTGAGACAGAGCTCTGAGCTAGCCCTATTTCCACCCTTCTTCCTGCAGGTACCCCAGTATGACAGCAGAGACACCCAGCAAGGTACTTAATCAGCTCTGGGAAGCTGTACCTACAACAAATCCTGTTGAGATCCTCAGAAAGAGAATATTTTATAGGAAAGGCATTATGAAATGTCAGATGAGGAAAGAAATACATAAGTTGATCACTGGGAGAAATAACTTTGATCTCTCCCATGGCTCATCTTTCCAATTAAAATTGTTATTCCTTCTCTTCATGGAGACTCTGATAGTGTTATTGAAGATTAAACCAGTGCTGGTTTTGGAAAATCTCAGATTTTCAGTCTGCTCACCCAACACTAATATTTATTTGCTCTGCTGAGCTGTGAGAGAATATTGAAAAGAAATATCTCCATTTTCAGACTTATATACAGATGATGTCCTCAAAACTTTACAGTATTGTCAGATGCCAGAACACACTTTGCTTTGTCTGTGTCCAAAGGATCACTTAATGGTTACCATTAAGTGCTATCACCATACTAGAAATACATTGACTTTTACCATGATTCCAGTGAAGATAGTTACAACAATTTCATTAATTAAAAAAAAAAAAGTCATTGTGTCTTCCAGAGCTTCCCAGAGCTTTGTGTCTTACCTACTCCAGTTATTGTCAAAACTGGAGTGTTATATGATATTGAGTGCTTTGAAAAATTATAAAAAATCCTAGGAGAAGGCCAGGAGACCATGGAGGTTGTCCCTAGGGCAGCCCAGTGGAAAGTTTGCCCTTGTGCCAGGCAGGTGTGAACCCCCAGCAACTTCCCAGCAGTGAAATTGCTGCACTTTGTCTTCCCAGAAAAGCTAACAAGGGCATCAGTTTCCAGCTGCCATGTCTAGGGAGCTGCTGCTTTGGTGCAAACTTTGTTCAGATTTGCTGCTTATTTTGATCCAAACCAAAATCACTTCTATGGAAAAATAAGTCAGCAAACTGGAAACTGGATTTGTATCCAGATTTATTCTGATTTTTTTTTCAAAATTTGGGCCTTTTAGATTGTCAATCTGGATTAAAAGTATGCAATAACATAAATAGCCAAACATATGCATTTAACTAAATAAATAATCAATTGCTATAGATTATGAGAAAAGCCAGTACCACAAATTTTAAAAAAATATACACATCAAAAAATCTAGGTATGAAAAATAATTATAATTTTGGGGATTTCTGATTGTCTTTTCTGGACAAAAATGTTTTCAGTGTTTACATTAACATTGTAAGAAGAAGGAAATTTCCATTTTAAAAAAACGGAAAAAACCTACACATTTACTGACATTTCCTGAGGACTTAGGAAGAGTGCCAAATGTTGTGAGGTTGAGATAAAGGCAGGGGTGTTAGCAACATCAAGAGCAAGAATAGCTTTCTGCAGGCACTGCTGTTCTGACAAAGCAGTTGGATATATCTTGAAGAATAACTCCCTCTGCTATGCTCACATGCTGCACTGACACTTCTAAAATTTTCTGGTTAGTACTCACTGGTTTTACAACATTATTCAATTTTTACCTCATTGTTTTGAATTGTGAAAAGTAAAAATATCCATGTGCAATGTAAAATTCAACAGTATGGTATAAACAAATGCTGCATAATGTTGCTTACACATTGCTTTGATTGAAAGGCTTGATAAAATGTAACAAGGAATGATAGTTGTATATTGTGTATTTCTCAGGTACCACTGATCAGAACAAGATACTGAACCACTGCTGAAGATGTCTTGCACCCAGCCTAGGTTTTGCCATATATATTTCACAATACTAAAGCCTAAAATGGGCATTCCGAATTTTTGATGCATGAGCAAATATTGCATATAGTGCAGCAGCATGTGCCTGGTCCCAGTTCTGCTGGCACATTATTCAGAACAAGCCTTGTGCCTGTGTGTGCATGAGCTGTGTCCTTTTGGTGTGGTGTCTGTGTCTAAGCAGGTCCTTGTCCTAGAACAACATATATTTGGCAGAAATAAAATAATCTTCAGAGAAAATCCTGTGCCCATGTCCTGGACATGGTGCAGATCTTCAAGGCTTTTCTATTGTCTTCTGCAGGCTTGTCACTAAAGAGTAAACTGACAAGTAACATTATTCTGGAAGATCAACTATTGTTCAATTTGTTTTGAAATAGTTTAGCATTATGAACGTTATTCCAGACAAATAAGGCCTGGAAATTGATGCTTGCATGGAAAAGCTACTGTGGATAGTTGTTAGAGAGCAGTTGATTTCATGGCAGCAGTTATGGCCATTAACATCCCTGGTCAGAGAAGAACTCACCCTATCAGCAACCACCCACCTGAACTTCCCTGGTGGGTAATGGCAGGCAGACAGTCCTTGACTGGGTACCTTGCACTGCCAGTCCCTTGGGAAACTATTCATTGGAACAGCCCAAAACTTGGGCTTTTTATTTTTTGTTGGGAAGAGGAACCTAGCTCTCTTTTTGATATCCTTGTTTTTGTGTCTGTGGGAGTCTCCAAACAATACTGTGTTGTATTTATGTGTCTAACAGTTGGAGCCTGCACTTTCTCTTCAGTGATGTTCAGGAAGCTGGATATTGTATAGCAACTAATAAGTCATTTCCTAGACACCAAATTGTAAGTCAGGCTCTGTTAGGTGGATCCCAGAATTCTATAGCTTTTTATTTAAATAAAAGCTAGATGTGAAATGTATTGTTTCACGTTGAAGAACTTTACATAAATCTATTAATGCAACTGCCTACTTGCATTTCCCATATTCCAAAAATAAACTCCTTTAGTACTGGCTGTGGCTCATATGCCTAAATAAAAATATATGAAATAAAAATTGAAAGCAGCCTAATCCTTTTACCATCCATCCTCATGGGAAAAGCTCTGCTGAAGTCAATGGGAAAGACTCAGGGATATAAGATGAACTCTCACTCTAACCAGACATATAAGGTTATCAAAACAAGCTGCTGGTTAAACAAAGGTCCTTATTTTAATTATAGCAGAAAAAGGTCAAATTCAATTTCATAAAAAAAATTTATACTGCATATTTGAGGGTTTGCTTGATTTCTTGGGCATTTTAGTGCTGGACTTGGTGCTAGAGACTGTGATAATATGGACAATGAAAATAATAAAATCCTTACACTTTTGAAAATGTATCATACTTTCTAGTGGTTTTGATATCCTTTCCAAAAAATGTTACTTGTGAAATACATCTCTTGAAAATGATAGCACAGTTGAGCATTTTTGTTGAAAAATTAATATTCTTTAGCATCTAGGCAGCTGGCATATCTTGGATCTCTCTGTGTAGGAATTTGTTTACTTTTTTTAGCAAGTACTGTAGTCAACAACAATCTTGGATATGCAATCAGCAGCAACTTGTGTCCTCTGCTACCTTATTAATGCACATTATTATTCACAACCTCCTGCAGATCTAAAATACTACTGGCTTCTGAAAACTTAAAAAGTGTGGAGGAATATTAATGCTCAGACAAAGAAAAGGACACTAATGTCTGAAGACTTAAGATTCTGCATTGTTTTGTATTTTGCATCAGTATCATCTTATACAGCAGATGTGCTACACTAATATTCAGATTCATCAATATTTCATGAGTATTCTGTTTACTTTTTAGAAAACTTCATGATACACCAAAGTGCAAGTGGGCATCAGACCTGTGAAAATTCAGTTATAGAACCAAAAGACAAATTACACACCCAAGTTACGCACCCAGGGAGAAAACACAATTTGTTAGAATTGTAGGGATGCAGCTAAATTATTAAGATGGATTTCATTTTACAGCTGCTTTAACATAATAGATGCTTAGTAATAGATGGTTTAAAATCTGTTGATAAAAATCTGTATCTGCACAGATGACTGGCAAGACATATGTTTTGCCATTCAAAAGTTCTCCCAGTTAGAAGGAGGAAATGAACATTCATTTGCTGCTTTCACAGGAAAGTGGTTTGTCTATTAGACTAATAAATGAATGGGGATGAGGAGAAAGGTAAAAAGATATTAGCAACTTTACTGCATTTTTCTTTTTCATTTCAAGAAGGTTGCTGTGCATAGAAGTGCTCTGAGAAGATGGCAAGGTCCAAGTTTCCTGGGAATTAAATGAAGAAGCTCCAATCTGTGTGGCACAGTGTGGCACACTGGAGACAAGCCCTCAGCTGCTCAGCAGTTCGAGATGGCCCCAAAGTAAAGCAGCATCTGGACAAATGTAAGGCAGAATAATGTGGCAAGACTGAAGTGCAGGTGTCTGCTGGGCTGCTTTCAGTTCTTCTTTTCGTTCAAGTTTACATTGATTTATATTCAAGTGTTACATTTTGCCTTTGCCACGCTGAGGTGGCCAAGCCCTTCACTGTCTCTGCACCTTGGTTCAGCTTCCCTCCCAGGAGCACATGAAGAGCCCTCCGTAACAAAAGTGCTCCAGTGATTTTCATGTGTTTCATCCTAGTTGACTGAAAATCTTTTGTTGTGCACAGCATCCCACTCAGCCTGGTTAGTTGTTATCTAGTCAACCTGAGAAACTTCAGAATTAACTGTGTGTTTGACACCATCTGTGAGAATCAGAAAGTTCTTTGAAGAGCTAGTTCATTGCTGTCAGGTGAATAATGGAGGATGACATGAATGCTGACCTCTCTCCACCTACAAAGTGAATCTAGATGACCAGCTTAGATTGGACATCTGACTTCAGATGGATAAACGTAACATAAATATCACCTGTATTTGGGACTTTTGTCCCTTGAACAGAGTATTTCTAATTCAAGTCAATTCTTGCCTTCAAACTTAAGAGAAAAAGGAAAACTTCAGGATTACTCTTTTCTCCTATATGCTTTTCTCTAATCCCTGTCTTAGGGTTTTAGCTACATGCCAACATAAAGCTCAAAGTCTGGAAATTGTAACATTATTTGGAGTATTTAAAACTTTATCCAAAGCAGTAGGTTTATATAGCTTGTTGTTCTGGTTCTCAGGTTTCTTCCAGAATTCCTCTGAAAAACTGATCTCACCAGATATTGGCAGATTCTTTTATCATCCAGGTATGAACAAGTTATAATGACCCTAAATCCTACATTCTAATTGGAAGTATTAGCAAATTAATCATCTTTCTCTTCATTATCCTGGGTATCTAAAGCAATGATATTTAGAAAACACAGCTGACTGTAAAAAGTAAAATAATTTCTCATTTTATAGTTGCAGAAATCTTTGGATTAGGGTTGTGAGCCGTTTTCAATTTACGGAGAGACTGAATTTATGTTCTCCACATACAATTGATCACAACAGCAACAGTGAATTTTCTGCCTCTTTCTTCCTCCATCTGTCCACCTCCCTCTACCCCCATAAAGAACCAGCTGGCCATTAAAACTTGCTGCCAAGTATACGAGGAGTAAATTACTGTTCTCTGCTTTGGGGAAGCCAAAAATACCCCCAGGTTTGTTGATCAGCATGTACGTCTGTCAGTCAGCGTGCTCCAAACTCGGAAACAGACAATGCATGTGCTGCTCTCAGGAGCTGATGGGGATGTGGCATGGAAACTTGGAACACAATACACTTGTTCAGGGGAAAAGGGGCATGTGAGGTACTTTACTACAAGGACTAGCCCTCTACTGCTCACGTTGTTTCTGTCTTGCTAGTGAAGGTGAAGGATGAGAATCAGAGCAGCCAGAATAACAGAACTGTTGGGTTTTATGTACTTGAAGTTGTGATGGAGAGTGTATGTGAGCACATAAAGTCAAACACCTGAGAACCATGAATCAGAGGTGAAAATATGTGTTGCACACTAAAAGGCAATGTTTCATATTAAGTAGAGAAGTAAGGTGAGTATTTTTATTTAAGAAGTCTCTATTCTGTTAACATTTATATTTGGAAGGGAATCAGAATGTAGAACTAAAATGCTATTGCAGCAGAGTGTAAATAAAAGCAGATAACATTACACTACACAATCAAGAGTTCAGTTGCAGAAAGCAGAAAAAAACAGCTTGCTTCTGCCACGTATTTTAGTTTTGTAGCAAGACAGGTTAGGCCACCTTAAACTTCATGTTTGATTGGGTATCCCTTTTGTATCAAAATAACCTCATCATTCAGTGCCATGACACCTTATGTGCCCCATCTTCAGGTATGGGTCAGATTTTGTGTTTCTGGAGAGAATAAGCGTTTACAGAGTTGTTCAACAATCAGACAAAGTTATATGCACAATTTTATATGCAGTTTCTATTCTAAATAGTAGGCAGGTTAGCTAAAATATTTAATCTATTTCTGATGCTAGATCTGTAGGCACTGATGGGAAACTGTCAGGAATTGCTGTGGTCTTCAGGGTACCACAGGATCTATGGCAGGGATGACATCCTGAAGATATCTGTATATTATACATTGTGGCGCTTTGCCATCTTCTCTCTAGAACACAACTTTCAAGGGTTTGTCAAGGTCAGTCACTAATTCTTTTAAGTCCCTGTCTGCTGAAGCAGATCCAGACTTGGAAGGTGGAGGAATCTTCAGAGGTTCCTCTCTGAAGAGTTAATGTTATAATTAGAACAGAGATTTGGGAGGCTGTTCAATCTAAATTCTTTCCAGCAACTGTGACCTTAACATTTCTGGAGACTAAATTTATGGTTGCTGGCCTCATTCCGGCCAACCCCTAATTTTTTCCTTTTTCTAGAGATGAATGTCCTCCTCTAGCAATGGAAAATACTTCTGTATGCCTCACCTCAAGGGTCTCGAGTTAGAAGACTACAATTTCAGTATTTTTTCCATGAGTTTTAATATAACAAAGCATGCTATCAACTCTCTATGTTAGTGCTTATAAGGAAGAAAATATCCATGGCAATAAAAAAAAAGGAAAAGAAATTTGAAGTTCATTAACAACACAATTTCCATAGTGATTGTGTTCTGACAAGATCTAGAGAGATAAATATCAGAAAGTCCGTTTCCTTTTTGTTTTGTTTTTAAATGAAGCCCAGAGGTAATGAAGGGAAGAAATGGAGACTTGAAAACTTAAATATGAATGATCCATTTTTATCAATATATATTCTGTATATTAAGTGCTTTCATGGAATAACTGATAGGTCTGCAAATGTGTCTTCTAAATGTTAATCTGTTGAATTCCTTCTATCCCTAAAAGTCTGGAGTGCTTGTGTGGTGTGTTTTCTGTTTGTCTTTGTCCATCATGAATCACAGGTAATTTAAATTGAAAAAAAAAAACCAATTACAACAAGCTGATTCATCCTAAGTCACATCAGGACTGTTTCTTGCCATATTTATTTTCATATTTTTTTCCCATGTGCTGGTACTTATTCCCAGAAATGGGGTTCTATTATTTCCCTTTAAACACTATTCCATGGTCCAATAGATCTTATCCTTATTAAGACACTTTTCCTCCTATTCAGCCTGAACTATTCTGTCTGTATCTTCTTGTTATAATCTCGTGACACATCTCTCTCCTTGATATTTGTGCACCTCAACTGCTTAGAGATAGTAATTGTGTCTTCTTCTTGGTTTGCATTTAACATGCACATGAATGTGATACATATTAAGTGTAAAAAGTGTATCTTTAAAGAATGAATTTTATACTAAAGAGGAATTGTCTTAACTCAGCTACATCTAGGAGACCTTTAGCACTTGTAGTGGCAGACAATGTAGCACTTTAAAGTAATTAATGTGATGTCATTAGTGCTTTTAGCCAATGCAGCTACATTATTATGGTATGCTATATACATAAACAAAATTTAATCTCATTCATTTTCTTGCATAGCACTTTCTTGTGAAAGCAGCAGCTTTGCTCAAAGGATTTGTTCCGAAGATTTATACACTTATAAACATTTCAGGCTTAATATTCGAAGTGTATTTGCTATAATTGTTCTTTATGATGAACGTCTCAGCACTGATGCAGTGCTCTTTTGCAAACATCTCTGTGTAATTTATTTATCTTGATATATTAAGCCTGAAAACATTTTTCTGTGTACAAATTTAAAAAATATTAGATTAGAAGCTTCCACTGATGGAAAGGGGAAGCTGAGGCACAGGGGAGAACATTATTTCCTCACAGACACACACTGAGTGTGTGCTATTTGCCAAATTGAGTGAGACAAATTTGGGACTGGAGAATAAAATGCTTAGATTAATGTTTATGTGTATGGTTGCATATATGAGACAGAATTTAGCAATGGAATCTGTGTCTGATTGCCAGAACTACTTCTGAAATCATTGTTCTTCATTCTTTTTAACACAAACCACAGAAGATTTGCATACATTTATTTGAGATCTTTGCATAGTGAAAAATGCTCTTCTTGGCACACTTCCAGAGTACTAAACTTTTGGATTGTTATCCCACATTTATCTATGATGCTTTCTTGGGTAATTTCTCTCTTTGGGCCAGAGTATAATCCCTGGATGTCAGGTGCTCCAGGTGACAGCAGAAATTCAGGGCAGAATCTGCTCATAACCCAGCCTTGCTCTGGGTGAGACCTGCAGGCACATTGAAAAGGGACCCTCCAGCAATGCTCAGGGGCATGTGCAAATTAGCACTTTGCCCTTGCAAGCAGGGTAGTTTCAGTCACATGGCAGAGACATTTTGGGAACACAGCTGGGTTTGGCTGGCCAAGACCACCACCCAGAGCAGGCTGTGCTTACGTGTTTCTCTAAGTCCCAAGGTGTAGATGCTCAGCTTTCAAGGTGCTCAATTACCTCTGTAAATCCATCTTTTTGTACATCTCTTCCTTTATGGTATTTTATGGTAAAAATATAGCTTCTGTCACTGGGCACTATCAAAAAATGGCCTATAGAAATGATAAACATCAGCAGGACACAAAGGTACCTTATAGCTTTAAAAGTTGTTGATTCCAAACTGGGTAAGCAGGTCCCACTGTGAGAAACCTACACAGATGTGTTACAGGTTCTAAATCATATTCAAACAGCAACCTACTGTATGCAGTGGGAAGTTAATTATTGTGCTAATACTAAAAATAATTATTGTGGAAGTGTAACATTAGGCAAGAATCTTTGCTTTGTTGTCAGAAAGGTTATACCCTTGGCATTTTTAATGTACAGCCTTTTCATATTATTTGCCTTTCATTTCCTGCTCACAGTATGACATCTAAGTGCAGTGTTTCTAACACACTACAGGGACTCTGAGAATATTTTAAAGTCCTATGGCCTCTGGTTGTTCCCCTCAGTCCTAACACCAGAAGCATGCATACCCCAGCAAGTATTGCCAGGAGTGTGTTACCTCTCAATTTTAGTATAAATGACAATATTAAATAATATTTAGATAATTCTGAAGAGTAGTTGTTATCTGTGGGCTCAGGTTAGGTGGTTAATGTGTTATGTTCATGCCAGATGGGATGCAAAACCTGGTTGGTGACAGCACTTTATTAGTCGGAGAGAAAAGATGCATGGTATGTAAACAGGCATTGCCAGGCTTCACAGAATGTATGTAGGTGGGATTTTTCATCAGGGTAAAATGATGTTAAGTGAAAGATAATAAAAAGAATCTTTCCTGATGATAATGAAGAAAGAGCAGATAAATTTAACTAAGTACACTCAGACAGTACAGGAACGGGAAGAGGGACAGAGACATTGTCCAGAAAATTAAAGATGTGTGATGAAAAAGAAATTGGATTTCACCTGGGGTCAGTGCTGTGACTATTTTGATGGACTTTCAAGGTTTGAATGCTAGAGTTAGACATCAGCTTAGTCACCATTTGATGTGATTACAATAATATCCATCTCTGGTATGAATTTATGCCCTACATTCTCCACCCCAGCTCAGTTGAGGGATGGATGAGTGGCTACTTCTGGGGTATATGGAACAAGTTTTCCTCTTCTTTCAGGCTTCAAACTGCAGCAGCACTGTTCTTTGGTGTGGGCATTTCCTCCTATCCTCTCATCTTTTTTCCCCAGATTAAGGTAGCTACTAGTACAATTCTGTATGTAGAGATTGTTACCACCAACATGCAAGTCATTCCTTATCATTTCAAGTGCATCTGGAAAGGATAAGAGAGAAGGATTTTTGCTTTTTTACTTCAAACTGTTTCCCATACCACAGAAAAGTTGAAGTTAGAAATTTTAATATGGCCATTTTAGTTGCTTGGGTTGAATGGGAAAGAGCTGTCTATTAGAGTGTAATACTTGTTCTGCTAAGAAGCCATTAGAAAACAGAGCTTTAAACTTTGTGACAGCACTGATATAAAAATTAAAGCAAAAGGCCTGTGAAGGAAAAGAAAATCAAGAATTCCATCTGTTTTCCTGAGTCTCATCACTGCTCTGATTATATAATATTACACATCAGGTTGTCTTGTTTTATAATCCACAAGTTGTAGGTAATACAATAACAGCATGCAGAAAGATGTCCCCAAAGCATCAAGCACAAATGGTGTTACAATATTACCAAAACCCTCTCAAACCAAAGCCCCATGTAACTGTCCCCGTGGAAACTGAAGTCATACAAGGGTGTGAGAATTCACATTTGGAGCACTGCATGTAACTTTATATGCCTTGTTCAGGAGTTTCCATGTCATGGAGAGTCTTGGTAGCATCTTTCTTCAGACAGAAGAGAAGGAACAGCACCCCTGGGGATGATTCAGTCCACCCAAGCCACCAATGGCTCAAGGGAATGGTTTGTCTTCCTCGACTGATTTTACATATATTAGATGTCTAAATATGGATGAGATGAATCTGAGCCAAAGAGTCAAATGGACAACTCAAGCAAATAATCTGGAAGGAAGAGGTAGCAAAACAGTCAGAACTTCCAGAAATACATAACAGTGGCTCTTTGAAGTCTGAGATGATCTGTAGGCTTTTTGAAAGGTTTGGTGAGGAGTGCTAGAGAATGTCTTGGAGGGTGGATGTGCACAGAGCATTTCCAATACATATGAGTAAGATGAATTCAAAGACACAATCTATATTCTCTGTTGAGTAGGTGATTTTCCTGTGGCAAAGATTTGAACCAAACAAGCACAAAAGAATTACACTATCACAAAGCCATGAATTATTCTCTCCTGAATAGCTAGCATTTACCTGTTCTCTTTTTGAGTCACTATTTGGATGATCTCACTAGTGCTGAACCAGAAATATATTTTGTTTTGTTCTAAATACTCTATCATGAGGCTTGAGAAGAAGAGTGTTTTCGGATTTCCACCAGATAAGGCCAGTTCAGGGAGAACTGTGGCACAGTGTGAGTGTGGAAAAAATGAAACTCAATTTAGAACTATCTTCAGAAAAACAACACCAGGTTCCTGAGTTGCTAAAACAACTGAAACTAATTGGCTTGCTGAGTTCACCCAAATGTATTCTGGTATGAATTTTATTTTGCGATAAAACCTCATGGGTCTGACAGAATTAAAATCTTGCCAGTTAGCTCAGTATAATTTTGATTCATTAACTGAGTTGTAATAAAGACCTAATGAAAACACTCTTAACTGTTTCATTTTGGATTGTTTTAAGGTGAAAAAGGACTACTCTTTTGGTGGACTGGTAAGTGATGGGTGAGTGCCAGATGTGGTTAGAAAGAGGATGACTGTTAAAGTAATAATGCCTGAAATACCATTTAAAACTATTTCAAGATCTAGCTGCCCAAAGGGGTGAAAAGATTCCTTTTGCAGTTATAAATTTCTCATTCGTTCTTCCCTGGGGTATCATAGAAGTGATGGAGAACATAATATAGCAATTAAGTTCTGCAGCAAAATTCCTCAGCAGAGATGTGTATTGTGGCAGGGAAAAATACCTTTTTCTACAGTTGTAAAAGAAAGTATTGAAAATTACTGACAAAACCTTGCAGTGACTGTGAATGATCCCTGTAATGATACAAGAAATACTGGAAGAAATGCATATAAACCCTGCTTACCACAAATATCCTTCAGCATTTTACCTCAATTTAGATGATTTTCACCTGTGTTAGTCTGGAGAGCCACCACTGCAGGGTAATGTATTGTAAAGCTTTTTGAAAATTATCTGAGTTGTTTGCCATGTTATGCAGGTGGCAAGAGGAATTGTATTAATTATGTAAATCAAATGGTGCAATGTTGTTGCTAAGAAAATATCACTGAATCACAGAATAGTTTAGGTTGGAAAAGACCTTTAAAATCGAGTCCAACTCTTAACCCAGCACTATCAAGTCCAGACCTAAATCATGTCTGTAAGTTCCACTTCTACACAGCTTTTAAACACCTCCAGGGATGGTGACTTGCACTTACAAGTGTTCCAATGCTTGACAAGCCTTTTGGGCAAGAAATTTTTCCTATCTAAACCTCCTTTCCCACAACTTGAGGCCATTTGTTCTTGTTCTATTAGACTGACCCGCCTGGTTATAACCTCCTTTCAGGGAGTTGTAGAGAGTGATAAGGTCTTCTCTGAGCCTCCTTTTTTCCTGGTCAAACATCCCCAGCTCCCTCAGCCGCCTCTCATCAAACTTGCGCTCCAGACCCTTCACCAGCTTTGTTACAATTCCCTGGGCATGTTCCAGCCCCTCAATGTCCTTCTTGGAGTGAGGGGCCCAAAATTGAACACAGGATGCGAGGTGTTATCAGTTACTCGTACAGGCCAGGATGCCATTGGCCTTCTTGCCCCCCTGGGCACAGCTGGCTCATGTTCAGCTGCTGTTGACCCGCACCCACAGGCAGCTTTGCAGCCACTCTGCCCCAGCCTGTGGCACTGCCTGGGGTTGTTGTGACCCAAATGCAGGACTTGGAGCTTGGCCTTGCTGAACCTCACATGGCTGGCTTTGGCCAAGCTGTTCACATCTGTCTGCAGAACCCTCCTACCCTCCTGTCCAGCTTGGAGTCATCTGCAAAATGGCTGAGGAAGCACTTGATCCCCAGGATCCCAGGTTTATCTCTAGCAAGAGTGGTTTTATGCCATTCCATCTTCAAATCCAGTTGAGAAGCTGTATCTGACACAGGAGCTACTTTAGAGTCCTGTCTAATTGTTGTGTCAATCTGAATTTTTCGTTGAGGCAGCCAACTTCATCCCACTAATGCATTCTGTATCTGTTTTCAATTGCCAGTTTCTGAGCTGTACCTCGAGGGGGGGGAGCTCTTTTTAAAACACAAACCACACTCTGTGAGTTGATTAATTCAGATGAATGGCATTATGGAAAGTTAAGAAAAAATGAGCTCTGACTGACAAAGCTTAATATGATTACTACTTCAACATTTAGCATTCTTTATTTCTTGCTGTGTTCTACTCCCTTTTGGAAAAGGGCCAGAAGAAAAAAATGGAAGATCTCAAAAGCAAGTAAACCTTGATTTGCCCCAATGAATTATTTTTCTTTTATTTTGGACTTTAAAAACTATAGTTTTATAACAAATGGATGGCTTTTCTTTCACCTGACCATTTAATTTCAAGTTTAAGTGCAGCATTTTATTAATATCAAGAAAGAATAACCAAGATTCTGTGAAGCTGTTAACCTGAAGTAAAGTGAGCGAGGCATTTAAGCAATGAGGCCTACTAGAAATGAGGTCTTTATTTTGAAATAGCTGGCTTGTTGACATATCCTTGACATGAATTTGTTAAGATATAGTAAAAGTGTCTGGCCTTCTAGTTGAAGTTGAAAGCATAACAAAGTAGAAATGTGGTGACTCTTCCTTGTACTTGTGTTGCTGTAAAGTGCAGTGATCATAATATGGGCTCTCTGCTGCTAAAGGAATAGAGCATCCCTCTGACATAATGATAGGAGTACTGGTAACTTTGTATTGATCCCAATAACCTCTCCAGACATATTTATTTAGGCTGTCAGTAGGCTTCATCTTTTCATTCACAGAGACAATAGAGGTTGCAAAATATTCACTTAAGTCATCCTCCCTTTTAGAGGTCTCACAAAGCATTAAATTCCATTAAAAAAGACTTAATACCATTATGGTTTTCATGCATTAAAATACTATAAAAACATTTTTTATAGTAAAATGCCGTATTTTTTCTCTCTAAATGAAATTCTGCTCTTGAGCCAATTTTCAGAAGGAAGACACTAATCTTCATTGCATTTAAACCCAACTAATTCTTGTAACTGTGTTCTTAGTAACAGTTAGTTTCTAAGAAGCAGTGGTTCTTAGAAATGGTTCTTTTGCAAAACACCATCAGTGAACCCCAAGAGTCTTGAGCCTATCAGCTAAATTAGTGGTGTGGGACCCTGAAAGGGTGCTGCAGAGAAGAAAAATGAAAAGAAGATGACATCTGAAAGTTGCATGTTTCAGTTCAATAGTTCATCTTTATTAGTGTTGTATTTTAGTATGCACTTGACTAGCCAGGCATTTCTTTTCTCATGGCAAGCTCACATAAGGACAAAAATGGATGAAAGATTAGAGTCAATCTTCAAAGAAACTGGCACAATATTAACATATGAATTGAAATCTAATCCATATCTTAGATTACTGAAGAAAACAAGTAAATGTTAAGTGCTTGAAAGAGAATGGGCTCCAAAAACACATTGGTGTGGCCCAAGAAGAAACTGGAAATGGAGAGCAAATTTTTAGGATTTAAAGATGATTGAAAAACAAAGAGTGATATTTTAATTACCCAAAATATGAAATGCATATATTAAAATTTCCATCTATTCCTAGGGAGTCACACTTAGGACATGTCTAAACTAAAACCGTGATTCTTATCTTTCTAGTTAAGACATGGCAAGAACATCATAAGAGTAAAATTTTACTGATTTTGGGTGGCAGAGACCTTACAAGGTAAGCCTGGAGAATGTGATCATTAAACCAAACCTACATAAGTCAGGTCTAGACTTTGAAGCCTCCTCTTCAACTCATTCAATTTAAGTCTGATCTGAACACGATCAGTGCCCATCCATCCATATTAGATACAATGAAAACAGATAGGGAACCTCTCTCCTGCACAAACTCTCCATACAATGCACCAGTGACCTATTACCACTGCAGCTGAAATTTCTAATAAGATTAAATTCTCCATCACTGGCACTGAGAAAAGGTCATCTAAACCAGAATATGGCTGATAAGCACTCTGACCTGCACAGTAATAGGCTTTATACTGTTGCCAGTTCCTACAACATCTGAACGAATTCCTGAGAAAATAGACTGGCACTACTACAAAACCTGCAGTGGAAGTATTAAGATTCTGACTTTTTCCCTGCTCTACATGATTAAAAAAAAATAATGAAATTGGATTTGAGGCAATTCAATCAGGAAAGATTCTTGGGGAAAAATGTAGAAAATTTATGAAGTATTGTCTTTTGATTGTCAGATTCTGGTTGTATCCAAGCCCTGTCAAGGTCTAGTTCCCTAGCTGAAGAATGCTCCAGCATACCTCATCAGCTATTTTTCTTCAGAGACATAATGAAATAATTGTCTACTACTCAGCTCTTCATTATATAAAAATAAATTAGCAATTGGGCAACAAATGGAAAATATTAGATTTTGGGATTTTTAGTATTTATTTTTTCAAAACATGTGTTTAACTGAAAGCAAAACCAAGGTCTAAATTATAAGCTTATACTGTGAAAAAGAAAATAACTGGTAATTCTTTCAGTGTGACTAAAATCAAGGACTATTTTTTCTGAATTACTTTATTTGCAAGTCAATTACAATCTTACAGGAGTCAGGAAAGATAATCTTGTGTTAAAACAGCAAAGGCTGGAGAAAAACCTGGCCCCAGAGGACCAGGTTTATAGAAACATTTCTAGACTGCAAAGAACCTTCCAGTGTGTCACAGGTGGCATGGTCCTTAGCTCTCTAGCTAATCCTACTACTGAGCTATTAATCCATACATGAAGATGAAGTGGTAATACGCTCTTGAATTTCCTTTTCCCCATTTAAATAAAACAATGCATTTGCTAGAAGAACCAGGCTGAAAATTTTATCCCTGAACTTACAGGAGAAAGAAGCTGATGGAAGGAATTTAAATAACATTTAAGGATTTACCCTGGCCATAGGCAGAAATATTGACCTTACAAAGAATAACCCCATACAAGCTGATGATGAAAAAACCCAACCCTGTCCAGGGGTCAGCACTCTGCTTGGCTGCAAGGCTCTATGTGCAATAAACCAGGAACAGCAGTGAAGAATGAAACTCTCTGGGGAGGATTTAACAGCATTACACTGAGAGGAGTATCTGCTTAGAAAGCTACTGAAGAGTTTAAGCAGTGATGAATATAAAGAGAAAGAAAACAACCTAAAGATATAATTGGAAGAAATGAAGGGCACTCAACCCCAGTACTTGACCCCCCCGAACATCCAGTGCCTGTGTTGGAAACTCAGAACAAAACTGAGGCCTGTGTAAAAACACAAATGCATCATTTTAAGCATATAAATAGTCCATTAAAGAAATCAGTAAAAACCTTGCAGGCTTGATTTAGTGGCACTGCTTATACATTGAAATTACTCATGTGCTTAAATGTACTGAGTCTGAACCTGACAGGTTGTAAGGGAGGCAAGTTTGTTAAAATCTCTTTACAGTTATGTGATCTGCAAGAACAAACCCTAATAGGCTCTGGGAAGACCATAGGAGACAGGTACCCTTCTCAGAAAGGCACCAACACATTTATTCCCCTTTCACAGAGCCCCAGAATGGCTGAACTTCGAAGGGACCTCTGGAGGCCACACCCGGAGCAACAATCGCACCTGAGCAGGGCCATCTTTGGAAAGCCACATCACAGGACAACCCAGTCAGGAAGGTCTGTTAATGTAGAAAGGCATTTATGGGGCTAAAAAGCAGTTTTATGACTGTTTTCATTTTTTTCAGTGTAGAAAAATTTTCCTGATTTAGCATTTTCCACGAGCACTAAATTAAATTAAAAAAATAAAATCAGCAGCAAATAGTTAAGGCCAGTATTTATTTCCTAAAGCTGTGTTTTCTGTAATAAGAACAATCATCCCTTCAAGTTTTCACTACAGTTTACCTAAAACATCTTATACTGGGAAAACTCATAAGAATACATCATCAAACTCATGCCCTTATACATGTTATTGCTAGTATATTTTCCACCTTGCAAGTGTTCAGAAATGTCAGTTTCCAATAAAATTTTCTCACTGGAAATTGAAATTCAGTTATGGCAGTACATTCCTAAGTCTAAAAGTGAACCAAACTGTTTTCATGGCATTGTCTCTACTCAGTCTTATGATTTTGGATTTTAGCACAAGAAAAAAAAAGATATGTGACTAAGACACCTTTGCCTGCTGTTTGTCTCCTACATTTTCTGAAATATTGAACTTCAAAATTGCTTTTGTTCCCTTCCCCTAGTACAATATTGTTTGAGATTCAGTCTTCTGAATACCTGATATGTCCATATTTTCTGCTTGACATTTTGTCTCTATGAATACTGGGTAGGACTTTATTATTATAATGGTTTGAACTTTAGAACAACAGTGATATATAAACAAATCTTCTGATTATTTTCCAGTTTCCAGCAATGTGAGACTTGAAATGTAGATGAATGGCTCTACCAGTTAAGAGAAGAGAATGTTTACTACTGTACATCTTAGAACAGGCTTGAGGGAATTTGCCTCTAGGAATTAAAAAAAAGACAGTTCACAGATAGTAAAGCAGAACAAATGCACAGTACAAGAAAGACAAGGTTCAGGGAGATAAGAATAACAATCTAGCTTACAGTATATAATTTGCATTTAAATATCAGTAGCTAGAGTGAGCAAATAAGAAAAAATTCTCATTCTTTCCCCCCCCAAAATTGGTGTCAAGCAGTGTAAAAATAAATAATGAGAGGTATTCTTAACATTGCACATACACAGTAGGAAATACAGCAATACAAGTAAATATTAGAAAATTCCCTAAACTGCAATTGGATCATGCACTTTGACATATAGGTTATGAATGCCACTCTGGTAAAAAAAAATCTGTTTATCTGAATTTAGCTCATAGCCCATATTCCAGGGAAATTGTACAAAGAAATAATGGTTTAATGAACAGACATGGAAAAACAAAATATCCTCCCCCAAAAATTCCCAGAGCCTGAGAAAGCTTGTTTGTGTAAGGGTGAATCTTACCCTGTGTTGAAAAACTTTATATGGGTGAAAAATATTTGCAGTGAGTCTTGTTAGACTGATAATAAAACTCATAAAATTACTAGTTAAGGTATGTACATACCAACTTTTGAATGTAATCTTCCTCTTCTTGGAATGGGATTTCCCATCCTGCCAACATATTTACTTGTGGGATCTCAGCACATCGTTCCCGATGTCCAGAGATGCCAGGAGAACCCTTGGGGGTCTCGAAAACCCTGGAATGTTGCCAAGAGTGCTTGGTGGCTTGATTTTGATCCATCCACAGAAGTAACAAGAGTCTGAGGACAAGAGAATCACTTTAGAGTAAAAGGTG
This sequence comes from Agelaius tricolor, assembly GCF_023055355.1. NCBI lineage: Eukaryota > Metazoa > Chordata > Aves > Passeriformes > Icteridae > Agelaius > Agelaius tricolor. Next base: position 58,626,610 of record NW_027269263.1, read on the forward strand.
TAAAAGAGACACATTTAGAAGGTGAGATATAGACTTTAAGGTTTTTGGTACAGGGGGGTTATGGAGACAAGATGGAGAGATCGGGGCGTGTCTTGTCCTTCTTCTTTCTTCTTCTTGTCCTCCATCTCCTGTGATGATGTTGGCACTTGGGGATTGGTTTCTAGTGAAAGTGCACTTGCCAACATGGGTGAAAAGCATTGGGAAATAAAGGTAAATATTGTATACGTAGGTTTTAGTATAAAAAGACATGACCGCCCCGTGGGTGGTCAGAGAGTGCCTGTGACTGCCTGCAGATCAGACCTCTGTTGGGCAGACAGAAAATTTTTGTAGATAAGAAATAATAAACAACCTGAAGACCGAAAGCTGAAGAGTCCAGACTCGTCCTTTGCATCGCGCCCACCAAAGAACCACTCTACCCGTGTCGGGGCAGAGACAGACAGCCGGACCCGACATTTGGCGTCCCTGGGTGGGCACCCCGTGGGCACCGGCACCGGTGGGCACCCGGCGGCGACCCGGGAGCAGCTCGGCAGCGACCGGCGATCCAGCAGCATCCAGCAGCCTTCGCTGAACCACGGTGAGCTCTGCTGTGCACCTCTTGCACAGGGACAGCCTTGAAGCACCGAGTGGGCAGCTCCCGAGTTGGACTCATTCCCAGGAGAGCCTGATAACTCCTTGGAAAAACAGCCAGAAAGCAGCCAGGAGAATCTGAAAACGCAGCAGCCGCAGAAAACATCGCACTCCACCTCAGCCGAAGAAAGTTCGTAGCAGAACAGCCCGGATCGGAATCGGAAAGGCGCCTCCGGATCCATCTCCTGTGACCTGCAGGCCAGAGACCAGGAGCCTCCGGACTGCTCTGACGACAGGAATTCGGTGAGAAGGTCAAGAATTAAGAACATGGGGGGTACACTTTCCCAGGAACAAATAGAAATTCTGTCCGACCTACAAGGCGTGGCAGACACACACACTAAGGGGATCCCAAAGAAAAAGCTTAGAGAATTATTGCTATGGGTGCGGTGTAATTACCCGTACTCCGAAACAAGGCTGTTATTTGAAGTAGGCTTTTGGCAAGAAGTTAACAGACACCTATATTTTCTAGCCATCAATGAGGATAAAACAGCCTTAAAGTTGCTGTCCTCAGCAAGAATTATGTTAGAGGCGACCTCGACTCAATTTAGGGGGTCAGCCAGGCAACAAGTTGTTGCAGGTCCCAGAGGGGCGGAGGGAGCAGAGCAAGGTTCCAAGCAGAAATTGGCTCTGATCTCAATTAGCCCGGGGGAAAAGGTGCCCGAGAAAAGGGTACAAGGGAAAATGTCATTGCCCTCAGTCCCACCATCCCGAAAACCCAAGGGAACCCTAAAGCACCCTGAAACTACAGAGAATACAGGGATTTCAGACTCCGACTCAGACACTGATGATACCATTCCTCTTCCTGATGAAATAAAGTTTTCTCCCAGCGACATCGAGGAGACAGGCCACCCTTCCGGAGTGTACTGTCCCGATTCGCAGGAATCAGGGGGGGAGGAGGTGGAAAACGTGGCGGAGTCGGGGAGGGGGGTTCAAAGGGAACAAGCGGGGAGGGGGGATGCGCTCTCTCGCGGCAGGCGTGGCGGCGCGGAAGCGGCGGCGGCCGGCGGGGGGGGCGGGGAGGCAATGGGAGACACGGGTTTCCATGCGACTCTTGCGAGCGCAACGCCGAAAGCGACAGTCGCCTTTGGAGCGGTGCCAAAGACGTGCGGGTCGAGCAAGGCTCAGGAGACAGCCGGGGAGAGCTCTCAAACCAGCGCGGGAGCGTCAGACACGGGCAGCAAGGACGGAGCAGCTGCAGAGCTCCGGAGAGCTGCTGTGAAGGGACGCAGGAGACGCGCGGTGGTGACGTCAGACCCGGAAGTCTGGACCCGGAGATCGGCTCGAATCGCTGCGAGAAAGGGGGCACCCGCGGGGAGGGGGCTGCGCATTTCAGCGGGGGGTGTGGATACAGCGTCAGAGGAGGAGGAGAGAGGGGCAGGAACAGACGATAGGGAGGAGACTTCGGAGGTGGAGCGGGATGGAGACAGTGACGTCAGTACAGGGGAGGCAGGGGGCGTCCCCGAAGGCACGCATGCGCGGGAAGTGCCGGCGGAGCGAGGTCGGGGGCGGGTCCGATCCTCTGTGACGTCCGGGGCGAAAAGAAGGGGCCACACTCGGGGTTCGGCATCCCGGGGCTCCATCCCCTCTCCGAGACCGATGCCTCTAGCCTCAAATCCTATGGTTCAAACCCCTTCCACTCAAAAGAAACGCTCAAATATTCAGCCCTCAATGCCAGCTCAGTCAGTCAGCCGAAACAAAATGTTTGGGAAACGTTAGCCCAGGCAGCAAATTTAGAAAGTATCTGCCTGACACATTCGAAACCAGGGAAACCATTCACGGCATGCATGGTTGGGTTGCCAGTGGGCGAATGGCCAATTCCAGGGCATCCTCCAATGGAGATTTCACAGGTCATCAAAGATCCTGTGAATGAATGGTGTGCGTGGACACATCTTTTACCTGTAGTTTCTACTGAACCGCAGGAATTGGAGATTTTTGGGTCCACAACAATGGAGCTATGCATGAAATTTGAAAATTCGAATGTGTCAAGGACAAACAATAGCATTGATGTCACACCAAATCATGAATATTATAGAAATGCATCAGCTTGGTGCAATCACACTGTGACGACAGCCAAAGGATCAATCCAGGTCCCAGTGCAATTGCCACGTGGGTTGTTTTTAATTTGCGAGGACAGAATTTGGCACGGCATTCCTGCAAATGCCAAGGGAGGTCCATGCAGCATTGGGAGGATTTCAATGTTGTCACCAGATTTAAAAGTGTTGAGAGAACAAAAACACAAAGAGAAAAGGTCCTTGCAACATTACAGTGCAGACTGTGATGATGAGGTGTACACCTGGGACAAGGCAAGGAGAATTGCAGCAGCAATTTTCTCACCTCAGACAGCATCGGGGGTGGCCTTGACTCAACTGGACCACATGGGTTGTTGGTTGAGCAAGCATGCTCAATCAGTTTCTCTCGCTTTGAGTGACATGTTGAAAGATGTAAGCAGTGTGAGAGAGGCAACTCTTCAAAATAGGGCAGCAATCGATTATCTGTTGCTCGCTCATGGACATGGATGTGAAGAGTTTGAGGGGATGTGCTGCATGAATCTCTCAGATCATTCGAGATCAATTCATGAAAGCATTCAAAATATAAAAGACAATATAAAGAAATTAGGCGAGATCACTGGGTCATGGATTGATGATGTGGCGGGATTTTTTGATCTTTCTCCCTTATGGAGAGGGTTTTTAAAAATGGGATTTTACATTTTAATGATACTCTTAGTCCTCATGCTCATTGTCCCATGCATCTTTATGTGTGTGAGACGTGTCATGAGTCAAGTTGCCAAAGAAGTCTTCTTGGTGCAAACAGAAGGGGGAGATGTGGGATCTCAGCACATCGTTCCCGATGTCCAGAGATGCCAGGAGAACCCTTGGGGGTCTCGAAAACCCTGGAATGTTGCCAAGAGTGCTTGGTGGCTTGATTTTGATCCATCCACAGAAGTAACAAGAGTCTGAGGACAAGAGAATCACTTTAGAGTAAAAGGTGTAAAAGAGACACATTTAGAAGGTGAGATATAGACTTTAAGGTTTTTGGTACAGGGGGGTTATGGAGACAAGATGGAGAGATCGGGGCGTGTCTTGTCCTTCTTCTTTCTTCTTCTTGTCCTCCATCTCCTGTGATGATGTTGGCACTTGGGGATTGGTTTCTAGTGAAAGTGCACTTGCCAACATGGGTGAAAAGCATTGGGAAATAAAGGTAAATATTGTATACGTAGGTTTTAGTATAAAAAGACATGACCGCCCCGTGGGTGGTCAGAGAGTGCCTGTGACTGCCTGCAGATCAGACCTCTGTTGGGCAGACAGAAAATTTTTGTAGATAAGAAATAATAAACAACCTGAAGACCGAAAGCTGAAGAGTCCAGACTCGTCCTTTGCATCGCGCCCACCAAAGAACCACTCTACCCGTGTCGGGGCAGAGACAGACAGCCGGACCCGACATTTACTTACACTACTTATACTTCCATTCTTACATTTTCCATCCTTGCATCCATATGGAAAACACAGCTTTCAGTCTACGAGCTGAAACCAATCAGGTCAGGATTTTCCACAGGTCATTTGCTCCTAAAGCACAAATTATGAGTAGGATCATTTTGCTGCTCTCTTAGAGCCTGATGCTCAACATGGTAACTCAGTTTATCTGTGGAAGTATCTATTTACCATGCTTAATCAATCAAATAAAGATATGTTAATCACTTTGCTTCTCATAGCGCAATTGGGCTGATCTCTTTGATCTCATATCAGTAACTAAGCAAGCAGCTGCTTTACGGCTTAAAGCAAGTTTTGACCTAAGAATTTGTTTTGCCTTTTAATTCTGACCTTAAGTAAGTGTCAGACTCAATGCATAATAAAATCTTTTACTGGACCTCTTATAAGTGCAGCAATTATTTTTTATGCTATACATTAAACAAATTTGTGAATATGTATTCCACCAATGAGACTGATTACAGATAGAAACTTTTCTGGGTATATTTTAGAACAATGGACTTCTTATTTTAAACAATACAATGGAATATGGATCCTGGCCTGGATTACTGCATTTTTTGCTCTTTATTCATACCGATAACAAAGATATCCCCCTTTCTTGAACACCCTTTATTTGGTTAGTAGAGAGATAGGGGCATCCAGGCAAGAAATTTCAGTATATATGGTATTAGGTGCATCATTTTTATTGTGATGAACATTAGGATTTATTGGTGTTCTAGGAGAATATTGACCCTTGAATCTTCTTAGTTAATATTTAACTCATGGGTCAACAGATCTGGAGAGTCACTTATTCAGAAAGCACCATCAACTTAATTGTTATTGGCAGTACATACTGTAAAAAACCCTTGGAGGTTGATAATTATGCATTTGTTACTAGATGCTATGAAGAATATCACATTAAAAACCAGATATAGTGATGATAAAAATTATCTTGTGATCATAAATTTTTTAAGTATAGAAACATGAGTTGTGTTTGAATGGAAAATGCAAAAAACACAGACATCAGTTGTTAGTATGTGTTTGGTTCTTTCATTTCTTCTTTGTTTAGAACAGTAGTACCAGAAATATTTTTCAGTGACTAAGAAAAAAACAAATTTCTAATTCTCATTAAAAATGATTACATGGTAATTAAATGAGCACATAGCCAGTATTTCAAGGGAGTACAAGCACTTCTTTGTCTGCCTGCCTGGAAATCTGTTCAGCATAATCAAATTCTGAAACTTTTTGTTTTCTATCTTTGCGCGGTCCTCACGCACCAAGCTCGCTAAGGACACTGATCCCCATCTGCAGATGACACAGTAAAACATCTGATAGTGACAGCATCCACTTCTCCTGCTGGTGTAGCTTGATGCCCTGGTCCCAGCCACAGGGAAAGGAGCAGGAGCTGAGCTGACAGCTCTCGCTCTTCCCACCACCTAGCTGGTGAACCCACTGCAGCTGTGCTGGATTTATGTGAGGTCTCTGTAGTGGGTCACCTGCCACTCACATACCCAGCAGTGCAGGGGCACTGGGCTGTGGTTCAGAGATAATTCTTCATAACCAGCATGTCATTTTCTGCCTAAAACCCAGTAATGCATTTTGTTCCTCCTCTTTGACACTGAGGTGCTTCATCGGAGTGACACAGATACCTTCACGATTGTAAGGCCCCAGAATTCCTCACCAAGTCCCTTAGAGGGCCTTACAGGCTTTTTATGTACCCTCAGTTGGACATAAGAGGAAACACTAAGGAGATATTCTCAAGAAGGCAGAACAACAAAAAACTTCACTTGCAAGCTTTAGAAAATCAGGTAACTGGCAAAAGTTTAAAGCAACATTCAATCAACATGAAGCATTTCACAAAGCATTAACTTAACAAAGGGAATTCCCCCTAACTTAGCAAATTCCAACCCATCTACCTTTAAGTTATTCAAACTCTGAGAGGAAAAAATTAGAGGGAAAAATAAGAGATACAGAAAATAACAAATATAGCTACCACACCTGCTTCCAGTGGTGCTCTAATTAACAAAAAAGCCACAAGAAAGTAGGGTCAAAACATAGAGTTGTGTTGCATTCTGGTTTAAGTCCAATTTGGCTTTCCTAGGCCCTCACCCCAGGTGGGACTTCTGGTTTGGTGGCCACTCAGGAGCTGGGTTAGGGATGCCAGAGGCGGGGCGTGGATCTTTGCTTCGTCTGCCAGGGGTGTGCACAGGTGGGACACGGGGTGGGGGGATACAGGGGGATACAGGTGGGATGTATTAAGCAGAGCACTGCCTTGACTTGCCCCTTTCCCCACACATGCACCTGAAATGTTTTGAGCCAGCAATCCTTCTGGTCTCTCACAATGACTAATGACTTGAATAAAAGCATGTATTTTTTTACTTTCCAATTTGTGGCTCATCAATAGGATATAATTTTAAGTTCTGCTTCTTGGAAATGTCTTTCAGTTAGATTTTTTTCCTAATATGCTGTAAAGACAGGCATGCCCCTTGTGAGATTGCTGAGGTTTGGGTACATTATTGTGTCCTGCAAGAGCCCAGTAAGGTCTGCCTGGCTCTTCTGAAGAGCCACTCTGTGCAGCAGTGACAGACTGATCTCTTTGGCAGCACCAAGAACACTGTTTGTCTTGCACAGAAGCAGAGAAGGATGGCAACAAGTGCTTCTGTTTTCATTTGGGCACTCGTATCTTGTGGCTTGACACTCCTAAATTCTTATGTAGTCCTGTGATAGACAGGAAATAAAAGTAAGAAGAAAGAACTTTCCTGGGGCTAGAATCACTCCCCTCTGCTGGCCAGATACCTGGTATATTATCATTAGTGCCTCCTACACAGTAGAATAAATATCAATCCTGACATGGCTTTTGCATCAGCTTCATGATTAAATAGTAGTCAGGATGAAGATACAAATGGTTAAACAGGTGGCAAGAGGCTGATTCAAGAAAAACAAAGATTTTGTTTTATATCTATATCTATATATATATATGTATATATAAAAGTATATATATTAAGGCACATAAATGTCTTTATAAATAGAAATCAATTAGTGTTCCAAGATGCCTTCTGATATTTTATTCATTAGTATGATGGACTACATCATGCATATGAGTAATTATTTAAATATATGAATATGAATGTATTTAAATAATTTAATTTTGAGATTATATAATATTTCTGAATTCAAACTGTGTTGATGCAAACCTATGACAATACTGGCCAAGTCAAGCTCTGACAGCATTGGAGCCCTAATGATGTGGTAAATGCTGAAGTGATGTAAATATAAGGTCTAAAAAATAAAATAGTGTATTTCAAGGATCAAGCCAAAATACACAGGTAATTAAATTTCACAAATGAAAAGGTATCTAACACATCTGTGGAGATAAAGGAGCATGACCAAGAGACAAGTTTTCTTTCAGTTCTTTGTTTTAAATTCTGTGGGTTTGTTTTTTGGTGTTTTTTTTTTTATTTCCATCCAGATAAGAAGGCTAAGAGTATAACGGAATTTGTCTTTATAGTGTGTTTTTCTCCATTAAGCCTCAGTTTTAAAGACATTTGATCACTCAAATCTTGCCTAAATATAGATTAAGAATCTCAAGAAGTCAAAATCAATCCAGCCTACCTATTCTCCAAGAGTATTGCCCTGTAAGTGCTTATAATCATAGCATGCCCTTCTGTTTAGCCTAAATCTCTCTGGATGCCCAACTATAGCTGTTCAGTTGCATGGAATAATAGGAGTGAGATGAACTCCCACATCTTCCCTAAGGGTGTTTTGTTACCATAAGGGCACCCATGTCTGGCACAATTCCTGGAGAAACTGCCAACATTAAAATCAGCAGTAGTGATGCTTTCCTGTTATCTTTTCAATTTGTGCTAAACAATTTAATGACGAAGAGTTGTCCAAAAAACTTTGGGTTTATGTCCATGCTTCGTGGAACCTTGAACTTACAATACTGGATAGTTTATTTTTCATTTCTGTTGTGCAAAACCACAGTATTCTTGTAATAACTCTGACAGCTTTCTGTGACAGCTGGGATTAACTTAATTAAAGAATGGGTATTTACCTGGCTTTTTTTTTATAGTCAAGTAAAAGGCTTATTCAGCATGATAAAGAAAAGAAAGGTAGCTGCTTTGGAGAATAGAGAGGGCAAATTTCCTTCATCAGTTAATAATTTAACAGCTGTAGCATGCGAGGACCCAGCAGGTATTTTAAGATGAGGTAGAACAATAAGTGATGACTAGAAGGGCATCAGGCAGCTGATGGAGTTAAAAAACCCACAAAGTCATAGTTACCACACGTGGTGGCTCTTGATGAAATTGCCCTTGCACATCTGAAGCCACGTTTCAGTGCCTGATGTGGATCACCTGTGCTGCTCTTCTCCCTCTCCTAACGCTCACCTGGCTCCCTGATGGTCCTGAGCAGAAGCCTCTCTGAGCTGGGCTGGCACAGTGCTCTTGCAGGTGGATGTCATTACATCTGCTCATTTTGGACAGCATTCCTAACAATGCTACAAGTATATTTCTTTAAATCTGACATTCTAACTTTACGAGGGGAAAGTGTTCTTGCACTCCAGCTGGCAGTGTGATGTGTCCAAGGAGTTTCTCCAGCTGGCTGACATGGGAACTAGCACTGACAGCAGAGCAGGTCTGCCTGCAGCAGTGGAAGATCACAGTTACCTGGGAGCTGAGCAGCTCACACTGCATTAGATCTGCCAGACTTGTCATTTAGGATGCAAGACGTTCATACTTAGCGGGCTCAATTCAGATTTAGTTATATAAACAGACTTTGTAGCTTTAGAAAATGCAATCAAACAGGAAGAGTAGGTACCCAGTTGCCTGGTCTCCTAGACATTTAGGTCCTGCTTTCTCAGGTTACAGTGGTTTGCCTTTAACAGGAGGGAACAAAGCATGCTGATGCATGAGACTGCCTGGAATAATATTCAGTGTTGTATTTTCAGGATTTTCACTTCTTGAGTCTCTGCTTTAATTTCTGATCTAAAATACTATCTACACAGCACAGCAGCCCTGGCCCATTTTGTCCTCATCCTCAAAAGAAAGCTGGTTAATTTGGATGACAAGTGAATGAACAACCTTGATATTTCCTAGTGATTTCTTCTGCCCTGCATGGACACTTGACTGTAGGCCAAATGACTTCCTCTCTGCAGGTTTTCAGCAGCACTGTGAGAGCACAGAAATTTCAAGCAGATATTTTAGGCATTATGGGCTGCCCCCAGAGCCAAACATTTGCCTTTTTGGTGAGATAATCTTATGTCAGGAACTTCTGTGTGCAGGTGGGGTTCTGCTTGGAAGGGATGTGACCAGCAAGCATGTATATATGTATGTATGTATGTATGTATATGTACATCCCAGGAAGCAAAGCTTTAGTCACATTTCACAGAGGACATCCCATTACAGGACCCTGGTGATGAAACAAACCTGCAGCCACCAATTTGGATCTTGGCATTTCACTCCTCACAGCACAGAAAGCAGATGGAGCTCAGGAAATCTCCAATCCTCATAATCCCCTCCTCCTCTAAAGCCTGCAGGAGGCCTTGGGTACTGCTGGGATGTTTCTGTTTAAAACAGTGTCAATATTCTGCTCTGGTTTGTGTATGCTCACACCACTGCACTAATAAACCCTTTTGAAACTGCTGTAGGCAACATGATCATCCAAAATCATGAGCAGTTCTTTTCTTTCCCCAAGGAGAAACTTTTCATGTGTCTTTGAAGATTATTTGATAAATTATATGCATACTGTGAAATCCGTGCTTGGTAAAAATACTGAAGGTGTGTTCAGAAGGAAAAAAAAGTGGAGTTGCTCCTGACAGTGCCAAGGAATAGTTGTGGTGGGTCTGAGCCTGCCTCTGGATGTCCTGCCTTCCCAGGGAGCATGGGACTGTTCCCAGCAGTATGATGCAGTCCCTCTCAAGATTTGGGATGTGCTAGGACTAGGGAGCTCTTAGAATTCAAAGATGATTTTGCTATGTTGAGTACATTAAGAATTGCTTCAACAGGAGCAGAAAACTTTGAAGCTATTCCCAAACAAGATTCTCTCTCTAATTTTAAGTATGGAAGATGCCCTTTTTCTGGAAACAGCCTTTCACAGAGTGGTCTGTCAGGAACTTCGAAGTGGAAGCTGAACTTTCAGGGAATGAAAATGGTGAAATGGCAGGTTTAACTACAGTAGAAGTGTTGCAGTAACACTGCACTTCAACACCTCGCTGTCACCACCCTGAGTACCTAGCTTGGGAAGATAACAGATGTTCCCAAGACATTTGTGAAGATCTTTGGTTGTAGTCTTCCCTATGGAGGAGTGAAAAGAGTGTGATAGTGACAGTTTTTAATTTGTAGTGAAATATGTTCTTGTGAAAAGCACCTGATCAGCAGAGCAGAAGATGCACATCTCTTTGAGGAAAACTGTGCAGTTTTGTTGCTGAGGCAACAGAGGTACATGGGAAACAGAAACTCAGCATTCAAAACCAGGGCAGACTTTCTGTGCATCCTTAGGATCCTTAGGCATTGACTCAGTAAAGAAACTTGGTTTTCCAATGATGTCATTATAGTGTGTATTTAAAGATGTGGTCAGAAGAGGACCTTTTTTTATGTTCACATACTTTGAATATTTTATTTGTAAGATGTGTAAGATCCTTAGGACCAGAACTGTGTCTCACTGCATGTTTGTTCAAATACCCAAATATCTATGGTCAGATCCCCAGGTGCCTGCATAGCCCATGGCACACACACAGAAAGCTCATTTGTGTTAATGAAAAAACCTCTTTATCATTTTATGTCTTTGTATTTTCCCTTTAAAAAACAACTCTAATAATAAAAAACTCCACTGTGCATAAGTTCAAGCAAAATTTAATGCCTAGAATGTCAGCAGATCCAATGGATCATATGCTCCTGCTGCCAGGGCTTTGCCTGTCATGGCTTGGAGTAGTCATGTGCTTGAGGGGGCTGGAAGTTGTGTTTCCATGGTTATGTAGCTCCCGACTTTCTTTTAATAACCCAGACAAGAGATTTGTTAATGTTCACTTATGATAATGGGAAATTATAGAAAAAAATCACTCCCAAGAGCTTTTTATTTTTATGCTGCACTGTACAAAGGATGAGGTGAAAAAATAACAACAATTCATCCATATAACTAGGACTACTTAAAGCCAGCAAATGTGACTTTTATGCCATTGCTTGTGAGCAGCTCAAAAATGAAGGCACAGTGAATCTGTTCCAGCTGTAAAGGAACCTATCTCAATTGAGAATATTTGCCCTTGCTGACAAATCTGTGAAGAGCATCATGATGCAGGAAAGGTTGCTCTTGCAGTCAATGGTCCATTCTTTTCCTGTGATTGCATCACATTCCAGGAATCCTAATAGAAATAGACACTAAAATTAGGAATAATATGTTGAGAGAGGCTTTTATTCATCTTCTGCATGAGGGTATATCAGGACTTTTATTTTCTGTGGTCAATTGAACAGTAATTGATTCTAATGATAGAACATGAGGTTACCAATAAGGCTCTCAGAGTTTTTAAAAGTAGTGCAGCATGGTGAGTATTCAATGTTAATAATACCCATTATGTTTTCTATGTTGAAAGGGCAGTTACAAAGGAAATAGACTGGCTTTGTTCACATGGTGAAGTTTGTAATATGTTAGGGAAAGATGTAGTCTCAAGATCTGAATATCAATTTTAAAATAAGAAATAAAATCAAATTCATACAAACAAATTTGCAATTTTATTACTCAGTCCAGAAATGTTCTGATGAATATTGAAATATATTCTGAACAAAGTAATATTGAACAACTGAATACAGTACCTGTCAAAGTTGAGATGTGAACTGATGGCAAAAACAGAATTGGGAACTTCTGGATTGTATTATCAACACCATTACATACCCTGGTGATCTTTGGGATGTCACTTAAGTGAAAATGTTGACATTTTTGACCATGATTTTTAAGAGGAATTGAAAAAAAAGCGTAATTTTAGCTAAGGTTCTTTAGGAACCTCAGCTTCACAGGGAGCTAGAAATCATATTTGAAAATAATACTTCATGTATCTGATTTTAGATAGGCACATATGATCTTATCACCTCTATGGCATAATTTTCTAAAATAATAATGAATAATGGATCATTTTCAAGTTTAACTTTTTTTTCCCTCTGGCTCACTTTAGGGTTTCTATACAAGGAGTTACAGAATGGCAAAATAATATTTGATATTATAATTTTCAAGTAACTACCATAATATTAAAGGAATTCAAGAAATGCAGATCCAGCTACTCTTTAAGGTCTTGATTTGATTAGACACTTGAGGAAGAGCCTGATTTACAGCCTGTAAGCTGGATCACTAAAATTAGTGGGCTTAGCAAGAGCCTTAAGTATTAGTGACCATCCATAGCAATTACAGGAGTGATGCAAATACTTGACTGCAGGTGTACCATATTAAATCCATATTTCAGTAGTGATATAAAAGGAACTTAATCAGAGCCTGGCTTGAAATTGCTGAAACTGTTTTCAGTAGAAATAGAAATGTTTCCATAACCTTGAACAGATTAAAAGAGGTAGATCTTCCAAAGTTATTTCATAGATAGCTACTTGTGGCTCAGAATTGTGTCTTAAAACTTTTAAAAGTAAGATTATCCTTTTTCTTAAAGACTCTGATCACATGTGATCATTGAAAATGTTTAGGAACTTTCTTAGAATAATTATGTTTATTAGTCTTAAGCACAAAAAGAAAATTATTATTCCTGTCTGTGTTGTACTTAGACCTTACACATCATGTGCAAATATTTATCATTTTAATACCTGCTACTTCCAGACTTCAATGCCATCTGACTTAGTGCAGAATTTAAATATGATGTCTCAGGTTAGATCCTGTATCACTTTACTGTGATCTGAGGATGTCAAAAAATCAATAACTTAGGCTGCCACATTTTAATCCATGTGTCAGTTGTGAAACCTTAAATATATTATAACATTATTTCCCCAAATTAAAAAAATGTGAATAAAAGCAATTTTGAATTTTTAAAATTCATGTTTTAAGAGACTTAAGAGTGCAAAATGATCATTTAAAATGTAGAAATGGTTATGTGCCATGTTACATGACAAGGATGCTACGAAGTGTCACAACATCTGAGGACAGGATGGGTCAAGAGCTAAGGAAAGGACTAAAAGTATCTCTAGTCTGCTCTTTCAGGTACATAAATAGATATGTGTAGGGAAAAAAATTGCTTCTCAGTCCAACCACCAATGTCCACTCCTTCTAGAAATAAAACAGAAATTATGTCTAGGGCAGATGCATAACTAGATTATATATACAGAGATTCAAGAGTTATTCTAGTCTGACACCCTGAAAAAAGGATTACCATAAAAAAGTAAAGATGGGGTTGAAGAGACATGGGAGCTGCAGAGGTGATGCTTGGGCTGACCTGTGGGTCCCCCATCGAGCCTCACTGATCTCTCATGATGAATGGAATTCCTTGATGTGATGGATTTCATCTCGGGAGAGACCTTCCTTTTCCTGGTGTCTGAAAAAGTCACATTAGAATTGGTAAATCTCACAGATTAAAGGATATGATCTGTTAGAATTTCAACAGGTAGAGCAGGATATGTTCCCCACCTCAGACTATTTGTAGTCTTGAATTACTTTTCTCATAAGAGACAGAGATTGTACTTTTGGCTCCTCTCAGCGTGTGGGTGGATTTCTAAGTTGTTCTTCTCCAATCATAAAACCCCATAACCAAAAGCCAGTCTTTATTTTCCTGGGTTCACACTAGTTTCAGGACTCAGTGCACACATGAATGTTTTCCTAGGGCCAAGGCTGCAGGCAGAACATGTGGGTGTGATGGGGGAGAAGAGTGCAACTGCCCTGCTCAGAATGGCAAAGCTTGGGAGTTGCTTCCACCCTGGGTGATTTAGGAGAAGTAAGAGATGGTAGAATTGGCTGTATCAGCGCAGATGCAAGTGCCACATGGCCAGTGCAGTATTTGCAGCAGTGGACAATTCTTAATTTCCTGGATGTGCATCAGAGCCAGGACAGTGTATGTTCTCCCAAGTCCATCAGTTTTTCATTCAGGTATTTCACCAGCTCATGTTGACAAGGGGCTGCTGGCATTGTCTGTTGGTACCACACAGGGAGTAGCACTGGTTGGAGCTGAGTTAACTGTCCAAGGAGGGACTTTGGGGTGCTCTGGGATCATATGGGGTTTAGGAGATACCCCTGTCTCCTGTGGGTCCTATTATGCTTAGGTGTCTCCTTGCTGGCACAATTCTTATTGTTGGCACCACTTTGAATTCCTTTGAGGACAAGGAGCCAAAGAACATAAACATTAGGACATTAAAGTGCTCAGCATTACAGTGTCTATTTGATTTTATTTTCCCTTGGAACAAGCTGTACCTCTAATGAAACAACTTAAACCTGGTAATAAATATCCCATCTCCTGACACAGACATTAATTACTTCTTCAAATGAGCAGGTTTTGTAGTCCAAGTACTGAGATCTAGCTCTAAATTAAAAGATAGCACTCTTCTCTTTGAAGAGGACCAGAAGTAATCAGTGACAAGGACATAATTTACTAAGGGAGAAGTATTGTTTAAGCTGCTCTGAGAGAAGAAACATTCTCCAAGGCCAGATTCACCCATGCTTTTAAGTAATGATCAACACTGAAGAATTTTGTTTAATTAAACATTTCACATGCCTAACCTGAGAACTTTTTAATTACCTAGTTGCGCTGAAGTCAAGAATACGCTGCAATCAATAGCATAATGAAGAATTTAAAAGAAGCCTAAGAAGTATTTTCTACTATTCAAGGAGGACCTTGAACAACAGATACAGAAACGCATGTAAAGCCCTGAAATCCAAAGAAACAATGGTCTAAATTACAGTCAGGAAGGAATTATATGAACTTGAGAAAGACATTTATTAAATTTTAATTGGGAAAAATTAATGGGTATTTCAGAACTAATAAACAATTTGTAAAATAATGATTCACTCATCTCAGTCACAATAGACTTAATCAAGCTGTTCATTGAACTCATGCAGTTCACAAAGCTCTGTTTTTTGCTCCTGAAAAAGCTGATTCTGGCATTTTTACTAAAGAGAAGATATTGAAGAAATCAATAGTATTTAATGTGGAAAAATAATAGAAATACCCAATACACATTTTCAAAATTTATTTTTATATTGAAAAATTACATATTTCTCTAAATAATTGAAAAAATATTAATAATAAAAAATAAGGAAAAATTATTTAATTTAATTAATCTTTATTTTGCAAAAAAGATGTAAATTTAAAGTTTTTAAAAAGCCCATTTTTTTCTGTTGGTGTTTTCCTGTGGAAAATACTTTTTTCATAAAGGAGGTTATTCAATATTAAAGCAATTTAAGCATCTTCCCCCTTCCAGATATGTAAATCTATTAATGGCCTGTACATCTTTATATCATGTTCCTTTATCAACATTATTTATTTCACAGCACAGCTACCTCTCCTTCCTACAGACCACAGATTTCCATAGCCCCCTTGGTGTTTGTTTCATAGGTAATGCAGTCAAATTGGGAGCTGTCTTTAACACAGAAAAAATCTGGATGGAAATTTTAAATTAGCCATTTTTAGCTGTTTATTTGCTTCACCTATGTGTGCTGATTTTGAAGATGTTTTTAGATGTCTCCAATATTTGTGCCTCCAGGTTTGATCTTTTTCTCTTGCTTTTGTGTTACATATGCAAAATCTAATTGAATATTTTGGTTTACATTATGGCTAGCCTCTCATTTAAAAAGAAAAGAGATTCAAAGGTATTATTTCACAAATAACAAAATTCAATTGCATACATCTGATCTTCAACCTTTTGCTGGGGCACTTGGAGACTGTAATTCTTGTCACCCCTGTTCTGAAGCCAGACCAGCCCCTTTGGCTGTTGTTCCTTTGTAATAGTCTTGATTTAAGCTATTCTGATTTTTTCTTGTTCTGTGTCTGCTCTGCCCTTTGTTATGGCAGCACAGCTTTTGTGGAGCTTGTGGTGGACGAGATCAGGAGCTGATAACCAGTAACAAAAAGAGTGGTTTTGTTAGGAGGATTGCTGGATTTTCTTTCAGAGTTATTTCGACCACGGGTCCACTCCATCAGAAGGGCCACTGCCCTTTTCAAACAGCAGTTGCTGTTCCCAAACTATTAAACAAGTGCAGCTGAGGGGAAGGTGGTGTTTCAAAATGTTATTTATGGGCAAGGGGGGAGCACACTACATATACATGCATCCAGTGCTTTACTCTTAGCGTGATGGAAATCTCAGCAGCTTAATTCAAGTATTATTATTACTCTGGACCTATTTCTGACCTTAAAAAGAAACTAATTATGCAATTAGAGTGCTTCTCTACACAAAAGGTCTCAGTAATAGTGATACAATTGAAATATTAGCTCTCAGTTCTTGGTTTTCTATGCTTTTCCTGAAGAATGCTTACCCTTTTATTTCTTTGAACTAACAGTCAGCAGATTGGCGCTGCTGGAAAGGGTAAGAACAAAAGCCATCAGTCCCTGATCCTTCCGTGGGAAGGATTCAGTCTTGTTCTTGCTGGTCTCTTCCCCTTACTTTATGCATTTTTATACATTTTCTGCCATTCACTTTTTTCTACCATACACCTTTGCTTTCGTTCATGATTTTACAATTCTATGTTGCATCCACACTTACACTCTAAGTCTCACTTTGTGGAAGATACTGCTGTTTTCTGCTCTTTGTTACCATCAAACCCAGCTCCTAGTCTGCAATCAGATTGATACAGCTATCTGTATAAATCCATGGTTGTACCACATAAAGATAAGTAAAAGTAGAACAAATTAGCCATAGAGTTGCAGGCAAGTAAAGAAAAGTGGGGGCAGAGCACCCTGGCAAGCCTCAGTCCCTATGGCCTCTCATTTAGCAGTGGCAGTGTGGTGCTGCAGGGCTTTGGGGTTACAGTGCTGGGGACACAATTAATGGGCAAGTGCCTGGGTTGGGGCTGTTGAAGTCAGCTCTGTGCAAGAGAAGACTGCCATGACAGTTTGGTTTTAAATCTCAGACTATTTGTTACAAAACCTAAGAGATGGTCTACCATAATATATGTGCTAGTGATTTTGCATCAGCTCCTACAGGCTGAATATGTTCTAATTTCTTACCAGGAAATCATTTAACACACTTTTAAAAAGAGTGAATCCATTGGCTGCTCAGACTGAAGAACTTTCAAAACTCCCTCTGTGTGAGATGCACATTGCCACTCTCCCTTGTGACAGTGCCTGCAGTTGCCCAGCCAATGGATCAGGGCCCTTATCCAGCTGATCCCATCAAGGTAGATGTCACAGACATCTTCTATGAAAAATCCTTTCCTTAGGATTTTTTCTCCTGAGAAGCTGAGAGGCCTCAGGAACAAAATGATGGTTATCTGCTGCTGTGGAATGCAACAGGTGCATCTGTGATTGGTCTCATGTGGTTGTTTCTAATTAATGTCCAATCACAGTCAGCTGGCTCAGACTCTCTGTCCGAGATACAAGCCTTTGTTATCATTCTTTCTTTTGCTATTCTTAGCTAGCTTTCTGATGAAATCCTTTCTTCTATTCTTTTAGTACAGTTTTAATATAATATATATCATAAAATAATAAATCAAGTCTTCTGAAACATGGAGTCAGATCCTCATCTCTTCCCTCATCCTAAGACCCCTGCGAACACCATCACAGGCAGGGACTAAACTGAATCACAAGCCCAGCCTTGCTTCTGCCTCAGTTACAAAAGCTTGGGTGATCACAGTAGTTTGAGTAATTCACCGGGGTTAGGGCAATGATAGGAATGCTTATTCTAGAAGATTCTCAAAATGCTGTGGCATTCCTCCCAAAGCCATACAGGAATATATTGAGGATGGCTTTTTGGCTACCATGCTATCTACCTGGAAGCTTATGGGCACTTTCAGCTGAGCTTCTTTATGCTGTATGTGTTGTGTAGCTAGAGATACTCAGCTATGTCTCCCTTGTACTGTTTCTTTACTGTTCTTTTCAGGACATGACATATTAAAGTTGGCTTGAGCAACAGATCAAAATATAGTATCTAGATGAGGGAATAACTAATCTTGTCTAAAAATAGCATGTCAGTTCAAAAATGCTGAAAAAATATCTGTTGGATGCACTTTTCATTTACTAGGGATTCTCCATAGCACAAATCAAAGACAAATGCAAATGTGGACATTAAAAAAATGCTCTGGGCTGTATTCTAAAAATATATTATCAACTTAAGATATAGCTGTCTATGGATGCTATTTTGAACCACACTGTAAGTGCTAGGGGAATATTACTCAAAATTCATGCTGCCATGTGGTGAATCAAATATTCTTTAAATGGCTCTAGTGGTCTAAGCAAAGAACTAACATGTGAGGAAGGCATGTCTCCAAGAAAGGTGATTCTGAGTCAGCAGCTCACTGAGTCTTCAACACGAAGAAAAATACACTCCTGCTATCCATCTCTGATGACTGCTGGCTGTAATGTACAGCCTATGGGAGAGGGTGCATTTCAAAAAGAAGATTGACATTAAGACTCTCTATTATTTCTTTTAGAGACTGGAAATGCGACATAGAGCTATTAGCAAATGAAATGTCGGTTTGTGGTTTACATGAAAACTGTTCTGCGGTAAAAGGCCTTCAGCTCTAACTCTTCATAAACAAACACACATTTCAAATCAACTGCATTAAAAAGATCTATTGTCTTAGAACCTTGGCAATGAGGGGTCAATGTACCAGTACTGTCCTGTCCTGCCAAGTATCCTGCTTTAGGAGACACATGAGATACAATCTTTGGTAGCAAAGCTGGCTTGGAAAGTTCCTGCTCCCCTCTGCCAAAGCCAGGTTTGACTATTTATCATGCTGTCCTGGCACAATGAGCTGTGTTTTCTGTTGTGCCAGTTTAACTATTTGCACTGGTGTGCATGGATACTTGGCTGTAAAAACCCAAAAAACTTTTTTATTCCTGGAGTGTTGTCTTTGACCAGATCCCCTTGGTCTACTTCATCTGGTGTTTGTGTGTGCTTATTTTATCAGTAAATTTGGAGTGGTAAAAGAGTTTTTAATATAATCAAAAGCAACAATGAAATCAAGCCAGTGGCAAAATACTGGTGGATTAAATAAGCTCGGGTTTCCACTCAGAGTAGATGTCAGCTCTGTCTTATTATTATCATCATCATCACCATCATCTATTGTGCACTCTTGAATAATACATGCCAAAGGGTTTCATGAATAAATTTGCTTGAATTAAATATTTTTTCATTAAAAAAAACCAACTTAAAAAACCAAATCAAAAAGCTAAAAATATAACTAACATTAATATTGTTAGGTTACCTTGGTGGTTGTTTATACCTCTTCTAAAAGTTCTCACCTTGTTTTATTTCTCAGTCTGAACTTTCCTTGCCTCAATTTTCAGTCCCTGAATCTTCTTTTATCTTTATTTATGAGGTTGATGAGCCAGCTACAATCAGATTGTTACTCAAATTAGAATTAACAACCCATAATCAAATCACCTTTTTTTTTTTAGCATAATGGATTCAGGCCTCTCAAAATTTTGTTGCAGACAATGTTTTTCAGTCAGTCAATCATCCTGAATCCTCTCCATTCCTTAGTTCCTCTTCAATCTCTGTGGCAGCAATATAATATTCTAGTGTCAGTGGTTAACCGCTCCTAAACCTCTGATATAACATCTTTCCACAAATTTGGTATTTTCTTCTTATGTATGAGAGAACCATATGAATCTGTTCAGCCAATGCACCCTTGAAGGAGATCAGGGAGTTGGGTAGCAGTGATGGCTCCCATCTAACTTGCTGTTACTTGTAGGGCCAGGAATTTGCAACATTTTCTGCCCATGCAACTTTGTCTTTAACTTCGCTGTGCGCACAGTATCTCATCCATGAACCAGGTCCAAACTGGATAATTCTTGAAGACTCACCCTGCACTACAAAAGTGCTGTTATCTCCAAAGCTTTCTTTCAAAGTATGACCTCTTGAAAAACAGAAAAAAAGGGAGTGAAAAAAAAAAGAAAGAATAAAGAAATAAATCAAGGCAGTTGAGCAAAATGTATTTATGAGGCACTTCATAAACCTACATGGGGAGTGTGTAACTTCCCTCTACCTTCTCTTTTATTCCTTTACAAACTGCAGACTGCAGCATGACTAGTATATTCTGGGCATGACTATTTCTAGACTTCATTTCTACACTTCTTTTGATTACTAGAAAAACCAGAGGTGAACATAGATCCTTATCCTCTCATACTCTTCTCAAATGTCTCACATGGAGAAATATTATGTGCTTGTGTTCCCTTCTACTGTTCCAATCCAATGCGGAATAAACAGACATCAACACTCAAATGCAGACTAGGAGTAATACATTTTGTAATTATCTGAAATCCATTAGCATTTCCATTTTCTACACCTAAAGCAGCTGTATTGGAATGCTGGCAGATTGGATTAGTATGCCCTCTTGCTTTGGGGACATGTCAGTTTTTAATGCTGTGGTGAATGACTACACAGCTGCTGGGAATAGACTGCTCCAGCCACTGGGATGAGGCATGGGCTGCTTCATCCTGGTGCCTTCCACTGGCCCTGGGTTTGAAATAAAAGTGACACTCAGATATGACTGAAGAGACAAAGGAAGGCTTGAGTTTCTAATTTTTAAGACAATTTTTCTTCTTTATTTGGCTATTCATGTTGCATTGCATATTATTTCGTGCAATTGTTCTGCGTTTCCAGCAGAAGTTATTCCTGTTCATACACCTGACATGGTACATTCACTGGAATAAAAATTAGACAAGGCCTGTGAAGTCATAGTTTTCCACTTTTCCAGGTGAAAGTCCCTGGAAAAGTAAAGTAAGCAATCTGCTTACTTTAAATTTATTTCCAATTGTACTGCAGCCTGGGCTTGACAGAACAGAGTATATCCTGACTCACTGTAAGCAGCCTGGTAAGGCAAATAGAGCCTTAAAATTTGTTAAAATTTTATTTCATCTACTAGAATAAATTGTTAATGCTTATGTTAACCTGGGTGACTTGATCAGATTTCAGTGGTTTATGCAAAACGTGACAGAACCATGCACCATTTCAACAGTTTTTATTTAACTTGAAGCTTAATTCCTCCTCTCTGCCCAAATAAAGTCCAACATAGGATTTTTCTATGTTGTATAGAAAGTTGTTCACAGTGTTGTATAGAAACTGGTTCTAATATAGGAAATGACCATCTGCTATAGATTTCAAGAGTGCGCACCCATTAATTGAGATGCAGAGTGCTGTGATAACCTGGCCTTTTTGTCTGTATGCTCCTAGAGAAAGTCATCTTCTCCCTGTTAGTGTGGAGGTCACAAGCAGAGACCAGTAAGTGTGACCAATCTTTTGCTCCATCTGGTGTACTGGCATAAATTGGGCAGCAAAGAGGTCAAATTAGTCAAGAAAGATATCATCCTGGAAATGAGCTGTGGCACAGCTTCATGTGCTTGGGAACTTAACAAATTAAAACCTGAAGTATTATGGAGCTTTGGCAATTGCAGAGTTAGGAAGCCTTTAAGTGCAGAAATCTCAAATCATAAATTGGAAGCTGTGCTCTTAAATCATCTCTAAATATATTTTCAGCCTGTGAATCCTTTGTGGGGCCAAAACCTTGCCTGTTAAAGGCTCACAGAAAGTTACTGGATCTTTTGTATGAGTCAAATAGGATTTTGTTCCCATGCCTAAAAGCATATATCATCACTAAACCCAGGATCTATTACTTTTTGTGACTGTTGTTTTAAAAGCAAACAATAAATTCATCACTGTATCTGTATGTGTAAATCAATATTATTTCAGAATTTCAAAAACATCCTGTTAAAAAAATATACAAGGAGATTAAATATCTGTCTAGCTCTTATAAAAGTGAAAAATATATGCTATTAGGGCTGTAGAATTACATGCAAAAAATTACTAGTGACATGCTGTATTACAATTAGGTATTAGAATTACTACAATCCATGATCTTGTATGCATAGAGAGGGAAGTAGTCATAAATCAGGCACAGCAGTGGATGGGAAAATTTCAACTTGCTTTAGTAGAATAAAATTTGTGCATGATTAACCCAGAAACTGGGAATTATAGTAGAAGTTAATACTAGGATTGCAGGGCTCAAGCAACAGTAAGCACTGCATAATCAGAGTTCTTTTTATTGAAGAAAATTTCTTCCAAGATGTGAGCAGAGGTTTTGGAGGGGAGAATACTCTCAGTATTATACATGAACTGTGTTTTGGCAGGAAATCTTCAGTAAGGTATATTTTAAGTGAGGGAAGTCAAAATATTTTGGAAGTGTTAAAAGAGATGACTGCAGTAGTGTATATTATAAATGAAGATGATGCAGAGCAAAGAAAGAACAAGGATAAGTGAGTGCAAAAGCCCCCAGGTTGTGTTATCCTTGACAGGTGAGTACCAGGTAGGATAGAAGCCTCCACCTTCTGGAGGGCTGCATGTCACTGGCTGATCGGCCTGCAAGAAGCCATCGACATGGGCCTTGACAAATTGGATTTTCTTGAACAAAAGGAAACCTGCTTATTGCTCAGTGTGGACTGAGCTCATGTCTGGAAGAGTTAGAGAACAGGCTGGTAGGAGAAGCATGGCCTTGAAGAGAGGGTTGACAACAGCATCTGTCATCTCCCCTGTAGTTTTAAGACAATGAGTGATGAATGTGCCCGTCCATTTTAGGTGGAAGGAAAGTTCCTAAGCTCAGTTGGAAGGGAAAGAATAATGTACGTGGCATAATACTGGAAAGAACTAGTACATTAAGTTTTAAAGTTGGCAGCAAGGCATTGTATTGAATCTGTCAAACTAGAGATGGTACAGCAGTGAGAACAGCATTACGGTAATGATATTTGAGAGAAGAAAAAAAAAGTAATCTTGAAAACTAGATATATGTCAGTTTGACCTAAGTATAATGAAAACCTTTTGAACAAATTTGGAAGAGAAGAATAATTAAGACATACAGATAAATGGAAAATGGGATTAAATGCAATATCGGTTTATGAAATCAGATCAGTCCAAACTAATTTGCCATATTTCATCTAAGATGTGCCTAATTTTCTAGAAAGAGAAATTTAGTGCATCTCATCTGTTAGGATTTCTGCAGAATGTTCGAAGTTTCTAGGTCAGCCAGGAAACTTAATACATGCCCAGCCTCCTCTTTAAATACATATTTCTGAGAAGAATGAAAAACAGATCAGACATGCTTAGGACTATCCACAACATTTTAAGAGTAGACCATAGGTAAAAGCCAATTTGAAATCCAATTTTGAACTGATTATTCATTCATCTTGAGCTTAGTACTTTTTTAATTACATTAAGGTACATCATGTTACATAATGTCAGAAGCTTTATTAAAATTAAGCTACATAATATATTTTTCTTTTGTTCTTATCTAATAAGCTATTTAATGACAGTAGAGTGGTTTCATATTAATTTTCTTGACAAAATCATGTTGGTCGTTGTTTATCATTTAATTATCTCTTGGACATTCACAAAATGAACCTTTAATGTGTTTTCCAGTGTATTTCAAGATTTGGAACTAGGATGATTAGATCTGTATTTCACTGAGACCTCCTTTTTCCACATTAAATTTGAGATAGAGAATTTGGTAGTCCTTTTCCAGTCCTCAAGGTATTATCTGTCTCTCACAGCTTTTAAAAGATAGTAATCAGAGCTTATTTTGTCCATATCCTTAATCATTCAAGGAGGAATTACATCTGGCCATGCCTAAGTGAATACATCTATGTTAGCTAATTATTTTGGAAATTGTTTTTCTTAGTCTGACTTGTAGTCTATTTCCTCGAAAACATATTGTAGTTATGTCCATTAAAAATTTACTTTTTTTATTTTTTGTAAGGGCCAGAGGAGAGCAAGCACTAAAATGTTACTCCTGTTTGAATCACCTGCATTCTTCCAATTTAATGTGCAATTCCAATGTGATGTGTGATTTTGTATGTAATTTGCCAAATATATATATATATATATATATATATATATATATATATATATATATATATATATATATATATTCTTCATGATCTAGCTTTGGAAGCAACTGCTATCTCTCCTGTGGCTTTTCAGGTTTCAGTAGTTACAACAAATAATGTCCTCTGAATATTGAACTTTATATATGACTATGATTTTTTTATGTCCTCAAATTAGGCAGTTTGTTCAACAGTTATGCAACCTGACTGGTACTAGACAGGTATTGGCATTTATTTGAATTTAGCAAGTATTTAATAAACATATTTTTTCCCTGTTGCAAATATGAAGAGGCAGGGAGAAATTACTTGACCTATGTTTGTTTCTTTGTCAGTGCCATACCTCCTCTGGATTTGTTTGGCAGGTAATGCAGCATTTTTGAGTGCTTCCGTAGACTCCCTCACTCTTGCATCCTCTGATGCAGCATGAATGAGCTGCTTACTCTGCACAAATTTGAATTTCACTGTTGTAGCCCGATCCACAAGATTACTGATGCTGAGGTGAATTAGCTCAAAAGAAGTTCCCTAAATAGAATTATTTTATACCAATGCCAACTCCATTTTTTCCCTGAGATCTATATAATGAGCTTTCCTTCTTTATTATGTGAATTTTCAAGGGCATTATTTCTGTGCATAATGCCTTTTAGAAATTAGTCTTGGCTTTCAGCATCCTTGATGTTTTATCCTAGGTGACTATTGTGGTGAGTTTGGAGGCACTACCTATGCCTCATGTGAAGTTTCAGTTTCTCCAGCTAAGTGTAGTTCAGTAGTTCATCATTTCCCACCATTTTACATCCTGTGGCTGTACTGTGAAACTCCTATTTTCACATTATTTGCAAATAATAATGCCACTAATAATTTGCACTCTCACTTGCAAATGTTCAAAAATGCAGATGTTCTCACACCCATGTGTCTCTCCTACCTAGATGCCTTATCTGCATCTATGACAGCTGTGGAAATTCTATTTGTACTTAGATTTCTTAACAAAATCTTGTACCAGCCGACTAAGCAGGAAATGCTTGCAGTTCAAGTTAATTGCAAATGTAAATATTCAACAGCTAACAATGGAACAGGAATAGATTTCAACCTTTTCCAAACAAGATGTCACTGCTTGCATATAAAACCAGAGTGTATATGCAGAATGTGCACCAAGATGAGTGATTCATATCATAGAGACTTTAAGCACCATTTAAATCAACATGGATTAATTTAAATAATGTTTATCCTTTTCTGAAAGATATTCTGCAAAATATTCTGTTCTAATTAGCTGAAATATTTTGATAATATTTTAGGTGAGGGAAGTCAAAATATTTTGGAAGTGTTATTTGCTCAGTGAAAAATGCATGTCTGCTACATATTTGTCTGACTTCTAATAAAACTACATGGTTTTATTGTGCTACTTAGTACTTATAGTTTTATTACGCTGGAAATCAATGAATGGTGAATTCATTAGTTGGTCGATAATTTGTCTTTTTAATTATTTTTTGTGTGAGGTTGCATTTGAATGGAGATTCAGCTTAGCTGATGCCCAATTAAAGATTAATGGTATTTTGATATTGTTTATTTGGGACTTAAAATGACAAAAAATGCATTAAAAAGCTCCTCAAAACAAGCTTTAAGGAAACTTAAGGTATTAAATGAAAATATTATTTATCACTAGTCAATGGGGTTTTTTTTCCTTGCCATGTTCTTCAAATTGTAAAAATGACTAAATCTCACCATCTCACACCTTATTATTGATTTACAAACTGAAACTGGAAAATGAGCTTTCCTCCTTCTTCAACATGCTCTGGTTCTCACAGCTTTGCTTCAGCTCAGCATTAAGTTAAAGTAGTGAAGCTAAGCTGAGATGAAACATATTCTTGTACATTTTCACAAAACACAACTGTTGTCAAAAATTAGCTCAACAGAACATGGTTTTAGTTTTTAAACTGATAAATCCTAGCTCTTCATGCTCTGATTGTTTTTAAACTGTGATGGAAAACCTGTTCTGCTTAATTATATATATATAAGATGTTAAGGGGCTATTAAAGAGTCAGAATATAAATTGTATTTTCTTTTAAGGGTAAAAATATTAAATTTACACTGGACAATATGCATCTTCTAAAGTGAGTCTTTATCTTTTTACTGATCTGGTACAAAACAACAGGCACGTGCTGTGCACACGTGTGTAAATAAACCCTGGCTATTTTTGCTTTTATGGTATAATTTAAAACTTATTCTCTTCAATAGCTACTACATTCCTTAAATAGCAGCTTCTCCATTGGACTTGCCCAATCAGCTGAAAACAGTTTAGGAATTTTGCCAGAATGCCAATGATCAAAGAAAACCTGTGATGTTCATCTTACATCATTTAGCCTGCCTTATCTCACAGAAAGCACTGGTAAGGGAATGTGGGATCTTGCTTTAAAGAAGATGTGAGTTGACTGATAGCACATGAAGGCACAGGAGCAGCCCCTAATCTGGACACAGAGAGCAAGGGAGGAGGGAGATCAGTTGTAGAAAAGAGAGGAGAAGAGAGTCACTTTTCTGTGGGAGGGTGGACAGCCATGGGGGATAGCACTGCAGTTAGGAAAAGAACAACTAAAGGGATACAGATAGTAGCAGTGGGAGGGATAGCAATGGAACATGTATTTTGGGGGTTAGAAGAATAAAAGGTGATCCTGCAGTAGGCTTTATCTGTGTAGTCAGTCGAGTATGGGACAGTCTTGCAAAATTATTTATATGTTTGGGTTAGAAAAACAGTTCTCCTGTTCAACATATGGATATCTCTGATATTTCCCTTAAATTTGAGATTACTGGAGTGCAGCTCTCTGTATCTGAGATAATTATGTAGGCTCCTGTGGAGGGATAGAACATAAGAGAATAGTTCAGAAGGCAATCTCACCCCTGAGGAGTTGCAGCTGTACTAATCACCAATTAGGAACAGGCCTGCCCTTAACAGGCCACAGCTGTGTCCAATAAGAAGAAGAGTGCTACAAAAGAGTGGGGTAGCTGGGTGAGGAGGGTTGGAGGGTGTTGGTTGTGCTGAGGAGTCAGTGCTGTGAGGAGATGCCCATGAGAAATCACTGAGAAGGTATGGGACCTTTGCAATAAGATGGCAACAGGCTCCTTTTATGGTCACAGGAAGTAAACAGGAATTTTGGTTACAACTCTTTTTGTGTGTGTCTAAAATGATCATCTGTTTTGCATGCTGAAAATATTTTTCTGTTGAGTGTAAAAGGAGTCCAGTCAAATAACTTAGGTACAGACACAATGTAGATGTCTAAAGTTAAACAAAATTAATTTCATGCCCTGTTGGTAACACTTCTAATTGGGTAGGGGTGGTTTCCAAAATCTATTTGGTCCAACTGTCAAATTCCTTGTGTTATTGTTTTGTTATTGATGTTGAGCATGGATGAAGACTGGTTCTTTTTCACTGGATAAATTACTGTTTAGCAGTCCATCCCTCTCCTTACTCTCTGTGATCAGTGTGGTTTTGTAGATCTGTGTCACACCTCTCACTCATATTTTTGTTGAACTGAAGAATGTGGCATGGGTGAGTTGTGAATTTATACAGCAGGATAAAGGTTATACAGGCGCTTTCTTTGTTAGCTCTTTCTTGTCCAACATGTTCCGATCATGGCTCAATTTTTAAATTTTTTTTTAAACGCTGACCAGCCTAGAGCTAGTATTTTTTTTAGAACCAACCATCATACCCCAAATTCTTGCTCCTGAGCAGTAAAAGACAGAATAAAACAATTTATCTGAAGGTAAAACTGGCTTCTCACAGGGGCATCACTTTACATTGGTCTACACTAAATTTCTTCTGACATTTTATTGCCCAATCCATCTTGTCAGTTCTTCTGCAGCACTTCACAGTTGGCTCTCATCTTACTATCTTTAATAACTTGGAACCATCAGCAAACCTTATCATCGATTACTGTCTTTTCTAGGTCATTTATGAATATATTAACCAGCAGAGGTCTCAGAACAGATCCTTATAGAAACAACTGCTGACATCCTTGATATGTAAGAACTATTTATTTGCTCCTTTTCTAGGTTTTCTGTATTTCATCAAATATTTTTTACATGACAGAACCTTCTTTCTTAAGTCACTGCTCAGTTTCCTTTAAAATGTCTTTGGAAATTAGGCTAGATTAAAGCAGTCAAATAATTATTATCATAATTTTTTACTCTTTTAGAACCCTCTAAGACACTTATAAAGCAGAACTTGGCCTTAACAAGGCAATGTTGAATTTTTAATCTAACAGTATTCATCCACTGGTCCACTAATATATCTTTTCTCTGTAGTTACTCCACAGTTATTTTGGTTTCAAACAGATTTTCTGTGGACACCCTTGACCCTTTTCTCCTTGCTCTCAAGGAAAGATTTTCACGTAAGAATTCCCCAGTTTTTTACTGAAGTTGAGGCCTTTTTGAAGAATTAATCTGCCTTCTTCAGTGGATTTGTCTTTCCTGAGCTCTCCTTTACACTTAGGGCTCTTCAGGTTTCGTTTTTAAAATATCACTGCAAATGCTGGCACTCCTCCACAATTTATTTAAAAAAAATCCTCAAACCCTCTTGATTTTAAATGCCAGCTAACCTTTTTTCCCTTAGGGTTTGCCTCTCCTGTTCAAATCACCTTTATTCGCAATGAACCTGGAGTATTTTTTTTCCTTTACGGAAGCATAAAATTGTCCAAGTTGGAAAAAACCTCCAAGACCATTGAGTTGAACAGTTAAGCCAGCCCTGCCAAGTCCTCACTAAACCACGTCCCTAAGTGCAAATCCACACAGCTTTTGAACACTTCTAGGAATGGTGATTTTACCACCTCTCAGGGCAGCCTATTCCAATGTCAGACCACTCTTTCAGTGAAGAAAATTTTCCTAACACCCAAACTAAACCTCCCCTTGTGCAACTTGAGGCCATTTCCTCTCATCCTGCCACTTGATACCTGAGAGAAGAGCCCAACCTCCACCTGGCTACAACCTCTAGTAGCGTTGGAGAGCAGTAAGTCCCCCTGAGCCTCCTTTTCTGCAGGTTGAACTCCCCCAGCTCTCTAAGCTGCTCCTCAGCAGACTTGTGCTCCAGACCCTTCACCAGCTTCATTGCCCTTCATCAGGCATGCAAAAAAAAAAGTCAAATGTGTATCTTTTTGCCTGATTTATGTCTTCTACCCTTACCAACATTCTTCCCTCTTCCAGTTTGAATTCCTAATTTCAGAGGAGCATCCTTAGTGATGGATGCTACACTGATGTTATCTAATGGGGAAAATGCATCACTTTTAATATTTTACCTTTCCCATCTTCTGTGATGTTTCTGAATTTCTTAATGAACAGCTCCATCTCATTAGGTAGGACTTGTGCCCCTTTCAAGATTAATTTTTCTGTCTCTCTCAGTTCCTGTTATTCAGCCTTCCAAGTCTCACGGGCTTGAATTTTCTCTCTGAAGATTTCATGTTGCTGATACAATTGCTGTGACATTTCCCCACAGAGCAAGTACTCAGCATTTGGCATGTCAGAGTGTAAACTGAGAAACTGTTTCCCTTTTGGCTGAGTTTCCCCTTCATTTCTTCTCCACCTAATGCAAAGGTGACTTCCAAAGCAGTTCTGTTTGTCCACGTGACTTACCTCACCTCCCATTGTACCTCCTTAGTATGAAAGCCACAAAGCATGAACAAACACTGCAGCAGTAAATGCTGTAGTAAATATATGAGTAAATACATGTTCATAATGTAGCAAGAGGGAAAATAATTTCTTTAGGTTTATGTACTTACATTTATTCAAAGAATCCTTTAAGCCCCTCTAGGGAGGGGAAAAAATATAATCTTGCTTTTAGCTGAATTTTTAAATATGTTCTGGAAAAAAAATTAGAAGGGAAACTTCTCATCTCTCATAAATTCTTAAAATTCCAAGAAGATTCAGGATCACATAAGAGTTTTCCATATGTGTT
The DNA here is from genome assembly GCF_023055355.1 of Agelaius tricolor. Lineage (NCBI taxonomy): Eukaryota > Metazoa > Chordata > Aves > Passeriformes > Icteridae > Agelaius > Agelaius tricolor. Next base: position 58,656,632 of record NW_027269263.1, read on the forward strand.
CCCCAAAAAGAAAGATTAAAAAAATTCTAGTCAATCTCTGTGCAGAAAATAGAATGAGGCTCTTTTGTACATCATTCTCTGAGACTGACATTTAACACAAATTCCTTCAGTGGTTTTTTCATCTTGTAACAACTAACAGAATACCAAAGGAAGATCAGACTATCCTGAAAACTCCACCATCAGACTGCCATTCATAAGACAGTGCATGGGGATATTAAAAAAATACTATGAAAAGTACAAGATGGTGTTGTTCAATACTGAAACTGCAGCGCCTCTAGAAGGTAAAAGCCCAAATAATCTGTGTAAGGTGGTATAAACAGCTCTACAGCAGGGTTCTAGGAATGGAGGCTCCTATAGACTGTAGGCTTGTCCTAAGGCAAGCACTAAACCCCAGAACTGATCTTTTCTGTTTGGAACTTGGTATTTCATGTGAGACAGAGAATCACAAGTGGGACTCAGTGCTTCTATTTACAAAATAACTGAAATTTCAATACCAGAGTGTTCAGCAAGATTTGTTTCTTGGCATTCAAATCTTGGTTTTAATATGACAGAACTAGATTTTGAAATCTAAGCCAATCTGAAATAAGGCCAAATATTGAAAACATGGTGAGGCATATAATTTTTTTAATGTTTCATGAGAAGAGAGTCAATTTATTTTGTATGTATACTATTTGGGAAGACAAGAAAGTTCTCTTTCTTTGTACAGTTTCAGACCTTGAAAATACTGCCCTGCTGTGTGTTGGCATTGCATGGATTTTGTTATTGCACATGATTTTCCCCTAGACTGGTTAATTTAAGAAAAATTATGATTTTCTACAAGTGTATATAAGCAGACTAGAGCAGGAGTAACTCCAAAATCTACTATGTAAGAATAATCTTAAAATCAATACAAATGAGAGCTGCTGTTATGAAGTAACATGGGTAGATCCATTAGATTTGAAACTGTACAGTTGAAATTGGAGTTTTGCTGTGAAATAGCTGCTGAAGGGAGCCATGAATAGAGAGGCTTATGGGACATTCCAATTACTTCCTATGGCAGAGATTAAATCTACAACTTCAGTTTTACCTGGGTACCCGAACAAGAATCTCAAGCAGCAGCAGCAGTGATATCCTTCCTCACTGCATATTTAAAGGTTGTTCCACACATTGGTTTTGCAGGCACAGGGACAAATCTATCAGTTCAGTTTTCTCCTGACCAACCTCCCTAGCAGGCTCTTTGTGGGAGTTTTCATGGAGTCACACACTGGCTGAGGTTGGGAGGGTCCAAACCCCTGCTCAGGAGGGCAGCCTAGACCCAGCTAACCAGGACCTTGTCCAGACATGTTTTTATCTCCACAACCACCTGTTCTACCTGAAGATTCTACCTGGGGTTTTCTACCTAGAGTTTGTTTTCTTGGTTTGTTTTTTTTTTTTTTTTGGATCACCTGTGATTAATTGTTTGTTTGTTTGTAAAAAATATAATCCTTGAGATGCTAGCATGTATCCTGGGCTGCAACAAAAGCAGTGTGGGCAGCAGATCAGGAGAGGTGATTCTTTGCTTCTGCCCTGCTTTTATGAGATCCCACCTGGAGTACTGCATCCAGCAGTCCCCAGCAGAGGAAGGACATGGACCTGCAGCAATGAGTCCAGAGGAGGACACTCAGTTAACCTGAGTACCTCCTTTATGAGAAAAGGCTAAAAAAATTGGATTTGTTCAGCCTGGAAAAGAGAATGCTTCAGGGTAATCTATTTTTGGCCTTCCAGTGCCTAAAGGCAGCCTACAAGAAAAATGAAGAGGGACTTTTTACCAGAGCATGTAGTGATAGGACAAGGGGAAATGACTTCAAACTGGAAGACAGTAGGTTTAGATCAGATATTAGGAAAAAAATCTTTACTCTGAGGATGTGGATACTCCATTTCTAGGAGCCTTCAAGGCCAGGTTAGATTGGGCTCTGAGCAACCTGGCCTAGTGGAAGGTGTCCATGCCCATGGGAGGTGGGTTAGAACTAGATGATCTTTAAGGTCTTTTCAAACCTAAATCACTCTATAATTTTATTCTTTTGTTTCACTGTTATGATGAGAATGAACATGAAACACAGAAGGGATCCTGGTCATTACCCTTTGGTCCTACAGTGATTACATGGTTGCAGACCAGAGCTCCCTTGTACCAGATTGGCCTGAAGCAGGTGTGCAACTCTGGGCACTACTGTGTCTTTAGCTCATCGTGAATGGCTTGGTACATGCAGTGGCAGTTGGAAGAGAAGAGCAAAAGGTGAGCTGAGGACACCACTTAAGTGCATGGGAATTAGGCAATGCATGACAAGGGGTCCCACAGAGGCATCCATTGTGGGCTTCCTGGAATAACCTGGCATCTGTAGTAAGAGTGTCTGATTTTCAAACTATTCATGGACGCTGTTTTACTCTCCCTCTCTTCATTAGAATGCTTTACTATAGGCCAGGCCACAGAGGACTAATAAGCAATCAGGGGAGGCAGCTATACAATTTTGGTCTGCTGTCCTTTAGTAACTGGCCGAGTGTTTGTCTAAGAGATACTCTGACACAGTGACACAGACTTCCCTGCTCGTGTGTTGGCAGGGGAGGTTTACACAGGAAGACCTAGTTTCTAAGTGCATGCTAGTTGCCAAAGGCTCTACTAAAAGAATGTTTCACTGAACAAATTTGGTTTAAAATGTGTGCGATTTATCAAAATTATAAACTGTGGGGGTGACTCAGCTGACTCTGTGTAGGCTCTATTTGATCCAGTCACTCCTGGCTCCCTTTGCAGTCAATAAAGAGAAACAGGCACTTCTAGATCATAACTCATCTACTCTAAAAGCAGGTGCCATTAATGCCCTGATACAGAAAAGCCTGTAATTAGCTGTAGGAGGAGTTGAGTCTGACTGCTTTAGGTGTAGACATGGAAAGCCAGGTAAGATGATTCCCACCCTGAGGCACTGTTGTGCCAGCATGGCTCTTCCCTCAATTCAGTCACAAACATGAGATGCACAATTCAATGGAGAAAATGTGTGATTGATACTCTTTGTATTAGTGGTGCAAAACTATAGATGTGAAGTGTGTCATTTGTTAGAGGAGGTCACTCAGTGACTAACTAGGAAGAAACAAGTGCCAAGGACAGATCTGTAAGAGCAGAGTGAATATATAATTTGACAGAAACCATGCTGGGCAATGTGCATTATTTTTACGTGACTGTCCACTGTTTCACATCATTACGAGTAGAGCTGAATTTCCCTTACTTTGAGCTTTATTCTACTCTCACAGCACTCTTTCACACGTGTAGCTGCATGGTTTGCAATGAAGTTACTCCTGTTTTAGTCAGTGTACATGGCAGCATCATTAATCTTCTATTGTAATTTGCTTCTGTTCAATCTATTTGTTCTTAGTAAAAAAAAAGATTTCCTGTCAGTTCCTACAGTGCAGTTTTGTGCTGTGCTTTGCAAAATGATTTCAGCATTATTATTTCCAACGGAACATTGTCACTCAGACTTCATTTCATTACAGAAAATTTACATTACCCTTTTGATCTCCTAAATATCTTCTAATAATTAAAAAGCCTATGCTTTTGCTCTTGAATCTTTATCTTCATCTGTTTTCCTTTTTTGCTGTTCTCCAGGCTGTGCTCTGCAGTGACACGACTGACTCAGATGCCTTGCTATGGAGACTCAGATATTATGGTAATGAGCATGATAGGTACATTAGACTCCAAGAAGGACCTCAGGGTCATCACAGATAATTACCTTAACATGAGATGCCTGCAGTGCTGTGACTAAAAGGGATAATGTGAACTTCAGAGTTACATTAAGGGGAAGCTACACCAAGCAGAGGTAGGAAAATAATCTGAAGATTGTGTGTGTCTTTGCCTGGAGCACTGCTTAGGGGGCACAGCTGGAGGCAGATCATCAGCACAGCTCTGTCAATGCTCCAGTGATTTGCAGGGAATCCATGTCCTTAGATGTGCTGCAAGTGTAAAGCAATCACATATTCATGATCAAGTTGTTTATCAGAGTTTGGAAGAACATTTTTCCTTGGCTTGGACAGGTTAGTTTGGATAGCAGCTTTTAATTTCGCTTTTGCAGTATGACATATGGGATATATAAGTTTTATTTCCCCTTCTCAGTGTCTTGACTCTAATGTCGCTTTTTTTCTCCTCCCCTTGTTCACACTGACAAAACTGAGGGACTGAGACCTTACAGGCCTAGGTGGCCTCATTGTTTCTTCTCTTTTTCTTGCTATGTCCAAGCTGGAGGCAGGTGTGCTCTGCATCACGTCACATAGTCTTAATCCCCATGTGGTGGTTACCAGCACTCACTTTCCCCCAGTTTTCCCAAACCCCTTGGGAAGGCAGAAGGGCATCCTGTGCATATTGATAGATTTGCCTATACAAGTAGCCTGGGGAGAAGGGTGCTGCAGGAGGGACTCAGTTTCTAGGGAAGCTTTACGTTTAGCTTGCTGCCTGTAGTGTGTAAACCACTTGAACGATTCCTAGGAGAGGATCCCTAAGAGCCTGACCTGTTTCTGTAAGAGTGTTACAAGACAAATGATCTTCCCAAAAGAAAATATTCTTTACTTTTTGCCAGTAATGTATGTGCTCACCAAAAGGCCTAATATCATGCCTGTAATTGTGAATACTGGCAGCACCAGAAGAAGCCTTGGAGTTCAGGAAAGCATCTTTGAATTTATGCCGCAGTGTTGGGCAATTGCTATTCACCCAACAATATTCTAATTAAATTTTTGTCAGAAAAACAGTTTTGCACACTCGCTGTCCTTAATTAAATGATCAGTACTTGCCCCTTTAGTACAGAGAGGATAAATACAGTACTTGTTTTTTGCAGACCCATGAAATTAGTCAAAAGCTCCCCCCCAAGTTCCCTGAGATTTCCAATCACATAGAGAAACAGAAATAGTGCTTCTAACCTCTGGAGTAAAAGCTTTTGGAAATTGTATGATATTTCTTTGAACTTATGTCTGAACTTCCTTAAAACTAATTTAATGACAGAGGAAAGTTTTTATATTCAGCTTGCAAGTAAGGGCTGGAGAGGGAACCTGCCTAGCATGTGACCTCAAAGATTAACACTGTAACATTATCATGGGATCACAGGCTAGAAAAAAAACAGGTAAGTGTTCTAAATGGCATGTCAGACTAACACTAAGGACTTTAACAAATGAAACTTTCTTGTTAACAAACTGACATTATTGTATTTAAAGGTCAGCTGACAAAAGGGTATGACTCCCCGGCAATCTTTCTCAGGCTGCGAGCAGGACCTCCTTGGGGAGACACTGACCTTTTCCAGGGGAGGAGCAATCAAGGCTGATAAAATCAGTCATTTCCAAAAGAAATATAACAATAATTATGCACTGAACTAGGAGTAGACTTCTAATAGCTGCATGGTTATTCTAGGGTAGAAGAGACACTATGGAATTCACTGGTTTCTTTCTTCTGCATGTTTTCCGGGGTGACTGCAAGCAGTGGGCTGATAGAATCACTGATAGATGAGAAATGGTCTTGCCATGGAGGCTGATTGAGAAGTTCTTTCCGGGTATTTTTAGGATATTTTGGAATTCTTCCATTTTGGGAATTTTTGATGACATTATCCCCATTGGTGACAATTGATTTTCCTAAAGTTTTCTTGACTTCAGTAAATTAAATGATTTCTGCGTCAGCTGAGAGATGAGTCTTGTTGCTTGAAAGAATCCAAAGATGAAATTTGCTTTTGCAGTCTCCATTTGGGCAGATCTGTTAATGAGTGTTAACTGAATAATTTCAGCCTCCTTGCACCAAACAAATGGTGCAACACGAAGGTGACACACCTAAAGGCAGATTTACTGAACACCCACAGGACACTGCCTTAGATCCACCTTGCATGTTCCAGCATTCCTGTACCCAGATGCACAGTGACCACAAATTCAGAATAACTACATCTGATAAAAGGGTAATACAAAGCAGAATTCAAAAAGAGGTTGGTCATGTACACTGTTAATTAATATAAACTTTCAGTGCAGAAGTGCATCCACAGTGCCAGTTATGTCTTGGGTCTTGTGTTTGTCAGAGTTGATATTTGCACAAATTGTCAGTGAATATGTCATGTAGCAAAGCTCATGACCAAGTTTAGTCTAATTAATTGAAAATAAGATATGGAAGAATGTTGAAAAATTTTTTAAAACAAAGTTTTAAAAGTGTGAAGTTATTTATATTTTCTCATTGCCTTTCTAGTAAGAGCTGATGTAGAACATAATAGAGCATACTGCATCATCGTTATGGAAAAATTCCAATCATTCTCAGGGTTGAAGATTGAACTCTAATTCAACTGTAAATTACTGGATTTGACACTGGAGTCACTTGTGGGAAATTCTGTAACCTGAGCTATGCAGGAATGAATAAATGTTCATAATAATCTTTTGCCTTCAAATTTGTGAATCTATGTTCATTGCAGACAACAGTCTGCAATGAACATAGATTTTTTCTCTGTCAGAGATACATCTTTGAGTCTGTAATTCTGCAGGGGAAAGCAGCACTGCAGTGAGATTTTATGATTTTTTTTCTACCTACTGAAGACCTGCTGTAAAATGCAAACAGAGCTGAAATCCACTGAGCTACCTGTGAGAAAAAATAATTCTAATGGTAGAAAAAGGAGGGACTCAAGTTTAGAAGAGTTTGTAATTTAACCACTTAAATTATTAATTAGGATGTATACTGAGACAGAATATCTTGACAGGAGTTCTTAATGTACAGCAACCAGAAACTTTCCACCCATATCCTTTATGCTGCACAGACTGGAGACCTTCACTTTCCTGCATGGAACTCAGAACTGGTGAGGTTCTGATTTGTCTGATAAATGATACTGCCTGTGTTTGGGGACTCTGGTTGAGACTGTTTTTGGATTTAGACTCATGAAATAACTTTGGTGATGAATGAGTGGCTGGAGGTCACTGTATTAATCTGGAGTCTCTGAGCAGCATCAACAGTCACCGGGAAGGCAGCTGCACCCTGGTGTCCTTACCTGAGCCAGACCTATCTCTTTGTTGGGATAGGACTTCTGAAAATTTTATTCCTGTATTGCCAGCTATATGTTTGAAGCCATTTCTTGCTGGAGTGTGTGGTTGTCCTGTTAGAAACCATGGCATTATCCATGAGTGCTGTTTCCTGACACCCCCTCTGCTCATCCACCACTGAACTCATCTCATTGAGGCTCTCCTTGCCAAACCAAGCATATTCACTTCTTGCTGCTCCCATGCTATGTTAGAACTAGAGGCCATATTATCTGCCTTGGAGTCATTGGAAGGGACTTCATACTTAGTTCAGGAGTCTGGTGCAAACTACTCAAAGTTCTGACCTAGCTATCAGTAAAGCCATCAAACTCCTACCAAATTCAAAGGAACTGAAAGTGTCCAGCCGCTACTAAAAATTACAGCTCTTGATTTTTGAGGCAGGCTTACTTCCTAGTTCTTTCTCCCCTATCTTTCCCTTTTTACTCTGATTAACTCTCTCTTCTGCCCAATTCCATTTCCCTCATTGTTGAACAGGACCCTTCTTCTGTGGCATGCCTAGTGTATGAGAGAGAGCCCCTTATTCTTTAATTTTATGGTCTTGTTACTTTAAGATGACTTTTCTATTAGAGTTTGTTGCTCTTTTGTGCATCCTCTAGAACATTCAGGGTATCCTGTTTATGTCAATGGCAATATTAATCTGAAGATCATGTTGAATAGGGGGCCTACTATTCAAGAAAAAAGATCTACTTATAAAAGCTGTCACAAGAGATTTGCTGGCTACACAGGATGCAGACATTCATTGGTGCACTTGCACAGCTCATTCCTGGGCTGTGTGGGGTTAGGTGGGATGTCAGCCCCTCTCTGCTAAGGAATAGAGTGCTTCCTCCAGCAAGGCTGCACCTATTGTCATCATGGTTGAGCACAGAGGATTTTACACAAAGGTAGCTGCAACACCATTATTTGGGTTGCTTGCTGCTTAACATTGGTTGCATGACAATTCCCAACACCCAGATGGAGTTCTCACATTCACAAGAATTCCCAATTTTATGGTGAGCAATGGAAAATCAATTTAGTGTCATTCTTCTTCCTCCTCTTGTATCCATCTACTTAGAAATAAATGCCCCTAAGATATGTTCCTGCAGCAGGTGTACCACTTCTCCCTTTTTGCAGAATATCAGTGAATCATGATTCCCTTACAAACCTGCATGACTTCAGGTGAGGCAGACTGAGGAGAGAACTTCAGGCAAAAATAAGTGCATAGGTCAGTGCCACTAATTGAATGCAAGATTTACGACTGATTTCAGTAAACACAGAAAATTACTCTGTATCACTCAAAATCCTTTTTTGAATTTTTTAACAGAACTGACCCAGGTGTCTTTTATACATCACAGCTGTATCAGCACTGCTCCAAATGTCACAATTAATTTTAAATAAATAATATATATATTTTGCTTAAAAAATCTGTGCGATTCATATAGGGAAACTGGGAGTTACTACTGATGTTGATGTCTTCACAAGCCATGGCAACCCCCTAATGTGTATATATCCTTTCCTAGGCTTATAAGGGCAAAATAAGTCCATCATTCATGTGCTTAAAAATTCATAGTATTTGAAGTTGTTGCTATCCTTTCTCCATATACCCCTCTAAAAGCTACAGAAGCCAAGAATTAAAGTTTATGCTTTTTTTTGTTCTTGCTGTGGAGATAATTCTACTAAATTACATCAGCAAGCTGTTCCTACATATTCAAAATGTTTACAGTAGGCTCAACCAATTTCCCTTAAGGGTCTAAAACTACTTCTCTTTTTGAGAACAAATTGGGGGACAATTCCAGAAAATGGATTTTTTCAACTTATAATTGAGAGCATTTAAAAATATGGATGATTCACTAAACAAGAGACCTTTGATGCTTAGCTATAACCATTAGTGTTATTTTCTTTAGAAATGCCTATTTGTTTTCTCTAGCTGTTGAAAACATAAAGATTTATGTCTAGAAAAGATTTCCCTTGCATGGGAAAAGGGATCTTGTCAGCTGAGTTCCTAATTGGCTTCATTTGTGCAACCACAATATTTTGACAAGGACATGTGTTCTTTCTGCTCTATTCTACTCTGCCCTTTCCTCCTATACTCTACTTCCACCATCATAATTCATGAATTCCTTAATCTGGAAATACTTAAATGCTGAAATAAGAAAGAAAAGCTTGTTGGTTTTGGTTTTTTTTTTTCCCCAACTAATCTCTAGCAGAGATTAGTTTCTCTGCTAATCTGTTGAATTTGGTTAGAGATTGGACAGATAGCTCCAGAAAAACTGGAGCCATGTTCAGTGGTCACAATTTAAGCATTTAAAATTTAAGTAAAATTTCAGATATTTTGAGAATTTGGAGACCTTCTACACTGAAGACATGATTCCATCAATGTTATTGATATCAAAATGCAAATACATATCTTACTTTATTGTCCATTTGTGCTGTTAGATTTGAGTGAATCTGTTTGCTGAAGAATGGATCCATGTGGATGAGAATCCTGCCCTAATTCAAGTTCTGGTCTTATCAGGTTCTTTGAAGTAAGGAGGTGTATCAATAACCCTTCTTCCTCTTTCTGATTAGTCACTACTACAGAGTGATAGATCTTGTCATGTTCAGTGAAAATGCCTTAGCTGTTCCCAAGTGTGAGACAGAAGTTTTCCATAGGGGTAGGGCTCATACTCTCATCCCAAATTTGATTAAGTTGCCACAGAGCTCTTTTTTTAGTAACTAAGTCTTTAATTACTTCAGTTATGGGGTTGCAGTTGAATGATTTTGCTTATTACAGCATGCAGTGGTTCCCTGCAAGGTTGTATTGGTTTTACAATTTGAGCAAGGGCAGGTGCAGGATTGCTTTAGATTACTTGAGGTTAGGAAGACACTGATTTGCATAGCTTCAGGGCTGTTGGAATCCTTTGGGAAGTGAAAGTAATTTTCTTTTATTTACTCTCATTTCTACAGTTCCTTCTGCCACTTATTCTCACTGGGTCAGCCTTTCCATTTACTAATGTTTGTGTCAGGATATTGCACGAGAACTACACAGATAGATTTCACCTGAGCTTGTGGAAGGATAACACCAATATTTTGTGAATTCAAAATTTTGCCTCTTTTTCTGTCAGAAAACAGCCAACAAATCTACTGTTTTGTCAAAGGAAGAAAAATTAAATTTTATTTTTGTTTTCTGTCAGAATTTTTGATATATTCTAGTACCTTTTTTATCTTCCTTTTACCTACCTTACCCCTACTTCTTTTTTCCTCACTGCTGCCACTGTTTCTTCACCTGCAGGGGTGGCTTTTCACCACTGCCAGCCCCAACACAAGCCTCTAGAGGCCACACAGCATGAGCAGAGTGGGGCATTTCCACTGCTCAACACCCCTGTGAGAGCACCTGTCTGCTCCTCTGCTCTGGTCGTGTGGGTGCAACACACCCCAGTTGAGTATTGCTCATTGTTTGAAAATATTCTTATTTATGTGCCCTAAATGTGGTAAATGAGGGTGATGAGATTCATTAAAAAAGGGCACTCCTGACCTGGATTAAATGGTAATGCACACATGCTGGCATTGTATTAATAAATCAGTTCAATAACCATCTCTGCACCTGGTCTTTCTTGAATGGGGAAAAAAGAACTACATAGAGAATTTCACTTGATGCCTTACACCATCAGGGTTTGTTACTTTTCCCCAAGACAGTATATGTGTCCCATGGACCACTATAGTAGCTGAAGAACATGGTGTTCCCAGGACTGCTTGGACTGGCCAGATCTTCTTCAGATATGACCCTAATTATACAGAAGTCAGCACCCACAGAAATGTTAATATTAAAGGTGGAGAGGGGAGGTAGCACAGATGTTTGTGTTGTTCTATGAAAGGATGCTGTACTAACAGTGATAAAATTAGCTTACCTGAATAAGTGCCGAGAGGTATTGGAATTTAATACCAATATTGCTGGATGGAACGTGCCTGGGCTCGTCTGGCCTTGCTGCTTGACCAAAGGCGGCTGCTGTGGTGGTTTCACCTCAGAGACACCTTTGGCTGGCTGGATGCTGCAGCTGGGTGCTTGGGACAAGTCCAGGCCTGCAGGAGCTCAGGTTTACCTCTGGTGGAGAAGCTTTAAGGGGAGGTGAAGGAAAAAGGAGTTGGGTTCTGCTGGAGGGTTTCGATCCAGAGCTTTATTCCTGGCACACAGGCCTCTGAATCCAGCAACAGCTCCAACAGAACAATGAACTGTGTGGTTGCTGTGTCTTTAACCCCAGGGAGAGGGGGAGGGATGGGGTAGGGATCCCACCAACCAGGTAAGGGGGGGGAGTCTCAGGGGACAAATGACACCTGGATGGCCCAATGTCCCCTGGGGTTGAAAGGCATCTTTTGAACTTCGCCAATCACACAATGCCCTTTCTGGAATGCCAAGATTGACAGACAGCAGTCAGCAGGGGCAAGGGAGGGGAAGGGAGAGGTCATTGGCACGCCTGGGGAAAGAACCAGGATGACTAAAACAGGCTATTACATTGCACCACAACAAAGAGGAACTAGGATCAACCTTACCAGTGATTAAACTGGGATGCTTAGGCTGGAGCTTATCAAAATGACGTGTGTAATAATCAGAACAGATACATGTAAGAAACCTTGGCTGGTGGCAAGGGCATGGGAGAGCTCTGTAGCCAAGTTGCTGCTGTGTAATACTGTTCCATATCAGGTCTCTTGCATTCAGCAGGAGCCAGTACCCCATTAGTGATTGGCTGCCAGCTGAGTGTAACTCCATTCCCCACCCTCTGGCCATCTGGCTGGTTTTTCACCCAGTAAAGAATACACCCATCTAAGCCTTGATCAGTCAGATTCTCCAGGAAAATGCTGTGGGAATTGGTGTCCAAGATGATCTGCTCCATGCCCTTCCCTGGCACTGAGGTCAGCATGACAGGTTCCCTCTATTCTCCTTCTGGCTGTTCTTGTAGATGGCATTACAGAATTCACAGAATCACTGGGCTGGAAGAGACCTTAAAGATCATTGAGTCCAATCCAGCCCTAACACCTCAACGAAACCATGGCACTGAGTGACATATGCAGTCTTTTTTTTAAACAATCCAGGGATGGTGACTCCACCACCTCCCCAGGCAGACCATTCCACAACTTTATCACCTTTTCTGTAAAAAACTTTTTCCTAATATCCAGGCTATATTTCCCATGATGCAGCTTGAGACTGTGTCCTCTGGTTCTGTCAGTGCTGCCTGGAGAAAGAGACCAACCCCACCTGACTACAGCCACCTTTCAGGGAGTGCAGAGAGAGATAAGGCCACCTCTGAGTCTCCTTTTCTCCAGGCTAAACAACCCCATGTTCATTAATTTCCACTTACCTGGGATGTCTCTGGTTAACCAGGACTGCTGGTAAATGATTAAAAATGGCTTGGTGAGTTCTTTCATCAGCTGCCTCATTACTCTCAGGTGCATCCCATCTGTGCCCATGGACCTGTGCATGTCTAATTAGCATAGCATGTCACTAACTATTTCCTCCTGGATTCTGGGGGCTTTATTCATCTCCCCATCACTAACTTCCAGCTCTGGCAGCTGGTTACCCTGAGGAAGAGGGGAGTGGGGAGACCCAGTTTTTGTCACCCACAATGCTGGTGCTCTTTGTCCCATTCTCTACTATTTTACACTGCAAATTTATTTTTAGTGTTTCCATGTATATTGTGCTGTATGTTGTATTTCATCCTTTTTCTACTGTGCACAAACCATGGCTGCCTTGCTCTTTCCTGGTGCTATCCCAGTCCCTCTATGTGCTGACCGTGTCCTATTTAGCAGCATAACACTACCCTTAGTGCTTAGGCTGTCAAAAACATTTTAAAAGATCAATGGTAGAGAATGGTAAACTCTAAGCAGATTGGTATTTTTCCCTCCAGCATGGCCAGGTGTCATTTTCCATAAGTCATTTCCTTTTCCCATCAGAATTCACTTACTAATTCCCACTCAGTTAGGCTTTACCAACTGTTTTCCATAAAGCACCATATTTGAAAATCAGATAGAAAATACCTACTATATTTAAATTTTCCTCTAAAAATAGTTTCTTACTGAGAAATCAGGTAAGCCTTTGGCAATCTGTTCGGATACTGGAGATCATCCCATTTATGATTTATCTGTGTGTTTTCAATATTGTTTTTATTCCAAAAACTTGTTCTCAAGTCTTACATAACTTTAAGGTTTGAAAAACGTGGTTTTGTAGCTATTGATGTCCCTTTTTCTCTATGTTTTTTATTTTCAATATTTTAAAAGATTTTAAAATATAGTATTTATATTTTCTCAAAAATATTTTATACTTTATAATGGACTTTGCCCTATTATTTATTTATTTACTGTGCAGTAGAAATTGCCCTGTCCTCCTAAAACTCTAAATAAACCTTATTGCTTTACCTCAGATGATAAATTCACCATCCTGTACTTACTTGGATTTTCAATTACTTTTTCAGCAGTTATCTGACACATCTGTCCTAGTTCAATATTATTTAAAAAACTCTTTTTCTTATGTTGCACCTTATTTCTCTTTTCTTCTATGTCTTTACATGGATAAAAACCATTTGGGTTTTTTTATTTGATCTTGCTTCCCAGAATTCTTTCCAAGATTTCTCTCAGCATTTCCTTTGGCAAGTCTCACTTTATTGCAGTCTCACTTTATATCTAATGCCTTAAATGTAGAATCAGAAGGCTCAAAGGGCCCTGAGAGGTCATGTAGCTCATTTTCCTGTCCCGAACCAGGACCATTGCACCATGGTTGTCAAACCTGCTCTTAGACAAGTCCAGGTACACAGGTTATCCTACCTACTAAAGTTCAGTATTCCACTATCATTTCTTACAAAACAATTCCTGCTGTTTAATTTTAATGTTTGTTACTTGACTTTAAGCTGATTACTGCTTGTCTTTTTCACCAATAACATGAATAATAGATTGTTTCTCTCTGCAGCAACCTTCTGCAATTTTGAGAAATCATTGAGCGGCCACTCAGCTGCCTCTTCCTTTGGCCAGTCCCACTTATTTCCTCACTGTGAACTTGTGCTCATGACTAAGATTTGTCTCATTTCTCCTCTCCAAACTCTGTCTAACTGATTCTTACCATACTTGAGCCCAAGAATGTCCATCAGCTGCGTCTTCCAGGATATTGACTCAAGTACTTTGCAAATGTGTTCCTTCATGGACGACTTGGATGGTATCTGTATTTTGTTTTGCATCAGGAAAATTTGATTGATTCAGGTTCAGTCTGTAAATCTCTCTAAGGGATATGCTACTGCAGAACTACACCCTATTCTGTTGTGCCCTTCCTATATTTTGTAGCTGATTTCTCCTGCCCTATAATCAGTATCTTGCTCTGGTTCCTGTTTCACAGACAGCCTTATGCTTCTTCAGGTGCTCTCATGAATTATCAAGATTGTTTGAATTACAGATGAATGTACTTGCAGTTTCATCCAGGATGATGACACTAGCAAATGTGAGAAAAACTCTGAATTCCATCATTCAAGTCATTCTTGAAAATATCAATTAGTTTCCACAGCAGATTTTTTCAGAACCCCATGCAATAAATCCTTTCATTTTCACAATGAACCTTTGATAACTACTCTGTCAATCTTTGTTTCAATTAAAAAAATGTTTCTATTTTTGTAGGTTCTATTAGATATGGAATTCTTTCCTACAGAACTCACTTAGTCTTTGCACAATTGACTTCAGGCATTCCAAGCTGAAGGATTAGAACACCTTGTCACTAACATTTTTTTGGTTTGGTTTTTTAAAGTTTAATTGAATTTGGCATCTACCCCTTTTTTTTTTTTTTATGGAACTACAATTGCTTTTCCTTCTGCTCTGTGTTACACTGCAGGATTAGCCAGGAGTAGTCTTTTGCGCACCATCACAGAATCCATTAATTCTAATGGAGAGAAAAATCACTCCTGGGTAACCCCAGAGACAGAGTAAACACCAGTTTAAAGACAAGAGCACACAGCAATAGAAGCAAAGCACATATACTTTTCATTGCCTTACAATCTTGTTGATATAAATTGAATATTCATATGTGTGCAAACATATATTTGCAAAAATTATTTG
Organism: Agelaius tricolor; assembly: GCF_023055355.1. Taxonomy (NCBI): domain Eukaryota; kingdom Metazoa; phylum Chordata; class Aves; order Passeriformes; family Icteridae; genus Agelaius; species Agelaius tricolor. The sequence continues at coordinate 58,671,716 of NW_027269263.1, forward strand.
CTGTCATGCATCCTGCAAAATTTATTTCTTGCATTTAATGGTATCTAACATGATCTCTAGAAAGTGTCATGATGAATGGAAAATATAATTTCTTTTACCATCAATTTTTGAAGACCATGGTCAACTATTTCTAGCTTCCTTCCTTTTGCCTTGCCTGATGTACTTTGAGTCAGTGCCTTTCAGCTATAGGCTTATTAATGCAGCAGTTTTCTTAGAGGGAAATTTAGTGACATTAAACACACCATGGTAGCAGAACTACCAAGGTCTCAGGTGACCTCAGACCAATCCAAGCCAAGTTTAGGCATTGCACTAATGTCCCTGGCTGGACTTTTGCACTCCTTTTGTGAATCTGAGATCTGGGTTTCACCCAGTCTTTTAAGAAGAAATTTTTCTAGAGCACTTTCCTGAATCAAGTCCCTTCATATATTACACAGAACTTCTATTTGCAGCCGTTCTACCAGATGCAATAAGCTTTATAGCTATGCTTCAGTAAACAACTGCACTCCACAGAAGGTTGTTTTGATTCTTAAGGCAAATGCACTTTTTTTTCCTGGATTTTTTCAATTTTTTTTACAGTGCAGCACATTTTCAGTTAATCCAGGTGATCTAAAAATTTAGTATGAATTAACTATTCTCCTCTATTACTACAGCAGGGTTTGCACAGTTATTCAAGGTTGGCCATACGACCAGTTCTGAATTAGTTTGCAGTAACACTGTATTATAATTTTACATGATACCTAATTGGAAGTATTTTTGCATGCATATTTAGAATGGATTCTAACTGCATTTCTCTTATGACACAAAAAATTATGACCTAAGATTTATTGATTCCTCTCTCCTCTGCCATAAATTGTCTTTTCCAACTCAGAGGTATTCACAAGATGATAGTTAAATACTTGATGGTTTCAAACTTACCAAATTTGTCTACTGAATTCTACCATTTATACACTTCCAGAATGTTTTCTTCACATTTTTCTCAATATTGAATAGTTTTGTTGCTATTTTTAAAACATACATCAGTACTTCTTGACCCATTTATCTTTTATGATATTGTCATTTTTATAATAATTATTTTTTTCAGGAATCAGACTGCCATTTTGTTCCAAGGGCCCTTTTGTACTCTTCCTCCATTATATATTTTCAATTTTTCCCCTTTTTTTTCAGCAAATGCTGAAAATCTTGGTGTTTAACCAATGAAGGTTATGAGGGCTATTTATTTTAAGCCAAACACAAATAATTGTTTCTGGAGAAAGAAGGAAGTAATGTTTTCCAGAAAAAAACCCAAACTTAAAAGATAGTCACTTTATGAATTTTCGCCTTTCTTTAGTCCACATGTTTATTTTAATTTCTCTTAGTGTATTTTTGAGCTACACTCACAGACATGTTAATTTTACATACAGATTACACTATAGTGACCATATAGCCTGATTTCTTCCATAACACATGAGGCATGAAATTCCTTGTAGGAATTCTTACCAGAAGCCCAGCAGCTTGTGCTTGAAAGGCACTATTCATCCATCTGTCAAACAATTGCTTTGATCAGTACAATAGATTTTCTTCAGGGTACAAAGTGTTTAAAGGCAATTTGACCCCAATCCACATCTCAGCCTTTGAAAAGATCATCCTTCTACCCTCCCAACGTATGAGATGACAGGTAACATTTCTTCAGGCACAGTCACAGTGGAGATGCTGGCATATAAAAGCATATATTAAAGGCATACGAAGTTTTCCCTGGAGGCTGTATATTGTTTTGTCCTTAAAGTTTGTTGGGATTTTGAATGCCATCGTATAGAATGAAAAGAGGGAATTACATTGCCTGATTAAAGTGATAGATAGTGCTAGCTCAAAATAGTCAATATACATCAAATGGTAGTATAAACCCTGAAGGAAAAGTCTTTCTTTCTTTAGGATCTAATGGATTTCACTTCTATGATATCTATTAAACACAAAAATCCAGCAGATATTCACAAATGTAATTTTAAAAATGCACTTAATTATCTTTTCTTCTCCTGATCTCTGGCTGCCTTGTAAATGTTGCTTTTGTGGAAGAAAATGTCTCTGACCTGAGACTACTTTGCATTCAGTTTATGTCCATGTCAGAAGCTCTCTAATGCTGAATTGAATATAATATTTTAATGCACTGGTGACAGAACAGTGTTTCTGCTCTACTCTTAACTTGAATCTCTCATATTTTTATAGGAACCAGAGGATCTCGTGTATAATAACAAGAAATTATTATACATGATCTCTCCATTGGCCTCTCTGTTGGAAAGTGAGGAAAAGTCTTCCTTTGACATAAGGAAGCCCCAGGAGCTTATTCTAGACAGAACTAATTCTGTCTAATAATGCAAATACTCCCATCCTCTTACCCTTAATTTCATTATTAATAAATCATATTATTTTTAGGATCCAACTCTGTAAATTCAAGGAGCCTCTATCTTCAGAATGATTTAGAAGTTTCCATTCACAGTGAAAATTCAAAATCAGCTGTTTGCCAAAATCTTCAGCTCATGAGTGATATTACCCACAGCAACTTTGTGAATTGATCTCCTTCTTTCCTCCATCAAATCTCTGTCTTTATTTTGAAAGCTCAGTAGACATGAGCAATATTACTGCTCACCAACAGGCTGACTTTTCTAACCCACTCTGAATTTAAATCCCTCCTCTTTCTTTTAAGACATTAATGAGATTTGGAGCAATAGACAATCATGCATAAACACAAGTTCGTGCTGGCAGGATGCAGGTACCATATTTGTAAGAAATGGTCAGGGCTGGCCCCTGCTGTAGAGGGTACCACGCTTGCTAAGACAATGTAAGCAGTTACAGGCAAAGCTTTTAATTTGGTTTGTTTCATTTTCTTTTTTATTTTTTCTTATCATCTTGCGGGTTGTGGTGTGCAAGAGACTTTTCCAGGTTTTAATTTGAGTGATGCCGTGTGTTAATCAAGGATGAGGTAGTTCAAGCTTTGTGTGTGTCCTAGAAGGGCTTGACCTTGGCACTAAAATAAACAATGTCTTGATGTCAGATATGTCCAATTTTAAGCATCTTTAATAAATATTACAAAAGTTGCAATTATTGCAATATTACATGTTACAATACTACAAAGAGTTACAAAAATTATGAGAAATCTGCATTATTGGTGAGGAGGATACTGATAGACAGATCCTTTATCTTCCATGCCAGAAGAGAAACAAAATCTTTTCTATGCATGGCACTCTAATATGTCACCTGTTTTGCAGGTCACCTGTACACCAAAACATTTTCAGATGATAAGGCCAGCAATGGCCATGTCAAGAGAAATCTTACAAACACGTGACATGAAGGTATTTTTTGTAATTGAACAGTTTTATTCTGACCATCTGGAAACACTCCACTTCTTTCCATATTTTGACATCAGATAAACTTTCATTTTCCAAGCATTATTAAAGGGAATGTGAGACAAAAATTAGTCTCACCATAACTAAGGATAGCATTTGCTAAGGATAGCCATTATTATCCAGAGCAGTTATTAAACTATCAAACCAAACCCATAAAGGAATTAGTTCTATTTGGTCTAAGAAAGATACAAAGGGAAAATCATAGCAATGGTATTGTGATTTGTCAAAGGTTGTACTAGAAGAGAACAAGCTATTTTTTTACAAGGCTAAAGTAAATAGGAAAGTGAATTAACTTTTGATATTGAATAATTTAAATGGAATATTAGGAAACACTTTCTAATCACTGTGAAAATTATCTATTTAAGGTAGATGAGATCTATTTAAGAGAAGAAAGCTCAAAATCTATTTACAGGATTGTATATCAAGCAAGGACTCATTCATGAGCACCACAAGGTACTGGATAAGATTGTCTCTAGTGTCTCCTTTTATATTTTTGGTCTAAACCTTCAGTTCAAGATTATTCCTTTGAAGATTATTTTCTTCATCTTGAGTGTAACAGTTGTGATTGGTGAGCATACTGTACAGCAGTGAATTGTTTAGGAAATTTCCTTTTTTCTGTGTTGGCTATTAAAATTTGTATGTACCCAGTATGCTCCCAGCTGTCAAATATGAGGGAACTGGTTGTATTATTTCTATTTTACTTTCTGTTTCAACAACTTGAAGGCCAAAAGCCTTCAGGCTGTTGCTGACAGCAGATTTTTAATGAGAAGTGACTACTACACTGTATTGTGGAGAACACTATTTAAGGACACAGAACTCGCTGTTCACAAGCCATCAGTAAAATCTGTTATTTCACCATCTTCCTTTCACCTTGCTTATTTGTACTCCTCTTTTTGATCCATGTTAGGATGACAGTATTTGCATATAGAAATTATTTTTCTACCATCCTCTCTCCCACCTCTGATTTTAAATATATGAGTTCCACAATTTCATTTTTGTTCTGATGTTTTGAAAACTCAGGAGAATTTCAATACTAGATTTTTTTTTTCCTCTTCATGAAAATATGCCTATATAGTTCAAAATTTGTGAGCAAGTTATCCAGAAAAAGGCAAAATAAAACTGTAATCTGTCTTGATCATTCTAGCATAGTCAAGAGTTAATTAATACTGATCGAAAGAATGTCCAAAAATAGATGTATTTTTTGTATTACTGTATGCTAATAAGCCATAATGAAAGCATGAGAATCTGAAGTATTCTTCAAAAATCAATGTGATAGGAAGCATTTGCCAGGAGAGGTTTTACAAAAAGATCCAAATGATATGTAGTGTTGCCTCATAAAAGTGGTTTGTATTTTAGTGTAGCAATGTACTGCAACATTACTCACAGAAAATGTCCCCTTCTAAATTCCAAAACATTAGACCATTGAATCAAGAACTATTTTATTATTTGAATACAGTTTACTGCATATAGAAGCTGCAATGAAGATAGCAGGAGGTTTTGTTGCAATTTATTTTTACAGAATTTATGTGGATTCAAATTATATGGAGAGCAGAATGACACAGGTTTTCTGGGGTGTGTTTGTTTTTTCTTCTGACATTAGTTTTCTAAGCTCTTAGTTCAATTTTGGAAATTCCTGCACTACAAATATAGATAATTCCAATCAATTATAGATAATTCCAAGAGAAATGAATGCATGCGTATCACCTGCATTTAAGCTTTGATACTCAGGCTATAATAATTTATTATTTTGTGATTACATCAACTAACATGTCAATCCCTCATATTATTTTACCCAAAACCTCAAAAATAGCTGTAGTTTTATGAAGCTTTTCCGTGTGCAAAGTTGAAGGCACAGAGGAGTGTTCACACTGTTGAAATGAAATATCTAAACACATACATAAATTTCTTTATTTAGAGAAATAACATTTTAGTAGTAAGCCCTTGAGGCTACCATGCAGTGACTACAGAGTCATTGCACAGTATGTCAGGCCCTTGTACATTGTGACCTGGAGCAAAGGATTAGTGAGCTAGATGTTTTCCAAAATACACCTTTTGTTAGTAACACTACACATGAGCCCTGGACATGTGTGGATTTCCAGATACATGGTCATCCTTGATGAAATATCTGACCCCCGAGCACCTCAGCCCCTGCTGATATTTATTGAGAAATGTCCTAACATTTACCAAGCATAAGGGAGGCCTGTGGCTGAAAATGTGAGCCTCTAAATCCACTTGGAACCAGGAAAAGTCTCCTTAGTAACTAGGTAACTATTAGTTCTGTAATTTCTGTTATCCCGTGGGATCATAGTAACTGCTGTGGTAGTGAGTTATGTTCCCTCACTATAGCCAAATTATCTGTTGAACAGCATCATCAGGAAGAGTGGGGAATGCTCCCACCCCCTAACTGCAGACCTGGTACCCCAGTCTGAAAACAGCAGTTGAGAGGCAAAAGCCTCCTGCAGGGAGGGATGCAGCTGGAGTTGCAATTTTAGAGAAATAAAATCTTTGTGGGGCCCTTGGGCTTCCAGTCCTGCTCCCAGCTGAGTGGAAGGTGGGTGTACAAGTTTTGGCACTGATGTGACCTTGGATATGCATAAAAGCAGGAATCTTTGGAGTCTGGGAATCTTTGGAGTAAGATGTCCATACATGTTGACTTTAGTGCTCCTATAAGGGGTGGTCAATACCAATGATTTCCTTCAATCAGAATGATTGATTTATTCATTTGCATCCTGCCCAGCTTTGAATAATTTGTCTCATGGAGGAACTCAAGATCTTGCATGATCTCTTATGTACACAGTGTGAAAATGCATATATGTTATCAGACTGGCCTGCATGAACAAATGGTACAATCATCTTTGTTGGTTCTGTGATAGCAATGTCCCTCACTGAGGGAGTGTTTTTTTAAAGAAATAACTTTCTGCTCATATTGTCAGTTTAGAAACTGAATCCCAGGACAACCTAATGTCAGATAAAATGTAGAGGATTATCTCAAAAAAATCCTGTACTGAAAAAAATCCCAATCTTACATTCACCTCAAATCTTCCTGTCAACTCTCTCATTTAACTTTATGTTCACTCTTAACTTTTCATTTATTTCATGTTCTGAATGACCCAGTGAATATTGTTGTTGTCTTCTCTTCCTCCATTCCATTTTCCAAGAGAAATTTCCTTTCTCTTGGAAATTTCCAGCTGTTGCTTTTTTAGGCTATTAGAAATGTCCTGTTAGAGATTTAAATCTACCAGCTGCCAGATCAATAGTTGAGCTGTGTGCTGTGGTACCAGTTTTTTTTCCCTCCCTAGAGAACTTGCCTTCTCATAAGATATGCATCTATGGCTAATTCAATGGGAAAAAGGTTTCAAAGCCTGAGTTGCTGAATTGTGAACCAATTAGCAGAACTTCTGCAGTTAAAATTAGATATTAGCCAAGCTGGTGTGCAAATATGTTCAACAAATTTCAGCTGAACATAGAGCTCTAGCATTTAGCTGTGATAGTTTAGATTTAGATATATATTCTCAGATGATTAGCTCTGTGCCTGTTGTTATACACATCAAGGTCATCTAAACCCACTTTCCCAGTTGCTCCAGACAGATCTGCCTGGAGCTAGTGAATTTTTAGAGCAAAAGATTAGCCTATGCTGTTTGTACATGGCCAGTCACTTGTTATGGAATGCACTACTGTAACCTCTTTGGGAGCAAGGGGATACAGCATGCAGCAGATGATATCTGAATGGCTTAAGTTCTCCTTCCCATTTGGAAAGTTGCAGTCTTGAGCAGTATTCACTAGTGGGCACTTTCTGGAACTCTAGTTATATTAACTCTACTGACCTGTCAAATTTGGAGTTTGATTAATTTTGCCAATTTAAAAAGCATGTCGCAGCTCCACCTGGGATGCTTCATTTCCTGTAATAAAATACTGCTTAAAATGGATTCATCCTGTGGAAAAAAAAATTAAAAAAGAAAAAAAAAAGTTTTATTTCATTCCAGAGCAATTTTTAAAAGGGAAAGTAAATATTTTAGTGTTTTTTACTGCTGGTACCATGAAGTAATTTTGAAGCTTTAACACTAGGAGGTCAGGGCCAGATCCAAATCTTAAGGTATAAGAGGAGCATTTGATCTAGATAGTGTTAAAGGTGGCAGGAAGTTGCTCTGCCCAGGTCTGAGACACAGCTCGAGTCCAAAGGGGTACCAGACCCTACTGATGGCTTGCTGAACCTGAGGAGCTGTTTAAATTTGTTGTTTACATGGGTATACCTTCCTGTAGAAACAAACTGTTCCAGTAAAACTGATGAAACTCAGTTTTCTATGGCTTTGTAGCCTACATTTTATCTCTGCTAAAGGTCTCTAGATCCTTCCTGCCTTAATTCTTCTGCTTCCTCCAGGCCTTCTCCCTTCTCAGTAGGCCCAGTTTCCTCCTCAGTTCATTACTCACAGCTTTCCTGAAATGCACTTGAGGTAAGGCTATGGCATCATGATTTACATCTGCAGTGCTAGAATAGGAAAAGAGCTTTTTGTGTGTCTTAAAGTTTAGGAGGTATAACTGGCTTGCAGGTTAATAGTAAGAGTTGTAAATGCAAACAATCAAATTTAAAATTAAAATTAGCATGACTAAAGTATTTCATTTGCAGAACAGGATTTTAGCTGTAATTTGGCATTTGACTCACAGTGAAGATGACAGGTTACAGACTCAAGAATAATAAAAAACTGTCTCTGGAATTAATTTTCTTTTACATCTTGTTGCAACACATTAGACACATACATTATTTATCATCACATGCATCTCATCTTAAAAAAATCCAGAGCCTTGACCTAGTCACATTCTCTACTCTGATTAGACTGCAGCAGGAGATAATTATTCCAGGAATATCTCTGTGTTGGGATTTCACAGCTGTTGTAAATGTACAACAATTGAGATAACATAAACATTGACAATAAATAAAACCAAGGGATCTTCATGTTTTGCAATTTCTTGCAGGAGATACTCCACATAGCTAAGAAAAGCCATAGTCTACCTTTTTTCCAAGATTGCTTTGGTATCTTCACATAAATACAACCAAGCTGACTCGAGTGGGGAATGAGAGGAAGACTTCTCAGATCCCCTTGAGAAGAAATGCATACTTCCAGAATTTGTCTGTGCCAGGAACAAAACTGGATTCTGCTTTTCTGCTTAGACTCATTTTACGTTATTTGATCACAGCCTAGTGGGAGCAGAACTGTTGCGGGTCCTGACATAAAGCGGGCTGAATGGCCAAAAAAGGATAACACAACCACAGTTTGCAAAAATGGCTCTGGATTGTCTCCACTAATATTGGGAGACAGTTGTGATTCTGGTACCCCTTCCCAGCTAAGCATAAAAGGTAAAAACTAAATGTGACTTCTGCAGCTGAGACATAACTGTTCAATATTCAATTTCAGCTTCACTTCGGTTAGGGAAAAAACAAAAGGAGGGAAGAATAATATTGCAGTCATTTTATAAACCCCAATTCTCATTCCCAGCAAATACAAATTTCTCACAGGAAGAGAGAAGAAATGTGTACCTTTTGTCAAGATGTGAATGATGAGAGGGGGCTTTCTCTTCACTTTGTTACAACTTGCTCTGGAGTAACTCCATGGGTTCAGTGGCATCGAGCTGATGGACCAAGCCAAGAATCAGGCTTTGCGTTAATGAGCTCGCATGGGCTTGCATGATGAGTGAATTTTTTTTGGGAAAAGAACATGAGGTATTTGAATTGATGCCATATTCTCTCTATTCTGCTGTTCCCCGTGGAGCTTGTTCTAATGTTTCTAACGTACACAAGAGGAGAGCTAGAAAAGCTTTGTATAGAGGCTTCAGATCATATCTACCAGGAAAGTTAAAGGACTTATCTGGCTAAAAACCGATGATAGAACCAGAGAATAATTTATTTTCATCTACTGCACTACTGTTACCTCTATTCCTGACAGAGCTCAAAGAATAAGTCATATTCTAAAAAAAATATAAAATAGTATGAGAATTAAGTTTTTATATTATGTTAAGAAGTAAATTCACTGAATTACTGACAGAAACCTAGATACTATTTCTACCAACTTTCCAGAGCCTTAAAGATGGAGATTTGGGTTGTTTCTAATGACTTAATCTCTTTCACAAATTCACAGGAATCACAGTGTAAACAGGAATACATTACTCACTGAGAAATAGATGAAAATTGATATTTTGGTGAGAGGCAAACAGCTTGGTAAAGAAGAATGTCCTCCCTTTCTCCTCCTGGATCATTCAGCATGCTGTGACTGTAAGGAAGGAAAACGACATTTAAAACTGAAGAGTCTGTGAGATTAGAATGAAATGGAATGGAATAGAAAGGAACGGAACAGAACGGAACAGAACAGAACAGAATAGAATAGAATAGAATAGAATAGAATAGAATAGAATAGAATAGAATATTTCAGATTGAAAGGACTTAAAATTACCTTCTAATCCAACTGCCCAGCTACTTCAGGGATGACCAAAAGTTAAAGCATAATATTGAGGGCATTGTCCAAATTCCCCTTAAGCACTGACAAGCTTGGGGCACTGACCATCTCTCTGAGAAGCCTGACCCAGTTTTTGATCACCCTGTCTGTAAAGAAATGCTTCCTAATGTCCAGTCTGAGCCTTTCCAGGGGCAGCCTGGAACCACTCCCACAAGTCCTTTCACTGAATGCCAGGATGAAGAGCTCAGCACCTCCCACTCCACCTCTCAAGAAGCTGTGGAGAGCAACAAAGCAATGATGTGCCTTGTTTCCCTGGCAGTGGCCCTCCTGGTGTGGACCATGCAGTTCTTTGCCCTGTTTCCATCACTGTGAATGCATCAGGAAAAGCATTCTGCTGCCATCCTGCTCTTGCTTCATCAGGACTCAGCCCTGCTCCTTTTAAAGTAATGACAAAAGTGCACATCCCATTTCCCCTCAAAGGCTTCAGGCATGACTTTTACTTTCCCAGGACTTGGATGCCCCTGACGTTTGTATTCAAACATCCTCTGCACTCACCAGCTCTGTGTTTGTGTCTGAATAAAATTTCTAAGAGTCCCTCATAAAGCAGTGTATTGGTAGACAATATTTTAACACATATCTTAACCAAAGATAAGGAAATTCCCATGGGCGAAAAAAAAAATACTGCGCCAATCAGTATCAAGTCAGTAATCAAACAAGAATTTCAATGGGCTTAAACACACATTGTTTGGGGGGAAAAAAGTTTCCTTTTGCAGTCTGAGTGCAAAAAAGCTTCTTTGCTGTCCCAAATAGATTACAAGACAGTGGTTTGCAAAAACCACTACTAATTGCTTTTAAAATTTTCCCTTTTAACAACTTTAATCTGGCTCTAACAAACTCTTTTAATGCTTAGCTTTGTAAAATAGCCTAAAGAAATTGCTATTTTTGCTATTTTAAATAAGAGAAAAACTTTTGGTAGGAAATCATTAGCTACCACAAAATTTGCTATCGGTTGTAAATATTTGGTCTGCTAGACAGGATACAAAATTGTAATGTTGATAAGCATTTTCCAACTGATTTCAACAGCTTCTGTATCTTGACATTTGTACACTCCAAGTGTCTATGTGCTGTTGATAGTCATGAAAATTTTTTCCTGGCTCTTTTATTTTAGCAAATGCTTCTGCTCAGTGCTGAATTTTTTAAGCAGAATTAAATGAGGAACTGAATGCAACCCCAGAAAATCTTGTCTCAAGTATCTGATATACTGTGGAATGGCATCATACACAGTCCAAAGTCTAAATTTACACTGTCTTAACTTAAGCTGTGGAGTTAAATGTGGAACACTGAAAACTCTATGTGAGCAATTATTTCAGTCCAATAATGTGTTTATTTTTGTTTGGCATATATTGATTCAGAATATTTAAACTAAATTCATTTAATCCAAGACAATAATGTTCACACACAGAGCTCACAATCATTTAATTAAACTGATCTAACAGATCAGATTTTCTTAAATACATTAGTTAACCAAAAATAATACTAAGGAGGATGAAAATTTACTTAAGGCTCATAGGTGATAGAAACACTGTTATGGATGCAAGGCAGGCTGGGATCAGACCCCAAGGGCTATCAGCACTGTCTCTACCTCAGGAAATCTTGAAATGATTGATGATGTTTTTTAGCATTCCAGGAGATTAAAGATATTTTGAAGGGAATATGCATACCCTTTCTAGTCCAAGTCAGTTTATTAAAGCAGAGTCACTGCCCTGGCAGGCTGTGTTCTGCTGGGAAAGGGCTGTGAACCTTTGGTGCCCCGAACATCATCCCCTGCCAAAAACGTGTGAATGTTGACACAGAAGCACGAAACACATCCAAATGCTGCACTGCCAAGCACAAAGATGTTAATCCCCAGACTCCAAACTTGCTCTTTTCCCTGTCTTTTGCTGGAATCAACAGGGCCATGTAGGTGAGATTTCTGCTTGCAATATCACATCAATTACCAGGAAGAAAAAATACAAAAGGGTATTTTACACTTACAATACTGCTCATCTGTTGATTGTTTTTCTCCTTTTTCTTTTTCTTTTTTTTTTTCTTTGTCTTTTTTTTTTATTTTTCCTTTTTTCTCAGCCCTTCAGGTGGTGGAGGGCTGGCACAGGTGCTGATTTATCTCCTTCATTCTCTTAAATTTAAAAGTACCACATTTATTCCAGGAAATAGCAGGAAGGTAGAAAAATATTCTGAAAAAATAATTATATGCTTACTCCTCTCCCATATGCCCAGGATATTTGTTTTGGCTATTGTCAGTCACAGAATGCCAGGCTGTGTGGAGACTTCTGTTCTTCTCTTAAACCACATATGTCATTATGTAGGACCTACCCCCTTGCAATTATGTTTCTACCAAGGTAGTTCGGTAAAGTTTCTGCTGAGGGAAGCTAACAACAGGCTTTTTAAAGTTGCTTTGTGTTGCAAAAATATGATTAATCCAAATATTTCATGGGTTGGAGTATCTGTGTATATTTGTAATCCATTCTCAGACTTGACTGTGATCTTCAGAGCGAAAAAAAAGTAAAGCTTGCAGTCAGGTCAAATGTATTTATGAATATTTCAGTTTTACACTGTTTAAGGGCTGTATTAGTTAAAAATCATGCACACATACACAATACAAAAAGTATTATTTTTTGAATTATGTAGGGTTTTTTCTGAATAGTTTGACTAAATAGTAATTGAATGACTTGGAAACTTAATTTTATGAACTTCTTCCTCTGCAGCTTTCAAGCAAGTACCATGATCAAGACTTTTAAGTGGTTTTCACAGGAAAGATTAGAGTAACACAAAAGAAAATTATGTTCATTGTCATTTATTTTACTCCTTGTCATTTCATCTCAGATATCCAGGTTCAAATGGATTTAAAGTTTTATTTAGTGTAAAATTTTCTAATGAATTCTTTGGGCCATTTAACCCCCCTCTCTCTGCAATCTTAAATTCATAAATTCTGGAGTTGAAGCATATTCTGAGCTTGATCAAATGAATGGCTTTGCTGTGTCATACAGGTAACTGAAGGACTTAGACAAGCAAGTGTCAGCCCTGAGTTCTCATTAATGAGGTGACAGCAGAATATTTTAATCCAGTCCTTCATTCCAAAAATAAAGTATTGATCTAAAGTAAGAAACAAAGGGAGAAGATTTTGTATTTTGTATGGGGGGTTTTTGTGGAATTTTTTTCCAAATTACAACAAGAATACCAGACAACAAACCTTAGCAGAGTTGAATAAAATACAAGAAATACATCAGGAACAAGAAACATAAATACATTCTTAACAAATATATATACAAGCTGAGAAAAAGTCACTTCTGTCCACACTATATGCATGAATACAATGTTCTTCTTTATACATAGTTAAAAGCAGAAACCGAAAAATATCAAACAAAAATGCATTCCTATGCTTTTGTCAATTTGCTGTTGCTACAGTAAACTAATTTGCTAATTTCATTCCCAGCTGGAGACTCCCACTTAGTGCCTGGAGGAGTACAAGGGTTTTTGAAATGACTGAGGTACATACCAGTGACAGCAAAAGACTCCCAGGACTTTGTTACTCCCTCATCTCATGAAAGTTAGGAGTTGAGCTTGCTGTCATTATCACTTTCCAACAGAGAATTAAAACCTAGGTGATTGTCTGAAACACCAACCACCTTGAAAATGAAATATTTTATTGATTGTTGCAAGACCTCTCCAGGTGGGATTTTTAGACAGCCCTAGAGAATCCACTGGGCTGTTCCTGCTGTGTCAAATCCAATTTATTTGCTTACATCTATTGATTAATGCTGTGGGTGGAGTGTCAGAGAGATTCTTGCTGCAGGATCAGTCAAATTGTACGTGGGCAAAAGGTGTAAACAGCCAATAGAAAATATTCTACAGATGAGGGAATGGTCACGTAGGACAGCTCTTTTTTAGGTGTTTTGAAGCTGGTTTGGGTCTAGTGGAGACAATCAATAACATTTTATCACACATGAACTGAAGTGGTCATGTACACCCACGGGCAGGTAGATTGTATCAAATGAGCAGAAGAGCATCTCAGGGAGTCTCACCCAATCCAGCTGAACATGCTGCTGTGAGAACCCTTGAAACTAGAACTCCTGGGTGAGTCCATGAGACAGTCCAATTGTGCCCTGATCCTATGCCACAATCCAAATAATTAATTTCTACACAAAGACTTCTGTCTCTGAGAGTCTGTGCAACACCAGCAGCCAGGTGATGTAACCTGATGACAAGAAACTATATGGATTTTCTGTAGTAGGTGAGCATTAGAGAAAAGCTAGACTCCATTTGAGCACTCTTGAGGATGTTGAGACTGATATTCACAAGAACACCCCAGCATAAGGTGAGGCTTTCAGAGAAGTTGCACATTGTCCTTCCATGAAGGTTTTTAAGCCATTAAGCAGCTGCATAAAGCCCTGAGAAGCCTGATCTGACTTCAGAGCTGACTCTGATTCAAGCAGCAGATTGGACTGGAGAATGCCTGTTGTCCTCCCATCCAAAATTTCACATGATCCTTTGATAAGAATATGACAGAAACACAACAGGAGGTTTACATCTCTATCAGAGGTGAGAGCTGCCCACAGAAGTGGAATGGAGAATCCTCAGAATAAAGGTGCTCTGAATGCTGTTGCTCAGTGACAGTGTGGCAGGGAAAGAGCAGCAGATGATGCCTGAACCCTCTGGGACACATGCAGGCACCTGAATGCCCACCACAAGGCCACATTCTGAAAGTTGATAGCAGACACAGTTCAAAAATATGAGTGGGTAAGACAATCCTCAACAAGGAATGGCTGAGATTGAATACTTGCTTTTTAGAAAACCATTATGAAACTATTTGACATGAGCATGTTTATTAGAGACACCATGGGCAGCTGTCTTTGAAGATGATTTCTTACTGCAGAAAGAAACATCATAGCTGTAAACAGTGTGTGTGAAGTATTTGGAAATGAAAAGGAAGTAAGGAGAGTAAATTTTTAGAGAGTCAAGAATGTTTAAGAGGCTCAGGTCACTTGGAAAGGAAGATTCTGTGTAGAAGGAAGGGAGTAAGAGAGGGGTAAAATGATGAAATGGGAGAGGAAGGAAGACAATCAGGACACATTCTAGACTACCCCTCATGAGTTTCTAGCCATCTAGTCAAGGTTACTTCAAGGGAAGAGAGGTCTAATAGCTTTGTAGAACATCATAAAGGTCCTTTGACTTCATATAGAATTTTCATTCACATTAAGAAAACTTATTATATTTAGGTATTGACTTAAAATACAAAAGAGTTCCCAACAGTGCCTGGGAAAAGTTTCAGGCCTGTTTTATAGCCTTAGCTGTACTAAAGCCAAAAGAGGATATTAGAAAAGAGCTAATTATAATTATTACTCAGAGAGAAAATGATCATATCAAAGGCAGTTCAATGTTCTGCCATTTCAGAGGACCTCATGAAGTTCAGGAAAAAGTCTGAGTCAGTTCATAATGGGAAACCTTTTCAAAAGTACCATAGTCCTTATGGAAATTGAGTTCCCTGTATAGCCAGAAGGAGAACTAACTGAAAGGATGCAAAGTCATCCTTATAGAGCATGGATGAGTGCATTAGGAACTTGGGAATAAACTTTTATTACTGTTTTACAGAGTATTAATATTTGTTCCACCATTCACCTGCTTCTGTGAACAATATTTTAGGCAGTCACAGAATTGATTTGTGTTTGTAATTTATTCTTGCAAAGAATACCACAGAACTCTCAACAAAAGAGTGACTGCGGCACAATAGACTTGCATGTAGGAAAAAGCACTGGACTTATGGTTCAGGAGACTTAAAGTGCCAGGCCTAGTCCCTGAACAGCATGACACAAGATACACTGATTTTCAAAGTCTTTTCCTGTGGTCCCTTTTCTCCTCCTGTGCTTTCCCATGTCAGAGTCTCTGCTCATTCCATGAGGGAAGGAGAAGAGAAGGAGAGATGGAGGCAGCAGATTGCTGCTGGACCATGCAAAATATACTTGCTCCCTCTTCTTTCTTCCCAGTCAAACCTTTCCCCTGCACTTTTAAAAAGTGGTGAGCTGAAGGCATTATTTCAGAGAGCCCATCCTTGAGTCACCAAGCAGTGTGCATTCCGCTTAGGTATATCTAGACTAACATGGAAAAGACAATATTTTGCAATTGTCTGCTCAGGATCACCTGTGCAATGAATTTCTAGATATTGTTATGTGCTCTAAAAAAATGTAAAAGCTGTCTGTAATTTTAATTTTTTTTATTTTTTTCAGAAGAGATGCTCATAACAGTGGCTTTGCCTAGAATTTCTCTGGGCTGTCCTGGGCACATGGAGAAAGAAGCAATAGTTGTCTAAATACAAGCATAATGATTTGTCCTATGTCCTCTTTAATGTGAGTTCAATGAAGATAGGAACAACATCATCACAATCTGAAGTCAAACCAAGAGGTAATACCCAGGGAGCCTTGACCTGAATCTTATTGGTATCTTTTTTTTTTTTTTTTAGTCGTGAGTTATTTTCAGCTTCAGTGGATTTTTAGAATGAAAAGATTGTAATGAATGAAAATTTTAAAAAGTGGTCATTGGCCATTTCTAATACATTCCTAATTCTGAATTGGTTTCAGACATTCAATCAAACACATCACATCTGTGATTTTTGTGGAGCAAAATTCTTTAAGTATCTGTTTGTCTGTATTAAACATTTTTAACTGTTCTTCCCAAGCTATTTTCCACCTTGAAGGAACATTGATCAAAGTAATGGAATTGGCACCAAAGCAAGCATTGCTGTGACTTGTTCCATCAACTGGTTTACACACGTTACCTGTGTAGAAATTAGTTGTGATTTTTTTAAACACTGAGACATGAAAAACCTGTATCTGTAAGTAGCATTTGCTATGTAGGAAAAGTCTTCTCTGATGCTTCCTAATACAAAGAAAAAGACTTTTTCTCTTAACAGCCACACAGTCACCAGCAAGGCAGTATGTGGGATATAGGGTATCTTCAGAACATATTACAGCAAGTCTGAAAGAAGACAGACTTAGGCTGATGGTTCTTATCAGTCTAATTTTGGACATCTTTTAATTAAGATGATGATTATGACTAGATTTCCAGAGGCATTACCAGACCAGTAAACTTACTGAAATTGTATATTAAGTTCTCACGAGAGATCTTGAACAGTTTTACTGGCAGTGGGTGTTTCAGTCATCCAAGTCTGTTAGAATAGCAAGTCAAATATTCATCTTTCTGCTTTGCATTTGAATTTTCCAAGTGGGCTACATCTAAAGTAGGATGTGGAATTTTAGAAAGTTCATTTGCAATATGTTATTCCAAAGCACTGCAGTGGATTGGTGGCATGTATAGGTGCATGTGGACCCACACAAACTTGCACATGTGGCTGGGTGGCATCAAAAACCCTTTGTATCAATGATCAAGCAAATAATCATTTTCCTCTGGCATAAAAAGAAAAAGGTTGACATTAGAAATTCTCCTGTTATGAAGCATCTATCTAACATATATAAGTGGCATCTGTGCCAGCAGGCTTAAAGGCTCTGGAAGATATTTGAGACACAAACTCTGAGTTGTTGAGGAAATTTGGTCACATCTGTGAAGCAAAACCTTATTTACAAGTTTCAAGTAGGTGAACTCAATCCACTTTCTCTGTAAAAATTTTGTTGCAAACCAGACTCTGCAAGGCTAGTGCAGTCTTGCATAAAATAGTTTCCTCTTCTAGTTCTAAAATAAACTGTTCCTTTCCACACATACAACAGCATTACTTGCTTGACGGACAAGATACTCGTCTCTGGATCTGCATGTCTCTGTGGAGTTTAACGAGATGCAGCCATGTATAAAAGCTGCAAATCTGTTCTGTGAACTGCAGTCTGGCAGAAATCTGTATTTGTATCTTCGTATCTTCTTAGCTCAGCCTGAATGAGGAAAATTAAGAAAACTTGTGAAACGAGTCTTATACTTCATGGTGACCAGATTGGTTGGAAACACTGTTGAGTTTTATGGGTTTTTATAGACCATTTAAGACATATCAATTCACCTGGATGGAGCTGTCATTCACCCCCCAGCATATAAAACAAGTCATAAACAGCCTATCTTCCTTCAATTAATTTTGATTTTAAATAAATTGAAAAAAATTCTAAGAAGGAAGTTCAGACATATCCTTCACTGTCTTGAGAGGTGATGCCATTATGTCTGCAATGCCACTAGTGAATCAAAAGTGCTTCTTAGTTCCCCTCTCTTAGGCTGTTGCTGGTTAAAAGCATACTTTTGATTTACCATTTGAGGTGAAGAACATTGTTCTTTTTACATATATCTGTTCAGCTCTGTGATAAATGGCCCTTAAGATTCTACTATTTACTGGTTACTGACCTGATGTGTGTTTATTTTTTAGTCCTTTACTTCCATGACCATTATTTTTTATTTAGACACATTTTCTTTTGTCCCTTTGTTTCACCTGCCTTTAATAGACTGCTATCATTATCTTTAAATAGATGTCAGATGAGCTCCTCTCTACAGGAAAAGTGCTTTTAATCTTCATTTCACACTGCAGCCTCTGGCTCTTTCTTATCTACCCTGCAAAGACAACAATACTGGAAGACTTCTAGGCTCATGTCTCTTTTAAGGGCACTGATGGACTCTGTACTCTGTTAGGATGCTTTTTCATGCTTCTGTCATCCTTTTCCACTGAAAAATTGACATGACAAGAATTTGTAAGGACTGTGGTGTTTTAAGGGGCCTTTATCTCTTATATTCTTTGATTCCTGTGGAGTTTCAGAAATGGTTGGGCTGTGATGAAATATGCCTAGGCAGAAGCTGAATAACCAAATGTTCTGAGTTACATTCTAACATCCACTAAGTGAAACTGTGCATCCTTTCATCTATATAAAATAAAATAAAAAAAGACTGAAATCTGATTAATATTCTCTTGATCTGGAAACCTGCACAAATACCATGAAATCTGAAGGATTCTGACCTTTGAGTCCTCCACAAGCTCTTAGTAAGCTAGGAGGTGACAATGTGTCCTGAAATCCAGTGTTAAAGGATGTGACCCATAAAATCATTGCGTTCCCTTTCAGTGTGACATTTTACTTCATACATTCAGGCTGAGAAATGGGATTGAATACATGATTATTACATGATGAATCCCTTGTTGTGGTTTAAACCCAACAGGCAGCTCACTGGTCACTCCCCCCACAGTAGGATGAGGGAGAGAATCAAAGGGCAAAAGTTAGAAACCCGGTGGGTCTGATAGGTAAAACAGAAGTAGTGTGGGCAAGCAAGGTACACAATTCACAACCTCCCAAGGACAGGCAGGTGTTCAGCCATCTCCAGGAAAACAGGGCTCCATCTTGGTTGATGGTTAGTTGGGAACACAAACACTGCCATTTTGAATGCCCCTAATTTGTCTTTCTTGTATAGTATGGAATATCCTGTGGTCAGCTGGGGTCAGCTGTCCTGGCTCTGTCCCCTGCCAACTCCTTGTGCAGCCCCAGCCTCCTTGCTGCTGAGGTGGGGTGAGCAGCTGAAAAGGCCTTGCCTCTGTGTAAGCTCTGCTCAGCAAAAATTACTGTGTCATCCCTACTGTTTTCATGACATGCAGGCTACTATGAAGGAAATTTAGCCAAAACCAGTGCATCCCTGATCACTCAGAGATCCTCTGATGCTGCATGCACAAGGACTTCCCAATGCACTGGCCAGGTGTCTGCTGGAGCTGTGTTGGCTGGTCAGCAGTGCCAGACAGCTTGTGCAGCTCTGCTTGTGTGGGAATGGCAGGAATTCCCAGCCCTCCTGCTGCTGGAAAGGGACAAGGGGTGCAGAGGGGCTGCCGTGTTTCAGGCCACTTCTCTAACTCTGCCTTCATGACTGAGATGGTGATGTGGGTTCTGTCTTTGAAAGAACCTGTCTGTAGTCCTTCCTTAGTCCTTCCTAGTCCTTCCTTGGTCATTGATTCTTTCTACCTGTCACTTTTATGTGCGGCTACACTGTGAGCAGACAGAGCCCACTTGCACTCTCAGAGGTCCTTGCTGGGGTGTGCAGGGCTTGGAATGGGAGCACATGGCTGTGGGTGCACAGTGGTGGAACTCAGGTCTTCATGCAGGTGTAGGACCTCATGCTAGGTCATCCAGAATATACAACCTCCAGGGAAACAGCCCTAGGATCACCCTGGTGCATACCAACATTTCCTCAAACCCATGGCACATTTATATGACCAAAGACTTTGTCCTGAAAACTGACATACATTGTTATTTTCACAGTATCAAGAAGTTAGGAAGACCATAAAGTACAGGAAATATCCACTGCAGAGCAGAAAATAGACAAAGAAATGAAAGCATGATCCAACCTCATACAGCTCAGTATCACAATTATCCTGGTGATCACCATCAAAACTATGCTGAAGAAGTCAAATTACAGAAAGCAGCAATTCTCCTGCATTCTGTACTCTGATTTCATCATGCTTCTGGTCACTTTACTAATTCTCTGTGACTTCTGCATTTCCCTACTGCTTATAAACTCTGATCTTTCCTTTGCAGAAATATTTTTTCAAAATTCAATACCTGGTCTAACAATTGTAGTAAATGAACTTTTCAGCTTATTTTTACTTTAAAAGTGCAATCTGCATTGGCAAGAGATGACTTAGTAGTTTTAACCCAGGTTCTCAGAAGCATAAATTAAAGTGGAAAAACATAAATTCTTTAATTCTTTAAGTCTGGAAACTTGCTCAGCGTGGGTTTTTCTAACTGGTTTTCCTTGGCTGTTGAATTGATTAGATTATTATATTACAATTTCATGAATAATGTGATGTAATTTGGATCAAAAATCAGATGAGAGCTTCTTGGAGAACAGTTGCATTGAAAGCCTGAGAGGAAAAACCTGTCTTCTGAAAGAGGCTTTTCTGCTCAAATAAACAGTAGTTTAGATCTGGCATTCCTGGAGATGTAAAAGAGCACAGGACTGCTGAGATGTGCACTGCAATTTTCCTCCCACTCCGTCTGTGACTTAGTTTACAAGAATGCGTTGTACTCACAAACACAATTCTTGGTTCTCTCTCCACAAACATTTTGAGGATCTGTTTTTCACATATTATTTGCTTCGGTGTCCTTAATAATGAATGTGAGGTTTCTTTTGAGCCTGGGAATGATCTTCAGTATCAGAGGTTTTCTCTGCTGCCTAGTAAGCAGTGAGATGGTCACAAGTCTTACTGCTGTGCTGCATGTCCTCTAAAATGGTACTGTTATTGTTCTTTTTTTTTTTTTTTTTAAATATTAATTTGAAGGGAAGGGAAGGTTGTTAAAGGCTGTTTTTGCTTTTTTTATCCATGACTGAGAGCAATGATCCTTCCTGGTGTTTCCCATGTAATGCCACCAGCAATGTCTGCATGCAGCCCTTGGAAAAGGTTCATTTAAACTGAGATTACGCCATGATAGAAAGAGCTCAGGCATATGGTAATGCAAAGCACTTCTGACTTTAAATTCTAGCCAGCAGCAACATTGTCTGAGGCTTAATTTTATTATTTAAAAAGCCACAAAATCTCTCATGTGAATACAGGCAGATATTATACAATTGTTAATTTTAATTTATATCTACTTAACCAAACAAAGGGTGGCCTTGTTGGTTTACATGAAAAACAGATTTGAACATATGAAAACACTGGGGATACACGGCTGCAAGACTTAAAAGATATAATCTGATTTTTTTCTTTCTTGAAACATCTGTCTTTGGGAAACATTTCAATCAATAAATGTCCCAGGACCTCAAAGAGAAAAACATTAGTTTTCATGAGGAATATTTAAATAACAGGTTCATCCTTACATTTCTTACGAGGTCTTAAAACCTGAAAGCAAGAAATGGATTTTTAATGTTTATTGTCAAAGAAAATGTTGTTCTTTAAAGTAACGATTTAAGGAAAATCTGAAATGACACTCTTTTTATTTTTCCTAGGGCCAGATGAAGAATGTATATCCATGTAAAAACGAAAATAGACAATCTGTGTGTAATGAATATAAATTTTATCCTAAACCAGTAGAAGCAAATTAAATATTGTAACATTTAGCACTTCTGCAAAGATATATGCTATCAAATTTACAGTGCAATATAAATGTTCATAAAGAAGATTATTCTTCCAATTTTGAAACCCAGAAATAAAAATTAAAATTAAATGAGCCTAAAATGAACATTGATTACAGTATTTTTTCTGCCCCACTTAATTCATTCTGCTAAACCTAAGGTTCTTAGGACTCTTATTTCAGGGGGAAAAGTTGCTTCTTCTGTGCTACTTTTAAATTGTACGATAGCCATGGTTCTGGAGGGCAAAGTGGGGTTTTTTAAGGGTTAAGACCTGAAGTAAAGGGAACTTCAGAGACCTTTTTGTACACCTTAAGGTACTGGGTACTGTGGTGTTGGGGGTGCATTGGGTCCCACTGGAACCTCTTTTCATGTGGGCTTCATGTTCTAGCAGTACATTCCCCCCCCGCACTTCAAGGTGCCTCAGCAGGTCATGTAGACCTCCAGGAATTAGCTTTATTCATCTTTGCTGTTAAAGGCAGTGTAACTCCAGAGCACAGAGAGCTAAGGGGGTCAGTAATGACACAGCAGCAGCACTTGGCACATGCCCTGAGCCCTGTTCCACAGCTACATTTTTCACCTGATCTCACTACATGAACACAGTTTGGGTGTGCACAAAACAGAGATTCTGAGAGTTAAGGGTGCTTATGTGCACAAAAAAAAAGTAGATTTGATCCACATCTCATATATCTTGGATTAATGTATCATTTATTGCTTCTTTTATTAAAGGGAAAGAAAAAACCAACTCTAGAAAACCACATGCCAAAGCCCTCATTACCAGTTACCAATATTCAGGCAGTGAATTGCTCCCCAGGCACCAATGCTTCCTTTAAAATTTTCAATTTATAATGAAGAGATGAGCTTTTCCACTTGTTGAAAAAACCCTTCTCTTGACATTAAACTTGACCTGGTATTCTAAAGTGAACTCAGGAAAAGAGGCTGAATCTGAAGCAATTTTACTTCTTTGGAGGTAATGAACCCAAGCAGGGCATCATTGCTAAGTTTATACTAAAAAAATGAGAGAAGCTGGGGATCCTCTGGTACTGCTTCATGTCATGATGGAGGGGACAATTGCCAGATGAAAAGAAAGCTCTTACTGAGGCACATGAATCTGTGCCCTTTAGACAAATTTTCAGAACTGGGAAGACAGTGGCAAATTCCATGTGAGCATAATGTGGTAGCAAGAACTGCAGCCACATGTTTAATGTCAGTTCAGATGTCCCTTTTGAGATGCACTATGTAGTTTCATGATTGAAATAAATATGTACATGGACCCTGTTGCCTTGAGCTTTGGTTTTATCAGTTACATGAATGAGAATTACTACTTTTTTCACTTGACTACCTTATTTCCACTTTGTATGTCTTGCAAATCACTAAATAATTTGGAGTATTGCAGCATTAGACCCAGGGATTTTATTTTTTCACTGCACCACTTTTGGGTAATTATTTGGCTGAGTTAAAGCAGAGTTTTCCCATAGACAATGAAATGCTCAATGTGGCTGCCTGACAAGGTCATGCATGGAGTAGTAATTTGCATGGAGCTGGCAGAAGTACATGCCTTTCTAGGGCATAAACAAGCTTTGAGAATGCCAAAAATGATACAAGAAAAATAATTATAACTTGAATCAAACCAGCTTGTTTCTTTTAACCTTTCCACAGACTCAGCTAATTTATTGAACTCTGGGCATTGCAGTTAGAGCTCCAAAGAGCTTTTCTGTTCCATTTTGCTGCACTCCACTGCATGAATGATCAGGGAATGTAGCAGTGCCCTTGATTCAGATGTTTACAAATCACAGACCTGTGGTATTTGACTATCTTATCAGCACACATGATGCAGATAGAAACCTGTTCAGAGTCATGAAAGCACAAAGAGATTCCGCCTGAATTAAAATACTTCACAAATTGCAGGGCTGTCTTTCAAAAGCCATAAGATATTGCTTTTTTTTTCTTTTAAAAGAATCTCTACTACCTGCTAACATAAAATTTCTAATACTTCTGATCATAAAGTTACATGAGAAAGCAAATATAAATCAAATCTCTGCATGAGAAAGCAAATAGAAATCAAATTTTTAGCTAACAGTTAAAAAACACCAAAAATATTTCATCTGACCCTGGTAAGATACTGCAGCAAATATTGTGGCAAAGAACTATTATTCTATTTTCTGTAGAAAGGAATAATAAATTAGATGCCAGGGTGGTATTTTGATAACCATGAACCTATGATTGGCTCTGCCCTATGACTATTTCAATGAGTTGTTTGGTGTTGTTTTATTTGTGTGACTGTATTAAGGTCTTTCTTTTAATATACTTAGGCATCCTTGAATCCGAAAAAACCAAATTTTATGGTATGTTTGTAAAATCCATGCCATATATAGCATATTGATAATATTATAGTTTATATTATATCCTTCATAGACAGTCCTGTCTGATTTGACTTACACATCATCCTGGTGAAATGTTGGGCAAATTTGTAATGAAGGTGTTGTCCTGGAACTGGCATGGTGCAGGAGACACTGGAACACACTTCTGTGCCAGTGAAATCATCTATGCCATGGATAATTTGCTTCAGTTTGGGCTGGGGTGGTAGTGAACTATGGCATGACTCAATTTCACCCTGCCTGATGTATGGCAGAAAGATTAACTTCAGGCTCCTGTGAGGTTCTCAGTGCCTGATGTGATACACATACAGATGCTGACAATGGCCTGCATCAGATTGTCAGAATAATGTCTCTAACCTGTGTCATGTAAATAAAACTGATGGAATCTCTAACCAGGTCTTGAACCAAGAAAACATAGATTAGGTCTGGCAGACAGACAAAGTGTTAAAACTGTGTTCTAAGGGTAGGGGGCATCATAGAAAATATGTGATGATCCTGGATGAAATGAAGAATTCCAGGCCTGAGCATCAACT
This sequence comes from Agelaius tricolor, assembly GCF_023055355.1. NCBI lineage: Eukaryota > Metazoa > Chordata > Aves > Passeriformes > Icteridae > Agelaius > Agelaius tricolor. The sequence goes on from NW_027269263.1 coordinate 58,696,528, forward strand.
TTGCAGAGCTTTCTGCATATTATTAGTATTGTATTTTCTTCTACATGTATTTTCTTCTACAATGTAAATTTTTTCCACTAAGCTTACGGAGAAAATGTTCTGTATACATCTGCAGGCAGGGAAGAGAAATTATGGAAGAGAAAGCCTGATTACTTCTACTTCCCCGTGGAGACAAAGGCTGAAGCATTCAACCATCAAAATAGTTCTGTGGTATAAAGGAGATTAGCATGAAATCTCTTGTCAATAGACATATACATACAGGAAAGCAATTTAATGTGTCCTCATTTGCTAGCATATTGAATTAGACAGGGAATTTTGGCATTCACTGAGAGCAAGTAAATGCTTTCCATGGGCTGATGAGAGTATATTATTGATCAATTGGACACGTTTGTCTATAAAACAATGGTCTCAATCCTTTTGCAGAGACAGATGAATTTAATGTGAACATGCAGAATCAAGTCAGAAATGTGACAATCTGTCAATGTGATGATGAGTTCTTTTCAGTTCAGGCTTTGACTGGCAAAGCATGATGTGTAGGGTGGTCAAAGAAAGAAAAAAATACCAATCACTTGCTTATGAAAGGTCATTGAGGGCAGGTTTGCAAATGTTCAGCTGGGGAGAGCTGAGAGATCTGTGAAACACCATGGTAGTGGTCTGCTGCAGAGCTGGATGGGCACCAGTCATTAAAATCCCTGCTAGTAAAGAAATCCCTGTTATGAATGATTTTTTGGGACTTAGAAATATTTCATACATTAATTGAAAATTAATGTTCATGTAACCAAAATGCTTTTTTTTTCTAGGAGTGTTTGTGGCTCTGAAAACATCAAGAATTTTACCTAAAATAAGAAAATTTGAAATGCCACATCTGAAAAATGTTACTGATAATTTGATATTATTTTAAATGCTCTTTTTCAGAGACAGAAGTTGACATTAAGTAAAAATGACTTTTCACTTTTGGCTTCTTTGCCTAAATATTGATTGATGACCTTTCTGATGGTTTATTTTAAATTTTCACAAAGAAATATTTCCCTCTGCATAGTGCAAATATAAAATATACATGCATAGATCTGAATTTTCTGGACATCTTTGCTAAAGCTCCTACTATATTCCAGGCAGAATTGGTGTGAGCAATTACCAAGACTGAACTGCATGCTTAAAAGAAAATCTGACTTCGCATACAGATATTCCATGGAGATTTTTGTCCTATCTATGGGTATATTTATATCTATATAATTTCAAGGATCTATTTCTATATATATCTGTATGTATTCCTGAGAGCCAGCATGAATATGGAGGCTTGTGTGCATACATCACTTTGATGAGCTGAACATACTGTATGGAGAACATAAGTCTCCAAGTAGAGACACAGTAATTGTAATAGAGGGTAGAGCAGGTCAGTGTAAGATTTAACATTTTGTATGAGTCAGCTTCAGCTGCTCTCCAAATAAAGAAGAGCTGGTAACTGCTTTGTCCTGTTAGCAATCCAAGAGAATCCCTGCTACCTTTTACTTGACAAGATATTGAATCTCCTGCAGGGCTGTGATTTACTCCTGTGCTGCCAGCTCTGATTTACTCACGGCTGCCGGATCATTCCCATCCCCTCTGTGTTTGGTGTGACAGGGACGAGGGGCAGGAGCTCTGGACAGGAGCAGAGCTGGATGGGAACTCCTGGGCAGCCCCAGCACCAGGGATGGGTGGAACGTGGGCTGGGGGTGGGACTCAGCCTATGGACAGGAGGGACAGGGCTCTGGTGGGGCTGGAGATGCGTCCTGTGGCCTTTCTGGGGCTGGGACTGATGGTCCTGGGGCTGGATGGTTCTATATGGGTGATATTTCTGCCCGACGTCCAGGAGGAATGATGAGGAGGACTCCCATCTTATCAGAAGGCTAATTAATTACTTTATTGTACTATATTACTCTATATTATATTACACTATGTTACATTACATCTAAACTGAATCTGCCAAGCACTCAACTCAGCTCCACTGCACAGCATCTCGCGACTGTCAGCCGACAGTCCCAAAACAAACGCACCTGGATCAAGCAAATTCCTTCAGGTAAACAATCTTCCTCAGTGTGTTCCACTTGTGACCAACACAGGAGCAGTAAATGAGATAAGAATTGTTTGGATCATTCTTTGCTTCTCTCACTGCTTCTCCCAGGTTCAGAGAATGTGAATGCCATAGTCCTAGGCTCTGGGCAGGAACAGCAGGACACGTGTGTGCACTCTGGCACTGACAGAAAACATGACAGATATTTTGGGCCAGTATCTGCAGCCCCTGTTCCACAGAAATCCTGGTCTGCATAGCAGTGCAAAGGGAGTTTCTCAGATTTTTACATGACCTGAAATAAGAAGCTGTGATATCTCACCTACATAGCTGATTGAAAAACAGCCATGCTCCTCAAATCCTTCCTCTGTGGCTTGATCAAGCAACAGATCTCTCTCTCTCTGATCAAGCAACTCTCCCTGAGCTTTCCCCACTTCTCATCTGAAAGAGATTCTTGTAACAAATGCATTAAAATTTATTGATTTGATCTCATGGTTCTTTGGCACAAAAGGATCCTGATGTGTTCAGCTATTACTTTTTTATTAGCTACATCTGTATGCATATGACAAATTCCTTGGAGGCTTTATATATCACCTTTTAAAAAAACATCTGTCCATTTTACCACAGCTTCACACTTTGGAAAAAACCTGAATTTAGAGTGAGTCAAACAGACTCAGGATTTCTTTGTGTGAGGACTCTCAGGGCTATTATTTCAAATCAAAACCATGATTTTAAAGAAAATGAAAGCTATGAATCCATGATTTAGCATCTTTATTCAGAATTCAAATGTTAGCAATTTTTTTTTTTCACTGTTTTCAGTTTGAAAGTGAATTAAAGTACTTGCTCAGGTTTAGGGCCTTTTAACTAACAAATGTTCAACCTAAACTCATATTAGAGTTTAGAGACATGGACACTTTTAGAGTGTCAACCTAAACTCATATTAGAGTTTGAGACATGGACACTTTTAGAGTGTCCATGTCTCAAACAAACAAAAGAAAGGCAATAATTTTTATAGATATAAGTTGATTTTACCATATACAGTGGGAAAAGTCCTTAGTCAATTTTTTTGCTGCTTCAGTCAGAGAAGAAATGTACATGCTGTTATTTTTTTCTGGGAAACTGAATATATTTCCAGTAAAATTGATTTACTAAGTGAAAGCTTGAGTGAAAGAGTATCTATGGGATTTTCTAAGTAAAAGAAAGGAAATTTCAAATATTTATATATACTATAGATATTTAGAAACTCCTGTTCCCAACCCCTGTCTTTTGATTCATTCTGTGTTAGCCTGATTTTCAATATCTTCAGATTTTTAATTTCTTTCATTCCCTATGGTGTTGCACAAGCAGACAGGGTACTTGCTGAATCCCTGCCTCTGAGAAGCTCTGTGCAGCTCTTTACTCTTTTTCAGGAGTATCCTATTTAAAGGATAAAATAACCCAGACATTAGACATTTTCATATATAAATTTTGTTCTTTTTCCTCAGCATGATACACTTCTCTGTATGGCTAACTATATAAAATGTTGCCCTTAAAAACTCTGTGAAATTTAGCATAGATAAATTTCATATAATTTTAGTGCCCCAAAAGTGCACATAGGAGGGTTGTTTTCTGCTGAAGCACACAAGAAAGCTGAAATGAACTTGAAAGTGATATGGGCTCTTGGCTTCATGAAAGAAAATGAAACGAGATGTTTAGATTGGTCTCTCCTGAATTGCTGGATGTCATGCCTGGGTCAATAAAGCTTACAGCCTGAGTTTTTTACCGCAGTCATGAATTTGTGATTAGGTCAGCAATGAGGTAGAGTGAGGTAGAGTGGGTCTGAGCAAAGGAGTGTTCAGTTTTAGATCCCATTGCCCATCTGCCCCTCTAGGCAGAAAAAGATAGACCATCACTTAAATTGCACTCTGTGACCTAATACTTTTGTGAGAGACACTTCCCTCAGATTTATTCTGCTAATTTCTTGTTCTGATACTTGTGACACATAGTTCTGTTCCACTTAGGAGACTGGCAAAAGCAGAATGTTATGGAAGCTTATGAACAAAAGATCTATACTATGCTTATCAATTACCAGTTTCTGGTGGCTTCTCATGGATATGGCTGCCTGTGGCTTATCTGTCCACAGAGCATCTTCAGAACACTGGACTCAGTCAGCCTTGGAGTGCACAGTCATGGTGATCTTGGATGGGCTCAGATTCATGATTGACTGAGCATCTAGCACATTGTGCACTGAGCTCAGCACTTGTCTGACTGAGCACCCCTTTCCTGAGCAGAAGCTGGAATTTTTGCAGTTCACTGGGAAAAGCCCACAGGAAAAAATATGAGGTTTGGCATGACCTTCACCTCAAACTTTTTTTAGCTCATAACTCATTGATCACAGTACAGCCATGTGGAGTATCTGACATATAACCCAAAAAGAGTAATGGGTCAGCAGATACGATGAGATTTTCACAGGTCTCACAAGCAAACAGGTGTTAAATTCTGTCTGAAGATTAAAGGAATTTACATGCTTAGTTAGTTAGTTAGTGTAGATACTCTTACACCACCATGAGGTGCTTTTTAGCAGTAGCATTTAATAAAATGAGAAAAGGGGCTCTACTTTTGGTTTGGTATAACTCTATGCTAATAGCCAGTTTTAGCATTTTAAATATATCAAAAGAATTCAAAACCCCCACAAACTATTAATCAGACTCACAATGGAGGTGAAGACAGAAATACCTATGAGCATGTCTTAGGCATTTGATTTTCTGTCTGATAGGCTTGGACAGTTATAACCTTCCTGTTGGGGAAGATGAAACAGGAAAGCGTTGTAAATATGAATGCCTGGCAAAAGATTTTGAGAATATAGAAACTATAAGCGAGATTGAAATGAAAGCAAGCTTCGAGTTACCTTAGTTACTGAACAATGGGAAAACAACGGTATGGCCAGCTGAAGGTAATCCCCTTTTGATGAAACAAGACCCTCTGCTTGCAGGCAGGTCCAAGGGTCAGAGCAGACCCTGCCAGCTTGGCAGAAGGGGTCCAAAGAGGAGTTTTTAGGGTTTAAAATGTAGCACAGTATGGTAATGTAAGGATTCTTATAGGCTGTATGGAAATGCTGTAGGATTTGTATCTTGTACTAGATTGGTTAAGTGAGAATCAGAATATTCAACACAGAAGATGATTTATTGTATTGTAACAGGAATCTCGGTCTCTTAACCTTTTACCCTCTCATCCTCTCTGCCCCTCTCTTCTCTCGGGCCTGCTCCGAGCTGCAGCTGGCAGCTCCCAGCAGGGCCCTGCACCCAGGCCCTTTGCAATAAACCTCAAGTTCCACGACCTGGCTTCAGAGATCTCTCGTCTCTGTCTGTCCTGACCATGCTGCCCCCCGTCAGTCCTACACCTTCCCTGCTTGTGTTCTGAATTGTGAGAGCAAGAGCAATTCCTGGAGCCAAAGATCTACATTAGTATGTCAGTATCCCAAGGTACCTATCCTTTTACCATGGCTAATGGTAAAGATTGGCATAATGATAGCCCTGAGCAAAGTTTTCCCTCTATGAGCCCCATCCAAACGTCCCACCATCATTCACTGAAGTGTTTCCACATAAAGTGCTGAAGTATCATCCCCTCCTCAGCTCTGCTTGACAGATGAGTTTGACCATGGTCACACAGAGGGTGTAGAGCAGAATATTCCCCAAGGCCATCCTTCCTCCTACAGGATCTCACACTTTAATCAAGCACAGCTACACTCCTTTGCAAGACTCTTCAGGAAAATGCATCTGCACTGCACTTGCCATGAGTATCAGCAGACTGTCCCAGAGAGCCAGGCTGCCATCCTGAATAAGTTCAAGAAATGCCACATAAATTTCACTTAAAAGTATTCCAAGGTATCGAAGTGGTTTTCATAACAGCTAAGGACAGTCATTCTGGTTCTTAAGTGTGTGACAAGGAAAAATTGGCTAAAGGTGTGTGACAGCTGCTGGCAAACTCATTCAAACTGACAAAGCTCTTGAAGTAACTGCCTGCAGTGAAGAGGTTCACTGCAAAAGCAATCACTTTTAATTTTAAGAATTTCCCTGGCTCATAATTTTGTTCTGTTCTGAGTCAGATTTCTTAAATCAAGGACACATTATATTTTAGACTGTAAAGGTATGTCAGATCTATCCCAGTTTTTTAGCTGAAAGGTTTTCTGGCAAAATTATTTTTCCAGTTGCAGTGTTCTCATAAAATTTGGGGAGAAATATAAAGGAAAAAAGAGAAGAAAACAAATGGGTGAATGGTTTTATTTCTCTGGCTTATTCTTTATACTCAGTCCATCTGCTTAAGTTTTGAAATTTGCATTTTTACATGTGTCTGAAGTGCCAGATTCACATGTTATAGAGTTTAATGAAAGTTTGATGCCTGAGAGTATTTCTGAACTGTTTATCCTTTACACAACAAATTTTTAATTTGCTTTCTACAAGACAAGGTATTGTTGCCTCATTATGTCATTTGTCAATGTTGACCTGCTCTACCCAAAACACCAGGTAGATTTTTCAGTTTGAACTCTGCATTCCTACTCTATGGGACTCATCTGAGATTTTGAGAATTCATCTACAGGGTCTGTAATTATATCTTTAAAATCTGTACTGATAGTTACAAGGTATTTAAGACCAGTTTTAAAAACTTGGATCTTGGTTTATCATTGCTAACAAACTTTGAAGTCATCTCAGAAAAGTTCAGAACCTTTAAGCCTGTAATCTCTTGAACAAAACCATGAAATAATATTTCTCTGGATTCTTGCTATTCAGATTGACATAAAGTTGAATTACCCATCAATCAAGTGCAGAGAGAGATACTCCTCAGAGTAACAGATATTCTGCATTTATTTTTGTGATTAATCACAGCAGAAGTGCTAGTGATTTTAGAAAATGCAAAAGTGTACACATACAAACCAGTATGTAGAGAAAGTCTTGGGAACAGCAGTGACTGGCATGCACCAAACAATGCTTGAAGCACCATAAATAGCAACAAAAAAGAAAAAGTCAAATGCAATATTAAGATGTAACAGGTGGATCATATGATCATTAGGGATTCTTCAAGATGCTGGAGAAAAACCCCTCTAAAATATTATTTTTTAAGAAGTTAAATCAAAATCTGGATCAGAAACACAACAGTTACTGGAGGATCAGCAGAATGGAGAGGCTTTTCATAAAAAGTTACTAAAAAAGCTTTGCTTGTTAAGTCCATCAGATGAAGTCTCAGAGAGAGGATATGATTGCTCTATAAAGATCCTTGATGGGTAAGCATCAGGAAGGAGAAAAACTATTTATGGTAAAGGACAGTGCTGACACAAGAACAAATGCATATAAACTAGCTATGGATGCAATTAGGCTGGATATGAGGAGATTTTTAACCATGAGAGAAACAAGAATTGGAAACAGCCTTCCAATCAGAAGTGTAAGGGTATAAAACCTAATTGACTCTAAGACAGAGTGACATATTGGTTTCTGAAAAGAATAATACAATATGTGTCATCAAACAACTACAGGAGCCAGTCTTGTTCCCTTATTGCTATGCATAGGCATATGTGTTAGTTTACAAAATGTGTAGAGAATTCATGTTTCTGCATTTTAAAAATTTTAAAATCATTATCCTCATGTAATTTTAATCCATTACTACCGTGTCTGTACAGTACCTTTCAAACTGAGTAGGATTCATTTTGACATGGTGAAAGTGATTAGTCATCAAAATAGTTTTACGAAATAACTAATCAAATGGGATGATGTGACTAGCACATAATCACTTTCCATTTGAAACTCAAAGCTCATCTGTCACAACAGATAAAACTGAGAAACAGAGACAGGAAAATTTGAGCAAGAGAAACCATCTTCTGATCAATGCTGTGGTGAAAGACTAGATACTCAGGCAATTAATATGTAACACATGTTAGTTTAACATGAAAATATTTTGGATGCTAAAAAATTGCACTGCAAACCTTGCAGACCTAAGGATAACTTTCTTAATGTACATCAGGACAAGTAAATCCCTATTGTTTTCCCTGAAATTTGGGATAATTAGGTGGAAAGCTGAGAAGACAGGAGGGCTGAGACTGTATTTGGTAAACAACCTGATTTGCTTTTCTGTCATCAAAGGCATCATTGTGCCTATCCCTGACTTTGTACAAATAGACTTTCATGTTCCTGTTTATTATGAATGTATTGAAATCTAAGACTGATTAAGTCCCTCTTTAAAGCTTTTAATTAAACTCTAAATTTTTATGAAAGTAAAAACCACATCTTTAGTGTGGTGGTCTGCAATGTTCTTCCTTGAAGTCTCACCTCAGTAATCCTACTTTATTACAGAAAGTAAAAATAATCATTATTGGAACTTATCTGAATTTTATACTCATCTGTGCAGTTTAGAAAAAATGATACAGACCTGCATATTTTTGATTTAAACAGCAATAAAAAATCAATACAAAATCTTTATGGACTTTAATTTAATAGATTTGTAATTACAATTGTTTACACAGACTCAAACAAACAAAAAAGCCCCTAGGCATAAGTAAAAGCTTCAGACATCTAACCAATAAGGAAAATCAACAGAAAAAACTCTACTTTGCCTCTCTTTCTGACCAAATCTGTAAGATTTCCCTTAGAGCTGCCAGATCAATAACCTCTGTATGCATGAGAAGATCTTGTAGCAGCTCTGTGAAATCAGTTCCACGCTTCATGGGAAATGCCCTTCTGGCGATGCCCTTTCCTTTAGAACAAGAGGCAATCTGTCCCTCAGCTCATTTCACCCTGGTAACTACACCTGAAGCAAATAAAGTGTTCTTCAGACAGGTTCTGTGCCATCCAAGGCATGGATTTCAGCTCCACACCTTGGGAGCAGTTTGGAGACCATGAGGCAGATGAGCACTGGCTTTGCAGTGCTGTTTTTTCCTGCACCATGGAGCCACATGTTTTGGTAGTCTAACCTGAAGGTGGTCAAGGCTGAAATAGACAAGGCAAGTCACATCTGGAATGAGTACTTTAGTGCTACCCATGCCAAAATAGCAAAATGGACTATGTCCAGACAGAGGACCAGCGTGTGCTAAGACCATCCCTGTGCTAAGGCCATCCCTGTGCTATTCACCCTCCTGTGATTAAGGGCCACAAGCTTTAAGTCAGAGTCTAGGATTGCAGCACCATTATCTCAGCTTCTCCCAATAGACTCAACTGAGTTTCAGCCTGTTCTCTAATTCTTGCCCATTTCTTGCACAGACATTGGCTAAGGCCTTACCCACTTCAATGAAATGAGATAGAACCAAAATTTTAGTGAGTGCAGACTTTAGAGCAGACACTGCACCCTAAGCCTGATGCATGGCCCCCATAGCCAGCACAAGTAAAGAAGCAGCAGAGTTACACTGCCTGCACTCCTTTGCTGGTGAGATGATTAAACCTCAGCATATTTACAAGCCTGTTGAGATCAAGAGATTTTACAGAAACTCTGGTTTTCAAAAGCTTTAGTGCTTTCTATTCATGATCTCATTTTCCATATTATTAACTGTTTCCTAATACCCAATTTTTCCCCCATAAATTATCTGATAAAAGTGAAGGAGTGGTTGTAATAGCCTCCATTGCATGAAAACCTGAAAGAACAACACATTATACTTTAATTGTTGTCTTAGCTGAGTATTCAGCAGCACTGGCTTCCATTAATAGCATCTGTACCTGGTGTCATTTCACATAGTCTTGGCATCTGAATGAGTTTTTATTTTTAATCAGCATAGACTTGTGATCAGTATTAATTTATTGATAAAATTAAGACTCAGAAAACACTATAGAGATACAGTAAAATAAAGCTGATTGTAAAGAATATTTAATCAAAATGGGTCCCATTTTAAGACTGTGTTAGCTTTCCACAGTTTAAAGCTTCACTGATTGCATTAAAATAGCTTTAGACATGTAGTGTCAGACCAGACAGAGTCATAAGTTAACTGGTTTTCTCCATCAGAAAACAAATTTCATGAAATTTTCAGGACATCATTCATTATATATTTCCTTTTGGTGTCTCCTTGAAATGCTCCACTTCAGACACTTAAAACACAATCAAGATCACATAATCTCAGAAGTATTTTCTTCCTAACTGTAAAGTCCCTGATTGTGCCCCAAGTAATGAGCCTATCAGTTTTATCTATTGATTTGATGCTAAAATGGGTAAGTAAAGTTATAAATGATACTGAAAATCACTAACACAAGGGACAGTAGAAACCCACTGTTATTTTACAAACTCTAAATTCTAAACATTTAAGTTGTCTTGCTGTGCCCCAGATTGAATACTGCTTTATAATCTCAGAGTTGGGGAATTTAGTCGGTCAAAGAAGAGTGGCTGCTTTAAGAAAACATTAGAATAGGGTTTTTTTCTCATCAGAAGGGCTCTGTCTGTTGTGTATAACTGCCAGGTTTTTACTATACTGAAGAAAACATTCTTCATGCATCAACCTGGCCAGCATTCTTTATTATACACTTCTTCCCAACACTTTGTGCAGGTAAATCAGAAGCAGATGAAGCTCTAAACACCTCTATCTGCCTTTGATTAGGCATTTTTTTCAGATTTCTCACCAGTTTGCAGGATCAAGAGCACAGAGCATCATGAAAGCTGACTCTGGCATGAAGACTGAGAAATGGCCACCATGTAAATCTCCATGGAAAGTTTTACTGTCTCAAGACCCTTCTGTCATCTACAGTTATTTGAATCTGCCATAGCTGTGTGAGATTGAATCATGACTTGGTGTTGCTGCTTTTCAAGGATTTCCTGTCTCACTGTTGTTAAGGTCTGTAGCTAGTTAATCTCCATTATGTAATAGATAAAATACATGCCTCTCCTCTTGAAAAATAACATCAGTTACAGTATTGATTTTAATCTAGCACTTTGCATTGATAAAACACCATGTTTACAAACAGGCTTTAATTGGTGTACGGAACCAAAATCTTTGAATTAGAGTTCACTAAAGCCAGTCAGTTGTTTCGGAACTGGAATAGTGGAAGTTTATTTTTTTCAAAAGCTATTTACACTACAGCCTCAAGCTCAGAAAGGCAGTAATTTCTTAAACATTGCAGACTCTATATAGCAACTAGAAGATTAATAGTAATTACTTTATTTTAGCACCAGATTATCTGCTAACACTTAAATTCTTTGGAATTACAGTTCATGCTGTGTCAAAATGAGAGGCTTTATTCCTGCTCTGGATAAGGATCATTCTCTGCACAGATTTCAGCATGGCAGATGGAAGGTATTAGATGATTCCTATACTTTATCTGTGCTGGTAGGATTTTGGTTGTGTATCAAGAAACTACCTGGACACATCCCTTTCCTTTAGAAGTGGTTGTTAAATAACAGGTTGTTGGTATTTGGTTCTTTTGGGTTGGGGTTTTTTTAATCTTCTGAGAAGCCCACGTTGCTTTGGCATCAAAATTGTCACCAAGTGGTTTTTGTGGCAATGTGTGGCAATGATCATAATTCTACTGGTGCCAGTTAAAACCATGTGAATGAAACTTGGCTGTAAACCAAGGTATATGATCTAAACATATATATCTGTAGGTGTTCATAAGCCATTATGGCATCTAAGCTCCCCTACAGAATCTTATAGCCATCAGAGACATACTTAATTCTGGGAACAGAGCTCCTTCAGCAGTTTATCTTCAAAGAAAAGTGGCTTGATTCAGTGGTCCAAATAGAGGCAGGAGGTTGCAGGGCCCTCTGTTGTGTCTGCTACCACTGTGGGGATGTCTCAGATGCCCCAGGGTATCACATCACTACACACTTATGCTTGGGCAACTAAACACCTCTGACAGTCACTGGGTTAGTTTTATAACCTTCCCCATCACTAGAGCTATCATGAGCATAAAAATTGGTCAGGTGAAGCTGTCTGGAGGTGGACTCTCTAAAAATCTGAGATAATATCCATGAAAGGCCATTACTGATTTATATTAGAACATGACATTCAGCAGAAATGTTCTTTTAAAAAAAAAAAGTCCATCTACCTTAAGAGCAGAAGGGTGTTCATATTCTTATGTAAGGGTTAAGATGGCAGAAATGGGAGGAAGGAAGAGAGAGACTGGAGGATGCCATGTGAGAATGAAGGAAAACAGAATGGAAAAAAAGTGAATGAAAATTACTCAAATCACCCTACAAGAAAACAAAGCTGCTTTTCTTCTCATTTTGCTTTTTAGATAGTTTGTGATTGTTCACAAAACATTTCAAGCAGATGGATTCTGCTAGTTTGTCTCTTGTTTTACCAGCTCTCATGTGGAGTTAAAAAATAATACTGTAAATAATAAGAAAGTTTTCATAATACAATGCCATACACATACCACTGACTTTGTTGCATATATGAAAGCTAAGTTCTGAGGAAAGAACCTGGACTTTAATGCAATATCTCAGTGTTGCTGCAATCAGTTGTGAATCTCCTCTGGATTTGACTGGGAACAGATTTTGACCTTGAAAAAATAGCTCTGTGTGTAAAAAAGTCCATCACTTAATATAGTGTTCTCAGTTATTTTATTTGAAAAATATGTGCTGCATTCATACCCCCCAAAAGAAAAGCAAACATTTTTTGCTTGTCATACTGTTTCAAATTTATATCTACACAGGAAAAAATCATATAGGAGCTGTGAATCACATTTTGAATCCAAGCCTTTAAAAGGTGGGGGAAGGGGGAAGGCTGAGCCTTCCTGGACCTGCTGTTAGCAGTTCTCATTTTCTGTAAAGTGTAATCAGTTGTGGCACCAGCAGCACAAGAGCCGGATGCCGGTGCTGGCAAAGGAGTTCCTGTTGTGCCTTATGACTGGCTAAGCATCTGAAGGGCAAAAGGAATCCTTTTGCTTTAAATATCTAACATTTATTTTAAAATTTAAACACAGAAGCTGTTCTTCTGAGAAAGGTACTAAAACTGGTAGAAGCGTGGTTTATGGTCTGTCACTGGGGATCCATGTTACTTTCCTGTAGTATGGCACATTCAGGACTAATAAGAATGCTTTTCTATTTCAGGTCTTGTGAAGCAATTTTTTAAGGCCATAAATTTTCTTGGTGATATTTTGTTTGTGCTGTCTGTAGGAAAAAGGGTACCTTTGCACGAAATACTGGATGGCCAAAGGCAAACTACAACATGAAATCCAGGGGCTGATGGGGATTAGAAGAAGGGTTTAGAAAGGGAAATCTGTGTATTTAACTTAAGAGGTGATGAAACATTCATCTAATTTATAAATATTTGATGAGTGGACTTCTGAGGTAGATAAGGAGTGTTCAGGACAGCACTGAGCAGAAGAGCTGAGAGCAGAGAAGAGTTATGCAGAGAAAGAAAAGGCTGTGATAATACATGAAAAAAGAAAACTTCCTTCATTTGAAGTCTACTCTCTTTGACTGTTGGTCTACAGAATAGTCTTCAAGGACAGCAACAGAAGTATTACTATTTTGAACTCTTTATTAACATTACTTTAAATTACAGTAGTGAGCAGACTCCAAATGAGATCAAGGTCTTTTTTACTGAGACATGGCTGAGAGCAAAATATGAGATAATCCCTGACTTGGAAATCTAATGGGATTGATAAGGCATATAAAAAAGAGAAGAAATGTAAAGGCAGGAGAGATTTCCTAAGGTTACAACCCAAATAAGTGATGGATTTACTTATTTATTCCTAATTTATCTAGTGAAATGAAGCCATGACACATAGAGTTTAAAATTACAGCTGTGTGCTAAGAGGAGATGAGCCAAACAACCCTTTCTTCTGGAAAACTCTCCCATTTGCTATAATTGACTCACATAAGCAGAGTGCACAGTGGCATTGTGAGTGCATTTTAGGTTATTACCATTTACCTCGTAATAAGATCTGTGTTAGACATTTACACTGAATACTGTAAGCTCCTCTTAACAACTTACAGCTAGTAAATACATTTCCCTCATTGTTTTCCATTGCTGAGAAATGCATGAAACTGGAATTAAGAGAAAAGTCTCTCTAGTGAGGATTGCATAACTCGAGTATCCTCAAGGCACTGCAACAACCTTTGGTTTTATGCAGATTATCTTTTCTTTAATCAACATACACTTATTTGGGAAGATCTTACAATGCTTAAAATTTTTTAGGAACCCTGGGAAGCCTTGGGAGTTTTGCCATTTTCTGTGATTGCTGAGATAAAAGCTCTGTGTGGCAGGGGGTCCATGTTTGACAATCAGAATAACCAAAAGCAGCCCATTTATGTGCTGACTCTGCACTCTTAGGAGCAACATTAATGTCAAAATATGTATTTTAACACATGTCAGAAAATGCTACTGATGTTCCTGGGCTTCTTTTTTAATGACAAAGTGCAGAATCAAGGTCCTGGCAATAAATGTAATATCATACAATAGAGTTTTCAAATACTAAAGGAAGATGCAAGAAGTAATACACCTCACAATTTGCTGATTTTTTGCACTCATTGGAGAAACAAGATAAAAAATATTTAAGAGGAGATTTTCTTATAAGAGACTGAGCATTTGCAGACTTACATAGGCTTCTGGCAAAATTGTGCAATAGCAGGTTATACTTTTATGTACAGAAATATTGTGCAATTTGTTTAAAAACTTAGTGTTTCTTAGGGTATAATTAACTTTATGAAGATAGGTTCTTTCAGGTCTTGGTCTTCATTTCTATTTCCTTACATTTTACCTTCTTTTTCTTTCATTTCTGTATCTAATTTTCTATTGTCTTTTCTGTTCTTTTAAAGAGTATTTTTTTCCTACACCTTTCCTCTGACTTTCACAGCTTGTATCTGTAGGGTTCTTCCCAGAAAACTGTGAAGGAAATCTGCACAACAGAAAATCAGGGAGTTTTAAATGAAGTAGGGTGCTGGTGGAACATTCATCACACATTTAGATAACGCTATAATATATGTCCACAAAAAAAAAAAAAAAACACCCAAAACCAACAAACTAACCCAAACTAAAAAACTGTGTTCCATAAAATCACTTTTCAGGTTTTAAGATAGCTGAAGACACCACAAACATATTGTGGGAATGAAACCCTTAAATGTAGATAAATTGTCATTCAGTAGGATTGTCTTGAGTTTATTGGAAACAAAAATCCCATGGTTTCTTTTTCCACTGTATTTCTCTTTTATTTGAGTGTAGGTCTTGAAATGTGCTTGACATCGTACAGAGGCACAGATTCTGTTGCAATGTATGTGCAGTATAAATAGCTGAGAGAAACAATACCCCCTGTAAACCATTGTCAAGGCTTCCTTCCTTCTCCCAAAGGATTTCTCCTGACTGTCCCTTTTCTCCAAGTACAAAATGTCCCTGGACAGATGTTTAAGGGTATGTTGCTTTCCTTCACCTCAGATCACCATCTGGCAGATTCCTGTTCAGCAAGACTCCACAGGAGAGGACGGACACTCAGATGGGAGCTGGCATGCTGATGGTTCTGCCTCAAAGGGACTTACCCACGTTTCTCTTCTGTTCTCTTCCCTCGCTGTTTCCTCTCCTTGAAATCACTTTCATTCACTGCTTGCATTCTTCCATTTCTCAGAGCACCTCTAGATTTGTCATTTTTCCTTTTCCTCCTCTTTTGTACCTTACACACTTGACATGAAGCAGTTTTGTTTCTAATTTTGATTACTTTTTTTTTGCTCCTTTATCTACCTGCAGATCCCCGTAATGCTGGGGAGTCCTTCAGCTCCTTTCCTCAGAGGAGACCAGGATTCAGGATGAGAAGCCTTGGACAATGCTGCAGTTGGGCAGCTGACAGTAGCCACAGCATGCACTGCTTGCCAAAGTTGCCTCCAGTTCTGATTGGGGGCTACATTTAGCAGGGATCAACTTTTGGTAATTTCAATTGAGGCTTTTAAAAACCACGTGGCATTAGTAATTATAGATGTTAATCCTTTATTTCCTTTCCAGCGCTTGTGGCTATAGATGAAACATTTTCCACAACAAAAAAAGAAGTCACATTATGAAAAATTTAGAGTCAAAGAACTAGAACTTTCAGAAAAATCCCCAAAGAAAAAAAGCTGCATGATAAGATCTTATGAGCTGATGACACAGAGCAGGATGCTGAAGAAATGTCAGCCAGTACTGCAGCTCCAGCTGCAAGTACTTGAGAACTGGAGTTCAGGGAGATTAATCCCTCATCAGAAACACAGACCCTTTATACCTCCTATAAGTGGTTGGGCCTAAAAAGAGATATTGACATCTCTGAAAAGACAGAAAATGTACAGAAAGCAAGTTGAAGAGCACTTGCCTGTGCATAAGGGTTGCAGCTGATCTGCCTGCAGTACCTTAAGTCCATCTGGCTTAGATATACAGAATACTCACAGCGACACAGTCTTTGGCAAATGGTTCTTATAGCTGTAGTGAAGCCTCAGGCATCATTGCTCATGGTACCTCAGACAGCTACCTTAGAGCTAATTACCTCTCTCTGTGTTATTGTCATGCTCTCTGAAAGAAGTCATCCATCAGGAGGTGCTTCGTGTGTCACATGAATCTTCAGTGGACTCTTCAAGGTGCCAGCCATTGTTCTACCAGACACCTGCTCCTCCTCACTGGTCTGAACAAGGGCACATGGACATCAGGGAGGCTGGGGTGGGACAGCCCTGCCCTGCCTGTGTTTTGGGTCACAATTACACTTTGCTGTTGGATGTTTCATGGGGCAGTGCTGTGCAACCGAGAGCGAGCACTGGGAGGACAGGCAGCAATTCCAGCACAGAATCCTTTGCAGTTTAGCTGTGCAGAAAGTGCCCTTTTTGCATGGCTCACCAAAATGAGGAAAACTTGTGAAATATGGTGCTGTCTCAAGATTGTTTATGTGCAAGCTCAGAAGGAAAGTGATGAGTTCCACTGGGAAAAGGCAGAACTAGGTAAGCAGGCAACGCCACTGAGGATGAAGCTGAACCTTGACAAGCACAATATAAAGCACATTGAAAGGAATGATTTAAGTTATAAGTACACACAGATGGTCCCTGAATTAGCTGCAGTCTCATGCAATAAAGAATTGGATTTTGCAGCAAACAGCTCCCAGTCTGCTCAGAGATTGGGAAAACAAAAGCATTTAGCTGCATTAAGGATGAATGAAAATTATCTGTTCAAGATCAGGGCTTGTACATACATGTTGACATATGGCAGGGATTTCCAAAGTGTTTAAATAACTGAGATTGGCAATCAGACTTTTTTTTTCCCCACATCATGTAAAAAGGAGATTAGAAAGTCTGTAGGTAATTAATTTCATGGAAATAAGGGGGAGTTTGTCAACCAAGCAAACATCTGTAAGCACCATTCTGTTTGCTCCTAGCCCTAATCAGTGGAAAATGCATTGAAAATCAGATTGCCTTTTACAGGTAATCTTTGTTACCTCTGTCTCCTATGACAGGAGAAAACCAATTTAAATTAACAGTCTGGTATAGCAAGTCTGGATTTTAGGCTGCCCTATGCAGGACAGTTGTATAGTTCAGACCATTCCCTTCTTGAGCTCCCTATGCCACTGGTTCTGGGCAGCTCCTCACTGGCTGTGGGAAGTTGAATAGCCCTGTTAGGAAATAATTTCTTTATAAAGGCTAGAGAGACAGGTGTCATCTTAAAGACTTTGAAAATTTCATTCTGAGAGGTATCTCCTTGGTTGACAGGGAACCTGAGTATTTAAGGCCGATGCGATGAATCAATCTTTTGGACCAAATACTTGTTTGTACATCTGTAGACAGTAATTTGAACACTACAGAATTCATGTGCTACTGAATCAGCAATATGTGTGGCTCAGTATCCCTAAAGATCTGAACACTGTAAAAACACTGAGTCATGAGTTTTTACTAGGGAATTTTAAGACTGGAATTCTCCTCAAGGAAACATATTTCAAATGATCAGAGGTACTGTGAAAGCAGAAAATGTGGCCAATGGATGGCTGCAGACACTGATGACCTAGATACAGCTAAAATATTAAGACCTTTATGGCTCAATACCAAATGTCAAATATGACTCATTATGACTGTGAGATCAACTTTAAGTGAAAATCCATTCAAATCAATAATCAGAACTAAAACTAGACAGGGAATGTATGAAAATAATTTCTCCTATGCAATACATGCATTAAAAGAGTTGTTTGCTTCCCTTCTGAAATCACAGATTTTCACAAGTGCTTCAAACCTGCAAGGTTAATCCGCAGCAAAGGATGACTAAGAGCCTTCAAAGAGGAGTAATTAGACAAAAAATAGTTGCACCTTAGCCCATTATTTGAAAAATAATATAAAATCCCATGTCGCAGACATCTTTTCACTAAAAATCCTTTCTTAAGATTTTTTCCCTTCTGAGGAGCTGAGGCCTCAGAAACAAAATGTAAACAATGGTTATCTGCTGCTGTGGAATGCAATAGGTGGATCTGTGATTGGTCTCCTGTAGATGTTTAGATTTGGTGACCAGTCACGGCAGAGCTGGCTATCGCTCTCTGTCCGAGCCAGCTGCCTTTGGTATCATTCTTTTCTATTCTATTCTTAGCTAGCCTTCTGAAGAAACCTTTCCTTCTATTTCTTTTTAGTATCCTTATAATGTAATATATATATATATATATATCATAAAATAATAAATCAAGCCTTCTGAACATAGAGTCAACATTCTCGTCTCTTCCCTCATCCAAGAACCCAATCCCACAGCTGATTTCCCTAACTAGTGCATTTACTACTACCCAGTAATTCTCAAGTTACCTGAGTAAATGTTCCAATAAAACATTCAAGCACAGTAAAACTAAAAAGCATACACAGCACAAAGCCTTTTTTAGATAGTCAATAATTGTATTGCATACAATTAAAAATGGGAGATGTAACTTAACTCTTACATGTGGGTGTAGGATCTGGTAGCGGACACCTGGTTTTCTACAGCTAAAATCCAGGAAGGCCTAGAAACCACAAGGAAGAGCATTTGGTATGGCAGCTCCCCACTATCATGTGTGGAAACAATCATCATTGTCAAAGTCATGTTCTGCTTTTCAGTAACCTCACATTTTGATGGCATTGTGATGTTACTTCTCAGGAGCATCCATGAATTTACTTTGATATTTTAATGAGATTATAGATTAGGATTGCTATTTGCTTTCCAGAAATAACTATTATACTGCTTTGTAGTATATTTGCACAAAATAGTGCCTTCATGCCTCCACACTTGCAGTAAAACTTCTTTCCTATGTAATCTCAAGGAACAGTGATTTTATATTAACTTAAATGGGCTCTGCTATATATATATGAATACTGTTCTGCCTCCCCAAGACTGTATGTTATTTGCAGCATGATGGCAAATATGTCTCAAAAAATAAAAACATAAAGTTGTATGTTATAAAATGAATGGGGAGAACCATGTTCTTATACATTACTCAGGTACTTCATGCTGTAAATTAGGTGGCTAACCTCACACAAATCAAATAATTGAAAATGGTATGAATCGGAATTTTCTTTTGTTTGTTAATGAACACACTTCTGAAAAAAATTTTAAAAACTTATATCCAAACTTGAGATTATTGGAATAAGTCCCAACATCACACTGCAACAGAGATATTGATAGAAGCAGAAAAAAATGAATACCAAAACACAGCAAAAGCTCAGCTCAATTTGTTTACTTGCTGGTGAGCTCAACAATTCGGGTACTTGAATACACTCCTGCTCCCAACAACTCCCACCTTTCTAATTTCTTACACTTCCCTCCCCTATTGAACAAAAAATAAAAATAAAAAAAAAGGGACAGAAAATGAGGCTTTCAGGGCCTAAGAAGCCACTCACCCTTGCTGGGGGAAGGACAAACACAGAGTAGACTTGTCTTACTCATGCAAAAAGGCACAGTCTTGCTTCCAGAACTAGTCCATAACTTCAACAGTTGCAACTTGCACAATTGTTAGAAATAGGATTTCTGAGTGATGAGCTTTGGAAGAAAGATAAGTGAGCAGAAACCTTTTTGTGCTCCCCAGAGTAATGCTGGTGACTTCTACAGGGTGACCATGAGCAATGGTGTCAGTGTGGATCTATAACTAAAAAAGCAGCAGCCAAGCACAGCCCATGCTTTTGGTTGGTTCCCCATTCCTGGTGTGTCGTGGCTGATGGACAGCACTCTGTTGGTGCTCCCTGTGCTCAGAGCCAGCTGAGCACAGCACTGCTCTCACCTGCTGGCCTTGGGCTCCACCAGTGGCCAGCTCTGTGTCCTGATGGCTTCTGGAGCAGAGCTGCTTTGTGCTGCTCTTGGCAGTGGATGCAAACACTGATGGCACCATCAGTGCCTGACTCAGTCTCTTCCTTCTCTCTCATCAGTGCAGATGTGGAACTGCACTGATGAACCTTGGTTAAACTTCCTTCTGAACCTTGGTTAAAAACATTCTGCCATCTGAACTGAATTTTTCCTGGTTCACAGCCTTGCCTGGTTTTTGGTTACCTTCATGCCTCCCAGGGAGAAAAGGGCCTCAGCCATGATCCCACTTGCTGCCTTTGAAACCACAGTGCTACAGGAAAGAGACATCCCCCAATCACTCCAGTATTCCTGGGCCATGCACAGACCAGTTACACAGTTACAGAGCTTAATTCTGTTTGTTAAATGAATTGTAACAAAAAAAAAAAAAAAAAAAAAAATTACCTAAAATGCTAAAAAAAAAAAAAAAGTGGGACTTTGCAAAGTTAAATAATGTAAACTGGGGAACCATCTGCATTAAATACACAGATGGGTTTATGAGGAACTACAGGACAGAGAGTTTTTACAATCTGTACAAATGCTTTAATCTTAAAATGAGAATCTGTGACTGCAGGTATATGGCTGAGCATAGAAACCTCAGGAGCCATAGCATTTGTAGTGGCACTTAAAGACAAAGCAGCATATCAGAAAGAGAAAACTGCCTAAAATAGATTTACCTATATAAGCTAGAACATGGCAATCTGGGGATAAAAATTTAAACACAAGCCACCTCAGCACAATGTAATATAAATACAACTTAGATCATGTTTTAGATTAATAAATGCAACAATTGGTCCTTTGATCAAAAGTAGCATATAGAAAATAAAATTGATAATAATGTTACTTTAAATGGGTGTCTCTCTTTAAAATTGCATAACAGATTAATGAAAACACCTGATAACATGTAATACACCAAATTTGTTTTTAGCAAGTTCAATGAGTCTACATCAAGATTCTTGTGAGGAAAGGAGATTGGGGATCCTTTTTAGTGTGATTGGTTTACCCAGACAGTTTTTTTCCTGCATTTTATTTGCCGATGGAAAGGTTTGCCTGAATCCCATGGCAGGAAAGTTCTGTGTGCAGTTCAGAGTTGCCCAATGCTGTGTGACTGAGACACCTTTACTTGTTTATTTAAATACACTCTTAGAGGCATGCATTGCTCAGAGTCAGTGTTTACTGTCTTTTAGTACGGCTGTGTAAGTCATCAAAAATATTTATAATAATAAGGAAGCCATGTCCAGCTATAGGATGTGGATAAAAAAAATCTTATACTCTTCATATTCTGTTGGTGACCCTGGATTTTGTTCTCTGGATGCTTCCAGATTACTGCCTTTAGTACAGATGTTATTTAATACATTCAGGCTACAGGAAGATCTTGGTGCTTTCCATGCCAAGTCAAATAAATTCAGCTACCGTGCCCAAAAGATAAAACTACTTGTACATTTGTCATCAAATAGCACTTCTGGGATCCATTAATATGGAATATGAGTCTCTTCTCCATTAATGCTGAAGGGCTTATTAGAAATTGGACTCATACAATGGCAGATACCAAACTTTGCCTTTCAAAAAGAAAGTTTATTGTTAAGACCTTAACATTAGAAGCTAAAAGCATTTATTATATACTTCGAGCTCACTCTTATAAAGTTTTTCTGAATGGCTGATACAGAACATCTCATCCAGAAACACAACTTAGCTAATGAAGAAATAAAATGACATTCACTTTTTTATTTGTAAGACATGAACTTTATTGTTGATCGCTTTTGAATTTCCTTTCTCATCTGGTATTGTTTTGGTTTGAAATTTGGTTACATTTTAATAAAGTTCTGAGGTTTGGGGTTTTTTCCCATGTTTTATTTTTGAATAATCAAGGAGCTTCTGTACTTAAAAAATTGGAAGGAAACCTCTGACTTTTACAGACAGTTCATTAAAATGCTGAGAAAAAAAGTCCAAACTTTGTTATCTGTGGTATAGTATAGACAATGAAGCAGAACAGTTGATACATACTCATAAAAATGAGGGGACTTTAAAAAAAACTATAGAAATCTCACAAAGAATAAAGAATGAACTTGAATAATGGCAATGATGACACATTTCCAACAAAGCCAAGACAATAATTGAATAGAGCAGTGGCTCTTAAATGTAATATGAATTATGGCAAGGTGGCCTAAAGTTGAATATATGGTATTGCTTATATTAGTTGAATTCAGCTTCTTGCAGGATTATCCCAGAATTGATTGGCAGACATAGGAAAAGTAATATTTATCACATAAAATTAATGAGGTGTTTGACTTGAAGAGCTGAGTTCTGCTGTAGGGTTTGAGAAAATGGTCCATGTAGAAATGTAAAGACCATGCAGCTCCACCTGACTAAACACTGAGATGCAGAAGATTTTTTTTCCAAGGTGCTGGTTTAGAAGTAGCCAATGAACTTCATATTCTGTAACATCTGTGAGCAGCCTTTTGGTAGCTCTGTGAAGTTTTGATATCTTAGTGAAAGCAATGAGAAACCCTTCTACAATACCTTCCATACACACAAAAATAATGTTTTTGTTGTCAAAGTCTGGGAATTGGAATCCCTGTGTGTGAGCTTCAAAGTTTAATTGTCCTTGTTTTTATGTTGAATGCCTACTTTTACAATACACTGTTTCAGGGAAGGCAGCCTGTTTTGCAAACATTCCTTATATATGTCCATTCTTGCTTTTTTAAATAAAATCTTTACATTTATCACATTATTTACTTTCTTGTGTTTTGCAACAGGTTATTTACATGGTCAGAATATTAGCATAAAAATATGAACCTTTTGCAGAAATAAAAAAGCATTTCTGTTATCTGAAAGGTTTTTTATTTAAGTGCTGAACAGATAGGTGTACTTATAGGAATTCTTCAAACAGCAACAAAGCCAATTGCCATAGCAGAGATACTCTACAGAAAAATTTTCTGTGAAAATGAGGTAGATGCAGTTTCCTGTGAGTAGGCAGTGAAATCAGTCACAATACAAGCTATAATGGAATTAGGGCTCTTGAAAAAATCTGAGGTTTGTTAAGCAAGGAAATCCTCGAGACTGAGACTGTCTGTTCCATCCCTGTGCTGTCAAGGCATCATCAAATTCAGAGCATTGCTATTCAAATAAAATCTGTATAAAGAGGAACATAAGCTAATAGGGAGCTCTCTTAAGAAAGGTACAGTAATGGCACAGCTACAAACTGTGCAAGTCCTGAGGATGAAATTCAGGAAGAGATTTCTGTGGCTGGACCACAGGTGGCAATACAGGAAGGAAGTCTGGAGATGGGCAAATAAGGCCAGGGACAGATAAGTAGAGATAAGTATTCATGGACAATAGCAGAAAGCACAAAATAAGCATAAAATGAAGTACAGCTTGCAAGGGTCATTAAGATGAACAGGAAAACATTCTGTAAGTACCTTCAGAGAGAAAGGAAGAAGCCAGGGAAGAGCTCATCAGCTACAGCATAAAGTTTTTAACAACAGTCTTCAGAAAACACAGTCAGCTGTGGTCAGAGAGCTAAGGCAATTAGGGCAGTAAAAATGGAAGCTCAAGGTGTACTACAAAATATATAAATATGTAAGGAATACTTATATTTATTAGACATTTGAAATTGTTTGAACTGTGAGACTTGAATGCAGTTGAATGCAAGAGTTCATGCAATTGAAATGGGAAACATAACACTCTGTAAAATATCACACCAGTTCTTTGTTTTTATGTTTCAAACAGAGTGAAAGGAAAACCAAAGTATTGTCTAACAATAACTTTTACTTCAGTACTTGGAAAAATACACAATAACATTAAAACCTATGTATTTTCTGTAAAAATAGCAAGGCAAGTAGCACTCAATCCATCATGTCCAGCCATGAATGCTTTGTGGACTCCTGGTCACTCCATCTCAGAGGGGATTTAGTAGAACAAAGCTGATCAAAAGTTTGAACAGCTTCTATAAAATAAGGCAATTAACAGAGCAGAACAAACAGATTGGAAAATAGATGATTTAGGCTGTTTGAAAAAGCCTATAAATTCCTGAAGAAAGTGAACAGGCATTGATTATTCACTGTTTTTCACAATTCAACAACAGCAGGGCAGCCAAGAAAATAATGTTTAATAGGCTTAAAACAATAAAAGGAAAGCCTTTTTCAGGGAGTACATCACTGAGCTGTGGAACATATTGACATAATACACTGTGGAGACCAAATGGGACCAGTTAAATTCGTGGAGGGTTTGCCTATCAGTGGCTATGAAACATAATGAATAGTAAGGGAAGCTGTAAAAACAAATATAACCAGGGATCATAAAAAGCTGACCTAAGATAAATTGGAGAAATTACTGTTGTGCATGCTGCTATTGTTCTTGTGGTGTAAGAAATGCCTGATAAGACATGCAGTTATTTCAGATAACCCTTGTTAACACAGTATTTTTCAAATAGTTTTTGTGTCCTTCTAGTTCACTGGTAAATAAGATAGTGGACTCAATACACAGTTATGATAGACTTTGCTAGGATTTTTTTTTGGTTTTGTTTCCTATCCAGTTCTTTATCCATGAAAAGTTCTTTGCCTTTAATCTATTTTTTTTCTCATTATATTAAATAGTACTGAATCCTTTTTACACCACATGTCATTACTTGTTATTAATTTGTTTCTCACTAAAAAAAAAAAAAGAGCTTTTTGTAGCCTCCATGTATTTTATCAGCTTCCTTTAAATAGAATAAGAACTCATGATGGTCTAGGACACACTGAACATACTTAGCTCTTCACCTCTGCTACAGAGTGTAGCAAAAGTGTGAAGAGAAATAGGTAGAAATGTAATCAATCATAGATCCAGGACACAGAGCCTGCAAAGAGGTGCTGAATTAAGTAGAACTGTTTAGCATTATGGAGATATAATGGAAATGTAGTAAAAACAATGAGATTCTGGTAACAATCTTTAAATACATGAAAAGCTGTTGCAAAGAGAGAAGCTGTCCTCCATGTCCCAGATGAATAACATCTAGGTTGCATGTTAGGGCAAAGGCTTTTCATGGTAATATGGTAAAAATTGCAATTCATTTATGCAGAGGTTCAGACTTTTCTACCACTGGAGATGTGGCTTTGGGAGCTGGTTGGACTCACTGCTGCTAGAGGGGGCACAGATCCACTTCTGAGCATCTCTCTGGGATTCTGTAGGCAAAAATTCATTAAAGCTTCCCAACAGCCTTTCTTCATTAAGCCCCAAGGAGAGTTCTGTGATTTCTTTTACTCTTTGTTTAGAGAATTTTTTTTTTTTTTTTTTTTTTTTTTTTTTTTTTTTTTTTTTTTTTTTTTTAGGTCTTGTGGCTATGCTCATTTTTAGAGGAAAGAGAAAACTGGTAAGTGATCACTTGGGTCATGATCCTTTTTCTATAGAAGTTAATGAGATTTTTGTTTCTTTGGAGGAGATTGAACCAGAAGCTGAGATAGCAAGGTTTGAACTTACAACTACAATGAGCAGTGAACAATATTTAAAAGAAAACTGGAATGAATGGGAAAGTTGGGTGGACAGGTTAAAATCAACTTGATTCCCCTTGATCTTTTTGTTTCTGGTTCTGCAAGATGTTCTGCTGTTTCTTTTGTTGCATTGCCTCAGCTTTCTTGAGCAATAGGGAAGGGCAGAGTTCACAGCACATTTGTCTGCAGGACAGGAATTTCCAGCCAGACCAACCTGGGACCCTGGGCAGCAGCTCCCCAATTAAAAGAGCAGTGGATGCTGCTGGCCAGAGCATTGTGCTTTGCATTAGACATAGGAGCTTTAAAGCTTTATCTATTGGTTTTGGAAATTATTCAAAAGAACTCATTATTCATAAACAATCCCATTTTTTCTGACTCTAATTCATAAAGTGCTTTTAATATTATGCCATGAATTAATCAGTGCCCAACCTTATCAATTATTAATGACCAAGAGGATTATTTTTGTAACAGCAGGCTCATTATCATTTTACTTGATATGAATTTCCAGTGTAGCTTTGTCAGAAGCAGCAAGCAGTGATGAAGATGTTTTCCTAAGTTGTGGATCTGAAGTCACAGTTCAGTTAATATTTTGTTGTTTTAACAAGCACCATTCTTCTAATGAATAAAGTAACCTGAGGCTGCAGCTGATATTGTGACAAGATTTTAAATTAGAACAAGCAAATCACCAGGAAAAATGTAACTCCCAGCCTATCTTCCAGATCAAAAATTTAAAATACATGACTTTTAAAGTCCTGAAAAGCTAGGATAATCTTTAGAGTTTTTATGTTTTGCTTTTGAACATATAGAAGTTAGAGGTCTGAAGAATTCCAGGATACTGCCAGGAAGACTGCTGCAAACTTTTCAGGTGTGACCTGACTCTATTGTTGCTGCAACAAACATTTAGACAGTCCAGGACTGAGATTTGTGAAGTTGCTGTTCCAAAAAATTTTAGTCACAGAGTATAATATTTCACACTGATGCAAAGCATTTGTTGAAGAAGGAACAGCTTTGCTGCAGCAGTTATGCAAACTGCTGTGTAAACTTCATGCAGATATATATTTTAAACTCCAGTCAGGATTTAATTCCAAACTTGCCTTTTGTTTGAATGGGCAGTTGAGCGAATGCCTCCATTGTCTCAGAAATCCTTATTCTAATAATACAAAAGATACAAGCAAATGTATTTCTACTTAGACAAAAGGTAGTAAATTTTTGGTCACTCTCAAAGAGATATATCTCCTTTCCTGTGTGCACGTGCAATATCAATGTTCATGGACACTGCTCTCCTAGATTTCCTTAAGAATGGTGGGGAGAAACAGGCAGCTTGTCTGTTGGGTGTTTGGACTCATCAGGATCATCTATGCCACATTAACCTTCTCTGCCCTCAGAAATAATCAGCAGTGGAGTTTCCACAAGCTCCTCAATCAGAACGTTTTACTTGTTTCAGCATTGAATGCTGTCATTACATGTAAATGTAATTTATGCCTCATACTTACACACATGATTGTGTGTTTTACACAGCTACTTTGAGATCTAAAAAATGGAAGTCCAAAGTACAAACTTGCAGGCATAAGTAGAATGAGAACTGCATGTAGGTGCAAGTCAGAATGTGGGCAGCTGTGCCCACGGGTCTGTGCTGCAATGTACCCATTCCAGCCTGCCTCTAGGATGTGTGTGTAAATCCATGTAAGGGTCATGACCTTGATTCTGGAAGGCTTTGCATAGAATACAAAAAAGCCCCAAGGTTTTTCTGCAGAGGCAGATCAGGGGCAGTTTGCACAGGTGATGGTAAATGCTCATACAGCTCTCTGCCACAGGGAGTCTGCACTCTCTGCTTGCTGTGCAGCTCACCTGGAGAACAGGACTGGGAAGAGACTGTCACTGTCATATTTTCTGGAAAAATCCCCTTGCCCAGGATTCTTCTCCTGGGAAGCTGAGAAGTGTCAGAGAAAAAGGAAAACAATATTATCTCATTTGCTTCTTCTGTGTTTTGCTGCTTTGCAATGTGTTTGGACATTGTTTACCAGCAGATGGCTGTTTCATTGGTTTTATGTGAATTGTTTTGACTTAATGACCAATCACAGTCAGGCTCTGTCAAGGCTCTGGAAGGAGTTTTCATTATTATCTCTCTAATCTTCTGTAAGTATCCTTTCTGTATTCTTTAGTATAGTTTAGTTTAGTATTCTTTAATATAATATAGTATCATAAAATAATAAATTAGCCTTCTGAGAACATGGAGTCAGATTCATCATTCCTTTCTGCTACGGGGCACCCCGCAAATACAAGAGATGACCAAAAAAGTTTTTAACTGTGTTGGCTTGTGCTTCAGAGCTCAGTGTGGTGATGAGGCACTGAGTGATGTGTAACCTTCCCCCTCATGGTGCCTGGTTCTTCCTAATGCAAGATCTTTTATTTCTCCTGTGCTTCTCAACTTTTATCTGGTATTTGCATGCAGTGTTTTGATTTCTGCACTCTTCAGATAAAAACAAATGCTTTTATGTCTATAATGAATCACAGTCACATGAGCAGCCTTATGGGAACTGTCTATTAAAATAAAACAACATTATTAAGAAAACATGGGGAAGTTAATAGCAAGAAGTGCTAACTATTTGCAGTACATTTACTGAGCATTGACCAGAAATTCTGGCAATTAAATTGCTTTAGCCATAAGATGTGATGTTTTTCACTGGTTGTCAAAGTTTCCATTGTATTTGTATTTCAAACAAGAGCATTTATTCGTAAACAGTCAGAATATTCTCCCTGAAAAGGTTGCAGGGTGACCTGTCAGGTAAGATATGCCTAATGGCTCTCTGACTGGCTCAGTAAGCCCACACTCAAGGCCTCTGACAGTACTCTAAGGCTTTCCCTTAACTTCACTAGATACCAGAAGAGATGGACACAAATAAATGCTTCTGCATCATTTGACTCAGCTTCAAAATAGACACACTGATGTTGGAGAGCTGCCTACCAAAATAATGGTTGCAACAGCAGCAAAGGCAGTTTATCAACCCTGAAATCCTGTCTTGAAATATAAACTGCTTAAAAAAAAAATCTGAAAAGTAGCTACTAGCAACACTTTCTGAGTCTCTCTGTTGCTTGTTTTCAATATTGTGCATTACATCATTTTTTGAAATCCAGAAACTGAGGAAGAAGGTGATAATTCTCAGAAGCAAACAGAGCTCAGCAGCTGATCCAAGACAGACATTAAGAAAAAAAAAATGAAGAGGTGAAATAAAAAAATTACCTTAAATATTGATCTCACTCTTCCAAACTCTGCAGATTTTCCACTCTATTAAATAAATGTGAGCCTGAGACAAGCTACTGCTGCCAGGACCTCCACTGTGTCTATCCTTCCTGGGGATGAGAGCGAGCAAAGCCCTACAGAATGCTGCACAATGTCTGCAGTGCACACCAGGCAAGGTAGCAATTGTGCCTTTTGCCAGCCCTGGAGTACTTCCTTGACAGCTCTTTGTCAAATAAACTATTGAAGGGCTAAGAGCAGCTGAAGTGGATGTTTCAAATGCTGCACAGCTTACCACTTTTCCTGCCTTCACTGCTGATAAATATGGATTGTTGCTTCCCAGAAGAATGTCCATGTAAGTTTGTATCTGAATGGATGTATAAAAACCAGAATATCTTTCAGTTTTTAGGTGAGTAACTACAGGTAGGAGCAGTGAAGCAGTGAGCAAACAAGCATTACTTTGCATTCTTGCAATGATGCCAGCTGGGACCCAAGGGCAAAGGGCAGCTGTGAGGCCACTTGTGGCTGTGTGACTCCAGCAGCAGCATGATCTGAAGGTCAGCCCATCCCATGTGCAGGGACAGTGGGCCACACCTGCAGCTCATACCCACTGGTGGGACATCAGCTGACTTCAGTGGAGCTAGGCTGGTTTATCAGCTGAGGATTTAGCTAAAAAGTGGTTTTCTGTAGCACTTTCCCTTTCAGCAAGTGATGTCAGCCATGCTCCTGCTCTCAGCTCTCTCACTGCACACACACAGCACCATCACTCTGCTCTCACCTCCAGGAAGGGCTGAGCTGTGACAGAACTGGTGGCTCCTTTGGTGCTGCTTGGCTGGGAGCAGTAACCATCGTCCTCTGCAGAACACTGTAACTCACCAGCTCTGGAGGAGAATTTAGCTTGGCAAACAGCCACCTCCTAAATTTGGGAACATGGTCAAGACTCTGAATATAGGATTTTACATTTTCTTTGGGTGGTATTTTTATTCTTCACCTCTTCCAGCTATTTGGTGGGAATAAGAAAAGATGTCAAGTCAGTAACAAAAGAAAAAAGTTATTGTGCAACACATGCTTATTCCTGGCAATATTGTGCCATGTATTTTAAAAACCAGGGGACTCATTTATAGTTGGTTTAAATTAGTAGAATTACAGGACTGTGTCAGCCCTCATTCAAATGAATTTGAGTCTATGAAATTCATGGGAGGCTGGAGCAGGCTATTACGTGGTGTAGATGATCCTTTTGAAAGAATAAGAAAGAAAATGGTTCAAATTATTTTCACTTGATGTTCTTAAACAATTTGCTTATTACTTTAATGCAGTGGGTCAATGCATCAAAGAAAAGTGTTTTGTGAAAGCATGAGCAATTTGAATGTCAGGATTGCAGTGTATTAGATTAATTAACTGGAAAATTACTGTAGTAATCATAATGGAACTGGAATCAGACCTGCTAAGAAGACTCCCATGCTATTTCTTATTTCTAATGCAGGGTTGTTATTCAATGTTGGTAAAGCTGTTCCTCATTTCCATTGCATTAGCTGGGAAACACTGACAGTGGAGCTAATAATTTACCTCAGAGATATAAAGTTTAAAGTTTGCAGAAGGCTATGAAGATTTGTGAGGGAATATTTCATCCCATGACAAAGACACTGTACTTAGCCACGCTGATTTATTCTATCAGTTCTTAGTACATAGGTTTGTGGACCAAGGTCACAAAAGTCAATGATCCACAAAGCTCTCATCCTATCTTTGTGCCATTTGCATCGATCACCCATTTTAAGTCTTCTGATGGTGCTCAGAATTACTCTAAATGATTGTCCTTTACCTCTTCTTTAAACTTTTTCATAGGCTGTTCTTTCTTGGGACTGAAACCAGGCATTGTATGTCAATGTCTTGTGTCATCTGGAGTCACAAACTCATATAAAAGATCCTTATCTCAAGAGATTTACAGTTTAGAAGGCTCAAGGAAAAATGAATGTTTCTAAGGCATGATTCATGCCTTCCTAGGACAGTTGTCCAAAACAGACATTCAAAGTGCCTATTTCTCTCCATTGATTAGAGAGGTGGAGCTGACTAGTCCAGATTTAAGTACTGCAGAGACCCCAAGTTAGCATGAACACCTTTCTGCTCCTGTATCTTTTCAAGATATCCTTGCTGGATGTATAATATTAAAAGGTAATTGTTCAAGCAAATGAAAACTTCATTTTCACTGTGTAAACTGCAAAAAAAAAATTGCCCTCACAACTAAGCGTTTATGCCTCAAGAGTTTTTGCTTGTGCTTTGCACATAACATCGAATAGTTCATCTTGAGTTGCTTAGGACTGCAGAGTGCTTGCTGTGCACCTTTCCTGTGTTCTGAGAAGGTGAAAATAGAATAATGGTGCTGCTAACATCAGAAGTACAGCAGTTTTCTTCTCCTTTCCTATTGTTGAGAAAATTTGTTAGTGAATTTTGTTAGTAAATTTGTCTTATTGTCCAAAAACTCTAAGAAACGTCATGCTATGAGTTTAAAAAACCCCAAAAAACAAAGGACTTGAAAGGTGTTCAAGTGTTACCATGTGTTGTTGGAACTGTATCACACTATTTCACAGGTACAGAGTAATAATTTGGTCTTTGTGTGTTGCACTGGTAACAGTAGAAAAAGACATTTTGTGCCTTCCTACATCAGATTTTTCAGCCTTTCTGACTTGTTCTCATACATGTGCACATGCTGCTTCTCCCACTCATAGCATGAGTGTGAGGAACTGCTGGCAGCAGCATCAACTGCTCCTGGTGCTGCATTTGCTGAGGCAGCACCTCAGGGTTGTGGTTCCCCCTGCCTTATTGCTGTTCTCAATAACAACACTTTGAAACAGCTCAGATCTTTTTGTGTCTTAGCCTCCTGCTGCAAGAAGCTGTCATTTCTTCATGATCAGGGTGCTTATAATGTGTTAATGCTCCGTTTCCTGAGCTCTGTGTTGCATCTGTAAAAATAAATGACACATCCCCCCCTTATTATTTCTTATTAATTTTGAAAGAAATTAATAAGAAATAATAAGGTTTGGAAAGTGTAATCCTGGAAATTTAATACTATGTTTTATGTGTTGCAGATATGTGGTATATTCTGATCTAATCTGGTCTTTGGGACAGTAAAGGTTAAGAAACAAATGAGCAGAGCTGTGTCAGAGAAAGCAAGTACGTGTCCAGACACATCGCTTAAGGAAAGTTGTGTCAAAATATTCTATTAGTCTCTGTGAATCTCTGTCCCTCACATTTTCCTCTATTAAACCAGACTTTTTATGTTTCAATAAAGGAGTAAGGTTCAATACATCCAAGTTAGCTAATCTATATATATTTAATTTGCTGCATTTCTTTTTATTATTATTTTTCTTTGTTCTACACCAGCGAATATGCTGGAACAGCAGACAAGATTTTCCAGTTGTTCATCAAAATTCAATTTGATTTCTGCCTCTTCATTTCTTTTTCAAGAGGCAGGAAAAAGTAGTCTTTCCATGAAAAAGCTGCATTTGTTTGCAGCCTGGCTACAACATGAGGTATTTTTCATGAACAAGTATCTCCTTTGTGATACATTTTAAAACTTCATTGAAGTCACATGCCGTGCACATCCTTTAGTAGATCTGAAATGCTTTGGTTGGAATTAAAGGTACTTTGGTTTCTTATTTCAGCTCTGTCACTAGCCTTGATAAAGCCATTTGACTGCTCTGTACCTGTATTTATCTACCCATTCACAGACTTTGCTGCTTAGATTGCAGGCTCTTCAAGATAAATACAGTTTCTAACCGTCTCTTTTAATGAGTTGTCTTACAGAACCTGCATATGTTCCATTTGGAGAAGCCATATGCCCTCTGTGATGACTGAACCCCTATTTCTTCTTGCCCTAGATTGAAATAAGCTCCAGCTATAGAAATTAAAAAGAGATTTCAGCAGTTTCTGTGGGAATTGCTAATGCTGCTGGGGCATTGACACAGGTAGTCTTGGTCAGAGCTTCTATCACACGGATTCTTCATCAAAAACCATCCTCTTTCCAAGGGATTTCTTGGGGCTTTTGGGTATTATAAATCTGAGTGAAGTAATCCTATGGAAAAATACTTGAATTAGGATAAGAGTTCCAAAAATCTTTTCATTGAGTTTAGTGAATTTTAGAAAATGAGCATTGAGCGAAAAATTAAAAATGTGGTTAGATGCTTGTATAGGTTAATTATCTAAGTTCTGTGGAAATAGTGGGAGTGTGTCTAAAAATGAATTTTGATTTTACTTCTTCACCATAGTGTCTCATTACCAGTATTAATTTCAAGAAAATTGTTAGTTTCACATTGCAATCATCCACATTGATTTGAAACTTAATGGCCTATTTCACCATAGGGAAAACTCCAAGGCAATAATTTCAAGCATTCACTTACTGAACATGTCACAGAGCCACAGAACAAAAAATGAAAATTCTCAGGAATAAATAGATGTTCAATTATTTTTTGTTGATGGGGAGTGGGGAAAGAATCAGAATCAAAATCAGATTGACTTACTGAATTTTCCACTTAATGGGATTTTAACCCCTAAATTAAATGTAGATTTTTAGAAATTCTCCTCCATATTCTTCCCTATTATAATTCTTTTTAATAAAATTTTGTCTTAAAAGAAAATGGAAATCAATCAGCTTGCCTGGTTTATTCAGCTACATTACTGTTGTTGTTTTCCATAGCTAACAAATTGACTAGAGGAACACAGAAATGAGAAAGGGAAATTTTCCTTTCTCAGGTTGCTCTTCAGGGATAATAAGCAAATCTTGTATTGCATATTTCAGATTTCTGTCCTCATGACTTCCAAGTCCTTTCACAGACCATGCAGACAGCTGGCTTGCTCTAGCAGCTCTCCCTCTTGTTCCTAAGGCCCTGTTTGCAGGGACTTAGTCCCTAGAATTTTTATGGAGACCTTGGAATTTTAAGTGATTTCTATGTGCTTACAATTAACATCCATTTAACAACTGCTAATAGGAAAATTAGAAAAGATGAGGCAGGATGAAATGGTAAGTCTGTAGGAATATAAGAACTAGTACTGTCAAAAAAAAAAAATCTGTAGAATCCAGAAGCCACTGTGCCTCAGCAAATTCCTAATGTTATCTGCTTTGTCTGCTCTTTCTAACAGTCCAAGATACATTTATGGCCTGAAGATTCAGAGAATGCTGCTCAATTTGAAAGCAAAGTTATTGTAACTGAAATGACAAAATGGACAATTCCTCAGGGAACTGACCTTTCCCATTCTAAAAAAGAAGTCGAGTTGCCTTGCTAAAATGTTCTGTAATGATGTACCAAATTTAAACTTTTCTTTCTAGACTAAAAAATCTCCTGTTCATTACTGCACAAATCTGAGACTGCAGAAATGTTTTGTGAATTTGAAATTTTTTGCTCCTAACATTTTATGTGCATAAAACACAACAGGTTTTTTGATAGAATATGCACCTTTGAATGCATTCAAGTAACCCAAAGGAATATCAATCTTCAGTGAAACTTCCATCTAATCAGTAGTGTTACAGCATTCTTCAGCTGTAACAGCACAAGATATGTTGAGAATTATGTTCACAGGTTAAATTTCTTCTTAAAATATATTACCCTGTACTCCTTATGAAATATTCAAGCTCTATTTCTTGCCTCAAAAATTTTTAGGATTTAGTAGAACAGAGGGTAAGGAAATGGGTTGTAAAAAACATTCCTTTAATTTCCTCTGCCCTATCTGGATGAAACCAATGTCTCAGAAGATGTTTCATGCTCTACAATTGATGTTCATGGACTGGTGATTCTGTTGTAAGTTGTATAAAATCCAAAGAATGTGTTTTTCCTATTTTACCACACTTTGCTCATGAATAAAAGCACAGTGTAGTCCAATTCTAATGAATTTTCATAATAATAGATTACTTCACAGTAGATTAAGTAGGTGAAGGACCTACCTAAGAATCATATTAAAGCAATAGCAACCTCAAATATTAGATGGAACACCTAGTCAGCTGCACAGTGCATGGGAAACCTGTTTAAATTAGAAACTAAACTGGAAAAATGCTACAATCTTTTATTAAAAAGATTCATGCAGCACAGCATAGATCCTCATCCAGAGGAAAGAGAAAAATTAACATGTTTTAAATAATTGATGTCTTAATAATATTCAGGGAGCAACAAATAGTTCTTTTTCACATACATATATTGCACATCACTTTCTAATAAATATAGAATTCTCTTTAGGGCTGACCTCTGAGCTAAGAGAGTTGCTGCTCTTAGCTGGTCTCAGCTTGCACATATTGACTGGTCTTAATATCTCCAATTTCTGGAAATGCAGTTTTTGAGACTTCAGGGGAGTTGATCAGTTTTTAAATGCTTTATAGGCATAATGAGGCACTTTATTTTTTCTTGTAACTTTACTCAATTTGCACTATTTGGATACATAATTCTTATTGTTGATAAAACCCAGTGTTACCAATAGTCAATATAAAGTGGAAACAATTATTCCATTGCCTTCAGTAGCTGTGGAGATTAATTTAACAATGTGGTGTGTTGTGGAAAGGTTTTGCCTTAAATGCTTAGAGGAAAGGTAGAACTGTTATGTCTAAAACTTACAGACAAACAGCAAATATATTCCATTAATGAAGCTTAGAATGTGTATTCAGAAATCACTGTTATGTCACATGATGCAGAAAAGCAAAATCTTAATTTCATAAATAAGTTTCTTTCTCTTTGGTTGTATAAAGAATTCATTATTTCCTTCAATCTTACACATTAGGATACATTACAGTTCAAAGGAGATATAATACTGATTTTTTAGATAAAAGACTTTAGACACATCATACTTCTTCTAATTTAACTTGCTCTAATTTAGCGAAAAACCCAAAAAAATTGAAATATTTGACGTGATCCAGAGATCAGACAACAACCTCATATTCAGAACATTATAGCTCTGTTCTGTAGGGAATCAGCATGAAATTCAGTCAAATGAACCTTTCTCTAAGGAAAGGTGATTCTGCTTTCCTCCCCTCCTTTTCTTCAGAACCTCTTACATCTAAATTAATCCATAAACCTCTGAAATGTTCTGTCACTTGCCCATCAGATCCAAAATTATCAATTAGTTCTTTTGAATCTAGGGTAGATGCATTTCTTTGATCCCTATTACTGTGAATGTTAAAAGGCAGCAATCATCTGGACGTCCCTATAACTACATATCTTAGTGGAAAACACTTTTTGACAACCTGTGGTGGATAATGTAACAAAAAACTTTCCAGTCTGGAATGAGGAGGGAGTCCTCTGTTCCAAATATTAACATTTTCCCTTTCTTTTATATTTGACAGCTCTATTTCATACATTGTCTTACTAGGAAGTACATCAATGCTGCACATAAATAATTAATATGCCATTTTAATAATTCAATATAGAAAATACAATATAAACATTTAGAATTAATGCAACTATTTTTCAATGCAGCACACTTGAGCATTGCAGAATATTAGAGAAACTTAATATTCTGGTGTTTACTTGAGGAAGGACTTTTGGTATTTTATTATGTGTGAAAGGTAAAGACAGTAAGATAGAAAAATTGAAGATGGTGCAATTGCAGTAGCAAACTAATCCTAATATGTTCATGTTCCATTACAGTTGTTTCAGAAGCACCTCATTAATTATAATTAACAAATGGAAGACTACTTAAATCAAAAGAGTGTAAAAAAATAAAAAGGTGTTTGTTGAATGTCATTATGGAGAGAATGCTACACTGGGTTTACAGCTGTAAGTTTGGTTAGACTCAGCCTAGGAATGAGAATAAAAATCTTCCCTGGTTATTCCCATCAGGACACTCTGCACCTTTGGGGTAGGTTTTTGTATTGCAGCTACTGTGATGCAGACACTAGGAAGGGTCTAAATTTAGTTTCTGTTATCCTGGGAGCTGGGCCATTGGCAAGCAGCCAGAACAGCTGATGTGCTCCCCTTTGACTTATTCCACCACAAACAATTGAATACATGAGCCCAGTGATGAATGTGCTCATCAACAGCTACAGGCATAGCAAGAAATTCTGACCAGGTCAGGCTGACGGTGGCTGGAAGATTTTTCTGCCTTTGCCCTAAAAAATGAGCCTTAAGGACTTTGTCACATGACTGGGGATGGCAGAGGTGACAGTAGGTCACTATGATCCTGCACAGGTGAGGGACAGGGGCTGCTCAGCCAGCTCCTGGGAAAGTCATCAGGGGACTCTGACCCTACTGGAACAGATTCCCCTGCCTTTTGCCCCCAGGAATCCAAGACTGGGACAATGCAAATTTATATTACTTGAATGTTACATGTGGTGATTTTCATCAACCCCTGGGCTGGACAAGGAGCTGCACCTCAGGTTAAGTGTGTGATAAGGAATAGTGTGGGTGGTTATGAGCAGAAAAACCTGAAGATCAGTTGAACTTCAGTGCAGATGTCTGTCTTTGCCACTGTGCACAAAGTAAAAACTTTCCATCTGTCTAAAATACTTTACATGCAGTTGAAAAACATAAGGAATAAGGTAATTTGCAATAATAATAATAACACCTCACTTGATCCATTACAAAAATTTGGATTAATGAAACCTGAATGTTAGTAAGTGGAGTGGTACTCCAAATCTGTAATGACTACAGCAATTGAATGAGGCTTAATTGTCCCCTTTAATAGCATTGCCTCTTAGGTAGCAAGTCTCCAGATACTGGGATAAAAAATGGAACTATGACAATTATAAAGGTATTGCTATGATTTTTTTTTTTCACAACTAGATTGCTTCAACATTTAATTTCTAACACTTCATATATCTATATAAAATATAGCTTCATTTGTTACTTTTTAAGACTGCAGCACAATTTATTTAGCCCTGCTCTTTCAGCACTTTTTATGTAGTGCGTGTTTGTGATGTCCCCAGACAGGACATGACACTGCAATGTACCATTTCAGTGATTGTGAGAACAGCATTTCTCTCTTTTCCTTGGCACTGATAATAAACCCTCATATAGTGTATCATGGTAGCTGTCATCTTCTAGATTTGTCACAAACTGTAGACATTGGCTTTATGATTACTAAAGAGACAAAGCTATTTTGTGGGTTGTAAAACTGTTAAAACTCAACTACTGGATTTGTATTTCAGCCTAGATCCACCTGCAAGGCTTCTCTCTTTTTATCTCTGTTCATTTCAACAAGTAGTAGGGGGTGTTTTCCTGCTCTTTGAATCTTTTCTTCATTCTCAATAAATTTTCAGCTGTCTTCACCTG
Organism: Agelaius tricolor; assembly: GCF_023055355.1. NCBI lineage: Eukaryota > Metazoa > Chordata > Aves > Passeriformes > Icteridae > Agelaius > Agelaius tricolor. Next base: position 58,734,689 of record NW_027269263.1, read on the forward strand.
AGTTATTTCCTAGCCACTGTCTGAATCTAACTTGTTTTTCTATATGGACAATGATCACATGTTTTTATCTTAACAAAATTAATAATCAAAACCCTGGGAGAGTTAAGCAGTGCCCTAAGGTAGGAAACAAGTTCTTCAGAAGTCTGAGGTTCACAGAATACATGATTTTGTCTGTTTTATCACCTGAGGAATATGGTTGAAAGACTATATATAAACAAAAAAAATAAGATACATCAAAGGGAGAGCTCATGTTAGTATACTTCAGATAAAACAACAACCAAAAGAAATGACAGAAAACCCTGATGATTCTGGACTAATAGGAGGAGTCTGAATATGAAACAAAAATAGTATCTTGCATGTAAGATGAGACTTAATGATTTATGTTATTTCGTATTAGCAGATTGTTTGAAGGACATCAGACACAACAAATATACCAAACGGATCTGGAAAAGTAGAAAGCTCATCAGAATTCTGAATTCATCAGAAATCAGAATTCTGGTGGAAATAATCAGAATTCTGGGACAAATTATATAGGCACCAACTTTATTTTGCTGTGAGTGCCAGTACTGAATCAATTAAAAGAAGGCAGACAACATGTTTTATATGTGTAATCAGATATGAAGGACACTGAAGGAGTCAGTGTCCTTCATAAAATTTAAGCATATTTGAGGGGAAAGAAAAAAGGACCCTTAGTAGAACATGGAAAAAGCACAGAAGACTGAATGCAATTTGTGATTTAGGATTAAGTTGATAACAAGCAGCTGTGGAGATAAATCCATTATTCAGTCAACAGTGTACAATCTGCATATTAATTGAATCTATAAATGTTGGAATTTGCTAACATTCCTTATTTAACTTGCTGTAGTTTCTTCCCTATCTGTTAAAAAAATGAGAGAAAATAAATAAAAACTAGATAAAAATCAAGCACCATAATATATGTCCTTGTTTTATGTCTTTTATAATGACAAAGCACTCCAGTATTCTGCCTTCAGCTTTGACAAATATTTTTATTGCAATAAAGCTTACAGGAAAATTTATCTAGATGTTATGGGAAATTTATCTTTGGTTTCATCCCACCATATCAAATATCTTTGTGAAGTCAATGAAGGAGAAAATTATTTCTCTATAGAAAGATTTTGAAAATCCTTGTGGATGGAAGTAGTTATGTACTTCTGTGAAATATTAAAACATGTCTTTAAATGATCAGTTTTCAGTCCCTTTGTCCTTCGGTTTTCTCTTCAGGCATAAAGACGTGAATCTGCTCTGGAGTTATTTGCTAGTCATGACCTCACCATGTGTTCAGAGTAAATCATGGGAATGCTGCTTGGAATGTAAATGCTGTCCAGCTGGCCAGGCATCTCACCCAGTCTGCCCTTATGGTTTATTTCTCTGCTGAGCTTTGATTTCATGTTCATTTCTATCACTACATTTTGTGCAAACAGATATCCTCGTAATGCTGTTTCTTTTCTGGACAGGAAGCCAAGATTTTACTTTTAAGTATTGTTACTGCTGCTGTTATTAACAATACTGTAATTTTTATTTAATGAGGCCAGTAATTAATTCATCCATCATCAAGGTATGTACAACACTGTGCAAATATTTGTGCACAATAGCAATTTATATGTCAGAAGAGCTTGTAAAATTCCCAGCTGCCTGTAACATCAGAGATTTGGAGGCATTCTTCAGACAAGAAAAATCCAAACTGATGCTATAACAATATTTTTTCCCTCCTTCTAAACCTGCAAAGAATGATGACCTGGCTGCTTTCACCATATAGAAGGGTGAGGCAAAAGCTCATTGTTTCCTCATACAGTGCATGTGGAGGTTATTTGATCCTTTCAATAAGCTATATATAATTTTACAGTGGGATTGTGAGCTCCATCCCTCTCCCATGTCACAGTTATGATGACAATTGCCATTACCTACTAGAAAAGAGAAGAACTATTTTCCCTGTACTGTCAGACCTGGGGATGAGGTCTCCTGTTTCATCTCAGAGATCCCACTGAGCAGCTGGGTATATATAAAGTGTTGGCACTGTTCTACTTTCATCGTGTAGATTTTCAGCCAGGAAGAGACTTCTTCAGCTCACAATAAACCAGAACTGCTATCAAGACTAGGAGAAGGAATTACATGAAAGAAATAGAGAATAAAGTTTATGCACCTGCACTGCTAATGCAGCTGCTGTGTAGATTTTTTTTTCCTCATGTACTCAGTGTCATATGGAGCACAGAACAGGGTTTGAACAGGGACATTCTTAGGAAATGAAAAAAATCTAGATTGGTGAACTTTTGAGTGCATTCCTGCTCATAAAAAAACAAAAAAAAACAAAAAAAAAACCCACAGAGAGTGAACTCAAGAATTCACTTTGAGCCTTCATCTTTGAGCTTGTTTTGTAATATTTAACTCCATGACAGCATCATGATATCTTTATAGATAAAAAACTGGATATTTTTACTATTTCCTGCTAAGTGTGAATGACAAGTAAGTTCTCCATTTCCAGTTCTTACTCATGAAAAACATTCAGGCCAGCTGATGCATTGAATGGAAGTTTCAGCAACGTCCTCCCATGCAGCTTCATTTTTACGTGACAAACAAAATCATGAATTCTCTTTCCTTCTGTACAGGGCACTCTATGACCCAAGCTGAAACAGATGCAGACCTTTGCATTGCTGATCTCCTTTTCTTTAGATTGAGAAAATGTTAAGGTATAAGGGAATAAGAGTTATTTTTTGATTCAAATTAATCAAGCACTTTTTATGAACTTATACAAATGACACTGACATATTCAGAAAAGAATGCTTCACAGCATTTTTGGAGAAGATTTAAGCAGAGAAAACACCATGTAATCAGCATGAAGAAACCCTAGCAGCTGTTTTGATACTGAATTTTTGAAATTAATATTTAAGATAAATTTTTTGCCTCTCACATGCTAGATTGGACAATATAAAATTTAAAACCAATATTGCCCCTTCGAAAATTCCTGACATGATTAAAATTCTCAAAGAACAAGATAACTGTTTAAGTAACTTTTGAAAGCAGTGTAAATACCAGCAGCCATGCACTGAGCAAATGGCATGTCCTACGAGGAAGCAGAAAATGGCAGATTGTGTATATAACATGCCAGCTGCACATACAACTCAATGCTGCCAGGTACAAAGGGGTAGGAATATCTGAAGAATTCAAATCAAGGATTGCTAATAGTCCTAATTCCTTTTTTGTTCAGTTTACAGGTCATATAGTGTTGGTAATTAACCTTTGCTTTGCTTGCTACTTTTCTTTAACCAGCCCCACTCACCACATTGTTGAGGGTCATGGGAGAGAGCAGTGAGTGGCCCTACATCTCTGCATTTGTATTGAGAGGGCATCATCAGAAAACACTTCCCAATGGTTCTGTAAACCTTTTGCTCTGTTTCAAATTTCCTTCCCCTCAATGCTTATTTTCTGGTTTTTTGAGCTAAATTGTACATCTGCATAAACTCTATTCATCTCAGCTCAGCCACCCTAATTTAAATCCTCTACAGAGGTGTACCCAGGCCAGCCCTTACTGACCTGGTGCCAAACCTCTGTCTCGTGTTATGAGACTGTTACCTTGTTTTTCTTTGCTTCTGCAGTTCTCTTACTCATTTTTGAATGCTTCTGATCCATGATATTTCATTCTTTTCTAAGCACAGCATAGAATCATAGAAGAGTTTGTTTGGAAGGGATCTTGAAAGGTCAGCCAGTCCCACACACCTGCAATGAGCAGGGACAACTTCCACTAGATCAGGTTACTCAGAATCCCATCCAACCTGACTGTGCATATTTCCAGGGATGGGGCATTAATCACCCCTGTGGGAAAACCTGTTCCAATGCATCACCACACTCACTGCAAAAATTTCTTCCTTATACCTAGTCTGACTCAACCCTCTTTACATTTAGAGCCATTATCCCTCATCCTACAGCAATAGACTGCTAAAAATTCTGTCCTCATCTTTCTTATAGACTCTTTCAAGTACTGGAAGGCTGTAACAAGGTCTCCCCTTATATAACATGTCAGTTATGGTAAATATGATGCATGATTGCTCTGCTTTGTTTTTTCCAGGCACTGATCTCATTATGAAGACAACAAGCTACTGCTTCATGATGACATTAGTAAATGAGAACATAATGGCAAGAGTAGTTAGTCATGTCACACTGTAAGGAAAGAGCTAAAGAAAAAAGCTGTGCATAGCAGTGACAATGAAAAATTAAATATTTACTATATTGTGAGCAAGAACAAAATATTTCTGGTCCTGGGTCTTACTGCTTGAAATAAAAAAATAGATTTTGGTACAGTAAAAATATTGTCCTGCCAAAACACTTGTATTGCTTTACTCATTAAATAAATGTAACATTTTAAATTATCTTGTAATGGAGCATAAAAATAAAATAATCCTGCTTCAATCACAAGACTAATTACTATACAAGGAAAAAATTATCTTTTCAGGCATTATATTTATTCTATACATTAAAGTGTCATTGGAGCCAGCACTTCCTTTGTTCTAATCTGGTCAGAAACGTGTTGATTTTAAAAAGAACATCCTTATCATTAAGAAAAAAATGTCAAGAATTCAAATAATAGTAAGATGATGTTACTAGAGTCAAAAAGTCAGAGCAATGCTGCTTTCAAAGTGCATTAAAAACAATTAAGATAGTTTTTATTATAAAAGGTAAAATAAGACAAATTCCAAGTGCTGAATCCATGAAAAATGGAATATTCATGTGCTATGTATTTTAAAATATTTTTGTTAACTTTCTAGGGAAAACCAGGTGGATTCTTAAAGAGAATCATAGCATATGTAAACTGGTCACCACCAAAGCAAACCATATCCCTTGAGCCCTCTTATATTTATACCAAGAACAAAGACAGTGCACTGCTATAGAGAACTTTGAAAACAAAACATTAACTGTTTGTGTTGAGCTGCCTTTAGCACTCCCCAACAGAGAAAATGCCTTGATATATGTGTGCATGCAGGCTTGTAGTGACAGGACAAGGAGCAATGCCTTTAAACTGACAGAAAGTAGGTTTAGATTAGATATTAGGATGAAATTTTTTACTGAGAGGCTGGTGAGACACTGGAACAGGTTGCCCACAGAGGCTGTGAATGGCCCATTCCCTGGAAATGTTGATGGCCAGGTTGGATGAGGCTTGGAGCAGCCTGGGATAGTGGAAAGTGTCCCTGTCTGTGGCAGGGTGTTGAAATTAGATGAACTATAAAGTTCCTTCCAACACAAACCATTACATGATACAAAGATAATATCGCATCCTAATGACTTTTCCACCTACAGGGCTCCTAGTTTTGAACCAGGACCTGCAGCACAGAAAGGAAATCTGCTAATCAAAGTAACTCTACTATGCCCCAGGCAGGGTTAACACATGCTGCAGGTGTGCATGGTCTGCATGCATGAATATTCAGGGTAGTTCCAGCACCTAAAAAATCGTTTTATTAGGATGGTATGTTCATGGCCTCCCCTATAAACCTGAATGTGTTTCTCAGCAGGAACTTGATAAAAAAATCAAGTGTGGCTGGTTCAGCCACTACTTATGAGGAGTCTTATGAGGAGCAGCTAAAGGAAGTGGGGATGTTCAGCCTGGAGTAAAGGCAGCTCAGGAGACACCTTACTGCTGTCTACAACTACCTGAAAGGAGGGTGTAAGTAGGTGGTGGTTGGTCTTCTCTCACAAGTAAAAAGTAACAGGACCAAGAGGAAATGGCCTCAAGTTGCACCAGGGGAGGCTTAGATTGGGTATTAGGAAAATGTCTTCACTGAAAAAACATTGTTAAGCATTGGAACTGTCCAGGGAAGTGGTGGAGTTGCTGTTTCTGAAGGAATTTAAAAGATGTGTTGATGTGGCACATAGGGACATGGCTTAGAGCTGGGCTTGGCAGTGCTGCACTGTATTCCATAATCTTAGAGGTGTTTTCCAACCCAAATGTTTCTGTGATTCTGTTGCTTGTCAGTGAGTTATATATCCAAGAGCTATAAATATTCACCTTGTTCTCCTCCAGCCTTTATCCAAGCTTGAACTGTGTGCCCAAAATGAAATTCAAGACTCCAGATAAGCAAAGTAAGAAAATCACTTCATGTGAGAGTGCTGTTTTGGATTCAAGTACAATGCTGGACTTCTTTTACAGCCTCAAAGCTATTTGATTTCTCTCCAGTTTGAGAGTCACTACTATACCTCAATACCACTACTATACTGAGACTACAGTACTTGATTAATAATTTCACATCCTCTGTTCCTGCTGTTGTTATTCTTCTCAAAGGGTAAAACTTGGCTACTAAATTGAAAAATAAAAGAATTATTTTGGAAAACAAGGATGCAAAGTCATTTAGACTGCCTCAAAACATACTTTCAGTCCCTCTAAACGGGATAATGTCTAAAAATCTAATAGACTCACTCTTTGTTCCATCATCCAAGCAATTAATGAAAATATGGAATAGTATTCTACCCAAACCAGAACTGTGAGGAATGTAAAATTGGGTATGTTTTCCATTTTGCCAGCACACTGATTATTATTCATACAATGCTGCCATCTGACCCATCTGACTGACCCTGTGTTAGCTAGCTCTAGTCAACACCACCCTAACATGCTTTAAGTGACAAGATGTGACAAGATCTCTGACATCCTCTGCCTCTGCTTCAAGCAGACTGAAAAATTTATTTATGACTGGAACAGACAATGTTCTTCAAGCAGGTGTTTTCCTGCTATACTGAGGAAGATAAAGAAGCCTCATGAGCTCTGGCTTGATATGGAATACAAACCACAAGGCTTCTGTGTATCTTGGGCTGTGACACAGAAAATGCATTGGTGTTAGTAAAGGGTTAAAGAAACAAGAGGCTTGTCACACAGGGTTTCAAAATCACTTTAACAAAGCCATCTGACTCATAAAATAGGAGTTGCCAAGCATATCACAAGTCTTGTGCCCTCATAAGTGTTCATCAGCCACAAGCAGCTTGGATTTTTTGAACACACTGCAAACTGGAGGAATTTGTTCCTCTACACAGAAACCTAAAATTGGCAACTGCCATGAGATCAGGCAGATGTCTTTTAATGACTTAGTTAAGACCTAAGATGGCTTATTCATCTCATGAGGAATTTTTCTATTATTTTTAGTAACACAAGAAGAACTCAGTACAACATGGATAAGCAAGTTCAAGGGGGGAAAAAAGCCTCTGTATTCACATGAAGATCAATTAATGGTATTTCTATAAAAAATGTTGGTTTTCTTGAAATTTACTTTTTGCACTTCTATGTTTACATAAATGCGATAGTGGTAACAATTTTTTTCTTATTCAGTGTCAAATTTTTTTTCAAAAGATAATAAAGTTTTCAAAAACAAATTAAAAAACAAAAAGAAAAAAAGAATGAATGGACAATTTAAGAGTTTGTTGTAATTTTGTGTAGAGAAGTCTTTTGTCATGCTGTTTGTACCATATTTAAATCAGATGGATTATTTAAAACTTCTGTTAAGAGTTCCAGGTCACAAAAGGAACAAAAGAAATTCAGGTCATCCATCATGCAGAGCACATGTATGACCACCCAAATAAAAGTATAAATGACACAAATAAAAGCGTAAGTGACAGTTGCTGAGGGATGTCAAAACAATGATGTGAACCTTTCCTGCAGTAAAAATACCACTAGACAGACAGGCATACTTCTGATTATAAAGCTGAAGGACAGTAGTAGTGGATACTTCAGGTTTTTTCAACAGGGCTTTAGAAATGTCATTGCCCAACAGGAAACACAATTCCCTTGGTGTAAACAAAAAATAAGTAGGTTTACCCTTAAAGACTAAAAGAACCATTTTTTTCAACTCCTTCCACTTAAACTGGGAATAGAAACAGACACAGGTCTAGTGCATTACAGTCACTGTTCTTCTGCAGGTACACAAGACTGGGAAAAGAGAGAAAATGTGACTAGATTAACAAAGGAGAGATTAGAGGGGGTTTTCCTCCTGAGTATAATTTTGCACTGATTACTGTAATGACCAGCCAGGGGACAGTGATTGTGATTTGTAATACAAAGCATGTGCCATAAATAGCTCAGATCTGAGACACCAAGAGACATTCAGAGTACTTGACAACCTGTCTGTTCGACAGACAGTCAGAATGATGCTAAGAATTAGCTGTGGAAATTTATTATCCAGTTACTGGCTTTAGAAGATTTGCAGTAACTTTAAGAGACATGGTCAGGTTCCTCCACCCTGAGTCTCAAGTCTTGGAGCATGAACGGTCTGAAGCACTGAAAGGAGGCAAAGGCTGTAGCAATGTAAACATGGGGTTTGAGGCATGACCTCAACTATAATTTTTAAACAAATAATGTCATAACTGTTCTAAAACATTAAACTACTTAAAAGTGGATGATGTACAATTCATATTAAAATTTAATTTGCTACTTCTTTTTAAGTTAGAGCTAACACAATTTGCAAACTTAGAATTCTGTGATGCAGTTTGCACTGAGATTTATAGCAATTGTCACCAAGATTCCACAATTTACCTAGACTACTCTAAGAGCAAGGCAACTGCCATGTCTCAACATGCCACTGTAAGTTGGATTTTTATCAGGCTGGTCCTTGGCTTCAAGTATTCCGCACTGTACTGCTGATCTGGGAGAAAATCAAAAATTGCTGCTGACAAAGTTCACGGAAGACACAAGTAATGAGAATGATAAGTAATGGTGAGGATATGTTACAGAAAGATATGTTACAGAAAGAAACCAGTCACAATAATTACTTGATAAATCAGGCTGCAAGCAATTAATTTGACCTTCAATAAAATTGACTGTAAAATTACACCTTTAGGAAGGAAGAATACAGAACCTGATTACGGCATAGACAGATCTATCCACATTAGAAATGTCTTTAAAACAGGCACACTGAGACAATTGTGATAATCAGCCGAACCTTGGCTCCAATACAGTTATTTGGCTAAGAGACTAATGAAATCTTGGTTGTGTACATAGGAATTTATTAAAAAGGAAGTCACAAGCAGTGATCCAACTGCCTTTTTAAATACCTATATCTGGAACAAATATCTCATAAAGCCAGATGCACCTCTGTTCCACAGAGACATGTGCAGAAGCTACAAATGCTTGAAATTAAACCTAGAGAAGACGAGTCAGTAACTATTAACAGCAAAGGCCATTAATCATTAGTACATAACTTTTCCATGGTGGCCAGAGTAGCTTCCCCAGGCAGGTGCTCTTGGGGTGCCTGCAGCACCCGAAGTGTCTCCACTTCAGGCTGCTTTAACAATTCCCTCAGCCTACCAAACACCTGAGCCTGGATGGTGTAATCAAAGCCTCACCAGAGAAAACGAGAGGACTCCTCGCATGGCAGATCCAGCAGGGTTTACTAAGGGAAAATCCAAGGGTCCAGGTGAGGTGAGGGGAGAAACAGGAGCAAGCAAGAACACAACCTCAGCTGTGTGGGAATCTACAAAATTAAAGGGTTTTGGGAAAGCTGCAAAAGGCAGGCCTCAGATACAGCAGAACTATGATTAGAGCTAAGCAGCAGCCATGAGATAGGTCAGCAGAAAAATTATTTAAAAAGTAGAAAAGCAAGGACAAATAGAACAATGGTCTTGTATTAATGCTTGTCTAGAATAACTCTCTAAGCTACAGAAAAGTTTATCTAGCAAGATATTAGTAAGTTTGAAGCTTAATAATGGAGCTCTGTGCATTGTGTTTTAAGGCTTACAAGTAGGTATTGTACACAAAATAAGCAAGCACTGTTTTAACCAAAGGTACCTGTGCTTATAGTGCTTAGATAGAACTATTGTCAATATGCTTTTTCTTTGCGTGATTGGTCAAAAAGCTTATAAAGTAAGTTGTAACATTAAGTTCTTGGTCTGCTGCCTGGGATGTGAGCTGGCAGCATCTTCCCATTGTCATAACCATGTAACGAGACTGAAAAATAAAACAGCTCAAGGCATGTTCCACAGCAGTCCTGTCCTGATTTGTACAGAGACTCCCAGCCCATGACACACTGAAGGGAACCAGGCCTAAGAGCCAAGGGAAGTGGTGGGGCCAGGGTATTTAACTGTGGGAAGGTAGGCGGGAACAGGGTACAAATTATCCAATGGGGAAGGGAGTCAGGGGTGGAGTTAAGCCAGAGTGACACAGGATACACCAATGGGAGAGCAGAGTGGGAGGGGTCTCTCAGGGAAAGCCAATGGAGGAACAGGGAACACAGAACTTTCTGGAACTGGGGGATGAACAGCAGTTGATTGACAACAGCATTTTAGCCTTAACAAGCAAGGAACGATGGGGAGCTGTGCCAGCCTCTTGCCTTAACTTCAGCAGAGGTATTCCCCCATGGCATTCCAGGTAGGTCATCTCCCTGGCTGTCCTGTATGCTTTTCCATCACTGGAGGAATTTAAAAATCATTGGCTACTCCTTTAGTTTCTGCTGTAAGCAAAAGTTTATGAGTAAAATTGAGTTTTTTGTTTTATGGGGGTCTACAGATTATAGCAATTTTTTTCTGTCTTTGCCATGTTCAAGTCTATAATAGAATTTTATAACTTTATAACTGCCATTATGCTCTAAACCTTCATTAGAATACCAGACTTAGAGACCTCTTTGAGACCTCTGTGCTCTGCTGCCCAAAAAGGCCATTATTTTTGATGTTCTGTTGATGTAATGCAAACATGACTTTGACTAAAGCATCTGTATTCTTAATGGGAAAATATATCTTCCTACTGAAATACTAGGGAGTTCAATTATGGCCTTTGCTCCTCAACTTACATGTAGATGTAGTAGTGTGACACAAAATATTCCTAACGTGTCTCTTAAATTTACACATAAATGTAGAAGTATGACCCAAAATATACCCTAACAAGCCTTTGGAAACATGAATATTGATGCAGTCAGGGCTGCAAACAAGAGCAGAGGTTTTTTAAGTTTTGAAATAAAAAAAGAGCACCTGGTGAAAAACACAGGGGTTTTGCTTTCCCTTATGTACATCTGGTATCTTTTGTGTTAATAATATTAATGATGTATTAAACTAGTGTGTCTATTCAGAATATAAACCTGTTGACATCTAGGTAGTTATCTTGGCTAGTAATCTATAGTGAGTGATAAATAGAGCTGTGTTTCATCTGAGGCAGGAGTGAATTTGGGGATAAACTAATTAGAAGAATTGCACTGTCAGCAGCAGCTGCTGTTCATAAACACATTTTTGGCAACTTTAAAAAAATCATCATCTCTCAGAAAGTTTTCTCATATGGTAGATTAGTTCCTAACTTGTGCTGCTAATTATTGCTGCTATGGCTAAGAGGTATTTACTCTATGGGATTAAGATGTGTTTTCTGAGTGAGACAATTTATGAATATCATGCCATAAAAAGAAGAGAACCATATAGAAAAAGAATGAGTGCCCTACATCTTAGGAGCTTGTTTTCATGGTCCATAATGCCAGCAGTCTGCTTTCAAGGGACAAACAACTTGCATCACTCAGTTAACTGCCTTTTACTAGTTCTAGTTCAAGCCTCAAGGAAGGCAAAAGAGGTAGTAAAACTTGATTGCATTGTCTCTGAATGCATTGCAAATATAGATTGCTCTCATCAAGAATAGCTGTCACACAAATATTAGCCAGGATACATAATCTATTTTATCGGGTTTCCTTTGTTATCATTTGAAACCTGTGGCTTAATATAGAGAGTAGAGGATGTTTTAGATTATACCAGCTAGATGATTTTTAGTAAATTGAAAAATTTTAAGACCTTTTAATTGTGAAAGAAAAAGACAGTTACGATACTAACAGATAAATACTTGTGCAGTGTGCCAGAAGCTTCCTGAATATATGTAAATATATGATAATTAGCCAATGTTCATGGTAAAACATTTTCAAGAGTTAGCAAGGCTTTTCTTCATCTGATTAAGCAGTGAATATGCAATAGTAAAAGGTTAACTCAATGTGAGTCTGTCATGTGATGTTCTAATAGCATCATGCTGATTTGACTTGGTAGGCATCACTTAAAGTAGAAACTCATTTTCTCAGTCATCATTTTCCATAATGTCTCACAACATGAGAGACACGTTCACGGAGTAGAAAGAAGTGTAAGATGTGACTTGAAGGCAGTTTTCATTTCAGACATAGTGAAATACTGAGAAAAGTCTGATCAAACCCTTTCAATCTCTGTGCTGGCTGGCTGAGTGACCTTGGAATAGTCCAGGATGAAGCATATGTAACTAAGGGCTATTTGAGCTTGGAATTTGTAATTAAATAGTACTTTTATTGCTGAAGAAGCCTCTGCAACTAAATGACATGGCGGCATTCACCCAATGCCTTAAAAGCAGGCTAAAAAACCTGAAAAAATTTACCTGTATTTTTCCAATCTCTCAGTATCATTTGATACTGATAATAGATTGCTCAGTACAATACAAAAGATAATGTCTCAGTATCATCCTTTATCTGCAGCTTGCATAGAAAGTGCCTTATTTATCCCTGCCTGAAAGTGATAATTTCTGTAAAGTAGCTGTTATAGAGTATATAACTGTAGTTCAAACCAAGGGGCAGATGAGTAAGAGTCACACTTACACATTAAACTACCTTTCTTCCCAAGGCTGCTACTGATCCCAGTCACCAAGATTAATATTTTCCTCCTTATTTTTAATTAGTGTTACGCTTATTCTACTTCTTGCTCTACTTTCTGTTTCCTTCTGCATCCCATGTCCCTGTTGCCACTATTCATCGTCCTTCTGCTCCTGTTTACCAGGACAAATATGGAAAATGGTCTGGGACTGTATCTGAGAGCATCAGCAAATACTTTCAGCTTTCTCTTACCAGAAAACACATTTCCCAGAGCTGTTTCCCAGGAAATGCCAGGCCTGCCTTTGCTATTGTGTGTGTCCAGCCCCTTTGGAACCTGTTCTTGCAATTTAAATTCTATCCAGACTGTTCCTATAGTGAGTTATAGTTGCCTGATATTGGAAAGTCATTGTTCATATCAGCAGTGCTCAGAGGGATGGGCTTAAACATATAACTTTTGCCTTCTGGTATCAGAGTGTTAATAAAAATAAAGCATGATTTACACCTCACACTGAAGCTGGGTATAAGGGAGTTGCTGTGAAGTGTTCTGTTGTTGGCTATGCCATTAAGCTGAGCTCTGTGCATGTGTGCAATGCAGTACTGCAGATTTAATGAGAAACTCCCTGAAAGTTATTACCAAGAAGCAAAGTATTGCTATGAAGTTTTATTGCCAGATCAAAGAATTCATATTTTTTCCCTTGGCCAGAGCTAAGCACACAAGATTACAAGCCAAAAATGAAAAAATCAAAAACCAAAACAAAAAATACCTCCGCCCTTCTGCCTCCTGCAACATCTTTGAAATAAATTTTCTTATCTTGAAGGTTTGATGCTTTTGATATATTTCTGCCACTGTTTGGTTTAGGGGTTCCCTATGCATGGATCTCTTCCGCCTGTACAGGCTCTTTCCCCACAGCCCTCCCCCAGAATGGCATATGCTGGCCAGTTGCAAGCTTTCCTAGCTGCTGTGGTCCCTGTAGTGTGTGACTTTCATTGGCAGTTCTGTGGCACAAAGAGAATAAGGAGCAGAACAAGAGGTAACTGCTAAGGAGGTCATGCCTGTCCTCACAATCACTTAGTTTTGACATGTTTTGGTTTTTTGAATTCCTCTGATAAAATCCCGGTCCATTTTCTCATAGTCATTAAATGGCCCAAATTTCCCAGTTGTTTTTTTTTTCTCCTCCAATAGCAATTCCTTTGATGCTATCTCCTTTCCAGCGTGTTTCTAAGTCCTTCTTCTCTGTTTTGGCCTTCAGCGGGGATCAGTTTTGGCAAGCTTTGCTGCATCTGCCTGCACTTGATAGCATATGGGAAATTTTTTTTTTTTTTTTTTTTTTGTTGTTAAAGCAGCCATGCCATGTCTATTATATTTTCCCCCCATAGTTTTGTCTTCCTCCTTGCCCTTTTTGCCCAGCTTTTGCAAGGGAAACTGAGCTTAGTTTTGGCATATTTAGGTTTTTTGCACTGCTCTGATAGAATCCCGGTCCATTTTCTCATAGTCATTAAATGGCCCAAATTTCCCACTTTTTTTTTTTTTCTCCTCCAATAGCAATTCCTTTGATGCTATCTCCTTTCCAGCGTGTTTCTAAGTCCTTCTTCTCTGTTTTGGCCTTCAGCGGGGATCAGTTTTGGCAAGCTTTGCTGCATCTGCCTGCACTTGATAGCATATGGGAAATTTTTTTTTGTTTTTTTTTGTTTTTGTTAAAGCAGCCATGCCATGTCTATTATATTTTCCCCTCATAGTTTTGTCTTCCTCCTTGCCTTTTTGCCCTGCTTTTGCAACATCTCTGAGCTTAGTTTTGACATGTTTTGGTCCTTTGCAATGCAACTGTTTCCCTCAGAGACCATTTCTTGAAGACACTAAAACTCCCGATTTTCTGGTTTTTTCGGCTTTTTTTCAGTTGCATTTCATTTGATCCTATCTCCTTTCCAGAGTGTTTGTAAGCCTTTCTTTTGGGATGCGCAAGATTCCGTTTCCCTTCCCGAAAGGAAATTTCATTTCCTTTCGGGAAGGGAAACGGAATCTTGCGATTTCAATGGGGACCAAGAGAGGAATCTTTGGTGCATGTCCCTGGACTTGATGACATGCCATGCCTTTTGATGCCTTGAACTTTTTCAAACTTTTTTTTTCTTTTTTTTCTAGTTTTTTTTAGAGTCCATGCCATGTCCCTCATATCTTCCCCTCCAAGTTTAGTCTTCCTCCTTGACTTTTTCCCCTGCTTTTGCAGCATTTGTGAGCTTAGTTTTGGCATGTTTTAGATTTTTGCACTGCTCTGGTAGTATCGCAGTCCATTTTCTCATAGTCACCAAGTTGCCCAAATTTCCCACTTTTTTTTTTTTTCTCCTCCAATAGCAATTCCTTTGATGCTATCTCCTTTCCAGCATGTTTCTAAGTCCTTCTTCTCTGTTTTGGCCTTCAGCGGGGATCAGTTTTGGCAAGCTTTGCTGCATCTGCCTGCACTTGATAGCATATGGGAATTTTTTTTTTTTTTTTTTTTTTTTTTTGTAAAGCAGCCATGCCATGTCTATTATATTTTCCCCTCATAGTTTTGTCTTCCTCCTTGCCTTTTTGCCCTGCTTTTGCAACATCTCTGAGCTTAGTTTTGACATGTTTTGGTCCTTTGCAATGCAACTGTTTCCCTCAGAGACCATTTCTTGAAGACACTAAAACTCCCGATTTTCTGGTTTTTTCGGCTTTTTTTCAGTTGCATTTCATTTGATCCTATCTCCTTTCCAGAGTGTTTGTAAGCCTTTCTTTTGGGATGCGCAAGATTCCGTTTCCCTTCCCGAAAGGAAATTTCATTTCCTTTCGGGAAGGGAAACGGAATCTTGCGATTTCAATGGGGACCAAGAGAGGAATCTTTGGTGCATGTCCCTGGACTTGATGACATGCCATGCCTTTTGATGCCTTGAACTTTTTCAAACTTTTTTTTTCTTTTTTTCTAGTTTTTTTTAGAGTCCATGCCATGTCCCTCATATCTTCCCCTCCAAGTTTAGTCTTCCTCCTTGACTTTTTCCCCTGCTTTTGCAGCATTTGTGAGCTTAGTTTTGGCATGTTTTAGATTTTTGCACTGCTCTGGTAGTATCGCGGTCCATTTTCTCATAGTCACCAAGTTGCCCAAATTTCCCAGTTTTTTTTTTTTTCTCCTCCAATTGCAATTCCTTTGATGCTATCTCCTTTCCAGCGTGTTTCTAAGTCCTTCTTCTCTGTTTTGGCCTTCAGCGGGGATCAGTTTTGGCAAGCTTTGCTGCATCTGCCTGCACTTGATAGCATATGGGAATTTTTTTTTTGTTTTTTTTTTTTTTTGTTAAAGCAGCCATGCCATGTCTATTATATTTTCCCCCCATAGTTTTGTCTTCCTCCTTGCCTTTTTGCCCAGCTTTTGCAAGGGAAACTGAGCTTAGTTTTGGCATATTTAGGTTTTTTGCACTGCTCTGATAGAATCCCGGTCCATTTTCTCATAGTCACCAAGTTGCCCAAATTTCCCACTTTTTTTTTTTTTTCTCCTCCAATAGCAATTCCTTTGATGCTATCTCCTTTCCAGCATGTTTCTAAGTCCTTCTTCTCTGTTTTGGCCTTCAGCGGGGATCAGTTTTGGCAAGCTTTGCTGCATCTGCCTGCACTTGATAGCATATGGGAATTTTTTTTTTTTTTTTTTTTTTTTTTGTAAAGCAGCCATGCCATGTCTATTATATTTTCCCCTCATAGTTTTGTCTTCCTCCTTGCCTTTTTGCCCTGCTTTTGCAACATCTCTGAGCTTAGTTTTGACATGTTTTGGTCCTTTGCAATGCAACTGTTTCCCTCAGAGACCATTTCTTGAAGACACTAAAACTCCCGATTTTCTGGTTTTTTCGGCTTTTTTTCAGTTGCATTTCATTTGATCCTATCTCCTTTCCAGAGTGTTTGTAAGCCTTTCTTTTGGGATGCGCAAGATTCCGTTTCCCTTCCCGAAAGGAAATTTCATTTCCTTTCGGGAAGGGAAACGGAATCTTGCGATTTCAATGGGGACCAAGAGAGGAATCTTTGGTGCATGTCCCTGGACTTGATGACATGCCATGCCTTTTGATGCCTTGAACTTTTTCAAACTTTTTTTTTCTTTTTTTCTAGTTTTTTTTAGAGTCCATGCCATGTCCCTCATATCTTCCCCTCCAAGTTTAGTCTTCCTCCTTGACTTTTTCCCCTGCTTTTGCAGCATTTGTGAGCTTAGTTTTGGCATGTTTTAGATTTTTGCACTGCTCTGGTAGTATCGCGGTCCATTTTCTCATAGTCACCAAGTTGCCCAAATTTCCCACTTTTTTTTTTTTTTCTCCTCCAATAGCAATTCCTTTGATGCTATCTCCTTTCCAGCATGTTTCTAAGTCCTTCTTCTCTGTTTTGGCCTTCAGCGGGGATCAGTTTTGGCAAGCTTTGCTGCATCTGCCTGCACTTGATAGCATATGGGAATTTTTTTTTTGTTTTTTTTTTTTTTTTGTAAAGCAGCCATGCCATGTCTATTATATTTTCCCCTCATAGTTTTGTCTTCCTCCTTGCCTTTTTGCCCTGCTTTTGCAACATCTCTGAGCTTCGTTTTGACATGTTTTGGTCCTTTGCAATGCAACTGTTTCCCTCAGAGACCATTTCTTGAAGACACTAAAACTCCCGATTTTCTGGTTTTTTCGGCTTTTTTTCAGTTGCATTTCATTTGATCCTATCTCCTTTCCAGAGTGTTTGTAAGCCTTTCTTTTGGGATGCGCAAGATTCCGTTTCCCTTCCCGAAAGGAAATTTCATTTCCTTTCGGGAAGGGAAACGGAATCTTGCGATTTCAATGGGGACCAAGAGAGGAATCTTTGGTGCATGTCCCTGGACTTGATGACATGCCATGCCTTTTGATGCCTTGAACTTTTTCAAACTTTTTTTTTCTTTTTTTCTAGTTTTTTTTAGAGTCCATGCCATGTCCCTCATATCTTCCCCTCCAAGTTTAGTCTTCCTCCTTGACTTTTTCCCCTGCTTTTGCAGCATTTGTGAGCTTAGTTTTGGCATGTTTTAGATTTTTGCACTGCTCTGGTAGTATCGCGGTCCATTTTCTCATAGTCACCAAGTTGCCCAAATTTCCCAGTTTTTTTTTTTTTCTCCTCCAATTGCAATTCCTTTGATGCTATCTCCTTTCCAGCGTGTTTCTAAGTCCTTCTTCTCTGTTTTGGCCTTCAGCGGGGATCAGTTTTGGCAAGCTTTGCTGCATCTGCCTGCACTTGATAGCATATGGGAATTTTTTTTTTGTTTTTTTTTTTTTTTGTTAAAGCAGCCATGCCATGTCTATTATATTTTCCCCCCATAGTTTTGTCTTCCTCCTTGCCTTTTTGCCCAGCTTTTGCAAGGGAAACTGAGCTTAGTTTTGGCATATTTAGGTTTTTTGCACTGCTCTGATAGAATCCCGGTCCATTTTCTCATAGTCACCAAGTTGCCCAAATTTCCCACTTTTTTTTTTTTTTCTCCTCCAATAGCAATTCCTTTGATGCTATCTCCTTTCCAGCGTGTTTCTAAGTCCTTCTTCTCTGTTTTGGCCTTCAGCGGGGATCAGTTTTGGCAAGCTTTGCTGCATCTGCCTGCACTTGATAGCATATGGGAAATTTTTTTTTTTTTTTTTTTTTTGCAAAGCAGCCATGCCATGTCTATTATATTTTCCCCTCATAGTTTTGTCTTCCTCCTTGCCTTTTTGCCCTGCTTTTGCAACATCTCTGAGCTTCGTTTTGACATGTTTTGGTCCTTTGCAATGCAACTGTTTCCCTCAGAGACCATTTCTTGAAGACACTAAAACTCCCGATTTTCTGGTTTTTTCGGCTTTTTTTCAGTTGCATTTCATTTGATCCTATCTCCTTTCCAGAGTGTTTGTAAGCCTTTCTTTTGGGATGCGCAAGATTCCGTTTCCCTTCCCGAAAGGAAATTTCATTTCCTTTCGGGAAGGGAAACGGAATCTTGCGATTTCAATGGGGACCAAGAGAGGAATCTTTGGTGCATGTCCCTGGACTTGATGACATGCCATGCCTTTTGATGCCTTGAACTTTTTCAAACTTTTTTTTTCTTTTTTTCTAGTTTTTTTTAGAGTCCATGCCATGTCCCTCATATCTTCCCCTCCAAGTTTAGTCTTCCTCCTTGACTTTTTCCCCTGCTTTTGCAGCATTTGTGAGCTTAGTTTTGGCATGTTTTAGATTTTTGCACTGCTCTGGTAGTATCGCGGTCCATTTTCTCATAGTCACCAAGTTGCCCAAATTTCCCACTTTTTTTTTTTTTTCTCCTCCAATAGCAATTCCTTTGATGCTATCTCCTTTCCAGCATGTTTCTAAGTCCTTCTTCTCTGTTTTGGCCTTCAGCGGGGATCAGTTTTGGCAAGCTTTGCTGCATCTGCCTGCACTTGATAGCATATGGGAATTTTTTTTTTGTTTTTTTTTTTTTTTGTAAAGCAGCCATGCCATGTCTATTATATTTTCCCCTCATAGTTTTGTCTTCCTCCTTGCCTTTTTGCCCTGCTTTTGCAACATCTCTGAGCTTCGTTTTGACATGTTTTGGTCCTTTGCAATGCAACTGTTTCCCTCAGAGACCATTTCTTGAAGACACTAAAACTCCCGATTTTCTGGTTTTTTCGGCTTTTTTTCAGTTGCATTTCATTTGATCCTATCTCCTTTCCAGAGTGTTTGTAAGCCTTTCTTTTGGGATGCGCAAGATTCCGTTTCCCTTCCCGAAAGGAAATTTCATTTCCTTTCGGGAAGGGAAACGGAATCTTGCGATTTCAATGGGGACCAAGAGAGGAATCTTTGGTGCATGTCCCTGGACTTGATGACATGCCATGCCTTTTGATGCCTTGAACTTTTTCAAACTTTTTTTTTCTTTTTTTCTAGTTTTTTTTAGAGTCCATGCCATGTCCCTCATATCTTCCCCTCCAAGTTTAGTCTTCCTCCTTGACTTTTTCCCCTGCTTTTGCAGCATTTGTGAGCTTAGTTTTGGCATGTTTTAGATTTTTGCACTGCTCTGGTAGTATCGCGGTCCATTTTCTCATAGTCACCAAGTTGCCCAAATTTCCCAGTTTTTTTTTTTTTCTCCTCCAATTGCAATTCCTTTGATGCTATCTCCTTTCCAGCGTGTTTCTAAGTCCTTCTTCTCTGTTTTGGCCTTCAGCGGGGATCAGTTTTGGCAAGCTTTGCTGCATCTGCCTGCACTTGATAGCATATGGGAATTTTTTTTTTGTTTTTTTTTTTTTTTGTTAAAGCAGCCATGCCATGTCTATTATATTTTCCCCCCATAGTTTTGTCTTCCTCCTTGCCTTTTTGCCCAGCTTTTGCAAGGGAAACTGAGCTTAGTTTTGGCATATTTAGGTTTTTTGCACTGCTCTGATAGAATCCCGGTCCATTTTCTCATAGTCACCAAGTTGCCCAAATTTCCCACTTTTTTTTTTTTTTCTCCTCCAATAGCAATTCCTTTGATGCTATCTCCTTTCCAGCGTGTTTCTAAGTCCTTCTTCTCTGTTTTGGCCTTCAGCGGGGATCAGTTTTGGCAAGCTTTGCTGCATCTGCCTGCACTTGATAGCATATGGGAAATTTTTTTTTTTTTTTTTTTTTTGCAAAGCAGCCATGCCATGTCTATTATATTTTCCCCTCATAGTTTTGTCTTCCTCCTTGCCTTTTTGCCCTGCTTTTGCAACATCTCTGAGCTTCGTTTTGACATGTTTTGGTCCTTTGCAATGCAACTGTTTCCCTCAGAGACCATTTCTTGAAGACACTAAAACTCCCGATTTTCTGTTTTTTTCGGCTTTTTTTCAGTTGCATTTCATTTGATCCTATCTCCTTTCCAGAGTGTTTGTAAGCCTTTCTTTTGGGATGCGCAAGATTCCGTTTCCCTTCCTGAAAGGAAATTTCATTTCCTTTCGGGAAGGGAAACGGAATCTTGCGATTTCAATGGGGACCAAGAGAGGAATCTTTGGTGCATGTCCCTGGACTTGATGACATGCCATGCCTTTTGATGCCTTGAACTTTTTCAAACTTTTTTTTTCTTTTTTTTCTAGTTTTTTTTAGAGTCCATGCCATGTCCCTCATATCTTCCCCTCCAAGTTTAGTCTTCCTCCTTGACTTTTTCCCCTGCTTTTGCAGCATTTGTGAGCTTAGTTTTGGCATGTTTTAGATTTTTGCACTGCTCTGGTAGTATCGCAGTCCATTTTCTCATAGTCACCAAGTTGCCCAAATTTCCCAGTTTTTTTTTTTTTCTCCTCCAATTGCAATTCCTTTGATGCTATCTCCTTTCCAGCGTGTTTCTAAGTCCTTCTTCTCTGTTTTGGCCTTCAGCGGGGATCAGTTTTGGCAAGCTTTGCTGCATCTGCCTGCACTTGATAGCATATGGGAATTTTTTTTTTGTTTTTTTTTTTTTTTTGTTAAAGCAGCCATGCCATGTCTATTATATTTTCCCCCCATAGTTTTGTCTTCCTCCTTGCCTTTTTGCCCAGCTTTTGCAAGGGAAACTGAGCTTAGTTTTGGCATATTTAGGTTTTTTGCACTGCTCTGATAGAATCCCGGTCCATTTTCTCATAGTCACCAAGTTGCCCAAATTTCCCACTTTTTTTTTTTTTTCTCCTCCAATAGCAATTCCTTTGATGCTATCTCCTTTCCAGCGTGTTTCTAAGTCCTTCTTCTCTGTTTTGGCCTTCAGCAGGGATCAGTTTTGGCAAGCTTTGCTGCATCTGCCTGCACTTGATAGCATATGGGAAATTTTTTTTTTTTTTTTTTTTTTTTGTAAAGCAGCCATGCCATGTCTATTATATTTTCCCCTCATAGTTTTGTCTTCCTCCTTGCCTTTTTGCCCTGCTTTTGCAACATCTCTGAGCTTAGTTTTGACATGTTTTGGTCCTTTGCAATGCAACTGTTTCCCTCAGAGACCATTTCTTGAAGACACTAAAACTCCCGATTTTCTGGTTTTTTCGGCTTTTTTTCAGTTGCATTTCATTTGATCCTATCTCCTTTCCAGAGTGTTTGTAAGCCTTTCTTTTGGGATGCGCAAGATTCCGTTTCCCTTCCCGAAAGGAAATTTCATTTCCTTTCGGGAAGGGAAACGGAATCTTGCGATTTCAATGGGGACCAAGAGAGGAATCTTTGGTGCATGTCCCTGGACTTGATGACATGCCATGCCTTTTGATGCCTTGAACTTTTTCAAACTTTTTTTTTCTTTTTTTTCTAGTTTTTTTTAGAGTCCATGCCATGTCCCTCATATCTTCCCCTCCAAGTTTAGTCTTCCTCCTTGACTTTTTCCCCTGCTTTTGCAGCATTTGTGAGCTTAGTTTTGGCATGTTTTAGATTTTTGCACTGCTCTGGTAGTATCGCGGTCCATTTTCTCATAGTCACCAAGTTGCCCAAATTTCCCAGTTTTTTTTTTTTTTCTCCTCCAATTGCAATTCCTTTGATGCTATCTCCTTTCCAGCGTGTTTCTAAGTCCTTCTTCTCTGTTTTGGCCTTCAGCGGGGATCAGTTTTGGCAAGCTTTGCTGCATCTGCCTGCACTTGATAGCATATGGGAATTTTTTTTTTTTTTTTTTTTTTTTTTGTTAAAGCAGCCATGCCATGTCTATTATATTTTCCCCCCATAGTTTTGTCTTCCTCCTTGCCTTTTTGCCCAGCTTTTGCAAGGGAAACTGAGCTTAGTTTTGGCATATTTAGGTTTTTTGCACTGCTCTGATAGAATCCCGGTCCATTTTCTCATAGTCACCAAGTTGCCCAAATTTCCCACTTTTTTTTTTTTTTCTCCTCCAATAGCAATTCCTTTGATGCTATCTCCTTTCCAGCGTGTTTCTAAGTCCTTCTTCTCTGTTTTGGCCTTCAGCGGGGATCAGTTTTGGCAAGCTTTGCTGCATCTGCCTGCACTTGATAGCATATGGGAAATTTTTTTTTTTTTTTTTTTTTTTCTAAAGCAGCCATGCCATGTCTATTATATTTTCCCCTCATAATTTTGTCTTCCTCCTTGCCTTTTTGCCCTGCTTTTGCAACATCTCTGAGCTTAGTTTTGACATGTTTTGGTCCTTTGCAATGCAACTGTTTCCCTCAGAGACCATTTCTTGAAGACACTAAAACTCCCGATTTTCTGGTTTTTTCGGCTTTTTTTCAGTTGCATTTCATTTGATCCTATCTCCTTTCCAGAGTGTTTGTAAGCCTTTCTTTTGGGATGCGCAAGATTCCGTTTCCCTTCCCGAAAGGAAATGAAATTTCCTTTCGGGAAGGGAAACGGAATCTTGCGATTTCAATGGGGACCAAGAGAGGAATCTTTGGTGCATGTCCCTGGACTTGATGACATGCCATGCCTTTTGATGCCTTGAACTTTTTCAAACTTTTTTTTTCTTTTTTTCTAGTTTTTTTTAGAGTCCATGCCATGTCCCTCATATCTCCCCCTCCAAGTTTAGTCTTCCTCCTTGACTTTTTCCCCTGCTTTTGCAGCATTTGTGAGCTTAGTTTTGGCATGTTTTAGATTTTTGCACTGCTCTGGTAGTATCGCGGTCCATTTTCACAAAGTCATTAAATGGCCCAAATTTCCCACTTTTTTTTTTTTTTTCTCCTCCAATTGCAATTCCTTTGATGCTATCTCCTTTCCAGCGTGTTTCTAAGTCCTTCTTCTCTGTTTTGGCCTTCAGCGGGGATCAGTTTTGGCAAGCTTTGCTGCATCTGCCTGCACTTGATAGCATATGGGAAATTTTTTTTTTTTTTTTTTTTTTGCAAAGCAGCCATGCCATGTCTATTATATTTTCCCCTCATAGTTTTGTCTTCCTCCTTGCCTTTTTGCCCAGCTTTTGCAACATCTCTGAGCTTAGTTTTGACATGTTTTGGTCCTTTGCAATGCAACTGTTTCCCTCAGAGACCATTTCTTGAAGACACTAAAACTCCCGATTTTCTGGTTTTTTCGGCTTTTTTTCAGTTGCATTTCATTTGATCCTATCTCCTTTCCAGAGTGTTTGTAAGCCTTTCTTTTGGGATGCGCAAGATTCCGTTTCCCTTCCCGAAAGGAAATTTCATTTCCTTTCGGGAAGGGAAACGGAATCTTGCGATTTCAATGGGGACCAAGAGAGGAATCTTTGGTGCATGTCCCTGGACTTGATGACATGCCATGCCTTTTGATGCCTTGAACTTTTTCAAACTTTTTTTTTCTTTTTTTTCTAGTTTTTTTTAGAGTCCATGCCATGTCCCTCATATCTTCCCCTCCAAGTTTAGTCTTCCTCCTTGACTTTTTCCCCTGCTTTTGCAGCATTTGTGAGCTTAGTTTTGGCATGTTTTAGATTTTTGCACTGCTCTGGTAGTATCGCGGTCCATTTTCTCATAGTCATTAAATGGCCCAAATTTCCCAGTTTTTTTTTTTTTCTCCTCCAATTGCAATTCCTTTGATGCTATCTCCTTTCCAGCGTGTTTCTAAGTCCTTCTTCTCTGTTTTGGCCTTCAGCGGGGATCAGTTTTGGCAAGCTTTGCTGCATCTGCCTGCACTTGATAGCATATGGGAATTTTTTTTTTGTTTTTTTTTTTTTTTGTTAAAGCAGCCATGCCATGTCTATTATATTTTCCCCCCATAGTTTTGTCTTCCTCCTTGCCTTTTTGCCCAGCTTTTGCAAGGGAAACTGAGCTTAGTTTTGGCATATTTAGGTTTTTTGCACTGCTCTGATAGAATCCCGGTCCATTTTCTCATAGTCACCAAGTTGCCCAAATTTCCCACTTTTTTTTTTTTTTCTCCTCCAATAGCAATTCCTTTGATGCTATCTCCTTTCCAGCATGTTTCTAAGTCCTTCTTCTCTGTTTTGGCCTTCAGCGGGGATCAGTTTTGGCAAGCTTTGCTGCATCTGCCTGCACTTGATAGCATATGGGAATTTTTTTTTTTTTTTTTTTTTTTGTAAAGCAGCCATGCCATGTCTATTATATTTTCCCCTCATAGTTTTGTCTTCCTCCTTGCCTTTTTGCCCTGCTTTTGCAAGGGAAACTGAGCTTAGTTTTGACATGTTTTGGTCCTTTGCAATGCAACTGTTTCCCTCAGAGACCATTTCTTGAAGACACTAAAACTCCCGATTTTCTGGTTTTTTCGGCTTTTTTTCAGTTGCATTTCATTTGATCCTATCTCCTTTCCAGAGTGTTTGTAAGCCTTTCTTTTGGGATGCGCAAGATTCCGTTTCCCTTCCCGAAAGGAAATTTCATTTCCTTTCGGGAAGGGAAACGGAATCTTGCGATTTCAATGGGGACCAAGAGAGGAATCTTTGGTGCATGTCCCTGGACTTGATGACATGCCATGCCTTTTGATGCCTTGAACTTTTTCAAACTTTTTTTTTCTTTTTTTTCTAGTTTTTTTTAGAGTCCATGCCATGTCCCTCATATCTTCCCCTCCAAGTTTAGTCTTCCTCCTTGACTTTTTCCCCTGCTTTTGCAGCATTTGTGAGCTTAGTTTTGGCATGTTTTAGATTTTTGCACTGCTCTGGTAGTATCGCGGTCCATTTTCTCATAGTCACCAAGTTGCCCAAATTTCCCAGTTTTTTTTTTTTTCTCCTCCAATTGCAATTCCTTTGATGCTATCTCCTTTCCAGCGTGTTTCTAAGTCCTTCTTCTCTGTTTTGGCCTTCAGCGGGGATCAGTTTTGGCAAGCTTTGCTGCATCTGCCTGCACTTGATAGCATATGGGAATTTTTTTTTTTTTTTTTTTTTTTTTTGTTAAAGCAGCCATGCCATGTCTATTATATTTTCCCCCCATAGTTTTGTCTTCCTCCTTGCCTTTTTGCCCAGCTTTTGCAAGGGAAACTGAGCTTAGTTTTGGCATATTTAGGTTTTTTGCACTGCTCTGATAGAATCCCGGTCCATTTTCTCATAGTCACCAAGTTGCCCAAATTTCCCACTTTTTTTTTTTTTTCTCCTCCAATAGCAATTCCTTTGATGCTATCTCCTTTCCAGCGTGTTTCTAAGTCCTTCTTCTCTGTTTTGGCCTTCAGCGGGGATCAGTTTTGGCAAGCTTTGCTGCATCTGCCTGCACTTGATAGCATATGGGAAATTTTTTTTTTTTTTTTTTTTTTTCTAAAGCAGCCATGCCATGTCTATTATATTTTCCCCTCATAATTTTGTCTTCCTCCTTGCCTTTTTGCCCTGCTTTTGCAACATCTCTGAGCTTAGTTTTGACATGTTTTGGTCCTTTGCAATGCAACTGTTTCCCTCAGAGACCATTTCTTGAAGACACTAAAACTCCCGATTTTCTGGTTTTTTCGGCTTTTTTTCAGTTGCATTTCATTTGATCCTATCTCCTTTCCAGAGTGTTTGTAAGCCTTTCTTTTGGGATGCGCAAGATTCCGTTTCCCTTCCCGAAAGGAAATTTCATTTCCTTTCGGGAAGGGAAACGGAATCTTGCGATTTCAATGGGGACCAAGAGAGGAATCTTTGGTGCATGTCCCTGGACTTGATGACATGCCATGCCTTTTGATGCCTTGAACTTTTTCAAACTTTTTTTTTCTTTTTTTCTAGTTTTTTTTAGAGTCCATGCCATGTCCCTCATATCTCCCCCTCCAAGTTTAGTCTTCCTCCTTGACTTTTTCCCCTGCTTTTGCAGCATTTGTGAGCTTAGTTTTGGCATGTTTTAGATTTTTGCACTGCTCTGGTAGTATCGCGGTCCATTTTCACATAGTCATTAAATGGCCCAAATTTCCCACTTTTTTTTTTTTTCTCCTCCAATAGCAATTCCTTTGATGCTATCTCCTTTCCAGCGTGTTTCTAAGTCCTTCTTCTCTGTTTTGGCCTTCAGCGGGGATCAGTTTTGGCAAGCTTTGCTGCATCTGCCTGCACTTGATAGCATATGGGAAATTTTTTTTTTTTTTTTTTTTTTTTTGTAAAGCAGCCATGCCATGTCTATTATATTTTCCCCCCATAGTTTTGTCTTCCTCCTTGCCTTTTTGCCCAGCTTTTGCAAGGGAAACTGAGCTTAGTTTTGGCATATTTAGGTTTTTTGCACTGCTCTGATAGAATCCCGGTCCATTTTCTCATAGTCATTAAATGGCCCAAGTTTCCCACTTTTTTTTTTTTTTTCTCCTCCAATAGCAATTCCTTTGATGCTATCTCCTTTCCAGCGTGTTTCTAAGTCCTTCTTCTCTGTTTTGGCCTTCAGCAGGGATCAGTTTTGGCAAGCTTTGCTGCATCTGCCTGCACTTGATAGCATATGGGAAATTTTTTTTTTTTTTTTTTTTTTTTTTGTAAAGCAGCCATGCCATGTCTATTATATTTTCCCCTCATAGTTTTGTCTTCCTCCTTGCCTTTTTGCCCTGCTTTTGCAACATCTCTGAGCTTCGTTTTGACATGTTTTGGTCCTTTGCAATGCAACTGTTTCCCTCAGAGACCATTTCTTGAAGACACTAAAACTCCCGATTTTCTGGTTTTTTCGGCTTTTTTTCAGTTGCATTTCATTTGATCCTATCTCCTTTCCAGAGTGTTTGTAAGCCTTTCTTTTGGGATGCGCAAGATTCCGTTTCCCTTCCCGAAAGGAAATTTCATTTCCTTTCGGGAAGGGAAACGGAATCTTGCGATTTCAATGGGGACCAAGAGAGGAATCTTTGGTGCATGTCCCTGGACTTGATGACATGCCATGCCTTTTGATGCCTTGAACTTTTTCAAACTTTTTTTTTCTTTTTTTCTAGTTTTTTTTAGAGTCCATGCCATGTCCCTCATATCTTCCCCTCCAAGTTTAG
Organism: Agelaius tricolor; assembly: GCF_023055355.1. NCBI lineage: Eukaryota > Metazoa > Chordata > Aves > Passeriformes > Icteridae > Agelaius > Agelaius tricolor. Next base: position 58,761,935 of record NW_027269263.1, read on the forward strand.
TCTTCCTCCTTGACTTTTTCCCCTGCTTTTGCAGCATTTGTGAGCTTAGTTTTGGCATGTTTTAGATTTTTGCACTGCTCTGGTAGTATCGCAGTCCATTTTCTCATAGTCACCAAGTTGCCCAAATTTCCCAGTTTTTTTTTTTTTCTCCTCCAATTGCAATTCCTTTGATGCTATCTCCTTTCCAGCGTGTTTCTAAGTCCTTCTTCTCTGTTTTGGCCTTCAGCGGGGATCAGTTTTGGCAAGCTTTGCTGCATCTGCCTGCACTTGATAGCATATGGGAATTTTTGTTTTGTTTTTTTTTTTTTTGTTAAAGCAGCCATGCCATGTCTATTATATTTTCCCCCCATAGTTTTGTCTTCCTCCTTGCCTTTTTGCCCAGCTTTTGCAAGGGAAACTGAGCTTAGTTTTGGCATATTTAGGTTTTTTGCACTGCTCTGATAGAATCCCGGTCCATTTTCTCATAGTCATTAAATGGCCCAAAATTCCCACTTTTTTTTTTTTTCTCCTCCAATAGCAATTCCTTTGATGCTATCTCCTTTCCAGCGTGTTTCTAAGTCCTTCTTCTCTGTTTTGGCCTTCAGCAGGGATCAGTTTTGGCAAGCTTTGCTGCATCTGCCTGCACTTGATAGCATATGGGAAATTTTTTTTTTTTTTTTTTTTTTTTTGTTAAAGCAGCCATGCCATGTCTATTATATTTTCCCCTCATAGTTTTGTCTTCCTCCTTGCCTTTTTGCCCTGCTTTTGCAACATCTCTGAGCTTCGTTTTGACATGTTTTGGTCCTTTGCAATGCAACTGTTTCCCTCAGAGACCATTTCTTGAAGACACTAAAACTCCCGATTTTCTGGTTTTTTCGGCTTTTTTTCAGTTGCATTTCATTTGATCCTATCTCCTTTCCAGAGTGTTTGTAAGCCTTTCTTTTGGGATGCGCAAGATTCCGTTTCCCTTCCCGAAAGGAAATTTCATTTCCTTTCGGGAAGGGAAACGGAATCTTGCGATTTCAATGGGGACCAAGAGAGGAATCTTTGGTGCATGTCCCTGGACTTGATGACATGCCATGCCTTTTGATGCCTTGAACTTTTTCAAACTTTTTTTTTCTTTTTTTTCTAGTTTTTTTTAGAGTCCATGCCATGTCCCTCATATCTTCCCCTCCAAGTTTAGTCTTCCTCCTTGACTTTTTCCCCTGCTTTTGCAGCATTTGTGAGCTTAGTTTTGGCATGTTTTAGATTTTTGCACTGCTCTGGTAGTATCGCGGTCCATTTTCTCATAGTCACCAAGTTGCCCAAATTTCCCAGTTTTTTTTTTTTTCTCCTCCAATTGCAATTCCTTTGATGCTATCTCCTTTCCAGCGTGTTTCTAAGTCCTTCTTCTCTGTTTTGGCCTTCAGCGGGGATCAGTTTTGGCAAGCTTTGCTGCATCTGCCTGCACTTGATAGCATATGGGAATTTTTTTTTTGTTTTTTTTTTTTTTTGTTAAAGCAGCCATGCCATGTCTATTATATTTTCCCCCCATAGTTTTGTCTTCCTCCTTGCCTTTTTGCCCAGCTTTTGCAAGGGAAACTGAGCTTAGTTTTGGCATATTTAGGTTTTTTGCACTGCTCTGATAGAATCCCGGTCCATTTTCTCATAGTCACCAAGTTGCCCAAATTTCCCACTTTTTTTTTTTTTTCTCCTCCAATAGCAATTCCTTTGATGCTATCTCCTTTCCAGCGTGTTTCTAAGTCCTTCTTCTCTGTTTTGGCCTTCAGCGGGGATCAGTTTTGGCAAGCTTTGCTGCATCTGCCTGCACTTGATAGCATATGGGAAATTTTTTTTTTTTTTTTTTTTTTTTGTAAAGCAGCCATGCCATGTCTATTATATTTTCCCCTCATAGTTTTGTCTTCCTCCTTGCCTTTTTGCCCTGCTTTTGCAACATCTCTGAGCTTCGTTTTGACATGTTTTGGTCCTTTGCAATGCAACTGTTTCCCTCAGAGACCATTTCTTGAAGACACTAAAACTCCCGATTTTCTGGTTTTTTCGGCTTTTTTTCAGTTGCATTTCATTTGATCCTATCTCCTTTCCAGAGTGTTTGTAAGCCTTTCTTTTGGGATGCGCAAGATTCCGTTTCCCTTCCCGAAAGGAAATTTCATTTCCTTTCGGGAAGGGAAACGGAATCTTGCGATTTCAATGGGGACCAAGAGAGGAATCTTTGGTGCATGTCCCTGGACTTGATGACATGCCATGCCTTTTGATGCCTTGAACTTTTTCAAACTTTTTTTTTCTTTTTTTTCTAGTTTTTTTTAGAGTCCATGCCATGTCCCTCATATCTTCCCCTCCAAGTTTAGTCTTCCTCCTTGACTTTTTCCCCTGCTTTTGCAGCATTTGTGAGCTTAGTTTTGGCATGTTTTAGATTTTTGCACTGCTCTGGTAGTATCGCGGTCCATTTTCTCATAGTCACCAAGTTGCCCAAATTTCCCAGTTTTTTTTTTTTTCTCCTCCAATTGCAATTCCTTTGATGCTATCTCCTTTCCAGCGTGTTTCTAAGTCCTTCTTCTCTGTTTTGGCCTTCAGCGGGGATCAGTTTTGGCAAGCTTTGCTGCATCTGCCTGCACTTGATAGCATATGGGAATTTTTGTTTTGTTTTTTTTTTTTTTTTGTTAAAGCAGCCATGCCATGTCTATTATATTTTCCCCCCATAGTTTTGTCTTCCTCCTTGCCTTTTTGCCCAGCTTTTGCAAGGGAAACTGAGCTTAGTTTTGGCATATTTAGGTTTTTTGCACTGCTCTGATAGAATCCCGGTCCATTTTCTCATAGTCATTAAATGGCCCAAATTTCCCACTTTTTTTTTTTTTTCTCCTCCAATAGCAATTCCTTTGATGCTATCTCCTTTCCAGCGTGTTTCTAAGTCCTTCTTCTCTGTTTTGGCCTTCAGCAGGGATCCGTTTTGGCAAGCTTTGCTGCATCTGCCTGCACTTGATAGCATATGGGAAATTTTTTTTTTTTTTTTTTTTTTTTTGTAAAGCAGCCATGCCATGTCTATTATATTTTCCCCTCATAGTTTTGTCTTCCTCCTTGCCTTTTTGCCCTGCTTTTGCAACATCTCTGAGCTTCGTTTTGACATGTTTTGGTCCTTTGCAATGCAACTGTTTCCCTCAGAGACCATTTCTTGAAGACACTAAAACTCCCGATTTTCTGGTTTTTTCGGCTTTTTTTCAGTTGCATTTCATTTGATCCTATCTCCTTTCCAGAGTGTTTGTAAGCCTTTCTTTTGGGATGCGCAAGATTCCGTTTCCCTTCCCGAAAGGAAATTTCATTTCCTTTCGGGAAGGGAAACGGAATCTTGCGATTTCAATGGGGACCAAGAGAGGAATCTTTGGTGCATGTCCCTGGACTTGATGACATGCCATGCCTTTTGATGCCTTGAACTTTTTCAAACTTTTTTTTTCTTTTTTTCTAGTTTTTTTTAGAGTCCATGCCATGTCCCTCATATCTTCCCCTCCAAGTTTAGTCTTCCTCCTTGACTTTTTCCCCTGCTTTTGCAGCATTTGTGAGCTTAGTTTTGGCATGTTTTAGATTTTTGCACTGCTCTGGTAGTATCGCAGTCCATTTTCTCATAGTCACCAAGTTGCCCAAATTTCCCAGTTTTTTTTTTTTTCTCCTCCAATTGCAATTCCTTTGATGCTATCTCCTTTCCAGCGTGTTTCTAAGTCCTTCTTCTCTGTTTTGGCCTTCAGCGGGGATCAGTTTTGGCAAGCTTTGCTGCATCTGCCTGCACTTGATAGCATATGGGAATTTTTGTTTTGTTTTTTTTTTTTTTGTTAAAGCAGCCATGCCATGTCTATTATATTTTCCCCCCATAGTTTTGTCTTCCTCCTTGCCTTTTTGCCCAGCTTTTGCAAGGGAAACTGAGCTTAGTTTTGGCATATTTAGGTTTTTTGCACTGCTCTGATAGAATCCCGGTCCATTTTCTCATAGTCATTAAATGGCCCAAGTTTCCCACTTTTTTTTTTTTTTTCTCCTCCAATAGCAATTCCTTTGATGCTATCTCCTTTCCAGCGTGTTTCTAAGTCCTTCTTCTCTGTTTTGGCCTTCAGCGGGGATCAGTTTTGGCAAGCTTTGCTGCATCTGCCTGCACTTGATAGCATATGGGAAATTTTTTTTTTTTTTTTTTTTTTTGTAAAGCAGCCATGCCATGTCTATTATATTTTCCCCTCATAGTTTTGTCTTCCTCCTTGCCTTTTTGCCCTGCTTTTGCAACATCTCTGAGCTTCGTTTTGACATGTTTTGGTCCTTTGCAATGCAACTGTTTCCCTCAGAGACCATTTCTTGAAGACACTAAAACTCCCGATTTTCTGGTTTTTTCGGCTTTTTTTCAGTTGCATTTCATTTGATCCTATCTCCTTTCCAGAGTGTTTGTAAGCCTTTCTTTTGGGATGCGCAAGATTCCGTTTCCCTTCCCGAAAGGAAATTTCATTTCCTTTCGGGAAGGGAAACGGAATCTTGCGATTTCAATGGGGACCAAGAGAGGAATCTTTGGTGCATGTCCCTGGACTTGATGACATGCCATGCCTTTTGATGCCTTGAACTTTTTCAAACTTTTTTTTTCTTTTTTTCTAGTTTTTTTTAGAGTCCATGCCATGTCCCTCATATCTTCCCCTCCAAGTTTAGTCTTCCTCCTTGACTTTTTCCCCTGCTTTTGCAGCATTTGTGAGCTTAGTTTTGGCATGTTTTAGATTTTTGCACTGCTCTGGTAGTATCGCAGTCCATTTTCTCATAGTCACCAAGTTGCCCAAATTTCCCAGTTTTTTTTTTTTTCTCCTCCAATTGCAATTCCTTTGATGCTATCTCCTTTCCAGCGTGTTTCTAAGTCCTTCTTCTCTGTTTTGGCCTTCAGCGGGGATCAGTTTTGGCAAGCTTTGCTGCATCTGCCTGCACTTGATAGCATATGGGAATTTTTGTTTTGTTTTTTTTTTTTTTGTTAAAGCAGCCATGCCATGTCTATTATATTTTCCCCCCATAGTTTTGTCTTCCTCCTTGCCTTTTTGCCCAGCTTTTGCAAGGGAAACTGAGCTTAGTTTTGGCATATTTAGGTTTTTTGCACTGCTCTGATAGAATCCCGGTCCATTTTCTCATAGTCATTAAATGGCCCAAAATTCCCACTTTTTTTTTTTTTCTCCTCCAATAGCAATTCCTTTGATGCTATCTCCTTTCCAGCGTGTTTCTAAGTCCTTCTTCTCTGTTTTGGCCTTCAGCGGGGATCAGTTTTGGCAAGCTTTGCTGCATCTGCCTGCACTTGATAGCATATGGGAAATTTTTTTTTTTTTTTTTTTTTTTTGTAAAGCAGCCATGCCATGTCTATTATATTTTCCCCTCATAGTTTTGTCTTCCTCCTTGCCTTTTTGCCCTGCTTTTGCAACATCTCTGAGCTTCGTTTTGACATGTTTTGGTCCTTTGCAATGCAACTGTTTCCCTCAGAGACCATTTCTTGAAGACACTAAAACTCCCGATTTTCTGGTTTTTTCGGCTTTTTTTCAGTTGCATTTCATTTGATCCTATCTCCTTTCCAGAGTGTTTGTAAGCCTTTCTTTTGGGATGCGCAAGATTCCGTTTCCCTTCCCGAAAGGAAATTTCATTTCCTTTCGGGAAGGGAAACGGAATCTTGCGATTTCAATGGGGACCAAGAGAGGAATCTTTGGTGCATGTCCCTGGACTTGATGACATGCCATGCCTTTTGATGCCTTGAACTTTTTCAAACTTTTTTTTTCTTTTTTTTCTAGTTTTTTTTAGAGTCCATGCCATGTCCCTCATATCTTCCCCTCCAAGTTTAGTCTTCCTCCTTGACTTTTTCCCCTGCTTTTGCAGCATTTGTGAGCTTAGTTTTGGCATGTTTTAGATTTTTGCACTGCTCTGGTAGTATCGCGGTCCATTTTCTCATAGTCACCAAGTTGCCCAAATTTCCCAGTTTTTTTTTTTTTCTCCTCCAATTGCAATTCCTTTGATGCTATCTCCTTTCCAGCGTGTTTCTAAGTCCTTCTTCTCTGTTTTGGCCTTCAGCGGGGATCAGTTTTGGCAAGCTTTGCTGCATCTGCCTGCACTTGATAGCATATGGGAATTTTTTTTTTGTTTTTTTTTTTTTTTTGTTAAAGCAGCCATGCCATGTCTATTATATTTTCCCCCCATAGTTTTGTCTTCCTCCTTGCCTTTTTGCCCAGCTTTTGCAAGGGAAACTGAGCTTAGTTTTGGCATATTTAGGTTTTTTGCACTGCTCTGATAGAATCCCGGTCCATTTTCTCATAGTCACCAAGTTGCCCAAATTTCCCACTTTTTTTTTTTTTTCTCCTCCAATAGCAATTCCTTTGATGCTATCTCCTTTCCAGCATGTTTCTAAGTCCTTCTTCTCTGTTTTGGCCTTCAGCGGGGATCAGTTTTGGCAAGCTTTGCTGCATCTGCCTGCACTTGATAGCATATGGGAATTTTTTTTTTTTTTTTTTTTTTTTCTAAAGCAGCCATGCCATGTCTATTATATTTTCCCCTCATAGTTTTGTCTTCCTCCTTGCCTTTTTGCCCTGCTTTTGCAACATCTCTGAGCTTAGTTTTGACATGTTTTGGTCCTTTGCAATGCAACTGTTTCCCTCAGAGACCATTTCTTGAAGACACTAAAACTCCCGATTTTCTGGTTTTTTCGGCTTTTTTTCAGTTGCATTTCATTTGATCCTATCTCCTTTCCAGAGTGTTTGTAAGCCTTTCTTTTGGGATGCGCAAGATTCCGTTTCCCTTCCCGAAAGGAAATGAAATTTCCTTTCGGGAAGGGAAACGGAATCTTGCGATTTCAATGGGGACCAAGAGAGGAATCTTTGGTGCATGTCCCTGGACTTGATGACATGCCATGCCTTTTGATGCCTTGAACTTTTTCAAACTTTTTTTTTCTTTTTTTCTAGTTTTTTTTAGAGTCCATGCCATGTCCCTCATATCTTCCCCTCCAAGTTTAGTCTTCCTCCTTGACTTTTTCCCCTGCTTTTGCAGCATTTGTGAGCTTAGTTTTGGCATGTTTTAGATTTTTGCACTGCTCTGGTAGTATCGCGGTCCATTTTCTCATAGTCACCAAGTTGCCCAAATTTCCCAGTTTTTTTTTTTTTCTCCTCCAATTGCAATTCCTTTGATGCTATCTCCTTTCCAGCGTGTTTCTAAGTCCTTCTTCTCTGTTTTGGCCTTCAGCGGGGATCAGTTTTGGCAAGCTTTGCTGCATCTGCCTGCACTTGATAGCATATGGGAATTTTTTTTTTGTTTTTTTTTTTTTTTTGTTAAAGCAGCCATGCCATGTCTATTATATTTTCCCCCCATAGTTTTGTCTTCCTCCTTGCCTTTTTGCCCAGCTTTTGCAAGGGAAACTGAGCTTAGTTTTGGCATATTTAGGTTTTTTGCACTGCTCTGATAGAATCCCGGTCCATTTTCTCATAGTCATTAAATGGCCCAAATTTCCCACTTTTTTTTTTTTTTTCTCCTCCAATAGCAATTCCTTTGATGCTATCTCCTTTCCAGCGTGTTTCTAAGTCCTTCTTCTCTGTTTTGGCCTTCAGCAGGGATCAGTTTTGGCAAGCTTTGCTGCATCTGCCTGCACTTGATAGCATATGGGAAATTTTTTTTTTTTTTTTTTTTTTTGTAAAGCAGCCATGCCATGTCTATTATATTTTCCCCTCATAGTTTTGTCTTCCTCCTTGCCTTTTTGCCCTGCTTTTGCAAGGGAAACTGAGCTTAGTTTTGACATGTTTTGGTCCTTTGCAATGCAACTGTTTCCCTCAGAGACCATTTCTTGAAGACACTAAAACTCCCGATTTTCTGGTTTTTTCGGCTTTTTTTCAGTTGCATTTCATTTGATCCTATCTCCTTTCCAGAGTGTTTGTAAGCCTTTCTTTTGGGATGCGCAAGATTCCGTTTCCCTTCCCGAAAGGAAATTTCATTTCCTTTCGGGAAGGGAAACGGAATCTTGCGATTTCAATGGGGACCAAGAGAGGAATCTTTGGTGCATGTCCCTGGACTTGATGACATGCCATGCCTTTTGATGCCTTGAACTTTTTCAAACTTTTTTTTTCTTTTTTTCTAGTTTTTTTTAGAGTCCATGCCATGTCCCTCATATCTTCCCCTCCAAGTTTAGTCTTCCTCCTTGACTTTTTCCCCTGCTTTTGCAGCATTTGTGAGCTTAGTTTTGGCATGTTTTAGATTTTTGCACTGCTCTGGTAGTATCGCAGTCCATTTTCTCATAGTCACCAAGTTGCCCAAATTTCCCAGTTTTTTTTTTTTTCTCCTCCAATTGCAATTCCTTTGATGCTATCTCCTTTCCAGCGTGTTTCTAAGTCCTTCTTCTCTGTTTTGGCCTTCAGCGGGGATCAGTTTTGGCAAGCTTTGCTGCATCTGCCTGCACTTGATAGCATATGGGAATTTTTGTTTTGTTTTTTTTTTTTTTGTTAAAGCAGCCATGCCATGTCTATTATATTTTCCCCCCATAGTTTTGTCTTCCTCCTTGCCTTTTTGCCCAGCTTTTGCAAGGGAAACTGAGCTTAGTTTTGGCATATTTAGGTTTTTTGCACTGCTCTGATAGAATCCCGGTCCATTTTCTCATAGTCATTAAATGGCCCAAAATTCCCACTTTTTTTTTTTTTCTCCTCCAATAGCAATTCCTTTGATGCTATCTCCTTTCCAGCGTGTTTCTAAGTCCTTCTTCTCTGTTTTGGCCTTCAGCGGGGATCAGTTTTGGCAAGCTTTGCTGCATCTGCCTGCACTTGATAGCATATGGGAAATTTTTTTTTTTTTTTTTTTTTTTTGTAAAGCAGCCATGCCATGTCTATTATATTTTCCCCTCATAGTTTTGTCTTCCTCCTTGCCTTTTTGCCCTGCTTTTGCAACATCTCTGAGCTTCGTTTTGACATGTTTTGGTCCTTTGCAATGCAACTGTTTCCCTCAGAGACCATTTCTTGAAGACACTAAAACTCCCGATTTTCTGGTTTTTTCGGCTTTTTTTCAGTTGCATTTCATTTGATCCTATCTCCTTTCCAGAGTGTTTGTAAGCCTTTCTTTTGGGATGCGCAAGATTCCGTTTCCCTTCCCGAAAGGAAATTTCATTTCCTTTCGGGAAGGGAAACGGAATCTTGCGATTTCAATGGGGACCAAGAGAGGAATCTTTGGTGCATGTCCCTGGACTTGATGACATGCCATGCCTTTTGATGCCTTGAACTTTTTCAAACTTTTTTTTTCTTTTTTTTCTAGTTTTTTTTAGAGTCCATGCCATGTCCCTCATATCTTCCCCTCCAAGTTTAGTCTTCCTCCTTGACTTTTTCCCCTGCTTTTGCAGCATTTGTGAGCTTAGTTTTGGCATGTTTTAGATTTTTGCACTGCTCTGGTAGTATCGCGGTCCATTTTCTCATAGTCACCAAGTTGCCCAAATTTCCCAGTTTTTTTTTTTTTCTCCTCCAATTGCAATTCCTTTGATGCTATCTCCTTTCCAGCGTGTTTCTAAGTCCTTCTTCTCTGTTTTGGCCTTCAGCGGGGATCAGTTTTGGCAAGCTTTGCTGCATCTGCCTGCACTTGATAGCATATGGGAATTTTTTTTTTGTTTTTTTTTTTTTTTGTTAAAGCAGCCATGCCATGTCTATTATATTTTCCCCCCATAGTTTTGTCTTCCTCCTTGCCTTTTTGCCCAGCTTTTGCAAGGGAAACTGAGCTTAGTTTTGGCATATTTAGGTTTTTTGCACTGCTCTGATAGAATCCCGGTCCATTTTCTCATAGTCACCAAGTTGCCCAAATTTCCCACTTTTTTTTTTTTTTCTCCTCCAATAGCAATTCCTTTGATGCTATCTCCTTTCCAGCATGTTTCTAAGTCCTTCTTCTCTGTTTTGGCCTTCAGCGGGGATCAGTTTTGGCAAGCTTTGCTGCATCTGCCTGCACTTGATAGCATATGGGAATTTTTTTTTTTTTTTTTTTTTTTGTAAAGCAGCCATGCCATGTCTATTATATTTTCCCCTCATAGTTTTGTCTTCCTCCTTGCCTTTTTGCCCTGCTTTTGCAACATCTCTGAGCTTAGTTTTGACATGTTTTGGTCCTTTGCAATGCAACTGTTTCCCTCAGAGACCATTTCTTGAAGACACTAAAACTCCCGATTTTCTGGTTTTTTCGGCTTTTTTTCAGTTGCATTTCATTTGATCCTATCTCCTTTCCAGAGTGTTTGTAAGCCTTTCTTTTGGGATGCGCAAGATTCCGTTTCCCTTCCCGAAAGGAAATGAAATTTCCTTTCGGGAAGGGAAACGGAATCTTGCGATTTCAATGGGGACCAAGAGAGGAATCTTTGGTGCATGTCCCTGGACTTGATGACATGCCATGCCTTTTGATGCCTTGAACTTTTTCAAACTTTTTTTTTCTTTTTTTCTAGTTTTTTTTAGAGTCCATGCCATGTCCCTCATATCTTCCCCTCCAAGTTTAGTCTTCCTCCTTGACTTTTTCCCCTGCTTTTGCAGCATTTGTGAGCTTAGTTTTGGCATGTTTTAGATTTTTGCACTGCTCTGGTAGTATCGCGGTCCATTTTCTCATAGTCACCAAGTTGCCCAAATTTCCCAGTTTTTTTTTTTTTCTCCTCCAATTGCAATTCCTTTGATGCTATCTCCTTTCCAGCGTGTTTCTAAGTCCTTCTTCTCTGTTTTGGCCTTCAGCGGGGATCAGTTTTGGCAAGCTTTGCTGCATCTGCCTGCACTTGATAGCATATGGGAATTTTTTTTTTGTTTTTTTTTTTTTTTTGTTAAAGCAGCCATGCCATGTCTATTATATTTTCCCCCCATAGTTTTGTCTTCCTCCTTGCCTTTTTGCCCAGCTTTTGCAAGGGAAACTGAGCTTAGTTTTGGCATATTTAGGTTTTTTGCACTGCTCTGATAGAATCCCGGTCCATTTTCTCATAGTCATTAAATGGCCCAAATTTCCCACTTTTTTTTTTTTTTTCTCCTCCAATAGCAATTCCTTTGATGCTATCTCCTTTCCAGCGTGTTTCTAAGTCCTTCTTCTCTGTTTTGGCCTTCAGCAGGGATCAGTTTTGGCAAGCTTTGCTGCATCTGCCTGCACTTGATAGCATATGGGAAATTTTTTTTTTTTTTTTTTTTTTTGTAAAGCAGCCATGCCATGTCTATTATATTTTCCCCTCATAGTTTTGTCTTCCTCCTTGCCTTTTTGCCCTGCTTTTGCAAGGGAAACTGAGCTTAGTTTTGACATGTTTTGGTCCTTTGCAATGCAACTGTTTCCCTCAGAGACCATTTCTTGAAGACACTAAAACTCCCGATTTTCTGGTTTTTTCGGCTTTTTTTCAGTTGCATTTCATTTGATCCTATCTCCTTTCCAGAGTGTTTGTAAGCCTTTCTTTTGGGATGCGCAAGATTCCGTTTCCCTTCCCGAAAGGAAATGAAATTTCCTTTCGGGAAGGGAAACGGAATCTTGCGATTTCAATGGGGACCAAGAGAGGAATCTTTGGTGCATGTCCCTGGACTTGATGACATGCCATGCCTTTTGATGCCTTGAACTTTTTCAAACTTTTTTTTTCTTTTTTTCTAGTTTTTTTTAGAGTCCATGCCATGTCCCTCATATCTCCCCCTCCACGTTTAGTCTTCCTCCTTGACTTTTTCCCCTGCTTTTGCAGCATTTGTGAGCTTAGTTTTGGCATGTTTTAGATTTTTGCACTGCTCTGGTAGTATCGCGGTCCATTTTCACATAGTCATTAAATGGCCCAAATTTCCCACTTTTTTTTTTTTTCTCCTCCAATAGCAATTCCTTTGATGCTATCTCCTTTCCAGCGTGTTTCTAAGTCCTTCTTCTCTGTTTTGGCCTTCAGCGGGGATCAGTTTTGGCAAGCTTTGCTGCATCTGCCTGCACTTGATAGCATATGGGAAATTTTTTTTTTTTTTTTTTTTTTTTTGTAAAGCAGCCATGCCATGTCTATTATATTTTCCCCTCATAGTTTTGTCTTCCTCCTTGCCTTTTTGCCCTGCTTTTGCAACATCTCTGAGCTTCGTTTTGACATGTTTTGGTCCTTTGCAATGCAACTGTTTCCCTCAGAGACCATTTCTTGAAGACACTAAAACTCCCGATTTTCTGGTTTTTTCGGCTTTTTTTCAGTTGCATTTCATTTGATCCTATCTCCTTTCCAGAGTGTTTGTAAGCCTTTCTTTTGGGATGCGCAAGATTCCGTTTCCCTTCCCGAAAGGAAATTTCATTTCATTTCCTTTCGGGAAGGGAAACGGAATCTTGCGATTTCAATGGGGACCAAGAGAGGAATCTTTGGTGCATGTCCCTGGACTTGATGACATGCCATGCCTTTTGATGCCTTGAACTTTTTCAAACTTTTTTTTTCTTTTTTTCTAGTTTTTTTTAGAGTCCATGCCATGTCCCTCATATCTTCCCCTCCAAGTTTAGTCTTCCTCCTTGACTTTTTCCCCTGCTTTTGCAGCATTTGTGAGCTTAGTTTTGGCATGTTTTAGATTTTTGCACTGCTCTGGTAGTATCGCGGTCCATTTTCTCATAGTCACCAAGTTGCCCAAATTTCCCAGTTTTTTTTTTTTTCTCCTCCAATTGCAATTCCTTTGATGCTATCTCCTTTCCAGTGTGTTTCTAAGTCCTTCTTCTCTGTTTTGGCCTTCAGCGGGGATCAGTTTTGGCAAGCTTTGCTGCATCTGCCTGCACTTGATAGCATATGGGAATTTTTTTTTTGTTAAAGCAGCCATGCCATGTCTATTATATTTTCCCCCCATAGTTTTGTCTTCCTCCTTGCCTTTTTGCCCAGCTTTTGCAAGGGAAACTGAGCTTAGTTTTGGCATATTTAGGTTTTTTGCACTGCTCTGATAGAATCCCGGTCCATTTTCTCATAGTCACCAAGTTGCCCAAATTTCCCAGTTTTTTTTTTTTTTCTCCTCCAATTGCAATTCCTTTGATGCTATCTCCTTTCCAGCGTGTTTCTAAGTCCTTCTTCTCTGTTTTGGCCTTCAGCGGGGATCAGTTTTGGCAAGCTTTGCTGCATCTGCCTGCACTTGATAGCATATGGGAAATTTTTTTTGTTTTTTTTTTTTTTTGTAAAGCAGCCATGCCATGTCTATTATATTTTCCCCTCATAGTTTTGTCTTCCTCCTTGCCTTTTTGCCCTGCTTTTGCAACATCTCTGAGCTTCGTTTTGACATGTTTTGGTCCTTTGCAATGCAACTGTTTCCCTCAGAGACCATTTCTTGAAGACACTAAAACTCCCGATTTTCTGGTTTTTTCGGCTTTTTTTCAGTTGCATTTCATTTGATCCTATCTCCTTTCCAGAGTGTTTGTAAGCCTTTCTTTTGGGATGCGCAAGATTCCGTTTCCCTTCCCGAAAGGAAATTTCATTTCCTTTCGGGAAGGGAAACGGAATCTTGCGATTTCAATGGGGACCAAGAGAGGAATCTTTGGTGCATGTCCCTGGACTTGATGACATGCCATGCCTTTTGATGCCTTGAACTTTTTCAAACATTTTTTTTCTTTTTTTTCTAGTTTTTTTTAGAGTCCATGCCATGTCCCTCATATCTTCCCCTCCAAGTTTAGTCTTCCTCCTTGACTTTTTCCCCTGCTTTTGCAGCATTTGTGAGCTTAGTTTTGGCATGTTTTAGATTTTTGCACTGCTCTGGTAGTATCGCAGTCCATTTTCTCATAGTCACCAAGTTGCCCAAATTTCCCAGTTTTTTTTTTTTTCTCCTCCAATTGCAATTCCTTTGATGCTATCTCCTTTCCAGCGTGTTTCTAAGTCCTTCTTCTCTGTTTTGGCCTTCAGCGGGGATCAGTTTTGGCAAGCTTTGCTGCATCTGCCTGCACTTGATAGCATATGGGAATTTTTTTTTTGTTTTTTTTTTTTTTTGTTAAAGCAGCCATGCCATGTCTATTATATTTTCCCCCCATAGTTTTGTCTTCCTCCTTGCCTTTTTGCCCAGCTTTTGCAAGGGAAACTGAGCTTAGTTTTGGCATATTTAGGTTTTTTGCACTGCTCTGATAGAATCCCGGTCCATTTTCTCATAGTCATTAAATGGCCCAAATTTCCCACTTTTTTTTTTTTTTCTCCTCCAATAGCAATTCCTTTGATGCTATCTCCTTTCCAGCGTGTTTCTAAGTCCTTCTTCTCTGTTTTGGCCTTCAGCAGGGATCAGTTTTGGCAAGCTTTGCTGCATCTGCCTGCACTTGATAGCATATGGGAAATTTTTTTTTTTTTTTTTTTTTTTTGTAAAGCAGCCATGCCATGTCTATTATATTTTCCCCTCATAGTTTTGTCTTCCTCCTTGCCTTTTTGCCCTGCTTTTGCAACATCTCTGAGCTTAGTTTTGACATGTTTTGGTCCTTTGCAATGCAACTGTTTCCCTCAGAGACCATTTCTTGAAGACACTAAAACTCCCGATTTTCTGTTTTTTTCGGCTTTTTTTCAGTTGCATTTCATTTGATCCTATCTCCTTTCCAGAGTGTTTGTAAGCCTTTCTTTTGGGATGCGCAAGATTCCGTTTCCCTTCCCGAAAGGAAATGAAATTTCCTTTCGGGAAGGGAAAGGGAATCTTGCGATTTCAATGGGGACCAAGAGAGGAAACTTTGGTGCATGTCCCTGGACTTGATGACATGCCATGCCTTTTGATGCCTTGAACTTTTTCAAACTTTTGTTTTCTTTTTTTCTAGTTTTTTTTAGAGTCCATGCCATGTCCCTCATATCTCCCCCTCCAAGTTTAGTCTTCCTCCTTGACTTTTTCCCCTGCTTTTGCAGCATTTGTGAGCTTAGTTTTGGCATGTTTTAGATTTTTGCACTGCTCTGGTAGTATCGCGGTCCATTTTCACATAGTCATTAAATGGCCCAAATTTCCCACTTTTTTTTTTTTTTCTCCTCCAATTGCAATTCCTTTGATGCTATCTCCTTTCCAGCGTGTTTCTAAGTCCTTCTTCTCTGTTTTGGCCTTCAGCGGGGATCAGTTTTGGCAAGCTTTGCTGCATCTGCCTGCACTTGATAGCATATGGGAAATTTTTTTTTTTTTTTTTTTTTTTTGTAAAGCAGCCATGCCATGTCTATTATATTTTCCCCTCATAGTTTTGTCTTCCTCCTTGCCTTTTTGCCCTGCTTTTGCAACATCTCTGAGCTTCGTTTTGACATGTTTTGGTCCTTTGCAATGCAACTGTTTCCCTCAGAGACCATTTCTTGAAGACACTAAAACTCCCGATTTTCTGGTTTTTTCGGCTTTTTTTCAGTTGCATTTCATTTGATCCTATCTCCTTTCCAGAGTGTTTGTAAGCCTTTCTTTTGGGATGCGCAAGATTCCGTTTCCCTTCCCGAAAGGAAATTTCATTTCCTTTCGGGAAGGGAAACGGAATCTTGCGATTTCAATGGGGACCAAGAGAGGAATCTTTGGTGCATGTCCCTGGACTTGATGACATGCCATGCCTTTTGATGCCTTGAACTTTTTCAAACTTTTTTTTTCTTTTTTTCTAGTTTTTTTTAGAGTCCATGCCATGTCCCTCATATCTTCCCCTCCAAGTTTAGTCTTCCTCCTTGACTTTTTCCCCTGCTTTTGCAGCATTTGTGAGCTTAGTTTTGGCATGTTTTAGATTTTTGCACTGCTCTGGTAGTATCGCGGTCCATTTTCTCATAGTCACCAAGTTGCCCAAATTTCCCAGTTTTTTTTTTTTTCTCCTCCAATTGCAATTCCTTTGATGCTATCTCCTTTCCAGCGTGTTTCTAAGTCCTTCTTCTCTGTTTTGGCCTTCAGCGGGGATCAGTTTTGGCAAGCTTTGCTGCATCTGCCTGCACTTGATAGCATATGGGAATTTTTTTTTTGTTTTTTTTTTTTTTTGTTAAAGCAGCCATGCCATGTCTATTATATTTTCCCCCCATAGTTTTGTCTTCCTCCTTGCCTTTTTGCCCAGCTTTTGCAAGGGAAACTGAGCTTAGTTTTGGCATATTTAGGTTTTTTGCACTGCTCTGATAGAATCCCGGTCCATTTTCTCATAGTCACCAAGTTGCCCAAATTTCCCACTTTTTTTTTTTTTCTCCTCCAATAGCAATTCCTTTGATGCTATCTCCTTTCCAGCATGTTTCTAAGTCCTTCTTCTCTGTTTTGGCCTTCAGCGGGGATCAGTTTTGGCAAGCTTTGCTGCATCTGCCTGCACTTGATAGCATATGGGAATTTTTTTTTTTTTTTTTTTTTTTTTGTAAAGCAGCCATGCCATGTCTATTATATTTTCCCCTCATAGTTTTGTCTTCCTCCTTGCCTTTTTGCCCTGCTTTTGCAACATCTCTGAGCTTAGTTTTGACATGTTTTGTTCCTTTGCAATGCAACTGTTTCCCTCAGAGACCATTTCTTGAAGACACTAAAACTCCCGATTTTCTGGTTTTTTCGGCTTTTTTTCAGTTGCATTTCATTTGATCCTATCTCCTTTCCAGAGTGTTTGTAAGCCTTTCTTTTGGGATGCGCAAGATTCCGTTTCCCTTCCCGAAAGGAAATGAAATTTCCTTTCGGGAAGGGAAACGGAATCTTGCGATTTCAATGGGGACCAAGAGAGGAATCTTTGGTGCATGTCCCTGGACTTGATGACATGCCATGCCTTTTGATGCCTTGAACTTTTTCAAACTTTTTTTTTCTTTTTTTTCTAGTTTTTTTTAGAGTCCATGCCATGTCCCTCATATCTTCCCCTCCAAGTTTAGTCTTCCTCCTTGACTTTTTCCCCTGCTTTTGCAGCATTTGTGAGCTTAGTTTTGGCATGTTTTAGATTTTTGCACTGCTCTGGTAGTATCGCGGTCCATTTTCTCATAGTCACCAAGTTGCCCAAATTTCCCAGTTTTTTTTTTTTTCTCCTCCAATTGCAATTCCTTTGATGCTATCTCCTTTCCAGCGTGTTTCTAAGTCCTTCTTCTCTGTTTTGGCCTTCAGCGGGGATCAGTTTTGGCAAGCTTTGCTGCATCTGCCTGCACTTGATAGCATATGGGAATTTTTTTTTTGTTTTTTTTTTTTTTTTGTTAAAGCAGCCATGCCATGTCTATTATATTTTCCCCCCATAGTTTTGTCTTCCTCCTTGCCTTTTTGCCCAGCTTTTGCAAGGGAAACTGAGCTTAGTTTTGGCATATTTAGGTTTTTTGCACTGCTCTGATAGAATCCCGGTCCATTTTCTCATAGTCACCAAGTTGCCCAAATTTCCCACTTTTTTTTTTTTTCTCCTCCAATAGCAATTCCTTTGATGCTATCTCCTTTCCAGCATGTTTCCATGTTTCTAAGTCCTTCTTCTCTGTTTTGGCCTTCAGCGGGGATCAGTTTTGGCAAGCTTTGCTGCATCTGCCTGCACTTGATAGCATATGGGAATTTTTTTTTTTTTTTTTTTTTTTTTTGTAAAGCAGCCATGCCATGTCTATTATATTTTCCCCTCATAGTTTTGTCTTCCTCCTTGCCTTTTTGCCCAGCTTTTGCAAGGGAAACTGAGCTTAGTTTTGGCATATTTAGGTTTTTTGCACTGCTCTGATAGAATCCCGGTCCATTTTCTCATAGTCATTAAATGGCCCAAAATTCCCACTTTTTTTTTTTTTCTCCTCCAATAGCAATTCCTTTGATGCTATCTCCTTTCCAGCGTGTTTCTAAGTCCTTCTTCTCTGTTTTGGCCTTCAGCAGGGATCAGTTTTGGCAAGCTTTGCTGCATCTGCCTGCACTTGATAGCATATGGGAAATTTTTTTTTTTTTTTTTTTTTTTTGTAAAGCAGCCATGCCATGTCTATTATATTTTCCCCTCATAGTTTTGTCTTCCTCCTTGCCTTTTTGCCCTGCTTTTGCAACATCTCTGAGCTTAGTTTTGACATGTTTTGGTCCTTTGCAATGCAACTGTTTCCCTCAGAGACCATTTCTTGAAGACACTAAAACTCCCGATTTTCTGTTTTTTTCGGCTTTTTTTCAGTTGCATTTCATTTGATCCTATCTCCTTTCCAGAGTGTTTGTAAGCCTTTCTTTTGGGATGCGCAAGATTCCGTTTCCCTTCCCGAAAGGAAATGAAATTTCCTTTCGGGAAGGGAAACGGAATCTTGCGATTTCAATGGGGACCAAGAGAGGAATCTTTGGTGCATGTCCCTGGACTTGATGACATGCCATGCCTTTTGATGCCTTGAACTTTTTCAAACTTTTTTTTTCTTTTTTTCTAGTTTTTTTTAGAGTCCATGCCATGTCCCTCATATCTCCCCCTCCAAGTTTAGTCTTCCTCCTTGACTTTTTCCCCTGCTTTTGCAGCATTTGTGAGCTTAGTTTTGGCATGTTTTAGATTTTTGCACTGCTCTGGTAGTATCGCGGTCCATTTTCACATAGTCATTAAATGGCCCAAATTTCCCACTTTTTTTTTTTTTTCTCCTCCAATTGCAATTCCTTTGATGCTATCTCCTTTCCAGCGTGTTTCTAAGTCCTTCTTCTCTGTTTTGGCCTTCAGCGGGGATCAGTTTTGGCAAGCTTTGCTGCATCTGCCTGCACTTGATAGCATATGGGAAATTTTTTTTTTTTTTTTTTTTTTTTTGTAAAGCAGCCATGCCATGTCTATTATATTTTCCCCTCATAGTTTTGTCTTCCTCCTTGCCTTTTTGCCCTGCTTTTGCAACATCTCTGAGCTTAGTTTTGACATGTTTTGGTCCTTTGCAATGCAACTGTTTCCCTCAGAGACCATTTCTTGAAGACACTAAAACTCCCGATTTTCTGGTTTTTTCGGCTTTTTTTCAGTTGCATTTCATTTGATCCTATCTCCTTTCCAGCGTGTTTGTAAGCCTTTCTTTTGGGATGCGCAAGATTCCGTTTCCCTTCCCGAAAGGAAATTTCATTTCCTTTCGGGAAGGGAAACGGAATCTTGCGATTTCAATGGGGACCAAGAGAGGAATCTTTGGTGCATGTCCCTGGACTTGATGACATGCCATGCCTTTTGATGCCTTGAACTTTTTCAAACTTTTTTTTTCTTTTTTTCTAGTTTTTTTTAGAGTCCATGCCATGTCCCTCATATCTTCCCCTCCAAGTTTAGTCTTCCTCCTTGACTTTTTCCCCTGCTTTTGCAGCATTTGTGAGCTTAGTTTTGGCATGTTTTAGATTTTTGCACTGCTCTGGTAGTATCGCGGTCCATTTTCTCATAGTCACCAAGTTGCCCAAATTTCCCAGTTTTTTTTTTTTTCTCCTCCAATTGCAATTCCTTTGATGCTATCTCCTTTCCAGCGTGTTTCTAAGTCCTTCTTCTCTGTTTTGGCCTTCAGCGGGGATCAGTTTTGGCAAGCTTTGCTGCATCTGCCTGCACTTGATAGCATATGGGAATTTTTTTTTTGTTTTTTTTTTTTTTTTGTTAAAGCAGCCATGCCATGTCTATTATATTTTCCCCCCATAGTTTTGTCTTCCTCCTTGCCTTTTTGCCCAGCTTTTGCAAGGGAAACTGAGCTTAGTTTTGGCATATTTAGGTTTTTTGCACTGCTCTGATAGAATCCCGGTCCATTTTCTCATAGTCACCAAGTTGCCCAAATTTCCCACTTTTTTTTTTTTTTCTCCTCCAATAGCAATTCCTTTGATGCTATCTCCTTTCCAGCGTGTTTCTAAGTCCTTCTTCTCTGTTTTGGCCTTCAGCGGGGATCAGTTTTGGCAAGCTTTGCTGCATCTGCCTGCACTTGATAGCATATGGGAATTTTTTTTTTTTTTTTTTTTTTTTTTTGTTAAAGCAGCCATGCCATGTCTATTATATTTTCCCCCCATAGTTTTGTCTTCCTCCTTGCCTTTTTGCCCAGCTTTTGCAAGGGAAACTGAGCTTAGTTTTGGCATATTTAGGTTTTTTGCACTGCTCTGATAGAATCCCGGTCCATTTTCTCATAGTCACCAAGTTGCCCAAATTTCCCAGTTTTTTTTTTTTTCTCCTCCAATAGCAATTCCTTTGATGCTATCTCCTTTCCAGCATGTTTCTAAGTCCTTCTTCTCTGTTTTGGCCTTCAGCGGGGATCAGTTTTGGCAAGCTTTGCTGCATCTGCCTGCACTTGATAGCATATGGGAATTTTTTTTTTTTTTTTTTTTTTTTTGTAAAGCAGCCATGCCATGTCTATTATATTTTCCCCTCATAGTTTTGTCTTCCTCCTTGCCTTTTTGCCCTGCTTTTGCAACATCTCTGAGCTTCGTTTTGACATGTTTTGTTCCTTTGCAATGCAACTGTTTCCCTCAGAGACCATTTCTTGAAGACACTAAATCTCCCGATTTTCTGGTTTTTTCGGCTTTTTTTCAGTTGCATTTCATTTGATCCTATCTCCTTTCCAGAGTGTTTGTAAGCCTTTCTTTTGGGATGCGCAAGATTCCGTTTCCCTTCCCGAAAGGAAATTTCATTTCCTTTCGGGAAGGGAAACGGAATCTTGCGATTTCAATGGGGACCAAGAGAGGAATCTTTGGTGCATGTCCCTGGACTTGATGACATGCCATGCCTTTTGATGCCTTGAACTTTTTCAAACTTTTTTTTTCTTTTTTTTCTAGTTTTTTTTAGAGTCCATGCCATGTCCCTCATATCTTCCCCTCCAAGTTTAGTCTTCCTCCTTGACTTTTTCCCCTGCTTTTGCAGCATTTGTGAGCTTAGTTTTGGCATGTTTTAGATTTTTGCACTGCTCTGGTAGTATCGCGGTCCATTTTCTCATAGTCACCAAGTTGCCCAAATTTCCCAGTTTTTTTTTTTTTCTCCTCCAATTGCAATTCCTTTGATGCTATCTCCTTTCCAGCGTGTTTCTAAGTCCTTCTTCTCTGTTTTGGCCTTCAGCGGGGATCAGTTTTGGCAAGCTTTGCTGCATCTGCCTGCACTTGATAGCATATGGGAATTTTTTTTTTGTTTTTTTTTTTTTTTTGTTAAAGCAGCCATGCCATGTCTATTATATTTTCCCCCCATAGTTTTGTCTTCCTCCTTGCCTTTTTGCCCAGCTTTTGCAAGGGAAACTGAGCTTAGTTTTGGCATATTTAGGTTTTTTGCACTGCTCTGATAGAATCCCGGTCCATTTTCTCATAGTCACCAAGTTGCCCAAATTTCCCACTTTTTTTTTTTTTTCTCCTCCAATAGCAATTCCTTTGATGCTATCTCCTTTCCAGCGTGTTTCTAAGTCCTTCTTCTCTGTTTTGGCCTTCAGCGGGGATCAGTTTTGGCAAGCTTTGCTGCATCTGCCTGCACTTGATAGCATATGGGAATTTTTTTTTTTTTTTTTTTTTTTTTTTGTTAAAGCAGCCATGCCATGTCTATTATATTTTCCCCCCATAGTTTTGTCTTCCTCCTTGCCTTTTTGCCCAGCTTTTGCAAGGGAAACTGAGCTTAGTTTTGGCATATTTAGGTTTTTTGCACTGCTCTGATAGAATCCCGGTCCATTTTCTCATAGTCACCAAGTTGCCCAAATTTCCCAGTTTTTTTTTTTTTCTCCTCCAATAGCAATTCCTTTGATGCTATCTCCTTTCCAGCATGTTTCTAAGTCCTTCTTCTCTGTTTTGGCCTTCAGCGGGGATCAGTTTTGGCAAGCTTTGCTGCATCTGCCTGCACTTGATAGCATATGGGAATTTTTTTTTTTTTTTTTTTTTTTTTGTAAAGCAGCCATGCCATGTCTATTATATTTTCCCCTCATAGTTTTGTCTTCCTCCTTGCCTTTTTGCCCTGCTTTTGCAACATCTCTGAGCTTCGTTTTGACATGTTTTGTTCCTTTGCAATGCAACTGTTTCCCTCAGAGACCATTTCTTGAAGACACTAAATCTCCCGATTTTCTGGTTTTTTCGGCTTTTTTTCAGTTGCATTTCATTTGATCCTATCTCCTTTCCAGAGTGTTTGTAAGCCTTTCTTTTGGGATGCGCAAGATTCCGTTTCCCTTCCCGAAAGGAAATTTCATTTCCTTTCGGGAAGGGAAACGGAATCTTGCGATTTCAATGGGGACCAAGAGAGGAATCTTTGGTGCATGTCCCTGGACTTGATGACATGCCATGCCTTTTGATGCCTTGAACTTTTTCAAACTTTTTTTTTCTTTTTTTTCTAGTTTTTTTTAGAGTCCATGCCATGTCCCTCATATCTTCCCCTCCAAGTTTAGTCTTCCTCCTTGACTTTTTCCCCTGCTTTTGCAGCATTTGTGAGCTTAGTTTTGGCATGTTTTAGATTTTTGCACTGCTCTGGTAGTATCGCGGTCCATTTTCTCATAGTCACCAAGTTGCCCAAATTTCCCAGTTTTTTTTTTTTTCTCCTCCAATTGCAATTCCTTTGATGCTATCTCCTTTCCAGCGTGTTTCTAAGTCCTTCTTCTCTGTTTTGGCCTTCAGCGGGGATCAGTTTTGGCAAGCTTTGCTGCATCTGCCTGCACTTGATAGCATATGGGAATTTTTTTTTTGTTTTTTTTTTTTTTTGTTAAAGCAGCCATGCCATGTCTATTATATTTTCCCCCCATAGTTTTGTCTTCCTCCTTGCCTTTTTGCCCAGCTTTTGCAAGGGAAACTGAGCTTAGTTTTGGCATATTTAGGTTTTTTGCACTGCTCTGATAGAATCCCGGTCCATTTTCTCATAGTCACCAAGTTGCCCAAATTTCCCACTTTTTTTTTTTTTTCTCCTCCAATAGCAATTCCTTTGATGCTATCTCCTTTCCAGCATGTTTCCATGTTTCTAAGTCCTTCTTCTCTGTTTTGGCCTTCAGCGGGGATCAGTTTTGGCAAGCTTTGCTGCATCTGCCTGCACTTGATAGCATATGGGAATTTTTTTTTTTTTTTTTTTTTTTTTTGTAAAGCAGCCATGCCATGTCTATTATATTTTCCCCTCATAGTTTTGTCTTCCTCCTTGCCTTTTTGCCCAGCTTTTGCAAGGGAAACTGAGCTTAGTTTTGGCATATTTAGGTTTTTTGCACTGCTCTGATAGAATCCCGGTCCATTTTCTCATAGTCATTAAATGGCCCAAAATTCCCACTTTTTTTTTTTTTCTCCTCCAATAGCAATTCCTTTGATGCTATCTCCTTTCCAGCGTGTTTCTAAGTCCTTCTTCTCTGTTTTGGCCTTCAGCAGGGATCAGTTTTGGCAAGCTTTGCTGCATCTGCCTGCACTTGATAGCATATGGGAAATTTTTTTTTTTTTTTTTTTTTTTTTGTAAAGCAGCCATGCCATGTCTATTATATTTTCCCCTCATAGTTTTGTCTTCCTCCTTGCCTTTTTGCCCTGCTTTTGCAACATCTCTGAGCTTAGTTTTGACATGTTTTGGTCCTTTGCAATGCAACTGTTTCCCTCAGAGACCATTTCTTGAAGACACTAAAACTCCCGATTTTCTGTTTTTTTCGGCTTTTTTTCAGTTGCATTTCATTTGATCCTATCTCCTTTCCAGAGTGTTTGTAAGCCTTTCTTTTGGGATGCGCAAGATTCCGTTTCCCTTCCCGAAAGGAAATTTCATTTCCTTTCGGGAAGGGAAACGGAATCTTGCGATTTCAATGGGGACCAAGAGAGGAATCTTTGGTGCATGTCCCTGGACTTGATGACATGCCATGCCTTTTGATGCCTTGAACTTTTTCAAACTTTTTTTTTCTTTTTTTCTAGTTTTTTTTAGAGTCCATGCCATGTCCCTCATATCTCCCCCTCCAAGTTTAGTCTTCCTCCTTGACTTTTTCCCCTGCTTTTGCAGCATTTGTGAGCTTAGTTTTGGCATGTTTTAGATTTTTGCACTGCTCTGGTAGTATCGCGGTCCATTTTCACATAGTCATTAAATGGCCCAAATTTCCCACTTTTTTTTTTTTTTCTCCTCCAATTGCAATTCCTTTGATGCTATCTCCTTTCCAGCGTGTTTCTAAGTCCTTCTTCTCTGTTTTGGCCTTCAGCGGGGATCAGTTTTGGCAAGCTTTGCTGCATCTGCCTGCACTTGATAGCATATGGGAAATTTTTTTTTTTTTTTTTTTTTTTTTGTAAAGCAGCCATGCCATGTCTATTATATTTTCCCCTCATAGTTTTGTCTTCCTCCTTGCCTTTTTGCCCTGCTTTTGCAACATCTCTGAGCTTAGTTTTGACATGTTTTGGTCCTTTGCAATGCAACTGTTTCCCTCAGAGACCATTTCTTGAAGACACTAAAACTCCCGATTTTCTGGTTTTTTCGGCTTTTTTTCAGTTGCATTTCATTTGATCCTATCTCCTTTCCAGAGTGTTTGTAAGCCTTTCTTTTGGGATGCGCAAGATTCCGTTTCCCTTCCCGAAAGGAAATTTCATTTCCTTTCGGGAAGGGAAACGGAATCTTGCGATTTCAATGGGGACCAAGAGAGGAATCTTTGGTGCATGTCCCTGGACTTGATGACATGCCATGCCTTTTGATGCCTTGAACTTTTTCAAACTTTTTTTTTCTTTTTTTCTAGTTTTTTTTAGAGTCCATGCCATGTCCCTCATATCTCCCCCTCCAAGTTTAGTCTTCCTCCTTGACTTTTTCCCCTGCTTTTGCAGCATTTGTGAGCTTAGTTTTGGCATGTTTTAGATTTTTGCACTGCTCTGGTAGTATCGCGGTCCATTTTCTCATAGTCACCAAGTTGCCCAAATTTCCCAGTTTTTTTTTTTTTCTCCTCCAATTGCAATTCCTTTGATGCTATCTCCTTTCCAGCGTGTTTCTAAGTCCTTCTTCTCTGTTTTGGCCTTCAGCGGGGATCAGTTTTGGCAAGCTTTGCTGCATCTGCCTGCACTTGATAGCATATGGGAATTTTTTTTTTGTTTTTTTTTTTTTTTTGTTAAAGCAGCCATGCCATGTCTATTATATTTTCCCCCCATAGTTTTGTCTTCCTCCTTGCCTTTTTGCCCAGCTTTTGCAAGGGAAACTGAGCTTAGTTTTGGCATATTTAGGTTTTTTGCACTGCTCTGATAGAATCCCGGTCCATTTTCTCATAGTCACCAAGTTGCCCAAATTTCCCACTTTTTTTTTTTTTTCTCCTCCAATAGCAATTCCTTTGATGCTATCTCCTTTCCAGCATGTTTCTAAGTCCTTCTTCTCTGTTTTGGCCTTCAGCGGGGATCAGTTTTGGCAAGCTTTGCTGCATCTGCCTGCACTTGATAGCATATGGGAATTTTTTTTTTTTTTTTTTTTTTTCTAAAGCAGCCATGCCATGTCTATTATATTTTCCCCTCATAGTTTTGTCTTCCTCCTTGCCTTTTTGCCCTGCTTTTGCAACATCTCTGAGCTTAGTTTTGACATGTTTTGGTCCTTTGCAATGCAACTGTTTCCCTCAGAGACCATTTCTTGAAGACACTAAAACTCCCGATTTTCTGGTTTTTTCGGCTTTTTTTTCAGTTGCATTTCATTTGATCCTATCTCCTTTCCAGAGTGTTTGTAAGCCTTTCTTTTGGGATGCGCAAGATTCCGTTTCCCTTCCCGAAAGGAAATTTCATTTCCTTTCGGGAAGGGAAACGGAATCTTGCGATTTCAATGGGGACCAAGAGAGGAATCTTTGGTGCATGTCCCTGGACTTGATGACATGCCATGCCTTTTGATGCCTTGAACTTTTTCAAACTTTTTTTTTCTTTTTTTTCTAGTTTTTTTTAGAGTCCATGCCATGTCCCTCATATCTTCCCCTCCAAGTTTAGTCTTCCTCCTTGACTTTTTCCCCTGCTTTTGCAGCATTTGTGAGCTTAGTTTTGGCATGTTTTAGATTTTTGCACTGCTCTGGTAGTATCGCGGTCCATTTTCTCATAGTCACCAAGTTGCCCAAATTTCCCAGTTTTTTTTTTTTTTTCTCCTCCAATTGCAATTCCTTTGATGCTATCTCCTTTCCAGCGTGTTTCTAAGTCCTTCTTCTCTGTTTTGGCCTTCAGCGGGGATCAGTTTTGGCAAGCTTTGCTGCATCTGCCTGCACTTGATAGCATATGGGAATTTTTTTTTTGTTTTTTTTTTTTTTTGTTAAAGCAGCCATGCCATGTCTATTATATTTTCCCCCCATAGTTTTGTCTTCCTCCTTGCCTTTTTGCCCAGCTTTTGCAAGGGAAACTGAGCTTAGTTTTGGCATATTTAGGTTTTTTGCACTGCTCTGATAGAATCCCGGTCCATTTTCTCATAGTCATTAAATGGCCCAAATTTCGCACTTTTTTTTTTTTTTCTCCTCCAATAGCAATTCCTTTGATGCTATCTCCTTTCCAGCGTGTTTCTAAGTCCTTCTTCTCTGTTTTGGCCTTCAGCGGGGATCAGTTTTGGCAAGCTTTGCTGCATCTGCCTGCACTTGATAGCATATGGGAATTTTTTTTTTTTTTTTTTTTTTTTTGTAAAGCAGCCATGCCATGTCTATTATATTTTCCCCTCATAGTTTTGTCTTCCTCCTTGCCTTTTTGCCCTGCTTTTGCAAGGGAAACTGAGCTTAGTTTTGACATGTTTTGGTCCTTTGCAATGCAACTGTTTCCCTCAGAGACCATTTCTTGAAGACACTAAAACTCCCGATTTTCTGGTTTTTTCGGCTTTTTTTCAGTTGCATTTCATTTGATCCTATCTCCTTTCCAGAGTGTTTGTAAGCCTTTCTTTTGGGATGCGCAAGATTCCGTTTCCCTTCCCGAAAGGAAATGAAATTTCCTTTCGGGAAGGGAAACGGAATCTTGCGATTTCAATGGGGACCAAGAGAGGAATCTTTGGTGCATGTCCCTGGACTTGATGACATGCCATGCCTTTTGATGCCTTGAACTTTTTCAAACTTTTTTTTTCTTTTTTTCTAGTTTTTTTTAGAGTCCATGCCATGTCCCTCATATCTTCCCCTCCAAGTTTAGTCTTCCTCCTTGACTTTTTCCCCTGCTTTTGCAGCATTTGTGAGCTTAGTTTTGGCATGTTTTAGATTTTTGCACTGCTCTGGTAGTATCGCGGTCCATTTTCTCATAGTCACCAAGTTGCCCAAATTTCCCAGTTTTTTTTTTTTTCTCCTCCAATTGCAATTCCTTTGATGCTATCTCCTTTCCAGCGTGTTTCTAAGTCCTTCTTCTCTGTTTTGGCCTTCAGCGGGGATCAGTTTTGGCAAGCTTTGCTGCATCTGCCTGCACTTGATAGCATATGGGAATTTTTTTGTTGTTTTTTTTTTTTTTTGTTAAAGCAGCCATGCCATGTCTATTATATTTTCCCCCCATAGTTTTGTCTTCCTCCTTGCCTTTTTGCCCAGCTTTTGCAAGGGAAACTGAGCTTAGTTTTGGCATATTTAGGTTTTTTGCACTGCTCTGATAGAATCCCGGTCCATTTTCTCATAGTCACCAAGTTGCCCAAATTTCCCACTTTTTTTTTTTTTTCTCCTCCAATAGCAATTCCTTTGATGCTATCTCCTTTCCAGCATGTTTCTAAGTCCTTCTTCTCTGTTTTGGCCTTCAGCGGGGATCAGTTTTGGCAAGCTTTGCTGCATCTGCCTGCACTTGATAGCATATGGGAATTTTTTTTTTTTTTTTTTTTTTTTTTGTAAAGCAGCCATGCCATGTCTATTATATTTTCCCCTCATAGTTTTGTCTTCCTCCTTGCCTTTTTGCCCTGCTTTTGCAACATCTCTGAGCTTAGTTTTGACATGTTTTGGTCCTTTGCAATGCAACTGTTTCCCTCAGAGACCATTTCTTGAAGACACTAAAACTCCCGATTTTCTGGTTTTTTCGGCTTTTTTTCAGTTGCATTTCATTTGATCCTATCTCCTTTCCAGAGTGTTTGTAAGCCTTTCTTTTGGGATGCGCAAGATTCCGTTTCCCTTCCCGAAAGGAAATTTCATTTCCTTTCGGGAAGGGAAACGGAATCTTGCGATTTCAATGGGGACCAAGAGAGGAATCTTTGGTGCATGTCCCTGGACTTGATGACATGCCATGCCTTTTGATGCCTTGAACTTTTTCAAACTTTTTTTTTCTTTTTTTCTAGTTTTTTTTAGAGTCCATGCCATGTCCCTCATATCTCCCCCTCCAAGTTTAGTCTTCCTCCTTGACTTTTTCCCCTGCTTTTGCAGCATTTGTGAGCTTAGTTTTGGCATGTTTTAGATTTTTGCACTGCTCTGGTAGTATCGCGGTCCATTTTCTCATAGTCACCAAGTTGCCCAAATTTCCCAGTTTTTTTTTTTTTCTCCTCCAATTGCAATTCCTTTGATGCTATCTCCTTTCCAGCGTGTTTCTAAGTCCTTCTTCTCTGTTTTGGCCTTCAGCGGGGATCAGTTTTGGCAAGCTTTGCTGCATCTGCCTGCACTTGATAGCATATGGGAATTTTTTTTTTGTTTTTTTTTTTTTTTGTTAAAGCAGCCATGCCATGTCTATTATATTTTCCCCCCATAGTTTTGTCTTCCTCCTTGCCTTTTTGCCCAGCTTTTGCAAGGGAAACTGAGCTTAGTTTTGGCATATTTAGGTTTTTTGCACTGCTCTGATAGAATCCCGGTCCATTTTCTCATAGTCACCAAGTTGCCCAAATTTCCCACTTTTTTTTTTTTTTCTCCTCCAATAGCAATTCCTTTGATGCTATCTCCTTTCCAGCATGTTTCTAAGTCCTTCTTCTCTGTTTTGGCCTTCAGCGGGGATCAGTTTTGGCAAGCTTT
Organism: Agelaius tricolor; assembly: GCF_023055355.1. Taxonomy (NCBI): domain Eukaryota; kingdom Metazoa; phylum Chordata; class Aves; order Passeriformes; family Icteridae; genus Agelaius; species Agelaius tricolor. The sequence goes on from NW_027269263.1 coordinate 58,790,430, forward strand.
GCTGCATCTGCCTGCACTTGATAGCATATGGGAATTTTTTTTTTTTTTTTTTTTTTTCTAAAGCAGCCATGCCATGTCTATTATATTTTCCCCTCATAGTTTTGTCTTCCTCCTTGCCTTTTTGCCCTGCTTTTGCAACATCTCTGAGCTTAGTTTTGACATGTTTTGGTCCTTTGCAATGCAACTGTTTCCCTCAGAGACCATTTCTTGAAGACACTAAAACTCCCGATTTTCTGGTTTTTTCGGCTTTTTTTTCAGTTGCATTTCATTTGATCCTATCTCCTTTCCAGAGTGTTTGTAAGCCTTTCTTTTGGGATGCGCAAGATTCCGTTTCCCTTCCCGAAAGGAAATTTCATTTCCTTTCGGGAAGGGAAACGGAATCTTGCGATTTCAATGGGGACCAAGAGAGGAATCTTTGGTGCATGTCCCTGGACTTGATGACATGCCATGCCTTTTGATGCCTTGAACTTTTTCAAACTTTTTTTTTCTTTTTTTTCTAGTTTTTTTTAGAGTCCATGCCATGTCCCTCATATCTTCCCCTCCAAGTTTAGTCTTCCTCCTTGACTTTTTCCCCTGCTTTTGCAGCATTTGTGAGCTTAGTTTTGGCATGTTTTAGATTTTTGCACTGCTCTGGTAGTATCGCGGTCCATTTTCTCATAGTCACCAAGTTGCCCAAATTTCCCAGTTTTTTTTTTTTTTTCTCCTCCAATTGCAATTCCTTTGATGCTATCTCCTTTCCAGCGTGTTTCTAAGTCCTTCTTCTCTGTTTTGGCCTTCAGCGGGGATCAGTTTTGGCAAGCTTTGCTGCATCTGCCTGCACTTGATAGCATATGGGAATTTTTTTTTTGTTTTTTTTTTTTTTTGTTAAAGCAGCCATGCCATGTCTATTATATTTTCCCCCCATAGTTTTGTCTTCCTCCTTGCCTTTTTGCCCAGCTTTTGCAAGGGAAACTGAGCTTAGTTTTGGCATATTTAGGTTTTTTGCACTGCTCTGATAGAATCCCGGTCCATTTTCTCATAGTCATTAAATGGCCCAAATTTCGCACTTTTTTTTTTTTTTCTCCTCCAATAGCAATTCCTTTGATGCTATCTCCTTTCCAGCGTGTTTCTAAGTCCTTCTTCTCTGTTTTGGCCTTCAGCGGGGATCAGTTTTGGCAAGCTTTGCTGCATCTGCCTGCACTTGATAGCATATGGGAATTTTTTTTTTTTTTTTTTTTTTTTTGTAAAGCAGCCATGCCATGTCTATTATATTTTCCCCTCATAGTTTTGTCTTCCTCCTTGCCTTTTTGCCCTGCTTTTGCAAGGGAAACTGAGCTTAGTTTTGACATGTTTTGGTCCTTTGCAATGCAACTGTTTCCCTCAGAGACCATTTCTTGAAGACACTAAAACTCCCGATTTTCTGGTTTTTTCGGCTTTTTTTCAGTTGCATTTCATTTGATCCTATCTCCTTTCCAGAGTGTTTGTAAGCCTTTCTTTTGGGATGCGCAAGATTCCGTTTCCCTTCCCGAAAGGAAATGAAATTTCCTTTCGGGAAGGGAAACGGAATCTTGCGATTTCAATGGGGACCAAGAGAGGAATCTTTGGTGCATGTCCCTGGACTTGATGACATGCCATGCCTTTTGATGCCTTGAACTTTTTCAAACTTTTTTTTTCTTTTTTTCTAGTTTTTTTTAGAGTCCATGCCATGTCCCTCATATCTTCCCCTCCAAGTTTAGTCTTCCTCCTTGACTTTTTCCCCTGCTTTTGCAGCATTTGTGAGCTTAGTTTTGGCATGTTTTAGATTTTTGCACTGCTCTGGTAGTATCGCGGTCCATTTTCTCATAGTCACCAAGTTGCCCAAATTTCCCAGTTTTTTTTTTTTTCTCCTCCAATTGCAATTCCTTTGATGCTATCTCCTTTCCAGCGTGTTTCTAAGTCCTTCTTCTCTGTTTTGGCCTTCAGCGGGGATCAGTTTTGGCAAGCTTTGCTGCATCTGCCTGCACTTGATAGCATATGGGAATTTTTTTGTTGTTTTTTTTTTTTTTTGTTAAAGCAGCCATGCCATGTCTATTATATTTTCCCCCCATAGTTTTGTCTTCCTCCTTGCCTTTTTGCCCAGCTTTTGCAAGGGAAACTGAGCTTAGTTTTGGCATATTTAGGTTTTTTGCACTGCTCTGATAGAATCCCGGTCCATTTTCTCATAGTCACCAAGTTGCCCAAATTTCCCACTTTTTTTTTTTTTTCTCCTCCAATAGCAATTCCTTTGATGCTATCTCCTTTCCAGCATGTTTCTAAGTCCTTCTTCTCTGTTTTGGCCTTCAGCGGGGATCAGTTTTGGCAAGCTTTGCTGCATCTGCCTGCACTTGATAGCATATGGGAATTTTTTTTTTTTTTTTTTTTTTTTTGTAAAGCAGCCATGCCATGTCTATTATATTTTCCCCTCATAGTTTTGTCTTCCTCCTTGCCTTTTTGCCCTGCTTTTGCAACATCTCTGAGCTTAGTTTTGACATGTTTTGGTCCTTTGCAATGCAACTGTTTCCCTCAGAGACCATTTCTTGAAGACACTAAAACTCCCGATTTTCTGGTTTTTTCGGCTTTTTTTCAGTTGCATTTCATTTGATCCTATCTCCTTTCCAGAGTGTTTGTAAGCCTTTCTTTTGGGATGCGCAAGATTCCGTTTCCCTTCCCGAAAGGAAATTTCATTTCCTTTCGGGAAGGGAAACGGAATCTTGCGATTTCAATGGGGACCAAGAGAGGAATCTTTGGTGCATGTCCCTGGACTTGATGACATGCCATGCCTTTTGATGCCTTGAACTTTTTCAAACTTTTTTTTTCTTTTTTTCTAGTTTTTTTTAGAGTCCATGCCATGTCCCTCATATCTCCCCCTCCAAGTTTAGTCTTCCTCCTTGACTTTTTCCCCTGCTTTTGCAGCATTTGTGAGCTTAGTTTTGGCATGTTTTAGATTTTTGCACTGCTCTGGTAGTATCGCGGTCCATTTTCTCATAGTCACCAAGTTGCCCAAATTTCCCAGTTTTTTTTTTTTTCTCCTCCAATTGCAATTCCTTTGATGCTATCTCCTTTCCAGCGTGTTTCTAAGTCCTTCTTCTCTGTTTTGGCCTTCAGCGGGGATCAGTTTTGGCAAGCTTTGCTGCATCTGCCTGCACTTGATAGCATATGGGAATTTTTTTTTTGTTTTTTTTTTTTTTTGTTAAAGCAGCCATGCCATGTCTATTATATTTTCCCCCCATAGTTTTGTCTTCCTCCTTGCCTTTTTGCCCAGCTTTTGCAAGGGAAACTGAGCTTAGTTTTGGCATATTTAGGTTTTTTGCACTGCTCTGATAGAATCCCGGTCCATTTTCTCATAGTCACCAAGTTGCCCAAATTTCCCACTTTTTTTTTTTTTTCTCCTCCAATAGCAATTCCTTTGATGCTATCTCCTTTCCAGCATGTTTCTAAGTCCTTCTTCTCTGTTTTGGCCTTCAGCGGGGATCAGTTTTGGCAAGCTTTGCTGCATCTGCCTGCACTTGATAGCATATGGGAATTTTTTTTTTTTTTTTTTTTTTTTTCTAAAGCAGCCATGCCATGTCTATTATATTTTCCCCTCATAGTTTTGTCTTCCTCCTTGCCTTTTTGCCCTGCTTTTGCAACATCTCTGAGCTTAGTTTTGACATGTTTTGGTCCTTTGCAATGCAACTGTTTCCCTCAGAGACCATTTCTTGAAGACACTAAAACTCCCGATTTTCTGGTTTTTTCGGCTTTTTTTTCAGTTGCATTTCATTTGATCCTATCTCCTTTCCAGAGTGTTTGTAAGCCTTTCTTTTGGGATGCGCAAGATTCCGTTTCCCTTCCCGAAAGGAAATTTCATTTCCTTTCGGGAAGGGAAACGGAATCTTGCGATTTCAATGGGGACCAAGAGAGGAATCTTTGGTGCATGTCCCTGGACTTGATGACATGCCATGCCTTTTGATGCCTTGAACTTTTTCAAACTTTTTTTTTCTTTTTTTTCTAGTTTTTTTTAGAGTCCATGCCATGTCCCTCATATCTTCCCCTCCAAGTTTAGTCTTCCTCCTTGACTTTTTCCCCTGCTTTTGCAGCATTTGTGAGCTTAGTTTTGGCATGTTTTAGATTTTTGCACTGCTCTGGTAGTATCGCGGTCCATTTTCTCATAGTCACCAAGTTGCCCAAATTTCCCAGTTTTTTTTTTTTTTTCTCCTCCAATTGCAATTCCTTTGATGCTATCTCCTTTCCAGCGTGTTTCTAAGTCCTTCTTCTCTGTTTTGGCCTTCAGCGGGGATCCGTTTTGGCAAGCTTTGCTGCATCTGCCTGCACTTGATAGCATATGGGAATTTTTTTTTTGTTTTTTTTTTTTTTTGTTAAAGCAGCCATGCCATGTCTATTATATTTTCCCCCCATAGTTTTGTCTTCCTCCTTGCCTTTTTGCCCAGCTTTTGCAAGGGAAACTGAGCTTAGTTTTGGCATATTTAGGTTTTTTGCACTGCTCTGATAGAATCCCGGTCCATTTTCTCATAGTCATTAAATGGCCCAAATTTCCCACTTTTTTTTTTTTTTCTCCTCCAATAGCAATTCCTTTGATGCTATCTCCTTTCCAGCGTG